>NC_046184.1:103008791-107808791 GCF_011004875.1 Balearica regulorum gibbericeps
ACAGGAGAAAATTACAGGATCCTTTACTAAGTACTAGCCATTTTTTCCATTTTCCAGTGTATAACCACTAAATACTCTCGTTTGTATTATTTTGATAATGAATAACCTGCACTGTTCTTCCTTTGTACAAGACCATTCCCTAAAGCCTCTGCTGCATAATGCACAAAACCAGGTACGCGTGCAGCTCAGCTCACACATTTGTGATGAAATCTTCTATTCAGAGCCCACCAGCCAAAAGCCAGCAGATTCACCACTGTGTCCCAGTTAGATCATTCCCTGACTGCGTTATTCACCTTTAAGAGCCCTGGTGTGGCTGCTCAGCCTCTCAGCTGCTTATAGCAGGCTCTTAAATCAGGGAGAAACCATGCAAGCAGCTGTAACAGTTTCTTGGCCATTCTCTTCTGCTTGCAGTTCTGCATCCTGTGCAAGACTACAAATCACAGACTCAGTCTTTCCTCAGGTATTCTAGTTTTGGAAACAGTTTACAGTGGTACTTTAAATACTAATCCTCAAATCTGGAAATTTCATTTTAACTACCCAAACTTAGGTCTGAAAAATCTCAGAAATCTGAGATTTTTCCTTGCAACAGAAAGGCAGACTAAGACTATCTAAACCCAGCAATGAATAATTTGTAATTTACACTAATAATAAATGGTGTTAATTTATTCATTCCTGTACTTGTTTCCTGCCATGCCTGTCAGAACCACAATCCCACTTAGCTTGTCATCTCCATTTGTTCTGGGGCTATGCTCACACACGAAAGAGTAGTGTTAAGCTTACATTTTTACACCTAAGAACGTTGTTTGGATGTTTTTCTAACCTTTGTTTTCCAGCCCTTAGCAGGTGGCTTAATTGGCTGGGCTAATGCCACAAAGTTCTTTGTGTGGAGAGATATGCACTTCCTTTCATCCATAAAAATACCATATATTTGTAAATATGCCACCCATTTGGCATATTTGTCAAAATATATGTTAGAATAGTACGCTCTCAGAGCAACCGAAAACAACTGTATCGAGTGATTTTTCCCAGCAATAACTCTAGGGAAGGGAGAGCAAAGAGCATCTTCCAAAAACACAATGGAAAAAAGAAAAATGATATATGCACGCAACACTAGGAAATTCAATGGGTTTGTGAACAGGTCTCACTGCATATTCAGTGACTGGGCAAAATGTCTTTGTTGTGCAGTGGAATAATTTCATCACCTTCCAAAACAGTTCTTTTGGGTTGTTCTGTAGCAAAGAGAACTGCTGCCAATAGTGACTAGGAGTCTCAGTTTTGTGAGGAAAGGAAAATATAGTTTGAGAAAATGATGTAAGCAAGCACTGAATGGGTGTCTCTGGTGCAAGTGCTAGTGAATACTAGCGCAATATTAGGTAGCAACAATGCAGGGACAGGCTTCAGTGCTTACTTGAAAAACCCCCCGCAACTCAGTTGTGGCTTTGCCTTTCAAATATAAGACAGCCATTCCAGAAGTATGCCAACAGACCCAACTGTGTTGTTATCCTCCCATACTAACTCCATTCATACTCCCTTATAAGATTTGTGCACTGACTGAGAATTTATAATTCTGGAGAAGGACGATCATACAGAAGGTTGCATTTGAGTTTGTCAATTAAACCCTTTCTTCCAGTGTTCATTTTCTGCACCTCATTTGCACATTAATTATGCACGGGCTTCAACTTTGCAATGACTGGTGAACAGTCCAATACCTACACCTCCATAGCAATTCATTGATTTTAGGAAAGGTTACACTCTGAGCTTGAGTTCTGCACACCAAGAGCCTGGAATCCTAGTAAATGTACAGAATTGATGTATAAAAGCCCAAGTCACAGAAACCTGCTTATCCCTGTTCTGGGTGCTTTAAAAATATGGAAGAAAAAAAAAAAAAAGATAATTGTAATTTAAGAAAAAATATATCTAACATAGACCCAGAAAGCTAGGGGAGTCATTTTTGTATTGAAAATAATGAACTGTAAAAGGTAAACAGTGGAGAAAGGAACAATACAAATTATTCTCAATAGGGGAAAAAGTAGCAATTCCAAAATCAGTGTTTGACTTCATAAAGAGAGGTTATGTCTTTGAAAGAGGAAATGCAAGTTTTTGAATGAAAGGACACCAAATACAAAGAAGAAATTAAAAAAAAATATAAATCCTAATTTGATTTTCAGGTGCACTCCTTATGCTGTTCTATAAATGCACGCTTTTTTTCCTTTAGAAGGATAGTGTTTCACCCTGCTAGCTTATGGCATGTACCTGTTCTCAGGCTACTATGCTGCTATAAATGTAGGGGAAATGTGCAGATATGTATGCAATGAGCTGGTGTTCTCCATGACACTGGGTGTTCCACATGACATCTGCTGTACAGGGAACAAATTTTGTTTCTGTAATTGTGTAACAGAGCAAGCATCGTGAGCATGATTTGCACTGAAGGGAGTTACACTAATGTGTCATCTTGTGTTCTACTGCTAATGGTTGATTCAACTCTGCTGTAATTTTACCTGTAAGTGTACCTAATCTCTTATCTACGGAAAGTGAAGCATTTAAAAACTGAGGATCATATCCTCTTCCAAAACTTTTTTCTCATGCTTTAACTTCCAGTCCAGTACTCAATTAGAATTACCCATGCTGTATTTCAATTTTATCTATTATTCTATTTCATGGGCCTTTTTTATTTTAGAATGTGTTCCCACCTGAGAGAAAGGAAAAGAATTATTTCAAAAGGCATACACATGCAAAATGGATTTAATGAGCACTAAAAATGCTGCATTTAGTTGTTTTTCACACTGTACTTTGTGCACCATTTTATGTGTAAACACTGAAGAAAAGGGACACTTAAAAAGGAAGAAAAGCAATTATTGAATTGAGCCTATTAGGCAATGTGATCATTTTACAGAACACTAAAGGGGAAGTTCTTAAGCACTGCAGGAGACTTTATTGTAAAGTGTAATTTTCAGACAGGCACTAATGCTCCCACCTGTTTCTTTTTGTGTCACACTTTTTATAACACCAATTTCCCTACTCTCTGCAAAATACTGAAAGAAAAAAAAAAAGCTTAGAAGATCCCAGCTGCGAAAAGAAGATACAACCTCCTAGACAGCCAGGATGTTTAACACAAACTGAAATTTAATCTATTAAATATACATGCTGTATCTCAGCAAAAATGTTACCTGCTTCTTAATATGTTATCTACTACATCATAGCATAATTCCACAGTGGAGGTGTAATGTCAATGAAATACTGGTGTAGAAGGTTACAAGCTGAATATTTACATAATCCTTTAAAATAATTGGCTTTTTCTTGCAAAGACAAACTACCTATCTGGGAAGTTTCACTAGGCAGATTTTTTCTACAATTCATATGATAGTCATGATAAAATTTTAGAACATTTTACTGAAAATGAGCACTCATTCAACATAGCATATAAGACATGCCTACTAAATCAAGGCAGGAGATATCATTAGGATGAACTCCTTCAAAATGACAATAATTTAAAAATTGGTCAACTATCCAAAGAAAGCAATTACAGCAGCAATGGCAAAGTACTGGCAAATGTTGCCAAGTTCAGCTTCAACAGAGATCTGGGCTGGCACCAAGGACTATTAATTAGAATTGTTTTAAAAATAAACTGGGCATAGAATTTGTATACTGAAAAGGTTCACCGTTAATAAGTTATGTATATTCCAATCTATAAAACTTCTATCACACACTATGTGATCAGTCTATGTTGCACGATATATTTTTTTCTGTACCTTCCTGACTGAAAGTCTCGAAATGTAGTGTTTAATACTGCTAAAGCTTTCTCTATATATACACTGCTGCCTACGCAGGTGGTGAAACTAGATGCTTAACTTACAAGTCTGGCTGATGATAAGAAATTTCTCTGTGGTTGACAATAACCATGGGATACAGAATGATTAACATTAGCTAACATGGGTTATATTCCATTAGATCAAGTTAACAGTAGTTTGTTTTTGAGTTAATAATCACCTACTTAAATATCATCAGTTCCTCTTAGAGAAATAGAAGTTCACACTTCTCCAAACAGAAAAGAATATAGAGAAAGCATAAATAGGATAAAGATACAAAGATGAAAAAACACTGTTTAAAAAAAAAGAAGAAACTTTTCAAGAAACTAGAACAGGGCAGAAGAGACAGACAGGACAGAGATACCTACTGTATTTGTAGGAGACAGGCTCTATCTAATTGCTGAACAAGGCAAGTTCAAAGAAAGACAACTTGGAATGGACAGAGAGTGAGGCAAAAGACAGGAATAGGAGAGCCTGAGTGATCCTGAAAGCTGTTGCCCATGGACAAAGAACACAGGACTGAGAACTGTGAGGAGGGGCTCTTACCTTTGTCTGAGCCCACACCCACAGACACAATACTCTGCCCTACATACATAAGCATTTATTCAAGAATGTATTTACAGAATCTTGCCCAAAGCTGTGTATGACATGTGCCCCTGGAAACTTAACTGTAAACTCAGAGTGCTCAGAAGGCATAAATATGATTAAAAGAGATATTTCAGTTACTGAGAGGTATTAGAGGTCAATGCTAGTTCTGGGATCAAGGCGAAGGAGGCCAGGGAGTGTCCCTGTTTGTTAAATGCAGTTACGACAAAATTCAAAATTCAAACCCATCCATCTTTCTGCTTAAGACAAAGACTGTCCAGATCTAAACATAAAACAGTGGAACTCCAGTATCTAACTGTTCTTCTTTCTTTTCACCTACTTGATTTCACTTGCAGGTGGTCCTTCCTAGAGAAACTTGGAAATAGCATCTTACAATTCAGGATTTCTGACAGACAACTACAATTCAGGATTTCTGACAGACAACTATGTATGAAGCTTAAGGGAGAAATACTTTAATACCACATTCATATTTTGCTAGAATACTATTTCATCCTTAATATGGACAAATTTATCCATTTTTCCAAATCATTAATATTTATTGATACTGCCTAAACCTCTAGCTTGGGCTGTGGATTCATTCTGCAAGGTGATTTATAAACACAGAAACATGCATGCTTTTCCAGATTCATTATGACAATTCATACAGGCAGAGTTGACACTAGCATTCCTTTCTAGGCTGCTAGGTATTCATGGCACAATCCAGATAGTGTTCTGCAGTGAATAAAATTTATGCAGAAAATGAGATAATTTCTTACAGAACCTTCATCTCACCTGCTAGAGAAGCAGGGAAGCGTATCATGTCAAAGTAGGAAAGAAAGAATTGTACATGGACAAAAAGCTGGCCGTTAGACTAATGATTCAGAATCTAAGCCTGCCATTATGATGTAGTTTCAAAGCAATATTGGCAAACTACTTACACCAAAATGTTAACAGCTGAATGTCAAGTGGGTTTCCACTATTTTCTCTGCTAGTTTCTGATTTCAGATTCTTGAGCATAGATTTGCTGATGTGCTAAGAACTCAGTGTTACAATTCAAAGCAATGATGAGCTATCTTCTGAGTGTGATGCTATGTCACGTCAAATACTCTTGGGAAAATGGGGACTGTGTTCAATGTTAGACATAAAATATATGTGATCTATTTGTCAATTTTGATCTTAGGATTTTTTTCTGCTTCAGTTTCCAGCTGTAAATTTGAGGCAACTGAATATCCTAATTGTCCACAGGTGTGATAAAAACAAACATTTAAATATTTGCCATGTTCTCAGATACTATGGGGAAGAAACATATGAACACCTACAAAGAAATTATTTTAATTCTGTGTTCTGAGGGCATGCATCAAAAAAGACCTGAGTCGTACAGATCATTCATAACTATCATTCATAATTACTATCCCACTGAAGGAGTCAGGAATCCTCTTCAAAGACTATATCCTACCCATAATGCCAAGTTTTCAGGAAGCAAAGTATTATGATGTTTCTCATCATATAATGAAAGTCAGAAAATCCAAAGGTGTCCCTTCTAGCATTTCTCAAAATACCTTCCTTAGGTTCAGAGGTCTTTTCACTTTGAATTAGTTTGTACTAAGGTAACTATTCAGAGGAAGGAAGAGATTTTCTTCTCTTTTCTTTATAATACAATTTATCCTTGAGCCTAGGACAAAATGATTCATGAAATAAATGTTTCTATAATTTTTTTAAATACCAAACATGTGAAAACTGAATAAATGACAGGATATGTAGATGAAGATGACAGTGTATGTTGTTTACCTTGACTTTAGCAAGTCTTAGTTACTGTCTCCAATGGTATTCTTTGTATCTAGGCTGAGATGTTACCATTGTCCTGGATGTGTGTACTGCTCAATGGGTGAAAAACTGGCTGGACCATTGGTTGAGTTGAAGGGACACCGTACCTGGTGGTTGGTTACAAGCAGAGTTCTTCAGGAGTCTACCCTGGGTTCTGTCCTGTTCAATATCAAAGACCTGGCTGAGGCAGTGGAATGTGTTCTCATTGAGTTGGTTGTTTACACCAAACTTTGGCTGTACTGAGTATAGTTGTAGGGAGGGCCACTATTCAGAGGGGCCCCCGCAGGCTGGAGGAATGGGCCAACAGGTCCCTCCCTCATGGGAGGCAGGGAAATTCAGCAAGGACAGAGGAAAAATCCAGCATCTAAGCTGAGAAGGACTTGAGGGTCCTGGCTGACATTAGACTAAACAAGAGGTAGTATGAGTCAGGCTCCACTGCTTTCAAGTGACTGAATCCTAGTTAACTCTCTTAACTAAGTTTTCTCTTTTCACCTAGGTCCTTCAGGTGAAGGTGTCAGGTCCTTCTCAAATAAAACAGCCACTCGCTGGGGTCACTGACAGAATGGTGCTGCATATTTCTCTGTTATTATTAGTATTTGTTTCCATCAGCATTTGCAAAATGTTTGTCTCACTCGAGTCTTCTTTAGATACTAGAAAAGACAGAACTTTCTGTGGTGATACCATATACATAGTTTACAATAACTTTACAGTGCAAGCTAATTATTTGGTGTGCCCTCATTAAATGTGATAAATTTTTCTGATATTAAAATATTTATTTGACTATACTTTATAATACTGGGTAAATATAATATTAATGTTTATTACTGATTGTGCTTTTCTCTATAACTTTTTCATTACCTTACAAATAATGCTATTCTAATGAAGGATACATATATGAATGTTCTCTTGAAATAAAAATCTTTCCTGTTTATTTCAAACAAGGCCAAATATTCACTTTACATTAGTCAACCAACTATACTGTGATTCCCCGGAGCTGCATGGAATGGAAAGACATTTCTCGAAAGTGCACAGGAGACGGCCAACTCTCTGTTTCCTGTGCCCTAATTATACCATTATATTTTGACATTCTGTCTGCTGAAATGACACTGACTTAAAAAAAACCCCATATTTCATCCATGCTTTGGTGAGAGCACTGACTAAGACTATTACATACTGAACCTTTCTTTCTTTATGGGGCAGTTTTTGAGTTCACTTTTGGGTCAGTTTTGAGTCACTAGACTATATTGTTAAGACACAACAGTGCATAGAAGGTACAACTTGCAAGAAGAAAATGTTGGCTTTTAAAATCTTTTGTAAATACATATGACTGTAAATGATCATTTTTGTTCTTTGGTTTTTATTTTTTACAGCTTTCTTTTGTTTATTTTAAAATATTCAAAATATTGTCAGGCAGTATGACTTCAGAAAAGTCTAGACATTGCATGTGAGTTCATAAAAAGGATGTCTATGATTTCTGAAGCTTAATTACATTTTCTTCTTTGGAAAATGAACAAAGCCTAGGTAAAACTATATTATGGTAAAAAAGAAATAAATTTAAAAGATCCATGACACCTTACAAACATATTAAGCAAGTTCATTTACTAAAATGGTATAGCCTGACAACTGTCCAGGGATCCAGCCAAAAATATTGGAAAAGACAAAATAGCTCTAAGGATTGAAGAGACGAGAAATTAGCTTCAATTTGGCTTGAAACTATACAATAATATCTCCAAAAGAGGAATGCTATTGAATAGTGATGCCAACTACAGGGCGTCTTGACCTAAGTTATGCAGAGAAATGGATAAATACTTTTTTACCTACAGTTAAAAGAAACAAACCCTGGACGTCACTACTATTAAAATTGTCAATAGGGTGAACAAACCAGCAACTGAGTCTTCCATAAGAAAAGACAAAGCTGACACAAACACACCTACTAGAATTTTTCCAAAAGAAAACTCTTAAATGTGATCTACCAACTGGGCATCGATCAGTCAGACAACAAACTTCACAAATGCTATCTCAAGTTCCCTTAAAATATTACAGAGAATAGGTTATGTTTTTATAGTGAGTTATGTTTATAGGGTCTGTTTAAAAAACAATCTGGTAAACTGATGAATATATTTCCTCTTTTTTCCTTTCCACCAACAAAATTTTAATTGAAAATGTCGTATCTTTATGCATACAATATTCCAAATATCAGCCTTCCACTGTTGTTTATAACTGATACCGTAAGTGCTACACAAATTGGACCAGAACATCACCAAATCCAGAGGTCTATATCTATAATTGTAACTTGATTTTTTTTAAGAGAGTATCATGGAATCATTTTGGTTGGAAAAGACCTTTAAGATCATCAAGTCCAACCATTAACCTAGCACTGCCAAGTCCAACCACTAAACCATGTCCCTAAGCACCACATCTACATGTCTTTTAAATACCTGCTGGGATGGTGACTCAACCACTTCCCTGCCAGCCTATTCCAGTGCTTGATACACCTTCCGGTGAAGATTTTTTTTCTAATATCCAATCTAAACCTTCCCTGGTGCAACTTGAGGCCATTTCCTCTTGTACTGTTATTCATTACTTGGAAGAAGAGACCAACACCCACTTGGCTACAACCTCCTTTCAGGTAGTTGTACAGAGCGATACGGTCTCCCCTCAGCCTCCTTTTCTTCAGACTAAACAACCCCAGTTCCCTCAGCAGCTCCTCATAAGACCAATTCTCTAGAACCTTCACCAGCTTCATTGCCCTTCTTTGAACAAGCTGCAGCACCTCAGTGTCTGTCTTTGGTGTTAGATCGCAGAAGCAATAAATTTAGCCATAGCTGTATATGGAAACAAGAGGCAGATCTTCTGGAAGGCAGTATATGAGGAAGCCTCCTCCCCTCACCATCTTACCAAGTTCTCTTCTCCCCCTTAGCTCACCCTCAGGACTCCTGTTCCAACATTGCTCTCTCTGCACCAAGACCAGAAATGTTTGTTGTTTGACACGAACACATTCATAGCAACTAGCAACCTCAGTCTGGGATAATTCCAGCCCATCTCATGCTTTAAAACAATTGATATTGCACGCATCCAACTGTGTAAGGCCATTTTTTCTCTTGTCCAAAATCATGGTCATCTTATACCCTAAACTATGAAATGTTAGCAGGGCCTTAGTTTTCCAGTTCTAACACCTAGTGAACAGTTGTTCCTCATCCCTCTGCTGTATCTTTGGAGGATGCTGTTTCAGCAGGAGATGCAGAAGGCAGCTGATTTCCCCAAGGTGTTGGTCTGAGCAAGGCTTCCCTCTCATTCCTTGCTACAAGACAGTAAGTTAGGTAGGGCTTTTCCTTAGGACTGTGTTGCAGATTTGAAACACAGTATGTGAGTATCCATGACGCACATGGTGTGAGGGACAGAATCCCTGCAAGGAGGGGCTTGGTAATGAGAGGTAGGATGGGGTAGGTACATTCTAGCTTTAGGCTCATTCTGCTTTTCCCTTTTGGGAAAGAATTACTCTGCAACAGCTATCAGAATCATGAATGTCACCACAGCCACAACCTGGCTTCATTCTTTCTCCATTTTCATCTCGAATGTCATTTTGAAATTTGTGAAAATTGCTCTGGGGTACAAGAGAAATATACCTATAAGTAGGGTTTCATTTACTGATATGATTCACTGCTGCCTGCAGGGAACGAGAGAGACTGTTATAACTGTGGCATAAAGTTGACAGTGTATAGAAATTAACTCATGGTGTGTAAATGGCTATGAAGGACCATGGCTGGCTCTGAGCTCTCCATGAAGCCCACGGTTCATCATTTATCTTGTGACACTGACATATTTGGGCTCTGTGGACCTCTCCCATTTCTCTCTCTCTACAAGCCAGAAGGTAACCGTAATGTAGGTTGGGAGCATGACATTACTGTTTCTCATGCTAAGCAACTGCAAACTGCTCCCAGGAGGATGCCTATTTATTACTGGCTCTGCGCCATGAAAGACTGACCTAATGAAGCAATACAGAGCAGCCGATGTTGGCAGTTCTTGTGGCATGGACAATTAGAGGTCCATTTATTGGCATAATGTTTGTGCCCCAAAGGCTACCACATACAGGTGCCCTGCCTTGATAATTCTGTGGTGTGGAGTTTTTATTTGTCTGCCCTTTCAAAACCACATGTAAGGTTTCCATGTGAATCCATTAAGGATGCAACTGAGTTTCATTTAAAAAATAAATAAATCAGTAAACCCCTCAATTCAAGCTCCATTTTAATTATTATGTTTTAACTAGTGTCTCCTAATAATAACATATAAAAAATATCTACAATATTTAGTGTAACAAATAGAAAACATTGTGTATGTCAAGCTAAAACATATCACCTTTATAGTCTTTTACTTCCTTCAGAAATTACTAACAAATACAGGGGTCTAAAGGAAAATCTAATATGTGAGAGGATTGTCTCTTTTTTTTAATAGAGTCTAACATCTTTGGCATGTGAAAAAAATGTTAGCACATTTTCAATGAAGATTATGAAAATGTGGTTATAAGCTGTAGACAAAGAGTGAGATGCATCTGACCAAGATTAAACATAGATATAAAATTTGGTATAAATGTCTATATTTAGACATCTGTATTTGTTATCCCAAAATACAGCAGTACATATCTGACTGAATTTACTGCCTAAACTCCATGTAGTTACTGGAGAGAAAGTAGCAGAAATATGATCTTGTCTGGCTCTTTCTTGTGTAGCTGTCTAATGTAGATCAGACCAGCCATGTCATAATAGTGCCTAAATCTCTCCACTAAATGCAAAGGGAAGCATTTCCTTTCCCAAGTGAGCAGCTCAGATGCAAATATCTACTGTGCACATCTTCAAAGATAGTTGCAATGATTCCCATACACTCAGAAACTGAAAAGCATCATGCCTCCTTCTTGTAATACTCAGAGGCAGGTGATATCATTGGAGGACTAGATACCTATTCCCCCTTTCCCCCTGACTACTGATTACATCCATCTGTCAAATTATCCAGCTATCTCTCTCGCAACACTAAGAACAACAAAAAGAAATCACCCCATAACCTCCAAACTATCTTATTATTTAAAGACTCCAAATGTGAAGGGCCAAACTGCGCTCCTCCTCCAGCAACAAACAACAGGTAATTAAAAATATAAAAATACATAATGACCCACTTACTTCAAAGTCTTTATCTCTACAGCGAATGTTAGATGAACAGTGAAAATCAAGCTGGGGCTAGGAAGCCTGAAGTCTATATGCCAAACAGAGCACTTGGCATGTAGCTGTCACCTGTTAAGTCATGAGGAAAACACTGAGATAGGGAAAATCCTAAATGTCACCTAGCTAACAGTGCACTCAGGGCAATCAGGACTGACCTCTTTCCTAAAATTAAGAACTTGCACATCTTCTGCTGAATTCAAAACTAGTGGGGAAACAGACTGTACCTCCTGATACCTAGGGGAATGCTCAAAGGCTGTTAGGTGAATGGATAATTCCTTCTCCTTCAACTATATTATAAAAGAGATGGTATGCAATTGATTTTTGTGAGTTACCTACAGAGGTATCTATCTCAGAAACACCTATTACTTCAGAAGTACATAGGTACCCAGAAGACCAATTGCACTGAGCACCACATAAGACTAATTGGACGGACCCCCAGTGTACCAATCTCAAGCAGGATAGAAGCATGATCTAGATGCTGACTTGCTCAGCCCAGTCAAGATTTGGATGGAAGTTTCTTTAATATGATACAGGAATATAATATAAAAAAGAAAAGTACTTATGGAGTTTAAATGATGCTAGACTAAACTCAAAAGAGCTTTTCAAAATAGAAATTTTGGACTTAAATGCCTGACTTGACCTAAATCTGACTTCAGGTTCCAACATTAAGCAATTCTATAAAGTCACTAAAGTTACAGCAGGGAGAAATTCAGCCCTAAATGACATGATTTTTTGTATGTAATTTGCACCTTTTCTAGAAACAAAATATTATTGCATGATCATTTTCAAGACCATTCTAAAGCTGTATATCACCACACCATGTAACACTATATATTAATCTTTTGAGCAGAAGGTCAATATTTAAGAAACTTGATTCATATTAACTTAATATTATACAATTGGATTATTTATCTATCTTTATGAGTAAATACATAGCGGCTCATCTGAGAAGATACTGTGTTAAGGAGTGGAGTCTATTTAAATAGTAGATTCTGTGCAAGAGTTAATCTCTGCAGATCTGCCTTTAAAAAATACTGATGGCAGAGATGTTAATTTCCAAGTAAAACAATTTATATTCTTAAAGTAGGCTACCTCTTTTCAAATTCTGGTAGAAACAGGCAGCCAACTTGCACATATCATTAAACTTCAAATTCCCCTGTAAATGACAGCCAAAGCATCCAGAAAGTTCAATATATTTTCTCTGAGGCTAGTTGATGTAGGAAGATTTTTGTGAGACATTTTGTCTTCTATCATCAGTTCAATGATGCAAACAGTGACTGATTAAGCCTGCACTCCTTTCAGGTTGATATACCTGACTGAAAAAAAAAATAAAAAAAAAAATCTCACAGCTGGAATTCTTACTGAAAACTAAAATAGATGACAAAGTAAAAGACCAATCCTCTGTAGACACTTAATGAAGACAGGCTTCAAGGGGTTTTCTATACCAGAGATTACTTTACACCCCAGGATGAGACAGAAACAGCAGATTTCTGCAGCTGAAGATTGCTATCACAGCAGAATAAGGAAAATAACAAAAACATATTACTTGTTAAATCACTTACAGTGGTTTTCCTTTGGATTCACAAGTCAAAATTATAGATTGTCCTTCTTCAGGCCATGAATTGGAAGAAATGATTTTAACTAAAGGTGTATCTAGGAAGAAAAAAAAATAGACATCTTGTTGATATACACAAAAAAGATTTATTATGTAAGAGTACATTCTTCTCCATTTACAAAAGACTATACCATAGATTTAATTTGCACTTGGAGATGATTTTATATGGAGCCTTGTGCAATTTTCATTGTCTTCAGGAAGGCAATAAAAATGACCAATGGAACTAAACCAGTAACTTTTTTTATCCCAAGGAAACACAGATAGAAAGCACATGTACGCTCAGAGGAAATAACTTTTTTCCTTCTGTATGCAATGCAGATACTCCATACGACTATTCCAAAGTCTGATATCTAACAATGAAATAAAAAATATTGAGGATGAATAACAAGTACTCTGTGCAATTGTTTCTTTGTCTATTTATAGGTTGATATGATGGAATGCTGCTATTAGACGAATGAATGCAATAATATACATTTGAATAAGAACACTTTTATTGTTGCAGAAGCTTGAAACTCATAATAAGAAAGCTACAATGGGCTTTCAGATAAAATACCTTGTTACAGGCATTTTACAGGATATTATTTCTGAAATGCAATAATGCTGCCCCTAAAACAGAACATTCTTTTTTTTTAAACAAAATTTACAAAGAGAATGTTTTAAATATCTGCAATAGCACTAAATAAAAGTGTGTAATTGTTCTTATACATTGGAATTAACTTCATCGTTTTAATTGCAAAAAGATACACAATATAACTACTGTGAATTCATGCAGAATAAAACATTTGCAATAGAACTTTAACTTTTAAAACATTTTGCCAGCTGGCTATATTCTCATAATCAAAATATTTTACATGAGTTACAGGGGCACCTCTCATAAGGAAAAAAAGGATCACAAAGAAAGAAACATGTCTATACAAAACAGTTTTTACCTTAGGAAAAGGAAAAAAAGAGTTCACAGTCATAATGAGGAAGATTTTCCAACTCAATAGGGAAATAAAAACTCTTGTTTCCTCCACAGTTTCTTAATACAAAACACATGTCTTCAACTATGGCACAAGAAATACTTTAACCTGCAAATCTAGGGTATCTAAGTTTTGTCTTATCCAATTTGCAATTCCTATTTTCCTTAGCAGTGAGGTAGTAGTGACACCGTAGATATCCTATTATTGAGCAATTGTGAAAGAGCATGACCATATGACCCTACAACATCAGATGGAAAAAAATGATATGCCGTAACAATTGAATTTCTTTTTGAGATGCTAACAGTCCTGCTGAACACTCAATGTTATATGAACAGTTAAAAATGTTAGAAGCATTTTTCTAACTTTGATTTTTATTTTTGGCATAGCATGAGGTATCAGCATGGCACAAGACAAGAAGAGGGGAAGGTTTAGCGTAGACTTGTCATAATTCCACTGAAAACATTGTCAGCATCGTTTAGCTTTCAGTACAGCTGCACTATCCTTACATGAGCAGCAAATCTGTTCCACAAGTTCATATTTTTAAGGACCCTGCAAACCATTATGCAGGTGACTAATCCTTTGGAGGTCGTGCTGGCATTTGCTTCATTTTTTAGCACATGCTTAAGGCACTGACCTCAAGTGCCTTAATAAATCAGGGCATCAAGTACTTCTGTGATTTCAGTGGTGCTATTGAAGATGAATAAATTACTCTCTTGACTATACATTGAACCAGAGGAACAAATTAGTATCAGATAGGAATACATGAAGAATTTAACTGAGGGAGGGAGACAACTAATGCAATGAGATCAAGAGGTTTCCAGAGAAATATGAAAACGAGCTAAACTTTGATGGAAGTAATCATGATAGCCACAGGTGAAGAAAGAAATTAAAGGCCCATCTGGCTAGCATTAGGGGCTTAAATATTTAAGATACGATCAACATTTTATGCATTACTGTAAATGACCCACACAAAACAGAAAAGGGGACTTCAGACAATTAATCTTTCATTTGTGTGGATCAATGCAGTGCTGTTTCCCCCAACCTGAAGTTCCCATTCCTACTTTATTGAATGCCCCAGACAGCTCTCTGTTCTCCATGCACTTCTAAATAGAGCTTACTAACACAGAATAAGAAAGGTCTTATATTTATGTTTCACACTCTAATACACAATAAGGCGGTGTAGAAAATATATTCCCTTGTGGTTTTCCCTACTAATTGACTTGTACAGTAACTACTTGTTTCTTTAAAACAGGAAACACAGGGATTAATTTAATATACAGTTTTTAGGGAAGCTTACAATTCACGATTTTTTGTATTTTATTAACAGTATTTTTTCAAAAATGAGTTGATACTCTATTTTGGGTGCTTCTTTCTCATTGTTACTGTTTCCATTTTGTTTTCATGCTGTGCTTGATTTCTCTCCAGAATTAAAGTGTACACTTATAAGGGGAAAACTTTTAAGGCAAACTAGTCCTCCACTTTCACATTCATATTAATGTTTAAAATGAGAAGAAACCTTTAGAGTTATTGCATCAAAACTAACCTAACAAAGATAATAAAACCCTGATGACTGATGTTTTTTCCAGAACACCAAATGCTGTGACAAAATACTACCTCCTGCTAGGACTGTTCGTTTTAGAATAATTTTGACAAGTATAAATGTACTCTATCAATTCTGTGAGCTTTAACCTGTCACACCCAGAGGTATTAATCATAACAACTGGAACATCACGTCATCTCCAGAAAACACTACCACCACCAAAAACAAAGTCTAAAGAAAGAAAAACATATCAAGAACGGCAATACAGTAAGAGAAGTTGACTTATTTTCAGATATGCTCATCAGCTTGTTATAAGTAATGTAGCTAGGTCCAAAACCCCTCCACTTATACAATCAAAAGAAACAAAAGGAGTAGGAACAAGGGTTTTATTGTGGCTGAGACCTTCTGTTGCTCTCCTTTAAAATCAGCAGAAGTATACAAACTTGCATCAATTAAACTTATAGGAACTTTAAAAATTTGCATCTTTTTTTAGGATTTGTCCCAGTAACTTTATGGTAAAAAAAGCATTTCAAGCAGAATTCTTATGGACAAGGGACTGGTGACTAAAATGTCTTTACAATACCTACAAACATGCCCTTATCCTGAGCTCTAAGGACATTATGGAGCAGATAAGAATTCCAAAAAGAATAAGTATAGGTAATACAGCAAGCCTTGACAGTAAAACACACTGTTTTTAATATCCAATGACTTATTTATTTACATGCATCTCCAACAGTGTGAGAGCTGTTTGGCCCTCCAGTCTTAGCTTGAGTAATGAGGTACTTATGAGCTGCAATTGATTGCTAGCACCAGTCTGAACTGAGACTCAAACATGTCTTTAGACACATAGCAAGACATCTTCTACCCCCCCATGTGCCAAGAATCTGCCTTTTTTGCTGGAAATAACAGCTTAGTAGCGGTTACAGATAAAACCTATGGGATGGGGGTTTTTTTATATATCCTTTCCTGTTTCAGCAGACCAAAGGTAAAAGTTCCACTGAGTGATTCTATTTCATCTGTCTTTCTGGGATTTGGGTACATCTCATTGCACAAGACCAGGGAAGCCATTTCAGAGCTTTGGGAAGATTTATCTATTTTTGATCAGGCAATATCATCTTTATGCAGCAACATACAAAATCAGTGAATGCATGTGGAAAACTGATTTCAGTTTACACTGGTAATGAATGTTATCTTAAAGAAATTAAGCACTTCAACACATGATTTTTGTTGTACTCTTAGCAATAACTAATGCCAACATTAATACCTTGTGGAACTGCTTTACTGATTGATTTAATCACTTTGAAGCTATTTTAAAATAAAGGTGATTGTTATCAGTCACCAGACCTTTGCTGTTAATCAGATCTCCAATGCTAAAAGGATTGTTTGGTTTTAAGAAAGAGTTCATTATGTATTCATATTCTTTTATAGCTAAGCCCTTATAAGGTTACATGCAGGTTTAAATTTCTTCATATAAAGTAATCACATGTAAGCCACTGGACAATTCCCATATGATAAGTTATGTTAAACTATATGTGTAAGCCTTTGACAACCACAGTGTAAAAGCAAAAACTGAATTCATAAAAGTAAATAAATTTACTTAAGATCATAAAGCAGGTTACCAACAGAATCAGAAAATGAATCTCTACTACCTTCTTCTTAGTCCCAAGATAGTAAAAAAGTAATTTGGACACTTCTTCTTATGTAACTTCAGAAGTCCTTGGTCCATTCAGTCTTTAGCCAGCTGGATTACCAGAGCTTCTGTGTACACTTTTTCAAGGAACTCCCATCTACTGGTTGAGTAACTAAATGAAAGTATGACCCATAAATAATGCAGGGTATCGATCAGCAAAAGGTGCGTGGGAATAACCAGATTTCAGAAGAAAAATCACGTCGTGAGACAAAATGGTAACATTATGACGATATTATGATAGCATCTTGTTATTTTATCAAATAATGTCTCCCTAATGTGATTGTCTTCAGTGAATGTAATTACAATTCTAGAAACAGAAAATAAGACTACTTCTCTTGGGCAAATGTTAGGGTGGGTGGAGTACATATATTTTGTTAAGACATTTAAGAAATGATTATTGGAAGTAATTGACTATTCAGGAGTAGATATATTAGTGATCTCATAGTCATTAGAATTCAAATAGTGCTGGAAATGCAGGTCTTCAAAGATGCATGCATCAGTCTTTTCTCCAGAGGATTGAGACAGAGGTATGTTTAGCTGTAATGTAAACAGTACTTGCCACTAGAGTTCTCTGCAGATTTTGTTAAAAGGTAAACCTCTATGTTGCTCAAATCTTAGCCTTTGTCGGGTTTCCAGGGAAAGGAGAATTAACAGAAAAAGGCTTAGTGGTTCTCCTCCGTAGAAACTTAGAAAGGAATATTGTACCAGATGTGGAGATGCAGGTCAGGGCTCCTAATTTTCATTTTCTCTGCTAAATTATAGATACTTTGGGGAAAAAAAAAAAAAAAAAAAAGCAATAACTTACTATGAAATTTAAACTTGGCACCCCAACTATCTTCCAATGTGGCTAAAGTTTCAGGAAGCAAAACAGAACAAGCACACTGTCTTTTCACTTACAGTGATAGTGTTATTAATACCTGAAGAAGTGTCCTGTAATTCAGCATTCTACATTTTAGAGGCCTGCTATACTCCCAAGTTTTAGGAAGCTATGTCTATACTCCCTCACTTAGAGGTAATTCGATTTTTATGAGAAGTGTTAATCAGTTCACCAAGTTCTTTAGATGAGTTATTAGAGCCCATGCAGTGATTTATGAGAAAAAGAGGTTCCTTATTCCACCAAGTACTCAAGTATTCACACTAAGTAGATCAGATCCAGCAAAATACTTATTTGACAGTAATTCAGTGATTAAAACATTCAGCCCTTCAGAGCCTGTGGATTAAGGGTTTGGTCTGATTCAAAGAGTGCAAGGACTTGTGTGTTTACCTCCCGTGCAATAGCAGAGGTCTACCAGGTATTCTAAGGTCTCCTTTCCACTCAGGTATGGAACTATGATTTCACTTTGAATCTGAAAAAGCTTTTTTTTCCTACCTATGTCCTAGTTTGATAAATCAGGATTTTTTGACACACTAAAAAAGGCATGAGAAAATTCTTAACCCATTCCACATTATGAATTAGAATTCTACAAGTAACTTGGTACTGTGCAAATTGTCCCTATTTACGTTTAGTGCCAACATAACATGGACTATACCATTCATCTTACATTTTAAAAAGGTTTCTAAAGCTGGATTAGGATACTCATAAAAAGAAAAACCCATAAAACTTTAATATTCCCTACACATTTCCTAGGATGCTTAATTGAAAGCAGTCAATGCTTAGCATCAAGTCTTTGGTGCATCCATTCTTCGGCTTTACATGTAAAAATTTTACCGAAATGTTTTCGAAGGCTTTTAAGCTGGTGCCCTCAGAGTATCCTTCTTACTTGCCAAAGATGGCAATATTTTTAATGTTTAAACAATTTAAAAAATTTTAAAAAATTAAAAATCACTAAAGGCAACCACGATGGCAGAAGCGGACATTAGATATTTTACTAATACCAGCCCAAATTTAGGAAGACCTTTTCCAAACTAGTGACAGATATATATTCAGCTAGGGCATTTATGTTTGCACATTACTATTTCATGTGAAGTGCAGTGCCCCTTCAAGTCTGGGTTTTTCAATGTGTTTATTGTATGAAGTCTGTAACTCCTACTTCTCAAAGCAAAAGGGCATAACAGAAGATGTGGGATGTACAAAATTTCAATGAAAATGGTTTTGCATGCTATACAAGGATTTTGCAAAATGTTTGGATCTTCTCTTTGTACCCGGCTATCATGTTTTTGTCATGATCAAAGTAGTTGAATAATAAATATAAAACAAGTTATTTGCTGTTTAAGTAACAATCAGTACATAAAGTACTATTGGTCTCAACTTAGAGGAAGGTTGGTTCACATCATTCTAAGGAAACGGGTAACAGTGTCAAGAAGAAATCACGCTTGTCTTGGTTTCCAATGTTGTCCCTTCATCAGAGAATGTATTTTTTCTGGTCTGCAGGATATTAAAAGACCTGGCACAGAAAAAATGTCACATTTCGTGACAGTAACATATAAGGTTCAATATATATAAGGTGTATAGAGAAAGATTAATCTCTTGAATTATTTTAGTTTATGAGTCTTTGGGGTTCAAAAAGAAAAATCCACTGGTGAGTTTCTTTCCTCTATGCGTGGCATATATAAGTGCGATATATGCTGTCAAAATCACTCTTTCTTAAAACATGAGGGATTCTGTGGGGTTTTTTTATTTTTCACAATGTCCCACTTAGTCTTCCAAGTTCAAACTAGTAACAAAAGAGCTAGACCTAGTGAAAATGGTAGAAAGGGAGGCACAGCAGTTCAAATAAGTTTGCCTGTTGCAAATAAAAATGTGCACCTCTATACAATATAATAACTTCCAAAACAATGACCTCACATCTGAGTAGTTTCCATGCAACCAAATTATCAGGTGCCTATTTCAAAACCAGGGCAAACATAATCCTTTCTCTCTTCATGTTCTAAATAACTGAAAACAGCCCATTAACATAATTTGACCCTAGGCCTCCACTGGAATACTTTGATTCGGATATGTGTTTTCTTTCAAGGTGATTCTCTCTCTGTAGTTTATTTAATGAACATCTCTCCACCTGCAGTAAGAAGCTGAGCCTGTTGTAATGAAGTCTGTGATCCTTGTTGGACTTAAGTGTTTGAGCGCAAATTATGTTAACAGTAATAGGAAAGACATCAATACAAGGAGGGACGAATACCTCCCTTGTTGGGTTTTCAGAGGAAGCGCGTGCTCATAATGCATCAGGATGTGCTACAAGTGTTATTCAAATCCCTCTTTCGAAAAACATTGATACTGCCTTCTTATTTAAACTTTTAGGATGATGACTGGATGTTTTTAATTACCTTTTGTGGCTAGTTGTTTTTTTCTATACACGCTGATTTTAAAAGCCTTAAAAGTACTGCTAGTAAGAAAAGGCTTTGTTTAACAATGTAATTCTGCACTGGATCCAATAATAGTAAATGTGCCATTGGATCCATTTGGGAGGAGAGCTATGCTTGTGTGACAGAGCAACGCTTCCCACTGTGATCAGTGAGCTTCCCATGAATGCCAGGTTTGAACTTCATGCAACACAGGGAACATGTCGTATTAACTACCACTACTGTTTGGAAAATGCTCGCTTGAGCTCCAGGCAACCTACAGAACAAAATACATAGGCCCTACCTATGGTATAACATCCATGTCATGGCTGCCAGACCATTTGGCAGAGGCACTGGAAAGAGGCTCACTGCGCTCTTCTCTCACCATAACCCACTGCATTACTTCTAACAAGAGTTCCAAGAGCAATAGATCATAATATTACTATACTTCTCATATGAATAGGTAGGTTTATCTCTGCGAGGGTTATTGTTTCAAGCTGTCTGCGTAGCCAGCAATTGCCATTGCCCAGGAAATCTCACAAATTTTCATTTGTCACCAAAAGGGATAGAAATAGCAATAGCCCCCCACCTTCCTGCTCTTGCCCACTGACTCTTCGCAGACCACTCTAAGTTCTCACATAATCATCTCCTGCCTGGATCAATAATACTGAGGTTTACTATGCCATTTTTAATTAATTTATTTATTTACCCCGCACACTAACCACCATTTCCTCTTTGTACCAGAGTCCAAATTAGTATGATTGATTCATTATAACACACTATTCTTTTTACAGGTCTAGCTAAATTATGAGCTACAAACAGCATGTCTTTACTTCATAGTTTTATTTTATGACCACAAACCTTCTGAATATTGAAAAGCTTCCATAAATTTCTCTGATATTTTATTGTGGCAGTGAACAACAACAGTTCATTTTAAAAAATGTTATAAAAATCTAACAGTCCAATAATAAAAGATTACTGCTACCTGGTAATAAATGACTGCCAGATGATAAGATTTTAAAAGTATTTCCTGAGAGACTAATTCATTTATTTTCTACCTGGTTTTGTCTGTTTTTTCAAAAAGCATGTTTGTGAAATCTATTTATGTCACAGCCTCCTACATTTTTCATCATGCTTTTTCTCTCTTATTTCCTTGGAACCTTTCCATCATTTCCAGATGCAAAGATAAAATAAGCAGATACCTCTGAAAATGATGATGTATCTACTTTCCAGATTAATTAGCACTGGAGGAAGCATAGGACAGTTTAAGGTATCTTTTTTTTTTTTCCCAGAAACCATGAGAAGATCATAATTTTCATATATGGATAGCAATTACAAAACTCCTTGAAAATTCTGCATTCCTACACAATTTTATTCCTATTTCTATAACAACCCCTAAGTAATTAAGCTTAGAAAAAAAGATTTTTAAAGTAAATTCCAAGGACAAACCACTCTAGTACGTACAAAAATAAACATCAAATTGGATATCCCGAATGAGATCTGAAAGAAGAGAGAGGAGTACTCTAATGAGCTCTGTGAAAGTGCTCACCATTTTTAATAGCTTGTACACTTACCAGCTGTGTGCATCCTACAGCTGTGAATCAGCATTCCCCAAAATTGGGCTTCTTTTGTAAATGACAAGTAGCATAGCTTCTGCCTGTACCCTATTGCTTTGAATAAGCACTCGTAAAGTCTGCATTGGTAAACTTAATCAAATTACCCCGGGAGGTACAGTAAGCTCTGCTTCAGAATATAACGAATGACTCGTTGCTTAAACCGATGAGAGAAAAACTCAGTATTATCTGACAAATTATTTTATTAGCAGTATTTGTGAGACGATCTAGATCAAATGATTGTGTCATGGCAATGGTATTTCATGTCAATAAATGTATTCAATAATACTGTAAAATTAGTCTTTATAATATTTTTTTAAATACTTTGCTTTGATAAAAGGGAATACTTGGTGCCATATCCACATGGATATTCCTATATCTTCCTTTTACACTCCTTTAAAAACTACTTTAGTCAAGCAGGACCAGAAACAGCATATGGTCCCTTTGTTATCTGAGATTCTTTGATGAATATTATGTCATCTTTTATCTTGTCTCTTTTAATTTAGTTAAAAACGATGTTTGTTGAAGAAAAAAGTAATAACAGTTTGTACCAGAAGAGTGTAAAAACACTCTCCTGGATGCAAAACAAGCAGCCAAATACCAATGTTGGGGAAAAGAAAGCTCAATCAGTGAAATATTCCCTCCTGACACTTGAAATTCATGAGTGTTTGAATTCAAGCACCAACCTGGCAGGAGACCCTTTAAGTTACTAATTCTGTGAACGCTGATTATCTGGTACTTTCTTAACAATATTCATAGTACCTGTTTCAGCATGTCACCTGTCAGTCATACCATACTCCTTCACCACAATTGCTAAAGAGAAAAAAAGTAATTACAATGTGATAGTACATCATGTGTGGCTTGGGGTTTTGGGAAGGTGAAAGAGAAGATGGAGTTATGCTACCAAAGCTCCACAGTTCCTCTCTGCTCCATTTAAAATGTGTTAAAGCCTTACCATTCCTTTGTCATGTAATGTGTTCATTGATCATTCTTACCTATTTTGTGCTTGGTCTTAAAACTGGCAGAGATAAATGTGAGCATAGCATTGGATATATCAGTAGACCCTGCTGAATTAAGTGGCAGACAGAGTGGCACTGTCACCACAGCTCTAAATGTGGGCAATGTCATGAAGAGAGTTAACACCAGTAGCACTGCCTGTGTAAATACAGCTATCCCCCTTGACATGCTTTTGCAGGATGGGTCACTTTTAGTTTCTTAGTTATCCATTAAGTCCCATACACACATAAATGATATGGTAGAAATAATATTTTCTTCAGCAACTCAGTTCTGTTTTCTTCAGTGAACGCAAGTGATGAAGCTTAGTTTTAAAACTTTTATCTTGTTTAATTATTCCTGTCATACCACTTCTTCAGACTAAACAATCTCCATTTTTCCAGTGTCTGCAGATAGGTAGACCTCTCTGTTCCATTGAACATCTCTGTTGCCTTACATTGTTCTCTCTCCAACTTATTTATATTTTATCTTATTTTTGCCATGTCACCTAAGAGGAGTAAAGAAAAAAGGCAAAAGAAAAAAAACCCCTTCTGCCTAAATCATATATGTTATCAAGAAATGCCTAACTCTTGGTCAGCACATGACCTTTCAATGTAACTTTATCTTCTGCATCCTCCGTTTCTTTTGCTTAAGGCCTTCAGTTTTCTGTTATGTCTGACTTAAATCATCTTGAATATGGCTTGAGAATTGCAGGATATCCAAAACTGCTGAAGGACTAAATAAGAGCTCTGGATGCTCAGCATAGCCAAATACCCCCTCAAGCCTTTCTCTGACATACGTATCAGATATCAGGCACTATAAAAGTTCAATCTATATAAAAATATCTAAGCAGTAGTACGACAACATGAAGATTTGACTTGTTTCTTATAGATATATACCACACTCTCGTGAAAGGCAAACTTCTATTCCTTGGGAGGTGCTACTAACAATCTCTATACGTGTTTTCCTCCAAACTGTCTCACCTGCTTGCTAGTCTTTAGTTTTGGAAATAAACAGCCCCCCCAAACAGTTCTATAGGGAAGGCCTGGAAAGTTTTGTCCTTCTGTCATTAGGCTGACTGGCTGAAGGCGACCAGAGTTGTAACCTGGGGTGTGAGCTATACAGATTCTGTAATTTTCAGTCTCCTTCCAAGATGATCCCGTTTGAAATAACACCAAGTCTAGGCTAGGAAAAAATGAAAAAGATAATTTGAAGCATATTTGCAAAGGCAGCATGGAGCTTAATGGATCTTAGTGATGTACCTGAAAAATTCTTGCTCCAATTGGGACCTGATGTGGAACTTCTCAGACACTGGACTGTCGTTCACCCACTCAATCTTTATTGTCCTGTTAGTGCTACCCGATATAAATTAGTTATAACAAGTATATTTAAAAACTTGTAAATTCTAGCTTCCACTACATATCTCTAACATAGATCATCTAATATATTCACATTATATTCATGTAGGTATTCGTCTTATCAAATACGATACAGAGAAATTATTTTTTAATCACTTTTACAGTAACTCGTTGTTACTTAGATTAGGAGCTTCAAAACTCAGCCAGCCAGTCTTGAGGCTATTGCTGGTGGGCTGTCTGGAATAGATCATTATTTCTGGAACCTGCCTCCTTATGTAGAGAAAGGTTTACCATTACAGGAAATCAGCTGCACTGCTTTTTTTACACCATTACATTAGTTTTCTGGTCTTTTCAGAAAGACGAACTAACTTGTTCTCTTTCTTATGTCCACCTGAGAATATCCTCCAGTGCCTTGACTAACTCACTGTGGGGATTTCTACTGATGACAATGGCACGTGGCCAGTCATGACCAAGTTAACTATGCGACCTCAAAAGCCTACAGTGAGCTCTGTAAGGTTCTGTCCCCAGCCTCCCCTCCAGAGAGGAAACAGATTTTAACCCATCAGTGCTCATTAATTCAGAAATGCCACTGACCGAAGCTAGCATCTCTACATGGCAAAGCACTGTGTGGTTCAAACACGTATCTGGAACTGGTTCAGGGGCGACCTCACTGTTCTCCATTTACCGGTGTAGCCATTCCCTCTGTCTTTTCAGTCCTTTTACCACAGGTTGTGTCCTTCCTATACCTAAAGGCTTACTCCACTGAAATGGAATTATATTTACTTTGCATTTATTTCCTGATTATCCTACTTTTAATATAATTAAAAGTTCCCTCCCAAACTTCTTTTGAAAGCTTCTTGAGCCCTCTCTTAACCATACAACAAGCAAATGAAATAACCTGCACACACCATATTTTAAAGTTTCCATACAGAATAGACAAGCCATTCTGTGGATTTCCCTCCAAAAGATTTTAGAGAGAAATACATTATCTTAGATTATATTTCACTTGTAAACCATATTTGAACATAAGCCTCCAGATGGGAAAGGTCGGGATTGTACATTAACCCTTTGAACTAGATATCCCCTTTGAAAGATGAAAGTTTGGCAGTAAATGGACCCACAAGTTTTTGAATTATTTTGCATTTAAATCATGGATTTCTTATTTTCATCCATCATTAACCTAATTGATCTCATTTAAACATGCAAATTGTGGCACTGAACCTTCATGTTCACAGATATCATTCTTTACTGTTTACAGTTACTATCCTTTATGTTTCATTTGTTTCAAGCATTCACTAATATGAAAAGCTTAAACAAGATAATTTTACTTATTAACAGTGTTTACATAATTATTGAGCTAAATAATTAATTAGAATAACTTCTTAGTTACTTTTCATTCAATATGAAGAGGTGTACATATACTGAAGGCTGTATCTTTTAATTTGCATTCTTATTATTACTATTTTTAACTGCATCTTACACTGGTAAATATGGAAATATCCCTCCTTTAAGGGAGCCAGTGACCATGGAAAGAATGGTCACTGAAGTATTGAAACAACATTGAGATATATTGGGATAAAAAAACTCTGTTTCTGAAAAATACCAGAAGAGTATCTCAACACAGGTGAGTCTTGGGTGGAAACCTGAATGTGTACAAAGGGTAAACTTGTCTCACAATGTAACGAGGAGTCAACTGGATCATCTTGAAAATCTCTCATTCTCAAGGTCACAGCAGTCCAGCAAGAACATCTTCATTGACAGAGAAAAGCAGGAACACCACTCAGATAGCTGACCTTTAAAGAATGGGAGCATCAGTCACAAGAGACGGTACCTCTCTGTCAGACCCAGGTAGCCATTTAAGAAAACATCTAGCTTTTCCTCATGAGCTCCTAAAGGATTTAAATGTTTGGCAGATTTTCACTCCCCGTTTGCTTAGGCTTACAGAGATCGTCTACGATCAGAGAGGGAGGTTTTGTGAGAGGCCAAGGACCTGTCTGCATATCACACAGAAAACATAGCCCTCTTGCTTTTTAAGCAGGAATGAAAAGTGGCTTTAATCAATAAGACCATCTAAGTTGTCAGATAAGGTCAGACAGAGAAACCCACTTGAAAAGCTGAGATCTAGGAACCAGAGGTCCAGGACTCCTATTCTGTATAGATGGAGCACATCCTGAAAACAATATTGCTATAGCCAAGCCCAAGTGATCAAGATGCTGGGTGGTATCTTACACTAACCAGCTACTAGCCTACATTAACTCAGGATGGGAAGTATACTTCATTGCTAAGGATAAAGGACACATGTAAAAAAGATCCTTGGGACAGACCAGTGCTGGAGCAAAACCCAGCACTCCCTGGTGTCTGAAGCACAGAGATGGTTCTTACAGCACCCTGAGTCCTGACAAATCACTCAAAAAAAAAAAAAAAAAAAGTTCTGGGTTTCCCTCTTGTGGCCTATTATTCACACCTGGCCTTGTCAGGGATGCTTAGCAGAAGGACTGATAAGAGATGACACTCTGATAATGACTTAGTGACTTTCAAAAGGTTGGGTCTAGGTAGCTGTACAATGATTACAGCAGACTGTTTCCTCAAAAAAAGAACACATAGCCTAAATGTGTCTCATTCCCAGAGCTGAGTCTAAGAACTCTGACGAATAAAGCATTAAAGCCGACTAAAGCATTAGGTGTATATCTGTTTGGAACAAAATAATTCTGTTCCCTCAAAGGGAAATTTTCTTTGCCAGTTGTTATGAGCAGTATACAAAAGGATGGGCCATGCCAGAGAATGTGCTGCTGCCATCATGTTACTCTTGAAAGAAGGCTTAAGCTTGAGATATTGGCCACCTTCCACAAGTTCCAGAGGACTCTGAGGCGTCACAGTTCTCAAACAGTCAAATTATTCTAAGATAAAATGGATATAGCAAGAGAGCAAATCGTGCTAATTTGGAATAGAGAACTGCAAAGCCCTGGATGTGCAAATCTCAAGCGAGTTCTTTCTTTTATGGCCCTAGAGAATTATGTCCTTGGAAAATCCAGGTCTTTTCACTGTATCAGAAGTTATAGGATTGTGTGCTTAAGCTTATTGACTAAAAATATACTTAGATAAACTTTTTCTGTCATGGCAAAGCCAAAACAAGTTTCAGTTCTTACAAACACTGCAGCTATTTTCACTCCTGACTCAACGTACAGTCTATCTGTATTTATATTGAGCTGGCTCAATATTTTGGGGCCCTGTTAAAAAATAAATGAAAAATTGGAAGGCTGTGACATCTCATTATCGTAGTTAGTAAACCATTTCTTGACTCTGGGGATGTATCTCTTGCCAGACTGTCCATACAAAGATTGAGGCAGTGTGTAATCGTTCCAAATATTTCCAGATTTTACTTTTAGCCAGTGTGTCTTTGAGGGTGTCACGCAGCATAATGGAGACATGGTCATAAGCAAATGAGAACGACCAATAATGCTGTTGGCTGATCAGGAACCAAAAAAGACCACCAGCAGTGAAGGAAATTTCTTCCAACTCTCATATTTTCTTTACTTTGGAAAAACATGTTCTCTGCCTAGACAGTACAAGCTACTTCTGCAAAAGGGCAACGTGCCTTTGTTCCTAACGCATGAGTACGGCTTAACTCCTGGGGAGTTCTGGGAGACATACCTATAGTAAAAATTAACTAACTAACTAACTAATCCTGAGGCCAAGGAAGAAAGGAGATAACTCATTGCAAAGTTCAAGAGCAAAAAAGTTTCTTAAGCACAAAGCTGGGGAAAATAGCTAAAATAAGTAAAATCAAGCAACACGCTAAAAGAAAATGAAAATCTTATGTCTTAGTTGAACAGCTTCAATAAGACAAATGGTCTGCCTCAGCCACACACTTGAAAGAAAATGAAGGTGTGAGCCATACTTTATCCATTTACAGTGCAGAAGGACCATATGTAGGCAACAGGGAAAACTGTCCACCCCCCCTCATACTTCATCATAGCTAAGAGGTGTCCAATTCTGTGTGTTTTTTCATGGGCACACATCTGCCCCTTCTGAGCTACAAAAACACAGCAAGTCTGTGGTTGAGACAGTCACCCTGAACAGCCACCCTAAGATATTTAAAATGTAACTAATGCATTAGAATTAAACATTAAGATTTAAGGAAGATTTTTTTTTCTCCAAATAGTGTTCTGATGTGCAACTGTAAATGTTTTAGGCATTCTCCATGGACAAAGAGTCTAACAGTCAACTATGGATGACCCTTTTCTTGCCTATTTTTATATAATGCCTTATTGCACATAGTACTGTATGAATATAAATTATGTATTATTTTTCATATCTTATATTTTCACATATTCACACGCATATATATTATATTTCATATATTTTCACTTATTTTTGTTCAGAATGTATAATTGTAGAAACTGTGTTCCAATAAAAACTTGAAACCAGCCAAGTAAAAATATTGGGCTAAACTGTCTTAGTGAGCATCAGGTAGTGTAGCTCTTTGATAAAATTACTCTGCTTTACACCAGCAGAATTTCTAAGGCCATTCTGTTGTCAGAGAAACCTTCATTAATACATCAGAAATCACAGTAGTAGTACACTGTTGTTAGACACACACACACACACACACAATTTTCTACATGGCTGCACCAGTGCATTGCTGATTTGCTTATCTGTAGTCTGCTGCATTCAAGGCGTTTTGTTTACTTAATTCAAAATCAATAAGTTTATTTCCCGGACAATAGCCAACATTCTCTTGGAATAGCGGCCTAATTTTAAAGTCAAGTTCAGACGTTCATTGCAAAAGAATCTAATAACAATCCACAAATGAAGAAACAGCCTATTACACAAA
Source organism: Balearica regulorum gibbericeps (assembly GCF_011004875.1). NCBI lineage: Eukaryota > Metazoa > Chordata > Aves > Gruiformes > Gruidae > Balearica > Balearica regulorum. The sequence goes on from NC_046184.1 coordinate 103,038,101, forward strand.
CAGTGTTGGAATAGCCTGTAGAAGCAAGTTAGCTGATGGCTATAGACTTGTCAGACTGACAATTCACTGCACATCTGTGTCTGCCAATATAGAATTTACTCCAAATTGCCTCTCTAGACACTTCTTTACATAACACATATTTAGCTTATTAGTGCTGTCATTTGGGAGTGTGGTCAGCTTTTGAGCAAAATCTCACTGAGTCCGTTAGCACGGATCATATCACAGCTGCCATTTTAGAATCACAGTGATTAGGTTTGAAGTTCAAATGATTTGATTTCACTTTAAAGCTTCAAAAGCTGCCTCTGGGGCAGATGTACACAATTAATTCTGCTGGGTAATTTACTGTAGTCAGAGAACCTTCACTAAGGTAAGGTAATTACCACTGGGTAATTTTATGGCACTCTGTTCAGTATGAAGCAATGATGTGTTGGCTGGCTTCTGCTCAAATAAGACCTGGAGGAAAGCAGAAGATGCTGCTTCTGGGAAAAAAACACTTCTGAGACATTGAGGAGGGATGAACAGAATTCACTCACTTCCCAGACATGGACAAGAAGTTGTACTTGCCATCAAAATGTCTTTTCAGGAGTGTGCATGAGGACTTATAGTGTATAATCTCGTAAAAGTTGTACTGAGAAGCTTTCAAAATTGAAGTACTGAACCTGTGATTCTTTAATACAGGAACAAAGAATGCATTCTTAGTTTAGTTTGAACACAGAAGTAAACAATGAAACAAAATAGCCCTTTGAGATTTGTATTTATCACTTACAAGAAGCACTTCCTAATAATCAGTGGCAGCTAGGCTGACAAGCAAACTTCAGAGTAAAGCCACGGGGGATACAAGTCTATTTTAGGTTTACTGTTGACAGTAAGGGTCAGAGGAAAAATAGACTCAGCAAGCAGTGTCATGCTACCACAAACCTCTGATGGCCAAGCAGAAACTAAGTTACGGCCAAACCTTTCAACACGACAGAAAGACTTGGGCAATTGGGCTGCCCTGCAGTGCACAGAGCGTGACATACAGATGAACAGGATTAGGCACAAGTGAGACACAACATAAATTAATGATAAATAAAGCTCAAAAGACTGGAGGAGCTAATTATCGCACAGTCTGGAGTGGGGTACAGTATGCTTACCCCAACAGCATCGGTATTATTTTAATATTTGAAGTCTGCTAAATCAATCTGGAAAGCCCTGAGAAAACAAAGACTGACTGTGGTCTCCTTCAAGATATCCTTATTTTGGTCAAACTATAAATAATATAGGTAATCTCTACTTCTGGACCTAACTACTGAAAAAAAAAAAAAAAGAGCAGCAGCAGGACTCAGACGTTATTTCTATTACATACACATATATACGTATTAAAAGAAAATACAAACTTTTTATCTTAGAAGTTTAGTCCTCAGCTTCATTTCATGTACTGTAATACTACTGGGGAAAGCTGATTTGATTGTTCTATCACACTAATAAAAGCTAAGATTTGTGTAAGGGGAAGAAGAGGGAATAAAGTATATTCCACATTGATATTGCTGCTGATGGCATTACTGGCTTTTGTTTTGTTAAGTTTACTTCCTGTTAAAGCTGATGATAAAAGCAGCTGTGCGGACTCATAAGCACCTCTATCTACATCTCTCCATGGAGTCATTACAAATATTGTTTCATATAGTCTCATCGTCTAGGACACATTTAATTTTATTCTGTCTTTCACTAGGCATAAATAAAAACCTGTCATTCCAACCATTGCGTTACTTTCCTTTTTCTCTACCTATCATCCACTGGATGCAAACACAATCCTGTAACTCCTACTCTTCTGTTGTTTTCTTCACTTTTTTTTTTTTGTTTTTGTTTTTTTTTTTAATGTTTGTTTTGATGAAGCCATAAATGTTTTGTCCATTGTCAGGGCCTAGTTTCTTGAAACAAAGCAGACTATTTTTTTTACTTTCAGGCATAATTATACAGGACAGAAATGGCTAGACAATTTATTATTGCCCTTTTTTTCTAACCTGTGATGATACACTGCTAATTTGTAAGGAACATCCATGTACCACAGAAAAAATTCTTTGGATTTTAGGAAGATGTTTAAAAACCAAGTGCAGTTCTAGTGGGTGATGCCCAGTAATTGTGCATCTGTTCTCTCCCAAACTAATGCTCATTTGTGCTGTTCTGTTTGACCGTTTTAATGTACTTGCTTATCATTCTCCCATAGCTCTCTGCCCATCTGAAATACCCCATGGACGTTCAGAACAAGTGGAGCAATGCCACACTACTTGGTTGTGATTTCGGAGCCTACAGGACATCAGATTAAAAAATTCTCCTGACTTTTCTCATGGGGTCCCATAATTCATCTGTTTTGTCAGCACTATTTTTGCACTGCTGTCAGGTGGCATTGAGGATATATTGGGTCAGCTCACATTGGGTCCTGTGAGCATGCCTCTCATTAATACAAATAGGATGTCTCTTACATGTTTGAAATCTTATGGATTGATGGAAAAAAGCCAGGAGCTTCCAGTGACTGCAGTAATACCCATGACAATGGTGAGCAATACGAGGAGAATAAAATCAAGGGGCCCAGTTACAGTGCTTTGTACTCCATTCGGAGTCTTTAGGATTGCTTTGGTAAATCATCCTTCTTCTTTTCCTTCAAGGCTCTCTGCTGAACCACATCAGTAGTTCCCTGAATCTCCATCTCTTTTTTAAAGCTTCCTTTAGAAACTTGCCCAGTGTAAGACTTCTGAGTATGTTGACCATGGAGCTGTAGGTGGTAAGGAAAAGGACAATAGCCTTTTCTCAGTCTCCTTGTCACCAGTAACAAAATACTGCTTTCTCCATGGTTTTAAATGGTATTTCCACCCTCTCTTCTAAACTTGAGCTTCCTTTGGCACATTTCTCACTTATCTTTCCATGTATAATGACTCTATACTCATGCTGGAGAGTATTAAATTGATTGGTGGACAATTAATGGAGCAAGCAGGAACGATAGAGCATAATCACTTGTGCGTGTGGCTTTTGATAAGTTGGCAGTCGGTGGGGGGGGGGGGGGGGGGCAGCAACGTAAAGCACATTAGTAATTGTAAATGCCCTGTGGGGTTTCTCCTTCTTAGAGAACTTCAGTGAACCCACAGAAGAGAGAGAAGGGTCTTTTTCAAAACATGAAGCACCAGGCATAGAGGAAGATGCACCCTACTGCTATTTAGCAAGATAGTGTCTGGCTACCAAGGTTGCAAATGGGAAGAAAACAAATATTCCAGAGGTTTTATATGTGAGAGGCCACAGAGAGGCATCTTTGCTTTATGATCTTACGATGCTCATGCAGACCAGAAACCTGCCTTTACCCTGAATCAGATTACATTGCAGCCACTGTGACTCAGTTTAAACCTTGTATAGCTGTCCTGTTTCTGTATGTACTACTGTTCCATTGAATTTGGTTCATCTCCTGTAGTGCCAACATCTTCAGCAGGGCTCTGGAGGAAGGGCAAGCAATCTGGAAGTGAAGTCATGGGCCAGCTCAGTGGCTGATGGTTGTTGGATTTAGAATTCAAGGAAATAAATCTGGTAAGGATTCATGTCTCTTAGTACAGATGCTATTTGAACATGTTAAGGGAGGCAGGTGTTTAACAGACATTTGGTGAAGAAAGGCTTTGATCTACCTCAGTAAAATGATGGGTAGAATGTTTAAGAAAACAGTTATTTTCAGTACATATTACTTGTGGATGCTAATTCACATCCTCCTAATTTTCAGACTTTTTTCAGGTGGCATTTTTAGCAATGCTGTCAGCTTCTATGCATGGAGTGCTTTTGCCATTACTGCATCTTACATGTGCTACAAGTATTAGATGCTTTTAGAAATATGCCTGTTTAGAAACAAGTTATATATGCCAGCAGTCCTTGACATGGTATCTCCACAACTAGTTGGAGTTACTGGAAGCTTGTGTGCGTTACGGACAAGCCTGTCTGCTTTATCACAGGACCTAGGGTAGGTGATTTGATTACGCCTACCCTAGAAACAGATCCATGATAGGTCTCTTCCCTTCACTTGGTCTGACAATATTTTGCAGGTGCCTGGTTTTGCTAGCTGGCAATCAAAAGTACAGGTGTTCTGCAGAATTCCAAATAGCTGTACCCTGAAGAATGGTAGGTATAATGCAAGTGAATATGAAAATGTCATCTTATGGTGAAAAGGTGTTCTCCTGAGTGTCTCACAGTTTGTAACTGAAAAAACCCAACCTAACTCAAAGGACAACAGGACTTCAGAGTAGGGCACACAGATACGTAGGCATGTTCATTCAACTTTGAAACAATGCACTGCGGAAAAGATCAAGTTTCTAGAAATCCTATTTGAAAAAATAAGTCAATATATTGAGATACAAAACAACTGAAGTTTGGAGTATCTAGCGTAAGATCCTGTATAGACAAGGCCTAAAAATAAATTCTACAGGGTTTTTCTTCTTGGACTTGTGTTATCAACAGCATGACACAGAGTTTCATTAGCATGATTCAAAGTTATTGAGGCAGTCTGCTGCAAACTTTGCTTCTTCATACCCTTGTTTCAAGTTTCTAGACACTTTCAAGGAAAATTGCGAACCACTATGATCTTGATTTTCAAGAACTCTTTCATGCTGCTACAATGATAAACAAAAGACAAATGCATTTCCTCTCTACCATTTCTCAAAGCAAACCAGGAACTCAGTCCCATAGTGTTTTCACTAGTAAAGCTGTCATTAAACTTTGTAGAGTTACTCCTGTAAAAAACAAAAAACAAAACCCCACCCAAAACCCATCCACCCAACCAAATACAAACCAGACAAGTTGGCTAAAAGAAAGATGTTACCTATCCGCACAATACCAGAGATTTTTATAATTTTCCCACAATAGAAACTCTGAAACAAAACAAAACTATAAAGGAAGCATATATAACATGTATTACTTACAGTGTATTTCTAGAACCTGCATTGCTATCTGAGGTGTAGAGTTTAGGGACTCATGATCTACTCTGCAACTTACAACTGCGCCATCATCATTGCGATCTGCTAGGAAATCCAGTGTGCTGCTGACTGTGAATGTTTTACGATTTGCATCTTCTTCTTTTAAATATTTAACATCTGAAAGAAAAAATAAACAAACAATTTTCTCTCCAATATTTTAAGGAAAAGTCATTGAGCATTAGACAGCTAAATTATCTATCACACTTGTTGAAAAAACACGTCTTTGATACCGTATTGATCTCTTTAAAACAAAAGTAATTACACTGTAGTTATTCCTCAATTTGCTCCGATTGTCAAAACAGGAGATATATATTACATATATACATAAAGAAAATGCCAAAATTGGTTACGTGATACTGCACTCAAACAGAAATTCCTTTCATCGCTATCTCTTACATGTTTAGGTCAAAATTTGATCTAAACTTTCTCTGTAGTTCATTAGAAAAAAGTGGTCTCCTCCCAGCCTCACTTCCCTTAAGTAGTCACAGTGTCACTACATACTAAATTTCCTAAGACCGTGCTTATAATCTTTCATAGTAATGCAATACATGGATATTACTGAAGCCATGTGAACTAAAGGTTGTATGCATGTAGTCTCATTAATCCTGGGCTTACTTTATTCATTGCTTATTCTGTTGTTTGGCTAGAATTACGCTAATTTTAGAATTAAACCAAAGTATACATATCAATGGTGATGAACACCTGTAAATAGAGCATGTCATAGCAGTTACTGTAATCTACAGACAAGTCCCAAGAAGACTGGAAATAAAAAGAGACCTTCCTCTCACTGCTTTGTATCGTGCTAAATTGGCCTACTGCTTTTATGCAGATTCAGTTAAAAATCTCTAAGTTTTCAGCCCAGATACTAGAGTGCAGGGAGTCTACAGCTATGCTTAAGAATTATTCAACTCAGCTCAAGGTTAAGGTTCAAATTCAGAAAGTTTTGTTGTAGAACATACATGTTAGATCAGAACTGAAGATCCAAATGATCAAGCATTTATTTTAAGACTTTTTAATGTATTAACCGCAACATGAAATCTTCTTACACATACTTTAGAATTGTCTTTCTTGGTTCCCAACTACTTATAATGCATATTGATTTTAAGTTATTTCAGCAAAAGAGTAAGCTTGTTATATTTGTTACAAGGAAAGCTTTAAAAGACATATGTAAATACATAAACTTATATATTAAATTAGACTGAGATTGCATATGTCCTCTGTGTCCTAAAGAAAGAAAAAAGTAAGAGGTGTCAGTTTTACAAATTATACTAAATCCCATTAGAGAAGAAGATGACCTAAATAAAATTTCCATGAAATATCAATTTTAGAAAGCAAATCTTAAATGGCTTAAGCTACATCTTTTTAGATTAAAAATACTTCTGAAATCAGAAAGGTGGCCTTTTTCGTTGTCTCCAGATAGATGAAGACACCATGTAATTACATGATTTCCATTTTTCCCTAAGAAATAATTATTTCTTGCATACCATACAAGCATTTTTCTGCCTGTTGGTTGCTAAGCTTTAAGAGATTTCAATTTCTGCCACGATGACTATTAATATTTAGGGATCAGTAGGCGAGAGAAATATTGACCAGGGCTAAAGCAAAGTTATTATAATCAAACAAAAAATATCTTCACTAATATTTAAAGCAAACACGTGAGATTTTGTTCCCAGAATTAGGTTTCCAAATTTAATAATAAGCACCTATAAAGATAGCCTTCTGCTTATAAGTAATGTACACATCCCTTTGCTTACTGACTTCAGGTGGGGGACAGACAGCTCCTGAAAACATCAATAACGTTAATTTCAGTGAGAGGTTGTGGATGCTTAATGCTTTAGAAATACAAAAGCAGTTAATTTCCTAAACAGATGTTTAGAAGCCTTTCTCTAGACATCTATTGTTTGGAAGAACTCAACTCTTAATTACCTCTGTAAAAAGGATGGTGATACTAGTCTATAAACTGTTGACATCCTCATCAACAGAAATACTTAGCTTGTCCACTTTATCAGCTGCATCTTCTTAGATATTTCTTCATAGCAGAATGAAGATGTGACTGTGATATATGCTAACTGAATGTAAACCCACCTAGATGTAAAGAGCAGTGGAGATCAGGTACTGGATATGTTACCATATGCTAGCATTCAGAATAGAATATGTTACCATATTCAGCATCCAGGGTTTTTATCGAATTTTTAAGTATGTCTACTGTAGTCTATTCTTCATTTTCTTGCTACTCTTCTCTCTCTCCTAAATACCCCCTTGAAAAAACGTTAAAAGCCTCAACGATCCATTACAGGGGCAATCTCTCTGGAAATCACTAGAATGAAACAGGTTGGAGGATGACTGCATAGGAAGTAGCTTTATAGAGGAGGAACTGGGGGTCATGAGAACAGGTTGAACAACAGTCAACAGTGTGCCTTTACAGGGTTAAAAGCTAAATAACACCTGCCCTCCATTAATAATAGCATAGCCAGCAAGTCATGGGAAGTGACTTCTCTATTCAGCACTTCTGTGACAGAGTACCAGCCCCAGTTTTGGGCTTTCCAGTACAAAAAGATGTCGACAAACCTGAGTGGGTTCAGCTGGAAGCCACAGAGATGGTCAGTGGCTGGAGCATACAATGTACAAGGAGAGCATAAAACAGTTGGGTTTGTTCAACCTGAGGAAGAGAAGACTAAAACCAGATCAAGGTGCTGTCTCCAAGTACCTAAGGCATGGTCATAGAGAAGAAGAAGTCAGAGTCTTCTCGGACATGTACAGCAAAAATTGAGGGGCAATGAACACAAGTTAGACCAAGGCAAATTCTGATTATGTATCATGAAATACCTACACATAATGAAAATTCTCCACAATAAGGGCTTTCAAATACTGAAACATCTACCCCAGACAGACTATGGAATCTGTCCTTGGATATTTTACAAAATGTAATTGGACACCTTTAGCAACCTGATCTAACCTTTGAACAAAGGTTGGGCCATATGGTCTCTAAGGGTCAACTCTGGGCCCACTTCTGTGATTCTATCATATGCACATATAGATATGCTCATGTTAACTATATACTAGTTTATATCTCTTAAGTATAAATGTTTGATAGTGAAAATATTAAATAGAAATGATAGAATATCTATCAGTCATTGCTCATTGTCAACTCTTCTATAAAAGCGCATACGTATCCATATAGAAACACTCATTTTTCTAAAAGATAATTTTGCTGTTTTTACAAGGCAAATATAATTTTTGTTTACATTTAAAATCAAGTCCTGCCATGAAATGGCCTGTTATCTAAAAATATTTCATCTTCTTTTTAGAGGTTTATCAAGACAAAATGTGCACTGCCTCTCCGACTGCTTTGCATATACTAAACATATATAAACTAATTCAGGAGTTCTTAATCTGTTTCAACAAAATGAACTGATATTATCTGATTTGTTTCTGAAGCCCAGTTTTTCTAGGAATAAAAAAAAAAGAAAATCTATTAAAAATATTGCTGAAACCTAAAATTAATTTTTTACATAATATTGTTGAGATAGCATGTAACAAATTTTGTTGAGAAATAATATTCTTTTTTACAAAAAATGTACGTAGCTCCTCCCATATTTTTGCTTTTAATAATCTTCTAGAAATGTCACCAGAATGCTAAACTGCAGATTGCTTTGTTAATTTGGTGCATATATAAAAGACAGAACACTAAAGTAAAAGGTATGGTAGTCAGTGCTTCACATTCAGTCTCTCTCATTACTAACACTTACTCTATCAAACAGTATTCCTTTACCAGATGATGATTCCTTTTTTGAGTAATAGCAATGGAGCTACAATTTTAGAATGGCTTTTTCCCCTTTGGTGCAACTCTGAACTCAATGCATCATTTATATTCTTTTGCACCATGTATAATACACTGTAACACAATTGGATTTACTGGTGCTAGACAGCCGAACTCCTAACCTTTAATGTCAGCTGCATTAGCATATAATTTCATATCTATTTTCTCAGATTTATCATTTCACCTTTTACAGTGCACAAAGCTAATGTAACTTCTGCTGATGCCACTGCAAACTGGTTAGGTTATTTTATTTCTAACCTTTCTGAAATGGCAATGTGCTCTTCAGAAGACCTAGAAAACTAAACTGAAATGAATGTGCTCAGTACTTTCCTCTCATTTCTGGGGGTTTTTTTGGGGGGTGGGGGGGGGGGTGGGGGGGTTCCCCTTTACTGTTCTTTTTCACACATCTTCTTTGTTCCTTCTCCACCCCCTTTTTAAAAAAAGCATCCCTTTAGGAACTGTTGAGAAGAGCACATTAGTTAAAGAGTCAAATCACAAGATTGTTTGATTGGCTTCCATTACATGTCAGCTGAAAGACATAGTTATTACACCAGATTTTAAAATATATTTTTTTAAAACAACATATTTTCAGATGTGTTGCCTTGTTATTACGTCAACTGTACCAGTAGTTCTCTTAAAGTATTGACATTACTTATGGTGATTTTCAGTTTTTACCTCTCTTGAAAATATATATATACACACACACACACACACACACACTCATCCTGTCATCTTTTCTGGATGAGAAAACCTATGCTGTGCCACGTATGTTAGCTGTGCTGTTAAATTCTTCTTTTTAATTATGTTTGATGAAGTGCTACTTTTCTTTCAGCAATCTCCTCAGACTTCCCAGTGGCTGGAAAGAATGGTATTCTGTTTCCTCATTCTCTGTCCTTGTTACAAATGTTCAAACACATTTCAAATTATTGCAGCCTAAAATTCCAGTCTCCTTCCACACTATTCTGGTTTTCATCAGAAATCTAAAGATGCTTCTAAAATGGACTGGGTTTCTTGGACAATCAACTGCAATCTCCTTATTTACCAATTTTATATCCCAGCTCTAGTTGTGTACATTGAACTGTGGTAGGGAATAGTAAAGGAAGATTAATGGATTCTGTAATTAATGCTGTAACTTTGCTTGAGGCAGTTTATTGAGCTAACAAAATCCACAGTGTCAGACAAATATGAGACAAAGCAGATGAAAGTTGAGTTTGTTTTTTTTAAAAAGCTACACAGAAAAGGTGGATTTTGAATCATTTATTGATCTGGTCATATAGCAGAATGAATTGAGGTGACATGAATAAATACCAATACCATATCCTTTTTATTCATATAGTCTGTGATGGGCACCTCAGTTGACTGTGGTAGATGTGACTAAGCTTTCTGTTACAGTTCTCTCCATATGTTCTCTCCACCCATTCACCAAAAAAGATTTTAAACTATCCCAGCATTTATGAGAATATGGACTAGAAAACTAAGTTTTAAGTAAGTGAAAGAGAAGACAGAAAATAAATAAATAGCTTTTATATGCAACTCCTTCCTATCTCACTGCATCCTCAAAGGCAAATCCTTGCTTTCAGCTTCGGTTTTAGTCACCCAATGACTTTTCAGTTACAGCAGATTTTGTCCACCTTCCTGCATTCCCCATGAAGCTCTCCTCATCCGCTTTGAGGCCTGTCTTCTCCCTGCTCCTCAGCACACACTCAGCATCCTTGCCTCGGCTGCAGGTTCCCAGTTTCCCAATTGAGACTCCTTCAATTGCTACCTCTCGACTCTTCCTCACCAGAGCAGGCTCCATAGCTGCCCTACGGGAAGTGCAATCTCCGGTCTCCTCCAGACGGTTCTGCCTCACCCAGTCACTGTACTTAGAGGAGTGTAACATAAAACTGGCAATTGACCAAATCAGACATACGTCATATTAGAAAGGCAAAAAGAAATGAAAAGGTAAAATATCTGGGGAGAGTGGTATGGCTGTGATAACAATAATCCATAAAATGTTTCTCTGTGAAGCATCACAGTTGAGTTTATTATGCTGAACAGAGTTCAGGGCAATTCAAAACATCAGTTTTTACCATTTGAAGAAAAAATAAAAAGATGGTTATATGACCACTCTGGTAATTTACAATCAATTCCTTATCTACATACTATCACTGATTCATTTAATGATTAAATATGAGAAACTTTACAAACATGAATTAAGAAATATAATTCTAAATAATGTATAGTTATGACAGTTGGACCAAATTACATCAAAGTCCTTTTAAATACCTTTAACTTCTTTGTCGTTCTTGAACCATCTGATGTCAGCTGCTGGTTTACTACCAGACGTCTTGCAAGTTAGCTGCATCCTCTCTCCCTCCATAACTGGTGAGGTAAATCCAGTAATTTGCGGCTTCTCAGGAACACCTAACAAGCAAACAAGCAAAATGTCTCTGATAGCATCAGCTGCTGGCACAGATACATGACCAACTTAAAGTTCACTTCTTCATATGCTCTATATTCTGGAAACAGAATAATTAGTTCCTCGCCTTCCATCAAAACTGAATGTCAGTGAATCCTATTTCCTATAGCAAATGAACTGTCAATCTGAACTGTAGTTGATTCTAAAGAATTAAAGAAAATAGAAATTATCTAGTTTTCTAAGGGAAACAGATTGTATTTTAAAAACTATCTATCTGCGTATTGTTCTACATGGAGGTCTAGTGTGACCTGCTATTCTAAGGTTTAAACTGGTCTGCGCAGCAAGCAGGATGACAAAGTATACTAGAAGCACAGCTGTGAAAATAAAGTGTAACTGGCAACAAAAAGCTGAACTTCTCTAAGTTTAGAACAGATGTTTAAGCATGACTTATGAATATTTTAATACAAAATACAGGGAAAAGGGAGGATGAAAATAAATACCAGAGTTACTTTATCATCAGAGACCACATAACCAGAAAAACAACAGGTATAATCACAATTCCATTCGCTATGGAGAATTCTTCAGCTGAATCCAAGTTCTTTGGAGGAAGTTGTATGATCATAACATACTACACACATAATATTAAATTTGGAAATAGTTGTTTTTCAATGTACCATAGAAGATTTAAAAAAATATTATGAAGACAATTGGGAACATGTATAAATCCACTTGACTTCTGAAAACACAAGAATAACTTATTTTAAAGTGATACTGATGACTGTAATTTTAAAATCTCTGAAAATGTCATTGTTATAACTTGCATCTGCAGCACTTTGACACATTCATATTTCTGGCTAGATAAAGGGATCAGTCACAGTAATAGATCCTGTGTCCTGTATTTCACAGTTTAGTTTGTTTACATCTCTTTTCCAAAATGACAGATTATGTACATAAAAACCAAGCAGCAGTACCTATCGCATAATACATTTCTGTAATAAATCTACTCCTCTCTTTCAGGACAGAAAGTGGTGTCTACTATAATACCTTGACACTTAAATCTTCTAATCCATAACAGAGCAGTCAATAAAGAGATTATTAGTACATAAAAGGATAGTTTATCTGATTAAAAGATGTCATACTTTTCAGTGGAAAATATCCTCATCTCAGATAGAAAGTGTTCCAAGAGTTGAAAATGTTACTTTGAAATAGAAAATTACAAATATAAAATGAAAAAAAGGCATCTTAAACCTTGCAGCTTTCTTTCTTGGAAGGTAAGTAGCTCATGTTGGAAAAATTGCACTAAACCCTCCCCCCCACATGAAGGTAAAACTAAAAGGACTACGAAAGATCAAGTTACTTTGGTTAATAAATATTGGCTAGATTTTTTTTTTTTTTTTTTTTTTTTTGGTCTTTGTAGCACCTTTCTGTGTCTTTCTGTCATTTAAAAGGTTGAACTGGTCTACTTGTCTATTGTTTAGATCATGAGATGCCTCTCTACAGAAAAGAAGATTAGCTGTAGGCAGTTGTTATTCCAGAATATTCTGCTTTGAGTGGGTATTTTTTGTCCTTAATGGCAAACTTGTGAAGATTTTTGCAAAATATTCTCACAGGGACTGAAGGGGAGACGTATTTCATATCCTATGCACAAAACCAATTCCCTGGCTGGATTAATGTGAATATTACTGGTGCAGAGAACATCTTACATTAGTCCTATTAAATTCAACTGTCTGCCTGTCTACATATAAAAATAAAACAAAAAGAAAGAAAGAGTCAACTTCAGGGACAGGAAAGGGAGAAAAGAATAAAAATCAATCTCCAAAATCATATAACCTCTTAGGTACGCAGGTGTGTTTCAATGAACTATAGCAATTTCGGCTGATTGGGCTACTGACATTCATAGAATCATATACAGCTTTGAGCAGAAACTTTATTTCCTGGGCATCTCTCGAAATCTATTGCTTTTCTATGTGTATCCATAACCTTTGGGGAAAACAGCAGAGCATTTAGAGGATAAAGCATAAAAGAAGCAGCAAACCCAGTGAAAATATGCACTTTATAGACAAAAAAAAAGAAAGCAGAAGGAGCCAAGAAAATGCACAGCTAAGGAAAAACGGTAAAGCTCTAAAGCCCGTTTTGATTTCATGCTTTCTGATTTTCTCCCCTTTGCCCTATACAATACACTGTTAGGAGATGAACACATGCACCTTCTTCACACTTCTGGTGCTTGGGATGTGGAGGTTATGTCCATTTTATGGAGCACTCATACCGTGGTATTTGTGTGCTCCCTAATTCATTATCCTGCCACAGCACAAACAGTAAGAGGCATGTTATTTTTCAGCACAGCAATATGAAACAATAAACTTCAGGGAAACAAGATCAGACATTTACATGTATCTTCTGCCAAGCTTTAGAAAAGTTCATTCTTATCATAATTTGCCAAAGCCTGAGAAGTTTAACACTTGCTTCTTTATGCTCAGCTGTTTATACTTACCAAGAACGGTAAGAAAAGCCTTGGAAGTTTTGACAGGCATAGTAAATAAAGAGCAGGTGTACTGCCCTTCATCCGACAGAGACACATCACTGACACTGATACTCAGTTCATGCCAGGAAGCTCGGACCAGCTCAATTCTGTTGTCCCTCAGAGCTGAAAAACAAAAATTCATGTTATGAGGTAGGAAACAGTGCATTAACAAAGCGTGGCATGTTATACGAGAGGCTCTATGAAGTAGCCTAGTGAAATCACGCCCTAGAATACAGGGATATGGACACAGTTGACTTTATGCATAGGAGTTTGGTTTCTCTGTGGAATAAAGTACAAGAGTTCAGCAAGTTTCCAAGTAGTGTACTGAATGACTCGTAATATATATAAACCTAGAAACTGAGGGACTTTAGTTACCTTTGACCTTCCTCTGAAAAAAAACCAACATTGACTCTGATTTCTGTCCCCTGACGGCTTTGTTCAGCGCTCAGAATAACTCCTTCCTAAAAATGTTCTCTTTTCCATGTATTTACAAATGTGGATGAATATTGGGAATCCTGTTTCATCTACTGACAAACTATATTTTCAGCTAAGAAGTCTAGCATTGCACTGCTTGCCTACAGATTTTTCTCATGTCCATTACTACTCATACTGAACTATCAGATTTCTTCAGTGTTGTAAGGGTATTTCTTACTATAAATATGTTGAAAGTTCCACTTCTACATGTACGTACAGTTGTCCTGGTTTCAGCTGAGAGGGTTAATTTTCTTCATAGTAGCTAGTGTGGGGATATGTTTTGGATTTGTGTTGGAGACAGCATTGATAATTTAGAGATGTTTTTGTTCTATGGACCTGTTGTTGCTGAGCAGTGCTTACACAGAGCCAAGGCCTTTGCTGCTTCCCGCACCGCCCTGCCAGCGGGATGGCTGGGGGTGCACAAGGGGTTGGGAGGGGACACAGACAGGACAGGTGACCCCAACTGACCAAAGGGATAGTCCATACTATATGACTTCATGCTCAGTTTATAAGGACCTTGGGGGAAGGAGTGTGGGGGGGTGGCGCTCAGAGTGATGGCGTTTGTCTTCCCAAGTCACCGTTACACGTGATGGAGCCCTGCTTTCCTGGGGATGGCTGAACCCCTGCCTGCCCATGGGAAGTGGGGAATGAATCCCTTGCTTTGCTTTGCTTGTGCGCAGCTTTTGCTTTACCTATTAAACTGTCTTTATCTCAACCCACAAGTGTTCTCACTTTAACTTTTCCAATTCTCTCCCCCATCCCGATGGGGGGGAGTGAGCAAGCGGCTGCGTGGGGCTCAGCTGCTGGCTGCGGTAAAACCACGACAATAGTACATTTAAAGCTTTGAGGTAATTGAGTATAGTGGCTTTACTTTTTGGATTATGACTAAAAATCTGATACTCTATCAGAAAATCCTTCCTAACAAAATGTTGTTTTCATGAAATCACTGGGGGAAGAGGAGCAGGGAGATTTACTTAATTTCAAAATGTCACATTAGCTAATACTTTAAAATTTTAAATATTTTAACGCCTATATTTAGATAAACCCACATTTTCTACTGAAAAACAGTCAAAACATTCCCAAACATTCAATTTCTCTGCAGTAAAGCTGTTTTGGGAATCTGCACATATTGATCAAGTCTTTCCGCAGCATAGAAATACTAGCAGCATAAGTAAGTAAACACCGTAATTCTCCTCAGTGAACAATAAAAAAGCCCCTGTAACTCAGAAAGTTTTGCTGTATACCTCTTTGACCTGACAGTATTTGAATCTTCACTGAGTCTATTTTTATAGTAAGCCTCTGCTAGTCAAAAGTAAAATGGGACTATTATAATTACTGGGAGAGCTGTGTTTTGATTTGTGAGAAGTACCAAGTTGTTCAAGTCCCTAATGTTATCCTCACTCACTTCTTTCTAAAGCCCCCCAAAGGCTTTAGATTTGTTTCTCCTAACATTTATATCTTCCCATGATAAAAACAAAGCTTTACTGTGGTTCTTTTGCTACTAAATCTAGATGTTTCTGCCCCATTGCAAGGCTCTCCAAGTGCTGTCAATACAAGAAGATTTACACCAAAATAAGCAGCTACAATGAAGACTCATCAAAAATGTCACTTGAATTTGTGGTCTTCTAAGGCTACCATTCAGGTTTCTTTACAGCGATCTCAAGCTGAATTTACTGGTTATTTCAGGGTAGGCCAGCTAAAGCTTGACTTAGTCTCTGCAGGGTCTGATGACTGAAAGATGACAGCTTAAGCAGACCTAACATACAAGCATGCCATGAACTGCTCCAGGGCACATCAAAGTGACTGAGACTGTGTGTAATGGACACATGCCAAACATAACCGAGACATCTTCTGGCCAGCCAAAGCAAGAATTAAATAATTATGTAGTATACAGTATAAAATGCATATAATGATGGAATACAGGTGCAACATTAAAGCAAACAAGCAAGCAAAACAAAAGCCACAAAATGAAATATATATGTATATACCAATATGAAAAACAAGCTCAAGAAAACAAAAAGTACATAGAAGCAAGCTTCTACCAACCCAGAACAGCAGGCAAAGCTGATGACAGTGGCTTTACTAGCCCAAAGTCCTCACAACAGTGAAGCTGTTGCTATCTTTGAGGAAGTAGATGGAGACTCAGAATTCATTTCTCAGCTTTTCAATTCTAGTCAGATGCAAACTGAGCAGACATAAGAATGGTAGTTTATTTCACATTACTGACCTTTCAAAAAAAATTATTTTCAAAATGACCCAGTGCTTCCAAATGGTTTGATTACCACCACACCCATATATATAATTTGGAGAACAGCATAGCAAATACAAAAAAGCCCAACAAAAAACCCCTCAGCACCCCATAATTTGAAAGGGGTGATTTTTGCTTCCCTTTAATCAGAAATTATTTAAAAAATAATGCAGTATATCATCTTATATCGTATTCTATTTTGTTATAATTTTCAGTTGCTAGTGCCTTGTGATAAAGATATACGTAGCTCTCGAAATATTTTCCTATAGATGGGCAACGTGCAGAATTTCATGCACTAAAAAGAACTGTAATGAATTCCACCAAAGCACAAAGGGTCTACAGATGATGCCAATAGCACAGCATTTCAATCTTACTGGTAGAGAAAAAAAAATTGAAATACAAACCACCTGCACCAACTACATTCTTACAGCTCCCCTCCCTCATTTCCTCCCCTCCACACCTTTTTTAACCTTTGTACAACACAGAAATCTCAGTTCAGTCAATTTTGTGGAAAACTGGTAAAAACAAGCACTGATCAAGAGCTGAGATCAGATGTTCCATGTTTCAGCCTGGAGTGAATTTTTACTGAAAGAACAAAGAGTTTTGTAATGGAAATACCAACACAGAGCCTTTGCAAAAAACGCTGCAAATAGCACCGACGTAATACTCCTTTCCAGGAAAGTTGTTTGTCAGAAGTATTTTTATAAGTGCTAAGTCTAAATGCAGTTAATTATCTGTGCCATCAATTTCAGACCTAAACATCTGTAAGCTTTGCTGTCTATGCGGATTTGAGAGCAAACCAACGAGAAAACTTTACTGCCACTGCTTAGACAAGGCTAGCATTTACATGGAATCTTTTTAGAATCATATTTTCAAACTTTATTCCTACATCTATGTCTATATCTTTATCTGCCTCTGCTTGGAAAGACACCAGTTCCTCCTATGAAATTGATAGCTGTGCTGGATACCAGAACTGGTTTGTTTCCATTTTCTGAGTTAGGTATATTTTGCTAAAAGGGTGAAGTTGGATCAGAGAAAAAAAGTGGCTGCCTAACTGTCTAGTCCTGGCTCCCTTTCCCTGGGGGCAGGGGGAACCCTCTGGGAGTGGATGACTGCTCCCTCGGACAGCAAATGAACAGCCGGCGGCACTGGAGAAGCCAGGAGTACTTCTAGCCAGCCAGCATGGAGGCTGAGTGGAGCAGGGGTCTTGCCAAGCCTCGCTGAGGGAGCAAAGAAGCCCGTGGAGCCTGAAGAGAAGTCAGCTGCTGAAAGGTATCAACTGGCAAGCAAAGGCTTGGAGGAGAAGACGTACTCCTCAAGGAGCGGGTGGAAAGGAAGGAGATTTATTTACAGTACTCCGTGTTTTATCCATTTCAACAGATCTGACTTCTACTTGCTTAAAGAGGGATCTCATCTGGTTTATTACTCTCTATTTTAAGGACATGGGCTTCAAAAGCTTTCTGTAAGCTTTCTGATTGCTCTTTCTTTGAAGTGAGAGTTGCCCCAAACAGGGCAATTTTACCACAAGCTTTAAGCCAACTCCAGGCTCTATCGTAGCAGTTTAACTAAAGGAACATAAAATATAATACAAAATGTTCTCTCTTATCTGATTAAGAGTTGAAAACAAAAAGTAGAACATGTATGGGGCCACTCTGCATGCATCTGGAGTTTGGTACACACTAATAAACAGGCTTCCTATATACTGAAGTGCCCAATGTCCATGCGTTGTTCAATACATACGGCAGTACATATTTCTAGCTGCCCACAAAAGTTAACGGGAAACACCAGGCTTCTCCTTAAAGTGTCTCATACTGTAATACAGGTGCTGTATTGCACTCAGGTGACAGTATTTATTCCTCCACTTTTTAAGAAAGTTATACTAATAGCTCCATTCATATTTCACAGATAGTTTCTGAATACTGCTTATCAGTTTTATTGTGGTAGTGACAAGACAGCCCAGGTGAGCACAGAAAAGACAGCTTTGTCCTTAAAGATTCTACAAGCTCCACCCTGACTTGCATGGTTGCCCAGACTTGCTCCTACCTCTGCCTGCTCTTTCAGAACCTTCCCTGGAAGCTCTTCCTTTTTCCCATTTCACTTTGTTGGAAGCCCAGCAGACCTTTTTGGCCTCTTCCTGGGGTTTTTCACCTACTTTGCCAAATTGTTACCTTATCAATAGTTTGCATACCTACATTTTTGCATGACACAGAGATGCTAGAAAAAGGTTAAATAAACAGAATATGTATTTGTCTTCTGGAAAATCCACCTATGCCAAAAGAGTAACAAAGAATACCACCACTGACATCTCCTTCCTGTATTCTTATGTTGCGAGCACTTATAAAAAATAAAACACAACAAGAAATAGAATTGCATAGTAAATTCCAATATGCCCTGAGTACATTTTTTTCAGTTTTCTGTAATTCCCAAGCACATATGATGTAGTTAATTTGCAAGGTATGAAATAATTATGCATAAAATACTTGTTCCTAAGCAGACATACTTCATTTATTTTACCTGTCATTCTCTTTCAGAATGTTTTCTGACACAGAAACAGTCAGCCTTGACAATTTGCATAGTTTAGATTATTATGAGTAGAAGTTGCAGTCATGTATTTCAGCTGCATTAATTAGCAATTGTTGCGACTGACGACCATTGCAATAAACTGGTCTCCTTGTTCACAATCACATAAAGCTGTACTTTACTTTTTGCACAAAATAATACAATCATCATATGTAGTCACGTAGTGAAATCTTGGAATAGGAATTGTATTAGAGAGAAAATAAACTTAGGAATTCACACTGTTGTTGAAAAAAATCTTCACGTTTCATACTGGGAGGAAAAGGCAGTTGGACCTGTTAGATGTAATAGCCAGAGAGCATCTCCAATCTTATTTCTCTAAAATGACTACATCTTACTAGCATTTGGTGTCGTATATTTGAAGAATGGGTAAAAAACAAACAAAAAGCCACCCTGAATCCTCCAGAGTAATTTGCAGATGTTTTGACAATACTAACTTGACATATGCTGCTATCCTGGGATTCACTCAACAAAATTTTCTTCCTTATGTTAGAGTTATTCCCTCTGTCATGGGAATAATGTAACCATTAGTTGGAACCAGAAAGATTCCTGAAACTCTACAGGTCATGCTAAACTCTCAGAAAACTTAATACCTATGAAACAGAAACAATCCCTCTGATTTTCAGATTCTAACTTTCTGAATGCAGTACCATCATCGAATCTAAAACAGATTTCAAAGGGTTTATATTTTGTTTCTGGATATACTTAGATATACTTTAGGTGGCCTTTTGCTTTGTTCCTAATGAATTCAATATACCAAGATGCCTATAGGGATGATCTACAGCACTTGCCAATAGTTGTGCATCAATATCTGTCAGGCCACAGACCACCACCACTTCAAGGGAAAGAAAAAAAGACAGGAGGAAAGTAAATGGAAAAAAAAAAAAAAATATTGCTATTCTGTGTCTAGTTTTCTCAGCCTTCATACTCCTTGTCAAAATATTTCAATTTCCTTTAAAAAAATAATGTACTCATTCATCTGTTGCTGTATTAACAGTTTGCCCATTTCCAACTGATACGCAGTCATTCTAGTGATGCCGTACCTACCTAGTAGGTACTTGCACGTCATCTGAACTCCTAATATTTTAAAACTTCTCAATTATTTGTATGTGGAAAGAAAATCCTTTTTCTTCCTCTTTCATTTCCAGTCATGCAATTTAATCACTTTCATACAAGGAGGGATACAAGGCCAGAGTGGCAGTGTGGATATTTAGTAATCACATGTTTTCTATTTCTATTTCTGCATGTGGTGAGGCCGTTTTTACCTCTCGCTGGAAATGAACTCCATAGCATTGTGTCTGTGAAACTACCACTTTTGCTCTTATTACTAGCTGGTCGTGATTCCAACAGAGTCCAAAGGTCAGAAAGACAGATGATCTCCTAATTAGTCTGGAGTCATGACAGATTTCAGTACTGGGACAGAAAAGTTGAAATTGAGTCTATTTTCACAGGTAATGCTAATGTAGAGGGAAAAGCACTCAGTAATACATTAGAAGTTTCTATGCAACCTATTAGATTGGTTGATGTATTGGTTGGAGTCCTTTAAAGGTGACATCATTTCTAAGTAAAATGAGCAGCAATAACAAAAACTGAAGGTCACAATACTGTGGACAGATCTTTGGCTAATTGGCTGTGGAACAGTATTCTGGCTAATTTGCAGATATATGATGTTTTGGTTTTTTTTTTTTTTTCCCATCAGGAAAGTGATTAGTAACACAGATGAATTGAAAAAGACATTCCAAACAGCATCTTTCACAGTTTTGTGTCACTTAGATGCTGTGGATACTTCAACTTCACTGAACTTTCCAGCCCCTTCATGTATTTACTGAATAAATTCAGGGTATCACTGCATTTCAGAGAAGGTGCTAAGGTTTTTGAAACGGAACAACAACATTACAATCCTTGGAGATTAGTTTAACTTTCATTCCACTGCATTGCTGTTTCTCTTCAAATTCTTCTAAAGAACTTGCAATCAAAAAGAAGAAACAATGGGGCCAATAGGAATACCCTTCTACCTCTGATCATCTGGTCATCTTCTACTTAACGCTCTGGCTTGCAATCTAATAAGACCAGACTGTTTTCAGCTCAGAAATACTGCTGAAATATTTGATTAGCTTACTTAGAGAACAATGTTCAACAGCAAGCTGCTTTCTCCTTTTTATATTTTTCAGATTTTTTGCACTTTGGATGATGCATATATCAAGGAGTACAGCAAACTCCCTCCATTAGAAGAGGTGCTGACATCTCACTAACAGAGACATCTTCTCTGTGCTTGTTTACTGCCTCGAAAAGGCCAAAGAACTGGGGGGGGCAGAACCTGTCCGTACATTTTCTGTTATTTGTCAGGATGGGCTGTATTTAAAGAACAGCCTTAGATGCTTATGAGGAAAATGCAAACAGCAACGTAATTTCTTCAGTGAAACAAAAACAAGTCTGAGTTTATCCTGCAATCTGGACAAACCGAAAACAGTTTAAGGTGACTTACAGTGACTTACAACCTTGAACACATCTACTAAGTGAGGTTTCTCCAACTGTTGCCAACTGACAAAAGAAGGCCAGGATGATTATATGCCCTTTATGAATAGAATAAATATGGTGAAACTTTCCTGCATGCCAGATTTTCTGCAGTGAGCTACATTTTCTCTCACAATCATTTTCTGTATTCTCTTCAGTTTCTCTCTTTTTCAGAGCATTCAAGAAACATGGCAATATGCAAAAAAGAGAAGAACTTGCCTTCCAGAGTGTTGAAAAATGCCTGCTTCTGGTATTAAAGAGACACTGCACTTATGTTCTGCTTGTCTGCTGAGAATCATAAGGAGGACATTTATTGTCTTGTAAGGTCCAAAGGCTGCCTCACTTTCAAATAATAAATTTAAGTTTCAAATCCTTCCAAAACATACAGGCTTTGAAATATGAAAATGCTTTATTGTTTTATTGTGTTGGTACAATGTTTAACTGTACCTCCAAAAAATAAAACAAAAATCACATTAGTCAGGATGAAACGTCTTACAAGGTCTGCTCATCTAGTTCCTTCTGCAATGGGGAATTACAAGATTTCCTATTATACTAATGCAACTGGACATGTGCCACATCACGGTAGCCTAGAAAATCTTTAAAAATCATACTTCTCAAATATGCAGCTGCAAAAATTAAAATTGCAAAATGATCTGGCAAGGTTAGAGATGGACAGAATTAAAATAAATGAGATTCAATAGACAAAAGTAATTGGTAGAAATGATAATCTTATATACCAAGTTGGAGACTGATATTTTGAAAGCAGTAATACAGGAAAGAAGCCCTGAGGATTACAGAGGAAATTATTTAACTATATGTTCAAATGCAACACCACTCTAAAAAGATGAATCCTATTCTGGGTTGTACTGATACTGGCAATTATAGTAAAAGGAAAAAATAATGCTACAATATTCCAAAACTGCATACATCATGCAGTGATACATCATACTGTGTCATATATTGTAAATCACAGATAGAAACAGGCTCTCATTTGGAAAGGTAATTTCTGAAGGTCTACCAATGGAATACTTCTGCATAAGTAATACTACGAAAATGAAAATAATACAATGGAGAGCTGTAATAACAACCCACATCTACCTAAGAAAATACTAATAGAAGTTAGAAAGATAATTTCTTTTTCTAGAATTTTGAGGGTAATACTGAAAACACAAACCAGTGTGTTTCAGGCTAAATGAGAATTCATTGTAAGTGAGAAATATTAGATAATGACATTATTGAAGTAGAAGGAATAAATAAATACTAATCCTCTTGCAAACTAAACCAAAGGTACACAGATTTCCGCTTTGTTTTCTGTGAAGACCAGACCAGGCAATTTCTCCTCATGCTACTGATGTTAGTATTAATAATTGTGTTAACAGTACTTAAATGATTGCTGACCAAGGCAGAGTTAAGCTTGTTTAGGTATTAAAAACTGTCTAGCCAAACAGCACAGAGCTCTAACAAGTTTTAAAGAACATCAGTTACAGTATACCCACTTTTTCCTTTTCAAGAGACTGCTCTTTCCAGTCACTGCTGGTGACCCTCATGCATTGGCTTTAGTCAACTTTGGATGCAAGGAATCCTAAAGGGCCAGGAGCAGCACAACTCGGCCAAATTTTACACTCTTAGCACTGCTGGAAATCCAGTTTCTCCTCAAATATGCCCATATGCAACATGTTTTTCATATGTGTCTGCAGCTAACCATGTCTTAAGGAAGCTGCAGAACTAATTATACCTGTATTTGTCTAGCTTGTAGATGGTGACATTGCAGTTCTGCTCATTCACCAGCTAAACTTATCGATTCCATCATACTGCAAATGTTTTTTAGTGGCATGAATGAGTAATACTCATGGTAAAATCATGTTTATAGTATTTTTTCATAGTTCTTGGAAAGTCACAGTCTTCTAATTTCTGAAGAGTGCAGTCCTGTTCAAGCATATTATCTCAGCTGAATTTGGAGACACCTTCTCACTTATGAATGATCTAGGAGAGATCTCTCTGTAAGATAGAACAGCTATAAGATGCCCCTGTTCCTTCTGCACTTCTTGATCATCCATGTAGATACATAAACTAACATCATTCTTCTTGTAGCAGATGGTACATTGGCTAGACATGCAGTAGGAATACTCGTTTGTCCTAACTTCATTAAGAAGTCAGGCTCCCTAAACTCCTGCTGCAGTCAGTGGAGCAACATAGGTTCCTCCAGAGGCTAATTAAGAACAGGTCACTGCCTTGAAAATATTATAGAACCTGAACAAAACAGCAAAGAAATCAACGATTGATAAGTGTACCTGCAGTCAATCTAGCAATTGATTCCAGTACCAATGTAGAGTCAAATTCTAACGTATATGTCAATACTGAAGATATTAGTGGTGTTAGTGATGACTTGCAGATCTCACTATTAAGGGAATTGAAATATGGTACGACGTATCAGGAGAGATCTGAGACGCGTCTAGTGCAATTCCAGAGAGGATTCTCAGAAAGATCTTTGGTGGTTTTAACATCTTTTATGATAAAGCCTTTTAAAGTTTTATAATGTCTGTCATACAGCCTAGCAGCAGACAATCTGCCTCTGAACCACAAGTACACAGATGCTTCCTCTTTTGCAGGATTTGTCTTAGTTTTCCAGTTGCAGGGTGCTGTGAAGGAAACCACTAATAAGAAACAGTGATGGAAACAGATAATTAAGGGATTGGAACATCTCTCATACAAGGAGAGGCTGAAAGACTTGGGATTGATTAGCATGAAGTAGAAGCAAATAATGAACTTAATCCAAATTCAAAAGAAAAATTTGGCAGCAGAACTTTCTAGACCTCTAATTTTCTAAGGAACTTTCTCTAAGTGGACATAGTTGGATAAGAAAGTTGGACTAGGTGACTTCCAAAGGTTCTTTCCAACATGAAAGATTCTGTGCTCTTGTGATTCTAGATTTTTTTGGTGTAAAGAATCTGCATATCACAAAATTCAGGAATGTGACCAATCCTGAAACACCAACAAAAATACCTTTGGTGGATATTCACAAAGATTAATCTTCTTTAGCTTTTCCTAAGTGATTCTCTCCCTCATGGAGGCTTCTGATTTGAATCCCTCAGAATATGCTGCCCATCTCTCCACTTTATAGTCCAAAAAAAAAAACCCAAAAAGAAATGAAAGAGAATAAATAGTTTATCTAGGCTACACCTAGTTTGTGCAAATACACTTCTTGTGAAGCTATAGTCCAAGAACGTGGTGACCTCACAAATGCAGCAATACAATATTTGAGTCCAGAGTGGTGGCGAGACATAGTCTTCAAGTACTACAGAATATCATTGGAAAAATAAAACAAATATTTGACATACAACAGGATACTAAGTAGTGATAGCTGTACTGAATAAAAACTCTACTATGAATAAATGCATTATTTAACAAACAGTAGATACTGACAGTAATAGATGCATGGAATCATGCTACCATTAGCAGCATTTATCCCCAATATCCAACATTTTCAGGGCCATTCACATACACCAGATATATATTTGAGTATACCAGAAGAAAATTGTCCATGCTTAACATATATGTCTAGATAAAAAACAGCTGAATGCATCCTGGCTTTTTCATTTAAACATTTATTGCAGGCATTTTCTCCTTTTTAAGAGTTGGTGAAAAATATTCTTCTGATTGTTTCTTTCTGCAGTTCAAATTGTAGCAGTAGGTAAAGGACTGAATACATTAATTTGAAAAGCAAATATATAGAGTAACTACCATTTACAGCTTCACAGCTAGAGAATGCTATTTACCCTTCAAACTTCTTACAAATGATTAATAGTATTGGTTCTTATACTGCACTTTTCTAAACCAGTATAGTCTGAAGACTCACTAAGTAACCGCCAAAACTAACCTGTCTTCAATTTATTACTCTTGAAGGATAGATTTGTATACCATGATTGTCACATGAAAGGAATCATTGACTATTTACAAATTGCAAGGAGTTGCTGCAATGTTGACCGCTTTTTGTGGCTATTTTTAATGGACTGTGAATCACTTAAGTGCTGGAGATACATTCTAAGAAGAATTTCTGAATTTACTGTGTACTATTGAATTGTGTGTAATGGATCAAGAGTGACTTCCAATTCTGCTTCACAAGCTGGCTGAGACATGCCACAAGCAGAGGTATTTGGCCTTCAGGGCAGTGAATGTTACTGTGCTCTTTCTTGGGCTTGTCGACAAAGTGCCCGTCAAAGGACATTAATTGCACATTTGGATGATAATATGTTCACAGCATCAGATGTAAGAAAGAATGCTGCAGTAACAATCTGCAGCACTGGATAAATGAATGTTTTTGGTATCTAAGTTATAATATCCCATTTTTAATTATATTATGTCCTTGATTCCTCCTTCTCTCTCTTCTCTCTTCACTTCAGAGCTGATTCACTTAACTCCTTTTTACCTAGCATTCAACTACTTTTTCCTCTTCTCAAGGCACAAAATTTAAGACCTCTATTTTAAAAAGCATTTAGAAAAATAAACCTGTTGTCTATAGACCTGAATCTCCTTTCCCATCTTACTGAACTCCTGGTAGACTCAACAGTTCTGGAAAAGTTTCAGGTATCAAATCCACTTCCTCTGGTACGCAACAATATTTTAATACTACTACTACTTTTAATAAAAGCAGGTTTTTTCCCATTTTGCTTGCTAACTCTGTTTTCCAAGTTTGATGCCTTCCTCAGATCCTCCTGTTGCCCTTCTCTAATCAAGGTGTTTCCAAATTTGTCAACCAAAACTTACTAAATTAAATTTTATATTTAATTTATTTCCTCTATAACAGCATTTAGTATATTCAATACACGTTTATCTTCCAACAGACAGTTTTTGTCCTGCCTCACTGATCCCATCCTTTCCTCATTCTTTATTCCCCTTACTCCTCATCTTCCTTCCTTCTTTATCTTTGAAATCTTTCTTGACTGCACACATATGTGAGTGTCACCAATCCTTGGAATAAGCTGTCTTTGCTTCCACTTTTTCCTCCATCTAGTCTCTTCCTTTTCTCCCCATCAATCTTTAATTGACAAAAACCCTGCTGGCATCCCTCTGAGTAACACTTTTCCCATTTTCTATAGTAAATAATTTTGTTTCTTCTGTGTGATAGATAATTTCTCTATGAGAATGAGGCTGCTGAAAGAAATTAGAAAATAAGAACGGGCTAAACCAATTGCACATGAAATATACATCAGGAACACTGATTAGTAACTCTTTAAAAGGGAAGAGTACACAAAATTAATTTATTTCTTTATATTTCCAAATATAAACTCCACAGTACGCTTTATCTTTTCTGTAACAGAAGTGCAAAAATGTAACTACTGCAAATTTAAATTACTTTACTCTTATCAGCATCCTGAGCTGTATTAGGAAGAATGTTGCCAGCAGGTGGAAGGAGGTGATCCTTCCCCTCTGCTCAGCACTGGTGAGGCCACAGCTGCCGTGCTGGGTCCCGTTCTGGGCTCCCCGGTATGAGAGAGACAGGGACATACTGGAGAGAGCACAACAAAGGGCCACAGAGGTGATTAAGGGACTGGAACATCTGTCATGTAAGGAGTCTGAGTGCTGGGACTGTTCACCCTGGAGAAGAGAAGGGTCAGGGGGATCTCATCAATGTTTATAAATATCTCATGAGGGGAGTAGAGAAGATGGAGCCAGGCACTTCTCAATAGTGCATGCTGGCAGGCCAAGAGGCAACGGGCACAAATTGAAATGCAGAAAATCAACTTAAGCACAGAAAAAACTGTTTTGCAGTGAGGGTGGTCAGACACCTGCACCGGTTGCCCAGAGAGACTGTAGAAACTCAGTCCTTGGGGATATTCAAAATCTGACTGGACATGGTCTGGGGAAACCTGCTCTGGCTGGCCTGGCTTGAGCAAGGCAGTTGGACTACATCATCTTCAGATGACCCTTCCAACCTTAGCTATTCTATGATTCTCTGATTCATATAGCTTTTACCTGTACCATAATACTACAGAAAAAGAAAACCAAACAAATTTTCAAGCATTCCTCTGCTCCTTTTTGGCTTTTAAATTGTTTTCTTATAATTAACAACTCTGCTGAACTGTACTGAAGACAACTGTTTGAGGACTATCCATCCATAGAGATAAGTTTTGTCTGGTATTGTTAAAATGTTGACAGATTAATGTGATCTCCTCTGGAAATGTACTCTGTGCCAAGTACGCCCTCCCATGAACATGTCTGTTAGAACACCAAAGAATTTAAAAACCTTTGATTACATCAGTGAAAACGTTTCCAGTTGGAACAACAGAAAGGGAGGAACTTGAGAGAAAGAAGCCTGCCAGATGTTCACGGTGAGTCTGTATGGATGAGCTCTCCATGCTCCAGGATCTTGTTCTAAGTGGTTGTGATCTGCTCTCAGCTGCTTTTGCTACTTGTAGGATACGACAAGCTTCAGCCCCCCAAGAAAACTTTTGCATCAACACCGAATTACAGCATCGTGGTCAGAAATAACAACGACAATAACAACAGAGTTTCAGAAGCTCTAGCAACTTAGATCTTCAGGGTTATTGAAAAGCCCAACAAATTACCTCTGTACGGAGGGTTAATTTCCTCATTAAGAAAGGATGTTACCGCTAGCTAGATAATTAAAATGTTTCCTTCTCAGACCAGGAATCCCATGGTGTTATCAGGATTCAGCTGGAGCCAAAGAAATCTATTTAAAAAAATCCCTAGTAGATTAAAAAAATGAGTTCTATAATTCAGTTATTAAAGGTGCAGTAATGAAGTACCTGCAAATACTGACTTACTGAATATGCTTTTGAACCCTCTATGCTTGACAGACAAGAATCATACTGTATTACTTGATTTCAACAAGGTCCATTCTAAGATTAGGAAAGAAAAAAAATAAAATCATACAGCACTTATTAATGCTCAATTAAAAATCTGAATTAAAAAAGAAACAATCATTATGCACAAGAATGCTCAGAGCTGATACTTTATCTAGTGTTTCCTAAATTTGAAACTTTCTTTGCAGATTTAATTTTCTTTAGTTGAATCCTGGAAAGTATCATCAAACATTGATAGATTACACCAAAATAAAATCTCCCACCACCACAACCAAAAGAAAAAAAGAAAAAGAAAAAAACCCTGAAGATCAAACAGTTCTAGCACAGAAAACTACAATCTTATCAATTTAAGAATACTGGCAGATTTGATGTTACAGCCAGGCAGAGGAGGGTAATCAGAGCTACATGGATTAATAATAAATCAAAGGTACTGTAAAGTTCTGTAAGAGACCATAGGGAAGCTCCTACTGTAAAATCTATATCATGAGCTTTACACCAATAATTAGCAGAGTCTGCAACTAGGCTGACGAAGACAAAACAAATCCTCATATGCAAATCTGTCTTCCTAATTCTACCAACAGACATAAAACGTTAAATGGATTAAAGCCAAAAAGGGGCAAAAAAGCGCCTTTCTCTCCCTCAATAGAACTTTAGAGGATAAAGTTCCTTGGAGACTGCTTAAACTCCAAGAAAGGGGAAGGGGGAGAAAAGACTGTGGAACTACTTGAGGATCTGGCCCCAGCGTGTCTATCTAGATCCAAGACAGACAGCTACAGATGAGCCTAGATGAAACATTACTGACTGCAACAGACAAAGTAGGATGGGAATGATGATTACACCGCTCCGCAATGTGAATTGCTGTAGCCGAAGTGATGTCCTGAATTATTCTATGAATGTACTTGCTGATCATCCATTTTAAAATTAAAGATATATTGTTCCCTGTGAAAATGAAATCAAAGACTTGACTCTGATCTCCCCCATTAGGGAACAAATCAGATAATGTAAATCAAGTGTCATCTTGTAAGGTGATCTCTACTGGAATAAATTTGGCAGCTGAGACAGACGTGTCAAAAAGGCACTACAACAACGCCGAGGAAGCTCACTGGCACTCTGCACCATTATTCAGTGTCTGATATTTCTGTCAATTTAATAAGGAATAGTACCTAGCTCTAGTAGCAGGTCAACTTACCACAGAAAACTATAGCAAACATCAGAAACATCAATCCTTGTGCCTAAGAAAAACCTTTGGGCACCGCTGAAATCCTTCAGTTATGCAATGACAGGGACCCAGCTGAGTTGCTAAGCTCAAGTCTCTCAGGATGTACAAATACCTAAAGGCAATTGCCTCAGTTCTGGGTCACTTAACTGCATGAGGGGTGGAGGGGTAGGTCCTGTGTCTTCATCAGGGCAATTCACAATCAAGGTGGTCCTCCACTTATTTTACCCATGAGCTCACCCAGTGGACATCCTCAGAGTTACTTGCTAGAACTCCTCTTGTACAAGAGGTGCAGGCAAACTGTGATTCTCCAAAAGCTGCCTACTCACTGTCAGCCCCAAACTTCTGGTTAAAGTGCCCTGCTCAGAAGGGGCAGACCCCAGAACTTCCAACTCACTTGACCATCTGCATGCCATTGCCACTGGACTTTTGGGCATTTGCTGTTAAAAGCCTCCTCTGAAACTGTCCTACTTTGTATGAATACACACTATACACATATAAAAATAAATACAAATACATATTAATTGAAGCAAAGACTTGAACATTATTTTCCTGTTTCCTACCTGCTAGCTCGTCTTTTTTTCTGCTTCCTACTGTGAATATTTGCAGAGGAATAGCTTCAGTAAGTGAAGGCGTGAGCAAAGCCCATTAAGAAAGTACAATAGCCAGATGGTTGGCACATGCTCTGAGAAGGCTGGTAGACCAAAGGTCCCTTATTACTGGTTTGTATTAGAGACCGTAGCAGTTAAAAACCATGCTCCCTCCTTACCCATCCCAGTAGGAGTGACTGCTCTATCCACCTGGCTACTGGCTAGACCAAGCAGTCTCTTCTCTGTTCTTCCATTTGTGTCTCTGTTTCAGTGTGAGGAAGATCTGACCTGGTTTAAATGCCATCTTTTAGAGAGAAGTGAAGAATCCCAAGAAGCACTAAATAATTCCCTTTAGCCTGAAGTTGCTTGTCCTGGCTCTGTTCCCCCTCATTAGGATTTCCTAATGGTTAGCTTACGTATCTTCTCCTTCAGCTTGCTGTCTGTGGAGAACCTCACTCTTAATTTGTCTTACTCTTTCCAGACATTTCTCAAGAAGCTTGAACATGTAATTTGAGGCAGACATTTCCTATAGGTACATGTGCCTTTTTGTGGAACCAGTCTATTGCTTCCCTAGTGAGGAAAACCTGTAGTTTTCATTGAATGATCATGTGTTACGAAGTCACTAACAAAAGCCCAGTGTTGACTCTTCAACCTCCCACCACACCTACTTGACTGTTTTCAAAAGCCAAACACCAGGTAAGACTCTCTCTTATTTCATCATATAATAAATGATATAATTAAAGTTAGGCACTGGGCACTAGTTATCAACGGACAGTGCCAAAGTCTATACAGATTCCACAAGAGAGGTATACATATGAACTTACCTAAATGAAGCTTTTTTTTAAACATCTCAAAGTTCTCATTACATGTAATATTAATGCAATTGATGTTTGAATGTATGAGGGATGAAAAGCTCTGTATAGACCAGAACTGATCAAGTGAGAAAGATGCTTATTTTTCTAATTTTTGTTTTGATGTACAGGGAAAAACGGTGACATTTCCATGGTTGAAGTTAAAGACATATCTCATCTGAAAAATGGATTCTGGTAACATCAACAATATACAATCTATACAGGGTATGTGTATCAACTTAGAGGAAAAAATGAGGAAAACAATCGTTAAGACAAACAGCAGACTAAACTAAACCTGACAGGCTTGAGTGATGACATAATACCCTCTTACTCTGTGATGGTGACACAAAAATGCCAAAGGACACAAAGCTGTCAGTCTTGTTGTTTATCTTCTATCTAAGACTAATAAAAGGAGGTTGGTGATTGACAGAGCAGACATGGGCACAGTCCTAGGCGTACAGTTTGTACTCTGAAAAATGTATTGATGGTTTTAGGGGTGGCTTATTTGTTATTGCCTTTTTCTGCATTACCTTTGTGATCTTTCACAAACTTTTGATGTAACTTTTTTAAAGCCACCATTGCTTTTTTAAATTCATGATAAGTAGTTATAATTGCTGATATTGCAGTGCCCTAGTAATTTATTAACTGGACAAGTGTCCAACTTAGTTGAAAACAAAACTCGGTTTTGCATAACCCCTTAGGTACTATCATGGTGAATAAAAGAATATTATCAAACATTTCTATTTTTAGCTGTCTCAGAAAACAAAGCCTAAATGCATCCTGCTACATCAGCTCCTAACTACTAAAAATGGAAAATGACACAGGTCTCTATAGAGCACAACACTGAAGCAGCACCATTTAATTTTAGCACATAAATCTTGTAAGGCAGGTAAAACTACAAAGAGAGAGAACAAGGAACAGTTTACATAGTGAAGCGTTGCTGAAAGCAAGTGACTTATTTGGTTATTGCCCCAATTACTCTGTAGGAAACAGCTGGTAGAAAATACTCTGAAATGAAGCACGTATCTTTCCGAGTTCTGCAGAACAGTGCAATGGGAAGTCTGTGTGACTGAACACACAGGAGACAGCATTTTCAAAATCTTCCCCTAAATAAGTGTGTGTGTGCACATGAGGATGCAATACCAGTAAAGCTCAAGATTTTATTACACAAGAACCTTACAGAATTGAAGAAGGTGCCCTGTAGAGCCAGACTGTCTTGCAATTCGTTCCTTTCACTGGAGGGGTTGCGCAGGCCTGTGCTAGCAAGGCACATCTTTAAGATTTCCAAGAGATACCTTCTCTTCTAAAAGCAAATACACACGGATAATATGAAGGGCTTTTCATTCCTGATTCACTCTTCCTCTCCTACAGAAACTAACACTGAGAGGCACAGTACTGAGAGCGATACGCATGTTTCCCACTGCGGCTAGCCCGCTCCCCTGCAACGCGCTGGACGTACCCCTGGGAAGCACATGGTCTGCTCCTCTTTTGGATCCTGGTTTGTTGTTTGACCTTGTCTGCTGTCACTTGAGCTCTCTCAGCCTATGATTTCTAACCACACTGGTGACAGTGACTTTTCCTACTGCCTAACACTTGCTGTAAAGTGTTATTAGAGGAAAGGCAAGGTACCTGAGAAAGGTGGAAAGATTCAGTTCTCACTCCACGGTGGACTGGAAAACATTCCCTTATTGACACAGAAATACAAATTAGCTGAGTTTTAACAGCTCTCCTCATCTCCCAGTTGCTGAACATTGGGGCAGCAGCAACAAGGACAGGATGTCTTTGGCTGCAACAGCTGAACTGAACAGGCATTTCACTAGGCTTTTAAGTCGCACCGCTGTATGTCCATGTGTTTGCTACCATGGTGTTTGAGCCAGAAGTTTCCTTTCTGATCTCCACTGACTACAAACGAGTTCAACCTCTGTCCCTTGTCTCAGAGATTTGGACTGATGATGAATACATTTTTCAAGTTTCAACAAATCATTTCGCTTTAAGGTTGTGCTTTGGCAGTCTATTTAACACTGGCCAATATAGGCACAACAATTCCTAATGTGAAGGATAATCAGAAAACTCCCCTCTCTTTCCTGTATTACAACTGCTTTACAGTGCAGCTATATATATTATAATCAGACATGTGTCAGTGTGCAACACTGTGCTACAGGCACATTTTCCAGCTGTTGGGAGTTATTTCTCTTTGGCATCACATCTCAGTACCTGAATCCCCCCAAAGCTCAGAAATGCATACCCTATCATGTCTTATTACTTCAGTGATATAGAAAACCTGTCTAGCCAGTGAACTTAAGCAGCAGTTCCTCCATTCTCTTGCCCTGCACTCCACTCACATGTTTCCAGTGATAACAGAGTATTTTATTTTTATTTCAGGTGCAGGAATCTGCCACTGATTCAGCCATCTCGTCTTCTTTGGGGCAGGATAAGAGGAAAATATGTGAATGAAATACATGAGTGGAATAGAGGGGGGGTTTATTTGCTGAAGTGTGTAGTAGCTGAACTGCTTCTCCCTATTGCAGTATAACTGTTAGCCTGCTTGAAGAGATCGGTACCTTTTACGAGCACATCCCTAGAAATTTTATATAGAAATCATTACATTTTAATATGAAAATCTGCATTTTTTTCCCCAGAAAATAAGGGCTGCTTGCTATTGTTAACAGTATAATAAAAATCATCTGATAACATTGTATCGTTTCAGCATGATATATTTAAGGCGGTAACATGATACATTTACTGTCATTTAAATATACAGCCACAATACCATGCCATTACTCCTCTCTCTGTGCCACACTACGTAGTGAAACTCAGCAACAATTAAATGGAGGCATTTAAACAAATTTATGGTTTCAAGGGCAGCCTAAAATATTACAGGACAGCCTGAAAGCACTATGTTCTTAACACCCTGATGTCAGCCTCCTGTCAAAGTAGCTTTATTCTGACTACGAAAGAATGTGTTCTTGACCGAAATAACAATGAAGGGAAGCACTCAGTCGGAACTGCTCCAATGTAATTCCTGCTCTAACACATTCCTCGTTGTAAACAGATTCTCAGATGACACTGGATCAGTTAAGTTTCTACCTCAAAATTTTAAGTGTTTTGCTAAAGTAACATCCTTACATCTTTACAATAGTAAAAATGGAAATTATACTCACACAGCCACAGGAAGACCCTGAAAGAAACAGTGGTACTGGGAAAAGAATAGCTCTTTGCTGGACTAGAAGTCTTTGAGAAAAATCAGACATAAGCAAAATGCCTAGGAGGCAGGAATTGTAGATGCTTATCTCAGAACTTATACCAGTCTCTTTTTAGTCTTTGATAAACCAGGTAAACACTTTACCTTCTACTCCTGTTTCAGAAATGCAGATGACAGTTACTAGCAGCACAGCGATACCGAGTTCAATAATACATAAGGCATTCAGGGAAAAAAGCTAAAGAACATTATTTCTCATTACATTCAGGAAAATAAGTGACATTCCTCATTCAATTCTTAAAACTATGGTATCATTAATAACATCCTACATTTTAAATTAAATAAATTAGCAATACCAGACTCTAAGGAGAAAAAAAATAATTATAGCATCACAACCATCTCAGAACTCTACATCGTATTTTCTCACAGGTCAAAATACAAAGATGGAAGACAAAATACAATTTAACCTATTTTAAGGATTAGCAGATCTATACTTTTTCTAATAAAAGTTGGGAAGTTTCCACAGCCTGGAGCTCCTTGGGGAAAATCTAGACACCCATATTCCATTTTCCAGTGGTCCTTTCCTGAATATAGGTGTGTACTGCAATTGCCAGAGATTTGCATGGTGGCGTCAAACCTGAGCTACCCAGCTGTGCTCTGTGGAACAGCCATTCTCTGCTCCCCAGCCACAGCAGCAATACCTTGTATACGCACAGTCCCAGAGAAGAGCTTGCTTCTTAATTTGAGCATACTTGGCTTGTTAAGTCCCCAATATGAAAAGAGCGTGGTGACTCTGAAGGGACATCACCTGAGAAACAGTTTATCACTGTAGATTTTCTTTTTTGTCTGGCCAAAGCATGTACCTTCACATGATCCCCTATGGATAGGCATGGAGGACACCCACTGCAAATGTGGAATGTCATTAAACGTAGCTGAATGCCATTGTATGAGGCTGGGCTAAAAAGAAAGCTAGGCTAAGCTGTATCCAGAAGTTAAGTGGAATCAGGATATAATATGCATTGAACATGTGCTTCTACACGCAAATGTACTTCTTGGTAGTCACTGCTTGAATTAATGACCTTTTGAATAGTCTCAAAGTAAAAGTGCTGCAAAGCATGCATTACAATAAGGAATAGGAGAGGAGTCACCACAAAAGGTGATTCTGCAGCAGACAATGCAGTACCACAACAGGAATATCAGACCTAGCATGCATCTAATGGCACAGTGCAGAGGTATCCGAAACGAGTCCAGCTGCGTTAGCTGGGCTCAGCAGCAATAACATAAGCACAGTGATGTGGCTATACCACTCCGGGGTCCTATGCTGGTATTTCTGCACAGTACTTTGCTTGGCTGCATGTCTCAGTCAGTATCTCTGCCTAGTGACAGAGACAGAGATACTTTTCAAGACTTCTAGCAAGTTTTTGTTTCCCCAGCACAGCAATGCTGAAATCAACTGTGGGACATTTCCAAGTTTTTCCTATCTACTGAGTTGAACCTGATTTTACTGGCATATTGATTGTTGCAAAAAAAATCCCCACAAAACAGAGACTTGTTTTATTCTTGTAATTAATAAGGTTTAGCCTTCATGTTAAGGTAACCTTTTACCCTTCAGATACATCACAAAGTGGATAATAATCATTTGTCCGGCAGGACTAGCAAGAGTGCATCAGAATTCACAGTAACG
Source organism: Balearica regulorum gibbericeps (assembly GCF_011004875.1). Classification (NCBI taxonomy): domain Eukaryota; kingdom Metazoa; phylum Chordata; class Aves; order Gruiformes; family Gruidae; genus Balearica; species Balearica regulorum. The sequence goes on from NC_046184.1 coordinate 103,073,999, forward strand.
ATTTACAGGATCATTGACTGCCTAAATATTTGATCAGTCTGTATCATTCACCTATTGCAATATTTATTCTAGATTTAAGTAGTTTTCCTGTGCTCATTATCTCTGCAAATCATATTGGGAGCTGTAGTTCTTCAAATAAGTTTTCATAGCACAGAATAAAAAGTGGCTGAAGTCAATATGCAGAAAGATAAAACAGAAATTATTTTCTATTTTTCACTGCAAAGTGATGTTTTCACTAATCAGACTACCAGGATCAATGCACCATAAAAGATTGTTTGGCACAGAGAATATACATCACAGATAGACTTAATTATTTTTCAAAGGGGAAAGAAACCTGTTCTGTGAAATAGCAGACAGGTCTTATATTGACCTGACATGAGCAGACAGAGCTGACTGCTGCTCTACTGTAGCTCAGACACGGTTGTGTTCTACAAAACTTCTTCCAGGCATAGGCAAGTTACCTACTGCAACAATTCTAGAATTAGTGTTGTTTTCACAGATGTCTTTTTACTCCACACTATGGTGGTAGAGTAAGATCAGTGCGAGCCCTCTAAAACCGACACCAGAGATTTACAGTGAAACACTTTTTCAGTCAAGACAGCATCTGTCACTATTATTCACACTGAGAAGCATCTTAATCAGTGGGAAGCCCTGCTGCAATCAATTATGAGGCAATTCCTGCCTATGGTAGCCTTTGGTCCAAGCATGCCTCAGTTTGACTCGGAAGGATGCTTTCACTCACCTCCTGCTCCAAAAAGGACAACGTGGTATTTCAGCAAACAGATTCTCAAGGACTCATAGCGGATCCCTGGTCATACCAGCAGCTTTGTGCATGATTTTGCCTCTCCCATCCTAAGTAGCTTAGCTCACAGAGAAGCAGAGATGGGCCATGTAGCCGTTGACTTAGAAACGATAGTCACAGGAGCCTACTTAGCTCTTCATTTAACCGCCAAGATTGTGTTCTCCTTTCTTGAGCCAAAAGGAAGTGAAAAACATACTGATAAGACTGCATCATTTTTACTGAGGTTAGGATAAGGGCACCATATTAAAGAGTTGTAATTAGATTAACTGATGGACAAAAAGAATTTGCAAGATCTAGCTAGTTTATATCTCAGATGGAGACCTGTGTGATGCAAATGTGCAGGGCTACTGAGGCACACAGTGCACTCTTAGAAGAGAAAACTGATAGTAAACATGACACTATCTTCCAAACTGTACAGCATAGTAGACATACAATCTCTCAGATGGGTATATAAATACATAAAAACCCTCAAGTACTTGTAGGTGTACTCAAAACAACTTGTTTTACTGAAGTTAATATCATGACTTCTATAATTCACATTAAGTACAGGTAGCACCGATTTTGCAAAAAAATATTCTTCAAAACACAGCTCAGAGGTATACTAGACTATATTACTTTCATTGAATAGGAAGTTAGTGACATAAATTCCTTCATCAATAATCTTAGTATATTCCTGTTCTATTCCAGTCCAATCTATGCTGCTCAAAAGCTTTCGAGCTACTTTCTCCTTGAATAATGATGCTGTTTCGTTTACTTTACTCTTTGTAGCTTGCACACCATTTCAGATTTGATAAATCAAGCCTTAAAAATTTTATGATTCTTTCTGTTGTTTCAAGATTCCTTTCCACATACTATTTTCCTGTCTTATGTTTTCATTCTCTTTTCCTTTCTTACGTCACTATACTTCACAAATGCACTTTGTTTTACAGAGTTTTACAAGTCTGGTTTTTATGCTGTCTCTTTATTATATTCTACTTCTTTTATTTCTTTTGTTTTTGCTTTATCTTCTTTCATGTCTCTGTATTGTTATGGTGTGCTGAAATACAGAGTAGGAGTGAAGCTACCATGCATTCTAAGGAGGATGTCTGAATTTAGAGGGGGAAGGAATCAGCCCTAATCTGTGTTCAATTCCTTTTTTTTTTTTTCTCTAGTAACAAGGCAATTACTCAGTTGTGCTTCCAGTATCTAATTATATTGAGTATTATTTCATTAGCGTGTTCTTTTTACTAATCATTACAAGGTTTGTAAACTCTTTCGTACAGTTGTACCCAACACATTGATGGCCATGGCTTACACACTCTCCTAAATAAATTGTAAACTGCCACTTGAACACACTAGAGTGACAGGCACATTAAGAGATAAGATAACATGAAGGGAACTAAATAGCAAATTACTCCATATGCTTTCTGAGACACTTGCATTAAATATTAAACACATTTGAAGAACACATAACCTGTCATATCTCAGCTCCCCTGTCTCTTTCTCCTCATACTTTCATGTGCTCTTTTTCCCTTTATTTCAATACTTATATTGAAAATACAAATTAATAGAAATACTCTTTAACAACCAACCAGCTGGAATTTAAAGGGCATACTTTCAGATGTTAATCAAATTTCTTCTTGCATGATATAGGCAGGTTATGGAGCAATGGATTCAGAGCCATGCTGCCTACATGAGGTGAGGACATAATGATGGCACAGTAAGGGAAGATGGCCAGTATCCTGCTTCATGTAAGAGCGTGTAACTGGTTAGGCCTGCGCTCATGCTGAATTTCCTCTTTAAGGAGCTTTAGATACTATTACTTAAAAAAATTGTGTCTTAAAACCACTTCATGTTCAGAATTTGCAAAAGCCAACAGTTACCTATTTGGCAACTAAAACAGGAGTAAATCATGGCATGGCAGGTATTTTAATGAACCTTTTCTCGCTCCCCCCTCCAAATATATTTATGCTCTAAGCTGTCCATTTTTTACAGATACAAAATTTGTGTACATGGAATTGACCTCCTGCAGACATGAAAAGAAGATTGAGTGGCAAATAATAAAGTTATGTCTGGCTGTGATTTCATATTTATATATAAAGTAGCATGGGTTTTGTTCTGTTTTTTTCATAACACCATCTCAGAGGTACAATCATAGAATTGTAAAATCATTTAGGTTGGAAAAGACCTTTAAGATCATCAAGTCCAACTGTTAACCTAGCACTGCCAAGCCCGCTACTAAACCCTGTCCCTAAATGCCTCATCTACATATCCTTTAAATACTTCCATGGATGGTGAATCAACCACTTCCCTGGGCAGCCTGTTCCAGTGCTTGATAACCCTTTTGGTGAAGAAATTTCTCCTAATATCCAACCTAAATCTCCCCTGGCACAACTTGACGCCACCTCCTCTTGTCCTATCGCTTGTTACCTGGGAAAAGAGACCAACACCCATCTCACTACCACCTCACAGAAACACAAAATGGTAGGGGTTGGAAGGGACCTCTGGAGATCATCTAGTCCAACCCCCCCCTGCTAAAGCAGGATCACCTGGAGCAGGTTGCACAGGATCACATCCAGGCAGGTTTTGAATATCTCCAGAGAAGGAGACTCCACAACCTCCCTGGGCAGCCTGTTCCAGTGCTCGGTCACCCTCACAGTGAAGGAGTTTTTCATCATATTGAGATGGAACTTCCTGTGTTCCAGTTTGTGCCCACTGCTCCTTGCCCTGTCACTGGGCACCACTGAAAAGAGTCTGGCCCCATCCTCTTGACACCTGCCCTTTAGATATTGATAAGCATTAATAAGATCCTCTCTCTGTCTTCTCTTCTCTAGGCTAAACAGATCCAGCTCTCTCAGCCTTTCCTCATAAGAGAGATGCCCCAGTCCCCTCATCATCCTTGTAGCCCTCTGCTGGACTCTCTCCAGTAGTTCCTTGTCTGTCTTGAACTGGGGAGCCCAGAACTGCACACAGTACTCTAGATGTGAGTAGAGGGGGAGGATAACTTCCCTCAACCTACTGGCCACAGTCTTCTTAATGAACCCCACGATACCGTTGGCCTTCTTGGCCATAAGGGCACACTGCTGGCTCATGGTTAACTTGTTGTCCACCAGGACTCCCAGGTTCTACACAGAGCTGCTTTCCAGCTGGTCAACCCTTAACCTGTACTGGTGCTTGGTGTTATTCCTCCCTAGGTGCAGGACTCTACCTTGCCTTTGTGGAACTTCATCAGGTTCCTCTCCACACAACTGTCTAGTCTGTTGAGGTCTCACTGAATGGCAGCGCAGCCTTCTGGTGTGTCAGCCACTCCTCCCAGTTTTGAATCATCAGCAAACTTGCTGAGGGTACACTCTGTCCCTTCATCCCGGTCATTGATGAATGAACAAGACTGGACCTGGGACTGACCCCTGGGGCACACCACTAGCTACAGGCCTCCAACCAGACTCTACACAGCTTATCAGAACCCTCTAGGCCCTGCCATTCAGCCAGTTCTCAATCCACCTCACTGTTCACTCATGTAACCCACACTTCCTAAGCTTATCTCTGAGGATGTTATGGGAAACAGTGTCAAAAGCCTTCCTGAAGTCGAGGTGAGTCTTTTCTCAGTTGCTTATAGAATATTTCATCTACCTCTTCATCCTGGTTGGGTGGTCTATAATATCCACTGATCTCCCCTCATCTACCCAGCCAGTCATGCCATCATAGAAGGCTATCAGACCACTACTCCTTTCAGGTAGTTGTAGAGAGCGATAAGGTCTCCCCTCAGGCTCCTGTTTTCCAGACGAAACAACCTCAGTTCCCTCAGCTGCTCCTCATAGGACTTGCCCTCTAGACCCTTCACCACCTTTGTTGCCCTTCTTTGGACACGCTCCAGCACTTCAATGTCTTTTGTGTAGTGAGGGGCCCAAAACTGAACACAGAATTCAAGGTGCAGCCTCACCAGTGCCGCATACAAGGGGACAATCACTTCCCTAGTCCTGCTGGCCGCACTATTTCTGATACAAGCCAGGATGCTGTTGGCCGCCTTGGCCACCTGAGCACACTGCTGGCTCATATTCAGCTGGCTGTTGATCAACACCTCCAGGTCCTTTTCCACTGGGCAGCTTTCCAGCCACTCTCCCCCAAGCCTGTAGCATTGCCTGGGGTTTTTGTGACCCAAGTGCAGGACCCAGCACTGAGCCTTGATGAAGCTCATGCAGTTGGCATTGGCCCAACGATCCAGCCTGTCCAGATTCCTCTGCAGAGCCTTCCCACCCTCAAGCAGATCAACACTTCTGCACAACTTGGTGTTGTCTGCAAACTGACTGAAGGTGCACTTGATCTACTCTTCCAGATCATTGATAAATATATTAAAGAGAACTGGCACCAGTACTGAGCCCTGGGGAGCACCACTTGTGACCGGCCACCAACAGAATTTAACTCCATTCACCACTACGCTTTGGGCCTGGCCATCCAGCCCATTTTTTGCCCAGCAAAGCATATGCCCGTCCAAGCCATGAGCAGCCAGTTTCTCCAGGAGAATGCTGTGGGAAACGGTGTCAAAGCCTTTACTAAAGTCTAGGTAGACAACATCCACAGCATCTCTCTCACCCACTAAACGGGTCACCTTGTCATAGAAGGAGATCAGGCTAGTCCAGCAGGACCTGCCTTTCATGAATCCATGCTGACTGGGCCCGATCACCTGGTTGTCCTGTACGTGTCACGTACTCAAGATAAGATCTGCTCCATAACCTTCCCTGGCACCAAGGTCAGACTCACAAGCCTGTAGTTCCCTGGATCCTCCTTCCGGCCCTTCTTTCAGACGGGTGTCACATTGGCTAACCTCCAGTCAACTGGGACCTCCCCAGTTAGCCAGTCCCCCACAAGCACAACGGCTAACAATTGTGAGTCTTTTCTCAGTTGCTTATAGAATATTTCATCTACCTCTTCATCCTGGTTGGGTGGTCTATAACAGCATCCCACCATGATATCTGCCTTGTTGGCCTTTCCCCTTATTCTTACTCATAAACACTCAACCCTATTGTCACCGCCGTCAAGCTCTAGACCATCAAAACACTCCATAACATATAGGGCTACCCCATCGTCTCTCCTTCCTCATCTATCCCTCCTGAAGAGTTTATACCCATCCATTGCAGCACTCCAGTTGTGCAAGTCATCCCACCATGTTTCTGTGATGCCAACTACATCACAGTTTTCCAGCTGCACAATGGCTTTCAGCTCCTTCTGTTTGTTGCCCATGCTGCATACATTGGTGTAGATGCACTACAGTTGGGCTAATGATCCTGCCACCTTTTTGGGGGGGAAAGGCCTAATTCCTACAATTCTACAATCCATATTTAATCTAGCAAATAATAATAATAGTAATAATAATAATAGTAATTGGTTTATTATTCAGTTTACAGAACCATTTGGTTTTATTTTTTTACTACAGTTTCTCAACTATTATCTGTTTTTTCTAATGATAATTATTTTGTTAATGCTATGAATCAATAGTTCCATTAGAGTGCAAAATAACTGTGGGAGATAAAATCCCAGTTCTCTCCTATATTTAACATTTTTTTCAGTCTTTTTTAAGTTACTCTCAAAATGTTATGAGAATTGACAAGTTTCCTATTTCTGATGATACTTATTCTAGTAATCTAATTAGTTCTTCCTGTTCTGTGATTGCTATGCAATTATATTATGTCATGGAAACAGCGTGCTCTGTCAAATTGTTCTTTTGTTTCTTCATAAAGTTTTAGTACATTAAAATCAAGACAAAAAGCATTCTCTGTAACAAAGCCATAAATAACCCCCGGCATCTTTTTTTATATTTATAAACTCTTATTAACAAATGAGACCTTCAATTTACTGGAACATATTGGGTATATGAAAATAAAATCTTGCATCATAACACACTATCTTTGAAATGTTCTGCACCAATCGTATCATAATGTTCTCATTGACTCAATCAGGCATAATTTAATCAGAAATAAATTAGACTTCCTCTATTAGAGCAAAAATAAACACTTGATTCATGTTCATTCCCTTAAAATATTTGCTTGTATCCACAATCGTATAAGGATTAAGGGGCTCAGCAGGCCCTCTGGCAAAGTGATGCATTTTCAGCTGATCCTTTGGTCTGTTTTTCTAAGTCCACAACATAAAAGATATTATGTGTGATAATGGATGTCTTTTTGGTTGATGACACTGTGATTGTATGAAATGATCAGCTGATAATATATCACTCACTGTAACTATATGCTAGTTCTTTGTTTTAGCTAACCAGAGCTAAAATGAGGACCATTTCCTTGGACAAACTACATCTTTAGCCTAAGTACGAAGAGAAGTTTTCCTGAAAAAAAAAACCAAAAATGTGAGTTTGACAACAGAATAGTCTCTGTACAAAAATGGCAGATGCTGCTTTGTAGCTGACTTTCAACATTAAGCTGAATAAAATACTAGGAAACTATATCCAAAAAAAAGAACAATCTTGAACCAGAAAGGAGGTAACCTTCAGTGAAGAAAGAGATTCATTATCTTTTATCTGAATATCAAAATGTTAAATTTGTGTAGGCAAAGTCTTCAGTCTGTCTGATAATTGCATACGTTTTTGTCTTTTTCTAGCCTCAGCTTATAGAATTGTTTAGGTTGGAAAACACCTTTAAAATCATCAAGTCCAATCATTAACCTAGCACGCCAAGTCCACCACTAAACCATGTCACAGTTTGCCTAAGAACATCAAAGAAAATTATTCAATATACTACATCTTTTCCTTGTGCCTAGGGCTTTTACAGTAAGACATGACCAGACTAACGGTATAATCCATGAGAATAAGGTGGGGTTGAGAATCAATGGTTAGTCATTCTCTCAGATGAAACACGTAGCTGCCTCAGGTCATAGAGAATATGGTCACAGCAATCTGCATTAGACTCCAGGATGGGCTATTACAAGCATCTAATAAACAAATGCAGGAATGAGGGACAGCCTCAGATGTAATTAAAGAAAACACTGGAATTGCAGAACACTGAATGAACTGCTGTCCTCTAAAATCCTTTTGTGAAGAAACAGCCTTGATTCATTCTGTGTCAGCAAAAACTGTCAAATGAATGACACACTTGGGCATCGAGCATTCATGCTTCACATTGCCAAATGCAAGAAGAAGATGAAAAAGTCCATCTCAATACATTCAACTCTTTCCCTAATGGTTTATATAATGATAAGTATTATATATCAAGCAGATGGGAGAACTGAAATAGAGGTGACATTTGATGCATATGTTAGCATCTCCTCATTCTCTTGTATGAAGTGCTCCACAAGGTGGGAAGAGAAAGAATGAATTCTTTTCGTGTTCCCTAAATGTAATTTCTGTGTGAGAAATCCCCTTTTGTACAAATACTGTAAATGAACAGCTTATTTGCTGGGGAAGACCATGATGGTTGGGATGAAGAAGCTCACAGTCACTTTTGTATCTTCCCTTTAGCAAGTAATTTGGATGTTTGGTCCTTATCTCAAAACCTTTTCCTAGGTATGGGGAGCTCAAGATGCAAGGACGCACAACACACCACTGATGCAAAATCTTTGGAAGACTTGCTACTCGTCTCCCACAATTGTATAACAACACTGTTTTACTGCACTGAGAATTACAAAATATGGACATATAACTTTTATGTATTTATAAATAACTTGGCTCCTATTTTTGCTATTAACTACTGTGACAAGGAAAAAAAATTGAGTATATGTGCTCATCGTTTTCTCCTTAGCCTTTATAAAAATTAGAATAACTACTGCAGATAGGCTTCTAAACTAAATAAAAGGCATGTGCTCTTTCATAGTGGGTTTTTTTGCACAGATTAGGAGAGCTCACCAGCTAAGCTGTTCATCAATTACACTTTGAGGTGGCTACCATTTAATGGCTTATTTCTTTGAGGCAATGAGAAGGCAATTTTACACAAATACTTTCTACCTCAGGTGCTCTCTCATTCAGAGCCCTGTTCTCATTCAAACTACCTATCAGTCAATATATTTCCCTATGGAAGGTGAGTGAGAAGTGAGACCAGTGGCATTTCGCATGCACGGCATTCAGTAAATCCTTAGTATCTTGCTTAGTTTAACTACTGCTGTGAAGTGCCTTACCTGTTCTTTGGAACAGGGCCTGAAATCTGTACAGCTCCTGTCTCTGCAGCTCCAGGCAGGCAGAACCGCTGTAGGCTCTGAGGAGCACCTGGATAACGTCAGAAAGATGGCACCTGCTCATTGAATGGAGGGGGCTAGCAGCCTTTTATTCTTTAAGGTGACAGTCAGAGAGATTATCTTTATATAAAGGGATGAGTTTTTTACATATTCTTGTGCAGCACAGAGTTTGCCAAATTTTCTCACTGATGCCAGCTATTCTAAAAGTATGCTTCAAAGAGTGGAGACATATGTTTTCAAAGTAGTTTAAAGAGGCACCAGTATCATGCTGATTTAGAATAAATATGCACTTGGTTTACTCGGAAAATCCTAATCCAGATAACTGCTACACATACTATGCTGCATCATACCCCAAGGGAAGAATATATTGCCAAAACTGCACATAACTGTTCGGGGATCTCCTTGGCTGTTTGCTAATCTCCAGACAGGCGATAAGATGTAGTTTTGAGCCACACAGCTCTAAGTTGCCTGGGATGCAGACAGCTGATACAGTGTACTTTTTCCATGCAAGGTTGGGATAAGCAGAAATGCTTGAACTGGAAACTGCTCAATGCAGAAAAGACCAAAATGAAGGGAAAATGCTTTCCATGCCTGGCTTTTAATTCTGCAGTTGTCCTGGCCTCTGACCAAAACTGCTGACTCTCAGAGCGCACTGCAACAGCCCTTGTTTGCACAGGCCGTGGTGCCGAGTGAGCCAGTGCTTTCATTTTGGCAATGCTCATTTGCTTCTTATTTTTCACTCTCCTGTTAATCAGCATTGTGGGGACTTTTTAAAAAGTAGACAAAAGAGTTAAGATATTTGCAGAGCTATCTTTGAAAAGGAGGGAGGGGAGCTTTTTTTGCATTTAAAATTAAGAACGTAGAATACCTGAATCTATGTGTAGTCCAATTGGAATTTTTGTTCTGTAACACTGTAAGTATATCTAAGTTTTGGATACCCAGACGTTAAAGGCACACTTGATTTCTATACAGAGGATAAATGAGGGTGCAGAGTACTAAAATAAGTGGAGAGACAAATATAAAATATTCCTATTTTATCTGTATTTAGAAACAAAAATCTCTATTAATACAGTGGCTGCTACTTGTTAAAGTCATAGTGAGTCACACAGGTTTTACTGACACTTAACTGACACTTTAAAATTTTTTAAAGTCCTTACAAAAATTAAAGGCATTGTTCCTGAGTGCTTCAGGGACCAGTATTTTCAAGTGAGGTACATTAGTGCCATTCACACAATGGAAAGAATGAAGCTTTGGAAAAGCCTATGGAATAGTCTTCATTCTTAATGTCAGTCAGCTGGGAAGCAGATGTTTTGACAGCTATTTAACAGCAGAGGATAAGGTCCAAGCCAGCTGTGTCAGTCTTTCTAGGCACATCATGCAAACATTTACTCATATGTATGATATCTTTTTATTACTGTAAGAACATGAAAATGGGCACATAAACTTGAAATATTAAAGTTCTAGGAAAAACCTTTACCCAAAGATGATAACTGAGTCACAAAATCCTTCATAGCCCCAGGGCAAGAGTCTTATGACACTGTAACGTAGATTTGCCTCCTTTTAGTGCATATCAATCTTGAAAGTCACAACAGTCACCACGTTTATGACAAAATAACTTCATAAAAGTATAACAAACTATAAGCAACATTCAGTAAAGCTAAGCAGTATTACCACAAATTCAAATTCAAACTTCTCAAATATCCTTTGTGAGTTATATTACTTTCTTGTATCTACTTTAGTAAGCTTTAGTAACAAATCTTAATGAAATGCATATTGTAAGAAAAGAAAATGGTCCATTAGTTATGAAGCTTTTATTCAGTTAAAATATTAATGAATGTAAAAATATTATTCTGTTTATGTGACTTATTGGAAAATTACAACAGTGACTCATTCACTAGACAAGAAAAGCCTTATTATCTCTAAATGTTGGTACAAAATATGAATGAGTGTTCTGTAAGGAGAAACGGATAAAAGGCAAAGATGAAATCTCTTTTGATACTTTTTCTAAAAATAAAAAAAAAAAAAAAGAAGGAACTACTTGATGGAAAAGTGCATAAATGTAAGTATATTCTGTCCTTATTTGAGCTGATGATAGGGGGAAATTCAGAATTCAAGAACTGTAATTGAAAATGGGTGAGGATTTTATAAACTAAATTCTCAGGACTAGGGTACAAATATGTAATCCTATTGAGTTTGGTGGATACAGCTTCCCTTGCAACTACCTGATGAGCCTGTTCAAAGAATTATTTTAAAATTAACATTTAACCATACATTTTTGAAGTATATACAGGATCATTTGAGGGTCTTCCTTTCCTATAAACATCAACTCTTGATTTTGTAAAGTGCATTAAAAATATTGACATTATTTAAGTTATTAAAAGGACTACACCACACGATAAATGAATAAATAGTATATATTTTTAAAATAAAAAGATGTAAAGATAGTATCTGATATGACCGGTATGATTCATCTAATAACTGGTCTTACCAATCACAAGGACTTTAAAATGGCAATGAAACATAAGGCAATAAAGGTTTTTGCAGTCACATGACTAGTTTGAAAAACTTTGTAAGCTCAGGAAACTGGAACCGAGTCCTTCAGTGTGGTGCAAAACTTAAGCAATAGTCTGAATTCTCAATTCCAATCAACTTCCAAATTTGACACAGTTCGCCATCTACCAGTTTTGGACAGGTGAAAAAAACAAACTATTGTGTGATACCCTTTCATTTTTATCAAGCATTGATAGAACGAAAAATCGCAGTGAGAACATCAGTAAAGAAACCAAATTCTGAACACTGCTACTGTGCATCCGAGTAGACTGCAATATGACAATAATCTGGATATTTAAAATGTAGCCCAAGGCATAAACCTACACGAAGTTTTCATTATCACATATTTAAAGTTAATGAAATGTTACTGTCAATCAGTTTAGAAATATTGTAAAGTTGAGTTATAAAGACAGGTAAACCTCTCTAAACCACTTACGAATGAAACCCTTCCTGTGATTAACACTTCTATAGACAGAAAGCCTTGTTACTTGCAGCTTTTACTTGTGGAGTTTAACAAGGTCACAATCTACTTGCAGCAGCAGCTGGCAGGACATTTCTCCTTTTAACAGTTTCTGGTTTAATTATCACTGTTATCAGAGATCGTACTTTTCATTGTGGCAGCATATAACATACATGAAAAAAAAAGAAAAACAAATACTGAAAAGGACCCACAGATAAGAATGAAGTGGGTAAGTTTATCAGAAGTTTAATAAACTTTTTTTTTGTAGTAGAAAATGTTGGGGATTATTTTATGTATACTGCATTCTAGCACCTCGAACCAGCCCAAATTACTCTTCAGGCCAAAACCAAGACCATAACCCCCTTTAAAGACGATTCATTTGAAATAACACTAGTAGAAGCAATTCCTCTAGGTCCTGCTGACACTTAGTAGGAGGACCAAATATTGAAACTGTTGAAGAAGAGAACTTCTAAAAAAAGCCTGCTCTGCTTCGTTACTTTTTCAATGGGAATTGGCATACTTGTCAATGACAAATATTGCTATTGTCATCCACGCTGATGCAGCAAACTTAACTAAGCATGAATGCTGCCCCTTCCTGCTCCTGGCTGCCTGATATATCCAAATCTTCTCGTTTCCTCGATCTTATTCAAAGTTCTCTTAAAATTCAAATCTGCAAAATTTCTTACCAGATGAAAAAGGGAATTTGTCAACATAAGAAGGAAACACACAAGACATGTTTGAGTTTACTGAACTGTCATCTCCTATGGACTAATTTTCTAGAGATCCCATGAATGAATCCCATAAACAGCAGCTGAAAATATCATGTGTTTGTGTCAGCACAGAATCCTGACATCTTGGAAGTCACCTGAGGTTTAATCAGTCCCTGACCAGGGACATAGCTACATTATACCACATCAAACTCATCCATGAAACACCATAGAGTATGAGCATTTACCCATTTAATTTATACTCTCTATCCCTGAGCACATAGCTAACAGCTAACATGTACTAGTTCAGAGAAAGGACACCACCAGAGCTCTTTTAATTTTTCTTTTTCTTTTTTTTTCTTTTTCTTTTAACAAGGAGCAGCACTGCAGCATTTATGCTTGGCGAAAGTTTAAGAACTGCAAGTAATCACAGGTTGCAGGCCTGAAAATTTCAACTGCCAGAACTGGCCTGAGGCTGGCAATTGCAGCTACTGCAGTTTTGGCTAAATGAGCTATCATTTGACCCTAAAGCACCTGTCCAGCCAAAACATATCAAAGAATTGATGACAACAGCTATTTCAGCAGTATTTGTAGAGACAAGAACACATCAAGAGTCAATAGTGAAAGTAATAAAAAAGGCCAAACTTTCCATTACAAATAAAACCCAAGAAAATGTTTCTGATCCTGTTTGTACAAGAAATGTGTGTAATGCCAAGGCTTAGAAGTGGAGGGGGGGAAATAAACTCCACACATTATGACTGGTCAAAGTAAAAAAGGATGCCACTATAACCCCCAGGAAAAGCCTTCAGGAAAATAAGTACATCTCTTTCTTTGTAAATACTTTTGCCACTGTATTTAGTTTCTTTGAGTATTTCTTATTTCAAGTTATTACCCATCTCAAAAGCATGCTGGGAAAAAAAAAAAAAAAAGAAAACTAACTACTAAAGAGCTCTTTCAAAAGCACGTTTGAAATTATATACTAAGCATTACTCACTCTCCTCCTGCCTTTTATCATTAGTTAATGATGAGTTGTTGGAATTGAGCACTTAGTGCAAGCTTCATACAAAAACCTTTAAACTTAGTGTCGTCCAGACAATACGAAAATTTTACAATTAAAAGTACCATAAAGCTAGGGGTTTAAGTTATGGGTTTGTATTTCAGGGATTGCAATTTTAAGTGTTTGTGAAAAATGTTATTTTATTTAGTTTTATCTGTTTTAATTGTACTGGATACTGAGGAAACAAAAAGTCGTCTCCACATTATGGTTTAAAGCAATGCTTAGATTGCGGTATATTTTAGTGTATCACTCATTCCAGTTCTGCATTACTTGTCAGACAAAATAGCAGTTAGATTCCTTCTAGATCTAATATTTTGCTTGATTGTACAATGTTAATCAATTACCAAGAGTGGGATGAAAGACATGTCAAACAGGGCTAACTATGTCCAAGCTTACCCGCCTGCTGCTGCTGCCACTGGAAGAACCACAGTTGCATGGATGCTGAAGAGAATGGTCCTCTGACATCAACTGTCATGTTATGCTTCAGGTGTTACCTACCTTCTTTTTTTTATAATTGTACTCCTTGCAATTATTAACGACTACGATGTATACCTGTACTGCGATATGAAGGCAGGCCTGAGCTTGCACTGTAATCCAGATTTATTTAACCTTAAACATAACCGGCCACAAACACAAAGCTTTGGATGAATCCTAGAGAAGAAAGGAAGCAGCAGCTTGCTGTCATGCTGTCCCTTAGCACAGGGACTTCTTGTTCCATACAGGCATATGGCTGTAAGAGGGTAGGCAGGTGGGCTTTGGGCTTGCCTTACGTCTTAACTAGTGGAGGACACCAACTGAGGACTGAGTGCACCACAATCTAGACATACCTTAGTGCTGGCTACCAAACGTTCAACACAGTAGATTTCATTTGCTATCTTGTCTGTACCGCACCAGGCTGCTTTGACGTAAGTTGAAGGTCAAGACAATTACTTGTACTCTTGAACCAACTATTCCTAAAACGCTAAATATATTTGCCCAGAGTAAAACACTAGATCAAAGAATTTTGTATCTGCATGTACAACTTTCAAGCAATACAAACAAGAAAACTCCCTAGCCCACTGCCTTTCCACTTGTTACCCTGTTTGGTTTTGGGGAAAAACACCACAAATAATAATACCCAGTTATAAAATATACACCTTGAGCATGCAACTACTGCTTGATTGTTTCCATCAAGCCTTTTGCCTTGGGAAAATATTTTCTTATAGTCAAATCTACAGTGCCTTTCAAAAATGGAACATTGGTGCGATATGTACACAAGAAAAATCTTGGATATGCAAACAGCTGTGACCTTTAACATATATTGCAAACTCACAGGAAGCATTTCAATTAATAACTTTTTCAGACTGCTGCATTAGAACTGCTACAAATTATTTACTCAATTTCATTAACAAAAGAGAATTTGTGCAACACACAGCCAAAATACCCTCTGAGAAAAAAATAGCATGTTGTGCCTGGTCACGGGGCTGGGGGAAAAAACCATAGAAAGTAAATGAAAAGCGCTGTGACTGAGCCTGGAAATCTTAGATATGGAAAGTGATCACATTTCCAAAAGGCTGTGACAGAGAAACCATCATTAAGCAACGCCTATGTGGCATCAGGACACATTAGGAGCTAGCAACCTGGAATTAGAATTCTGAGAAGGAACTTTAAACACAGAGTACATCATGCTCTTTATTTTTATTTTTTTTTTACTCTGTTATTTACAGATTTATTGTCAATTTTTTCCTACAGCTAGTTGTCAGCTAACTCTGGAATAACCTACACTGCTATCAAGCACCGTGGAGGTCACTCCCACACACCTGATTACCTCCGCACTTGATTCATAGGAGTGTTGCTAGACATATACTAAAAGTTACCATGAACAATCTGTTCATTTCTAAGACAAATGTCTGTTACGAAATGCTCTTGGACTCTGGAAGCTACAAGAAGCTAACTAAATTTTATGGTAATAGTATGACTTCCAGAAGAGCAGTTCTACACGTTAAATATTGGGTCTTAGGAAAAGGTAAGTATTGTTCAGACTAAGTCAGCAATCTGAAACATTGGCAATAATTTTATACATGCTGTTGCTAAGGGAAAGACTATGATGGAAACTCATAAATTCACAAGAAAAAAAATGTTACTTGTAAAGTCTCATATATGGAATAAAGAATGTATCTTTTCTGACTCCAGCTACAGAAACTCTGAGAGAACCTTGATAGGGAAGCAAACCAGTATTATTAAATTTTTTACAGGTTATCCATATACTACATACTTTGCACTTGCATAAAGCAAAGCAGCCTCAAAGCCTGCTGCTAAGAAAAGATCAATTACTACTTGCTGTAGTTGTTATACAAATACCTAAACCCACATCTTTAATTTAGGATCACTGTATGCTAACAAAGAGGAAGAGACCTTGCCCTCAAAGGTGTAATAAGTATGTAAGGCAAAGCACAGACAGGAGAAGGGAAAACGTAGATCCTTCAAGCCACAGGCAGCATACAGAAGCTGAGAAAGATTGATGGTCATATTCCTAAAAGTGCTTATTTTCCAAAATGGAACAAGACTGTCTCCCTAAACATCCAGAGTGGTAAAGGTTCCTAAACGGCTATCTAATCCCTACCCCCATGCTGAAAAAAACATAAAAGCTTATGAAAAACCCTGAACATTCATTCTCTCTGGACCACAGTTTTATGAGGGACAGATGCAAGAGCATTTGTTATTGACAACAGACAATATACTTTTTCTTAAACAAGTGATCAAAGGCCTCACAAGCTTTTACCTGATGGTCAAGGATCTTATCCAAGAAATCAAAAATGTACATTTGGAGTCTTTTAGACTGAATATGGCATTGAACATTGTAATTGTATGATTTTTTTTTTTAATGCTGATTTAACGTTTGAACAAGGGAAATGTTACAGAAATACAGCTAAGCACTACCATTGCCTCCATTTAAACAAAAAATGGGTGAGACATGAATAGGTCTTGCAAGGATCTTGTCATTTACGAGAGAGAGAGAGAGACTGGGTACTCAGAAAACTTAAACCTGGCTTTGGATCCTGGTAGGGCTTAGCTGCTCTATCTGAGATAGCTCAAGACATGAACAGAAGTAGAAATCTACCCTTCTTGTGAGCTTTCCAGTAAAAAAGGTGTGCCCCTATACAATTCTAGACATCTGCAATTCACTAAATGCTATTTTAGGGTCTTGCTTAAGTCTTTCTTAAACATTTAACCTGCCTAGGTGTCTTTCCTCACTCAGTACCCAGGTATTTTTGAAAATGATACTCCATCTTATTTACCAAAGGTCACATAAGAAGCCTTTGACTGAAAGAGAAATTAAAACCACATTTCAAGAATCCTAACCCAGTGTCTTAAACACAAAATTCTTTTTCTGTAATTACTGGTTTCCCTCGAGCCAGTTTCTACCCCCACGGTATCTTACTGAGAAGTCATTCTGCTACTGACGCCTAATGTACTTGAAAGTGAATTAAGACAATCGCTTTTCCTGTCCTGTAGTGTTCTTTTAGATGCTCTTCTGAGCTCCTTTGAAGCCATCTATGTTCCTTCTTCATTTCTCAGTTCTTTTCCCAGAATGGCTTCTGCCTCCTTTGTCTCTTTGAAATCCCCACCTTCTTCTACAGAGAGAAGGAGCATACTGAAATCTCACCTCTTGATGTCATTCAAGGACCTTTCTGACACTCATTACTCAAAATCTTGAGCACTACAGACATCTTCAGTGAATCCGTGCAAAAGTGAAGAGAGTAACAAGGAGAATAGAGACTTCCAGATGATGCCAGAAGTGAGATTAAAATGACAGCTTTCCACCGTACAATGGGTTAAATGGAGTTTGGAAAGAACCAAACTTTAGCTATAAAGTAGTGAGTCAGAAAAGCTGGTGAACGCTAAGGGTCTAATTCCAAGTCTATGCATTTGAATTTAAGTTACTTAGGACTGACCGTTAGGGTGGGAATTCATGGTTCTCATGAAGTGTCCTATCACTCTGCCCAAAAAACGTGGCTTTCCCAAAAGCACCTGATTATACTTAAAGAATAATGGCGTGGGCCTATCACTTTCACAAGCTAGCTAAGCAGCTCACTTGCATATTACCCTGCCAAGGAAACAGACTTTCATTTTGTTGACATTGCTTTTGTTCTGATTTGCTTAGAAGAAATGTTGCATTTAAAGTTTGCAGCATGTCTTTCTTTAGATGACAACTGAAGAATTCTACTCCCAATGTACTGTAAAAATGCACTGTAAATTGCACCATTATGCAAAGCCCACTGGTGACCTTCCTCTCATGCACCGCATTCACTAGTGTACCCTGGTGAGACAGGAGCACTCTCACAGTTCTGGAGAGAGACAGGTTCAATGATCAGAGGTTCTATAATCTCCCTGAATTTAATCATCAACATCAGAATCGGTGACTCAGAGGTATATTCAGAGGAAGAAGCTGTGGGGGAGTTCCTTTAAAAAGAGCAAGCAAAATAGAGTAAGCAAAGCACAAAACTAATTAAACTTGATGCATCAAAAAAACTAAAGCATTTTTGATGCAATTTATTAAGGAGAAAAAGCTGTGAAATTAACAGCAATCAAAAACTAATTAAAGTTGATGCAATAGGAGCAGCCAAAGAATGCCTGATAACATTTATTGAACCAAAGAAACATGGCTGTCAAGTTAAAAGAAATCAACCAAACTCTGTTTTTGAATAGTAACGCAAAGATAATTATTCTCCGTGTGACACTTACAGAATAAGATTCAAGTCATTACCTCAAAAGACAAAAGGACTGACATGCTGTGTTTAACTGCCTGTGAAAAAAGGGTCTTAATACAGAAACTTTATAAGTAATTCCTAGGTCTTGCATATAAACAAATACGACTCATCAATCAAAAACAATGCACTATTATTGTTATATCAGTTACTTCTATAAACCAATATTTGACATTTAGGAGAATACCTTGTCTAACAGGGTACTTACAAGCCAGAGACTCCTGGTGTTTTCATCCTAGCTTTGAAACTCATTGCCTCAGCGCCTTGGGCAAGTAATTAACATCTAGGAGTCCATTTTTTTTAGGATTAGGATGCAAAACTCAATTCCTGATGTCAAGCACCATTTAAAGCATGGCAAGCTGCCAGAAATTCTTTCCTTATAGAAAGTCTTGGTGGTAAATAGTGAAGTGGGTCTGTCTGTAGTGAGCGTAAGGCACTTGTATTTCCCCTATGTAGCTGTGCATCTTTTGTATCATGGTCTCAGCTTTACAAAAATAATTCAGACAAAACTAGATGTTCATAAGGGATATAGTGAAAATGAACATATAAGTACCTTTGCCAAAAGATTCTAAAGTACGTTAAAAGATTACTGTTTGACTAAAAAATTCATCTTGTAACTCCTGAAGGAAGGGTCACAGTCAAGGCCCAGTTAGGTAAATCTCATCCGAAACACTCAACTTTCAGCACCTTTATTCTGGAATCACGGTTTAAAAGCAATTCGGGGAATTCTTCCCAGTCAATCTCCAACATTATCACCATCCTACTAAATCACCATCACGAGGCTTCCATTCACACATCAAACAAATAAAAGTCTATCTTATAAAACATGATACTATAGCCAAATGTAGCACAGATCCCAAGCAAACTATCAGATTTATTTTACTTTAATGTCATAAAGACAATCTCCTCAGCTGAGAAGCAAAGTTTTCCATAATTCATTTTAATGCTTTTAAGTTCCACTTCCTGTTCTAATAAAAAACCTACCTGTCTCTGGTGTACAGTACGTCAAAAAGTGACTGCTGAGTCCCATTACTGAATTCCAAAGAGCTGCAATTTGGTATTACTGACATGCCTAAGGAAGATTTCCATGTCACATTATTCCACTTTTTCATAAACCTGGCATTGTTTTTAAGCATAAAATAGTAAGCTAGCCTGTTTAACGGTGCTGATTTTCTTCTTTATTGCATTTTTACCCCCAAGGAATTTTTAGCAGTGGGAGAGATCCTCATTACTCGCACAATCTTTCAGCTCCACTTCTTTTTTTATAAAAATGCTCATCCTTACATGGTCAAATACCCATTTTACTTGCAGAGACAGTTTACATCATTAACATGGATATTTAATGGATCATTTTTTCCTAGTCTGTTCAGAAATTTTAAGCCATTTCTGAAACGAAGTTGTCGTCTTCATTTTGTCTTCTTTATAGTGAGTCAAAATTTTAAATTCCCTTTTACCTTGGGAATAAACACTGGCTTGCAGCGAGCACTTGCAAGTATTCACTTCACCAGCAGATCAACAAAGTTCCAGTCAAGCTCCAGTAAAGACAGCATTTTCATCTTTGTGTATTATAGACTTCCATAGACGTCATCACACCTAGAATCGCAGGGACAAATTCACTCCTCACATAAGCAAGTTAATATTAGTGAAGTGGACGCCAGGTCATGATTTGGCCTGTAACAGACAAAATCTGTCTATTAGGCAACTGTTGGAATGTATTTATTTTATAATATATACCTGGAGTTCAACCTGTTATAATTTTATTTCTTGAACACACAGAGTTAGTTGTTCAGCAAAGAGCTACTGAAACCTGAACTCCCAAGAAGTTATACCTAACCTGTTTATACCACAGTAATTAATTTGCTGCTTTTACAAAAATTCTCAGCTTCCTTTTCCATCCTTCTCTGCTGGGTAAGAAACAAATGGTACTTACCCTCCCAGCCTGGAGCTTTGCATGAGTTGACTAGTTGCCTCATTGTCCTATCTCAGCTATCTGGTCAGTCTCTGCCTCTTTGAGTGGAGAAGAACAAAATTCTACCTGCCTTTCTCAGAGTAGCAGAATAAATTTAGATCACTTTTTTCCTCCTCCTAACACCCATGAATTTATACATATTTGATACTCACACTTTCTGTCAAATAGGTTGGAACTGGACAACAGATTCAAATATTAATATATTATGAGGGAGCACTTAGAAGACAAGAACATGAGTTAACCGATGGTGCAATCATATATGCTGCCATTCACTAGGAATACAGGTCAAAAAAGTTTTTTCTTCCAACATTTCAGATCAAATATACACAAGTCACAAAATACCAGAACAAGTCCAAAAAAAACCACACTGACAGCACACACCTTGCAGGAACAGGACTTGAAAAATAATTGTACATTCTGAACCACTGCAGAAGGGAAAACCTTTGAAGATTCTCAGATTATATTGTTGCCAGTACCACATAAATTACACCAATTCAATTTCTATTACCCTCTATTCCAGGCCTATTAAATCTTTACTAATAGGTCTCCTTCATGTCATGCCCGTATAGTGAGATGCAAGGCCCTTTTTATCATAAGTTAAACGGTGGTAATGGGGGGGATGCTTGGATGACATACTGCTCTCAGACAAGGAGAGTAATTTCCACATTTTAAAATAAGAAATTAATCCTTATCGCCTCTATTACATCTTGAAGGACAATTCTGCTCTACTGTGCCTTGATCAGTTTGACATAAAAAAAAAATCTGTTTATTGTTGGCACTTAAAAGATAGAGGAAGAAATAGGAACTCGCCACTAAATATGACTGCCTGAATATCTTTCTTCAAAATCATTACAAAGCACATAAAACGAATAAGGACGTTTCCATATCACTGCCATTTGCTTTTTTCCTTTGCTATCCTCTCCCATGTTTGAGAACACAAACATAGATGTAGGGGCTATTTGACTGTCTTAGGAAAAAGGAGAAGATTTTGTCACAATCTGAAAGAGATAAGCTATATTAATAGAGGTATGATTTTTTCAGCAAAATGGGTTTATTACTGACCAGTGTGAAAACCATCCTCTTGAGAAGCTGCAATACACTGATAGATTGTATACGGACCCCTTAACTTACTTCATTACAAATTGACAACATCATTGCCAGCACATTTTGTTAAACACAGATGAACTGCACCTCTTAAATTCTTCAGCAGCAAGGCTGACATTTTTTGGACAGTAAATCCTCTCATTTTTGAAAAAGAAATGATATACACTTTAGGACACATCGATCTGGAGGATGAGTCCAAGCTCATCCAGGCTTAAAAATCTGGGAAATAGCACAAGCTGACCTGAGTTGCATTAGCTTTTCTAAATTCCTCTACAGGCTCTCAAAAGAAGTGGTTCAAACATAACATGATAGGAAAGTGTTTATGACTGTCATTGGGAGCCTCAGCATTGTGTGTTGATGTGGCACTGCATCATCTTGTGGTGATGAACTCCAGCTCAAGTAGCAGAGACAGAACAGAAATAAATATGTTTGGAATGAACTCTTTTTACATCACCTCAACTAGAATACAGTTAGACAGAGAATAATGTGAGTAATGAAGCAAGGACGTGGTTTGCAAGACTGGGTAAAATATGTCTTTCTGCTTGGCACACTTTCATCTATAAATGCGTGAAAGTGTGCACCTCCTTGGTAACTTCAATACTCAAACCAATCTGGATTTTGAAAGTCTAACATTACAAAAGTGAGCTATTTTACACAAAGCCACAACACGTTTTTTTTATATCATAGTTTTAATTTCCTCAGAGGTTAGAAGAGTTCAGCAAACGAGCACAGCAAAAACAAAATTTTCTTCCCTCCTATTTTAGAGCACAGATGTGACCAAGGTCCTAATTTGTAATGAGCAAGGAAAGAGTTAAAGGTATTTGTAAACTGTACCTTTCTTTGTCCCTATTGGTGCTGCTTTCTTTCTGAAAATAAGCAGAAAAAAATCTTACAATGCCCCAGTGAAGAAGCAGCAGCCATCTTTTCTGTTTCTGTTTCTACTAGGAATGAATCCCACCAGAAAATGACACAAATGAATCTGGCTGATGATCTGAATCATCATGATCTGGCTGAATCTGAAATGATCTGGCTCTACTACTATCAGACCTTTTCACAACATAAAATAATGCTGTTTAGCAACACATTACCTTGTAATGCTATCCCTTCACTATCTATGGACAGGCATTCACAGGTGTGCCCTAGCCCTTGAGGGATCTGTGATGGAGCAGGGAACTGAGCAAAACCTATATTAAATTTTGTTTTTAATTTGAAGCCAGTGAACAGAGCTGAAAAAATGAATGATGCTTTATCAGCAATCTGTGCAGATGGGTTATGTTCTAAACAAAACTAGTAAAAAACCACATTGACAAAAACATATTATTCTTTGAAAAATAAACTGATTGATATAGTAATGCCTATTTTTCCACTTTCTATCTTAAAAGAAAAATTAATTGTAGGGATAGGATGGAAATGGAGCATTTTCATTTTAGAACGTTTCCATTTCATATATAAAAAGCTGAACTGAAATAAATGTTTTATTTAAAAGGGAAAAAAAAGGTTTTTGCTTATGCCAGGCAATTTTTCCCCAAAATTATGAAAAAACATTTTAAAAAATCAAGTTTGATACTTGATGTTGCATTTTGAATAGAAGAGTATTAAAACGGTGATATTTCCTTCAAAATAGCAAGTCCAGATCCCATTTCAGTTAAGTTCTGAAGTAGGATAGCTTTAAAATAGAAATTAAGATTTCCTTATTAATGCTCAAGGGCTTCAGTAAAGATGCTTGCAGATCATGAATACACAGCTATGCTTGAAAGACAAACAAAGGCAAGCCGTCTTGATGACTAAGGATTCCTGTTATAGAAGGTGAGGGTAGTCTGGTACTTTTTTTCCAATACTTTCTGTTCTTCACTGTGAAAGATGTTCCCTTTTCACAGCCTTTTACAAATGTTAATTCAGATACTTTTCCTCCCCTGGGTGAAAGATCAGGCATACATCCTTCACCTGAAGCCTTGATATTTTGTTCATAACATAATTTGTACTATGATTGGTGAGCAACAAATTTACCAGCAAAACACACAGGGAGGCTCCTTGGCACCTACAAGGAACTGGAATCCATTTTTTAATGTTAATAGGGGGAAGCTAAAGCCTTCAGCAGGTCTGAAAAAAATACCCATTCACAATCCTGACTTATCTGCACAGGGCGAAAATGCCGTATGTGTGAGTCGGTTGCTAAGAAAGCTCTGCCTAATGCAGATACAACTCTGACTTTTTAAGTTGACATTTCTACTTTTCCAGTGGATCAGAACTGTCAGGAGAGTTCCCCAGGCAGACCAGAGGATTGCAGAGGACAGTTATTCTGTAGCAGTCTAAGAGTTGTGGCATAAGTGCTTTGATGGAATTAGCAATGGTGGTTTAAGAAACAGCCTTGGACTCTATTCCCAGCACTAGCAATTACCACTCCCATAAAAGACTCAGAACAAAGGACCAGAATCAGAAGGAAACCAGCTGCAAATTTTCCTATACGGGCAAAGAGCAAATTCCCTTCTGCTGCTGCTTTCACAATGCCTTTAACTAACATCTGGCAGTGGGGCAGGACAGACAACTGGAGACAGGAGCATTTAAAGTGTTGCTGTTAGACTTGCCAAGAGCTCAGCTGTCAGAGCCCTTACACTGTCTTCATGCCTCTTCTGGTTTTCTCACAAGATGTGACTATGATAAACATTTCTTCTTCAAAAATTAAAAATTATGGAAAATGTCTTTAATCAAGTACATCACCAGAACATACTGTACATTTGCAGAGTACCAAAGTAGGGACTAAATAAAATTTTGCTAGGTAGTTGGAGAAAAAAGTCTTTAAAGATAGCGTTTGGCATGGGTTAATCGCCTCTTTCATTAAAGAAAGGCATACACACTGAGAACATCTTTCTGCCATCTGATTAAGCAATGAGCCAATACAATTGTAAATCTTCCAGAAATTCCCCATGGTTCAACTCAACAGAGGCAATTCTTTACTTCGCAGACCCTATCCCTCTTTTTCAGATAACATTGCATTAGTCGTGTACAAAAACTTTCTATCATGCTGTTAAAAGAAATGGAATGTGACTGTTCTGCGATTCTCCTTAGCAGCCTTTGACAATTAAGAGACTGAATTATTCATATATATTTTTAATATCATAACAATTTTTAAGTTTGCTCACCACTCAATTGCTCGAACAGCAAGCAAAACTAAAACTGTTTGATTCTAGGACAAACAGTGCCACTGTTCATTTTTTACTGTTTTACTGGCTGATACAATTTATTCTATCTGTAACTGAGGTACAAAGGATTTAAGGGTACTACTCTACCCCCACAATCACATGCTATGAATTGCCTTGCAAGTCAGTGGAATCTTTTCTTCCTTCGGATAAGGCAGATTTTAAGTCTTGTCTGCACTTACTTGTATTATTTACAAGTATTATAAGCATCGTTCTGTGTAATCTTACCCATATTACATATAGTTTCATGCAAGTCCGATCAAGTTTGGCATATTCATTCAACATGGTTCAATTCAGACAGGTTTTTTCTCTGTGTTAGTAAGCAGCACAACCATGATATTAAAATAGAAATGATGGGATTTGCACTGAGAGACATGATAATTTCATTCAAGATGGGAAAAATACAGATGACACTCGTTTTATTTTTAGGCTGCAAAATTGACTAAAAAATCTGAAGAATATCAGAAGGGAAGAAAAATAAATACATGTGTGCTAACATTGTACATTGTGATACACATTTTATAAACCAAGCTTTTGTTCACTGGCATAAACCGAACCACGACCAGATAATCTGTAATGGAAGAACGATCTAGTAAGATGGCATTATATTTTTTCCTCTAAATGTTACCTTAGATCATGAGAAAGTTGGGTTTGCTTCCATTTAACATATATTTGAGCTGTCAGGGTAGCTGCATAGTATTATTCTCTTAGGCTGCTACTGGACAATAAAACTACACATAGAAATAAAATAATAACAGCTTCTGACAGGTTACATTTAAAATGTTTGACCAGATTGATCAATGGGCCTTTGCTTCAAAGGCTAAGTTGAGGTTCAAGAAAGGAAAAGATAATGGTTGTTCCAACAGTTTGTCCATATCTCATCGAACTGGAAGGCGTTTGTGATGCAGCCTCAGTCTTAATGCAGCTGCCACATACAAAAAAATGCTTTTTTGCTTCTCAGACTCCATGACGGAAATTCACATCTGTCTTTTTCTTTCAAAAATTACTTCTGTTAGAGTCTATACACTTAACTTACATCTTAGTTTTATTTTAAATTTCAGAAGGGTTATTTTTCTTCCCAGTCTTGCAGTTATTTTATATTCTTTAAGAAGCATTCTGAAAACTTATTAATATTTGACAATTAATACATAGATAACAATAATTATCAGTCAGTTACTGTAGATTAGCTGCTACAAGCATGTTGTTTGTTTGTTTGTTTGTTTTTAACATCTGTTAACATGCCTTGAACTCTCTGCATGCTACTGGTTTGTTGGGGTTTTTTTTCTTCTCCATTTACACAATTGCCTTTTGGGTTTTTGTGTTTCCTCAAGCTCCTTTTACCCAGAGTACATAACTCTGAAAGTAATCTCATTCAGGTTGATTCAGTTCTCGTTTCTGTTCAATTTAAAGTTATTTTCTTTGGCTCACAGCAGAACATCACACAGTCTCTCACTGAGTTATTGAGGATTTTCACCCCATATCAGCAGCTCATCAGCAATTACTTTTCTGCACACAGATCCTTAAAGATCCAGGACATGATGATTTGTTACAGTTTCTGTGCTGAAACAATCATGAAGGGAAGCTCCTTAAACAAGTTTCTACCAGAAAGGGAGTGAAGAGATGAGTACTTCTAATAATGGTAGGTCCTTCACTTCCACCCCCAAAACTGAAAATAGTAATTTTTTTTTTTTAGGTCCAGGCACTATGAAAGTGTACATTTACTGCCTTTATTTAAATCTTTGGATATATTCAAATCCTCAGCTTGCCTGACCTTAATACTGTGATCCTGCTATAAACTAATCATCTAGCTTTTGGATTGGCTCCATAACATCTGATGTTAGATTTCGTAAAATTTGTCTTTAATTTGTTTCCCACTGCCAACGGAAATTTAAATAAAGTATTCTATTTTTGTTGATATAGTGGGATTTATATTCAGATGATAAGGTCTGACTGTAATATACAGGAGGTATTAAAAATTTCAGTTAGATTTAGTAAGCATCTTTTACAAATTTGTTTCAGTAGATATACTATACATATTTTCAATTATTTTTTAATTTTATTTTTTTTTCAAGCAGCTCTTCATCCTAAACAGAATTAGGATTTCTCATTTCATTCCTTTATATCACATGGTGTCAGTCAACAAGGGATTATTTTTTTTAGGGGGGACTATTTAACAGAAAAATGGTATTCTGCTTTACTATAGTCTTTAAACTTTTTAGGTTAGAGAAAAGCAAATCCATGCTGCCAGTGAAAAAAGACCCGAGCTGTCTTCACCCTTGCTAAGTGTGAAAATAGAAGTGAAGGCAAGCATGCTGCAGAGACATTCACACTCACTGTACGCCAGTTAGCCCTCACTCAGAGAGAATTTATCTCCCCAACCAATAAACTCGTAAGCCCTGCTAATACAACATTGTGGGGACTTGCCATCTTGGATGACAGGTAGCTTTGGGAATTCTCTACCATATTTGACCATATGTGGAAATGCTCACCCAATCTGGCAAGCGTCCATCTTCTCAGAGCAGCTGTAATTTCAGAAGGCAGAGGGCTGAAGTCCACAAGTACAACTATGTTATCAAACCAGCTTCTGGGGTGGATTTGGAATCCAGTTGTCTCAGGTCTAGTTAATCCAGACTCGGAATTCCGTATCATGCTGATAGAAGAGGCTTTTCCTATTCCTTTATTATACTCTTACATAGTAGCCACTGTTCTTCAGTCATATCCTTTGGAGTTGTTTTCCATCCAGTTAGGCAATCCTCTAAAAATATATTGTTGAATCACTCTTCTGGACTACATTTGTCCTTAACTTGTTGTGTTTTCATTCCTCCAGCATTTACTGACTGATAGTTAATCTCCACATTAACCCTTCTAAAAGCAGCTGGAATGGCAGTGACTGTACACCCTATTGTTAGTCTAGGGCTGCTGTGATCATATTGCATTCAATCTCACTTTCTGTTTCAAAGTCAGCTTTTGGTTGACTGTTTCCAGTGTCACTGTCCAGTGTGTTGTAGAACCTTAGATTTTAAATGTGTTAAGCTACATTCGTGTTTATAAGCCACACTAGAAAGGTTCTTCTTTTCAGCTGACCTAATTTGCTTGGAGAAACCTTGTGAAGCCGGACAGACCTGCCAGCAACATCTTAGCTTGCTTTAGTGCTAGTTCAGATGTCTCTTCATGGCACTGCACTGTGCCATGAAGATACTGTCATGTTTTCAGGGGTTTCTGGTTTGTCCTTGTAAGTTTTGTCATCCAGATCCAGTGCCATGAATGTACTTGTGGTTTGGAATTTTTCTTATTTGTATATGCAATTTATCACATCTTTATGTCCTGGAAATATCTGAATGTTCTGTGATTGTCTTTCCCTTTTAATTATAAATATTTTTATGCTTTTATCCTAAAGCATTGTCTATTTCTTTATAATCTGATATGCCATTTCTAAATATTTGCACTTCAACTTTTTCCACTGCTGCTCTTTACCTTTTAAAAGCATAATTTTCCCCAGCCCTGCAAATATCAGCTATTCTTTGCAAAGTCAAGTTTTCTTGGATCTAACAATCTCTTGTATGACAAAACATTCAGGTTCTAGTCCATCTGGTAATTTTCTTATCCCCATGACTCTACTGTACTGAGTATGTTGTGATATAAGAATCAGGACTCTTGCCTGTCACCTAGTTTCTTCAAAAAGATAACCTTCACTTTCCCTAAGAAATGCTGTTCACCGTGTTCCTGATTAAAAACAAAATGTCTTATTCTGTCTACCTTCGTGTTCCTTATGATGTACAATGTTGAGCTCTACTGCTCCTGGATCTACCGCCTATCATCATGACTGTATTCTCCCACTTGCCCTTCTCTGTACTCAAATTGTTGCTCGCTATCATTTGCTCTAAGAGTTGTCTGAAAGAGAACAACAGGTTCAGAATTTAATGTAATAGGTCCTTTTTCTTCTGAAACCCCAGGAAGTTTTGCTCATCCACACAAACAACTAGTGCACAGAGGTCAGGTATAAGAAATTTCTCTTTCTACCTTTTTTTTTTTGAATCTCGCTTCCAACCTCCTCCAAAGATTTCTCACTCCTCAGAAGATTCTTTGCTATTTAAAATAAAAATAGCCACGAGCCTGAGTATCATGAAACTTCATAACAGAGTAATCTTAGCAGTGTCATCACAACTACTGTCTCACTTCATCATATTCCAATGTATCAGCTTCATTCTCTATTTAGCTTGAGTGCTGGCAAACTTGATTTCTGCACGTACCCACACTTCAGCACAATATAATGCAAACTCCTACACTTTCTAACCATCTCTACAATATGCTCATTTACTCCCTTAATACTGCTAAGAAATGAAAAAATAAATGCTGTAAGTGGGAGTAGTTCTACTAATTTATTGCAATGAGATAATATTCTAATGCATTGTAATACATTTTTAAAATGTAATTTTCATATTCATACAGACAATAACTGTCAAGATATTTTAACAGACTCCTGCTCTCTTTTATCACGTTATCTTTTTTTAAGATACATGAACACAGGCATTCCGGCTTTCAAAAGTAGCAACCTGTTTTTGAAACTTTTGTTTTTAAGGATCAAGTGAGACACTCCTTGATCTCAAAAGCTCTAAGATAACTTCTTTTTTTTCCTCCAAGCACTAAGGAACTACTATCCAAAATCATTTAAGCTCATTTCCTACCCATGGCTCAGAGGTAAGGTGTACTGGATGTGGTTGGGATGGAATTCATTTTCCTCATAGCAGCCCGTATGGTGCTGTATTTTGGGTTCATGACCAAACCAGTGTTGATGATAACACAGCAGTGCATAGGCTACTGCTAAGCAGTGTTTGCACAGTGTCAAGGCCTTCTCTGTTTCTCACTCTGCACCCCCAGAGAGTGGACTGTGCGTGGGCAAGAGGTTGGGAGGGGACACATTTGGGACAGCTGACCACAACTGACCAAAGGTATATTCCATATCATATGGCGTTGTGCTCAGTGATAAAACTTGGGGGATGTTTTCCCAAAGTAGGGATTGCTCAGCCTAGGTCTGCTGGTGGGAAGTGGTGAGTGATTGCTTTTCTTTCCTTCTTTCTTTCCTTCCTTCTTTCCTTCTTTTCCTTCCTCTTTCCTTCACTTATTAAACTGTCTTAACCTCAATCCATGAGTTTTTCTCAGTTTTGCCCTTGTGACTTTCTCCCCAACTCCACCACAGGGGAGTGAGTGAGCGTAAGAACCCATTAGTAAGAAACAAAATTGCAGCTGAAAGACTTAACCCAGTTTATCTATCCCTATATGTGATACCATGGGCCTCAAAGAAAGATAAGAGCTGGCCAGACAGCTACTGATAGTCGTGTAGCATAATCATGAAATCAACAGATCTGAGCAACATAAAAACCTAAACTTAACTACAGATCTTGGAAGAACTATTCTAAAAGATCTTCAGGAAAGCTCTCTGTGAAAACCAGATTTCTATCTTTATCAGATTTTTTTCTTTAAATGCTAGAAACATCTCAAATGTTATAAGGCATTTACAAGCTATCACTATTCAGCTCGGGGTGGGGGGAGAAAAGAACATCCTGTCCACCTGTATACCTTCCCCCCCAACTCTTCCAGCTGTAAAGTCATACTTCAATACTTGTGCATATAGTTTTCTTGCATTTTTCCCATTGCTTTTCATGCTGCATCATATGTTTATTACAAGGTATTATCTTACTGAAAGGGTCTATTAAACTCTAAGTAACAGTGAATCGAATCTCTAATTTATATGTGTACCCTAGAATGGAGTTAAGCTTGGTCATCATCTACTGTCTGATACCATCTCCACTCAATTATGTAATAGGAAACAGAACGTGTGAAGGTAGAGACATAAGTCCATTCATCACTGCTACTCAATTTCACATTACTTAAATGCTAACGCTCTCAGTCCTCCCAACAATACAGCCTGCCTCCCTGTCTTGCATAATTAATCTAAAGCATGTATTTCCTACTTTCCTTTCTATTACAAAAAGAAACAATATTTTCTTTGCTTCTTTGACTTGTGTTTTGTACAAGCCTGTTCCTGCTGTCGGAGGATTGTTCATCTACATGTACACCTACATCTTAAATTGAACTGCTTACTAGAATCATTAAATGTCCTACAGGAAGGAAGTTCACCATTTCCGCCCTATCAGAAATATTCTCAAATGATTTTTGTAACTCACAAGTGCCTCTGTATTTGTATGTAGGTTAGAATCTGAGGCTGAATCACCACAGAGTGGTGTAAATCAGGTTTATACTTGAATTCAATATCCAGAGTCTGACTTCCACAAAACAAGTCAAAGGGTAAATACAGCTAACTAGGAAGGAGTTGTGTGTCTACAACATCAGAGAGACAAGATATTCATGCCTGTAAGTGCATGGCACTTTGTATGGCAATTCTACCACCATTTAGTTTTGACAGTGTTATAGCAAGAATTAAAGTTCTCTGCACTAATGACTCCTCCTACACTGACATACGTGACACTGTAATTAAAATTTCATACCTCGTGCTCTGTGAATTTCAGAATCTCCTTCTAAATGTCTTCATATTGAGAAAGAAAAAGGTTAGGAGCTGTTCTCACGGAGTTGATAGTACAGCTAGGGATGCCAAAAGGCACGACATTTTGATTAGAGACACGTCCTGTCTCTAAACTTTCCCTTAAGTTCTAATGTTATAGTGCCAGCCCCGAGAGGGAGCAAATGCAGAACCTTACGGGCAGCTGCTATACCCAAACGTGTTTATACAAGCTCACCTGAGGCATCGTGCCTATCACGGAAGCTCTCGGGAGCTTTGCAAGTACAGTGCCCTCTCATAACCCTTGCCTAGTGCACCAGTATCTTTGAAAGCTTTCAAGATGATAGGGAGTTACATAAATGCCAAGTACTCTTACATGTAAAAAATCAAAGGTCATATAAAGAAACATATTCTGCTGCCAAGGGATGAATAATCCTGAGGTTAGAATATGCTTTCTAATGTTTCAGTAAGACATGAAAATGCTACTACTTGAAGAAAGCACAAGGGACATGTACCCATCTATGATTAGCATCGGCATATGTCTCGTCAAAATCTGGCGTGTCAGTTTGTGGCAAACTTACTATGATCAATGTCAACACAGCACTTGTTTTACTATCAACAGACCTGCAAACTTCCCTGTTAAGGTGAAGAGCAGGTATTTTACACTTTCACTTGCCTGACTGAGCAAAACTGTTAGGTATACACCAGGTACCATTTCTCTTCCTTTTTATAGTCTGATTGCACATTTTTATATTGATGAGATTAAACACCTTTGACATCAACAGCCATCATTCAGGTGTACACACCTCCTTTATAACTCAGTATCCCGCTCCATATGTATCTATATTCCTTACCAAAAGGGAATATGAGAAGGCAGTTGCTGTAGCAAGCTGAATGAAGGTTCTTTTCAGTCTTCTCTTTATCAACTATCTCTGCGTTTCCATGCTACACCCTTTTTGTTATACATCTGCATTCATATTTATGTCTCTCTGTGTTTATTGCCCACTCAAAATCCTTAAGAAGTACCACCAGTGAAGATAAAATAAAATCGCCTATATTAATTTAAAATCATATCTTCCACTTCTACATTGTTGCACATTGTGCTTCTTCCAAAGGCAGCTATATCATTACAGGTACTTGGGTGCATAAAGTGATACGGAGGTTTCTATGGCAATTATTCATTTTAATTGAAAATTGTGTAGGGAAAAACTCATTTCATGTGCAGCATGCAATTTGCATTTGTTTCTGAAGAATCTGAACTTACTCAGGGTGAGTTGTGAATTGCTATTTTTCAGGAAGATGCAATCTTTAAAATTCTGTCTGGGGGTGGGAAACTGAGGGGGGTTTTGGTAAAATTGTTAAGCCTATTAAAATTTAAGATCATTTATCCATTTATGCAACTAGACTATCTATTTTTTACTGTTGGGTAAAGATTTTATGCTTCAAATGAAAGAGGAATAGTTAAAAATCAAATTGATACACAATGTCCTTGAAGCTACAAGGTAGAGGAACAAGAACAACAATGAAAAAGTAACACCAGAAAGGACAACAAAGAGACAGCATGCTGATGGAGGCAGGTCATCAATGATACCAAATCCACAAGATCAAACATTTGTATTTTCACATATTTTAGCTACTGTGTGTGTTAAAAAAAAAATAATGAAGACAAAGTTAGTTCCAGCTTTAATATAGAGTGTGAAAATAAGAGTTGGAAGGAAACAATTGTTTTACCTTGCTTAGCTAATAAAATAAAGCTATAACTTATTTTCCTATAGGAAAATAGGATTTCTTTCCTCCCCCAATTCCCATCACCACCATGAGTCAAGCACATTTTAAGCCTTAATTTACAAGAAAAATCAAATGAACTACTTCAAGTGATAAGGACCTGGAAACGATCTCTGAACTGCAGTTTCATATTCACTAAATTTATAGCATTGCCTTTTCTGAAACAAAACTCTACTCATTTTCTACCTATATCATCATAAGACTGTATAGGTTAGGTGCCAAAAATGTCTCAAGTTGAAAATAGTCCTTGTCTCCTTCATAAATATTAAATAATAGGGTAGGGGAAGAAGTCTTCTTTACCAGCTACAAAATCCTCCTAACTGAGCAAAATCTGCATTCAAAAACATTTGGCCATGGCAGTATGTGAGGAGAATCAGAGGAATAATTTTAACAATATACTTTTGGTATTAGTGTATTTGGTTCATAGCATTTCCATACTTATTTAGAATATCTAAAATGGAAAAAGGAAGAATATGACTCCTAACTTCAATGTCAATGATTGCATCACAGTTCAGAAGAAAGCAAAATGACATGAACATGCTTTTCATAGTATATGACATCCATTTTGAATAAAATAAAACCCCTGAAGAAAGGCATGGGACTGGGAAGCAGACATTCCTTCCATCTGACCAAACTACTCTTTTCCTGGCCCACAGCAAGTTCTACTTTGGTCAGAAAATATTTTTGCAAGACAGCGGAACCAACTTGCTTGAGACAGAAGTGCGAACATGAAAGAGGTCTCACCAAGGACAATCTAGCAGCAGAAGGCTTTTCACTGCATGGACAATTTGCTCTATTTTTGGCATTTGCTCTACCATATGCTGACAGCTATCATCTACCTCATCTTCAGCTACAGTTAGGACCCTCTTTTGATACTTACCTCACTTCCTTCTTTTTTACTACCTGACTCTCTCATAATTATTAAAATATAGAGCAATCAATAGAAAAGTTTCCTGATGTTTTTTCATGCTTTCTGACATAAAAGAAATATACTGTCATTCCTATGTGTGTCATTCTTACAAGTACATATATAGAAAACAACTTATTGAAAGGAAGTAAAGCTAAGGACATGGAAATTTGATTTAGTTCTGAACATGGTAATATCCATAGTTACTCAGTTCTGATGGATAGAAAGGCTGCTACTGGTGGTGCTCCTCTTCTAAGGTTCTGTTTCCTACACAGAATTTAACCCTACACCATTGTGTACCCTACACCTACTCAACAGTTTCCATGAATTTTCAGGGTTTGAAAAATATAGTTATTAAACAGCAACTTTCATGGTACTGAAGGGAGAAGTAAGACCTGAAGGTTGGTTTTGGCCAACATTAAGAGACAGGTTTGAAAAGACTCTGGCTGAGGCACTGCTCTCAATAAATTAAATGTAATGACTGGATCTAGTAGAAAGCTGCTTTTTATAGCTAAATTGTATGCCTAGCTAGGGAAAGTAGGAAAGGAAGAAGAAAAAAAAAAAAAAGAGCAAGCCTTTACAGTTGTGCTTGCCATCACTTACTGAGAAAACCACCAAGATATCAGAGCCATAAATATCTCTTTCCATTTTGGCTCAGTAACACAAGCATCAAAAGCATGTAAAGGAAATCTCTTTCATAGTTATAAGAACACATACATATAAACACAGAAAAAAATTGCCAATGAAAGCTGTAACTTCTTTTTCAGAACTGTTAGAATGTTTTCCATGTAGGACTTGGATGCACTGCTCACTCCCCTCCGTATGCTCAAGTCTGGAAATGTCACACAGAATGCAAAGCTTTCCCAGTGTATGAAAGACTAAATATCCCTGACTGAATGACCTAAAGTATTTCTTGACCACATCAAGACATTTTCCTGTCTAATAGATGCACAGTAATCCCTCCATAAAATTAATCATCAAGTATTCATCGAAGTCTTGGGACAAGGTAAAAGTTCAATAAAGAGTGTGGTCCTTTAAATTTACACACTTCAGCTCCTCACATTTCCTGTGGGGAATATAAATTGCTTCTAAGTACTTACTATGCTGCATGCCATTCAAATTCTGTTGCTTCAATTCATTATCTTAAAAAGTAATACAGACTTCAATTATTCGTTGTAAAAGTACAGATTTAGCTAAAGTACACAGAAAATTCAATTCACACCAAAATGGCTACAAAGTTCAAATTAATCTATCTGCAGTCCTCCCACGTCCTTCTCAGCATCCTTTAAAATGTCACTTATTTTATAAAAGATATAGATTTTCTGAGTATTGATGTGCTCTATCAACAGACAAGTTCTCTCTGCTTTTAGTTTTACAGACATTATTTACCCATCCAAATCACTAACGATTACAGCTAAAATAAAGGGGTCCATGTGAGGAAAGGTTACAGGACTAGACTTACAGCTCAAAAGTTTGCACCTTATAAACCTCTCATGTTCAATCCTGAATTCAAAAGGTACTTATGATTTCAAAGAAATTGCAAATCAAATGATTACACGCTACAGGAAATTAGATAAAAGAGAAAGGAACCACTTCAACACCATAAAGAGATTATATTCAGCTATTATATTAATAGCAAAAAAACATATTTTGATTGCAGCTTCTGCAGGTATAAAATGACAGGTTATAGACTCCACTTTTATTGAAGTGCATAGATCCACAAAGCATTTTCAGTCCTGCAAGGTGTTTTAAAGTCTTATAATCATTCAGCAAAGCATTTGGACAGCACTTCTTTAATTTTAAGCAGAGGAATAACTGCACTTGTTAAAATGCGTTCTAGAGTATGTAGCACTTTTCAGAATAAATTCAAGCAGTAGAATTGAGTATAAAATACTGTTGAACTTCTGCACCACAGAAATCAACACCATAGGTTTTGCATTTTTAAAGCTGATGAATTTATTCCTCATAATTTTAATTTCTTTACAGAATCTAATGTAATCCTTATGTTAACATTCTATTACATAAAATGTAATGCTTTTTCATTTCAGATTAAGATAAACATCTTAGAAATATATCCTACTACAGTGATAATGCCCTTCTTTTTGTAAGGAATGGACATTTTCCTGTCCTTTTCCCCTCTAATTTAACTAAAATTAAAAAATCTCTGCATGGTATAATTGGAAAAATCAAGGCACTAAACTTGAGCATTTTTATTAGCTGTAATAGTAAGAACACCTACTACAGCAACTGCATATTGCACTAACAACCAAATTGCAGTACACTTGAAACAAATAGTGGGATTATATACATATATAAATAAAATATAGATATATATATGTATACACACAAGCACTAAAAAAAGCAAGTCACAAGGTTTATGGACTACTTCTTCCCTTGTCAGCCTCTCACCACCCATAAATGCTCTTCTAAGATATTTTGCAATAATGTTTTCTAAATTAGCTTGCAATAAGAATTTCAAATATTCTTCTTTTCCTTTAATGCTAACATAAAATTTTATATGCAAGACAGTACTTCAGTGAACCTGTCCTCCAAAAAAGATTATAGAACAATTATAGCTGAAAACATATATTCCTAGCAAATATGTTCACATTAAAATATTAAAAGAAAATTGTTTTAAACATTTTTGTCTCAGAAAAAATGATGCAGAACCATGAGTTCAGGAAACGATTTACCTTTCTTGTCATCGAAGTACAGTGTTTGTTGAGCTGGATTTGACCACTGGAGGGAGGTGTTATCATTTTGATCGACCCTGCAGGTCAAATTTGCTGTTCCCCCTTCCACAACCGTAACGTTCTGTGTAAGTGGAAACTGCCCTTGGCTGCCTGAGGAGGGGGGGGGGGGGAGAGGTGGAGAAGGGAAGGGAGAAAGAGAAAAAGAGAAAGGATTTAAATGTAGAACTGAATTTATTGCAGCAACTTCCCACAGATGACAGAGCCTGAATTCAGTGTGATCTATTCTGACCAAGGAAATGCAGTAAAATAAATTGAAAAAGAATTATATTCACAATATATTCTCTGTATCTGAGAAACAGATAGATCAACTAAGAAATTGGGTTTGTTGTTTGGTTTTTTTTTTTTATTTTTTTCCCTTTCCGTCCCCTGTAAGCCATACTAATTAGTTCCAAAGAAATACTCTACAATTTTATCTCTTCAGACATACGTATACATCCAGGATATGCCCCCACATATGGCTCACATGCTATGCACCTACACAGATGTCTCAGTACAGATAATATAGTTAGAGGGCTGTTCAAAACATCACTGAAAGTGTAATATAAAAATCTGCACAGGATTTTTAAAATAGAGGGACAGGGCAGCCTTGACTCCCTGTTTCTTTTTATGCTTTTTAAAGAACTCTCAGGATGATGTTTTTCCTGCCAGGTTTGGAAAGTTGTTGGAGAGCAAATGTAGTGTGAACCTAATACTCGATGCATCCTCTGTTGAGGGAATACAAGCTGATCTCATAAGAAAATGGAAGTGATGATGTAGTAGCTCTCTTTCACATCTGTGATTCTATCCCAAAGCATTATGAATCACATTAAGTGCAAGTGCTTGCTGAAAAGTCACTGGGAAGATTTCCAAATACCTCTACACAATACAGGAACAGTATCATCTAGGTTCTTGAATCACAAGCATTTTCAATGGCATATTTAAACTAAAGTGTTTATGTATTGTGAGAATAGCACACACCTCGTCAAACAGCACATTCTGACGGAGTATCACAACAAGGGAGCAAAGGAAAAACATGGAAGTCATTTTTAACAAGGGTGGGGGAGGAAAAGTTCTTCAATATTAAGCAAGACACAACATTTTCTGGGAGATACAGTAATTTACTCAAGGATACAATGCAAAAGAAAGACAATCCAGTAGTCTAAAACAAATATATCCTCCTTTCTTCCCCTCGTTTTATACAGGTTCTATTAATACAAGAAGCACTCAAGGGCAGGTAGAGCTGCTAGCATAAGTCGTATAATGGCAAGATTGACACTCAGGTTGGATGTGTCAAAAGTGAAAAATCTCTCTACAGTCCTACAGGAGTGAACAAGCTCATAGATAAGTACCCCAAGGAAATTATATATACAATATCCACTAATCATACCAATATAAAATCAGAAATCTGGCATAAAACCTTCACAGAAAAATCCCATTTTAGTTGCTCTCATCACAGCTGTTCTCAGCTAAATGAAACCGAAGCACGCTTTCCACACTGAAGGCACAATAATATGGAAGTCTGCTATCTAGTATACAGATTTTTCAGATGACCAGAGTAAGGAATTCCTAAATAAGGGATTAATAACTGAACTTCTATTTGACCTGATGCAATAAAATGTAATTCCAACCCGGTTTTGATAGCTGTTGATATCCCTATGTAAAATGGTTTTGATGGCCTTAGGCCTGGTACATAAGCATCTATGGCACTGAAACCATTAGTGTTTAGGTAGTCTAACACTCTCCACAAATACTCTACAATAAAATTTTTCTACTGCCTAAGTGTTTATATCCCGAACAAATTAATAAGTTATCAGCAGTATTAAGGAAAGGTCATCTCAATAAATGAAGTTACAGTAAATCTTTTATTTAAACAAAAAACACTTCCTTGTCTTGATTTTAAATAAATAAACAAATGAACAAATAATCAAATAAATAAATAAATAGTTTTCTATCAAAATGCCAAATCTG
The DNA here is from genome assembly GCF_011004875.1 of Balearica regulorum gibbericeps. Lineage (NCBI taxonomy): Eukaryota > Metazoa > Chordata > Aves > Gruiformes > Gruidae > Balearica > Balearica regulorum. The sequence goes on from NC_046184.1 coordinate 103,112,653, forward strand.
AGTAACAGGTATAATTTGTATAAGTATCAGATTTGTGTAGATATCTAAAGATCAAAATTTACTATGTATTGATATTTACTATAAGAGGGTATTTACTATTAACAGGATAACAGATACAGCAAATAAAATATAACAAATATTGAAAACACCATGGCTAATTTAAATGCTGCAAACAATAAATGCCAAAATTCTCATGACATCCTCTGTATCTGACACTTCATTAATCAAACCCTGCTTCTTGAAAACCACACGTTGAGAAATACTTGATGAGTGAAAAATCATAAACAAGGATAGAAAAAAAAAAAAAGAAAACAGAAAAGATTTGTCATTTCCTTCCATTTCTCCTCTTTCAATTCCAATGTGTCAAGGAACCTCAAGATATTGCATAAATTGATTATCGCTTAAATTAGAATTTTAAAAATCCTGAAAAATGCACACAGCCTGTTATTACTTCCACTAAATTACAGGCATCTTACCAAAGAAATAACCTTCCAAAGTATGAATTGTGGATAAGAGGTTATGAGGGCTAAAATATTTTTTTGCATACAAGAAGCATTAAACAGAACCTAGCGCCAGAGATTAGCACAGTGAGATCTGTCATTTACATTAAAGAATGGAAGATAATTTAATAAAAAAACCTGCTGTAATGATATAGGACCCTATTAACATGGTATAGGAGATCTCCCTGGGATTAGCCTATATTCTCTTTCTGATATTACAGTTCTTCCTATGAAGGTTACGCAGTCTATCATTTGCTAATGACTGTCAAGTAATCGACTTGTTTGACCAGAAAAATGGTTAGCAGGTAAACTGTTCTGATCAACCATTTAAATGGAAACTGGATGCCATGATCTGAAAGAGGTCAGAAGAACTTTCTTTTCTCTGACCACTGTACTGCGTGCTGATGTTTTGGAAGCAAGAATTAATCTAGCATATAAAAGTGAAACCAGAGCATTCATCCCATCCCTTACCAATACAGAAGCTGTGTGGATCTGGAGAAGACGCACACAGCTTCATAGGAAGCTTGGAGTGGAGACAGAGGTACAGAGAAAAAGAGCCATTTAATCTGGAAACCAGCACAAGTGGAAAGAAGTGAGCTATTGTGGGGGGAAAAAAAAAAAAAAGACAAAGCAAGATCGAAAGGGGGATACTGCACACCTCTTCATAAAGACCAAAATTATGAGCAAGTGATGGGAAAACTAAGACAGAGAAATATTTATGAGATTTACTTTATTGTTTGTATCAGCATCTAACCAGGGTTATTGAAATAGGAACTTGGAAGGACTGGAGAAGTTTGTAAAAGCCAATAGCAGATAGATGAACTTTATAGAAAGCACCAACATCATGCCATTTAACACAGCAATGTAAGTATCAAAGAAGTGGTTTTATGCCACTAAGGATTAGATCTGGTCCTGGGGGGACTGACAGTATTTTGTGGGAGAGGCCTCATTCCTGTTAAATAACACGTGCCCAGCAAAGCTGCCAGCCCATGCAAGCGCTCTGTGGGATGCGGAACCCCGGCCATTGGTGATGCAGACAAGGTGTTCCCAGTCATTTCTAGGTACCATCGCTGAGCTGTGGGGATGGCAGGCTCCCGCTGCAGCACAGTAGCCCACAGCTAGAGGCCACATAATTCCCCAAGGGATTTTCTTTGGAAAAACCTTTGTGCCTGGGATAACTTATTACCACTGCAAAAAAACCATTCATACTCCCAGCATTGAGTATACTGGTTTTGATCCATATGAATAGTCAGATTAAATCAAGAATACTTGGTGATGAGCCATCAGTAAGAAGGCAAGCCTAGAGACCCTGCCAGACTGAGGCCAGCATGTTAAAAGAAACACAGTTTTCATCATCATTTCAACAACTGGTTGCTGCCACTGTGGTTCTCTAGTATGAATGGTTCTTAATATAGTTATTAAACTCCCATTTCTTAATTTCTTCCTTAACTCTGGGAGCAGAGATTGAACAAGACAATGTTCTCTAACAAAAGCATTCCGCCTTGGCCTAAAAATTCTAGTAATGGAAAACTTAGTGGCACCTTCAGTAACTTATTTCAGAGAGCAATGGTCATCATTGTTTAAACAAGAAAACAGGATTTTATTTCTAGTTTGAATTCACCTCACTTGTAGCACCTAGCATCCACTGGCTCTTGTTATGTCTTTTTCCCTGCCCTGAAGAGCCCTCTATTATCAAATTTCTCTTTCTTTTGTAGGCACTTAGAGACTGTGATCATATCACCCATTAACCTTCTCTTTGATAATCTAAATAAATTGAGCTCCTAAGTCTTTCTGTAGAAATCATATTTTTCCAATCCTTTAATTAGTCTCTGGCTCTTCTCTGTGCCCTCTTCAATTTGCCATCTTTTTTCTGAAGTGTGGAGCCCAGACCTGGAAACCCCACTGTAACAGTCACGGAAGGAAAAATACAAAGATGACACCACTTCTCTCCCAGCGCTTCATATTCTTGTTTGCACACCTAAATGAGTCCCCTTTGGCCTCAGGGTCAGATGGGGACCCAAGTTTGACTGATGGTCTACCACGATGCCGTTGTTTTTTCTCAGACATCGCTCCAAAGACAACCACCCCATTCCCATCTAGAGCTACTCCTGTAGCTCTGAGATGTATGTCCTTGTGTTTCACCCCACTGAAACACGTTTCTCTGAGCCCAGTGACCTGTGCTCTTCATTATTTCGCATATCCACAGCCTTTGAGCATCCGCAAACACTGCTGGCAACAATTGTGTTTCCCAGCACGTTTCTAAAAACCATCTCTGAAAACCATTTAAATAGTACATACCAACTGCTTTTCCCTATCCAGACAAATGCATAGAAACACAACTGTTCAGTCGTGAGTTCTTATTTATCATTACACTTTCGTCCTATTTTGTCAAACAGTTCTAATCTGCTTAATGCTTGTAAGGCTGGTTTTGACTAAGTTTTGGTTACTACTCAAGATGGCATGCTATTTCAAGTCAAAGGCCTTACAGCAATCAAAAGATTTGAAAGATTACAGTTACCTTTCTCTAGAAATAACTGTAATTTAAGAAGTCATAAAAATATTAAATTGGTCAAACATTCATTTATAAATATATTCAAAAACATACTGAAAATCTTCATTCTTAATGAAGATTTGTTTTAAAACAAAGCATAATAAAAGTTTCTATTAAAGGAGAAAATTTAAGTACAAACTAATGTTCATATTTCCTTTAATGGTGCTGATGTCAGTGAGACGTAACCCCGTGAAAGTAATTGAAATCTCGGCTTTCAAAATATGAGATTTTGAAACGATTTGAAAAGTATTCCTAAATCTACCATTGATTTCTCACATGACCTCAGGCAATCCATTCAATCTATGCTTTGCTAACCAATCTACGCAAAAGAAATAACAATGCTTATTCAACTTGTAAAAAGATTTGGCTGAAAAAAGGATTCAAAATATTATTTTTTATTTTATTTTTTATATATGTGTTTCCACTTCCCCTCATCTGATTTCAGCCCACACTTCTGCTGATACGAGACAGAGAATTGTACTTATGGGGAATAAGGGCTTGAAACAGTGATAAAATAAACTTTATAATGCTACCATTTGAGTTTATGGATGAAAAATTATATTACTTTGTTGCATACACTGTTCAAATCACATGAATATTCTGGTTTGTGCATATATACTATTAAACATTTCTATACTCATTCTACAAATGATTTGAGATCATTTCTATTCTTCCCATATAAACATAGCTTCCTTTTTTGGTATAAGTCCTTGTAATAAATAAGTTAACTTTAAAAAATGAATGTCTATTTGTGGATTTTTTTTTTATATTTGATGCACAAATTTTGGATACCATCAAGAAGTGAAATAGAAAAGACAGTGGATTTCCAAGAATTTTTAGATGACTTCCAGATTGTAGTAACGAATCCAAGTCTGCCTAAATCTCTTTAATTTCTTGAATTGGACTCAATAATGTCACAAATACAAAAACTCTTACATCACACTTAATTTATCTTGTTGAACAACTAAAGTGATGATAGAAACTGCACTCAGACAAATACCGAACTAAATTCTTCTTTAGTCCAGCAAAACTCCTACGTGGTCAGTATGCATGAGCAGTAAGGAATAAAGAATATAGCATATGCCTTAATAATAATTACTTATACGTTAATTTTCAACATCCAGTGCAAAACCTCTCAGCACTTCCCACGCTGCTCATCAGTGCATTAAGCGCCTCCCAGATACATCATCTGAACAAACTAGCTGAACAAACCAAGACATTTTATTTGCCTCTCACTGGATGGTCCCTCCATTCCCGGAACAACTTGGCAGCCCTTCTCTTCCTTGAACACGAGCACCCAAGATTCTACACTCCACTCCAGAAACCTTAGTGGTATGTTGTACAATGGCATTAGTAATTCCTTATTTCAGGTTGCAGGTATGGACACGACACCCAAATTTGGTTCTTTTGCTAAGGGCAGATACTGAGACTTGCTTTAGGAGATGCACCAGGGGAAAAAAACCTACCATGTGGGATTACATGATGATGACAGGGCACTGGGCTTGCAAAGGCCAGGACTCTCTTGCAAGTACGTAAGCCCATGCTATCCAGGCTTTTGCTGCCTGCCAGATTTTAGAGAATGCAGAAAAAAAGCATGATGCTGATCAGTGCCAGGAATATGGGAATTATCCCCGTTTAGGTGAAGAAACAGAAGGTGGGAGTGTAAGATGGGGGCTGGGGTAGGTAAGAAGGTAAGATGGGGCAGAGGAGGGGCTGAAAGTTGTATCCTTCACATGACTTTTAATTTGGATCAAAGAGAATCGCCCCTCAAATGCTACTTAGTAAGTATCAAAGGGACATTTTATTTTTATAGACATCTAGAAAATGCAGAACATGTAAATAATACATACTCTTCTCAACACAGTTCAGTGCAATTTACTGCCTACTTTACTATTAACTGAGGTGATTGAGATAATGAATCTGACTCAGATGATCACCGTTCTACAGACAGGGCTACCCATCCAGCTTGCTTGCTTTCTTCACAAGAAATTGTTGGCAATGACACTTCTACCCTCCACCAGTAGGTCAGGTCAATCAGACACATCTGTATCCACTACAGTAAATACACTTACATTCTGTTCCATGATCAAACCTTGAGGCAAGTCCAACAATTTTACCCTCTGTCTGTCTGGAGTATGCTAATAAAGAAGGAATGAAAAAAACACCCAACAACTGATGGCCCACATTACAATCCCCTTGTTTCTGAAGAGGAAGCAAGAAGTTTCATTGGAAAACACTACAAGGTTATACAGAGATAAATTACAATAAGCAGTGAAGCTATTGCAAAAAGAAGGCAGCATCTAGATATCACTGTCACCATGCTGTATCCTGGTCCCTCTGCTCATTTCAGGGAGCTTTTTTAGCAAAATTATTTCAGCTATTTTGGCTAGATGGAGCTATAGTTAAGTCTATTCTATCACAGGTTGTTTTTGAGATGCTTTGTGGAGGACCAATACTACTTTCCAGTAGAATTGACAGGCTCATATCTCATTAGCCACATGCTGTTTTCAGTCAAGAAAGGCTTTTTTTTTTTTTTTTTTTTTCACCCAGAAATCATGGCTCAACTGCTTTTACAGATTTTAAAACTGATTTTTATCTCAGTATGAGACAAGACTATGCAGAATAATTATCTTTATTTGGTCCAGTTTGGAAACATTCATTTTGTGAGTTCATCTCATGTTTATTTGTTTCGGTTTGTGGGGGGTTTTTTTGTACTTTTTGCAATTAAAATGACAGCTCTTTAATGAGTTCAACACTTCCATTTGATGCTTAGGTTATATATTCTAATCAATTTACTAGGCTAATTATAAATGTGACTTGGTGCCTGTAAGCACCGAGAAAACATAATCCTGTCTTTACTTTTGTTTCTGCAGAGGTCTGCTTTTGTAGGAGAGAGTTATAAATTACGAGAGTTTCACAGTGTCAGTGCAGCAAGCTTTGCCTACTCATGTCACTGCGTATCAGAAAGCCGTAAAAAGAAATGGGTGTGGAAAGAGAGGAGGGACCAGACAGGCGGCGACAAGACAGGAGTGAGCAATCTTTTGGCACGTTGGCTCTACCAGCTCCTGCGAGCCTGGCTGCCCAGCATCCCTATGAGGTAAATGAAGTTTATCAGCCTATGCGAGGGAAAGAATAGAGCCTATGGTTGTGTTCATTCTCACACAGAAAGCCTATAGCAGAGATTTATCCTTTTCAGTCTCATGTAGAACCACAAGACAATGGGCTTTTTATTTGACACCTTTAGTGCATGATGTCAGACAAAACCAGAGCCCATAAAAAATGCAAAACTGTATGAGAAGAAATAAAGAAAATAAATCTTGAGCAAATTATTTTTGAAATCAGTCAGACTTTTTAATATTGACTTCAATAGGATCAAGCCCTGAAAGAAAAAAAAAAAAACAAAAAACAACAAAACCCACAACAGAGTAAATATTTGGGTAAGGAGACAAGAAACTTACTACTTCAAATAGCAGCTTGCATCTGTAGGGAGAATACATTAATTTTGGCCTTCTTTCTTAGCAAAGGAACTAAAAGATTAGAAACAAAAGCCAGTATGATGAAACATCTAAATATACTAAATCAGTTTCCTGGCTTTCTCTCTTAATTTATATATGAAATAATGCAAACATCTCTCCAAGGAGATGAAGTGTTATTAGCTCATCTTTATCTAATTTAAAGAAAAATGATACTGTGAACTGCATTTCAGCAGGCATAAACTGAGGTCTGCATTACTATGCAACTATTGTTTCCTCTAACTTTTCCACAGGAATGAATCCCCTTGTCTATTTTTTCAGGACGGATAGCATATAGAAGGTTAGTGTCTAGTGTTAGTATTTTGAAGGAAACTGCAAAAGAAGTGTTATTTTATTTCATTTCTAAGAACAGTCTTAAGAGCATGGTAAAATATTGACTACAGATTAAAGAAGATAGTTTAACTCTTGATATGTAATCATCTGCTTTGCTTTATTCTGAGAGACAAGACAATGTAGCCTGTGTGCTAAACTGTATTCTTATAGGATTTTTAAAGAAAGAGAAATTTGCCTGAGCATAATTTGATACATAGAAAGTCTATGACTGGGTCGATTGGCCTTTCCTAACTCCCTGTCTTAAATGGCAATAATTTAGTCTCATATCTGGATAGCATATACTTTTTAGAGCTGATCCCCAGAGAGAATGTCCTGTAAATTATTTGCTCACTGAAGAAACATTGCTTAAAAAAGAAACAATACAATAAAAAAAATAAAATTGTGTGCTCTGCTCACTATCAAATGCTCCAGTAACAAAACCGCTTGCAGAGAAAATCAGAGTTAACGAGAACACTGCAGAAACTTACTACAGAAGGACAGTTTTTGGAGAGAGAGGAGAAATAACTCAGAAAAAAACCTGTTAGCCCCAAACTGTGCATTCAAGGTGACTGGGCTTTTTTAAATGTTTAAGCAATTACTAAAATAATCCAAAGGACAAGAGCATGCTGATAAAGCCGCTGATTTCAGACTATAGAATTTATATTAGCCAGCAAAAATAGAGAAGGAGGAAGCCTTTGTTACTTCCTTCACTCCCTGTGTTTCAGGTGTACGTTTCTACAGCAGCAGCTAACTCAAGATATAATTGATTCAGACTATATTTGAGTGAAGGAGATTGCAGGTATAAAATTGAGAAAATTACATATCGAAGTACAATTATTTCATAGAGATAAACAGGAAAAAATGAAAGAGAGACAATGGAATAAAAAGTAGGCACAAACAGTGCTATTTCCTAGGAACCTCGCATAAATGATGATTTTTCACTCTTTTCAGACTATCACCATGGTATTATTTGCTTGTGAATGGAGAAGAGTATCCAGTGATTCTATTTATTTATTTATTTATTTTGAAAGGGGAAAAAGGCATTCCCCTCCACCACTCTAAATTCCCAATGGAAGTTACAAACCCAAAAATAATTAAAGTGAACTTCATCTTCCCACAACTGTGATAAGAGACTGCTGAATTTTCTCTTTCTCATAAGTGCAAATATGGTTTAGAGCTTTGTGTCACTTTTTGCTTTAAAGTGCTATGCTCAATTCTTTGTGCCTCAACAAACTGTAAAGCCCTTTTTCTCTAAAAGCAGGAAGGCACCCAATTCTAACATGAACAATAAGGAATTGGGCACTTTCATTTCTTTGAGGATCTGGGCCTCATTGTCACCACATTTCCAGTCCTAATCTGTAAAATAGGAAAAAAAGCATTTTCTTACTTCACATCAGTGCTCCAAGAAGAAAATGCACAAAAAAAATTACACAGAAGCCAGATAATAGCGTAATGGAAGAAATACATAAAGCTACAGTGGAGACAAATATACATACACATACAACCATATCAAATCTACCTCTTGCTTCAAAGTTAGAACATACCATGTGCTTTCTTCTCCCCCAAATGCAAGCATTTAATCAAACTAACTGGTACTTCTTGCAGTTAACACAACCAAAAAAAAGTAAGGCAAATCACCTCTCATAAAACTCAGTCTAGAACCTCCACTGGTTTAAGATGGCATCAGGCACTATCAGGTACATCAGTCATGTACTTGGCCATCCGTGCTACTGAAAGTACTTTCTGTAACAGTTATTACTTCTCTGTTCAAATTTTCTCTGAGTAACAAATGAAATGAAGTCCTGGACATGACATTTTAAAAGAAAACTAAAGATCTGTAAACACATGACTTATCAGACTTTTAAGAACTGACCAACAACCACACTACACAGGGTTCTTGGAGGTGCGCAAGCAGGCAGTATAGCTCAGGGCTATACTGAATGTGTTCTACTGCTCAGTGGCAGGTTTAGGACAAAGGCGACTTAGTGACAGAACCAAGTTTTTCAGAAATTGAAGAATATTTAGGGGGTTTTAGGACAAAGTGAAATTCATATTTGGAAACGTAAAGCATGTCAACATAAGCAAGGTAAGATCATAAGCTAATGATGGTATTTCTACAGTGAGCAATGACACTAACATCGATAAGAAATTTAACTTACAAAATGTATTTCCAATAGAAATATACATGACATCCAAGCAATATTAGCCCACCTTAAAAAAGTGACTTTTGCAGAGAATAGAGGAAAGCTCCTAACTTGCCCAATGTAGGCCATGCCCCAAAAAACATCATACAGATAAAACAGTAGCCAGTCAGCCTATACTGCTTGTATTTGCTATCTCAGGGTTTTGTATTTTACTTCAGCATCGAGAATAGTTAATAAAACAACTTCTCCAGACTTGGTGGTCGAAAATTGACCACTGCACTGTAACGAACAGTCCAGAGGCAGCACTCTGCCTGAATACTGCTTTCTGTCTTCTGATTAATTGCTTACCTACAATAATCAGTTAAAAGTATAAAATTCTCTGCTTTGGATACTTCTCTCTTTCACTGTGGAAAGTCTCTATAGAATAAGAGCCAGGCAAAAGGAATAATCAGCAACTTCAAGCAAAAGATCCGACTCTAGTTATGTGCACACGAATCTGAACAGTTTACCCAAATGGCTACAAAAGGACAAGAAAAACTTAACATTGCTGATTTTTCTAAGACGACTGTAACAGAACCAGGGTTGTCCACACCCAGCATCTCATCAGTGAGACAGCAATTCTGTAGTATGTGTGCCAAAAAAGTTTTGACACCAATATCATTATGATGTGCAACAGGACAATATGAAAAATATCTGAGGCTAAACATCATGGGAAGACTTACACTTATATTGTCAATTCAAAAGGAAAGCATGCAGCTACACATGCTATCTGACTTACACTGTGAGTTCTTTATATATCACATCAAACAACTCTCATGCAAATGTTTAGCAATGATAAAGTATAATTTAAAATATACCGTCAGTGTAATTTGAATACAGTGTGTTAATACAAATGATCCCTTAGCAAGTACTTATAACGGCTCTAATACTGACTGCAATGAAATGCGATCTAAAGCACATACTTTTCACACGTTTTCTGTCCTGTCTCCATGTAATAACTCGTTGCAAGCCACAGATGTTTGGCACTGTGATGGCATGACCCAGTCATTTACTCTGTTGAAGTCCACTACACTTCAACAAGTGCAAAAAACCCCAACGAACCAACCAACAACAACCAACAAAAGAAATCAAAGAACACCGCAAGCGTTCTGAGGCCATCCAGCCTGGCACAGCACAGTTCTGCTTTAGAGAAATGGTCATAAGGGCTGAATAAATATTTTGTGTGAGAGATTTTCTTTTTAGTTCTGTACACTCAAAACATCCAGAAAATCCTGATAAGCATCCAAAGGCTTACATGTTTATCTGAAAGTAGTGCAAACCGTGCCTACTCTTTTAAGTGCACATGATTAACAGAAGTTCTTTTTACTTAAACAGAAAACCAAGAATTAAAATGATATCAATGTGGTTCTGTAGATATATATTTTAATACTCTTAACAACAAATATTTTCAGTATCTAGAAAGCAACTACTGGGAAAAGTGCCCTGAAGCAATGCCCAAAGTTTACAGCAATACACTGATAAATCTTCTTTCAAGCATACTCCATTCAGAAGCAGTTTGAGAGGTAAATAAGGGGGGTAGGGAAGAATATGAAATTATCAACAGTTCTGCAACAATTATAAGTGGGGGAATCTAATCTTTCTCAAATAAGGAATTACTAGAAGCATGACACAGATATGTAACTTCAGGAATGTCCTGAAAGTTAATTATTACAGGCTCACAAAAGCACTTTATCTTTCTTGCTAAGGGACAACACAACATCCTTGTCTCTAAATTGGAGACACAAGGATTTCAGATGGACCACTTGGTGGATAAGTAATTGGCTAGATGGCCACACTCAAAGAGTTGCGGTCAACTGCTCAATGTCCAAGTGGAGACCAGTGCTCAATAGTGTTCCTCAGGGGTGTCCTAGTTTCAGCTGAGATAGAGTTAATTTTCTTTCTAGTAGCTGGTATAGTGCTGTGTTTTGGATTTAGTATGAGAATAATGTTGATAGCACACTGATGTTTTCAGTTGTTGCTAAGTAGTTGCAGTGCTTATACTAAGTCAAGGACTTTTCAGCTTCTCACACCCTGCCAGGTGCAACAGAAGCTGGGAGAGCACAGCCAGGGCAACTGACCCAGGCTGGGCAAGGTGGGATCACTGCTGGGAAACAGACTGGGCATCAGGTTGTTTTCTTCTGCATGTGGTGAGAAATTGCATTTGTGCATCACTATTATTATTATTAGTGGTGGTGGTATTATTCTCTTCCTTTGTTATCCTATTAAACTGTCTTTATCTCAACTCATGAGTTTCCCATTCTCCCCCCCATCCCCTTGCGGGGAGAGGGGTGAGCGAGCAGCTGCATGGTGCTTAGGTACTGGCTGGGGTTAAACCACAGCAGGGGTTGGTACTGGTACCTGCACTGTTTAACATCTTTGTTGGTGACATGGACAGTGGGATCAAGTGCACCCTCAGCAAGTGTGCCAATGACACACCAAGCTGTGTGGTGCGGTTGGCATGCTGGAGGGAATGGATGCCATCCAGAGGGACCTTGACAGGCTGGAGAGGTGGGCCCGTGCGAACTGCATGAAGTTCAACAAGGCCAAGTGCAAGGTCCTGCGCATGGGTCAGCACAATCCCAAGCACAACTACAGGCTGGGCAGGGAATGGATTGAGATCAGCACTGAGGAGAAGGACTTGGGGGTGTTGGTGGATGACAGAAGCCCAACATGAGCCAGCTATATGCGCTTGCAGCCCAGAAAGCGAACCGTGTCCTGGGCTGCATCAAAACTAGCATGACCAGCAGGTCAAGGGAGGTGATTCTACCCCTCTACTCCACTCTCATGAGACCCCCACCTGGAGTACTGCATCCAGCTCTGGGGGCCCCAGTACAGGAGAGACATGGAGCTGTTGGAGCGAGTCCAGAGGAGGGCCACGAAGCTGATCAGAGGGCTGGAGCCCCTCTCCTGTGAGGACAGGCTGAGAGAGTTGGGGGTGTTCAGCCTGGAGAAAAGAAGGCTCCGGGGACACCTTTTAGCAGCCTTCCAGTACCTGAGGGGGAAAGCTGGAGAGGGACTGTTTATCAGGGAGTGTAGTGACAGGACAAGGGGTAATGGGTTTCAGCTGAAAGAGGGTCGATTTAGATTAGGTGTTAGAAAGAAATTCTTTACTGTTCAAGTGGTGAGGCACTGGAACAGGTTGCCCAGAGAGGTTGCGGAGGCCCTCTCCCTGGAAGTATTGAAGACCAGGTCGGATGGGGCTTTGGGCAACTTGGTCTAGTGGAGGGTGTCCCTGCCCATGGCAGGGGGGTTGGAACCAGATGGTCTTTAAGGTCCCTTCCAACCCTAACCATTCTATGATGAGAATACCATTTGAAAGGTTGTTAATCAAGACAAGCAGATGTCTCTCTCCCCTAGCAACAAGAACAGCTGAAATGCAAATAGTTAAAAAATGAGAAAATTACAGTCATATTGAGAGATGTTCACAAGAAGACAAAATGACATGCCAGTCCTAGGTTGCAGTATCAGCCTAGAGCAAGTGTTCTGAAAAATGCTGCACGGGTACTTGGACTCTTTAGGATTAGTGTGAAGATTCAGCCCATCTAGGATAATACAGGCTTTGGGTTTGTTTTTTTCATTTGTTTGAGGGGAGGTTTGGTTTTGGTTTGTTGGGATGGTTTTTTGGGTTTGGTTGGTCAGTTGGTTTTTTAATAGGAAGAGGAGACAGCTAGGTTGCCACATATTTTTGTATAAGTTGTTCGTCCAGAATGTACTAGTATGGATCCACTGAGAACTACAAATAGTCATATACAGAGCTTCAATATGGAGCATGTGACAAACAACAGCTAATGTACCACAGCAGTAAATTAATCCTTTCCATAGACTTCCTAAATGAGATCCACAGGTTTTCACTGTAATCCTACATGCTTCATATTTTCTGTGAATTGAGAATTTTTGTAAGGTATTAAGTGTTAACAGCTGTCACTGCCTGGTCAAACTGTGCACCGGACATGTGCAACCGTTGCTGGATTCTACATGCTAAACTCGTGTTACTTATGTTTCCTTACAACTTAGTAGTGCCTAGCAATGTCTCAGGTGAGTGTCTCTCCACAGGCTGCACATATTACCCCTTCATTCAAGTCAGATACCCAGCTGGTTTGCTTGCAGAACATGTGCTGATCTCACGGATACTTTAGTAGCCTAATCATAGCCTTTCCCACTCTACCCTATTTAAATCTTGGCTTGAAATGCTCTGGGGATATATGCAAGCATATAATCTTAATATTGGGTGAAGATATTTTGAAAAATAGTATTTTTTTTTTTAAAGTAATGTTTAAGAAAGACTGAAATTACTAGAAATTCAGAAATAATTGAGAAAATTATTTTGGTGAGGAGAGGAAAAAGAGATGGGCTGAAAACATTAGAAACATTATTTTTTCCCTATGTGTTAAAAGCAAACAGTTTTTGTTCAGAAGAATCAATATACTTTGGTTTTCATTTTTCTAAATTAAACGTTCCACTGAAAAAGAATTACACAACCAAGAAAAAAATGCAATTAAATCAGTAGATTCAATTCATTCTTTTTTCTCTTAATTTTGCCACAACCCCTTTCATCACTTCCTTGCTCCCATCTCTGAAACATTTCAAATCTATTGGAACAAATGCTCTCTCAGGCTGTCCAGCTTTTGAGTCATTATAAAAGAAAATGCTCTTGCATCTCTCCAGAAATACAGTTTTCCTTCTTCCTTCATCCTTAAAATAGATAACAGAGTTTGAAGTCCAACATGCAGGTAACCCATCTGGCAAGGACATTATTTTTTGTCTGTCTGTTTACCTATATTCTCTGTTCAATCACTCTTTCCATCTAAGCAGAACACAATCGTGGTTTAAAATCTTTCAACTTTTAGCTTTGTCTTGCCACTTTCTGAAATTTCATCTGAGAGAGATGTTAAAAGACAGCAGGAGATGCAGCTATACAAGTCAGCTCCAAGTAGTGCTGCTCTTTGCATATTTGTAATGTCAAAGGATATTCAGGAATCCCCAAACAGTGCCAGCGCTGAATTGTTTAGCCTTGTTTACAAACACTCCTGGCAAAAGTTTGCCCACCACTTTAAAACTTCTGTGTTTAAACAGAAGCTAGAATGTTTAGCTGTAGCAAACAGCTGAGCAAAAGTGAAAAGGAAGACTGTTCAAGGTTTGCCTTAGTATGTGCCCACACAATAGCTTTTACTCTTGTTAAAATACAGAAGTAAACGTGTATCTTGTACATGTTTACACATATACACGCAAACAGGGGGAGGGATGAAGAACAACAGTGATATAGCCATCAATAAACCACCACTTTTTCCTTTGAATTTAACTTCTTTCTCTTCAGACTATATATTTTAATTAGAATAGAACAGTATATCTGAACACTGATCTTACTGCTTCAGTTTGGAAACAAATCTGGACAAGTATCACCTGTCATCATACTCGTGCATTAAATAAATCCTTGCTACCTGGACTTCAACACTTTCACTAATCTGTTCAGTTTGCTTCAGATCATATGTAATCCTCATAGGTAAATGAAGAAAAAGCAAAGATAGAAAAATCAGATTTTGATCAGAGACACTCTCCATGGTGTTAAAATATCTGTTCTGATTAACAGATTACCAGTGTTTTTCAGTGAAATACTCTGCAGTTGTAAATAGTTCCAATTAAAATATCCTAGTGATAAATGGAGATCAATATCAAGAAGTTAGATACTTGAGTTCTCTCAGTGTAACACAATATGGACATATTAAACACACTTTCAAATAAAATCCTTTTGATAACAAATATATTTACCGTAAAAACTATTGTGAAGGGGGGTGTGTGTGTGTTTAAAGGCAGTACAGTCTTAAAGGTGGGAAATATTGTGCCTGCAGATGGTTTTGATCTGAAAAGGCAGTCCCTTAATGAATTTGTGTTGATCAATACATAGACACATCCCAGCCAACTGGGAACATTCCCTGAAGAAAGCAGTTCTGATTCTCACAGAGCAAAAGCCTGAATGATTAATAAAGGGTTTTCCACTTGTGATCATCTGTATATTCACAAAGTTTTCGTTACTGGTGATTTCACCCACCATGTCAATATTTACTGTCTTTGATGTTTGACTCTCTTTGTAGTACAGAGGAGATCTCTGAAACACAGCTCTGCTTAAGCAAATGAAAGTTCCAATATGAAACAACAGTTTCAAAACTGACAGTATTTGATTTTTTCCCTCTTTCAGTTTACACAATAAAATAACACCAGGAATTCCAACCAGAGAATGATCGCTGTGTACAGTTCTAGTAGCCCTTTTGAGCCTAAGTGGCACTGAACTATAAACAACAAAATTACTTAGGCCAGACTACACTTTCAGGTGCCAGAACCCAGGCTTGAACTAAAGAGATGAAAAGCAGTTTCCACCAAATAAGGATGTACATTCTCTTCTGTCTTGTACCCTTGTTACTTCAACATTTGCGCTTTTTGTCTGTTGTGCGTCCTGACACAGAACAGCCAATACCTTTCTGACAACCATCTACAGACTATTTGTATTTCAGAAAGACAGAGGAGGCTTCTTCTGGTCCAACCTTCTGAATAAAGGGACTATTTTCTCAGGTGACTGCTTTTTGTCAAATTTCTTCTGGGAGCCTAGGTGACCTGCTCCTATTAGCAGCTATTAGAAAATTAGGATTGCATCCTGCTATTCTTTCATGTACGTGTTCCCTAATGAGTCTTGTACGCTGATCAGTTGTAGATGTGGCTCTAATTTTATGAAATTTAGATACCACTTTACATAAAACTATGCAAGACTTTGGTGTACTTTGAAATAAAATCACTTTACTGACTTTTTTCCTCCCTGAAGTCTATGAAATATCTATTGATATGGCAGTGCTGATCTGCAGCAGTTCTCCCTGCTGACTTAGACCAGCAAGCTGCTCATGAATCTAGCAGATGTTTCAGTTGTCTAGGCCAATGGAAACCTTATGGACCCTTTTTTCTTCATCTCCTCCCAGGAGCAAATGTTAGTACAGCAGATATCTGGATGTGTGCCATGTAGCAACAGCGACAGGAAAAAGCTGCTGTGGCTTTGCTAAGCATGGTGCTGTATACTGATTGTATTTTTTTCCAGTCCTCTCTCAGAGGGTTATTTACAAATGCCACACTCCTCATATATAGCCAAATATTAAATCACTTGTTTTTAAGATATCCCTGGACTTCCCCTGTTGCTCTATTGAGCCTTGGATTATTAAACAGATGTGAATCAGAAAAATACATTCATGTATTATGCTTTTTTTTTTCCCTGCCAATACAAATTTAGAAGTGCCTAATGCAGTGCAAATTCCATTCAACACTGTGTCCCTAATAGATTGTAGAGACTGTCTCAAGGAAACTGTTAAAGAGGTTTAGGTATGTGAACAATTTCTAGTTTTAAAATTTAATTTTAAATAGATTAATTAAAAGGAAACTATATGCTTGAATTCTCTAGCTGCCCTCAAAAAGAGCTATATGGAAAATAATTTTTTTTAATTATCACTTGACCTCACTTTCACAGTAGATGGAAGGAACAGTCTCATTCAAAAATCTCTTAAATCGGTTTCTTTTTTTCTTGTGACCTTTGGATCCCTTTTATTTGTGAGAATTTAACATGGGGTCTGTCATTTCCAGTGGTCTATGAATAAAAAGCTTCAAACCAAATACCATATTTTCCTGAAATTCTTGTCCTCACTGTTCTTAAAGGTAATGAGTTGGTATAACAACAGGAATCAGCAGAAAAACATTTTCCAAATTTCTTCACATTATGCATTCATGTATTTTTAGAAACAAGAATTTGTTAATCTTCTCTCATGAGCCAGTTAAATTCTGACTGCTCAGAAAGCACACAAAGGGACAGGATGGGTGTACCTGTGTGAAGCCAATGGTAGAACCAGAAACTCAGAACTGACTTCTGAATTGCTGCAAGAGGCAGAAAAGTGTTATCATTAGCTTCAATGACACCTGGACTGAAATCTTTGTCTCTTTTTTTAACTAAAAAAGCCTATTATATGTCCATAGGCCAGCAAAATAACTTTATTCATCAATTATTTTCAAATAGAAAAATTGCATATTTCTTAGGAAGTAATTCCAACTCCTCAACGAGGAGTCAACATTGAGGGATGACAACCCACAACAGGGGTGTCAATGCAACAATGCAAATTTTCTATCTCTCTTAAAAACATATTTTGATATGTCCTCTTGCATAATAATCCTTTATGGATCTGGAATGAAATTCACAGTTTAATTTTATTTTTTTCCTTTTGATTGCAGTTATTTTATCAGCTCCACATAAACACTCTGATATTTTTACAGCTAAGTTCTACTTTAAAATTTATTAATTTTTATTGAAAAAGGTAAACCTAAGGAGCTACAATAGCTGTATTATTGCTTTGGTATAGGAAAGTTTTAGTGAATTTTATAACATGTGAAACACAAGGGGTCTCTGCAATAACATTTTTTTTTTAAATCCACTGAAATGTAAGAAATCAGCAAGTATATTGATATGTGCATTAAAGTAATTTTCTAGATCAGTGAATCCATGTCAGTAATGGTTGACTAGATTTCTTACTTGGCTGTAAGAATATTTTAGTTGAAGTCTTTTATTTTATAATTTACTGAATTATTCTAAAGGTTATTTGGTACCCAACAAAATGTTGACTTGAATGAGCTTCTAGAAAAGAGAGAACACCACTCATTCTGCACATTGTTGAGAAAATGTTTGCTTGTGTCAAATCTACAGGATAGCCAAAAATTCTGGTATTGGTCACATAACATCAGCTTACTTCTTGCATTTTACATAATAAATTATGATACATATATGGTTTTTTACAGGCTTAAATCACAACATCATATTCTCATGACCAAAAGGCAGGAGCGCTAACATACGTATCTTTAAAGCCTAGCAAGGAAAGTGGCCGTGGAGTGACCATATATCAGGAAAAAACGTTCAGTGCAGTTGGAGGTTTGCTTGCTCGATGACAAGCATCTTTGGAACAAGCTTTAACCTTGCTAGCTTGGGCGAAAGTAGCTCAGATAACATAGCCACACATGGTTATTAACTGAATCAGCACCCTACTCAAATGCCCATACAAAAATGAAACTCTGAGTCCACTAAGGGGTGTTGCAGTGAGAGTCTGGAAGAAGAAAAATAATCAGCAAGTGAGGATAAGCAGCTTGTGAAGTAAGAAGCAGCAATATTCATGAAAGGAACATATGGGGCAACCACAGGTGAGCTGTTTTCTTAATCACCCTAAAGAAAGAACCATTTGAAAAACTAACAGAAATACTATTACACAATTAGGAAATGCAAAGAAAAGAAGAATTTCTCAATTGCATCTATTATTGTATAGCTGTCAGGTTAGCAGCCTGGCAATTTGTGAGCTGCACAATGGCATGCAACATCTATGTGGTGGTTCTTGCAGTCAGTTCTACTGAGTGTTTACATTAGTATTGGGTGTTGATGGGGTTTAGTCATAAGAAGAAAAGGCAAACAGAGCAAGTGTGAGTTAAAATGCCTTGAAATATACTACAGATTCATTTTTCAAAATGTAGGGGCTAGCCCACACTCTGAAAAAAGAAAAAAATCCCATTTAGTAAGGAGTCCATTACAGAGGAGAATATCTGATACAATTCACAAAACTGATTTATCAGCTTCATTGTGCAGATTTTTTTTTTTTTTTTTTTTTTTTTTAATCAGCAGTTACCACAACTAGTCTAAACTATATTTCCCCATTAGGGAAATATAAATGCCAAAGACCATATTTGCATTTCAGGGGAGGGGAGGAGGAGACACAATGACTAACATCTGTTGCACAGATTGAGACAAGTAGACTTTTTCTGGACAGCAGAGTGCGTTTCTCAGGTGAAGAAAAGAAAGAGCAATAGCCTGAATTAATGTGTTTCAAGGTGGAGCAAGGTAAGTTAAACATGAGGTTTTGTACTTTTGATTTTTAAAGTAACTTTTTAAAATACATTGCAAACAACTGACACTTGGATTTTGGTCTTCAGAATGACTGTAATCATTTTAGCAACTTTCAATCACAATATGTAAAATAAGTCATTTTTTTCTAGTATTTTTTCTCTTTTTTTTTTTTTTTAAACTGAAAGAGTAAAAAATGCAACATGAATATTTCTAAATCTTGTTGTCTGCTTAAATTAAACTGATTTTTTTTCTTTCTTTTGCACAAAGCACCTCTTTCTTGGCATTCATCCACTCAGCAATCAGAATCCCTGCCTAAATGACTATATACGAGAAGAAGGTAAGAGGAGAACTGATCTCCCTCACCAAGTGTCTTTCTTTTGAGCATCTCAAGATACGGTATTCTCAAGACCAGGCACGCATGTATGTACACTGACAAAGTGAACAAGCAAGACCATAGAACACAATGTGTTTTATTAACATTGTTACTGTAAATTTTATACCTGCATATGTCTACACATTTCCTGCACAACCTCCTTTGACTGTAGTCCCTATAGAGTAGCAGGTATTTTTCTGAAGTAGTTAGCTAAGAACATAAAGATTTGAAAATTGTTTCATTTGGGAAGGGAAGCTGATGATGTAGTGGGGATTTTCTGTGATGAGGTCATACCATCTTAAAAAGAGAGGACTAAGTTCTATGTCTCTGAGCACAGAGCATATGAAACAACAGAAAAGGTGACTTTGCCCATGATTCAAATCTTTTCTCAGTCAATACTCTGCCTCAAGGCATCTGTCACACTTAGATTTTTTTTATTTTTTTTCCCCCCAGTTTGTAGTTCTGTGCTCAGTGCTTTCTCTACAGAACAGACTGCGGGAAGTAGCTAACTGCTACAGTATCAAGGCCTACAAGGCCTCATTTATGCTCCTTCTCTATTTCTGACCTAGAGCAAGCACAGCTATCTCCACACTATATCCCAATTTGCAGTGTAATTGTCAGTTTTACTGATCTTCCTGAGCTTCTTTCACAGAACTAGAAACACAAAATCCTATCAACTAAATTATTTGGGTAAACTAAATTCTATCACCAGTGTGTATCTTCCATGTCTGCCCCTTGGGCCAGGCAGTTGTGGAGTAGAGATCACTGTCCTTTTCAACATTGTTATATTTCCTTTTTTAAACTATCTTAAGTTCAATAGCTATGCATCCCCATTTTAAGAAGATACAAAAAAATCCATAACAATATCTTTCTAAACTCTTAGCAAAAAACTAGCTCTTCTATAGGTTTGTACCTCTTGATATTACAAGTGCTGTTTTACTCACTTTTGGATGTTGCTCCTTCTGCTCAACTCTAAGAATCAAAGGAACAGTAAGAATGATAGTAATGAAGACATCTTTTAGCATCATGCCTGAGTGAGTTCTCCTGAGCACCACAGAATTACAGTCTATTACATGCACTTATAAACCTTTCTTATAGCATTTGTTGGACTTTCCATTCATCAGCTCTCCCAGAATAATATTTACTGATGAAAACAGATTTATCAGCACAGTCATGCCAACATGAGTCAAAAGTCAGGAGAAACGTAGCCTGCTGTCAAATAATCCACTTCTACAAAAATCAGAGGCATAAAAGAGAATTTTGTCTTTTCAATTAATTTGATCCAGAATTTGATGTCTAATGTAGATATTCTTCCATTTACAATTTATACTGTCTGCCATCAAAAACAGTTGCATTGAAGCCTTTTTGTCAAGCATGCTTCTCATGTACAACAGACTTGGATCAGTAAGTCTACTTTACTCTTTCACTGGGAGCAGACTCTAGAAGATCCCCGCTGCTTTTCTCTAGATGCTTATTTCCCTTGCCAAGTTCTGCTTACTTCGCTCTGTGTGCTGCTGTACCGCCTCAACTGTCAGACTGGCCAGACCTAGAACTGAATCTATGAAATGCTTCGGTTTCAACAGTCCCAGGCTGGCCAGCAAACAGCTGAATCAGTGCAACCGAGGTCGTGAGGACTGGGAAGAACTTCTCTGATATTAACTCCTAAAGAGAGAATACCGGTATCAAATCACATTCCTGTGATTTCCTGTGTGCAAGACGAACTTACATGCAAAGAGATACGCACAGCAAATATGTGCTAAGTAACAATGCAATATGATTATAAAAGGTGACTCAAAACCCAGCTGGAGAATTCTCTTAACATTACACTAAACTCACAGAAACAACTTACAATGACATTTCACATAGGAAGTTTATATCTTTAAGAATAATTAATTGGCTTTTACTAAAACATAACTGCCCTGTGTTTTGAGCAGAACAAAACAAGGCGACTGTTACAGTCTCCAAACAAGCTGCTGTTACAGTGTCTGTTCCACTGAAAGACTCTAATGTTATTTACACTGCTTCTGGGCAATTATTTTGAAATAATAAATTCATTGTAGCTAGCGCATCTCATTCCCCATGCACAGAAACTTTACTTTCTAGAAGTATATACAAGTCCTCAGAAGATGCCCTCTGAAAAAAACAGCTTTTAATAGCTTTGCTTTGGGGCAGGAGGGGAAAAAAAAACAAACCAAAATGAGACCCTGTTTATGTTTTCAACAAGAATCGCATATGTACAGCTGTTGTAGACCTGCACTGGCCCATAAAGAGAACTTTGTTTTTATTTGTCTAATCTTTAAAACAGGCAGAACAGCTCCATCCAAATATACCATCAAGAAAAAAATGTTTAAAATACATTAACCTGCTCCAAGAGAGGATGAAAATAAGAAGAGAAAACAAGCAATTGAAATTATGATTTGGGATTTGCATAAATATTTTCAATTTTTAATGCAGTGCCATATGGAAAAAATTATATAATCTAGCAATTCCAAGAGCTGGAGCTTCAGTAAAAAAGAAAACAAACACAACACCAAACAACATGAGACTTGTCACAGGACAGCAGAAGATAACAACTCTCTTCTTCATATACAAATGAAAATGTCAAAGAAACGATTGTGTGTTGCACCGCTGCTGCACTCTGATTCTTTTGTTCTAAAAGCCACAGCAAATCCATTAAGCTGCTGCTATGAGAGCAGGAAAAACATGAAAGCTCTATGCCAGTCTATATTTGAGAACTGGTACACCGATACAGAAAACTCACTTGCTGTTGTCTGCTCTAACTACTGTTGTTACAGATACCATTGCTTCAGGCTTCATGGAAGGAAAGGAAGGAGAGGAAGGCGAGGAAAAAAATCAACAAACACAGCAACTCCCCTTGCCCCTCAAAGCAATATCACATTTTTTCTGTATATAGGAAGTTCTGTTCCAAAAGACTGGAACAAAATGTAGAGCAAAGCCAGCGCTTGCAGAAAGCCCTCCGAGCCCGTGCAGCGTAATCACTCTGTTCGCATACAGCCGACACAAGACTTCTGGAAAATGCTGCATGTGCCACCTGTGAACCAGCGGCCTGGCACACACTTACTGTGCGTGAGCGGCAGGTCTGTTTGGGCCTCCTCCTGGCTCTCAAGTGAGATGTGTGGCCTGGCCTTCAAGAAACGTGGAGCTGCATTGTCCTAAGTGAAGCTTAAGTGGGGGTATGTGGGGGTACAGTAATTCTTTTTTGCTGCCTAGAACATAGTAGGAAAAATCGTCTAATACAAATAAATGCCAATACATTTCTTCTTGCAAAAGATAGATTAAAATATTTTTTTGCTCCCAAATTACAGAAACCATAGGCATCTACTGAAAGATATCACAAGATCTTAAAAGCTATAGTGAAACAGCTACAATGAGAAGCTAAGACTCTTCCCCTCCCCTCACTACTGCAAGCAACTTTACTAGCTCTGGCAGCCAAGAAAGTCAGGAAAGTAAACTTTTTATTTGTTCTCCCTCATATGCTTACAGATGACTCAAGAGTACCAAAGGTATTAAAATACCAAACGGAGGTAGAAAGTAGAACGTAATTTTTCTAGCACTCGTACAGTTGCCAAGTGTGGTTGTGCTATTCAAAATGAGATAGAAAAGCTGTATCTATCCTCTAAGCGAGCACACTGCTAATAAGCCAGAAAAAGTTTTGCTAGTGTGTGATCATCCATAGATTAATGACTACAGAAGATAAGTCAAAGAGATGGCAAAAGAGCTAGTTATACCCCATTCTCTACTTTGCATTTATGGTTTATGTGTAGGCTTCAGTAATCATTAAAAACTATCCAGGACACCACATTACATAAAAATCCCCAACATTTACAACATTAAAGCATAACAGCAGAAATGGAGGGACTAAAATGATACAATGTCTTGCAGGCAACACTACAGAAATTGAATCTGATGCAGCGAGAGTCAGAAGGCTGGTTTAGTGGGCAGAAAAAAGGAAAAACTGAATTGGAGTGCAGACAGAGAGAATATTTAAATCATTGCTTTGGGCAGACTACCTGCAGATGACTGAAACACAGGGAAGCCGGAGAGAAAAAGGTTATGACAAGGTGTCTGAACAGCAATGAGTGATTTTTAATCAGTCTTTAATATGCTTAACTTGACATGTATAAAAGAGACTTGGTTTCCAAAGGGCAGATCTTAGAATTTGCTGAAAAACTGAAAACCACTAGGCAATTCTAAAATTTATTGCTGAAATATCTTGGGTGTGAACAAGGCTTTTAAAAACAAGGAATGATAATAGGTTGAAGCATAGTGATAACTTGAAATGGAAAAAAAAAAAAAGGAAACAGTACGGAGAGAATTGGATCAACGGGGAGAAAGGTGAAAAAACAAACTCCATCAGAAAGTGCTGGTATGGCAGCACTGAAACATTTCACAGAAATGCATCAATTCTGATGACATGCTGTTTAGAAAAGAAAAATAACTTTACAGGCTTTGAAACACCAGAGAGGAACATTGCAAATTTTCATTTAGAAATGCATTCTAGATTATTTTGTTTTAAAATATTACTGTTTAATTTTGATGCTATTTAGAGGCACATATTGTATAAAGGATGCTAAACAAAGACAAGGTATAGAAGAAAACATTTAAGTTTTAGCAAACTGAAACATTTTAAACTGACTTTTTTTTTTCTTTACTCTGATACCTTACTGAATATGAGAGATGGAATGTATTTTTGTCTAATACAGATTATTTTCATGTGGAACTTTCCCACAAAACAAACCTGCACATTTCAATGAGTTCCAACACATTCATTTACATTTATACATGGTCTCTAGCTGCATCACAGCATTAAAAGAGGGATTCACAGAACACAAAGTCTATCTACATTTTCCTTCTACAGGTCACAAGAAATAACAATAAATTCTTTAAGTAGAAATATAGAATAGACTATGCTAAGGTTTCTAAACCAATTTTCATTCTACTTCAAGTTGGGTGTGGAGGGAATTGGCTAATAAAAAGTCTTACACACAAAATCCATTATAGGAAGGCTCATTTCCCCAAAAGTGGGTCAGAATCAATTTCAACCTTGTTAACGGGATGTGAAAATGAAGACTGTTGAAACAAGCAATGCAGGAAACATATTTTAAAGTCTTTGTTTTGTACCCAACCTCTAAGTTTAACAAACAAATTTTAAGGAATCAAAGCTAGCCTATTATGAAGCATAAAACTACCTCTGCTGAAAACCATAAATTATGTATGGAGCAGGCATATTTACTAGTGCTGCTAGTAATGCAGAACATCTCTGAATGAGCACTGACTGCTGAATGCCTCATGTTCTCTTATGATGAATTATGCAGAAAGCTCCAACACCACAACTATGCTAAGGTGCTAGAGTTCATGTACACGAGTGTTTGTGAGTCATTCAATAAGCAGGAGACAAAAATGTTACCTTTTTCCTTTTGCTCAGGTCCAACATTTTATGAAGAGTAATTGCCACTAACACAAAAATGGATATATTGAAAAATGTCAGACAAAATTATTGTCTTCTCCGCCTCCCTTCCCTTCCTTTTCTTTTCTTTTTTTCTTTTCTTCTCTTCTCTCCCCGCTCCCTCCCCATGTCTCCTTTCTTCAAGTGATGCAGCTGCAGAAAACTTTGAAGTACTGATTGGAGTGATGCACCAAATTCCATGAACAGAAATGGCATTTCAGAATATAACAACCAGTGTGTCAATTTGAGTATTTCCTCCATCACGAACAGTTAATTTTCAAAGAAGCTTTTGCTTCTTCCAAAACAAGGACGATTCCAGAACAGGTTCATTTATATTCAAGACTCAGAAGAATTTAAAGTACTAGTGAAGTGTGGGGAATGTCTATATGGCCCAATGAGGCACAACACATCACCTCTTCCCCGCTCCGAGGTAGTGACAACCAGCAGCCATCTGTTACACTTCCATCAATATGCCTAGATTGCTTTGATGCACAGCTACACCCTAGCTGTACTATTTCTGATGTGAGACCTAAGTCAGTATTTCTTTCTGGTAGCCTCACTGAACTCCACGAGTTGGTGTGTGTGCAGGGATTTAGTAGACAGAATCAAAACCAAAGCAGAAAAGTAAGTGCATGTTTTCCCATCCAAATCTGGAGCACACAAGAGACAGCAGTCTGCTGTGGAGAACTATGTGAAGGACAAAGAAGTAGTCATCGGGCTTGTTCCAGAAGTCTGGGAACAAAAGATTAGCTTAAAACCCCTACCCATACAGTCATTATGACCTGCTTGGTTACCACACGTGTGGATAGGCAACACATGGCTGTGAGCCGTTTACTGTTTCCTAAAACAGAATGATAAAAATCTGTAGGCAAGCTATCAGATTCAACTAAAAAATATAGTGAAACATACTTCATATGCAACTTGTCTTAATAGTAGAGCGGGGACATACAAAGTGCTACTAAAAAATGCAATCTCCCCCCCCGCCCCCAATACTTAAAGTGGTACTGATTCCAACTAAAATATATAAGTATTTTTTAGTCCTTGTGCTATCTACAGACTCCAAAGTAATTTTTATTTCTTTAGACAAATACAGAAGTAAAATATATATAATTTTCTTCCTCTCTCTTTTCATATTGAAGGCAGTGATTTAGCACTGCATTTTTTTCAAATTTCTCATTTAAAGCAGGTGGTTTAATTTTCAGATCTTCAGGGAAAAATATCCATCTTGGGCTGGAAACTTTATCTGCCTCATTTCGGCAGAGAGGATTCATTTTTTTTTTCCTCTTCAAGAAAGTTATAAACCTCATCTTGAAGTCTTTGAAGATGAAATGTATTTTCCCTATGCTCCTAACTTCAGCAATGGCCTAGAGATTTAACAGGAAACTAGGTCATTAGAGTCCCTGATACTTTCTTTGACATAGCTAAATGACATCTCTTCTGGAATCCAAATGTCATTTTTGCCCTTTATTCTTAGGAAAAATAGATGTCAATCCCCACTAGAAAACACTGCAATCATTACCTTTTGATAGAAAATTTAAATAAATGGGAAATAAAATAAGTTTGAAGTGCTGCTTCTCTACAGCTTCTGTTTCAGATCAATTTTCTAGGCTTCCTGAGCTGCCCAAGCCTCTCTCAGCTGTGCAGTCTCCTCTTCTGATCAAGAATGAATCTAGAGGTATACATGGCAGCGTCTGTGCATTTTGGAAGCCAGCTCATGGTGTTCAGGATCGGAAAAATTCCGCTTCATTTCACATCAGTTTAGAGAAAAAGCAAACCTAGCATTTTAGTGAACTTTCATGCTACAGTCTGACTTCACATTGTAATGCATTCAACAGCAATAGAAAAGCATAATGAATACATTACCATACTGTAGATAAGTGAATAGCAATGGGTGAAATACAAAGCTCAATGGGTTTTAAGATTAAATGGCTTATTCCAATCATAAGTGACACTAGTTGAGAAAGCCTTGTCTCTCCTTTCATTGGCATCCTCCTGACATCAGCCCAGATCTCTCACTCCTCCAGCACAGTGTTCCTCTTCTAAGAATCCCCACCTCTCTCCCACACATGTTAAGCACGGCTTTACATTTTACAGATTGACTGGCATTTTCTCTATTATGCTCCCCCATGATACACAATTTATGTCTAATAGAAGCTCACATCACACACTCAAGGGAACAAAGCGGACAGAAACAGGGAAACAATGTGTTTTAAGATAATTTGCCCTGAACAGCCCAGAAAGTACCATTACAGAGACCTCTATAGCTGCAAGGCCTTAGTACTTGAATGACAGAAGTGACAGAACAACACTGAAAATGCAAAAAAAAAAAAAAAAACAAGCCTAGGGCCTGGTGGCAGGCCAAGGGATGGCCTAACAGGAAAAAGTCTGAAATTCAAGTCAGTACGGAAGCTGGAAGATCTAAGCACTAGAAATATGGTTTATTTTAACTGGTATGTAAAATCTGTGTAAGCATTTAATTCAAAATCCTCTCCCGCCTATTTCAGGGGTATCTTGAGCTCCTTCCCCCGATCACTCTTCACACAGGCTCCGAGTATATTGAACTCGTGCTGTTTTGCCTTGTTTGCTGTAACAGCTTTTGACCCCCAATCCCAGTATAAAGTGAAACACTGGCACACAGGCTTAGACCAAATCCAAGGAAGGGTCTTGGACAACATCCTCTTGACTTCCAGGAGCAGAGAAGAGAGTATTTGCAACAAGTGAACAAGATCAACACAGTCACATGCACTTACCTTCTGTATAGCTAGATCCCGCTAATGAAAATGCAAGGAAGTCCTTAAAATGCCTCCATTTAAATTCTCTCTTAATGTTGATCTATTCTATATTCCACTGCTGAGCTATAACCTCTTAGACACCGATACCTTCACATCAACCCATGAAGCTAAGAAATGAAGCCAGTAGCCTCTCAAAGAAACATGCTTTGACACTAGCCCAGCAGATGCAAAGACCACATTGGAATTTCAATTACCCATGTCAAGCATGGTACTGCAGAAGCGTTCAAGTGCTCTGCTTTGCTAAAACCAAAATCTCTTCCCAGCTTTGACCGTGGCAAGTCCAGCTCTTATCTCACCTTTCAAGGAGACTGTGAAATAAGATTCAAGAGAAAAGCACTCCAAAGCAGCATGAAGCTCTTTGGTCAAGGAGATGTGGGGCTTCAGTACGGCCTTGGCCAAGCAGTTCAAGGGTTTCAGCTGGCTCAGCTTGTGAGCAGCCTCCCATTATCACATCTGTGGGGTTTCAAACACAGGAACTTCAATGGGGTGGAATGGCTTTGGGAAATTTGTGTATTTAGAGCTTTTATTTTTCACTCTGGAGTTTACACACTGAGCTATCTCCCTAAAATAATAAGTTTGTTCTATCAATGCATAGGATATCTTTTAATGCTTTGTACCTGACTGAAATTTATTAATACGGGGTAAAATGTGGTATCAAGATTAATGCAGGGCCTCACTTTGCTTGGCCAACTTAGTTTTGTTGCAAATGTCTTCTGCAATACAGAATTTCTTTCTGCATTTACCTTCAACTCTGATTGCAATATAGTGGTGATCAGCTGGAAAGGAGAAAGGTATTCGGAGTCTTGACTCTGGCACCCATAAGACCTAACCACCTATGTGCCCAATTCTGTCGTGCATATCATACTATTTTTTCTCCAGGATCTTCTTAAATATTTTTAAATAAAAATGTAAATACTTGTAAAATAATCTTTCTTCAGATCTAGTGACTGCTTACTTTCCCATGCTAAGTTAAAAACAGAAGATAAAACTGCATGTCTACAGGCACCTGTATCATTTTTTTCCATGACACATCATCTGATTCATGTTCACCTTTCTCTTTAATACCTTTCACGTTACATTAATGCCCATATGTATTAAGAGAAAGAAACTAGTTACACACTTTAAACAAATAGTAATAAAAATGCTCTCAGCTCAGGTGACAGGCTGAAATCTGAAGGGTTTCCCCCACCCCTCTCTTTTTTATGTTCTTCTCAGATACCTGTACATTCCTGAAATTTCACTTGTGGCCTCTTCCATCTAGAACTGCAGACTCCCAGCGAAAACATTCTTCAAGATAATCTGGCAGCATCTACCTTTATACTTATACTGGTGGGGTTTTTTAATCAATTGCATTTTCCTATTTTTTTCCTCCTGTCATCTATTCTTTTTGAATACAGAAAAAAAAAAGAGAAATAAGATTCAAGCACACAGAAATATCTCAACATAGAATAAATATTTTAAAATGTTTAATGATACACAATTTTTTAAGCAGGAGACAAATCTGATTCTCCTCAAGATAGCAAGGAGATTAAAAAAAAAAAAAAAAAAAAAAGAGAAATTGTACCAAAATTTTATATGCCCCATGGAAAACAGGAAGATACAGAATCTGTTTTCCTAGGAAGAAATGTGAGAAATTAGAAAAGAAACATCAAGCCAGAGAAATTCTTAGACATTAAAAGAAAATTGGTTAAATGGTTAGCTATTAAATTGGACAAAAAGCCTCCAACTGTGACAAAAATAGAGGAATAAAACCAGGAAAAGACTTGAGAGATATTTCCATAAATTCATTTATCATAAAAGAGACCAACAAAGAGAAGAAAGTGACAAAAAAAGAGTATAGTTTAGAGGCATGTTTTGAGTGCTTAATTCAAGTGCAGATTTCTCAGAAAGAGCATACTGTGCTTATCTTACAACCAGGACATAAAGCTGCCTACTAGGTGACAGGGATTGCAATTGTCACTACAATGCCAATTTTGACAAGAAATGGCAATAATACATAATTTTATGAGGCACAAGTGTTTGTTGCAATAAATACATGCCACAGCCTTGGGCTAACAAGGGAAAATGTTTGAGAGCCATTGGAGGGAGAACTTTGAGACTCTGAGAACTTCTGCTACTGCTTCCTGCTCGAGTACAGAGATACACCCAGATGTATGAGCTGATTTTCTTTGGTGAGGAAAGAAAAAAACCAAAAAAGCCCAAACCAAAAGAAAACCCCACCTTAAATTACCTTTGCAATAAACTCTTTCATTGCATGGTTATTTGGAAAGTACATCTTCTGACCATAAGGCTTCTTTATACCAAATACCAAGTAAATTCAGATAATCTTGTGCGAATTCTGACGCTAATTCAAAGGCACTCAAACTACTTTCTGAGCCTTTGTTAGTAATCCAACACTAAGTCACTGAGCTAATTATTATAAGGCATTTCAAAATCATTCTGTATTGTACCCAAATTGGCCTGGTTTTATTAAAAAAAAAAAACAACAATTAATCCCCACTCAGAATTCCCATCCCTTTACCTTTTTTTTTTTAATGCAGATAAATTCATCAGCATTTTCCGAAACGCTGGAAGCAATGTGCAAGAAAACCTATGACCCAAAGACACTGACAGATGTACCAGTATACAAGTTGGCTCAGAATCAAGGAAGCCATTTATTTCTTAGCAATGTGGTATAACTACTAAGATATTTCAGATATTTACATTGACTTTACCCCCAACTTTAAATACACAAGTGGACTCACTGACTTCAGGAGAATTAGAGGCTTAACTTTAAGCGCACAAGTAAATGTTTACAGGATCAAGTTCCAAATATATAATCCATACAAGCCTAATGTTTCACTTTTCTACATAAGAAAGCTGTAAAACCTTCTTCGAAGGAAATTCTCTGCATAGTGTAGACAACTGCAGTGCATTACAAAAGGAATCAGATTTGCTCTAGCTGAAGAAGTTTGAAGCTAAGAACAGGAAAATACACATACCTTTGCCATAAACACTGACAAACTCATATTAAATGCAATCTATCATAGTTAAAATCAAACTCCTCTCTTTTCATATGGAACTTGGTTAATGTTGCTGTAATGTAATAATACTTCTACCAGAGATGAACAACTTTTTCAATTTATAACACTTTCTACTGAGTAATAAAGTATTTGAAAAGTTATTCAATTTCTCTCCTGACAGTATTAAACAATGAGGAAAAGAGATATAGGTCTCCTAATTTTACTAAATATATAACATATAATAGTTAACATTCCACACTACAAAAATTACTTTTCAAACCTTTAACTTCCCTAACAACCATACCTCCCTGCACCCCTCCCCATGAAACCTCATCTCCCAGAAAGCCCAAATCCTAAACCTTTCTCTGCCACCTTTGTCAGTTCGCTAAGAAATCTCTTACAGTACTGTTGCCTTCATCTCCACCATCCTACCCCAATCGGCCAAGTCACCCCTCAAGCTTCCATGCCTTATCCTGACCCATACCTACTTTCTATGTCTGCCCTATTCCTGCATTGCTGTCGTGCAGCACCTGGATCTGTAGTCAAGATCTTCCTTGGAATCCACCATCTTCACACCCAGAACCTGTTGTGCGTCTATATGCCTTGCCTCCTGGCTCGTGTAGCCTCCTGTAAAGGCTTAGAGCAAGGACCTTGGCTGGGACTTTGCTGTCCATGCAGCATATCAGGCATGATCTGCTGGCTGGATATGCCTGGTATCAGGACCTTGAGGCAAAAGAAAGGCGACTAGGCTGTGCTGGACATAGGACTTGAAAAGATCTGCCTAGAAGGTATTTGCCCATCACCACTATGGGCCACTTCCTTCCCACTGTGTCACTTAATACTCTGCTTCCTGCTTCAGCTATGTGGCTTTGCCTCTTTTTAGTATGGGATAAAATGAGAGAAGGCACAAGGGTACAGACATCACTGAATGTCATCCAGGGTGCTAGGAAGTCATCTATAGCTCTAACTGCTGTTTGGACAACCATTCATCCACAAAACTATTTTCCATTTAGGAATCTACATAAATCAAGCACCTGGGGAAAAAAAAAAATAAAACATGCCCTTACTATTATTAACATGACTAATATATCCGAAGATTTGGAGAGCTTACAGACAGTGAAGACTGGCAATAGTATGATCGTTTTTTGGACAGATTCATCTTGTGTTTAATTCCTATTTCACTTGAGAGATTAAATCCTGTTCATTTCCTGGGGAAAGGAAAGCACTGACAATTCATAAATGCATACACTCACAGAGAACCAATTAAGAATGCTGACCTATACATTTTTGATCAATAAAATAGCTTATAAAATCTGGAGAATAGTATAAAAAGTGCATGAAATCTATGCTCTTGTTTCTAACGGGACAGTATTCTTGCATTACTTCAGAAAGAACCAGTGGCATGTCCCTATATAATAAGAAAACAATCTGGGTTTTGGTGGGTTTTTTTCCTATGCTTACTCTTTGAGCACTTTTATATTTACATTCGGTTGGTAGAAATTAACACATTGTTAAATATAACAAACAAACAGGATGAAAGAGAAAAGGGAAAAAAACCTCCCAACAAAACCCAAAACAAACTCAAAAAGACATGCAAAGATTAAGAAATGTAGGTCATAATTCTTCCTGTTCTTTGTAAAGGAAATACAGGAGAGAAGGAAGGAATATAACAAAGACAACCAACAGCAGTAAATGCCTTCAGGACTAGAATAATTAAAATAAAATTTTGAATGCTTTCACTGGAAACACAACTCTTTCTCAAAGGACAGACTCCCTCAAACCAGTTTTCTATTACTTAGGCTGAACTGCTCAACAGGAAGCATTTCAGACTAAGAAATGAAGAGAGATGATTGGGAGATTTTCTGTAATCTTCAAATGTTGGTTTAGTACATAGAAGGAGGGCAGTAAGGACACCACAGTAAATTCAGATTTATCACTGTAGCAGTCTATACAGAAGAGAAAAACAGCCCTAAAGCTCGATATGAAGAGCATTCACATGCATGAGATGCTGGTGAGAAGATATGCCTAATTCAATTAGTGAACAGGTAAGAAACAAGCAAAATATTTGCATGTTAATGCGAAGAATTTGAACAGAAAAACGCAGGAACTGTAGACAAGTGCCTTCTGTTACAGGAATGAGAGAAGACAGACAGAACAGCAATCATGGTTGGAATACCATGGGACCACAAGTTCTTCTTGACAGATAAAAATAAATGTAGCTAGCCAGGTCCTAAGAACAACTGCATGAAAACAAAGAGATGGCAGAAAAGATTTTTGGTTTGGCCAAATTCATTTTTAAGAAGCTGGTAAATGGGATTTTATTGGGAATTACTCTAGTTCCTTAGAACTAGATTTGGTTGTATAGTAGACAGACCTTTTTGACAATGCTAAAGAAATCAATCTGGCTACAAATTTTGCTGCAATGAGATAATTCTCAGAAAGCACATGGTGCTAACAATGGCAAGACCTCTTAGTAACAGGATGCTCAAGAGACCCCCTAAAAACAACAGTGGTGTTAAGATGTTCCTAAAGCAAGGCTCTCTATTCCCAGTTTCACCCTGCAGGTATTGTATTTAATACAAAAATAAAGGAAAAGAAGCACTAATGAATCTAGACAGAAACTGCATTTAATATCTCTCCTGGTGTGATATATAAGGTTTCATAACTTTTTTAAATGAAGGCTGATGATATTATTGTAAATCAACAGACTTTCAGAGGTGGGAAGAAGGATATTCCTAGTACCCTCAGCAGTGCTAAATACTGTTCCAGTAGCAAATCTAAGGAAATAAATTTTATCAGAAGGAAATAATTTTTATCAGAAGGAAATAAAGACGACTTTGGCATTCTATCTTGGAACCATCCAGAGGATGTGCCAATAGCTTTTGTTCCTGGCCTCTTTTCTGCCCCAAGCATTGGGAAGGCATCTTAAAGACAGTCTAAGCGGGAAAAACTGTACATCAAGATTATAACAAATTCCTCTATCACCTATGAGAAAGACAGAGAAGCTAGCTAAAGCAGCTGGGGTGGGGTGTGTGTATCCCTCTCTCTATAATATATAATGTATCTCAATACTATATTATGTTTTGTCCTTTCACAATTTTGTTCCACAAATTCAAAAATCTATGGTTTTATGTGAATATACCCTTTAACCCTTAATCTTGCATTCTGATTAAGTAAAAGATCTGACAAACAAGGCATTAAACTCTTCTGGTCACTGGAGCACTGGAACAGTTGTTGAGGTCCCTATGACACTACACCAAGTTATTGACAGGGTAACAAGTTGTGCCTCTACAGGAGCAGCAAGCCTGGTTGTGAGTGATACTGCACATACTCAAAGAGGAAAGAAAATGCTCCCTGGCTGTCAGGGGTCACTGCGAAAACTCTGCAACAGGGAGCACACCTGAGTCCCACGAATTCCCAAGGGAAAGTTTTATAACATGAAATAATGCTATGAATGCCCAAAAAAAAAAAGGAAAAAATATATGACCATTTATAAGGCCATCACTGATGCACTGATGAACGAGAGAGTGTGGCTAACAAGCATGCAGATAACAAATTATGGAACAGTATTTATGATGTATGTAGCAGGTTGGAAGACTACGGAAGAAACACATAAAGCATAGATGCAAAGAGGTGCAAAGGAAATGTTCAAGAAAGTCCTTTAAGGATACATAGCTCGGCCAAATACAATACTCCTGGATAGATAGCACAAGAATTACTATATGTACTAGTATACAAATAAAGCAACAAGCCAGCTACAAAGTGAATGAAAAATGGCCAGCAGAAAATTATTACAATAAGGATGCATAAAATCCCCTTCAAGAAATTATTATATTTGAAATATAGATGTGATTTATATTAGATTAGAAATAATTTGTATTTTTGAATCCCACTGTTTGCTGTTTTATCACCACTAAACAGCATTACATTTGCTAAATATCAGTTGTCTTGACTAAAAAACCCTAGCTACTAAATCCACCATCAAGCCATCTTGTGTAGATCAGCAAGGATAAGTGAATTTGTTCTCTGGAAATGACCAAGAAGAAGTGAAAGAAGGGATCAGAAGCTCTGGCAGAGTCAACTGAGACCAGCAAATTAATACGAAGTTAACAAACATAGATCAGTTGAGTCTAATCTGATTGCTGGCAGACTATAGAAATTTAGTAGCTTAACCTTTACTTAAATGTGTTAGAATGATATCCCATAAACACAGCACATAAAAATTAGGCAGAAGCCACCAGCACGGAAAATGTGGGAAACACGAAGAACTTATTTATGGTAGATGGTGTCAGGCTGGAGCTGAAAGGAAGAAGAGACTTGACAGAAGTCATTAATGCTTGGGCTTTTTTCAAGGACTCCTCTTCACTCTTTCTTTTTATATTACTAATAATTTTATTAACAAACAGCAAGAGCAAGTTAATGACAAAATCTTTAAAGGTATCATACATACAGAAAAGGACTGGTATATCTCATAGAAAGCACTGGACAATCTTTAGGACTGCAGTAATAGAAATGAGAAAAAAGTCTTGTAGTTGGGGATTAATAATTGAAACTTCGGCTATACACTGGAATCTCATCAGCTGAGAACAACTGAGCAGGAAGAAGACACATTTTCTAATTTATCACTGGATGACTATGAACGACCAATACAAAGCAGTTTGAAAGAAAGCAGTCATAACACAAGCCAGTTGAAGTATTTCTGGTAGATGTAGGAAGGCTTGACAGAAAAGACAGGGTGAAACCCAGGTAAAACACTGCAGACCATTCTGCTCATTTCATTCAGCAGCAGCCAGTTCACACTGTAACACACTGCAAAAATATAAGGTAGCCCAGACCATCCTGGAAAGAGAAGAGATTGAAAAATATCTGTCCACTTACCAAAATAAAGACAGAGAGAAGATATAATAGTTATCTGTGTATTAGTGACATGGTAAAAAACAAGGAGGAAGAAGATGATCAGTTTACAATTAAAGACAATCTTGACATAAGAAAAAGTTATGTGAATACTGCTTCTAGAAGTTAGAAGAGTGTGCCTGACAATTGCAAGGGAAGGGTTCACAGTTTCCCTATCAGAAAACTAGCTAAGGAGGAAAATAAGCCAAATCCAAACCAAACCAAAACCAAACAAATAACCAAAACCCCCAGCTTGTCAGAATGCATATATGGAGGAGGTAATATGTGATGCTTATACAAAGAGACTGGACTTGACGATCAAGAATATCTCTTACAGCTGACAACATTCCTGAACACCATGCACAATTTGCTTTAAAAAAGCAGCCAAAGGGCTAGAATACTGTACCTCAAAAAGTCAAGCAAATTCATGTCCTTTGGAAAACATATAACATTCTGCCAGTAAGACTGACAAGTTTCCAGCCAAAATCTCTGATATGACATTATTGTAAGGAATTGTCATGCGAAATAATGCTTTGCTCTTCACAGAAGCACTAAAGAACATAAAAATTATTTTTAAAAAGGTAAAGTTATTAAAATAGTTGTCACTAACCTACACAAAAGATTGAAATGTATTTTGAAAGATATTTAGATCAAATCAAGACGGTAACTGAACATAGAGGAAGGAATAATAAAAGATTATTGAACTTTCTCCTCTGTTATGGGGATATACCAGAAGATTAAAAAAAAAAGCAAAAAAAAAAAAAAAAAAAAGCAAAGCAGGAGGGAAGGACCAGGAAAACATGCTGTATTGGTTGGCAGGTGAGGTGGATACAACTGTACAGTACACTACCTTGCAAACATTGACTTTGGTAGGGGTGGAAGCTGTCTGAAAGTTAACGGAAGGGAAATGTTGGCAAAGCACATTTTGAGTGTGTTTCCCAGATGTTGGAACTTACTTCCTAGCTGGTGTCCCAGAAACCAGAAATCTGTAACCTCTGAACAGTGCTACAAGGTCCACTTTTTCTCCTGAGCTTCTGGAGAGAGAAAAAGCCAAAGAGCAAAGGAACTTTATTATGTCTGCTCTGGAGAAGCATTTATTTTACTAGTCTGCCTCCTGGGGCACATTTATTGTTGGAGTGGGATGGGCTGTCCATTATGATAATCGTTATGAAAATGAAATTCTGCAAGAGAAGCCCAACCATGGGAGGAAAGCCTATTCATCCTATTCATTTCCGTACATAACATTATCTGAAAAGAATGTTGAATTATTAGCTCATTAGTTTTATACACTTGTAAATTCCTAAAATGTAAATGGACATCAATGCAGGGATTGATATTCTGCCTCGATCTCTGAGCTGCTACTTGGGAAGCACTAGCTGACACACTTTACATTTCCAGAAATCAGTGACAAATAAATACAATAAGTACTATTCTCCAAAACAAATGAAAACGAATATTTCTGAAGGAAAACTAAGGAAAGAAACAAAGGGATCGCTGATGATAGACATCTTGAGTCTACTAAGTATGGCATGAAAAGCAAAAATTTCTACCTTGAGAAAGTTATGGTTATGTACAATTGTTTCCAAATCCAACTACCATAAATCCTTTAAGTACTACTCCCAATGCACCACACACAACATGTATTATGTATGTATATAAAAATAACAATAATTATATTAGAAAAAACCCACATGAACAGAAAGTCACCCATCACAAAAGAAAAAATGTTGCAGCACTCTCAGCAACAGCTAACAAATGAAAAGCGAGCCAGCGGAGGCCAGCTGGATGTATTGTATTGTGCACAGGTATTGATATAAATCAGGAGTCTACAGTCTTTGCTTACACAATCTAAACTAGCATGGTTAGGAGGAAAGTCAGAATTTGGCAAACTGATAGTGACTTCTAATAGCAGCTGAAAGACCCACGGGGACCTACAAAGTCTAAGTAGAACTTAGAACAAAGTCTACTGCTGGCTGCTGCAAAGGCCCACTGCAGTTGTAGCCATCACGCACAATTCTTTTCCATTGCCCTCTTTCCAGTGTTTACCTCTCCTCTTAATTTTATTTTGAACTCCTTAATTCTCTTGCTCATTTCCCTTTGAAGGACTTTTGTCAAGTTACAGCGTTTTAAAGATTTTTATTGTATTTTATAAACCTTATAATAAACGTAGAATGTTGTTAGGTTAGAATCATGACTTTTAGTTTGTTGTTAGCTCTTCAGGGAGCCCATGAACAGAATGCTGATATAACAAATGAAAGATCCAATATTTACAGTGGTTTTTTCCTTATTACTAAATCTTTGATCAGTTTCAGAGATATTGTCATTATAAGTGTTCACCACAAACAAGCAAAAAAATCATTTATTTATTATAATTACAGTATTTAGCTTCTGGACCTGACTTCATAGAATCAGGGTCCTAAAAAGGAAATCCTAAGATTTTCTCTTTCTTGAGGTACTGCTACTGACATACTTTCAGTTACAGCAGTCTGTGAAGAAGAGGAACACACTTGTTCATCCATTTAGCTCTCTGACAGTTAGCAATAGTTTCCAAAACATAAATGACTTCAGTTCCTACTGAAATTTGCAGTTATTGGCAATAGGCCAAATAGAGTTCTGGTTCTTGAGCTAAAAAGCTGCATAAAGGTAATATGATGTTGCTAGCTACTTTTTTTAAGAGATGAAATTCACTTTATCAGCTTAAAGGAAAAGGAGATGGGTATTCTGCAATTAGGTGAGCAGTGAGTGAAGATGTTAATTCAGAATCAACAACCCAAGGTGCACGGTATGCGAACACTCCATGTTTCTTTCCTCCATCTCCAATGATCTACAGGATCTTGTGGGCAATAGATCCACATAAGTAATCCCATGATTGTTTCTAATCAGACCAGATTTTTGAGATAGCTGTGTTTGAACACCACATAAACAAACATCCCTGTGTAGTACTCTGCTCAAGTATTTTCCCCTACCTTCCCCTTATACGCAGCCTGTAGTCTTACACAAATGTGGGGAAGACCTTGAAGTTATTAGTACCTGGAAGAATTCCAGGGTAATGCATAGCTTAATGCTTACAAAGAAGTTCTAGAGATCCTCTAAATAAAACAATCATAGCACACACAGAGAAAAGTCTTTATTTCCTTTCTTCTGTTCCTATGCCTGAACAAAGAAACGAAGCTAATATTAATATAAAGCACCAAACATTAGCAGCAATAGTGAATCCTCAGCCATTTAAACATCCTGTCTTTCACTGACCACTGTCCACTAAAGTAAAGAAAACTCTCTGAAGAGCTGATCTCACACAGAGATTTAAGAAGTGGATCTTGAGAACTCAGCTAATGTGGAGAATCAGTGTAAGTTCTATGTTTTTCAAAAGAGCATTTGAGGAAAAAAAAAACCAAAAACCTTTCCTTTTATTTAAAAGCAGTTCCTCCACTTCCTTTCAGTTAAAAAAGCATACTGCAACAAAGCCAAACCTGAAAGAAAAGCTTATGCTTTAAAAAGCAACTATGAACAGAGAAGTAAAAATCAGTGATCATGGGTTTGCTGTAACCCGTACACCAACTGTATCATTTCTCCAGTCTCTAAGTATTATTATCAAATTCCTTTTCTCTATCAGAAATTTTATCTCAATAGAAGTGGAGGAATTTAGATATTTGGGACAAAGAGAAGTCCACAGCCTGCTTCAGAGCAACAGCTCCATCCAACTATCAGATATTAGGAAATCATGCCGACCAGTTCCACAGCATGTATAAAATATGGTGAACACGTCTTGGGTATTCACTATATCCTTTTTACTGTGCCTAAATGAAAAGTCTAGACTCTGAAGCAAAGTGTTTTGTCTGGCTGGAATCTGAAAACTGATTTCAATGGGACAGCATAGGGCAATGTGTGTCTGTGTGTCATGTATTCACAATACTTTTGTATCTGAAATGCAATGCCTACAAAAATTCTTCGCAGATAGCCATAAGGGCTCAATGCTCCATACCACGACCAGATTTAAAACGGTACATCCATTCAGATAGCAAATGAAGCAACTAAATTTCCAGCAGAGTTCTATTCAAGTATGGCAAGCTCTCCTAATACGCTGCTTTTGACAATCTAGTCCCAAATACTTAACAACCAAACGAGGGCAGACAAATTGAAAAAAAGCAATCAGAATTTGTATTAACCACTGGGAGGGAAGAGTCGCCTATCTGAAAGTTGGGGAATAAGAACTGACAAAATGCTTTAGTTGATGATAACCGGCTCCACTGCAAAAGGGAACATCCTCTGTAGAGTCACTCTCCCATAACTATTTTATGCTTCACAAGAATGAAAACAAACATTACCTTACTCCATCTCCATCTCTGCTACAATGGTTATTAAACTATTTAGTCAGTAAATGACTGACATGTTGGCTCAGTGTAGATGTCTCTCAAATGAAAAGGGCATGTCAACAGCAATAGCCTGCCCCTACCGATCTCTTTTCGGTGAGGCTTTGTACTTTATTTTGCTATTTCTGTGTTGATAGAGCTGCTTTATTCCATGGTGACTTACAACTTTAATGAGCATGTTACATTGCAAAAAAAAAACTATTAATAGTTGCTTTGTTTACATCTACTCTGGAAAAGATACCAAAATAAAATGCATTAAAAGCAGTAAAGAGGACCTACAGGCTTGTATAAGTGCTGTTTCCAGTGCTGCTAATGTAGTCCCTTGATCTAAGAAAGGAAAAGTTGATTCATGTTTTGGCAGTCTCCTGCGTATGTAGCAGAACCTGGGACCTTGAATAGCAGAAGGATTCTGGCTGGAACTACAATGGTGAGCATTTGGACTGTGCACACACAACATTATGTGGAAATCTCAGCTGTCTCGATATTGGAAAGATCTTACAGATGCCAGGGCCAAGTATTTCCCAAATGTAATTGCAAAGGGTAAAGAGCAGTCAGCAACTTTGTTAAGAACTATTATCATCATTATGTTTCCAGCTTTCTCCTTCCAAGGATCAGCTAGAGTCTGTAAGGAAAAAAAAACCAAACCCACAACATGTTTTGTAACTCTCCTAAAAAACCCCTCAGAACTCATGCATCTGCTTTATCTTCCAAATCTCTTTTGACAAATGGCATATATATTATACTGAAGTAGGTATTTATGATTTTTTAGAGTCTAATGTAATTATAATTTTTTATGTTGTAGTTATAATGTTTATGGTTGCACTCAATGATCTTAAAGGTCTTTTCCAACCTAAATGATTCTATGTTATCTGATGGAAAACTGAAATTGTGAAACGATCTATTATCTTGATCTAATGTCAACTTTTACATTTAGAGGATTTAAAAAAATCACAACACAAACCCCCAAACTCAAGACATTTTTATATTTAGAGACTAATCATTAAATTGAAAATTCCATATTCTTTTCACTAAAACAGAACAAGAAGTGGAGAAACACAGTAACAATTGCCTACCTAGATTAATTTCTCAAATACCTGCTACTGTATATATATCGACAGCAAAAGTGTGCGAGGATGAGCAATATGTTTCATATATGCCTTCACAGCCCTTCTGCACTCTTAGTATGGTAATTTTCAACCCTCTCCTTTTTTTTTTTTTTTTTTTTTCTTTTTCTGCACACTCTCTTCACAGACAAGCATCAAATTTTGTTCTTCATCACCACTTTCCTCCCCATCAGAACTGCTGAATATGAAAAAAACCTCTGGCCTTGAGTGCCATGAGAAATCACAGAGGAAAACTGTGGCAGATCTAGGAATGAAATCCAGACCTTTCAAACTCACAGGTTTAACCATTGGACATGATTTAATCAGCAGAGAAAAGCACTGGACCTCAGAGGTTATAGTACTGGAAACAGTGACTAAACTACAGAGGAGGGAATACCAAAGAGACAGTGAAAGAATGGAAGGAATGGTTATTAAGGCTTCATTAGCTTCGTTGTTCTCCCTCCAACAGTACAATCATTTATAAGTACCAAAGGTGCTTTTACTACCTTAAAGTGACATATGAAAATTCTGCCTTTAGAAGGTGAAACTATATTTTTGAATAAAAAGATCAGAAGAAGATTTAACAAAGAAGAGCTCCTCTATTTCAATAGCAGTAGAATATCTGAAAAAAATCAATCAGGCTTCCGATCATGCTATGCTACTACAGCAGCCTTGGCAAGTTTTTTGTAATGACCTTGTATTAAAGGTGGAATCTGACAGGTTTTCATTTCTACATGTCTCAGTGGTGAAAGCTTGTAACAATAAATAAATCCTCTTTCAAACCACCGTCAGTTATAGAGTTTCCCTAGGCTCTATATTGGATTCACGCTTTCAACATCTATACACTTCCACTAGTTTGTATTTTTTGCCATAATGTTGCACTGTGTCATTTTTTATGCAGATGATACCCTGATTTATCTATCACTCAATGAAGAAAACTCTGCAACAGCAGAGCTAATGCCTGACTGATGTTAATAACTGAATAGCTCAGATCTTTGTGAAGATAATGCAAATAAGACAAATAGCAGTATTTGGGTCTCCTTTGCGTACATGTATTTCATCCTGTTCCTAACATGGACAGCTGCTGTGTTGCTTGCTTTATTTCAGGATAATTTTACCCTGAATGAGAAATATGCTTGGCTAATTACATGTACTGAAGAAAGGATCTAAACTGTAGGTCTTCCATACAGGGAATTCTGGTCAGCACAATTTATCCTGCTTTGTCTGATTTTAAGCCAAAACAATGGGATGAATTAAACCTATTATTTACCAAGATGACAAATACTTATGTAGAGGAATGAAATAAACTTTATCATACCCATCTCTGGAAGTGTTCAGGGCCAGGTTGGATGGGGCTTTGGGCAACCTGGTCTGGTGGAGGGTATCCCTTCCCATGGCAGGGGGGTTGGAACTAGATGATCTTTAAGGTCCCTTCCAACCCAAACCATTCTATGATTCTATGATATGCTGTAAGAAAATCAAAGAGATGGTTGGGTATAACATGACCATTGATGAAGATCTGATAAAGTCTTGAGAAACAATCTGATTCCTAACTAACCGATAGTACGAGTCACTGTGAAACTATCCAGCCAATAACAGTATATTTGTGCAACATTCTTCACATGATCCTTCCTGACTTAAACTTCAAATAAGCTGATACCTTTTTCATTGACATAATAAGAACAAGCAAAATAAATCAAGTGAATAAAGTCCAGAGTGATCTTTGCCTCTTGGCTAAGATGCATTTAGACAGTGTATCAACTGCTATGATGATTTATATTAGAGAGAGAGGTATGCTTTAAGTAGCATCATTAAAGCTAAATTTAATCTTATGTTTCTGAAGGAAAATCAGTCTCCTTTTAAAAGGAAAGCAAAACCAATATACCTCTGCATTTGTAGAAAAGAAGAAAGAAAGAAAGAAAGAGAAAGAAAAAGAAAGAGAAAGAAAGAGAAAGAAAGAGAAAGAAAGAGAGAGAAAGAGAGAGAAAGAGAGAGAAAGAGAGAGAAAGAGAGAGAAAGAGAGAGAAAGAGAGAGAAAGAGAGAGAAAGAGAGAGAAAGAGAGAGAAAGAGAGAGAAAGAGAGAAAGAAAGAAGTGCTTTTCAATGGAACTCAAAAATAAGGACAATTTCTTTGGGACACAAATGTAAGTCAAGAAAAAGACTCATCTCAAAAATCTCCTGGATATCCAACAAGCTACAGAAAATAGTGCTGTTAATATCAAACTTGTGAGGAAAGTGAAATAGAGTTAAAGGCATTTACAGTACTTAAAAGTGTAGTATTAAGTCAGAAAAGAGTTTGAAGGTATCTCCCATCAACAGGACATCCCCAAGAATCCACAGAAGTTCAGCTTTTACAACAGTTTTGGAGAGAGAATATAGCATTGTGTATATGTAGACTGAGTGGGTAGTACAGTAGTACTTCATTATGAGAAGCAGTGGGACTATGATGTGAATGTTATTTCTCCCTGAGAAATTTAAAAATAGAACTTCATACATAGCTAAAATGGGGGAAAGGAGCATGACAGAAATAGCTACCAATCCACCACATTTTTATATAGATTGGATAGTATGAATCCTGCAACGTTAAGGCAGTTACATCTTCCCCTCTGCAAAAAGTCTCTTCTTGGGACTTAGGACTCTTCCTGGGAATTTCATCATTTCTAGTCTGTGGGCCTCAAGAGTCTTAAGAACAGGAAGGAATGTTGTACTTCTCAACAGGCAGACAGTAAGAGATCTTTCTGTAGGACTTGCTTTCTCCTCCTGCAACAGCAGTTGGCCTTCATAATCTCCTTTTTTTTTTTTTTTTTTTTTACAGGACGTTGTCATATTCATCCACACCATTCCCAATATCGAAAAAAAAAACCCTATCAGAAATTTTGAAGGGTTATAAAGTCAAGTGTCTAACTGCATAAGGTTAGCAGGGCAGCTCTGGAAATAACTTTTTAATAGCAGCTGGCATGGAGCATATCAGAGAAGTGAAAATGTGGAGCACAGAACTCCTCAAGTAATTACATTTGAATGAAGACACAGGGCCTCTCTCTTTCACCTGCTGACTGAAAATTGATACATTAGCAGCTCTGGTAAGACCACTGAGCCTGGAAACTATTGTTAACTGCTGCCAGAAGATATCTGCAACAATATTATCACCAAAAAGTCACAACAGCCCTTCTTAAGAGGTCAAGAGGTCTTCAAACTGGTGCTTTGATAGAGGAAATGCTCATTTATGGAGCTCAAGTTGAACAAATCTCATCGGGTGCATTAAGGAACAGTACTTAAAATATTCATGCACTGAAACAACTCTATTCAGATAGTCTGAAGTTTTCAGGTGGCATCTTTGGTTTCTGCTTCATCAAATTCAGTGATATGAATGACCACTGTCATGTTTAATTTTACCCCTTACTCTTTCAAATCCTTCTGAACTAG
Organism: Balearica regulorum gibbericeps; assembly: GCF_011004875.1. Taxonomy (NCBI): domain Eukaryota; kingdom Metazoa; phylum Chordata; class Aves; order Gruiformes; family Gruidae; genus Balearica; species Balearica regulorum. The sequence goes on from NC_046184.1 coordinate 103,157,059, forward strand.
ACTTGGAAATGTCACAAGTATTCTGTCCAGAAACTGAGCGTCATGAGGCAGCATCTGCCCAAGGTAGTCCAAAGCAAGACCCTTCCTTCTATGCAAAATCCAAGTATTTACCTTTTCTGGAGACGACCAAAATTTTTCATGCAGTTTCTTCCAGATAACAGAAAGTATTAAAAAGAAATAAAGAAAAACATGGTAAAATAAAGAAACGATAGCACAAATCTAACATGGAGCTGTGGAATCTCTGACCCTTGAGATACTTCAAGCTGACTGGAAGGCTCTGAGCAACCAGATGTAAGCGGGCCTTACTTGTGCGGTGGCTAGGTCCAGATGACCTGCAGACCAAATGACCTTCCAACCTAAATCAATTCTAAGTGCTACAAAGTAAGGGTAAACTAGAGAGTTCAACAGCTGCTTTACACCACTTAATACAAACAGCCTTCAACAAAGACCGAGAAAATACATAAGGAAAGAGCACTGAATACAACGTTTGAGAGCAAGGGCTCTAACATTCTGCTTGTAGGCAATCCCACAAAGAGCTGGCGGGAAGTTGGAGACCAGCAGGGCTAACAAAGTGCAAACAAAATTTCAAGACAGGTGGAATAGGATATCACCTACTAATGTGCTCTGGAGCACTCAGATCTCAGGGCAGACGTGAGCACCAACTTCACCTTGCTGAAAATGGCAGCACAAATTCCAAACTTTCAGAAAGGAAAGATGAAGATCCAGAAATAAGAGCATAGACATAAAGAGTGCTGGATTTCAGGGAGATAAATGCCAAAAAAGAAATTCCTCCTGCAGCAAAACATTCCCTCAGTTATGAGTTGCCATTTCCAATGCCGTATTAGACAACTGCTTGCCAGTTAAGTGTTATACTTCAAAAGGAGAAACAGATCCTTCTTTACTGCTTGGACAGAGCAATGTGAAAAGCAGTAAGACGTCAGCTACTTTGTCTTCCACCACAGAAGATTACAAGATGGGTCCTATGCTTTTGGTAAAAGATAGAAGTATTGCAGGACTGAATTCCTTGCGGATATTGGGTCCCTTCAGCACAGGGCTGTTCAGCACCAAAGGAAAAGCTGATGACTTCTTGAAGACACTGTGCAACTGAGCAAGAGAACTCCACAGATAATGCATAGCTACAGATTATAAGATTTTCCCTTATCACAATGTCAAACCAAATTTACTATATATAGTTTCAGCTGTTTATTCAATATGCATGTGCACTTCTGAAATAAGGGTGTGTTAATGTTCACAGATGAGTGGGGCTCATGAGTACTTCTGACTCATTTTAGAATTCCCGTGCCTCCAGGGCAGTTTCTGTTTGAATGGCAATATATGGGTACATGAAGTAATTGCTGAATACTGATAAGATTATGCTTATTTGTGCTGTAAGTTTGCTTCCGTGGATGTGTTTTGGGTTTGTTTGTTTGTTTTTGTTGATTACGAAGGTCTTAAACTCTTGACAACTGTTACGCAGCATCACAGCCAAGTACATGACATGAAAAGAGTAAAACAAATTTCATAGCATGCATAGACAAACATGTGAATTTGACTTTATCCACTCCCCTCACTCATGACATTCAATGCATGCAAAAAAGATTTTACAAAAAGCCATGCAAGGGTTTAAAAAAAACCTGAGCTGTAATTTTAATTATTAATTATTCTAATACATAAATATCATCAGTTGGCTGTGTTTGCTTTGATTATTATTATTATTGTTCTACATCTTCAAGCTAGACAACGTATATAATTGAACTTGAACACTGTGAATATGAGAGTTCTTAACTTCCGAACTACATGTAAACAAGCATAACTATTTACCTTAAAATCTGATGTCTACTTATCAACTTACTCAATTTTATCTACCAGAAATGATGGATAAATCTTAGGAAAATACATCTTTTCAGGATTTTCTATGAAAACGTATGTTCATATATGTACACACACACACACGTATGTGTATGCATATACACATGTGTATGTGTACATATGTATGTGTTTGCATACATTCACATGTTTGCATACATTTATATGTATATTTGCATAAAAATATACCCTTTGGGTTACATTTGCTCCATCACTGCTTCATTGAAATTCAGGAAATGGTTTAAGGCACAACTGACCTTACGTGATTAGTTCGGAAAGGTTTTACTTCTTTGTCACACTGATTTGTGACAATCACCTTGCTTCTCTGAAACCATAAATCTCTGAACAGATTATAGTATGCCTCTATATATATTGGTATGCTATCAGAAACAGTGATGATCATTTTATACCAGTGTGAAAAGATAGGGGATGCTTAGGAGACACTTATGTTCATTGTTCTCTGTTCAGATATTTATGACTATGTCTAGAGATAAAAAAATATAAATTGCATTTACATATTTATGAGCATTTTTATGTAATATCTTCATTTTGATTAAAATGCCATCAATATCCCTACCTTACTATAATGCAAGTAAGAAATCTAACTACAATGCACTTGGATTTATCTTTTTCCTAAAAACTTTCTAAATTAAAACAATTAATAAAATACAGTATAAGTAGTGATGACTGATAAACAATGAAAATAGTCTGCACTTAGGGGCAATTACAAAATTATAAAAAATTAATCTATTATACCATAAGATCTAAAAATATCTTTCTTGGTTTTGAGAAGCAGAAAAAACCTTGTGAGAAAATACGTGGGCTGCAGAACCATGCAATGCAAATTGAAGAGTGCAGGCAGAAACTCACCTCTAGCTTTGTTCTTTGTAGCAGCCACTGGAAGCAAGGAAAAGATTGCACAAGAAGAAGAGAACAAAGATAGATTAGACAGAAGTTTGAGCAAGTAAGAATACAGAGAAACTTTATCACTATCGATCCAAAGCTAACAAACACCGCTTCTAGGATTATTTGACCTATTTATTTGAGACACTACAGTTCTATGAGATAGTTCAGATCTATGATTCTGTCAGAAGACCTGCGTTGAGAATTTAGAAAATATATCACAAAATACGCTCAAAAAGCATGGCAAGGAGTGCAGAAAAATCATGGACCATTAATCACGAGTAGGTAAGCGCGTTTGTACACACATTTGTGAATCCTAAAACTTACAGCACAATTTGCCTTGCCAAAAGTACATTCTGAAGCACCTAAATCTTACATCATTCCCTTGCTCCTATTTCTTGAAACGTCATTCTCCTGCGAAGCTGATGCCACCAAACACCCATAAAACTACAGGTACTCCAATTATTTATAATCTATGTTATATGATCACTGTTTTTCTTCATTGAAGCCTGTATCTTCAGATTATTCTTGCACCCTAACGGAGCATGCAAAGCAAAAGGAGCAGACAGTATTTTAACAAACAGTGTTCACCTGTAAAACAGACAGTAAATCTTACATGAACTACAAACTGTTCGTGTAATAAACAAAATTAATGGTGCCATTCTAATTTTATAGTAAGCGAACAGTTTCTCCTTCATGCAAATATGAGTTGATAATGGATGCGTTGAGTTCATCAACCTGTTCATTTTCTTATGCTTCCCCTTCTTTTTCAGTCCTGAGAATTACATTTACATGAACACATTATCACATTGAGCCAGAATAATCATTTAAACTTAACAAAGGTCTGGAGGAAACACCCCCCCACACTTCCAGTAATTTAAAAGCAACAGAAGACTTTATACTCACATTAATAATTCATAATAAAAAGATATATATATTTGTATATATTTAAAATATGTATAAGAAAATTATAAACATACTTTAATTGGTCACAGTAAAAATATACACACACATATATGCATATGTAAATTATATATAAACTATGTATATGGGTATGTATATACATGTATATTAAAGAATCCAACCATTCTGTGATTAGACAGCTTTATTTTGAAGCATGAACACTAGACAGAGAATTATTACCTATCATGTATCAGTAAATAAAGAAAAGATATAAATGAGGTTGTACATTATAATTGGGAGTAGGACAGGTTACTAAGCTTGTTAGACCAATTATAACTCTCCGCAAATCCACTAATAGAGGACTAGATGACAGTAACCTTCTTAAAAATGTCATGTTCAATACTTGTAAGTTTTTCCATTGGCAGCATGGTCCAATTACAAGTCAATTCGTAAAGTTCAAACTGCACAACAGCCAAATTAGCTGAAAATGGTCTTTCAAAATATAATTCTGCCTACTGAAGGGAACTAGCTGGAGCTATTTCCATCAGCAACCCATCTTTTTGATACCTAGCATGAGGGAAAATTCCCTTTCATTGTTATAATTGAAGTTGGTATTTCTTGTATTTCTTTTTCCAAAGGTGAAATAATTTTTCTCTTTTCCTTCTTTACCTGAGAAGACAATTTTCAACCTATATCCAAATATGTTTGAAAATTTTTATCCATCTTTTCTTATTATTACTACATGAAAAGTCATAGGAGGAGACAAGCATAGATGTTTCAGACGAGCATCGTTAAGACTGAAATTTAGCAGAGGAAGGCTGATCTCTTGGTTAGAGCACTGGATATGGGATAACTCAACTTTTTATGCCACTGAAGGTAGTGAAAACACACCTGTGGGTTTCCTCAAACAACATTACAGTCAAAGGATCTACACTTGCTTTATGTCTTCAGCAAATCAGTCAATTTCTCTGTGTTTCACATCACACATTCTCTTTCTCCCTACCTTGACTTCCTTGCTCACTGATTAAAGACACAAACTCTTCAAGGCAGTGAGTCTCCCACTTCTCAAAGCAGTATACTTGTAGGACACTGATTTGAAAATTGTGTAATACAACTAAGGTGGATTACTATTGTCCAGTAAAAATTTATGGGTACAATGTAACCTGAAAATGGGATTTTACTGTATTTGGCTAGCACTCACTTTATTTGGCTAAATTAACAAGCCAAGCAGGAAATGGATAAAAAGGAAAGGCAATGACTCCTGGTATTTCCTCATGTTAAGGGGAACACATTTACAAGGGCATTTTTCTTCAGTTACTCTGCCTTGTCTTTCTTAGGAAATTGATTTTGGATAGGGGAGGCATACTACAGAAAAGTGTGAACAGTGACCTTTGTTGGAATTTAAGGAAGATTTTAAAGATCAGAGAAGACAGACGAAGAGGTAAGAAAGACCATATTCTCAAAAGTCAAGCTGAAAGGTACAAGAGAGCTACTAGATTTCTAGGTAAGACTGAGGTAAAAATAAATAAATAAATAAATAAATAAATAAATAAATAAATAAATAAATAAATAAATCTATCTCCTATTAATCCTTAGTGCTATCAAGAGTAAACAATATTTTCTTTTCTGAAGGCTCTTCTGGTCATAGCATATGCAAAACAAAAGTGTTGGCTACTAGGGAAAGGTCCAGGAGCGAGGGGATCACAGAGCAGCAAGAAGTCAAGGTCAGAGATCTCAGGGGAGTCCACTCTGAGGGATCAGGAAAGGGGAGAAAAATTTTGCCAAGTCCTGAATCATGGCAGTTAATTTTCACAGAACTAAGGTTTTTAGGGCATTTTTAAAGCAGAAAAGCATTTCTGCTGTAGCTCTCCTGCTGAAACAATGCTTTTAAAAATCATTGCCTGAATGTAAAAAGCTGGATTCAAATTTCAAAAACCCTAATATACCCTTGCTCTCAAATATCAATAATATATTGTGCTTTATTTTTCTGTGATATATCTTTCTGACTTCTTGCTTTTTGTATGCCAGCAATTGTTAAATTACATTCTTTGACAAATGGTGGCTACAAGTTGTTCAATATTTTCTCCACACTCAGCTGTCTCCATGCTGTTCAATTTTGTGGACATTTTTAGACAGATTTGATGTAGCATTTATTTTATTTTTCTCTTATATGTGATTTATTATTCAATTTGGGGTTTTGTCTTTTGTCTTTGGAAAAAAATCCACGTCCTTCCAATTACTTCAATAGCTCAATAAAAATAAAAAAGGGAAAAGGTATTTCCCCCCAGATGTCCAGCTTACCTAACCTTTTGTTTCAGAAAATAAGGAGGAAGGGGGGGGGGGGAAGTGAAAGGTTTGAGATCAGTGTCTTGTTCTCATTTCACCTATTACTTGTAGTAAGAATACAGCTAGAGGAAAACTCAGTACAATATCTAAATGTTATAATGACTAAATAGGTCTTTTCAAGAAAAGAAACAAGATGAAAGTCACACTCATAAAGCACACTGCATTGATTTTCTCCTGAACACAGTAACCTACTGTTCCAGCAAATATAGAGGTCTTCTCATCTTTAATAAAAAATTAAGACATCAACAGTCTATAGGATGGATATATTTATTCATCTGTATTTCTACTCCAGTCTTAAAACCTTTTGCAATCATGGAATACTAAAAATTATAAAAGAAGCAGCATACATTAAAAAAAACCCAAACAACCAAAAAAAACCCAAAAACCTCCCCTCCCCAAATACTCCCAACATATACTGCAGATTTCTAATTTTCAAAAGAAAAGAAGCTGTTTTTACACTCTACTTAAATTTAGAATTTTCTTTTTAATTTTATGATGATGATGACAACAACTCTCTTTTATTCATTTGGATAAACTGATGAATTATCACTGGTCATTTAGGTCACCTAAATGCCAGCTCTGATTCTCTGACTGAAAAGCTCCTCTGTGTGACAGAAGGCTTAGCAGGATCATTTTCTCCAGAGAATAATGCAAATTATTAGGCTCTCACTGACTAAGAGACCCATTCAAAGCAAGCATACCAGTAGGTGCTGTAATGCAGCATGCTTCACCGTCTCCTTTTCAACAACAGTGTTTTCAAAAAGCCACTGAAGGAGAAAGAATTTCATCACCTGAAATTCTTTGTGGGATTTTGAGTCTCCTGCATTGCAGCCCAATCTCAAAGAGTGGCCAACAGATGACAGAGAAACATGGGACCTTGGGAGTTCTTTAGGATACAGTTTAAAAAACCTAGATACATCCTCATGCCTAAATTTGTTTACTTTTGATTTTCTGACCTCTCATTTGATTGCCTTCATTGAAATGCCTTTGCATTTTATAGTGAATATTCTTTTTTTATATGTAAGTTCTGCACACTCTTCTCATGGATTTCTAAAATATCAGTTAGTGGCATTTGCAGATATAATCAGAATCCATATATTCCTAGATAAGTCTTCATCTCTTTATTTGTATAACCATTAAAGATCTATGCGGTCATGCATATGTAATTATATAATCTTCAAACATGCAACCTTCTATTATTTATTCTATCTTTGCATCATTCTATCCACAACACAAGTTCCTAAGATGACATCAGGTAATTTCCCTCAGAAAGAGATATATTTCGCTTACTAAACTCATTGATTAATCTTCAAAAAAACAAGAACCTTTTTGGTTCTGACAATTTAATACATTTTTTCCCTCAGGGTTTAAGAGAAAAACAACAAATGAACTGGTATGCAAAATAAAGCATGTGATTTTGCAATGAAAAAAAATTAATTATTTTATTGCAACTATAACATTAAATGTGTATAAAATAATACATACTGTATATATGCTATGTAATAGAGATTATACATCTATATAGTGATTTGCAATAATTTTTCCTTTTAGAACATAAAATACGTTCTTGACAATACAATTGAAAGGGGGACTAAAATGCAAATTTGGAAGGGTCATGAAGAGGTCAACTGCTGCATCCTCTGGGTTGAAGCAGTATGAATTATGTCTGGACTCCTCCTAACAGACTGCCTAACATATTGTCAAAACCTTTGGTGACAGAGACTCCAAAAGCTCTCCAGGTAATCTCTTTTAGTGCACAGTTGTCCTCTCAATGGCAAATTGTTTTCCTGACATATGACCTAACCATCACATGTAGGAGACTAGCTCAATTACTTAACTGTTCTCATACCTTCCATGAGTATAAATAACAACAGAACGCATACTTCTTCAATGTAACCCTTTGCATATTTGAAGACCTGTTATTCCTCTTCTGCACCTAAACAATCACATTCTTCCACTGTCTTAATAAAATGTGTCAACTTCCTCTTTATTGTCTTTCCTTTTTTTTCCCCTGGATTTTCAACAATTTATCTACACTGATCTAAAATCAGGCAAGATAGCCAGCTGAGGTGGCACTAGTGCAAATTGCAGTAATAACTTACAATGCCTTCCACCTCGCTCTTTGGCTGTGCACTCCAAAATAGCACTTGGCTCTAATAGAACAGCATCACATTGTGTTCAAGCCCACAATGACCCCTTAGTCCTCTTCTCCGTATTGTTGTACACCTACCTATTGACCATTTTGGTTTCACATATTTATTTTATCCTTTCTGTATACAGGACTTCACCCTTATCTTTAGAAGATTCTGTTGCTTTAAAGTTACTTCCTCCATTTATTAAGGTCATCTTGAAAACTAATACATCCCTCCAATTCCATGAATAACTACTAACATGACTGCTAATCTATGAAGTACAAACCTATCTCAAAGCTACATACTGTACCACATTATTTTTGTATATCTGCTACTCTATTGAAGAATATAATAATTCTTGACAGCAGTAGCAGGCATTCAAATCCAAGACTAACAAGGTCATAAAGGACTTCAGTTGTGTTCAGCGTGTCTACATTCAGCCCATCATTAGCAAAAAACCTCAAAAAACATAAATAAGCAACTTGTTTTTAAACCAAACTAATCCATATTACCTAATGTTCCTCTTACACACACTATAAAACCTGTAGGCAAGCCAGACATAAACTACATAAGCTAATGCACAGACCCAAATGATAAAACACTACTATATACTACTGCATCTAGCAAAACTACGAACTGCCCATACATCTTGGGCAATAACATTCGACTGTTCTGTTACTAAATGACAAACAGAAAATCAAAACAGGAGCTTCTGCATGCTTACTGTGCCCTGTGAGAAAAAGCAGTGTTTAGAGAAGCTGCTTTTAAAGCAGACTTTCTATAGGACGCAGCAACTCTAGAAACTCTATTAAATTATATTAAATTAAGTTTTACTTGGTGAAGCTTTGAAAGGCAATGTGACAAAGGAACACAGGTTCCAGCATTTTGGTTTTCCCCCTATCCTATCACTCTAGAATTCAATGCCAGGTAATGACAGAATATTTTCCAATGTTCAGAATCTTTTCAACCCAAAAGAATATAGATTTGTAAAACAGTAATTACTGAACCCAGATAAAGAGAAGTAATTCATATACCGGAATGGAAAAGCTAAAATGACTCTTAGTATCTTTCAAACTTTCTAATATGCTGCTAAACACATTAACTATTTTAAAACTGCAACTAGATTATCACATGCAATGACTTTTATTATATGATACTAATCACAAAATATTGAAGAACATGCAGCTCCACTTTCTTTCTGAAAAGTAGCCCATAAATATAATAATTTTGTTCTCGATAGTCATTAAAACTGGCCTGATGGAGATCAGCAGAAGGACCTTACATTCTAAACATCACTAGAGTTCAGGATTCCAGCTGTAGCTGATTCACATTAGCAGCTAGAAACACATAACACAGTACATTACTGTATAGTGAAACTAGAAGATGAGTATAATCATGCCCTAAAGGCTCCTCTTAAAGGCATCCAGATAACATGATTTGCCTGTCCCAAAATGCCCACTTTATGCATGTTATAATACAGCTGGACACGTAACTTCTACAAGCAATGCAAGCTGCAAGAAAGCAATTTCATCATAAACCTAGTTTCCATAAAACATCACACAAATTTCACTTGCAAATAAATAATACAGTTTGTGAACAAGAGTAAATATAATTTTTATATTTCATTTTATCAGGGTAACAGAATGTTAAGAAGTGTGTATAAAACCAACTCTGAAGTAGTAGAGTGAAGAACTCCACAAGGCTGTAAGTGTATGCCAGGCAGAGATACAAATACTCATCATTCTGCTCTCAGATCTCTTTTACAGTTATTTCAAAACTTAAATTAAATATTTGAAAAGCTTTGATATTCATTCAGCACCTCAGACAAACTATCAAAACTGCTTATCATGTAAAATGTGTACGCACATACTAGTCAAACTTCTGTGCTTACGTCAGGTCTCCAGAAAGAGTAGAAAGGAAAAGATCCTACTGCGATACACTTAGCAAACTACTTAGGCGCAAACTGGCTGTCACCATGTTACTGCGATTGGGTGCAAGCAGCTGTGAACAGTGAGCTTATGTTTCTTCTCACATCTGCAGATGCACAACACCTCAAACTACACCTTGTCCATTTTGCTCGACCCAAGAGCAACTTGTGACATTCATATCTTATGTTAGTTTGCAGTTGGTTTTTGGTTGGTTTGGTTTTGGTTTTTTTTCATGTATATACTATCCTACATAATTACAAATAGACATTTTCCTAGTCTGCTATGCTTCCATACATTATTTTCCACTCAGAGTCCACAGCTCTGATAACCCAAAAAGCTTTAAGAGTTCTTGTATTTGAAAATAAGCCCTTACACAACCAGCATGAAATCAGAAACGTTATAATCAAGAGCAAGGAGCTAGGTAGGCAGACAAACAGCTAGGGTTCTCCTTAAGTTACCTCTACATACAACTAAATCACATCCACTTTAAACCCTCAGAAGGCTTTGAGAAGGCAATTGGCTTTTATTGTATGGTTACTTTCCCTATTTTATTTTTTTTTTAATATCACAGCCCATGGGAGCTCAATATAAAAAGTGTTACATCACATCCATAATAGATCATCTGTACGAAATGCTTTCTTAATGAGGTTAAAGTATGTATTAAGGGCCACTGGGACAGCAATTGAAGCATGTGGATACAAGCACATATCTCAAAAGACAGAGAATTAAAACCTTAAAAAGAAAAATAAGGTGGTTTTTTTATTCCCTATATATTATCAATTTAGCTTTTTCCAGATATTAGAAGACAAACTTGAGTAACTGGCAAAACTGATGAAAAAAATACTATAATAAAGCGCAGAGCTCAATGGATAGGATTTTCGTGTTTAAATGGATGTCAGTAAATATGTTCTAATTCTCAGCTCTTCTTCAGTTGGAGACTGGAAATTTCAGATGTGACTTTTCAGTGATGATTTTATTCAGCCATTAAAAATTCTACACAATTTGCTTCATCGCCACTTGCAATCACTGCTGTTGTCATATCAAGAAATACACTGGAAAACTTTATTCCTTGTCTTGACCTGATGCATTATAGCCATTCCTCTTGAGATCTTCTAGAGAGCGGGTTTCAATATTATATAACATAATGAGTCCTTCGGAACTAGTGAGGCTTACAGGATAATTTAGAGACATTAAAATACCTTCACAATCGAGGGATTATATATAACACTGCTGCAAAGAGCTATTTGTACATGATGATAATTATTTGGTGAAATTTATTTTAACTAAAAATGGATCATATTGCTATATATATTAAAATATGTATTAATTTCTGAAGAGGAATGAAACATTTTTTCTCAACAATTTTTAATTTATCAAAGCAAATTAAAAATCTTTAAACTTATCTATACTGTAATCAAAATATAAAAATATGATTTATCTCTTTATGATAAAAGTAGTGAAGGTGTAATAGCAAATCAATCACAGACCTCTAAAGAGCAAAATAAAACTTATGACGAAGTAGTACTAACTACACTCAAATGACTCAGTTTCAAATACATACTTAGTCATTTAGTCTCAGAAACAAGGTAGGATGATACATTGCTTTCCATATAAATTATTTACTGCATCTGCACCCAGTTTGGATGATGGGGAACTTAAAGTAAATCTTTCAACTTGATCATATTGCTATTAGTGAAGTAATAATCAAAAAGAACTCTTGTATTTTTTTCACGTGATTTACTGCCATTTTTTCTATGTTATTCTGACAGTTCAAGAAACTGTAAGAAAAAAGAAATAACTAAAACTGCATATTCTCTCTAAAGTTCAAATATTTGACTGTAATTTATCATCTGCTATTTATAGTTACACTAAAAATAAGGCTAACTACTATCTTTTTCTTTATATCTGGCTTTACAAAAAAGGACTCCACTTCAGTGTTGGAAATAGAAAAGATTCATTGCCACTCTATTTTGCAGCCAATAACCAATTTGATGCCTACTAGAGCTGTTAAGGTGAAAAGTTGCCTTGGCAAGACTTATTGAGCAAGACTTAATTTTGTAGCTTGGTTGAGACGTGTAAATGAGAAATTATTTTTATGAGGATGCGCTGTCCAGAGATAACTTTAATCCTTACTATAGATCTTTCTTGACCTTACACCATCTTTCATTGCATGTTTGAAATTTTACCTCACTATATGCATTAAATTCACAATTGACTAGTCATATTAAAACCCATTTCATTTCCTGTATACAGTTCTAATCTCCTGCTATAGTTTTAAATGTATATATGTGTTGAATATACAAACTAATGCAGTAAAAGTGTTCAGCTAGTCTATAACTTTCCCATTGTTATAAGAACTACAGCTGAAAATTCACAAATTCAAAAAATTCACAATTCCAGACTTAAGATTTTACACCCATCCCACTCCTCCATCTTCTTGCATAAAGAAATACAAGCCAATAGTTCTTTATCAAAAAGAGACCGAAAGAAGGAATGTGCAGAATCTACAAGCATATGCCTGAATATTCAGAATTTGTAAACTCATAAAACAGCCATTAGATTTTTCAGGCAGAAAAGAAAATAATATTAAATCCAGAATTTAAAACTTTGCTAAAGAAGCTTAAAAAAAAAAATATAGTTTCAATTAATCTATAATTGTTCCAAATATAAAACTCTTAATATTGATCTGAGCCCAAATTTTCTTTGCTCTGAGCATTACAAGCATTTCTATTACTCCTTTAATTATATTGCCACTCTACTGAAATTGTTTATAGTTAAGATTAATTTAAGAGTTGATCTGTAAGAGTAGCTCTTACAGCAGCTACTAGTAGTTCTGGCTCTCCATATCACTCTCATGTTACTGCATGCAATAATATGCCTATAGTGTTGGTATACAAGAAGTTGGAAGCAGTGTCTGTGAGGGAATATGTAATCTGGAAGCTTCTTGGAGCAAGGAAAAAAAAAAAGTGATTTTTAACACCAGGGACTAAGCTGATGCACTGAAAAGCTCTGCTTAGGTGGTCAGCAATTAACATCAGAAAATTACACTGATATTTAAAGTCTCTTCAGCTTACATTTCATCCGAGTTAGTTTCAGAAGGGGCAGCTCACAGCTTTCCAGTCTAACAAGAACATCCACAGATCGCTGACATGAGCTGTTGATGTGTCCGTCACAGCTCTGTACTGGGGCCTTTCATCACTCCTGGTCTTTAGATGTACCTGTTGGCCATACCTCCAAAATAGACCAGATGCATTTCATGAACTGCTGTGTCTATGAGTCATCAAAATAAGGACTTATTAGAGAACATCTTTACCAGGATATGTGTACACAGTCAAAGTATAGTCAGTATATGCACCTGGCAAGCAAACACACTAATGATGGTACACGGTCCACTGTAGAGACAGTGCCAAATGAGAGCTTCTGAATGACTGCTAGAAATAACCGAGAAAAACATCATTCTGCAAGTTCTGCCGCATTGGTGGAATGAAAAGACTGAAGCATCGTAGCTTGTAGATAGCACAGGATCTTTAAAAACACAGTCTAGGAGATGTAGCAAGTTAATATATCAAGATGAATTTAAAAATAGATTACAAAAGAAAATATTCTTCAAAATCAACACCTAAAAACCAGGGAGGTAAAAAAGATGGAACCAGAGAGAAGAGGGGAAAAAAAAGCCAAGATTAAGTGAAAAGAAGGGGAGAACATTAAATTCAAAGATACAGATCAGAAAGCTCAGAGAACCAAATGCGTATGAGATGTACTATTACAGAAGTCTCAAAATTTTGAACTCCAGTCATCTTTATTTTCAGCATTCAAATACTGAGAAAGTATTTCTAAAGTGATAAGAGGCATAGTATATAAGGAGATAGACTAAGACTCTACCATAACTGTAAATGAATACTTAACATAGTAACACAACAGGAAAGTTTTCGTATCTTATTAATAATTACTTCCTTACTATCACTACAATAGTCTCTGCCTGTTCTCCTTCCTTCTAACACTGCCACGTGGTTATTACATTACTCACCTTAAAAAACAAACAAAACCCCTTTCTTATGTATAGCAAACAAGCATATATTTCTTGCATTTCTTATATTTCATTTTTCTTTGACATCAGTGAAAATACTCCCAGAATTTAAAATATGAATGTATACGTATTTATATATTACATATTTCATATTATATATACTAGCTATTGTGTATATATTATTTTAATATATTCTTTTATATAAGTTAATCATATTCTATGTTATATAAACTTATTTATTCAATATCCATAGCTTTGTATAAAACTTCCATTATTATATTCTATAAAAGAACTTACAAAGCAATATGGGGTTACAGCATTGGTGGATAAGGGAAGGGCAACTGACATCATCTGCCTGGCCTTGTGCAAGGCATTTGACACTGTCCTGCACGACATCCTTGTCTCTAAATTGGAGAGACACGGATTGGATGGATGGACCACTCTGTGGATAAGGAATTGGCTGGATGGTCGCACTCAAAGAGTTGTGGTCAACGGCTCAATCTCCAAGTGGAGAATGGTGACGAGTGGTGTTCCTCAGGGGTCAGTACTGGGACCGGCACTGTTCAACATCTTTGTCAGCGACATGGACAGTGGGATCGAGTGCACTCTCAGCAAGTTTGCTGATGACACACCAAGCTGTGTGGTGTGGTCAACACACTGGAGGGAAGGGATGCCATCCAGAGGGACCTTGACAGGCTGGAGAGGTGGGCCCGTGCAAACCGCATGAAGTTCAACAAGGCCAAGTGCAATGTCCTGCACATGGGTCGGTGCAATCCCAAGCACAGCTATAAGCTGAGCAGGGAATGGATTGAAAGCAGCCCCGAGGAGAAGGACTTGGGGGTATTGATTGATGAGAAGCTCAACATGACCCGGCAGTGTGCGCTTGCAGCCCAGAAAGCCAACCGTGTCCTGGGCTGCATCAAAAGAGGTGTGACCAGCAGGTCGAGGGAGGTGATCCTGCCCCTCTACTCTGCTCTTGTGAGACCCCACCTGGAGTACTGCGTCCAGCTCTGGGGGCCCCAGTACAAGACAGACATGGAGCTGTTGGAGTAAGTCCAGAGGAGGGCCACAAAGCTGATCAGAGGGCTGGAGCCCCTCTCCTATGAGGACAGGCTGAGAGAGTTGGGGTTGTTCAGCCTGGAGAAGAGAAGGCTCCAGGGAGATCTAATTGCAGCCTTCCAGTACCTGAAGGGGCCTACAGGAAAGCTGGAGAGGGACTGTTTATCAGGGAGTGTAGTGACAGGACAAGGGGTAATGGGTTTCAGCTGAAGGAGGGTCGATTTAGATTAGATGTTAGAAAGAAATTGTTTCCTGTGAGGGTGGTGAGGCACTGGAACAAGTTGCCCAGAGAGGTTGTGGAGGCCCCAGCCCTGGAAGCGTTTAAGGCCAGGTTGGATGGGGCTTTGGGCAACGTGGTCTAGTGGAGGGTGTCCCAGCCCATGGCAGGGGGTTTGGAACTAGATGGTCTCTGAGGTCCCTTCCAACCTAAACCATTCTATGATTCTAAATGTGTGAGAGTTATATATGAACAATACACTATATAACATATAAAAGTGTGTATGTATACACATCGGTTACTTCCTGTAAAGTATAATGCATTTTGGTCCAGTTGAAAAACGAGTGAAATCAAGTTAATGTGTACAGTCAATTGAAAAATGAAAGTTGGGAATACTTTTATGGAATACTTTTGAAAAACTTTTGAATATTATATTAGGAAATTAAAGAATCTAAGTACAGTCAAAGTGACTGTTTACAGGAAATGATGTGATTCTTGGGGTAATCCTCTTATTCATGACTTCTGAAATAAAATATTCTTACCACTCCTATAATGAAAAAAGTGTTATAGTAAAGAAATGATTTGTCAATCCTGTACATTTCTGAGCTGTACAATAACTGCATGTTGAGTCTTTACAGTATTTTGATTCATAATGTGAGTTTTATAGCATCCTAGAAGAACATATACCAGACAAATACTTATCCAAGGTATTCCTCAGTAATGCAAACTGAAGCTCTCCTGAAAAAAAATTGGAAAAAACCCCAAAAGGAAAAAACCCCACACTCTAAACTAGCCCGCAAGGCAGATAAACAAGTTACTACTGGGTATTTCTAACTCATTCCTTCACATCTCTGCCAATATGCATCTTCTAGACAACATTATTACACAATTACAATGAGCTAAACAAGCACGCAAACCCCCTTTATAGCAGAATAGTGTTTATGTATAGTGTTTAGCTTCAATTATTGCTGGAAATAGAGGAAACATTTTGAAATGTCACCCGTTTGTAGCAAAAACATCGTACAACAAAGGATTGTGAGCGAAAGAACGCAAAAAGGAGGGTGATGTTGCTATTTTTGTTTTGCTGTTGGAGCACAGCCAAAAGAGATTTGTAGTTCAGTGAACGAGCAGCAGAACAAACTCCAGCTGTGAACATGTGCTCTGCAGGATTCAACCAGGTCCCTAGCAGCTAACTGGGTAGTTCACCAAATTATACTGGCACGCACTTGCCTTGCCCATCTCTTGGTGCATGTCAAAGCAGGTGGTAACAACAGAGACATCCCCATTCTTACCCTGGGAAACCAGAGAAACCTTTCAGGGCTGTTCCTGAGAAGTTTGTACATGTACCTCTCTCATACTGAGTACGACTTGCAGTTTAGAGGAAGTTTGCACATGCAGTCAGTCACAGCATAAATAGAAACTGGCAACACAACTATGACTACTCCTCCTTAAAGGCTTCATAAGCCTTCTCTTCAAAGAGATTTATGAATAATAGGAACTAAATAATTCATGGCACTGCAGATGCCAGTCCAAATAGCCTCTTCCTTTTTAAGGTTTCAGTTTGTAGATGTGTGATCAAAAGCCTTCATCAGTCATGATAGTGGCATTTGTACTCAGTCCAAACAAACCGTATTTGCATCTGAATGTTTTCATTGAAATGAGAGTTATAATATGCAAGCCAAGTTCCAACTAAAAGGCATTTTATGCTATTTAAATTCAGTCAAATTAAAGGCTGAATGCAACCTAAAAGGTCTACTCTCAGAACAGTAATTTGACACATCATAAATAAGACGCGGGTTTTTTGTTAGAGTACCTCAGCACTTGTCTGAAAATTTTACACAGCATCTTAACAGTGTTGCCTCTTGAGGAATAATGGAGAAAAATCCTGTATATAAAGTACTGAGGTAAACAGAAACTTAACACGCTGCCACTGGTTCAAAGATTTCACTTACTCGTACACATTTACATGAACCAAGAAGTTGCTCTGTGAAGGCAACATTAACCTGGAAGAATACAAAAGCCAAAAAGAATTTGCTACTACCTTATTGAGCAAATAGATACATGTCTCAAACCTCAAATTCTCACCCTGTTTTATTAATCCTATTTATTAGGAAGATAAGGACCATTGTTTGCCACGTCCATTGCTCAGCTTTACTACTACATTTAAAAGTACCACAAGTGGACCCTCAAAAAATGACAGAGGGAAGAAACCAGTCCATAAAGATCTTGATTATTGAACATGGAATAAGTCACAGGAATTTCACCCTGGCAAGAGAAAAATCAGTAGGATCAGATTAAAATTCTTGTTCTTGCCAAGGGGAAAAAAAAGAAACTTTCATAAATTAAGGTTAATACTAATTTTAAAAAGGCTATTAAGAGCCTAAAATGCTCTTTTGTTATGAACTTTTCTCAGGACAAACAAGATAATTCTTTTAAATTTTGTTTACTGTAAATCCCCTACTTTTTTCCCCTTTTTTATTTAGGAAGTCTTCCTATTGTATTTAGCAATGACACAAGCTGGTGAGAGAAGAAAATTAGATATTATGTATGATCCCATACTGAAGCATGTCATAGGTCAGTCTTTGATTTGAAGTACAACTGTTTTGGGTTGTTTTGCTTTTTTAAAGTAAAAAAATATATCAGCTTACTTTGCAGAAAAGAGGACCCCATGAATTAATTATCCAGAATATATTGTATTTAGGTCTTTTTTAAAGTCCTTACATTTAAATAGGTAATCAGTATATACACCATATATGAGATACATCACGACGATCCCAATGACATTTATATACATTCATATACAATCTATTCAAATATTTAGAGAATGCATGATTTTAAGGTATCACTAATTGTGACATGGAAAGAGTTTATGTGAATAAAAGCTAATAAAAAGAAAAGGAATGTTGTCTAGAAAGGAAGCATGAAGGTACAGACTTCTCAGGAAAACAACAGGGAATGGCTTGTGGCAGACTAGCACAACACAGCACCAACACTGCGAATGCTAATGAGTAAAGCCAAGGAATAACGCTGGAGCATCATATATTGGAAGATGACACTGATGAGGGCAGATGTAGAAAAATGATTATCAACTTCAGACCCCTAGAGCAGCGTGAATGAAATCGCATCCTTGTGTTCTGGGAAATAAAACAGGCAACTTGGATAGAAATAAAGGCAGCCTTTAATTATCTAAAAGTAAATTGGGAGCAGCCCATGATAATTCAGAAGTGGCGTTATTATAGAACACAATGCAGAGTTAATTCAGAAATCAGTTTGTTGAAAAAACATCAACAGCTGGGTTTAATAATAGACACAATGAATCAGAAACGAAGAAAAGCTTGAGACAGAAGATTATTGAGCAATTCCAATCATATTATTAGATTTACAACTAAACAATAGCAAAGAACCTGTATGTTAGAATTATTTAAATAAAGGAAAACAGTAATTTGGATTGATGAGCTGCAAAAGTATCCAAAGATGAACTTTTACAGCATTATTTTCTCTAGTTGTGTTTCAGAGATGTTTGGTTGTGCTTTTACCATGGCAAAAGGTAATCTTCCCATCCCTTCATTATTTTTACAATAAAATATATGCTGTCTGGACACAAGACCAAGAAATCATTTGATTGACAAAAAATACTTTCATGTCAAAAAAGGTTTTAATTACACAGTGCTACACTCTCGTATTTCTATTCATATTCAATAAGATCTCCTGCAAATTCTCTCATTGTTTTTATAATTCCCATGGTATAAGATGTTTAAATTCCATTACATTTGGAAAAGCATGGGAAGAACACAATCAGACTATCAGATGATTGAAGCCAGTGCCACTGGCAAAGCAAAAATAGTGGCTGACTGCAAGTTTAGTTAGAATGATTGGATAATTTATTAACAGAATTAAAAAGCTGAACTTTGTACAATGCATGGCCAAGTTTTACATGTAAAGAGTAAATATGCAAAGCAAATACTGTAGTGCCATATCTTGTTCTGCAGACAACAGAAATTAACAGTTTTAATTTCTTTATTTTAAGGGAAGAGAACAAGGCTGTGTTGTTCAGGTGAATCTCGGCAACTTTATAGCTTCCTAGTTAATGAGCTAACCAGTAATGTTTCTAGCTATAACTATACTTTAAAAATGTTTTCCTCTAAATGTAGTTTAGCTTTCGATTATCATCTTGGTTGAATTCGTAAGTGATGTCCTGTAAACTGGCAAATAATAGTAAGGTGAACGACAAACATTAGCGTTCTGAATACACACATCAGGTCTGCCTAACAGAAGAGATTGACAAAATCTACAAAAAAGTTGCTAAACTGGGTTTGATGATATTGTTCTGAAGTCAGAGAATATATCAAGATAGGCGTAGCACCCTGACACACCACCTTGCTAACAGATGAAAGATAATTACTCAGAGAACATGAACTAAACAACATTAAGAGACTTTCTGTTTTCAAGCCTCTCCATAATACATCTCACTCCATCCCTCTTTTCTAAAATGGCCCTGTGTTATGTCCAGATCAGATGAGGTGAATGAGATTCACCATTTTTTACATCATTAAACGTTGTCCTTTACTGATTCAACGGAGTCATCAGAAAATAAGGCGCTTCCTCCAAATCCTTACAGAATAAGGTCTCCCATGAGGTATTAACCACTTCTACAGCCACTGTGATATACACGGCACCTTGCTGACAAGTACCAAGGAAGGGCCTGGTTCTCCCTTCATTTCACTATGAAATCTGGTCTACGCTGCACCAGCCACAGTGCTCTGTGGCAGTGCGCGAGTGAGCTTGAGAATACCCGTGTTTGGTTATGCTGTCAACGTGCTCATGCCAGAACAAGGTGATTGCGAAGCCTCCTTGAAGACCAACATAAATACTTGGTTAAACTGTCAACCAGCAGATTAACAGCAAAATGTATTCTCATCTACACAGTTATTTTATCACTGATTTCCAGTAAGAATGAAAGTAGTTCTAGGGTGAAAAGAATAGCATTGAAAAGACGGTGGGTTATGGTACAGTTTCTGAAATTGTGATGCACAGAAACATTAGTTCAAGATGACCGCTTCACTTTATTCCACTTTCCTTCTCTGTCCTCCTTTCACCCACAATGGAAGCACATATGCAGAAAGGGAGATTAGCATGGTATTTTCTTTGGTTAACTATTATTTTGGCAAGTTACAATTCGTGACAATACTTTCAAGCAGAAAAACTGAACAGCTTCTACAGTCAGCGCTTTGTCTACCAAGCAATACTGAGCACCAACTAATGTATACTGAACATTGTTTAAAACTATAATTTCAAATTACATTCTCTTCAAAGAAACCAAAAGAAAAAGAATGCTGACAAAAAATTGCCACTCAAGATAAAATGCTGGTATCAGATCTGTGGGAAGCTGTCAACCAAAAAGTAACCAAAGTATAAATATTTGGGCTCTGAAACAACTTATGGCAAACATGCAAGTGCTAAAACTATATTTGACTCAATTATTATTATGCATTTGTAATATAGGAACTGGGAATGGAAGTATCATTTGCACAGAGGCAACATTGCATAACCTTCCATATTTCATCATATGACAAATACTTCCACAGATATTTTCACTACCAAGTATTCCTCTACCGAAGTTGAATTATGTAATATAAAGTATATCTCAATGACAGTCCAACAGAAAATTTGTTGGAGGCAACGAACGAATCTTTCTACAACACAGATGAATATATACACAGATGAATATATACATTTATTCATTGAAAGTTAACTTTTATTCATCACAGTTGTTCCATATAGGATTCAGACATTTTGTTTCTTTTAATTACATAAGTTTTTATTCCTTCTTGTTTTGTCTTCTAAGTAAAAAGTAGTCTCTCCACTGACTTTTTAGGGCTTTCAATCAGAACTGTAATCTGACATTCAAAGAGAGAGGGAGAGGAAGGAAAAGGTTTTGGCCCATACAGCATGAACAGTATTTAGCTTGTGATTGAAAAAGTATTTGAAGCAAAAGGTGTACATGTAAGAAACAATTCAGGCTGGCTGATGGAATATGTAACACCCACTTAACATGACAGGGATAATTCTATTGACTTTAGTAGGCTATGAATCAAGCAATAATTATACCATTAGATTATTGAAAAAAATAATAGTGATTTGAGAAAAATAAATGGAAAAAAAGGAAACAGCCCTAGAATGATCTGTATAATCTGATACCAACCTTGGCTAGATGAAATCACATTTTTCAGCATCCTATAATGCAGCAATTATCAGTAGTCACATGTACATATTATTATATACTTATCAGCTAAGATGGATTATTATTGTACATTATAAATAATTGATAAAAGAAAATAACCACGCAATTTTATCAGAGAGAGTATTTACAACAAATAAAACCAATTTATTCGGAGACTTGCTAAATGAGCGGTGACTCATATAAGATGATCCAGGAATCAATATGCAACCAATACTGTCATAGCAAACAGCTACCTCATGAAGTTAATCCAATAAGGGGAAAAAAAATAATATAATGTATCTTAAGAAGCAGAGCAAGTAGCCATAAGATGGTCTGGCTCTTGACAGGTACTATATGTGTTTGACCTGTTGTTCACATCTGTATGTTGAGAATAAGTTCAACTAAAAGGGAACTACCAGGAAGGTGATCACTGGCTGTCAGTGCCATGATTTTACTCCCCAAACTGCCACATGCCATTTCACACTTTCACCCTAAAATTCAGTGATGTACTGAGAAGCAGCATGTAGCTTTATCAGGGAATTATGTTTCTAAAAGCTGCATACTTCATGCAAATATAGAAAACTGCTTGTTATTCTAGATTTTTGAAAGGAGTAAACCATCTGCCACTGAGAAATACAGGGTCTTTTATACATATATAATTATAGGTAAGACAGACAGATGAAGGTTCTCTCCAAGTTTAATGCCAGGCTGAGTGCACAGTCATCAAAAGTCCATGAAAAACTATATTAACAATAATCTCAGTTAATTTAAAAACATGAAATTCAGAGCACTGCAGAAGACATTACGGACATAAAAGTATAATAGTAATGAAGAGAATTAAATACCAGAAGATAATCATCTTGACATGATACATTTTTTAACATGAGGTCTTTTTATACTTGAACTATAAAATTTTAGAAAGACATATAGATTTATTTAGACCATAATCACATTTTGAATTAAGTGACTATAAATCTAGTCTGAATGTTCCTGTCCTCTGTCCATCCCCCAACCACTCACTCCCCCCCCACTCACTTTAATACCAGGACCAGTACATTTTCAACTATGTGGAGAGTCAGATGCAGCTAAAACTAATTTATTTGCATTGCTGTGGTTTGGATTCAGTTGTGTTTGACTCAGTTCTCTTTGTGGATCTGTTTACAACCTACATTCCTTCAATGTATGTAAATATAACTATTTTATCTTTTACTCTCATAGAAAGCCACATTGCCCTCCCCTCGCGTCATCTGAAAATATTATATAACATGCATTACAATTAATATTGGGAACACTGAACAGCTATCAGATATAATCTACCCCTTGACTCATAAATAGAAATTAATACTAACATGAGAAAAACAAATACTACAGAACTTGAAACTTTCAGCATCTGCAAACAAGAGATATTTAAGATAAAGTTAATTAACTCGGTGAATTTGCTAAATTTGACTGAAGTTTAACTTGAGATTTTTAGCTTTAGAAGAATGTACTTTATACAGATCATAAATATACTATCAATACTTTAGATAGATCATAAGATTACTAACATTTATAGGCTTATTACATATTTAATTTTGGACTGAAGTGGTCCAAAAAGGGTAAGAGGCTGGGGGAAATGGGAGGAGGAGCCCATTAATCAGCCAATTAATCTATCAACTGAGAAAAAGTATAATAAAACAATGAATGGCACAGTAAAAACTATCCAATTTCTTTTGAACTTTATTCCCCGAGTGTGATCAATTTGCTTCTATGAAATGATACTAAACTTTCAACTGCAAAAAGGAGACACTTTTCCAAGGCAATGTTTAATTAATTTATGGAGTTACTGCTGTGAAAGTTCATTGAGACAAATATTAAAGCTGCTTTGTAAAAGGGTTGGATAATTTTCTGATGATAAACAACACTGGCAGCTTTGTAAGCAAAGACAATGATGTAAGAGTAATTAAATCTCATGCTTCAGGGTATAAGTAGAATCCCTCTGCCCCAAGTGCAGCATGAACTATTATTAATAAGATTTTCTTCATCCTATAAATGTAAACTCCTAGGTGAACTATGTTATCTGGCCCACCTCTTAACCTATTTGCCACTGCCAAGGGCAGCATATGAGACTAGAGAAATCCACGGGTTGACTCGGTCTGGCAGTGCCTGTTGTTTCCACGTGAAGTGCTACAATGCCATCAGAAAAGTAAATGCAGAACTAAGTCTCCCTCCAACTACCTTCATCTAGTCTAACTGGAGAACACTGCAACATCATCAGTATTGTGCACATAATTGTAAGTCATTTGTGATAAATAAAAGTGAGGATAACAAACTGGCCAATACAAGAAGTGCAGTCTAAGTGAATTTTAGATTTTCCAACTATCTTCTTGAAATTCCTATACTGTTGCTTATTTTTTTATAGGGTAACTGAGCAGAAAGCAGAAAAAGAACATTATGCAAAAAAGGTGCTGGAAAAGATGGAAAATGTACATTCCATACTTACCAAATACTTCCACTTAATTGCAAAAAAGAATTACAATTTTTTAAAATGTATTTGGGCACAGGCAGTGTAACATGTATGCATTACTTCCTGCTGTAATATTTCTATGCCTTCCTCTATGCCTAAACACTTCAATAAAGAAACTTTAGAAAACATGAATAAAAGCCATTGATCCAGCAAAAAACAATAAAAGGGAGGAAAAGTAGAAGGAAGCACACATATGTGGAAAGCCATAAAAAGTTGCAACAAATTTGACTGTCCTTTCTTTATCCAGATATTCAGCAGAAAACTTAAGGGTCTAGACAGCACATTTCAGAATACTTCACAGTAAGTCTATTATGAAGACAAGAAAAGCCCACAAAAGTTAAATTTATTAGTATGTACTTAGTTATAAACAATTGAAGGAGAACTTCGGAGTTTTATCAAAGAAATATGATGTCAAAAAGATTTACATCCTGATCATTTTTTGGCACTTATTTTCATATATATACACCAAAATATAAAAGAACAAAAAATAACAACACCTTTTTGGTAGAAGCAATTTAGCAATAATGCTTCAAACCACTAAGGCCTATAAATACACCTTCCCACAAAAGGCAAACATCACTACTATAGCAAATGGTGAGTAAAATAACATTAAGTCACTAAAGTAGGTAAAGTACAGGATCAGGTCATATTTCCCAATAAAAGTTTTTTGTAGTTTGCAATACAATAACTCAGAGGACAGGCTGCAAAGCACTGCAACCAAAAGGCAGCTGACCCACACCTGAAATCCAGGTGGCCACATTATTGATTTTTTTCTGCATGCCACTGGTAAGGCACTCATCATTAAAGTATCAAAGCTGAAAATCCCTGACTACTGAGGGGTCACTGGAATTTGACAGCGAGGCCGCTGAGAATGGGCACACTGCTTCTGCTGCTTCTTTCTGTCCAATTACTGCAGAGACTGGTCAGGAGAAACCGAGCCGCACTGCCCGCTGCCCCTGCTCATTTTCAGAGCAAGGGCACGCGCTTCCTCAACCTCTCCTGCTCCTCTGCTCTCGCAAATAAGCGACAGCAGCAACATTGACTACAAACAGGTTGCAGAACCTCCATAACAAGGATCTGAGTAAACGCATTTCAAGTTAGATTCAATATTCTCCC
This sequence comes from Balearica regulorum gibbericeps, assembly GCF_011004875.1. Taxonomy (NCBI): domain Eukaryota; kingdom Metazoa; phylum Chordata; class Aves; order Gruiformes; family Gruidae; genus Balearica; species Balearica regulorum. The sequence goes on from NC_046184.1 coordinate 103,182,282, forward strand.
ATGCCCCTAGGCTTTCAGGAGTTTCAATCTGCAGCTGCATCAGTATAATGTGCTGTTCCGAGTTACTTTGTCCACAGTTTCTGTACTCGATGAATAGAAGTTGTACCTGTATTCAGAGTTCAAATAGTAAAACTAAAATAAACGGCTTCTTCCTGCAACAATGTTCAACTCAGATACATAAACAAGACAAAAGTAGAAAACTGTTGAGAGCTCTTCTGACAGAGTTCTCTCTATTTTTCACTCATGAATTAAAACTAGTTATCTGCAACAAGAAAAAAAACAAACCAAAAAACCCATCTCCCTCTTATTGTTAACAGCTTTGTGTTATTAATGATAGGCTCAATTAAAATAGATTAATAGTCACCCTATTCATTTGGGTTTAAGAGAGATCTTCAGAATTACTAAGAGGGACATGATTATAGAAAACAGTTTTCACCAGAGACAAAATTCAGAGCTTTGTTCACTTCATTTACCTGATTCTGCAATTTGTGAGCTCAGTTAAAGCATTTTCAGTTATACCAGCCGGCTATTTAATTTTATTCTAGGAATTCTAATTTTTTTTTTTTTAATGCAGAAGGAAAACATACACTTATTTAGTATGTAGTCTACATTTAGTAAACATCTAACAACAGCTTCACAACTGAACAAATTTTGACAGATGACCTCCAGAGGTCTATCCCAAATGAAACTATTCCATGACTCTGAATAAATTCCTGTTATAATGCAACACAATTTTTATATAGAGGTAAAATCTTTTATTAAATCCGTTTGTAGGCATGGAAAAAGTAACATTACCATAAAACAAAGACTAGGAAATAAAAGTGGATTAGTAAACTGGGGGTAGCTCAGAGTTTCCACTCATGCTGTTCCAAAGGCTGAGAGGACTGTAAAATAAATTACTAGTGGGCAGTCAGCACAGTGTGGTGGAATATCCAGGCTGCTCTGTGGCTCAGCAGAAAACACTGGCATCCATCCATCTTCACCTCAGCTTTATAACCCTTGTTAAAATCTGAGCATTATTTCTCCCCGGCACTAAGTGTGATGGCAGACATGCCAACTTCAAGCCTGGAACCATAACACACAGGGCTAGGAAGCTGCTCACTGGCTAAGAGCATTAGAGCCATCAATGCTGGCACCTATAGCCTGGTTTCCTTTAATAAACTGTACATATATGCTATCATGGAATCCTTTGAAGAGTGAGGAGCTAGTCACCCCAGGCAATCGGCACCTCAGAAATGTCAACATCATGGTCTACTCTTGCAGCAGACGGAAAACTTTCTCCATGAGAGTAGTCAAACACTAGAACAGGGTACCAGAGAGACCGAGGAATCTCAGGTTTTTTTGGAGATGTTTGAATCTTGTTCAATCAAGGCCCATTGTAACCCTCATCTAATTTCAGAATTGTGATTGCTTTGCTCAGAGAGTTGATCACTTGACCTCCAGAGGACACTTCCGCATTAAGTTACTCCATCATTAGCTCCATCAAGAATCACTAATGTTACATGCAATAATCTCATCTTCAAGTCTGCACTCCTAAACTTTGGCTTTATCTTGGATATTTTGTAAGAAACAATATGTTGAGTACATCGACAGACTAAAAGGACTTTTGATTGCAGTAGAAAAAGAACGCTTCATCTCACCATACAATTGCAGTTCTTCTAGTATTTACTAATGACCCTGATTCTTGAATAACCTAGAAGAAAATGTTAAAGCCATCCCTGAATTATATTAGGAATTAAAGATATTATTCTCAATGGAATTAAGATTTGAATTGGCATGGAACCTCAAGTGGGGCTGGGTACAAAAGGAATGATCCCCCCCCCCCGCCTTGTAAATTAAGAATTAATATAAGAAACCACCTTTAATCTTGCATTACAAACAGGTTATTAGAGAGATGATATACAGTAGGAGACACCTTGCATAGATCAGAAAGAGATAAGAATGTATTGGCTCCATAAAATTGTAAATATATTCTTTATAGTTAGAATTTTAAAATCACATATTCATTTTACATATTGTAAACTAATTTATATTAAGGGTGATTTACAGGTACAAAGCAAACACTAAGGCATCCCAAACCCCAAGAGTCTGGCAATCTTAAAAAACAAGAATCTAGAACAGTCTTGCAGTGCCCTCACCACCAAACATTTCCTCAGAGTACCAAAGTATAAAAGAGTGCTAACATGCCAGTTTGGATTTTGGTAATGGAAGTGTCTGTTAGAAAGATGGTCAAACTTAGACAGGAAGTTTGACTCGTGGTCAAACTTAGCCAGGAAAGCTCTACAGCATACAGAGACCTAAAACAATTACAATCCGTGATGTAGTAAATAATGAACAAAGCGAACACCAAAAAAGTTTACCTACTTCCCTTGCTTTAATGGTAAAAACTCTACCATTTGGTAAAATTTATCAATATACTTGATTTCTATAGCTACTTACAAGGTGTATAGTATCCAATGTGTCATGAATTCTTTCCCTTTTGCTCCAGTTCTGTCTAAAAATACACCCTTCTGCCATAGTGCCAATTCATGTTCTCTATCTCTAATAAATAACATTCAAGTTCCTGACCTTCAGGGCTGCAAACTGTATATTGCATCATGTCACATGTTAGACTACAGGTGTTAAGACTATGTTTATCTTTCCATGTAATTGCAACTAAAAAAGTTACAGTTTTAAAGGAATTTATAAGAGCAAGTACAACAAGATCAATATTTTATATTTGAGGTTATTAAATTTCTACTAAAGATCCTATTCATCAAAAAAATCTACACATGTATTCCTCCCATTTTTAATCTCTTAAGACACGCACGGCATTATACGAGTAAGTCAGAAAATCAAAGAAAAATATTCCTGCAAATGGTTATGGGTGGCAGTTTAACACTGGTATTGATTAAGCACCTTGAATATATTGGAACTTGACAGAAAAGTCTCCTGACCCTAGAAATCAATGCAAGATGAATCTGCTTAGACTTTTCTTCGCAGACTGGGGAACTGCACCGTTGGGCGTAAAGACAGGCCCCCAGCTCTACCATGGGGAGGGAGCGCTGCCACGTGCATTATAAAGCAGCCAGCCAACCGGCACTGGGCATACCCTGATGTGTCTTCACAGTTCTGCGTCGTGCGTCTCCTACTCCTTACATATCCCCATGGAGCGCAAGTCTGGCTTCTGTGGAGCAAGGTGATGGGCCAGGGCCCTTTTAGTCAGCAGTATGGAAAGACGGGAAAGAGGAGTTGTGTGTGATTATGCCACTCAAATTTAGTCACCTCACAGAGATGTCTGACTTCTTTAAAAAAAATAGTGTCTTTATCAGTGGAAAAGCAGAGGGAGTTCAGAGCATTTAGGTTAGACTTCCTCTCTGACTTGCCCTTGAGAGGAACCTGTTTCTACCTATATTCATTTATTATGGAATCTCTTATAACGGTGCTTATGGATAGGTAGCATGGATATTCCCCTGGTCATACTTCTGGTGTTGAATTAAAGATTTTTTTTTAAAGACACCAAAGACTTTACCATTCGATAACAATTTATAGGAAAGAACAAAGAGAGAACTTACAAAAAAGTCTGTTGCTTTGTATTAGTACTACTCCTGAAAATTTGACTGTACCAAACATGCATGCATGCAGCTTAAGTGGATAGTTAAACTAGGCTGCAAGTTTTTAATTTTCTTTAGAGCAGCAACAAATGGCTGGACTGTACATTGGAATTTGAATAATCACTTCCATAAGCAGAACAGCGGATGTTAGGAGTCTTACTATGGTTACAGACCTTACTGCACTGAGCATTATACAAACACTGGAACACACGCTCCTTGTCCTGAGAACTGTTAAGATGCTGGACAAGAGAACCAAGTCAGCAAGAAAGTTGCATAGGCCCTTAAGCACGTGTTGTATGGCTTTACAAGAAAGGAGCAGAATGTATGCCTGGGATAAAGAGAAAGGTATTTCTGAGAAAAAGACGAGTGGATAACAGCAGAGGAATGCTACAAAGCAAAGCAGGAGAAGAACAAAGGCAGAGGGAAGAACAATAAAAGGAAGGATAAAATAAGCAGGATAAATTAGGCTGAGGATATTCTGGTAAAAGGATTAGAATGAAAAAAAAGAAAGACTCAATAGTTTTTGGATTCAAAAATGACAAAACAAATGAGAGGAAAAAAAACCCTCCATGAAATCCTTGACTCAGATTAGAGTGAACAATGTCTGGAAGCTCCCTTCATGCTGAAACAGCTATCCCCCTGCCTATAATTATGAAAAGTGTGAGACGGAGTCAGGAGAGACTTAAAGTCTTTTCTTTGTTCTTCTTGGGAGAACAAGGGTGAGGAGGGTGGAAAACAGGGGTCAGAATAATATGAAATAAATCTCCACACAGTTTTTACTTAGCTTCCTGACAATGTCTCCAACTCTTATCAGAGGAAGTGAGGGCAATATAAAAGCACAAAAATACCAACCATTTGTTCAAATATGACCTTTTCTGTGTGTTATTGCAGAGGTTTGGACGTATCGTACAAATTAACTTACAGAACAGGGTCGTGATATTCTTGAAACTTCTGAGAAATTGTGTAAAAATAATGAAGACAAGTGTAAGTGATGGTGATTTCCATATTTTCTAAATCAGTTTTCACCTGACCAGTATGTTACAGTCTTAAACCAACCACAGCGAGGATGCGTTTGGTTAGACACTAGTTCAGCTCTGATACTAATCTGCCATTGCTTTATTGAAATTCTTTGGCAGCTCTTCATGCACTATTTTTTCTTGTCCCCATCCCAAAAGAGGAATGTTAAGTAGAAACTGGGGAAAATTCAGGAAACAAGTGTATACTCTACCTCTGTAATGTTCTGTCTTATATAACAAATTGTTTCCTGTAGGAGTGATTTAATCAGCTACTATTTTAAAAATAGTATTATATTCGCTAGGAAATAATATAATAAAACTATGCAATAAACACCATAACTAAGTAGCACACTAGAAGGAGAGACTAGCAGGAACAATGTCTAGATTTACTGGGGAATAAGCAAATGACTGACCGCCATCACCTCTTTGGGAGAGGAAAGGAAAGAGGCGAGTACAGTCTTCTACTGGAAACACAAATGCATCAACACATCCAAGGTGTGCTCATCAGCAGGAAAAAACAGCTTAAGAAGAATACACTCTTTTTCTGCTCATTTAAAAATAATCTGTTCAAGAAAAGTAGAAATGTTTTGTTTCAACGAGTTGAATTTAGATTTTGTAATTTTACTTAATGTGCAACTCATTTTTATACCTCCACATAATGAAAATTAAAAATAAAAAATAAAATAACAAAAAGGTACACAATTCTGTGTTACAAATAAAACCTTTCAGTTGCTCAAAATTACAGTTTTGGTCAAAGCGGGAATGGTTTTCATCCCATGCAAGCTTCTTTTTCTAATATGATTTTTATTCTTAATCTAGAGAAAAACATGTTTTCAGAAACGTTTAAAAGCAAATGGAGGAGGGAACGGTATTGTTCCGGTTCAACTAAAACTAATGGGATTTTTCTGAGATAAACCTTCGCAGTTGTTTTGCTATACTAAAAATGTTTACATCACTTGGAAGCTTTAAGAAATAGCCATGTAATGACCAGAAAACATGTAAACAGACTATTATGGAATCAAAATTAATAGTGTTGACAAGAGCAACGTATGCTGACCGATGGCACTGCAGCTTGTACTGAGTGGCACAAGTGCAGCCTCCTGTCAGGTTAGGAGGCAGAGGGAACAAGTAGCACCTCCTTGCAAAGGTCTACACAGATGCACCCTTGGACTAGTTAAAAGTTGCTAGTTCCAAGATGAAGAACTGTTAAATATAAGCATGCCTCCATTTTGTTGGCTGTACTTTACTGCACAGCTAGCCCAGAGGTTAAAAATCAATACGTGCATGAATAAACCCTAAGACTTTTTCCAAGTAGCACATAAAGTAATAGGGGGGGAAAAAAACCAAAACCAAAACAAAAACCCCTCCCACTCATTCTAGAAATAAAAATCCATATAAAGTGCTGTGTAACTTAAACATTTGTTCTATCAAAAAAAAAAAAAAAAAAAAAAGTAGTAGTAAGCCAACAAAGCCCAGAATTATCAAACAGCTCTCCTTTTCCTTCAGCTGCTTTGTAAGGGTTTGTCAGTTTGTTATTGTATACTCACTCCTCTTTAGACTCCTACTTGTATTATTTAATTTTCCTGCTGGCCTGTAGATAACAAATCTGTTGTCAGCCTGTCTGTGTATGTCCATCAGATATGCACAGGGAATAAAACGGTTAGAACAGGAGACAAAGGGCTATTCCTTTACTCCTGCCTGAGAAAAATCAGATTCACTAAAAGCTGGAGCCAGCTATACTTCTTACAGTAGCAGTAGGTTGAATAATGCTTTCTATTTACAAATATTATGTGTAGCACAGAGGGAAAGACATTTCATGACAGATCTCTCTAACTGTATGGTCTTAAAAATAAGCTGTTGTACTTCAGAAAACATAATTTATAGATACTGATATTTTAATCATCCACAAGAAGGAAAATAAAATGTATGTATAGAAAAAAGTCTATGAAACTAAAAATATCAAAAAAACCCTTGAGTACTTTGCATGCTCTTCAATGACTGCTTTGCAATGTATACAAGATGGAGACATCTGAAATTTCTTTATAAAGAAGAGCAGATTACCACACTTAGTGAAATCCACTGAACCTCCAGTGACTAAAACTCCAATGTATTCATTAAATATCACTACAACTTTACAGGTGGAAGCTTCTCTAACTTCACCTGCAGCACTTAGCTGGCAAGATTAAATCAAAAGCTCACAGAAATATGCTTGCAGTAACATTCAGCTTTGTGGTCTTCTATTAGTTTATTTCCCAGACTAATCAGCATTTGTAATGCACTTTTGACAATTGCATGAACACTACATATTCTAATAACACTGACCATGATTAATATTTCTTCATGTGTGCTTGCTATTAATGCAATTATTTATTAATTACAGACTTTTATGAAAAACACTATTTCATGTATGAACAGCTCTAAATAATTCCCATATGCAGTGGTAATTACTTATGATATTACAAAGAGTTATTCAATATCTGCACTTAGTCAACTCATTTATATAAGATAATACTCAATGTAAGGTACAAAAGCAGACATGCTGAATTTAACTACACTGTCAACTAATTTGTTAATTACAATAACAAAGATATTAGTTAACAAAAAACGAATACTGAAAGCTGGTTTTAATCTGAGGAAAATAGTACATATTCACACACTCTCATTGACAAATATCTACGAAACAACTGACAGGTATAAGTAAGTGGCATAAATTAGGGGTGACTTACAAAGGCACTAACAGGTTATCTTCCAAGAAAAAGAAACCCATCACAGGACTAGTAATTTTCAGATTCTGAAGGTTTGGAATTTCAAGTAATTCTTACCTCCTTAAAACCGTATGATCTAGAATGCATCTTCACCACTCGTAAGGGAGCAAACAAGGATTTCTATTTCAATAAATAAGGGAAAATTTATTATCCTCAGAATAACTATAGTCAGCAATATTTATGAAACCATCTTTTGGGCTGGAGAGAATATCAAGGGCTTTTTCATGAAAAGCAAAGAAAAAAGGAATTAATTGAGTAGCTATCATGACAATAAGTACCAAATTCCATCATTTCATTATATATATCCTTTTCTGAAAGAGCATAAAGTTCAAATTTCAGCAGAAAATTGTACAAATATGTTATAAAAGAAGCACATTATAGAGAAAGCAATGTGAGGAAAGAAATAAAAACCACTGGAGTGCAAGAACCATCAACCTTAAAACAGTAGCAGGAATATCAGCAAAGCACAATGTTAGTGAGGTTGGAGCCCACAACCAGATGGAGACTGCAAGAAGCATCTTTCAAAGATAACCGCACTTGCACAGAAGCATTCCAGAGGGGAAGCAAATGCATGCCCCTCTCCTGTCTGACGGGCAGAGGAGCTCACACAGCTTTAGCTAGGAGCTTAAGAAACAGCACCTTAAACAGTGCTGACACCACCTAAGCCTGTGCACTGAGCCAAGAGAGAAGAGGAGGAGCAAGAGCTGCCATGCAAAATTGGACTGACACCTTAGCAAAACAATTTCTAGTCTGTGCTGAGAAAGCACTGGCAGGAGGAGCTAAACACCGCTGGAGCTGAGCCCAGAAAGGAGATGATGCTGAAAGTAGCCTGTGCCCCAGGGTATCAGACTTAACAGCTGACATAGGAGAAAGTCAGCAGCAATTCCCCGAAGTGGGAAAACTATTTGCTGCTGTCATCTGCAAGGCACGGGACCCAGTTGTCCCACTGTGCCACAAAAGCAAACCAAAGACCAAAGGACTGGCTGAGAACAAGGAATCACAGATGGCTTGAGGCCAGTAAGGGTCCACCAAAGTTAAAACATTTTAGATGCCATCTAAAGCGCTCTCTTCATTTGTGTTGGGACACTAGATAGTAGGGCATGAGATACACAGGACTCAGGGCTGAATCCTTCACAAAGGAAGTCCTTGAGAAGAGACAGAAAATATTAAAGGCTTATCCTCTTCAGAAAACAACAAATTGATCAAGTAAAATTTTCTTTGCTGAAATTGTCATTATCACATCACACAGATGATCTGACAATTCACATTTATATAAAAAGAGGTAAAGAGTTTAGCCCCTTTCTTAGAAGCATTTCAGAGACAAGTTTGGAGCTGTTGGTTTTTTTTTTTTTTCCCCTCTCTTGCTAGATTATGGTAGCCTCAGCCCTACTGATCCTAAATTTCTGAGCTGTCTCTTGTGCAAAATGGCCAGAGAGTTGGATTGAAAAGACACATTAGACTTTATGGCTCTCACACTAAGTTTTGCCAGATGCGCTCAGTGGAGAATTCCACAGACAGCAAAATGGGGCATGAGCAACTATGTACCAAGTGCACATCAATCACACCCTGCCTAAATCTTAGTCTAGCTCAGGTCTGCTGAAATCTGCACTCAGCTACACTGGATGTTTCCATCACTAGAGAGGTTGTGGGTGTCCAACAATGATTCCACCATGCAATAAGGGGGAAACTTCTGTTGCCAGGATTTAAGCAGCTGTCTGGATTCTTACATGATGTTTTGGCCTTATTTAAAAAAACCCTAAGAAAGAATAAAAGAATTTTTAAACAGTTTGTTTCATTCCTTTAGTCCTTTGTTCCAAAGTGATTTTCAGTGTATTAAATATGAAAAATAGTTGCTCTGCATCACTGAAAATAGGAGTCTGAGAATTTAGACAGGAAATTTTATGGGTCTTATGAAAGTCTGGATATTAATCAATATAATGATGACATTTATTCAAACAAATGACCATAATACAAGGCAAATGTATTAGCCACTCTAACGAGTAAGATGAAGGACACCACCGAATAACCAAAGATACACTTTGTTCTTAAATATGATTGCAGGATTAACTGTTCTCAAAGGAAAAGACAAATGGACAAATTTTCCAGATTCTGACACTATGAACAGTTTTTATACCCAGTGTCTGAAGAATGGGTGTGATGGGTTGACCCCAACCAGCACGTAATTCCCCATCCATTTGCTTGCTCACTCTTCCCCAGCGGAATGGAGGAGACAAAAGGAAGGGCAAAAGCAAGAAGAAAGAAAAAAGTGAATTGAGATAAAGAATGTGTAATAAGTAGGAAGGAAAAAAAGAAAACAAAACAAAAAACCCCAAACCCAAAAAACCTCCAAATGACAAGTGAAAAAACCTCAAACCAAAAAAAACCTCACAAGTGGTGCAAGGGGCACTGACCACCTTCCCCCAGCAGACCGATGCCCAGCCACTCTCTGAGTAACAGCTACGCTGGAAAAACTCCCCCCCGCCAGTTTTATTGACAGTATATGGCATGGAATATCTCTTTGGTGAGTTCAGGTCAGCTGTTTGTGGGAGGGAAGAGTGAGAAACAGAGAAGGCCTTGATGCTGTGCAAGCACTGCTCAGCAGTAGCCAGCACATGAGTGTGTTATCAACACCGGTTTGGTCACAAATCTAAGACACAGCACCATACAGGCTGCTATGAATAAAATTAACTCCACCGCAACCAGACCCAGTACAAGGGGTTATAGATTCTATCTACATTCAAACTATAAATCTTTTTTTCAGGAAAAAAGTGAACTGAACTATGACTACCTAAAACTGATAAAACATCAGAGCCTTAACAGCTAGGAACCTGTGAAACTTCTCTAATACTAAAATGACAGCAAGTAAGTTATCAGCTTGGAAAGAGATTTCATTGGGTAAAATTTACCATGGGAACAGGCTATGGTAGGAGGATCTCTCTTTTGTAGAACTGAGAGTCAGTAATCTCTCGTACTTCCACCTCAAATATTCTGAAAGAAGAAACCACAGTGTCTATCTTATGGAAAGTTTACTACAGTAAAATTAAGGGAACCCCCAAACTTATTTATTACTGGAAATGGGGTGAAAGATATTGGTACACAAACTGAAAGTAACATATCAAATTACTTGTTGACTTTGATCTTACTCATAAAGAAAGAAGATGAGAACATCATAGAAATTTAAGGTAGCAGTAGTTTACTATTTCACAAGTTAATCACTATTGTATAAATCCCGTAATAGTAAGAAATATTAGATGGTGATGGCGTAATTCCATAATATTTTTCTTCATGCTTGAAGTTCAAATATGATTTCCATGAAGTCAGAGATTGAAGATACAAGAGTCCGAGATCACTGTGTCACCTTTCAACACTGGTGCACTGTGCTAAGTGAAAAGCTATTTGATCAATGGAAAGAGAGATGATAACAGTCGGCTCCATAAAGACTGTTGGGCTCAGAATACGCGTTCTACCATTTGCTTTACCACTCAGTGACACAAGGAAACAAAAAAAATGACCTTTTTCCAATGGTAATATCTACACTCTATTTGCAATACACTGTATTACAAAACCTTCTCTTTCCCTGAAGGGCAGTGCCTCCTTCCAGGTGTATGAAATCATTTCTAATCTTAGTAAATTCTAATCTTAATCTCATAGTTATAGGCTGCCTATTTCTTTATCCAAGATGTCACATACTTTTGCTTCTGATTGCACATCCTTACTCAACTCTTCCCACTAACTTCTGCCTAAGAGATTCCACTACTCTTTTGTAACTTTTCTTGACACTATCTACTTGTGCAGTACTCCTGCCCCTTGGCACCACCCAGCTATATAGTCCTTTAAATTTTTCATTAAACCAAACCTTTATGAAACCTCCCAAAGAATTACACAATGTCTCTTTCAGCAACCAATATCTTTCATCTTCTTGGTCACCAAAAATTTTTGTTGCTATTGATTCTTCTTCTAGAACCAGGTCAGACAAAAAAGAGACTTTTCTCCACTTGTACTTCTGGTACACAAATAGCAGCAACAAGCCAGCAGTTGCAACAGCCTGCATAGAACTTCACTGTGTATAAAATATATTACAGGTTTATAGTTAATCAAAAGGCAATATTAAATGGCTTCTGGCAAGGGATCCTTATGTATAGTATATAATTGATTATTTTTTTTCCTGAAAGAGACCCTAGATTGAAAACAGATTTTAATAATACTACAAAATCTTTGACAACTATTTGCACAGGATAACCACAGGATTTAAGAAAAATCGTAATATCATAGTATGCTATGAATTATCTGATTTTTTTTCTCAGTAAACTGACCACTGATGTAAGAGCTCAAGTCACTTGATAGTTCATTCTGTAATACATTCCTGAGAATATCATTATGATCATGACCTAAATAAGTTTGTAATTAACAAATTTTAAAAAAAATATTTCTACAGGGTTGAGTGTTACAAAAAAGATTTTTGAGAATAAAAAATACAGTTAACCACTGATATTCTCAGAATCCTAGTCAAGGAAATTCAAACTCTAATTTGCACTGGCACTCTCATTGATGGTAGATACCAGCAAACCCAATTACATTTCAAAAAATAAAATCCCTCTCCACCAAAGACACAATTTGATGGCTCTTTCTTTTCTTACTGCATTAGTTCACACTATAACAGGCTTTTGCTAATAGCTGTAAGAAGTCTAGATCCAAAAACATCAGGTGGACTTGTTACAGCATCTACAGAAAAGTTAGCTTTTTCTCTCTGACACCAAAATCAACAGGCATCAGATTTTTCTGAGTAAGCCTGACATTCCTGCTCAGGCACCCAAAGCAAACTTTTCAATAAAAAATACACTGATTGAGGATACCCTCAGGAAAATAATATTTATGAGTGACAGGAAGTAGACTGCTGAAAACATATATCGCACTCTCTCATCTGTATACAAACACTTCAGAAACTAGAGAGAATCTATAAAACCTAGTTTGGGTATTAATTTCATAGAATCATAGAATGGTTTGGGTTGGAAGGGACCTCAAAGATCATCTAGTTCCAACGCCCCTGCCATGGGCAGGGACACCCTCCACTAGACCACGTTGCCCAAAGCCCCATCCAACCTGGCCTTGAACACTTCCAGGGATGGGGCCTCCACAACCTCTCTGGGCAACCTGTTCCAGTGCCTCACCACCCTCACAGGAAACAATTTCTGCCTAATATCTAATCTAAATCGACCCTCCTTCAGCTTAAGGCCATTACCCCATGTCCTATCACTGCACTCCCTGATAAACAGTCCCTCTCCAGCTTTCCTGTAGGGCCCTTCAGGTACTGGAAGGCCACAATTAGATCTCCCTGGAGCCGCCTTCTCTCCAGGCTGAACACCCCCAACTCTCTCAGCCTGTCCTCACAGGAGAGGTGCTCCAGCCCTCTGATCAGCTTTGTGGCCCTCCTCTGGACTCTCTCCAACAGCTCCATGTCTGTCTTGTACTGGGGCCCCCAGAGCTGGACTCAGTACTCCAGGTGGGGTCTCACAAGAGCAGAGTAGAGGGGCAGGATCACCTCCCTTGACCTGCTGGTCACACCTCTTTTGATGCAGCCCAGGACACGGTTGGCTTTCTGGGCTGCAAGCGCACACTGCCGGGTCATGTTGAGCTTCTCATCAATCAATACCCCCAAGTCCTTCTCCTCGGGGCTGCTTTCAATCCATTCCTTGCCCAGACTGTAGTTGTGCTTGGGATTGCACCGACCCACATGCAGGACCTTGCACTTGGCCTTGTTGAACTTCATGCGGTTTGCACAGGCCCACCTCTCCAGCCTGTCAAGGTCCCTCTGGATGGTTCTGAAAACTAACTCCTCATAGAAAGCAGAAAATAATAAGTAGCACATCTTTTTCCTACTTGCTCTATGGTAGCCAGCATATGGGTTCCTGGCCAGGGTTGGGCTGAGGGGGACACACACTGTCATCACCTGCTACTCGCACACTAAACAAATGGCACATTTTGCATTCTTCAGTGGCCTTGTTCTGAAATCCAACAAATGCATCTCAGAAGCATTATGTTTATAATAAAATTCTTTGAAATTCATACTCAAAACTAAACAAGGACTTTCAGAGTAAAGATGATTATTACCTGAAAGATTCTGTAGCCAATATGAACTTTCACTAACTGAAATAGGAATATTTAGCTGTAACACTTTCAGAGTAAAATACATTTTAATGAACCCCTAGAGGCATGAATCATAGCTCTTCTCTTTGTCTTTCTCCTCCAAGTTGGAGAAAATAATTTTCTTGCCCAACAACAGAGGAAAACGTAACTATGGGCAAAGGAATTGGGCAAATATTCAGCCTCCCTCTTCAGTGCAGTGAAACAGCAAATCACTGCAGTTACAGCAGTGGTTCAGGTCTCCATCCCCTACCAATGGAACAGCACTGCCATGCGCAGGCTTGGAACCACTGGCATTCAGCAATGGTCCAGATGTGAGATTGCTCTCCCTGTGTTAAGTGAATGAAACTGGAAAGGCATTTAAATTAATTTTATGAGATATCTTAATCACATCGTGCTTATTAATAAAAAAAATGGGTTTTCACTGATGGAAGGAAAAAATCTGACATTTCCAGCTCCAGTAAGAAACAAGCAGACATCATCAGAAAATTATGACTTGCCCCAAGACAGCATTAGATTATGTAGTAATTTTCATGCTCACGAATCAAACTTAATTTGCAAATGCAGGAACAAATTAAAAAACAACTATAAAACCAGGAATCTTGGTGACCTGACAATATGATAATGATGACCCTAAACTGCTGAAAGAGTTGGAAAGCAAAACGCTGTGTTTGAGAAAGGGCAAGGGTCTTAAAAGGGATAGTGCCCCAGAAAAAAGGTTTTGACCATTTTATAGAAATAAATGAAAACTCACAAACATTTACTATTAACATATTAAGCCAAACATTTACTTTAACACCAGCAAATCTGCCCCAGCAACTCTGGGGCGGCAAAACTGTCTGCTGTCAAAATCTCAGGTAAACAACCCTAGATGCAGTTATCTTACGTGAAAAGGCATTCTCAGTTCTAAACGCAGGAGTTTCAGAAGAACCGGGCTTACATAATGCCAGTGCTGTTGGGGTGGTGGGAAATATTTATCATAATCAAATTTGATAAAACTATACCTGTCGCCTTCTCTGACAAGTGTTTTGGACACATTAACACAAACTATTCAATTAAGTGTATATCAAAAATTCAACCACTCTCATACTTCGAAATACTTTTTGCTGACAGATAAGAACTGCGGACACTTCACATTTATTCATTATTTCAGCTTTGTCTTCTAACATTCTCAGTTTTTAATATCTGAGGTATTCTGGGTGAGAATGCTGAAACATTCACATTTATGAGAAAAGTCTTAGACCTGGGAAGTTGTTATTTTTCTGTACAGTCTTTTCCTTTGAATGTGACAGACATTTAATACATCCAGTATGCTACAAATAGATATATATGTTGCCCTAATGTAAACACTAGCAGTTACTAGATTTCAAGAGCTTTCAGAACAGTGGCTGGAAAATTAATAGCTGGACACTCATGGAATACTTTGTAAAACAAATTCTAGAGTCCATTATTAGTGATGGCTTTTATCTGAACAAAGTCCATTGAAAAGTGAATAGAAAGACAATAGACGAAAATATCTTTTTTTTAAAGTTTGCTCAAATTTTATTTAAAACATATTAGATATTACATAGACTTATGCATAAATTGGCAAAGCTTTCTGAAGTTAAGAACTGCACAGAAAGTAACAGGAAAACAAGCAGACTTATTAGTCATAGGGAAGTTATTTAGAGACATCTTTTTATTAGATAAGGAAGATTCTTTATAGCAGTTAGAAAGGCTGTGTATAAAATACGCTGCTAATAAAAATAATTATGGAAATTTATTAGAGGAATATAAATATTAATTTCAGAATAATCCTTTTGCTTCCTGCATTTAAAAAAAAAAGGGGGGGGGGAACTTTGTGGCTACATTGTGCACCATATTTAAAAACTATCTATTATTTTAAACACATTAAAACTCCTCCTATTCCACAGAAAATGTAATTACTTTCTTGATAGGGCCTTCTTTCCTTACACATTTATCTTGTTCCTATTTTGAAGAATCAGGGGCAACCAAAGAACTCTAATTTCTTTCTCTGGAAACAGAAATTTTGTATCTGCAGTCTTCACAGAAAAAAACTCTTAGGTAACCACCCTCTCTCTCCTTTGGCTGTCTCCTCTCAAACTTCTGTTTGTCCTTTCAAACTTTTTAAAGAACAAATTCAAAACATTTTTGTTTGCATTGACTTAACCAACTACTCCTCTTTCCCATTTTGTTTTAATATCAGCTGTGCCCCTTTGTTCCAAGCTTTTGAAGTCTAGCTAATCTAAATTCCAGATTTTTTTTTAAACCTTGTGTCCCCCCTTTTTTTTTAATGGCTTAATTTCTTTCTGTGTTCCAATTTTTCTTTCAGTGACCTTCAGCAGGGCCTTTTCATTTCACCCCAGCATTCTGCAAGATTCCTTATGACCAGTGTACTTGAGGTATACCACATAACTGCATAATCCCATCCACAAACTCAGATAACATATATTCATATAACATCTCTAAGCTCCTATGTCTCCAATCTACCTCTGTATTCTAGTTCTATTCTACCATGTCCAAATGAAAATCTCATTAGCCTCTTCCTCTGGCCTTTTTTTATGGATATCTTGCATGCATCTCAGATATATTATGACTCAACTGAAGCTCTTCATTCTAAACCTTCCCTTCCCCCCCCCTCCTCTCTGCTTTTTTAAATCTCTTTCATGACTGCTGCCTGTAGGGATAACCACCTGCAGCTCAGCCTTCTAAACTTGACTTAAATCATTATATTGACTATACCCTCTGCTAAGTCCTTCACCTTGTTGGTCCACAGATGCCTTTTGCATAACATCTCTAAAAGACAGCTGTTATCTTTTTATACAGAAAAAAAAGCTCATCCTGATTTCTGCATGGCAGTATTCCTTGTTTTGGTCTAGATGAGTGCTGTTTTGCACTGCTCAAATCCATTCCAAATGTGTCTACTACCAAAGAAAAGGTTTACCAGCACAGATAAGCAGACTGCTGTACCCCATTAGCAATGGCTGCTACAATATGAATTCTCTGGATCATCTCAGGGAAGCAGCACACTGCTGCATAACTTTAAAACATTTCCTTCCCCCTCATTCTGAGCCCCAGTACAACTATGTAAAGCCCCAAGGAAGCTCATCTGTACTCCATCAGTGCTTTTATAAAGCCATTTATTGCATGATTTTCTTTATTGCATAAGCATAAACTTTATTTCCACAGGCCTCTTGTCCTATCCCATTCTCTACCTCAACATTAAGATACCAGTTTGTACTTCTCAACCCAGGCTAGAAGACTCCAATGCCCATTTAATGGAGAAGACAATCCTACAAGCTGGCAAACCTAAAGCGTTAGTCTTCAAACAGCCCCTTAAAATTCACCTTCCTCATGCTGTCAGAATCACAACAAAGGCTGTTACAACACTGATGCTACGGCCCACTTAACAGCTAATATTTATGCTCATATTAGAACTTTCTATCCCAAGAAAAAAAATTCTTCTTCATAATATATTTTATACTCTGGTCTCTTGATTATTTAGACATTCAGCATCCATAAACAAATGGTTTATCCATGAGATCAGCTATGTGATCCCAAAATTAATGGGCCCCTGAGAAATATCCTTCAGCAAAAAATAATAAAAAAATAAGTAAGTTGATTAGTATGCTTATACTTGGCTTAAAGCAAAGTAGACAACGTGTGCAAGAACACAAATGTCTCCTAAGGCCTTAGATTCTGCAATCATATGGACAAAAGCAACATTGTGTATTTTTGGTAACTTTCCTGCTTCATAAAGTACTGCTCATTACAAGCCTACATCTAATATCAGTGACAAATGCATTATTTCAAATGCAGCAACTGAAAAGAAATTAAAACAATGCAGAAGCTTAAAACAGTAAAGGACAAATCGTTTCATAAGCCATTGTCAAAATACTCCTTCAATATATATCAAGCCACAGTTTTCAGTTGGCAACGCTACCCTTTTATATGTCTAACTATATAGAGAGATATAAAAACATGTCTATCTTTAGCCAAACTACTCTTCAAGTCACAGTCATTTAAAACAGCAAACATGCAAAGACCTTGCAGCAGGCTTACCCTTTCAGCTTGTCCTAACTCTGCAGCCCAGTGTTTTCTACACCAAATAGGACATGGCTTTGCTTTCAGAAGGTACCCTTACTGATTCTTTTCACTTCTCCGCTGATTTGCTGCTAGAATTTATAACTAGCACTTCAAGCCTTTTCTCCCCCTCGTCCGCACTGGTTTAACTTCTTTATGATGGCAGATAATTGTTTTGGCCTTAGGCAAGGAATGTGCTCTCTGCTTAGGAAGATGGCTGCACAGCATCTTTGTAAAGGAGCCAAATGAGGAAAAATGAGACAGTTGCAGAACGTTACATTTCTTTATCTTATCAATTATTGAAGAAAGACTTTTTTATTTAACGTGGTAAGACTGCTAATAAGAGGTCAAAATATAACACTAGGCTCTTGGTATTAATGGCAATAAAAGTCACGATGAACAACAATTCCAAATAAACATCATTTAATGAACACGATAACAAGACTATGATTGAACTAACACTTCAACTACACAAACCAACCATTGCTATCAAAAGAATAAAAGAAAACAGAAATGAATCCAAGTACTTGAAAAACTGAGGGAAGCCCATCTTCTGTAGAAGCTATATACACTTCTTTTACAGAACAATAAATTTATCTTATTTTTTACTGTAATCAGTATAATAATAATGAGATGTTACAGCAAGAATGAAGTTTATAACATATAATGTGCATCTATACTTAAATGACATTATTCTTTAACAGGGACAATAATCAAATTGATTCTCAAAGTTCTGTGCATCTGGAATGACAGGCTCACATGATTTTTCAACAGAGGTGAGGACATATCTGATCATTTCCCATTTAGATATAACCAAGTGAACAGAAGAAGCAAATGCTTAAAACCTTCTTTCACAAACTGGTGGATTTTTGGAAGGCTGAATGGTAGAGCTGGGGGGCCTCTTTACACGACCCAGAATTGTGTATTACTATATTTTGCTTCCTGCTTCTCTTTTTAATATCATATCAATAATTATCAGATAAGTTGGATTTTTTTTCCTGTGTTGAGCTCAGAATGAGGAAGAGAAAATGCTGATGGCAAAGCTAACACATAGAAATAGAAATTCCCTAAAAAGACTTGGAGCAGTGGAAAAGAAACAGAGGCAAAGATACTCCTTTTCATCACCTTAAGCAGTTCTATCACCACAGCTATAATTCTTTTTCCTATTTCCCTGTCTGTACCTCCCATGGACAGCAAATATCATTAAAGGAATACTTGAGGGAAATCTTTCCACTGACACTAATGTTTTCATTATGTAGTGGAAGCACCAAACCTAACCTTTACAATGTGTGTTAGAACACATACAGCCTTTAAGTTTTCCACTATTTTGATTATTTTGCTGTTCTTTTTTTCGCTGCATTCACTCAATACTTAGAGCCCTTGAGTTACTAAAGAAAAAAAAATCAGCTTGATTTCACTCATCATCACAGCACTACCACAGATTTTCAAATTTATTTCCCAGTTTGTTAAAAAGTACTTATAAATAATGATGTTCATGAAAATGTCAGTTAAAAATTCATAGTATTGTCAAATGTTTTAAACAGATGAGGCTATTCTTGTATCACAAGTGCTTAAAAGTCTTCCCTTTTTGTTGGTATGTTTTCTATGTTTTTAAAACAGAAGTTTTTAAATCTAAAAGATTGAGGCTTGATTTTACAGAGAATAGAACCCAAATTGGTTGCTGTTAACACTCTTCTTCCAACATCCTTTCTGTACCTTTTTCTGTAGAGGCAAACTCAGAAATACCACACTGGCAGCAGCCGAGGAAGAAAACATGAGCTATCCTTTGGAGATTTACGCTGGCAGCTGACTGCTTGATCTATTTCCCACTAGTGTTAAGAGTACAATATGGCAACAACAAAACAAAAAAAATATAGCGTGGCTTTTCTGACATCTTGTATTTTACATGCAGTTTGGAAATTAGGATTTTTTTTCCAAGGAAATTTGGTTAACAAGTTTCAGACTGATATTTAAATAAGTATCTCTGGTTTAACTCCTGAGAAAGAGCCAAAGATTCACAGAATTCATAGAGTTCAAAATTCAGATATCTTCTCAATCACATACATCAGAACTGTAATATGCCTAGAGTACTTTAATTAAGAAGAGTATACACAGTTTTCATTAATTCCTGAATGACTACATGGTAGCTTCAGTATCTAACAAAGGTATGCAATGAAATCCAAGTGGCTGACATATAAACCTCCAGAGGCAGTACTAACCTGAGGCTGGCAAGCATCTTCTCTCTTCCTTTGGTTGAATGACCTTTTGCTTGACCTACAAGTATGAGTATCACTAAAGAATATCAATGAGAAGTGCAAGCAGTCAACTCTCTACTACATAAGTTCCCCGGACAGTGGCTGGTATAAAAGGTAATGTCAAAAACAAAATTTAGAGTTTCCTTTGTGGATATCTGTATTTGTTCACCCTAAAAATTGACAGATTTATCCCCTTCTGCCTCATACCCTCCTCGCCCCCCAGGCCCTCTCTTTTGAAGTTAGGCTCTTCTGAAACTACTGCATAGAGAAACAAAATATTGACATGGCTGCCTGATTGCTGTGGAATTACTCCACAGAGGAGAATTCTGAATTAACATGCAACATCATTTTAGCTTTAACATTTTGTGGTTCAGTCACTAGACCTTGCAGTTTATTGCATCTGTGAACTGCATTTGCTTCTGCCAGAAAATAACCTTCTATTTAAGGCACTTGAGGTTGGGAAAAAATTATCCTCAAACGGATTTCATTAATTCAGGCAAGAGAAAGTTAATATCCCATGACACAACTGATTTGTTTGTAGGGGTGTTAAATGCATCATTTCCCTAATAAACTAAACCACTAGAGGAATGTGTAGAAGTTGGTGTTCCTTCCCTCAACTCATAAGAAAAGCAGCGGTGTCTGCCAGGTGAACTCTGAGGAAAAGTATTGAATGGATCATGCACTGATAAGCATTTCTAAGATACATAAATGGATTTATATACTTATATTGACAACAGAAAGAAAATATGCTATTTGAACTCTTTTGAATGGTCTCTTTTCCAGGACCCAGAAGCATCCCAAATACATACTCACTAATATACTATAACGTAATATTGCTTTTGTTGTGCCCTCAAAAGAAAAAAAGCCTATTCTACTAGCATGTTACCTGCATTACAGTTTGAGCACCCAGACTTAGAACTCCAAGTCTCTGCATTCCCATGTTTATGGGTATTGCTTTAGAAATAATGGTCTTCAAGTTGTTGATCTTTATGAAGTTCCAACTTATCATCTAATCAATACCAAAAAGAAAACAAAACCAGCTGTCTGGATAGCAAAGATATGTGACATGATTAATTCAGCTATTAAAAATATGGCCTTCTGGAATGGATATAAATGATACATCTGCAGAAAATAAACACACACTTATTTGTGTAAGTACAATGACAGACATGACCTTCACATACCCCACAATAAACCAGATTAGGGTCTTATTTCACAAACCTTTCAATTTAAGAAATGCATCCCATCCTACATGCCACAGATAACTTGCTTCTGAACTATCTATGGTGTCTAAGAGGGGTTTGAAATCCTGCAAAGGTTTCAAAGGTTCCCAAACTGCTCCTATCTGTATCTTAAATTTTGTGGGACCTGGCTCTGTTAGCCTTCTGGTATGGAAGGCCAAGCATATTTGTTGGAAACAAACAAAAAATAACAAAACCCCCTGAGACTAAATATTTCCAAAACCAGTGTCCTTAGTTCTTCTAATTTAAACAGCACCTTGTTGTGATGGGAGGATCATAGTCCTTCAGAAAGCTGAATAAATACAAGACAAAAGCTGAGTATTTTTGACATGTCAAGATATATTTGAAACATATCATTAAGCAAGACAATTGCTTAATAGATCACCATAAATTTTAACACTGTCAGTCAGAAAAATCTCTGCATACATCAGCAGGGGAAATATCAAGCTTTCCATTTTCTTCTATCTTTTCTGGGGAAACGTGGATGTAAAAACAATCAGCCTTCCTACAGTCTTCTGCAGTCTCTTTTGTTCTCTACTGAGTAAAAAAGCAAACAAGACCCCTAGATTTTACTGAACAGCTGAAATACAAATCTAGTTGCCTAGTCAACTCTCAAATATTTTAAACAAGTATGTTTCATTGCAAATGCCTATGAAGACCAAAATCTTGTGCCTTTACACGTTCTTATATCACCTCTTGGACGAATACAGGTTTGGTCTCAAGGAAACTGGAGACATCATTGAAACCAAAGAATTTTGTATTATATAAGATAGGACTCAGAAATTGTTGGGATTCAGACACTGAAATGAGCATCTTACTTCGAAGTCAAGGGACTATTATCTATAAGATTATAAAGTTCCACATGTCCAGACTCCTGGACCAATATGCATGTTATTAATCTGTAAATTATGAGGGAGTTCTATTTGAAGTGCTTACAAGTGCAACAACGGAAAGCTAGAGACATATGAGACCAATAAAAAAAAAAATCAGAAAAATTTCCACTCATTCCAGTTCAGCGGGTTCTACACATGCTTCACATGGAATTTCTGCATTACTTGTGAGACAGTCATGGTCAGCAATTTACTTCCACCAACATCACCAGATATATCATCTGCAGCAGGATCAGGAACATGGATGTCCAGCTTTAACTGTGACCAAGTGAGGCTTTCCTCAAGGGCGTCAAAATGTTCTTCACTGGGCCAGACGTGTTCCAATGCTGAGACCTCCATAGACACTGCTGATACTGTGTCCAGATGCACAGGAATTCTGTGATTGCTCAGATGTCAGCTAGTACCCTTCACTGGGCATGGGCAGAGGGGCATTTTAGCTCCATATCATGTTGTTCAACTGTTGGCAAGATCTTTGCATCATACTGATATTTCAGCCAAAATGCATAAGATATTCTACAGCTACTTCCGTTGCTGGGATAGTTTGGTCATTTAAGAACCAGCAACCTGGCTGCTCCGTGAATTCCTTTTGGCCATTTAAAGCGCTCTCATTACAATGCCCAAATCATTCACTCTTTATGAAGGCTCTCAACTTGCACAAGCCTGTACAACTATTCCACTGTGTACAAGGTTCATAAAATAGTGATAATCCAGGAGAAATACAGCTGTGCTTTCCATTAGGATCTTGAGCCATACAATGATATGGCAGGAATTACTTCACCCAGGTCCTGTTCACACCACTTGTGAGAACTCAAGGCACAGAGCCACCTCACATCCTCTGGGATGACAAGGATCACAATAAACAGTCTCTTGTGAAATAAAGACACAACAGGACAACATTTTGAAGCAATAGCCTAATAGCTGGTTCACTTGGCCTGTGGTGCAGCCAGGAAAACCATAGCCACAACACTACTTCCTAAAGATTCTCTCTGATGAAGATGAGATGTATGTTAAGATCAGCTAGGGAAGGGTAAGCACCATAGTTACAGAGGGGAGGTAGAGCAAATGAAAGGAGTACAGCATGTAGGAAAACTAAGTCCAGGCTCATGAGCTGTAAGATATAGGAGGTGTGAATGTAATGGGGGCTACGGAGGTGCTGTTTCAGTCCTCAAAGTTGGCAGACCATCGATTTTCACCAAAATGTAGAAATGTCATCATATTCAAGAGAACCAGAAATTTTTACTTGTCATCCTGCAAGGTACTTAACTGAACCAAGCAATTTTGGTATCTCATGATTGCAAGGACTGGACAGATGCTTGTATCCACAAGTTGAACAAACATTTTGTTTTTAAAATATGTATCTGTATATACTTTTTAAACACTAGCTGTGATCTTGCATTTAATCTTACTTCAGCTGTATTTGCCCTCCTTTCACCTCAATGACAATCAAAAGACTAAATTTATCAACAGCATTGCAAACCAATACATACTTTGAATGGGGTGAATTATTTAGCTTGAGTCATAAAATAGTTGCCCATGAACAGTGTTTGACAGAATTGTATGATCCCCAGGGCAGCAATCCAACTTTTAATACTGCTGTGTTACCAAAGCCATAAATATTTTTCTGGCAGTGTCAGGTTTAAAATTCAGTATCACTATAATTTCTGCCCTAATCCATGAATAGTTTAAAGGATTTGTAGTCTCTTAATATTTCATCTGCTGTAATTACAGTTGTTTTCATGTGCTATGTCTGTTTCTACAATACAGTAAGGTTCTTGTTATCCAGAAAAGAAAAACAAAAAACAAACACACAATAAAAAACCTAATGTATTTTAAAGTGCAAATCAAAACTACTACATAAGTGAAGTAAATATTAATTACAAAACCTAGCTGCTCAAACAGAAGAGGACAATCAAAACTTGCACATAATACTTCAGCTCCATGATTATTTCAATAACCACTATTTATATCTGACAGACTATTACACTACTACAACCTGTATACTGTGTAAAAATAATGGCAATTACACAGGAAGAAACATGTCAGACTAACAAGCTTAATTGAAAGTGAGGAGATGGAAAAATCTAATTAACTTTGCAAACTAGTTTTGCCTTTGTCAATTACCTTAATTGTACTAGTTCAGTACAGGTTATGATCTCCACTAAAATTTGAATCGCAGGAACATGTCTGAAATCACGGAAAGAAAAACAACTTCTGAATGCTTCTTAATTACGGCAACACATAGCATGAAGTAGCATCACATCTGTTGAGACACAATGCTTCTGAGGTTAAAACATTTTAACTTTACCTACCTACTCAATTGGTGTAAATGTTGAAAAATCGGGATGTCATTAATAATTAGTATTTTAATGCAATACTTATACATAGGAGTTTGGTATTCCCCGAACCTTGAGTTGTTCACCTAAGAGTAATCTTATTTCACAAAGAATCCCCACTGCAATGAAAGGAGAGCCAGGGAAAAGGGGTTTGCCATGGCAGTACTGTAGCAGTAGGTGCTGCTTGATCAAGGGTCAGCAAGAACAGATCAGACCTTTTTGCAAGTACAACTTCATGGCTGCAGCTGCAGCTACAACTGGTGCTGGCAATGGTTAATTTGCTGAAGGGGGAACTCAGTTTACACTGTGAAGTACATCTTGAAAACACACTAAAATCAAAAAAAGTTGGAGACTTAGGAAAGGAACCTGGAACTGCCCATCCACATCACCTCTGCCCCCATTTCAGAGGCTTGGCAGATGTAATTACGGATGGGACATAAGAACTGCAGCCCAATATTGAGGAAAAGATCCTAAAGCACAAAACAATTATGTTCCTTCCAAATTCAACTCCTGATAGTACCTACAGTTTTGTTTCCTAACATTATCAATAAGAGAGAGACAGTTTCCCATTGATATCCTTCCCCTCAAGGCCTGTTAAAGACTACCTCCTTTAAGCCAACAAATGAAAGCAACTCCTTTCACGTTCATCATTTTGTAAGGGGTCGACCCTGGCCAGCAGCCAAACACCCATCCTGCCTCTTGCTCACTCCCCTCTTTTGGGGGATGGGGAGACAACAGAAGGAAGGCAAGACGAATCATGGATTGAGATAATGATGACAGTTTACTAGGGAAAGCAAAAGCTGCACGTGCAAGAAAAGCAAAATTCACTGCTTCCCATCGGCAGGCAGACATCCAGACACCTTCCAGGCAAGCAGGGCCTCAGCACACGTTAACAGTTGCTCAGGAAAACAAACACCATGATCCCGAATGCCCCATCTTCTTCCTCCTTTCCCTGAGCTTTTATGGCTGAGCACAATACCATATGGTATGGCATACCCTCTCGGTCAGTGGGGGTCAGCAGTCCTGGCTATGTTCTCTCCCAAGCTCTTGCCCACCCCCAGCCTGCCAGTCTCTGCAGGGTAGAAAAGAGAAGCCTCTGAGGCTCTGCACGCACTGCTCAGCAACAGTCAAAACACCGGTGCGCGCTATCAACGCTGCTTTAGCCACAAATGGCAAAGCACAGTGCCATATGGGCTGCTTTGAAGAAAGTTAACTCTGTCCCAGCCAGAACCAGTACAAATTTAACAGAAAATGCAGTCGTGACTCTCAAAAAAAAACCCTATATATAACAGTAATCCCAAAAATCAGCTCTAAAGACTGTGATACAAACAGCCCTAAACCAAGCTGCTAAGATACCTTTGAAACAAAAATATTCTTTAGATCTCTTACTACCTTATAGATCTCTTACAGCCTGTAAACGTTCTGCCTGCAAAAACCTTGAGATTCATTCCTAAGGTTTTCTGACAATCCTTTTCTTTTCCAAACAGCTGACATTAGCAAAACAAAAAATTTTTATAAAATAATTCTATCAATAAGATGGAGTGCAAACACACAATGTAATTCAGAGTAAAAACTGTAAGCAGTTGGAAATACAAGCAAATGAAGATATAAAAATCATAACCAAAAAACCCACTCCAAATATCAAACAATTTTAAAAATCAAAAAGTTTCAGTTATGTATTCCTCATCCTCACTGTCAAAAGAATGTATTTTATTTTTTACAAATGTATACTTTCATCAAATGTCGTCTGTCCCACTGCAAAACTTCCAAGGTAAAACCCAAACTCCACATGCCTTAAGTGAAAACTCACTTCTCTGTAACTAAAATCAGCCTTGACACCAACACAGTTACAACAGATCGATTGCCTTTACAGAGAAAAGGTGGATAATTTTGTCCTGCTTATTCCTGTAAGAACCTCAGCTGAAAAAGGTACAGTCTAATTTTTCCCCTTCTAAGTGTATGAATTCTATCAGCTTGAAGTTCCAGCTATCAGGCACCTGAATTAAGTATTGGATGGGACATCAAAGAGATCAACTTAAGCCCCCCCAATACCTCATAACACATCATATAATCCAATTCACAGAGCTATCGGCCAACATCTTTACTTGCCAAGGATTCCTCCCATTGCTCTTCCTCTTGAGATCTACCTCCTTCAATAGCACATTTTAGTTGAAGGTAAACAGAGGTTATTTCAAATAAATTGTGCTTCACTGTTGGCATGGCTGCACTAGAGGAGACATCCTGTGATGACACGATAGTTCCTGCAAACTGATGGTGGGACCACTCTTCAGTCCTGCGAGAGAAAGGCTTCCTAATCAGTAGATGCAGGAAAAGCAGAGAAGTACCTAACAGCGGGTTGAATCTGCAGGAGGAAAGGAATCGGGGAGGATAAGCATGGTGCAGTTCTTGAGAGCTCAAGAAAAAGTAAATAAAGCTTTTGATAAAAAATATACAATAGTTCATTTAATAGTCTATACAACTTTGAAAGCCCAAGAGTAATGTTTAAGGCTACTGATGTCCCCTAGAGAAAGGAAAATTTTATGGATTAAATACTTTATCTGAAAGAGAAATAGATCAGCTGCCATACCACAACCTTGCAGCCTGAGGCAGAAATACTCAATATATTAAATTGCTATATAAACAACCCATGTCTGAGAATAAAGTGCCTGAAAAACTAAAGGAAAAAAAAAATCATCCATTGAAAAGAGCATCATTTTTTTTCTGAAGTTTGCTGGAATATACTCTGAAATGTAGACTACGTGAGGGATCCATTTGGCTTTCAGATACACAAATGCAATGAGGATTCAATTTTCTTTAATTAGTGTTTCATACTTAGCATTTAAGAGCAGAACTGGGCTCCCTAAATATCAGCGTTTCTGCAATATTTTATACTGTAAT
The DNA here is from genome assembly GCF_011004875.1 of Balearica regulorum gibbericeps. Classification (NCBI taxonomy): domain Eukaryota; kingdom Metazoa; phylum Chordata; class Aves; order Gruiformes; family Gruidae; genus Balearica; species Balearica regulorum. Next base: position 103,209,497 of record NC_046184.1, read on the forward strand.
ATTTACTAGGCTTATCTCTCTAGTCTTCTGTTTAATTAAACTGTCCTTTTTATTTTCAAGATACTGGCACAGCAGTTCCAAAAAAATTAAGCATCTTATACTCTGTTCTGAATTTGTTTCAAACCTCTTGCTTTTCTAATAAAGCTACCTCCAAAAAGTGCAGCTTTTAAGGTACTTCAATGGGATTACAGCTGGCCTGCTAATTCTGCCATTAAATTAATTCAGAGAAGCTCTCCACTGCAGTTACTTCTGTAACAAATAAGACTCAAGTATAAAAGATGCATTAAAACGTGCCTTGGTCACAATGTAAATGCAGAGCGCCTTACAGCCATCTAATCTCAAGAAGAGACACAAGGAAGACTGTAGCAAATTGCATACTGGAAAAACTTATATATTCTATTTTTGGCCCCATACAGATAAATATCTAACATTTTGCATTTGATTTATGTAGCTAGAGGGGTATCTATTAGACCATTTTAGACTCCAGCTATAGTTATTTTTTTCCTCAGGAACTCAAAGTTTAATAAGATGAAAGAACAAAATAAATGATACCCATTAAACAGAAAGGAAAAAACAATATTGCAGGAATTAAGCAAAGGCAAATGTCCCACGACCAGCAGGTGGCAGAGATGGAAACTGAACTCCAGCGCTGTCAAGATGGGTCTCCCCTTTCAACCTTGCCTGTACTGTCACAGCACAAGCATCAATTAGATAACTTACTTTATTGCAGAATCACATGCATAACCTTCACATTTTAATAATCCTGTAACACCACTGAAGCACTTCATGAAGGAAGAAGAGTACTGGTAATGAAAAGTCAGGTTGTCTGGGTCACGCGTATCCCAAACAAGTCTCACAACAGCTACTCACAACACATTTACTTCAAAGACAAAAAGGGATGAAGCCTTCGCTTATCAAGCATCACTTTCACTGAAGTAAAGGTGCTAGGGTATTGAAGTAGCTAAGTGCTGTAAGAAATTATTCTCTTCCCTTACTCCCCTAATACAGAACAGTAGGCTATATGTAGAGAAGAGACATTTCCCCTCCCCCATCATTTAAACTGCATAAACTGTAATTTTAGTAAATCAAGCAAAGAGCTAATCAAGTTTTGATTTGCTAATTACTTCTCAATTTGATTAGAGCTTGCAGCTAATCATCTCTGGAAATGTAAAGTCAATCTTTCACTCACATTTGCAAATCAGGCCTTTAGTGTAAAGAAACTGGGATATCGTGCATTACATCCTCATAATTTTTTTTTTATATTTCAGTGATTTTAACAATCATCCTAATTTTTATTATTGTGGCAGTGCTCTGAATAAAAACTCTGTAGAATTCTACATGGCCCTGAGAGTGAGTCGATAGGAGCTGTGGCATGACTAACATTAAACAAATACAATGCAATTTAAAAGTATAGTTCACATAGGAAATAAAGGTATCTGAAAAGGAGGAACAGACAAACACAGAGTATCAATAACCAACATTTTTAGAATAAACCTGTAGAAGTAGCAGTATACTGCAAAAGAAAAAAATGTTATGTAGAATAAACAAGTTCAGCAGGAATCAAGAAATTGGACTATGTGATTTCATTTTGTTCTGAAGTGACAGTGAAATGGAACAGAATGCAGTTCTGCTCTATTTTGTTGTGTGAAGAGTTTTTGGCATGGACTATCTACCTAATTTTTTCCTCATCCAAGTTGAGGACAAACAGCATTCTAAAAGCACTAATTCTCTGCTGTTGCTCACTGCCTGGCTGCTGCAGAGCCTTCCTACATTAGTTGCACTAAAGGACAGATGGAAAGTCAATGCCGTGAAAAATTTATTGTTACAGGTATCATAACAGCAGTTCCTGACCAGACTAACGCCCGAGTATACTTTGGTAGACAGAACTCAAATCAGGCATCTTCCTTCATACTCTCCTGGCTACCCCTTGCCTACAGAAGAAAGCAGGGCAAGATTAGGATGGGATGATCCTGTGTCTTGACCATCGTTCACACTCCAGTGTGCAGCTCCAGTATGACTAAGCCTGGAGTCCTTTCCTTCTAACCAAGCCTACCTAGACTGGGCCACTGCTGCTTCTATCTTCCCCAATATGAAAGATAAGAAAGGAAGTTACTGATGGGCAAGTACAAGGCTCCCTCCAAACAGTGAGGAAGCCGGACATCTCCCCCAGCCAGCATCCTCCTGGGCACCACACAATCTAGTGTCACATATCCTCAGCTCTGTTGTAGCCCCACATCTTCCTTATTCCAAGCTTTATCCATAATATAGTCCTTGCTTCCTTACTTATATTTCTTTAGACTTACATTTGATGCTTAAGCTGAGTAGTGCAGCCACCAGAGTGACCTTATTCAAGCCATCCACCACAGTGGATTTTCACTCCAGATTCCCATCTCCCCTGGCTGCACAGCATACCCAGTTCCTTGTGTTACCCAGACTCCCTTCAATTCCAACATTACCGTCACCTACGGAGAGCACGAGCATGTAAGCAGCAGCAGAGAGGAATAAACAGCAGGCAGCAGCTCTGAGGATTGCTTCAAAACATTTGCAGAGAAGGGTACAGACATGTTTAGTGAAGTGAAATTCTGAATAGGGCTTGCCTCCTTCCTTTCTGGTTTCATACTTCAAGATCTGCAGATCTACACTGTGACAGAGACCCACTGAAGCACAACCACAGCTCCGTGGAAACTGGGAAAGGACAAAGTGGTGTGCGATGACACTCCTTCAATTCCAACAGGGAAGGGGACATGCTGACAGTCATTTATACCTCATTTACTAAAACCCAGTCTTGTCTACCTACCCTATTGAAGACACTGGGACAGAAAAAAGAAAAGATTCAGAAACAACTGAAGTGCTATCTTAAATAAAGTGCAGCTTAAGTTCAAAAAATAAAAAACATGAAATGGGTCCATCTTAGAGAAAACACATTTAAAAAAATGCATTTAAAAAAATGCATTCAGAGCCTGTCAAAAACATTTTACTTGGAGCTTTTCCTACAAAATATTTAGCTTTTTTACTTTTATCATTACTTCTCATTTAACATTTTAAAACATCTTGTATTTGTATTATAGACTTTTGAAAGATAAAATTAAACCGCAATATTTACTATGATTCAAAAGAAATTTTAAATATTTAATTTATAATTCATTTAATGAAGAAATTCAAATGGTGAGGCTTTGTTGCAAACTTGAATTATTTTTGTAGATCCTCCATGAAATAAATTATCTAGCCAGCTGTATTTACAATCAAAAATAGCCAGTATTAAAAAAGGATGTAAAAATTGTCTCTACTGTCTATAATCTCTGTGTCTGTAACAATTTCCTGAAAGTTGCTGATTTCATTGAATTACTATTAACTCTTTTTTCCCCAGAAAAGGCTGCCATTTATCTATTCTGCTTTCTAGTTGAACACTGGAACATTAGAGGAAGTGTTTTGACCAAGGAGAATGAATACTAAAGACACTGTTTAAAGTGTCACCAATTCTTTGGTGTGACAGATTTCAAATTTTGAGTGCCATCATTGCTTTAGAGTCTCTCATTACAAAAATGACTGATTACTCATAACTGATATTAGTGTCAAAAGTTTTACAAATTCATCATCAGTATATTAATTTTAGAGAACAATTAAAATACAGATTTACAACTGTAGCTTCAGCAATATATTATTTATTATATTTTAATAATAATTAAAATGTAAAAGGTAAGGACCTCTCTATTCTCTTTAGCAATTGCTATCAAGTCATAGCAAACACATCTTTACTGACCTATTCTTCACTTTTCCCCATAACATAATTATGCATAAGATATATTCTTAATTATCCTGAAATTAATTTTGGACAAGAAACTAATAAAGGTAACTATGAAACCTTCTAAAACACGGAAATGCAGATTTTGTGACACTTGACATATTCCATATTATACTCTACAGCAAAACACCAGCTATCTCCCCACTGAACAGTGCGACCACCCTTCAACCTTGATTCAAATACAAGTGAAATGAATTAGATGAAGAACATTTTCCCTCTGATCTAATGTTCTAGGTGTTGCCCATTAAAAATAAATCTCATATTTAATTTTTATACTCCATAATCTTGTATTTATTTCCCATCTCTAATTCAGAACACAAATACTAGAAGCTTTCCAAAATATTCTCAAAAACACAAGATAAAAGGACTTTGGAAGGAATATCATAACTCCACAGAAATCTTTAATTTTGCTATTATCACAGGCACAGTCTAAACTTGGCTATTTGTGATTTTGGCAGTTATTTCAAAAGCTGTAAAGCACAGTTAGAAAATTACTTAGCTATTTTAATGGAAACCACATGAGAGAGCACTGCTTATTTTTGCCAGCAATGCTCTTCAAAAACAGTTGTGCCTATAAAGTCATTTGTTATGATTCTACTGATGAAACATCCTGCATTCAAACCTAACTCCCAGGTCTCAACCAACTACCAATAAAATGTGCCATTTCACATTTAGTATAACTTAAAAACGTAATGTTTACTGAAATAAACCTTCAGTATAAAATACATTATCCATAGAAAGGCACACTTACAGAGTTTTCAAAGCTTTTGAAACATACAGTTGAGATGATATCTATTTAACCAGCTATTTTTCAAACATCAAGAAAATAAAACTAAAGTTTGTTTCTGTATGAAATTATGACACTACTGCTCTTTTCCATCAGAGGAAAACAACTCTGCAATTCAGTTTGGGTAATAAGTGATCAAGTGACCAAACACTCACCACAAGTTTCTTAAACACCAATGGTTCAAATCAGTCCATCTATTTGATCTCCGCAACTTTAGTCCTTCTTTACAAAAATGAAGGTGAAGTGAAAATCAGAGACTTACACACAACGAAATAAAATATCATAATAATCGTCATCATCATCTGGTGACAAACCAGAAAAACAGTAACAGATAGGGTTTGTAGGGTTTGAGGTTTTTTCTTGCAGAAAGCCAGAATACAACAGAAAAACACAGGGTGCATTTCTTTGGGAAACTAATTTTCCTAGAAAATTCCATTTATTTGTTGAGGAAAACAGTTTTCTCTCAGTCTTTGTTCTAGTCATTGCTCCAATAATTGCCTCTGCCAGTTCATGTAACAAATCACTGGAATGATTCATATCTATAATTTAATAAAAAATTCATAACTTAAATGAACTAAAGAACCAGGATGTTGATGAGAACAAAGAAATTATGCTAAGGCAAGATATGAACTTCAGACCCTTTATCACGAATCATGCATCAGATTTCACAGGAAAATTAGAAGTCATGATGCCTACTATCATTCCCTTACCTTCAAATGAATACTCCATTCATTAGCAATCAAACTGTAGTGAATAAAAGCTTGCTAGAGATTTAATTTTTATGCATCTGTGGTCATAAAAATCATGGTGGGATGACTATTAATCTTCCTGCACATTTTTTTTATACATTTTTGATACATTTGCTGGATGGCTATTTCTGGTGGTTCTGAGAGTCCACTTGCATTTAAAAGAAAATTCAAATTCCTCAGTGCATCCTGTACTTTTTCATGTTACTCTCCCATTGAGCACTTGCACATCGTTTGAGGCAAAGTGACTTTTTCAATTTTGCAAATTGAAATCCTTGCTTCCTAATGAATCTTTGTCAAATCCATAGCTAGTTGACAAACAATTTAGTGTCCACAGCCTTAACCAAAACAATGGAAGACTTCTAGTTCAAGATATATATTTATAATATATAGCCAAGGGAAGTACAGAACATACAATAAACTGATACAAAAAGTTTACATTTTATCTGGAATATTTCAGTTTGGGCACTTAGAGGAAAAGCTATAGCAAGGAGTTACAGAAAAACTTAGGAAGATACAAAGAATTATTTTATCCAATAGCAATCAAATTTGTAAAAATAAAGTTATCAGATTAGAGTAGGACTTGGATAGAGCTAAATTAACACTCTTGCTTTTGCTAGGTTGTGGTTTGTTTCCCCCCGCCCCAAACACACACGTTACAACTCTAACAAGAAATCACAGATTCACCGTAGCAGGAAATTGGGAAGAAAAGTTTAAACACTTTTACTTCAACTGAAGCCGTTATTTTCCAATAAGACTTCACCCCGTTCTTGTTTGCCTGTTATATAGTGTGGCAGAACATGATGCTGTGATATTGAAAGCAAGCTAAGGATTTCCCCCTTAAACAGAGCTTTAGCTCCTTTACAAATTCATTTTTCATTACATTTGTTAACACAGTCATCCGATTCTTAGTAGCTGTATAAATTGCTTGCTCACATTCATGTTGATCTTTCAAGTATCTAGCAAGATGCCTCATGTCAAAACAATTTGATCATATAATTAATTCCTGATCAAAAATATTACTGAAAAACACAAAATATTTTAACTTGACAAAAATATGTCTTTATTTTCCATTTAACAAACACACAAAGATCTGTATAATCATACTACAGTAAAATAACTGTCCTAATTAATATGTGAGAAGATATTCCAAGTTGAAACCTGCTGTAATTATTCCTCAGTGTACAAAATATGTAAACAGTCATTGACACATACATCAAGAGATTGAAAAGGTTTCCTTATTCTGTGGTTAGTGACACTGAACTAGAAGCTATAATAATTTCTGCTTCATTGATTCATAACTAAAAGAACATAAAAGTTTTAAGAGAAGATAGATAGATCACCCAAGCTCAGCATTCTTGAAAGCACAATAGCAAGGGCACCCTCATAAGAGAACACAGATTCAGAATTTTGACTAGCTTTAGGAAAGTAAAACCTGAAATTTTGTTTTAAATTGTGCCGTCTATTTGAGAAAGCATACCTTCCAATTCTCATCAAAATTCTCCCAGCAATAACTCTTTGAAAATGTTGTATATCTTTAAGATAAGACATAAATGGCTAGCAGTTGTAAGCACAGACTTCTTGCAGAACTAAAAAGAAGTACAATACCTATATCTTGGTCACTCTTACCAGGTCCTAACTCCTTCCTCTTAAGTTTCCATATACATGGCTTGAATTACAGAAAATTTCTAGGGAACCTAGTTTGTGGTGACCAGTCACTCCAAGACAGAAAATTAAGACTTACTTGAGCAGGAAATTGTTCTTGAACTGCAGAAAGAACTATAAGGAATGTTGTTTTCCAAACACAGAGATGTATGCTGATCACTGTAAATATGGGATGCATTACTGAATTGTCTATGGTCTAATCTTGGCTATCTCAGCACCTGTGACCACTTTCTTTCCCAAGCACAGCTACACTTTATTTCTCATTAACTCACTTCCACAATGATTACTGCTTTAAATCAAAGCTGAGATTTGCCTGCCTTTTAAGAGAACTCTGTGCTCTGTTTCTAGGCATGTCAAATGAGTTGTAAGAAGAGTTCTAATGGATTAATTCAACTACAATCTTTCACTTCTTTACAATAACCTAGAATCTTCTATGTAGTACAATCTCTCAATAACAGATTAAAAAAAAAAAAAGTTTAAATGCATTGCAGCTCATATTAACCTGCTTGCTAAGAAGATAATCACTGTCATTTTGAATATGTCCGACCCCCTGCCCCACATTTTCTCTCCCCCAGGTCTATCAGCCCACAGAAATGAAACACTAAACTCCAGCTCTGGACTATATCTTGGAAAGAACTAGGAAAATTAAGACAGTTTTTAAAAAATAGAAAAAACTACATACTTTTTTCTCTGTTGTCAAAACCAAATATGATGCTCCAAGATAAAATTCTTTTTCAGAGGCTCCATTAACTAGTTCTCTGGATAGATTACCAGACTTTCCACAACTAGTAGTATTCTCCCACAAAGCAAAACAGCAATCAGAGGTAGCTGTCCCATATCTCCCAGTACAGAAGTTAGTAGCACCTAATAATATGTTTTTCTCTTCCCCATTCTGAATCAGTAAGGATCCAGTAATAGGTTGAACTGGGATATTAGAAATATGCAGATAGAAATATAATGAATTAATATCTTTTCTACATTATCATCTAAAACTGAAAAGAAAACACTCTGAGTGTTGTAGCAGTCCCTCAACTTAAGATAAAAATTTTCTTTTTTTTAAGCTGATCAAAGAAACAGAGGTAGGCAATGATCATAACAAATATCAGCAACTGATTTTGTAAAATTGTTCATGCTAACTTAATCGAATCTATTTAGAACAGAGATTTCAATGACTGCCTCCACTGAGACATGCTGGCTATCATTCTGAACGTGTCCTAACTCCCCCCCTCCCCTTTTGTCTCCCCCAAGTCTGTCAACCCGCAGAAACGAATCGTAGTTGAACAACACACAGATGGTAGAAACAATACCTTGCTGTTTTCTCATTCACCAGAATCGACGGGAACCAACTCACCATGAAGAGGAAGCAAGTGTGACAGGACTAAAGGACTTCTGAACTATGGAGCACCCTTCAGGACCACTGTCTGTCTCAGAATCCTCCTTGCTCAACCCTGCCCTATCATGCTTTTCCCTCCTCCTAGATATCACAAGGTAGTGAAGGAAAAGGCAAGAAGAGGAGTCTGGGAAAAAACATTAGGTGCAGTGGAAACGAAAATTTGAGAACAGAAGAATAACTACTGTGGGTCAAGAAGGTGCAGTGACAAAGTAAAGGTGTACATAGGTGATTGGTGGAAGTGATGAGTTGCCTGGAGGATAAACTAGGCTGGTACTTTCTGAGGTCAACTATTGTGGTAATTTTTGATGCCCTTTCTTATTTGTTTGCACTGAGGAGGAGTACATAGATTTGGAAGACTAAGTATCTTAAAATCATATTAATGTGCATACAAAGCTTGCAAAGTATAAAGCACAGCATTTCTTGCAGTATGTTCTGTGGCAAGAGATGACTACTGGGATGACTAAACGGAGATTTTTCAGGCCTGCCTACAATCAGTCAAGGGCACAAGAAATAAGATAGCAAAAGAATAGTGGGGACTTCTGGATATATCTGCAGAATATAAAGATTAATGAGCCAATATATATTATTTTAACATTGACTGATGCACAAAGATGATGTCTAAATATTAACAGTATACAATTTTGGAAAAACTGATATGTATGTGTTCCACAGAGAGATATTATTTAATTGTATACCTTGTTGCAGTTTGCAAACCATTCTTAGGTGTCTACTTTTTTCATTATGATTCATTATAATTTGACTAAATAATGTGAAGTATATCCCAGAAAAAGGCTGAAAATGAATCTTGGTTCCAAGCTGTACTTCTCCCAGCACTCAGAAGGACAACTACATGAACACAGATGCAAACTGGAATCTCGCTTTAACATTGAACATCAGTAAAAATTTCTATCACAAGCTATACTGGAAATCCCACAGAAGTCTTTACTTTCAATAGGAAGGAATTTAAGGTCCTTCAAATCATTTAGCACAACTCAATAGTTCAGTGCTGTCCAAAAAAACCCATCTTTTTTCCCTTTACATGTGGGATCAACAACTGAGAACAAACTACCGTGGTTCAAGTAATGGTTTAAAAAGTGAATAATTTTCACTGGATAATGATGCAAATACAACTTTTAAAAATCTAACTACAATGACATAGACGTTCTTTCATGGACTTTCAATGCAAACATTGATAAACCACAGAGTCATCCTATGTTTTATTTCCCCTTCTCTAAAAATATTACCATTAATTTATTCTCAGGTTTTTTGGTTGTTTTCTTTTGTTTTGTTTTGGGGGTTTTGTTTGTTTGTTTACTTTTTAGATTAAGAAGTAAACATCTTTTAGAGCAGTGTATGGAGCATCAGGAAAGCATCCATCACTCGGACACTAGCACCAACTGTCATTCCAGGAACACAGCATGTGATGTGATCCCAGTAAAACTAGACTTGCTTATCAAGAATGTTTTCAAGGACAGGTCAAATGCAGTTTCATAGTTCATCTTTTTTATTATTATTTTTTATTTTTTTAACTTTGTGCTTGTCTTTCTCTAGCTGGTACAAATTATATAATCTAGAACTACCCTGGTGGCTTGATAGCCCATTATGAAAAATAGTATAGCAGCCTAAAGTGAAAGTTGCTTTTCTTCTTCCAAGTGTCTCAGAAAACACTACATGTCTCAGCAGAACCTATTCTTCTATATGGCTCCTCTACACCAACATGGTTTCATGTACGGCACTGGTGTTCATATATTTTTAGATAAATTAACAGAAAGAGCTGTTAGAGCTTTGAGGCTTTATGAGAAAATTATACCATTTTAAAATTGTGCTCATCTCCAAATAGCCAGGCCATAATGAAAGTGCTATGAAATGGCTATGAAAAAAGCATTGGGAAAGCAATTAAAGCTGTATGCACAGCATTTACTAAAAGACAAGAAGCAGGAAAAGCTGCAGTGTTAATCAAAGTTAAGTTTCTCTCCCATGTATCTGCAAGTTCCAGAGAGAGTCATAAATCTAAAATATTTTTTGAAGGGCAGAAAAAGAATTTCTTGTAGGAATGAGGCAACCACAGTTTGCTTAAATTGTTAACAACTAAAGGTTTGATAATATATATTTAACTTGCTTGTTTAGCAACAAAAAGTTTACTGGGGTTGTAAGCTGAAAGACTTTTTTTTTTTTTTTTTTTAAATCTCATTTTGCTCACCCTTTAGGCAGCACTTGAGCAAAAAGCAGCAAGTCAGTTGCTGAAACACAACATCCAAATAAAGGGTTTGCTACTCATGCTACTTCTACATTGTTCTTGAGGTTGGATGAATTATGAAAATCATGAGAGAGAAACGATACACAGAGAAAACTTGAAATATATTACCATGAAAGCCTGGTTTATTTGTGCTGAAAATCCATCTAGAGAATTAGAAAAAGTTTAAAAATAATACTGATTGGCTCATTATAACAACAGAAGTAGTTTTTAAAATTCTCCTATCAGTTCTCCTTACCCAACATAATTTTTAAAAGTTTAAAAAATATTGAAATGTTTATTGGATCAAATATAGAAGTAGCATCTGTTACTTCACAAGTATGAAAAGGAAGAAATCAAGGATGGAGTAATAGTTGAGAAAATGAAAGCTAATTACCCTTCATGGATGACATATTTGATTTATTCCACTGAGATTCATTTCATTTGGTCGTAAATTATACTGCTTAGTCCAATATTTTGAGTACCCAGTATTGGAGGGGACACTTGGGAAGACCTAGTAAGAGACCTGCCAAAGAAATAGTTAGAACTTTCAGTGAATTATACAAATTAAATTCTGTGTTTAAAATTATTTGCATTGGGCAAGTTGTTACTTTGATATCATCTCATCTCTACTGTTTCTGCTGGCATGTTACAGGCATACAATTTATGAGAGAATGTTTTTGCAAGAATCTTTTTTTGTTGAGTTTTTGAATCTTTGTTTTTGTTATAGAAGTCCAAGGTCAATATTATCAAAGCTAATATATGGAAATCCAGTCTTAAAAGGACTGCTATGAGTTCCCTCCCCTCCATTCACAGAGAAAGAAAAACAAATATATTCGGCTTTAAATTTTCCTTTCTCATGCAACAAAACTGTATTATAAATTACGCATGACAGCTGAACACCCTAAAGAATCTCTCTGGCTGCATGACAGCTGAGTTACATATTAGCCAAATATGATAGAATTAAGTGTCACTTTATATTACTTTCAATAAAACTGATGAATAGATTAAATTAAAAAAATGCAAAATCTCTGTGAAGTTTTCATTGAAATTGACCAAAGGAAAAAATGCAATGCTGTGGATGTCAGTTTACTCATTTTTCAACACTGTTGTTTCTAAATATTGCAAACTATTTAAAAGTGCAAAGCAAAATTTAAACAGTAATTTATTTTGCACATGATGTATGCATGTTGACTCTAGAAGAACACACTCTATACAGTTAAAAGTATTAATGTTACCTCATTATAGTGTCTCCCTAAACAGCAAATCCCTATAAGGAAAGTAAAAACACAGCCTGATGATTAACATGGATTTTGATGTAGTCAGAGAGCTTCTTGGTTACTCAGGGCCAAGAAAATCCTCAGTGAACAGGTGGACATTTGAAGGGTTACCTACAGTTTATAAAAACATGTGCTGTAACAGAAGAGAAGCAGGTACCAGAATAAAGGAAGTTTTCAGGAACTCTTTAGAGAAATGTAGACTAAAAACCTCTGACGTTTGGAGTTAAGAGTGCTTAAACTGATTTAGCACAATATTTCATAGAAGAAATATCATAAAATCTTTTGCTAAAATATGAAGCAGCATGCAGAATGTTCTAATTACCCTACAGTGAAAGGAAAAGGCATCATTCTGCTTTATTTTGTATTATTTTTTACCACTGCATCTTTCTTACCCTTGCAGCAATTATTGCCACTCAGAGCAACACTTAGACCTTATCAGGCCCTCCCAAAATATTCAGAAACATTTCTTATTATCTAGGGATAACACAAATAACATGAAAAATACTAGTATAATCAGTGAAAGTTCCGAAAGCCATATGCTTCTCAAGTTCTTCATGTGTTTTTGTGTCCTAGAAATGCTTAAACTGGTGCTAACAGAAAACGTTATAGTGGGAAAATTATATAACAGTAACGATAAAACTACTAAGTGTGAAGTACCTGATTCTTATGAGAAATAAGCTACTTGTTAACAACTTTTTCCATTGCAAATCCTATATTCTAAAAAGTTGTTGCGAATATAACATTAGAGGGCGAGAAGCAGTCCTTCCAGAAAAGAGAATCTAACTGATGGAGGTCAAAAGCAACGTCAGACTTGACTTGGATCTTAGCTGCTGCCTACAACCAGTGCAGAATATCAGGCTAGTACGTTCCAGGCATAAAATATCACATAATCGTTACGCTATCCAAGCATTTCCCACGCTGCAATGAGAAAGGTTGTGTTACCACATACTGCTTTTTAAAAGCTTAAGAGAGTCCTCTGCCCTCTTAAATGTATGCAAAAATCGTCAAAGGTGGAATACTGTTTTCAGTCTTTTGGAAAGAAAGCAGCAAACACTCAGTGACCTCGTTCATTGCTTCAGGGGTTACACACATCAGCCTGACAGCTGCATGTTAGTCACCACTATCATCAAAAGCATTAATGTGGTCACCTCATCTTTATCCATTGATGGATAAAAGCTGTTTGTGTTCCCAGGAGCATTTTCATACTGAACCAAGAATTTTTAGATTTGGGCAGAGGTACTGAGAAATCTTAAAATACCTCTTCAATACCCTTCCAATCATGTTTATTCAAATTACAGAGGTTTCAGTATGAAATTACAGATAGATTGCATATAAATAAATGCTTTCCTAAGTTAAGTATCTGTACTCCTTAATGTGGTATCACCACCGATACAAACAGAAATGTTAACTGTAATGACTGTAGTCTGTGAGTGCTAGAAGAAGAGTCTCAAGATGGGAAGATCTAACAGGAACCCAGAAGGAGTTTGAACTACCTTTATTACTAACGTACACCTGGTATGGTGGCTAGACAGGACCTGATTTTAACTGTTTAGATATGCAACATCATTTGTGTTTATAGAATTGAGAATAAGCTACAAAAAGCAGGCCATTACAGATATGGTCCCCAAGAGCTGTTTTCAATTTTCTTCAAATAACTTCTAAATAATCTTGGCCTTTACACTTGCTGGCAACTTATTCCTAAAACAGCTTAGGAATTCTAGTCAAAAAGGATCACTGTATTCTAGAAGAAATGAATAGGTGACAACAGAAGTCTGCCGGTCTCCAAGGCCTTGTCTAGTGTTTGGCACAGAAGAAATCTCTCCTGAGCACCTACCTTTCTCCTGTGACAGCCCTTTGCTGCAGATTAGAGGTTACAATAATTATAGAATCTCATATAGAAGGATTTTAGGTTTTTCCCTTTCTAAATGCAAACAATATTTAATGCATAGTCACTGTGTATTCACATTAAAGTTACAAACAACATCTCTCTAACGTGATGAGCCAGCACACTGCTAGTAAAACTCCAGCCTCTGGGTAAAAAAAATTTAAAAAAAAAAAAAGTCTATATTTATTAGCAGGAAAGATTTTATGAAGAGGTACAAAGACAGGAAAGTGTCAAGAAAATACCTCCTTTTCTACTTTGAGGTCGTAAATCGTGTGTAAACTTAAGCCTAACTATAACTGTACATATCCTTATTTACTACTGAGAATCTGAAAGTATAAAAAGGCAACAGCTCATTTTAATTAAAAAAGGCTCTAAATATAAGCTAGACATTGACAATAAATCCAGTTATTCTGACAGGCTTTAGTAATTCAAAATAGGACCTAACAGAAATTTGATGCTTGCAGTTTAACCAACCTAGCTGCAAGAATACTTAAAGGACGCAGTATTTCTAAACAGTACAGACAATTGTGAGATATCACACAAAATGGTGATTCAATGATTTTCTTTGATGCACTGTAAGTACCAATCATCTATTGCAAGCAATGTACTGCTGGATACAGTACATTTATAATATCATCTACAACGTAACACCAAGGTAGATTGTGGGCAACCATATTCAGATTTTGGCTTCTGCATAGGTCCATTTGTTGTACTGTCTTTTGACCAGCAATACACCACTGATTCTGGTATTGCTTCTATTATACTGGAAACCTGAGCAATGATTCTCATATGGAATTGAATCCAAACCAGAAATCTCGACCAACTGAACGTGAGGGCATACATATGTATAAGGAATAAGCTCACAGTAAGAAAGAAGGTATGTTTAAGGAAGATCCTGGAACCAGGAATTTTACTATAACTAATTTACACAAAATTTCCACTTGTATACAGAAAATGAACAACCACCAGCACCACAGCCAAAAGTATATATAGACATACTACTTTATGGACAGAAGAAACACTGAAGAAACAAGAAGCTGGGGGAGATTACATACTGCTGTAATTGGATGAAACTGTTCTGCTTGTCTGCAATACCCACTGAAAAAAAAAAATAATAATAATGTGGTGGGGTTTTTTTCTGATAAATTATTATTAGAATAAGTATATATTCATTTTACAGGGAATGAGAAAGGATCCTTCAAGAACAGAAAGTTTCCTATAAAGACTAATATGTATATATGGCAAGTTAAAGGGCCCAAAATCTATCAAAATTAATATATTAATAAACATAGGTAGCCTGGAAAGCATAGGCTTAGGCACAGCTAACTTATGGTGCAGAGCACTGTAAAATACATAGGTTTGGGTATGCTGTCTGGAGGCAAATTATTGGACTTCTTTAAACATGGCCATCATTCATAGCCTGAAATACTAGATGCTGAGATCTTTTTTCAGAAATTAACGTCTTTGTGCCAACATTTGTAGAGTTTCCCACAGCCAACCATAACAGAGCATCTATTCTTGTCACAAAAAGAATACAAGGATAGGACTTCCATTGTTTGACAAAGCATTCTCTTCCAAGAAGAGAATGAAAGAGCATTTTGAAACCACTACCACAAAGACCAATAGAACAAAACAACTAAAATAATTACAAATGGTGAAAGTTACTTTACAACTCACAGGTTAGAAAAAAAATTTGGTAAGATACTTGTGGATACATTTCCATGCTACACACGCACTGCGCTTTTTAATCAGGCAGTTAATGTTTGGAAATGAGCATTCTGAAACAGAAACTAGCATTTGTTCAAACAAGAAATATCAAGTGTCAATAGGCTGACACTTGCACCAGTCTAGAAAGAATTACTGAAGTGACCTGTATTCTCAAAGTAGGGCAACAAGGATTAAATCAGCTTTGAATATTCAAAAGAATAGTCAGGCTTGCTGACTGTCTACTATCATATACAGTAAAATATGTACAAAACTCTAATTTTCACAGGATTTGACCAACAGAGCATTTATTCTTTCTATGTGAGGTATGTGGTACTCCTTGAAGAACACAGAACACTATCTAAACATAAATGCAAACCCACATCAGAAGAAGCTTTTAGAAGTTCACATAGGTCAAAATGTATAACTTACAGCAAAAGGTTAAAGAAAACCTGTTTTTTTGTGTGTCATCAAATGCTTACTTTCTAGACTGCTCATAGGTTCCCATTATACAATGGATTGTGAGAACAATTTGTCAATTCTTCTCCCTATCTTCTGTTGGAGGACACAAAGAGATGGACTCAGTTTGTAGGGAAAGATTCATGCTATCAGGAAGGCAAAAAAAAAGAAAATCCATCTGTAAAAGAACTAAAGCAATGGAAGAGATGATCTCAACCCACTGCACAATCTCTCTTAATGAATGTTCTTGAAAACCGCTATACAGGTTCTGCATCTATGCAGGGAGCTTAGATAAGTAAACACTTAAGCCTCCTCCAACCCTTTATTTTTGTGATTCAGGAAGAGTTTTAATGTTTGGAAAAAACCTTGAGTAATGCCAACAGACTTACACCTAAATACCAATAATGTTTGCTATAAGAAAACTGAATGCTAATTAGGCTTCTACCTATATCAGGATTAAAAGATGCAGTAAACTAACTTTGTTATTCTTGTGGCAAATGCAGCTGGAGAATAAACAAAACATTCCTTTTGTTGGTTTTACTTATGTATTTTGCAGCTTCATTTTTCTCCAAACTGAATTATCCGCAATGCAACTATATTGGGATTCCTTTTGTGTTTCAATTGCTCCGTAGTGTGCTTATTTCTCACCTTGTTGTTTACAGCATATGAAAAAGGTGAGGCAGGTGTTGCACATAAGGCTGACACTGTCAGCCATAAGCTGCTCTGTGGTCAGCATCTGTTTTTATGTATGCATGAGGTAAAGTATTACTGTTAGAAGAAGTTTCCAAAGAGATTCAGAAGTAAATTAAAGAAGCTACCCAGCTGGTGATTTTAATGACTAGGTAAAAATAATGAGAAAGAATAATCAGACACAAAACATGATTTCATTGGAACTATTTTCTGATTTTCTTAAGCAAATAAAGTATGCATTTTTAAGGTTAAATAATAAACTAGTGTCCGGCGTGAACTTAAAAGTAATTTACTGCTTCTGTGATCTAAAGCAGAACATATCATAATGCTCTTAAATCCACACTGGGTTGGGGGTGGGAGAAAATAACAAAAAGCCAAATTTCTCTCACAAGCCTGCAGATGATGTTTCTAGAATACAAAGTATGTTCTACCAATAAGTTGATAGGATGAAATTTATCAGAAATTTAATTAAAACAAGTCATATGTGTAAAATTAAAAAGAAGAACTACAAAATCTGTCCAAGGTCATCTTCATCAACCTATACGCGGGGGAAAAAAAAACCAAACTGACTAGCATTTGTTATTATTTCCTGTATTTCCTGTGTAAGAACAACATGAGTTATTTTTTTCATCTTGAGAATTCTTGTTGCAGCTAAAGTGTGCCCTAACACACAGCATCTTAGTGAAGAAAAACAATCTGGGTCTGCAGTGGACAAGTCAAACACGGGGCAGCAGTATGTCCTTGCAGCAAAGGAGGCCAGCCAAAGCCTGGTCTGTATTAGTAACAGTGCAGCCTACTGGTTTAGGGAAGTGAGCTGCTTTCCTCTCTTCAGCCTCTATGAGGCCACATCTGGATACTGTTTCAGGCTCCCCAGCACAAGATAGATATTGGCATACTGGACCAGATCCAGTGGTAGGCCACCAAGCTGGTCATGGGGCTGGAGAACACAACATACAAAGAGATGCTGAGAGGGCTGAACCTGTTCAGCTTGGAAAAATGATGATCAGAGGACACAGAAGATAAAGCTAAACTCTTCTCAGGGCTGTGCAGTGACAGTACAAGAGGCAATGGACAAGTTGAAGTGTGGGAAATTCTAATTATATATTAGGAAGAAAGGGATTAGGGTTGGGTTTTTTGGTTTGTTTAGACCATGCAGGTGGTTAAATACTGGAACAGCTTACCCAGAGAGGTTGTGGGATCTCTGTCCTTGCAGGTGTTCAAGACTTGACTGAACATGACCCTGAGCAACCTGACCTAATTAGACATATTTGGAGTAGGCACTTGGACTAGATGACCTCTGGGGGTTCCTTCCAACTTAAATTGTGACTCTACTATTCTACTAAGGAAGCATCCAAATACAATTTTTCAGAGTGCTCCAATTCAGTAGGGATTTAAATAAGTTCTTTTTGGACAGCAAAACTAATTGTCTTCCTACAGACTTGTCTTCCTTAGTCACCAAATCTCTTGCCTCCCGCATAAAAATTCCTATATCCCTTCCAGGAAACACCCAGTGGACAAGAGATACAACACATGCCATGGTTAGACACAAGCTGATTTTCTAGCTGGTAAATTTGTACTGACCAGTGAGCTAGCTGCTTTCAAACAGAATACAAATAAACTTTTTTTCCCCCCACTATAGACAGTTATTACAATTCTCTTGCAACTGCTACTTTCATGAAATTCTGGACACTGAATATCTTGAAGACCTCTAACCTTTTGAAGCTATTGGTTCACAAATTCACAGTGACTGTGAGAAGACAGGCAGTGCACTTAGGCTCTTAGGAAACCGCGTTCTGAATCACTGCTGGCTAATACACAGGGCAAGCAGCTTGAACTATGGCTCCACTTACTCTTGTACTTTCTGACACTGGCTTTGATTTAGCATCTCAGAAGTGGCCTTTGCATTTCCATACAAGAAAGAGTAAGACGTCCAAGAGCAAGATATTGCCTTACTCTTTCTTTTGCTCCTGTCAAAGGCCAGAAACAAATCCTTAGACACCAAGATTTGTCTTTCAAACCCAAGTTAGGTCAGGAATCATGAAGGCAGTATTACCAAGATTGCTTTGAAAACAAACACCTGTTCAAACCAGATCACGTTAAATCACTAACTTTAAGCAAATCATTCTTCCATAGTGCAGGCAGTGAAAGTCTGTAGGATTACCATAGGATTGAACAGGATTACCATAGGATTGAACAGATGTAAGCGAATCAGCCTACTGCAGATCACAGTGTATAGGCATGGGGGAAATTCCATGTTCTTCCTCTAGCACATTCATGTTATTTCATACTTCTAGTTATATTTTCGTAATTTCCATGTATACATTGTACTGTTACATGACAGTCACTGGCTGGAGAGAAGATTATTTCTTCAGCATTTTGAAACTGCATAAAACCATTTTTCTTAGAAATTAATCTCCATGTAGAAAGAGGAATACTTTCCAAGAGAAACATAAAATATCCTTTTTGCTTTTAAATCTTGTCTTGCATTCCTACTGTTTCCTGTACTGTTGGTACATTTCTCTGGATTCCCAATTTGAAGAAAGTAATTTATTAAGTAAAATTTACGTAAACTCCCTACACTTCATAAGTTCCTCACTTGAATTTGAGACTGCCATTTCAAGACTGAGAACTGTTCTTTCACCTAGAGATTAAATCTTTTCAGACTTCTCCACTGGTCATAGAACAGCTTTGCTTTGCTTTCCCCAGAAGAGGCAAAGAGACACACATAATTCGTCTGGCAGCTGGTCTCCCTGTTGGCAGTATGCTGTACAGACATTTTATCATGAGGCTAAATAAATATATTTAACTTTCACATTATAAATAAAATTGCCACTTCAGGAATAACCACTATCTAATATTATTTTATTTAATAAAAGCCTTAATATAACCAAAACTAACCACAGAAGAAAAAAAATTAATGCAAAAGTACCAAAAATATGTGCACCATAGTAGAAAAAAAAACAAACCACCAAACCAAAAAACAGGCATAAACTTTTAACAAGCCTCGATTTTCCTGACATGATATTGGCAGTATATGCAATGATTCTAAAATTAATCTTTTTAGCTACCTGCATTTATTTTTTTAATCTGTATTTGCTCTGCCCGCAAGTTTGTCTACATTTGTTTCCCAGATCCACCACCATCCCTTGCAATCTGTAGCTGTGATTACTTTTCACATATGCACACAGCTAGCTTAAGAGGGCACGTAAGCAGATGAATCTCACTAAAACACCAACAAACTTTCTTGAGACTCATCAGAGCAATTCCTTAAACTTGAGCAACTGAGACTTTCCAAAAAGAAAGATGAAAGAAACTGGAATAAATGGACTAGACCATCCTTTTTTTTTTTTTTTTTTTAATGTCATTATAGAGCTTAGGAAGAAAATGCAATTATTTCCCCCTTACAAGCTTCTCTTCCATTTTTTGTTACTGAAATGGAGGAGTAAGCCATTATTATTTGCTATTAATTTTATTAATTATTATTAATATGTTGCATTATTAATTTTTGCTGCATTTGTGATATACCAGTAACTTGTCAAAGCTTATTGTCCAGTAATGGGGCTTTTATGTTTTTGTTTAGTTTTGTTGGGGTTTTTGTTTTTTTTTTTTTAAGCAAGTTGTGAATCCAACAATAAACAAATTCTGAATTCTTTATACGGTATTTGGCTACAGACAGCATTACTATAGCAGAAAAAAAGACAAAGGAGAATGAAATCTTAAACTTCAAAACTTTTTTCTGGATTTAAAATGCATTCGATACACATGATGATACGACTGACACTTGCAATTATATGAATATTTGCTGACTACTTTAAAAAAAAAAAATCATTCCAAAGAGAGAATAATAAATTTTAAAAGGCTGTAGAAATGAAATTGTTAATGAAAACCAGGAAACAATACTTACTGGAGGATTAAAAGGCTTGGATGTATCAAAATTAAAAACTTTAAAATTTGCCACATTTTTGTTTTGATATAAGACAGCATATTAATATTGGTTATTGTACCTGTTTTATACCCCCAGTATGTGCTATTCTAATAACTTGACAGCTTAATTTTCCTTGATCTTGTAGAAAAACAACTATATTATGGGTTATTTGCTGAGCTAGTACTTCCACAGCAAGCTCAAAATTTGTATACAAGGCCTCATTTCTCTTGCCAGATTGCTTTTTATTACCAAATGTACTTTTAATGCTGGTTTTATGCTTTTCAAATTTTCTAAAAGCCTGGAGAATTTTCATGATCTTCTAATATGCTCTTATTAAAAATTCTTTGGAATTGTTTTGATATTGAAATATATTCTGCCATTCATCCATTAATAGACATCTGTCCACTACAATAAAATCTTCTTACATTTTTGTTTTATTTTAATCTGAACAACACAAAATTTGGGTAGTGGCTATTACATAGCACAGATTGCACAGAACACTAACTCTACGTCTGTGTAGATATCGGCTCTTTAGTACCCTTCTCATTCCATTGCCCTCTCAAATAGTCTGTCAGCAAAATGAATAAATAAGTAATGTCAAGGTAGGGTTGTCTGGTGAAGGTGATTCAAGGTAGAGAAGATTCAAAGTGATACTATCCCGTTGAGTGCCTACATCATGCATCACAAACACAAATTCATCTACTGGAACAATTGTCTAAATTACGCTTATTTTGCGGTTAATGGCATGGTAAAATTCACCATTCAGTACTAAGCACTTTCCAATGCAGTGAAACACTACTAACTGTTTGTTTCCAGTTCTAATTGCTTGCAATTTCTGTTTCTCTCTTTTTTTTAAGGAAAGCTTTTGAAGTGCTCTTTACATCCTTCTTTATGTAATCACTATTATGTCTGTATGCAGAAGTCTACATATTATAAATGCATGTAACACACAGAAGAATACTTATATACTATTCTATTCAGACTACAGAAGTTTTTTTGTTTAGCACATCCAGCCAATCTCTCCTGCCCTCAAGTGTAAGTAGACAAAAAAATAAGTTAAGGCTTTTCCTATGATCGTTATATGGAAGAGTCAGGTCACAGGTCACACCTCAACAAATTATCACAAGCTAGTTATATTAAACAGCACTTTTTAAAAAAAAAATTAGATTATTTCTTTTTTCTATTACTGATTAAATGGATCTAACAGTAAATATCTATTCATATAGGGTATCTCTGTTCCTAAGTATTATACTTTCACTAATTTAGAACATGGGTTCTCTAAAAGCAGCGATCACATTAGAACTTACATTGAAAAAAGTATCAAGCAAAATTCTAAACTAAAATTGAAACATTTTTTTACATTTTGTAATTCAGCTCTTCCTAAGTATTTTTTTTTTTTTTTTGGTAATCTTCGTAATCCATGATGTTAAAATACACATTTACATCATTTGAAAACAGCAAATAGTGTGTCATTTGATTCTGCTGTATTGCAGAAAGATATCTAAGGTCTGCAGTGATGATCTGCACATATAAAATACTTCATGTATGCTCCTTTTATTAATGCATTCCCATTACAGAACCCACTTGCAGAGTTCTGAAACCTTAAGAAGTTGTGGACAGTTAAGACTCAGAAATAAAGTCTGAACCCAGATTTTTTTGCTTTATTTTGATCTTCCAACTCTTAAAAAAAAAAAACAAAACACACACAAAATTGTATCTTCTTCCTCCTCCGTTGCAGTTCTCATTTTCTCCCTCATGAGCTGTCCAATATCTGGCAGCTCACCTCAATCCCCTGCCCTGCAGCTCAGAAAGCTGCTCTAATTCAAAAGCCTAGAAAGAGACCAACACAATCACTCTGGTAAAAAAAAAAAAAAAAAAAAAGAGGTCGATGGCTGTGCGTCAGGCACAATCATCAGGTTTTGTATGACTTTTTCTCGACTTCCATCATTTGGATATAATATCATCACCAATTGGGTATACAAGTCTGAAAGAACACGTAGTAGTTAGAGATTTGCTGTGTGACCAGTGGAAAGGGCCACTGAAATGCCAGATCATCAAATAATGTGCTGTGAAAGTTGGTTCTCACTTCCACCTTTGTTTCATGGAACGTATAAAGTGTTAAGTGAATCAAAAATATTAAAAATAACTTTTTTGCCATTTCAGTTCTCATTTAAAATTTCTCTCCCCCTCTCCAACATTTTCTTACTTTATGTGCAGCTTTAATTACAGTGCAACTATTGGCACTTCCCCCATAACCATGATACTGTTGCAGTGGTACAAACAGCCCAAATGACAGAGAGCTTGAGGAGATTTTGGTCAAGATCTGCCAAAGACCATTAGAAGCTGCAATGGAAACCACGCAAAACTATACTGCCTATTTGAGATCACACCTAGATAGTTTCCAATATAACAAGCAACTAGGATTAAAAAAAAATCTGAGGTAACATTTGAATTATCCATTTAATAATACAACATTGACAGTCAGGCTTTTGTGACTCATCTGATTATATTGATACTATGTTGGTGCTCCTGAAAAAGGTGACATATACTTTTAAGCATCAGTAAAAGAAATTAGCCAATCTTTTTCCCATCAACAACCTATTATCTTCAGCTTTTACAACAGGAACACATGCTTATATGAATCAGCATAGAAACCAACTCTTTCAGTACGATACAAGAGTTTTTTATATAAAACAAATTCATTTTCCAGAACACTCAAGTTTCACCTCCTCTAATTACTGAGGGTTCTTTTTATACCTTTAGAGCTAACATATCAGCTGAAGACATTCATGTCTTATATGTAAGTGAAGGCTTTAGAATATTAGTTATGCTGACACCTGAAATAAATGCTGCTTCTAGCAAGCCATCTCTGCACTTACATTTCATCTGTTATCCAAACTTTACTTCATAAGACAGGATCTGTGAGTGAGTGTACTTAGATGTGAATTTATTTACCACTCAAGCTTTCTACTGATTTTCATCTAAATTTAAACTATCTTCAGTATGGATAAGTAGGACCCATTAGTATTTTTAAAACTTCTTTGTCTAGCTTTATCTTAGGAGAGTTCTCAAAAAAAACCTCACAGTTGAGCCAAATACTTAAAGAGTAGAGAAAGTAAGAACAAACTCAATTAATAGTAAAGGTCTCCCACTGAAGAAAAAGATATTACTAACTTCCCTGAATTTACATTTAAGGCTGTAAACACATCACCACCAAAAGTTGGTTTCTCCTAGTAAACAACCTCTCCAGCCTCTCTCTTTTCTGTCTGCATATTCCCTTAACACATTACAAAGACATGGAAATTTTAAATTAATTTGACTCCTGACTTTCACAGTGACGATGACAGGAAAAGAGAGGCAAATAATAGTCACAGTATTGCTCCCTGAGAGCTAGTCTGAAATATTTGCAGCTCTTGGAAGTTACTCCTTGTAAACACGTGCAATGGCAGCACTAGATAGCTAGCAGCCTTCCCCTTGAAGGCTGAGAGACTGACTATCATGATCTTATCTTGATCGAGATACTTCCTGACTGAGGGCGAGCCAGATCTCTGGCAGTTTCTGCACAGTATATTATCTGGAACAAAACTCTTTCCCTTGCCAGCAGGCACTGTGCTATACTTCTTGCATCTGTCTTATCTATTCCAGATTATA
Source organism: Balearica regulorum gibbericeps (assembly GCF_011004875.1). Lineage (NCBI taxonomy): Eukaryota > Metazoa > Chordata > Aves > Gruiformes > Gruidae > Balearica > Balearica regulorum. Next base: position 103,233,717 of record NC_046184.1, read on the forward strand.
AGAAGCCTTTTCATGAGTTAGGCAGGGTAGCAATTTGGAAGCTTTCTCAAAAGCTTGAACTTGTAGACCCACTAAATAAGGCTTAATGTTTATAAACGACATGTCTGAGTAACTCAAAGCCTCTGGAAGAAGCTTTCCTGTCTCTTTGTTAGAGAGACAGTGGCTTTTTGGTGCCTGGCTACAAAAAAAGTGATCAATTGACTTCACAATCTGGGATGGTTATGAAAGAGGTTTGTAGTACAGGACAAAAGCCTCAAATACAGGCTTTTCTTTTAAACACAAACCCCAAATATTTTTTGCCACTGTAGTTGGGTTATTGCCTCAAAGATACTCTCAAAAAGTAGAACATAACACTTCATCTTAAAACTGTCATTGAATTCAATGGTGTACTCTGAGGACCACTGACCTTTGGCCATCTATCTTTGGAAAATAGTTTTTACTTGCACGTTATCAACAAGAAAAAAAAAATGGTAAAGCAGACCAGGGTCAAGCCTAGGTCTGCATTTCTGTGAGCTGCTGGCATATTTCCTTTGATAAAAAGCTAAACTGCCCTTTTCTAAGTTCAAATCAAAGTTTTAGTATACAAGTAGTTGGAACTGTAGACTGGTATGAAGCAATCATTATCCTAACATCCTCGAAGTGTGATGTTGAGGTAACAAAGTCTACTTGTCTTATGTTCAACATCACGTGACTGCAGGCTGTTTGGACAGGAGATGGATAAATACCTACCTCTACAGTGCTTGTATAAACCCATGGGGCACCACATCAAATTCAATCAACTTACCACACTTCTCAGTAAATAACCAATTCACTAACATTCTGGTCCACTGGCTTAAAAAACAATATTAAGATCTAGAACTGTTCTATTTTGGTTATTATACTGTATTTATACTGCATCCCAACAAAGAGGAAGTCAAGCAAAAACACCCAAGAGGCCCCCGTGGATGAACAAGGAGCTCCTGGGCAAAGTCAAACAAAAAAAGGAAGCCTACAGAGGGTGGAAGCAAGGGCAGATAGCCTGGGAAGAATACAGAGAAACTGTCTGAGCAGCCAGGGAGCAGGTTAGGAAAGCCAAAGCCCTGAGAGAAATTAGTCTGGCCAGGGATGTCAAGGACAACAAGAAAAGCTTCTATAGGTATGTTAGTGATAAGAGGAGGATGAGGGAAAATGTGGGTCCCCTCCAGAATGAAATGGGTGACCCGGTTACCCAGGATATGGAGAAGGCTGAGGTACTCAATGACTTCTTTGCCTCAGTCTTCACTGGCAAATGCTTGAGCCACACTGCCCAGGTCACGGAAGGCAGAGACTGGGAGAATGCAGAACCGCCCACTGTAGGAGAAGATCAGGTTCGAGAATATCTAAGGAACCTGAAGGTGCACAAGTCCATGGGACCTGATGAGTTGCATCCACGGGTCTTCAGGGAACTGGCAGATGAAGTGGCCAGGCCACTCTCCATCGTATTTGAGAAGTCCTGGCAGTCCTGCGAAGTTCCCACCAACTGGAAGAGGGGAAACATAACCCCCATTTTTAAGAAGGGTAAAAAGGAAGACCCAGGGAACTACAGGCCAGTCAGTCTCACCTCCGTGCCTGGCAAGATCATGGAGCAGACCCTCCTGGAAACTATGCTCAGGCACGTGGAAAATAAGGAGGTGATTGGTGACAGCCAACACGGCTTCACTAAGGGCAAATCATGCCTGACAAACTTGGTGGCCTTCTACGATGGGGTTACAGCATCAGTGGATAAGGGAAGGGCAAGTGACATCATCTGCCTGGCCTTGTGCAAGGCATTTGACACTGTCCTGCACGACATCCTTGTCTCTAAATTGGAGAGACACGGATTGGATGGATGGACCACTCTGTGGATAAGGAATTGGCTGTATGGTCGCACTCAAAGAGTTGTGGTCAATGGCTCAATCTCCAAGTGGAGAATGGTGACGAGTGGTGTTCCTCAGGGGTCAGTACTGGGACCGGCACTGTTCAACATCTTTGTCAGTGACATGGACAATGGGATTGAGTGCACCCTCAGCAAGTTTGCCGATGACACCAAGCTGTGTGGTGTGGTCGACACGCTGGAGGGAAGGGATGCCATCCAGAGGGACCTTGACAGGCTGGAGAGGTGGGCCCGTGCAAACCGCATGAAGTTCAACAAGGCCAAGTGCAAGGTCCTGCATGTGGGTCGGCGCAATCCCAAGCACAGCTATAAGCTGGGCAAGGAATGGATTGAAAGCAGCCCCAAGGAGAAGGACTTGGGGGTATTGATTGATGAGAAGCTCAACATGAGCCAGCAGTGTGCACTTGCAGCCCAGAAAGCCAACCGTGTCCTGGGCTGCATCAAAAGAGGCGTGACCAGCAGGTCGAGGGAGGTGATCCTGCGCCTCTACTCCGCTCTTGTGAGACCCCACCTGGAGTACTGCGTCCAGCTCTGGGGGCCCCAGTACAGGAGAGACATGGAGCTGTTGGAGAGAGTCCAGAGGAGGGCCACAAAGCTGATCAGAGAGCTGGAGCACCTGTCCTGTGAGGACAGGCTGAGAGAGTTGGGGTTGTTCAGCCTGGAGAAGAGAAGGCTCCAGGGAGATCTAATTGCGGCCTTCCAGTACCTGAAGGGGCCTACAGGAAAGCTGGAGAGGGACTGTTTATCAGGGAGTGTAATGACAGGACAAGGGGTGATGGGTTTCAGCTGAAGGAGAGTCGATTTAGATTAGATGTTAGAAAGAAATTCTTTACTGTGAGCGTAGTGAGGCACTGGAACAAGTTGCCCAGAGAGGTTGTGGATGCCCCATCCCTGGAAGTGTTCAAGGCCAGGTCGGATGGGGCTTTGGGCAACCTGGTCTAGTGGAGGGTGTCCCTGCCCATGGCGGGGGGTTTGGAACTAGATGATCTTTAAGGTCCCTTCCAACCCAAACCATTCTATGATTTTATGATTCTGTGATTTTTAATTAGTATTTTATAAAACCTGTGTTAAGAAAAAATATAATGACAAGTGACGAAAAATATTAATGAAAACTGCTCAGCAAGTAAAAATTACTGGTGTTGCACAATATATTGTAAAAGCTTAGACTCCATCGGCCAACTTACAGCCACCAGTGTGCATTAGAATGTTAGCTGGTAGTTTTGACTAGATATCCAGAGTACATATTTTTAAAGAGGTCCAGATAAAATAGTTCTCTCACTGCTGAGGCACTCCAACCTACATACTTGAATTATTATCTTCTACCTAACAGTACTATTACTAATGATATTTCATAGTTTCTATTTGTTAGTGCTGTAGGCTTACTCTATACCACATCATGCATATTTTGCCCAAATTTCTCTCATTTCTAACAGTGAATCTGCTCTTGCAGATCATCTTCTGCTTTCCCCCCTCTTTCGTGTAGTAGGTACTAAAGCACATTCTCAAAAGTAGCTTAAGAAATTATTTGTCACTGTTTAGTTATTTAAGAGTTCTTTATTTAAGTACAACTTGACAGATGGTGACAAAGCTAGTTCAGTGGCTGACCAGTTATAGTCTTCACAGGAATTAAGTAATTACAAAACAAACAGAAGACCCATGGTGAACTAGTCACAAAAAGACAATAGGCTTTTGTGGTTTGCCCAGGAACAATGGGGAAGAAATAAAGGTAAGAGCTTACCAGTATCATGCACCCAACTTTGATCAAGGAAGTTCCCCTGCATTGTTTTGTGTGCTTTCTGTTTGAGTAATGAAACTGGTTCCAGCCAGAATATAAGCAGAATTCTGTAAGCATCATCTGTCCTTTCTGGCCTGGACAGACAAGCCTGCACCTTATGGCCCATCAATGGCACTGAAATTCTCTTTATGTCATCCTGTTTTTTGATGATGCTTTACCAAAGCCACTGTTGGAAAGGAGTAACATTCTATAAAACACAAGGTCGGTCTATTACATTCTCACTTCTTTTCCCTCTCCCTGTACTTCTATAAGCTATTTGATCTACAGTTAGTATTCAGATATGGCATACAATGACTTTCAATTCAAAGATTAGAGAGCAATTACAAAGTATGGTTTACTGTTTTCTATAAAAGGATAATACTCTAAAGCTGGGTCCATTACACAGGGCCTAGGGTTACCTCTAACGAAAGGACATCAGAGGCAGAAGGTAGACGGAGATCCTAGAAAGTGTGAAATAGCTGTGGATGGTCTAAATGTCTGCATCACGGCTGTACTTCTAAAAGACTTTCAAAAGATAGTCACGACAATAAAAAGATCCTATAATCGTTTCCAGCATTTAGCTATTTTTACTCACAATAGGATACTGTCAAAGAAGGTGGTCACATCTAGTATATTCCAAGAGTTTTTAAAAATAAAACTGCCTCGTTTGTGAGTTTGTCTGCATACATGACCGCTTGTTAGGTTTGAGGTGTTTTCAAAAGAGAAAGGCACATCATAAACTTATAACATGCCTTCAAAATTCTACTACTTACCAAACGGCATATCCTATTTCTTTGTATCTAGTTTACTTATCTTCAGTAGACCAGGTGTCATATCAATTGCTTTAGGCTTCCTATATCTCCCAGTATTCCTGGTATAGCTTTTTGAACATCAGGTTTAGATGCACTTTCTCTTCTTTTTTGTAAGTGTGTCTGTAAGCTAACTCCAGAACTGCTGCACTAGTTGATGAGAATCTTCTTGAATAGCTAAAAATGTACACGCAAATAGATCTTCTGGCTATTCCACCAAAGTAAGAAAATTCAGTTTAAATATATTTTAGGAACGCAAAATGACCTCTAGCAGATTTACTGTATTAACTATCAGAAGCTTCATAAAGGTGCTCTAACTCTGCTTGCTGGTTTGGAGCAAGAAGTAAAAAAGAAAACAGAAGGTTAAGTTCATTAACACATCGCATTTTTGCTGTTCTTTCAAATTGTTTGGCTTAATTGTTTGTCTTGAACTGCTGCAAGTTACTCCTGATTCAGTCTGATACTTCTTATTTACTCGCAGAACAGGCAAAATATTGCCAATATTAGTATAAACTTGTTATCCACATAACTATCTCTACATAAAATTACTGATATAATTTCAAGATACTGAATTCTTCATTCTTGCCTCAAAACAAGTCTATGCTGCAGTGTAACAAGCTATCCTAACCTAGATTAATTTAAGTAACTCAAGTGCCAATAGCAGTTTCCTTTAAGTGGTACAAACTTCAGCACTGGATGAATTCACCCCAGTTCTTGCTAGTGCAAGTTGGCTCAGACTGAACATTTTCTGCTCCAGCTAGGTCAATATTTGTACTTAAATAGCTCAGGACTGTACGATGATGCAGCTACCATACTTTAAATATCTTATGAGCACCCTTTTATTTGGTGCCCATCCACATTTCTGAGCTCAGCTTTCAACAAAGCCACTTTCCAGCATTAAATGACTAATTACCTGTATTTAGATAAACCTCAAATCTCAAAATACTCAAGTTAGCAAACTTCAAAAAACAACTAAAGCACTTGTATGCTTGTTACATGTTTCATGGCTCACCTAACTAAGCTTCCAAGTAGATTGTGATTGATGTTTGCAGACTAATATACTCAGTGAGGCTTCTATAATATTTGTACTACTGCATCTGAACAGACAAGGAATCTTCCTCTGCTGCACTATGTTTCTTTGTGCTAAAACATTGCAAGCAGTTAGTATTTCTATTTTTATATGAATACTTATTGGTCATATTTAAGAATAATCAGTACTATTTTTAAACAGCCTGCCAAATAAATGCATTATAGAAATCAGTAAGTTACACTGTGCAAACCAAAGGGTTAACTATCAGCTTTAGGTTCCCTAAATACATAGTAAGGTAGACTGGGAAATTACTGAGGCTATATTAGATAGGTGTGCTTGTGTCATGGTTTAACCCCAGCTGGCAATTAAGCATCACACAGCCGCCCGCTCACTCCCCCTGGCAGGGATGGGGGAGCGAATCTGAACTGAATTCAGTTTCATGAGTTCTGAAGCTTTAGCTTGCTGCAGTTTTTTTATATTAAAGTTTCTTAATGCTTTAGTATGTTTCAACAGCTTTTGAAATGATTCGAATAACATAACAAAGAGCCAAAGAACAGAAAATAAAGCAATAGCGTTCCCATAAACACTCTATGAAACTCAGAGAGGGAACGCATTGTTTTTAAACCGAGGAATTCTTTGGTTCCAGTATGACTCCGACCTCAGCTTTCTGTAGAATGCTTCACTCACCATACATGCAGAATGCACTTTAATTTCATCCTTGGGTTGTATACACATATCCCTGGTATATTTAGTAGCACTTTAAAAGTATAAAATCTATTCCCTGTGCCCTCATCAATTTGAAATTACCATTTTAAGGCTGATTAAATAAGGATTAGTGCCAATGTTCCACTTATTAGTCTGTGTCTTCAGCTGGAACTGATGATGTAGTATTTGTCAATAACTAGTTCACAGCCTTAAACGCCACAAAACGAAACCTCTGCAAGACGGTCCATCTGTCAGAAGATTTTGTAGCAGGCTCCCATGTAGAAGAAAACCATCTATTATAGGATGATACAAGCTTAAAGTGGCATGTATCACAGCTGTTTGATTACTACCGGGAAGATGACTTGCATCCCCCTTACAGCCCTGTATCAGAATCCAACAGTGATGGATTGAATTTCCCTTGTGTTAGCATGATGATGGATTACCTCAGCAGTATATGTAAGAAAGGTAAAGTCTGGTCCAAAATTAACACCATGACTAAAAGATGCTGGCCTAAATTGTGATTTCCAGCAGCTCTGAATAACTAGTGAAACATTTGATAGACCTTTCAAAAGTCTAAATGATGAGATTATAATCTGGGAGTTCTCCATAAAGACCCTTATTACATGAGCACCTGGAAGACACTGATCAGGCAGCAGGTTCAGAAATTCAATGATTTTGTTCACAGCGTCTGAACTCAAACATGCTCTACTGTCCAGAAACACACCATTTCCATCACTTCATATGAACACTACGTTCCAATTAACAAAACATCATACCATGAACTGAGATCTAAATTATCCTGTTGGTCTACTAAGGGAAAAACAAAAGTATCCAAAGTTGTTAAATCAGTGTTACAGACTAAGAGAGAAACAAACAAGAAAATCCCCAGTGATTTAAATCTTGCACTGAATTGTCCCGTTTCGCCAAAAATCTTGGTGAATACTAGTATTTCACATATGAATACCACTACGTCAGTACGTTCCTTAAACTCAAACACAATTTTGCCTGTGACATTTAGAAACATTTGGGGTTTTTTTCTTTATATTTTTGGGGTTCTTGGTGCAATGAATCTAGATACATTGTAGCAATACAGACGACTTTGACTGGACTCTATTCATGTAGCACTTGCAAGTCATTAAACACAACTAGTTAATTTAAAGCCTTGTCTAAATTATATTGCATTATATTTTGTGTTGTAATTTGTCATAACATTTTATAGCAGTTATCAAGATAATTGCATTTTGAGGTAAGGTTCAAAGAGCAGGGAACATAGCAACATAAATTAAAAGGGTTTTAAACAACCAGATTTTATTTAAATCCCCAACTGTATTCAGTTAAACAAATTTACCTTTCTATCTAGACAAAATGTATGCCTATGTTTTAATAAAAGCCTAAATTGAAAACCTTTAATTGTAATTGCTTATAATTTTTAAGTTTGAGTTTATACAAAGCAGCTGAAAAGATAAGGTCTGAAATGATGTCCTACTGACAGTTTAACTTGGCAGGGGCTGGGGCAGAGAGGATTGTTTTGTTTCAGCTGGGTTCCAGCTTCAGATGATGCTTTGCTAGCATTAACTTCTGATTTCACTATAAGAATTCTCTACATATAGGTGTGTGAATATGGAACTAGAGGAATTTTAATAATTTAATGTGCCTTTTGACTGAGGAACATTCTCAGATGCAAAAGGCACTTAAATATTTTTAAAACTGCAGAAGTAAGATGATTTTAATAGTCACTGAATCCTGAAGAACCATACTAAGGCACTAACACTTTGTTGTGAACATCTTCCTCACAGCTAGGGCAAGACAGCAGCAGCAGTCTCCCACAGCCAGGAGCCATCTCCATTTCTAAACAGCAACACCTTCTTGATGAGCTGCAGGCCAGGTAACACTACTCTATGAAGCAGAAATCATAAAAGTATTATAAACCTCCCACTCTTTGGTTTAAAAAAAGATAAACAAATTTTGTGGAGGTGGTATAGCAAAGGAAAGAAACACGTGCGATCCAGCTTAGCTAATTTTAGGTGTCTTGCTCAGACAGCTCAAGAGCCCCTCTTTACAGAGTTCATGGAGAAGCAGCGCAGCATTTTGATTTCATCCATCTGGCTTATTTTAGGCACCTACTCAATATTAGCATGACTTAGACCCTGTTCCTTTCCTCTGAATATTCAGGGATGGATAGTCTACACAACTGTATTAACTGGCATATCCATGACCTACAGGAAGAAAGAGGGAAGAGTAATGAAGAGTGGCTTGCTTTCTCCACTGTTACACAAGCTTAATTATGACAGTACCTAACTAGGCAGTACTTGACCACCATTACAATTTTTTTAGTTTAACGCTGAACTACATGGGAGGGATAAAAACCAAAATATGGCTGAATTGGGCACATTTAGTCTAGAAAAAGGTTGTTGTTGTTTGGTTTTTTTTAACAGGAGTTTCATTGGAGAACATTTATGAGAAGGCACAATAACATAAATATTTCCTCCATATCTTCTGCAATACCACCTAGCTTTACCACACAGGCTGCAAATTGTGGCATTCCTCAAGTTATTGTAAAAAAAATATTCAGATGTTATAATTTACTGACTTAAGCACATTATAAAACCTATTCTGATCCAGACGCCTCTATAGAAAATGGATGCTACAACCTACAAGAAATACGGATACTCAGTTCTGAAGGGGTAAAATGCACTTGCTAATTGACAGGTGTTTACTTAAACTCATATCTTTTCTTTTATTTCATCTCAAATTCAGAAGAACTAGCAAATGAGAAGGGTAGTCAGCTGTATCTGGTATGTTGCTAAACACATTTTCAGCATTTTCAAAATTCTGAATAGAAGGGTTAATACTTAGAAATTATCTGCTATCTTGCATATTCCTGTGGTAGGTTATGATAGCCCTGGGCTACTGAGATCTCATAAAATGCATTCAGGTATGGAAACGTGCTGGAAAAACTTTAACATAACTAAGCAACCAATGTCCCATCAAGCAGGAGGTAGAAACAGGTAAGAAGTCAAAAACTAAAAGACATTTGAACTGTTCTGATAGATTTAACACACCGTTCCGATAAAGGAAAAAGGGTAATGAGGAGAGTGCTACTGAGAAATGACATATTTGAGTCCAACAAAGTATTTTCCCATCTATTAGGATTTTTAAATTCAAACACAACTTAACCTCACAGTATTCATAACAAGTAGTTTTGTAAATAGCAAACCTAATGAAGCCTGCTTTTCTATGCATTATATTCTACAACTCAAAATTACCAGACAGTAAATGTGTTTGTTTAGTTTCAGGTCAGACAATTTCTACTGCTCATCTTCATCTGTAACGCTAGAGGTAACAGCTTCACAAACAATAGAAAAGCAAAATTTCAACAAGTCAGCTGATCTGCACTTTCATTTTTTTCCTCTCTTTCACTGAAGCATTAAAAGTCTTCTGCCAAAGTCAACTCAGTTTGGGTACCAGGTCCCACTCTGGAAAGCCAGCCTGCTACTGTGCACAATTTTCAGGATTGTACTGTGGAGGCTTGCTTACTCCAGCTGTTTGGTGGACAGACAGAGCAAGATCACCTGATTTGGGACTGTGGCAAGGTCCAGGCAAAATTTTCTCTCTAGGTTCCTCTTTCCCTCCCTCTCCTTCTGCCAGCTGGGCAAGAGACACTAGACCTGCTACACGGCACAGAGCTGTTTATGGTATAATACCAGGTGGCTCATGCCACCTCTCCCTCAGTCAGGAACCAGGTGGCTTAAGTTACAGTGAAAGTGAGGTGGTTAAAGAACATATGCTTGTGCAAATACCGTGAAGCGCTTAACACCATAACTTTTTTTGTGTGTGTTTCCTTGGTTAGAATTCTGATATGGGACAGGAAAAGTACCCAGGACAAATCTGCACGCATTTCAGCAAACAGGCAATACATATCAAACTTCAGAAATTTTTTGGCACCAACAGCAAACATAATTAATGAAACATTTAAGATCATTTTCCTAGAGATAATCTGAGAATTGGAAGACCTCATCTTCCAGTGATATTTGTCTTGTACTACACGGAAAACAGTGACTATGCTAGCATATGCTTAGTGCTGAAATCAAGAGGTTCTGGGCATGTTTCATGGGGCAGCCCACATGCATTTTCCCGTAACAATACACTTGTTAAGTTGGCTATATTCATACCACTGATAATTCTAACAAAGGAAGAGATGACAAAAGCTCTCCCTGAAATTGGAAGAAGCTGTAAGTGTTAAGCACTACAATCTGATTTTTCTACATGCATAGCCAGCAAAAGTTACATTCATTAAGCATGGTGAACATGTGAGCTGAGAGTGCATCTCAGTAGGCATAAGACACATGAGAGGTTCAGATCTTGCTTTTATCTCTTAAGGACGTTTTTGAAAAAGAAAAATAGAATAATTTGCTTTAAAATACATTTCCTTTACACTTATTGAGTACTGAAGTTTCCAGAAGAGAAAAAAACCTTGGCACCTTATCTACCTTATCTATGCTTTCCTCACTTCTATTCAACTATTTCATTTCCATATCTTCTTATCCTCAGAAACTAAACTAGATGCCTTTAGAATCCATCAGTGCTTCATGCTTCAATAATCTTTCCAGTAATTTTTAACACACATTTGTTACTCTATGTGTAAAAATGTTTCACTCAGGCATCTTTTTCTCAACCTTTCCTAATCTGTTTTGATTTTCCCCCTTTTTCTTCCTGCAAGAATAAAGAGTTCATTTGACATTAGCCATCCTCTCCCTAAATACATAAATTTTGCTAAAATCACCATAGAATATATTCTTCTTTTTCAGTCAAAATAAGCCTCTTAATCTTTCTTCAGAAATTAAATCTTTGAAGCCTGGTATTATTTTTGTCTCTCCTCTTTGACCACTGACGAGAAATTATCTAAGAATCAGTACTGAAAACTTTAGCCTGGGATTTGGTCTAAACATTGCTTCCAATAAATTAAGAATTCTATCTTTTGAATGTAGATAATGTTCAAGAGCATTTTTTTTTCCTAGTCACAGTGCTATGTTCTTTATATTGATTTAGCACAGTACCAGGCAGACAGAGAGAAAAACCACTGCCATTTTCTTCCAAACTGCTGCAGCCCATTACCTCTCAGTTAACTATCTCATAGGAAAGAAAAAATTTAAAAAAGAATATTCAGTATAATTGTCCCTATACCACCCTGCCAAAAAAAAAAAAGTAAAAAAAAAAAAAAAAGTAATTTTGTTCTTATGGGGATCTTCATTTGTAATGCAGTTCTGTTAATCTAGAAGCAGCTGCAACATGACGCATTTCGCCTGGAGCTTTAATTTGATGACACTATATTAGAAGTTCCAGTTGAGAAACAGTTAACAGCCACAAAACTATGTTTATATGCATGTTAGTACAACAGGTCTTTGATCGTGATCAAGCCCATGGGCACTACCATTATATAAATATTAAATTGCATCCACAAAATCATATAAAAAGATGGTTGCTAAGCAAAACATTCAAAAGGAGGAAATGCTAGACTCAAGGCAGCCTGTGAAATCCAGTTCTTGTATATTATGATACAATTCCTAATTAAACAGTAAATTATTACCTTTCACCATCAGGACTCCTGCATATTGCAGTGAACAAGTTCACTGCGAACTTATTTTCATTCTTACATACACTGTATAGTCCTCTACTTTAAAACACAAACCAGTATCTAACTAGTATCTGGTACAGAAAATAATTATTTTCTTTGTGAACATTTCTACCGTGTTCCACTGATGTATTTAAGGACTTCACAAACACCACAAATTTATATTCAAACTCCCTTTATGGAATTAAATACTATTCTTAAATCTGTGTTACAGTTGTGTTCAAAGTCTCAGTGTCTGGCAGCCAGGTGGAGCAGCTGCAGGGAAATTCACCTTAATCCATCACTCCCATGTCTAGACCTATTCAGTATTGAAAGCCTCCTTCAGGAGCCAGAGCCATCAGAACTAGAAATCCTCCATGTTGGTGCTTATAAGACGCCTGCATGATTAACTGCTTATATATGTTGATTATCTCATTTTGCCTTCATTCACTTTCTATCTCATTATTTAATTGCAATGTCATGGATGATTCGGCCTTGTTTCAAATCAAATACCAGAAAACAAAATAATTTCAAACACAGAGCATTCAAAAATAAGTCTTACTGCAGAGCTCTCTTGAAGTTATATTCTGGATGGTGAAAGCCACTGTATCCGTCACAATAGATAACAACACATTTATATAAATTCAAAGCACTCCCTTTCCAAGGACTTTGAAATATTTTTAAGCTGTACTGGATCACTCCTTCAAGACATACCCATAGAGATAGCATACTGCCCTTTTAACCAAAGATGAAAGAAGCATAAACACATGCCATCAGTTTCCACTGCACTGTACCGTTGTAATCGATATTACTTTAACACTTGACTTTGCTTCAATCATACTTCCATTTGCAACGTAGCTCTTGCTACATTGACAATACACCAATAGCAAACAAACAAGCATTACCATCCAACTGCCTCTACTGTTTGTTTGCTGATTTTTCTGCCATTTTTTATTAATAATTTCTAATAAAGGGCCTAACACATGAAACAGATGTTACATTATGTTAAATAAACAGCTTTTATTTTCACTTTTATCTCACAAAGAAAAATGCATTTATATGGGTACACTGCAACAAATCAGTTACTGTTGGAAACTAACCAATGTTTCTAAACTAAATGGAGGTAAATTCCATAAAGAGGATTAGATAGCTGGATTGGGGGTATTGATAGCACTTTACTATCCACTAACAGGGTTATGGATTCACAGATGATTAAAACAAATGAAAAAAAATAAACCAAATAGCATTACTTTTCAATGCACTATGAACTTACTGAAAGATATTACCATCTTACGTTAGCTTACCTCTTCCTCATCATGCCCCCAGTTTTTATCTAGATTCTGAGGAATTTCACTTGGGAGACTGAAGGTGTTATAGCTCCCAGCTATCTTGCAGAAAACTTGGAGGGACATGACTGTCACAACTGAGCAGACAGCAGAAGCAGATGTGAATCTGCTTCTCAAAGCACCATTCTTTGGTATGTTAAACTGTGTTAGCCAGCATGCTCCCCTGTGGCAGTAACGACCTGGAAACAGCTAGCTGCTAGCAATGCATGGTAGTATTTTACATCATCACTGCTAAAGCCATCAGAATCCAGAAGTTAGGATCTTTAGTCATGGTATTAACAGCTATGCTGAGTCATGTTAACTTCCTGTGATCAAAGAAGGCACCATCAGGACCTTGTCATGCTGTGCTAGACTTGGAAAGTCTGGGGTCTACGCTTGGGTCAGACGATAACCTCCAACACAAATACAGACAGGTAGCCTCACTTTGTGTTTGGTTTCTTCTCTCTCAGTCTTTCTAGTTTAGAAGAGATAAGTTATTGAACAATTACGGGTTTAGTAAATATTTTATGGAAGTGTTTTGGTAAGGATAATGGATCACAGTTATATCGGGCAAAACCAGCAGCGTTTGGGTGGTGGGGAGCTGCAGTGTGACCATGAGTTGCTCCATGCTGGTTGCAGCCAGCTCCAACATTGGGACAAACACACCAACGTGGCCAGAACTGCTGCCGATGACACCCCGGCACTCACATGTGTGAGTGACAGCAGCCACCGCAGGCACAGGAGACATGGGGGGAGAGATTCTTGGGAAGAAAAACTGAGTAGACACTCTGAAAGATGCTCCAGGAGACACAGAGAGGGAAAAACTTCAGTTAAAGGAGACACTTGGGGATATCTAAGATTCCTGGGGTACGAAAGAGAGAGAACAAAAGAAACTCCAGCAGAGAGAAAGCAGAGAGAGATGCCCGGGGGACTCTACGGCCCTGCATTCAGGCTGAGCACATTACAGCAGAAATCCTTATGCTGACACCCCCAATTTCTCTGCTAGACTACCATCTCTCCTGCAAGGCACAGCAATCCTTTACCTTGTAAAAGTAAGCACACGTGATTAAAGTATTTTGGCATCAGTCTCCACTCGGGCTCCACACTATCATTGTAGTCTTAAACCACAACAGCATACACTCAGAAATATATGGAAGTTCATCTTTTAGCATTGGTCAGATTATTTCTACAGGACATCAGTTTTCAGTGCCATTCTCATTACAACAGAGGAAAATGTAACTTTCCCCCATTTTAATTAGTTACTCTTTCTTGAAATATACCTCTACCTGTATGGTAAATGCAGGTTTTACGTGCTGAGGCGGCCTTCACTCTGACACACTGATCATTCTGATGTCTTATGGGCTTGGGGTGTATTTCATATATAAACAGCCAGCAAATTTCAGTTTTCTCATGACAGAGATCCTGTTGCACTGTCATGCAGCTAACATGGGTGTATTCCCTCTAGATTTCAAGTTCTCTCTGGAGACCAGTGTGCTTGTATGCTTCACTGTTTAATATTATTACCCCATGAGACTGACTTTTTGCAGATTCTTTCAGTCTGTAGAACCAAAATGTGAATATAATGCCTACCTGAAACATGCTCAGGCTGAAGACTGCCTGGATACTGTATTCATTCAAAGATACAAGTTGTACACTTTTATTTCCACAGAAAATTCTTGTAATTGAAGACCTAATTGGAAGAAACCCCATTCTTCCCCTACATCCCCTATGGGTGATGCACTAAAGAAGATTGAGTTTAAACCTTCCCCAGGGTTACCTCCTCTCAAAGAAGAGCCTGGCCCAATGTTACTGTCATGTCACGTGTCAGTTACTGAGTCCTCGAATAGGAGGAAATAGGTTCCCATCACATTGAGGCCTGAGGAAATAAGGAAGTATTTGAAAAGCCCTGAGGAATATCCTTTACATAAGCTGATCCCTGTGTCATATGTTACTTGGAATAACCCTGCCCAAGCACAGCTTCTGCCCCTGGCATAGAGAAACTGGAAGCAGACTCTTCCCTGTTATCACACATTATTTGCTTCCTATGGCTTGCAAGTCTTGCTTTAGCCTGAGGTGGATGCAGAACACAGGAACTGGCGAAGCAGCCCAAAGCCTCTCCTTCCCTGCCTCTATTCCTGCACTATGCAGACTCACACAGAGTGCAGGGGCAGCACTTAGGCTTTATCTAGTTACCCTGTCTTTGAGATCTGCTACTTATTCAGGGGAGAGACATGACACAAAACAACCACAAACAAAAAAAAAACCCAAACCAACCAAATCCCCCCAAAAATGTAAAACAAGCCAAAAAACACAGCACACATTCCTCACAGCAAAATATTTTGATTAAGAGAAGAGAAAGATGGAAGAGAGAAGGGAAAGCCAAGACTCAAAATGGAAAACGGTAGAAAGAATGAGTATGTAAATTCAAATTATTAAAAGTCTAGAAATGCAAGGGGAAGGATAAACCTTAGATTTTAGCTGACAGGAGGAGCCTCTCAAGTCAACAAAAGTTCACAGCTGACTCGGCAAAACCAAGCTTACATCCTTTGCTCTGAGCTTTCTCTGCTAACTGCTCATGAAAAGCCTGAAAAAGATCAGTGCATGTCTTATAGAAGTGGTGAGTTTATCTAGATGAGCTGAGAAAATGCCCTAGTTAGCAAGTTATTCCTTCAAGCATATTTTCCCATAATATACTTGATGCATAAATTCACGTTCAGATATTCACCTGATGACAAGAAGTTGCTCATTATTAGAATACAGAATTTGATTAGAACCAAATTTCATACATACCTGGCCCTGGGTGGGTCCTACGCAACTACATTAGTTTAGATGAGCAGCACTTTCTTACAACAGATCTGATCATTCCCACTTACAATGCTTTGGTTCACATCTTACAGCAGTCTTGAAAGGCACAAATAGATTCCTTTAAAGTGAAACTAAACTTGACGTACTCCAAGAACACCTCTCATTCTCTCCAACCTCTGAGAGGTGCTCCAGTCCACAAGACTAAAGCTAATTGAAACCCAAGCTTTCAAAAAGGCACACAGCATGGGTGGTGGGTCCTCAGCACCAGCTGTTCCAATCTACAGCTCCCTCCCTCTAATAATCAATAATTCCTCCACTTGCTAACGCAGAGATGACCTGTGATTTCACAGCAATAATGTGCATATATTTTCAGTTTGGTCTTTCCTACATGGTATTAGAGATAAGCTTTCCGATTTCCACCTCCTCACTTAAAACACATCCCTGTACATTAGTTATTAACGTACTGGAAAAACAGAAACATAGGCTTTGTGATCACCAAAGGAAGAGCCATTTCCCCAAACTAAACCAGGATGTTATTCAAAAGGAACTTGCTAATAAAACTAATTTGCCTTGGATTATATTAAAAAAACTATTTTTTTATTTCTATTCAGGCGCTTTTCTCATAACACATTCAACACAATTTAATTGCTAAATAGGACATAAGCTATGAAAAGGCTGTACCAACTAATTTGCATCAAAACATACGAATACAAAACAAATTATTTAAATCCATCTGGATGAAGGTTTAAGAAATTGTAGAATATTTAAAATTCTGGCAGCCCCTCCAATTTCACGTAACTGTATGGTTTTAACTATTTATGCCAGTTACAAGCTAAGAAAATTTTCTCCTTTTCCTCCAGGAAGATATATCAGAGACTCTCGCCCAGTCACAACTTTCCTGCTCCTGAAATAATTCATATTTAAAAGTTCCAACTTCTGTTGTCTGGAGTCCACAACTGATATTCTGTACTTGAGATGGACAAGAATCAAATTGTGCCCATCATTACACTAAAATCATTATGCTGAAATTGGTAATGTCTTGAACCAGGTATACTACTAAGAAGAATTGTCAAAAAAAACCCCCAAACTCAAAAGAAAAAAAACAACCACCATCACCACACTGTAAGACTGAATGCATGGATTGTATTTAAGAGCATGAGAAAGTAAATCCGAATGTCTCTTCCTCATGCCTTGCAACCAGTATTTGTTACATGCTCGTGCTTACTTTCCTTAGAAAAGCTAATTGCTTTTCATTGATGATTTGGATACTTTAATTTGTATTATTTTATAAACATTCTTTTATAATTTGTTTTGCACGCAGATAAAGAAGGAATGAAATAAAATTTAGTAAAAAAGTTCTCACAAGAAAGTTCTCCAGAGACCAACCATTATCTTCTTTCTGACCTTACCATGTATAAACTTCAGACCAAAGACATGTTTTATACCAAATTTGCAATTAGATGGATGAATACAGAAGAGACATGGCAAAGCTGACATCATGCCTTCATTAAAAACACACCTGCATTTCACTTTTTGTACGATACATGAAGAGACTGTTACTTTCAGCTCACCATCTGACCTTTCTTGCTTTAGTGTCAAGCAAAGAAAGGAAGCATCTCAGCCAGCAAGGAACCATTTAAAATTTCCACAGGTTTCAGGTAACACCTCGAAAATGCAGCCAGAAATTACCAGCACTGGCTTCCAGTCATGGAGCTCATCTGATCTGTTTGGAAAGCACAGCTAAATAAAGCAGCATTCATATCTGCTTTTTCATACCACAGTAAAAAGAAAATCTAGATGTAAAACCCCAAAATCTAGATGCTGAGCAGGTTTACATATTTCTTGCACAGACCCTATGAGTTTTCCATATACAAAAAATAGTAACTATTTTACATTGTCTACTTTTCTTAGATTTGCCTTACTGATACCAACATCTAAACCCTCATCTCTAGAAACATTATCCATTAACTCCTTCAGTTTACAAATTGCTTAAATCCTACCCTTTAGGAACGCATGTAACAATCAGCCAGAGGGATGCGGCAAACTAATAGCTATATGGCGTGTACATTATCTGACCATTGTATTTGAGAGTAAAGATGGCAAACATTTGAAAAAACTACAAAAAGGTCTAGCAGTAACAGTATTTCTTCCTCCTGTAAGGTCACATTATACATTTGCTAATTCACAGTCTTCTGGGGAAAAAAATAAATAGTGCTCTCCATCCAGATTGCCTGGTGAAGCATGATAGAGGAAAAAAAATAAATATATATCTCCAGACCAACTCTCAACTCCAAAGAAACTTTTGGATAATGAAAACCCAGACTAATTAAAATTGAAACAACTCTACAGGATGCCAAAAAATAGTTTATATATAGTCTGTAGTAAAGACCATCTTGCTAAGCAATTTTTGTTTTCCTTATACTTCATACTCCCATTAGACTGTCTATTAGACATCCTGGTAGTTGAACAGCCATGGGTGTACACAGAATTGTGTTATTTGCCTCAGACTCCCCCCAGCTGCATGTGTTACTTTATTAAAACACATTTACATTTACTAGTATGCAGGGGTATAACTGCCAATTACCTGACAGGTAAACAGCTTTGTGAAGACAAAGATGCTTGCTTCTTGCGTACTGTGTTTCAAGGTATTTTGTGTGTGAAACTAAAGTTTCAGAGATGGAAGAAGGTAGGTGCACAGTTGCTTGTTCTTTCTCCAGTAACTTCCACCCACAATAAATCTGGCAGTATTTGAGTACGTCTATATTTCAGAAGCAAAAGAGTTAATACTTGTTTTCAGCAGACTATTGTGGCACTTTCTTTTTAATTTGAAGAGCTGTATGATTGTTAAAAGAAGTATATTTACTAAACTCCTTTGAATGCATTTATCCTTTCTCACAGGAATAAGCTGTAAGAATTGTAGGACTTTAACAAGTCACCCAGAATGTACTGTGTGCCTCTGAAGGACATGTTTTCAGGCTCTTAAAGGACACTTTTTCATGCTCCTGAAACATACCTGCCACTACACAAACAGGGGAAAAGAACCCACTTTTTCTGTATATAAAGCATTATTCTTCATATTTCCAGTATCTTAAAATCTAACTATTATACCCCTATTATTTCAATTTCTGAAATGCAGATAAAATGTGGAGGATAGAAGGCTTTTGCGAGGAGTGGTTCTTTTTATTTTCTATTTGACGTTCTGCTGTCAAGGACAGGAACAACCATTTCTGTTTAGCAATGATGACAAATACCTTATGTATCACACCTTAAAACACATCCAGAACACCACAGCATACTCTTAGATTATCACTACAGAACTTATCCCCCAAGATCTTAAATTGTCATCACTCACTCATGTAATTTGCATAAGCTTTACTTAAAAAAAAAAAAAAAAATCAGACTTTTCCACCTGCTGTACCCACATTTTATAAGCAATTCCAAATTGATAAGTCTCTCTGTTTACAGAGAGCATCATAATAGCAAACTACACTGAGGATGGAGAAAAGTGGAAGTTGAATAGCAATGATGAAAGAGGTTTCAACTTAGAAAATCCTGTGGATCAATAACAAAGACAGCCACCTGATGGGTGACACAGACAAACTGTTATATCCCAGACTTAGGGCCTAAGTTTGGCACAAAAATGTTCACTTTTCAGGAAAATATGATGAGTAACAGTACTCCAATGTGAGTCTTTGCATTTTGCCAGAAAGCAAAAAATTCTTTAGACCAGTGAGAGGGCCCTGCTGGGGAATGGGCACTTGATCTCTAGCTGCACCTACATTGCTTCTCCATTTTGTCAGCTGAAACAGGAAAGCTGGAGATAAACCACATTTTATCTTTCCCTCCACCCTCCCTTCTGAGAGTACTGCTCTTTCCCTCTCAAGCAAAACAGAGCTAGCTCGAGCGCAAGATCAGCGTTGGCTTATGGTTCTCAGGAGGGAATTTTGTTGGGATAAACTAATTGTTACTCCAAGGACATCAAGAAAGAGAAGCAGCAGCAGGTTCAAACCCCTCTTTGTACTAGGGTGTGTCAAGTACTGATCCCAGAACTGCTGTGCGCTAAGACTGCCTGGGGATAGCGAGAGAAGAGAGACACCATTAGCCTGTGCTGTAATGCACAGAAAACTTACTTATGCTGCCTAACATCAATTGTGTCATAATAACATTTTGCCATCAAGATGTAAAAGAATCAACTACAATAACCCATCCTGAAAACACAGACATATTAAAAATATACAAATGCATATTGTATTGACATGCCCTGTAGTCACAGTGCCTGAAACTACAGCTCTTTGATATGTTGTTGTGGTTTAACCCCACTGCCAGCTAAAACAACTGTACAGCCCTTTGCTCACTACCCTGCCCATGCCCAGTGGGATGGGGGAGGGAGAGTTGAAAAAAAGTAAAACTCATGGGTTGAGATAAAAACCAGTTTAATAGGACAGAAAAGGAAGATGATAATAATAATAACAACAACAGAATATTCAAAACAAGTGATGCACAGCACATTTGCTCACCACTCAATGACCAATGCCCAGCTAATTCCCGAGCTGTGGCCCTCCATGGCCAACTCCCGCCAGCTTATATACTGAGCATGACATCATATGGCATGGAATATCCCTTTGGCCAGTTTGGGCTGGCTGTCCTGGCTCTGTTCCCTCCTCCCAGCTTCTTGTGCATGTCTCGTGCCTCCTCACTGGCAGGGCCTAGGAAGCTGAAAAGTCCTTGACTTAATTGTAACCACTGCTTAGCAACAACTAAAACATCAGTGTGTTACCAACATTATTTTCATACTAAATCCAAAACACAGCACTATACCAGATACTAGGAAGAAAATTAACTCTATCCCAGACAAAATCAGGGCACATGTCCTTCTACGTAGTGTTCATTCCAATAACATCTGTGGATTTTTTTCTCCAAAAGAAATTTTCAATAGATTTTTAAAAATGATCCATTTAATGCAAAACCACCCAAGTAGTACATATATGATACAAACACTAAATGTGTAAAGATGCACATTACAAAAAAACTTTCTGGTGTAAATTGTGACTATAGAAGAAAAAAACCCCGAAACTAAGTCATATCCTATAATTTGATATTGCAGTCAAAAAAAAAAAAATACACAACCTCATAATACAATGTGAATATGTGAAGCACAGAACAGTAACAAGGGCAAACTTCTATGCCAAAGTCGTGGGTCAGTTCAGAGCAGCATTAAGCAAAGAAATACATGCAGACATAAGAGTTTAACTAAAGCTCATGCCCAAGTTTTCTGTATTTTGTAGCATGGGCAATTTATTTTTAGAGTGTTAATCCTCTAGAGAGAGGAAAAGACCAAGCCAACAGTAAGTCTTCCACTTACTCCAGTAATGAAGGACATTAACCTTAAGAGTTCCTGACCACACCACAGCTTGTGGCAGTAAGTTTCCTTCAAATTTGAAGCTCATTCTCTTTAAGAGCTGATAGCAGAACAGTTCCATAAGAAGGAAAGCTGAATAGACTTGTTAGTGCTGCTTGGCTGGTTTGGGTGGGGCTTTTTTTTTTTTTGCTTTTATATCTCAATAACTATATTCTTATAGCATGCATAAAATCATAGTGAGAGAAATCTGTTCTCCAGAAAAGCAATTTTTCAATAGTTTTGCAGTGCTATGGTTATGCACAAACATAAGCATTCAGGTAGAGTTGTGGATTTATTATTTCTTCTCCTGGTACCATAACTTCTTTCAGCATAGAGAGGCTAATTTTCTTCAAACAGGACTTCATTGTCATTCACATAACAAGCTAAGTTGATTTAACAAATTCTGCTTAATCAAAAATTAAATTATTCAGAAGGGCAAAAGAATATCTAGTGTACTCTGTCTGTTCCTACATCAGCAGCAACTGCACCTCCAACAAGGTCAGAGAACACTGCTCCAGAAAACAGAAGCTACGTGCTAAACCACTTATTGAGAATACACTGATTATTACAGATGTATTCAGTACTAATGAAGTGTCTGACAGCACTTTGTTTCCTTCACCAGTGACATTGTTAGAAATGGAAAGACAGTTTAATAAATAAAACAGAATTGTTGGAGAGAGTTTGTGGCACAAATTTAAAAGACGCTTTAAAAAAAAAAATTACTTCAGCACTTATTTGACCCTACTTCTTTATATTTCTGGCTTGCTTGGATAATTCTGCCCTTAGAGCTTTCTTCATGTATAGTATTTGGTCTTTTACTGGAACCAGCAGGCATATGATGCATTTGGCAGGTATGAGATTCAGAGGATGCAAAATTTTGATTCCTTCTTCCCCTGCCCACCAACATTATAGTTCTGCTGATCCTTCCTTGGCAAATATTTATCTTGTTTGGTGCTTTATCACTGGTCAAAACAATAAAAACTTCTCACAGGCCCAGCAAGTCTTCTGTGATACCCATGGCCTTTTTGCTACTGTATCTTTGCACCCCATGCAGATGTAATAATATATATGCATAATAAATATTATGCATAAGATTTAATCTGTTTTAGAAAGTCACAAATTTTTTGTTTTCTCTGTAACTTTGAACAGTGACAGACAGAACACAGCTCAAAACTTTTTTCTTCTATGGGTTACAGAGCTTTAGCTACTAAATATTTGCCTATTAAATAGACAGCTTCCCTGCTCCTCCTGTTGCATCCTACGTTTCTTCACTCAACTGAAGTCAAATTTACAAGACCTGTGTTCTCCTAAAAACAGCTGAGAGTAGCCTTAGGACATTGTAGGCTCAAGCCAATAGAATTTATTACCACATCATCACAGGATAATAAAAGAGAAAGAAAGCAAACCCAACATTCCTAAGCCACACATGCACAAAACCCATGACACAGTAATGAGCTATAAGTAACTTGACCTCACTTTCCCTGAGGCTCATTTTCTGCTGTGGGGAAATAGTTGTCCATCTATTTGGAATTCATTAAAAGATTGGGGCCAAAACACTGCACAGCCAACAGAGGGATGCTAATTCTATCCAACTCTTACATATCACGCACAGTTAGCAATCGTTTCTTTGGCCTTTACAAACAGGTCTGGCTAGAAAACGGAGAAAAATGATTTGAATGAAAAATGAAGAAAATTAGTTTCTGGCAAACATTTTATACTCATGAGATCGAGTTTATTTTGATAAAATTAAATTTTAAAGACCACCTCTTTCCAAAAATGACTTGGTTCCTATGGAGGCAACAGACCTAGAGGGATGTCCTTGAAAGGACAAGACATACGGATAGGGGTAAAGATACCATCTGTACACTACATGAGATATTGTAAACATCTTTCAGTTTAATTATATATTTTACTGCAGATACTAAAACCAAAGATATTATGCAGAATATTAAGGCTACTGAAACAGAAGAACAATTCTATTTTATCCAATCATATCTTTTACATATTTTGTTTTGCTCTCTCCAGAAATGCTCACACTAACCATGCTTCCCAAAAAGCTAACAAACAATATTGAAAAAAAAAAAAAAAGACTATATATCCTATCTGTTTAAAATTCTGACTAAATTAATTTCATTGATCTTGTACAAAGATATCTGGTGAGGTGAGACTTCCACTTTCACCTGTCCACTGTGTTTGGACGGCAGACACACAAACACAGAAGTAAGGAACAGTAGGCAGTGAATTACAAGAGACTATATGGCTGGTAAGAAAGATAGTTGTAAGTGATCCACATTCTTCCCCTCCACATACTCTACAGAAATTTGGCGACTTGAAGCCCAGGAGCACTGCACACATTCTAAGGCTTTCAATAATTCAGTATCTAGCTCACGGAAAGACCTTACTGAAATTCATGAACTTGGTGTGTCCTACCCATCCCTTTCGAAGAGTTCAGTCTGCAATGTAAAGATACTTTTTACAGTGCTCATTTCTATGCAAACACCGCTATGGCCAGTTTATCCAGCTGTTAAAATACTCAGCGTAAAACAGATACCTAGATCTTGGAGCAGCAATAGAAATCCAGGTTCTCATCACTCTGGTTGCGCAGTTTAAGGGTGACCATTATAATCTTCTTTCTTTCCTCCCCTCTGACCCAATGACCCTTGAATTTAGAGAAGTCATTTAAGTGGCCCCTGTCCAGTACTAACCTTAACATCTGTTGTTAGGATATTATAACAAAAAGAGATGCAAAGAACTCCTCTTTTGTGTTTATGAAAAGCAAGCAACCAACCAAACCCTCAAATCATTGGCAGCAATAACATAAGAGTTCATTGTCAGGGGAGAATTCCATATTGAGAATCCCAAGTGGAGAAAGGTATATCCAATAATGCAAAACCACATCCCTAGAGAACAGCTGTGTACAGAAGTTTCCTGCCTCTTGATTTTACAATTCCAAGGGCTGAAGGATGGGAGACATTAAACTACAGGGATGTTCACAGCCCTGGTTTTCCCTTATCTGACCTAGACTAGTTTTATCTTTTTCTTTTTTTTTTTTTTTTAATTATCATTATTTTTAATGCTAGAATAGAGTGTTAGTAATACTATACTGTGAAGCAAAAGGAAAAACTGTGGGACAGATTACAAACTTCTCTCCAATGACTTGTTGCATTAAACTCTTGTTGCTTTACAGCCTGGAAAGGTACTATAAATTTATTTGACAAGTAATCTGTGTTGCAGAACATGGATAGAGAAAATATTTTTTAATGTATTTCAAAAAGTAAAGACACCTATCTACTGCAATTTTGTTTCCCCTTTGCTCTCCGAGATTCACATGATTTATGCAGTCAGCAGCATATTATAAAACTACACCAGTATAAGAAAGCTAGCAGTATCAACCAAATAGCCCATGAGTATTTCTTGAACATTGATGAAGTGTATTCATGAATAAAAACCTTGCTTCATTGGACTAAGTATGTTCTTAGAAACTAGGTCAACATCTATTCATACTGACATACAGCAGCAATTTTCTAAGGCTGGAAATGTCAATGCCTATCTTGATTTGTAAATCTCCAGGCAAACTTCTATGCATAAACAGGTATCAAGGCCACTGTGTGAACTGCAGAACTCTCAGGAATCGAGTAGCAGCAGTGATATATTCCAGCAGAAGAATGAAAAAGTTAAGCTAATACATTTTAGGTATATGTATTTGCCATTTTGACTTGTGTGTTAGTGACAATAGGATATGTATATTGTCAAGAGTATAAAATAATAGTAAAAACTAATATTTTCATTAAATTTGGACTTCACTGCTTGAAGGGAAGGACATCTATTGTAATCTGTTTATACCTTTACATGTATGAAGAAATGTATGTTCATAAGTATGAACATACAAACATGATGTGAAAAAGGAAATTGCACCATTGTACTCCTGCTTGCAGCCTAATAAGCTTGTCTCCTCTCCCAGACTCTTCCTTGTTATTTTTCAATTCCCCCTACCTCGCAAACTGCTTTCCATAATTTTTTACTGTTGTTGTTCCCCCTTCTTAGTTCCTGTCCTTGTTCATACAATAGAATATCAGGTCCCAACAGCGTTTGAGTAGCAGTCACTTCATCTCACATCTTAATTTTAGGTGCTTCCTAATAAAACTGTTTTTCTTTCTAGAAAATATATCAAATAGGGGGTAAGCCAATAATCAGTTTGGACACCCTCCCAAGCAACAGGGAAGTAGGTAGGATTCATCAATAAGCTTCCAGAACAAACATAATCAGTACAAACAGAGGGTGCCTAATTTCACCTTACTCGCTATTCACCTGGAAAAAAGAGATATTGGGCAAAGAGAAACAACTGCAAAATGTTTAAGTCATTTACTGGGTCAGAGTCTTTGATAAGTACATGTGTATTTATTGCATTATTTCCAGGAAAGGTTAGGAAGAACGAGAAGTGTGCAAGTTGAAAAAAAGTTCAAAATCTATTACGTCAGGCAGTATATAATAATTAAGGACATTTCAATCAATCAAAAAAAGCAGAAGCTACAGATTTTTTTCTTTCAGGATAAAGAAATCCACAGTTCTTCTGTAAAACTCTTAATTCTAGTTTAGTTTGCTTATGCATTCGTTAACTGAGAATTTTCACAGAAAGTGAAATTTTAATTGCCTTAGTATTTCCTGTGTTTAAGTGTATTCCAGTGCACTTCACCAGTAATTCCATAAAGAATAAATTATATCCATTAGCTGACTTCATTGGACATACTTGAAAGATAATATGACTGCTAGCATTGATCCCCACCCCACCCAATGTTTTGATGAAAGCTGATTTAGTATTGAATTCTCTCTAAAAGAACTTCCTGGTTTTAATAGTACACACTTTGATAATTTTAAAACAATTACTCATTAAGTCCATTTATCTAAGACTTTAATAAAATATGAGAGACTATACCAGCATGATTTATGTTCATTGTATTAATTGTCAATTGCATTCTACAAACCAAGATTCCTATTTATATTCAATAGCAAGTATATTCTGTAAAGCTGCATAGATCTATCCACTCATTACAGACAAAGGCTTAGCATAGAAAAAGTCATTAAAAGAAAAAAAAGCCAATCTGCTTCTGTCCCTGACATTCCAGGTGGAAAAGTAATAATAAATGAAACAAAAATTTAAAAAACACAAAACATGGGAATAGTCAAAGGCACTAGATGTTGCATTTGTAAAATAGTGTTACATATTTTATATTGATTTTATTACAAAGTAAAGTTCTGTCAGCAGAATGTGCCATATCTCCTTCAAAGTCTTTCAAGAAATGAGCAAAGAGAAATTAGAAATACCACACATGCAGTATTATGGTGATCCTAAACTCTCATGGTTCATACAGCATAACGTTGGACAAGTAAGACACTATACATAACATCACAGCTTGATTCTTCCTCTAGCCACCACCACTTTGAAGCCTTAAAAGTTCCCCTTGGTTACAAACAACATTGTACACTTTCACAGCCAACAAATTACCCTTCATTTACAGGCTTGGGTGGTAACCTAGTGAAGGACACAGTGGATAATGTAATCCTAAATTCAATGCCAGAACTAACAGCACCATCTTACAAACAAACAAACAAACAAAAACCCCAACAAACAAAAACTCCAAAACCCAACAACAACAAAACAAAAAACCCCCTACCAAACAAAAAACATCAAAAAACCACCACCAACAAACCACCCCTCAACACATACACATGCAGCAAACCAGAAAGAACCCCCAAAGCCATTTAAGTTTATATGAGCCTTGCTACTTAGAATTGCATGTCTACTGTCTTCCATATAATGGTGTTATTTGGTAACCTTTACTTGTCAATGTAACAGAGACCTATTTTATGCTGTGCTTCTGCTAAATTAGAGTTGGAGAAATGTATTCCACTCTCGTAATACTTAAAACTGTAAGCAAAACCAGTTGAAAGAAAAATGAATTTCTCCACGAGTCAGTTGTTCAGCAGCTGAATGGCCTACAGCTGAAATGATAGCTGTCAATTTACATTCCTACTTTGTTGGACATAATACCAGTTTCTTTAGATTGATGAAACTCATTGTACCAATTTTCAGCTCCTATCAGTCATATCTGGAGCTGCACTAGTATGCTGCTGGGCACTGGAGTGTAACAAATACCTTGAGATAGTCAGAGAGTACAAATATTTACTGAACTTATATGAACAATTGGACAAGCCATCAGTAACATTTCAATGAGACTAGGCATTGGTTTTTTATTAAAAAAATAATTTTGAAAAGTTTCTAAAAATAAATTTTATTAACATTTAACACTATACATTTTTAGTTGCTGTCTAATAAAATATAAATACTAAAGTTCTGTTTTATTATGCCTGCCAATTCTTTAGCATAACAAGCAGGTTAAATGTTTGTGGGGTTTTTTGTTGGTTTGTGTTGGGTTTTTTCCCCACCACGCAAGCCAACTACGGTGTTATTTATTCTTCTGTCTACTGTGACTATCAAAATCTTGAAATGTAATTCCAAATCATATTCAATTTCTGCATGGCTTCCCCCCCCCCCCCCCTTTTTTTTCTTTATACAGTTAAATGTTACTGAAAAGCTGAAAAATATGTTGAGGGAAACAAAAATAATTTATTTATTCACTCAATATCTTGCTGAGAAAAATGGCCTAAAAGAATTACCTACCAGATTACATTCTGTAAGTGCACATAGTTCTGATCAGGTCTATATCCTTATTGTGCTAACAGATGTACAAACACAGGTTTATACCCTGAATAGACTATAATCTCTTGTAACAGCAACATGCAGCAAGTGCTCATAAAGAAGCATAGGAAATGCAGAAGTAAGGACAGGTAAGTGAGCAAGTACAAGGAAAGACAAGCACTAACTACGTATGCTTGCATAGATGATGCAAAGTAATTTTTCTTATAGTCCCTTATGAGTAGAAAATACTGTCCACTAATATGCATTAGCAACCCCCTCATAGAAGTAAGTCATCATTTTAAGTTTCGCTTAAGATTGCCACAGACATAAGTAGGGAGGAGAGAGAAAAGAAAAGGAAGGGATGTACATAAGTGGTGAAAAACAACAAAGCCTAGAATGGGGGGCAGAAAGGGGTGTGAAATAGTCAGGAGAAAATACTATGAGAAGTGGTATCAGCAGTACTGTATGTCTGATGAAATGTGTAAGTGGGCAATCAGGGCAGAAAACTCTGGAGGCAGAGGCTGTAGAAATGAGGCAAAAAGACTCAATTAAAAACTTAGATGCTAAGCAGAGAAGAGAGAGCTCCTGGGAACCAGAAAATGACGAGGCACATGTCGATTGAAGCAGGAGCTCAAGCGTCAAGCCCAAAATTTCCCTGTTAGGCTGTGGAGAAACCCCTATTTCAGCAACATTTCAGTTACATTAGTAAACTATGTTGCTCACCAAGACCAGAATCTTTTTGGATCTCTCTGAAGAGTTCTGGGGATAGCATAAGCTATTGGGTGGCAGATATATTTATTCTGAATAATGCATGTGCCCCCTATATAAGGGATATCATGGCCAATACTCAGAGCTATCTTTGTCACTAGATATGAGTTATTAAAACAAAACAAACAAAAAAACCCAAACAAAACCCCCACCAAACATTTGAAAATAAGCATGAGCTACAAGAAAAAGGCAACATACTAAACCTATCATTAAAGAATGTGCTTAATGATGAAGATCGACTAAGACATACTCAGCACCTCCAGCAGTGACTCCGCCCAGTAGCAGTACATCTTGAGGAGCTCTTAGTGCTTTGTCTTTGCAAAAAGGGAGCACACAAAAATACCTATTCCAGCTACCCAAAGCAATTGCTTTTAGTGACCTAACCCACTTCAGCATGAAACAACAGACTCTGCAAGCTCCTAGACCTCTGTAATGAGGAAGAGAAATATCACAGGTTAACACAAGTAATTTCCACTCGGCTCCAACTCCACACTCAAACTTGTGAGATTGGTAATCAAGTACATTCAAATATATACTAAATGATTAGTACATACTCTTGATTTTCAAAAAGGCGCTATCCTTTATTTACAGATACCTTAAAACAGCAGTTAAAATTAGTGTTGCATAATTTCACAAACAAAAGACTAAGTTATTTGTCAAGGCTGATATAAACCTTTCAACAGTTAGAACATTTCAACATTTATAAACCTTAGCTTGTTGCAAGCTTTGCACCAAGTCCAAACACTTAGGAATCACTTTGCGAAACCATCCAGCCAATCCTAACTCTTCCTCTCACTTTTTCCACACAGACACAGGCTTTGTCAGTGCTGGCAGCCATGCCTATCTGTGCATGCTGTGAATGACAGCTAGAAAGGGAGGGGAAAGAAGTTTATTGTCTAGAAAATTAGGTCTTTTATTTGATGGATTAGTATTTTCATTTACAGCCAATCATTTGATAGCTCACACACATCATCTGTAGATGGGGGTTAATTAGACTAGCTTTGTGCCTAAGCTGAACACACAGTCTCTGCATACATCTTTAAAAATACACCAATTTATAATTCCAACAAAATCCTTAACTTGATATGTATTGCTCCTTCTTGCTTTATTTTTGAGATAAGTAATATGCTGCACATGCAACTGACAAGTTAACTCCTACAGTATATTATTTATTCCTCTAATAACAATTGTCTAAATCGTAATTGCCAGCACCAAAACATACAGTAATGATGTCTTTTTAACTAATCGCTGTACTTGAGGATTTTTTCTGCTCTCCTGGTGACAGTGAAATCCCTGTCCAATACAGTTAAAACACTGTCTATTAATAAAGACTAGTTCATGCTTTTAATTTTCCTGTGTTTAATACAGTACAAACATCAATACTGTGCACCTATAACAAACACACAACTAACTGAAAGTACATTAAAAACACAGATGTGGATAATTATTCTTTAACAAGTTCATTGATTGCTGTAGATAGCTGCAGCTAATTACCAAAAGGAGGAGGCCCATGGCAGAATAGAAAATAAAATAGGTGCCTCAAAATTGTTCTGCTTTCAATGCTGCTACATAAAAGTTTAATAGCATAAATTGCTTCAACCCACACACATTGATGTGTCCCAGCTTACTTGAGAAAAAAAGACCTTTGGCAGTCATTTCTAAAATGAAATGGAAACCCACTTCATTAATCTTGCAACAGGTGCCAAAGATTGAAACCCAGCTATTACAGATTTCAGCCCCTGCGAAAATACTGCAAAAGCCTAGAAGAGAGATTGCATCTTGTTCTTCAGGCAATGCTGGCCCACTTCACAAATGGTTTGGGGAGGCTTCCCGCCGCCCCCCCTAAACCAAGGGGCCCACGCTTGTTCTTTTCAAACAAATTGTAGATAATTTTAAGTAGCTAATTTCTATAACATAGCTCTCACTTATACAGTTATGAGTGCAACTAACATTTGGACACAGGCAAGCAAAAAAGGAAGGGAGCTTTATACCCGCATTTCATAAAGTTGAAACTAGAGACAACGCTATATGGTGAACATAACCTCTATGGAGAGGGAATAAGGGCTAAGAAATAAATAATAAAGCCTGGAAGACAGTGTAAATATGGGTTAAGAAATAAAGCGTGGAGAATCTTAAGGTCTACGTTTTCCTTTTCTTGGTGGACAGATACCTAGGTCCCTTTCAGAATAGCTGGCTGAATCTCAATTTTTCCTCCCTGTGAACAAGGAACTGTCAGTCTCTGATACCAACAAGTAGCAAGCAGATACAGAGGGGAGGACTGCAAGAATAGCATAGTTTCCAGTAGCTTTCACATAGTCTGCGGTCTAAAGATTACCCAGAACTAAGGGCACTATTTTGTGTTGAGAAACCCTTGATAGTTTTCATTTCTGTTATCTGTTTTATGGGGGGTTTAAATGCATCCAGATTTTGGCCATCCACAATACTCTATAGCAACAAGTTGTAACAGTTTCACTTTGAATAATCTGTATTCCCTTTTGTTTTTTCCTAATTTACCAATTTCCTAAATTACCAACATATCACCAGTCAGCACTTATATATCTGTACTGTAAAATTTAATTCTAACGCTATTCCTTTTTCTTTAAGACTCATTATTTTAATATTCCTCTATGTTTGCAGTTGTCTATGCTAAATTCCTCCCTCTAAATATCAACTCCACAGAAAAGATGTTTTCCAAGTATTTTTCCCATTCTACAGCCTCCTTACCCATAAACACATAATCCATCTAAACCTATAATTTCACTTACCAAGCATTAAACCTTCAGAACGTACAGATTAATTGCAAGAAATCCCTTAAGATGACAACTGGTTCAGCACTTGGCCCAATATACACAAAGCAGCCATGAAGAGAAGCTCATGAACCTCTCTAAAACAGGGCATACACCTTTTTATACTGATTATATACAAGGCACTAAGACTGAGGACGTAGTCCACCCAGGTGTTTTATATCAGATTGGGCTTCTCCAAGCTGTTGTAATTCTTCCCCCCACCATGCTGTACTGGAATGCCTCACAGAAGTGGCCACAGAAGTGGCTGAATTGCTCACAGATACTTTCTATTAACTTCAAGAGGCACAAAATTAAAGTTGTAAGGACCTATTGCCTTTTTATTTTCTCCTCGTGTTGAGTTTTATTGAACTACACATCCTGAAAAGGCATATGATATCATTGGGCAGCTTAAACTCTGAGTTAGTGAGAGCCAGTTTTAGGATTCTGCCTGGGTATTTTTGCCGAGCATGTTAGAGAATTTCCACAGGGGGAGTTTCTGGGCTGTTTTGGAGGAGGAGGGAGAGGGCTCTAGCTCAACTGACAGTCCGCTTGAGGCAGCTGAAACCACTGTGAAGGCTACCTCAAATATCCAATTATTTCTCTCAGGCTCTATGGAGGGATTACCTTTTCAAGGTATTGCTACCATGATTTAGCTGGTAATCTATTAAAGTAAAACAAAACCAAACCTACCCCCAAAATATTTAAATCACAGCAGACATATTCCTGAGTTGTCTTCCTATCTAGTGTTTTCAGAATAGGATGAGAAAAATCCTAATACAATCTGGAATTCCAAATGTAGAAAAATAACATCAAAAATTGCACATAGAGAGAAGAAAAAAAATCTATGAAATCACATAAACGGTAATACTGAATGGCAACAGTGGCTTCAAGTCACTAAGCTGCTGTGCAGCTCTGTAACCCAGTAAAGTTCTCACCACTGCTAAGAACAGATCACAAGCTTTGTACTAACTCTGCATGCAAGGAACTCCTACCTGACCTGATTTGGCTTAGCTCTGTCCAACGATCTGGTGTAAACCCCACTGTTATTAGAATTTTCATATATTTTTATAACTAATAGAAAATAGTAGCGAGTTGTCATTCCACATACAGCAAGCCATCTATGACTCTAGCATAAAAATGCAGCATAGGGGAGTGCAGGCATGAAATGATAGCAGAAACCTTCAAAGTACAGATGGAAGACCCAGGACTGTAGAAAAATCTTCAGTAGTCAATTACTGGTCACTAAAGAATGCAACCTTGGGAGCTAGATCATAAGAGAAAAAAGAACAAGCATCCAACATTTGTAACACCTACCATCTAGGATATAATGTGGGACTGTAAACCAGTGAAGAAAGAGGAAGGTGTACAGCATGTTACAAGAAGATGTTAAATCAGCCTCAAAGGAACCCTGGAGTGAGGCGGAAGTAAAACATTTATAACATACTCATCCTAGTAAAGGACTTTGGATGCTGATGACTCATTGCAACCCACTCTTACCTCTGTTCCTGCTTGAGCACGCCTGAAGCTGTCGAGGCCCCAGAGAGAAACTGGAAGGTAAGTTTAACAGCAGAGCGGAGAGGAAGATACTAGGAAGTGTATGTAACAATTCTAAATGTATTATTATTGACACTTTCTCTGTAATATCATTCTTCTACATTATTTGTAACAGCTCAAATAATACTAACAACTGATTAGACTGTTAAGATTTCAGTTAGACTAACAATAAACTCCTTCCTTTGTACATAAGGTATGTTTTTTTGGTCCACAAGCTGCAAAAACTGCAATGCAAAACTCTTACAACAAACTGGCAGAGATATCCTTGATTTAGACGCAACAACTGCTAGGAACTATAAGAGTATTTCACATGCTTCCAAAGGCAGGATAAGTCTATTTCCTCTTTCCTCTCTACCTTTTTAAGAGTTCCAGGGGTCTTACAAGTATATTAAATAAATGAGAACTGCAGGAGATTTGAAACACACCTCCAATGACTAAATGCTTAGTCTGTACAAAGCTCTCTGCAATGAATTTTCTTAGAGCATTAGTCTCTTTGGCATGCATTTGCCTTGAAGCTGAGTCACAGGCTAAACCAGTTCCATTTTAGCTAAGCATATCAGATTGAACCAAGTATCTGTAAGGTCAGAACACTCAATGCTTTGATCCCAATGAAAAGCAATGGAAAAAACCCCATATTTTGTTACACACGAGGGATACATTCAAGTGTCAGGATAGCTGTCAGCTACCAGGAATCCATATTATGACTAAGCTAGGCAATTGCATTATACAGATGTTCCGAGAAACATTTCCCATATCTAACAATCATTTAACAAATTCAAAATTAGACACAAAGGCATTTTCTTTTGGGTTTTTTGTGGGGTTATTTTAGCTTCGTTTATACAGATTTTGTCACTGTTATTCTGAACCTAGTCACATCTTGAGTAAGAGCAGTGAAACAGATTTATGAGAACAATGCAAAATATAACTCACTTCTGCTCATTGGGTACCCACTGTAGGGATAAACTGAAGCCATCTGTTTGCTACTATTCCTGCCATTGTGAAACCACATACATACTTTATTGTTTCCTATGTACAAAAGCATAAAATTATCAGACATACTGCAGAAACGGTTTCTGCTTAGTAGAAGATCAGGCAACCAGGCACAGAAATTCTCTATTAGAACAGGGCATGTCTGAGACCAGCAGTGGAGCAACATGAACACAGTTGTGTAGTCTATGCCCTACCTGGCATGTGCAATGAAAAGGCCCCTCATTTTTCATCAGTGTCTTAATCTTCACAAGTATAATTACAGCATTCGTCAGTAATGGTAAACACAAATTATACTCTGTTCTGCAAAACAAAGATAAGCTGGTTTTTATGTTTCAACGAAAATGAATGTATGATTGGAATAAAAAGATATTTATCCCAGCTTAAATATTAGCATTATATAACAACTTTTAAAATACCTGCACAGAAATTGTGCAAAGAAATGTTCTTCAGCTCAGCATCCTAACAATCACCTTACAAAACTGCAGTGGAGAGGAAAAAAAAAAAAAGCTTGTTCTGTTTGTTGTAATACTCTTTCTATGAAAGATCATGAAAGGACTATGAAAGATCAGCTATAAATCATTTATACTGTTTTGTTTTCCTCACAGCGTATCCTTTGGATACAGAAAATTATTTAAATGACACCTGTCTGATATAATTTCCCGTTACACAAACAATAGCTTGATGAAGTCTTCACTGTGATTTGAAAGTGTGTTAAAGACAAACAATAAAGTGCAAACTATTTACTAGCTTAATTATTTCAATAGTTCACCTCATATTTTCTTGGTTAATTACTGACTTCTGTACTGCCCTGTAATTGAAATGATAAAGCAAAAAAATATCCAAAGTGTCTGAAATCACCATGTTATGAATCAGAAGCCTTTTGCACTCAAGATAGAGCAGCCTGTTGCTTAAGAGTTTTTTGGAAACAGCACGAGTTCACCATTGCAGAGCCAGCTAGCAAGTGAGGAACTTCTGAATTTGAAACTCAGGAGTGTCATGCTTCCTTCCAGAATTATTTAAATGGAGATTTGCCACAGTTTACAGTTTATAAACTAAATCCCAAGAAGTCCTACCTAATCCTCATTTTTTTTCTCCTATAGCTAGCAAAACAAGTTTCAGTCGTGGTAATGTGGTTACAATCTATTTGTATATATTGTTTATCACAACAAATAGCATTTATAACAATGCGTAGAGCAAGAAAAATATATTTTGCACTAGTTTTATATGTTTATTCTTGCTGAGACAGAAAGTCATTTACTCTGCCTTGCAGAACATTTAATCCTTTTTACCATTCAGATCCAACAGGATTTAAGGACATAAAACATCTCACGGGGCAGGACCTGAGAGCATTCCAAGAAAAAACATATCTTAACCAGCTTTACATCCCCAGCAGGGCTCCACTTCTGGAATGATTTTGTCTGTTATTTTTAGAACTGATAATCACTCATTTTCATATACTCATTTCTAAAAACTGGCAAAGAAAACTGACAAGTGTATGAAATATTCTATTAAAAATTATGAGAGGGATCTGATCGCTTCCTCTTACTTTCTAATGGTGTAACAAAGTAGGTTTGTTTTGTACAGAGGACATAAGTTCTTCACATTCACCAGTTCAAACTGACAGAGCTATATATACCTTATTTGGCCTTGGTAGACTTAGCCCTCTTTCTCTGCACATTAAATGCCTTGCAAGATTTTTAGGCGGTAGACACGTTGGCAAGAGAAATGGTGCTTTTATAAAAAAAACCCATCCAATAAAATAAAAAATCCAAATCTATCTGTGGGTTCACTGTATTTGACATGAACCACCTACTGTGCACCTCCTGTTTCAAACCTTTGGTACAGGTGTTAGTTAATTCTCTCTGTTGTGTGTAGTTTTAGACAATATTGTATTTGAATTTAGTACTTAGTTTTGTATTCAGTTTTCTAAACTGTAGCACTGAGTACATGAAATTTGTCTTTATCTTCATTCTACTAAGAACCAGGTGTTTAGTAGGCACAGACTGTCTCACAAGAAGGGGAAAGGAGGACAGTCAAATTAGTTTTAGTTCCCTTGTTGAACCAAACAACAGGAAAAAAAAAAGAACTAAGCTAAAATATGGAGAAAAATCAAAGTAAAAATCCTAGTGTAACCTCTGTAAATCAGCAGGTGCTTAATTGCTTAAAAAGAATTAGAAGGTGAGAGACAACAGGTTCATACTAGACCTTCCCAGCACGGCACAGAATTCTGAAGAACACCTTGATCAAATCTCTTGTGTCAGGAAGGCCAGCATTAAAAGGGAGAGTGTTAAAGTCTGAGCAGATGCAACAGGAATACACAGTCCCTACTCTTTCAAAATGTAGTTTGTTGTAGCAGACACATGCTGTTGTATCTCCATCCCATAACGATTATCACATCACAGCCTGACTAGCCTGAGGTCTGGACTTTGCACTGTATTTTCTACTGGGGAGGCAGTTGTGAGAGGGGAGCGTGAGGAGGAGGGCAGAAGAAGAGATCTGTCTGCCCACACGCAACAGGCTTGTGCTCTGTTGTTTGTCTTAGAAAACCATACTGTGCCCGCACTAATCTATAAAAGGTTAGGAATGGAAATCTAGAAATTACACATTTCCAGCCATTCATTTGTCAATTGCTAAACAGTTCATATGAAAGGGACTCAATACGCACTGTACTTACATTCTTTCAG
Source organism: Balearica regulorum gibbericeps (assembly GCF_011004875.1). Classification (NCBI taxonomy): domain Eukaryota; kingdom Metazoa; phylum Chordata; class Aves; order Gruiformes; family Gruidae; genus Balearica; species Balearica regulorum. The sequence goes on from NC_046184.1 coordinate 103,270,544, forward strand.
AATTTGAAGTAGAAGTCTACTGCTTTTGACAAAAATCTGTTTGGCTAAGAAGACTTTTCATTCCCACCTTCCTGCTTTATTTGCTCATCACATTAAAATTAGTATTTTTTACATAGAAAGCCAAAAACAAAGCATAAAAGATATTTACATAATACTTTACATAACAAGCTCCTTTTGAGAAATGAGAATATTAAAATTTCAAAAGTACAGTCACAGCAAGTGGTAGGCGAGCAAAGAAGATAAATCAAATCCTATTTCTTGCCATGCTGTGAAAAGACGGCTGGCTTTTAATCATCATGATGTGCCATATGTAAATTCCATCAAAGAAGAAGTTTGGTAAATGTTATATTTCATAACCACAGGGAAGGAAGCTATTTATAAACATCAATTAAATGATATAGTCTAAAGCCATTAATAATAAAACTATTAATCTAGGTAGACATTACTCTCATATGGAGTAGTTTTTGAAATATACTTTTCCAAATGCATATTTAACTAAGAAAATATTACATTTTTTCTACTCAAGGTCATTCTAACCTGACTTATAGTTTCTATGATATAAGTAAATCGTACCAGAAAAATATAATGCGCAAAGCGCTCATAAACCTAGAATCACTTTCTCAAAAAACATGAGAATGTTTCAGTCTGCAACTATGTTTTATATGTGGTCAGAAATCTATATATTTACTTATTAAGCTTAAATGTTAATTCATGTTGTGCTTTGCCAATCTTGGGAAACATTTGGAGATGCAACCGTCTTCAACAGGAGACAGTAGTGAGGCCTATCACCATATGAAATCTATTTGCAAGCCTCCAATGGTGTAAAGAACCAATCACAATAATATTACTATTATACTAGAATTGTGCATCACTCGCATTAGAAGAAAGCAAACTAATTAGAAAAAATTAAAAATCGTTACGTTTCACAAAATTCCTAGGAAGGCTGTAATCATCTATGTCATAGTAAGTAAAGCTTTGGCATACAATAGTTTATCTGCCCAGTCTTAAACGAGTATGGTAAACTGAGACTAGATCTTTAAACCCTAAATACTGGACTAATGCTTAAAAATGCCCTTCTTTCACAGAAAAGAAGCTAAATTCAACAGGTTTCAAATAGATTTTCTACAGCAAAGCATGAGGAATGGCTAATGACAGCTGGAGGAAGCCTTCTTGTAGTAATGGAACTGACAGACTACCCGCTGGATGCCCCAGGGAACACACAAGACTACAATAATTTACTTTTCCATGTAATGAAGGCATAAAGGAATTAAGTTCTTCTCAACAGAAATCAGGCTTCAGAAACAAAATTTTGAAAAGCCCACAGCCCACATCCCCCTAAAAAAAACCCCCAAAATCCCAAAATAAACCCACCACCTCTACCTCCCAGAGAACCCCCAAACTTCCCAGATATTCTGTACTTCATTTATATATAGCTCTATCTAAAAAGAATCAAATCTAATTCACAGTCTCATCAGAAAATTTATAGATCTTTGTGTTTGTGTTCTGTGACACAGGAACAAACGTTTTCAGCTACACATTTAAAACCAAAGGTTTTATTCTAATGAGTTTTGTGAAGGGAGAAAAAATATTTCCGTATTTTCAGAACACTCAGCAATGTCTGTGTGCATAAACTGAGACCTGTCATATTTGCCTTGTGATTAGGAGAAATTTAATGCTTCGCCTCTTTGTAATGGTTGTTGTTTTGTTATAACTGGTGTGTAGATTGAATGGCAGGTGACATTTCATAAGATTTAAATAAGGTAAGAAATTAATTAAATTAATACATTCCTTTTCTAAAGTATAATGAGTCATTTGCATATAAAATGCAGGAGTCTGTAAATACAAAATGAACTCCAAATAACAGAGGACATAATGAACTGTATTTCTTACATTTTATAACATATGTGTATGTGTTTATATATCACAGAGACAGCTTTTAAAACCCTGAAACCCTGGCTAATTCATACAGTAGTTTGGACTGAGGAAGTGATAATGCTTACCCCCTCTATGGATCACAGCATGTAAGATACCACACTGCAACATTCTGTAGGGGACCTACAGAGCTACTTATATACCAGCTGCAAAGGCAGCCTCTGATCTGTCCTTCTAGAAAAGGGCAATTCACTTACAATGCCCAAATTATATTCCAAGGGTAAGCTCCAGGTCCGATTCTGTAAAAGGAGTTAGGCAGATCCTTATTCTCACATGGAATGCCATGGAGATCAATGAAAACACAGTGGAGGAGATAGGCTCTTACCCCTTGGCCTCTTTGCAGAACTACAGCCTCACTGAAATGTAAGGCAACCGTGACATGGAGCTCCATGTCAAAAAGAAAGAGATGGCAAACTGACAGATCTACCAGGACTGATAAGGATAAAGAATAAGCACTGCCTAGGTAGGCTGCATTAAAAATACCACAGAAAAGTAGCGCTTACAAATAAAACAGGAGGAGTCTCAAGGCTGCAGGTTAATTCCTAGTTAACAATGTTGCCAGTGTATGCAACAATATAGCGAAACAAAATAAGCTGATTTGGTTAGTCAATAATTGAAAATCTATTTGCTACAATGATTTACAGTATAACAGGATTCAACTACTGTATTTTGTAAGTGGTGCTCCTGTCTGCAAAAGAGAGGACAGACTTTTATTTTGGAACTGAAGAGAGCTAGAATTTATTAAAAATGCAATGAAAAGCTGGAAAATAGGAACTCTAACATACAGTATGAATTCACATAAATACAGCGATTTTAGCCAGCTGGAGCTGACCTATAGTGCTAACTGCTAACAGGTTTGGCTTTGCACAGAGGAATCAAGAATTATCAGTGTTTTAGTTCACATAGGTGCATAACTTCTAAAAAGTCAAAATTCTGTCCTCAGGAAGAAAAAGAAAGGTTGAGTAAAGAGCTATCAAATACTACAGAAAGGTATAAAAAGAAATTTAAAAAAAAAGGCAAGCTTTAGGCAGAGGAATAGTAGGCTGGTGCCTTCAACTGCAGGCTACCTGCAGGAAACCTGGACTTTCAACATCACTTGTAGATCTGAAAACAAATGCCTTATTTTCTTCACTTCCTCTGGTAGCAACTGCATGCACCCCTCCTTGTGCATACACTCTACGCTAACAGAGTGCTTCAAAGTAAGACCCGAGTCTCTATTACAATTCGCCCCATTAATCCTCTGCTTAAGAAAGGAACAACCCTCACTTCCCTCCTGGTGGCAGAAGAGGACTTTAGCCTGTAGCTCCTACGCCTGGGACACCACTGGTTTAGTAGACTCACCAAACTCACAGCATGAATATATTCTCCTTAAGGATATATATTTGACATCCTGTGTCAAACAAGGCAGAGGACTGGCAAACAGCAAGGAACCCCTTACTCCATTTTCTAATCTACCTGATCATATTGCACCATTGCATAGACACACAGGCCCGTGCAGGAGCAAATGACATCGAATCCCCTATGCCAGCCTGCCGTTCTTTTATAATTGTTCAGAAGCTGGCTAGATACGCTAGGGAAGGCGTTTGGAAGTTGAATTCCATGCTTGCTTCTCAGTGTAACCATCAGCGCAAAGAGTAACAGATCCCCTCTCAAGAATGGTTACAGGAACAGGACCAAAATCAGTCTCCCACACAGAACTGCTTTGTAAGGTATTTTATGGGTATATGTATAAGCATAAATGTATGTATATATACACACACATATGTATGAGATTATTCAACAGTTAAAATAAATTTTGAAAACAGTAACTGAATGTACCAGCGTTGAGGAATTTGCTTCTCCATTTGAGCCAGACAGCCAGTTAATGCTTGGGGTCTTACAAACAGTTTCTGCTTGAAGGGGAAGCTAAGGATAGAACCAGTATTTCTTTGATACAGATATCACTGCTGTTTACAAGAAGCATTTGAAAAACTCTTTTCTGAATACAATAGGAATCTTAGATTTGGTCTTAAGAAAGTATGAACCTATCAGGAAATATTAATCTGAAGATTTCTCTTAACCCACTTACAGTAATTTTACAAGTGTTTTTGTGACACTTTGACAAGCTTCCTTACTGGGTCTTTTCTACTTCTTTTGTAGCATTTATATGCTTCTGTCAACATCTGTCTCTACATTTTTATACAATCTCACTATTACCTCCAAGCTGCATTTTCTGCAGTACCTGTTATTTCAGCTCTCTATTCTACAGTGAAGCTCAATTTCACTTCAGGTTTCTTTTCAGTGAGGGATGACTGGCTCTGTCTTCAAGGAGGTATGAAGAATGTTTATTCTTTGCTGGTGTCGTTACCACTTCCATCCTATTTCTACAAGTACTCACAACTTTGCATACTGCTTGCTCTCAGAGAGTTGTCCTTGAAGACATCAAATTCCTCTTTCATTTTTAAGCATCACTATTCCATACACTTACTTCTGAAAGTAAAAAATATTTCCTATTATGATTTTAATTCCTACAAGACATATGCAGCAACTCAAGTGTATCTTTATTAATCCTAAGGAAAAAGACATTTGGTGGAAAGAAATGAGTGTAAACAGTAAAGACAAGGGGAGAAAAATAGTTACATGTCAGCACAGCGGGGGACAGAAGCTACAACTCTATTAAACTCTTAATAGAGGCATTTAAATTAGAATACCCCTTTGAGTGAAATTCTGCACTAATGTATGTTACCTTAGACTTCCCCTGCCTCCTTTCTCTCATCCTACCAATGAACCCTGGGAAACATTTTAACCTCCTGCAGTGTAGTCAGCAATCCATCCCATGACTGATTGACCCATATAAGGACTGAAGCAGACCCTGTGGGTCAGTAGCAGGCAGCAAGGGGAATGATGAGGCACTGAATCTGCGCTTGATAGGCAGACCAGATAAAAGATTACAGACAGGATAAGGTGGATAATAGGCTCAGCTTCTGTCACCTCTTCTTGTGAAAATTCTCAAACCAAAATATTGCCAAGAGTTCTTTTCCATTAATTAAATGGGAGCTGAGGGGATATATAACCTGTCAAGGTCTGAACAGCTCAACCTCCAACACTTTCTTCAACAGAAAAGCCTCACTCAGAAAATGAAGTAAACATCCTTATTAAGCAAACTCCTATTTCCTCCTTCCTCTCCTTCCCCACAGTAAGAGACATGCACACAGAGGATGCTCGTAAGTACCACCTATCCTGGGTACTTCAAGAAGTAGTTTAGACTGACATTGAAAAACACAGAGCCCTCAAGAACAAAACCCATTTATTCCCATTTGAGGACTTTTCACTACAGGAGTCACTTTGTTGACATGCTAAATCTACTATTACAAAGTCACATCATTTTTCCAGAGAACAAAGTTGCTGCTTAAGCTACATGCACCTATATTTGTTTGATTGCTCACTCTCAGTTTATCATTAAAACTGGTGCCAGCCTTAACACAGAAATAAATGGCTTAATGGATGAGAGCTGAATGTTATAAAAAAAGCAAAGTATTCAGTTATGTGAAAAAGAAGTTCTTGAATTTACATGTACACTTCAGAGCAGGACAGAGTATCCAGCTTCCTATACAGTGTCACTTTTTCAGGTTTAGGTCAGTATTTGTCAAAGGAGCACTTGCAGTGTGACCAATAAAAGATGAGCCAATGTCTGTGCGCTTCTGCATGTGCACATTGGCGTGTCTACATGTGCACGTGGCTACCGCATAACCAAAGACAGAAACTGGCAGTAAAAGTAGCAAAGTATAAAACTTCTTTTCATTGTAAACCACAAAAGTTCTGCGGACAAATCTAGGACTTGCAATGCATTAAATGCTCTGCATGTAATTGATTTTTTTCAGTATTTCCAGAAATGGAATACTCCTTATTTGCAATGGAATATTCCTTTGGTCACAGATGCAAAGCAATATCAACAACAAACAAGTCAGGAAACCAGAATGACAAGATGGCTCTGTTAAAGCCAAACTTACATATTTGCTAAAAGAACCCCGGTATCAGCCGACTTTTGAAATCTTCACTAATTTGAATAGTGAAAAAATTACTCCAGTGAAACCTCTGGTTGAAGCAAAGCTTGTTTCCATAAATGTAAGAAGTTTCCATAATTGTATTCAGGATACATCACATTTTCTATTATTTTCAAGAGAAACAATTCATTAAGGGAGTTTAATGAACTTCACTCCATTTTTTATCAGGCTTTAATTTTAGGGGAAAAAAAAAAAAAAATGCCTCGCCACAGGCACTTAGCCACCAGGTACACAATGGCAAGTCCCAGTAAATTAGGATCTCTAAGGTCATTCCTTCAGAATTACATATCTGCAAACAAGAATCACCTAAATCCTTTACATTTTCTCAGAAATTATAGCCCAGCTTTCATCTTAATATCTGCTTATCTTGGAGTTGTTCACTATTTTAATAAATCACAAATTACAGGTAATAATCTCAACTGAGAAACACTACAAGGTGCAGATAGCTTCCCACTGAACACTGCAATTTTATAGATTCATAGCACATAACCATCTCTCTCATTGTTTGCTGAATAAAATACAATAAAGGAGTATCAGAAGAATCCTGTGTATACTTCATTTGCAGGGCAATAAATTAAGGAGCTGTATTTTTGTGTACTGATCAGTGACTTGAAGTTCATAATCCCCAAATTAATTTTAACTGAAAAGTTTAAAACATCAGCAATACTGAGTGTACAGTAAGACAAGCAATAAATCCATTCGTTATGCAGATCACTTGAAAACAAGTGGCTTCGTTAGAATGGTTTGGTCATACCTGATGCTGCCACTCATTCTCCAGCTTCACTTAAGCTGTGCCAATTAACACTAAGTGGGATTTTGGCCTTCTGCATTGTTTACGATACACACTTTTGGCAGAAGCAATAGCATTCAAAAAATCAACCAGGATTTTTTATAGAAATATACATGTGTATAAATTGGACAACAAATAGAGTTTATGATTTTATACTGAACTGAGGCCTCTCAAAGGTTACAAAATAGTCATTTAATTAAATATACTACTTAAACTATATTTTTTTTTCTCTCAAAAGCTTTTAAATGAAAAGGATTATAAACATTTTAAGCAGCACCCTAAGGGACAACAGCTAGTTGTGTAATTTAAGTGTGTACGACACATATGACACACTTACATACACAAATGTAGGTGTGTAAGACAGAGCAAATTATCATATTGTCATGTGTATATGGTGCTCTAAAAAGAACATTATTCTTTCAATGGATTTGCATACTAAGGTCTCCTACTGTTCCCAAAGGCTCACTCCCTCTTTTAAGACAGCTGCAGATTTGGCAAATCCTCCAGGTTTTTGGAGAGGCTCATTTTCTACACCAAGGAAGCTAGGGAGGAAAAAAAGAGAAGAAACGGGAATTTTGGTGTCTCTGAGGAAAAGCAGAGAGTAGTCTATGCTATGGGGAGTTGAACACTCTTAGGAGACATCGGTCTCAGAGACACTAGTTTATAAATCAGTTAGGCACAGGAGCAAGTGCTGCTGCAGAGCTCTTCTCTGAAGGTGACTGTGGAGCCGGCACCATCCTTAGCTTCTAATGGGAAATTATGTGATTGTTGAGGATGGAAGTGCAAGGTATGGTGAGATGGGTGACCAGTAGGCTGGCCTGGAGATTCCCAAGCAATCTTCCCTGCATCTACGTATACAAACTGTCCACCAGATGCCATATAAAGAGCCCGTATTAGTAATGCTAATGGTTAACAGAGCATGGTGTTTTGCAGCATTTCAAATAAAATCACACATTATAGTGAAATGTTCTTCCAAATTCAGCATGCACAAAAAGGCAATCTGTATTTCTTTGCCTTCTCCAACTTTGGTTATTTTTCATTGCTGATTCTTCCTACAGTTAAGTCTGAAAGTCATGGCACTTTGCCAAAGTGCATATTACATCTAAATCCATTTAGGTTCATATTCTATCTAAATAGAGCACCTGAGGTATTTTGGTGTACTTTCTTTACACAGATTATTGCTATTTGGATTCCGTATGTGCCTGTGCAAACACGCTTAGAAGTAAGAGAATGAAAAGATGTGAGGCAAAAGAAAGACTTTACATGTGGGGACAAATGTGGATCTAATACATCACTGAGGAGAAAACAAATCATCTGGTTTCTGGCATGGGCTTTTTTACTCATCTATAAAATCAATTTTCAAAAATAGTGTTAAAAATAACTAAATATGCTGATAAGGACAGGTAAGGATAAAGAAAAGGATCTCTGATTACAGGGTTATATACTAACCCTCTTCCAGGCTTTTCTGAATATCACAGAATATGCAATTGTGTTTACCGTGAACAGCTTTCACTCTCTGACAGTTTGCATCATTACCAAAAACTTCTGTCTGTTACTACTAAACAGAACCATGGCAAAATTAAAATGACAGAAGAAGATAGATTTAGGGATGCAATAGGCAAACATCTGCTGGACTCATGAAAGAACAGTGAAGGCCACAGAAGTAAAAAGGAAGAAATGAAATATTATGAGCTGTCTCTAAAACAGGATATATTAATTAAGGTTGTAGAGTTATAAAAAAAAATAAAATGTAGATAACATATCTACAGACATATTAGCCAATGACTGTTATGTGAGGTTTTACTATGTGGCCATAAAATATAAATGTGGACAAACCTGCAATAGATAGCATGGCCTCTCTAAAAACTCTGCCTCATCACTTCTAGTGATTCAAGAAGTCTACTCTGAAAATGTAAACTTAAATTATTGGTGGTTGAATTTAAAATGTGGCAGCTCAATGCCAGAGTGCCTCATCTTTCAGAGACTTACCCTCTGGGACAATAAGGGCAAAAGCAGACAGGATGACACCTGCGCAGAGCTGGGAGTTGGACTTGATGATCCTTATAGGTCCCTTCCAACTCGCGATTTTCTATGATCTTATATTGATCCACTGAAGCTCATAAATCATAAAGCAAAGGTTTTAATTCCATCCTCACTACTAGGCCCCAGTTCAGAAAAGCTCTTCAGTACATACCTCTGTCTATTCAGTGAGCATCAAAACAGGTGGAGCCTAAACACAGGCTCAGGTCTTCTGTGACTTCAAGGACTTAGTTTAATGGGATTAAGTATATGCTAAAATGAATTGTTGCAGCAGAACACGCATGAAGAACGCAAAACACAGTAGGAGAAACTTGAATATTTCTTAAAGAGTTTTCCCTCACAAGCTTGATGCTGCCACTGTGATGGAGTGAAAGGTAATCAGACTGATTAACTGAAAATCATTGAGGAACTTTCATTCACTCTTTGTTCAGTGCTGCCTGCTGCACAGTGCCAGGATCATCGTGCTTTGCCAAATACCAACAAAGAATACTTAATGAAGAAAGGTGAATAGAGGGTAGACTTTTCCCCCCCCCCCCCACTATAATGTGGAACATTTGCTATTAATTCCCAATGCATATTTTTCCTCGTAAGGAATAGTTGCCACCTTCCAAGTTTTAACTCCTTGGAATTTTCATGTTATGCTGGGGCTGAACGCTTTTTAGAAGAATTCTTTCCAAAGAGAAATGAACAGCATTTTGCAGAAATGTTTTCAGCAGTGACTATTCCTGTGACTTTTAGAGCAGGACATAAGGGGAAAAAAAACCCCCAAAAATCCCTTTTGCTACTACAGGTGGTAATATGGCAATCAATTAACTCATCAGATTTTCTTCTAACAGTACAAGGATTAATGGTAGGTTTTCCTGGAGCCTGAAACATTTATGGTCAATAACTGAAATATTTGAACAATTATTCAACAAAAGTAGCAAAAATATTCTGGAGCAGAAGCTCTGCATCTGTAGACTTACATACTGAAGTATAAAATTAAGAAGATATGGGTTGAGTCCCTTACAGCATTTAATTCACTTATTTGTATTTAATTCACTTATTTGTCTCTCAGTTTAATTTGCTTATTTGTTTGCAACTCATTTTATTCTCCAACTCATCTTCCACATGAACAACAATAATTGTTAAGAAAAATGTCGTTAGACAATACTGCTAGAACATTTTCTGTATTCATCCACAAATTATTTGTATTGATCTAGCACCGAAAATCCAAAATAATGATGGGAACCTCACGGAACTTGGCTTTCTCTAAATAAGTATATCAACACTTACTGCTACCAAGAGCGAGCAATTAAGGACTTATGAAAAAATAAAACAAACTCCTTTGGGGGAAGGGATCTTAACCATGTATTTATATTTACCATGATTTTAAGCCTCATTCATTATAAAGAGACCTAAGCTTATAGTTAAAAATTAAACTCATTCATTAAGTCCTCTTGCACTGCAAGTTTCATAAGGCGGCAGGCAAAACATTTGATGGCAAGATGAAGAAGCCTAAGATGATGATGGGTTAGCATTAATTGAATACAGAACAACTACAAAACCAGAAATAACACAATATTTATTTCACTAGAGAGTCATCTTGTAACCTTCAGACACATCGGAAATACTTCTTTTTGGATGCCTACCGAAGTTCTAACATCCGTACTTCTATCCAGTGCTAGGCATTTGACAATAATGGAATGGAATAAATATCCATGGGAATAAGTAAATTATATTATTGACTTACATGGAAGGAGCCAACATGGTTGACTTTAAGGAAACATTCACACAATTACATGAATGTGTGGTATTAATGTGGTATTAATTCTCAAACAATCTTTAACCAGCAACAAAATGTGCAGGCACAGACTGTAACATGAGCTAGCAACCACCATCACATCTACCCATGTTACATGTTTGGCTTGAACAGTTTCATCTGAGATCTGTGACTTTATTACGAGTGTCACCTATGCAAGATCGTATTAACAATGACCTGCTGTTCAATGTGGCAAGCGCACTAGAACACACTATAGTACTGTTCTTTTCTACATTGAACTTTGTCAAATGAAGTATACAAAAAAAAAAAAAAAAGAAAAAAGAAAAAGAAAAAAGAAAGGTATCTTTTATGACCAGGTGAACAACAATGGAATTTTTGAATAGTGAAATCAAGAGGAACAAAAAGAGCACTGATGAAAAGTTGAATGACTCAGATGAGGAAAAGTCAGTTGACCGTGTTTCACCAGAACTTGCTTTTTGGTTTGAAATCCTATGATCTGGAAAGGAACATATTTGCATTTACTTTTTAATGCGTTAATAGCAGATTAATTTGGAAGGTTTCTTCTTAAACTATCTAGTTAAAAATTAATTGGTGTTGGATGGATATGAAAACAGTTTTGATTTAGCTTTCTATCTGTATTTCTGCCAAAATTGTACAATTTGCAAAGTAATATATTTTTCTTTAATTATTATCATAACAGTAGAGTAATTTTGCTGGCTTTTCTACTGAATAATTTGATTACTATAGAAACGAGCTTTGCTTCAGCTTGCTATTGATTTGTGTGTACATGCATTAAGATTTTATGGTCTGTCATCATAAGCTAAAATATGAGATAATAACGTGTCCCACATCAAGGACAATGCAACGTGTCATTGCTTTTGGACGAATTCTGAAGGAGGATTTTGAGTTACTTTGCCAGCAATCTAAGGAGTAGGTAAATCATTTCTGATTGCCGCCCATCACAGCATAAGTAACCGTACAATATATGAATTCTGTGAAAAATATATTCTCACTTTCATATCCTGATAATATTATTTATATCAGAACTGCAGAAGATCCTATATTGTATAATAGAAGGAGTAATTATTTATTAAAGCCACATAATAATTACTAAATATACTTTTGAAGGATATAATTTATTTTTTCTCACTGCACATGATATCATAGGCAATTTGGAACTTTGTTCTTCCCTTTTTAATTGCTCATCTATTATAGAAAAGTTTTGAATTTAGTGATCAATTTAAGAAAGATACACACAAACTATCATACATGATTGTTAAATTTTGAAAAATAAAATACAAAAAGAATGTTTGCAAAAAATACATTTTCCACATAATCTTTTATTTGATTGCACTGCATATTTAACACAAGTGCATGCTTTAACAACTTAATTTTATATCACTGTTTCTGCACAGCTCCCTCCTCATTCATGGCATTACAGTTTATGAGGGGAAAAAATTAATCAGTATGCTTTTAACCTGAAAAATCTACTTAGAGTCCTAAATTTCACTTAATCCCTGCACTGGCAAGAAAGCTCATAGACTGAAGGCATTTTATTTTTCTAGTGAAGCCTTCTGTTCAATTCATTTTTCCAAGACTAGGGACACAGAGGTAAAAGGAGGGATTATCCATTATCCCTACCTGTTTTTATCACAGAGAGACCATACTTTCATTCACATAAGGTAGAGACAAAAATCCAATTTGCCCTAATGTAACCTCACATATAAAAAGGCTGTTTATAACGTTGTAGTTGTATGTGAAAACAGTATGAAAACCCAAGAATCTCTGCAATTCATATAATAATTTATAGCACACAATGTTGTCACAACTTAAAACTGACTGAAAAATTGCCTTGGAAATTATGGTTAATGGATTATAATAGCCTTTGTCACAAATTATCCAGAATAGTTTTGGTTAAGCATTACGTAGCTTTATATAACACTATACTGCATTAATATGTTTATGATTAGCTATTTCATCAAACTGCTCAGAAACCTCTATTAATCTTAACAGACCGAAAGAAATATATCTCATAAGAACTTTGATAACATCTCTTTCAATATAGCTGTGGTGGTTTTGGCTAGGATAGAGTTAATTTTCTTCAGAGTAGCTAGTATGGGGCTATGGTTTGGATTTGTTCTGGAAACAACCTTGGTAATTCAGGGATGTTTTGGTTCCTGCTGAGCAGTGCTTACACAGACCTGAGGCCTTTGCTGTTTCTCACACCACCGCACCAGCCAGTGGGCTGGGGGTGCACAAGGAGTTGGGAGGGGACACAGCCAGGACAGCTGACCCCAACTGACCAAAGGGATATTCCATACCATGTGACGTCATGCTCAGCAATAAAACTAGGGGAGAGGTTGGCGGTGGGCTACTGCTCGGGGACTGGCTGGGCATCGGTCAGATTATGGTAAGCAATTGTTTTCATTTGCATCACTTGTTTTTCTTGAGTTTTCTTTTTCTTTGTTATTTTCCTTTTCATTCCATCATCATCATCATTATTACTACTACTATATTTCAATTATTAAATTGTCTTTATCTCAAGAGTTTTCTCACTCTTACCTTTTTGATTCCCCCCATCCTGCTAGGGGGAGTGAGCAAGCGGCTGGGTGGTGCTTAGTTGCCAGCTGGGGAATGGGAGACAATACGTATGATGGACCACTATTTAGCCCAAGAAGCTAGACCTTGTTACTTAAGATGCATAGGTACTTGACAGAGAAGCAGAGTTAATGTGCATCAAAGAAATCCCCACATGAAGCCTGGACAGAGCTCTCCCACAGTCAAAGAAATTCTAGAATATTCTACTTCACAGTACACTAAGAAAGATAAAACTCTCAAAACAGGTATTGCAAACATACTGACATGAGACTTCAGGGTGAAGATAGAGACAGGAAAAGGAACTGCTACAGTGGCTTATAACTTTCTGTGTTCTCTTTGGGTTAAACATAAACATGCAGAGTTATTAATGCTAAACATTCTTTCAGTTATTAAAAAAAACAAACAACAGAAAAGTATCTTCAGATTGCACAGTGGTTAAGTAGCAATAATATGCAAGGAAACATCTACAGGTACCCAAATTTTTTGTCGGTGTTTGTATGAAGAATTTTAACAGCATTCAACAGATGCTGTCATTATATGAGATTCTGTTGATTGCTGTAGCTTTGTAACAGAAATCAGGATTTATATACAAGTAATAGCATGCCAGCTCCTTCAAAGAAGGAAATGGTACTTAGAAGTGGGCTTATTAATACCAAGAATACGGAATGCCTGCTGTGTAAACATATTTAAGAGCATTGCATTGCACAATATTCTGCTTTTATCATTCCTGCTAGTAAAGGAGCATTTTTTTTAACCAAAAAAAATGTCCTTTGACTACAGAAATACTTGATGATATCACAATTTTATTTAACTTAAATACTATGATGCACTTTATATAAAGTAGGAAACACTGATTGTCTTAAAATTGTCTTTGTCTAGACCATTTGCCAACACGTTGTAAATGCAAAGTCAATTAAGTTACAGGTTTCATTGCTGGACGTTTTTCTCATTACAGCTCTTGGTATGGTGCAACAGCTAAAAACACAGTGACAAACTTTGGGAACAGTCTTCTAGTTCTGATGAGATACATGTCCATGCAGTTTCATTAATTCACCAGGAACAAAAAAAGATGGCTACTGAGGGCAGGGAGAGATGGAAGGGAGAGAAGGGGGTGGGGTGGGGGAAGAAAAAGCACAAATTGCCCTACAGTCAGAAAAATTATGTATGCCAATTTGTGAAATAAATCAGAAACTGTTCCAACTGCCATCCTTATTAAGCTTAATGATGTTCTGCACAATTTGCAGATATCAATTTCACCAGAGATACACAATTCATGGTTTCAAAATCTGCACTGCGACTTTACTACCATTCATCTACTACAGGTAACATACTCCAAGATTAAAACAAATAGCATACTACATTTAAAGTAAGAGCATCTGGTGGAAGTACATCACAGAACAACAGATGTTGCTATATCAAATAACTATCAATCTTATGCTGATCTAATGGCACTGACAAGGCATTCAAAATGTAGCTGGACAAGGAAAGACACACCCATCCCAATGTTATTCATGAAAGAACTCTGTGTGCTTTCTACTTTAGCTAAACAATCTTGCAATCTGTGGACATCTCACCAAACTGTACCTTTAAAAAGCCATTTAGATTCATCACAGCATTCTGTCTGGCAGTGAAGGATTTATGCTGTTTACTTGCCTTTGTGTAGCTGTAGGATTTTACCTATCCCAGTATCCAACAGTCCAGATACTGGCCACAAAAAAATCTCAGTTACTGAAATGTGAATACAACATTATCAAGGATATACCCGCACTACCATTATTTTTTAAGTTGTATTTTAAAGATAGGATGCAATCAATGCAAGAAAGACTTCTATAAATGTTCTGACTGCTTTCAAGATGCTACTCACTACTCTTGCTAG
The DNA here is from genome assembly GCF_011004875.1 of Balearica regulorum gibbericeps. Classification (NCBI taxonomy): domain Eukaryota; kingdom Metazoa; phylum Chordata; class Aves; order Gruiformes; family Gruidae; genus Balearica; species Balearica regulorum. The sequence goes on from NC_046184.1 coordinate 103,285,585, forward strand.
AAAAGAACTACCAAACTGAAAATTATTTATGAAGGGAAAAATAGGTATCAATTTTAATTAAATTTCCAGGAAAATCTTAGAAAGCTGTGGGTGACAGACATTCTAGTACTGAATCTTGGCTGAAAGTACTGCTGACTACTTAACCGCAAGGAATCCATTGTATTTTACTCCAATAACCAGGTTGATAAATGAAGTTCAGTTGGCTATTTAAAATACATGACTCTTACAGGAGTCATATGCCTAAATCTTGACCAACACCAAGGATGTAAAAGGAAAATATTTTTTTTTTTTTCCTTAAAGAGTTTTCTATATTCAATATTAACTTATAATCAAAGAAAAAAAAAAAACCAAGACCTGTTTTAATACAGAAAACACTAAAGAACCCAATAAAGAATCTGGTAACTTCTCTTTTTTTTAAATTTTTTTTTTTTTTTTTTTTTTTTTTTTTTTTTTTACTTTTTTTGAGACTTAGTAGATTATAACTTCTGGTAATACAAACATTTTGGATGCTTGAGCACATTAGTCTACACAGCATTGCAAGATGTGCCATTTTTAGCAAAATGTTGGCCTACATATACTCTCTACAAGCAGAAGCAAGTATGATCTATCCTTCTGGCACACTGCTATTTCAGAATCATTTTACTTCAATCTTTAATACTGTGAACTACCCATGCAACTCCATATTTCTTCTTTATTTTTTAAATCACTTCACAAAGTGACCATATTGTTGTCTTAGTCTTTATTTTGCAAACATACAGACATACAAAATACATCCAGTATGGTAACAACCTGAATTAAATAGTTTTCACAGAGGAAAAGTAGAACATAACCTAGTGAGACTGTAGCACAGAACATTATTCTTCCTATTAGATTTTCATGGTTTGCTAAAGATTTGCTAAAGATGGCTACTTTTCCTTTGGAAATCAAATCTATTACTGATTCAGATATTGTTCATATGGAAAAGAATCTCATGTCCACATACATTCACACACAATCATAGTCCCATCATAGGCTTCAGGTACCTGAAATCTGTTACCTTGATGTAGTCTGATTATAGTGAGAAACCTGATATTCTCTTACCTAGAACACAAAAAAGAAATTGTTTTAGATTAATTCATAGCATTGTTCAAATCATACATTTTGCAAATTAAAGAACAACAAATTACATACAACCAGCAAGTTAGGTAGACTATTTAGTTGTAAAATGGTCTTTAGTATTAAAACAATCCAAGAGATTTGACAGCATCTTCTACCACTTCTACCTCGTCATTTCCTCTCCTTGGATGACTACAAACTGAATCTTTCAGTCAAGTAAGGTCAAAAGCCAAATCTTACAACAAAAATCCACGATCCATGTTTGTATATATCTTGGTATGATTCAAGTTCTTCTCTGTCAAATTTTGTCCAATGTGCATGTAACATCACTTGTACAGAGGGATATGTGTATACAATTCTTCTTGGAAAGTATAAAGTCACAGACAGTTTTTATACGCCTCAGTCTACATTGATTTTTTTTTTTTTTTTGTCTAATACTACCACAAAAATGCTGTGGTGTCATTTTGCCTTCCACTTTCTTTTCGAATAGACAGCCAACAACGACAAATGGACCATGACATTTTGTCAGCAGCATAAAATGTCTTGAATCTCAAAGAATATCTGACATTGTAGCACCTTCTGCTTATAAAACATATAAACTAGGAAATACATATGTTTGCAAAACAATCTACCTTTTAAATGGTACATATTCTTTTAAGCAAAGTAACTTTAATGATGCCAGCAACAGAGAAACTACAAGTTCTTTCAACTGCTTGAACTATGGAATATATGGATTCCTGGGACAACTGAAACATTGTTCCTTCAAGCTGTTCAACACTTGTGTGGATTACTGGGACCTCGATCAAGACTACAAAATTGTTCACTTTTCACCTTATGAGAAAAATAAAATAAAGTATCCCTTAGAGTTGTAGGCATAAACCACCGGGTCTCACTGTGCTAGAATCTACATTTTAGCGTGAGAGAGGGTTAGAAAACATCAACAAATTATAAAGTGCCATCATATTTATGATTTTGCAACAACTTGCATTAAATCCTACCAAAGCTTTGAATTTAGTTTAACTTCTCATGAGCAACACAGCAAAAATTAATACATAAACAGCCAGCTAAGTATGTCATCAAGATGCAAATGCTTGTAGATAACTTGAAATCTACCACCGCTATCTCTCTTCCTTCAGGGTCTATTGTGGTCTGTTAGGAAAGCTACTTCAGCATTTTTCCTTTCATTCAGATTGTCATTACCTTCACTGATGCTATGAAATCCTGTTCACCTGACTGCCTTAGTGCTGGTAATTTTCAGTTTTGTTGACCTCTTTCCTTCCCTATTACATAGCATCTCTGCCTACTTAAAGGTATCCAGTATATTTTAACAAGCCACCATTTATCACATGAGGTATCTAATGTTGACCAACTGCTTAGATCAAAGGTTTTTTATACTTTCCTGTCTAACAGAAGTGTCCTTAACTACCCTGAGAAATTATTACTACTCTCATGCAAACATGCATTGTCATGGTTTAAGACCACCTAGACAGTGTGGAGACTAAATGGACTTGGATACAAAACCACTTTAATCACAGATATACGTGTAGTTTTATAAATTACATGACCTCCATATCCCACAGGAGAGACAGCACAGTCTGGGAGGGAAGGCAAGTGGGTCAGCATAGAGGTTCTGGCTATGCTTTGTGCAGCCCAGGGTAGGACCGCTGGGTCCCCTGAATGCCTCCTTCAGTTTGTCTCTTCTTGAAACTTTTGGGTTCTCCCTCACGTACCCTTGGAGTCTCTCATAAAACCCTGAAATCTCTCCCTCATGTGTGTTCAAGAGCATCTTCCATAGTGTTCACTTGGCATGTCTCACTAGGAGCCTCTCCTGCCACTAAGGGCTGTCACTGTTTCTTCAGCATGTCTGAGCAGGTGCACTATGGACTTCCTGACTGGATACGGTTTTGGCAGACAATGGGGTGTTTACCCCAGTCTCAGAGTCAGATGGGACTAGCACAGGGCCGTACACTGCCTCCTCCTGCACAGGTCACCAACGCAAGTGCCCTGCCACACACTCTGTCATTTATGTCCAATATATTGCACCCCTCATGTCTATGAAACATATATTTTAAGAACTGTTTGAACAAATATCCTTTATAAACTCTACTTTCAACACAAATCAATATATATTTATTAAACTCTGCCCTCGTCCCTAGGGCCAGATAACAGCGATTACAATGTACAATGTGTATATATGCTCATTTTGCAGGGGTTAAAATCATCACAGTCTTTTAGCTATTACAAACTCCACCCCGTGGTCCTGCAGGCCAGATTGGGTATTGTTTCTGACATGATCAGCGCATGTCGGCAATTCGCTCACCTGACAATCTAACACAGGTTTTTGTTGCATTGGATGAGCTGCCCAGATGGGTTTACCCACATTTTACTCACATTTCCATCTGGGTTCTTCTATTCTACATCATCCTGTCTTTCCCCACACGGTATCATCCACAATTCAGTACTCTTTTGTTTCCAGTTTGCACAGCAGCTGGAGCGCATCCAGCACCATCCCTCTGACTCTGCCATCCCCACCACCACATCAGCCTCACGACTGCTCTTTTTCCCTTGTTCACCATTTGCACACTCTTCTCAGATTATACCCTCCCAGTATGGTTGGGGGGCAGGGGAGAGACAGCTCAGCATGCTTTACAACCCTGTCCCATTCCCTCAGCCGTGGCCCCTGGGGGGAAACCGTCTGCCCTCCTTCTCCTGTTCTTCTTTTGTAACTATGTGGGGGATCCTCATCCCTGCAGAGGGAACAAGTCCCCACCATCCTGGGAGGAGGAAAATCTGAGGTCTGCAGAGCCTTCATGCCCAGCTGGGAGCAATATTGCTGTTTCCCAGGTTGTACTTTTTTCCTCCAGTTTACACACTTTTTCCACCACAACCCAGAGTGCAAGGCAAAACCCCACATTTAGGGCTTCCATGCAGGACCAGGGGGTTCTTCTTTCTCGCAATCTTTATTTCTGTGTCCAAACATTTTGCTAGGTCTTGTCCACACACTCACCATTCAGGCTTTGGGGCTCACCCTGGTGTTTGGGCCCACGCGGGCCCTGGCCTCACCAACCAGCTGGGGCTCACCCTGAGAATCGCTGAGGCCTGAGGCAATGGCTGTCAAATGTGCACTCCCCGCCACAGCCCAAGACCTGGGGCCTAACGCTCACAGGGCTGGAGGAGGGTCCACTGTTCTCCTCATCATTGGACCTGAACACTGCCACTGGATTTCAAAACAAAGGCCTCAGGCTGTAATGCAGGTTTCAGATCAGTGGGGAGGCTGGGCGAGAGCACCCAGGTTGTCGGCCACCCCAGCGCTTCTGTGGTCCTGGCCCAGAACTGCCAGCGTACCCAGCAAGCGCAGGTTGGGGACAATTTCTTTTAACACCAGCAACTGCGTATCTGCTTCTTTCTTCGTGCTCTGTTTATGCTGCCACACACTGACCCAAAACTGCTCAGTGACATTCCCCACTCTAAACTTCAATCACTTAAAAACCGTTTTCTTTTTAAACTGGATCGTTTAGACAGATCTGGGTTAGTTTCTGGTAATAGCAATGCTTGAAACAGCACAACAGAGAGTATGATAACTCTCAGCAGGGAAAGGAAACTAGCTTTGCTGGCAGAGGAACCCAACCCTTCCTTTAACCTAATTCTGTTTATCCATCAGACAATCTGATTTTCTCAGTGAATGGCTGTGGGACAGGAAAGCTAACTTTTCTTCTGTCCTCTTATTGAAACCAACGGAACAGAGCTTTCTTTAAAACCCCTTCTTTTCCTGCTTCCTCTGTTGAGTTCATAATTTTTTAGTAACCACTAAAGGACTAAGTATTAGCTTCCAGGATACATAGGAACTAGCCTCGGAACATTTCTTTTCTAAAGCTATTTTTGTATATTTTCCTTGATAATTGTGACTAAGAGGTCAGGGATAAGTGATAATCTTTGGGGGAAAAAAAAAAAGGAAAAGAAAAAAAAGGAAAAGAAAAAATGAAAAGGAAAAATAAAGGGAAACTTTCCCACTGGTAAATGGTTTCTAGTGTTTGTGATTTTATTCTAGAGGAAAGCTGTTTGGCTTCATCCCCATAACTTCAAATAAGGGGTTTATTACACTGGAAGAATTATAGAATATTTTGGCAAGAACACAAACTATTAGATTTTTTAAAAACAACAAAGTATTTAGATTTTAAAATGTCAATGTGTTTTATTTAGAGGTTGCTAAATACTTTGAAGAGGGATGAAAAAGTGCTATAATCTGAAAATATTTCAAGATAAAAAAATCTAAAATCTTTTTTTTTCATGTCTGAAATAAATTGACCAAAATGACAATGACTGTGGAAAATGGTCATTGCTGGAATATACAGATGTAATCTGTCATCATACTTGGCCACCCTGCACTACTACAAACACTTTAAATTGATTTTTGTCAAATGGTCATAATGATCAAGAAGCAAAGGTTTCTTTGTTCTTTCCAAACAAACTTTTGTAAATTTGTAAAAATCTTGCCGTCATAGTTATTTTCAAACCACTTGGACACTATTATTGGTTAACCTACAAGATACAAAGAAAATTGCTATTCGTATCCTATAGAGTCCCACACCACCATCAAAACCTCCATGGCAATAGCCCTACCAGTGGCGTGTGAACAGTAGGCTAGTGTCTTTTTAAAAGAGCCAGAGCTGCTCATGCAGGCGAGTCTCTGGGTGCTGCCACCAGAGACCCCTCCTTACAGGGAACATCAAAGACAACTTCCATGCTGGACTCCCATCAGGGCAAGCACAGCAGGTTCTGAGAGAGGAAGACTTTGTGACCCAAAAGTCCTGCTATTACAAATGTCATCACAATTCTACACATCTTCCCTATTCAAACAGTGGTCATACTATTCATCTAAGATGTAAAAGAGCTCCAGAGAAGTACTCTTTCTGTTGCATCCCTTCTACATATCCTTCTCTACTGTTCCTATCGAACTGCAGAACTAAAAATGTGTTTGTCTTTGGATTTGTGTGTATTATTCTGTTTTTATTAATTACTATCACAACTGCAGCCAGCACTGTCTCTTTCATGTTGCATGAGAGAAATTTTAAAATCGTGCTTGCAAAAGACAAACAGATTCTAAGAGTGTATTTGGGGATATATTGCTCAGATCTGAAGTACCAAAAGATGTGCAGTTTTTAGTAGCCAGGACACATTTTACAGAAAGAAAATAAAAATAAAAATAAAGCATAGGATAGAGTATTATACCCTGTATTTTCAGCTGAGAAATTGAGCAGCAGATGTTGGTGAGCAACAAGCGATTTAAACATAATAATTAGTAAGGAAAGTGCTTTAGTGTGGGATAGCAAAATGTCACTGACATGCTCTGATTTGACACGGTCAAAGAAAAGAAAACTAGACCAAGGAAAAATTCTGAGTAATGTAGACTGAAGCAACAGGAAATAACATGAGGAAAGAGCACCACTGCAGATTTCTACAAAGGTTTAAAGTTAATTTTCATATGATTTAAAGAGATCAGAGCTTTACAACTGAGATGTAAATTGGAAGTTAAAGGTTTTATGATCTATCATCCAGAAATAAGTTGAGTTCAATAAACATCCGACCAGTTAGCAATCAACAGCAGTGCTTATGGCACGGCACAGTATAAATTAGTAGTCTTGAATAAAGGGACACATTGTTCTTAAACCCAGTTGGGAGAATCCATTATAAAATACTCCACTGTAACAAAAAACCCCATCATTTTTAGTTGTGATCACTACTGATGAGTCAAAATACTATAAATCACAAGCTACTCTAAATTACCTTCCCTTCAGAAAGATGCCTTATTTAAGATCTTAAACCCAGTGATTTTATATATTGAATCTTAGCAACTTCCTTCTTAATTTCTTCCTATACATTAATCCTTTGAGCTCAAATCCAGAAGACAAAAAAGAAATATTTACATCTTCACTACAGTTGTGCAGACTGCACAGATACCAGACTTGCTCATAGTTCTCATGCTAATCAGGCTTCCTTGTATCATACGAATCCTCCTTGAGTTCGACTTTGGGTTGACTTTAAAGTTTATGAGCTGAAAAGCAGCTAAATTAAGCAGAACAAAACAAGCAAATGACAGCTAAAGAAGCATTAGACCCAAGTCTATCCATTCAATTAATTTGCAGTTTTACCCACTCTTCTGTTTAACTGCTTTGTCAAAATTTCGACAGAAGTACCGTATGACTGAATCTATGCTATGCACAACAAAACCTAAATACCTTAAATAAAGACAAAATAGATAATTCTGCATAAGACACAGTAAAAAATAAAACCCCATTCAAACTCTTACAATTTTGGTTTACTTTTTGATGCATTTGTCTATTATAATATTTGATAGAATTCACCAACACAAATAATATGTGAACAAAATTAAGATATGAAATCAGTTCCAAACAGGATAAAGTGTTTCAGCCAGGTCCAGCACCTTTGTCCTCAATTCCTCAATAACTTCAAACAAACCCTACCTGACTTCTCAACTTTTCAATCCACTTTTCCACTTCAAACATTGTTTGAGATGTACATTGATCAAATAAGAACACCAATCAAAGATGGGTATAAAGATTACAAAACTCTTTCATTTTTAGACAGATTTTTAAAATTATTATGCATATGTAAGTTATCAGTAGAGATGATACCTAATGTAACCGTGCATTTCTAACAGAAGAATATAAGAACCCTCTTCTCACTTCACGAACCTAGCTATAGTAAGAGCAAAAGCAGTAAGATGAAATGTGTTGGGTAAGTTTAAAGAAAATCATCAATAAGCCTTTAGAAGTATGTTTATATAGAAGACTGCAAATCAGTCTTGAGTCCCATAAAAACAAATATACTTTGTTGGGTTTTTTCCAGAAAGATAAAGCACAATGTCTATATAGGGTGCATTGAAAATTTACATAGGGAAGGAGGAACATACAGCTCTACTTCTGCAGCTGTATTACTACTGGCAGGGTGAATCTACTGCATGTATCTGGCTTGCATCTATCTTCCTATAGCAAAGACAAAAAATGAACAAAAAAAGTGGTTTGCATCTTCTTTGTGAATCTGCTTTAGTAAACACATTCTGTGTAAGTCCCCACAGAGATTCTTATTGTTGTGGAGAGATTCTTCCAGTATTCAAGGTAATTTAGTAAAAATATAGCTTATAACTTTGTAAAAAAATATAGGTGAAGTATGCTACCTGTGTTGCTGCCTCTAGCACAACTTAGCAGGCTTTGGTGCCTGCTAAGTTGATGTGACTATGCACACTGCTCTTTGAACACAAGAACTAAAGAGCTTGAGCTAAAGAACTTCCAATGAAACCATCAGGTGCTAATTTTTTCAGAGGCATTATGCTTGTACCAGGTCTGGACAGATAGTCATGGAGACAATAAAATATGTCTTCTGACCCAAATACAGTCCTGCTCCTTCTCTGAACCATAGAAACACTAGAACAATTCAAAGAAAACAATGAGAAAAATGTGTTATATCGGCAATGTTACTCCCAAAATAGCTGCCTACACATTCAGTTAACTGTATTTATTTTAATGTGATCAAGGTGATTAAAGTATGCCGAGCACTTCATGAACACAATATAAAAAGGACATGCAATAACAAAATCTTATTTTCCATAATTTACATTTAAGCACTGACAGAAGTAATTCTTCTTTAGAAAATGATTTTCTGACAAGTTTTGAAAGCTCAGATGCAGATGTACTTATCTGTCCTCTAAAGCCAAGATTAACAACAGCACAAGCTTTTTTGCATGCGTGGTTGATTTTCAAATCATGCCTTGAAACAAACTAATAATTATACAAAACCAGAAACATAGAAAATTGTCCCTAATTCACACTACTGACTGGAAAAACATTGCCAATGACTAAATCAGAACAACAGTAAAAATACATTAAAAGATTTGATATATGCATCACAAAAAAATGGTTTGTACCTACAGTTTGACTTCAGCTTAATTTCCATTGCTTAGAGCAATACATCATTAGTGTACTAATCAACTTACTACACCACAATCTTGTAAGATGTGTTAGTAGAAATCAGAACTGTATATATTTTGCTTAAGGACTAAAAAAAAAAAAAAAAATAGTTGAGGACATTTTAAAAACATAGGTCAAGTTTAAAAAAATGCTGGCTCAAAATAAAACATCTACTTTGTCCAAGACCATTGAGATTTTTCTCCATCTGAATTTCACTCCTGTTCCATTACACAGATTTTGTGTTCTGACAGACAGGCACGTAGCCTTGTCTCTCAAAGCCAGAAGGGTCAGATGCAGACTCTCAATTGCAATTTGGGGTAAAACCCTAGTTTACATATTTACAGATATCAGCAATCAAAAGCTTATTTGTTAACTCTAAATTCTGGAGTGGGATTTCCATTCATGCTTAAATTGTAAGTTGGGCAGATCAGAGAATTACAGGTTAGGATAGCCCTGATACTCTGGCTAATCAGATATTAATTCCTATGCCATAAGTTTCTTTTGAAATAATGTAGAAATTAAAAAAACGATAATTATTGCATCTCACCTAGTATTTTAAAAAACTGAAACAAATTACTTTGATAAATGGTAGCTAAAAAGTCTAAATATCATTCTACATTACACACTATATCTTAAGTTTATTGTAATTGCAAACACTTGAAAAGAAAAAAAAAAAAAAGAGGAAATATATGTGTACTCAATATAGGCCTGGACTGAGATGCTATATCAATACAAAAAACACATAGAGGAGCTGTGGTGGATTGACCTTAGCTGGCTGCCAGACACCCACCCAGCTGCTCTCACTCCCCTTCCTCAACAGGACAGGCGGGAAAAAATATGAGAATGCTCATTTGTTGTTGCCATGGGCAAAAGAGGCTTGACTTGGGGAAAATTAATTTAATTTATTGCCAGTTAAAATAAGAGTTGGATGGTGAGAAATAAAGACAAAAACTGAAACACATTTACTTCTTCGTTCCCAACTCCTTTGCCTCCCCCTGTACCTCAACAGTGCAGCAAGGGTGGGGATGGGGGCTGTGGTCAGTCCATAACAGCTCCTCTCTGCCCGTCCTTCCTCCTTGCACTTTTCCCTCACTCCAGCGTCAGTCCTCCATGGGTGCAGTGTGGATACCTATTCCACCATGGTCCTCTCCAGGTGCTGCAGGGGAACCCCTGCTCAGGTGCCTGGAGCACCTCCTCCCGCTCTCACCTCAGGGCTCGCAGGGCTGTTTCTCACACTTTTCCCCCTCATTCCTCTCTCTGACTGTCCAGCGCTTTGCCCTTTCTTACCCAGGCTTTCCCCGAGGCACCGCCACGGTGGCTGTGGGGCCCAGCCGTGCCCTGCGGTGGGTGGGTTGGAGCCAGCTGGAACCAGCTGTGCCCGGCACCGGGCAGCCCCGGCTGCTTCTCACAGAGGCCCCTGCAGCCCCTGACAGACCCTGGGCACCTGCAGCCCACACACAGCCAAACTGGCCTCGTAAACCAGGACTGTCACAGCTGTAAAATTCACCTGGAAAGCTGGGCAACAGTTAGCTGTAATTTGTCAATGGGCAGGTGCGGCCCATCTCAATTTCTGTCAGTCTCTCTGCTCAAGGTAGGTACCCTACGTTAGTGCTGTGACTAGTCCTGCAGTATGGAAAAAGACTAAATCTTGCTATTTATAAAGTGTTTTGCTTTAAGCAGACCTCTTCATTATAACTGAGTGAATCGTAAAAGTATGTGTATGTGAAATTTCTATCAATACTACTAAACAGATAAAGGAAGAAGTCATACTACAGGAGATATGAGAAGTGTTTTATTACTGACATACACAATAATTGATTAGGTTTCTCAGTTTCTGTTGCTAGAAATTCTAATGTATTCCACTTAGGATTACTAGTTAGCTTTCATTTCCTTTTAACTTTTGCCTCTGGATAAGCTCAACTATTCCCAAGAAGAAACACTGATCAAGTACATTTGTCATGCGAACAACTATAATAAGGTAATTCATCATAGTCTGTCAGAGTCTTATTCCAGGAAGACTGCTGCATTTTTATCCTTACTTAAAAATCTGCTGTCACTCCTGCTGAAAATTTTGGTAGACACTTTGGACACATTTAAAAGCCCTTCCAAACTGATAGTGGCAGATAATTAAGTTATCAACTATCAAAGTCTTTCTTCACTCTCTACAATGTTTATGACACTATGAATCTTTTTGGCTGGTTTAATCTGACCTGTTCAGGGTGTGTGATCCCTTGTTCCTTCCCTTTTCCTTTCTTAATGGTAGCCAGTGACCAATGTAACTCAGTACGACAAATGAAGCTCTTCTGGAGAGTCTAACTGAGCAATTTTGTTTTCTTTTCAAGGTCTGAACTCAACCACATCCCACAATCCGTTCTTCAGCACCACAGTGGCAGAGTTACTTGAAGGCAAGGCAAGCTAGATTTTAGGTTTCCAAACAGAAGAAGAAACCAACACTGGCTCAGAGTTGTGCGTGGGTGAAGGTGGGAGTTGTTATTTAGGCTGTCAGTAATGCTTAACTTTATTGTATATTCTCCAGTCAAACTTGAAAAATATTTTGTGCAAGCTTGGCTCTTCACCAGCATGTTGGGTGCGAAGTTTCACGTATTCTTCCTATATTTTCTCTTACATTACTCTGTGGATATAAATATTCTCTTTCCAAAAAAAAAAAAAAAAAAAAATAGGGCATGCAGTTTTAGCACCGGTGAACAATCTCACAAATGGAAATGCACTGAAGGAAAAAAAATACTTGGAAAGAAGCAGGTTCTATTTTCATCTTCCATAACAGCATTAACAATAGGAAGGAGAAAATGAACTCAATCTTGCAGATGTATAGCTTCACATACAAACACAAACGGGGCATAGTTTTAATCCTTGCACCTCGTCCATCAGCACCTGTTATCTGTGGCTTTTCAATATAGCAATGCAAGCCTAATGGCAAAGTGATCTTAAAAAGCTAGAATCAATTTCCACTTCAGCCACAGCTGTCAAAAAGGCAGGGAGAGAAGTTAGATCTGATAAGCAAAATTAAAAGTAACATCAGTTAAACCTACCAGTAGATACACGTGGTAGATTGCTAGCAATGCCATGCAGCCTGTGTGTAATTGGTTTATTAACAGCACTTTCATAAATGAAAGACAGAGCAGAACGTCACAAGATTTATCCTGAAGCAAGGCTTCGTCAAGTGTGAAAGATGGGGATTCAGCATCAGAAGATAAATGAGCACTATTCCTAATACTGTGGAAAAGGGAAGGGGCCCTGATAGCTCTAGATGAAGGAAGGACCATTCTTAATGCTTACTTGACTTCTGTTAATAGGTCTTTTGTAGGTCTTAGATGAAAATGACATATATTACAGCTAAGAAGTCTAGGTATGCAAGAAGCAAAGTCAGTAATATTTCAGCCTGTGAAACACCCCACCTTCCAAGTATTGTTTGTATTTGTCTCATACAGAAGAGATAAAAAGAATTTAAAAAAGACAGAAAATGACTCATACACTCAACGATTCTCATGTGTTTGGAATTAAGAACATTTGTAACCATTTCACTTGGATTTAGAGTTTCTAAAGTTTAGTCACTGAGATTTGAGGAAAGGGAGATTCAGGAATTAAAGTAAGCATTATTTTCAAAACCAATATTTAAATAGTATCATGCTTAGTCCTTGTCCTAGGCTTTTTACATAAATCACACAGAGGGTCACTTCTCATTGTGGCTAAAAAGTTACAGGTAGAAGATTTCTAGTGAAGATCCTAAAGCAATTACACACTGAAGACTGCAGCTCATATTGCTAAGCTTAATTGCAAATCAATATAAAATATAACTACATCTTCCAGCACTTACAGTTTGAGGCGCAAACTTTTTACCTCAGAGTATCAGCAGACCTTGGTATTTTTGGCCATATATTTTGCCTTGTTTAGTTTCCTTTCCCTGAAGCAGTGCTAAAAGGTGAAAAGAACTAACAGGCCTCTTGGTTAGAATTTATCTGGTTGAGGAGAACACAACTGAGACAGATCTGCACCATCAGCCAGTGTGATTAGGCATTCTCCACAATTAACTTCACCATCCCTCTCCCTTGCCCACATAGCAAGTGTGAAGAAGAGAGCTGCTTATGACTGACGCATACTTGTTGTATACCTAAGAACAGCATTGCAGCTCTCTGACAATCCAACTCTCATGCTAAGTTTTCTCCCTCCGCTACCCATATTCTCCCACCACAAGTTCCACAGCTGGATCGCTGCTTGCCCACTCTTTGGTTCCAGGCTTGAAGCAAACAGTCTGCCAGACAAGTAGATGTTCTAAAAACCTTGGCTGTAAATCACAGACCCTCTGGTTTCAGCTCTTCCTCATCCCATGACCAAACGCATTGGCATACTCCCCTCCCCCAGGACACTCACCACGTGAGGAAAAAGTTCAGAAGTGCAAATGAAGGCAGCCCCTGACTAAGTGTAAATGGCCTTAGCCCAGCATATCCATCTAAAAAAGTCAGAGCCTTTCATTTTCAATTCAGATGGTATTGTTTGGTTGGTTTTTAATAATCTAGTTGTCCTCACCAGTCACAACTACCCTGAGCTACAGGCAGTGCTAAGAAACAGAATCAGTAATTTTGGGGAAAGATTTCAAAAGGCCCAAAGAAAAGCTGAGTGTTCATATTCCACTTGAAGACAATATTTTATTCTAATTTATTCATATTCTGAATAGGAAATCTATGTCTACTATGTTGTAACTATTTAGTATTAGGAAAAACCTTATTACTCATATGGCTGTTATGAAAATTTGCCAAGACTCTAATGAAGGCAAAACTGCTGGAGTACATACAATGAGTCAGAATCGTGAAGAATCCCAATTTATGTTTTCAAATAACATTAATTTTTGGTGTAAAAGCCATATCAACGTTACAGCAGAGCCAAGCACAGTTCTTATTGCTAAAGGGACCTGGGGACCATGACAACAAATTTCAGGACGCTGGATTTTAAACTGGAGGCACTCGTATCTCAAAACAATCATTCTATCCAGGGAGTTATAAAGACAGCCTAAACAATGTGTGGCCATAAAATGTTTGACCTCCTTCCCACAAACTGATAAATCAGGGTGCCAAAGCAGCACAACACTATCAAACTGACGCAACTATGAGGCTGATGAGAAAGACTCCGAATACGACTAGGAAGCATTTAATTTCAGATTTCCAGGGGGAAATCTCGATACCAGATAGACTGAATTCCTACTCAACATTTCTCTGTGTGTGGCCATCATTAGTTTTAATTATTTCTGACATTTTGTCTATCAATCATACTTGATCCGTGGAGAAAAGTAATGAGTCTCCTCATGTAAAAGGTGTAAAGAACAAAGATCATATTAAGATGCCAGAAATAATGAAACCACATGATCTTACCAACTATAAACCCCATAAAGGATACCATTAAACCACTTGCAACTACCAGTGTGACTACAGAAATCTCCTCATTAGCTACAAAAGCCAACTAGCAGCATCTTAATTCTGGCATTTCAATTTCATTAGTTGATTGTGTACGCTTGTTCCAGATTTAATATCAGCAATTGTCAATTGTCTGATAATAATGAGTATGTCAGTAACAGACAATTAATGAGGGCTACTTACCTGAGGAGCTGAGCCCAGTCATTTCCTAACTGTTTCTTTTCGAGTGGTTGGGAAAGTAGTTTGTTAAAGATATCTTTAACCTTTTCCTGAAGGTCATGTTTGTACTGTAACAAAACTTACTCAGCTTTTTGGAAAGAATATACCAATCAATTCAAATCAAAAGCTTTGGAAAGTACAAATTACATTCTCTCTCTTTCCAGCTTACCAGGAGAAACACTGTGTGATAGTCTCAAGAAAAATTAAGCAAAGAAGTCTAACAGTCTGTATTTTCTTATCTTAATAGAATTTTACAACAGCAATGAATGCTTCAGAAATACTACTAAGGAGAAAAGCTAATTGGCAGAAGATTATAAATTATATTTTCATATTCAGCAAAATAAGTACAAGATAATTTATTATTATATGCAAAACTATAACTCAGCGGGTAGAGGCAGAAGACCACAAAATAATTTAAAATACTTTCCCTCTGAGAAATATTGTTTTATGAAATATTAACATATCAATACATTTCATAAAAAAACACTGATACATTAAAATAGTCTATTTTCTCCCTATTTCTACACATAATGCATTAACTAAGCAATGTTGTGGATATACCCACCTGCCTATATATACAAAATAGTATAAAATAGGCAAATATGTACTCAAATTTCTTTATGTTCTAAATTCTGTACCTTCCATTGGCAATGTTCATACAACACCTCTTTTCTAAGGAATTAGTAAAAGTGCATAAACACACAGACAAATGTAACCCTTTGAGTAGCTCTACTAACTTCAGCAAATCAAGTGGATCAGTCTTAACTGATAAGTTTCATTACTTCAGTCTTGTCCAGACATGATAAAAGATGGACAAGAAATAAAATGTTATATTAAATATCATCATATTTCTAGACAACAAAAGCCTCAGAACCCAAAGTGCTGAGTTCATTCTCCATACTCTTTTACCATCTTTTACCATTCATAAGTTTCTTAAGCGGTACTCCTGTGGATCTTTGTCAGAAGAATATATTAAGCAAATTAAATTGTTATATTTCTTCTGGGGCCACCAGTTATGCCATATACTATAAAGGGGTGGTTATATTGCCAGTTAGGTATTGCCAGACTTTGTATTATTTGACATATGCTTTCATAAGTGTTTGTTAAAATGAATTAAAATAACAGACACTAAAATACAGGCAGTAGTGCAGTGGTGACTTCAAGTGCTAATTGTGTCTGCAGTTCTCTTATTGGTACCTAGCACTATAGTATATACATTTCTGAGATAAATTTTACTTCAACTGTCAGACGTCAAAGACAACTTGTGATCAAATTTGGATGACCAATTAATGCGACACAGACAAACGTGAAATAGAACTCCAAGATATTTTATATCTTCCTGTTTCTCTTATTCACTTAGGTTGTCAGCAGGCCCTTGACCTAAATGCTAGAAGTAGCATAATCACTTAGCCAATACTGGAAGCAGCTTATAGAAATCTATAGAATCCCTAACTATGGAAATAAAACTAAATACAAAAAATAAAAAAAAAGAATTCAGATTAATTGTTTTGCAAATTCTCAGGTTGAGGGCCAGCCTCAACCTGCAGAGTAACTTTACTATCAAACTAGAAATGCACAAAAGGCTCAGTTCCATATAAATATTTCTGACAATGAAAATACCTCCACTATATATTTTTGTCAGCTAACTTCAGCAGATGGGTCAAACTCAGTAATAAGGTATGGGCACATAAGCACAAAAATCTGAAGTTTATACTAAAATGCATCTATTTCCTTCCAATAGTCTTGAGAAACCATTAAAAAGCCACATAGATAAAAATAAAATATCTGCAAACAGGAAGGAAACAAGCCATTGAAAATATCTTGGATTTTAATATCATGTCTCTAATTGCTACAGTGCTCATCAGATACTATTACAGTAGTCAGAATTGGTAGTCATAAGCCCTGGTTTTGCAAAATTTCCCTTTCAAGAAATTTACTGAAACTAAGTAAAAAAAATCGTACTTACTTCACACTGACATGAACTCCTCTTCTGGTTTAGCAAGCACAGTTCCTTGTTGCACAAACCTCACATTTGCACAGCTCTTAAATCTCACTTTGAAGTAAGAAGGAGCAGCTATTTCAAGACTAACAAGTATTGCTGATGTTGAATAAGCTGTTGGTGTCATGGTATATTTATTTCAATTTCTCTCATCACATATATGTGTACAAAAAAATTAGTATTTTCATCATCTGAAGTTATTGAACTTAACATTCACCATCATAGAAGATAACACTTAACTTTAAACTGCCTTTAAATGCTTCCTTAAGAAAAAGCCCTTCTCAAGTTTTACACACTTGAGAACTCGATTTTACTTGTCAAGCTGTCCTTGGTGTGACTTCTAAAACATATAATCTGAAAAAATAAATTAAATAGACATCTTATACTTCCATATATCAGCATATATACATGAAGGCAAGAAGAGCATTAGGTCTTTCCATCTTTGACAGTTACTATTAAGAAGTGCAATCTTCAAAAGAAAGCAAAGAAGAGCATGCCATAATTACTACAGAGTATATTGCTTTAAGATGTGTAATGTTAGTCAAAAAGAATAGAAAGAAAACCTGCAACATAGTTTATTTAGCGTGAATGAACATGCTGAGTGATTCAATGAGAAAAAAAGATCAAGTATCTACATTCACTAGACTTTCTTCTTGTAGAACAGACTTCCAGAAGCTGTATTCTTATGGAACTATATTTCAAGATCAGAAGGATCTTTATTCTCCTAATTGCAATTTGAGATAGAGAAATGACCCACTTTGCCAGAAATTACCCACTCAGCTGTAAAGATACTGTACTCCAGAAGTTGTTTTATCCAATGGTAAACAATTATTTTACGATCTGTGCTCCCAACATAGAAAACGGAGGAATGATGAATGAAAGAGTAATAGTGGTTCTTGAAAACAAATATTCTCATTAAAGACTTAATTTTACTGAAAATGGATTAGTGGTCAGTGGGAAAGGTGTGGCATCACTGACTTTCTTTGTATCGACTGTCAAGATGTAATTCATTTTGTAGAAATAACATATAGTTGCTGCTGTAGTGATTAATGGAAAGGAGACTGTCTCTGTGTTCTGATGCTTGATTTATCCTTCTAAATGCACTGAATACCACAAGGGTCTCACTTTGCTTACTAAACTGAGAAGTGCTGTCCTTTCACAGCACAGCAAATAAGATCACCATCTGTTTCTTTGAAAATACTTTTATCTGAAGAGATTTGTAAAAGCAAAATAAGTTCTGAGAATAAAATAGGAAAAATGTAATTTGATGTTGTCACAATAAAAATAAATAGAAGATGAAGATGGATGATGGTGGGTGGTCTAGCAGCCTGTCTGAAAACATATGGCTTGATCTAAGAACCACTGAAGTTAGGAGAGGTTTTTGGTTTCCTAAAGAGGCTTCAGTTACAGACAAGGACCTATATAAGTCATTAAGACTGCAGAAACAGAGTCATCTTGTTACCACTGCTTATGGGCTTTTTTGTTATTTATGGGTATGGAAGTTTGTTATTTAAATATTGTGACATTTCCAAATACATTGTATGTTGCCATAAACTCCAATTTATAGCAAAACAAACTGCTTCAAGCTGTGCTGGATGTGGCAAATGGAAGCTGAAGGTGTCTAAGGAGTAAATGGATGCCAGCTTGTTAGCTGAGGAAAGAGGCTGAGGCAATGAACACTGTGAACTTGCATAATGAGGAGCTGTGTTTCAGGGAAGGCTGAGAGATTCAGGAGGCAGATGAGAAAAAAAAAAAGAGCAGAAGCAAAGGTAATTTGTGTTTTTGAGAGGGTCTGGAAATATTAAGGTAAAACAGGATCTTATGGTAAGAAGCTGTGTTTATGGAGGCACCGAAGGAGGATAACTAGAGCTGTTGAGTAATTAGACAGTAGCCAGACACCTTAGAAAAATGTGGAGGTGGTTTGGACAGCAGACAATAAGGACTCATGGATAACCACCAGTACCAGATTGCCAGACTGCAGGATGACAGCATTTTCAGAGCCCTTTTAAGAGGAGAGAAAAAAGAGAATGCTAACAATAGACTAATTACTATACTAACAACTATTTTTAGTGTGATTGCTGAAACGCTGGAATAATGTTTCCCCAATTAACTCTTCAAAAGGAGTTCCTGCTTCTGTTTCTTCTTGCCCCCATAACACCATTTCCTTTGTATCAGTATGAGCACTCGCGTGGCTGCACACTGAATAGCAGGGAACTAATTCAGCTGAAAAACAGCATTTGCATTCAGTTCACAAGCTTGCCATGTAAATACTCATTCTAACTCAAGGCAAGTCGTTATGCAGGGGTATAGGTGCCTGAGGCAGCAACCACTTTGCATGGGGCATGCATATAGTGAACAAGTGGGTGTGCAATGACTTGAAGAAGAACCAAAAAAATCTGAAAGAGTCAAGCCTCCTCTGCTATCCAATAAAGCTAGCACAGACGGTATCTTCTTCAGAATTGAAACATAAACGACCACAGAGATTCAGTGATTACCATTTCTACTCAATATTATTTGCAACATAGGCTTGCTGAAAATCGTCTATTAACTAGAAAATTACCATCATGAAATTCCCTCTCCTGGTTTTGGTTTAAGGACCTATCTACAATCACCTCTAGAGGAAGCTCTCCTATTGTTTGTTCTATACCTGTCTGTGTGTAATTCATGGACAAAAAGTAAATGAGAACTTCCATGCAGCAAGAGGTACCAAGTTGAGTAGGGAAAATTACATTTCCCCCTTACTTTTAAACACACAGCAGTCATAAACCTTTGGTTCAAACTTGTGTGATCTTATATGTCAGGCAATCTCCACTATAAATAATAAGACCAGTTGTTCTCTGAATTCCCAGCCCCCCTGACCTGGAAGACAGAGATGGGGAGCAGAATGAAGCCCCCATACTCCAAGGGGAAATGGTTAGCGACCTGCTACACCACTTAGACACAAGTTTATGGGGCTGGATGGGATCCACCCAAGGATGCTGAAGGAGCTGGTGGAAAGTGCTCACCAAGCCACTTTCCATCATTTATCAGCAGTCTGGGCTAACTGGGGAGGTTCCAGTTGACTGAAGATTAACCAGTGTGATGCCCATCTACAAGAAGGGCTGGAAGGAGGATCCAGGGAACTACAGGCTGGGGAAGGTTACGGCGCAGATCATCTTGAGTGCCATCACGCGGCACATACAGGACAACCAGGCAATCAGACCCAGTCCTTGTGGGTTTATGAAAGGCAGGTCCTGCTGGACTAGCCTGATCTCCTTCTATGACAAGGTGACCCACTTAGTGGATGAGGGAAAGGCTGTGGATGTTGTCTACCCAGACTTTAGTAAAGCCTTTGACACCATTTACCACAGTATTCTCCTGGAGGTACTGGCAGCTCACGGCTTGGACAGGAGTACTCTTTGCTGGGTAAAAAATGGGCTGGATGGCCAGGCCCAAAGCGTAGTGGTGAATGGAGTTAAATCCAGTTTGTGGCTGGTCACAAGTACTGAGCTCCCCAGGGCTCAGTACTGGGGCCAGTTCTCTTTAGTATCTTTATCAATGATCTGGATGAGGGGATCAAGTGCACCCTCAGTCAGTTTGCAGACGACACCAAGTTGGGCGGGAGTGTTGATCTGCTTGAGGGTAGGAAGGCTCTGCAGAGGGATATGGACAGGCTGGATCAATGGGCTGAGGCCAACTGCATGAGGCTCCACAAGGCTCAGTGCTGGGTCCTGCACTTGGGTCACAACAACCCCATGCAGCGCTATAAGCTTGGGGAAGAGTGCCTGAAAAGCTGCCCAATGGAAAAGGACCTGGGGTATTGGTTGATAGCCAGCTGAATATGAGCCAGCAGTGTGCTCAGGTGGCCAAGGCCAACAGCATCCCGGCTTGTATCAGAAATAGTGTGGCCAACAGGACTAGGGAAGTGATTGTCCCCCTGTACTCCCCCTGAAGCCGCACGTCAAGTACTGCGTTCAGTTTTGGGCCCTTCACTACAACAAAAACATTGAGGTGCTGGAGCGTGTCCAAAGAATGGCAATGAAGCTGGTGAAGGGTCTAGAGAACAGGTCTTATGAGGAGCAGCTGAGCGAACTGGGGTTGTTTACTCTGGAAAACAGGAGGCTGAGGGGAGACCTTATTGCTCTCTACAACTACCTGAAAGGAGGTTGTAGCAAGGTGGGTGTCGGTCTCTTCTCCCAAGTAACAAGTGATAGGACAAGAGGAAATGACCTCAAGTTGCACCAGGGGAGGTTTAGATTGGATATTAAGAAAAAATTCTTCACCAAAAGGGTTGTCAAGCACTGGGAAGTGGTGGACTCACCACCCCTGGAGGTATTTGAAAGACGTGTAGATGCGGCACATAGGGACATGGTTTAGTGGTTGGACTTGGAGTGCTAGGTTAATGGTTGGACTCGATGATCTTAAAGGTCCTTTCCAACCTAAATGATTCCATAAATCTACAATTCTATAAAATGTGTGAGCAATTTTCAGATACACAAGCCTGTTCTAACACCCTGCCATTAACATTTTACCATTTACAGAGTTCTACTCCTAAGACCTTTGAACAGAAGGAAAAACAAATGCAAAACAAGCTCTTTATTTGGCTCTTGCCCAGCTAAGCCACAGAAACCCAGAAGCTTACAGTCCAAGCTTATCAGATTTTCACCACAGGTGAAATATGCTCTTTCCTCTTTTGTCACTTCAACTGTGAACACTATCATATGTGCAGTGCACACACTGTATCAATAATAGGAGACAAAATAACATAACATTGTCACCATCATTTAGAATTCCATTCATTTACATGTCTTTTCAATGAAAGTTTTCATTGGTGGTAACATATTATTGCTAAAGCAGCCTTCAGAAAAAGGGAGAAAATCTCAGTTTGCTTACAAAATATATTAGGCCTTAGTTCATATGTATGTATTCTCTCCCCACTTGAACTAAAAATATACTCAAGGTCTAAGCTGATGATTTGTTTAAGAGAAATTAATGTTATCTTTACCATGTGGCCATTAACCACTCCGTCAACAGTGACCGGAATCCTCTTGAACTTTAGCTGTTCAGAACGTCAACTATAACACAAGTTCACATAATGAAAGCGCCTTCTTGTTCTACAAGAGCAAATATTGCTCAAAAGTTTATATGTATACTTAGACACTTCACTGTCCTTGCCACTTGTCACTGTCACTGAAAAGCATCACTGCATTTGGCACCAATACTCCAGTGAATTACATCACCATGTTCACATTTATAACTGACAAAAAAATGAGGTGAGAAATACAAAATACAGGGCTTAAAGCTAAAATCCTAAGTACCCTTATGTTGTCAACTGCCTATCAGGAGACTGACTACCTGCAGTTCTAGTTTGTTAAAATGCAACCTGGTTGGCACCTCATACTCTCCTCCTCAGCCCCAACCTGAACAAACCCCAAACCATTTAAAAATACCAGGTCTCTAGTTACAGTGACTAATTTCAGCTACTTAAATTTTCAAGTGCTGACCAAAGCACTTTTAACATTATAAAGAGGCAGTGTGCATTATTAAATTAGTAGCATGACACAGTCCTCCTCGCGATGAAGGATGTAGAAGAATTAGTGGCTACGTAATTAGAGCACGGAAGGAAGATCAAGAGAGAGGTCCCAGAATAGCAAGTCTATACAGTGCTGCGGGAAATTATTCGTCCTGTTCTGGAAGCAGCCTAGCTGCATTAACATGCTGCTGTGCTATGCCAATAAACCTTTTGAGGCTAGGACTGCCCTGAATGTAACTGGATAATAAGTGACTCAGCTCGGGTCGGTAATCGACAAGCCTTAAATCTTGCATTTCTGAACACTCTGTTCCCGAGCTGAAACAAGCAGCTTAATTCTGCTTCTGCCTGACATTAGTTCTAGTAAAGCTTTTCTGTGATCAAATCTGGTTGCGCTGCTATGCCTGTATCACAGACAGGATGCATTTATTGCTAAGCTTCTTCAGTGTGAAAAGAGATCAGATGCAGTCTCTGACTTTAGGTTTTCTAGAAAAGCTTTCAGGAAGAAATTCTCTTGGGAAAGGATTCCACAAAGATTTGAGTTTTTACTTTCTCAGTGCATCAGAGGGGAAAAAAAAGGCAATAGGTTTTCTGGACTCTGCGTATTTACTTAAAACCCCAGCTACCGGAGCACCATAAATCAGAGTTCCAGGTTTGTAGTTTACCTTTTCTAAGCCTCAGCTGAAGCAAGACAGTAATTTTCAGAATTTCTTATCTCAATTGTACTTAATGTAGCCCTAATATGCAGATGTGGTCAAATCATATCACATCTCTATGTGCTTCCTCGGTGTCACTCATTACTCTTGATTGCACTGCAATATGCGGTCAAAATCGCTAAACATGTTCACTCTCCTCCTCTCAGATCCTGGCTTCTCTTCTAAAGCAGGAGGCTCTCTTTTCACTTGTACCTGTGTCCAGCATTCTGCCCTCTTCAAATTGTCAGTGTCTGGCCATGGTCAAATAGCCTGGCAATCAGTTTTGTCAAAATGCCTTTTGTCAAAATGCTAGATGATCCTTTTGTTGGTCAGCAACCCATTTGGCAAAGCTGTTATCTTCCTTGGCCAGCTTCTTTAGTATACCCACTATACTGCCCAAGTGGACCTATTCAAATGCCAATGAGCTTTTTTAATCTTTTCACTGGCCCTAACTGGTTATTGCCTGTCATAAACAATGCCCATGGAAATGGAGAATACTACTGGTGAAAGGTTAACCCTTAGAGATGAGGTAAGAAGCAATGCACACATGCATGCATGCACAAAGTAACTAGGTAAACCAAGCCATGGTATTTCATAAAACTAATGCAAAAAATCTCCTTTGGTTTTCAGGCTTTGGTTATACATAGGGATAAGAATGACAAAAAATCTGGTACTGTTATTCTTTTGAAAGAAACCCAGAAGGCTTTTTGTGCCTTGGAATAAAGGAAGATATAAAACTCTACATAAACTCTTGGGATACTATAAAAAAGCAAGTTTTCAATTTCTGACCCTGAACTCTCTCAGTAAGTATGCCCCACTTGTTCAGCCTATAAATTTTCAAGGTTATTTGGAAAGTGAAGAACAAAAGAAGTGCTTCTCATGAGAAAAAATTCCTTTGTAACAACAAGGAAGGAATTCTTTCTTTTGGAACTCCTTGAGACATTATTACTCATACAGCTTAAAAAGTTAAATAGACTAAGGCATATTTTTAAAATACATTTAAAATTCAGTTTGATTAAAATCCAGCATGCAATATTTTGGGATAAAGTTATAACTTCTCTCGCAGTTTTGAAAGATGTTGCTAGATATGAGCTATGGAACCAATTAGAGCACCAGTTCAGTCTGAGGAAAAATGAGCCTCCATAAATAGAGTACTTGTATCACATAAAAGAAAAAGCAGGCATACCCATAAACCCAAACTAGAACATCAACACAAAAATGAAACTGGGTGTTCAAGGAAATATGACATAGCCAAACGAAATACCTGCAAACATATTGTGCAGAGGATTTTACACTGAGCATTTCAATTATCCAACATAGGCGTGCCAGTAACTAGTTTACAGATGATACACTGCACAAAATACAACTGAACTATCTAGTACCAGTATAAAAATGAAATTAAATATCTCAATTCCTTTCCCCCCCTTTAGGGACTCAAACCATTCAAATAATTTACCTATACAGACTCTCTGCTTATATGCAACCCCTATGAATGAAAAAGGGACAGTAGAAAACACGGGCAAAAAGACTGAATCAAAATATGGTTGTGTTGTTTCTGAAAATACAACAATGTGATGGTACTACAGTGAGCACAAGAAACAAAAATAAAAATGGTGATCCAAGACTCTTCAGACTGACTTTTGTTGGAATATCTGTTCTTAGTTCAGTTACCAGTTAGATCACTTCCCTCTGAGTTATGAAACGTTATGCTGCACCTTTTACTTTCATCAGTGGTAGCACTCCAGCATGCTACAAAGACAGAAGAAGCACTGATGTTCTAATCTCTACTTTTTTTTTTATTTTATTTTATTTTTTTCAGCATTTTTAATCCTTTCCAGCTTCTTTTGAGGCACAACTTCCAGCTCACAAAGGCGGCTAATAACATCAATAGATTGCTCATGAGGGCACTTGTAATGAAATCTTTGCACATGAATTCCAGTGTTTTTGAAATAATTCAGTATTTTTCAAGAGACAAAACCAAACTAGCTTCATCCCTCCCCCCGCAATGCAATTGAAAAAACACACACACAGACACCCCCCCCCCCTTTCTGTTGTGGCTTTCTGAAACATTATAAAGCAAAATCTCTTGCTTGTCTTTGTGTTGATCAGTGAGAATGAAAAAGGCTTGTACCAAGTTGGAAACAAGTCAAAATGCCCTTTCTGACTTGTTAATGAAATCCTTCTGATGTACAAAAGGCATTTATTCACCACCTTAATAGTCACACTGCAAGTAGATTTTATCTGGCTAGAGACTCATTTATTTGAATGAGAAACTAATCTCTTTTGTGGGACTCACATAAAGGATTTGAATTTAAAAATAAATAAAAGGAATTGTTTACCTGCACATAGCTAATAATACCTTTGGAAATGCCATCTATGGATATTGACTATTGAATCATGAAGCATTAGTCTGGCACATTTAAAAGAGTTCACGCTATAAAAATATAATGAGTCTGTGCTCTAGACCAGCACATAACAAAATGAAGACAAAGTTAAAATTAGATTCCACCCGCACTCAGAAAAATTAAGAGAAAATTGTAGAAAATATTTTTAGAGAACAGGTTTGAAAACATACAGGAAAAGCTCCTGCTTGAAGCTTTGCAAATTGCATTTGAAGGGACTGACCTGACATAAGGTTGGCAATGGATGCAACTGGAGCTTTAATTGAATAAGCTCGGACATCTGTCTCAACTGTCAATCCTCCTAACAATAAGATTGATAGATGCAAGCTAATCGCCAATTAGAGGGAGTTCTTTTGGATACAGGCTGTGAGTAGAGAAGCTGGATGAACTCGCACAGAGGCGGATGAAGCAAATGTGCAGAAGAGAGAGCAAGATTTCTGTCTGTTTGTTTCCAGACAGAGACCACAAGATGTTCTTACACTGAATTCATAGAGCAAAGTGTCACCAGCACAATAACGAAGGCGAGAGAGAAACGCTGGCTCCACAACTGCATGACCAACCTCTATCTCATCTTAAGACAGTTTTAAGCAAATACCAAGAATGGTTTTACTTACACAGTGATTAGCATCCCTTTCCTTTTGGAATACAAAATATTTCAGCATTACATAATGTGACTGCATTAGCAGTCTGCCTTTCTTCCTCCCCCAAATACAAATACATTGTCTAGTCCTTGTTTCTTTTCCACACCTTCTTTAACAGACTACACTTTATAATAAAAAGCATTAGGATTCCATTTTGTTCCTAATATGTTTAAACTCTTTCTGGACTGTCCTAGCTGGCTGCTGGTTAAAGACTATGTTCTCACTTCCTCTATCAATTTTCTACCATTTCTAGTTTTGGATATATAGCCTTTATGAATGACTTCCTTTTTCTTCCTAGTTTAGAAACTAATTTCTCATTTTCACTGGCCTGGACTTTTAAAAATCTTGTCTCTCGCCTTTCCCTACTCCAGATTGTGGACTTGCATCTTTGTGAGCACAGAATATGGTTTTTATAGTTTAAAGTTATTGACAGTTATTTGCTGTTTAAACACTGCATCCACATCCCTTTGGGATTCACATGTAACGCCACCATGGCATACCATAAGAGTCCTTCAAAGAAGTATAATCATTTCTAGGACACAATAGCAGCGCAGTGAATTTATTCTTCTCTCTCCTCCTCTCTCCAGCATTAAAAATTTGTTCTTCTCAAGGTGAATGCTAGTTTCTTTAAATACCACTTTTGTAAGTACACCTGCACAACTAAGTACTTTGATTTAGATTTATGTGCTTGTGGAGAAGATTATTAGCAAATGTGATGGCCATTGGGAGCAAACATTTGTTTCAGTTCTTGTTTATCTCTCTATTCTAGACCTCATGGTGATGGGAAACTGCTGGTGGAGGCAGTAGTTGAGGTTGTAACGACAGTTGCCAGGCTTCAGAAATAATAACTGGCAGCACAAAACCTCCAGCATGCTATAGATGGAACTACCTCCCAATAGCTCAGTGTTATTTTCCCCAACAAACCATAAATGGTTTCTGCTATGATTCAGTAGCCTGTAGTAGACGTTAACAGGTACACCATGTTAAACTTTCCCTAATAAAGTTTTCAAGATAAGCTACTTCTAAGTTGCCTATGACTTGGAAACATACAGTCACATTAACCACAGCCAGAACAAGACGACAGGCTTTCCAGCTGGCTCATGAGGAGGATATTTAACTTTGACCATTGCAGCTATGCCTTTTCCAGTACCAAATGTTGCTTGGGTATTTCTGTACAGCCTTGTAAACATGCTCAAAGGAACTAAACTGCTCTTGAAAAACTTTTTTTCACCCAATTTTCACTGCTCATTGTAGTTCACAGAAAAATATCCTCATTCATTATGCAGTACTTAATGGGAAAACTGTACTTCTGATGGGGGTGAGGGGAAGTGAAAGAACTTAGGTTTGTATTTTTGTATTTCAGTGGACTGCGAAGTTTTCACCTACCTAAAAAGCCCAGGAAGTGACCTCCAGATACTTCTGTCTGCACCAAATAAATCCTATCTCTGGCACACAAACATTTTGCTGTGGAAGTCAACTGTGGTGCTGTTTGTTGGGAACAGAAATGCCAGAGGTACCTGAAGTGCCAAGGGTTAAATTATTTCTATAATGATAATGACCAAGCCATTAAATGCACATGAATATTTAATTTCAGCTGTACTTAGTTCCAGTCTTAATTGTCAAAACCACTTTGCTAAGAATATGCAAAGAAATCAGCTATTCTCCTTATTTACGTAACATCTTCACCTCCAGATTTAGAACAAGGAGTTAAATCCACAACGAAGCTATTTTAGTGTTTTCATTTTACCATGCTGTAAGAACTAGGACTAAGCACAGTTGTGGCATCATCCATTCTCCTTCCTCACCCTTTCTTTTTACCCTAATTTTCACAGCTTTCTCATGATCTATTGACAATAATTCCTCCACAATCACTTGGCTTCCTCACCAATGCTTTTTAGTTGATTCAGACAAATCTCTACTGTCCAACTTCAGGCTTTCAAAATATGCTTACATTCAAAGTGCAGGAATAACTCAGGGTTAAAATCCGAAGTGTGGAGTGTAATTTGCTTTAACCATAAAATTCTTTTAATGGCACTATTGAAAGTGCCCCTAAGCATTTCTCCAGAAGCTGTTAAGCCATTCAATGCATCCTGCAGCGTTAGAAACTCCACGTACTCTGCCCCAATGAGTGACTACTCCATGTGGATCTTTTATCTAGAAGAGCTATAAAGCTATGAAAAGCAGCAGTGACTGGCACATCACATTTAAAAACTAAAAAATACGGTTTATTTTTAATTAGCTTTCTTCTTCCTCTGAAGCAGAATGGCAGTTTTTCTTGTGGCTTTACTTTGTCAGGACATGTAGGGATGAAAGATTTATAATGATATTACTTAAATAACTGGAAGATTAAAACCAAGTAAGAAAAGCTGGACAATCAGCAACTATTGGAAACAAAACTTTAAAAAGCAAACTCATTAGTAAAGAAAGGAGCAGAGGATTAAGTGACAGGTGGTGTATGTACCCTCAGAGGCATGCAAAATGCACGTCTAATGGTTGTGCCTTTAAGCAAAAAGTCCTAACTCATGGAGTTACAAATCCATTTTCCAACGTTACATGCTAGAGGCCACACAGCCAAAGAGTGTTTTCACACACCTCTTTATAACTTGGCAGTGCAGCTGATGATGCTATAATTAAATACATTTTAATAGTGTAAATGAAGTTATTTGTCATTGGGAGAATTTCAACTTTGCCAAAGCCTAATTATTTCAGATACATTAATTATTTTAGAGTTTCATA
Organism: Balearica regulorum gibbericeps; assembly: GCF_011004875.1. Lineage (NCBI taxonomy): Eukaryota > Metazoa > Chordata > Aves > Gruiformes > Gruidae > Balearica > Balearica regulorum. Next base: position 103,314,292 of record NC_046184.1, read on the forward strand.
TAGCATGTTCAAAAAGATGCTTCAATTTTAAAACAAAATACTGCTGCAGATGAGAACAACATAGCTGAATCATTTGCACGCAAGATTTATTGTACACAATGTGATTTTATCATATATGAAGGATTGTATTTTAACAAGTTGAATGAGTTGCAAAAACCAGTTTTATTAGCTGGCTTAGAACTGTGATCAACTTTAGACTAGTGGCACTGAGGTATAATGTGTGTGTTTTAAAAGGAAGATGAGAAGATCAGCCTCTTTCATCCTCACTCCCACCACACCTACCTACTAAAGCAAATGGCATGTGGGACATGCTTCCAACGGAACAATGTTGAAGGGAAAAGTGGAAAAAACACAGCCCTAGAACATATTTGTGATTATGTGAGTGTGACTGTTTTGTCTAAGAAAATCTGCTCGTTTGTTAATTGAACGACAGACAGTATGGGAAAGATTCTGCAGGAATACTGAACTTCTCACAGTTTCCTTTATGTTAATCTATATGTCTAACTGGAACAAAGGTACGCTACCACTACCTTGTTCTTTTCAATCTAGGATACAAAGTGAAATTAATGCAACAAAGAAACAGAAACATGCAATGCCATGAATTATTCCCTCATTTCTAATGTTCCTCTAAATTAAAGCAAGCACGGAGAAAGATACTCCCAGGTTGTCCATGTAATGTATAATTCCAGTGGAAATACTTCTAAGCATTGTCATAAAGCGTATGCAGAATTAGCGCGCCCTATTTGCCTAAAACTGCCTGCAGCAGATTACACACATGCAATCAAACTTGGAGAAAGTATGGCACTGATTGTCCTCTTTTCAAAAAGAAACTACAATCTCAGAATGTAAGCATGAGGAATCAGTTCTCGTCTAAGCCATTACATTTCAACATTCTATGTTTTCAAGTTATAAAAGAATGGATGGAGCATTATTTATGCCTCTATGCACATACTCCGATTTTTCAGGTGTTTAACATTCCTGGAGAAGAGGTTAAAAAAAAAGAAAGGTAGACTTATCACAAGTTATTAAGTAACTTCACAGAAAAAGTCAAAGGAACTTCTATGAGCTCTGGCCTGAATGCTCAGATTTTTTTTCTTTTGTTAAGAGTTTTTGAAGTTTTGCAAAACACAGGCTATGTTAAGTAAATGCCATTAATACCAGAAACAAAAATTTTCTGGGGGATGCAGTTTGTTACCTTATAATTACTATTATTCTAAAGCCTAAATATAAATGTTTAGTTCATAACTCTTGGGATCTATGTATTGTTATATATTTTACATGTAGTATTTTTGAGCAAAAAAATAACATGTTCTCTGGAAAATGATAATAATGAGTACTTCCTATGAAATGCAGTTTACCTACTGTAACTCTAATAATGCAGGGAATGAATAATCAAAATTATGTCAAACAGCAGGAAACGAAAGAACGGTAACCTTCCCAATTTCTGCCACTGGCATCACGAACACTTATATTTAGGGAAAGAAAAAAAAATAAAAAGAAAAAAAAGAAAGAAAGGAAAGGAGAGAGAGAGAAGAAAAAAAAGGATTGGAAGAACTGTACATATGTCCTTTTTCCCCATGTTAGTTTTATCTAGCAGATAGTAAAAGAGAATTAAAAAGTTGTCAAAGTTAGTTACTTTAAAATGGCAATAGTGCACTGATGACCAAACTGAAATCAAGATGACTCTACACTGCATCCTGTAAAGGGCTATTACAGGTGAACCCCCTTTTCATTTTAGCTAGAGCTTAAGGACTTGAAAGTTACACCAAAAAATCCACTTCTTATGTAGATATGTGTCTCTGTTGCTCAGTGAGAAGGGAAAAGGGTCCTAGAGTCTGGATCCTGCTCAGCAATGCTGTTATTCAAAAAAAACTTTGATGATAAACAAACATAAACATTCATTGAAGCAGGACTGGGAATCAGGATTCCCGTCACTCCCAAAAGAGCCTAATTCACAGCAGGTCACAAAACTAAATGCTCTCTGCTCTCCCTCTCACCCTATAAAACTGGCTGCGGAGTGGTCCGGATTCAGTAGCACAGAGTAGAAAAGCCCAACCCCAGCCTCGATTAGCTGCCTAGCCTGCAGCTTGAGGTTAGGCTACTCATTTGAATTTACACCCTGCTTGCAAATACTCATGTTATGAAATACTTAATGCAAAAATGTCCAAGTGAGAGGTAGGATTTGCAAGCAAGGAGTCTGAGGAGGAACAGAAGTGCCGTTGAGCAGTATACACAGGAGAGTAACAGTCATTTTGTAGCAGCGCCTCAACATGACTTTTTCCTCCTCTTTCCTCTCATCTCCTTGTCCTCCCCACCCCCGGGCAGCTCTCTCTTCCCCTCTGCATTGTTATTGCCATCCTGGGCTTATACCCTTGACTGCTCAACGGCTGACGCCAGCAGCAATGGTGTGAAACCCAAGCTAGCCGCTATAAAAAACCTCAGTCTGGGAGCTCTTTGCGGATGCCCCCAAGCAAGTTAAACTGTGCCCTAACCCACTCAGAACAGGTTACCAACACTTCTCCTGCCTTGCAAGAAAAGTCCGCTCCTTCTGCTCAAGCACATTACTGAGCTATCTGAGCCAAACAGCAGCCTTTGACAATGAACTGCAAGTCTTCAAGTTGACACTTATGCCAGGAAGGAAGCAAGACATCACAACCTTCTTCATCTTCCTTTTTTCCTATTCCTCTCTCTTCTTTCTCATGCTCCTCTCTTCAATACACAGAAATTTCAGTGTTATCCACCGACTCTGAGGTGTATTTTATTGCTCAACACGTTGCTTGCCTTGAATTTGTCTCTGTATTGTCCAACTTCTCTGTTTAATGTGTAGGCATCTTAGAACAACTTTATGTGGCAAAGTAGAAATACATTTAATCCCAGAATTTGCTAATCCTTGACATGCATTTTAGTCTTGAAATCTGCTGTTTTCTGATTTAAGATATACCAACACAGAATATAAGTAAAAAGTGAGACCAGTGTTCAAAATTATCTCAGGCCAGCCTAAGACCCTTCTCATCACCCGTTCCCTTGTACTTCATTCACAGTCTCAAAGAACAAACGTATTGTGCAGCAGGAATAGTAAAGTAAAAAGTGAGGTCTGTGGCTACATAAAAAGAAAAAGCTATTTTTAAAAGATTAAGATTTTTTTTACATCCTAAACCTGTCCTAATAATATATATCACATTATTGAAAACACAGAAAGAATAGATAGTAGAGAGTCAATCCTGCACACACAATATTTACAACTCCTTGTACAGTTGTCCGTTTTAAAACACTATATTTTTTTTCCAGCAATGAACAAGTAATGCATATCACATGTGATATGTGCTCCGCAATAAAGAGAAAACTCTTTACCACTGCAGCAAGAAAGAATCTACAATATAAATTGCCTAAGTTCCTATTATTTTTAAACTATATCCCTCTGCAGTTCATAGCATTATATCAGAAGCAAGCAGAAAGGAAAAATTAAAAAAAAAAAAAAAAAAAAAAAAGCAGCCCAAATCTCCCCAACCCAACTCAGAACAAGGGGAAGTTTGCATGCAACAGTAAAAGCTGTATTCATTCATCCAACCATAAAGACCCTTCTGACCTCTGCTGCTATCTAGACACTAAGAAGAAATCTCCAAATTGTTTCCTCTAAATCATAACAGTAGATAATTCATATGACTACAAAATTCCTGTAAGTAAAAAAAAAAAAAAAAAAAAAAAAAAGAGGCATAGACACTAGATCACTTATGCAGCCACACTGACGGAAGAAGACAACCTCTAATCACGAGCACTGATCCTGTGTATGCTGTGAATGAAAATTCTCTGGCACACCACTCAGATTCACTGAAAAAACCCCACAGTTCAATGTTCACAATTTCAAACATTTCACATAGATGCTTGTGAAGGGGGGGGGGGAGGAAGTTTGATGTAATGAGCCCTTTATTAACCATTAAGCTGTCCTGAGCCAGTTTCTCTAACCTCATACATCCTTGTTCTCTCTGTTTATAATTTGGTCGAGATGTAGTTACTACACGTAATAATGTAGCGTGTAACAAAGCCTTGATTTTGCCTCTTTCTTGCAGGCAGCAAGGACAACAGTTTCTAGATTGAATTAACAGTATTTCAGTACAACCACTAAATGTAACTTCTCTCTAAAAATCATGAGCATGAAGCTCAAGACATTTTTTTGTGACATCACTAACGTTATATTCTACTCTGCTTCTCTGTATATGCGTATACTTCCATATGCATCAGTCAATGATTGAGGTTGGGAAATTAAGTAGTTAATACTAGCTAACTGCCAGGAACTGAAGTACATAAGGTTCCAAAATCAAAAAAACTAACCCAACACAACAATAGTGAGATATAGTGTACTATAAAAAGCAGTGCTATGAAGAACAAATCTAGATTTTATTTAAGTGTAAGTAGCTGAAGTTCTGAATACATTTGGATTGAATGTCAGATAATTTCTCTTGAAATCAAAAATCTTCATCAACACGAGGCTGTTGAATGCGTCTTTAATTTCTGTAGGCAATCTTGGTGTAATTTCTGCTTGCCAGGTGGCAAGAAGGAACAACTAGCTAGCTACTCACTTGCAGGCTAATTTTTATTAAGCACAGTATTCTTATACTAAAGGCTAATAATTTTCTACATCAACTGAGCAAAGGTTAGTTTTCTCGCCCTTCTGAATCCTACACAGATTTTCTTCCCACAGTAGATGGAGGAATTTCCAAAGCTGAAAGCTATTTTGAGCAGCTTCCAGAGCCTTTGTAACACCTTCTTAACTGTGACTTCCTAATCACTATGCAGAAGATTTCACTGCCTAATTAAAGGACTGGTGCAGTGATGAAGATAAAGAATACCGAGCAGGGCTGCAAGCTAATCTACAAGCAAAACATAGGAGCTACTTGTCAAGAGTAAGGGCATATTTTATCGACAGCTGTGTCCAATAAGGATGAGTTATGTAGTGAAGGTTTAATATTAATGCATTTCAGTCTCTCCCATTACTTACTACTTATACATACCTAGGGCATTTCCAATTCTCTCACTCTCCCTTCTTATTGTAATGTAATTAACATTTTAACCCCTCTGAAAACTCTTGTTTTTACATCATCGCAGACTTTTACAGACAGTGCTCGACAGAGCTGTAAGTCTCAGTAGTTAAGTTTTTGGCCTGTAAAATGCAGGTCGGGTGTGTAAATCTTGGTGATGGATGAATCTGCAGGGCAAATCCACTATTTGCATGTTTGAAACTTTCTTTTCCTTTATTTGTCTCTCCTTGTATATGTAAGTATGTCTAAGTATGTATGTCTGTTCCCCAAAAAGATAAATATTGAAACAGTTACAGATTAATAATATTATACACCAAAGACATTACTTAGTGTTACGTAAACCAACAATTTTTAAAGAATATCAAGTTACCAATTTAAACATTAGCACTGCATTCCTTTGTACAAATACGGTTGAACTCCCTAGAGAGCTGAACAGCCTTTGTTCAGGACATCCGTTTCCCCTGTGGGACCATCCGCATCGCATCTGATATGGGAACTCATAGCTGTCTACTGAGGGGGGAAGAGGCAATAACCATAGAGAAATAATCTTATGGCTGAAACCAGCAGTGTCTATCCTATATATACACTGTCATCAAAAAATATTAAATCAAATTTCTCCTAATGGCTACTAATGGCCTGTTCCTTATTTGGGAACAATTAATTTGAGACATCTGGGGCATAATCTGCAGACAGAGAGCATTGACAACAGCAACATAAACAGGGGGAATGCTGCTATCAGCTCATAACCACAACCATGCCCTAGGCGTGTCAAACTGAAGACCAAGCTGATGCTTTTAAATTGTTGGGCTTACATTATTGTGTCTGAGTTTGCCCTATGCAATTTAAGGATAATAGTAACATGGCTTGCAATCACAGAGGTGTTTTAAAGCTGAATTTGTCAGTGGTTTATAAATCATTAGGGCTTAGATAGATAAATGGACATATATATTTTACAATAAAATTCTCCTGCAATAGGAAAGCTCAGGTAGGTCTGCTTCCACAGAAGCTTCCAGGTGCTCATGGTGTCTTCTCTCCCTTTTTCTGACACTTTGAAGTTTTTCAATGGGAACAGAGCAGGCTGTCAAGACCCCAAGCACATCCTGTCTCCTGGGGCTTTGGCTAGCTGGGCTCTGGGCCAGCTCAGAGCACAGCTGGTGACCTTGAAGACAGCCACTGTGAAGGAAGTGAGAAGAAACCTCAGCTGGGGCTGCCCCCCTTCCCTTGGGAGCCTCTCACCCTGGATCCCTGCCAGAGCTGTATTGCAGCTGCGCCGCAGCCCTGCTGGTGCCTGGCCATGAGTCCTGCTGAGCTGGAACCCAACCCAGCCCAGCCTCGGCTGTCCGGGTCCCCACAGCCACACAGACAATCAGGACCCTTAGCTGAACATGGCTACCATCACCAGACCTGCCTGGCTTGCCTCGCCGGCTGCCACGGGACGGGGCCGTGCTTGCTGAGGGCACTGCCCTGCCTGCTGTGCTGCTCTCAGCCCTGGGGCTGGGATCCAGTGGTTCCCCCCAACTCTAGCACCACGGGGCCTGACCCCAAGCCTCGCCCAGATCCAACTCCCCAGACCACAACCCCATAGCCACCCACAGCTCCGCTGCTGCCCCTCCCCTCCCCGCACAGTACCTACCCCACCCCAGGCTGCAAGTGACCCCCAGCCCAGTCCAGGTTTGGCAGCGGTCTCTGGTGGCACCTCACAGGAGGTGTTGGCAGGCTCCTCACCTCCACATCACCTAGTTGGTCATTACACGACAATCCTCAAAAGACTGTGCTTGCCAATATGAAAGATCACTCAAAAAAAGGCGAGATGTAAACCTAGGTGTCCTGTAGTCTAAGTATCTAACTAGAAGCCAGGAAGTAAGAGGTATGTAAGAGGCAAGAGGATGGTGGTTTTACCATTCCAACAGGACAGAAGGCAGAATCTCCCTCCTCTCCTAGAGAAATAGACAGGCTTTAGCTAATCAGCCCTGGATGTGTTTTCTGTCAATGAGACAGCAGTGGCAGAAGGTACCTGCGTTCAGAGGCGACACGTCCAAGCACCCCTCGTACATACAAGCATCTGGGCCCAACCTGTGCAGTGGTGGATTGCCTCCCGACTGCTGCGTTGGGCACCAGAAGCTACATCTAAGGATGGCAGGGTAAATTAGACTCCTGCTGACATGCCTTGACTGCTGCAAGTATTCATGTCATCTAAACCAGCCGAGGATTCCCCATTCTGTACAAAAGCCTGTAGCAGCAATACCCCCAGGCATCTGCACACTGAAAAGGGATTTTAACTGGGGTTTTGCAAACTAAGCTGAGAGCCAGGCACCTACAAATTAGGCATTATAATGCTAAATAGCGAAATACCTCTGTACCTTTGTGGATCTGGTTGTAAGATACAACAGCTGAAAGACCTAGAAAAAGCACCTGAGGAAATTAATAATCCCATCTGTATTCCGTGTAAGAACTGGACTGTGTGCTGTAAATAGAACATGCAGTCACAAGCTGATGGGACCAGTGAAGTTAGAAGGAAATACTGAGTAGCAGCTCCTTCAGTACTCAGCAGAAGTTAAATGTTGTGCGGAAACACTAGTCTGTGAACAGGTAATTAAAGACTGTATTAGTGCACCTGCCTGAAGGGGACAAATCAGTGTTGCACAGGCAGACTTCATCACAGCGTTTCCTAGGCTGCCGGTGCTTGCCTTGCAACCTTGAAGTAGCCTTGGCATATGTTAATTTTCATTCCTTTTAATGTTATATTATATAAACAATCCCTGTATTAAGGTTGACTTCAGATATTTGTATTAAAAAAAAAGGAATTATCCTCTTTGTTTTACTTGAAGGATACATTATATCACCTTCCCCGCTCAAAGGACATACTCTAATTAAAGATTGAATTTTCTCAGGATTTTAACTAAATCTGTCACTTAGCTTACGAATTAAAAATAATTAAAGATAGAGTCTCATTAGAATTGTACTTCTGCGCCTGCTCACTTCTGTCTGATTCCTTTCACTAACAAATTGCTGGTTTTCCATTGTTCGTGCTCTCTGCATAATTTGGACTTACTTGGAAATAATTAATGCACATGGGAAAATTATGTTGTAAGTAAAAACAATTTTTTCCCCATTATAGTCAGAATTCTGTCTTCCTTAGAAATAGTAGTTATTCTACTCCTCTCTGCAGTTGAGGAAGGCAATTGCTTGTCTACAGGCAATTTTGTCAGGGACTAGCTGGTCTCTACCAGAAGGTGACGTTCTCTTCATTTCTGCTAATAGCTCAGAAGACATAGAAAGCCTTTGGGGAAGACAGCTGCCACTTCACTGAAGCTTAGTATGGTGGATATGCTATCTGTGAGCAGGAATGGCTGATGTTCCCACTTCTCGGAGACAGACTGCTCTGGAAGACAGCTGCCATTTCATGAAGAAGTTCCATTGCAGAGCTCAGGTATTAAATGTTTCTTTCATTTCACAAAATAAATGAAATATGGAACTTCTGAGTTTTACTATGTACTGTACATAACATAAAATAGATGAATGCAATATCTGGCCTAGATACTTTCTTACCATGTGAATGAAATTTATTGTTTCTTCATATATTTTACAGAAATTTCAGCACATTTAAGCTAGATAAACTGCCATCCCAGATACCTGCTACCAGCAGGATACCAAATGACCTTACTTGATGTCCTGGTTCTGGCAAGGATAGAGTTAATTTCCCAAGGAGCCAGGACAGGTGAGCCAAGCTGGCCGGGGGCTATTCCCTACCATGTGACATCATGCTCACCATCAAAGGGGGCCAGGCAGGGAGGGGCGGGTTCGGCGTGTCAGCGTGGCTCTGGGACGGGTCGAGCGTCTGGTGGGTCGGTTGTCGGATCGGTAAATCGTTCTCTGTTATCACCCATTGTTACTCTCTGTTATCAGCACTGTTGTTGATTGTTTCCCTCTCCCTTGCTGTCCCAGTAAACTGCCCTTATCCCAACCCTCGAGGCTTTGCCGTTGTTTTCCCGTTCTCCTCCCCAGCCCGCCGGGGGAGGGGTGAGCGAGCGGCACGTGGCACTCAGCTACCGGCTGGGGCTAAACCACGTCACTTGACCAGAGCGGACATTCTGATCCACATCACCTCAAATATTCCAAGTATTTTATGGTTGATTCTTTCATCAACTAATAGCAAAAATGAAATTACATTGTGACAAGAGAAGAAAAAAATACGTATGTTTCCTATAGTCTCAAAAAAAAAAAAAAGTTTCAATAATGACCTTAAAAAGCTAAGAAATATATATATAAAAAATAACAATATAGCACTTTTGCACTTATAGACCCCAAATGCGTATATCCTCACAAGGAATTTCAGCTTTGCTTGCAAAAAAAAGGAAAAAAAAAAAAAAAAGGAAAAAAAGTGGAGCACACTGGCCACGCATTAATCACAACACTCTTAACCTGTGTGTACAATGTCAATTCTGATGATTTATCAGTGTCTGTAAGGTTGAAATTCAGGTGTGTGATGTGCTGCGACCTCCCACAGAGCATGTGCTAGAAGACCACAGAGAACCTTCCTGGAGCCTTCAGCTCTCTGGCTGCTTTTAATTGGTAGAAGGTCCCACTGGGCCATTGCCAGTTAAGCTTAAGCTCCAGACACCTCCAATATACCTAAGGATTGGACTCGATCAACACAAAGCATAGAAATCAATTCCCACACAGCCTCTCTGCTCTGTCATACCAAGCTTCTGCCAAAGAAGAGGAGTCAATATCAGGAATATATGTGGAAGTGCAACGTAAATGCAGTCTCCACTTCTTCAGAGACATTAATCTCAGAATTGCTTATTTATAAAAAATATTTAAAGATTCATAACCACTTGTCGCTCTTTGTTTCCCCAGCTGACAGAAAAAATTAAATACGAAACATAATTCTTGCTCAATTTTAAAGATTAACCCATATGTCTGTCGTCATACAAAATATGTAATCAGAAAAATAAGGAATTCTGAGTGTTTGAAAAAATATACCACTATTCAAAAATGGAAATTATTCTTCTGTCAAGTTGCCTTAGTTTAGAAATGCAGTTGATAAAAAAAGTCATCCTCACTATGTCTTAGTTCTTATCTCTCTCATAAGATGAGCGAATGATGGTTTATGGGAACTCCACTAACTTTTCCCTTCTCTGCTAAAACAAGGAAATGCAGTGGAATGAAAAAAAACAACCCATCATCTTTCAATATGGCTATTGGATATTTTTTTTTTTACTTAACTGTATAAAGATTTTCCATAATTTTTGCATATGCTTATATATTTCCCTTCTTTTCCCAATATAATTACTTCCCATTCCCTTAAAATTGCCATCCGAAAACAAGAACAAAAGTTCCTAAGGCAAATTTATGATAGTACAAAGCTTGCTCTCTCTTTTTTCCTGACTGTCTTTATGAAATTGGAAGAAATGTAATTACCTTGGAGACCTCTAGCCTTCTGTCAAATTTGATTGAAATCAGCCAATAGCTTCAGATGTTTTCAGAGGAAGAGAGTCATACAAAGTCATAAACACTGAATAATTGTCAACAACTCTTCCTTTAAAAAACCCAAAAAATCCACTAAAAACAACAAAGCAAACAAAACCAGAATTACCTTAACAAGTAAAATAGAAACTATCTTGTCTCTGAGCTATGTTTCAGAAGTATGAATTTCAAAAATTCTCCTTATTCCAGGAGACGGATTCATTTAAATTCAGTCAATTTTAATGAGTACTATGAAAAGATTCATTTTCATAAACCAGTCTGAACTTTCAGCTTCTCCTCATGATGTTCTATTACTTTTTACATATGTAATGCTATTTTAATATATGCTCTTAAAAAAAATACAACCAAACCCCAAACCAGCATTCTGGCTGCTTTTAAAACCAGACTACATGTAAATAATTTTCAAAGAACTTTTTTTTTTTTGTAAATTCAAAGTTCCTTATTTCAAAGTTAAAATAATTTGGGTGAAACTCCTCCCAAGATTAACCTTTGTTCAAATCATAGTGCTCATAAATGACAGAAACGTCCCAAAATCTGCAAAGATAAATCTCGTCTTTGAAATTACTGAAAGCCTTCATTAAGCCTTAATATATGCTGTCAGTTTTAAACTAAATAATAGATGAGATTTTAACATAATCAGAAGAAAACTGCTGGTACCTGCCTCTGTTACTGTCACAGTTAAATTGACATGGTAATTTTAAAAATAATGCCTTCTCTAAGTCAGTTAAAGACTGACAAGCACCCACCATTTAGAAAACTTTTCTTCACATAGAAGGAAGCACCTTACTATGAATTCACTGGTACAAATGAGCAAATATCTCTTCTGCTGGTCCACTGTGGGAATAAAACTTGGGTGGCTGTGTTAAATAAATCTGAAAAAGTCATACTAACACCTTTCTCTTGGAAAAATATTATTTTGTTACAGTAATAATTTGCAAGTATTATTTGTTGTTTGGTTATTCATGGCTGCAGGGAAAAATCTATCATAATTTTTATTAAATGGGCATTTAGGGATTAGACTATATACTGTGCTTAAAACCTACATGTAGTATTCCACGTACTATGAGGACGAGGACTGCATAACGCAGACAACTAAACAGCTAGAACCTCAGCTCACCCTCTATATCATCTGGTATCTGAAAGGCCATATGTATTTTATAACAAAACAAAAAAATCCACGTAATCTCTAGCCACTCTGCAGTCCCAGCACACCTGCTGGTTTCAGGTATGCTTCTCTCTTTCTTTCCATACCCACATGCAAACTAAGGTGAAAAAAACCTGCTGCAGCTTCTTGACTGATGGACTCTGCTGTCCATCATCGCATCAATCCACCCTCTTTAGATTCCTCTGCATCAGACAGGCTGAGCATCGCCACCCACAGCACAACATGGGATCTGAATCCTTTACTGCAACACCCGCTAGTGCACCAGCCGATCCTCCTCCATGGAGATTTCACCGTCTCCATGAGTGAGCTGACCAGCTGACATCCCCATGTGCCTCTGCCCTTTCCTTCTTCCCTCTTCTCTGACACCTAATTCAAAGACTGCTGGCATTGCCTAGGATAAGAAATCAATGGCTGGCAGCTTCTAATGAGAGCTGGGCTGGATCTCTGTTGGCCCAAAGTCCTCCTAAACTTGTCTTATGCAACAGCTAAGAGCTTTTATCCAAAGTAGCATTGAAAAAGATTTCCTGCATGTGAACTTAATGATGTTGAAATGAAACCATGTTATAAATAGTTGCAGAGGAGGTACGCCACCAATAAAAGTTTGATTTAGAAAGTGTTGCATTTCTCTTCTGGAAGGTCACCAGGTGATGGTTTCAAAGTCTGTTTTAAGATACTCATGTTTTGTGCCTGTCAGCTGTCACTGTTACAGACACATTTCACTATTTTAGCTGCAAAAAGGATTAAAATGGGATGTAATCATTTCAAGTACTTCAAAAGTAGCTCAGAGCTCTAGATGCTGGATCACTTGATAAGACTAGAGAAAATATTTGAACACTCAAGGAAGGCAACAGCACTAAGGATAATAAAATGCCATGACTCATAGCCCTTTTTCAGAGTTAGGACTTATTTTCTGGTTTTGTAACACAAACCAAGAAATTTACAACTGAAAACACCTGAAAAGATTTCAGCCCCTCTGGGTTGAGTCAAGCCCCCCTGGGCTCCGTCAGTGGAACCTGACCAGACCTTGAAGTCTGGAAATTCTTTCAGGTCATGCAAATGCACCAGACATCTAGGCATGAAACTATATAAAAATACTTTAAATAAAAACAAACTCCACAGTCTGCCTATGAAATGAAATTTATTACTCCATCTTCCTGAGGATTTATGGGCGATGACAAAACATAGCACAGACCCATTTCTCTTTTCAGCTTCCAAGGAAAATAACCAGGACTGACTGAACAGGAAGAGGAGAGTTATAATTCAAGCAGTGGGAATAAGGTGTGGACATTCTCTTAGATCCAACTGCTCCATGAGCTTAAGAAGCTAAATTTACTATTAACAACAAAGATTCCTCCATGATTAGAGGGCAATGTCATTCCCTTATAGCAGAGGAAAAAAAAAAAAATAGAGTTACTAGACACTCAACTCTTCATTGACTTGACTGATTGGATAGAAGGAAGAGAGCGTGCTGGTGTGCATGTGTACCTCTGTGCGCCTGTATCTGTATGTGCGTGTGTGTAAGTAGAGAAGCCTCGTGTACTTTATTTGTAATCAATTTGTTTCCTAATTCTGTATGTAAAAGTGAAATGGAAGCTATTCTGCTTGTGTTTTGGCCTCCTTATGCTGAAGTCTTGATTATTGTTTTTGCTTGATGTCACATCTATCCATGTGGCACATACTGCATATATCCAGCATGAATGTTTCATGAATATTGGGGAAGCAATTGCAATGTGAGACACAATGCATATTTCAGATGACACATGACTGATGTGTTTGGAGATGTGGGTTTATTATGTACTTGCAACATTCATCTACTACCAGAAAGCTGGTCTTTCCCCCTATTGCACTGACTAAAGTCAAAGAAGGAAAACAAATGTGCGTTTTGAATGTATCTGATCTTTTACTGAAACAATGAATTAATGTACTGTCATGTTGGTTTTCTACTGCCTTTCCCCAAAGACAGAGCACAGGGATAAAAACAACATCAAAACACTTTTGTATTTGCTCTGAAATATGAAAGTTTCTTTTTAAAAATCTTTTCATGTACTACATCATTACTAGGTTCGGATTAATAAAATCTGGTTTAATACCACATTTTTTAAGTAGGACTTTTACTATAAAATACTTATATTCTTTTGACATCTCAAATATTCTAAAGAGTGTCTCTATTATTTTACTTACTATCTCCAAATGATTAAAAAGTTCAAATTTATAAGCAGTGACCCACATGCTAGTCAGCAAACAGTTGTTAAGATAGGAACTTGGGAAAGTGTTTGTTGCCATTTGATTTCTGCTGTAAGAATGCTCAGTTCTAGAAAGATGGTTTTCTTTGATTTCTCTCTCTTTCTTCATAGCAAAACAAAACAAAAATAGAAACAAGATCCCCTACCCATACACTCACATACATGATTTTGAAGAGGCTTCAGTTGATCCAATGAGGAAAAAATAACTTTATGGAAGCTGAAGAAGTTTCACAGTGAAGACTTTCCCTCCATTTTCTTCAATAATTTGTCTTTAAAAAAACATCTAACACAGCATCTTTGCTATAGCAAAACAATACACCTGCTTATTTGCTACAAACATTGTATATAACTAGATGACTAATAATTCAATGTCTTGCTCAAATCAAGGCAGCCCTAAGTTGTTTTGAAAAATCAAGAAGATAAAAACTTCCAAGAGAACGTAGAGAATAGAAATGACATAGGGAAAACAGAAGTGGCCTTCAAAAGCCTGACAAAATACAGGTGTCTACAATCTCATCAAGTTTTTGCTTTAATTAGTTTAAAATTAAAAACCTGCTTTTGCATCTTCCTTGCATGAAAAGATGTCTGGGCCATCTTTACAGCTTCTCATGGCAACCTGGTGTGTGGATGTGAGGAACTTCATGGGCTTAGATCAGAAGAGGCAGCCTGAGAAGAGGCAGTCGCTCCCACATCACAGACCCACAAAGATTTCAAATACTTTTTTCTTTAAACAGCTTCTCTTTTATAGCTCACGAAACCTATTCCCCACTTGAAGCAAGTCCTGCCTCCTGGGTCTCCAGGGTAGGGAGAAGGTGGGGGGGATCCGCACTGTGTGCTGGTGGAGCTCTGCACCTTGTAGCTCCTCTCCCACTCATAGCATTAGGAGCCCAAACGTCCCACTGAGTTCAGCCCACATCCGAGGCCTGCCGCTCCTTACACAGGAACGTACAAGAAATTGCGTGGGAAGTTTTGAGCTGTCTCTGAGTTAATTTAAGAAGCTGATGAAAAATTATGAAAACAGATGTCATCTCAACCTAGCTGCTGCTTTCAGGTAACAATTCAAGCAGGTACTGCAGCTGTTCTACAGTCCCTCCAGCTTTCCCACTGCTAAGAGAAAAATTTTAGAAATAGAAAGATCTAGATGGCTAGAAAGATCTCTAGACCTTGACAAATTACTAAAAGTTAAATGGAAAAAGCCCAGCAACAACTCAAAACCAAACAGTCAATTGTTCTGATTGTGAAATTCCCTCATTACAGCTTCTCAAGCTCACCTGTTTCCCATTCAGTGTCATAATTGTGGACATTTCAGCTTCTGTACCTCCATTTTCAGCTCTTACTTAAAGGCCACACTTTGCAGGGTAGAACACGCTACTTTTCTCTTTCCTCCTTTCTTCCTTTTATAGATGTTGCCGTGAGAAAAACAGAAAGCATATAGCCTGCTTATAGTTCATTATATGTATTTATTGTATCTTAAGTGTAGTAACCCTCTGAGATGAAACAATTCTGTCACAAAGGGTAATGTTTCATGGTCAGAGAAAAGAAAGGATTCAAACAAGCTAACAATATAAGTACATCTCAACTCACATTATGCACAGATGCTGCTGAAAAATCAAACCCACATGCAGCATTCAGAAAAGAAGTTTCTTAATCCTTCAAAAGCAGACCTAGTAAATGAATAGCATGCATGGATAAACAAAAACAAATTTCAGAAAAATTACATGATATAACTATCTGTGAGCAATTGTAGAAAAAAGGAAAGTAGATATCTCTTGGAGATGGTAAGCACTCCCTGACAAAACAGCTAATTGTAATTTTAAATGAGGCCACAGGTGTTAGCTACCTAAATGCCTTCCTATGTGGCAGCTGCTTGTTGATTGGTTTTGGTGGACAGTTCTTCACATCAAGGAGCCCATCACAATTATCGCCTTTGTTGGCGGTCTCGCATAAGCCAAGAACTGAACGGCCATCTATGCTCCCTCTGATGTGTAGCATGTTGATGAGGTTTGCTCACGCTGTACTTAGTTGTTCAGTGGTTCAATAGTTGGTTTTAATTCCCACGCTTTACTATCCAGCAAACCTACGTTCCCTTGAAAATATATATTCTTATCTAATCTTATCAGCCTCAATTAATCACTCTGGCTTTAGATAGCATCCCAGTCCTTGAAACTGAAAATGGGAGGTCAGCATCCACAACTCTCAATTCTTACCTCAGAAGTCAGAATTTTTTAGAAAAGAAAATGGGGAATGGCTAAAGAAGAGATGTGAAGATAGTCTTCAAGAAAAAGCAACAATGAATCATCCGTAAACAAATGTGTCACGACCATACAGACTACATACTGTTTTCCTAAATAGAGATGCTGTAACATGCAACGCAAACACTCACAGATAAGGGATGGAGGAGAGAAAATTAAAAAAGCTGAAACCTTCCCATTGTCTTAGTTCAGGAATAGTCAGAAAGAATATTGCAGCTCAGTCTAGAGACACAAATCTGTAAAAAGGCTAACTGATCCCTCTTCTGTATTGCTGTTAACATCACTTTAGAAACTACACTTTTGCTTTCCTAAGTAGTAGCATTTAATCCATTTCTTATACACAGTAATAAAATACTGCATAGACACATACATATATACTATAGTATATGAAGAATTGCGTTATTCCATGGTCTTGACCAATAGTTATTAATTTTGTTGCCTTCCACTGAAATTCCTCCTTACCTTTCACATCATTCTACTTACACTGATATCTCCAACAGAAATCTAATTTATGTGTAAATATAAGAACACTAGGTCACTGTGTTTCATAGGTGATTCCAAGCCATCACTTTAAGGCATTTCTAATGTTCCTATCATCAGAATATCTCCAATAGTTCTATGGCTATTTGAATGAAATATATGAAATATAAGAAATTACTTTCTGTTGTGGTATTTCTCAAACTTCTTTTTCAGAAGCAAATAAGGATTCTCAGAATATAATTAAAAAAAAAAAAAAATAAAAGTAGGAATTCACATGTACTCATATACATGGATTAAAGACTAGCATTATTGACCTCAAGCCTTCACACCTCCTAAGTGGTATTTGTAAAAACACGGATTGCCTCTCAGCTGTCTCACTTTTCCAACAAGGATAACAGTATCGATACAGTCAGAAACAATGTGGTGAAAACAACTCATTGGTCACATCTGAATGCTTGAAATATGTGAAGTGTAATATAAGTGGTTAGTATCACTCTGGTGAGAGTCTTGATTTTCCATACAGACAGCTCTGGGGTATACTTTCTCGTTAATGGTACATTTTAATTTACTATGATGGTTTTGGCTGTTGCTTTGTGAGCTATTTTATGATGTTTAAAGACTTCCCATGATAAGAATACTTCAACATATTTATAATCTTTTGATTTTCTACATGTTAATTTGGTCACTTACCACTTCTGGTTATTGATCATCCGAGATGGTCACAATTCTAAGCAAGTGCCATCAGCAAAATTGCATTGCAAGGAAGAAACAAAGACACTAATTAATAAAAAACAATAGTATTATTACTATTTCTTAATCTCAAATGGCCAACCACCACCAACAAAAGGGAGTAAGACAAAAAAATTCAGCCATGTTCAAATACAAATAAATTCAGTTTAAAATATCATATTGGGAAAACAAAAGTCTGTGAATCAGTAAAAAAAGTATTAATGAAATATAAAACTACTAGAAGGATGAGTTTCTGTATTCAATGTGTGTGGGATCCCAAGTTAGTGGCAGCAGTACTCTGAAAAATACAAAGCTAACCACTTTTAAAGCGCAAAGAAGTGTTTTTTAGGAGAACTCAAAAAACACTCGAGAGGACATGACTCGGATTCCCTGCTCACACAAAGCGAGGCTTTCCTTTACGCTCAGTGAATCCTTCCTCTTACCTTCCTGGGTTTTTTTTGCCACATCAGTCTTTTTCCCCTCCTCTGTTTTTGTCCATTCACTAGGCAACTTCTGCCTCTTTTTGACTCTATCCTAGGCTGCTTTTAACACATCTCTTCAATCATAAACCCAGATAAAAAAGTGCGCTGGTATTCTTGCTTATTTGGTGAAATTTTGTTCTACCCTTCCCGTCTACCAGTAGCTGAGAGCATTTTAACGAGTTCTTAACTGGCTCTATGGCACTACTGCAACCAGGGAGAGGAAAGACTTTGCAGATTTACCACTTCCACTTGCAAGTGGGGAACTCTCCCCATCTATTTATCTCCCTGCCAGAGGAGATACATAGGTCATGAATTTTCCACCAGATGGTTTCCCCACCAGACGGTGCAGAGCTGTCACAAGTGAGCTGAGGTACTTCAATTGTCAAAATGAAATACAGCAGTGGGCCATTCCTGACACTTTTCCTCTCTGGTCCTTTGACTTTATGTCTATCCAGACTCTGAGAAATTTCATTTCCCAGTCTCCTAAAAATCCCCCAGCTCAGCTGACAGCAATAGTGGCAGTCATCAGCTCCCAAGCTCCAAGCCTCCTACCGCAGCCGACAAAGGTGGGCTTCCCAGGTCTCCCAGCAGCCCCATTGGGGCAGTCAGGAGCAGGGAATCACGTCATTTTCATGAAAGGATTTCCTCTTCTCCATCACCCCCCTATCTTCCCAGATTCTAAACCACAGGCATTAGTGGTTTGGATTTTTTCTTTAAAACAAAACTTTAAACCAAAACCATGCCGAGTGCTCTGTGGCAATCCATCCATGAGAAAGAACAGAGAAGCCCAGATAGAGAAGAGGAAAAATTTCTACATTGCACAACTTTGTATGACATCTATTTACAGCTAGAAAGAAAGTGGTATCTCTTTCTCTAATCCTTCCCCGCCTCGTTTCAACAGCCAAGTCTTAAGTGCATGAAGTTGCTGTACTTCCACACGTCCTTTAGCAAATCTAGACCGCTCTGACATAATTACTAGAGGTTAAAATAGCAGGGCTAGCAATAGAGATAACAAACTAAATCTTGTTTGAGAAATCTCTGTATTCCTTCTGTCATGCAGAATCAACTTTACCACTCATTAACTTTGTAACCTAAGATACTTACCACACCTGTGGGCTTTCAAATGGAATCAAAGGAGTTAGTTTTGACCTTTAAATGACTGGAAAAAAGGTTCTTGGGAGACATTTTCTCTATTGTGTGATTGTGCTGCAGAGAAATTTGTGCTAGAGTACTGTCAATTTAGTAAAGTGGGACCTCCTAGAAGGGCATTCACTGTCAAAGACCCTTGACTCTGAAATTGGATGTCCCTTTAGTTTCCCAGCCTGGATTTATTGACTCTCCTGTAGTGATATAGGGTGCCTTCTCTACTAGAAAACTGAAGGACTCCTTTGAACATTAAAACAGGAGTTGGGATTTTGAGTGGCTTAATGAAGACTATCGCTCTGTGATTCTTATATGCAGTCGAGTAATCTCCGTAATACCAAAATAAAGCATAGAAACATTTAATGTTATTCTTTCAGACTCCATAAGCAGAAAATATTTAAATACAATTAGAATAAAATTGTTTAAGGTGAAGAAAGCATTTCTTTGATTGGTAGCACCTATGATAGAGAAACAAGTCCAGAGCTTCATGTTTTAAAGGAACTGAAATAGGTCCTGTTGCAAGTTTGGATTTTGGGTCTAAGATGAGATGAAGTGAGTCATTGAGGAAACAACAGCAAAAGTTCCTGTTGATGTGGTAGTCTATCAAGTGATGTGTGAACTAGAAAACTAATTTCTAGATGAGATGAGACATGTATTAGTATCTGTCCCCCAAGTTCCTAAAAACTAAATGCCAGAACAAAACTGCTTAAAGAGTCAATAGGTCACTCATTAACTACCTGAAAACATAAAATATAATTTGGGTTAAGGAGGCTCCTCAAATATTCATCATTTGAAGCTTTACTACTTCTTTCATGATGGTCTGCCTTTGTATATCCACACTGATGTTTCTCAAGATATGCTTTTAGGGACATGGTTTAGTGGTGGACTTGGCAGCGTTAGATTTACGGTTGGACTTGATGATATTAAAGGTCTTTTCCAACCTAAATGATTCTATGACTGTATTCTAACTGATTTTAGGTGCAGGTTTCAATTTGACAGCTGAAAAATTTTCAACTTATCAGCTTACAATTCCTCTCTGGAAAGCAGAGCAATGGCACCTTCTTAAAGGCCATGATAAGTGCACACAATGATGTAACTGCTTACTATTTCACGACAATATCCAAACTATATTTTGTCACCTTACAAAAGATTAAATTGAAAAATAATTAAAATAATAAACAAAACAACAAAATGATATCTCTAAGAAACTTTTGCATCCTTAAATCTGTTTCTTGCCAGAGTGATACATTTATACTTCTCAGATTCTCCTCTAAAATTAAAGATCCATTAAAATATTTTATGTAACAGTCCATATAGCTGCAAATACCAGTAACTTCATTTTGTTAGCTAGCTACTCTTTCAATTTCATATCAGCTTTAAGAAATCAACCAAAAAAAATCTAAAAAAAAAAGCTAGTCACTTCAGTTACATTTAAAATTATTTTTCTTCCCCAAATCAATCTAATAAAATGCACACAGAAATGTCTATGTCTTAAATTATTAGAACCATTCCAAAGATCTTTCGACACTTCAATATCCAATACACGTTTACTGTCAGAAAGGTCTAACATGAAATCTAATAAGCCCTTACAGATTATTCTGGAAAAGATCAAGGAACTGGAAAATTATGGTCATTTGCTTTTAAATGGAGAAATCAGAAGGGCTTTCTTTCTTTTGTAGTGTTTTCATTATGCAAATACTTATAAAAAGAGACATTATAGTCTTCTTTCCATTCCTTTTGTTTCATTTTGGCTGGATCCCACGTGAAGTGTGGTTAAAAAATAATGCATTGCCTTTTTTATCCACTGTCACTGAAACTTTACCTAAAAAAACAATGATAATGCTTACATTGGTTACAGCTGGATATTCAGTTGAAATGCAGTCAGTGCTTGGCTGAAATTCAATTGTTTCCTGTTTTACTTCTGTATTACTATTAAAAACAAACAAACCCCCCCCCCAAAAAACCCCAACCCTTACAAATTATTCAGTTGTTCATAATATACTTTACTACACCATTCTATGCTGTTTCCTCAGTGACTCCAATTCTGCCTCATAGAAAGCCAGACAGATAAAATCCACAAGGAACAGTTAAGTCTTGAACCAAAATGAACTTTGAAGTCAGTTTGAAACTATAGCTTTAAGAAGGTCTCTGCTTAATACTGTTTCATCTGCAACTGAACCAAAAACTTCAATTAAATTTTTTGACCAGATCAAACAGAGTTTTAAAAGTCCCAATTTTTTCTTCTCATCCTAACCTGCCCTTCCAAAATAAAGGCTTAGCCCTTCCTAATATGTTTCAGTTGAGATGAAATTAAATGTGAAAAATGAAAGCAAAGGCAGTGAGGGTCTAGATTCACAAAACTAGAAAAAGATGATTTACAGTATCTCCAGGGCTGGCAAAATTAAACCGGAGAAATTAAAATCTGAGACAGTTCTTGAACTTGCAGTTAAAATATCATCTGCAAATACCACCTCCTGCTTTTTTTCCCCCTCACCCCCCAAGAAGAAATATTACTTTCATGTACCTTAACGTGCATCTCACATCTCTCTCCCCCTCTCAGAATGAGAAACCTCTGGTTTTACTACTGGCTCTGTACCATATTCCCCATTCCAAAAGCGAGCACTGTGAGAACAACTCAGTGAGGAAATTGTATGGTTGCCTGTCTATAAAGGTCAAAGTTTGTGAAATAACATGTGCATTATATGAGATACATGTTCAGTGACTAACCACCTCTAGTTTTCCCTAAAATAAGAAGAAATGAGACAACCACAGCTTCCAGACCTTCAAGCTAGTTTCAGCTTGTTTTATCAACAGTTTTCAGCAATCTTTTGGTTCCTCTATATTAAAGGTACTTGTAGACATCCCTGAAGGTACATCAACACTGAACATAAAAGATGTCCAGAAGTGACGCTGAGCACTGAATCATGCCTGATCATCCACACTACTTGTGACTTTGATCCCAGACTCTCTTTTAGAGTGAACAAACCAGCTCTTCCCAAAGTAAAACCTCTGTCCATTTTCGGAGAGAATTTACTCCCAGGTCTGCTCTCAAGGCACGGTATAGATGACATTAAACGCAACTGCCTCTCATCACCCAAGACAGTCTCTCAACACTATCTTGGCATAATTTGCTGCCTCAGACATACCCCAGCAACAGCACAGAGCAACGCATTCTTTCACATTCATATTATAAAATAACAAGTTGGTTGGTGCAAAAGACCCTGATATTCTATGCCGTTTGAACTTAACCAAGAAAAACCAGTTATGTCTATGGACTCAGACACCATACAGAGCAGAGGAGACCCAGAGCGAAGTGACTTGTCATGTGGGCATGGCCCGCATGCTGTAGGGAGACCCAATTTGAACCATTATAAACGTAGTCCTGTTTGTACCATTGGCTCCAGGGCCCGGGATTGCTTCTTGTCTTTTTTATGTTCCAGTGCAGACTTTCCTTGGAGGGTTACCCAAGAGCAGAAACTAGTTGAAGCAAAGTACTCAAACTAAACCACCCCATAAATATTGGCTTACCCCAAGGTTCAGGCCAAAACTGTTTGCCTGTTGACTCTTCATCAGCTGAGGGTTCATTTTCCATGGAGTATCCTTAGCTGGTGAGATCAGACAGTTACATTATCCACCCACATGACTTGATTGGAATTGGCCATATTTTTCCCTAGTCCACTTACCTAGTGCTCTTTGCATGAAGACTAGGGCAAAAGAGGGCTAGGTCACACAGTGCCAGTGGAGTCAAGGAGGTTAAATGGTCTCCCAGATTTCACAGATTAAACAAAACCAGTGTTTTGTTTAATCCATTATGGATCCATCACGGATCCATCACGGAAAACACCACACAGCACGTAGACATGCATATCCATGAGAACACTGCATTAGTATCAAGCTGAGCCTAGCTATTTTTGCAGATTAATTGTGTGAAAAAGGCACTGACTTTTGCACTGAGTAGTCACCCTTCAAGCACTGGCTACAGCAATACAGAAGTGTTCTCTGGTTTCCAGTTTCAGATAGTCATCTCGTCTTCCACTGAGAGGTAAGTGACATTTCTGGAAGTGCTTACTGATATTTATTTATTCTTCATTTTAACATTAAATATGTTCCCAGCTAGCCATCTACAAACAGTAATGAGTTTTACTTAAGTAAAAGTGTAACATTGTGGGGGGGTTTTGTTGGGGGTTTTTTGGGGGTTTTTTTGTTTGTTTGTTTGTTTGTTTTTTTCCAGCTAGTATGATGATGTGCATTTTAAAATACAGTTGAAAAAAATCTTTTTTTAGGATCTATTCTTTATACCATCAATTTTATATGATACCAGCCATTAGTCCTCACATTGGGTAACTAAATCTAATATTGGAAATCCATTGATAGCAAGTGCCCATAAATTCATCAGTGATATGTTACCATAGCATTATCTTTCAGCACAGACATAAGGGAAGGATAAACTTCAATAGATCTAATTTTAAACAGTTTTTCTTAAGACTGTGGTAATAGTTTAATGACAGAGAGATTTTAGAAGGAAAAAGGTGTGGAAAATGAAATAAAGCTATCCTTAAAAACTGAAAGCTCACAGAATTTTGAAGAAGAGTTCAGCAGTTGTCAATGCCAATAGAATTTAATGGAGCAGATACAAAGCAAAAGACAAAATCAATACCTAGGTGTTTGTGCTTCATTTCTTTGCAGTTGTCAAACCTTTGAAGTTGTTAAATAATGACTTATAGACTAAGAATAGATGTCTACTTTGACATTTCCTTAATGCCATGTCAAGAATCTAGCTACTCACATGCAAAAAAAAAAATAAAAAAAAATTCATATGATATAGAAAAGAAACTCAACCTCAGAACCATATGATGTGAAATTTACCCCACCTAAGTCTTCATATTGTCTTTATACAATGCAAACAAAATAATTTTTTAAAAACCCTCTCTTAATTTCTAAAGGTCTGGTGAGAAAACAAAGCTTTCTTCCTATACAAATATCTTTGAGACAAAGACACTTTTGCATGCATGTACAGAAAAAAAGAGAATCGCTTTGTAGGCTTAAATGGTTCTACAATAGATAGAAGATCATTCTTTAGGGTTTCTTTGTTGAAATGCTTCTCTGAAGCACGTCTCAATCCTGTGAGCATAAACCAGCTCTTTAGTCAGTTAACAACATACTCATCTTTTGCAAATCTCATACAAATCCACAGTCCCTCCATGAGAACCCAGAGCATTGAAAACTATGGGACAGAGACACTGTCCCCTCCCCACTATGTCCCTGCTTCCCTTCCACTGAAGTTGGTACGAGCTGTGTCCCCACCTCCTGTAGGACTGGGACGTGGCATAGGCGAAAGACTAACGAGTTTTGCTTCGTGAGGAAGCTATTGCCTCCTGAGCCAGTGGCTCTGTGCTGTGGAGCTGGGGCAAGTCAGCCCAATGGTGTCATGACTGTTGGGAGACCTATGTAAAAGGGGAAGGCAGGGCAAAATAAACCAGAATGTAAATTAACCCCACTTTGCTAACTCCCACGTGACCAGCTCTAAGGCTCTGATTCATGATCCTTGTGTGATTAAGTTGCAGCAGCTGAAGAGGTTACTGCCTGCGACCCCCCCCATACACACAATTTGGCAGTTAAAATAAACCAACAGTTTGCGGGACTTAATTTCTTCAATTGCTGCAGCTAAGTCCTGCAGGGGTTGTGAATCAGACCTCTCAGGTACCACGGCTCATCGACTCAAATATTAAAATAAACTGAAATGTCCTTTGGTTTATGTTAATACTACCATGGCTGTGGAGTTAGAAATGCCACCGTTGCATTGTCTCCACTCCTGGGGCAGAAGCTTTCAGCAGAGGGAGAGGGAGGACGGACACTGGCCCGACCCTCTTCAGCTGCCCAGCTGGAATTGGCAGAGCTCATGACTCAGAGCTCTAACTCTGACCCAGAATTACCTTGTCTAGTTTGGGTTAATCTACTTAGCATAGGTGTCACACTTTAAATTCACGTCCTAACTTATTCTGTATTCATCTCGTTATTCAGAGATACATGAGAAGGCAACATTAATCATTTCAAATGTACATCAGAGTAAAAACTTAATATTTAAATCTTATAAGTACTACTGTTACTATTAGCAATTTTTAAAAAAAATAATAATCCTTTTATATAGGCATTGTGCAAGACTATGAGAATAAAGGAACTGAAATGATCAATAAGAATCAACTCTGAACCATCCTGCAGTGGAACAAGGTGAAAACCAGCCTTCTCATTCCTTCAAAAAGAGGAGGAGGCAGGATAAAGCAAAGCAGAAAAACCTTCTTTCCAGCTTTCTATGTGTATTTAATACGACTGGTAGAATCTTGTAACTCTGACAGCCATTTTATTCCTTCACATATTTCTGGAATACCGAGGAGAGCAGATTAGACAGATTTATTTGCCTTCAAGATCACTCCTTTATTGATCTGAAGGTAAAGCAAAAGCTCAGACTTCCAGAGTATTCTTGTATTCTGATTATTTTGATATTTAAGGAATCTAATTGATTTTAATTTGGATGAAACAGGCAGAATTTTGGAAGATGAAAGAGTTGGGAAACCAAACTCCAGATACTGGAACTGATAAGTGTAACCTGTGGTTTGGGCTCTCAATATTAGATCTCCATTAGGCCAGGATGGGACTTCTTTACAGGCGCTCTGCAAAGGGTTTGTCTGAGAGGGTCACAAAAAATTTGTCATCATCATGCCTATGTCTTCCACAGCCTGCTTCAGCTGGGATTTCCTAAAACTCTATTACAGGGTTCTGACAGAGATACTGAAAATAGCACAGTATAATTGAAATTCAATGTGGGGCTGATTTTGTATTTTGGGTGCCTGAATTTCATTAGGACTATTCATTTTTCCATGACAACACATAATTAAAACAAACACTTGTAGACATTGCTGCATTGAAGGTTTTCTTTTTCTTTTTTTTTTTTTTTTTTTCCTGCTACTGAAGTCTCATTTTCTTTTTAGGAAACTTTGTAGAAATATAAACTGATGGGAAGGAGACCCCAGAGAATATTTTGTCCTCCAGTAACATGTATAGATAAGATGACTTGCTGAGCAATACCTTGTTAACAACTTTCAGGTTTTAAACAAAAGTAGGAGGGGGTTTAGTTTGCATGCTGCTTGCTTTAAGATGGGACTGTATAATCAAAACAAGATCTCCCACAGGAGAGATTCTTCAGTAGCAAAGGAAGGAAGGAAGGCAGGCATTACCCCAGATATTTGATACAGAGGGTACGACAAGAGGAAGAACAAAGGAACAATTCAATACCGCTTATTCTTGCTGTAGCTATAGAAAGTGCTACAAGGTATAGCCGGCAGATTACAAACCACTGCTGCTGAAGCATCTACTTCAGTGAAAGGACAGAGGTAGCTGGTACAGGAGATGACAGTTGCAAGGCATATCCTCATCCCATGCCACCCACTGTTAGATGAAGCTCAGAAATATCCCAGTTTCTCAGCTGGTAAGGACAGGTCTCTTTTCTGCCTCACAGTAAACAAATCTAATTTCTGCTGCTATGAAAGCTTTGATCATTGAAGCACTTTTGCAATTTCATGACTGTAGCTTCCAGAAACACCACAATACAAATGATAACGTATACGCAGTGATCTCCTGATTCAAAGACAAGAACAGCCAGCTCAGGGTCACGAATGGATAATTACATTTCCAGACTTTCTTATTTCATGCTTTATCATCAGGACCTTGTTTGCCAGTGCCAGTTTTTGGTGCCAGTCTACAGAGAATATCAGGAGCATGTGATGATTCACTTGACCATTTAACTAATCCAGCTCCATTACTGCCAATTAGAGTCCTACATGAAGTTATCTCACAAGGGAGTACATGTTCAGGGAGTAAAGGAATATAATTACATCAAAACCATTACACAGGAGACTTGAAAAGTTCCACATTTTGGAAGTGCACAGAAAGAAGCGCCAGCAGAGCTGCTGCATTCTTGCAGAAAGGAAGCAACCTTACGAATCTCGTTAGGCTGTCAGGCACCAAAAGTAAGGGAAGGATTTTGAGTCCTAAACTGATCTATAAAATGCTTGTTCATTAAAGTTATTAAATAAAATAAAACCAAAACTTTGTAAGCTATCTTATCTCTTGCTTTCATTGTTGGCTAGTAGCCAGTTAATTACAGTGAATTAATTATGTATTAAATTATTTTTGCTGAATCTATCATCAATTTGCATTTGGTGCAAATACTCAAGTTTTGTAGAAGCAGAGGCAGCTATGCTTTATCTTATACATTTGCAAAGTGAGTAACTGCATTACGTAGTGTGGCTGTACTATATGGAAAAAGAGCAAGCAACAAAAGCAACTCTGGCATAATGTCAGCGACAAACGTTAATCTGTGACAAAACTACGTTTTAACTTACACATTCTAACCTATCCTTTTGTAATGCCACAAACAAAATTATTCATATGACAATTTAAAAAGAGACTCATCTATAATGATAGATAATTTGCCATTGCAGACAAAATCACTGGAATAGGCCAGAGGCTGAACATTATTTCAGATAACTCTGCCTGGGTGTGACTGAAGACACAGAACTGGAAACATTTTCCCATAACTCTC
This sequence comes from Balearica regulorum gibbericeps, assembly GCF_011004875.1. Classification (NCBI taxonomy): domain Eukaryota; kingdom Metazoa; phylum Chordata; class Aves; order Gruiformes; family Gruidae; genus Balearica; species Balearica regulorum. Next base: position 103,341,911 of record NC_046184.1, read on the forward strand.
CTCAAGAAAAGTTTTTATGTATCACCCAAAGGGGAGAAAATTTACAAATATAAGAGTTACTGAAAACCCCAGCGGACTCTGAAGGAGAAAATAAATTAGATTTCAAGTGAGTCAGCTAAACAATAGATAAAAAGGGTTTTATTTGCTCTGCTGGCCAAGACTACAAATCTTTTCCACGCACTCAACTCTTGCTCAGAAACGGATGCAAACACAGAACCAAAAGACAATTATTTGACATAATTCAGTTCCACAAACAAGCACTGTAATTTGATTCTGGAATGTTAAACCATTTCATTTGTTACTATAAATATCTAAGGAAATCATGTCATTTGAATATGTTAGAACTTCCAGAGACAGCAACCAACTTTTCATCTGCTTTTTTGCACCAGCTTTTGATGGGGTATCAATTTTACCATCACTGGTGTTTGTTTCTTCCTCCTCTAACTTCCTGGGCTAAGATTCTCCCCCAGCCCCACTGCATCCCCAGCTCTCCTCCCGCCTTGCAGTCGCTCTTGCGCCGTGCTGTCGAGCAACCCCTCCGTCTTGCCAGGCTGCCGGCGCTGCCCCCGGGTCCCTTCCTTCTCCAGCCATAACCTCCCCTTGGCTGTGATGAATTTGACTGCTACCTTCAGACAAATCAGTCCCAAACGCACCTCACCAACTCTACATAATCTGATATCTCCAGCTGTCGAGCAGAAAATGTGCATCTGATGATGGCTTAAAGCGTAACATTATTCCACCTCTGAAGTAAAACAGGGAATGCTAACAGTCTTTCTACTTTATTTTAATGTTGTGTCTGTGTTCAAAAGTCTCATTAAGCAGTGCTGCACTCTTCCTTCGAGAAGGCTGCCTGTGCAATGCTTTCTCCTAAGGGTGTGATGAAAATATACATGAATCACCTTTATTTGTGAGACTATCTGCAGGAAGTCCTTCATACACTGTAAGTTTAGAAAATAATTTGTATTTCATTTTAGCAGATCTGTATTCCACCTGACAAAAAGAGTAACATGAAAATGCATTGTTTGTCTACATTATTTTGGGGGTTTTTTGTCACCTCCATATAGCATTATAGACCCGTGCTCCACTTAGGGCAAAAATTTTGGTGATGTATGAAGTGAAGATGTCTCTAAATATTAAGAGTGCTTGATACAGTGACAGGTTTGAAGAGTGGAACAGAAGCTCTTTGGTAAGATAAGGTGAGTAGCTGACAACTCTAAGGAGACAGAACTTACTCAGTGCAAGTATACAGCCACTGTCATATCAAAACAAAGCTACTTGCAAGAGAGAGGGATACATACTGAAAAAAAAGTTTAATTTACCTTATTCTTCTTATGATACTACTAGTATAAACATTATTACTAAGTGGGTGAATCCCATGCTCAAGCATATTTGAGAAAATTTAGAGAGACTTAAAATAATTTGCATTCAGAGTTTCAAACTAACTGCAAATCACTCCTTTGTCACTTCAGTGTTAACTAGTCTCCTACCCTCTCAAATACGATTCCAAAAGCTCATTTTACATTCCTGCTACATGTTAATTACCTGTTGAACTCTGTCTTTGTGAACAGCAGGAGATACAGTACAATCACATCATTTCAAAAGCATTAAATATCTTCCTTTCTTTCTCAGTACACCAGATAAACCAACTTTCCTACAGTGGATGTTTACTTTAATTTTAGGGTAATTTTAATCTTTTGTGTTTCAGCTTCTTTATCACCTTAATGCCCCAGGTCTATTTTTGGAAGAAAACCTCCACCTCTGGCCACAGACTACTTCTCTGAGACGTTTCCCGAAGCTACAATTTCTGCACCAAAGTAATATAGTATGTTTATTTCCAAGTTATTGAACTAATTTTAAAAAGAGAAGAAAATGGATCAGCAAAAACAGTGTGTCAAACTGTGATTATATTTGAACCATAAAATTTCCGAAATTATCTAAAATACCATTATACATTATCTTGTCTGCAAGAGATATCATGGAGAAACTTTTTCCAAAATCTACCAGGTTTCATTTTGAAATAAATAATTGTGGTTTTAATTAAGCAAATGACTTCTCTGAAAGTCCATATATGTTTGAAATGATGCATGCCTCTGGCTCTGTGAGCTCTGAACCTGAAGTATATTACAGATTGGGAGTAACTTAGTTTATATCTCTAATGACAAGAAACTTTTAAATGCTGAGAACCACAACAATAAAGATGATTTATTGGTAAAGAAATTCTTTCATGTCCCTGTGTAGACCTCAGTCTGATTTAGAAGATGTGAAAGTCATGCAGATCATGCCGGAGAAAAGCCAGACTAAAAATTAAATGATGGCTTCAATATTCACTCTTGTATGTTCCAATTACAATATTTTCAGATGAAAAATATGAATTCAAAATTCAGAACTTCTACAAGTTCATTACAAAACCAATTTCTCAACCCCTGTATCTTCCACACTGTCTGATACAATTTACAGTTTTGATGACAAACCCAGCACACACTAGAAAGGCATGTAAATTATTTTTATTAATAATAAATATTGGTAGAGAATACAGGCAATATAAATGAAACTAAACTCACATGTATTGAAACTTCTGGAAAACAAGAATGCCTGACCACAAGAAGAAAGCATTTTTCGCAGTAAATATATATCAATATGCTGAAAAAATACTGAATTTTTCTAATTTTACCTGCTTCTGTGCCTTATGAATGAAAACTTGCATCATATAGTTAGATCACCAAAGAAAACATGTAAAATCTCTTGTATCTTCACATCTTTAGATAAAGTAATCAGGGAATAATTTATTTCCATAACAGGGAAATGTGTTTGCTGAAATTGGGTAAATTTTAATGTGTAGGGATTTTTATGTGGCAGTTTTGAATGAAACTGTTCAATATACGTATACCTAAAATTAAAAGAGAAACTACTTCTGTGTTCTGAAGCGCAAAACAAAAAGTGGCTTTTCAAGCACTACTGAATTTCCCTGACAGTCCAGAGGTTTCTATTCCTCACAAACATGCAAAGGACTCTGCAGCCAACGCGAACCCACCATATGCTTCCCCTGGAGTGATCCTTTAAGCTAAGATTCACAGCAGCGTATAAATACCCAGCCTAGCGTAAAGCACAGCCTGAAAGAATGAGAGAGAAAGGGAAGGACAGAAAGGGCGAGAGAGAAACAATGAGAACAAGCAAATGAGATGCAGAGAAAGAGAGAAAGGGAGGGAGGGATGGAGGGAGGGATACAGAGAGAGAGGAAGGAAAGAAAGGAGAGAAGGGGAAAGAAGGAAAGGAAGAAAGAGAGAAGGGGGAAGAAAAGAAAAAAGAAGGAAAGAAAGAGAAAAAAGACTACAAAGAGAAGTGGAAAATACTTTGTGTACCCACAAGAATCTCATGACTACATTAGAACTAATGGAAGCTTGCCAAGACTGGCACAAAATTAGTAATGTTATCTTCTTCCTAATAGTGGTAGCCACCACAAGTAAAAGGTGAGAGAACTGGAAGCCTTCCCAGAATTTAATTTTCTCAGGAAAGCACTCAGCAGATAATTCTATTAAATTCTAAAATGTTGGATAAGAAAAATATAATCGCAAGTTTAAATTGCATGTCTGCATAGACTGTGCAAGGTGATTTTTTAATTTTATTTTTTTTAAATAGGGCAACACAGAAAAAGAAAAATGGCTTAAGCATCTGAGAACAGTTATTAAGGGTCTCGAGAGACAGAGAGGGAAATCTAGCAAATTTGAGCCCCGCAATCTCTTTTGAACCTTATACTGCTTTTCCTATTTAGAGGTAATTTCTTCAAGCATGCACAGTGAAGGTAACATCTGGCTAAAGGATGCGGCTTCTTATTAGAAATGTGTCAAATGGCTTATTAATAAATGCAATATAATAGGAAACTCCTTAATGTGTGATACTAGAAGAAAATCAATTACATTTGCAAGTCATAACACATCTCATAGTTTAATTGCAAGATGTAATACTCTAAAAGGACTCTGCTGAATTTATTTTGCCACTTGGTTCCAATTTTAACAGGTGGAAAACATTCAAATGGAATTTAGTGTTAACTAATTATAATTCCTCTATCTATTTATCTTTATATATTTGTGCCTGTAAGGTGCTTGGGAACTCTTAAGTAAGTAACACTGAATGTGAATACAAAGTACAAATACTGAGTAAAGCAAGTCACGCTTCCATTGGTAGCAGTACAGTCTGCTATGAAGGGGGGCAGTGGACCTTACCCATGGGCTACTTGCAATGCTGTATTATACGGCGCCAATTATAGGTTATATTTTGTGAAAAAACAGAAGTTAGAAGATGAAATTCTGTACTTGTTTCCAAGTTCAAGACTATTTCTCAAAGAACAGCCAAACACCTGCGTTTGTGTCAAGGGACAGTTGGGAGAAGGAATTAGTTTGTCTACATTGAAACATCTCTACCAACCAGTCTAAGATACTCAAACAACCCAAAAAATTAGAATTTTTTAATACAGTTTTTTTTAAAAAAGTGCCACCCTGAAAAGCCAAAAATTTCTGCCTTAACAAAATTCTAGGAAGAAAACATAAATGTAAACACAGTGTGTAGACTTACAGTAGAAGGTAGTGGTTTCTTTTTTTCAAAAATATCTATTGTCTTTTAAAAAAAAAATCTATTTCCTCTTATCTCCCACAAAAATTGACTTATTTTCAGTTTAATGTCCTTTCATTCAATCCCAAGACTTTTTAATTAATTGACTCTACAATCCTAATACATAAAAATAATCCTATAAAAAAAAATCATCTCTTAAAGAAATTATAGAAGAAATACAAAGACTGATAACTATCTGAAAAGGTTTTTTGTCCTACCACAATAACTATATAAGAATTTAGTGTGTAGTTAGAGAGGTGTTATCTTTAGAAAAATCAACAAAGAAATTGCAAAATAAGAAACTATTAATAAATATCTTAAGACATTGGTTTTGAATTTTGCAAGTTCTCTTATCTAAGCATATCAAAATATTTAATGAATAATAATGAATTGACTCTAAAACCATCTTGTGAGCTAATTCTGTGCAATGACTTACACAAAAAAAGTACTTTTGCTTTAATTTAGAGTCTCAGGACTAGATCCTCATCAATATTCTTGAAGTATAAAATGACCTCACTGAGAAAGGGAGTGTAGTAAGTAGGGAAAGTAGACAGTGAAACAAAGTTATGTTTTCATGTGACAAAACAACAGAAGAGTAAAAATTTAAGAAAAAAATAATATGGAGATTTATTATATGTTTAATATCACACACATATGCATGCATGTACTATAAAATATATCTATGAAGGAAAATTTGCTTTGTATCTATAATCAGACAAGAGTGCATCAAATTAAACGCAAATAAACTGCTCCTACTTAATTGAGAGGAATACTTTATAGTTTTCCTGAATTCAAAACTTTTTCTAACTTTAAACCATTAGATTAAAAAGAGGATATTTAAATATTTGCAGTATCTACAATGTATTAAAATATAATCAAAACAGGAAATACTAAACAAATGGCTTTAAGAAGTAAAAGGTAATATGACAATCATTACATATTTATGTTAAATCGATGTAGAGTGCTATATATTAGTTGTCCAGAAAGAAAACCCAAAGAAATGTGGAGAAAAGGCAGTTTTAACTTTTTCCACATCAATACATGACAAAATTTGTAATAATTTTCCTACAAATTATAACTACAATACCACAGTTTTGCTATGTACTACAAGTTGGTTTGAATTTTTAAAAGTAACCTATTGATAAATAGATGAGCCAGTAAAACTATTCATGGTTTCTCATTTTTTAAAGACCAATCTGTGCCAAAAAGCACTAAAAGAGAAGCTGGCAAATTAATATATTTTAATTTTCTAAAGGGTGCACAATTTTACACAGTATTACATACAACACACAGACTGTAAAAAAGTTTCCTTGACCAATTTTTGATAAAATCTACTCAAGTTCTGGTAAATTATACAGGAAAACTAATGAGGAAAAAGTATCTTCAGCAATGAAGAGATACACTTTTTGAAAGTACATACACATTTTTAGAGTAATATGCTTTCTAAATAGAAGTATCCCTGTAATCCACAGTAGGTGGACAGGCTATTTTTTCAAAACAAGTATACAATTATGAATTGGTAACTTGATTTTGGTTTTTAATCATGCTGAGAAAACACCTCCCTTAAATACTGTTTAAAATTTTTATTTTAGGCCTCAAATGGAAATTTTTGATTAGCAAACTCACTAGGGAAGCAGATGTTTTGAGGACTGTTCTGAACAAAACATTAACAATATGTTTTAGTTTAAAATAACAACAAATGTACTTCATCAATTATACACTCTCTGCCAGTAGTGTACCCCCGGCAAATTACATGAAGGGGAATACTATACTCTTCTAGTCCCCACGGTTTCAGAAAAGATGATATTTGATAGCACAAGTGGTTCTTTATAGTTTTATGTTCTTGAAAATGTGAGACTGATAAAATTTACTCTTCAAACATGTACTTTTTCTGGACCTTTTGCCTTACTTTTATGCTTTATTGTTGCAAAACATGTGTTCATGGGGGGGATGTAAATAAAATCATTAACGCAGGTACAGAGAATACTATTAAAAATATATATATATAATTAGGTGTTTCATTACTGAAACTTAGAGAAGTTGATATGGAAATGATTTGCCCACCTCCGTATATACTAAAACTAAATCCTAATACACAGAAGAGGTAAAAAATATTCTTCCTCCCTCCACGACCCAAAGAATATAAACATGGCAAATAAATTAAAACCAGTAATTTCTATACTAATACCTTCCTAGAAAATAGAGAAATCAGAATACTGTCATTTGCAAAGGTGAAATTAGCACAGAAATACACTCTCTAATATAAAGAATTCAAAAGGTCCAACTGAAGTTAATTCCATACTTATTAATAATCTTGCCATTCACTATGCAAGAACGGAAAAGTTAGGAAAAGCTAATTGAAATCACTTGATTTTACACCAAAAAGAGAGAAACCAAAAAGTGGCATTTACTGAAAAATTAAATGATGACACTTCCTAGAGTATTTCTTTAAAGATCAACATTAATGAGGATTTGGGACACTGGAAACTTAGCAATCTCTGATATCAAGTACTGCCTGGTATATTTTCTGAGGACAGAAAAGAAACAGTAGAGTAATGAGAAAGCCAAACTTTCTGGTTTGCTATATCCACTGCCAATATTGACTTCCCAAAATACTCTTCAGAGCAGCGAGTTGTTGGATAACATAGAGCTCAGAAGAAAAAAACCCTAAAATTTCATCATTCCTTCCATATCTAAATCCATTCCTTAAAAACTGCAAGGCTTATTGCACATATGAAATAAACACCTGAAACATCCCCAAACATGCTTTAAGAACTATCTTCCTACTTTAACAAAAAGCAAGAACTTTGAGGATCAAGTAATACCCTTTATGTGTGTGACACTTCGGGGTTTATCATCGGAGGGGTGAGGGAGAGGAGAAAATCACTTAAGAGTGAAATGATGAATCACTCTTAAGCAATAAAAGTTGGTTTCAAAACTGACTTCTACTGGGCAGAGAAAAGTTTCAATTTAATTCTTTCTAATCGCTTGCCTTAGTTAATACTGTTTCCTGACCCTTTACCATCAAAAATTGGAAAAAACAAGTCATCTTGCTGCCAGTGAGTAAAACACACTGTGCACAGCAGAATATCAATTCAGCCTGCAAAGCTGGTTCCATTCCCATTTGTTGTCTTTTTCTGGTGAAGTACATCATTAATGAAGACTACAGAAAAGCACAGTAATTTGTTTTTCATGTTAACCTCTTCAGCTCACTACTATGCACAGCAAGACAAACTGCAGCACTACTGGAATGCTGGCATCGAAATTACCGTTTCCTTCAGGTCTGCTCACTTTAACAAAAAATTGCTATGCAGACAACGGATAAAGGTCATAATTTTGTCCAAATAATTGATAATTGAATCTGCTCTCATTACAGTTTACTGGGAGCTCATATAGGATTACAATTTAAATAAAATGTATTCACTGAAAGCTTCCCACAGCTGGAATTTCTGTGTAGCATTGCAACAATCTGAAGCCTAGGGTTAGGCTACAAAGACGGATTCATTTGCTTTGTTGGAGACACAATTTCAAATTCACTTTATTCACTCACTTAAATTCACTTTTCCATAATGGTTAAAAATGATGTGTATTAATTACCCAGGTAAAACTTATTATTGCCTCGGTCTTGAAGGAGCTGATAAAGCCTTTCCCCTGTTTAACACATAGTATTATGTTTACTTTTCAATTTACCTAATAAATCCATTCTCCAAATTCCTTAAGTAGCAGCATAACTGTAAATTGCCTTTGAATAGTGGAAGCTCACTTAGTGTTATCACTCCTTGATATTTCTGAAATAATCGAGAGCACTCCTAGGAATGCTCTCAATACTATTTATATTTGGTTTTTGTTTTTGTTTTTTTTTCTTTCTCCCCTAGGTTGAAAAGTCGTTCTGGTTGAGCTGAATTCTTTCAGGCTCCTCCATCAAGTGGTGGCTGTTTCTAGAGAACTCCAAAGCCTGAGCTGGGAACTGACCTGCATCAAATGTATCAGCTACCCCAAGACCCGTCAAATCGTCAACAAGCCCTCCCTTGTCACAGCTGACAGAGCCGTGGAACAAGGCCTCCTTCCTACCATTGCCACAGACTTTCTGCAGGCTGAGGAAGCAGAGAGACTTTACTGGCCTCACAGTCCTTTCTTTGAAAACTGAATTTCTTCAACGACAAGAGGATGTTCTTGTGTCAGCCCCAGGGCTTGGGGTGGCACGCACATGTGCGAAGGTAAAGACGTAAAGGTTGGTGGTATGAAAAGGAGACGTCAACTCTAAAAATCAGATCATAGGACTATTATCAGGCTAACAACCACCTTGGTCCAGAGAAAAAAACTCCAGTAATCAACAGGGGCTTTAGGAGACACATCTTGCCACCCTTCACCAGACTAGCGGAACAAATGGGAGAGAAGCCTCTGCCCCTCACGCCCAGATAACGTTTCTGCTTGTGATGATTCCCTCACCAACAAACACAATCTACTTTGTAAACAACAATTATGCTCGGGAAGACTCACTGCGAGCATAAACCTTATGAAATCACCTCTATGGGCTTCTCCAAATAATTTTTCAGACCACAGTTGTAACTCCATACGATGGGGACCTGTGGTGCTGATGCAAACTGATGCCAGAAGAAATTTTTTCAGTTTGGGACTACACATCCTTGGCACTGATGCTTCTAAGGCCAAAGTGACAGAGGCAGTATAGATACGTATGCTGATAATGATAAAGATGTATTCTTTTAAAATAATGTCAGAATCAAGAGTAAAGTAACAGTTTATGAAAATAAGATCCAAGGCTAAGAAATGGCCCCGTTCATCAATTCAAAAACTAGTAAGATCAGAAGAGCCATCAGGCAGAAAGGTTTGCATACATTTCTCTTTTATCTCTCTAAAAAAGAGCACAACTAGTTTTTGTTAGTGCTACAACCTTAAAATGGAAGAAATTTTAAAGAAATATGAAGAAGAGTTTTCTGTACTCTGGGGAATTCACAATCCATAGAATTAATTAAAAAAAAAAAAGGGAAAAAAAAGAAAAAAAAAGGAAAAAAAAAAGAAAAAAAAAGGAGGGGGGCACATTTCCTAAGACATATGCAGTCTTGCATACTCTTGCTTATGAGCTATTAGCACTGACTAAAGATGCCAAGCAGGGATACAATATTCATTTTTGAAATATAAATCATCAAGGGATGGGTAGTCTCTGGCATTCCCTTGGGTTTGTACTCTTGTTGGTTGTCTGTCTCAGTGGCTTGCTGGGATTGATGCTCAGACAACCCACCACTCTTCAGTTCTTCTCCAGATTTGCATATGTTCTAAATGCATTTTTGAAGGTGTCAGAGATAATAATTTATTCTCCCCATTTTTCCATTCTGCATGAGGAATCTATTATGTTTTCTACTCAAATGTTTTCTGTTTCAATAAGCAGAATTGATCATTTATCAAAGAATTTATTCTGAAGTAATGTGGAAAATATTACAGTATATAAAATAAAACAAAAGTAAAATAAAATACCTGCAAAAGACTCTTGAAAATTGAAGCTCCCACCCCCGGGTACTAAGCAAATTGAAGGCTTTTGCAGGAAAAACTTAGAGAGTGAAACATTTTCCTGGAATCTCCCTGCTCAGGCAGGAAGGAGAGGAATACAGGGGGACATTAATGGCTATGCATAAGGCAATCGGAAAACGCTTCCTGCAGAAACGTTACATTTGAAGTTAAAATAGAAAATAAAAATGCTTATTAGATGAATGGTAAATGGTGCAAGGCAATAATTAAAGAAAAAAAAAAGCTTTCTATTTTTTTCTTGTTCACTGTTCTAATTACTCTCTGTAGTTAGCTGGTTAATTAACTTCCCCTGTTATTTGACTGGACATGATGAATGAAGAACCAACAAAATTGTCAGAGGATATCAGGAGAAAGACAGTATCCAAAATGATGCAAAAAACAGGCTGTCTCTCACATGGAGACAGATGTTTGCACCTAGACACACAAATACATATGTTACTTTACACCCAAGGAAGGAGAAGGAATCATTTAGTATTACTTGGCTTATTTTTAAACATATTAGAAAATTCATAATGCACGTATTGTGTAGTGTTCCTTCAAACCAGACGTAAGTCTTATTTCTCTCTTCTGAAAATAATAAAATACTAGGGAAAGACACACTAAGTTCTTATTTAATGTGAAAACTTAAAATTATTACAAAAGAAGAATCAGCCTTTCCAGAGAATGCTATTTCATCAATATTTTAATATAATATAAAGGGAAAAGTTGAAGAATATTTTAATTTTACATGAGAAACAAATGACAGTTGTAAGAAGAAGGAGAAGAATGCCTCAGAAGAAAATGTTTTAGGGAAAAAAAGCCCAAACATGCAGATGAATTATGCTTTGTGAAACTGAAAAACAGATTTAGAGTAGTAAGTAATATATTACCTGTAAAGAAGAGGTAACATTACAAAGCTTTGAGAAAAGAATAGCTGGATTGTAGTAGAATTTCTCTTAGAGCAGACACATACTATTCAATATTTAAAATGTGACTGCCTTCAAAATATTTGTCCAAACCCAATTACACGTCATCAAGCGACAATAATTCCTGTACCTCCCTTTGCAACAGCCCTATTTTCATGTGTTGAAAAACTGCTCCGACAGTCAGCTATCTACTTTTTGTTTATGGCTTTTCCTCCAACTAGAGCTATTTCAGATGATGTGTCACTTCTCATGTAAATAGATACTTTTCTTACATCTTAACTGCCAGGTATATTTATAATGCTTTCTAGGACATCAAAAATATTAGGTAATACGAAAATATTATACAGCCTATCTCTCACTTGCAAAAACAATAGTTTACTTCTTACACTGTCAATTAATGAACAAACAAGGTCATTTAGGCAACACGAAAATTCCCTGCAAAATTCAAATTTGTAAAGTGGATTACGACTGAAAAGCTGTATCTTCCCAGAGATATTCTTGAACTGCTGTCTGATAGCAGAAAAGCACATCTTGGGACTGATCCCACTTTTGCAAATGAGTAAGTCATCCCCATCACAAGGAGCAATATTATCTGCTCACTCAATTTTGATATACTGTTTGGTATGCCTTGCTGTGCTGATAGTACTGTTTTCTATTGTGTGTTTTCCTTTATCAAAATAGTTCAGTCTATAGCCCTGTTTTCTGAGAAGCACAGAGACATCAAAACCTTTTTGAGATCAACTCTGGGACTACACAGAAGTGAATATTAGAATGACACGTTAAAAGCAGTACTCATGAAAAACATACAAAACATTATTTAATATTCTGGGAATTAAATTGGAGAAAATTCAATAAAGGATCTCTCCTCATTCGATGTCTTACAACTTTGGAAAGTTTATAATGAAAATAATAACAATGAATAATAATAATGATGAAGAATAGCAATTATAATAATTATTATCAATAAATAATAATAATAATAAAAAAGAAAAAAGGGAGCCAGGACACAGTTGTTGAGTTATTCTGGGAGTGGTTCTGTTGCCCAAACACAGGAGTCCCGTGCTGTACGAGGGACTCAGGGGTCTCTCACCTGCTGTCCAGCTCTTAAATCTATCAAACCTGTGCAGATCTCTTGGCCACATTAAGGCATCTTACCTGGCATTAGATACCTGCCCGTAAGCAACTAAAAGTTTAAATAAATGCTGCAAAAGAAAGTTCTGTAACCTTTTTTTTTTTTCCCCTTTCTTTTCTGGGGGACTATGTAAACACCATCTACTCCCCTTAAAAAGCAGATCATTTTATATTTAAACATACTGTCTATAGTTTTACCTTCTGAACTATAAAGGTTACTTTGTTGTTTGATTTTGACCAATTACAATATTCTTAATTGCCAATATCTTTTGCAGCATGGAAAATCTTTTTTGTAAGACTCTTGCAATTAGGAATAATACGTTATCAAAGGAGGCTTTCTGCTTGATCCAATTCTTTATGCACTATTTTCTATTTCATAAATTGGAGGTTTGATGAGGATTTTTCTGTTTTCAAACAGTTGTCTAACAATAGACAACACTGGCTGGAAAATATTCATCTGAGGTTAAATTTAATCTAGTAATACGTGCACAGATTCTTTATAACAACAACAACAAAAAAAGGATCAGAGGTGAAATGAAGCCTTATTTGCCATACATAAAAAGAGAAGCAAAGGACATTGCAAATCTAATAAATTCTTCAAAGTGCCAGATCTTATCCAAATCAAGAGAGGAGTAAAAGGGAACTGTTGCCTCTTCAGGGAGGATTTAGTTCTCACTTGACTTGGTCAAAATACAGACCGAGAAGAGAACAAGATCCTGAACTGATGTACATCCTTATATCGCCACCAAAGTCAAAAGACTAAACAGATTTCACAGCATCTGAGGATTAGCCCTTAAGAGATCAAAACTTAAGAGTTTTATCCCTGAAAAAAACCTGAAAACAACAAGCACCACCACTTAGTACCTTTAAAATCTGCTGTACTGGAGTTCCTACTCATAAGACAGATGGTCTGAATGTAGGATCAGATTAAGCACTGATTTGACAGAATAACTTCTTTCTTGCAGCAAGCTGATTTGTCCCCCAGTACTGAAACAGTACACTGAGACAAAGCAATTAATCAGAAAACTTCTTTTGCTTTGGGGGCGATACCCCTCCAGTCATTACTCTGCTTCCAAGAACTTTACAGCTGGTTGAGAAGACATGCAAATTCTCCAATAAGACTGCACAGTAAACAATTTTTAATCTTTTGTGCAGGGCTACACAAACTAAATTACCAAATCAAGTATTGCTTGTATTGAGATGAAATAACTTTCTTACGCCACATAAAATAAACCTTTTTCCACAGGGAAATCTGCAAGGAGTTTAACAGCTATATCAGAAATTCCCATTGAAAATAGAAGCTGTACTGCTATGGCACATGAACCCATTCGTATTGACTACATTATTTCCAATGGGAAATACTGAAAGGACTCTAACCATTTTTAGCGCGGCTGTTGTATAAAATTATCATTGAATAATTTCTGAAAAAATGTACAGGGTTTTTTTGTTGTTGCTACTTGGTTTTTTACTATTTCAGATATCTTTCTTTTTCTTGATTATTTTCTTTTACTATAGCTTTCCGTTTCCCGCCGTAATTCATAAATTCTCAGGGAAGCATACTTTCAGCTGAACTATCTAAATTGAGACCAGCCTCACCAATTCAGCGGTGGTTGTAGACAGAGGCAGGGTCTGCTGAAGAAAGCCAAAGATAAACTAATAAGCACAGCAAGAGAAGGATTTCCTTAAGCAGGGGTTTTTTTCCCCTTTCCCACATGACCATGAGTTGCTGAGGGTCTACTTTACTCCTGACCCGAATGGAGAGATCAATAAGTTAAGTGATTAGATTGCTCCAGGGGAGTGGTGGGTTTATTTTGCTACTGGAAGTAAACGCAGGTTAGCAGACTGCTGGTACACAGAAGCTGTAGCACTTCAGTCGTGTGGGCTGGAGGGGGAAAACAAGCAGCCTTTCTGTCTTTAAAAGATTTTATTTGAACCTTATCATTTTTGCTGTGGCTAAAAAAAGAAAGATGCAGAGAAAAATCAAGGATTTTTACTCCTAATAATTTGCTGTTTTCCTGTTAAAAAGGTTTTGGGTTTGGTGGGGGTTGGTTTTTCCTTTCCTTTTAATGAAGTTCGAACTCTTCCATTTTCAAGCTAACCTCTGCCTCTAATGTATTATCTCCTAAAAAATTGATATGCTTTAGGTGCATTCTTATTTTGAGACCAATGAAGCTAGTATATACTAGCAAGTACTGGTAAATAGAAGTTTAAATTTCAAAAATTAAAGTTGAAAGTTTGTATTTTGTTTGTTTGGAGAGGTTGGGAGTGGTAAATCAAATAAATTCACTACATAGTTATTATAGAAATCTTATTAAAAGTAATTGTGTGAATATTTTATGCTCACTCTCTAGTTGTAGGGTTTGCAGACATTTTAAATGTCAGCTGCCTGACAGAGCCTTCTCTGCCAGGATATCAAAGGAAGCCAAACTGGTGAAGGAGGTCTTTGAGCCTTGGACTAAAGATGCCCCCAGACCCCGGAGCAGCAGGCTGTAAACACGTACGCCGGACATCCAGACAACACGACTTCTTCACTCCATGGTTCAGGTTTGTAACAAACGTATGCCATCTTCTCGTGAAGAGTTCAAAGCTTTATAGATAAAGTCGACAGAAATGAGGCAAGTCACCTGAAAGGGAAGGGGTAAGGGACAATCCAGCAGCAGGAAGTGTTGGCAGTAGCCACCCGCGCTGATGCGTTGCGTCTGCAAGCGGCAGCAGAACTCGCACCTCTGGCTGCTCTGGGGGCCCCTGGTTTGACACCAGGGCGAAGCTGGGCCCTACAAGATCACCGGTTTTGGTAGCAGCTAGCCATGGATCTTGGTGCGGCCCTATTGCCAGTTGACAGTACTATCTCAATATTTCTTCCAACTAAAGGTGGGTTTTTTTCCAGCTCAGTGTCCGTCTTCTAGTTTAGGCACGCGACTTCTGCTTGTAATGCCTAAGTCTGGATGTACTCTACTGTGTAAATGCAGAAACGGTGAGATAAGACTCTGACTGACAGACAGCTGCCTCTTTTCTTCATTATTCTATAAAATAATTTCTTCTCCTCTAAGAGAAGTCAACCAAAAGTCTTTGTCAGACACCATTTCCTAGTTTTGTTACACAGAACAGGTGAGTTCAAAAAAGCATTTGTGAAGTTTGTGAGGCTATCTCTTGAAGTTAGAAACACTTTGATGTATGAAATCTAGATTTCTGTGATTTTTGTGAACACTCAATATAAACAAAACTCCTTGGTCCCATTATGATCTTCTTCCCTTCCAACATTTTTTTTTCTAAACATAGCCTTAAATTTTAGGTTTGTTTTCTCAGCTTGGCATGTCTTCATATATGGATGTTGCACAGTTCACTGTAATACTATAAAAAATTCAAAATCAGCTATATTAAAATTCTGTCAAATACATCAGAAGTCTGATGAAGAACTTTTCTTGGATGTAAAGAGAGATATAAAAAAGTTTATAAACATTAGAATTAATTTTTGAAGTGTGCAGTAGACTGCTAAATAAGAAACAATTATAACTAAAATAAGAGCTGGATTAAAGACTGGGTCAAACAAAATCAAATTTTCAAAGCGTACAGTTAAACCAAGTTACTGGTTACTTTCTTTGTCTTCTTTCAAATAAGAAAACTCATGTACTACACTACGATATATAAAATTCTAAAATGCATGAAGAAAAGAGAAGGAACATCAAAAAACCCAAATACAAATCCTGATATCTACACGAAGGCTGGGTATCCTTGGGGTTCCATGTGCATCATGTCTTTGTTTTTAACACTGGGTTTTTTGTTGTTGTTTTTTTAATTCACAAACAAAATGTGTTTTCTCTAATTTCCAATATAATGTAAAATTCATTAAATTTAATCCAGTGCAAATGAAGTTTAAGATTTGAAATCAAGTTTTTATCTTTCTCATTTATGCATTCTTTCCATTAACAAAGACTCTGAACTGGAATACAGTTACCAACTGCTGATCATGCATAAGCCAGAAAATAAGATAATTCATTCTCCTAGATAGAAAGTGTTCAACTTTCAGAAATGAAAATGTATAAAGAAATAACATTCTACCATAGATTTTATAGAATTTCACTTCCTAATATGTAATTAAAAACAAACCAACCAACCAAAAACCCCTTAATGTAACATTATTATCTAGTCCCATTAATATATTATTATTACTGTTCTTGATTCATAAATTCTACACTTTACATAGAGATTGTATTTATATTTTACAATCCCTTGGACATTAGAAACTAAGAGAATTCAAACCGAAAGTTTTCTGCCTTTTGGTGTTTATACTGCCTACAGAGAAATCACTCAGACCTTAAAATTTACAAGAAAATTACGTTTTGTCCTGAAGGCCCCAAATATGACTGTGTTCACCTGGTTGTGGGACAGCAAGATATAATTTCCCTGTCATCAGTTTACCTTCTGTCTTTAAAAAAAAATAATAAAATAAATTCTCAAGGTGAAGAATATATTTTTGGGGGGTTAAAATAAAACCCCTACAACTAAAATGGTCCAAAGCCAAATTATTTTTGGAATGGACCACATAATACAAAATGGTATGCATCTCCGCTGCTTGAACACGGGTGATTCTGTCACCGTCCCCAGCCCCCCGCAAACACTATGCCTCTGCTCACTAAGATAAAGCATTCAATGCAATTCCTTTGAAGAAAAATGTGAAAACGTGCCCTGTCTATGGTAACGGGACTACCTATGACATTTTTTTTTTTGCCATTTTTGATTACTTTCTTCTAATAGGTAGTTTATGTGAATGCCATAACTACAGACTGAATTACTTCCTTACACCTGCAGTACCATTTGTACAGATTTTACAGCTTGTACATCAAGGACTTCCATAGGCCAAAGTAGAAACTCTGTTTTATTAAAATGTGGACAACACAACCCTATACATTGAATTATATCAGTTTCAATATGGTGCTGCTAGACTCAATAATTCACTATAAATTTGCTAAGGACTGACAACATACTCTGCTATACAAGCAACTATGTTGTTGTATTGGGGAAAAAAATTCCATTGCTGTGCTCCCACATCTTTTTTCCAGACATTAGGTGAGACGATAAGAAAAAAGGCTGCTGGGATATCAATATCAGTTAAAGCTCCTGAATGTCAGAGTATTCAGTTATTCACTTAAGGGTAGAAAAATCTCGTGACAGCAATTCATTTAAACTGCTAGTAGAAAATACTTAGGGGTTTCTAGCTGATAATGTTTACCATTTTCTGTCAAATTAAAAGAAAATTATAATCTTCTGCCAGCTGGAAATAATAGCATCCAGGTAATCAAACTTGTGTTAATAGGATAAGAAAGCAAAAAGTAAAAACCAAATATAAGGAAAAAAAAAAACAAAACCAAAAAAGCACCCTGAAATTTAGATAAAAGTTTGATGCTTAAAATAAATACCTACCACAATGTGACAGTATGCTTAATAATTATCATTCACAATTATGTAAAAGGAAGGTAAACATTTGCCAGAATGTATGACCTTGAAACAAGATTGCACTGAGGGTTTTTAATGTAACTCGTATAAGAGATCAAACTAAATTACGTTGAGACTACTTTCTAGATTTATTAGAAAGGAAAATGGGAAAAAGAACCAAAAATATTAATCAATCAAAAAAGTTCTATTTTACAAAGCTGAGTTCAGCAGCAAGATAGTTTTGAGAGCTATACTGCATTTCTATTTAAGAAAATGTTCTTAACTAACAGTTCAGCTGGTTAAGCGGTATCTCATGACTATCACTGATTCCTATAGCTTATGACAGAACTGATCAGAAATAAGAGCAACTTACATTTACTACATTAGTCTTTAGAGGCCTCATGTACATTTAAATGAGTTGCTAAAATATATTTTAGAATGGATTTTTTTCTTTGTTTTTTTCCTCAAGTTAAGATGAAAATTTAACCTAAGCTGAAAAATTTATGATTTATGTCAACACCCCTCTAAAATTCTAGTATCTTCAGATTAAATAGAAAAAATTCTCTGCAAGTCTCGAGTTCAAGTAAGATGGTTTTCTATCAGCTCTTTCACATTTAATGCAACAAGAATAACATAGTCTACATACTCTTTACATAGAAGTTTAAATAGAAATGGCTAATATACAAATATATGCATGTCTTCAGATAACATGGGAGAGGCAAATAATTCCAGGATAATTTCTTGACTTCTGCATCAGTTTTTGCATTACAAAGTGGGAAAGTTTGGGGGGGTGTGTGTGTGTCTCTCCTTTGGTGTTTTTTTTTTTTTTTTTTTAAGAGACTGACATACAATACAGATACATACTGATTTTCAGGGCAAAGGACTGCTTTAATTTCATTCCAAGTACCCTATGTGAAAATACAGCATTAATAATAAATGTCTTCTAAAGGCTATAGATGTTATCCACACAATGAAACTGTGAAGATGAATCCTAACTCTACAGCAGGAAAAAAAAATGCAGAAACCCCATGCTTATACAGAGACACAAAGTTAAGAGGGAGCAAACATGGAGGCAAACATTCTGAAACGAGGAAACAAGCTAATGTTAGCATTGGACAATGAAATAACCATCTGAATGCATTGTATTTTTTTGTAACGGCATAAAGGCCAGATGATGTGGAAACAAGAGGACTTACAGTTCAAAGCAACCAGTGTCTAAAGAAGTTGGTATCAGTCAGAAATTAAAATCAAGTAAAATTTGTTGTTATTTAAAACAGCCTATTTAAAATAAGATTAATTTAGCTATTAATTCCATCAGCTACGATTTTCACATTGGTATGAAAATAAAATAGTATTTTCTTCCTCAGCAATATTCCTAAATTATTTTCATTCCAGTAATTCTGTAACATTCTGACTTATTCTCAGAGATTAACTATATATGTAAGAAAAGAACTGAAAAAAATTCATGGCTCTGAATTTCTTGAGATGTACAACAAATTAATAACCACTTTCAGAGGAACTGTGCCTTTGCCAGTGATTCCTCTTAAAGCCAACAGCACCTAAAAGCAGTGCTGAGAAACAGGAGAAGGATGCAGACCAAAGAGGTGTGAATAAAATGACTAAATCAATATGAAGTATCATGCAAGTTTAGTAAGAAAAAGGGGACCGTACTAAACATGCAGTGCCACTTACACTGGTAGTCTTTATCTTAAAATATACAGTCTTTAGCTGAAATTGTAACAATGCTGAAATTATGCCTCCTAACATCTCTTTATATTATGCCATGCATTCGTCAGCATGGATACATTTTATAGAGTGAACTCTTTTCTTTGCCCTAGACAAACACCCATCTGAAACTGATTTACAACTCCCTTTACTGCTGGTGAAACACAGTTTCTTCACAAAGATCGCATCTCGAGGGATTGAGATTGATTGTTTCACAAAATATATGGTGACAAAAAGATTTACAGTTTTTGATCGGAGCTACTAGCACAGGCATAGGCGTCGGGTGGTATTACTTCAAAGACAGTGCGCGTTATAAGATGAATTGGGTCCTAACAATGACCCCTGGTGAGATACCAGGCTTAAAGCGTAAAGTTGCAATTTGTTCTGACGTTGTTTCATTACCGTAGTCTGGCTCTTCATTTCATATATTTAATAAAAAGTTGATAGTCATTTTATAGCAGAGTTTGCAGCAATTTATTGAGAAAAATATGCTTCAGTGACCTAATAAGCATAAAATATGGAGGACAATCTCGCACAGCACAAACACAAAGAGAAAATCCAAAACTATGGGGTTTTTTTCTTTTTTTTTTTTCCTCCTACAAGAAAAGGAACAGTGGTCAAATTACGACTTTTTGTACCTGAAAAAGCCACCAGTTTATTTTATAAAGATGAAATATATAAAAATGAGTTTGACTGCTACAGGATTAGCTCAGAATTCTGCAGCTTTATTTCTGTGTCAAACCCTACCTTTCTTTTGACAGAACTGTCAAAGGAAGAGATGTAGTGTGCTTCTTTTGGAGAGTTCAGCCGGAAATCAAGAAAATCAAACCAACCTGTGCTTTTCCTTTTTTTTTTTTCTTAATGTAGAAATATCTTCCTTTTTTCTGCTCCTCATCTATAATGGCTAAAGAAGTAATTCTTTCTCTTCAATCATTCCTCACCACTCCTGGACCAACATTTAATAATTCATTTATACTTCAGAGACATGTTGAGACTGCTAATTAGTTAAGAGATGGATTTTATGCGTAATAACTTGATGTGTGTCTATGCCAGACAGATGTGTACAGAGTTATAATATTCACACCCTTAAAACTGTCATATGCTCTAGCAGGTTCTGCTTAAATAGAATTAAATTAAATAAATACAGACTAAAATAAATAAAGCCTTTTCTTTTTCACAAGCTTTCAAATAAATTTTCTTGAGACTGCTTAGAAAGCCATTGAAGGCAATGGACATATTTAAAAGCATTTAAAGATTTTCAAAAGAAGGACTGGTTCCAAATATATTAAATAAAAATCACATTTCTACTTAACATATAGAACTGAAACATAGTTATGTCAGACATACTGAAAATAGTTCATTTAAAATTCTTTATTAGAAAAAAAAAAAAAGATGATGGAATTTTAGGATGTTATTTAAAGAATAGGTGAGAATAAGTGATGATTTCTCTTTGGACTAGTATAGTTTCTCTCCTGTAATTATTTTACTCCCAAGTGGGCATCATCACACTGCGTTGAATAGTCGAATCACTTTGAGAGTGCACTTTTCAAATGTTCATAGCTTGCCTCTTTCTGTAATCAAATTCTTTGGGGACTGAATGCTTCAAACACATTTTGTTCTCATGCATGCCTGTTTAGAAAGAACCACCTTCTTCTCACTTTTAATTAATTTTATACTCTCATATTCTTGTATTTTGTGTTTTAACATTAAGCTGCCTTCTCCTGTCAAATATCCACGCACCGTTTCAAGAGAAACATGCATTTTCATGTATAGCAGCTGTCTTAACAACTGCCAGAAAGATGAATCAGAACCAGTGTGATTGTCTTGCCTTTTGAAAATATTTTAGCTTTTCTATAAGTATTTGCATCACGACTGTAATACATGTTGAATGAACACAGCTATTCAAATAATCTTTTCCCTTATCTTTAATTTTTTTCAGCATTGATAGGCATAATCAATAATTCATCAATTTGTGAATACATAAGTATGCCTCTCATAATGTATTCTTTTCAAAGTTTTGTTTTTCTGACATAATGAAATGAATTCCTATCACACTAACTAGCATATCTGACTGTCTTCCTGCTCTCACTTTCAAAGCACCACCTGCGTAATGTAAGGGTGTCTTCAAATGTGCTCTTAGGAGTAGACTTCCAAGAAAGACCAGAAGAGATTACCAATTATAAGCAGAATATTAAAGCTACTTCCTTAAAACCGGCATGTCAAAAGAATTTTTGGTCAGCTAAGTGGAAGTTCTGAACAGAAGCATGACAAATATTTTGCAGAAATAATTAAATTCCATAAATGAAGTTTTACCTTCCTTTGACTTCTTTCCAGTTCAGCACAACATGAAGAACAACCAGCTCAAAATGTCCTCAGCTAAACTATTGTAAAAGCAAAGAAAGCAATATCCATAAAGAGTGCAATTGCTGCACAGAATTACATTTCTACCCCTGAATTATTTAGAAATGTGTCCATAAAGGAATTATTTCCAAGAAGTCCAGGCATGGTGCGTTCCCAGGTCAGCGTCGTGGCAGAAATGCTCCAAGCGCTGCATGCAGAGGGCTTGGTGGCAGCTCAGGCTCCTACAGCAACTGAGAGGAGATAAGCTTACAGGATTAAAAGTTTGCCATGCCACAGCTTCCAGGCTGTACTCCAGATCACCATGCAGGGTGGAAAAACCCCTGTACAGCAGAGGAGAAAGCTGAAGATGATGCATCCCAAATGGGAAAGTGTCGAAGCTGTTGTGTCGGGGAAAGTGGCACGCTTCACACAGCCAGCGACAGTGAGAAGGTTAATAACCCTCTCTCCCTCTCAAAATTCCCTCTTGTAACATAACAAGCCTTCGTCCCCATCAGCTAGAGGGTCAAAGTAAATTGTGGTGGCAATCATGCTAATTATCATGTTTGCTTTTGATAGAAAGGAAGACATTTTCTCTTATTTCCGGAATGGATGATACGCTATTGTCACGTGGAGTCACAGTGAGAGCAATGAGACTCCAGATAGGAAGAATTGTATGCCTTCACGTAATCTTGTAGAATCTAGCTTTATACACTTACACAAACTTCAATTTTAAATTTTATTTAAACTTACCTATATTACAAAATGTTACAGTGATGGGGAAACTAAGGAAGACAAAATTCAAGTAAAATATAACTGAATGTTTATGATCCTCTTAATTGAATGTGTTTTAATTTACATCATTGGAGACCATTGAGGATACTAGGGTATGTACTTATGTTTTAATACTATTTTTCTGTTTCTAAATTCTTTCACATTTAGAAATACTTTGGTACAGTTTTTGCCTCATTTCTTCTGTTTAGCTCCACGGCCCCTGTCACTAATCAATGAAGTTCAGTGTTTCGGTCTCACGTCTTCTGGAAAAGTTAAAGGAATAGAATATTAATGTACGCAGTCATTACTGCCAAAGAAACGTGCCCATAAGCGCAGGCCCTAGAGACTAACGGAGACCTCTGAGTTTCAGAGTACCCCCCTGCTTAACAGCACCGCTCTAGTTACAGAAGGATGCTGGTAACTTCTGTCCTCAGCCACTGATGAAGTCACACGGTGATGAAGCAGAAGGGAAAGCAACCACAGTCTGATTCAATATTATAATTCAATTCTGATGTCCCAAGGTTCGAAGAATATTTGCGTTACTGTTGCGAAGTTCTGGGTGAGGTAAAGAGAAAGCATTCTGCAGTGGTTTTACAAATTTCTGAACTCACAAAACTGCAGAGTCTTTCTGAACTTTTGTAGTTCACGTGAACTAGACTTCAGGAGAAAATGAAGGATGGATAGCAATGTCAGACTCGACTCATCTAAGAATTCTGCCCTGTTTTTCTTTTCAAGGAGACCAGAGGCATAGAAACATGAAACCAGGAAACACAGTCTACCTGCTTTTCAGCTTCAACATTCTTATGATCCACTTCTGGATGCATATCTAGCAATAACTGTTATTATTTTCAGAGGGCCTAAAAGTGTACTCAACAATCGTGGTTTATACAACGAGACATGCTTCGAAAAATCTTATGTTTTGTGCTAAGCAGTTGTCATGAGACAAAGCTTCCCATTACTTCTTTTGACATTTGTTTCAATAGCAAATCTTGACACTACAAGTTTTCTTCTTTGCCCCAGCACTAGATTATTGCAATTTGTTCTACCTGTTGAATTCCTGCTCTTAACTGATCCCTTTAAACCACTCAGTCAGAGGTGGTCCCTATCGCAAAAGAATTCCAAATACTGTAGCTCAGAATTTTGATTATAACACAGTCCACACATCTCTTCATAAAACCTAGACTTACCTAAATCCCTCCTTCTTGTTTTTAATCCTAATGGTTGGTACTTTGTAAACTGTTGACATAGAAATCAGTGGGTGAG
Source organism: Balearica regulorum gibbericeps (assembly GCF_011004875.1). Classification (NCBI taxonomy): domain Eukaryota; kingdom Metazoa; phylum Chordata; class Aves; order Gruiformes; family Gruidae; genus Balearica; species Balearica regulorum. The sequence continues at coordinate 103,365,628 of NC_046184.1, forward strand.
TACAGAGGGAATTAACGTAAAACAAAGTTATTACATTACTCTATAAAGAACAAATGAAATATTTAAAATTGATACACATTTCTAAAATGGAACCCATGCATTTACTGGTAATTTACAAGATACTGTGATTGCATAAACATGGCAACCTCTTTGTGCTCTATGAAAATTTGTACAACACAAGTAACCCGATATAGCTGTTACAACTTACTGAAATATTCTATATTTTCTTACAGTGAATTAGGATGGGAGGGATTTTGTTGTGTTGTAACCATCCACATGAAAAAAAGTAAAAAACCTTCACAGATAATGTTCTTCAGATTAATTACTGATAGACACTCTGAGGCAGTACTACAGCTTTAATTCTCAGTTGCTTAAACTACAGGCAGCTTCTACCCTTTGATATACCTGTACCAGCCTGTGATAGGGCTCTACTGCTGACGACAAAGGACTGTCCGAAGCTCTCACCCTTCCAGAAAAGCAGCTACTGCCCAGGTGCTACTGCATTTAAAACTGCAGTAGGCATATATTTGAGCAACAAATGCCACCCTAAGAAATATAACTGTAAGTTATAATAACTGTACACATATATTAAGTATAGGCTGATGTCATTTGTAAATGATGCTTAGAAACTTCCCACCCATTTAAAAAAAACCTAAACAACTCCATTCCTCTTATTTATGTGGGGTTTTTTGACCATGTTACATAATTTCACGAAGCTAAGTCTCTGAACATTTCTTTTATCTTTATACTTTTACCAGAAACGTTAAAAGCATCTCCACTGATACTGAGAACAGGATTCTTGTAAGCAATATTATATAGTAACATATTGGATATGGAGATTGTATGTAATAACATTATGAATACTAAAATGTAACTATTTTATGAATGTAGTCTGTGAGCTAACTATGTGACTATGATGAGGCACCATGGTGTAAATATCTTCTGCTGCTAAAGCTCATGGGATACTCACCATATGCCTACAATTCTTAAAATGAATACAATCTGCTCAGGAAGACACTGCCACCTCTTTCCAGAAAACAACTGACAAGCACATCTTTGAAAGATAACATCATTTTCCTAAGCTATATGCTAAATGGATAACTGTTTTGTGAGATTGCAAGCATAAGCATCAAAAAAGCTTCAGGTACACAAATCCTTGTGAAGGAAAGAGAGTTACCTTTCCAAGGGCACGTTTGTGAGTTTTGAGAAGGGAGACAAGCTGACCTAGAAGAACATTACAGAAAAACTTGTAAAAAGTTAAGAGTTCATGAGATGAGAGACCTATTAATTCTAGCTATACTAGGTATCTAACTACCCCGTAACCCTGGCTTTCAATTTCTCTACAGCCTTTATGCAGAAGGTGGTAGTTATCTAAGGTGGTGTTGTTTATACAGACTGGTTTGGGGTTTTCTGGTTTTTTGGAGGTTGCTTTTTTAAGATATGTTTTCTCAAAAATGTATTTTCTTCCTAATACATGATACTGTCTTTCAAAGAGATTTTTCAGCTAGTGCATTCCTTCAGAGAGAAGCATGTAAATCCTGAACCAAAATTAGATCTGCTGAACATTTTTTGCATAAGGATCTATAGTCCAGGCACAGCTGGACACAGAAGGGCAAACTGTGATTTTATTGTGAGAGATGGGTGGTCGATACAGATCTGAAATTAGGAGGATTGCAGCAGCTGGGGAGACAAAGGTTATGCATCAAAGGCAAACTACTTACTATTGCTTTAGACATTACCGCTAGTCACCTGGAGTTCTGCAACTGACAAAGTACAAGATCTCATCCTGTCCCAAATATAAAATTTATTTAATTCAACAGTTAGAACAAGCAGAAACAAAAGTACAATTGCTACAGTGGACATTCAGTAATTTGCAAACTTGTGGAAATTCTCAGTTGCCTAGTTGTGCTGAAGCAGCACTTCTCCCAGGAACAATGAGAAATGATACCACTCTTAAATACAAGTATGATTTTGATATAAATAACAGTTGTCAGCTTGGACTTAATCACATTTTTTGCTGAGATCATCTTTGTCTAAAAACAATGCATAATAATATTAAACTAGATAAATTGATTTTTCAAAAATAATCAAACATACTTCCTTTAGACTTATCTCCATGTGTTAAAGGCCTTTTCATTTCAAAGCTTGGTATGCCTAACACAGCTCTTTTATTTTTATTTTTTTTAAGAATTTTTAATGCTGAACATGGCAGAGTATATCATCTTTATTACTGAACAAGTAAGCAAGCAATTCACTATTGCTCACAACGCAAAACTAGAAACCATTATATGAAATCATTAAATAACGGAGGGTGGGAGCTAGCCCTGTTTTCTATGCAATGCACAGCCAAACTCTGCAAGTCATTACCATAGACAGCTCTGGATGATAAAACAACATACATAGATTCCTTAATAGAATGAGCTTAAATTCATGGCAGAAAAATCTCTCCAAGACCATGGAGCAGGAAAATATGTCCTCTAGTTCAGGGAGATCCTAAACCGCACTATCCCAGGAATCTGAGATGAGAATCTGTTTTTCCCTCTAGTTCTTTGCTCTTTTCCTACGCATCTTTTATATTTGGCTAGAGTGTTTTAGGAGAGCAAGTATATTTAGGATCCTGCACATTTGGGGAGCAGAGAAAGAGGGGAAATGTTTAACAGCCTTTTTTGTTGGTAATATATAATACCTGCATGCACTTATTTTCACTTAGGAGCATGTGACTCTTCTCCTGAAAAGAACTCTTTTAAACATGAGTCTCCCTTTGACAGTTATATTCAAATTCAGAAGGACTATTAGTACTTAATTTTCTTTTGCTTTTAAAGTATTTTGGTTAGTCTTTAGATATGCATTCCAGAAAATACACAGCAATACGTACTATAGATGCATAAATATTATTCAAGATCAAATAATCTGAATCTAGTTGAGAAAAAAAATACAGACTGAAATGAAATACAATACAGACAACTAATTGATCACCATGAAAACTAGGTTAGTGTTTAGGTTTTAAAATGAACTGAACTCAGAGAATTATAGCTGTTGGTTTCAACAAATATAAATCATAACCCTTTATTAGGAGAGAAAAAAAATGCAGCAGTCTGTCTCTGTTTCAACCTCCTCACACCCCACAGTAAAAATCCAAATTATAATACAAGAGGTCTTCTGCTTCAAATATTAAATCATAACCAAAGAAGTGTTGACAAACAATAAAATATGGGCAATGCCAATAAAAACTGGCACAAACAATTTACCAGTGTCTAATGTGACCCCTATAAACTCTTCCCCTACCGTTTAGGAAATAAACAATAGTTTAATTAATGTATTTGTAAGATATTTTTAGACAGCTTTGTTCTTTTAATCTCTCTTCATCTCATTTCATTCTGTTTACCATTTTATTTCCAGCAGGATTCCTAAGATGTACTGAGATCTCTGAACTGTTTACTGTCTTTAAAATAATTGTTTATGCCATGTAGGACTATGTCCAGTATATACCAAAGTTTTCTACCGTGGCAGCGACCAATGTCCAAGAACTCTAATGAGCCATTAAAGCTCTAAACTGTAACAGTTTAAAATAAGACATACTGAAAGACATATCTGAGTGGATTAAGTTCTTTTTTGTGTCATCAAGAAACTTGTGGAACCCATTCCGAGATGTCATCACATTAGGCAGATGGAAACCTATGTCAATACATTTGAATCTGCTAAGTTTTCTAAACCATCTTACCAAATGATAGAAGAGCACAGTGCAATAATGCCTTTGCATATAAACACACAACTGGTAAAAAACAAACACCGCAAAAAAACCCAAAGCAAAACCCACATGTCCTCCAGAACAGATTCCTGCATTCTTCACTTCTACATTAAATAGAAATGCATCCAATATGAGATTTTTAAAAGATGCCTAAGTTTTTGATTTTGTTTTCACAGGCATAAATGTAATTGAGAAATGCCATCTAGAAGTAAGAAGAAAAAAAAAAATTCCTCACGTGGACAGTCAGGCAGTGAAGCAGGCTGGCCGGAGAGGTTGCGCTACCTTCAGCCTGGGAGATTTTCCAACTTGTTCCAACTGGACAAAACCCTGAGCAACCCAGTCTGACCCTGTAGCTGACTCTGCTTAAGCTGGAGGTTGAACTGCAGACTTCTTGAGGTCCCCTCCAACTGATATTGCCCTATAAACCTACAGTAAATTTCTCACTTGTATAAAACATCAAAACAAGATACTGGTATCAGCTTCTGAAGAACTGTGTGTTACTAAAGATTTGTTTCAACTTCAAAATACAAATTGAAGAGTCAGCTTTGGTTATGTATCTATTATAGCCACTCCCCAAACAGTCTCCTGCCTAAAAAGAGTTATACTAAATATAGAATTCATTTAGAAGTCTTCGTCTTACACCCAATTCTGCAGCCTCTTATCCTGAAGTGGATCATTTGGTTCTGAAAAGTTTTTGCTTCTTAATGTGACAAAAGCAAATACATGATATAACTAAATGAAATACGACCATAGCCTAAGTTACTTAATTTAATCATTGCTACCACAAAGCTGTCTTTAAATTGTAACTTTTAGTAAACTAAAAGGTATTTGATATTGAAGCAAATTTTTCATAAACAAAACCCAGCATCCACAATTGGTCGCTGTTACTGATATCTGCCATTCAAACAGATGGCAGGAATAAAGCCCACAGAGCAGGTGTGTGTCCTTTAATCAGAATCAGAACATTCTCGATTGGCAGTTTTATACAATCATTTTTAATGAAAGGTATTTACATCAAAAAGGAGCTGAGTTTGGGCAATGATAGGTTCAAAAAGAGACAGAGGAAAACGGAAAAAAAAAAAATTCCCACTGAGGAACTCTTTCTAATTGGCATTCTGCTTGTTCTGTGTGCAAAGGAGAACGTTTAAAATATTTAACAGAAAAGTAAAGTTCAGCACTGTTCCAAGAGCATCCTGGGGAGAATAACCAGAAAAATGTAAGCTACTGTTTCAACACTGAAGAATGTTTCCTCTTAAAGAGAATGCATCCTACCATAAATGGCAACAATTTGATAATTATTTTGTTCATTCACATATATAATGTATTTTTTCATTAAGACATTATTTTCCACTCCCATTTATGTTTAAAAAGCATGAAAAAACTATTAGTATCTGAAAATCGATGATTCTTTTCCTTCTTCCTCCTCAATTCCATAGAGAAGTGCTTGTGTCAGCTCCCATGATAACATGAGTAAAAATGAAATCATGATAAAATTGACCAAGAAGTAAGTTTCTTAGACTCCAGTCCCACAAATGGTTTGTACAAACCTCTCCCTGCCTCTCTGCTTACTAGCATCTTTTTTGCTTTACTGTAGAAAATAATTTATATCAACACTAGCTTATTGGGACGGAAAAGCTCTCCCATCTATTCCACAGCGGGTCAGCGACCTAGCCAAAGAAATGAGGAAAGTGAGCAGAAGCTCTTCTAGGTTAGATGGTGGCAGGCTTCCACAGAGGCTTCCTTAATAAAGCTAAGGAAGAGCAGGCTCTAATTTATAACATCTCGTACAGCAGAAAATGCACTAAGGCCACCATATATCTTTATTCAAAAGAAGGACAGTAAGGTCTCAGGCATGGCCTTAGATCTAGTTGAAAAAGGAAAAGAAATGACAGATGTGCTGACAAAACAGAAATGAATAAAAAAGGAAAGATGACATTCATCCTACAATTTACTGCCAAAGTCTTTACCAGATGAAGAAATTTGATCATTTCAAACAAACCCGCATTATCTACACCTTGGTTGCTTTATGGAGACAGAGAAGGCTGCTATGGAAGTAAAATGCAACTATCACCTAACAGCATTTCCTTCTCTTCCAAGAGTTTTTTTGATACCATTTAGAAGTTTCTCTTTGAATGACTGTGTATAACCCTAATTGTATTAAAAAATGGTTAAATAAATGTATCAGTCTCAAGAAGCCTATGGATCAACTCCCTCCCTTCTCCTTGTTGAATTAAGATTTGGTTATATTTTTGAGTTTTTAAGATGGTCTCTACAAATAAGCCATAAACAAATACAGCCTGCTGAAATATTATGTTAAATGATTTTAGCCCACACTCTACTGTTGTTTACTGTTGCATTGTATGCTCAGTGAATACAATAACAATCAATCCATTACTGATGGTAACTGATATTAAAATTTCATCTAACTCGGTGTTTTCCTTGCATGCTTCAGTTTCAGGCATAACTAACATGGTATTAGCATTGACCTTCATGAATTCCTCTTACCATTAAGTCTGAAGTTACCTAGACTAACTGTTATCTAAGAATCTTCCAGCTACCACGTAAAGTCTATTAAGTTCGATTAGAGCAGAGGTAACTTATTAAAAAAATCTTATATAATTAAAGAGCTTTAATCCATATTACAACAATGGAATATGAAAGATTGAAGAGTTCTAAATGAAAGCCAAATTACTAATGCTTTCCCCCTTCAGTCATATGAGTGAGCAAAGTTTGGAAGTCCTCTTCTGTGTTTCATCAATAGCAATTTATGTGGCTTCTTATACTGCAGCAGTAAAAGAAACAAAGATTGTTGTGGATGTGAAATATAACAGAGATTATAAAAATGTTTTATTAAATAACTACCCTTATTAATCCAGTTCATTGGCAGTGAAAGAATCAAGTGTTTCCAAGCTACAATAGGGAAAAGATTTCTGAGACTTGAGAGTAATGCCCATCTTGATTTGCCTGTGCTCTGGATGGCAGAGTACCTGGAATCTTTGGTGGCTCAATGTAGTGTGACAAATGGGTTCAAACCTTTTATCTTCTGCTTAATGAAAATGATCTGCAAGAAATTGTAGTAAGACAATGCTAATTTTTCTCGTGGATGGGTATGTTATCAGTTCTCAGTGCTGTCCTGAAAACCAGCTTTCCCCTCCTATTGGAGCACCTCAGGGCACTCATTCCTGCAAAAGACAGCCTAGGACTTCCATGAGGACGTCCGTGAGGTCTGTGATTAAATTCCAGAAGGACTAAAAGATATGTTTATACCCAAATGATTTTATTTTTGGAAAACATACGATAGATAGTCATTATATTCTGGGTGAATATGATAATCTCATCCTGTTTGCAACACTTATTAGGGAAAACGGACACATGATTTAGTCCTTGGGGAAATCTTTTTCATGGAGTTAGTAAATGGATATATTTGTTATGCAGCAAATTTACTACACTTGTTTATCCTCAGTCACTTCAGTTTCTAAACTTGCAAACTCCAGTCATCCATTTCCCAGTCATCATCAAAGCTCAATAAATAAACACAACAGTCTTTTAATTCTTAGTCATTAGTAATCCTCAGGCCTCTTTACATCAACAAAGAACAAAACATACAAAGTCAATACTGTCCTTTTTATGCAAGCTGAACAAAGTGGCCTGGATGATCAAAGGTCTTCTACCACTTGAAAGGAATTACTTCTGCCACAGGTATTAGATCAGTACATGTCTGCGGGCGGGGGTACTCGGCAAAGGACAACTGCAGCTTGCTGAGACTTCCCAGTCACCTTCTGTCTAGAAGAAGATTCAGTGTAAAAATCTTAACTGTAGAGCAGCACAGAACTTTCTTAATCTATTCATACTAGGTTTATTAGACAGCATACAATAATACTGGAAAGAAAGAATTAAAGACTATTAATTAAATTAAAATAAATAAAGAGAATTGCTTGGCTAAAAATACTGAAACTGGAACTTTCTATAGGCAAAGCTAGGTCAGCCAAACTGATTGTAAATACTTGGTAGTAAAAGTTTCAATTAAGAACACTTGATTGCCTTGCATATAAAATTAAGTTTATATTAATGACAAGATAATAAAAATAGGCTTTCCTTTGATATTCTGTTCCTCCTACAGCAAAAGTAAATTAAAGCAAAGGTTTCCCATCTACAAATACTTTAAGATCTGCTTTGCTTTTTAGTCTGTCTGTTCAGATGAGCTTGGTATTACTTCTCTCCTAACAGAATGGTCATCTGATGATAATCTTCCAGGTAACATTCAAAGCTTAGAATATAAAGTTTGTATTCTTTATGATTGCATTTGGAGTGATAGATTGCATGCTATTACCGTAAGTGCACTCTTTATGTTTTACTTGTATTTTGTCAGTCTTTACTCACTGCATCAACACATTTTAGACAGTAAGTGTAATTCTCTTTGCTATGACAGTCTTGTATACAGTGACAGGTTTCCTGTACTCTCCTCTTCAAAGAGAAAAAAAATCCAGACAACGTCCAGGTGACAGCCCAACTCAGATGTTCCGAGTGACTCAATGGACAAGCTTCCATCTCACCACTGACTGCAAAAAGAGTGTGGGCAGTGGCACTCTTGGAGGAAATGAACCTCTGCAAATACATTCTTGCTTCTTGTTAAAGCTAGTTTTACGAATAGTGTAAATCTTGGAAGAATACATAGATTCAAAGATGTTTGACAGCAAAAGGAGGAAAGTAGAGAATGGGGTTTTTTGCTCCAAAACATAAGAATTATATTGTCTAAGTAAAGGTTTACATTGCTTCTACAGCTGGTATTTGATGTTAAGAAAATACTTCAGTAATGAAAGAGAATTCAGCTTTATTTCAAATGAAAAATCATCATAAAACAGGCTGTTAAAATGTTAACTCTTAACCCTTTAAAGCTGAAGCAGCATTCTTGCGTTTATCAGAACAAGTGACCATAAAAAGCACCTCTAAGAATACATATGTAAGCAAGGGTATTTGTGTGTGTATTTGACCCCACATCTCTCTTTTGCAGTACTGTTTTGCTATACTTTGCCTAGTTAAACTGAGCTGCTACAAGAAAGTGTAATTCTCAGTCTGTAACAGTTTGCCCTTCAACCACATTCAGATGAAAAAATACCAGAGATCACTCAATGGAACAAATCCAACTAGAAAGGCATACAACATTAAAGCAAGTTAAGAAATAAATCCTAAACTTTTCCATTTTAAGAAACAAATTAAAGTCTTCCTTTTATTTCAATCCCTATTAGAAATATTATAATAATGCAAACAGGCAAGAAACATTGCAATTAATCTTCACTGTTATGTAGGTGTCACTTCATATACCACACAATCCTCCACGCTCATGCATCTCTTCTATTCCTTTCCCCTTTGACCATCAAAGCAGCTACAGCTATCTAGAGACTAAAATTTTACAGATAACTATGCATTATTTATGTGGTTGAATAATACATCTGTAATTGGTTTAAAATAATTAGGAAAAAGAATACAGAACATATTCTGGAATATTACAATCACCAAACTATAAATGCTTGCAAATATCAATGCTTTAAAAAAGTTTCAACTTAAAAAAAAAAAAAAAGGGATTACTATTATCAGAAAAAGGTACTTTGTACAAAGGGGATGTCATACCTGGGCACTTCATTCTCTGATCTGATAGGAAAAGCCCATATACTTCATACTCACGTTGCTGTTTACATTCTGATCCATAGGCCTATTGCCTCTACATAACATGAAGTTCAGCAAGGTTTTGTGGCACTGGCTCCTAGCTTTTGATAAGGAGCTCAGCTCAGAATATTTCCTATGGGTAGTTTCAGATACATCACCTTTTCTCTTTTGACATTACTATAGTGAAAATATCCAATAAAATCTCTTACTTTTCCCAGCATATAAATAAGGATCATTGGAAAGTTAGCGGTCTGGACCTGCTTTGGACAGCAGTCATGAAAGACTACTTCTTTTGAATTTCGCTTTTAAAATAAGCATTTTTGAAACAGCTAAAAGATTTTTAAGAGGTCTACACTGACATATATACAAATGTAAACTATTTTTGTTATTCACTCTTATTTTTTCATTACAAGTTTTCCTTTAAAAATGAGATTCTATGAAATGCAGACAGCCAACTTTACGTTGAAATGGAGTTTCAGAAGTAAAATACAAGACACACAAAACTTTTTCCGTAAGTAGAATTGTGCGATGAGCTTTTGGCATAACAACATTATTTATCATCTATTTTCCAGATATGCACATTTAAACAGTTAAATATCGGACAAGCTGAACGCTGAAACATTCTGTATGGAGATGGAAATGGAGGAGATGCAAGGCACACAAACACGTACATACAAAAGAAGCTCTGAATATGAAGCTCCATAAGGCACATAATTTTGCAAGACATTTTGAGTGTTTTCAAAAGTACAGTCCATTGCAACAAGTTACTAAAATCTTTTAGTCTAAATTGTGGATGTGAAATGTAGAGTTCAAGATTCTAAACTCAAAGATTCCTAAAGAAACCTTAAAATTAACTTTAATTACAGATTAAAAAAAATAAAGTGGAAAAACAGTTATAAAATACTATCCTAATACTTCTGTCGTACAAATTCTGAAAATACTAGCTTAATCATAAAGAAAAGTAAAGTGCTGATAGTTATCTTTTTCCAAGTATATCCATTCATAGCCTGTCCAGTCCTACAGTAACATGGTTTTAATTAATCTCAATCAACAAGATTAGTTTACCTGTGCACTTGTCTATGTGAAATGAATATAAATATTACAATATCACCTATGCATTTAAATCACAAAGCTCATCAACTTCTGTTGGCAAGGTGAAAGATAAAAGCCACCGAAGGTCCTTCCCAGCCTCTGTCACTAATGATAAACAGCATTAACTGCTTCTGCAGACACTAATGCTGCTATCTTGGGAACACAGGCAGCCACCATGAGAACTTTACGGCTTCACTAATCATACTCTTGTTTGTCACAGAACACCAAATAAAATCTCTACAAGAAAAGGCAATAAATATTAACAGCTATGAACAAAGGAAGGTCACATTAATATGTAGATCTTTAAATACAAGATGCTTTCTTCATTAACTAAATAACTTGTTCATTATTATAGAGTGTCAAGGGGGCGTAAGGGAGAAAATACATTAAAAAAAAATCCCTGATTGAGAGCTTTCATATATTATCTACTGAACATTTAATATTTACAGAATAGGGATTTTTGTTTGTTCTGCTTTTAGTTCAAGGTTGTAAGATGTTTATATCATCTATGTTATAACCCACGTATGTTGTTCAGCTTTTGTTTTACCCAGAAACTGACGAGCAAAGTTTGGTTTTGGTCTGCATATTCCTCTTTTTTTTTTTCCCCTCCCCAAAGTTTTGATTTTTTTTTTTCTAATTCAAAAGAGTGTTTACGGCATATCTGGATACCCTCCTGTTTCTTTTTGATCATAGAGCCACAGTGTTGGTTCCCATTTTTTCCCCCAAGAACTAGGTGATATTATCCCTGCCATACACTGCCTAATGCTCCTTTAAAAAAATAATATTAGGTAGACTTGAGCTGCCACCCGTGCCCCAGTGTCTATGTGGACATATGCTTAGGTCTTGCAATACATCTATATCAATAATATTTTTATTATACACATGCTTGGTGAAGAATTAACAGGAACAGAAACACGTAAGCATGCCCAAACTCCACTCTCCCTTGTATAATGCTACACCTAACCCAAACAGATTGTTTACACGCAATTAGTCCAAAGGTTTATACGTACATTTTGTCCCCTCAGCTCCCCTAAGCCCCTGCCTATACCTTGGCAAGCTGTTCCCGCCTTGCCGTCCCCCGACAGCACTCACAAGGCACTCTCTGTACCCAACCCTGGGCGACAGCTCCCTGTGATGTCATGCGCTCTCTTGAGAAATGAGAGAAATAACGTAAGATTAATGTGACCAGACACTCCACTGTTATTACCATAGAAAAGTTGCACAGCCTGGTTCCAAAAGTGCTTGTGAAGTATATTAGTGAGGCCACCTACGTAAAGCCTTTTGGGAGTGCAGGAAGAAAGCCCAAGTGAAAAAATCACCTGGGAAAATGCAACTGGAGAGCATCGCATCCCAGCCCTCCTCACGCTGGAACCTTCCCCTCCCTTCTGCTGCGGTACCAACCTGGGCCCAAACGCTCCTTCACAACAGCCAAAGCATCACTCGATAGCACCACATTTATGTGGTCTTTCTTGTACACAAGCGCTGAAGATAAAATGAGATTATCAGAAGCCAGTAGCCTGTGAAGGGCACAAGAGTCCTCCTGTCATGGCTCAACAATACCCTTAGATATATAACCCCAGACTTAAGTGCATGTAAGAAACCTGAACATTAACGGCATTCAAGACATGTGGTTAAAATAAAAAATGGTATTTTAATAATCACTTTAATATCATACTAAAAAGTCAGAATTCTTAAGATGCAAATATATTTAGGGATATATTCAAATTGATCTTCAGTTGGATGAGTCTTTCATATGTATTACTTCACTCAGAATAAATTAAATTAATTCTATTTTAATATATTGTACCGTAAACAAGTGATTTTTTTATAACTAAAGGTTTAATTTATTTTAAAAGAATACTTACACTTTTGAATTACTTGTTACTGATTTGTTACTGGCAAGTAGGGAACACAAGCCAACCTTAATAGTGGTATGAATTGGTCACATGTCTAAAACTAATCATTGGAACTTAAGAATACCTAGTGCTACCAATGTTACAGATTGCTAGTGATATGAGAAATTTCAGGGACACGCTTGAAAATGTAAACAATATTTTATGCATGAATCAGAAATTAAAATTGTAATCTCTGAATAATTTTTTTTCATCTCTAACCCAGTTGTTGCTTTTTTAGCTCATGTAAACTTTTTGGCATCTACAATATCCTGTGGCAAGGAGATCCACAGCCCAGCGGTGTGTCAGTTTAAAGACAGATTTCTTTTGACGAGCTGAAACTCTCAATTCCCCTTTATAGCCCATACTCAGGAGAAACCCCTCTGGAAAGTAGAGGGACATTCTTGAAGAGGACCCTAACTTAGATACTCCATTATCTTATTGTGGCCATTCCCCCCTTTCTTTTTACTGGTTATAGAGACTAATGGGCTTATACTTTCTGTAATACATTTATACTTTCTAAACATGTACTTCCTAAACTGCATGCATATTTCATAAACACATCACACACAGCTTCCCCCCTCTGCCCCACTAAAGTGATGAGTATGGTGAAACGTTCAGAAAAAGATAGTAAAGCCATCAGCCATTCACATACACCCAATTCTTTCCTCAGATCATTTAAAGCCAAATTCAAATAGAACAGCAGGATACCAAAATGATATTTCAGACAAGACACTTTCAAACAAGACTGTTGTTTGACTTTCAAGCAAAAGACTTTTAGAACTCATTCATCAAAAGATAAACAAACATGAGAGACCTTATCACACAGGTACAGCAGATATAACAGAAAAAGGAAAAAAACCCCACACCATCACACCTTCGACAAAACGAGAGATAAAAGTAGATAACAGGGGGCAAACAGGGAACTAGATTAAAGTCACTATCTTGAGAACTTGTTTCAATTCAGATCCATTCAGCAGAGATCTACTTCACAGCAAAATATTCCCGGGCTTTAAGTAATCACAAAAAAGCTGTCATACCAAAACACATGGTCATGTAATAAATGAATGCCCTACCCCATTATTCTGTTAGGACCTAAGACTTTCAGTGAAGCAACAGTGAGGTAATTTACTTTCACTAGTCTGATCGTGAATAAAGGAAGAGTAGGTTTCACTGATGTAGGAAAAAGGAGTAAAGGATTGTGCATATGAAAGCTTCCTAAAGTCAAAACTTTGCCTGTTTTGAGCAAATTCAGATACTTCTGGTCATAAATTAAAAGCTTAGAAAGCACTTGTCTGTCAAGGAAGGAAGCTATTAAAAGTCATAATAATGGGTGAGACTGAAAGGGGCAACTGGATGAAAGTCATGTGCCTCTAATTGAGAGCGAGAAGCAGATCATTAGCAATGGCTCACTTATGCAGGACTTTCTTGGCTCTCTCCTTAGTCAGTGAAGAGTTCCTCTAGGGTGTGAGCTAGAGAAATTAAGCACTTACTCTAATTATTCCTGTAGAAGAACCTGTTTCTCTCCCTTGAGGAAGCTTAGAAGTTAGCAAAATTCAAAACTCAAGAAAACAAGTTTGGGAAACCAAAGCCCAGAAATGTTGGCTTTTCATGAGCAGAAAATTTAAGTGTGACATAAATTTCTTGTCATGCTGTTGCATTAAAAAATATGGTTGTTGGACAGTGATCCAAATGGTTTATCCTAACAGAGAGAAATATTTGAAAAACTTGTCTATATCTAATACAGTGAGTGAAGCCAAAAATGTGCTCCTAAATTCAACCTACATTGGTTTTTGATCTAAAATTCTGAGTTTGGATTTGGCAGGAATGCTCACAGTGCAAACTCTTATCCATATGGTCATGAAGCATCAGTGATTTCAGGTGAGTTCCTGCAAGAAAATCTGTTAAATACCATAAATAATATTATGGCTCCATATGAAAGACTTGTCTGACTTTTTGAAGAGTGATGGATTGTACTATATTACTAATACAGATCCACTGGGCATTATGATAGATATGTGCACTGATTTCACCATCCTTCAAAGGGACTATATCATTCTGAGTCATCTCAGGATGCAAGAACTCATTTACATCCATTTCAAAGTTGTGTTTGGGACGTAGTGCATAGAAATGACCAGTGTGACAAATAGCAGTTAAAATTAACAATTACAAAATCTCTTTTTATTGGCCTTGCAGAGAAATATATCAGCTGTTGTACTACTGATTGGGAAGACCATCTCAGGAAAAAAATATCAGGACAATCATGCAACCTGATAATATCTTTCAGGACCAAGTTTTGGGAAAGTTTTCTTCTTCTGATCCCCTCCCAAGGAGATCATGTGCACCCTTCCTCAAAACATACTTACCCTATTCTAATTGTTTCAGTATTCTCAACTGAAAATTACTTTAGAAAACATACAAGCGATCACCTATTTGAGAGTGGAAGCTACAACTACCTTTGAAATTATATCATACACTAGCATTTAAATTGCCAATGACCTGGTTCAGTGACTATCTCACACAGGTACTGTGATGACGTCAAGAGCCATCAGAGGGATTCAGCCAGAACGTAATACAGCTAGGTGATGGAAGAAGCTGTCACACCAGGAGGAACAACAAACAGAGATGTAGTCAGAGGCAAGTTTTCTGTGGTCAGCAGTTCCACTACCACTGTGCCAGAAGCAGTGAAAATTTCCAGTAGGAACAAAGCAAGAATCTTCAACAGCTGCCTACAGAGTACCTTTGAGATCCGGAGCCAACAGACAATAGCAAAGGTATGGGAAGAAGTACATTAGAATTTCATCTTGCAAAGTTTTACTTAAGTGTTTCATTTCAGATATAGTTCTAGGGGACTAAACTAGCTTACTCTTTTGCTTTAAGTTAATCATCTGCATAAACATGTGCAGGTTACAGATCAGAAAGTGAATCTGTAAATTCTGTTAGAATGGGCCATAATTTATCTGCATTTTCAGTTGAACATATTTCAGAAGACCCAGTCATCCCTGGATAAGTGATGCAGTAACTTAGGAATTCACTAGTCTAGAGGATAAGAACTGGAGTTGCATGTTTGGCAATATAATAGAAAACAGTACGGTTCTGTTCTAGAACAGCACTGTCACTCCCTTGTCTCAAGCAGCTGAAATGAAGTAGTTTCTTTTCCAGAAAAGACTTTTGAAAATTATTTTACAAATTTGCTTAAAAACTACATTTAGAAGCAACTCTTGATACAATAATTCGCTCACACAGAGCAGTGTGGATACTGGAACAATAAAAGATGGCAGGTTTTGTTCATGTAGCTGAGAGCTGTTTCTTTTTTTCAGATTTTAGTAGTGTCATTTCTATAATATGCAAGTCCAATTTTCTCATATGCTAAAACTGACTATTGTTTAGAAGGCTAATAGAATACAGGTCCCTTTCTATAGACAAGATGTGAGTAATTCTATATTATTTCAAGTAGAATCCAGGCATTAAGTAGATATTACCAGAGAATTTTAGTGCATTTTAATTTCATATGTTTAAAATGCATGCGTTACACTTCTCATGGCTACACTTCATTTTTTCTTCCTTCATCTTTAAAACAGCATACAAATACAGGACCATTGCTTCCAAGTGAAAGGATCACTTGGAGGTCCCAGATATTTTTCCCCTCCAGTACTATCATAAGTGATAAATTACAACAAATTGCAAGCCTAACAAAACAACAGTTTAAACTGTATTGTCATATTTATTATAAAATTCCTGGTTCATTGCATTTTGGCATTTTATACAACTGGTTCTGACAATGATTAACATGGTTTGGGCTTCTGCTGTTTCACCCAAGAGAAATAAAACACCAACATCTCTGCAGGTGTGTAATGGGCCAGGGATTCACAATCTGTTCTGCAAAGTCAGACTTCAAAGACTTCAAAAACAAAAATCCTAAAGTTGGCATTGCCTCTGTAATCATTTAAAGCTTTTTGCATATTTCAAGGAATTCTAGTTTCAATGTTTTAATCAGCTCTGTTATTCAACATTTTTCTGTAACAATTTAACCAATTGCATGACAAATTCTCCATTAGTTTTGAGTTTCACAAACCAAATAACATAACAGCGAGTAGATTTGAGACTAAACAACAACACAATCTAAATTATTGAGTACTTATTTGAACTTGAAAGGGGTTTTCACTTATTTGAAGCACACTGTACAACTTATCTGACGCATATGGGTGGTCAGAATTATACAGTAATTACAAAACAGCAATCAGACAGTTGCACCTGCAGTAAAGGAGCCTCAGGACAACATCCCCTAATTGCTTCTGTGATTACCTGTCTAAAACTAGCACAGAACTTATTGAAGAAGAGTTAAAGTTCAGGTTATACTTTCAAATCCTTCACAATTGAAAAAAATAAATTAAAGATAAACCCCAAAATAATAAAATTTTCTAAAAATGATAATGCAAAAAACTCTGCCTTGTGTGTTACAGAAATTTCAAAAATGTATTTTACAATTAAATCTCTTTATTAAGAAGTGGAGAAGACAATCACTTGATACGTTTGTTTGTCTTTTGGTTTTGTTTTTGTTTAAAGTGCATTTCCTTATATTCAATATCCTTGCTTTTATATGCACTTTAAGAACTTTTTGCTCTCTACTCAAGTGGTATTTTTCTTGACATTTAGTTTGAAATTTTGACTCATTTGTTTTTTCAAAAGCATAGCCTCTTAACTGTGAGACTAAGTATTTTGGCCTTAAGATTGAAGTAGTACTGTAGACAGCGAATAAAAATAACTTCCTTCCCACTTCCCCTTAGTTAGAAATTATAAACCTTATTTCAGTGTTCACTTATAAACCTGATAGTCACAGTTTCAAAATATTCATCAGAACAAAATGAGCAATTCTAGTACAACATAAACCAATGGAAACCGTTTATACTGTTTTGCTGAAGACTCAGTCAAAATCATCGATCTAAACAAAAAATAAAATAATTTTCTTGATCATAATAAAATAACATTAGTAGAAGGAATAAGCCAAACAAATCTACCATAAGAGGGAGGTTATAAGAGTTGAAGTACCATACAATGTTAAGCACTGTCCTTACTAGATGAGAGTTAACACACAAAAAGGTCTATTTGATGTCTTTTTAATTCCCTGCTGTTCGTGATTTAAGGGAGTTCAGTTTGAGTGAGTCACGCAGAACAGCATCATCCTGTGCACGCTCCTGGCTCGGCCGAGCGCGATGGGTTGCTGTATCTTAACGCCTCCACGTCTCTCTCCGCTTTAGAGCGGCTTCTGTATCAGACCTTTGAACTTGAGGGGAGGTGAAACAAGCAGATTACCAGATATGAGCAGAAGTCAGAGTTCCTGAATTTTGAGTCTTATAAGTTACCTATTCAGCATGATTCATGCCACTTGTTATGGCTGGGTTTTTTTTGTTTTGTTTGGGGGGGTTGATAATTTTGCTGCGGTTTTGTGCATAAGCACAGAATGGGAGAATAATGTTAAACTGCCTTCATTAAATCCTTATGCCTATGATCAGCTTTTTCCTCCCCATGTGCACTTTATAATGATATAACTCTACAACAGTCTGACTATTATAAAAATGTTGTAATCCTTTCTTTCAGTTAACGTGACATGACTGAACTTGGACTCATTGACTGTCTGTCAAGAATGAAATGTATCTTACAGAAAAAGTGTGCTTGTGTCTTTGAAAGACTTTTCCTTCAACTGGTAAAGGTATCAACAGCTTTAGGACTCAGATACAATTTAAAAAATAATGTAATTAAAAAAAAAGTCACAGCTTATTCTTTATTAACAATTCCATATTTTGAATTTTTCTTTAGAATTTTAAAACTTTGGTGCTCTGCATGAGTTATAATATTGTTAGCCTGAGGGAAATTAGGAGATAGCCAAGTAACAAAAGCAATTGGATTTGCCATTCTTGGAGATCCACATACTTCACATAAAACTGTTGCAATTACACTCCACACAAGGACTTCATTAATACTAAACAAACAGTACAGTTAAAATACAATACTAAACATGGCTGAAATAAAAGTACTGAGTCTAGAGACTACAATATATAAAAAGCACAGTAAAATCACGGTGTAATGGGAAGAAAGGTAAAAGTCATAGTCTACAGAAGAAAGGACATTTAATAAGGAAAAGCCACGTAGGAGGAGGATATAGGGAGCATTCTTCAGTCTTTTGCAAAGAAAAGATTGCATTCAGATGCCTCGCAATGGGAACTGAAGGAACTCAATATGGAAAGTTTAAAGTCCTGATACAAACTCCATCCATCCATTACATAACAGCTGTAAAGATAATATGCATATGACTGTTGAAAAGCACATTTTCAACATATCATCATACGCTAAATTCATTCTGATCACTAACAATTCATAACACTGGTAGGAACGTGTTGGTAGTCATTAGTTGCCATTATTCTTGATGCTGAGGAAGCATCACTTCAATGAGCACTATATAGCCACAACTCTATCGTGTGGCCTCCAGCATGACTGTATTTGAAAGCCAAGAGGCACAACATAGAAAATTAGAATGCAAAAAGTTGCTGTGTGTCACCAAATGAAAGCAAAATAATGATTTAATGTAACAAAATACAGAGGAGAATCCCAGGTGATGTCTGACTTCAGTATGTTCTGTGTCCACATATAATCTACTTGGAGAAGTAATTAATAGATGGACAAAGCACCTCAAAACTGAGTTATTAAAATCTAGACAGCAGAAATGAAAAACCAGAATTCATTAGAATATTCAAGTGTTACAGATTCAAATATCAGAGAATGAAAAACATAACAAAAATGATGCTAATTTCCCCCCTGTAAAATAACAAAAAAATATTATTAGCATCATTATCAGCTAAGCATGTGTGGTAAAAAATTAATTTCCTTCTCTATTACATAGAAAAATATGATAGATCTAGGAGTTCAATAAGGTAAAAATATTGGCTGTTCTCAGAAGGTTTGGGTTTGGTGGTTTTGTTTATTTTGGGGTTTTTTGTGGGGTTTTTTTTCCTCTTTTAATCATCAGGCATCCAACCAAAGATGATAATGTTAAGTTTCCTTCCACTACTCATATTCCAAAATTACAAAATTAAAAGCAATCTTTATAGGTTGTTTCTGTGTATGCTTTTTCAGAGTCGTACTCTCCTGCTTCTAGGTCTGTAATGCTATCAGTTACTCTCTGACTTGTAATAAGCATAGCACAGAATAAGGATGTAAAATTTGCACATTAATTCAAATGTTGTAATAAAATATTACCGTGTCTCCTTGATATGAAAGTTCAGTGATATTATTCCTATGATTATTAATTCCTTTGGCATACACCCAGAAATATTTATACTGTATATAAATTAATAAATTATGCAGCTAGCAGTTAGTTGAAGTCACTCTTTCCAATTTCTGTTAATTAATAATGTGGCTGTCATGTTAAACCAAAGGATTTGTGCAAAAAACCTCAAATCCTTAAAGCAAAAAAAAAATGTTAAACTATTAGCTATCAAACTTTAAAAATGCTAATCAATACTGTTAGCCTGAAGACACTTTTGGTGCTACCTGGCATCAGTTTTCTCAAATAATTATTTTATCTCAAAGACTTTCTCTGCAATGCTTTGTTTTCAGAGAAAATGAGAAACTAGAGAGAACAAAGAATTCACTTAGCTGATTGTTTGGTATATATTAAATAATATATGTATAAAGTTGGGTGATGCAGAATTAATACTGCAGATCCAAATGACCGTAAACTATCCAAAGGCTATAAATACTCTCGGCTAATAATGACTTATGTCCTTGAAAGTTTAATTTTGATGGCTATCTATGGGATTTTCCATTGATAGGAGTCTACTGAGAAAAGTCAAGATTTGAATGTGCAGCTTCAGTAATCATTTTGATGCTTAACTATTATAAATACTTTTCATGTTAAATTTGGGAAGGCAAAATAAATAGCTTTCCACTATGACATCTATTGTACTTCATTTTGATACGCGAGCAGTAAAATTCCATTTGCTACAAGTAACACAATTATTTCATAGCAAATAGAAATGTTAATCATCAGTATGAATGTCAATCAGACAGTTGGCTTAATTATATCAAGACTTGGGGGTTACTATATATCCCAATTTCCCGAGGGTTAAAATATCCTTCCTTTGCAAAGCTGATTCAAGACTTCTCTTGAAGACATATTTTTTAAGTTTAGAAAACAGCCCCCACCAAAAAAAAACCCAACAAACAACATACAACCAAAACAAACAAACAAAAAATTGGGAAATTATTAATTGGGGTTGGGGTGTGTGAAACTAGAATGGTTCAAGTACTGAGTTTGATTTTATGAGGATAGCTACTAAAAAGGGACTTTTTTTCCTTTAAAGTAATTGCTCTCTCTGTATACCCTGCTAATTCAACAAAATGGCTATTCCAGTCTAAAATGAAGAGGTTTCATTTCAGAAATAACTGTTGCATAGAAAACGTACATAGAAAACAAGATTTCAGATGGGTTCTCTTACAGATAGTACTACTGACATCATTAGATATATGATAGCTATCCTTCTGTTAGAGTTATCTCTTATTGCAGTTCACATGGTATTGATTTTAGTACCCCACACAAAAACTCCCTCACAAAGTCTGGAAACCATACATTTCCAGCTGATGATGACAATGACCACCGATGTGGCACTCACAGCAGAAAGCATACTACTTTTTCTTGGTATTTTGTTCCTGTGCTAGTTCTGAATTTTTAAAATATCTAAACCACAAGGCAGATACTTGAAACTCCGCAGCAGGTAGCAGGTTAGTCACTCTGATTACGTACGGACAGAGAAAGTTGTCAGCTATAACAAGAGAACATACGATGTGAAGCTGTTCCACAGGCGAGCCAGAGCACGCGACTATTTGCCTAACGAGTCCAACGCCCAACACCTCCTGTGCCGCGCTCTGAGAACACGGCCCAGACACTTGATGAGTCTGGGAGAGAAACCCAGGGGTTAGCTGAATTGTGAATGTTCAGACAAAACCCAGCTGCGGTGGCTCTCACACAACCGCATTTAGATTCTGTCCGTGGCACCGTGTCAGCACAGCAGGTTTAATGAGAGTACGCACCGAACTCAGAAGAGCTATCCTATACATCTCATCGGGAGGAGCTGACCTGAGGCTGTTGTAGCCCTACCAAAACAACCTTTAATCTGACCCAACAAGCATTCAGGATTTTCTCAGGGATGTTTCTTAGCAAGTCAACAGCACACAGTCTAATGTAGCTTGACCTGAAGGATATGAAAGAGGAAAAGAATAAACAAACAAAAAAGAAAACAGGTAGTAGAGAAGACAGAGTAAAAAATTCATCCAAGATGTTTTAAGAGTTTGTCATTTAAAATTGATCTCTAGGGTTTTTTTTGGGGGGGTTGTTTTGTTTTGGTGGGGTTTTTTTTTTTGGTGGTTCTTGTTTGTTTGTTTTTGATAAGCAGACCTAAGGGACAGGAAGAGTGGAGCTAGAACATGTTATTCCTAAACTATCTAAAACCAGAAGAAAATGCCCAAACTATTTCTTTATTGAGTAGAATAGCGTCAATACTTTAATTTTAGCAAAAGCCAGAAATGTTCACAATTCATCTTTAGGAGATTAGAGAGCAGCCATAAGACCGAAACATTATTTTGAAATTCTTCTCAGTACTTCTACCACGGTCTCATAGACGGGAAATGTTGGGATGGAACCTGGTTAGGATTTATATTTCTTCTTCAACCTTAACCTTCCAGGAGTTTAGCGAGGTTTCTCTGTAACCCTTACCTTGTATGTATTTTTCTAACACCTTTTATTTTTTCTATCTCAGCAAAATCCTTGTCAACAGTATGCATTGGTCACAGGGAGAAGGAGAATCCATACAAAATATGGTGGTGTTATAAAGAAAAAAAATTCAGCCTCTGAATGATTCAATGAAGTTCTGTCTATTGGTGTTCATAGATGTGTTAAAGAATCACAGTCGTCTTTTATACATGTATAATTCTGGCAGAAAAATGATAGAGTATTAAAATGTTTATTTATGCTCCAGTCCAGTTATAGTTTTTCTATGTGTCAGCTTAAGTCTCATCTTTTTTTCTTGGGCAGCTTTTATATAGTCCTTAGGTTTATAAAATAATATATAAATAAATAGTAACACCTAAGAAGTAATGACATACCAAACTTGGGAAGCTGATTAAATAAAATTGAGAATGTAGCAAAAATCTCCTCTTTCTTCACTTCATCTAAGATGTTCCCCCCCTCAATCAACTGCCTTTCTTATATGTTCTTATAACATCATTTCTTTGCCTAATTTTAATGCTGTAAATATCTACTCTACTTACTTAAGATCACCTGATCTATCACAGCAGTGAAAGTCCAGAAGAGTGACTGCTCTAAGGAGAAACAATTAGATAATTCTGCCTATAACAAGTTCTAGTTCTTTGTAAAGGACATAATTCTCCCCAGTGCTAAAATTTTACAGAAGGAGACACTAAAACATACAGTTCCAATAAATATGACCGTTGTCACAGGCTGCACCAAAGTCCAACTGAGATAAATTATACTGGCACAAACAAACCTTAAGCCCACTTAATGAAAGATCTCACCATTTTAATTTTGTCCCAAACTGAAGATTTCCTGAAGCTTGTAGTTTTCCATTTTTACCTAATCTAATGATGTATAGTCTTTTATAATTCCTGACACCAAAAATGTAGTGCATTACAGATGTGCTAACAGTGAAAAAATAATGTGCATGTCTGGTATAAAAAAAAACTTAACTGTAAATATTTCACAGCCCATTCTCATTAGAAAGAGAAAATATTTCTCATTCATTTATTATGTGCAGTTGGACATACGATGTGTTTTTTTTAAAGCACTCCGTAAAAGAAAAATTAAAAAAAAACAACCTTTCCGAATAGCTTGAAACCTATTGCATAAAACACAAAAGCATTTTAAAAAATACAAGTTTGTAAGAACTAGGTTTACTTACTCAAAAAATTAAATTTCAGGTTTAAACACAGTTGAAGAAAATAAATAAAATGATTGTAATGGAAGAGAGAAATTACTGGTTAGTTTTATGTCTCTTCACAGTTATAATAAATTCATAACACTTTCTCTTTTACATGAGACAAGGGAAGATCTCAGAAAAGAAAAATAATTTTGGCCTTAATCCTGCTAGTTACAAAGCATTTTATCCTTAAATGTGAAAAGCACCTGAATATGTTTTTTTTTTTTAAATCGGAGCAACATCCCTGAAATCAACAGGAGAAAATAACTTCAAAACCACTGGATTTAATTATTGATTTAATTAGCGGTAAAATTGCTTGCAATGTCATATAACATCTCTCAGCCAGCCTATCTTTAAAAGCATCTTCTGCCATCATCGTCCTAAAGGCCTACACGTCTGCAGGAGGATAACTCAACTGATAGGAACTGCTGGTGCGCGAGAATACCTTGACCAAGCCTCCAGCGTCGCAGAACACACAAAGGCATCGCAGCATTTTGTACTCGCCTCAAAAATCGCCCACTCAGTGATAATCGTTGAACCGAATTAAAAATTCAAATATATAACTGCTGTCCTCCAGAACAGATCCACAGCATAATATTAATATGCCAAAAGAGTATATTTAATACTTAGAACGTATTCATTATAATTTTATAATTTGACATTTTATGCACCGTGCATAATGAAAAGAACACGCCATGGCACTTATGAGCCATTGTGCTTGAAATTATGCAGTTCTGTGCAATATTTTAGTATTCGTAAAGTGACTTTAAATAGCTATAAATGGCATCTTGTAGACATGACCATATATAAACTCAAACCATTTCAGATAAGCTAATATAAAAAGCTGAGCCTACATTCTGCTTCATTATTTATTTTATACTTTAGAAAGTAAAATAACTTCCCTCCTCTTCAGCAAAAACCTTAATTCAAATCTGAGAATAAACCCCAGCCTTCTGCAAGAAATTAACTCATAAAAATATTTTTTCAATACTATTATCAATACAAAACATCTATTTCTTTCAAAGAAGGATTTCAGAAATATGACTGAAGAAATTCTCAAACCGCATTTGATTCTGTATTTAAAAGCAAACTTATTCAGTATTTTACACAATCATAATACCAATTTGATTGATTCCTTTTGTTTGAGTTTTGGGGTTTTTTTCTGTTAAGGAGGAAAATCAATTTCTTAGCTCAGGTTTTGAATACTTGTATACCTGTCAACTTAAATGCATATGTTCTTCCCAACAAAAATGCCATCCTAGTATATGGATATATATTTCTTAAGTTTCATTTTCAGTTGAATCACAATATATCTACAAATGTACATACGCTGATCATCCTTTCCAGAAAGTTTCGTTCTTTTGTTGGATACACTATTGATGTAACAGTTTAATTGTTCTGATATCACAGTTCACAGCTGTGAAGGATTTAAGGAATGAATTATATCTTTGTCACAATTTTTTCCTATAGTGCAACAGTTTTGTATATGTTTTTATCATGTATGCATTGGTAATAGGTGAAAAGTTCAGTGAAGAACTAGAGAGGGTTATGAATAAATTGAAGAGCATCAATACTCAAGAACTGTACAGGGAGGAATTCAGTCATAACTCTGTAGGTCTCCTTAGACTAAGATTGTGAGAATTACCAGCAAATCTTGTAAGTTATCCTTAATGAACAGAAAGTTACTCTCTGTTTTGCTTTTAACTTTTAAAATAAATTTTTAAAAAAGGAGGGGGGCAATAGTAGATCTTTTTAAAAATAAAATTTCCTTTAAAATTATTCTTGAATTTATGTTTTAGAAGGTGACTGTTCAAAATATAAATTAAAAATTTAATTTAGGATCAAATGGCATTTTTTAGTCAATCGATTTCTATTTCTTTTTTTTTTGTTGTTGTTATTGTTAAGGAAAAACTGAAGGTTTTTGGCTCAACCAAAACATCCAAAGCTCACCCCAAATCCTTTCTTTTTTTTTTTTTACCATCATTGCTATAAAGTACCAAATGGGAAAGAAGCTCTTCATTTTAGACCACATTTTATTAAACAAACAAACAAAAAAAATCTAGTGAGAAGAAAAGACATTGAAAGAGGATGAGATCATGACAGTGAATTAAGGGTAGCTAAAACAGAGGCTGCAGGATATGGTAACAGTAACCAAGTCTTTTTTTCTTTAATGTTCTATAATAGACTCCAGTGTAGTGATTTCACTTAAAAGATGCATTTCATGTAGAAATGCTCATGTACTGATAAGTGAAAAATAGGTTAAAATACTGTCATCAAATTATTCATAGCATGGATTGGGCTTCTGACTTCACATACATAGGTACGCAGACACATACATGTTGTAAAGCTAGTCTTCCACAGATGCTGAGTCACCCTAACTTTCCCTGAAGTCAAAGGAAAACCTAGGAATTTATTAAGTACTTCTAATAAATATAACATTTTGTTGCTACCATAAGTAATGCTCCGTTTAGAGGTATCTGAGTAATATCTCTACCTTAATTTACTATACTGAAAGATGTAGAAATAGATCTAGCAATCTCCTTCCTTTTCTTGTGAAAAAGCCAAAGAGAAATCTGGTACTAAACCAGAAAGCAGGCAATTTATTTGGTATGTCCCTGACCATAAACTTCCTTATTTAACAGGTGAATGCCTGTTGGTTAAGATGGTGATATACCTCCCACTTGATGCAGCAACATTGTTGGAACCATCTCCTCCTCCCAAATCACGCCTACCCAAAAGTTTTCCCTGTAACTGAATAAAAACATTTTGAATTATACAGAAAATGCAGCCAGCACTTTTTTTAAGCAAAAAGAAACTCTTCACTGTGGAGATCCAATAGTACTGAATTTAATTCATAACGATATGAATTGTGTTTACATCTAACTTGAAGTGTGAGTAAATCTCTGTAGAGAAATGCAGTTAATCCTGTTCATTCGGATAGGCCTGAGGAGCTTGTTACACAAGGACAGTGACCCTGTGGTGTGTGTTCCTGTGCACGCATGTGTGAACTTCCAGAAAAGAGACTTTTTTCGGGCAGATGGTTAAGACTAACCTTATCATTGACTTTTACACGACTCTCCCAATTAGAGATGAACAAATGACGGGGGCGGCGTGTGGAGATAAGCTCATAAACCAAAGCTCAAGAGCAAAGTGTGAATATTGCTTCTAAGCCAAATAAAATAGATTACTTCACTTAATTTTCAGGCATTGTTAAATAGAAACAAAATGCATTTGGAAATACCACCGGCAAACAGAAGATACCGGCATTCTTGATATCTGTATAAACTGTTAGTGAATCACATGGGTGAAACTTATATCCTGAACATTTTCAAATATTTCAACTTTTCAGAATACTGTCCTTAACTTTTTGGCAAAATAATTTGAAAAGAACAGGTCCAATCAACGAATATTTTTGTTAAATGATGTTTTGGGCATTTTAGTAGCATATTTTGTAATATAGGATATTTTATAGTATATAAGCATATAGTATATTTTACTAATATGGTCTTAGTCATCTACCCTTATTTCTCAATCTCTGATCCAGAAACAACACCGCTACATTTACGGGAGCTCTTTTCTCTGCAGATTAATTAATTTTCACCTAGGTCAAACAATTTTACATATTCCAACTGCAAATTAAATTTTTATTTCTGGATTTTTCCTCCAAAGTTTTCATTACAAGGACAAAAAGATTCAAATTGTTAAGCCTCAAATTCATTTTGTGACACTAGTTTTTCAGAACTTTTTCAAAGATACTTCACATTTACCATATTAGCCAAGACCATTGAGAGGATTGAAAGGAAAGTTGCAATATCTCTTGAATACATATGCAAGGAAAAAAAAAAAAGTAGTGAACTTTTAAATGGAAGAAAAACCAGAATGGTCCATGCTGTAATTCTCAACCTTTCTGAGAGTCTTCAAAAGTAGAGTATTTAATATATTGGCATACAATCATCTTTCCTTCTGCATTTACTACCTAAATAACTAAGGAGAAAACTGTCATGAGTCCAGATAGTCTTCGTCCAGAGGGAAAAAAGTTGTTCTTTATCATTGTGTACAGTTTTTGTCACAGCTTTACATATGGTAGGATAGACTAAGAATAATCTGTTCCTTTTCTTGTCTTATGCTTGCTTATTTTTCTCTTTTATAAACACAAACACCCAAGAACTGAATCAAATAAATCTGTTGTTTTGTGCAAAAAGTTTCTTACTCCTGCCTTCACTTCCACTATGGCTGCATCACTCATTCACTCCATTCCTTTTTTACACTGTGCATTGCCCACATCCCTAAAGTTTAAGAAAACTCCTCATTTTCATGACCCCTCACACATACAGACCTGGGGAGCGAAGCCCGTGATAGCTGCTCAGGAGTGCAAATCAAGCATTTCATGCCCAAAGCTATTACACAGAAATGACTGTCTGGGGTTGCATCATCAGCATTACTGCTGTAGCATGAAGGAGAAAAACAAAATAAATATTAATGGAAGAGACGGAAGGACAGCAATGAACACATAAAGACTTGTTAAATTGTTGCTGCAGATTTTCCATTGCCTCCCTGTTTAAGGGAGTTATGCAAATGGACCAAGGTATTGACATGCAGGTGTTTCATCTTGTACGTACTATCAAATTACCTATGAGATTTTAGGGGTTTGTCATACATGAGTGAGTCAGGTAATTAAACTATTTGTTGCAATTAAATAGCATGAATAGCGTAGAGTCTATTCCTTCTCTCCTTTTAACTTTACAATGGAAATTTTGAACTATTTTAAGGGTAAAGAATTTGACCATCTTGCCCAACAGATTGCAACATTTTTCACTGTTTTCCATTTAAAAAAGCTCAGGAACAAGTTCCAATGAGCTGCAGTAAGATATATCTGATATGCATAGCATAAAACTTTTTTCTTCTTTTAGATTATGTCAATGATTTCTTAAAAATATATTTAATAGATTTATAGCTTTAATACACACATTAGACATGGAAGAGTTTCATGGTGGTATGGCTTTCCCTTTTTATTTCAGATTTGATTAATAAGTACTCCACAAAACCCATGAAAGAGAACGCATGGACCTTGTGGGGGAAAAAAGTATTCTAAGAAGTGGTTTCAGTGAACACTTACGATTTCCTCCTTTTTTTTTTCATTAAATTTGACATTTTTGACACTATACTGTATTACAGTCTATTAGCCTAAAGCAATGATTGGGTAGATTAGATTTTTACTGAAAGACAGAGTGAAAAATGTGTGAAAAATTGAAATTACAAGCCTATATTACCAGGTTCTTTACAGAGGGTAGCTCCATCTTTGTTGTACAATGAAGTATAATAATTTAGACCTTGCAGCTTCCATTAGTGTAAACTGAAACTCGTATCCAACGTGCCTTGACAAGGGAGACATCCTCTAGAAAACAGCTCTATTTGAGCAAATGTCTACAAAACAGATTTTCTTGTCTTTTTTTTGTGTGTGTGTGTGTGTGTGTGTTTTCCTCTAAGACTTTTGATGTTGATTTTGTTTCTTATCCTCCTTTTCGCTTCCCTGTCTGCTCCCCATACCTGCTCCAGCAGTGGCCCCCGGGTTCCTGAGCAGAGCTGACCCCTCTTCCCTGCCCAGGCGGGACTTGGGTAGCTCAGCCGGAGGGGCGGGGGGGGCAGCCCGCTCCCTGCAACCCACCCACCCCTGGTGCAGCCAGAGCCCCTCGCTTGCAGGGACACTCAGGCATGCTCCTTCCATTCTTACCCTTGAAAATTTTCCCGATGTCTTAAGTTAGCACATCGCCTTACTGCTCAGATGGGTTTTTCAAATGGCTCATGCTCTGCAGAAACTATAGCAACTAAATTTCATGTTGCATTGCAGTTATCACGCTAACTTGAAGAAAACATGCTAAAATATTCAGATATACTATATACTACACAATAAATTAGGATAACACAAAGAAAACATTTTTATGACTGCAGAGAGAGCAGTCACAGTACAAATGTTGAAAAATATCTAATTGTTTAGGTATGTACCAGTGTCTTTTTTGCATCATGTGTGATTTTAATAAGGGAAAATGAATCAGTTGCTGATGGATAGATACCACTTTCTGAAAAGTTGATAAGATGGCACTGATACAGCTGCTGAACCATGTCTCTACCATCTCATGATCATTTTCATTATAAAAGCAGACTCGCTTTAACTTCATGAGGGACATAGCTGCTACTCTTTCTGCCAGAGTAAAAAGGAACTTTAATATTTTTTAAGCTCTAAATTATAATCTGCGTAGTTTAATTCAGCATATTTATTCTTTTAAACCTACTTTCCACTGCAGAACAACAATCTCTGTTATTTCCAGAAGGTGGCTACAGAAGCTCCTTGTTACCCTTTATTTTGAATTGCAAAGGAGAATCGGTCAGCCAGGCAGCAGCCAATATTCTGGTCAGCAGAGTCAGGGTGAGGAGTCTACCATGTTGGGTAGGAAATGGCAGATGGAAGTTACAAAGTAACAGGTAGTGCATCTATCTTTGCAAGCAGGGTAATTTTTAATTTGTCTGCAATTTATGAAACTCTCCGAGTACAGTCACTGAAAAAAAAGCTATTGGGTGAAACAAGATCTATATACACTAGTAAGAAAAAGAAAGTTCCACTAAATTATTAAATATCAAACAGAAATAAGAGGTGGTTTAGTGCTCATTTGATACTGGTGAATTTTTTCCACTGAAAATATTTTTCAATTAAAAAAACATGCATACAGAAATGTGTGATACACATACATATGTGCAGCCACAGTACAGCTGAATCAAATTTTCACAGTGACATCTAAAATTTAAAAAAAAAAAAGAAAAAGGCCTGGTTCAACAAAAAGAAAATCACTTTCTACTGAGCTGCTACACTCTACAGATGATGTAATTTGAGGTCATACTCCCAGAGGTCTTTGCTGGCTAGCATCTGGGGAAGTAAAAATATGCCTCCCTTGGTGCACTCCGCCTATGGCATGGCACTGCAGACTCTCTATACGACAGAGAAAATAGCCCATGAAGAAGAAATGAACACCTAAACCAAAATATCCAGGTAACACTGGGCTAAAAATTAAATAACAAATTTGAAAACTTGACAGGAAGGAATTTGAGCAAAAGTTACATTGCACTGTGAAACTGAGCAGACACACAATACTATAATTAGGCATTTAGCAAGAAAACCCCCTTTTACAATCAAAGGTAGCGGCTGTTATTTGCTTTTAACTAAAGAGTCTGCTTTCCTTGATGCAGTATTTAGCTCTAACCTTTAACTGAGCTAGTTATAAGGTATTCATAAAGTTGGTATTGCCACTTTAAACAACACTGAAAAGGAAAGGGAAAGATTTTTAACATTAAAAGGTATTTTTCATATTTCTTTCAATTAATTTTAAATGCAGTTAGTCATAGGTAAACATTTTGCTTCATAGAGTGCTTTCCTTAGAGAGGAAAAATACCCTCCAACACAAGGAAGAATCACCATTATGCCAGATTAGATCAGTGGTCCACCAAATTACACATGACAGTAGCTAAAGCCTCACACAACATAGTCTTATCTATTTCTAATCCATAAAAATGACCTTTATATGTCTACCATCACCTCGAGACCAACCTTCATTATAAATTCATCATTTTCTCCCTTTCCTCCCGTATTTGCAAAATTTTTATTCTCCTGCTCTGCAATTTCATCTATAACTGCCCTGCTGACTCATTCTTGCTTTCCTCCATCGCTTGACTGAAGCACTTACCATTTTCAGTATCTTTCCCTGGGATCAGATTATAGCATGTAGAGAATACTGCTACTCTTTCCTTACAACAACAGATTGAGTCCGGAACTATTCTCACTCGGATTCTCTTCACTAGTCTCATACTCGTTACTTATTTCTCTTTTCATATATTTCCACCGTTGTCAATACACAAATGTCTCCCTCTGGATACATGCCATCTGGAACAGCCTTTTTGCATTGCTTTGCCTCATCAGCTCCAGCTTCTATTAAAATCTCCTTAAAACTAGAATTTAAAAATATAAATATATTTAATATGAACATTACACTGTAATTAAAGCAATAAACTCTCTTCGTTTCCTGTCCAAAAATTATGCGCTATTAATTTCAAAACCATGGCCAACTTCAAAGTGTTATGCCTCATGTTTCTGAGCTAGTAAAATCCACTAACAATAAAACCTAAAGACAGAACGTAATTTGTAAATATTAAGCCTTACACAGTTTGTGTGCACATACGTACACGCGTGTGTGTATATATTTGTATGTATGGGTCAAAGATAAAAGCGTTCAGAAACAGAAAACAACCACCAAAACAGCTTCATTCCTTTTAAACGTTTCATTTGTCTTAAACCTGTGAAGAACATCATACTAATAAATGCCGATAGCCTGTTTTTGCAGCAGGCAATCTCCTGGTTCCAGGCGAGCGACCAGAACAATGTTTTAGCTCCAAACGGGAGACAGAAGACGTCACTTGCACCGCGGGAGTCAGCGTCGATGTTAAGAACATCTTGACAAAGATTTACAGAACAGAGTCTAGTCAAAGTAACACTGAAAAATTTGGAACAATCCAAGGGGTTACATAAAAAGGACAGGATATTAAATATTTCACGTGTAACTAATGAACTGCAGCCGGTAAGAAACTGGGTTTACTATGTATCTTTTAGCTTCCATCTGAACTGAATTATGCTTTGCAGAGTGAACTATTTCGATAACATCGTAGAACAGGATCATTTTTCCCCTCATCTACATACTTCTCAACCAGAATATATTCTAATAAGTTGCAGTCCAAGTTTCATTTGGTTTTCCTAAATACTAAACATATGGAGCAGAAACAAAGGTGATGTTTTTTTCACACATGTTCTTGTCATCGTTGTCTAGCATCCTTGGTAATATCTGATAGATATTGTAACTTTACACAGTGTTCTGCTATTTCAGCTGCTGTAGATTTCGAAGGAGGAAGAGGTTCGAAAAGTAATGACTATCAGAAAAGTCATTAATAATTTTAGTCATGTTATACATTAACCAAAATCACATTTTAATACATGCAGTATTTTCTTTATAAATTAATGACATGGAAGATGTCTAATGAGATTTGTCTAAGTTTTTAATAAAAAAAAAAAAACACAAACAAATCACTGATGATGTATTCAAGTTATATCCAAATTCACTTCACAATATGGTACAATGGGGGGGGGGGGGGGGAGAAGCAGGCTCATACATAAAAACATTCAAAATATGTAAATACCTACAGTTAATGATGACGAGTTATTGCTATGACATCTCGAGAACCCTCTTTATTTTAATATACTCAACAAAACAGGGAGAGGGAAAGGGCTAGGGTGGCTCAGCATCGCCGGATAGCGTCAGAGTGCTAATTACACTTGATTATCAGTGTGAAAGATTATTCTGTAACAAGGCTCCAGTTTTGGCTTCTCTGTAACTAAGATCACTTCAGGCTCCCAAACCACAGGTAAAGCCCTTGAAAAGTTGTGAAGAAACCTTAATGCAGCAGCCTCACTAATCACACTCATCCGTACGCACAACTTCATTTCTCAGGTACCCTATGTGCGGTACCTTTTAGCTTCAGGTGTTTCCATGGCTCAACCAAATTACACCAGTTTATCTAGGCAATATCAGAACAGAAATTTGAGAAAAATTATAAAAGGAAACCAGATGCCACAAATTGCTTCCGCACTGTATGCTGTTGGAGCCACCGTATATTTAATTTATGCAACCCCACTTCCCACAGTAAACAGTACAGTTTAGATGGAAAAGATATGCATGTTTATAAATTGGTCTAAACACAAAGCACATCTCATCCTCACTGGAAATCAAATATATTGATACTATACCACATTATTAGATACAAAAATATGCCTACAGAGACAGATCATTCTACAAGTTTTCTTTTCTAAAATCAACCATTTAAATCAAAGGTGACATGTTGATACAGCCTACAGGATTTCTGTCTTGTTGAGAAAAATCCAGATCTTTTGTATCCCATGCAAATAATCCAGTATTATACGGTCCACAGAGTTCAGAGTAACGTTCCTGAAACAGGTTGATGACAAAAAACTGTCCACTTAACAGAGTAAGTGGAATTTTGTATTTATTCTTATTCATGTGTTCCTAATCTGGCATTCGCAACAAAAATCTACATCTAAGACGACACTACAGTTTAACCTGGCATCGTAACAGCCCAGGTAGAAACTTACCCTTAAAAAATAACATTGAGAGAAGTAGCAAGTAGTCAGTAACAAGCCTAATGTTATCATTAGGCTGTTAAAGATTAACAAGCCCCAATAACTTGGGTGACTATCCCCTGAATTGTGCCCACGTTTACTATTCGTATCACTCCTGTCAGTGCAAGCAGGGAAAGGAAGACAGGGAAAATTGAGCTCAGCTTCATGGTACAGATCACACATACGACTATGTCTTCACAAACGCAAAATGGAAAATACGTACGCAACGCAGCTCTTTGAAGCCAAAAGATGTACTAGAAGTCTCTGCCTGTGTTTCCCCCCCACCATGCTGTCCCCAAAGCTGTAACCACTGATAAAGAAAAAAGCTTCCAGTCTGGCCCAAGAGTTCTCTGTGTCCTGATCGCATAATTATACATTTCTTTTTCCTGTATGTCATGTTCAGACATGGTATGAAATAGCATATGGGAACAGTCACAGGAAAGAGTGCCTGGTGGTGTCTATTTTTTAATTAGTAACATACATAAGCAATTGCAAACAAAAATAAATTAATTTTTACCCATTAGGATGCAGATGTATCTATTTATATTCACTAGATTTTTTTTACAACTCTAGTTTTTAATATTTATTAAATATTAAATGTCTATTTATTCCCACAACATGAATGAATAAAAGTTCATTTTTTACTTTCATTTGTACCTACAATAATGAACACTAAATAAACATACGCATCATCTGCAGAGCTAAAGCATGTAACGGGATCGTATCTTCTCTTTTCTAAGGGATTGATCGTGTTTATTGACGTTCTTATTCCGAAGGGATCCAACTCTATATGGCCTGCAAATTTTATCTAAATAGAAAAAAATATTTGTGTCAGAGGATAGGAAGAGTAATTTTATAATTTTGTACCTTTAGTGATTTTTCTGATCAGTATGTCTTTAATATATCCAAATAAAAACTTTTTTTTTTTTTTTTTTTTAAAGACAAAATCATTTAAACATGTTTGGTTGTGGAAATGTAGAATTTTTACATTGATGTGTGCAGTATGAAAACATATCTCCAAGGTACATTTTCAAAGTTATACATGCATCTTTTTTCTGTGAAGACTAGTAGGTGGACAAAACCAAACCTCTTTTGCAGAGACTTCAAGCAAGTCACTGCCTGCTTTGTACCCTACCTGTGGCCCCTGTCTCGGTGGAATTGCCTTCACTAGACTGCTTGCCTTGAGCTACGTGGAAACTAATTAATTGGAAATAGGTAACTACTACTTTTTGATTATTCTGCAGCCCTTGCTCTGGACTACAGGAGATAGAGAAACACAGCCGGGGCCCAATGGCATTTCCCAGCCCAGTCTCCGACCGACCGCTCCCAACATTATCTTCAGGCTGCCGGACTGTGTACCTGCAGCTTCTAATCTTGTGCACGTGGGGAAACAGCCCGTATTTCTGCGATTTTTTTTTTACTAGTCAATTGTGTCAACTTCAGAAGAACTGGATTACCCTTGAGAGCCTGTGGAAAGGAAAAAGGAAGGTTACCTACCTCTTCTGAGTGACTGGGGCACATCCTCACCCTAAAGGGGATCACATCTAGCCAGGGTTAAGTAAGAACTTTGATTTCGTATTACTTTTTCAGCTCCGTTACTAATTACTTAATTTAAAAGAAAGCTTTTCTTCCTCTCTTCCTCCTCCCTAAACAAACAAATTTTAAAAGTGCAAGTGACCTTAGTGGAGAAAGGTACAAATGATGCAACTCAATTTATCAGCCTAATCCACATCACTGGAAATCTAATGAATAATGTGTGGTAGTTCAACAGGGAACATCTCTCATAATTACTTGCTCATGAGCTTCCTACCAGCCAATAACTATTTGTCTTAATTGACAGTGTGTACTCCTCAAATAGCTAAACCTTCCTGTTTTGATAAATTAACGGCATTGATAAACCCTTTGTTAATGTCTTACAGTAAGTCCAGAAATTACCCATTAGTGGGATATGAAGACAAACAGTGTTATACCCCAAAATAAAAATCCCAGCTGTCCAAAACATACAAAAGCAAGTTACTGTATATCTTTATTTAGAAGCTATGGATTTTGTAACATTAATTACCTCTTTCTTCAAGCTTTAATTCAGGGACAGTTTGTACTAAATTAGATTACTTTCCCTTGGGGTCTTTATGGCAAATATGCAGCTACAGAAACAAGAGCAGATTCTAAATGGAGGTGATAGAGGCAATGAGTACTTGTAATGAGGTCTGTATCAAAAAGAAAAATGCTCAGCCTTCCATCCAAAATACAAACAGAAAAAAAACGCACAAGCCTATCTGCTCTAAACAGTAGCAACCTTTGGCCACCCAGAAGAGTACAGGAATTGTCAAGAACTCTGCAACTAAAAGTTTCAGTACCAAGAGAATACAACAATTTTCAAAGGGTCTCATTTACAGAATACTTTTTTTACTGTCTCTGGAGCATCCCTCTAGTCCCATCGCCCTGTCAGGAATAAGAGCTTTCAAGCACTTCTCTCCTTCTCAGAAGCGAACTCCAGTAAAACTGCTGAGCCACCATAAGAAAAGCTGTTCAGAAATACAAATTTAGAAAAAAAGAGGTAAGCCCTGGCTACAGATAAAATTTTATAAAACACTGAATTATAGACCAGTCTATTTCAAGATCTCCATGTGTTTTAAATACAATATGTTTAAAACTAACAGAAGTTACCCACAGATTAATGACTGGCAAGATTTTCTCACAGTATGTCCAAGTATCAGGCAGTAAAATTAGTACTAGTAAATTTATTGAAAATATTTATAGCTTGTGAGCTTTAAAGGATATTAATGTACCTATATTTTTTGTTTGAACTGCTTTTCTTTAATAACAAGCTATTAAAAACCAACTTTTGGAATTTTTTTTTGTGGGGATCTTTAAAGTACTATCTTTACTGTTAGATTTTCTGTAGATCTATGAAAAGTCCATGAGGAAATCTCCGTCTGACCAATGCCTTATGATGAAAGATTTTACATGTTTATGTTCTCTCATCTGTGAATAATATTTAACATTTAAAATCAGAAAACGAGCTGCTTTCTTGACCTTAATTGTTACACATTTTTAGCTATTAAGTCTTCCTGATACTTTCATTACCGCCTGTCTAATATTATCCCACCTAGCTAGCTTTGCAATGCAGTATTGTCTACAGTCTTTGTGCCTTGGGGAAGGATTTTTCATTTCATATTGTTTGTTCAGACTTTAATGAGATTCTTAAAAGAGCAATCCCTTGGATTGTAATAGAATCCTACCATAGATAAGTGACTGGTAGAAAGCATTTTGACATGACTAGTTCTGTAGAAAGAGAAATTTATGTTCACAAAAGTAGACTAGATCATAAAAGGGGAAAGAAAGAGAAAAAAGAATTAAGCAGCAACAGTCACCAAAAAAAACCAAACAAAAACCCAAAACAAAACAAACCAGAAAAAAACCCACCAATAATACTACTAGGATAGGAGTCATATAAAATTGCTTTTTCCTCCCTCTTTTTCAAAGGCCTCTTTTCAAAAACATGGATAATGACAGCTAAAAGTTCCAGGATCAACAAGAAAAAGACAGCAAATGGCTTGAAAATCTGCTAATAAGAATTGTACTGTAGCCTATTACAATAAAATTTAATTAAAAAAAAAAAAAAAAACAAACCAAAAAACCAAAAAAACCACCCAAACCTTGAGTTTCTTTTTTTGCTATCTTCTCTAAAATAGATTATTTCTCTACTAAGAATCCCATGGCTATGTCCAGAAACGGAAAATACATTGTACAGAGAAAATCTGCCTATCAGTAAAGTAAAATAATGGATTGGTTCCCCTTGATACACTTTTTAGGCACTATTTTTAGGCATACTTTTGAAAATTTAAGTATCTTCTGAGGAAACAGAAATACAGAGTGTGCTGGAATAGTTCGGATTCTTTTTATATTAATTTACAAAATATATCTAATTCCATTTACTTTCACACATTCTTTAGTATAAAATATTTAATTTTATAAAAAATTAAAAAATGTCCAAACCTGAAAGAGCAGGCCACCAGTGGATTCAACAAGACTTGGCATGACAAGAGAAATCACCAATATAAATGTTAACTGCTGTGACTAGCTCCATGATCCCGAAAGCACAGAAAGCATAGAGAAAGATGAGCAAATTACTCTTAAAGCTAATGTTCCCTACAGTAAGAGGAAAACTGACTAGAAGAGTACTGGGAGAGAGAGCACAAACAGTTGTTTGTACTTATTAACTAATAAGTTCCAGCTGATTTTCATGGTGCTTTAAAAAGACACTTTAAAAAGATAATTATAAGCATTTTTATTCTTCTCCAACATACTTCAGTAATTATTATTATATGCATATAATAATGCATAGTATTATTATGTTATTATGCCTTCTGACAGGAAGACTTCAAATCATTAAAGGAATAGAACACATCCATTTTCCCCATCTCTTTATTATTGAAGAAAGTGATGTAACATTCTCATTTGCTCTTCTATTAACACTTTCCTTTAGTCTGATTTTAAAACTTGACAGGTGACCAATTTACCAAAATGACAAGCTAGATTATTAATTTAACTAAGGTAAGCTAAATTTCTAAATCATAGATTTACTGAAGTAATTAAATTACTAAAAGGTATCAGAAAGATATATAAATACTTTAATTCTTACCCGCTACAGATTTATCGAATTCCACATGAATACACTTTTACTTTATTGATTTTGAAATAGTTTGGAGCAGACAGCTCATGACAATATTGAGCTCAGACAAGAATTTTAGATGGCCTCCAAAATGCCTCAGACACGACTAAGCAACATGCAGCACACACAATTAGAGACGGGCCTAATTGGTTAACTAGCCAGCTAATCGGTGCATGCTTGCTCTCAGCTAAACCTTCACTGCCCTTTCAGTCAACCAGCAAGCTACAGACAGGGAGAAAGGGGAAGGCGCAAAAGAGTCGGAGATCGTTTAGTTGCATAGCCGTTCTTGAAACACGCGTTCAGCTCCAAAATATCCATGTACGGTTTACGGGGTTTGTAGATTAAGTGCACCACAGATGCTGAGATATTAGACCTGGCAGTTTGCAGAGGCATCTTTGGTCCAGCAGGATGCTTTAGCAGAGCCACGTACAGATTTCCGAGCCAGGTCAGCAGTGCAGCTGCTTATGGCAACGCTTCGGCTGACTCCGAGGAGCTCCGGGTTCCTATTAGCCTCCGCTTAATCCCAGGCAAAACCTGGCCCTGCAAGGCGATGCACCTGAGCTAATAAGCCCCTTCTGGATCCAAAACACTGAGGAAGGGGGGACCGAGCCAGCAGGAGCCAGCCTGGGTCCTGCTGACGTGGAACGGAGCCAGCGCTAATAAGCTGGGTCCATATGATGGCTTTCGTGCTGGGCTGTGCTGTGCATCCCGACGGTATGGGCATTTTTAAGGGTTTTTTTTCCATTATCCACTGTTTTCTTGCTGCCTGCCTGGTGTGCCACCACATTAGTCAGGCCCTAAAACAGCAATCTATGGGGGGAAAAATGGAAAGGTCTCCAGCAGAGATAATTTGGCTGCTCCTGGCATTAAGAAATAAGGATTTGGACATAAAATCCCAGGTTTTTTTCTCTTGTGATTGCATCTCTCAGAATTTTAAAATATGTTTCTGCCTGTAGCATGTGTTTAATACCATTTTAAAAACAAAATGTGTAACACTCCAATGTTTGAAAACTATGAATGACATTTTCATTATATGTTGTGCTTAAAGTAATCCCCATGATAAATGAATTTGTATGAAATATGCTCTGGTGAATTAAAACTTATGCTGCAGGTACAGATCTGTGAGGAAAGATAGATTTTTGTAAAAAAAATGTATCACAATCCTCTTATTTCTCAATTAGAAAATACTGTTAAAAACCTGCAACAACCTGTTTTGTTTGTTTTTTTCTTTAGGGGGGGAAAAAAAAGTGGGTTTCCTTCATTAGAGTACAAACCTTGAGGTAATTACATAAGATATGCCAACTCATCTTTTAAGTCTTATAAGCCTCTATCTGAGCTATAAATTTTTTTGGTTTATGGTGAAGTTTGTTTTAATTAATGCCTGGAAGTCCAATTATTTTTAGAATACTTTTTTTATATATTATTTTTGTAAGCAATATGCAACA
This sequence comes from Balearica regulorum gibbericeps, assembly GCF_011004875.1. NCBI lineage: Eukaryota > Metazoa > Chordata > Aves > Gruiformes > Gruidae > Balearica > Balearica regulorum. The sequence continues at coordinate 103,405,363 of NC_046184.1, forward strand.
GAGTCCAAATTTACAATTTTCCCAATATGGAATTAATGTACTGCATGCTTCACTGGCTCAACACTCATATTTTCATCATGGGGTGGTGCTTTGGTAGCAAACGATAGTTATATTTGACAGGGGAGTAATGCAATCTAAAGACTAGCTAATCCCCTGTTGGGAAGAGGAGCATACGGATTTAAATAGAGTATTATAGCATATGTAATATCCATGTTGATGGAAGACTTTTTGAAGGGTATGAACAAGAATCATCTAAAGATACAACAAAACTGAACTTTTAAGGATAAAAAAACTAGTTGTATTTCCTTTCTCGAGTGTTGCATTAAAATTAATATCATATGCAAAGACAACAAATTAGTAATATCAACCTATACACTACTAAAGAGGATATGACCTTTTATGCGCAGAAGATGAAATATTTCGTTATTAAAACTACACACTTCTACAGAAGACAAGGTAAGTAGATGAGGAATGACAGGGCAAACACTGTGGCCTCTGTTACCCTTCCATTTCCCCTGGAATTACTATTCTAGAGATTTCAAGTGTTGTCATAAGTATAGCAGTATACAGCTTTCTTCTGGTCTGTATGACATGACTTCCATATTTCGTGCTTTTTCTGGTAACTAATTTATTTTAATATTCAAACCGTTATAAACTTGCTAGTCTCAGTCCTTCAATCTACTAATTGTCAAAGAAACAGAAAATGGGCAGTACACTTATAAGCACTGTCTCTTTGTCCTGGGAAGAAAAAACATCTGACTATTCTGATTGTTGGGTTATATATATCAATATCAGTAGTTCATTTTTTATACAATATATACTGCATATTTAGAATGCTGTCTGATATGTTGTCTGCAAAGCAGAAAGCATAAGCATGTTTCTTACTCCAAAGTTATCTAACCAATACAATTATAATGAGCTCCATTCAGTCTTCAACAAGCAATTTCCATCCACAGGGCAAAGCTCACCCTAAAAGTCAAGAAATGCTCCTAGGTGTTTATATACAAACTCTCCTTTCTGCCATGATGTCTTTTTGAATAAAGTATAAATCTTCAGAAAATCTTAGAGCCAGAGGAGACAACTGCAGTCTACATGGACAGCATCACAGAATACATAGCACAATTGGTATAAAAGGGATGTTATGTCCCCTCGCTTGATAAACTGTGTGCATGGAGTTTCTTTAGCCTGTACAATCAAATTAATTTCCATTCCTGAAATATCTTGTCTCTTCTACAAACTTTTCAATTTCTTAAAGTTTTGGGGTTTTGTTTATGTTTGTTTGGGTTTGGTTTTTTGTGGGGTTTGTTCGTTTGTTTTTGGGTTTTTTTCACAGTAAATACTAAAGTTAGGTATATTATGATAGTGGCTGTTTTAGCAAAGTTAACTACAAAATCAGTATTACCTTCCTAATTTCCATCTACCATCCTCCAGCTTGTATACCATATAATTACAGCTGCATGAGAGGATCACATTGGGGTATCCAGCACAAAGCTAACAATTTGCCTCATCACATGAAACTCTTGACTGAACTCTAAGGCGATGAGTAGCCCAGAAAGGAAGGGAAAGGCTACTCAGACATCTGAGAAGTTTCTTTCCTTTACTGCTATCTACACCCTTTATTGACCAGTGATGAGGAAAACACGAGATCTGGCCTTTTGTTCTTAGTAATTGTTATATTAAAACGCCAAGCTCAGAACTTTAGCTCTCTGCTGAGGTCTTCTGTGTCTCTTCTCCTACCCCTACCCTCTTTCAGTTGCTCTACATTAGGCTCGCACTAAAATGGCAATCATGTCTACATCGCCCCTCCTCACTCAGCTGTTGTGAAAGGATTTACTCCGCTGAAGCCAAATTGCAAAGCCACATATGGCACCTCAGGGTCTGCCTAGAGCCGTGGAGCATCTGCCTACCTCGTGTTCCTGCAGGACAGTTAAAACGTGTGTCCCCCAAACTTGAGCACTTGCAAACCACTGCGGCTTGTTAGGGATGGCTTCCCAGCACTTGGGTCTGTTTTTCATCCTCACAGGTACGTATATAGATTGCTTTGTACGGATTCACTTCCTCCTTAGAGGCTGACTGAATTTCACATTATTCTGGGGTTTAAACAATGGGAAAAATCTGTTATGGAAATTACTGATGACAAACCACATGGGCCGCATGACCTATCAGTGATTCAATTTTCAGTACATGTTAATAAAGTTGCAAGATTACTTTGCCGTGATAGACCAATTCAAAACTTTAATCTTTGTGACCACCGCAAATAACATCAGTGTGTCAAGATTTCCAACTTCCACAGTCTTTTCTTATAGTTTTAATTTTCCTTTGGGTTTACTCCGTTTTCTAGACACCTTTATTTATCATCTATGAATATGTATAATTCAGGCTAATTAAAAAATATCATTATTATATCAGCTGCTTTTAAATATCCATTTCTACCACAAATAAAGGCACGATAAAAGATCTTGACTCGTAGTTCACTAAAAATTACCTATGTGATGGTCCATTCTTTTTCCTCTCAGTCAGCCTTTGTTTTTAATGTTATACATGTCTCTGAGTACACCAGAATCCCACTAAACCACAGGAAACAACCTACTGGTATGGAAACCAGTGATTAAGAAGTAACAAAACATACTTAGCCTTGAAGAAAAGACAAAGATGAAAAAAATTACCTTTGCTTTCTGATTTGCTAGAGTATATACATATATATACACACAACATGAAAATACTTTACGTGACGTATAAAACAATATTATTGTATAATTAGGAGGAAAAAACCTGACTGAGGCTGCCTTTCAATTATGGCATATTATATGTGGGAGACTCCTGACAATGTAAATCCCTGCAGGGAGGGATTTGTAAGAAATTCCCATTACAGCCCATTGTATACTGCTGTTCATGCAGAGAGGGATTTCACAGAGTTGACATAAAACTACACTTACCTTTGACTGCCACAGAGGTAAGTGCTAATTCAACATAAGCAATAGTTTATTTGTTTGTTTAGTTTGTCAGAAAGGTACAGGCATATTACTTACACTATGAAATATAGGAATTATGCTTCACTATTACACACAACTGAAGGTCACAGCTATTTTAAGTAAAAACAAATAGAAAACACAAGCACAGAGGAAAGAATGTGCAACTACCTGATGCGTTTTGTTAACAGCATTTTCTCATTTGCAACCCTTATCATTACCATCAATTATAATTTGTTCAAACAACCTCAGGGTTGAAGAGTAGCTGGCAAAGATTACCACCAGCTCAGTGCACTTACATGGAACCACACTTTCCTCTTGCATCAGGTAAAGGAAGCCTAGATAAACAGAGCAAAACCACTGCCTGCTGAATTCAAAACACTAGGGTCTGAAGGATAAGATTTGCCATGTATGAACTGTACTAACAAAGCAGTTCGGTATCCACCATACTTAGAAGTAGGTCTTACTGATGCTTGCAGAGACAGGCGTTGCAACAAAACTATGACTGTACTGCATGGAAACCAACATCTCCCCCCAGAGATTTTCATTTCATTCATTCATATAATTTGTAGCCTTACACTGAAGGGCAAAATGCTAATGTCAGTGGGAATGAGAGTCTAAGACTGATACAAAAAAGCAGGACTGGCTGCTGAAGCTTTGAGACTGTTGAATTATTTTATTTTTTTCCTATTAATTTCTTTTTCCTGGCCTTTTGATGTTTTTAGAGCATACACTTCCTGTAACATGGAAAAATCTTGCTAATTTATCTTTATCTGGACCACTTAATTTTTACCATACAATCAAGCAAGTGAAATACTAACAATGAAAGATCATTTCTCTCAGAATCTGCTTTTCTTCAGTCTTGGTGAATGCAGTATACTGCATAACAAATATGAAGTTTAGAATGTGATGCTTTCTCATTCTTTTTGGACATTATATGGATTGCTTAGTTTATATAGTAGCGTCACAGACTCTAGCTCTTCCCTCAAGTTTTTGAAGGTCTTCAGGCAAAACTACTAGCCTGACAAACTTCAGTGAAAACACTGTAATGTCATCTTCCTCAAACTTTTCGTCCATTATAGAAACGGTACAAAGAAAACTGACATTCCCTTGAATCTAAAAACCTAAAGAAACCTCCTCCTGCAAGTGTAATGGAATGAATTATAATGAATAAAAAAATCTTGCATCTGAACATTTCTCCCTAAACGAAAGAACTACAAGAGAATCCACTACAGATGCCGCTATTATTATCAATTTAACATGAAAGGCACCAGACACAATAATGATAGATGGGCAACAGTATAGTACCTTTAAATGTATCTTGGAATTACAATATCCCATTGTGTTTCAGAAAATAATTGAAAATACCTACTATCAATGCCATTTCTACCTATAAATATATGTATATCTAATTATTACTTACTGACTTCACAAATCTATAATCCAGATAATGAGAGCACTTTGGACACTGCAGGTAGAAAATAGTAGGTCATCATTTTGTAGTGCCTTTGGGAACATCGCTAAGTACAAAGTTTCTGATCAACTAAATTGTCTGTCTGTTGAAGAACACTCTGGGTCACTGTGATCACCACAACTAGTAAGTCAGGGGAAGGCTACAAAGCAGGCAGCTTTCACAACGCCTTTCAGAGACCAAGAGCCAAGACTGAAACACAGTGAATGGAAAACCTCAGGAGAGGGAGGTAGGGTTTGTAATTGGGAGCTGTAAGACAGCATCTTCATCCTGGCATGTGTCTTTATGAAGGCAGCCCCATAAAGGCTACAGATACGCACAGGGAGATGGTGTGTTCTCTGAACAGCAGAGAAGGATGATGAGGAAGTGGAAGAAATTACAGCTACCACCCTAAGTGGAGCAAAAGCGTACTTCCATTGTAGTTATCTGGTTGAAGAACAGAAGAATGTTTTGGCGGTTTTTTTTCACTTAAAGAGGAATTTATGAAGCAACCCTGAGAAATTTGAGATTACTTTGCTAACACAATCAACCTTCTGCTTAGTGTTAAACAACACAAAGAGAATTCTGATAGCTGCAGGGAGGAAAAGGGATGGAAAAGAAAAATAACGAGACATCCTTTTGGGAAGTGGAGTTTTCAAGGCTACAATAGGGATTTCAAGGTCTCAAGGTGATGTAGAGACACAAATCATGTTACCTAAGAAGCTACGCAATTCTTTCCTGCAGGGAGCCATATACATTAATGCAGTGCCCAAGGTTGTCACTGGATGAAGGTCCTCCACAATATACATCCTCTCACAACAGGAAAGGTTCCTCGTTCTTCTCTAACATGTTGTGAAGTGCACAGCAACACACTGTGGGTTTCACAGCATTCTCCACAGCGGCATCAAACCCATCTCATAGCTGATACTAAGAGATCTTCAACACTTGCAGATACGCTAGACAGATAATCATTAGCGTCGCCCCACTTGGGGACATTAGATGAAAATGTATTTGAGCAACAGCCCTGTCCCAGCTGGCCACGGTGTTCCTTTGGGTTCTAGCAACGTCTAAGGCACTAAGGACAACAGCAAGTCAGGAGCAGAACAAACGGTGCACGGCCTCCTGACAGGAGCAGCCCACAGAAACCCTAAGAGCTTGCAATAAAGATATAAATAAGCATTTTAGTGCACGCTGTAAGGGGAAAGCTTCAGAACCGGCTCAGAGGACAGTACAGACCTCGCCACCGATTTCACCGAGAGATGTTATTAATATGATAATTCACAGTACACAAAAAGATCTTTGATACATCAGACAAGGATGAGTGCATAACACTGAAATCATAAGTTAAATTCACTATTGCCTGGTCATGTATTTTATTTTTGCCAGTCAAAGGACATTTGAATATGACTCAAATACAAAAAGCCCACAAAATATTTTAATATTTTGAGTTTGCATTAGTTCAATGCCTGGAAAACAGGCTACTCTAGCAATTTGACTGTTGACATTCGGGTGACAGAGGTGAGGGTAATATAAGAATCTCTGCAGACTATAACAACAGAGACAGCACATAAAATAGCAAAATAGAGAAAGTGACTCATCAAGGAAGCAGAGACTCTTCCACAAGTCAACCTGCTAATAAAGTAGTTGAGAAAGCTCAGAGTAAGTTTATGCTCTGTCCATGTAGAAAATTAGCACACTGACCTTCACTCTGGGATCCTCAATGCAAAAGTAGAGTGTCACCAAGGTCAACAATTACACACATGCACAGCAGCTGCACTATCATTCTTAATATTTGTTTCCTAGTATAGGAAAAATTAAAGTATACAGTAATATGAGAGAGCTGTAGAACTGTAGGATGGTAAAATTACAAAAACATCTGTTGTTTCTAAAGCCTAAAACAATCAAATGATTATTGCATTTCGCAATGTACAGTAAAAAACCGGTGATTTATGTTATTCCATATATATGTTTTAAAGAAGTTTGACATTAAAATAATGAATGATCAACATAAATGCAGCAGCAGTTACTTTTCTGCCTCTCACGTTTACCATAATAATTTATAATGAAACAAAAAAAGTGAAAAGTAATAAATATAATCTCATTTCATTTTGCTGATCAACAGCAATCAGGTAATGCGCTATTATATGATACAATCAATATAACAGGAAATTTATATAGAGATGGTTACTGCTACTTACTGGGTACCTGTATTGATATTTTAAATGTATAATTAGAATAATGACTCATTTGCCTTTCATCATAAAAGCAGAAAGCTTCAGACCTTGGGTTTAGACTTTCAGATGTAAAAGCTGTAACTTTGTTCTGACAGGACTTGTAGGAAGAATAGTTTCCCCGCCCACTTAAAAGGGACTTGAAACCACTCTGAAATACTACCCTTTAAAAAATATTCAAATTAAGAAACGTAAAGAGAGATTTCAATGGTGTTAAGCAAAGGAATAAAAGGCTGAGCACTAAATGAAAACACCTTCTTATACTGTCCATGCTGGAAAGATTTGAATAATATGTATTTTTACATTACTCTTCATACCATGGACCTTATTCAGGAAGATATTTATGCATGTTTCTAATCTCATTAAAGGCTTACTCACTGATGAGCTCATTGTATTTCAAGATGTGCTTTGTTTGTCCTGACATAATTCCTTTAGAGTTGTACTTTACAGATAAAATATAAAAATTATAGCATAAGTCATCTAATAGGATGCTCCATCTGTGACACTGACATTATAAGGTGTTTCAGAAGACATAAGAAAGCCTCAAGGGGAAATTTCCTCCTAACTCCAGGCAGTTAGCAGATGTCATTCATTCTCTTCAGAACAAATCAAAGCCAAATTATCTAATTTTTGAAACCTATCTAATGTGTTCTTGGCTGTTTCATTTTCCCATAAAAACCATCCTTTTTGAATATTTCCATAAACCTGATCAAGTTTAAGTTCCATTAGTTAGAACTGCTGGATTTCAAATGAAAAAACCCCACCCAAAACAAACAAACAAAAAAACCCCAAACCCCAAATCCAAACACAAAAACAAACCCAAAGGAATTCACAAGATCAGGGTTTAAGGACAGTAGAAGATGAAAGAAAGAATGGACATTTGTGTGTTCCTTCTGGGAGGGAGAGGTCTTGGCCTCTCCATGAAGCATAAATAGTTATCATAAATAAAGAGGGGAAAATGCTGCAGAAATTGTGTAATTTACTGGATAAGCAGTACATAAGTAGCAATTAGCAGATAAAAACTACCTTAGTACTACTGAAAATAAAAATCACAAACGGAAATCTAGACTAAAGCTTAAAAAATGTACTCTCATTCTTTCATCATACTTTTCAGACTTCTTTAAAATCTGTTGTTTACAGAAATTCAGCATCTTCTGCATTCTTTCCCTCCTTAAATGTAGGTGATTTGAATGCAACTTTATTTTGTACCAGAGAACCACAGGTAAACATCCAAATGTTTTGAGAATTATTACAAATTCTTTAGCAATGTTCATATTAAACACTTCAATTTTTACTGTTGAATATCATTCACTGGATGTCCTGAGAAGCTTTCACTGAAAATGTCCATGGCCCACAAACTGTGGAAGTATATTCCTTGTCTACTTTACTACCACACGTTTATATAATCTTTTATACTGGTTCTGAATTTGGCTTCCCATACCAGTTCCAGTCTCACTAGATTTTTGGGAGGTATTTAGAAATGCTCTGACCTATAGAATTACAAGTACAACATGGAAAAAAAAAAAAAAAAAAAAAAGAGGTGTGCTTTAAGGGACCTCAGGAAGAATTATCAATGACACAAAAATTAGATGAGCCCTAGTGACAGGAAACACACGGTGAAATGAGCCAGGGCACAGAAAACATCTGCCCGGGAAAGTTGTGATCTCTCCTAAGCCCTGCCTGGGAGCCCGCTCAAAGAATTTGAGCAAAGACAAGCAAGAGAAGTTATTCATTCTCATTTAACCTACTTCATCTTCTGATTAGCATTTGGTAATTGGCTGGAAAAAGTCCAATTTCTTGCTCAGTTGATGCTATTCAGGTATGCTGACTGCTATGGGTTAACACCCTGAGTATACGGCAATCTGTAGTAAGTGATTTAGGAATACAAATCTCACTGTAATTAAGTGGAATCCAAGTACCCAACAGGTAGGGATCTTTGATAATCCCAAGTGTTACACCATATTGCAAAGGATGACACCAAAAAGCTGTCAGAGTAACTCCAAAGAACAATAAGTAAACAAAGGAGAGAAATCTTGCTACCCCTTTCTCCTTTCAGCAGTAAAAGATCATCAAATCTGAAAGATTCAGTAAAAGCTTTATAAAGGGGAAAAGAAGATAAACTAAAAGAAAATAAATACATTTAAAATCAACTGTAAGCTCAGTATTTTTAGGCATAGATTTTAATTTTGGGTAAAATAGGCAATAGCAGGAATATTCTGAAAAAAAATGCAAAACAAGGTTAAGAGGTAGGGAAAATCTAGAAAACAAATACTACAAAACACTGGCAGTTCAGTTAAGCTACACTTCTGCTCTTCTGTAAGGAACAATGTCGAAGTAACAACAATTTTCCAAAGCTTTAAATGAACTCCAACTGTCTGCTCTGCAAATCTCAATCTGAATGAGCATCCTGAGGCATGCTATCATGTCTGAAAAAGCTCTTGTTGAATAAAGTCTCATCTGACCCCTGAGAATCAGTTCAGCTGAGAAATAACAATACAAAAAAATGTGCAGAAAGCTATTTTGACACATTTTTCCGAAGGTGGTTGATTTATTGTGTTGATCTTTTTTTCACCAAAAATGTCCCCAATGTTTGGTCAGGATGAACATCCTAAGACACAACAAGAAACTTTGCAGCAGCGTATCAGCCTCAACAAGAAACTAATGACTAACAGCAGTGTGGATGCTACCTTCTGTTAACTGAATCGAGGTAGGTGGCATTAACTGGTAAACAAGTAATTATATTTTTATATTGAGAAAAAGTAGGAATTCTGTAAAACCAAATAACAAGTGGACTGTAATATTGATGGCAACCAGTCATGAAGTTTAAATTTCAGTGAAGCTTGATTTGATACTGGAAGGCTAACTGCATCCTTCCAGTTTCATTAAAAAATGTAAAGAAAGGCTTTTATGGAGATACAGAAGTGGTTTCTACTGACTCTCATCCACTGAAAAGTTCTTATTGAGGCCAAGGATTTGAGGTCAATCCTCTAGTTTCAGAAAGTTAATCGAGTGATTAAACTTTGACTAGAAATTTCAGGGATAAAGTTCTTCCAACTGAGCTTAACCTCAGCACGTGTGATGGAATTAAAATTTACTAAATCCTCACTTCCCTGAAAGTCTTGTGTTCGAAACAAAATTGATGAAGTGTTGCGACCATCCCAACCTTACACCATATATAATTAACACAACGACAGGTTAATCATATTCAATTGCTTCTCCTGTTCTCAGTGGCTGTTGTATCATATTTGACAAAAGTTAATTTAGACCTTGCTCCCGCCGGTGCAAATGTAAATACTCAGTTCTGTTTTGCTCTACAGAGATTAATAAATGTGTATTGATCTACCCACATGCATCCACTTGAAACCAAGGCCACTAATTAGATCCTAAATGTGCCAGGAAATTTGAGTTTCAGTTATGGGTTCTGCCACAAACGTGTGATGCACTTTAAAACTCTTGCCTGAAATGTATCGAGGGAGCACAAAAAATATTACTGAGTTCCATTTCACATCAGCTAATCAAAATTTCTGAAAAAAAAGAAATTTTAAAAAACCTTTTCTTTTTGACCTTCAGTAAATTCTTCTACAAATTCTTTCATATGCCTCATACAGTTTTTTCTGTTTTTCTCACAAAACTATTCCAGCATATTCATATCATTCTTATTCCTGACTTAGTTATAATCATGCCACATGCAAAGTTATGATGTTAGATCTTCAGACTGTGACACATAATGACTAGTGTAACTGTGGTTCAAAGCAGAGGGTGAGGAGAAATGGTTCTGTTCACAGCTCAGACCACAAGTCAGACCATTAAAATTAGTCATCTCACACACATAGTTAAAATTTTGATTTTAGCAGATTTTAGAAAAACTTACAGATTACACAGATATTGAAAAATGCCAAAAATCCTTTTGCTTTTGAAAAACAAAACCAAATACCCCAAACATGTTTAAATGTCCCTTGGTCACAAATTAAAAAGACTTGTAGAGCTTATGGAAAGTGCAGTTCAATTGCAACTACTGCAGCCGCGTTTGCCTGAGCCTGCCTAAGCTGGAAGAAAAACATTGAGCAGAACCAAACAAGGCTTTTCATGTTTTTTCCTCCTTATATCTCTTAACACAACAAGCTAGACCTTCTGTTTGGAGGTTTGCAGTTAGCTCCAAAAAGTTGGGTGAGCTGTTACTGTGCAATGCTCACACTTGCTGCGCGTGGTCTTAATCCACGTAGCTGCTGAAGTTTCTGAGGATCGCAGGCGTTGTCTGTACGCCTTTATTGCCCGCTCGAGTTCAGCTCCCATGTGAGCTCTGCGAGAAGCGTCAGGTCACAACGCGATGCCGTCCTCAAGTGCCACTGAGAGAGGCTAGTAAGTCTTGCTGCCAGCGAGCCTACTTAGCTCAGGCTGTACACCGATAATTTAGTCTGAAGCTTTAATGCCTCCAGCTCCAAAGCTGGTTTGCAGTGTGCAAGATTACTAGAATAAGCTGTCCCACAGTTCAACCCCCAATCCTCTTGGCATAGTTCCTGGCTGTGGCATCTGCCCATTAATATTTGACAGGAAAGCAGTCCAAAAGCCAAACAGTTTTAGGCCTCCAAGACCAGTGCTGACCTTATTTCTCATAATACACAAGAATTTCTGTTCCATGTGTTCTTTAGATTCACTGTGAAAGAGAATATGTATAACACAGTACAGCTTTACCTAGTAGCATAAAGAAATACACGGACCTATGAAAAAAAATAATCCCCTCGCCCCTGAAATTAAAACCAAAAAAAGAAAAAAAACCACTTTTGCATAGCTTTCCTCACTGTTCTGGATAGTTTTCCCTAGAATCAAGACCTCTCCAACTTCTCCCAGAGCTTGTAACTCTTCTTAGGATTCTTCAAGTCTTAGCATAAGATCCTCCAAATCCCTGCTTTTCTCTTGCCAACAGTTTCTTGTGACTGTCAGGTGGCTTTCCTGCATTCCTGTGCCCTCCTCCTCTGTCCTTGCATATTCATTCTCTGCTCTGATAAACACCAGAGAAGACAGGCAGGAGACCAGATTGGATGTTTAAAGGCGCAGTTGCACGTGCATCCCCTTTAACAGCAGTATGGTTTGAGCAATGTCTGTTCTCCCTCTCTCCTACCCCCACAGTTAATCATTCTTTCCTCCCTTAGTTATGTTGGCAAAAATATTTTTGAGGCTGCAAAATGAACCAGATGAGGAAATGGATCTGAGTTGGAATTTATGCTGAAAAAAGTGGGCAGAAAAAAAAGAACTAACTGCTAAATCCAAGAGCTGCTTAATTTGATGTTCCTGCAGAGGGAAAGGCCTACATAACTGCTGTTTCAAAGCTACTTTTGATAACATACCAGTGAAGTTGCTGTTAACTAGAAGATATGGGTTGCAAACGGTTACCAGAACACTACGTCTAAATGTTACTTTATGTATGGCATGTCTTCTAATGGATCATTATTTTTGTCAAGTGAATCATCAGTGGTCTTCAAATGTGTGATTAGTCTGTGGTAATGGGACTTAGGCTGTCAGAAACCTTGAAGAAAAACAGCAGATTTAAACGCAGGTCCCCAAAAAGTACAAACACCAGATGATAGCAAATGCCTTGACAGTGGGGAAACAGGACAATGGCAAAGCTGCCAGGGCTATACATGCAAATCAGAAATGGCCCATTGCTAGTCACTAAGGGAGCTGGGGAAAAAAAATGGTTTTAGCAGTAAATAAAGATCAAGTTACAGACTGCGTTAACAAAACAATAAAAATTAACCAAAGCAGACCCCAATTGTGGAGGAAGAAACACCTTGGGTCACATCACACTCTTCCCACCAAATAGAAGAAAAAAATCATCAACGTTAACAATTTCTGGGGAAGAACTTGAGGTGCTTACCACGCACCATAACTTCACCCTGCTTTTTTGCTAAATAAGACCACTCCCATCAGTCTTAGCACCTGAGAGGCTTTAAGAAAGGCAAGGGTAACACCAGAGAATGGGGTACATTGGAAAGTTTGTTTATATCAGTTCTAACTGTATCATGATTGGGAATGAGCTGTAATAGTTGCATAATTTGGTCTGTAAGTATTAATATCATTGCAACAAGACTAATAGTTCTTTGAGTAGGCTTAAGACTTCAACAAGATCAAGAACAAATTCTTGATTTTTCATACACAGCGTGTTTCTTTAGGCCACATGAAATACATGGGGTGCTTGATACGCACACTGCCCTTAAGGACTGACTGTTAAAACTAAGATGCAAAGTTGTGGCTTGAGATTAGATAAATTTGCCCTGATGCCCAATTCTCATCTTTATCCTTTTGACTCTACAAGTTAATGAATAGAAGGAAAAAAGCTGCTGGCTGTTCTCAGAACACCTTCCTTACGAGAAGGACATTAGTAACACTGATCAGGAATTGCACCTCTCCTTTTCTGATGTGATCAGTAACAAAAAAAATGAACAGTACTGACTCTAAAATCATCCTTAAACACGGATTTACAAAGAGGAAGCATAGGCCATACATCTCCAAACTACTGTTTTATGTTAAAAAGAGATCAAAGCTTCTGCTTTCGCTTTCTCTGTACTGTCAAAGAGGTGTAAAAAAATTAACTGAAAGTTTAATAGCAATTGTAAACAGCTGCAATGTAGCTCTAAAATACTTCTGCAGTTTCATCTTGTCTGAATACAGTAAGAAACAGCAATGTTGATAGCATTTTTCTTGATATTTTATACCGCACATCAAATATCACAGCTATATTATTTTCTGTCTCCTCACCTCAAGTCCTGCTTTAGAGACCATTATTGTTTTGAGGTTTGTACATCAGTTTACCAAAGAAAGACAACAGAAAGAAAGATTAGATATATAAACATCTAGCAGGATATTTTTGTATTTACATGTCCCATGGTCCTAAAGCAAAGCTAGGTATTAAAACTTTGCAAGTAATCTCTTCTTCCTCATGTTTTTCTCCCAGGAAATAATTCACAGATAAAAGTTGATGCAAAGAGACAGCAAGCATTCTTGTTGTTCACTATCATATTCTCAAACATCACTTGCATAACTAAGCTAACAAAATCATAGGACTAAAAGCTTGGTTATGTGTCACATAAAAAAACTTGGAAAATTACATAACAACAGTGTTAACCTCCTGAGGTGACTGTAAGATCAGATTGCAAGACTTAACTGCTTAAAATATTGAAAAATGTTTATTTGACAACTCTCTTAATGCTTCCCCCCAATACTAGAAAAAAAATCTGTTGAATGCATAAAGAACTGGATATGGTTATTCATACCTTCCAACAAAACTTGTTCTATACTGTAAAAGTGAATCATTAGCCACAGTACATACAAGCTATGAACAATGAATGTAAATTAAATACACATGTAGAGATAGATAGTTGTTTAGCATTTCTATAAAACACATTCAAATGACTGAAAATATGGACAAGAACTTTTTGATTAAGAGTCAACACTAGGAAATAATTACAACAGAAACAAAAGTCAATTGCCTATTCAAAATCATATTGTAATTTGAAAAGAAAAAATAAATAATGGCTGACAAATTATTTGTATGAACATCTGTATAAATTACTTGTTTAAAGAGTTATCAAAAATTACTCTGCCTGATTTCCTGTTTCCAATCCTGTTCTATCCATATCTCTCACTGTTTTTTCTTGCTGAGTTGCTTCTGGCAATCATTACCTTACAGCTATCTCCTCCAAGTGCTGCTCAGCTACTAAGGAATATAAATGTTTTAGATTTAAGTGCTGGAAAGAGATGGGATTTACTAGCATCCTCAAAATCATGAGTAAAGCCAGTATTTTAGGTTTTAATTAAAATCTGTGGAAGTTCCAGTCTCCTAATCTTCTGCATCATGCTGTTCTGTCACTATATGGCGTGGACTCCAAAGAAGAGTGGTAGTAGTAGAGGTAAGGTAAGTCCTGACACGGGCAGAAAGGTTAGTCAAGCCCTTTTATTGTTGCCACCTTGGCAACCATCCATTTTTTTCCCACTACACACAGAAAAGCTACCAGAGTTTAACGAATGTAATACAAGTTGAAATAAAATAAAATTTCTGTGATAGCATTTTCATAGAACATAATAAATTGCGGTTGTACCTAAAAATGGTAAGACAAATTGTATACATTTTCTGGTATTATTGACAACCACATAGGAAAATGAATCAATACCTAAGCTATCTTCTTTAAGTGATGAAGTCCGGTATCAAGTGTTTTTGTATTTTATAAAGGCAGTATTATTAGATTAAAAAGCAAAGCTTCTCTGCAGATTAAACCTTTTAACATCTTTGTCATTACAAAAATACTAAAGCTGATATTTGTTACAATATTATGGGTAATGTTTTCACAGGAGGCTGAAAGTTAAGTCAATTAAAAGCTTCAATCTGAAATGACAAATGGCTTCAATGAAATGCCACGGATAATGCAACACAAGAATATATTACACATCTTTACCAATTGTTTCAATAATATATATATAATGTGCAATTTATCTATACAGTGCACAGAATAAAATTAGGACATAAAAATTGCGAACACTTATCCTCAGTTTTGAGACAGAACACTGGAAGCAGTTTCTATTTATTAGCTTGAAAGGTTTATACTAAGAATGAACTATTTCTAATAAAGAACAACTTAATGAATGAACATACCTAGAACGCTAGTAAAAAGCGACACACTACACCTAAAACACATTAAGTAAAAAACTGATGAAACGAGATACAGCGAGGCTACATCAGGCAACAAGGCAGCGAAGAGCAGATCAGAATGTTTCCAGCCAGCAGGACACTGCGCAGCTGCCTGAGTGCCACACAAACAGGGGAGCACTTCAGTGATTTCAATGACATCCCATTTTGCCTAAGCAATATGCCTACATAAACACTGAAGGTCTGGATCCAGTTAACTGTGTTTGGGAGGGAAAAAAAGAAAAATTTTAAAAAAAAAAAAAAAAAGGACAGAAAGAGGGGGCATTGATCTGGAGCAACCTGAGAAAACATGAACGGAAATTTAGATTTTGCTGTTATGTGGTCCAAGCTCATGAGGATTGTACAAAATGTAAATGCCAGTGACCTGCAAACCACATCCCATAGAGCTCTGCAGGGTATGAGAATGATATAGAGCATGAGTTTCTAAACCGCAGCATACGTGCCACTACTGATAGACAAGCCTCTCTTTACAAATGCTGCCACTGCCTTTAGTCCTGTGTGGAGGGGGAGAGAGGACAGGCGGGCTGCAGGGGTAGTTCCCAAGGGTCTTGCTCTATTCTTGTTACTGTTGAGGAATAATTTACATCCCAGATTATAAAAATCTTAGTATTTATGACCAAAATTTAGATGCATAGAACATAGCTGATATATTGGAAAATGAGAAAACTGAAATATAAGGACCATCAAACAAAAGGAAGAAAAATGATAGCAGATGACTATAGCAGAAGCCAAGAACACAAAAGTAACGTGCTCAAAGAAGAGACTATGACTGGTTCCTCAACACCTAACATTGGCTGAAAACTGTAATAGTGTCAGAAATATTCCAAGAATGTGAACAAATACTGTTAAACTGTTCATTTACTTTTTGTTCCTCACATCTTCAAGAATCATCTCTATTCCACAGTGACAGTTTGCTGGAGTAGTAAGTCACAGGAAACAAAAAAGAATGTGAAAGACAAATAATACTGAAGAATGAACTTTCTTTAACTATGTCTTTAGGTCATCAATCAGGAAACAAAAATAAAACTCCAGATTATTTTTTTAAAGAAGACTAGCAAAATACAAGAGTAAAATACATCGTGATAGGTAAAGAATAAATGTTAACAGAGAGGAAGTAGAGAAAAATATCTTTTTCTCTATGTTCTAAGACTTAAGTACTTTTAAAGTTCAACCTTTTATTTCAAGCTGTAACAAAGCATATACGGCATGACATAAGATGAATCACTCTTAATTCACAATATGAGATTTCTTTCGATATATGAAATTATGTCTGTCCTTGGAGGTTGCGGTTTAACTAGTTTCTATTTTATTTAGTACTTATGATCCTGACAGCGGGCTGCCTTGGGCATCATTTCCACTTAATTCAGAAAAACAACATTCCTTATTCATGCACTGTCTGATCAAAGGCTTACATTTAGCACAACACACATTTAAAAAAGCATATTTTGAGTAGATTTCTTACAGCTAAATGAGAAACTGAGCCCAACTCATGGAAAATGTATTAGTTCAGGTCATACTGGTTTTGCAATTTGTGCACAAAGTTGCCTTGCCAAATTTATAGCATTCAAAATAGAAAAGAAAAAAGGTATGGTATGACATGGATACATAATGGCATAAATACAGGCATAACAATCACTGAATAGAAAAAAATATGAGGTGAGCCTTCTTACTTCTTTTGAGTGGTTTGCATTTGCATTATTTATATTATTTGCATGCTGATTAAAAGCACTTTGGGCATAAAGGATTCCAGGCATTCCCATAATTGCATTAGCGCTGATGGATCTTTGGGCCCAGCAGTCACAAGAATGTGCAGACGGAATGAAATGCCAATTACTTTGCCTTGAGTATTATGGGCAGATTGCTTGTATTTAGACAAGCCCGCGTGTACCATCAATCACTGCCTGTCAAAGTACGTAACAAAGTTCTACTTAAACCACTGGAGTAAGATAAGGTCAAGTCAATCATATTCAATTTCTGGGTTGTTTTAAATATCTGATACACCTCATACAGCCACTGACAAAACAAGTAAGTTTTCTGTATGGTTACATAAACTAGTATCTCTTAAATCAGAATATTTTCTTGAAATTTGGTGTGACTGTCTATCTGACCTTTGCTATCCTCTCAAGAGTCTTGCAATCAAGGTGCCCTGGCTCCCAGCAGTGCTCATGGTGTAGGTAAGGCAGAATACAATTTAAATATTTCACAGCTAAACATCAAAACAAATTCTGGATGGGCTTTTATTTGTTTTGCTGTGCTGAAACTAATAAGCAGATGCAGTTTGATCTAGTGAAAGACACAACCGTATGGAAGTGAATCGGTTATTTTAAGGACCTGTGAACTGACAATGTTTCTAGACTACAATTAATGTCATGGACTCAAGACAAGCACCATCCCAGCTTACAGTGTTCTGGTGCCAGCTTTATTTTATTGGTATTTCAAGTTTGTTATGCTTGATAAACTGGGTGTGACCAGAAACACTTCATTTGTTTTACTCTAGCTGCCAAAGAGCAGACAGGCAAAATAGTGTTCAATATGGTATTGAATGAGTTTTCTTTGCTTAACTTCTTACTTCTGTTAAGTATCTATTTGGTCAAAAAGACAGGAAAATGGCAAAATTTGTAAAGTTTAAGTTTCATATATGAGTAACATGAATATAAGTTAAAAAACAATTCTTGCAACCATATACATCTTAGATTTCATCGATGATAAAACCCAGTAATTTTCTCCAATTTAGAATATTTCCAACTTTCTGCTAAATAAATAAATCTCTCTGCTGACAGTTTGCTGTCCACTCAGAAACACTTAGACATAAGTGTAAAAATCTCACTTTAAGTTATAATTTTCAACTAGAGGTTTTTACTGTGGGAATTTATCTTACTTAATCATTGTCAAAGAGATCGTAGCACAACTTAAGCAACTTAATTTCCAGTATCTTTCAAGTGAGAAATCCGAAGGAGAAAGAGCTTGGAGATAAATTATCATTTGGTTCTTAGGGCCAGCCTTAGAGGCCTTTCAAAACAGATTTGTCTCCAGATCTCTGATAATAGGAGCTGGAACAATGTGTCCTTTTCTTTAGTCTAAAGAATGAATCCCTATATCCAGATCCATTTTGTCCTTGAAGCAGTTTGCACGTTCATTGATTCTTTGACAGCCTTTCACTTGTTCAGACTGAGATTCCCTCTTTTTCCAATATTCAGCATATGTTACACAATCAATTCTCTTAGTCCAGAAAGTCCATTTCACTCTTGCACATTATTAACTATCCCTTTCTTTCACTTTATCCTAAAAACTATATAAGATGATAAAAATCCTAATATCAACAAAACTGGATTTTTTCCTCTGTGAAACAGAAGATTCTTTAAACCCCTCATTACAGAGAAAAAGAAGAGGCTTTTTGAGAAACTGTGATGGAGTTAATCTCCAATTTTTGAAACAGCATTTATCTACAGTAGTCTCCAAATCCGCATTTCTGGCATTGCTTCTGGACAAGCCAATTTTTTTTTTTTTTTTTTTTTTCTCCCCAGGCTTTGCCCCTTACTTGTAATACCCATGTCCCTGGATTGTGAAGCGCTGCTTCAGCCTCCCTTGACTGCAGCCCACGTGGCTCAGCAGTCACACAGAGCCCAGGAACCCAGCCAGGTTGGGCTGCCGTCACTGCCCCAGTGCCCAGCACAAACTACTGCAATCCCAACACCACCAGCATCCAGGGACTTGTGCAAGATCCTCTCACTTTTTAATCTCCCCCATTATACGCCATACATATTATTGGATATACGCTTCTCAAGTTGCATGAACCCGAGGTTGTGTTCTCTTGAGTATTTTCTCTAGTCTTCAATCAAGTTTTTAGATTTACTTCTCCTTCCTATGTTTTATTATTCTGTTGTTTTCGCATGCTAATTGAAAACAGAATTAACTTCCTGGTTTGCTTTCTCAGTGAGGCAAATGGAATTCATCACCTCCACCACAAATTAATACAATACAGCTAGCAAAAACATTTATATATATACTTGGAAAACTTGTAACACACTTCATGTCACTGGTAGGTATATGAATAATTCACAGATTCAATTACTCAGTGACAGAGTCACCATACAAACTCAAAAAAATTAATCGGTTATTTCTTAGTGTGAGGGAAGGCAGCCCTCTATACTCAGCATCCAAAAGAGTGTTGTAGGTAGAAAAAGGAACAGGAGGTTTTAGGGACAACTGGAGGATGGGAAAAGAAGATTGTTTTCTTTATGGTTCTGAATTCTTGGCATTTAAGCTGAACAAAGTTTAAGCAGTAGATGAACCTGGGGACTTTATCTGCAGAGTAGCAATTTGATTTGACCCTCACCCACAGAAAAGACAAAATTCTTCAAAATGAGACATTTCCTAAAGTAACTGTGACAAAGCAAACAAATTAACAGTCAATTTCACAAATGAGCATATCGTTGCTATGATGGGGGGGTCTACAAAAGGTCTGCCAACTCTTGGCAGAAGCTGAAGGGAGACCACAGCAGGGCAGGAGACCTCAGACAGACATTTCATTAAAACTGCTGAGGAAAAAAAACACAAAAAACCAAAAACAGATCGCCAAACTCCCCCCAAAACCCCCACACCACAAAACAGTTCAGATCTAAGCACCAACATTTCAGTCTTCGCCAAGGGAGGAAGGAATGTTTGTGTTTCCCCTTCAAGAGGGAGAGCAAGTTGATATGTCAGTCACTGGAAAACAGGCAGCCAGTTTGGAGCAGAGTTACTAAATCCATTGAGTACTTTATGAACAGGCTCAAAGTCGTATGATTTTGTATGAAATCTGATTTTCACTTGCACAGTGAAAACGTATAAGCTTGAAACATTTAAACATTACATATTAAAGATATGAGAAGAAAGGTCACAAACTCTTTGAAGTCCAAAAAGTAACTTGGGTTATTATCTAATTTAATTTTTAAGAGAGAGATAAGAATTAGCACAGGTACAGGAAAAAGATAAGACAGTGACACATTTCCATCTAAGTAATGATAAGCCTACGTGCTATCAAACTGCAGATATGGTAATTATTTGTTAACACACAACCCAGAGTGATTAAGCAAGCAAACTTGCATTTACCCCAGGGAATCATTCACATATTTGGAAAGACTTGCATTTCAATTTTTTTTTTTAATATTTTTTTTTTAAACCAAACAAATACACATTGCCTTTTCTTAATTCTAATAAAGGTTTGATTCTAATGACCTTGCCACAGGACAGGAAAAGGTCATTCTAACTCCAACAACAGAAAAATTTTAGCTAAGTGGTCAAAATTACTAATGGGACAGAAAAGAGTGCTGACTTGTACATGCAAAAAAAACCCCAACCAACCAACCAAACAAAAAAACCCCAAAAACCACAAACAAAAAAGTCAATTTCTGCCCCTCACAGCAGAAACAGTTTTTGCATGTTTGGACTGAAGTGCCCATCAGCTCTGATATAGTTTGCCAAGGGAAAGGTATAGATAACATTTGCTTTGATGATTAAACTCCACAAGACAACATTACAGGTAGATAATAATATTTTTTTAAATTACAGATAATAATTCAGCATATTTTATTTTTCCAGTAGTGAGTTCTTCAGTGAAAATTCAGTATTTGTGTATTAGGAAATTCCCTTTCACGTTTAAATTCAATTCTTTCTAAACTTTATTAACTTTGAGACTAGCACAACAGTTTTGAATCAAACTTTCAGTAACTGGATGTGAAAAAGCATTTGTTAAATGGTGAAATCTCTGTTAATATGAAAGGAGCAATTTCACTTTTAGGAAAAGAATACATGACACAAGTATTCTGTAGCCTGAAATATGTATAAAAATGATTCAAATTATAGTGAAATTTTAAAGCTAGAAGTATTCAGCTACGGGTGGCACAGAACCTTGCAGGGGTTTTACTTTTAATGCACTGTTAGTGAACTGCTTCTGAATATAGAATCATATTATGGTTTGGGTTGGAAGGGACCTCAAAGATCATCTAGTTCCAACCCCCCTGCCATGGGCAAGGACACCCCCCCCCCCCCCCCCCCCCACTAGACCACATTGCCCAAAGCCCCATCCAGCCTGGCCTTGAACACTTCCAAGGATGGGGCATCCACAACCTCTCTGGGCAACCTGTTCCAGTGCCTCACCACCCTCACAGGAAACAATTTCTTTCTAACATCTAATCTAAATCGACCCTCCTTCAGCTTGAACCCATCACCCCTTGTCCTGTCACTACACTCCCTGATAAACAGTCCCTCTCCAGCTTTCCTGTAGGCCCCTTCAGGTACTGGAAGGCCGCCATGAGATCTCCCTGGAGCCTTCTCTTCTCCAGGCTGAACAACCCCAACTCTCTCAGCCTGTCCTCACAGGAGAGGGGCTCCATCCCTCTGATCAGCTTCGTGGCCCTCCTCTGGACTCGCTCCAACAGCTCCATGTCTCTCCTGTACTGGGGCCCCCAGAGCTGGACGCAGTACTCCAGGTGGGGTCTCACAAGAGTATCCTGAAAACAACTGTCTTAAAAAAAACAAACAGGGTTCTCTAGGAATTAGTGATTGATTCTATAAACTGCTGGAATAAATAGAAAACATTTACAAATAAAAAAATATTTCTTGAATAAATATTTTTTAAAAAATGGAAAAGTTAAATGTGGCAACAAAACCAAATGCAAATAAAAACAACACTTGCACCATTGCCAAGATTATTCGAAATTATTCAGACTTTGTTTTCTAAAAGGTGATTTTGGTAGTGGTGATAAATTCAACTCAAATGTGATGTATGCAAACTAGAATTAAATTAACTGGATTACCTGCAAATTGGAGCACATCTTATTTGTTATTTCCTTGCATGCAAAAGTGAAGATAACGTTTTAAAAAGCATGGACAACATTACAATTTATTACTGCAGCACAATCATGACCTACTGTATAAAGCAATTAGGCAGCTGCAAAAAATGCCTGCATAATCATCCTTTCTAGTTTTGGCTCCTTCATAAAATTGTATTCTAGAATCTTAGCTTCACCAACCCCAAATTCTCTAGTCCATATGCCGGAGACAATAACCTTCAAAGAGTTTGGTCAGGTTTACAGTGATGCCTGTGGAGGGCTGCAGACAGGCTGACGTAACAATTCAGAGGTGTGAACTGATCCTATTTGTCAAAACAGGTGCTAATAAAAAAAGCAAAATTATAACGATTTAAAAGTCAGTGTAAATTGTTTCATCGCCGAACATCACAGGGGAAAAAGGCACTAGTGAATCTATTGTTACTAAATGCAGCAGCAAGGAGTGACCTGGTGGATAGAGAGCACAATATGATACTTCTGTCAAAGGCTGCTGGAGGTGGGAATGAGCTATGAATAATTTCTCAACTAGAATTTAGAGTAATATCTGTCTTATTCCAAGACAGATGCAAGAGGAACAGACATAAATTTATAGAACTGCAAATGAACCAACAACACGCTGGGCTCACCCTGATTCTCCACCAAGTTAAATCCTGTTGCATTTCATTATTTGAAGCCTGGGAGTGTTTGACACATCTTGTTCCCGCTTTGCTCTTCTGCTGTTTGCTCAGCTCTGGGAGCAGCACAGCTCTCTCCTCCTTAACCTGGAGGCAAGGTGGGCCAGGCCAGTTCCCCTTGGCCCCCATGGGGCAGGATCCAGGAGGTGGCAAACACCAACTACAGGCTAGAGACTCCCAAAGACAATTTCCAGCCCTCCCCCTGTAAATCAGTGCCTGAGCATCCTGTGGGTAACACGAGCTTAATTCGTAGAACTTAGTTTTTCTAAAATGTAGCCTACGGTTTTTGTCATTGTGTTAATTGTTATTTTGAAACATCGCTACTATACTTCAAGTTCTCAACTGCTCCATAAAAAAATTCATCACCAGGTGTTATTAACATTTAAATATCCCACTCGTTTAAATAAGGCGCTGTTTTCTTCCTATCAATACAGTGAGCGCAACTTTACATAATTTCACAAAATCCGTTTTAGATATTTAAAACTGATTATATTTTTTTTTGTTTGACAAAGCAATTTGTGCAGGAGCTTCATCCTATAAGCTTCATCCTTCTTAGCTGAGATTACTCAGTCCCTTTCAAACAATGTGTAGTAAATTGCTAATTATAGTCAATTAAACCATACAATATGAAGCGGTTTTATACTATGCAGTTCTTTCAACCGTATGAAATGACTAATAAATGCTATAAAACAACAAAACCTATAAAGACTTTTTAAAAGTAACAACATACCTTGCACACAATCGATAAGTCATAGAGATTCCCTAACAACAAACGCATTCTGGCACCTGTGTAACTGCAGTTACACTTTACATTACATTACAGTGACGATTAAAGCAGTACACTCTACCACCAATTTCAGTGAAAACAGTTTTAAAAATATTTTTTCTGTTCCCTTTTTGAGGTTTAATTTTACCCTCAAAGAAGGATGATTTCCACATATATAAAACTCAAAATATCCAACCCACAACTCCAATGTCCCTACCTCTTTGCAGGGCAAATAGAAAACAGATGGTGTCTTTTCTAGCAATAAGCTAGGTAATCCATATTCCCTTCTAGAGATACTAGCCTTGTACCTCTTATGTTTCCTTTTATCTGGCCCGTTAGCTGTGATATCATCCTACTTTTACTGCTGGTTCTCCAGACAATTAACCACTAATTTTTGGCTTGCTTCTTTGTGAATTAAATGCAAAATTAGATGGTTTAACGTGTCTTCTGCAACTCTGTACCACATCACTGCTGGGAGTTTTCTGAACAGCATCCGAGCAGTGTATCTTATTTATTTTAGCCTTACACATCTAAGTGAAAGCTTTAAAGAAAGTCTTCAGAAGATTTTACCCCTGTAAATGGAGGAGAATGGGCTAATCAACCAAGTACAATAAATAACTGATAGAAGAAACAGCAACAATAATATATCAAACACATGACTGTTAATTGATTCTGCCAAGTACCTTCTCACTAATAACAGGTCATACTTCTACTATATATCAATAAGTATATGCAATACACAGCCTTCAAGAAAGAGCAATCACTGCTTCTAACAAGCAGATCGCTCTAATCATCACTTGTTTGCTTAAACATTTTGATAAAACACCCCACCACTGAAACAGGAATAAATGCCACTTCGTTTCACTGGCTCTCTCCTACGTGCTCTGGCTAACATTAACCTGCACCGAGACCTCAGGGCAGGAACATGCTGTGGTGCTCTCTGGAGCGTGCTCCATGGTCACTGCCAGCCACGAGGCTGGCTGATTCTCATGAGAACCACGGCATGTGAAAGCGGGAGAAGAAGAAAGAGGAGGACTGGAGTGTGCCTAGGTCTCAGCCCAACTTGGAGTCAGGGCACACGCTTAAATCCAGAGTCAGGCAAGTGTATCTGGGTGCCAGAGTGGAACCTAGCTCTAGCTGCCTTGGAGTTGAATGGTGTGAATGTACTTACTGCTTTTCTCACTGAGCTTTTGAAAGGATTAGATAGTTAATATTTTAAAACCTTTAAAAGATTAAAAAGTTGCAAAAGATTAGCAAAGTGACCTTGCAAGTTTTAGTTGTTTACAAACCTCACTTAATGAACTCTATTTGTTTATATTCACAGGTGTAACAAAGATATACTTCAGTCTTTGGAATCAGAAATTAAGATACATATTATATCTGTCCCCTCAAATATTGTAAATCTATAATACTACTACACACACAAAGAATAATTAAACAGAACTTCATTTTCTGATCAAAATCTAATTTCATGCTCAGTTTTTTATTTGCTTACGTCAGTATTATCATGGAATAAATATGTCCATAGACTGAGTAGTTTGGAAGTTAAATGGAAAAAAATATATATATACACACACATATGCAGATTTAGATTTATTTAATCACAAATAAAACCCAGTGTATTTTACTACAGTCTGGAACTGTACAATGTTACCTTAATCATCAACAGAAGGCAAAAATCTATTTAACAAATGTTTCCAAAAAGCACTCAAAATGTAGATTTCAATGTGCTGACTAAAGCTGGAGCAAACCGCTAAGCAAATAAAACAACTGAACCTTTGTTATTGATAGAGAGCTCTCAGACAGACCCAGGTTTCAGTGGCATACTAAACAGATTACTGGAACCACAACCAAGAAAACTCACAACTGGTGTCGATTTAATTTTCAGAATTTTACAGAAGACGGAAACATCTATTATTTTTCAAAGAGGTGTAGCTCATAAATGAGTTATCACAAAGGCTTTTTCCCCCCAGCATTTTCTTCTCTAGGTTCCATTAGCTATTTCACAGAAACATGTGCGGAACAAAAAGTCCTTACAATTACATCCCCACACCCCAAAAAGCCTCCATGGATGCTACACGTATAGATCCCATCAGAAACAACGGACAGACTTTTAGCTCCTTTTCATTTAAACAACAAAGCTACAATAGGAGCTGCTCTCTTTTGAGGCTATATTTCATACATAACATTGCCACATAAACTGCTTTAAGATAAAATAATGGTTACTGCTCAGCCAGATCAATTTTCCAATATCATTCACCTTTAGTTTCACAAACAATTAATGCAGCAAATGTTGCCTGGGCCATCACTGCCTCTTCAAATGTGCTTACTGAATGCACAGCTTCAAAATCAATGCAAATTCTTTTCCAACAACGTGAGCCGCTTGGCTATGTTCAGGACAAGTAGCATGGGCCAACTGGAAGCAGATATGTAAGAATAAACAGCTGGTGAAGAAGATCTGCTGTCCATGTTTCACACATTTCCACAACAAATCTCGCCTCTCTTCAGCTGATAAAGCTGGAAAACCACACTAAGCAGTACTAGAGAAATGCTGCTTTAATTTACAGATTCTTGTTGCTCAACTCTGAACTTCAACTGGTTAGAAAGATTCTTTGGAACAGACAGAAAACCAAAATGAGTAGTTTCTAAAACATTGATGTGATATATTCCCCACATAAATGGGCTGATTTACTCTTGCGGGTAAAAAGGGGTTACAAACAAGGAGGATCCAGAATCCTCAAAATAATTGATACCTTTGTGGAGTTCTGTAAGAGAAAACAGCCAGTCTGGAAAACAGACTTTAACAAAACTAAAAGAAAAGTGAGAAGTGCCACTTCCATCAAGAAAATCATGTTGTGAACATGTACATGTAAGCAATTATAACAAAATACATCCAGAGGACAAAAAATTCATTTTGCCACCCTGCCAGCAGCAAAACAGACAGAAGGTCATATTTTTATATACTTACAACAAGAAGTAAAGACTACAACTTTAATGACTCAGGTTTGTTGTATGCAAGAAGTCTTTAGACCTCTGCATTAAAAAACCCCACTATTTTTCACACTTTTTTAACGTCAGGATGGAGAAACGCCTACAACCAGATGTAAACTTCATGGCTTGCATGTAGCTTTACGCTTTAACTGTGATCCATTCTGCTTACAAAGAAAGGCATAGCATTTTTTTAAGTTAGTAAACCTTTTTGGTTTTTACTTCTCAGCCAAACAGCTGGCATGAACATTCCAGCTGGAAACAAAGTTGAATTTTATTTAAATCAAAATTAAGGTCTCAAATGGAAGGAATTATTAGCTAAATTAAACTACGAATGCAGTTATAATAGCTTATGCTCTTACAAAGTACTTGAGCCTCCAAAACACTAGGTTATTGTTCCAAAGTTTAAATACAAATTTTAGACAGATGCAGTAAACAGGAAGAAAGTTACCTCTTTACACTAACATAGTTTAAGTGGGGGGAGATATTGTTCTACTAAATACGATTTAAAAGACTTGCATTTTTTGTACATTGCATATTGAAATTTCCAAAGGCAGTTCATTAGTTTTTGAAGCGATCAGAATAAAGTTTTAAGAAAACTAATCTATTTCTTTAAAAATTTAGTAGTAGGTACATCATGTAACCATGACTCAGTCAGCATTTATTATTCTGATACAGAAAGTGTTTATATTTCACTTACAGAAATACCAAATTTTTGAGATCTGAAGATGTTTGTTTGCTGCTCTATGTGCATTAAATTGGTTTCACTCCCAGAGGTACTCAACACTACTGTATTTTCCATTATTTATTTGTGATTTGATTCATTATTTAAGATTCTGCCAGATATTTGCCACCGGTACTTCAGGAATAACAATTTAGTAACATGCCCCTATTCAGTATTAGCTTAAATGACCATATTTAATAGCTGCAACATTCGAGCAATGTGGCCTTTAGAACACCACGCGAGATCCAAAGAAATTAGGAAGAAGGAAGAAAACCCATAAACAACTAATCTGCCATTTTATGGCTGTTCCCCACTGCAGCATTTACTATGTGCCTGCCTTAACAAATGTAAGAATTTCCAATTTAGCTGCTGAGAGCCTAACCCACAGCCCCAGGGGCTCACAGGTTGCTCCAGTTGCCATCGTCCTCCTTTGCCGCCGTCTTATGCGGCTGACACATGTTCGGTTTGCTGTTGATTATCACTCCTACTTTCAGCTTTTTTTCCTACATAATTGATTCCAAGTTTCTTTAAGTATGTTATCCATCTTCCAAATTCTCCTCACGAGATCTAATTGGGCTGCGTTTTCTTGAAGCTGAAGCTCACTGTGGTACTTCTGCCAGTGTTTCTAATGTCTCTGTAGGCCTTGTATCTTTTTTTTTTTTTTTTAAACTTTCAAGTAGTATTTCTATCCCCTCACAATTTAGTATCACATGCTAATTGTATTAGCATGTTGTTAACACTCTCTCCCAGATCATTAATAAAGATGTTAAAAATGACTGCTTCTAGCAGTGATCCCTGTGGTACCCTCAAGACACCCTTTGTTTGTAGTCTTTCAGCCAGCTTTTAATCCACCTGACAGTGCTCTTATCCAAGCCAATTTGAATTAATTTTGCAAGTAAGGCTTAGCAAGGCAATAGCCAACCTTTTGCAAAAAATTCAGAATTACTTCATTCTTTCCCCACTCCCCACCTCCTTCCCCAAATTTCGTAGGTTTTTGAATCAATTAAAACAGTAAGCTATATTTGTCAAATTCATTGACAACTGTATCCTAGTATTTGTTCTATCATATCCTTTAAATATTGTATACAATTTTTATACCACATCTGCTTTCTTCTCAGTATTTTAGATTTCCTTCATATCTTGTGGTATTTCAAAAGTAATAGGCAAAGTTGCAGTAGAGACTGCCTTTCTAAGTATTGACCTGATGAAAAACAGTGAGGAATATAACCTTATATTCTACACAAAAAGTAAAAATAGGTTTATTTTTAAATGAATCTGTATGTACATCAATAGGATTTCAGTATACATTCTAAGTTGTAGGAAACTGTAGTTTTATGGAAACGTAGATAAGACCAAATTCATCCGTTTCCAACGTAAATGAGATCCAACCTTCTCCAGTGAAATCATAAAAATAAATGTCAAAAGTCATAATCTATATAAATGGTTGAGTAAATAGTAAATAAGGAATAAATACATGCATTTTCTTGTGTGAACTATATACATACTTGAGGGCATTTTCAAGTTACTCCATTTCCTGCTTTTTATCAAGAATTATTTTACAGGATTTTAACTTACTTATTGCCTAATTATAAATGTTTTTCTCAATTTTCCTTGTTAGAGAGTCCTACTTAAAATTGATTTCAGTATCCCAGGCAATTGATCTTTCATCTTTGGTAACAGGCCTAGAATTTTGCATGTATGTCTTAACCCATAGCTGTAAAATGAATTTCTAAAGATTTTTAGTTTACTTAACCTTATTGTCATGTTTATAAAATACTCCTCTTCATCTAAAAAATAGCGATGATAACACAGTGTCATAATTTATCGATTACAATTCTTCAGTAATATAAGAATAAGAAAGTTAATATTCTCATGTGCACCAGACTCCTTATTCCTAAAACTGTTCCAAAATAAATTCCTAATCTTTGATGTCCTTATATTATCACATAATGCAAAATCACTTTAAATTTTGATGGATAGAAATAGATCATATCCAGTAGTTCCAAACTCTTTCATTTTAATTTTATAAAAGGTTCTAAGAACAGTTACAAGAATCAGGTCTAAAAATTCCATTTTACAAGGATGGGCTATATAGTTTTAATAACATTCACCTTAACAAAGTGAAGGACAAATGTTATTTCGATACCCACAAGAACCTCCCTGTAAGAATTATAACGGAATGATGGACATGAAATACATCTCCTCCTCTTTATTAAAAGGAACACATTTTCCTCCTTTAGGAGGAAGTACCCAGGGGTTTTTTCACTGCTGCATAGTACTGTGGAAGTGAGAGAGAATTGAATAGACGTAATACAGAAACGTTTAGTTCTTTGCTATAGGAGTAAACACACATTATGGAAAAATAACTAAAACCTTCTTTATGAAGTGCTTCCTTTTAATCATCAGCACACTCAGTAGCTCACTATGAAGAAATTATACTTCGTCTTGGGAAGTTTCTCTTGCAGGCTGGAGATTTCAAGCTTAATCCTTATTTACTTTTGTAAGGTGCCTTTGCTGGATACCTTTTTGAAGAAGCATGACCATTCTAAACTGAGATGCCACTTTCTACAAATATCCTTTTTTTAAATCTCTTCTAAGGTTCTTCTCAATTACTACTTGCTTAAGACCCCCATTCTTGTAAGTTTTCTGTTAAAAAAAAAAAAAGAAAAAATTGGGTTTAGAACTTTTGCTTATCTGTGAGCTTCTGCTGGACAAAGAGCACCACTGTATTGCGGTAAACATCTGATCTGCAAATCCCTTCCTGTACTTCTGGATAAAATGGATGAAGAGAAACCATTTAAATTATTGCAAAAATGTACAGTTCAAATACATTTGCAATTGTAATTTTTTTGTTCTTGACAATTTTACTTAGTGCTTTTATACCAAATATTAGTTATATCCATTCAAAATTGTATATACATTTTCCATTATGTATCCCTATCTAGAATATTGTTATTTCTGTGCTCTATGGGAATTCGATTTTATTCTTTCCTCCCTGCTCCCTCTACTCCCTCTTCCTCCAGTAGTGCTTTCTGATAGCCTATTCCAAGCCTGCGTTGCTGGATAATGCCAAGCGCTATTCAAATCCTCGTGATCTTGTTCAAATACAGGAAGGTTAAACATATAGATAAAATCCAGAAGGAATAGATGAAATCAGCAGCAGGGGACCAGCGGCATGATGCCAAGGGGATGGCAATCCTCCTGCTCTTGCTCTCTACAGATCTGCTGGGCCTGATGGCTGCGCTGCACCTGAAAGGAGGAACTTGTGTGGGCTGAGAGGTGAGAAGAACAGGATATGCCAGATCTTGGAGATTCTTTTTCTCCATGACTACAGCCGCATGCGTCTTTTCCCACTCACTGAAACGGAGGAAACAAGTAGGTCTCCCTTTTTTTGTTCTCTGGCATTTGATTCCGATGAATCAGAAACTCATATGCAGACCTATCCTTACCTCTAACGAAATTAAGTAGTTCAAAGCCCTTGCTTTCAAAAGTTCCTTTCACTCTTCCTTTTTTGGGTTAATCTGTATCAAAGGTACATTCTTGCACACTCTTAAAAGCAAATATTACATGATAGAATGCATTATCTGTCTCTCACACTCAATAAGCATTTTTACATAGGTTTCATATTCAAATTTCAGGGATTTTTGTTGAGCAATTTATGTAGGTACAAGCTCCTTAAAGTGTCCTTTGGGGACATCTGTCTTCCCAATTTCATCATTTCAAGTGAATATAATACCAGTGTCCCCAGGTAAAAGTCATGATGCAATTCTATCAGACAGTTGCTGTACTTTGCGCAGTGTGGGTGTGAGAGCTAATTTTGTCCTTAGATTCAGAGGCTTCATTAACAGTCTTAACACATTCACTGCAGCTTTCTAAATCCTTTCAGGCTTTAACACTTAAGCTACTGAAAAAAAAGTTCATATACAGAGAATGCTGTTTCTCTAACCCAAATGAAATGGATCTTTTAGATAATGCTAAATGCCACATTACAGCAACATCATCCTAGTGAAATGAAATTTATGAGAAATTAAACATAGCTAGCAAAGGCTGTAAAACACTATTTTGGACAATTTAACCTGATATAAAAATATGTGAAAGTTTGAATTGAGATGCATAAAGGAAAAGAGTGGAATTTCGGTGTCAATTGTATGCAGGTACATGAATGTCAATGTTAACGCGTATTATCCCACTTTGCTGTTATGAGTTATTATTCTGAAAATTTCATCATGTGACAATATTTTGATCATAACATTCAGTAATTAAAATATGTGAAAAATACCTTTTTCTTCCCTCAAAGATGGGCATTTTTCCAGCTTTAAAACATTTCATACACTGGGGTAAGTTTTAGCTATTTTCTAAAACAAAAAACAATCTAAAACTCACAATAATATTTTTCCAGTATATGTAACTTACAGGATGATGGAAAAAGATAAGTTAGTCCTTCATACGGGTCATGCAAAACTTCCGTGACAAGAATATTTTCATCA
The DNA here is from genome assembly GCF_011004875.1 of Balearica regulorum gibbericeps. Classification (NCBI taxonomy): domain Eukaryota; kingdom Metazoa; phylum Chordata; class Aves; order Gruiformes; family Gruidae; genus Balearica; species Balearica regulorum. Next base: position 103,437,183 of record NC_046184.1, read on the forward strand.
ATTGATATATGTTGCATAGAAAAACATGTCTATTCACTATGTTTTTTTTCCTAAAAGCTGTCCGTGGCAACAAACTATAATACAGATAACCAAATTCTACATGCCACTGTTTGGAAGCTATGAGAATTAAAATTCTACATGTAAATTATACAGAATACAGCTACATTTCAAATGTATGTGAAAAGTAATAGCTATCCTTACAACTTCTGTAAAAAAGGGAAGCTTTACTGCTATCTTGATATTACTTGCCAATTCACTTCTATCTCTTTTTATGCTCACTAAGGCTAATGCAAATTCTGCTGCTTCTTGGTTTTGACTTTATGATTGAAACAATATAAGAAATTTTAAGTTATGGATGACTTCATTCCAGCTAGACTTGCTCCACATTACTTCCAACAGTTGTAAAATACTTTGCATACAACTTTCTTTTCAGCAGTAGTGAGAGACAGTCGGAGTAAGAATAATTTGTGGAAATTTTGCTTTCCACAGACAAGCATTAATCTGGAGGAGTATCTCCCACCAGTGACTCCTGTTGTTTTCAGAGTGATTCAGGTGGCTTTTCATAGAACAAAGGAACCCAAAATAGCTGAAGAACCAAGGCCGTTAACTGGACTACATTATACATGAAAAATTATTAAATTACTCAATTTCACATTTACATTACATATTTAAAATTTTCTAAAAGCTCCTTCATTACTCCTTGGATGCGGCAGGATCCAAAAGGAATTCAACGTGAAAGCTAATTTGTTTCATAACCTAAAGGTCCTTGCTTACAGAGAATCACGTCCACTCATATGCTTAATTTTCCAATACATCGAGAAAGCACAAAATTGTTCCCTTGTGCAAACTACAAATATTAGGGGGGGGAGGGGGAGGGGAAGAGGGATGGAATATTTAGAAGACAACATGAAGCAACAAAAACAAGGCACAAATATTGGCAAGTTCAGATCCTTTTTTGTTAAAAAACCCCAGAAATATGAAGACAGAGAGAAGGGAGACAAAGGAAACTGAGATTTATTTTTCATGATCTTAAGAAATAAACCTGTCTGGAGTGAAACTTGTGAAGCAAAGTCTTAAAGATTTCTGAATCAGTAAGTTTTCATTATCAATTGTCCTCTAAGTTGAAGGAAGATCTATGCTGACCTCTGTCCTGCAAAGTGTGAAAAATACTTCCCTGCTCCCTGAGAACCAGGTATCTGGAAGGATGATGTGTTATATGTGACCTGACAGTTCTGGGGATGTACCTGTGGTTCATGTGCAGGGGTTTTATTTCACTGATGGCAGATTTCAACTCAGGAAACAGGTTCTTATATTCTCTCAATCACCTAAAATGATCTAAATGTTATTTTTGCCTGCATCTGGATTTTCTTTTGTCTTATTTTCTTCTCATACTCACTAGACAACTGATAGAGAGGTAGGTTAAAGACTGAATTTGCTTTTGATGAAGGTTATTAATTCCATATAACATGAACTTCACTTGAGAAACTAATCTTTGCTTAAATAAATATTTTTGAATGTATATCATACAAAACATATTGCTTGAATGGATCTTACACACTTTTTCCCACATTCACTGAAACTAAATACGTTGCCAAAATTACCATAATTTTGGGGATAAACTTTGAAAATATATCTAAAAAATACTGAAATCTGTGTTTAGGTTTTCAATATTTGTTAGGGTTTTGGTGACTTAAAGTAGTATCAATTACAGAGCAAACATTTTATAAAAAGGACCTTCCCTTTCTGGGATGGATTACTGTCCTCTAGCTAGAGTAAATATGAATATGAACGTAACAATGCTTTTTGTGACTATTTTCTCACTTATGCTTATGGAAAAGAAGAATGTAAGAGAAGTTGATAGTTCTCACACTAACATAACAGAGAATGAAAAAAATAGATACACTACTACTGCTGGAAAAGCTGCCTATAAGAAATGTAATCCTCTGCTTTATATTACTGAATGACAATATTTTTTTTTTCAAGTTTTGAGAAACATTTCTAATGCTGTTTCTCATGACACATGCTACAAACATTTTAAACCTTTCCCCATTTCAGCTGGTCTCTGACAAAGAGAAGGTTAAGATAACAGTAAGAAGAAAAGTGAACTATGACTAGTCTATTTTGAGAGGGTTTTCTTGCTCTAAAACACTGTGAGCAAAAGAATCATCTCAAGGCTATGAGCTATATTGTGTTTAGGCAACTTCTTTTACCAAGAGCTTAGTAAAACATGACAAGTGAATGGCCAAGTGACAGGTGTGCAATGGTAGCTTCTGGTTCTCCACAAAGCAATGAAGGATGGTGGTCTATCAATAGATGCAGCATAGCGGTGGGTAAACTAAACTGGTTTAACTCCAGCTTGCAGAGAAAGACTAGGAAAAAAGTAAATTCACAATACAGGCTTAAGCCTTTTTGTACAATATCAACAGACTTCAGTTAGTGAAAAAACATTAATTTGTAGTACCAATGTGTTTGAAAGCAGAAACACTAAGTTTCTAAATAAGTAGAATCTGAGGTATTTTTCTCCATAAAGGATAGCTTTAGTCAGACATGGTGGATCAAAGAGTCAGAGCATAGGAACGCAGAAGTTCACAGACGTTGATATGAACTTGATTCACAGCCTTTGCGACCTCTGTCATTAAGAAATTATAAGTCTAACTTGGCAATAATGTTGAAATCTTAATGTGTAGATACATGAAAAAATTGCAGGGTTCACAGTGATTTATCAAAAAGCAGCATAAGGAGAAAAGACACTGGTATAGCCACTCTTCAAACTGAAACTGAAGGGAATAAATCTATGAAAGGGAAAAGTGAAGATGGGGCAGATGGGTAAAAAAAAATTTGGGGGAGTATCAACTTTTCGGGCAAGAATCACAGGACTAAGTAGCACATAGAGTTAATTGGTGATTAAGGGACACAGCCATATGTATTTTAAACACACTTGCAGAGCCTAAGACAACACTAAGGACTGTTTAAGAGAGGAAAAATAACGAAAAATAATCACAATATAATCTTCTAAAGAAAACTGTTCAGTGAGGTGGTCCCAGTGCAAAACTCGTTCACGCTTCTGATCTCAATTTTAGTAATACTACCTCTGTTTACGAGTAAGTTTGACAGGAAAAGGCTGCTGTCCCTTAAGAACTGCAGAGTAAACGCACGTTTGATTCCACAAAACTCACACTGACTTGGCATTGGTAAAGGTGGGTCCATGCGGTCATCGAGATGGCTTGGCACGGACATCGCCCACCTGCCAGCTGGTGTGAGACTTCCCAGTCTTCTTGATGTGGACATCCTTTATAAGCAGCTTCAATCAAATTGGACAACTTTCTACCCTTTCCCTTCCTCTTCTGGCAGAAGATAAAGCACGTTTGCCAGCTCTTCTCAGAAGCGTTGATTCTTTGCCAAAGGTTTAGCAAAATTGAGGGCAAAAGCAATATTGCTTTCTGGTAGTTGCTGTGAAAAGCCTTCTTCACTTTAAAGCTTTTCTAGCATGAGGGCAATGAGAATGGTTGCATTCTCATTGAACTCTCCAGATAAAAAGTGAAAAATGCTCTAAATTGAAAAGTGCTATGTAACCATAAAATATTACAGGATGAAATTCCACTTCAGTGGATCACTACATATGAAGACAGATGTTTTATTGGGTCATCTTTCAGAAGACTTATTTAGCTTCCTAAGTGTTTGCAGTACCTAGTGTCAAGCACTTACATGAAGAATAAATAAATAAATAAAATCAGTCAACATCCATGGTAACTAAACAGAACAATCTGTAAAGATTTATCTTCTAGCCATGTTGGTAGGTCAGGAGAACAACTAAGAGTAGGAAATGTCTTACAAAGGAATCATGATATTCAGGATAATCAAATCAATTAAAATGATAGAAAGTTAAAATAATGAAGGTTCAACCAATATGGTTAAGATTTTTTGATGAGACAAAATCTATACTGACTGTAAAGAAAAATTACAGGAAAACTAACATTAATTAATTAAGACTTTCCAGGAGTATGTAAAGGTTTTGTAGAAAATTGAAAATAAGCAAATAAGTTTATCTGTAAAACATCAACATCATTAAATGATCTAATATTGAAAAACATATCCGAAATGCTAGCATTAAATGAAAAGTGTGGCCTGACCACTAAAGCAATACACAGCTAGCATCAGCATCAGCTTTGCGGGCAGCAGCTCAGGTGGGGAAACTGAATTCCTAGATCTCCCATGGCCTTCTAAAGGTGAGAGCATGCATCACTGGCTATAGGGTCAGTGGACCAAAAACCACTCTCCTGTTCACTAGATACGGACCTGACAGAAGTGTGCCTCACTGTATCAGGGTAAGTGGCAAAGAGAGTGGAACTCTCCACCATTAAGTTAAAGTCATCTCTGTATAAGTCCTGAGGCAACACAGCAGACCATCCTATCCTTGACTTCAAATCTGAGCCCTCCCCCAAACTAATAAACACCACAATTAAACTATGTCAAAGTATAGATAAACATACATTCAAGAAGTTGGACAAAATTAACCATTCTGGTGCAACTGTGTTGATAGCTATTTAGAGGAGGATGAAGAGCCAAAAGAACAGAAGTGGACCTGACAAGAGAAAGAAAATAAATAAGCTTCAAGTAATATCAAGAGGGATTACTACTACCTGAAAATTCTCAGTTTTCTATTGTGATTAAAATTTCAGAAATAAGAAGAGGCAATTCAATTTGATTAGTACAGCTCTATAACTATGCAAGAATGATATATGAGGGAAAATAGCATTTAAAAAGTAAATTGAAGCTGACAAGAAACAAAAAAAGTCAATTTATCCTTCAAACACCAAACAGCTTCTGTTAGTGAAATGACTTCTAAACTCCAGCCACAGTCATGGCAAACTCGAGTTATCATCTGACATCTGATTATCATTATATGTAATTTCTTTAACCATTGTGACTCTATCAGCACATGACAGTGACGCTTTCACATCCCTAGATTGATGTACATTAGTCTTCGAATTTGGTATTCACTCCTTATATGCTTATCAAAAAGTAAACGTCCCATGATTGTACAATCTCTATTTCTCTGTGTCTACCTCTCACAGTGCCAAATATTCCGATAAAATGAAAAAATTGTTTATGGCACTGATTAAACTAAAGATGACTTAAAAGTAAGCCATAAAAATATCATAGTGAAGCTGGCAGCACAGTATATTGTGGTTATCTGGAAATAATATCAAGTATTGAACAGTTCTTGTTGCAAGGAATAAAAATATCACTTGCCATATTCTCTCAGGGATGAAGATAGTCTGGTATTCAAACATAGCCTATGTTTGTCCTTAATCACACTGGAGTCTTTTCACCCTCCTGTGCTTCAGTTTTCAGTATTTGTAAAACTGTGCCATCCCCCTCCCAGCACAGAATTTGAGTTGTTAGAACAATTAAGTATCTGTAAAACTTCTAGAAATGGTTTAATGTAAGTAGACATACTACAGTATTTTAGTGAGCAGTAGTTTTGAAAATTATTACTAGAAATCCAAGGAGCTAGTCATTCTCCAGAACCAAGTACTCAGAACCTACATTATTAACCCCATTCCCAATATTTCACTAATCAAAATATTGTACTTATAAAACTAATCATTTAAAACTACAGCAAACAAGCTAGAAAAATGTGAGGAGTGAAGGCTGATACCATGAGAATGAATGGTAGCATAAACGGAAAAATCAGTGGTCTCAGACCCTGGCAACTGCTGTAATCCTGAAGCTGCGTGTGACCACTCTTTCACCATTGCTAACTGGCTGTGCATTACAAACATTACTACCATCAGCAATCATCTCACAGCACAGGAGAGGTCTTAACTCTGAGATCGCTTCTTGCCACTTAAAAGCAGTGGTTTTGCCAAATCTCTCATAACAGAAATTCAAGTTGCTTGCTGGTAAGGATTTTCTTTAAAGACACTTCTAGTAGTGCTTAGAAACAGAACCAATTCAAATGGTCTTTATAAACAAAACTCAATAATTTATACCAGAGAAAGAGGAGAGAGGTGCATGGTTTACACCTTAGCTTCACAGTTTGATAATTTTCTTGGTACCTTGATCTGATTATTCATTTTTTTAGCATAATGAGAAAAAGCTTTCCAAAGCATTATACATGACAAAAAATCTGCAACTATTCAGCATTCCCAAGGAGACATCCTAGCTAGACTTTTTAGATGAGCACAACAATCAAGTCGGCATTTGGTACATCACGCTAAGGAGGTTCCATTCACCTCTTGTGTGTCTTCCTCCCCGCACCCACTGAGATACCAACTAAATCAGAAAGGTCTCCACAGGATGACCCAAGAGGTCACCCTATCCACAATATCTAATACTGAACATACAAAGGTACGTCAGAAAGCTTATGCATTTTATTCTATAACAACTACAAAGTTGTACTACCTTTGTTAGTCAAGAATACCATGGATCTTTCTGCAGATCTTCTGTACTCATGAGAAGCCATTTTCAGATCTTTAAAGGTGAAAATATATGCTCTAAAACATATATTCAGAACTCATCTTGAAAGTTGGTCTATGAAAGTGAGTAATTGCTAGACACAAAAGATCAATGTAGGAGCATTAAATGCATAAATAAGGACCATAACAAATATTATGTGTAAATACTTCACTTCAAAACTGCTGAAGCAGCTACTGCACAAAGTTTGGTATGAAAGTACCATCTATTAGTATAACTTTACTGCAGCAACTTCTGATGCTATTGTCTTTTTACATTAATCAGGAGCCCACTAAAGACATATTCATTGCAATAGCAGTATTAGTAACATAGAAGAATATTCTTTTCAATCTAATCTAATTAGATTTGCTGTCTAGAGACAGCTGAAAATAGCCTCATGATCACAAGCCCTGGTTCTAATGGGGGATTTCAACCACCCTGATACTTGCTGCAACACAACCAGGCACACACAGTCCAGGAGGTTTCTGCAGAGCACTGATGATAACTTTTTCACACAGGTGGTGGAGAAGCCCACAAGGAGGAGGGGTGTGCTGCTGAACCTTGTACTAACAAAGAAGGACCGGTTGGGGATGTGAAGGTTGGGGGCAGCCTTGGCTGCAGTGACCATGAGATAATGGAGTTCAGGTTCCTGCATGGATGGAGAAGGGCAATAAGTAGGATTACAGCCCTGGACTTCAGGAGAGCTAAGTTTGGCCTCCTCAAAGACCTGCTTGGGAAAATCCCATGGGTTAAGGCTCTAGAAAGTAGGAGGGTCCAAGAGAGCTGGTCCATATTCAAGCACCACTTCCTCCAAGCTCGATTTGTGCATCCCTGAGAGTAAGAAATCAAGCAAAGGAGGCAGGAGACCTTCACGGATGAGCAAGGAGCTTCTGGAAAAACTCAAAAGGAAGAAGGAAGTTTACAGAACATGGAAAAAGGGACTGGCCACTTGGGAGGAATATAGCAACATTGTCAGAGTATACAGGGATGCAGTGAGAAAGGCTAAGGCCCACTTGGGATTAAATCTGGCAATGGATGTCAAGGACAACAAGAAGGTCTTCTTCAAGTACATCACTAGCAAAAGGAAGACCAGGGAAAATGTGGGCTCACTGCTGAATGAGGTGGGTGCCCTAGTAATGGAGGATACAGAGAAGGTAGAGTTACTAAATGCCTTCTTTGCCTCAGTCTTTACTGCTAAGGCTGGCCCTCAGGAATCCTGGACCCTGGAGGTAAGAGAGAAAGTCTGGAGAAAGGAAGACTCCCCTTGGTTGAGGAGGATCAGGTAAGACATAATTTAGGCAAACGCGACATGGACAGATCCATGGGCCTGATGGGATGCACCCACAAGTGCTGAGGGAGCTGGCAGATGTTATTGCTATGCCACTCTCCATCATCTTCGAAAGGTCATGGAGAACAGAAGTGCCTGAGGACTGGAGGAAAGCCAGTGTCCCTCCAGACTTCAAAAAGGGCAAGAAGGAGGACCCAGGAAACTACAGGCCAGTCAGCCTCACCTCCATCCCTGGAAAGGTGTGATGGAACAGCTCATTCTGGATGTCATCTGGATGTCAAAGCTGAGAGCGCTGGGTCTGTTTAGCCTAGAGAAGAGAAGACTGAGAGGGGATCTTATAAATGCTTATCAATATCTAAAGGGCAGGTGTCAAGAGGATGGGGCCAGACTCTTTTCAGTGGTGCCCAGTGACAGGGCAAGGAGCAGTAGGCACAAACTGGAACACAGGAAGTTCTATCTCAACATGAGAAAAAACTTCACTGTGAGTGTGACCGAGCACCAGAACAGACTGCCCAGAGAGGTTGTGGAGTCTCCTTCTCTAGAGATATTCAAAACCTGCCTGGATGTGATCCTGTGCAACCTGCTCTAGGTGATCCTGCTTTAGCAGGGGGGGGTTGGACTAGATGATCTCCAGAGGTTCCTTCTAACCCCTACCGTTCTGTGATTCTGTGGGAGTGTAAGTATACGGAATGCAGACAAATCACCTCTTCAATGGAGAAACAAATTAATTGGAGCTACTCTCCTCTGGTTTTCTGTGACAAATGCTTTTTCACACAAGGTTTGTCCTAGTTATAACTTCTTCTCTTTATCTTTATATCCCAATGACACAACTAAAATCAATCATCAGGCTCTCTGTTGCCATAAACAGAGAGATGAATCTGTCATGGCTTGAACTGCTGTTACAATATTCTTCGAGCAAATTATCTACTCAGAGATGACAGAAATCCTGCCAATTATACAAAATTATTTTGACCTCTTAAGTGTCCATCAGATTATCATTGGAATCATTGACACTCTGGATTTCAATATCTGAGATTTAGAAAGTTTAAGCATGCATTCCTCATCTAGAACACCTTGGTATACAGCTTCAGCTTTTAATAAATCCAAGTTGTTTCAAAAAGTAAAGATGGTACTGCAAACCGCATGAACTTGGTATAGGATACTTAACTTTTAACCATTAGCATTTTTACCATCCATAGCGTACCACTAAACTGTAACCACTGCCGGGATGGATTTTGCTTCTGGGTAGCATTTCTCTCTCAAAATATGACTTTTTCAAATTCTGAACATCCTCTTTGTGTTACTATTAAACCATTTTGCAATAGCAATATTTCTGAACAAAGCACTCTTATCATATGGTAACCGACATTGGTGAGGATTAGATGACCTTGGTGGTGCTGCAACATTTGTAATTCTCCAGCACAATCAATTATCTCATGATAATGTCTTTTGTCAGAGAATATTGTAATGCAATGAGGACTTGATTTTTTTTCTGTGAAAGAAAAGATCTGCTTTGACTGGTATACAGGAATGTTCATACATGGGTCACTGACTGACAAGGGAATTATAAATTACTCAGTAATAAAAAATAATAGTAGACATTTATATAGCACTGTACCTCACACAACATGACCTCTAGGCTCATTATAATAAGTATTATTTGTCAAAAAAATTCCAGTGACCATCATCTCTTCCAACAGATTTTTTTTTTTTAAATGCTACATGAAGAAAATCATAAATTTCAAATCATATATCAGTTGAGAGGTAGCCTAGCATATTACAGCAGCTATACTAGCCATTCTCTGTAAATAAAATATAATAAGAAAGAGACATACAAAATTAAGTGTCAGAACCTAAAGGAGGCCTACAAGAAAGCTGGAGAGGGACTGTTTGCAAGGGCAATGGAGTGATAGGACAATGGGTGATGGTTTTACATTGAAAGAGGATAGATTTAGATTAGATAGAAGGAAGAAATTCTTCACTGTGAGGGTGGGTGAGGCACTGGAACAAGTTGCCCAGAGAGGTTGTGGATGCCCCATCCCTGGAAGTGTTCAAGGCCAGGTTGGATGGGGCTTTGGGCAACCTGGTCTAGTGGAGGGTGTCCCTGCCCATGGCAGAAGGGTTGGAACTAGATGATCTTCAAGGTTCCCTCCAACCCAAACCATTCTGTGATTCCATGACTCTATGAAATTGAAAATTTGGACCAGGAAATTTTTGTTTCAAGTTTCACAAATTATTAGAAGAGAGGAAGGAGTTGCATGCATGCATATGCACAAAGATATGTATTACCTAATGTTTTCAAGCTTACCCTTGGAGTCACACACACAGTGATGACAATGAAGCAGCTAACAACCAGCAATGAAACAAAAAATCATAGCAGTGAAACAACAGTCCCCCACAAGTGTGGGGTGTCCTGACAAATACATCAGAGAATGGAAGTCAAAATGCTAGACATCTAAAGAAGGCTGCAGCTACTAGTGTGCAAACATTTTTATGCATTAAACTATGTTATTCCATAGAATTTGGAAAATATCCCGAAGTAAAAGTAAGCAAGCTCTTACATGGACAAAGCATTCCTGCGAGTGTAAGCTATTTGCCTTGTTTTACTGACAGGAGTGCCTACAAGCTTAAATTCCTTCAGAATTTTGGCAACCATCTGACCACAGAGAAGTTTAGGATTGTAGACTAATTAAGTTGGAAGGGACCTTCAGAAGTCACCTGGTTCAAACACATGCTCACAGCAGGGGTGACTGTAGTCATATTGGGAAGGTAGAGGGCTGCATTTTGAAATAAACCAAAGTGCAACGTTCATTCCTACGAACATCCACTTCTAGCCATCAGAATATCAAGTGCTGACATTAAAAATAGGAAAGAAGAAATATTTCAACATAAGCTAACATTTGATGATGTTCAGCCTAAAAATCTTCAGAGCAATAAAATCTATCCTCTCACAAGTAGGGCATGAAACCAACCACCACTAAGACATACCAGTAAGCATGTCACAATAAACTTTACTGAGAGTGATAAATAAAAAATGATGACTACACTGTATAAACCAGAATTTGAGGCAAAACCAGCTTCATTTATCTATACAACCTCAGATTTCTTTGCAATAGTATTTAAGATTTAATACCACACTACTTTTTTAAAAATCTATTTTAAATTTTTATTTATTTTCACAGAAGTTATCAAAACCCACTACATATCTGAACAATAATCAATATATATATATTAAGTGCATTGGCTCATATTTTATCTCTGCATCAAAACACACTAAAATTAGGCATAAAATTAACCAATATCAGGATGAAGACATTCTAACATCTTATTTCTGATCCTATTTCAAGGAGTAAATGCTAAATTTCTTTAGGAATAAGGTGGCACCAGGTGAAGTCAACCATCCAATATTGTGTGAAATGTGTGAAAGCTTTAAGTCACAGATATTCAGACATATCGTTTTAAGTTTAGTATCTTGCTAATAATGACATATAAAATAACAGAAGATTTTGCCTTTCCAAAAACAAAAGCAAAACAAAAACAAAATAAGGAAAGAAATATGCACAACCCCAAATATATGCTTTGAAATCTGATCATCCACAAATCCAGAAAACATTGCATAACTATTAATTAAATGTTGATTTCAGTAATATGAATTAATACTTTTAATGTAACAAAAGAAAACATTTTTCAGACTGTTGAGCACTACTATAGTTAAAAGATGCTAACATCTGAGAGTAATAATGACTAATGAACAATGTATCTACTGGACATCTCATGTTTAACTGATGCTGCTTTTGGACAGTTAATTCCTAAACCTCTAATGTATCTGGTATCACTGAAGATGATCTAGAGCCTTATACATAAGATGCTATAGTCAACAGCATAAATGCACAAATTACATGAGGAATAGTTCTAGGATCATCTTCATATGTTCTGAAGACACATTTATTTTGAGGTTAAAAAAACCACTTTTGTCTGTAAGTCTGCCAGCTCTTTAGGCAGTAGGAAACGATAAGTATATGTATGCATGTACGTACACTCAGACACATGTCTGTGCGCATGCAGAAAATATAAACAGTACAAAGAGCAATGATTCAAAATAATGCTGAGACTATTTTTAATGCATTTTTTTCTTTCTTTCTTCAAACATTGTATGAAGAAACCTAATAATCCCCTGTAGATTAGATCTATTTTCTTGCTGTAAATCAATTTGAAATCTTTCACACTGTAATAAAAAAAAAACCAAAAACAAATGAGGAACTATCATAAAGTTCTCATGTGAGATTTCATTCTCACATGAAATCAAAAAGTAATGTAAAAGTCAAGCATATAAGTCTATCAAGTTAAAAGGAAAACCTTAGACAATAAGTGAATGGATTCCAGAAGTCTGGCTTTTCTCCTAAGGATACTGGCTAACAGCACAGACATGCTACATCTCCTGCAGTCTAATATAACTGCAGAAACTTGGTAAGAAAGGACAGGTATTCTCTCTCATCTCTCCAGCCTATACCATTTAGGCCTTTGTAATCAAACTTAAAAAAAAACAAAAGTAGCCGTCAATTCCTAAAACATAACATGGGTAAAATAGCTAGCAATTAAAACTCAAAGATACTTCAAAATACCATTGGGCTGTTCAGCAGTTCTAGTTCTGTTCTTCTGCCCTAACAGCAACTGAGCACAGGGTACCTCCCTCCTCGCTCCCTCCAGAGACCGTGAAACAGTGGGTGACTGGAACCAGAGGCTAAATTACTTCAATCAACCAAGAAAAATCTGTTTATTTAAAACTATAACTTTGACTGCTTAATTTCTACCATAATACCAGACACAGATTTATCAAGAAATGCTTCTAGTTGCTTGATTGAACGTTATGTCGAGAAATAAAACCATCTAAGATAAGAACTTGTTAGTCTTAATCTGAGATCCTACTTATTCCACAATATTTGTTTTTTTTCCAGAATCATCAAAATATATTTGGGGGGGGGGGGGGAGGGATGGGATGGGGATGTCCTCCATTGTCACCGTGGAGACAGAGACTTGATGACATTCAAAACTTACTTAAGTCAATTTTCCCTCATTATAAAATGAAAACCAAAGATAATTTAACTAAACGATTGACTTTGTCATATATTCAGAGCAGGTGGAACCCACTCTATTTAAAGACTTGTAATTCAGGAAACTAACAATACGTTTTTTCTTGAACTCTCAAAATATACCAAATTTCAACGTTATCTAAACTTAGTTGCTTGCCTATAAATATTGCAAAAGCCTCTTTCTTGGTCTGTCACAAGCACTTGCTTGTGAAGTTAAGCAAATACGTGTCGTTGTGTGGTTAACAGGCTCCTGCTCCTCTTCTTCTCCACCCTCTGCTCTGATCAAGGTCTGGATTCCTATTTTTTGTTTCTTGGTGTTGTGACAGTTATTTTAAAGCACTTGATTTCCAGTTTCCCAAAACCTGACAAACTATTTCTTTCCCTATAATTTATAACAAAATTAATGCTCTGGGTAGAAAGGATGCCACTCATATTCTCCAAATATGGAGTTAAATACAACATGAAAAACTCACACTAGACATTATCAGTGTACTCTTAATCTACGTTAGGAGCTTTCACACATACTGCTGGAGCAACTCACTCACCTTGTGTTTACATTTTGAATTATTTTATTCTGCTAGCAAAAGGGGAAACCTAACACAAACATTAAGCAAGTTTTAAAAAAAGAGAGTTAGATGCTTTTGTAAAAATCTGTCCCTCAGTAATTTACCTAATATCACAAACGAGTTGTGTGTCAGCAGAAAGATTTCACCCGGTTTCCTCTGAATTATCTAATACATAGGTAATTGAACAATTTTTTCCAGCTTCTGAAACTCACATTTTTCTCCTGCATACTTACAGATTTATCATATATTTTTGTCTTAGAGAAGGTGAAAGTCTGCAGTATTTTGTACTCCTGCTACCTTTCACTCAAGAATCTCGGAGCATTAGAATAAGTAGGACTCACCATCCTCTTACCCTAGACCAGCAGTACAATGAACACTGCAGGTGTAAATACCACATGTAATATATGCAGAAATACAAACTATGTAGCAAATCAGCTGGTCAGAAACAGAAACAAGATTGGGAAAACCTGGTAAAGACTCAAGATTTAAATCCTAATACAGAAATACTTATAACTTTTTAAATAAAAAGAAAATATCTTAAGTATCGGAGTAAAGAACTTATAGTAAAAAAAAAATTAATTTTCAAGACAAAAATAAAATAGAGGGCAAATATTTAGGCAGACAGATGCCCTCTCAATACGCTTAAAGGTAACGATTTGTTCAGCACACATTTAGACAAATTATATTGCTTATTACTTTTTATTGATCCATAATATGTTTATAATTTGCCACTTGATAATCAGAAGAGCACTGCTTCTTTTGTGACTGAAATTTCTGCTGATACAATTGGATTAAAAATGGGCTGTAATAAATTTGGTTTACCTTTAAACTTACTTTTTATATGATTAATATACAGTTAATGCATCTCATCAAAGTCAGTCATGCATCAGCCTTGCTCTGAACCTATGTGAAAATTTGTTCCTTTTTAATCCAGACAGGAATGAGAGCTTGGTCATTTGAATTGTAGAAATCAAAGGATGATCATACCACTTTCTTCTTTGATAGCCCCTATAGAAAATTAACATGCCTTAAGCTCTCTCATTTGGTAAGCTATTCAGGCTTGGAACAGACTTCTGAATATATTAAGTAAAACAATTTAACTAAATCTTACTTATTCCCTTCTGAAAATGCTATTATTCAATGAATCTTGTATTCCACCATCCAAATTTTGCAATCCACTTTTGAATCTCTCCCTAGCTTCCCAAACCTCTTCTTTATCCCTGAAATGGAGTTTTTCATTGTCACCTATGTTCTGCATATGGACTGTACTGGACTTGCATCTTGAATAACTAACTTTCCATGTTTTTCTTATGCATTTCTCAAATGTTTCATTTTCTTTACCTATTTCACCTTAATAGCATTGTTCCATGTTTCTAGAAATACCTCTATTCCCATTCATCAACTCATTTCTTTTTTCCTACTTGCCTCCTAGGGTCAATCTCAGATCTCTTAAAACAAATCTCTTAGAAAAATATTTCCTCTTGTCATTATTACCTCTATCAAGCACCTCTTTTCGTTTGCTTATAAGCTGTTTGTGATGTGATAGAGCAAATTCTGCCATTACTTCAAGTATCTTTCAAAGCCGCAGCATTAATATACTTTTAAAAGAAGGAACTTATTGGTTCTATGTAAACGTGCATTAATGAAAATAAGATGTTGCTCTGCACTGAAGCACAGAATGAAATATAACATTGATGTGAAGCACTTAGGTTAGATACATCAATAATTTAATAACATTGACAACTTATATTTATACTTCTTCAGTGAATACTATAATGCAGAAAAGTATTTGAAGACATTATGTTTTCATCCTAAATACTACAAAGTAACAATAAATACCTTCCTTGACTCAGCATGAACTTTAAGTAAACATGCAAACTGTGCTAAATTTGCTTTATTGGTTCAATTACAGTGTAGCACAGAAATATCAAGTTCCTATGCCATGGGATTAAAAATTAATAAAACCCCATATTATGAGACTATTCATTACAAAAGCACACCAATAAAATATCCTGTGTCTGTCTCCTGGGGAGGGGGGGAGGGAAGCAGGAAGGGAACAGAAGGAAGACAAAGAAGGAAAAAGGTCTGGGGGAAAGAAGAAACAGGAAGAAAATTTCAGTTGCTGCTTCCAAATTAATACACGGTTACACTAAGATTTATCCAAGGGACCTGAAGGAGTTAAACACCAAACTCTCTTCAGAGTTAAATACTGGTTTAGAAAACCTTAATATTGTAGCACTATATGTTGATACTTCTATTTACAATTACATAATTATATTGCTAAATATTACATCTAATACTTTAAACTTCTGTAATAAGAATAAATGCACCAAATATATCTAATGATAGCAGAAAGACAGACATGAATCCATTTCTTAAACACAGAAAGATTAAAAACATTTGCTGAGTTAGCAGTAACCTGCACAATCCAAAATTGTGGAGGGAAAATAAACCAAAAAAGAAAATCATTATGATAGTTATAACTTGTATTTACAATGGTGGTTTGATTATTTTTTTTTATTTTCTAGAAGTATGTTCTGATTTCTAAGAGTTGGCACAAATTTCGATTTAAAGTCTACTTACAGCTAGCTAATTAAGTATTTGTGGTACTCAAAGTACTAAAAAGGAAAATATAACTGAATAATGAATATATCTATTTTGTTGATGCTATTAAAATGTTTATTTTTTTGTTTGTTTGTTTTTTTTAAGGAAAATTCTGGGAGCAAGGTATGAGCACACAATTGCAAGGTTAGAATTTAACCTTGTATGCACAGGGAGCGATGTCACCATTAGGATCGAACCTAATCCAAAAGTGTGGAAAAGAGGAGGACTCTTCTCAGCAGAAATGATCCCCGCCTTTATCATCCAAGAGGCTAGCTAGTGTATACCACCCAGTGTATACCCTGACACAGTCATTCACTCATACTCTTTGGTTTATACTGGAAGGGAGGAAATTCCTTGCTCTTCTTTCCACTGTTTTTCTCTCCAAGGAAGAGAAAGATTTGATAGGAGAACGATACATTAGACACTTGATGAGTTTCTTCTGGCTGCCCTTGCCAGAACTCCAAGGTACCTATTTAAATACCATTTTGAAGCTGGTAAACTTCTGCTATCACTTCTTTAACTATCACTGAGCAAGATAGTGGGAGTGAGGCAAAACCAAACTATTCTCTAATCAAAACAGAAACAATAAATCTTCTTTCAGAAGTAAACCTCAAAGCAAGAGCCTCTCCATCCAAAAAATAAACAACCCCCCCCAAATCACTTTATATGCACAAAACACACAGGTTCATGGTGGATCCTAGAAGTTCTTTTGATAGTTGGCTCTCAGGGAAATATAATAGAAAACGATTGCACAACTATTTTGAGCATAAGGTGCAATTAAGGATTTATTGGCATTTAATTATTATTAATCATGTCACTTTCTGTCATAAATCAACAACTACACACAATATGCTGTGCTTAACAGGTTTAGATAAAACTCATGTGCGTTTGTGCATACACGTGTGTATACATACACACATTCACAAAAATAACTATTTTTCCCCTTATTATTCTTGATTAAAACTTAAATCACAACCACTATTAAAAAGTAATTTCTAATTTTATTTAAAGAAATGTGGAAGCTATTCTTTCAATTGAGTATTCTGATGAAGGAATTAAGATTTTCATAACTAGATGGTTATCCTGGCCCCCCCCCCCCCCCCCCCCCCCCCCGTTTATTTTTTGAAAAGGAAAGACAGTTCTGCTGAAGACTATGAAAACAATATTACTGGAAACCAAAACCCTCTCTTGACCCTCAGGGCAGCTAGAGCTTGAGAAACCACAGAAGTTTCCTCAGACAGGGACTCTATAATGTCTCAGCAGTGTCCTGGAATGCTGGATTGTCCTTGACCTCTTGCAGAGACTACTGAAACCAGTGCCAATTACTGTCAGTTTTGTTGGTTTATTCTATAGTGTAGACACCTGTAGACCATGGAATGGAACAAGATTGCAATTGCTTTCACACAGGTCACCATGCAGCCATCAGCTGGTAACAAATGTCACTCATTATCTACTGAAAATGTAATCAGATTGACAGCAGAGAGATGAAAGTCACTGTTTTCCCTACTCATGAATGTGAAGTATCCATTCCTTCCATTGAAAGGAGTCAGTCCTTTCTGTCTTCAGAAGTTTAAATTGTTACCCAAAAACTATTAAAAAAGGTCATGTACACGTGCTGGGCAGGAGAAAATGGGAACAAGAGAAGGGAGAGAGTGACTTTTGTAGTGTTCTGGCAGCTTAACCAATTTGGATGCTCGCAGAGTAACGACAAGAAAAAGCTCTAAGTCAGATGTCCCTCACAACTGCATCCTGCCATCAGCATCTTTCTAGTTATTTTGAGAGGGCTGTATCTCAACCATCTCTGCCAATATGAGGTCCAGAAATACATGATAAGTAGACCAGCAAGTTTTTAGGCACTCAGTCTTTATGTAAACTGGTAAAAAGAACAGTTAAAGTCCTACGAAGAGAGTATTCTGCTAGTCTAATCTCCAAATAGCAAGTATGTGGACCATGCTGACAAGAGGTTCCCTCAGAAAGAGAGGTTCCAATGCACACCAAGACACGGTGGCGAGGAACACTTGTGACTTGTGTAAGTCACAAGTAGCACAAGACCTGACGACATACTCCACTGAACATCAGAGAGCTGAATTTCAGTAATTCCCTCTTACCATCTTCTCATCATTTGTCAGGAAACTACTATACCTGCTGTTTATTACTAGCTACCAGGCAGACAGCTCTCTCCAAACCCTAAGCTCACATAGACAGCTTTCTTTTGATCTACTGCCCTAGGAGAGTCCTAGAGACAGGTAAGGACAGAGACAGATCTCTTCAACCTGCTGAAAATGTTGTGTCCCATGCTGTCTCCCCAGCTTCCTTAGCAAGGGTGAAACATTCAGGCTAAGGATCAGATAGTCTAATAAAGGTAACAGCAGTCTAATAAAAGTCTAATAAAAGAAGATAGCCTAGCAGAAGATGACAGTCAAATAAAAAAACCCCTCATACTTAAAAAAATATCAAAACAATCCAAGCGATCACAAAGGAAAAACCAAATGAGGTGTTGGTTAGTGGAGGTCATCGGCTAAGGCAACTAATATATTTTTCATCCAATTCCTGCCTTACAAACAAAGTTCACAAATCTTGAAGAATGAAATTATTGCCAGAGGGAGCTTCCCTCAAATAAAGGAAGAGGAGATGTTTTAGCAGTGAGAAACACTGTCAGTATCACGTTATTAACCCCCTTAACAATGGATTCTGTAATTGCTAATAGCCCTTCACTAACCTCTAAAAAAAAAAAATCCACCTCAATCAAAAATGAACTCAGTACTCCTCTCCTCTGGATAAAACCAGGCAAAATGGAGAATTTGAAAAGTTTGTCTTCCTTTTTCTGTATTTCAAAACTATTTTTTTTTTTCTTTTTACCTATGCAAAGGATATTTCATTTAGTTTCCCAATTCAGGTTTACTTTAAGACTGATATTTGTTCTGGTCATTAGAAAATAACAGACACATTGTATTCAGACTCTATCACAACACATATCTGCCAATGAAAGTCATTAAAATGATGAAAAAGATAATATTGCAACAAGAACAAAGTCTTACTTCGTCCCCCTATCCCCTCAATCAGGTAATTAAGTAATTTACTCAAGAAGGGAGAAATCTTATGGAAAGGAGGTTCAGTATTTGTTATGAATAGCTGTTCACATTTAAATATTTGGAAGTCATGAATTTTTATGATTTTGCGTAACCTTTGTCATTTTACTTATTCATAATATGAAACTCATTTCATTACGTGGATTCCTTATCTAAACAATGCTACAGGGTTGCAATTTTGTGATTTAACTTGTTATTTAACAAATCTAGTAGCACAATATCACAAAATGGATTAATGCACTGTTTTCATTTCACTTGTATTCAGTTATTTAATAAAAGCTGTTAATTCTAATACTCTCCAGATTTATCTAGTGTTTAAAAATAACAACAGAAAATATGAAGTAAGAACAGAAAAGTAAATAGCTGTTTCTCTCTTGCTGTTAGCAACTAAAGTCATTCTTGAACGGCTATTAAAAATGGCAAGTCACCTCAGATGTTGCTTGCACATTGAAAAATTCCAGTAAGTTGATTCTTTGTACTACAATTTGATCAACATGAGGTCAAGTCTCTCACCCAACATTCTTTTTCTATTATGCTTTACCCTTCGGTGTATCTCAGTACTTAAACAATATTAACTGACAACTTTAACAGAAACTTTATGAAAAAATTCAGGGAAGTTATTCAATAAACACACCTGAAATATGAACTATCTTGTATTCCTTACTATATTTAATGAGCAATGAATACCTTCTCCACAAATTAGGCTCATATAAAGATGAACCTTGTGAATCTCCTGCAGTGTAGCTTTTGCTGTAGAAGAAACATCTTACTAAAATGGTAAAAAAAAAAAAGTAGAAAAAAATCAGAAATGTAAGAAGGTATGAAAAAAAATAAAATCAAAGATAGTTGATACTCTTGGCTAAAATACTAGTTACCATTACTATATTGCCACTTGTTTAGCATTCATATCACATCTTCAACAAATATTTTGTCTCACAGCCATGATTCATTACAATGCTAAAAAGGTTTCTGCTTCTCAGCGCTTGCTTTACGCTTTCAATAATTTCTTCTCAAGTAGATGGTAGATACAGTAACTAATTAGATCTAAGCTACTAATTTCTTTAATTTCACACACATCCACAAACATATATATACAGATACGCTAACATACAACAAAATACTAATTAATGGAACTATATAGTGAATGCATTTTTTAATACATAATGCTTCTATTTATGCAATGATTTAAGAGATCTGAAATATTTAAACAAATGTGTAAGGATGAACACAAATTCTATTCACACAAAAGCAACGTAGTAGTAAGTTGTTTACATGTATCAGTGTGAATTACAACCTGTCAGGTTAGCCACTGTGATACGAAGCATGTATTACCTTGCATTAAATTCCAGCATAGCTCCTGAGAACATGTTATCTATGCATTCAGTATCATCTTAACTACCACTGTAATAATTCTATTTTTTTAAGCCCTTAAAGACATAGAAAGATACAACTAGGGTTTTAAATTCTGGCTCCATTTAGGTATAGAGAACACCCTTCAAATATTGCCTTCAGTTCTGAGATAACAAAAAGAACGTTGGGAAACAGTTTTTTAACATAATATAACTAGTGCTGTAACAAAGAGATTTTAACAGGAAATTCCTTCCTTGTGACATTTGTATTTACAGGCTATATTGTAAATACTGCTTGTTTTCTTTAGCCTGAATCTTACTATAAAAATTACAATTTTCAATTAAAATTAAGAGAAGGAACCCTAGAAGTCAAAACATGAAAACAAATGTTACAAAGCTGAAGAACCAATATTGACAGTTATACAGAAGAGACCAGTATACAAACGAGACAGAGCCCAAATGTTTCTGACTTAAAGCCAGGATTAAAAACAACTGTACGTCAAATTAGGCAAATAGATACTCACAGTGTCATCTTTAGATCGGCAACAACAGTTTGAAGCATGCTATGAAAATCAGATCGACCTAAATAACATATCTTTTTCCCATTAAGTAGTTGGCTAAAGCAGAGAAGACAGCCACGAAACTCCTCTGCCCATCCACTTCTCTAGCTTATGCTTTCCAATGCCAGAGCAAAACAAACAGCTTACAAATAGATCTACTAGTGAACATACTAACAAACTGAATTACAGAAAATTTTGGTATCTTCTGTGATTTTTTTAAAAAATCTTTTCACCCATAAGAGGAGAATGGTGAGAAAAAAGGAAAAGAAATACCATAAAAAAACCCAACCAAAAAAACCAACAGCTGAACTGTTTCCACTAAAAGAAATAGTCCTAGAATAAATTAGGAAATGTAAATTATTTCAATGGATATTTCACCATCAGAGTAATTGTTGAATTACTGATGAAAATTTCCCATGTGTGGATTTTTTCTTTTTTTACGGTTTACCACCTTCTCAATTTAAATCCAGGTTTTGGTGTAAAAACGTCTCCCCACTACGTACAATCTTGTCTTCTAATCTTGCTTCTGGCCTCCACCCCTTAGTAAGGAAAGGTAACTGAAGTGGGGGTTTGGGTTTTTATTGTTGTTGTTGTTATTGGTTTTGGGGTGGTTTTTTTCATACTACTGAGGGGGCTTTCTGTTCTATTTATACACCAACTCACACGTTCATTCTTCTACAGCAAAAGTGTCCTAAACTGATGAATATCTGAAACCTGTGACTCTCAGAAATTCTAATTTATTCTCAGCTACAGCAGTCACCACTGCTTTTATTATAACAAACATTCCTGACCCCAGGCTAAATAAAAACCTGTCAATTAGTAGCAACTTACTATTTTGGAAATAATGAAGCAGATGGAAAAATGCTCAACAATTGTATTATTTTTATTGTAGTTTTTGATACAAGAACAGGAAATTCTTCTATATGTTACAATGGCAGCTGTTCAAATGCTTTCTTTTATGCCATTTGCTTTCAATTGTTGTGATTCTAAGTCTCTGTGTTTTTACATTCTTGTACAAAGTCTCACAAAATCCAGTCTTCCGGACAACTCTAAACTATAAATAATGAATACCAACGCATCGTGAAAATTGAACATAAAATTCCCAGCAGGCAACCATAATGACGCTACTTTAAAATTACAGTATGTAAAACTTCAGAAGATTGCATAATAAAATTCCTAAACCATTAATTTAATATACTAATTGTTGCAATGATGATTGCAGAGGCAAGGTACTAACAGGTGTAGAATACTTAAGTGTCTTCTGACTGATACAGCCAGATGTGAAGAAAAATTAAGTGAGTCCTGATGTGTCCCAAAGAAAGAACAGTATGAACTACTACAACTGAAAAGTAGGTTTATTTTATTGCCTTTGTTTCCTTGCAATAAGGTCAAACGAGCAATTTGGAACCATGCGTTTATACAGCACCATTTATTCCACTACACACTAAATGTTTTACTTTTCATCAGAGCTACTGCCTGCAGTTTGTTCCTTTGTATATCACCACTATAGTTATCGCCTACAGTTAATTTCCATGTTAAATATTTTAGTGATTTCTCTGCACCAAAGGATAAGCTTCATCAAACTACATTTTCCAAAGTGGATCTCCATATTTGTTCAACTTTCTCTTTATAATGTGCAAGTTCTGATCTAAGCCTAAAGCACGAAGGCAATCAATGCTGATGAATGACTAGAAATGGTTTCTTTATTCTACTCCTCACTGAATAGAAAGTTTCCATTATCTCCCTCAACATCTTCACTCTATCAATTTGACAGGGGCATGCGGTTCTACACTCCACTGCCTTCACTCTAGAACGGTATACAGCTTTTCTATCTTTTTCTAATATAAAAGAAAAATGATAAATGATAAAGTCTAGTGAAAACTTCTTGTCTTCCCTCATAAGCATCATCTTCCTTTTCTTTTAATTGTTCTATACTTTATTAAAATGCATATTAAATATCCACTGTCAGTCAAAACATATATGCATACAAAACCTTATTCGGACAAGCAGAAAAACAAATCGTTACAGCACAATAAATGCTAATCTAGTTAAGTCAGTATGTAAGGCACCTGCAATAAAATACATAGTATAATATCCTAGTGTTTTTGATTGATCATTGTATCTGAAAAATATTTGTCTAAGAGAGAAGCATTATTTAAGATGCATTGCTCAAAGATATTTGAAACAAAATGACAAATAGAAAGACGTTCATTCAACTAAACAGGATTTTATCAAGCCTCAGACAGTAAGACAACACACTGCCAACTGTAACAGCCAAGGATACCAAACATCCAGGAAAGCACTCAAACTAACAACAGTACGAAAAGAGGAATTCCCTGCCTTCATCCAGGTGGTTCTGGCAGAACTGATCCTCCCCTGCAGTACCATGTTTGGTCCTGAGACTCTTTCTGATTTACCTAACAAGGATCCTGTTTCTGCAGGGACCCAAGATACCAACGATGGTCTTTATACTCATTTTCTCCTTACCATCCCCATTACCTTTCTGGCTTTCAGGTTTTAATGGAGATATAAAATTCATTGTAGAGTACTGATGAGCTGTGGCATTGTCCAGTTACATGTTTTGTCAACCCTTTTAAACCTGTCACCTTTTACATATTTGGTCAAGTCCCTTGAGGACTTAAGTTTCCCAAATCAAAGTTTGTGCAAACTGAAAAATTACACTTCTTCAAAATTTTATTTGTAATAGCTCACAAATCTGAATTGTACATTGTGATATTAAGACATCTCCTGAAGAAGTTCTGGGGGGGGGTGCATGAGATGTGGCTCTAACTCCTCCTCAGGTCTCAGTGGGCAGCAGAAAAGGAATGATAGAAGTGATGACTTCACCACACACGGCACTGAAAAGCAGAGCTGGGAGTCTTTTCTACCACTCACCTCTCCTTCACCACCACATCCCCTATTCCAACCCACGTCCTCTCCTTTCATCCTTCCAACCCCGGGAGTCACCAGTCCTATAAACGCCTGACAGCTTTAGTGTGACATGGCACTGTGGAAAAGACACCGCAACAACAGCCAGAGGCAGGCAATGATATGAGAGCATGGTAGCCATCTCCCAGCCTCTCATTTTTGCAAATGAGAAGCTGCTGCAGTAATTACTCCAGGTTGGACTGTAGAAAAAAGGACCAAGGTGTAAAAAGGCTAGATGCTGCCAGACAGTGGCAATTTAGGCCCAGGATTAGCACTGCAGTTGTCTCTCAAAACTGCAGTGACAATCAAAATTAGTAGATGATAATAAAACATACTTTTAGAATTATGATACTACAGTGTTATTGCTGGTGTTGCCCAGTGCTTTCTTAAATGGTCAATAAAACAGACCTCTCTATATTAAATTATCCCACTAAATATGAGCTAAATTTATATCCACTTATGTTATCTCTTTATAAAAGCCCAAAAAAAAAAAGATATCACAAGCCTCTTCCTCTATGTTCTATCAAGCCATTCTACAAGTACTAGTTTTCAGACAGAAAACAGAGTTTAGAAACTCAATTTTTCTAACATTCTGCTGACATTTTCTACAGAAATCCAACTGAAAGTTTGCCTGGTCATGTTGAAGAGCTCAAAGAACTTATGCTTTACATATTATAAATGTTTTTTTAATGAGTAGAAGATTATTTTGGAGCTTTGATTATATAAATTGGCATACTTAATCTGCTAATCAGCCAACAGATTCTGCAAAGCAACTGCTTTCTCTTGTAGCTTCAGTTTGCTACTTTGTTTACCTTTAATATAGCCTCAGATAATGGGAGGTGGGGGCACTCATGAACGAAGTATCTCCAATATCCACTACTCTGTGGATTTATTTTATTTATGATGCATATTCACTTCAGTTATTTACCAGAAGCGCCTAATGCCTCAAGTATTCAACTCTCATTGGTTACTTAAAGTACTCACACAATAACTGGACTGAAAAACTCAAAAGAGATGAAAAAATACAAGAAAATAAGACACATGCTCAATGTCTGATTTATGGAAGAAGTTATTTCTCATTTCATAAAGAAATAGATGAAGTTTAAGTTCATTTTTTACTGTCATCGTTGTTTTCAATAGAAGTGTTCAGTACATCTATGCATCTTATATTTGTCATATCAAACAGAACTTCTTTAGTAGAGTTACTTCCTCAAAAACTAACAGAATCTAGATTGATGTTAACTTAAATATATATAACAGCTTCAAAATATAGCTTGGACTCAGAAAATAAACAAAACCAAAGTTTTTTCTTCAATAACAAAACACGACAAAGTTTTACAATAAAACTTTTTTTTTTCTTCGTGGGAAATTATTGGTTTAACAGGGCCAGTACTCCTAGACGTGGCTAGTATTTGGTTAATTATTCCATCTTGTTTTCATCCTTGGGCTTTATTTCTGGAACACCATCATCAAATACCAGGTTACCATGAAAAGTCGTTTCAGTGCCCCGGTGTGCAGATCACATTCTCTTATTGAGCTCCCTGCCCTTTCCTACCTGTCCTTCCTCCCTCCCATCTTCAAATAAGAAGTACAGCTTGATCTTTTCCTTGATCTTTCTGTAAAAAGCAATCTATAATATTGACCTCTAAGAAGCTGCTAGCAATTAGATTTCCCAAGGGGTTACCAGAGTGAAACCAACATTAGATGATTCAGGAATTGTAAGTATTCTGGGGACTTTTCTGAATAAAACTTCTTCACCTGGAACAGGTGCAGAAATGCTTTAGCTAAGCAAGAGAGTCAGTCAGCAGTGCCAGCCTCCAAGTTACCTCCCCCTACAACTCAGACTACTCTCTACCCTCACAAGTCGTCAAAGCCATTCTGGAGGAGCCCTTATTTCCTGCAGGCACTACCCCTCAGTCAGAATTTCCACTGCTCATAAAAGCTTTGTACGTCAGTAAGTATGTATACCGGCCGTCTCCCATAGACATATGGCGATTGGAAGTTTCCCTGTGTCTTGCGTATTGATGAAAATGTGGACTGCTAAAAAAGCCCATCAATACATGGGTGTCAAAGAAACAGAGAAAGAGCAGATAAAGAGTCCTGCATACTGTCTGTGTAGAGAAACAATTTTCATTATTCAATAAAAACATTAATTATTCTTTAGAAAGAATTCTCCCAGCCACTTTATTAAGTTTTATTGGAAATTCTACTTATCCTCTTATAACCTCTTCTTTATGAGCAATTATTTACAATATAGTACATCTTAGGAGCTTAAAACTACCATTCAGGAGCAAGTAGAGGTAAATACTTCTTGAGAAGTTTCTCACTTGAAAATTAATTTCCCTACATACCCAAGCTTTGCTATTCTTTAATAAATTACTCCAGAAGAATAATATTAATTTGGTTTGTTTTCCCATCTCAGGAGGGCAAGCATCAGTCGTGGGGCCAGACATCAATTTTCCAATGAATCCTTTTGTTGTGTCTCTGACATTTTATGAGGCATTTTTCTAAACGATTTTATCTCCCAAATACTGTAACAAAGCCTATTCAGGAAACAGAGTCAGCAGACCTCAGGTTGACCTAATATCCCCTTTCTTTTGATAAGCTGAACCACAGGCCACTGAAGGGTAATGACCTTGATACTAAAGGACTCCCCAGGCATCTAGAATCTATAAATCAGAGGAATCTCCTGTCTTCAAAGTAACTTTCTTTCAGATGATTAGGGAAAAAGGGGTGAAGTATATTTTAAGCCATCAGCATACAAGTCCTTTCATGGGCATTGCAAATAAATGCAACATCTTTTAGAGTAAAATAGCACAAACTCATGTATTAATACTAAAAGTATTCTGAAGTCACTAAGAGGCCTCTGCTATATATTTGTATATAAAATTTTAATTACAGATGGATCTGTCAAACTGCATATTTGTTTGTGCCTACACATTAAAGGAAGAGGTCTGCAAGCAACTGCAGCAGTCATTGTTTGCTAAACAACCTCCTTGAGTGTACTGTGTGGAAGTGATTTACAGAAGAAAGCCAGCCAGTAATTGTATTCTCAGCTTTTCAAGAAACTGAGAAGTCCATTCATGCAGTGGACAGCAATTCTTTAATGCGATAGAATGGAAGTATAACTGCTGAATTTTGTAATGTTTAAGTTACAGAAGAAAGTTGAAAGCTGGAAGTTGTTTGTTTTTTTTTCCCCTCAATCTTTTCAATATAACATTTGCAAAGCCATCCGATTTCCTTCTCTTTCTCCTTTATTTAAAAAAACCAAACCAACAAAACAAAACCCAAACCCCTTCCCCCCCCCCCAAACCCAAAAACCCCAAAACAACAATAGAAGAGCTGGTTTGGAAGTTGCTAGTGCAAATTTAGAACACCAAATTAGTAGTGAAAAAGAAAAGACTAAAAATGCATCCTTCAAAAAATACGCTTCATATAACTAATCATGTGTATGTAAACACAGGTACATGTGCTCAAAAATAAAAACAAAAGCAAAAAACCCCAGACATGAAGGTCTTTCCATCAGCGATGGACAGGCCAAATTTGACAGTTACCTGAATTAAGAATATCAGTTTCCCCTCACGTTTCCAAATCTAGTGAAATTGCTAAGGTAAAAAGGTATCAGAAAGTTCTTTGAGATCTTCCAGTGAGAGCTGGTAGTTATACATTCAGAACAGAATATAGGATCATGAAAACGTATAGGAAACATTCACACAAAATTTAAAAATTAATCCTGTCTTGATTATAAAAAGAATATTTAATGTCTTATAACTAGTCCACTTTTATTACAAAATCATCCCAATATAAAAAAAAAAAAAAACCCAAAAAAACCCCAAAACCACCACAGGTAAAAAATGTCTTGACATTACCAACTACTACTGTATGTTGCTTTAGGGAATTGTTACCAAATGTCTAAACCAAAACAGATTACTGCAGCACAAGAGAATATTCTGCTGAACTAGTTCACTATGGCATGGAATGCATCAGCCTCCTTTGACTTTTTTATTTGGAGAATAAATTTTAATTTAAAAGAAAAGGAAGGCTAGAAAAAGGTATTGTATCTCTCTCGGGTGTCATGTGTAATGAATGCACAGCATGATCTTGTGTTGTAAAAACTGGTAGAGAATGTCATTTTACAGAGCCAGAGACCTGGCACTGCTACAGTTAGCCTGCACTAGTCAGTTTGGTATTACTCAAATTTCTCTACAACAATCAGAAAAAATAATGATAGTATTGAAAAATAATGATTGTATTGAAACCATTGAGTTCAAGATGATAAAATAGTGATAGCAATAAAAACAGCATACTAGCAGAAATCCATGATCAAAGTGTGCAAAAAATGTGGCTTAAGTAGTGAATCAAAGGATGAAAAAGTAGACTGTTTTGCACACTGTGAATTTGGCATTTTAAATTAGATGTAAACAGAAAAAGATTTCTCCACACTGGCATCAATGAAAATAGAACTAAAATTAGGAAGGAATACGACCCTTCTTGCCACTGGGATTTGAAGAACAATTGTTTTGTCTTTGGCACTTCTGTCCTAGTCCAGATCAAACAAACCATAGAGAGGGATACAGAGGTTTTCAAAGCACTTAAAGTTTCTATTGATTTCTGCTGCTTTCTGAAAATGATTTGGAATATCATCAGTACACCAGTATTTTTGCCCTTTCTTGGATTTTTCCTTGATTTATTTCTTTTCTTCTACTTTTTTTTTTTTCATCTTTTCATTCCTTGACTACATTCCTGAACAGGATTTTGATTTAGCTAGGCAAGACTTTCTATTGCGACACTGTTGTGAGTCAATGAGCAAAATGCCCGGCAAAATTGATGACTAAGGGCATAGAAAGATGAATTCTGGCACAGTTAGCTGGAATACTTGAAAACTTACTGCACTAGATGCTCATTATTGACTCTGTTTGGTCATTTCAGCAGAAAGTTATTTGGATTTGCTAGGAGCCATACTGTGATTTGAAGAACAACATTCACACAACCCATTATTTCAGCTGCAGAGGTGGTAATCACTAGTAAGGTGGCAACCATTTTAAACAACTACATTTACTGCTAGAGGAATAATTACTCTGTATCCTAAAATAGCTTGATCTTGGCAAGTGTGTGCCTTGGTGTTTAGTAGTTAGTAAAATCCATGTGCTAAGTTTTTCCTACTCCAGCACATCATCTGCAAATAGGTCAGTGCATCAATAAAAGGTACATGTTCTAGTTTAACTTTTCTAATTTGTATGAATTTGTCTTATTTTACCTTCAAGGAAACCAAATTATTCATCAGAAGCAGCAGTAATAAGAGTTTTTAACTCATTTTGACTTTTTCCACCCGAAAGACCTTCAAGCAAGACTTTTCTTATATTAAAGAATAACCAAAACCAGAAAATTATCATCTCTACACCCAAAAGTAACAGGAGAAACTTTTCAAATTAGTCTTTACTTGACTTGTCAAGCATTCTAATACTTTTGCTGCAGCTTAAATAAATTTTTAAAAATTAAAAAAGTATAATGGCTGTCGCCATTGGACCAAGCAAGTTAAGATCACTTTTAACTTCTTAATTATTTAGCATTAACATGATTACACTTTAGCACTACTTAATCTATGAAATAAGTGTAATATTATACAGTTTTATTCTGTACTGTGAGTCGCTTCTGCCCTCAAAGAATGAGAGAATTGCTTACTGTAGGATCAAAGTCTCAATTACTTTTTCTTACTGTCTGGTGAAGCTACAAAGCAGTCAAGAAAATAAAGCTAACTTGTATAGAAAAGGACAAAGGAAAATTAAAATTTCCAGTGAGGAATAAATAGGAGAAAGAATTGTTACAAGGCCTAAAACATGATGAAGTGGAAAGAAGCAAACCAGAAAGCTAGAAAAGAACATGTCAGAATTTTTAGAAAGAAAAGACAGCTAAAGTAGAAAATACATTCAAATACAATCTTCCCATTAAGGGTTCCTATTGATAGATTACGGGCCCTAGATTAAGAAGCTATAACATGTGACAAGAAAGTATAATTGCATTATATAAATTTATAATACTGCATCAAGTGCAGTAATTTCATTTTAAGGACAAAAAAGAAATGTGTATCAGTGCTTTTAGTCAACCAGGTTAAGTTCAAAACAATTTGCCTGAATATATTCACAATCAGAGGGTAACATTTTATTAATAAACCATACTCAATATGATCAAAAAGGGCATTAGTTTTCATTCTGTTTAATGGACTATATTACAGAGACCACATTCATGTCTGAAACCTGTTATTATTTCTCTAAAATAGCAGTAAGTGAAATGATCCCATTCATCGAGCTTGTAGTAGGGAAAAAAGAAGTCAGTAAAACCACCTTGGCACAATAAAAGAAAAGGAAAACCAACCAAAAAAAAAATTACCCCAAACCAAGCAAACCTGTATCAGAGAAAAACTCTAAACCTTAACCAGGTTTGTTACACATAAACAAAAAGTGTAGGCCTCTGCTTTTTCTTAATATTAGATAGTTATTTTTCATTTTTCTCCTTTCCTGGAAACCATATAGACCTAAACAGTAACTTCCAAAACAGCACAAATATGTCATTGATTTGATGATAAATTTAAAGCTCATCTCATTGACTACAGTTTTACAGACATGCTTACTAGACAGACTTTAACTAGGTACTTAGGATAAGACACTAACTATCTGACTGCCTGTTGGAAGAGATTATGAATAAGAAATCAGGGACCGGAATGCCCCAACAAAATTAAATTGCTTACGGTTTTCTACTTTTAGCTCATGGTTGCAAGCCTGCAAAAAAATACATCCCATGTAGGTAACGGCAAATGATATGGAAAAGTCTAAAATATTTTTATAGTCAAAAATATTTAAGAACTGTTCTAATGTTAAAAAGCTAGGAAACATAACAATACCGGACAGACTGCATCTATAGTATAGCAGGATATAAAGGAAGATAAAGCTTTATGTAGAATTTTCCTAGAGCTGTTGAAACATGAGAGTGGAATCTATCATGAATTTTCCAGGAAAAACACAACTCTGAGAACAAAAAGTACCATTTATTGAAGTCTAATAATTTTTACTGTTAGTATTATTTGACTTCAGAAAATATTTCTCTAATCCAAATTAGATTTAGCCAATATCCGGCCAAAAGCCCACTACACCACATCAACATGAACAGCATATTGCTTACAATCCTCATCTTGCATTTAGAAGAACCATGTGTTGACTCCTCTTCTGTTTGATGTAGAAGTAGCATTTGAATCTCAGGTCTCCACATACACACGAGTTGCCTGCTACTACTGACAATTCTCCAGAAAGCCTCTTTGTGTCCTGTTGAAGCACTTGGCACTACCTAAACCAATGTTTGCTTCAAAGTTTCCACACACAGTACAAATAAGGAAACCACTAAATTACTCACCTGATACATCTTTCTGTGTGGCCTCACACATTTTTAATTATTTGTACAAAAAAAAAAAATACTGACAAATTTCTGGACAGAAATAACCCAAATAAGTCTCATTCCTTGCAGAAAAGATTAATTTGTGCTTGCTTTATTTAAAAAAAAAAACAAACACACACACACAAAAAAAACCAACCCAAAACCTAAATAATCCATATATAGTGAGGCATGGGAGGCAGTTGAGAAGGAAGAAAATGGGCTTCCCTAGATAAAAGCTATAACATAGCAGAACAGAAAGAGCCTGTGGTAAGGAATGTGGGGAGAAACAATAGCTCATTCACAAAAGTCACCATCACTAAAATGGGCACCTAACTAGAACAGTTCTGCAAATCAGCCAATTTTGCTCTGTACTTGTCTCCACTGAAAAAAAAAAATAAAAATGCATGAGCATCACAGAAGAGAGCATCCAGATAGCCAGAGAGGCTGTCCAAACTAGCAACACCACAAATTAATATTTTTCATTCTATCCCGATTCCTGCATAGTACAAACTGGACTAGAGTTTATCTGCAAGAACAACAAGCAACTTTACTTCAAGAGATTCTATGGCAGCTCAATTGCTCAGCTGCCTTTACTGAGCTAACCCAGGTAGAAGGTTACCTTCTGTCTTCTACAAGACACATATCTTCTGAAGTAAAAAAAAAAAAAAAAACACAAAAAAACACCAAAGTTTTTTTACTTATTTTATCCCTTTAACATCAAATTAAGAGTCTTTATATAACCACACTGTTTTATCTCCCAGTGAATACCATCTCAGAAAGCTTGTGTTCCTTCGCTGCCTTATCCTCATTATCACCTTACTCCTGTACATCACTGTATCTTGCAAGTTGAATGAAGGATAATGTATTTTGTTTATACTGGAAGTCACATAGCATATTTTCTGTGCTATAAGTAATAAAACAAAAACATAACAAGATGTTCAATTAAATTGCAGATCATCGACAAAGTACATTGTGCCCCTAGCAACAGCTTCCATTCACTGCATAGAAGTACGCTGTAGACATGACAAACCTTTGTGAAGTTTCTCTTAGTAATTACTCTGCTTAATGCAGGCTGTCATGACATGGTAGCTTTGATATGGAAAAATATTTAGTGTCATATACCTATGTGCAAAGCTGCTTGCAATAAACACGAACTCTTTCAGCAGAGTTATCATAAACCCCATGCTGTATGTTTTCCTCTTTAAACTTGACCTCCACATGCTCTTTGCCCCTGCCTGGCCCACTTGGCCAACAAGCTGCAGCTTATCCCATGCCACCGGCCAGAATCCACTTCCAGGGCAGTGGAGAGCAAAGCCCACTCCCGAGCACATCAACAGACATTCCCAGCACACCAGGTACACAAAGCTGCCTTGCTCCCGGCTTGACGCGGGGCAGCTCACCACTTGGCTTAAGCTTCCCTGCTCTGCACTGTCACCCTCAGCCCTGCCCCATCCAGCCCAGTGCCCATTCCTGTTCCTAACCTGGCTGCCAATGCTCTTCCAGTCTCTCTTGCTCCTGTTCCAATATTTACAAAAGCAAGTGTCTTCCAGTTCTCTAGGCTTGAGCCTTGTCCATTAGCTGACGCGTACGCTTTTTCAGCTGCTGTTACCTCCACTTCAGATCTTCGGCTTGACTAAATGATTCTTCCTGATTTTTTTGTTCACACTTTTGTTTGATCTGCTGTACTTAGCTGTTCTACTCTGTTCTTCATTCCTCCCTGGGCTGCCCTCAAGTCATCAACTTAATAGCAGGTAACATGCACAGAAAACCCCAAACAGAATCATTTTCACATACACGCAAACAAGTAGTTTGCCTTATTTAAATGCAGTCTCCATGCCACTGTAAAGGCTAACTTGTCACCTTTTCAATGGAATGCTACAAAACTATCTGAAATTTGAGGTGTATTAATCCACACTGTGAATTACCATTGCTACTAGATTTTATCTAGCATATACAGAAAATTTATCAAGGTAATCAAAAAGAACTCAAAGAAGAAAACCACACTTGATACACAAACCAGCAATCAACAGGAGCAAAATCTGTGATTTTAAGCACATTGCACAGACCTCCTTCTGAGTATGTAGATATTACCAAAAAAAGCATTTAAAGAAAACAAAACAAAAAAGCTTTTGTTTAGGGATACTAAAGACACTTCCATAACTGGTGCCAAAAACTGTCCCCTACAAAGTGTATAAATAGACAAACTTCAAATTATTTTAGTTTCACAAGATTTGCAGATATTATTGAATAAATTATTTGATTTGAAATTGGTGAAATCTCAAAAATGCTCCACAAATAGTACTTCCATATACAAGAAACTTAAATCTATCAAGTCTGAAGTGTTAGAGTTCGTATTTCACTGTCTCACTTTGAAGTACAATGCAGACATTCTAAAGGATTTATTTACCCTAGGAATAAAAAGGTAAGAAACAGCCTTTGTTTTAAATGAGGAAAGCATGTTTGTCTGGAAGGAAAAAAAAAAACCCTCATCAAAACACAGCTCCAAGAGGAAAAGAATAAGTAACATTATCAAAATACCAGACTATTTATTTCTTTAGTTTAGTCTACCTTCAACCAGAATAAACCAAGGCACAGACATAGTGCTCAAAAGCCTACTAAATCCAAATTTCATTTCAAACTGGGGCAAATAATGAAGTATTAAAGTTACCTGCAGATGAGGGAAAATCCTTTATCGAGCTATATTTTAAACACACATTTTTCATTAGACACGGTCCTGACTGCTCAAATTGTTGAAGTACTTCAGAAATTGTGTAGTTTGGCTGTACCTTGATTTCATAGCTGCAGGAGAGACAGCACGAATGCAATGCCTCTGGGTTTTGACAGGAAGCACAATGCCTGCTTTTGAGTCAGTTGAATTTTAAACCGGTTCATGGAAAGAATTGGGAAGATGCTCTTGTTTTCAGTAGTTTTTAGATTTAGGCAGTTTATGGTTCAATTAACACCACAAAACAATCTTAAAGGGCTGGAGGAGGGAGAGGAAGAACAGTAGGATGGAAGGACAGATATACTCTGATTTGTTCTTACAGAACTGAAGCTTTAATCAGTTTTAACTGTAAACTAATGAAGAGCTCATATCGAGTTTTATGTGAGCTAAAAAGAAATACCAACTTGGCTACAAAAATTGAACTTCTTTTTTTAAACAGCACAATAATATGCCTCCAATATTTACAAAAGCAAGTGTCTTCCACTACTGCTGTAGTTAGTAAGACCATCCTACTCAAAGGAAGGTATGATGAATAATTTTAGCATGTTAACAAAGCTGATGTAATTAATAAAGACATTAGAATACACATTCCTGTAGAAATTTTTTAAGGCAGCTATAATTTTAAAATATAGCTTGTCTTATGTCCAGAATTCTTTATTTAGAAAACACACTGTATCCCTCTAGAGATTTAGGAGACTGACTTACTCAGGTAGCAATGAAAATGACACTGGTATTTTCAAACTGATTTATTCCTAATACTGTTTGTTAACATAACCAAGTTAAAATTTCACTTCCTTTTGATCTTCATTAAATGTAAATCAGATTATTTCTATAGAACATATAAGAAGAATACAATCTATTCACATTCAAGAGATGTGAGTCACCAATGTTTTAGGACTATTCTTATATTATCAGAGGCTTCTCCAATAGCTAACTAATGTTGCCATAAAAATGCCATGTTTTTTTAAATGCTATTCTATGTTAGAAATTACTGATAGAGAAGAAACTGTTTTTACATTCCATGCTAGTTTTCTTTTTCTTGGACTACCTTTTTCAAATCTAAGTTTCTAGATAGAATCCAACCTAGTATTTAAATGCATGACCTCAATATTTCCTCTTGTGAACCTGCTTTAAGTTCATTGATATATAAGGATACACGCAACTGAATAGTTCCCAATAACAGAACTGATACAGAGAACAGACAATAAACTAAAGTTCGGTTACTTCATTTGGTGGATTTACATACCAAGTAGTTGGAAATGAATATGAAATACCTCGGAAGTCTGCAAACTAAATTCATATTTGAATC
Source organism: Balearica regulorum gibbericeps (assembly GCF_011004875.1). Lineage (NCBI taxonomy): Eukaryota > Metazoa > Chordata > Aves > Gruiformes > Gruidae > Balearica > Balearica regulorum. The sequence continues at coordinate 103,472,575 of NC_046184.1, forward strand.
CAGTTTGGTTCAATCAGTAGTCTATATATTGTAGCTATTATCTAAGGAATCACTGAATAAAAGTAATACAACACTGAATAATTTCATAAGGGGTGAATTACTGACCCTCGAAAATAAGATTTCCACTCACTTCCATTAGTCTTATCCCTTTATTCTCTGTATTCCAACTGAAGTAAATAGTCTGAGATTTGATAGGACAAGTTTTATAAAAACGAGGTTTTCAAATGAGAGAAAACAATGCTTATTGTTTTCACAAGACGTCCAAACTTCAAGTGTGTTTTATTAGTTCTGGAAAGTTAACTTGCTACCTAAGACTATAAACTCAGACATACCTGAATACACAAAATATCCGTCTAACCTTCTCTCCATCTTTTCTAGAGGTTGTTTTTTATAACACTTTAAAAAAATATATATATATAACAGATTAACTGCAGAGTAGCAGTCAGGGTTTTGACGAACAACGGTATAACCAAAATAAGGATGCCATAACAAAATGACTGCCAAAGCATCCCAAATCAGCCTCGTTCACTCCATTTTTAATAGAAAATTCGTCTTGAACATTTGAATGCATGATTATTAAGCATTTTTGTGCTCATGTATTCTTCGCACATGCTGTGCATCATAAGGTACTTTTCAGCATTCTTTATATGAACTTTAAGTTTTCCAGTTTAAAAAAAAAATCTCAAATTCTCATTTCCTAAAAGTACACTATTTTCATGTGGTATGACTATTACTGCACAAGTATCATTGAATAAACCCATGATTTCTAGTTTGGCCATATAAAGCAGAAAAGAATTACTAGTAGAGCACAATATCAGGCTTCCAGGAGAATCTAAGAGAACAATGTCAAAGGCATTTTTTAACCACTTCCTGCCGTCTAAACATATTTAAACCAATTTGGCATTTGACAGTCTAGCCATCCATGTTCACACCACACTGTTACTTTCAGAAGAATCACTAAGTTAACACTGCAGGCTTGAAACATTAATCTCACAAACTATTTCATTAGCTTTTAAATAAATGACAACTTATGTGAAGTCAGAACTGAGGATTTTTACAGGTTTAAAGTGTTTTAATGTACATATGGACAGCTGTGTTTCTATTAATTTTCATTTCTGACTGATATGAAAGACATTTCCAATGGAAGCAACTGCGGCCACTGGAGTTGCTGGTAATATTGTACAACGTACTCCAGTAGAGCCGAGATTACAACAAAAGCCTTTACTTCCAGTTTTTCCCATCATACACCCAGTTGAAGATAAAAAGTAAATCCAGTGTAAGTCAACCATTCTGTTTAAAAATCTTCAAAAAAAAATTTTTTTTTTCAGTTATAACAAACTTATGAATGTTGGAAATAACAACTGGCATAAATAACAACAAAGGAGTATTATACCAGAAACAAAAATTCTCCTAACAACTTCTGCTTAACCAACATAACCCCAAGCATAATGTTGACCACTAAAAATATTTAAAAGACAACATAGTTATTCATAAATGTAGTAGTCACAAGCACGAAATAGTTTTTTAAAACTCTGAAATAATTTCCTAAATTAATTTGTACAACTATGAATTTTAGTCTACTTTCATGTACATTTTTCTCCTTTAGGAATCAAAACATTTTCACATCTACAAACTTCTCTAAGTTTGCAAGTCTACCCTAAATATATAATTCAAATGACAAAAGGGCAGAACAGTCAGAAAATTCTATGAAACTGAATAACGCCTACCAGCCAAGCTTCTCTATGTGAAATACGTTTTCAAATCTGTTGCAAGTTTTTACATAGTGTTACTATAGTAGCCCATTATGACATGAATTAAAATCTCATTTCAGAAGTTATTACCAATTATTCATTTTTGCTATATGTTCATTTAAAAAAAAAAACAAACCCAGAACCAAAATAATACGTAATATTTTTCTTACTTACCCACAGCATACTATAGAAAAGCATTAAGTATACTTGACAACCAGGAATTCTGTTAACCTTCAGTTACTCACCTAGGAAAAAAAAAAAAGAAAATGCATAAGCACACTCTTTGTATGGGGAGGAAGAAGATGGTATTAATTTGTAATGTATGCAATAAGCTCCTATGTTTATGAAATTCTTGAAATAAAATCTTTAAAATTCAAGTTAAAAGCAAGGAGCTGGAAATACTTCACATAGTGAGGTGGATCACAAAACAAGTTAGGTGGAAGTTGCATTTGTGTAAAATCCAACCAGTTTGTTCATCTGTAGCACTGATACAATAGTGTTCTGCTACCACAAGAGGAGTCTCAAAATCTTCTAAAACCAAAATGGATAAAGAATCTGTGTTCAGAAAACACTGCCTAAAGCAACATTTTAACAGAACACAGTTACAAAACTAATTAACTTTTGTGACTATCATAATCGCTTTCAAGGTTTCCTGCAAAGCCTGGTGGGAGATCCAATGTTTTGCCCGATAAAATTAGACAACTTTTCTGAACTGGCATCTTTATATATTTTTATCTTATTCTCTGTTTAACAAAATAGCGAACATACTTATTTGGCATTACCTAAAGCATAGTATCAGTAATTGTATGTTCTTCCAGAGGGTTAATGAATTCAGCATTTATTTTTGGGTATGTGAATGGAAAACAATGATGAGCCACATTTGTTAAAAAAAAAATTAAAAAAGGGCTCAGATCTCAAAAGATTAAAGTAAATAGGAGAAAGAAAAACAGTAAAAGTAAATGAAATGGCACCTTTAACGAAGGAAGCTAATATTTTCCTGTAATATATTAAACAAAAATTGCATTAGCTTTAGGAAAGGCTATACCTTTTCAAATTTGGGAGTTTTTGCCAATGAATTAAACTATAAAGGATGTAATAAAATGAAAGTTGCTAGAAACTGAGCATAAATGAAAAAAACCTAACTACTTGCTGGTCCTCTACATGTACAAGCAACATAATTTTTTCCACAGTAGCTTTAAAATGGTAAAAACATCCATGTAGCTAATGTTTTTGACATGTGATTTACTTCAGTTTTTAATGTTGGTATAGAAAGTACGTTGAATTACTCAGGTTCTTGAATGCTGCTATTAGTGATGATGATCTGTTAAGTTTTTTGTGTATCTTTCATTAGCCAGCCAATATGTACAGCCATAATCATAAGCAATCTAAAACACAGTTCTTCAGAAATAAAACTCACAACACCCCAAAGCAGCCCAGCTATCATCCCAAGGGTGATACCAGTGACGCACTGCTACATGTCAGTGCATGGACGGCCACTGGTGCGTGTCCATCTCACAAATCTCACTTTACCACCCTGCGGGCAAGATCCAGACTGCTTAACTGACAGTGAGGTGCAAAGCCATCCAGACTGACTAAGCAGGATACCTAGAGGCTTTGCATAACCCACAAGAACTGCAGACACTTCTAGTGGTGTGCCGAGGACTATTAAAACCGCCTCTGTTACGCTCCTGCCGTTCTTCATCATACAAATATAAAAACTCAGTTCTTTTACAGAAGTCCTCCAGCAAAAACTTTAAAATATTATAATGCCTAGAAGGTTAGACAGGCTTACTGTAGATAACCTAATAAAACTTTATATCACAGCATCTCTTAGATGTCATCATAGGCTCTTATATGCATCCAAGGTTTAGATGAAGCAGTTTTCTTTTTATGTTTTTCTAGCCCACAACTGCTTATTTGAACAGGCTTTACACTTTTCCAAAAGAGTACACAACAATGTAACAATCTAGAGTACACAACATTTTTCATCACAGAATTTTAAATACTCCTGCAGGATAATAGCCAATCTTTACACTCAACGAGGTTTGATCCGGTACATTTCATGTTCTAGGACCCAAGGACCTGACTGCAAGTCTAGACTGCGATCAGGTCCTCCCTCTCTCACTGTTTAAGGAAAGACTGCAGAAGAAATGCATGCCTGAAGGCCCAAGAGAGTCAGTAGGCAAATAAAATACTTACGGTAAGAAAGACCTGAACATCTCACTTCAATGGGAAATCCATGTGAGCACAAAAACACTTGGCTCTGTTCCTACTGAGAGAGAATTAACTTCTGCCAGTGGCTGCTAGCTGTGGAACTTTCCCGATGTATCAGGTGACCAACTCTACATCCATAAACCATCTATTTAATTTTTTATAACTTGTTTAATATTATATGTAAGCAGTCCTTCAAATTTGGTCAGTACCAGTACAATTGTGATCTCCCCTAGTTTATATTCCAAGGTAGTAATATTTTGAAACTAAGCCAGCAAGGATAAGGCTTAGTTAACTTTAGAAAACATAAAATTCACAGCAGCAGTATAAAACACTCTCTAGCGAGACAAAGCTCTTCCCTAGGTAAACAATTGAAAATCAATACCAATAGCATTTAAAATACTTATTTACCATTATTGTGTAGTTTAATGAAATACATCAAATTTCTACTATGAAACGAAACCATGAAGTATATCTCTCTACATCCAGTTTCCACGAGGGCAAACGACAAAGCCATGCACCAGCAAGGAAAATTCCGCAAGGTTCTAATACATGCAATATTGGTTTTGTTGCTGCAATATTATTAAACAGGAGCTACTTTTCAAAAATTATTTTAAATAAGAATCGCTCTTAAAATCAGCTACTATACAGAAGTGTAATCTAGTAGAGACCCACAAAACTGCAACTTCTTTCAGCAAGTGCTTCAAATTGTATCAGCATCACAGTGAAAAACCTTCTAAGCAACTGCATTTTCCAACATTATGCTTTTGTGATTTTCCCAGCGTCAGACTATTACTGTGACAGCAAAATTGTAGTCATTAGACAAAAATAGTGAGTAAAATGGTTTACATACTTAAAGTGACCTTGAGACTGTCTTGTAAAATATTGATAACCAAAACAATTGCTGTTTCATGATTGCTCCTGACTAAATATAATCATACTTCAATTGAAAAACTGAACTAAATCTCATTTTAAAATGTTTCGTTCTACACCAGGTTGTTACTTTCAAAGGTATGTGAGATTATACAGGAAAACCAAACGTAAGTAAGCGTAGCCAGTTAGAAATATACCTAAAATTCAAAGATCATCAAATTTACTACGCTACTGGTATACTGGCACAGTAATTGCATTGGTATAGCATAAGGTAAATATACATTAAAATTCTTGAGACATAAAGAATTGTCCACACACAATGATTAATTGGAGTACTGTATAAAAGCCTTATAATTCCTAAGGCCCTGATCAGAAATGGAAGTCCAAATGTTGGATAAACTTTAGTCTCCTTAACCTAGATCTTTGTTGGTTGTGTGCCTTAGTATGATTTGGGGGGGGGGGGGGGGGGCAGGGGTGATCACCAATTTCACTTTTTTCCTTCTTTGGAGAAGTGAAAAATAGGCAAATTTGTCAACAATAACATATGCTTTTGATAATACAAAAGCATGCCAGTGTTACTCTTGAAAGAGGAAAGGTACATTTAATGACTTCTCTGAAAACTATCCAAAAGTGATATGAGCAGCAACAGTTGCTGCTAACTCAAAGATGATTATGTATAGAGTCGTTCTGTTTAAAAGGAACAAACACACTGCTCTGTACTAATGCAGTACTATAGCTAGTAGGCAAAAAAGGGAAGGCAAAAATGCTGAGAGTGGACTCTTTTTCTTCTGTTTCCTTTTTTGTTTCGTTCCATTTTCCAGCTTTCCCATTCCCCCTCATACACTCATCACACTGTACACACCCCCTCGGTCCTCTCTCTCTCAGATACTCACCGCCCTACTTTTTGATTTATCCTCAGAGATCTCATATTCTTCTGGTATTTCCAAACTCTTTTCTCTTGATGACAACAAATTTTTAATTGCTTTTTATTTTGGGGTATGTAGTACTTCTCCGTGTGTGCTACGTGTAATTTATTAAGAAATACTACAATTAGCTTGTCTGATTTCACTGAAGATACATACATGCTAAACAGCATGCTCTGCTTGGGAATACATGCCTAGGAAGTAAACAGCTTCATTCCCAATTATAGTGGCATTCAATTGGACTTTTACAGTTAATCTTATTATTGCCATCATGATAAAACCCACTTCCAAAGATACGCAATTAGCATTCAAATGAAAGGACACATGAAGTAGCTTAAGCCAAATATGTCTATTTTCTCAAAAGAAAATGAAAATCATTTTACAAAGGTCAGTATATTAATAATTATTGAGCATTTCAAAGGAAGAGCAAAGATGTGTAGATTTAATTCTAAGGACACAGATCGTTCCTTTGAGTTTTACGTGACTACTTTTATCTAAAATAAATATATGCACAGTGTTAAAGACTAACATTTCACATTTTAATAGAAAAAAAAAAATCCCATAATATTAAAGGTTAGGATTTTCAGGTTTTGTTGCTTCAACCATCTTCTAGCTACACTATCTTACAATAATGCTCAATATCCAGGCCGGCTAAGACAAGGACTCCCATTATTAGTAAAACTATAGCACAAAGGTATGAGCTATGCAGAAAAAACAATACATAAATATGTCACAGCAAGGCATGTACCTCTCCCTTTCTGCTGTAACTTAGGTCAAAACTAGACTTTTTTTTTTTTTTTTTTTTTTTTACAGGTAGCAATCTGTAAACCTAAACTTCACACAAAACAAAGTGGCAGTTTAGTAGTCATGAAAGCACTGGGACACTTTTTTGAAACATCTGTTCAGCACAAAAGACAGAAAATACCTACTCAACAGATGAGGCAATCTACACGAAAGTTTAAAGAGAAAATATTCTATGTCACGTGGCCTTCAATTGCAAAAAAATCCAGAATTAAGATTGGGATGTACACCTAAAGCCAGAATTCAGCTGTCTATATATGAAAAATCATGTGAAATCTGCATTTTAATAGCAGAGGTTAATTCCTGAAAAATTTCTAGTCAATTAGGTATTTAAGAAATCATTTAACTAATTGAAGTGAGTTCTTTATAAGACTGCAAAAATTAAGAGATTTATTTCTTTTCTAATTGTCTTCATACAGACTCTTCAAACTTCTAGTGCAATTAACCTTCATGAAAACTTTAGTGATTTAAAGATAAATTAACATCATTTTAGTTATCCTACATAATATATATCCTTCACAAAAGGCTCAGCAGTGATACTTTTCACATAACTTTCCACACTGACACTCTTCCAAAATGGATGACATTTCTCAGCATCTTATCTTAGGTCAAGTGTAACTTAACTATTGATTTCACTTGCTTGTAATACTATTTTTTATGGTAACAAGTAGCAAGAATAAAGTTTTTTAATTAACTGCTGAGTACTTTCTGTCAAAAATTAAACGTTGGAATTTTTTTCTGAGTAAATAACAGGTATTTGCCTTATAGAGGTATTAACTCTTTCACTCATGCAAGAACCTTAGTAAACCAGCAGTAAAGACATACAATGGAAGAATTGTCATATTTTACAAGATATTTAAAAATCCATGAAATACAGCATCAGCAGGGATGACGGACCACTGCTCTGAGAAACAGGAAACCTTCTCAAGCAGCACTGAGGTAGGTACCACTGGGTTAAGTCAGAGACTGCTGTCGGTCATGACAAACTAGCTTCACCTTGGTGCCGTTCTTAGGAAACAAGAAGCTAGTGACTGTGTAATGACAGAGCAATAAATATAAACTCATTATTTAGCTAACACTTTCTCTAGACAATTCAACTAGCTTTTACAAGGTGGTAGGACAAATCAACACAGATATAAACTAAAAACTCTAGTGGAGTTAACTCTAGTGGAAATCAGCTGAAAGTTGAAAGTTTTCTTTTTGAGCTACATGTAATTTACTTTCTAAATATAAAAAACTCCCTCCAGTAATTACTTAAAAGCAATCAGAAATATTTAGAAATATGATTTTGTGAATAATTAGCTCCTTACAGTTTGCATGATCTTCTTCAGAGATTCAAGGCCATTTTCGCTCTGTTACTCTTTTCCAAACACAATGTGCTTCTTTCATCTACACACAATATGGATATGAGTATACTAGAAAGTAATTGCAATTATCAAAAGATCAAACGTATGATAAAATTAAAGCCTTGGATCAAAGCTTTCACATTTTTGTCAAATACATTTGGAAGGATACTGTACAATTTAGGAGTATGTTCATGTATATTCAGACACAGCCAGATGAACACATGCACACAACACTACAGAGGCACTCTTGAAAACATACTCTATCTGATACTAGAAAGTTTACATTAGTATTCTAAGATCTTCATAGCACTGAACAAACTTTCTCAGTCTAGTGACAATCACAGTAACATCAGCATCACACAAAAATGCACACACGGATTTATCAGTTTCTGCTTTTTTTGGAAGTTCAGAGCATTTAGATTTACAAAGATTAAAAGGGAGCTCAGGTTTTCTTCTTAAGTTTAACATTTACCATATAAAACTTCAAATCAAAACATGAAAATAAAACATGCTAAAATTTATGGGTGTTAGTTGTTTAAGTATCATCTTAATGGGTTTATTTTTTGACACATCTATAACCAAAACATACCTCTTTAGCAAATCTTGTGCTAACTGGAGGCCTGACATATATGACAACTAAATAAGCTTATCCAAGCTGAGCTTTGTCTAGCCATTACTAAAAATCACAACCAATAAATAGCTTGCAAATAGTACATTAGACCTTTATGCATACTGCCAATCAAAATTGAGACTAGAATCTTAAGATAATGAAAGCCTGAGATACTGCATCATGCTGTGATAATGAATTGACCCATCTTGACTTAAAAGATAGTTTTTTGAAGTTTGTAAGCATTTTTAAGATATTTTTTATTTTTTTTAATATAAACCTAACAAGCCTTCTCTATCTTTCAATACCAAGAGCCTAAAAGAAAGACACATTCACTTTAATAACAAATCTGGAAGAGGACTCTCTCACTATCATCTTCTAAACCAAGAGATAGTTATGATAATATGAAAGATATGATAATCTTTCAGATATCGATAATGTTTTCCTCCTTGTTTGTCAGACTCATATTGGTGCCAGTAAAACATGGCACACCTTGCAGACTACTCTATGGTGGCCCTCATTATACTACATGCCAGGAGGAGCAGATTCAGTCACAAACACCACCACTGCTCCAACACCAGTCTTTTCTGGATCCAGGATAGCACGGAGACTGGACCTGCAAAGCAGCATAACTTCATTTACTGTCAGACTTCTGAGGCTTCTCCTGACTTCGTTGTTGAATGGTGACCAATTTATCCCACTGGTACAGGCCAACAAGGGGAAAACAGAGAGATTTTTATAAATTTCAAGTGTTCTGTACATATTTATTGTTGACACATTGCTGTAAAAAAAAAATAAAATACAAGTTTCTGTGTTTGCCTATTGATTTCCACAGTACTTTAAGCTACAGTGAGATTGATGAGGTGCAATAAAGGGAAACAAGATCATATTTAAAAATATGCTTACAAGCCAAAGGGGGTATTTCTTCATTCAGCTTTAGATGCAACGCACAAGAAAAATATCCATGGCTTATACAGCAGTTGCCTAATTCATCCATATATTAATTTCAAAAAGGCAATCTTTTCAAATCTTTGCTATTTCTTCTGAATTACACAGTTTTAGAATCTATCTTAAATTACAGGGGGGAAAAAAGAAAAAGAGGAATTTGCTTCTAACCACACTAAACAGCTTTCCTTTAGCAAAAAGATAACCACTGATGCCTAGGAACGTTATTTTTAAGTAACACGCGATATGCTTGTTGTTACAACTGCTCCTAGCACCTGGTGAAATTTGCAGCTGAGAAGGCCTAACAATTTAAAAATAACTGAATCACAGCTTATTTTTAATTTCAAATAATATAATCACCTGTATTTAGTATTACACATATTTAGACAAGCTGCCTGTCTCTGTTCCCAACCATCTCTTTCCCTCTGTCATCTCAAACTTGACATTTTTCAATTTCAAATATGCAGATTTTTTTTTTCCCTTGGATGACTTGTCATTAAAACTGTCAAAAAATATAATTATGTATACCAATTTATTATTAATCTAGCAAAATCTTCACAAACATCACACTGATACTGTTTGCTCATGTCATTCTGCTGCCAACCTTGGTTTTCACTGCTGTTGGTTTGATGTCTTTTTGTGTACATCAGACCCATTTCCCCTGTTGACCATTTCCATAGCACGGTAGGCCCAGACGTGCTAGTGGATTTTATAGCTGTGTTTGTTTTCCAAACATTTTATAAGGTTCGCATCTATTAAAGCATTTTAATGCAAGGCCACAATAATTATACAAAACAAGCTATAGAAATGTTTTGTATAGATAAGTGGCCTTGACAGAACAAAGTTTTGATTTGATTCCATTTATGGGCAAATTTCATGGCCCCTACTCTCAAATGGTTTCACATATGATCATTTCAGGTATATATAAAGTCTGGCAAACACATGACTACGTGGGTCCAACCCAAGGTTTAAGTAAGTCAAAAAAGGAAGGAAAAAAAAAACAAACAGAAAAAAACCCTTGTACCTTTCTTTTGAATGCCTTTCTGTTTAATTAAGTTTCTGCTGTCTGTACATTTTGGCAAGCCAGCTAGCAAAAAAATGTAGTTTCATCTTCATGCCTTTCACTTTATCTTCCATTCCTTATTCTTCAATTTAAAGCATTTCTGTACCTTTCTAGTGTCCACCTTACTGACATAGGTGATATACCACCTACAACGATCCCTCTTTACCCCCTATCCCCACCCCTCCATGCTCCTGTTGTTAAAATTTGATTCCAAATCATTGGCCAGGACAATTTTATATTTTTTTTGTAATGTTGTTTTATCGAGGATCTTAATGGGTGAAATGTAAATATAAAGCAAATTGAGTCTTCATTAAGAACCACCACAGCTTGTACGTGATGATTGCTAGCTACAACTCTTGCATCTCCTGTGAATTTTTCCAAAACAAAACTGTCACAACGTATAAATTGCACAAGTGCAGAGAGATGTTACACATCAGGAACAGCAGAAAGATTTTCGAATTAAATATATCTTGAATCAAAAGGAAGGAACACTCCTACCAGAGAAGAGCATAGGCTGAAATAAGATGTCCACCCAAAAAAAACCAACCACCAAGCACAGAATAAGAATGTACAGAAAAATAAACCTAAGCTACTAAAGGAAGAGAATTGAGAAATTCTTCTACTCAGGAAGGAGCTTCTGACTCCCTACCACAGCTGAAATGCATCACTTCACACCAGGAAGTGAGAATTCCCTTTTTATTTCCCTCTCTTCCTTTCCATGAAACTTAAGTGGCATCCAAAACTTACTGTTTTCTTCTGTAAATTTCGTTGTTTCAACATTTTTCAACACTATCACCAAAATCATCTGCACTATCTCATAGTTACTGTAAGAACTATCCCTTTTCTTCCACAGCAATCGCAGTGGACCAAACTTTTAATTTTTCTCCCCTCCTTCTCAGGTCAGTCTGCTCCTCACAAGAAGCACCCTATGTGATACATAGTTTGTTTTATTTTATTTCTGCCCAGCATTTCCTCTTTGAAAATAGAACAATTTTCTTGAACTTGATCCATAAGGCACAGTGTCTTTTCCAGATTTTGTAATATACTCTTAAAAGTCATTATTGTAAGAAAAATTAGTGGATTAACAGCAGCAAAGTTTCAAGAATTACATGAGTTCCTTTGCAGGCAGATTGCATTACCAAAGACTTTGAAGCCTTAGATGAAAGCCAATGAAAATCATGAACCTGCTAGTCTGTTTCCTGCTTCTTTCCCAGATGCTTTTACTCACAGCTTGTTTATTCCGCTGGTAACTTCCTCAGGGCAGGAGAAAGTGTTCTGGGCTTGGGGCTGGTAGATTTTAGATTAATTAATGTTTTTTGGGTTTTTTTGTTTTTCCTTCCAGTAATGTGCACACACACACGGGGCAGGAGAGGACACAAAGCTTTATCCTCATGACAAGCCTGACTAATGCTGTTCAAAAACTATACTGCATGATCCCTGTGTCCAGTTAGAAAGTCTTCTGTACTAAAACTAATCAGAGGCGGCTTATAAGAGCTTATATATTACAGATAAAACGTGACTTGACATAACCTTCAAGTTGCTGCCATGCCAAGGCAAAAAAAGGGGGCTGAAGTCAGTTTTGCAGTTAGTTTTGGAATAGAAAAAACTCATTGTGAAAGGTATTAAAAAAAAGAACAAAACATAAGCAGATTTTCTCAGCCTGAGATCCTGGGGCATTTTCACATCAAACCGATTAAGGGGATTGCTACAATATCCATGTGGAAAGACTACTTGGCAAGATGGCTGCCTCACTACATGGGAAAATACAGTCAACAAAATATGAGATGAATTTAAAGCAATCACTGTGGACATACTACTCAGGCTTGAAGTACATTCAGTCAGTAGCTGACCTCACACCAGCCAAGGCACACGACACAGCAAGCGCAAGAATAGCACAGCTGATCTCACATTCTGACACTGCTGTTGGGTACGTGGATCTTTAAATTGTGTCCATTAATTGACACACTGCCTAGTGAACTACCACTTCATTAGATTTCCCAGTGAAGTAAACGTTTATTAGCTCTATTTTAATGTTATTGCACAAGGTATGATGATTTGATTAATAGTCTTAAGAATTCCAGACACACTGGAACTTCATTAAAGTTAACAACTTGTCTAAGATATTTCAAGAGTTTAAACAGGCAAATGAATTCTATTCAAGTGGGTTTGGGGATTTTTCTTGGAGTTGGGTGGGGTTTTGTGGTGGTTTTTTTTAGCTGTGGGTTTTTTATTTTTTTTTTTAACGGAACTCATAATACGACTAAAAGTTAAACAGAACCTTGAGGCAAAAGTGCCTAAACATTCTCCTTTACTATTAGAGTTACCCCAAAAGATCAAAATTCAGAGAATTCGGGTTTTATTACAATATAAACTAGGAAGGTTAAGTTTCTACATAGACGACACGCCACCAACCGGAGCTTCAGTTGATTCAGTGACTTCCTGAGTTGTAACCAAACCCAACCCAGGGCCTTTCTGTCCCTGCAAAGCTTTTTCATCTCGTGCCGCAAAGGTCTAACTATTTTTTTACTCTCTGTTTGTATTGTCAGTCTGCAAGTGTCTGCAAGCACACTCCACACTCTAGATCCTTTCTGCTACTCTTGCCCCTTCTTCCCTCTTTCCTCCTGCCTACCCACCCTGCATCTAGGAGGCACCTCTTCATCCCCATGTTTAATTGCTCTTTGCAGGAAGAAAGTAACTCTTCCAGGCATTTTTACCTTATTTCTCTCTTCTTAAAACAAGATAGCTTGCAAACTGAGAACAAATAAACTAAATGCATGCTCGGAGTTATAGGGCCAGTTCAGGCTGGAAACTCAGTCCAACCTGAAACATGAACAGGACTCCATGTGTCATATTATCAGAAGACTTTCTTATGCAGGGAAAAAACCAGAATGGAAACATAAATCTAGGTCTTTTGGGTGGGTTTCTAAAAACTGAAATGTTAAATATTGGTGTCTCATTCCCTCAATCAGTGGAAAGCTTCTAGAAGTCCTGGATTTATAAATCCATTCTATGAATACCTAGCCAACAAGGAGAAAATTTTTATTGATAAAAAGATGTTCCCCTTTTTCCACCTATCTTAGTCTACATGAAGGCCAGAAACAAGGATATATGTAAGCACATGCCTGAAAGATTACACTAAGGATCTAGCCAAGCACAAACCTGAGGTCATCAAAAAACAAGCCTCTGAACCCAACAAAAAGGAATAAACTGCCTGCAGCTGGCCAGCACATCATATCTGTGGTGCTCTGACAAAAAGCAAGTGGACACAGAGAAAGCCTAGACATTTACAGCCCTTGCGATTGTGAAGTCTAGGAATAGCTCAAGTATATGTATTCTATTAGTTTTGACAGCTATTGCCTTACATACATTATTCGCTTAAATTATTGTACTTTGATGTGACTGATCATTCAAATATCAACATCTTTATCAAGACGGAACAACAACTTCGGCACCAGCAGCTAAATCAGGCCATCAGAACTCCCGTATCAGAAATTGTCCCAGGGCCCCAACTACACATACGAGAACAACATGATCACATGCTCAGGCAGGTAAGATCTCAAAAATTAAGACCTACAAAAAGGCATGACTTACACAAACCAGAGAGCCATTGGTGAAGTGCATTTCATCCCTGTGGCAGTTACAGGACATTGTTCAGAATACAATTAGGGTAGCAATTTAAAAACACTCGCTCTCTAATTAGAATATTCAAATATCAATTGCATCTAAGCCATGTGCTTAGGAATGCTCTAAGATAACATAGAGATGTCATAATACAGATCTGCGTCTTTCAAAATAATCTCCACACACAAAAGTATACTTTAATACACAGTATAAAAGCATTTTGGCTAATTTTGAATTTGGGGCTTATAGTAGTTATCCATATTTCCCCCAAAATCATTTATAATCATTTATTTTTTTTAAAAACAGTATCTGTCAAGAACTGAGAACCTATAATTTCAAGAAATAAGTAAACTTTAAAACCATCTTGAGACTGCTGATATATGTGTGTATATATAAATATACATTAAAAATATAAAATGAGACTACAAAGCTTCTTTTCTGAAAAATCTATGTAGATTCCAAAGACACAGAGAGAAAAATAATATTTTTTAAAATTGGAAAATGTAGTAACTTTCTCAACACAGGAGAGATGTCTCTAAATCAGGGTGGAATCATGCTAGTGGACCAGCATGAAGCACTCGGTGTGAAAGTCATACTCGTTCTGTGCTAAATTAATTGAAAATTCCCACAAATTTCAAAGTTTAAATTGATACTCTGGCACAATACAGATAGATACATATAAAACACACACAAGATGTAAAGAATCAACTGAATTAATAAGTTGTTAATTTTAGGGTTTCAGAAAAACTAGCATTGGTACCAGCTTTCAATAATTCCAAACAACTCAACCATGAAGTCAGGTGATAATTTAATCACTGTCTTTTCCATTCTCATTTCCTTCCACTACTTGAAAAAAGAAGTCTTAAAAGTAGATGCCACAGGGGAAGGGTCAGCTTTAGACTGAATACATCTGAATCACTGAATACCAACAAATTAATTGAAGTGGACCAACAGGAATTCATTGCCTTTTAATGGGAAATCCATTTTAAGTTAAATACAAAAAACATGGATTTAAAGAGTAATTTTTATTCCCAGTTCTGAAAATGTTTGTTTAACATTTCTCTAAGCTATTAAGATACTCTATGACTCTTAAAGCAAATGATTAAACATCTTGTTTTCCTTCTATGACTGATGAAATCTGTGCTGAAAGAAGTCAATATTTTACTCAGAAAAAAACTACTGAAATTAAGGCATATAAGGCATATGCATATTCTGGGGTTTTTCTAATTCAACAGTATAAGAGAAAAATGAAAGAAATCAAATCAAAGATGTTCAGAAAGTTACTTCCCCATGTATTTGGTGAATTCTACATTTCTGTCTTCCTAAATACATTTTCCTATTATTCTTTAAGTTGGACTTACAGTGGAACAGATTTGTTTTACTTCTTCAAATGGTTTTGTGTGTTTAAAGTTACACGTCTAAAGGGCTGAACTCAGATGTTCTTCTTTACTATTTACAGAAAGGTAGGAATGTAGAAATACCATATCCTTAAAAAATTTTCTCTACAGTTTCAAGTTTGAACATAATTTTCCTCATCCAAAGAGGCAAGCAGAGCTTTTGTTTTCCTCAAAATATTTCAGATATAGATCTCTAGACTCATCTACAGCTCCACAGATTACTGAAATTACTTTTATTTCCTGTGTTAAAGATAGTGGGTAGGCATTGTGACTGACCTCAGCTAATGTTACACACACCTTCTAAGCAACCGTGTTTTTCACACAAAGTACTTATCGTGCATAAAAGTTAAACTCTATGAATATCATTATCACAAAGTCTTTATGCCATTTTGTACGCAGTCATTTAATATATTTCCAGTTTGGTAACTACAACATATGAGAAAAAGCTTCAGTAAACACATTTGTTCCCTTTTAAATTAGAAGTTTAACTACATTAACATACTGATTTTACATAGATAATTCAAAAGACAATTATGCCTAAAACTAAATTTGTACTCCTTTCAGCCCTGAGATTTATTTTTTTCTAAATTAAAAATAACTAAATTAAAACCAGAGTTCTATGATGAATCATTTCAACTATTATGTATGTGTTTTACACAAAAAGGAAAAAACATGCTACTGACATATTGTAAACTTTAGATTCTTGTAGGACACCTTTAAGCCACAAGTATAAGCCAGCGTTACTGAGAGCATAAAAGTAAAAAGATATTATATAGGATTTCAACACACAAATTAACATCTGAAAGTTTCTAAGTGAAATCTGACAATAGATTTCACTTCAGATCACGATGTGCTATAAAGTACTTCCTTAGGACAGTTAAGGTAAAGAGCTGAACTGAAGTTTTATCAAATACCTTTTCTATTGTTTTCCTACTAAATTATACAATTACTGCTACCTCTTAAAAAGGACATTTTTAATAATCCTGTAATGAGTATGAAAAAATATAATAACGAAGAAAAATTTGTCTTTTGTATTTAGATTACAAATTAATTGTTTAAAATTCCTGTTTGTAAAAGATCTCCTTAAATACTTTCAAATAGAGGGTTTTAATTGTAGGGGGAAGTTGGGTTGCTTGGGGTTTTAAAGCTTAAAATTACCTCACTTCAGCTTTCTTCTTGCTACTGCTTCCTTATTCATTCTGCTGAAAAAGAATCCCACTTCCTTTTATAATAATCTGCTGGTTTGGTTGATGGGGTTTTTTTTCTTGCTTTATTTAATTTAATAATAATTTAGATTCCTGCACAGGAATGACAAGTGCAATTTACCTAGATCTTATCTAAAGAGACTGAAGAGATTTATTGAATCACCATATAAAGCACTAATTAAGTGACACAAAAACCATTTCATAAACAAATGCAAACTATACTTCTCCCAAAATGTAAAAAGGTCTTAACTGTAGTTTATGCAGTTTTGATTTCAAATACTCCTTTAAAACTTTTTACCCAAGAGAAAATTTCTGAAAAGAAAATTTAAACTAGTCAGATTTCATATTTGTTGATGTTTCAAAACAGAACACTGAAATCCTGTAAAATAATTCAAATTCTTAAAAAGATTCAGTAGGATTTTCTCAACTTTTTCCTAACTATCTAAAATATGTACTTTTCTCTTCAATAGAATAATGAGAAATCTGTGTCAGGGCAAAGATTTGAAGCTGAAAACTTCTAATAAATTACACCTTTGCACCAAGATCTATCAATAAAATACTATCAATTCCAAGATATTTTACAAATGGTATTAGCACAAATAATGATGATTGACTTAGTAGTCAAAACTCTTTCATTAAATTAAAACCTACAGCATGACTCCTATAGCAAGTTTTATTAGAACATTTTCTTAATTTTTTCTCCAGTTTATTTTAAAAACATCAGTGCTGGTAGATTTGAAATACTTGACTCATGACTCATTTGATGATTGGACTCAATGTTAGAGCAGCAAAATTCATTAATAAGTTGGGCAGAATCATATTATGCCATTGGGTATTAGTAAAATTATATAGCATATAAAGAACAAACTAATTTCTCCCATGCACAAATTTCTTCTATATCTGCCTATAATAGAAATTTATTTGTTCATTGTCACTGAAGTGGGACACATTGTAAGTGATACTGAATTATTTCTATTGATTAAAATAGAATAAAATAAACATTTTATTTTAAAATATTTAAAATAATATTTTTTAAAAATAACACATTTTGTATTTATAGTATTACTCAAATTACTAAAGATGTATCAAGTTCTGCACTTGGATTCTTTTTGTTCCACCAGTACTGATTTCAAAGAGATCCATGACATCTTGTATGTATAGAAAATTTTCTCCTCAATTTCAAGTTTTTGTGGGATTTTGTAAACTCTTACCCCCTCTATAGAATATTAGTTATACCTTCTGTTTCTTCAAATTTCAAAAGCATTCTTTTAGCATCTTTTTTATATGTACCTGATATCATAGAAGATTAACACACAATTCCAAGGAATTGAGCAGGAAGTGCATAGGTATACCTTACTGTAAAGTCGAGCAGCACTGAATTACAATGGACGCTTTTGGACTTAATGTAATATTTCAATGAATAGTTTAACAATAGTAATGAAGCAAATCTATATAGGTTTTACCTAATTACTCTGCTCTCATAAGACCCCAACCTGGAATACTGCATCCAGCTCTGGGGGCCCCAACTTAAGAAGGACATGGACCTGTTAGAGCAAGTCCAGAGGAGGGCCACGAAGCTGATCAGAGGGATGGAGCACCTCTCCTGTGAGGACAGGCTGAGAGAGTTGGGGTTGTTCAGCCTGGAGAAGAGAAGGCTCCAGGGAGATCTAATTGTGGCCTTCCAGTACCTGAAGGGGCCTACAGGAAAGCTGGAGAGGGACTGTTTATCAGGGAGTGTAGTGACAGGACAAGGGGTAATGGGTTTAAGCTGAAGGAGGGTCGATTTAGATTAGGTGTTAGAAAGAAATTCTTTACTGTGAAGGTGGTGAGGCACTGGAACAGGTTGCCCAGAGAGGTTGTGGATGCCCCATCCTTGGAAGTGTTCAAGGCCAGGCTGGATGGGGCTTTGGGCAACCTGGTCTAGTGGAGGGTGTCCCTGTCCATGGCAGGGGGGTTGGAACTAGCTAGATGGTCTCTGAGGTCCCTTCCAACCCAAACCATTCTGTGATTCTATGAATATTTGCCTTGAGGTAGTTTGTAAGCTTTTAACTTTTAAAAAGGAAAACTGAGATAGGAAAAAATAATATTTAACAAAATAATTATAAAAAACATTTTAAAATCATGATCATAGTTCCTTCATTTAATGTTGACAATAATAACAATGAATGAATGTCAAAAGTTCCACCATGTTTACTTTTGAAAAATATCTATTTTGCCACCTTACACGAAGAAGAAATTTTAAATATAAAAATAGTCCTACATTATGGAAAACTTTTTCTATTTAATGAAATATAATTCTGCTATAATTCTGGAAAAGTCTTGACTTGAATGAAGATTATAGTTCGGCATCTGGAATCCCAACAACAGTGAAGCAATGAGGTAAATGAAGATAATGGAAGCTCTCCCATAGCAATAGCTCTGTAAATATTGGAAACATGATTCTCGTGGATGTAGACACTAAGACAATAGTTTGTTAGAAAAATAATGACAGTGTACCATTACTTGTCTGGATACATTTCTGTACAGAGGAAAACTACAGAAGAGTCTCCTGTGAATATCAAAATGGAGTTCAAGTTAGAAATTACTAAAAGGCTTAAATAAACATCACTCATCCTCCTTTCCCAGAGAAGCACCCGGAACACCCAAAGTGAAGGCCACTTCACCTCTTCAGTTTGTCCAGCAATGAAGTGTAAGACATATTTTGAAACAGCCTCTAAAGCTGACCTGGGACACCCTGCACAATGACAGTTGATCTTCGGAGATGAAAACAGAATTACCCATGAGGAAAGAGGTCAACTGTCTAGATAAGAAAAGCAGAGCTTGGTAGGCTCACAAGTCTCCACTACCAAATATATATTCTTTCCGAGGAAGATGAGTTACAAGAAATTGTTTCCAGAACTACCCTGGAATGTTTTGTAACATGAACAGCAATGGCAAGACTGTGAGAACAACAACAACGAAACCCTGTTGCCAGGATTCCTTTTTTATTCCTTTCTTTAAATTTATTTTTCATAATGTGTTAAATGAGTAGTTTTACCAAACCAGTTTAATTCAGGTAAAACTGTCATGATTAACAGTCAAAGAGATACTGAGTAATGCAGAATGTATTTTCTAGAGTTTGGTTTCTCATTTTTGTGGGTTTTTTTTGTTTGGTTTTAAGAACTTGGTATTATCTGAATAGTCTTTATTACCCTTGAGAAACTAGGGGACATGATCTTTAATTATTAGCTTGTTTACTGCCAAATTAAATATACTCTGTTCCACTAGCATCTGTATATATCCATTAAGCTTGGACATAAACCCAAGGTAATTACAATTTCAAAATATAATAATTGAAAATTTAATATTAATTTACTGTCTATCATTTTGTATTTTATTTTCTTGAAAATTATATGTAACTATATGTATATATAATGAAAGCTACCTCAGTGTACAGCATTTTTGTGAACAATTAGGAATGTTCATTGGATAGAAGACTTTTTGGAGCAGTGCTTCTTTTGGAATCATACTGTGACATATTTGACTGAATACTACAATTATGAACAAATCCCTACATATTGAACAAATGTTTTACACTTCCATGTGAGTGACATGGCTATTTATGTGCAATGTTCATTTCAGTGAGTGATTCTGTCATGGAAAATAAAAATGTGTTCATGATTCAACAAATGAATCTGTTGATTGACCAGACCTGACAGATTTTAACCTCTAATGTTTTACTCCTCTGCCACTATCAATGATGCAGTTTCTACTAAGCTAAATATTTAAATTTGAAATAATAACTTTTGTTTACATCATCTGGAAAAAAAAGCTTTACGGATTACCTTTTGGAAATTGCATTACATTAAAAATTTATATACCAAATCTGAAAACATGTATTCTAACTACTAGTTTATATAATTCACCTGACTTAATTTTGTATTGTTATACAGGAATGCATTATACATTCTACCAAAAAATTAAAAAAATAACCTATCTTCAGGAAGTACATAAACATTAAAAATACCTACACAGTCTTATCAGTGATATGTGGGAATTTGCACATATACCAAAAATGCATGCACATAAATTCCTTCATGTTGATAAATCTTTTAATTTTTTTCCCTATTTTCCAACTTAAGTCATGAAAGAACAAGAAGATATTTGTCTCTAGCCTACCACATCACATCTGCTATTGATAGTAAGTATGCAAGCAACAGGATTTTTATTTTATTGGAAATACAAAATAAACCTAATCACTATAAATACAAATTTGTGTTATTAGAATATAGGCACTATCATAAGGACTGAGCATGAAACGTTAAGCCCAGTGAAACTGAGGAGAGCATTTACCACTTTGACAACTTTGAAAATCAGTTAAATATTCAAATCCTTTAATTTATTCCTTCTTCCATTCTAAAAAGAATTTAGCTGTAAGGTTTATTTTACTCTTGTGAATTCTATTAAATTGCACAAGTTTCCTTCTAGAATAAGACAAGTTCATTTTTAAGCATTTGTAGTGAAAAAGGTCTAGTATTTTATTTTCTTTTCAGACAGGAAATAGTCTGGCTCTCTTGCAGCTGCAATTCAAAAAAGTCATACTTGTACTTCTATTTTCTTACTATTATTACAATAACCCAAGCTAACAGCATAGATGCTACTACATTAAAAAAAGCATCCCACCTACTTATTTTTTATACTGTACTTCTAGCTAAAGAGCGTTAGAATGTTCCTATATTTTATTACGCTCTCTTACCACTTAATAGGGCAAATGTTATTCAGATTTTCATATTTTAGGCTTTATAAACATGTTCAGATTAACAAAATAATGTAAAGAGCATGTATATTTTTAAAGAAAAAAGAAAAGCTATTTATAAATACTTGGTAAAATGCTTCTCAGAATCTCTAGAAGCTATCTAAAATATATACATAATTAAAAAATGAGTGATTACAGATATCTATATTCTGTTAATAGTCAAAGTTCCCATTCAGATATGGAGCTTCTTTCTGCTGTGAGCTGTGTTCTGTACTAGCACAGAAAAACAATGTTGTGTCTGTGCTGAAGGGTTCTTTTTTTTTTTCTTAGCACTTAAAATAGGTAACACAGCACTTAGATAACGCGTTTACCTTTTGGTTGAAAAAATATTTTGAAGAGCTGAATTCATCAGTAGAAAGATGCAGAGACAATTATGAAAAAGTAAGATTCACAGAGCAGTTAATACTACTCTGCTTATTATATAAACCTTCAACTATGTATCAATCAACTAAACAGATACAGAAACCCACCACCTCTTTTCATTTGGCAAACTTATTTTCCAAGGTAAACTTATTTCTAATGATTGTTTTCTCTGTTTACAAAAGTAATTTTGCAATTTTTCTTTTTACTGCAGCATGTGTAAGTACTATAAAACCTATTGGAGATCTATCTAGTACAAGAATAACAGCTGCTTTTAAGGATCATTAAGTCACACTTTGAAGACCTGCTCAACAGATTAACTGAATAACGCTGTTTGTATTAATCTCCATCAAATATTTTTTTTCACCTCAGCTGTATTAAAAAAAAGACATACAATTGGTTCATAAAGCTACGTATATTTGTAGCCACTGTTGGTTTAAGTACTAATCAATTGAGATTTTTATTGACAAAATCTGTGTATTGATAGAAATCTTACTTTTGAAGAAAGAGTATGAACTTCAATTTAAGGATCTGTATTTTTCTGCCTTTGCAATTACAGTGTAGTTATCCCTTTCTCATCCTGGCAGAGTTCTGGTCTGCTATCATGTCAGATTTTTTTAAGATTTTTTTTTTTTAAAAAGGAAACTATCATTATGTCATTTATTCTAAGACAATGTTCTATTACATTTCAATATCATTACCTAGAAGACCTGAACTAGAGCTTGCTTATCAAAAACCCAAGTACTCATAAACATTAACAATACAATTTAAATCTCAAGTGTTCTGATATTTCTAACTGTTCTAGGTTTTTATACCAAGATTTATACCAAACCTGAATCAGAAAACACACAGATTTCCTGCCTGGCAGCACATATTTATTCTGGGTCAGCTTTCAAAAACAAATGAGTCATGTTGCCAAATACAGAAATTTTGTTTGTTTGTTTTTAAGCATGCTGACATACCTTTCAGTTATCTTTATATCACATTCTAATACAAATATGTGGAATAAAAAAACCTAATAAAGTAATAATAAAAAGTGAGCATTCCTGTATAAATGATTTCATAAAACATAAGGAAAACACAGAAACAGTGAAACATTTGTTTCCCACTATACAGTTAATGGAAATAAAAAAAACTTACAATCCAGCAGAAGCTTCATTTAATGCCTTCTTTTCATTTAAGATAAGACCAATATACACCCAATAAAAAAAAAAGGGTCTACAGCATGTGTGGGGAAAAAAAGACTTAGTACTCGTAAGCAGTCTTCTATCTCAAAATAATTCATGTATTATTTTAGACTTTCATCTAAAAAACAAATGATGAAAAGAATCTAATTTTAATCCATTTCTTACTAACTAGTAACAGAATTTGGTTTCCTTTTTTTATTTACACAGACACTCTAACCACAAATTTCTTGAATATAGGAAGGAAAGAGAAAATTTCATCACAAGTTGCTTTTTCTCCTCTCCTCTTCCCAAAACAACACCCCTTTCCAGAGCAACTTAAAGTTATCTTTTCCTAACTTCTTCAGACTTTTTAGCTATTGTATTAGTTTTCAGTAAAACTGCATATCAAGAAGGCTTTCTGAGTTATCTGAAAAGAAGGGAAGCCGCTCAGCTATGAAACCATAAAAAAAGTTCTGTTCAAGTAGGACAAGAAGAGAGAAATCTTCAGTATAAATTGAACAGCTATGCTGCTACAGTCTTGGGAGAAGTCTGAAGACTACGCTTTTGACTTGGGAATTTAACAAGTAAGTTTTCTTTGGCTTTCTTGATATTCCTACATTGAAAATTCAAGCACCACGGTTCTACAAAAACTGCAAATATATAATAATTTTTTTGCTCTTGAATAGCTTCCAATCTATATTAAGTGGTCAAAGTATGGGTGAAGTGGGAATTTAGAGAAACAGTTATTCTTCTTAAGTAGCTCATTTTCCTCTACAAGGAACATATGAGCAGCAGAAAAACCAATCTCCACATACTCAATCATGTCTCCACTGATGGCCAAAGAGCAAATAAATTTAAAGTATACATTTTTTATGACATCAGGTTCTGAATTATCCCCATTTCCAAGAACATGAAGTTCAGGTACTGTGAGTTACACATATGTAATTTGTATGAATAGTCATTCAGTACGTGTGTCTGTTAACTTGTGTAATAGCTTTCCGAGTTCACATTTGGGCAACTGTAGTATCCTGAATCCATGCAGTTCACAATAGTTATTTGATTTGTGAATAGGCACTTCCTTTTAATTTTAAGCCACTTTCCTGAGATTTTAATTTTATTATAGCCAAGTTACTGTTTGGTGAATAAGAGTTTTTTATTCCTCTTTTCCACGTTCTCCATAGTGGTATACTACCATGTTATACCCTTCCCAGTTGTCTCCCTTCCAGCTCATAGCATACTACAGTATATTTAATCTCACCTCAAATGGAAACCTTTCCAAAATTATCTTTGTTATCCTACTGTGCAACTTCCTTATTTTTAATTTACAACTTTGAAGATAGTGTGACTCATGAATTTCAAACTATATATTGATCTTTTCTCTCTCTTGTTCTTTATTCCATTTCCCTTCTGAAATTCAATAACAGTAGCTAACCACTAGGTTGACTTTTTCAGATGACTACCCATAATGTCTCCAGGAGGGTTGTTTGGTTGTGTTTTTTTTTAATTTTTCTTCCCCAAGTAATAATAGTGCTAATTTAGAGACTGTCATTACTACAGTGGTGGATTATCAAGCTTAATTTTGACATTAGTATTAATTTTTAAACTTGAATCTCAGGAACCCTGTAAGTAGACCATATTCAGTTAACTAGACAGCACAGATCATAGCAATGATTTTTAGACTGTGAGAAGCTGACAGTTGTACCTGAGACCAATTTGTTAGTCATTCTAAGTTATCATATAGTAAATAAATTCCTACCTATCCACATCACAAGGTGTGGTGGGTTGACCCTGGCTGGAGGCCAGGTGCGCACCAAAGCCACTCTATCACTGCCCTCCTCAGCTGCACAGGGGAGAGAAAAAATAACAAAAGGTTCCTGGGTTGAGATATCACTCACCAGTTACCATCATGGGCAAAACAGACTTAGCTGAGGAAAATTAATCTAATTTATTACCAAACAAAAATCAGAGTAATGAGAAAATAAAACCAAATCTTTAATATCTTAAAAATGTGTTTCCCACATCCCTCCCAACTTCTCTCCCTCCTCCCCTCAGCAACGCAGGAGGACAGGGAATGGGGGGTACAGTCAGTTCATCACACGTCATCTCTGCCGCTTCTTCCTCCTCAGGAGGAGGACTCCTCACACTCTTCCCCTGCTCCAGCATGGGGTCCATCCCACAGGAGACAGCCCTCTATGAACTTATCCAACATGGGTCCTTCCCACAGGCTGCAGTTCTTCACCAACTGCTCCAGCGTGGGTCCCTTCCACAGGGTGCAGTCCTTCAGGAACAGACTGCTCCAGCGTGGGTCCCCCACAGGGTCACAAGTCCTGCCAGCAAACCTGCTCTGGCATGGGTTCCTCTCTCCATGGGGCCACAGGTCCTGCCAGGAGTTTGCTCCAGCATGGGCTTCCCACAGGGTCCACAGCCTCCTTCAGGTGCCTCCACCTGCTCTGGTGTGGGGTCCTCCATGGGCTGCAGGTGGAATCTCTACAGCCCCTCATCCTTCCTCCATGGGCTGCAGGGGGACAGCCTGCCTCACCATGGTCTTCTCCATGGGCTGCAGGGGAATCTCTGCTCTGGTGCCTGGAGGGCCTCCTTCCCCTCCTTCTTCACTGACCATGGTATCTGCAGAGTTGTTCCTCTCACATCTTCTCACTCCTCCCTCTGGCTGCTGTTCCACAGCAGATTTTTTTTTTTCCTCCTGCACATCTTAACTATGTTTTCTCAGAGGTGCTACCACCATTACTTATGGGCTTGGCCTTCACCAGCAGCAGGTCTGTCTTGGAGCTGGCTGGCATTGGCTCTGTTGAACACGGAGGAAGCTTCTGGTAGCTTCTCACAGAAGCCACCCCTGTAGCTCCCCACTACCAAAACCAATACATGGGAAGGGGGGGAAGAAGTATCATACTTGGCTACTACTAGTCTCTGTTGGTCCTTTCTATAGCAAGGCCTGGGGCTAAAGCAGAATGAAAATTGAACCTCTCTCAAACGTGCAGGGAGAATTTCCTTTATTTGTATGGAGCATCTTTACATTTATTAAGTACTGCTTGTATTTTCAGATTCCCCTAGTCTGATAATTTTGTAGCTTTCATAGTATTTTAACTTCATGTTTGACTAAAAATGATAAAATACCAAACAATGTTTTCATTTATGTAAGTTCTCAGTTTCATGCCCATTTTTTTCATTATCCAGCCTTAAGGCTTTACTGTATACCCAAGGTCTCAACACCAGCAGTATTTACTTTATCTTAGAATGAAATGGTTTCCCCCTTAGGCTTCAAAACTGTGGCATTCAGAGAGAAATTCTCTGGTTAAAAAGATCAGAGCAGTGCTGCCTGTAATTGACCACTTCCCTTGAAGATTACAACTCAAACACACTGAAAAGAGATGCCTCTGGATTTGACACAGTAAGAGAGAGAGAGAAAATCCCTTTCCAGGATTGCAGACGAGTCCCATTCAGGGATCCCCGACACATGCAGCTTACGTCCCACCCACATCGCCTAAATTCCACCCTGCTTGGTAACACCGTCAAATGCATGTCTTTGCCTTTATTTGGGTTAACTAGCAAGGGGATATATAATGGAGGAACGGATGTCAGGAAACTTTTCTGTGTAGCCCTATTTTGCATGAAGCCAGGCCGAAAACTCAGGCTTAAGCAAATTGCTTTGTATTTATGAGTTCCCTTCACAACTAAGGGTCCCTCTGGTAAATCTGAAGAAAGAAAATTAGAAGCACTTTTGAATGCTTCATGTGAAGCCAAATCCTAGGAAAGTAAGAATCTCAAAACAAGGAAAATTTAATCTGAAACACATAAAGGAATAATTAATTATGAAGCAGCAAGGAAAAGTTGTTCAAAATCAATTCAAGAAAGATTAAATAAACCATAGAAACTCACTGTTCACATTAGTGTTGTAATGATACTGTTCTAGAATGATTTAAGAAAAAAAAAAATCTAGTCCCCAAAATAAGCTGCTTTTAAGTCAGCAGAGTGTTACACTAACATACAATAGATTTTGACAGTGCCTGACACAGCACAGCCAAAGAACCACATTTGACTTAAAGAACAAACCCATATTACACAAGAAAAGGCGAAGATTGAATAAATACCATGACTCCAGTTCTGTAGTGACGTCTACGCAAGCAGATGCCTGCCACAATTCTGTTGATGTCACTTCTGCTCCCCGATGGCTCATGACTCTGACAGAATGATGAAGACCAAATCTGGCATTATCAGTCCCTATCACTCTCATTAGCTGAGCACACAATAGAGATCTAAGAAGTTTTTAACTAGGCATGGCCAGAACTATTGCAATACCTTGTGACATACTCAATTTGCAATAGTAAGAGATGAGTGTGCCTCCCACGTGTTTGAAGTTCAAACTTGGACACATTTTTAAATGGAGCTTAAATATAATCTGAATTATCCACCCAGCATAATTTCAGTATTGTGACTGCTGTTCTGAAAATATGGTATGTATCATGAAATTATTTTATTAGCTGTATAAGTTCTGATTCTGAAATACACACAGATTTGGTATTACACATTTTATTCTGAGACAGGTGAATTTTCATAAAGGCACAGTAATGAGGATTTCTTGTTACCTTCCAAAAAGAATCTTTTTTTATCACTTGCACTTGGAAATATGGAGTATGGAAAAGCCATTAACTCAAAATAGGGAGAACACTAATACATCACAACTCCATCCAGAATTCAAATCTCTCTCTCATGCCTGAGTTAACAAAACGAAACCCATCAAACAAAAACATCCCAATCCCTCCCCCCCCCCAAACAAAACAACCCACCACATACCATATAATTGCAAGTTCTTGAAGCTTCAGGGAAACCAAGTATTACACTTTATGTATTATTTTTTATAAAAAGAATAGTACAGCAAAGTATAAGTTCTGAAAACTGCAACAGTAAAAGTTATTATTAAAGAGGCTGACTTAAAAAAATCACTACGTGCAAGAGTATATTGTTATGTTCCCATCATATTTAATGTAATGCATGCAGCAACAAGTATAAGTGCACTTAGCTACTGTTCCTGTCTGGTGTGGCTTTGGCTGTGTTCCTCCTATTGTACACGTGAAAAGGTTTTTAAAAGATACTGAAAGGAAATCAAGTCAAAGAAGATGTACTGTATTCTATGAACAAAAAAGCTACATAGTTTCTCAAACAAAGCCTATTTGTGTCAGGAATCCTTTTATATTCAGTAAAATACTGTTAATAAATTCAAACCACATTATCTGCAAAAGGTTCAAATAATTGTCTTGAACACCACAGACAAACAGAACAGTACGGATGCAGTTTAAGTTAAATAAGGTACCACATGGAAACAGCAATCAATGAACAGCCTACTGTTAATCTATCCCAGCAAGAATTCTTTCTATCCTTTTCTGCAACTCCTCCGTTGCACTTTGATGGAGGGACTAACAACAGGTCAACACTAATTCATCCAAAATTAGTACTAATTTTTAAGTCCTCTACAATTTGACACAAAAGGGGGCTGCTGTCCTTATAATATCCATAAAAGGTGTGGCTTCAGTTAAAAAAAAACAACTAGGCAAATGGTATCCAAATGTAAAGTGTCATTGTACTGTAAGGAGACTGGAGTTTGGGGTTATGAAGTGCAATCCTTGATTATATTAACAGTTTTTCTCTTCATCTTCTCTAATTTCACCAAATCTTTCTTGAAATTAAGAGGACAGAACTGCAGAATGCGCTCAAGAGGATGTTGCAGGAAGTTTTTAACATAACCACAGTGTCCCTGCGCATACTTACTAAAAAAACCAAAACAAAAAAACCACCCACATAACCAACACTTTGAAAAGGTAATCTAACTTGACTACTGCTGTCACTGATTGTCATTGATAATTGGGGACAAAAGAATCAGAGTTCACGTGAACCATATGATAGAAGAGAATGTTACTTTAGCTAGATGGCTTTCTTGCTTCCAAGTCTTAGTAGGCTCTAAGGTTTGGAAGAAGGGAGAATATTGTTCTTATTAAAAAAAAAAAAAAACAAGATTCATTTTCTCATGAAAAAATCTAATATCTAAATTTAACAACACTTCTGTAGAGCATGTAAACTTGAGAAAATCTTATCATTCTGAGTTATTTCAGTTCTACTAAGGCTCAAACCAAGATGTCACATACACATTTTGTTAAAATTACAGAACACATCTGCACAATAAAATCCCAAAATTTAGCCTTCTTAGAATTTTTCATATGATGAAGATGCAGTTTTGTAATCCCTGACATCTGTTTTCCATTCACTAGAAGATTTGAAAAAGATAAATCTCATGCTTTAAGAAGTACACAGTGTTTGAAGTGGTATTATGTACAGCTATTTTATAAATTAAGACTTATGGTAAAGTTTTATAGCAAATACCTTTCTATGTTTATTATATGACCTAAAAAGATAATTAAGTAGATTGTATTGGGATCCAACCAACATTACCAATCCACAACATGTAATAAAACAGATAGTCATTATATCGGCTGTATTGCCAATACAATCTCTATTTACCAGACAGGCATATACAGTTGGTTGGCTTGTTTTTTATTCTTACTTCATTGTTGGGTTTGTTTTCCAATCACAGTCTTGTACACAAAAATTAAGGCCCATAGAACTCCACAGCTACGCTGAGGACTACTCAAGCTAAGACAATGAAAGAGTAAGCAAAAAATCCTGATTAACCAACAACAAAAAATATCTGGAGTACTTCATCAAGGCTTTCTCTTACCTTGAAAAACTTAATGACATACGGTTATGGGATTTATTAATATGAAAAATAAAACATGAAATTATAAGAAGAAACAATTGTCCTTAATAGTGGTATTTGATGCATCTATACAAAAATTTCGCTACAAATGTTTACCTGGAATGGTAGGTAGTTTATGCAAGTGAATACTGTAATCCCATTTAAATAATTGAAACTACTCACTGCTGTAAAATTAAGCATATGCTGCAGAAGTTATAAATCTATTTTGTTCTCATTCTTATAGCTACTATAAAAAAGTTTCATTACTACAGTCATTGCAATTAGAAAAGTGGTACCGGGCACCTGTTTCACTGTATTTAACTCTCCACAGAGCTACAAGGTTCATCACTAGATTTTTTCTTAAATTTAGGCATCACAATTCAAATGATATATTTTGTCATCAAAAATGCCATAACCAACAGGAAAACGGGCAAAAATGGATAAAAATAGAAAATTCTCCATTTCTCAGTGGCACATTGCTTAAGTGTGCCACTGAGCTATTTGGACTAATTCTTGACATGCAGAGGTGTTTTTTTAAACACTACAACTTTGCATATAAATGCATTGGTTAGGTCAGAGCAGTTTGGAAAACAGAGGGAATATCAACAGAACAGTTCATAGAATATTCTCCACGCACAGGTTCTATACGTATTTTAAGTATTGCCATCCTTCAGGTGATAAAAGACAGCAATCACCCTGTGACAGATAGGAAACAGATAAAGATCAAGCAGCTTGTTCCAAGTCAAAGAGACAAAATTATCCTCATTTACAACATATGAAATCAAAGTGGCTTTACTAGATTAAAGCAAATCATCTTAACATATCTGGGCTCCCTATAACTTTAATTGTTTCTATTAAATTCACAAACAATAGAACTGAATGGACTATAAAAGATACTCAATGAAAACTTTACATACACAAACAGTTATCAGAAAAGTAAAATCCAAGATGAGCACTTTGTCTTTCACTTCCATAAATTTGGTAGTTTTCAGAAAGACGTACTAAAACAATAGTTTACACATACATAACTTCTAGTGACTTTAAATACAGAAGTGTACCCACTTGGTACACGTGGTAACATGGCCCACGTTTATCAGAACCAGAAATTCCTGACTGTCACAGCTATGACATTAGAGCAAAAAACAGATAAATTCAACAGCACAAAAATGCAATGATAAGGTTCTTCATAATGTTTTTAAAGTAGTATGAGTTCACTGTGATAACTTTAAAGTTTCCAGACTACATTTTGAAGAAATCATTAAGAAAAACAGGTTAGACCTAAACACTTACCAGCAAAATTTATTGATACCTGAGACTTTTCTTCTCCTCTCCCCACATTAAAAAAAAAAAAAAAACCAAAACCAAAAAACACCACACAACAGGAAATGCTACTCCATATCACAGCTGGCAATCAGTACACTTAAGTGTAACTGAGGAGAACATATCTTTGAACACTGCTACAAAGTTCACATTATTTCAATAAATTTGACTCTCATTTATATTAACGTAAACATGATGTAGTTAAACTTAGAGCAAATTGAATAGACTGCTTTCTTTTAAGCTCTCAATCATATTCATGTACTCTCTGTGCCCCCCTCTTGCTGCCAATATAAGTAGGACTGTCTGAATAGTCCCAAAACCTTTATAACATGCCCGCTATCATACAGACTTTACAACTTCTACAGAGCTATTCCACAATAATTATCACCCAAGTGTACAGCACAAGCGATCAAACTGAATGAATTCAGCCTTCTCTGAATTTGAACCCTCTATTTCCACACAAAAAGCCAATAGCTCCTTCTCATATGAGCTCTTCCACCCTAACACACCTTCACTCCCCCTAGCTTCCATCCACATCACCCTCCTCTCTGTTCCACCACCTATAATCACACCCTGAGCTGCGGCAACAGCTGCCTGCCACTGTTAATTCAAAAATACATACGTGCTGATGGTTGAATCACCTGTGTGATTAGCCAGTAGGCCAAACAGCAGATGACTGTAACCTCTCTTTGTGGTGACACTAATGGGAATTTTTCCTTTCCTTCAAATTTATGCTAGCTCACCAAGTGGTCAAAACAACCCAAGCAAAGCAGGGAGGGGAAGTGACTCATAAAGGGCTAAATTGTATAAACTTCACCTACAGAGTCACTGGTAGATGAGATTAAAGAAAAAAAAAAATCAACTGAAGAAGAAGAAAAAATCAACTGAAGAAAAACAAATCTAAAGAGACTCATTAAAACCTACAAAAAATTTCATCTGGAATACTACAGTCTCTGACATGTAGTGTGACACCACAAGGAAGCATGAACATAACCAAAACAAGAAAAAGCCTCCAAACTAAAAATGTCTATGTTATAGACAGCCAAAGTGTTATTCATCTACTTAGTATTTCTGTTTACTGAATTGGTCTTTATGAGCTGCAGCCTGACCATAAATAATTAAAAGAGTCTCAGAATCATGTATAAAATTATTATTACATTATGTTGGATCCATGCAAGATAAAAAAAACAACCCACAACAGCAACTAAGCAAAGTCAGAAAATCCTACCTCCTCCATATTTTAGGAAAATCTATTTTACAGGTACTTCTCATTAGAGCAGATGCTATTAAAATAAAAAAAAAATATAAAAAAGCCTGTCATCTTATGAAAACTTCCATTTCAGAAAGCTAGGACTCAATTCCCAGCACAAACTCACATATAATTCAACACTAGATCAGCTTCTCAAATGTAGTTTATAGCATTATGACTAAGGGGTAGTTGAATTGATTTTCAATTCAAGTGAGAAATCAAGTTAACCTCAACCTCCCAGCAGACAAGTACATTCTAGTAGAGTACAAGAAAATATCTAAAGGTTTCTGTGGTTAACACAAAACCTGGTTGCTAATGTAACAAAGAGAACACTGTAAAAGTCCCATCTTCCTTCCAAAGACTCTCCAAAAATCACATTTCCCAGTATGAGAGAGAGTGTCCTTTCCCACCTGATGAGGATCCAGCTACGATATATTTGCCGCTTTCAGACTGCAGTACTGTAATTTAGAGAAACTGGAAACAATGCAGTTATTTCTGACTTGTCACAGTACAACCACCTACATCCTTGATGGGTTACCTCAACAGAGCCACAAAACACTGGCGTAACTCTCAGTGCAACGTCCTCATTAGCATCACCAACAAGGCCACAAATGTGTTGCACCCTTCTTGGACTTTCCCTAGGACTCGGCAAACAAACAATTAAAAGGATGAATGCCAAAATACACAAAATATTGAGCAACACGTAGGAAACACTAAAGCAACTGTAGTAATAAAGTGTGGCTTTGGATCAAACAATACAAAGCCTAATAAATGGAAATTAATTACTTTCAAAATGCATTGAAGAAACTATCCTTTTGATACATTATATCCAAGAGAGTAAAAGATTCATAGTACATACTTTTTCCTCTTATATCCACTCATCTCTTACGAAGAGCAGCAGTGACAGTGAACGGGAACTTCAATTACAGGTCCAATTACTTAAGAAGTGTGAAGATCACACTAGAAAATGGTAGGTATTTCTATGCAAAATTATATACACAGAATAAATACTCTTCAATTTCATAATGGCTAGACAGTATGAAAACCCTTTGAAGGCCAGGCTATTCAAAATATTAAGGTTCAGAAAATCCAAAGTATTAGTGGGCTTTCTAATATATTATTACTATTCTTGTTATTTACCTAAGGGTTTTACTTCTCTTGAGAAAATAAAAAAGTCAGACTGTGGCTGATCCACTTAACATTTCCCATGCTGGAAGGTTAAACCTCTGCTCAGAACCAAGGTTTTCACATTGGAAAAAAAAAATCAGCTAGGAAGAGGACTTGGATTATCAGTAAAATATCTCTGCAGAATTACCTGAATGTTTCAGAAATACCTGCTTTCAGAAATTAATTTCTAAACACAGAAGAATAAAGTAGTTGAAAAAAGTGAGATTAATATGCCCTATTCAACAGTGAAGCTACAACCATGGACCTTAACTTTAAAAGCTAAAATAATTGCTGACTATTAAAAAGCTTCCTAGTTTGCCTGATACAATTTAAACAAACTCAAGAATAAACATTGTCTCTCCTTATAAATCAAACAACTCAAAAATGTTTCTTATTATTTGGCAGCAATTAAGTTTTAAGAGATTGTCCACGAATGAACAAGAGCTATACAAATGAATGCTACACTGAGAGTAAGTGTTTTAAAGCAATGTTCTGGGAAGGAATTAATAACTACTCACTGAACAACACACATCCCGGTTCAGAGTGAGAAAATTTGTTAATTATTGAGAAAACACAGTAAAGACCACTTCTCATGTATTTATATTCAAATGCCTGTTTTCTTTCTGAAACAAGTATGATCTGTACCAAAATCAAAGGCAGTTTCTTGAAAGAAAACATTCATATTGCAATATTGTCTACCACCCTTTTTCTTAACGTACAAAAATATCTCCCAGTGCAAGACAGTATTTTTGACCTGAAATAGGTATATTCGAGACCACCAGAAATACTGCATTGCCGCATTTCTGGTAAGGGTTTGGGGCTTTTTTTTTTTTTAGGCCACTGTATTAATTTGTTATATAAAATGGTAGAAATGAAGGAAGAACTCAGAGATTGAGTTTCAGAGAAGAATATAAATACATAGGATTAATTACCAAAATACTATTTGCGCCAACATCATCAAGTAGTACAAACCCTAGAAATCTTAGTCACAATCTGAGAAACACACTAACCTATAATTGAAAAAAAAAAAAAAAAAAAAACAACAACAAACCACAAAACAAAACACCACACCCTGATATAGAATTGAATCATATTAAAGACTTCATGTTATTTTATGGCATATTTAAATGATGGAAATAAATTTAGACTTTCCTGTGTTTTGATGTCTACTTAGGAGATTAACTACTTCATAAGTGTATGGTAATTACCCAGAACAACTGACGTGTACTCTCAAATTAGGGAAAAAAAAGCCTCTATCTTAACCTACTTTTTTCCTCTTCGAGTAAGACTGAGAGGCATATTGCTACACCAGCACTTATTTAGTAACATTTGCTGAAGGTATTGTTTGTTTGTTTACACAATAATACCTAGAGCAAAGATACAAGGAAACTGGTACTTGTGGGCATTTGCATTTTCATGCATTTGTATTTGATTCCTGTTGCATAGGCTATCTGAAATTATCATACACATTACTGATTATATGTGAGCAGACATCTTACCCTGAAACTGCAAGTTATAATGACTGTCAACGTACAACCTAAAATTCAAGCACAGAAATATTAATGAAACTTCATAGGAATGGACTGATGAACACAGCATTCAGAGTGCCACCTGATGGTTTATTTCACTTCAATATACTCTATTAGTAATCTTGGCAAATAATATCAACAGAAAGATGCATACAAGAAAACAAAATCTATTCCAGAATTCTACTTAAAAATTAAAGTTTTACCTTTTATGAAAAATTCTGAAGCATTTTTCTTCACTGCAGCCAAAGAATATTTTCTACTACAAACAATTTTATTCTGAAACAAGAGGCAGGGCTTTTTGGTCTGACCTGGATTTTGTGAGCACATATAGCAAATATACAAAAATTGCTTCTTCTGTTTGCATATACACCTATTTCATTAAGTGCATAACCAACATTGTATGATTTTTGTGCATTCATCTGGGATTATATAAATTTGGAAAAATCTGTTTTACTGCTTTTGTTGACAGTACAACTCTATGCAAAAGCAAGTACACAAACAGAGAACTGATTGTTTCTGTGTAATTTCTCCAGTCAGCTTTGCAGGAGATCTCCTTACATTAATCCCTTAAAAGCTGCTTAGAAAAAAAAAAAAAGCACCTCTCACCTCCAGTTCTTTTAGACAAATATAAATACAAACTATAACTTTATGGACTTCTACACGAGTAGCTTGATTGTCGTCCATTGAATCTCTTGCTGCGATAAAAATATTCCAGTTAAATGTTTTAAGTCAGGTCCTTAAAAACGTGGAGCTGATTTCTATTGTGAGCCATACAAGAACTGCTGTACCTTTTGAAATAGCCAGTATGCTGCTCAGCAGCAACACAGAAATGTAGCAGAAACAGGATGCCATCTCAGTCTACCACCTTTACAACTCTCTTCTAGCTAACCTTGTCTGATAATAGTTTCAACTACCTCATTTTCATCTCTGTGTGATACAGCCTGCAGGACTTTAAAAGGATAAAAAAATTACATATACTTTTTCATCAAAAATGTATTTTTATCAAAATTGGTTTTGTTCAGAACAGTTTGAAAACATTTTCTGTCTTGCTACGTTTTCAAAACACTTCACTTGGATTTTTCCATATTGCTAAAACTTTACTTTTCTATTTTTCTATTTGACTTTTACTGTATTTCCATCTATAATATTTTGATTCCTCACAATCAAATAAGAATGATGCAACATCAGTTAGGCAAAAAGCCTTCAATGCACCCAAAATGAAATTATTAGGGTGTTATTTGTACAGTAAAGAGAGCTTTTGTCCTGGAGTGAAAATTAAATAGCAGAATTTCCTATGGAACAGTAATTGTTTTCCATCTCATTGTGCCAGAAACAAACCAGGAGAAATAGTGAGTTCCTTTTATGCCCTCCTAAACCCGCCTCCCAGGCATTCATTCTTGTCATCTGCACACCATCTTTGTCTACTTTCTCTAGATTCCCTGAACCTCCCAGGAGCATCCATATTTTACAATCTGTTTTTTTGATCTGCAGCCTCAGAGATCTAAGAAGGTTGCTAAGTACTACATTATTATCTTTATTTTCTCATCCTTAATTAGGTACATGAGACTATTTTGTTGCATGAATTGATTTTGGCTATTGCTGAAAGATTTCATGCTGAAGGACCCAAGAAAGTGAAATATCAACTGTTCCTTAACCTAAAAAAAGCCCCTCCAAACAAACCAACCACCACATACATAGAGTATATTAAAGCTATAGCAAGGAAGTTGCCACTGATGCTTACCAAACATGTCATTTTAGTTATAGGTATAATTAGCAGAGAGAAACAAGCAGTTATCCTGCTTGTCCTCCAGACAGCACCAAAAAAAAATTAAAAAATTAATTTACATTAAAGGGTGCTAAACAAATGTACACATGACAACAAAGTCTAGACAACATATAGTGAGGACTTTTCTTGGTTCCTAGAAGAAATGGTGGTTCAGTTCTTACAGCTACATACAATAGCAGCTCTACACAAGATACATGAAGGAGTGAATATGGGCTCAAGGAGTAGATTTAAACAAACTCCTTTGCATATAAACAGTAGCAGTGTTACAATGTTGATATGCAGTGCAGCTGCTGAAAGGTAAGAGAGCCATGCTCTGTCAATGTGCAGTTTAGACATACTTTACAAAAAACTGCATGGTGATGTTGAAACTTGGCTTTTTTCCCAGTTCTACCTGAAATGACCGTGTGCAAGCTGTCAGTCAACCCAGGTGAATGATACATCCCAAGGCAGGAAACCCTGGTTTACAGCAAGGATTGTTAACAGCAGTCCCTGGAAGACCTGGGACTACTGTGCATAACCTTTAGATGCAAAGTTCACTGAGTTTTCCAGCAGGCTACAGTGCATACTAGGAAAGGGGTTGAGCGTCTCCAAAAGGACATGAATGCTAGAATGTTTTTTTTGTGTCTTTGTGGTAATTATTTTGAGAATGCTTGTGTCACTCCAAAGAGTCCACAACTGCAGTAAGTGCTAAAGATGGCAACACTAAGCCCACAATAGACCTCATTTCAGAAGGCTACCTAGCCAAAGCATTCACATTTAAGATTTAATCTCACATATAATCAGCAGTGCACTTTTCTTCAATCACATTCATAGTCGTTAATTAATGTACATTTTCATTTAACATAAGACATTTTTATAACTAAAAGTCCAGAAAGGACCACCAGATCTGTCACTCTCAACTGTCTCTGTCACTCCTGCAGACCACAGGGCATCATTTCACATAAAGACTGTTTATCAAGACCAAAATGACCAAATGAACAAAAGATTTCAGTACTTGGCAAATTATACCTTCTTCACAGCTAGGTCACAGAGCAGAGCAAGGCACCATCATGCACCTGTCCCCTCAGTCTGAGCATGCAGTGACCACATGGCAACCCATCCATCTTCCCCCTTCTTTATTCTGGTTCCTTCTCTTTTCCCACCCTTACTCCCAAGTCACATTACATCTTGAATGGCCACCAGCATTGCTTTTGCTGATGCTATGTAACCTGCTACCAGCTGTTTTTATTTTCTGCCTGTGCAGTGGACAGAAGACTTGATACTTTATACTTACTAGTTAATACTCCTCTAACTGCTGCTGGGACTCCAGGCAGAAGAGGCCTTCCCAAGCCTGAACAGTTTGCAAATTGGTGCAGGCTGCTCATGAAACAACAACATGCTGTGTGTTTGCAAGCTATTACTGAGTTTCACTCCCTCCTACCTCAGAATTCTTCTCACATACAAGTAAAAACCTAGTGTGTTGCAGTCTTGTTGCCAGCCACCATCAGAGCTGCTGGTGGCCAGAAAGGCCTGAGGATGCAGATCACCCCAGCCAGCACACAGGCTCAGACATCTTGTACAATGTTCCTGCTTACACTTCACCAGGAGAGAAAGCTGATTCACCTTCTTTCCACCTGTACGTATGAGCTGTTCTTAATCCAACTAAAACAAGAACTTAACAACACTACCTGCTATCTGATCTATCTCAGCACATATTGTCTCTTTTCATCCTTCTTTTCAGCACTGACAGCACCTAAATGAATGCATCTTCCATTTTCTGTATGAAGGATTCTTGGTTTTCCTCTCCCAGTTTTCTCAGCTCACCTCTAATAAATTGGTATTTATATGCATTAAAGGAAGAAAGGACATATAATGAATAAAAGATGAGCTTGTTGTTAGATACTTAGCTTGACACTTTGGGCAAGTCACTTAATCTCCCCATTGTCTCAAAATCCTCACCTGGAAAATAAGAACATTGCCCAATGTGTTTATAAACAATTTAAGACTCTGAGCAGGCTCCAAGAAAAATGAAACATGGCATTATTATTAAAGAAAGAAATGCTGAAAGATGAACATCATATTCAAAATTAAAACAGATCTGATATGAAAGCATAGTATTGCTTGACTAATCTCGATTTTTCTGGACTGAAATAACCACATTAAAAAAGGCAATGACTAAGAGAAACAGCTGCAACGCAACATTCCTTGTGCATGTACTTGTGCTATTTAATACTGCATTTACAGGAGGAGGGAGGAAATCTATTTCAGAGCATTGGTTTCCAGACAGAAAAAGTAATAAAGATGATGAGAAATTAAAGTTTACCTAGCCTCACTGTTTGTTGCCCAAAATCCCAAAACTTTATCACCGCAAGCTCTTCCCAAGCAGGAAGGTACAAGAGATGGTTTCAAAAATGTTTCCTCCAGTTATCAAAGTGGACCTACATGCAAACTGGGGCTCAAGGCAAGTTTAAGTCTGCTTCTTATGAACTGAATGCTTCATGCCGGCTCAATGAAAGACCGCATAGGTAAATTACATTGTCTTTCTGTACAAGAGACAAATGTTTACAGATACTGCATTTTTCCTTTATATCCATTTGATAAACCTTCAACAATGGAAGGGGCAACTTGGTTTTTTCCCCCTGGAGCTCTATCCCACCTGTAAGACATCATGGGACGAAAAAAAAATGAAAACAAGAGGCATGCTCCTTTCATCAGTCTATGAATGTTTTACAACTCTGAGCTAAAAGAAACCACCATCTCCTATTTTATTATAAACTTATACCCAGAATTTATTAATCCAATGTCATGAATTTGGCATACACATTCCATAACGTGTGTTGAATCAGGAAATTATGCTGTTCACGTTTTCCAGCTCAGTAAAACTAGCCTGTCTTTTCAACTTCTTATTCAGGGAAAGGAAAACCTTTCAATCATTAGGTCATTATCAAAACAATGCATAGCACAGGAAACATATAGGGATATGGGGGATATGGTCTAACAGTAAATGCACAGAACTAGCACTTGGCACCTACTCTGTTAAAGTACTGCTACAGTCTTGGGATTCCCTCATCTATTTTTACCTTAGTATCTAACCCCATAAAAAGAAAGGGACAATTTGCTAATATGACTGTCTTGCAAATGAACTAATTAATGTTCACAAATCCTTTCCATGAACATAAAATAACAAATTTAACGAAGCAAATTTAAAATGCATTACCACATTTGCATATATTTGAACTTCTTCACATATTTATTCACACATTTCCTGAAGCGCTTCTGGGGTCTTTTACAGCTTCTCAAAATCTGAATAGTAAAAGACTAAGTCCCCTTCAAGTGAGAAATCGCAATAAATTGATAATACTTAAAAATTAAAAGCAATATACTTTATCTGTTAATTTTAACAGGGCAATAGTTTTCAATAATTAGTAATTTTAGTCAATATGTACAGTACTCAAAGAATTCACTAAATTACTCCATTATTCAAACAGACAAAACCTCGGAGAACAAAGTTCCTAAAGTTAACAAATGTCAAGGCTATTTGTTCATTTTCTAAAACTCAAAGGCTGGGAGGGGGTGGGAGGAAGGACAGTCTAACTCAGCTAGGACAAGACTTGAAAACTGCTCGGCCCAGTTTTCATTAAGAGAGAGACATGAAGTGTTGTTACTTCTCCTTGTTCATTGTCATTTCTAGTAGCTGTGTCACAGTGACCACAAGAGACAACCTGGAGCTAACAGATTGCATACACAGAATTGGAAAAATGCAATATTTCAGTATATTTTAAACTAAAAAAAAAAAACTCAAAAAAACCCACAAACCCCAAATCGAAACACCAAAAGAACCAAACAAAACACCAAAAAAACCACCCCACACCACACCCCAAAACTCAAACTATTCTAAATGTAGATTTCCTTCCTTAGACTT
The DNA here is from genome assembly GCF_011004875.1 of Balearica regulorum gibbericeps. Taxonomy (NCBI): domain Eukaryota; kingdom Metazoa; phylum Chordata; class Aves; order Gruiformes; family Gruidae; genus Balearica; species Balearica regulorum. The sequence goes on from NC_046184.1 coordinate 103,513,354, forward strand.
GCTTTCTCTAAAATGAATTTTAAGTTTCTTATTATAAAACTGTTAGGTTGTTTTGCTACGCATTGAATCAGAGCTCCACACGCAATATTTATGTACCCTTTCAATACCTAGAGTGGTTTGAGTCAACTGTAGAAAGAAAAGTCACCTTGGAGATGTGGCTTAAAAAAAAAAAGAGAATAAGGAAATCCATTCAGCTTGTACCTGTTTTCAGGAAATAGGAAACAAAATAGGTTTGTTTGATTGTTTTCAGTGTTCTAGTATTCCAATTTATGGAGTAAACCCCTCCAAATCTCATTAACAGAGCAAATTTTATGGTGTAAGTGACCAACTTGGTATTCATGCTGAGCACTGGGTATATCTTAGCAGCTACCATTACACATTTCACACAATAATAAAAAAAATTTCTTCACCAGTGACTGAACTGAGGTAGGAATATTTTGTATATTTTCACATCTGTGGGGCATTTTACAATACTAAGTACTCTCTGAATGAAGCAATATACACCATTTATTCATGTAGAGATTATGGTCAACTATTACCAAACAGAAATAGCTGACGATGTCTTCTTCCAATTAATTTTTTTTACAAATTCTCATGGGATTATAAAATCCAATATTCACAAGAGTTTCTAAACTGGAGACAAAGAACTTCCATTTAACAGCCTTAATCTCCATTTAAAGCTGTTCTTCACTACAGTTTAGCGCACCTTCCTCCTCAGCTACCTAAGAATGTTCATTTTCAGACATAATTAGATCACCATAAATCATATTCTGATGGTTTAGTACTGCATACACTGCCAGTCAATGAAAATCCTCTCTTCACTAGTCCTGCTTCCTTCTTCCCTCCCCTCCCGCTTTTTTTTTTTTAAAGTATCAACCTTTAGGTACTCCCTGCTTGTCATAGCAGACCAACACAAACTTATCTTTATGATTTTCTTTGACCATTACATGCTTCCATGAGCAACAGAACTTCACAACACCCTTCCAGTCTGTTGTAAAGAGCACATAACAGAATGCAACGCTTCTCAGATAAATATGAGTATGTTTAAGCAGTGCATTATAATAAACTTCTTGGAAATGTTCAACAATGAAAACTATTCTTATTTATACTTGTTTTCCCTATATCTCTTCAAGCAAATGACAGATCAAAATGAGAGCATAGCATGCATAAAAGCACTGGAACATGTAGCTAACCCTGCAAAAGGGTGCACTGTTCAGGTTCAATCTACTTGTATGCATTAGGAGGACTACCTACTGGGGAAGTTATCCTTGCACTAATTTCTTCCTTATAAACAACAGTTCATTACAAAAACAAGAATAAACTTTTAAGTGTGCCTTCCCAAAAAAACTAAAACAAAACCAAACCCAACAAAAAACAACCCCCCAAACTAAAAAGCACAAACCAAAACACCCCAAGCTAAAGAACAAACTAAACCACCTCCAGTTTTGTTTTGCCCCACTGCCTTTTTTTTTTGTAGCTTCTGTCCAAAGAAAGCCCTTTTGATAATAATTACCCTTGGATTTCACCCTTGGATTTCAGTACAATATGTGGAACAATTTTTGTAGAAGATTTTTTTGGGGTGTGTCTGAATAAATTTCCTAGGCTGTGATCTTGCTGGCAATCCTAGCTCTATATATCACGGACAATGAAAGTCCAACCAAGAATCAGGAACCTGAAATGCTTCTGGTAGTACTGAAACTCAGTGTTTATACTAAGTAGGAAAACTGTGTTCACATATTCAGCTTGGTTGTAGAAATTACTATAATGTTTATCTTTTGTCTATACTGTCTGGAGACTGCATTACAGAAAAGAGTAATTAAAAGTCACCACATGCAGAGGCACAGGACTGCAGAAGAATTAAAATTCTTTCTTTATGAAAAAGATGGTCATAGTTGCAAGAACCTGAAAATTGTTTACACTTGCTCAGACCAAGAAGAAATTTTAAAGTCTTTTCACCTGGGCATAAAATATATTCAAATGTAATGCCATTTAATAAAACTGTAAGATGATTTTTATGGCTTTTGGTCATAATTAATTTTTTAAATCCACAAAAATAAATTAACACTTGTTAAAAACAGCTTAATAGATGTTCCTAAAGTTCCTAGAAATATCATAATTTCTTCTTTGTCTAGTTAGAATTATTTATCTGTAACTAAACAGCATCAGCCTGAGGTCTGTACAGTGTCACCTAGAAAGACTTGTTTTTCTACAGAAGACACTGTTCTCCAGAACACAGTAAACATTTGTGGGAGGTTGATAACCGACGAAGCTGCATACACTTGACTCATTTAAAACTTCAGATGAGGTACGGTAGTAGATACAAGTGATTTAACAGAGCCTCAGGAAAGCAGCTTTACCCTATGAAGGAAGTACCGAGGCTGTGGATCATTTTGCTGGTCATTTCTAGCACACCAGCTTTTAAGATATTTCGTAAAGACAAAAAGCAAATAGGCATTTAATTTTTATGTTTGGCTTGCTCCCAGTGCTCTAGGGCAATATCATCATAAACCATGTTGAGCTTGGTGTTTCAATTTTTATTTTTTTTCCTCTCCAAGCACTTCATTTTACTTTCATTTTTAAAAACATTTATTTCAGAAGAGCTGCCTGATGAAACAGCATCTGTTTTGAAGCACAACAGCAGCTGACAACCCTACCAAAATATGGCCCACATGGCTGGTACTTGCTTTGCCTTTTGTTACTTAAAGTGAAACAAGCCTTGTAACTGTTCTTAAAGACAAGCTATGCAGTGCTGTTCCCAGTGGTGATAAGGACATAAGTCTCTGAATAAGAGATCACAGTATATGTAAGATAAGATGATAAGAGTTGGAGATAAAAACAATAATTTAGGAGGGAGACTACGCATTAGACTCAAACACCCTTATTTTGAGCAAGTTTTTCCCTATAACATTTTAACTCTCAGAAATTCAGGACAGACTACAGAAGCTACAGCAAGCGTTTGGAGTAAAGGACATAAGATGCCTGGGCTCAAAGCCTCCATTATGAATACCCTGTAGCACATGTACCATGTAAAAATATGAGTAGCACTCGCAAAAGCGCCAAGCTTCTATGTCGCTTCTGAACTTGCCATTTTTGTTTCTTAAAGGCGTATTTGCAGGCACATTCTGCATCTGGTTATCACGCAATCCCATGCAGGTTTGTACAAGACAATTCTGGTCTGGAAATGACACGGCAGAAAGATGCCCCAGCTAATCCCACTGCCTTTCCTGAACAGTAAATATAGCCCCATGTTATGCTGATCTGACCTGTACAGCTTCTGCACCAGGCTTACGCTCCATGTGAATGGTTTGCAGTCTACAAGCAATGGTCTAGACCCATCCATGGTAATCTAAAAGCAAGTTTGTATGAAATCCAACTAAAGAGTTTGAAAAACAAACCTAGAATGGGAATTTCAGAAAGGCAGCACAACCCAGTAGTTATATATTCTAACCTTCTTTTTTAAAGCACAATCAAGAGACATGTTAGAAGAAAAAATACAGCAGCTGACTCTGCAAAAACATCACAACTTTGCAGATGAACATGCTTTGCTGGCTAATAATACACACTTCTAATACTTCAGGGACAATTGCTACCTATGCAAAATCCTTGAGATTCAAGATCAACTTCGGAGAAACCCAAACAGTGTCAGCAACAGCACGTGCAGGAATCCAAAGGTCACATCGCATTGTTAACTAGGAAAAAAATGCATGTGAAAAGAGAATCTCAAAAAAAAAAAATCACTGTTGAATTCGTGTATGCCAGAGACCTCTCAAGGAAATCAAACAGAAGAAACCAAATAAAAGAAATGCAGCTACAGCATGCGCACCACCATGTTCCAAAGATCCTGCCAAAAACCATTAATATCTCACTGAAAACTCCAAATTCTAACTAATCATATTAACATAGTCATTAGATGCTCTCAATGGATAATTAAATATATTTGCAGTTTTTGCAGCCTTTAGCACAAAGAATGGCATGTATCCAGGTAACCAAATGTTTGCAGGGGGAGGCATCAGCTTTTTCATAGAAATATCTTTCAGTGAAATTGTTTAATGTAGCCAACTACATCAGCGATTCTTTTTCACCACTTGTGTACTTTGTCACGAGTCCTTGAACCTTTTGCCACCTTCTACAGAAATAAAAAGCTGTTTAGGTAGGTGACTTCTTTTTAAAAAGAACCACCCATTTAGATGAGGAAAAAACCAAACAGTGAATGTGGTATTTGCCATGTTCACAGAACAATGTTAAACTTGTTTAATCTTAAGAAGTGCACCATACAAAAAAAAGCAGCCATCACATTCATTTTCTGCTAATTATTTATGACTATGTTATTTAAACTATTAAAAATATTAAAACATTAGTGTTCCTCTTTATTCCAATGTACCATAGCTACTGTTCTTGAGGGAAAAGACAAGACCTCTTTTCAATATGCAGTACAGAACATGGTCTCGTATGAAGCTGTCATTATGAGGCAACTAAAATTTGATTAACAAAATAACGGACTTTCTATTTAGATACCTTAGGCCCAGCAAAATTATTAAGCATTCAGCCCGAATTCTTCGCATTGACAGCTTTCAAAACAGGATTTACAAAATATGCTGTTGGTTTTACAGGCATTGGTCCCCTATGAAAGGGATTACAAAGAAGGAGAGGCAAGGCTCTCAGCTTTCAGTCAAATCAATTCCACTCAAGTAATGAATCTGAGGAGAGGAAATCACTAAAGTGTATATGGGCACTACTGCTAGTACAAAACAGTCAAGTAGATTAAAGTTCTCATGAGGACAAAAATCTGCAAGAGCACCAGAAAAGTACTTAAAGGGGACAGGGAGAAGAGAAACCTATTTCATCTTGGTATGTTAGCAATACAATTTAAAAACTAACCCAGAAGTATACAGATTGTATAACAAAGAGTTATTTTATGCATTACAAACAGATCCTGATCCAGAAGTCAGGAAGAAGGGTGAGGTATCACACACACACACACCCCCTCCAACATACACTATAACAAAAAGTAAAAATATCCCTATTTCATGTGACCTCTTATTTTGCCTATTCACCCATAAGCTGTGGTCTCTGCTGGGATTTTGGCTGTATCTTAATGTGTATTTTTCTGTTCTCTAAAAATATTTTGTGGCTAATAATAGCTGCTTTTATCGTGGCAATCAGAAGATAATCTTACTAGAATGTTACAACCAGCATTTTGGCACAATCTAGAGCTCAATAGCTTGTATAATATTACATCTGAGGTGCATCAGTGTTTCTGCTTCACAGCAGATCTGACCAAACAAGATTAGTTTGAAGCTCTTAACACCATATAATAAACTTAAAACATTTTATAGAGAAAGATTCATCTACACACCAAGCTGTATGGAAATGTTTATATAGTCAATGGTACCTACAAGAGAATGAACAATGACAGGGAATCTGAAACACGCAAGTTTTACCAAATCTCAGAGAAATGCTACAAAAATAAGCCTTACCAGAACATTGCTTATATTTTTTTTCCTTTTTGGCTTTGACTGCAAAATGCCCCAACTCATATGTTTATTGTGTCACATAAAAAGAATAGTAGTCATTTCAACATGTGACAAGAAATATCAAGTAATGATAGGCTGTATAATGTTTTCAATAACTTCAGAATAGCAAGGCAATTTTAAAAATAGACATTTTTTGACTATGTCACACTATTTACCTTTACCCCCAAATAATAGAGGAAAATGAAATTTCTGAAAGAGAAACAAGACTGCAAGAAGTCTAAGAAAATGTAATTAAGCTCATACCTATCAAAAGGGATCTGCTGAACAACAGCCACCTCTAAAGTAAAACCACTTCTAGTCAAACAGAAGACATCACTAGAACAGCATTTCACTTGTTTATAGTGGGACTTAGTGTGCACACTAAATAAATGCATACACTCAAAATTACCATTCTAGACTTCTGCCCTAAAATGAGTTTTGCCTATAGCACTCTTGGACTTGTCTGCTTTCTATTTTCAACTAAACGCACAGAAAACCAGATTTGTAATTGTTATCTGCTATCAGTGATAGTCTACCATTTGCTGTTTCATTTTTAAGAATTTTTACATGTTTGTTACCCAGAAAACCTGCAGTTCAGAATTTTTACATTCCAGCAAAAAGACAGCTTGAAGAAAAAGTGACCATAAGCTGTATTAATACTCTGGGAGCAGTTCTGAGTGAAAAACAATTCATTAGGGACATTATGGTTGTAATTTTTAATCATTGACAATGACATATTACAATCTGATAAATATAGTGTGGATGAGGTAACAAATAAAAATAATCAAGCCTGAGGCTTTTTGAGGCACTTCATGTTTTCTGTAGCCCTTTCTGCTTTTACAAGTAACTCATGGCTTTTAACATTGTCATTCTCAAGGTATTAGATAATATCAGTGCTAATTAGAATAGAGTATTTCCGTTGGAAGGGACCTACAAGGATCATCTAGTCCAACTGCCTGACCACTTCAGGACTGACCAAAAGTTAAAGCATGTTATGAAGAGCATTGTCCAAATGCCTCAAACACTGACAGGCTGAGGGCATCAACCACCTCTCTAGGAAGCCTGTTCCACTGTTTTACCAACTGACTTCCAACTAAGGCAGCCACACTCATACTTCAAGCTTAGAACTGCTTAGCTGCTTCTCCCATAGAGAAAATGGTTAAGTTAATGTTTATCTAGCTAATTATGTCTATAGATAGAAAGATATAAATTAAAGATAACAATACTAGGAAAATAATCACACACATACGTAGGAGCCTTTATCCAGTTCTCCCCACAACTTGAAATAAAGGACTCAGGATGAATTTAGCAATTAAATGAATTAAACCACAAAAACATATGCATGTGTATAATATTCATACCATGTGGACATTTATATTCTTGTTCTTCTCAAAAAACTTGAAGTCATTTCCATTTAGCTTCACTTCCTTGGCATCACAGAAAGTTCTATTTGAAACTATTCTAGCTTTATTAGAAGGCACTGCACTTGGGCCCCATTTCTACTGACCTTGCTTCACTTAGACACTGATACTCATGTGCTACCAACAAGGAGACCTCTGAACTTCATAATTTGAGGTCAGAATGATCAGCTCTAAGTCTGATTAGTGTAAATAAGTTTCTGTTTGGTAATATGAAAAGATGGGATGCAGAGCTTAGCGCTATAAATAGTAAATGTAAAAAGCATGGGGAGCCAAGAAATTAAGTTAAATTTCCTATTGGCCGTTTCAAACCAGGTGAAACCAAAGATAAGCATGAAACATAGAAATAACTAGAAATCTTAACATTTTTAGGTCTGCACATTATTCTTTGTAATGGCTGTGTTTCCACAGCCAAGGGATATGCAGCTCTGTGTCCTCCGAGATTAAAAAAGGACCGTGGATGTGCAGAAGCATGCTTCCTCTCTCCTCCTGCTATCCTAGACAAGGACCAGAGCAGCATGACGCCAGCCCCGTTCTGTCAGAAGATACGATTAGGACACGGCCTGCAGGAGCACTCCAGGGCGAGGCTTGGTTGAGGCACCGTACCCCAGAGTGCCCTAACCCCACATTTAGACACCAATACCAAGAACTTCTAACATAATCTATTTTGTGTTATTTTAGACCAACTTCATTCTACCTTGGGAAACTGGACTGTAACAGTTACAAACATTGCCACACATTTATCCTTCAGAGGAACCCATCTTTAAAAGAATAAAATATTATTTAGGAAACAGTGACAAAAAAGTAGTTTAATATATGTGAAACCGTAACTCAAGGTTAAGGTTTTTAAATGATACAGGCTTTTTTATTTATTCTCACTTTGAACAAAGATTATTCATTCTACAACCAGATTTTAGATGCTTATATTTTGTTACTTTTTTCCCCAGTGGTATGACCTTCAGTCATTCCTTCTTTTTCCTTTGACAGCTAGCTTATGTTGGTTAAAAATGTGTATGTCACATGATCTGGCATGTCCACTTTAAGCTCTGTATTTGAAACTGGAGCCTGAAGTTTTGCAAAGGGTTCACCGTAACATTTCTATTACTCGATATCACAGAATATAGCTAAATATGAAAAAAATACACACAGTTCATTTATGCAATTGCTGTTTAGTTTCTGTGTTAATTTCTGGTAGTTGAGTCTGAATTTCAACTGAAGCTTTTTTCCCCCCAGTCTTATAATTGCTTGCCTTTTAATATATTCTCTGGCATCTAATGAGATGTACAATTAGGTCATCTGGTCCATTGAGATTGATTTGTACCAAGGTGTGAACTCCTGGTGAAACCATTCCTTCAGTAGGGACACTGACTGACCACCCATTATCTTTGAGACTTCCATCCTCTTATCCAATTTAGTTCTACTTGAAAACAGGTATTAATGTCTAGTTTATAAATAGGAAAACAGTGTCAACTTGGCAGGGAGAGGGGAATTAATTTTCTTTTTTTTTTTTTTTTTTTTTTTAAGAACAAGTAAGCCCTTTTACACCTATTGGTGGATAAAGAGAGCAATCTACAAAGGGCAAGGCTAGGTAACCTTACAAAATCAAAGGATGCATTTGATTCCCTGCCAAGTAGGAAGCATATGACAGTCTTAAGACAGAAAAGTTCTATTCTATATATTTGAAGTATCCACTTTCCAGGAATTAATATATAAACAATATAGTATGTAATGGTATTTGGGTTTAGAGCCAGAACTAAAGTCTTTCAACATCCCATTACATTGACTAAATTTTTTTTCCAAATTTTTTCAGCTTTGCTTCACCAACATAGTTTGACAGCTTAAGGATACTAGCACTCAAAATAAGAGACTGCTACTTTTTAATGCCACCCTGTGGTTGTTATCTCCGGAACAGTCACTACCACATGGTTGCTGTCACCTACCTATAGATATACCAAAAACAAATTAGAGCTCAGCAAGCTTTATCTAATACAAAAAGACACGGTTGAGAATTATTGATTTCTACTTCAAAATTGGTCAATATTTTTCCTTAACCTATAGTGGCTCACTGGAAAAGAAAAACTCAAACATTTCAACTTCTCTACAACAGACATATGCTTTTCTTGGTAGAAACCAATTCATCTTTGGGGGTGCTTGACCTACCCTCAAGTATTTTCTTACATTTCACTTTCCTCATAGATTTCCAATCAATTAAAAAATCATGATATTACTTTAAAACCTATTCTTTAACCTGTTATTCTATTTCTCTTGTCCCCTTCAACATCTGCAGTTGTAACATCCACAGAAATCCTTGGCTCTGCTTAAAATGCCCTCAAACAAAGGCTTGTTAGAGCTGGACTTTCTTTACCTATTATTTTCCTCTCCTTTCAGAGCCCCTCTAAACACTTTGTAGTAATTTTACTTCTTCCCAGCCAGTTAATTCTTATACTACTATTTCTTATTTCTTAATATTCTTCAACTGTCTTTCCACTACGCAGTGTCTTCATCAACCTTTTCATTAGATAAGACAAGTTTGCACAATCCTATCAGCAAAATCTAAGATTCCAAGTTGGCAAGGGCCCTTGCTTTCCTTTACAAGCCTAATTTTTTCTTCACACCTGACATCACCTCTTTAATATGTTGTTAGATTTTCAGTCCAGTTCATTGTCCCTATGGTAGCAGAATTGTTCTCATTTTATCTACTCATCATATTAAAAGCCTGTCTTTAGCATTAGATTCCTCCTGCCTTCCCACAGAAGAAGGATGTAAAACTCCCTGTTTCCCCTCTCTTATAGCTTACATTGCTACGACATTTGAGGACTTCACAATTTTTGCAGGTGCTTTAGTGTCTTTGAACATAAATGATTTGCCAATGATACTCAAGAAGACTCATTCTGCAATTGAGCTTAGTATATATTTCTTTTGTATAGGAAAACTAAAATTAATTCCCAAATATCTTAAACAATAAATGCCAATAACCAGAAATCCTGCATGAAAGTATTTTATCCAGTGAATTAAGAGAACTTTCAAGAATGGAACCAGAAAAAAAAATAATTAAAACCCCTAGTTTCTTTATTATAAACTAAATTATGAATCATCTGAACATTAGATATGGGATCATTTTTTCAAATATTGATATTAAGGTTGAAAAAAGCACACATCAGATTCAAAAGGATGTTAATAGTCTACATACAAAGTTCTAAATAGAAAATTACCCCCACCAGACATTTTCAGTAATTTATGGAAGTACTCAAAGAATTTTAAGAGGGAAAGACATTAAACATTCCAGAGTACCACAAGATTGCAAGGATTTGACAATAATTCAAATATAACTGCAGAAAAGTATGCAAGAAACATTACATTGGATAGATGTTAGTAGAGGAAAGAGGAAGTCTCACACAAGTCACACTTTCACATTTGCAGTGACTCAGACACATACCAGAGCATTAAAAAAAAAAAACCAAACAAATGTCAGAAATCTCCCACATTTCATGACTCCTGATACAATATTAATTGATTCCATTTTTCTTCAAGCTTATTGCTCAAGTGTCAAAGCAATTTTTGTAGTATTGCTAGAAGTTTCAAATAAGGAGCACTATGCTTTGCTACTGGTTTTTATGTAAATATACCCATTTCAAACTGTATATGACTCAGTACAGGCATATGGAAAGCTTACTGCTAGCATAAACAACCTTATGGATGGGAAGTAAGAGGCATAAGGCTCATACACCACTTTGAAATGAAGATGACTAAGATAGACAGGGTTGTATGCATATTTTCCTCAAGTCACAAAGGCATCTAACTATTCTAGAAGACAACTCATACTTCATTTTGTATTGCTTTACAGGCATACGATTACAGGGTTCTATAACAACATAGCTTACAGGTATTTTTAGTATATAGGGAAGCTGTTACTATGAGAGGTGGACAAAACAATGTTTACCAAAGCTAAATCTAGTCAAATGGTTGACAGGGTTTGCAGAAATCCATGAAATATTATGACTAGTTTGAAAGAAACAAGTCATTAACTCCATTTATAGATTGACCAAAGGTTGGTTTTTTTCTATATTTAAAAAAACCAAAACCCAACAAACGGCAAGCCTTAAGTTGCATAACATTAGGTACAGGAAGATAATGTGATTTCCATATAGAAAAATCTTTAAGAGACTGTCTGAACCACAGCAGAAGAAAGCTCTAAGTCTAATCTGAAATACAAATACCTAATGCCCTGTATTATGAAAACAAAACATACATGGTTTCCCTTTAGATTACTACTTCTATACTGTTATACCTTGGTCAAGTAAACACGTGGACGCAGATTCCATACAGTGAGGACACTTGCTCAAAAGCAGCTTTAATCTACATAGCCAACAAGTTCAAGAACATTTTCATTCATCCCCAGTTACTTAAAATGAAGATGCTATTCCACAGCCAAGGATTACATGCAGTTGTACTCAAGAATCTTATACTCTGCATTCAGGGCAGAGTTATGGGTGTTTGTCTACTACAGTCAGATTCTTCCATGACTATGGAGAACTAGAAGAGTAATCAGTCAATCAGCAGCTGGCTAAATGAACTACATCAGCTTTAGAAGAATACAACAATCTAAATCCTGGAGAAGCAGTAGAGGCAAAAGCATGCTCCATAATATTCACAAGGTCTTTATGCTTAGAAGCCAACTACAGGACTGGGAAACCATCAAACTAGTGAAGGTCTATCATTTTGTCTTCTGTTTTATATAAAGGATAATGAAATGTTGAATCAGCAGCAGCATCAACAAAACAAAAAGCAACCTGATCTAGTCGAAGACGTCCTTGCTCAGTGCAGCAGGGGCTTTGGACTAGATGACTTCTAAAGTCCCATACAACCCAAACCATTCAATGATTCTAAGATAAAATGAGTATCAAAACAAAGAATGAGAAAAATTCTACTATCTCTATGATCAGCTGACTAATAACACCATTTCAATCTGAGTCTACAAGAAAAGGTTATGGCTGGAAACAATGATACTCTTGAGGTTACAGTTAGAGAAGAAAATTGTAGGACTAAGAGAAGAACTAAAAGGAAGAACACTTTCACATGTCTGTATTTTTGAATTCCATTTAAATCACAAACTTTTAAAGGAAAACAAAGCACACACACAGGGCACACAGCTACACAAAGAAACCTACAAGAGATAGTGTCTTAAAAACAAACATCCTTCCCACAAATAAACAACAACAAAATAATGGAAAACACGGTAAATGAAGAGGATCACTACAGAAAGACCAATTTTTTTATTGGGTTTAAAGGAAAAAAGGAAAAAAGCACATTTGGTCTTAAGTTTCTGCTCTTTTATGGTCTCCATAATTACTGAAATGACTAAATCATGACTAAAGTAGTGCTTTATCATTGTAACAAAAACAGTTCAGGAAGGGTTACCTAAATGTCACAGTCAAAATAATTTCAAGTGTAAAATTTAATCAGCAAGCCACTGCAAACATCCATTCATTAGCAGGAAAGAATTTAACTATAAATAATTCTGGGGTATTATATTTATTTAGAGATTGAGTTTTCCAAATTTGAAACTACTAGTCCATTTGATTTTCTTCTCCTTCACAGGGAAGATTTTATTTCAAAGAGTGATCTGCAAACACATTGTTTTTATGATGCCTTAATGAAAGGCACTTAATTATTAGTTTATTAGTAGCAGCTAACCTCTTATTTCTAATTTTCCTGATTTGTTTTCTCCACAAACATCATCAACAGCTAACGGTGCTAATAAAATCATCAGCATGAGGAAAAAATGCAGACTGATATACAGGCTTTGTATCAATGTGACACTCTGCTATAGGTTGTTTTGCTTGTCACAGAACAATAAATGAGAGAAAAAAATTACCACAAATGAGAGCACTTCAAAAATGTATATTCATATTTACACACATAGTTGTACAAAAGTGCTACTGCTCAAGACCAGAGAATTTCTCTTCTACTGAACTCATGCCTTTTCAGTTCATTTTAACTGGTACCCAAGAATTTAAGGTCAACTGTGCTATTTAAGTTTGTGACAAAAAAATACAATTAAAAAAAATCCACGCATTCTTGGAAGAGTTCTGGGAGGAAAATGAAAGGGAGGAGAAAAATAAAATATGAGTTGATGAATTCTAGTAACAGCATAAGCCAAAATATCCATTTATCTCAAAAGGATGAGGAATGATTTGGCAACATTAAGCAAGGTGGACTAAAGCCAGCTGGAAGCAACAAAGCAGGCAGGATAAGTATGAGATGCACCACAGACCTGGAAATCACATTTACCCCAACACAAAGTCCAACAGAGGTGTGTTGGGAAAGGGCAGCTGAGAATTGCCTTGAGAGCTGTGGTAGTTCTAGAGATTATGATGCAGATGAAAAGGGGAAAGGGAAGTCTAGGTTGAATGCTATCTGCAACTGGACAGATCTTCTTTAAGAATCTGGTGTAATCTCAGTGTTTGGCTTCATTAATTTGTGTATGAAATTAAGACAGAGTATGATAGAGTGAGAAACGATGGGTTCCTGCTGCTAGAAGTGACTGAAAAAAGACCCATTCTCATTTGAAAGAATCATCAGAGGATTCTTATTTAAAAGTGTGGATCTTAAAGACAAAGAAAACAGAGCATCTAACTAGCAAGAAACCTCCAATCACTACAAACAGCAAGTAAGGAAACTGGTTTAACAATACTCAACTCAGACAAACTTTAAACAAGTCACAATATACCAGAAAAAGAAAAAAGAAAAAAGATACATCCTGTATTAAGTATGCATGGCAAGGTTTTGGTAAAGGGGGGACTACAGGGGTGGCTTCTGTGAGAAGCTGCCAGAAGCTTCCCCTGTGTCTGACAGAGCCAATGCCAGCCGGCTCCAAGATGGACCCGCCGCTGGCCAAGGCCAAGCCAATCAGAGCCTCTGTGATAACATAGTTAAGAAGGGGAAAAAAACCCACAAGTTAGAGGGAGCTTTCACTCCTGCCAGAGAGAAGAGTGAGAAGATGTAAGAAACTCTGCAGACACCAAGGTCAGTGCAGAAGGAGGGGCAGGAGGTGCTCCAGGCACCGGAGCAGATATCCCCCTGCAGCCCATGGAGGACCCCACAACTGGAGCAGGTGGATGCACCTGAAGGAGGCTGCAACCCCGTGGGAAGCTGTGGCCCCCATGGGGGGCCCATGCTGGATCAGCCTGCTCCTGAAGGTCTGCACCCCATGGGAAAGACCCACACTGGAGCAGTTCATGAAGGACTGTAGCCCATGGGAAGGACTCACATTGGAGAAGTTTGTGAAGGACTGTCTCCTGTGAGAGGGACTCCATGCTGGAGCAGGGCAAGAGTGCAAGGAGTCCTCCTCCTGACGATGAAGCAGCAGCAGACACAATGTGGGATGAACTGACCGTAACCCCCACTCCCCATCCTCCTGTGCCACTGAAGAGGGCAGAAGTTGAAGCCAGGAGTGAAGTTGAGCCCAGGAAGATGGGAGGGGTGGGGGGGAGGTGTTTTAAGATTTGATTTTATTTCTCATTCCTCTACTCTGTTTTGCTTAATAATAAATCAGATGAATTCCCTCTCTCAGTTCAGTCTGTTTTGCTCGTGATGATAATTGGTGAGTGATCTCTCCCTGTCCTTATCTTGACCCACGAGCGTTTCATTACAACTTTTCTCCCCAGTCCAGTTAAGGAGGGCAGTGATAGAGCAGCTCTGGTGGGCACCTGGCCCTCAGCCAGCATCAACACACTGCACAAACACAAAACAACATAACAGCCAACAATCAAAGGAGAAACAGAACTCTGAGCAAAACTAAACTGCAAATACTCCTATACCAGAGAATTACTCTGCCTCACAAAGATAACGGAGAGCAGATGAGACAGGACCAAAGAGTTGATACATAGACCCATTCTGCCATTGGCCTTCAGTCTCTTAAAGTTTACTTCTTCAAAAAAAGTGTTTATCTTCCCCTCATCTATGCAAACTGACAGTGTCTCAGTGAGCTTTAGTCAGTAATTTTTGATGTTCAGTTCCCACACATACTGTCTACGAAAGCAAAAACTCCCTAAAAATATCCTGAGAAGTAGTGAGCTCTAATTATCAATACCAGAATTAATACTAGCCATGCTCTGCATTTGCTCTATACTTAACTCTCAGAGAGAATCAAGATGATTGTGAAATACCTTGGTTTCAAGCACTGTTTAGATATTACTCCACACCTGGTTATCTTTTGGCACAAGTATTTTATTTCTTCCAATAATTTTGAAGAATAAAGAGTATTTGGATGACTTACACATTCATACGTCTCCCTCCACCCCTATTTAGTTTCCTGATATCTCATAAATTGAATTAAAATATTACAACTAGCTCCAAATTCTATCATCCTGCCTTAAGTCCCTTTGGATTAAGTTCATCAGAACTAACAGCCTTTAGCAACCTACTTCCCTGGCAGTTTGAGGCTTAGATACTGCTTAGTCCTACTGATATTAATCATGATGGTTGATCTTTTTGAACCCTTCTGTTAACTATCCTTTACTAAAAGGCCTCTTCCATCTCCCTGTGATTTTATAAATTAGGCTGGTTGATCACATCACTCAATTACCCTATTAAAACAATTCTCAAAGGTGCCTCCAACTACAGGCAACAGATGAACTAATGTTCTTCCCCTCCTAGGCTCAGAATTTAACACAAAGCTAGTACCTAAATTTCAAAATAGATCAGAAATATTTATCAAAGAAGCATCAGGTTTCTCTGACATGCATCTGAAGGCACTTCAGCTTTAAAAATAAGACTTTCGAATTTTAGAACAACAAACCAATACGAATGTAGGAAAAATATTCATAAACAAAAATAATACGCAGTTACAAGTGTTTGTATATTCAGAACCCAAATTTGGTTTACCTTTGACAGTTTTGTACAGTAACCATATCAATGCCAGATAACTCTTATTCAGATTTGCATGTGATTACTACTGTTGCTGTATAAAAAGCAATGAATCATTCATATCTGTTTTGAATATATGTATTATCAAATTTATCTGCATACACAATGATAGTTTTGTTTGTCAAATTATAGGAGAATAACCATGCATCTAATACCTCCATGATGCCTGCTTTACTGTTGACATTTTACTATCTCCACACATACACTCTACAAAGAAATGACTAAACAAAAACAGGTTCTACCTTCTGGTAAGGAAGACACAACTTAAAATGGTGAGAATCATCTTTGATACAGATACTCTTTTTGGCATCAGCAATACTGGATGATTTTTTTCCCCCAGGTAATATTATCCAGACTATACTGGTCTGACAGAAAACTATAAAATGTTAACAAGTGCTCCATTGAGATAATTAACTTGGTCAGCTCTGTTACTGGTAAAATATTATTCCAATCTCATAGATCTTTGTTAACATGGCATGAGGTAGGACTGTATTAGAATAATATAGCAGGCTATCTTTCAAAGTTTTTTGGTTTAACAGCCATTCTTGAGTTAGAAAAGAAAAATAGCTGAGTATATATCCATCTTCAATGAAAGCAAAGTTATCTGATAATAAACGACCCATTAGTTTGCTCATAATCCTGTCAGAGTTATTACAGTCTTTAGGTTCTGAATGACTGTAATTTACTATAATTGGTTTGCAGGACAAGAGAAATTTGACTTGCTCAATTGCAGATTCACTAAAATAATTTTGAACGTTAAAATTATTTTAGAACATAAAGGTCATGACAAAAATCTAACTAAACAAAGAATTTTAATAGAAGAAATATTAGTTTGATTTTTAAAAACAGATTGAAAATTATCAGTCTGCCTCAAAGTTTAGTCATAATGTTGTATAGATTGTCTTATACATAAATCTTCCCAAAATCAATCTTTACACTGACGTTTAAAAAGGAAAAGGTGGCTGAGAAGATACACCTCAGAATTCTCCACGTGCTGCATGGATATGACACTCTGCTGAACATTTAACCTTCCTCTCAAGTACTTACTTTTAGACACTAAAATACTACCATAGTACAGGAAATTGAGAAAGTTGAAGTTTGCATGGAAACTTTTAAGTTATTTCTATCTTGTTAGGCTGCAACATTTATCCAAGTTTCTAACAGTTCACAAGTCTTCCAAACCTTGAAATTGGAATTGATTTTTTTTTTATTGTTTGTTGGTCCTAATGCAAAACTATGAAATTGAAAGCAATATGACAACGACTGTGGTGCAGAGATTAAGTGTTTTAGAAGGCTTTTCCTTAAATTTAATCTTACCTCTTTAAAAAAAAACCCAGTGACTACACTGATCTTTTAAAGTGCAAAATGCGATAACATCTTTGCTGCCTTGACCTCCCTTCTGTTTACTTGCTATTCAAAAAGGAAAAGCAGTGTAGTCTCAATGTTTATCTTTCTTTCAGAATCACAAAGCACTTCAGTTCCAATTTTTGTACTCTAATTGCTCCTAAGATAACACAAATCAAACTGCTATCCTGCATTTAAGTAGAGTAGCCTTTTACTTAGGTGGAATACTGATAGTTCTGGACTTGACTGGTTATTAGATGTTTTCTCCTGTGTAGTGCTCTACTACAACATATCCTGTTCTCAGAAACCTTTCGCAAAGGCAGGCAAACGTACTGAGTGGCAAGCTCAGTCTTTCACAAGTGGTACAGCAAAAGAGTTAAAACTAAGTTTCAGGTCAAAAATTACAGTCATATTTCCATTAATAGTTACAGTCTGTTATTGCGATCAAGTCAAAACCTAGAGATCCAGTCTTATCATTGCGCATTACAATTTGGTTCGCAGTGGGTAAGGTTTAGACTAAAATCCACAGTAGTTATCTTGGATGGGATGTCTAGAAGGAAAAGGAATGGCAAATACATTTTTATAATAGTAGATTTCAGCTGGAGCCAAAAGATCTCAGTAAGACTTTAATTTTCCCTTACTCATACTCTAAAGCTGAACCAGTCAAAGATGCATCTTCAGCAAGCATTTGTTCTTCCAGCAGCTGAGCACTCAAAATAACAAAAACAAGCTACCAAATTATTTCTGCAGAAGAAATAACTAAATAGACTATGCCCCTTCAGCCTGGAAAAGACATGACAGGTCAAAGGAAGACACCACATGATTTTAACATAAAGAATGAATAATAAACTTGCTTTCTTCCCATAAAGAGCTAGGGTTCATAAAATCAATACACCTTTAAATGAGAAGTCCTTCAACAGCTATAAGATGCACAGCATTTTCTCTGGGAGAGCTCCGCAGAAAAATTCAAGTAAAAAAATCAGAGCCTACAATACACGTGTCACCAAGCAAAGTGCATCAGACTGCTGCATTAATGAGCATGCAGATGTTTGAAAACTCCAGATGGAAGCACTTGTGTGAGCACAGGACTACTGATGCCCTGTGCCACCAACTTCACAGGCACCACAGGTGGTCTGCATGTACATGATGTCAATATTTTGTCCAGAGCTTCTAGTTACCTGAACTTAGTTGGACTAACTCTGCTAAAAAAAGCTAAAATACAAGAAATTCTTGAGAAGTCATTCCCAAACAGACACAGACAAATTTTTCAGCAAAGGCAAAGAAAATCTGAGGGCAACCATATTTGCTGTGCACACATTCGACAGAGCATGTTGAAACATATTACTGTTGGGGGGGGGGGGGGGGGGGGGCCGCAAGGAAATTGGGAAATCCTAGACACAACTACAGCTCCTTCCCTAGAATCCACTCCATTTGGTAAAACACCACAGTCTCTCCCTTTACTCCATTTTTCGCAAAACTTTTAATGAAGATAAGGTTAACACTAACTCTGTTGAAATTCATTCATCAGTACATAGTAGTATCAGCACTTTGAAATAATGCAAGCGATTCAGAAGGCAACTTGAAAAAGACAGAAATCATTAACAATAAAAAAGCAATCTTAAAAAATGTGAAAGGTTACCTTTGATTTTCCCACTCTGAAATATCAGGTTATAAGTGCTCTATAGCTAATTGGAAGAAAACTGAATAGGAACTGGTTAACAACTCAGCAAAGGTCATCCTCAAGAATTCTAAAACCCTTAATAATTGAGCAACTGGAGTTAGTGTAAACATTTTAAAATTTACATTCCTTTTTATTTCTTTTGTTATTAATCTGCTATTGTCTACCTGGTAATAAAATCTTTCAGGAAAATTGAGATTTTTCAGAAGCTGAATTTCTAGAAAAACATGAGTGCAGTAAGGAGTAAAGAATGGAAGACAATAATCAAAGAACATGGGGCTGATGATTCTGAGAAAGAGATCATGATCCAGCTCTGTTAAAAACAGTTGAGAATTTTATATAAAGAAAATAATTTAGATGAAAATTTGCAAGCAAGAAATCCCCAGTTTTTTCTCTCACAAGCCAAAAAAAAAGATTTTAGTTACTTTTGCTCAATTACGTCAAAAAGAAAAAAGAATACAGTAACTTAAAAAGAATGTACAACATTCTGCTACTGTTCCTTTTACAATAATGGCATATAACCAAGCCTAATTGGTCAGTCGAAATTTTACTTTTTAAGCTCAAATTTACAGAAAACGCTTTTAAAAAGGCTTACACTTACATTTGTTACATATGACATGAAAAACAGAACATTGGCATATTGGAAAATCTTTAAAGTTCACACCATAAAAAAGAAGCAGTAGTACTTTTGAATTCTCCTCATCCTTACATACATGTTCTTATGCATTATTTACTGAAAAATAGTGATATCTCTCTGAATTGAGCACTTATGTGTTTTTCCACATTCTTCATCAATGTAGTATTTCAGCACTCTAGAAACACTAATTTGTTTTTATTTTAAAATTCCATTAGGTAAAGTTATACATTATATCTTTCTTTAAAGATAGGGAAAATAAAACATCGCAGTTAATATTAAAGGATATGTTTTCAGTGACCCATTAAGTTTTCTATAATCTCACAACCACAAACTATCCCCCTTATTTTCTGTGTTCATAGCAAACCTCTTTTTGGATTTTTTTTTTTTTTTTTTTTTAAAACTATGAATTCTCAACATGGTGGTGGTTGTGTTTGGGTGCAAATGTGCTAGCATTTCTAGCCACGTTTGGTGATTTTAAAAAAAGTTGCTAGACAAAATGCTTTTGTGAAGGTGAGTTCAGAGAGATACAACCACCTTGTTAGTGACATGATACTTTTCCACACACTAATTTAAAAAAAAAAATCACACCACCTGGTTTAAATACAATGCTGCTTCATGAAATGTGAGGTTTACTGTCCACTTCTCATTTCTTCTCTCACTAGGCTATCAGTCAAGTCACAGCTGGATTCAATTCAGTAAATATCAGGTATGGAATATAAGAAAGGGGATTTCATCCTCATTTAGCACAGACATTACTTTATGCCAGGACAACCTCTGTCCTACAGCTGGAAAGCCCCAGTGGGTTTGGGTCCATGTTAAGGAACCTGGGCACCAAATTTTCAGTGGGTTAGCTCCAGAAACAGAGCCAAAGAATCGTGCTAGCTACCCTTTTGGGTTTCTAATCACAACATTTTGCTAGAAAAGCACAAGTACTACAAAATGTCAAAAGTATTTTAAGGCATCTACTTTCAGTGTATAAATACAACTGCTTATATCATGCAAATAGTTAGCAGTTCACAGCTAAGCCTGCTAACACTGACAAGACTATCATCCATCTTACTTTCATGCCCTCCTCTGGTAGACATGCTTACTTCACATGAAATACTACACAACCATGAAAAATTATGTATTATTAAATAAATGACAAGTGAACAGGGTCTTAATCGGATGGTGATAAAAGTCTAAAATTTGTTTTCCATTTCCTTCCACTGGATTTACATGGAAAAAGAGGTCAAGTAGAGCGAGACAGACCAGCCTAGAACAACATGGGGTACAGTACTCTCCTGGAAAACAGAGAAAAGTTGGATTTCCTTCAAATTGATGGGAGAAAAGTAGCAATACAATTCTGGTTTTCAAATATCTTAAGCCTTCTTCATCTCTGAAATAGGATATTGATTCTTCAGTGTCACAAAGTTTAAGACTGTGATCCCTGGCACAACATAGCACTGTCTGTAGCTACAAGTTCTAAGAATTTTCCTTTCTTTAGCTTTCCAGCAAGTCAACTTAAGTCATCCTTCCTCCTTATTGTGCTGGTGTCTGACAATGTAGTCCAAGACACCTACCATGCAAGTGATTAGATAGTAAAGTAATTTTTATGAACAAGGCTTTGGGGACATATATGAAAAGCTCGTTTAAACAACTTCAAAGTTAGAAGTCATGAGAACAGTAACCTTCAGTACTCTTGATTGACTTACACTGGAAGACCATCATTTTTCTTCTCCTTCATTTATCTGTTTCATTCACTACATGACTTTCAATTTCTGCACCAAGTTACAGCAGAAACCCTGGAGACAACAGCTTCATTAACTGTACGACTCATTCTCCAAATACCATCCATCCCATGCATTAAATTGAGTAAGAATCCAGTGAAAGGCAGCGTGTGAACATGTAATTAAAGACAATTATAATACATACTCATAGGGAGAATGGGGGGCAAATTATAATTGAAGAAGTACACAGATTCTGGCATTCCTAACTGATGCAAGATTATAACCTACAACAGCTGTGTGAACCAGCAAGAGAAAGAAAAATGGAGCACACATTTTCTGTTAGTGGATTTCATGGCTACTTGCCAACATCTAATGAAGTCTGAGACTCAAGAATTCTGGATTCCCTTCCAGACTCTTCAAGCAGTTCAAGACCTCTTTTGCACCTGCCTCTGCTAATAAAGCTTATCATTCCCAATTGATCTTCTTGGTTCAATTCTGAGAGGTTTGCTCCCTTCTGTATTGTGTTCCCTACTTCCCACTTCAGCTGGGAATAACAGGCCCATTCTTCACCCATATCCAGCCAACTCATTGTGCTAAGCTACCCTACTTATCACCTAACTTGACTTCATATACTAAAGCACATGTTACACAGCCCCACTTCAGTCCCATTGCTTCCTCTGTTGAACATAAAGCTCAGATACAGCTGGATTTCTTTACAGCAAATGAATGTGGCATCTTTCAGGAATCCTTGTACTGTTGAAACATTCAGATCAAGTAAAAAGCCAGACCCAAAACCAAGAGGGTACAGGAAAATAAAACACAATCTCCTCCCACGTTTACCTTTCATAATTCATATCACAACATCTTAGGCAATCAAAATAATTGAGTGAAATTCTTAGTTTTTTTTTTTAAACTTTACCTGAAAACCTAATGGCACAATAGAGATTAAAATTAGAATCTCAGTCCCCAGACAACAGTAAGTGTTCTTATCGATGCACGTGATTAGAAGAGGACTTCGCTACATTTAGCGGCAGCTGTCCCTTCTGTATAAGACAAGTCATTTGCCTGTGTTAGCCAAGTTCATAAAACACAGACCAGACTCCTACTATGATGTCTACTAAATTAACAAGGAATGAACACAGATAAAGGAACAGCATGTCAGGCGGAGGTTTCAGCATAATTTCACAGAAGCTGAATGAAGATGTAATGACTTGAAACAAGTCAAGATTGTTTTTCCAGGAGTCACTGGCAAAGGATAGCACTTACCTGCAGTTGATAGTAGTACTGTGAAGGAGCTTGCTTGTATTAATGGAGAGCTGCTCACATATCTGAAGAGCAGCGGGGGAGAAAGTTTAGAAGTGCTAACAAACAGGCAGTGGAAAGCTGGCTTAGTTTAAAGGAGCAAGAGAAACTTTGACATTGAACAGGACATCACAGGAAAGGGATCCCTCAGGGATTTTCAAAAACAAAAGCAGGTATGTTTAATCTGATACAAGGGTTGGAGACTCATCCTGTAAACAGTTTGGAAATTACTAATATGACAATTCTAATCCCAGTTTATTTTTCAGTTCAATCAAAAGCTGAACAAATTTATAGATAGCAGTAAGCCTACATACACACAAATGATCTAGAAAAGGGGGACAAACAACAAATTAACATGCTTTTACTGGTGATATTAAGGTATTTTGAATAGGAATTACAACAGGCAACTGTCAAGAATTGCAGATTATCTTAACACAACTTTATGACTTGCATTAAAATAGCGTATGAAATTCAGTACAAGTCACGTGGTACGCACATCAAAAATCCTAACTTTATTTTCACATTTATGGAGATTGACTGTCACCATTCAGGAGTGAGGCTCTGGTACAATACTAGATAATGATATTTTAAAAAAAATAAAAATCAAGCCAATACCCTGGGGTTTTTCTGCCCAAAGTTAACAGAATGCTAGTAATTATTAGGAAAACAATAGAACAAAACAGAGGTCATCATTAGACCACAGTAGAAATTTAGTTTGTCTGCATCTGGAACACTGTGCTAGGTTCTGGTCACCTCATCTAAAATGATAAGGGGGGGGAGGAAAAATTCAAAGAGCAACAGTAAAGACAAAATTGTGCATCAGCTTTACACAGGCATTTAAAAGCCATGACTACAAAGTTACATAGTCATCAGTGGTACTGAGAGAGCAGTTAAGTATCACTGTATACTCTGTGAGCTAGCAGCTGTCAAAATGAGTTAGTAGAAGACAGGTTTGAAACAAAAGGAAATGGTTTGCTTACAATAGGTGATAAATCTGCTATAGTCCTTGCCAAAAGATAAGGGAAATCTAAAAATTACACTGGAGACTGGGCAAGTTCATGGAATAACAATCCAATGAGAGTAACCAATTATGTAAACCCCTCTGCCTAGCTCAAGAAGTTCACAAAATAAGATACACAGGTATTAGGGGTAGTTTCCTAAGTACTTCTGCTACTCTGTTCACGGCTGGAGACAGGAAAATGTTATATGGTCCTCTAGCCTGATTCAGTCCAGTAACATGTTCCTATGAACCTGGCCTACAAAGTCTTCTATAGCTTGGTTGTTAGGAATCCAAAACAGGATCAAAAGTTTAAGCTGTGTATCAGCATCAGCTTCTGTCTCAAGCAAAATGTTGGCTGAATTGCCACTTCAAACCCAAACTCCCCTACACTAGCTAGAAATCAACAAGCAAACAACTTTCAACTTTTCTAGTTAGCCAGTGTTTGCAAATCATTAAGCACTAGCATTTTTCTTCACCAAATGCCTGCTTTCCTGAAGTCCTTGTTGATAAACACAATAACATCCCCATCTGAGAAAGAAGGCATTTTCAGGTCAAAAAGTTTTGTCTGACATATCCAAAAGACAAAACATAATTCTATTTGAACTATAAGAAAATGGGGGTTTGTCAGTTTTCTTGTTTTCTCTTTTAGAAGCTTTCTTTTTGAAACTAGTACAGAACTACTCCAAAACGTGGTGTTTGTTGAAAGGAAAGCCCAACAAGCCCTACTTTCATGACTACGTGTTCTTCCACTTGATTATATCTATTTGTATGGCCTATGCCAAGTTATCACAGAGAGAACCAAGGATATTAATCACAAACAGCCAAGTGGAACCTTATGTCATATTACTTAGACAATTGACAATGTGCAAGTTTCAAACATATTTTCCTTATACATTTAAGTATAGGTCTAAAGACTTATGTCATCCTGGCTACT
This sequence comes from Balearica regulorum gibbericeps, assembly GCF_011004875.1. NCBI lineage: Eukaryota > Metazoa > Chordata > Aves > Gruiformes > Gruidae > Balearica > Balearica regulorum. Next base: position 103,537,817 of record NC_046184.1, read on the forward strand.
TTGCAAATATTGTGCAGGTTCTCTGGAAAAAATGGAAGGTATAAGATTTCTATGGCAATAAGGTCTCTTAAGTCAAAGCTTTATTTAACAATTCAGACTTTCCCATCTTCCAAATAAAGGTAGCTCAGCTCAGAATCAAGAGAAAATATAACACCAAACTTACTGCATTGATGAATGTTGCATTGCACAATCTACTTGGGACACTAAGAAATGTCTCTGTTATTACACTTATGTACAGAAGACATGTTAAATACTTTCTTGGCAAGCGATGATTCTTAAGCAGCAAATTCTTTTTCAACTTGTTGAAGTTATGTTGAAAAACAGAATTCTCAGAATGATCCATATTGTTAGATAGAAAACATGACAAATTAAAAAAACAGAAAAATCAAAGCTTCCTACAGCCACTGTGTTGACTATTCACTTTCCTTATATGCATATCCCCGTTCTAATTGATTGAAATTGGCTAGAAACATAGACATTAGCTGCATTATTGGATTCTTCTTCTCTAGGCAGATATAGAAGGACCATGCTGGTTTGACAAAGTACTGGAATGAGTTGCTGAAGGAGGACTGCAGGATGAACTGCACCTCTGCCCTTCAGTTCCGGTCGTGTTGCCAGGTTACGTAAAAATATGGGAAAAAAGAATCAGAAGATATCCTCTGTTAAAGGTTCCCATTATTAACTCAGTATAATAGAAGAAACAACTTATGGACAGCTCAAAAAGAAGTGGGAGAGATCAGTCACAATTTTTCAGATAAATCTGTTACCATGTATTTCTAATTTAGTAATCATACTTTAGCTGGTATTGTGGTCACAGATTCAGGAAAGAATCTATACTTAAGATACTTAAGCAACACTTAAGAATTGCACATTCTTTGAAGATAAAAACTACTTTCAGTAGTTAATGCTTCACTGTATCCATACCAGTATTATTTTTTTGCTTGTCCACTACAAGAAGTATTTTTATATCATACCTTAACATTTTAAAACAGAAACCAGAAATAGACTGCAATGATTCACTTCACTCTGAAAACCTTACTGCACTCTTCCCACATTTTAACCTCGTTACTTGCCTCAATTGCTATACCTTCTAGTGGGTCATCTTTGTTCAGACTGCTGAAACAGTCTCTAATTAAGCTAGTTTCTTTCATAGCAAAACAATCTTGACAATTGTTTCAGCTATTTCCTGTAGGTATAATATTACAGTAGCTTTTTCAGTGGGTATTTTTCTAATAATTTCTAACTCAAAGTTTTCCTTCCTACTTACAGTATCTTGAACTAATTCAATATCTAATATCAAGCAATATGGTTAATTCATGAAGGGTTCACCCCCAGGAGCTCAATTGTGATCTTTTGAGTATTATCTAATCACAGATTACGTCTTTCTTTAAAGTGGAAAAAAAAATGAAGAGTGTGACCTCTTCTTTGCCTTTTTCAAACCAAGACAAATGAGTTCATTACTCCAAGTTTGGCTTTAAGCCTTACACACGCCATTACTTTTGTTGCACAATTATCAGAAAATGTTGCATAGGATTTCTTTTAGGTAAAGTATCCTAGAATTTTTGCTAAGTAGATTTAGACAACATTTAGATTTCTACTCAATAAAATATCCCATAAGGAAGGCATCTGAAGCATTATTCACAGAATTATTCAAGACTACCTGGAACTCCCCATTGTCAAATATTAGTAACAAGCCTGATCAGATAGAACCTAGTCAAATAAATTGAAATCTGTTTTGAGTATCCTCTGCTAATTAATTCTATAACTATTATCTAATTAGTATAAACAGTCTAAAATTATATACATAAATGTAAGAAACATACTTGCTGTGAAAGCTAACTTCATGCTATTGGACTGATTCATGGGGTTTTCATCATTTTTAGTTCAATAAAACAATGCTGCACATGCTGTTGTGAAGCTGCTCTCCAGTATGCTATGTCCCATCATCAGAGGCTCTGTTATACAGAACTACATGCTCATCATTTCCCTTGGTGTGACCCACTTAAACTTCAGATGAAGCACCAAGTCACCAGCTGTCTCCAAGAATAAACTCATAAATTTTGTCTAGTATTCACTGTTCTTGCCCACCATACTAGTGCCAGCACAACTGATCTAATTTTCACTGCAGCATAAATATACAGATTACACAGAGAATGTTATCTGTACCACTAAGGAGTAAATGAAGTTTCTCTGTATTTCTCAACTATCCTGAGTATTTCCAGTTGCTTTCTAACTAATGCTGCAGTGTAACAGTCAACAAAAACAATGTGTCCCTGAGCTTGAAGAAGTACAGCCAGTATCTATAGCTGAAATACTGTTAGTTATCCTTCACAATTTCAACATCCATGGTGACTGCTACTGTTAAGGTTCAGAGTGGTTACATCACCAGTTGAAGCGCTCTGTCTTGGTAGCTATGATCATTACACATCCTTTCACAAGTCTAGATCTCAGCAAGTATTTTCTGTCCCGCTGCTCCATGAAAATAATCTCTCATTCAGCATAATACGGTCTTTAACAATAGTCTCTTTGCAGGAAAGTTCATATCAAAGTCTTATTTTGAAAACTCTTTATAGCTCTAAACTCCTGGCATTTCCTCTACTGATCCCTGCTATTTCAGTTTGCATCATTTATCTTTTTGCATGTAAGAACTTATTTCCAACAATTAAAGCAGTAACTTAGGCATCTGAACATTGCTCTTCTGAAACAGCAAACTTAACTTACACCGAGCCCTTTATTTTCTTCCCCAGCTCACACTACTGGTCCTATCTTACTCAATCCTCCTTTCACACCATTTTATTTCTGTTTCAAAATATTTCTGATAAGTTACAGAAATTAATTTTAATCTTTCCTATTTTATTCCTTGCCCATTCCCCCCCCCCCCCCCAATACTTAATACTTAGTCCAGCACTAGTATTGAAAATATTGTTTTGGGCGTTTTTTATCAAAAACATGTAACTGTATTCTATGTAAAGACACATGATTAATAGTATTTGTGAAGAATGCTCATACTATAGAATGCAGGTATGAAAAATCAATTTGTCCAGATACTGCTGCCAAAAAATCCAAAAATCCCAAACAACAAAAAACAAACTGGAATGAAACAAATTATCCCTCTTCCTTTATTTATATTACTGCAACAACATACTCAAGAACTAGCAAGATATATTATTTTTGAAAAGTGCCTTTATGTCTTTCTTGATGAGCTAGAGAACTTGCTTGATGAGCTGATCAACCTGGGTCATGTCTGACAGGAAGCACGTGAATACATGCCTTTAAAATGTCTACCACAGTATCGGTACATCATTCCCCTAAATTTGGAGGTACAGCAAGATTCAGATCCACATTTACGTTACTTTAATTCTTTCTTGAAATGTTTGTGCAGTATTCAGGAGACTGCAATAAAACCACATTTTAATCATGTATCATTCAGTTTTCCAGCAGGTATATTGTTACCTGTCAGGACAGAGGACTGTTTAAAGTTCTGGAACAGATATGATAATTGGGAAAACCTGTTTGAAGCTCTAATTTTTCTGCTGAAGATGACTTGATTTGACTTTATTCTCTTCCTTTACTTTTCTTCTAGCAAACTGTATTTTGTATAATCTACTGCAAAATAAACTATCTGAAAGTATATATATCTTGAAATTATACAGCAAATACAAGTTGCAAGCTTCTCAGTAACCCAGCTGCCTCTTAATAATGCTATACAACTGTACACAGCTAAAACAATTCAAGTAGTCAAGAAACACATAGAGAGGGCATACATCTCTTTGCAGAGTAATAAAGAAACAAAAAAAACCCTTTACAACATATTAAACAGAGCAGTCAGAGCAACCGGGTCAGAATAAAAGCGCAAGGTCTGTATAAACCTCTTCCCTCAATCGCTGTGTCCTTGAGGGCAGATTCCCGCTCCTAGTGCGTCAGTTTGGGCAGCTTCTGTCAGAGCTGCAGCATCTGAAGCCCCCTCTTGCACCTGCTCCTCAAGCTCAAAAGCAGCTGCCTCTTCAAGGAGCTCTACCTCCCCTCATCTTCTCTGGTAAGCATAACATGGTACCATCAATAACTTCCACAGCCATCAAGGGATTCATTACATGAAATTTGATTAATTTTTCATAACAGTAACAAGCTTAGGGCACAAAACCCCCAACATTTTAAATCTGTTGTACCAAAACTCATTCAAGAAAAACACAAGTACACATCCTTTATTACAGGTTTCAAATATATATTCTTTCAGTGGTTTAAAGAGAAGACAGAAACACTTTGTCCTTTCTTATATCAATGTGCTTGTACAATTTACAGAATAACATTTCTCCATCATACCAGAAATCTGGGGAATTTTAAGAGTTTATCAGAACAGAATCCCTTCTACAAAAGTGTACACAAATCTGTTTCAGTGAGAACAAACTTCTTTGTGGTTAAATTTGCTGATGTGTTTCCTGAGTGAGCTAATCTGAAACACTTGGGTTTAAATTGACTTAAGAGCATCCAAATACAAAGATGTGCTCCTATGAAGTACCATCTACTTAAAAAAAATAAAAATCACACATTCAACAAAATTAGGTTTTGCAAATAAAGAATGACTGAACCTCACCAGCTACCCAGTTTGTGTCTGAATTTATCTCCATCATTCTCTGCTCTTCTATCAAATATGGATATCTGCTGCACTGAGCTTCAGCTCTCACTGCTGCTATACACAATAGCACAAGCTCTCCTCTTATGTTCATAAATTTGCAATAGATTCTAGAATCGCTCAATTCCCTCTGCCTCAGCCCACAAATGCAGCATACAAATTTCAAGATAAATCTCATTAAACAGCTGCAAGCTGAAGATGGCCATTCATTTACCACATCAAACCCAAATTCAGTATTGCTTTTCTGATATGTGTAGGCTACTGGTTACATGGATACAGGTAAAGACTTTGCAATTATTTTTATTGAAGCTATTCCTGAATTAATTAGGTAGTTTGGATTATTAGACTGTTAAAAAAATTAACAGACTAACAAAAAATTTTGGCCCTGTATACATATGGTGGGTTCCCTTTTGCCCATAACAAGAGGAAGCACAACAGAAATAGGGAAATAAATCCCTTTCAGTTTCAACATGACATGGGTACTTCCGAAAACTTCATTTGGGATTCACGTTTCACAGGAAAACTGTGCAGATAAGCATGCCAGCTGTACAAAGGTGATAGTTAAGGATATCTGCTGTTCATTGCAAAGCTTGAAATGGCATAGTCATGGCAAGGCTCTCACCCCAGCCTTCCTTTGAAAGATTGGAGTTACAAATGTCATAGTTACATAGTGAAAGCAACTCCAACCTACAAAGACAGGAAGACAGGTGTACCTTCTGTCACGATATCAGTTCCTGATGAAGGCTAGACAGAGGTGACATTTTATAGATTTAAGAACTATATCAGATTGTCAGTCATGCAGTCACTAAACTAGAAAGTTGCTATCATATAATAATTGCTTGGTTTTCCTTAAGGCTTTAGTCTATTTCAGGATTCAAACAACTATTTTAAAAAATAACCATTTAACAAAGTACTAGGACAGCAACTGATCAAATCAGATTCTCAGAATTCAGTATCTAAGTTAGTTCAAAAATTTTAGTTGTGGTGGTAAAATGCAGATTTAATTCAGACAAAAGCAGTATCAAGGAGTGCAAAAAAGGAAAACACACCACCTTGGGTCAATGAAACAAGAAATAAACATCTCATTGTTTGTACTCTCTTGTAATGGTATCTTTTAGACTTTTTTTTTTAAATCACTGCAAAACTAGAAGCTCTTTCTGCTTAAAAGACTGTAGTCACTAACAGGCATGAAAAATTAAAGTCTCATATTTCAGACTGAACCATAAAAGACATTCAGTGATAAATTTAACATTCTGCTTCTTCTGAAATCAAAAGATGGTTCAAAAACTGCAAGATGAAAAATGTGTCTAACCTGCCCATATTAAGCCAAATGCGTTTAACAACCCCTTGTATACATGAGGTAATAACATCTTAACATGTATCTGGCAGAAAAGAATGCTCCACACTATCTCAGCATTCCACTTGCTGAGGCTTTGTTGGAATAATCAGTAAGAGCCTCTCACTGATAAAGAAAAAAATTTTAGAATGTGCTACATAGATCTACTCACTGGGAATTCTGTAAATACTGTTAGCAAGACTGTGCACATCAACACTGAACACATGACTCTTAGCAGAAGGTTACATTTCACAGCTCTAGCAAAAATCACAAGTCATCAAGAGAAAAGAAAATTATGTTATTTATTTTTTCTTTAAAATAAAGTTCCTTAAGGAGCTACCTAGGGACCATAAACAGCATCATGAATTGTGAAAGCGTGTAACCTGAGTACATTCTTACAGCAGCTGATGCTCCACACTATTTAACATAAAATATTAGACACATTTGGGAGTACTTCCCAAACCATGTGGTTCCTTATCAAATAGCAGCCTACCTGCTTTCATGGAGTTCAAAATTAACAAAGATCCCATTAATTCAGTAAGGACTGCAGATAACCCAGCAGCATCTCAGCCCCAAATATATTTATCAATCTATTTGATCTCTAATTTAGAAAAACTTGGAAATTCCAACAAGTACACTTCCTCAGTAACACAAGCTAGTACAAACACATTCACTCCATACTTCATTATGAAGGTCTGTCAAACTTAGCCATCAAGACAGATGCCTCAGCCATTATCCAGGATTGACCTAAAAATATACAAAATGCCCTCTCCAAAGCTTCTGTGCAAATATGGTAATAAACCATGACAAACTTTTGCCACAAAACTACTCTTTTAGGACAAAATTAATCAAAGTCAGAGGAATGTTTCTAGGAGTCCTGTTCATGAAGGTAGACAGACTTGTAATGACTAGGAGTACCACATCTGCTTCTGCTCCAAGTGAAATATATTTTAACGACCTTTTCTTCAGGAACTAGAACCCACATCTCACTGCACATTTATGCAAAGAACTCCCCAAAAGCTGAAAATCCTCTCAAGTCTGCATCTCTTTCCAAGAGGAGGGCTGACAGAAAAGTGACAAATATAATCTTATTAATTACAGTTCTTATACTTGGCCAAAAGATCAAATATGCATTTTAAATAAATTCAGTATTTTGGGGGGGGGGGGGGGGGGGGGGGGGGGGGAATTGAGGAACTTAAAAGGAAAAATTCTATTTCACTAGAAAAGTCCTCTAACATGGACAACGTTAGTTCTACATTTACATAAATACAAGGCTGATTCCATTACCCAGCAAGTCTGTTGCTGGCACAAAGAAAACAAGTTTTAACGTGACAGAAGCCAATGAATGAAGACATAAGACATATGCATCTGGTTCTGGTCAAGGCTGGAAATAAGGCAGAATACACGGAAACCTTTCAGAAGGGCAGTTTACCAAAAGTCTAACCATTTTTTGTTTGCTTTGAATTTTTCTCCCCCACTAGTAGTTACTAATAAGTTAACCTGTATTTTCTGCATTACCTAATTAATCATTTTTACAAAAGCTGATATAAAATGTATGTATGATTAAAATATTTATCCATACATTCCTTTCCCCCAAGGTGTAAGTAATCCTGAACACAACATTCACATTAAATTGTAAAATATTAACTTGTATGACTTCTAGTTAAGTAGCTTTTAGACCCAGTCAAAAGTAAATGCTTATTTCTCAACTACTTGTGAAAGTTATACAACCAGTAGTTTTCACTAACTGTATCACCACAGTTGTATAAGGTACCTGACAAAAATAGCAACATGTCAAGTATCTTGAAAGATATTAGCACCATTATTTCAAATGCTCTAGCAAAATTTTTAAACACCCTGAAAATTACAAAAAACATAATACATTTAACATTCCCTAATGACTTCAGAAGCCTTAGAAAGTCAGTGTGTGTGTCAGCTCTCCAGAACTATTCACAAACAAGAGAGACCTTTCACACTAAGGAGCTTGTTTCAAATCCCAGTACTGACAATCTGCCAGAATTGAAAACAGCAGGACAAATAATAATTGGGTATCTGTTTGCATATTAATGACCAATATTCTATCTGCAAAAATGAAACCATGTTATTTCAATCCCAATGGTAGATAAAGATATACTATGTTTAAAGCTTGACAATTTTAGCAGCTGCAGAACAGCACAAACACCGCAGACGCTACAGAGCATGCCAAAACAGCATTCTGACTGGCACTGCTGAAGATTACTTCGGGAGCTCATAAAACATTCCTAGATAACAACATATATTTCCTTTTTGCAAATTCAAACCGCTGGTTCTCACCAATACACAGCTTTGCCAGTGCCAAGTTGAACTCCTACATACTATCACAGGAAACCTCTGCTTTCACCATTCTAGTCAGAAGGAGTAAACAAATAAAAGCAAAATACACACACTTGTGTTTACTTCCACAAACTAGGGCTCCAAGATTTGCATTTCTTTAGAGACAGTATCCCACATTTGTGTAACATGTGCCAACATTTTAATAACAATATTCTATGGAATATACGATAGAGTTTTCTCCTGACAGACCCAGAAACTTCATAAATAAGCACTAAAACCAAACAAACATTAATTTGAAGAGAATCTAAACTTGATCTGTAAACAGGTACTCTTTCATTAAAACTAGACACACCAACAATATTAGACCTAGGCATATAGTACAAAGTATATTTTGTTACGGACTGTGGGGAGAGGTGTCCTGTTTATGGCAAGTTTCACTGATGTTTCTAGAGTTGAGAAGGATGCCTACCGAGGAATCTTCCTGTTAATTCCAGAGTAAAACCTAAAGTATACTTTCCTGATGGTTAACATCTGCCAATTGCTATCATCTCTCTGACGATGAGTAATCATGGCAGGAAAAAAAGACAATGAAGTTACATGCTTTCACGTGGTATCCAAAGCAACTAACCTCCTTAATTTCTTTTCATGGCATTGAGGCTATAAAGGCTATTACTGAAAGCTAAAGAAATGGTATTTTGGCTTTCCATATTTTTGGATGCTATGAGTGATTTCAGAGAAACCAGTGGATGGATATAACTAACAGCATAGAGGTTTTTGTAACTTTGGCAAATTCCTTTATCATGGATTTTTTTTTTTTTTTTTAATTGACTTATGACCAAGAGGGTAAGTATAGAAAATGGCTTCCTTTCAGGTCCTAGAAATTATCACTCTCATAAGGTTGCAATAGGTGTTCTTTCCTACTTAGAGGGAGTAACGTTAAGTTTGAAATAGGTATTTCACCTTTTCACTGAGAAATGCTCAATTATCTCTTGCTTCTACCATAAACACACCTTGTCCTGCAACTATTTTAGTTCTGATGACATAAGGAAGTTCATTACCACCCCTCCCCCCCCATTCTTCATAATGCAGAGTGGATAAAGAATGTATACTATTAATGAAAGTGTTATTCATCCCACCAGAAAAGCCTGCATTTCACTGGCCATAGCACAAATTAATCTGCCAATAAGGGAAGATATTGAGGGTGCAGAAACTCCTTCTATCTCTGTATAGCCAATGCATGCATCAAATTATTTAGCCACAACAAATATACTATGCATAATTTACAGAATATTAATGAGTGAAAAAATGCAAATTATGTAGGATCAAACTATAGAAGAATAAGTCACTTATCCTAAGTCTATTACATTCAGTTGTATTTTTCACACATTAACATAACTAACAGCTATAAAACAAGTATTTAAAAATATTTTCAGTGAAATAAAAGGATGTGGCTATAATAAACTGGATTCAGATTATCCTCCTCTCCCTCGCAACTTCTGCTTCCCTCACTACATGGTAACCCATCAGAAAACTGTGGTCACTAAAAGAATAGCAAAAACATAAGGACTGATGCAGATGAGTAATAAAGTCCATTCATCCCTTTCACATGCTTATTAGCATTCTAAACAGAGCAGAGGAATCCTCAGCATGAGCTGTTCTGGTTTTATAATCCTGTAAAAGAAACAGTCACCATTTCAAGTCTTTCCAAATGCTCAGTTTATAACCAAATGTGTCAAATATCTTAACAAATCTTTCAGGCTCTGTATGAAAATTCTTCTCAACAGTGCATATAGTACACAGAACAAAGACAACAGTAAGAGGTACAAAGGTTTATTTTTTTTTCCTTCTCACAGCAGTCATTTTTTCCTTTTATAAATATTTTTTTCTCTCTGCAAATTAAGCCTATAATCTAAAAGCCAAAGAATCAAAAAGTTCAGATTTTTAAATCAGGCCTCCTTATAAACATCTGCTTAGCAAAAAAGGTTATTTGTTTGACATCATTCAAGTTTTCAAAAGAAAACAGCAACATTTGCTTTGCAAGGTGAACAGGGTAAAGAGTTTGATAACACCATTCTGAGATTCAGAGAGCCAGAAAGAGAAGTTTAAAATTAAGAAAATGGGCCATAAAGCCTTTGGAAAGTTCAATTAGTGTGGAGACAGAGCACAACAAAGATACTGCAATGGCATAACTGTGGGATCAGAGTTAGATTAAGACTTGGCAATTGAAATAAAGTGCCTCTTTCAACATCATAAGCCAGGACATCAATCTAGTTCCTTAAAAACAGGGTATTTAAAATGAATTCACATTTTCAGTCACATCATATCTGGGGGAAAACAAAGAAAATTAAGTTGTAACAAAAGCATATTTGCAATCTATAGGAGCTTTGACTATTATTGAAAAGTTATTTCCTTTCCAAAAGGCAAAGTGATAAAAGACAAAAATGGGCATTAATGTGATATTTACATGATGATGCAGGTGATGCTCTTTAGTAACTGGATTTAGATGACTAACTCATTTCATGTAGGCTGTTGGACAGATGGTCACAACTTTCAATCATGTCCAGCCTCATGGCAGTTCAAACTTGTGACCAAGAGGTAAAAAGCTTTGTATGCCATTAATAATCTCCATACCATCTGTTCTCTGTAAATGAAGACACTAAGACAATTCCCAACATATTTTTTATGATAATATTTATTTCAAATCTTTCCAGAAGCTTACTATTTACCCCATCAAGTTCTCCTCATTTAGCAAACATTAATTTTCCTCATTCGAATTAGCTAAGAAGCCACACAAGTCATTTCTATTTAACAAACTTTAGCTGGCATAGCAAAACTGAGTTCTTTTGCATGCCTTAGTTAAGAAGAATGTATTACTCAAGTTTTTTTTTTTTTTTTTTAGAAAAAAGTACATCAAAATACATATCTTACATTTGCGCACAGGAGGAGTGTTTTGGCTTCACCTATCACAAGATTAGAATTCAAAAGCTAAAAATGTGCAGCTAGAAATTTTTGCTGACCTCATGGGCAGGCAACATTTGAACGCACAGATTCAGAATATGCTGTAGCAGAAAAAAAATAATTGAAAGTCAATGAAAAATTGTACTGAATATTCTCAACAGCACACATGGATTTCAGCTTCCTAGTTGTGATGAGCTGATCTTGGCCAGCTGTCAGGCACCCACCCAGCTACTCTCTCACCCCCCTTTCTTATCAATGGACAAAAGGGGGAAGAATACGAGATTGAAAACTTGTGGGTCAAGATAAAAGACAGGGAGATCACTTAATTTCCATGACAGACAAAACAGATTTTACTTGGGGAAAATTGATTTAATTGTTAATAAAAATACAGTTGGATAGTGAGAAAGAAAAACTAAAACACCTTCTCCCCCACTGTACACCTTCGCTCTTTCATTCCTGGCTCCTCTATCTCCTTCCTCCCTGAGCAGCACAGACTGCAGGTTATGGTCAGTCCTCAGCTCCTCTCTGCTGCTTCCTCCTCCTCACACTTTTCCCCTGCTCCAGCGTGGGCCCTTCCCACGGGCTGCCATCCTTCGGGATAAACCTGCTCCAGCATGGGTTCTCCACAGACCTCAGTGTTGGTATTTGCTCTGGCATGGTCCTCTCCACAGGCTGCCAGGGAATACCTGCCCCACCGTGCTCTCTCCAGGGGCTGCAGGGGAACCCCAGCTCTAGTGGCTGGAGCACCTCCTCCCCATCCTCCTTCGCTTACCTCATGGCTCCCAGGCCCGTTTCTCACACTTTTCCCCTGACTCTGGGCAGCACTTTGCCCTTTCTTACCCAGGCTTTCCCGGAGGTGCTGCCATGGTGGCTGTGGGGCCCAGCCGTGCCCTGCGGTGGGTGGGTTGGAGCCGGCTGGAACCAGCTGTGCCCGGCACCGGGCAGCCCCAGCTACTCCTCACAGAGCCCCTGCAGCCCCTGGGCACCCACACCTGGTACACTATGTTTAAGATTCAGTGATCTGATGTCACCAACTCAATCTAGACTTAATTTTGCTTTGTCTAATATTTAAAACTCACCTCAACAGGAATGAGGTTATATTGAAAGTGGAATACTTCTGGTTCCCTTATTTCTCCCCAAACTTCTGTACCAGGTAATAATTAGTAGCTTGTTCCATGATGAGGAAAATTTTTGCGATGATGCCACCTCTAAACCTGAAGCGTGACAGAGGAAGCATGAGATGCAAACACATTGTCCTATTTGTAGGCAAGCACAGCAGCTGGCCCCCACTCCTCCTGAAAGGCAGGCCACCCGTATGCAGCAGCGAGCGCCTGGCCTGTCAGCTTCAGTTCTGCAAATGACTCAAGGACAAAAGCAGGGAAAGAGATTGCAGGGTGGCTCTAACATGCGCAGGCTCCTTTGAACTAAATACTCTAGTAAATGAGGTTTTAACACCATGTAGCCTTTTCTCTTCTCCTACTGGCAGTGATCTGAAGTCTTGATAAAGCAGGCTGACAGATCCAAGTGCCATACTCCACGGATACTGGCAGCAGAAGCAAAAGGTAGAGCTTTTAAGAACAGGCAGCCGAGTACTGCTCCTAGGTCTGGACAAGTGTTCAAATGAGGCAGGATTCTCATTCCATGGTTGTCTTTTGCTCTTTTCATTTCTTGTCACTCCTTGGAAAGTCATTTTTCAACATACCAAAATCGCTGAGAAATTAGAAGCCACTTTAAGAACTGGCAGAAGCAAAAAATGAACCCCCAAAACCATGCATCCAGTGGCATATTGCACAATGAAGTATAAAACAGTGAAAAACTCCCCACTGGAAAGCAGCTGAGGGAAGATACAAAGGTTTTCTTGGATTTATATCCAAGAAAGCAAATTACTTCACTACAACCAAAAGTAACTGTCCAATATCAATCAACAACTTGCATAAAATGTATCTCTGAGGACTGAAATACACTTTGCCCCCATACCATCCAATAATACTCAACTGAAAAGGCAAGGAAACTATAACGCAAGATCTTAAACTGCAATGAATGCACTTGTTCCCCAACTAGCCTAGCCAATTCTAATGGAAAGTCCCTGACACGCTTTGTCTTACCAGCTTCTCAGAGATCACTTGCATTGAGAGCGCCTGCATGAAACCATGAAGCAAATGCAATCTTGCTTGTTTGGGATAAGAGGGGGAGTAGGAAAAAAGGCATTGCCAGAAAGAGCAGAAGTGGTAGAATGGTATGAAGGAAAAAAAAACCAAACACACACACACTGAACTTTAGTTCCCTATAAAGAGAACTAGGTATAACATTGAGTTTCAGAATGAAGCAATATGAAATATAGCTGTCTATCACTAGACTTCTTGCATTTTAAGTTGAGTTTTACTTTTCAGAAAAGCTAATATACTAAATAAACCTCAACAATTTGTATGTGAAATCCAGACATACTAATTTGTCACGATTTCTACCTTTTTTTAGAATAGGCAATACAGCTTCTTATGAAAAGCTATATTTAAATCACTTTTCATAACAGTTTAGGAACAGCAGATGCCTTCCAAAATGTTGACAAATACAGTAAAAGAGGTGGCTGCGATACAGCACAGGGGCTACAGTGCTGCTACAGTCAGATAAGCTAGTATACAGCTGTCTTACTAGGCAGAAGAGGACCATCACTACATCCTCCATTAATCCACCTTCATATTGTCACTTGATCTTCCAAGCAGCAACTATGGAAGCAGTGAGCCTACTTGTGATCTTCTGTTATGTTACAGCTTCCAGTATTCATATCTGGAGTTCCAACAGAGTGATTGTATTTTCTAATAAGCAGTGTGCACTGCATACTCTCACAGTAGATACATTTCTGGTTTAGCATTCATGACAATCTTTCATACAAACAAAACTGGGTTTTGGGGGTTTTATGCCTTCCCACCCCCTGCATCTCATTTCATTTTGTTTTTAAAGACTTTCCACAGTTGTTATAGTCACAGAAGATTTTTCTTGTTCTTACCCTCACAGAACTTTCCTACACAGAATCACAGAAGCTACCAACAGGCTAAGAAAAACATACCTTATTTATTGAAGTATGTTCAAACCTAGCAACTCTACCAATACAATTTATTCCAGTAGTTTTATCAAGCTAGCATCTTTTGGAAAATATCTGGCCACAACCGAGCAAATTGCTACCACACACATTAGCATCTGTGGTATGTATTGAACCTAGAACTTGTGGACATGCTTGTGAAACCCTGTTCTCCAAGTAGGCAACATAGAACAACTTAACCAAAACTCTTATCTCCTCCTCAGTGCTTCCAAAACTGTCTTTGAAACAAAGCCACAGGTGAAATACAAAGCACAAGGGCTATATATATTCCTTCAGTATACCCACTGAATTACACACCTGTTCAAAGCCAGTCATCAGCACTCTCACTTCCTATCCTCAAAAGGAATTTGTCAAATTTGTCACATTTTTCAAACCACAGGTCCTATCTAAACTTTTGATCAAGATTAGAGGTGTATTTAGTATTTCATATATAAATCTTCAAATCAACTGCACATGGGAAGGTTCCAGTTAATAATACAGACGGCCAGAAAACCAGAAAGAAATATGGGGAACACAAGTCCAGGTTGACATTAAAGACTTTTTCAAGCATAGCTAGCTAGAAGTGCAAGAATACCTCTATGCGATACAACTAGTTGGCAGAAAAGCTGAGGGAGACAAAACTGGAAGCTGGATTATCAACAGTTTATTACAATCAGTTTTAGTGACAAAGCATACAGTCTTCACCTGTCATAAGCTTATTTCTCAGATGGGTAGGTATGCACGTGGAAAAGTACATCTGCCAGCAAATGTTCAAGGGCAGACAAGCCACAAAGCTAAACAGGGAAAGGAATTAAAAAGGTAGGGAGGCCGATGGTTTCAAGCACAGCCAGCTAGAGGGAAGGAAGAAAAAAAGTTGTAGGAGAGTATCTGGTAAACTTCTTAAAGTAGTAACACTTTCACCAAGACAAGGAGCAATAAACTCGAGTTCAATACTAAGGATGTCTAAATATGAACCTCATTTTAAATGCTGTGTGTATTAGCTGGTCTTAAGCTTCTAAGCTATGAATTAATTACAATTTGAAGAAAGTTAACTCTGCTACCAAGCAGACCTTCAGTTTTCCACATGACTTTGAGAACATGAACCAGCAGCTACTATTGTTCTCTTCAGTCCAATACATAAACTTACATTTTCCAAGGACTCCATGACAGAAGCATCACATCACTTCAGAAAAGCCTGAAAGCCCTTTCAGAGAAGAGGAAAAAAAACCTGAACACCCACAATTAATTCCACATCAGCAAACCGACAAAACCACCCCCACACTCTAAGTTTCACTCAGGACAGCAATTTAGCATACAGATTGACTTGAGGAGATAACACCCCATTATCAATGCATAGTGCAACATATGCAGCCCTACTTCAGGGGAGATCATCACATCCTTGCATCTACATCAGCTCATTCTTCAGGTCAGGGCTGCACCTGCTGCTGCAGTGTCTTTGTTGATGTATACTGACAAGTCTGATGCCCAAAAAAGTAAATGCTTTTAATAGATCTATAATCTGAACAAACTGATAGACTTGAACAGTAAACACCACCATGATGTTATGGGAAAAAATGCAAATCAAAGTAAGACTAGTTTTGGATGGTGTCTACATCATAGATTTAAGGACTGGAATTGCATAGCCTGATAGGACAAGGGGTAATGGGTTTAAGCTGAAGGCGGGTTGATTTAGATTAGATGTTAGAGTGGTGAAGCACTGGAACAGGTTGCCCAGAGAGGTTGTGGAGGCCCCATCCCTGGAAGTGTTCAAGGCCAGGTTGGATGGGGCTTTGGGCAACCTGGTCTAGTGGAGGGTGTCCCTGCTCACAGCAGGGGGGTTGGAACTAGATGGTCTTTGAGGTCCCTTCCAACCCAAACCATTCTGTGATTCTAACCCAAGTCACTGAATTTAAAATATGATTACTACCTAACATGTAATGGGTTGTGACATCAGGGAGATCAAACTAGGCAATTCAGTGTTCCCTTCCAGTCTGAAACAGTCTGCAAAAACACAGCTAGCTACCTAAATGGCATGGATGGCTAAGGGAACTTGAAACGGGCCAGTGCCACAGAGCCAGAGACAAAACAGGTTGTAGCATGCTGAATGCCATAGTAGGGACGCTCACTACAATAAGTAAAACTACAGTTTTCCAGCAATTAATCTTTTCTGATTCAGACTTGGTAAATACTAAAGCACATTATACTGGAACATTAACTAATCGTAACTTTCTTCCTGTTGCATATTTGCCAGATCATCTTCTGGAAACATCTACTCCCCCCCATCCATTAATTGTGGAAAGAGACAGAAATTATCTTTCATCTTACACAGGTAGGATGGGTGAGATCTACATGCAGAGCCTGCCAGAAATTGTCCTTGTGTTTAAGCAGTCTAGATAATTACAACTACCAAATAACAAAGTTTTTTTCTTACTTAGAGACAAGGCTGCATAAAAACCTGTTCAGTCACAGGGTGAGGGTGCAGGAAACAGAAGAGATGGTCATAATGGCCATTCAAAAAATCTGTGTTACAAAGCATTAGGACCCCCCCCCCATAATTACCATGTATGAAATCAAGTTTTTCAAATAGAATTACTAGTAAAATTTAGGTCCAATAATCTTTTGGATTTTACATTAACATATAATCTCAGGTTTTATTTTCTGTACTTCTATTTCCTGAGTCTAACAACTGAAATTATATTTCCATTGAAATTGGTCTATGCTTAATTCTGACCTGTTTGAGGAAAAAAAGAATTTCCCAGAAATAGAGACTAAAAAAGTGTAAAATACTGTCAGCCAGCCAAAACAAAAGGCAAGTAAGCAATGTTTAGAAAAATCTTAGATTTCATTCACTTTACATGACACAATGAACCTTCAGGTATTTAACCATAAGGGTTTTTTTTTTTAAAAAAATAATCTTAACACTTTTTATCTTACCCTACTGTGGTGGGTTGACCCTGGCTGAGGGCCAGGTGCCCACCAGAGCCGCTCTATCACTCCCCTCTTTCATTAGACAGGGGAGAAAAGGTACAATGAAAAAAAAAAACTTACGGGTCGAGATAAGGACAGGGAGAGATCATTCTCTAATTATCATCACGAGCAAAACAGACTGAACTGAGAGAGGGAATTCATCTTATTTATTACTAAGCAAAACAGAGTAGAGGAATGAGAAATAAAACCAAATCTTAAAAACACCTCCCCCCACCCCTCCCATCTTCCCAGGCTCAACTTCACTCCCGGCTTCAACCTCCGCCCCCCCTCAGCGGCACAGGGGGACGGGGAGTGGGGGTTACGGTCAGTTCATCACACGGTGTTTCTGCCGCTTCTTCATCCTCAGGGGGAGGACTCATCGTTCCCCCGCTCCAGCGTGGGGTCCCTCTCACGGGAGACAGTCCTTCACGGCCTTCTCCAACATGAGTCTCCTCCACGGGGTGCAGACCTTCAGGAGCAGGCTGCTCCAGCATGGGTCCCCCACGGGGTCACAAGTCCTGTCAGCAAACCTGCTCTGGCATGGGCTCCTCTCTCCATGGGGCCACAGGTCCTGCCAGGAGCTTGCTCCAGCGCGGGCTTCCCACAGGGCCACAGCCTCCTTCAGGTGTCTCCACCTGCTCCGGCATGGGGTCCTCCACGGGCTGCAGGTGGAATCTCTACACCCCCTCATCCTCCCTCCATGGGCTGCAGGGGGACAGCCTGCCTCACCATGGTCTTCACCACGGGCTGCAGGGGAAATCTTGCTCCAGCACCTGGAGCACCTCCTGCCCCTCCTTCTTCACTGACCTTGGTGTCTGCAGATGTTCTTACATCTTCTCACTCCTCTCTCTGGCTGCAAAAGCTCTCCCTAACTGTTTTTCTCTTTCTTAAATATGTTATCACAGAGGCGCTGATGGGCTTGGCCTTGGCCAGCGGCGGGTCCGTCTTGGAGCCAGCTGGCATTGGCTCTGTCAGACACAGGGGAAGCTTCTAGCAGCTTCTCACAGAAGCCACCCCTGTAGCCCCCCCACTACCAAAACCTTGCCACGCAAAACCAACACACCTACAAAGGGTACTCTCATTAATGCTGAGGAACACCACACAAAATCCACTCCATATTAGCAAGAGAAAGGATTTCGCAACTCACTGGGTGCTATAAACTAAACCATTATAAACTACACCTCACATGACCTCCAAGTTCTCTTCAGATGGTATAAAACTCATGATACCTACAGGACAGAACCCAGACACATCCTGATTAATGTCTTTATCCATGGCCTAGAGGAGGTTACGCAGTGCATTCTTATCAGGTTTAAGGACAACACCAAACTGAGGTGGTACCATTGGTGCACTCAAGGACACTGCTGCTATTCAGAGACCTATAGATGCTGGAGGAACGGGCCAATAGGAACCTTAGCAAGTTCAACAAGGCCAATTACCAAATTCTGCCCCTAGGACAGACTAAACCCCCTGCATCAGTACAGGCTGGGGAGTAGTTTTACTAGAAAGGCCCTGGGGCTGTAGGATGAGCTCATCCAGCAACCTGCCCTGGCAGCAGAGACAGCCAGTAGTATTCTTGTCTGGATCAAGGGGAACAACTATCTCCCTCAGTAGTCATTTAATAGCACAGAAAACTGCATTCTTGTATCAGGGGACCAAAAATGACAAGATGTTGAGCAACTTGAGGAAGTTCACAAGAGCACTTGACCACTGAGGGGAAGTTGAGGGTCCAGGACTTGCTCTGCCTTGGGAAGAGATGGCTTAGGGTGCCAGGTGGGACCTAGCAGCTTCCCTGTGCCTATGGGAAGGCCATCAAGGAGATGGAGCCAGGGTCCTCAGTGGTACGTGGTGTGAGTACAAGAGACAACAGGTGTAAGCCAAAACAAGGGAGGCTCAGACTGGCTAGAAGGAGAAACTCCCTCCTCCTGAGGGCAGGCAGGGGTGCAGAATGCCCAGAAAGCCTTCGTAATCTCAGTCCTTGGAGATGTTCAAGACCCAAGTGGATGAACACCTGAGCAACACAGTCTGACCTTGCAGCTGATCCTGCTTTGAGAGCAGTAGGATAGATTAGAAACATCCCAAGGTCCCTTCCAACTGGAATTATCCTATCCCTATCTTGCACTGGAATTTCAGAAGTGGCATGCATACAATCTTTTTCTCAATTGAATATCATCTATCCATTAACTTTCAGTTAAGTCTCTTGCAGTACTTGTGAAGCAGGACATTTTAAGTATGAGTAAATACAGTAATTGCTTATGTAGGAGTATTAAATAAACTGAAATTACTAACTAAAGGAGGTGACATTCTCTCTAAGTCTCACTGAAGTGATGAAAAGTGATAGCATTTCTTCAAAATAGAACATGAAAAAATTATTTACTTGTATCCTTTTTATATTTTCTAAATTTAGGGGGGTTTTTTTGTAAAAAAAACAACCCCAAAGTATTTGCAAATAAATATAACCAGACCAACTTAAACTTCAGATTTCCCAAACCTTAAAATCAATTAAAGTATTTTTTGTAATTAAGCAGATTACAGTAGAAACATCTGCTTCAACTGGATGTTTTCCAAAGTATTTACAATT
The DNA here is from genome assembly GCF_011004875.1 of Balearica regulorum gibbericeps. Classification (NCBI taxonomy): domain Eukaryota; kingdom Metazoa; phylum Chordata; class Aves; order Gruiformes; family Gruidae; genus Balearica; species Balearica regulorum. The sequence continues at coordinate 103,557,678 of NC_046184.1, forward strand.
CAAATTTGGTTGAATTGTTAAAAAAGTAGAAATAATAAAATAAAAACGCCCAAACCAGCAATCAGAGGAGAACATGACCAAGTCTTTACTTACGCCTGAGCAAATGAAAAACTAATTTAACTGCAAGAAGGTATTAGCTGTTGAAATAACATCTTTAGCTGCTGTTTGAAGTTCAAAACTGTCAGCTGCCCCTTCCAGAGAAAAACTAAGTATTTCTTAAAATTCTCCAAAAGGAGAAAGAAGTTATAAGGTAAAATGTAAGCCATTAACATATTTCAAAAGTACCGAGATGGCAGATAATCCCCTCTCAGATGGACTCCTCTGTCCCCATCACTTTGTAATTTCACATCAACTTAAACACTGGAAGGAACTGAAGGAAGTAACCCTGTCTCTCCCTGTATTCCCATATTGCTTATTTCTGCTGCCCTGCCACCTACATTCTTGCTGCTGTCCTGTGGAAGGGATCCAAACACAAAATAACATAACAGAATGATTAGTTTTAATCTACAAGTTCCTAAACCCCATGGCACCACATATACACTTTTTCTGGCCTCATTGTCAGAGCTGTAACCGAAAATTGTTCGGAAAAAACCCTGCACTTTGATAAAAAAAATTATTACATTTTTTAGGTGTAGTAAAAAAATATAAAGACACTTTATAGGCAATAGTTTTCAAGATTTCATGTTCGATTTGAACTCAGTATATATTTGGATAGCATTTGGTCTTCCAATAAATATGAAAAAACAAGAAACAGACAAATTATTTTTTTAAACATTTAGAACTTAAAGCACATGTACGAAGTAGTCAATTTGAGCATCAAATGGTGGACAAGAAAAATATTTCAGTTATGTTTATACAGTCTAACAGATCTAAAACAAGTATACTGAAATCAAAGAAACTCCTGAAGCAACTGGCAATTATAGGTTTAAAGACCTCCAGAGAAATATTCAAGCCAAAGGGAAGAACTGTACAGATAACCAATTCAGTTAAACCCCATACAGACAAAAACACAGTCTTCAAAGAGAGTAACCTATACTGCAACAATACCATGACAGCCAAAAAACAAATAAATATGAAATACTTTCATATTCTTCAAGGCAAAGCTTCCAGATTCTAAACTTAAGTACAACAAAAACCTGAACCCTGTACCGAAGTCAAACATACATCTAAATGAGGCTCAGGAGCAACAAGAGACATATAGAAGTCATAATTTCATAGTTACATTATTTCTACATTTGAAGGTCTAAGATAAACATGATCTCTAGCTCTCATTACAGAATGAAGCAGTCTGTATTACTGCATGCCTCCATGAATATTCTGAATTGTACAAGGTTTTACTACACATGTACCGTAATACCCACCATTAAGGGGGGAAGTTTAATAACCTTTGAGAAACAGAAGTCATATGAAATAATATATACATATGTAACTATATAAACAAATATAGCTTCATTGAGCACTGACTGTACACAGATTTTACTCATTGGCTGAAATATTGACTACCATTGCTTTAAACCTAAAGAATTTGTAAAGCAAAAATATTTGACAATATATTACAATATTTTCAGAATCCCTATCTCTGATTATTAAAAAAATAATAATAATGTAGAATTCCTTCTTTAACACAGCATTTCTCTACAGCTGTAAGGAAGAAAAGGTAGGTAGGTAATAGTAAAAAGGAGTTGCTGACATAAATTAAAGAGACTTCTCTGCATCTTAGTACATAATAAAAGTAGTCATTCTTTCATTTTCTGCTGAAGTTTTCTGACTCTTCCATTGGCCCCTTATCAGAATGTCAAAATTTAGCTTGGTGAATAACTGGTAGCAACACTAGTTTAACTTCAGTTCCTGCTGGCAACAGAATCCTTAATAATTGGTACAGATTAACTTTGAGCAGCAGAGACAACAATGCAAAGAGAATCTCTGACAACTGCATGTGGAAGAAAAACAAGTGAAGAAAAGTACATCTGCTATTCTAAGTAATCCATTTTAAGTAGTTCAACTTAAAGTTGGTCAAAGACATAGTGAGAAAGGGATGTGAATTGCACTAGGTAACCAAGCACTCAAAAGCAGAACTGTTTTTGTGCTAGACTAGTTTTTACACGTAGAAACAGACTTTCCTTAAAGTCACAATGAGTTTTATTTCATATTTGCTTTAAAACATGTCTTTCCAGAATATTTATGTTTATTCACAGTTTATGATTTATTCATTTCTTCTGTTTCAGACAAAATACTGTCTCATATGACAAATTTTTGAAACAAAGCTAACTTTTTTTATTGTTAATTTTTATGGCAGTTTTCTGACATCCTTACCAACTTTGTTCTTTTTCAAAAAGATCCAACAAGCTAAACAAAGCTCCATTTCTAAAGGCATCTACTTTAAAAAAAATGGTACTGCTATAGCATCATACTAACTTAGACTGATTTATTACCTTTAAGAACAACATAAGGAGCTTGCTTAGTTTACGAGAAAAGATTAAGTTATTTTTAGCTTGCAATCCCATAAACTTAAACCTGGATATTCAGTTAGTAGTATTCTGCATTATTCACAGTAAAAACTTCTTACAGAGAAACTACTTTCCCACTGCTGTGTGCAAAACCTCACTCTACAGTGAGCTTCTTCAAAGGCAACCCAAGAGGCACGCCAGTGAGGCTCACATTCAACTGGTAACAGATGTAAAATGCTGTTTACACAGACACAGCTTTTAGTTGGCAGAGAGCGCAGTATCACAGAAGCGGCCAGGGAAGAATCTTGGTACCAAGATGAAGTAGCAGATTCTTCCCAAAATAAAGCAGACCTAGTTAAGCTTTAGAGTATTCAGGCAAAAGTTTTATCAAGTTAAATGCTAAAAATACAGGAAACAGGTAAAAAGGAACACCATCTTTCAGTTTATCTACCTCCCATGGCTGTAATTACCTTTAATTCTACATTAATTCAATTACTGATATGTTTGTGCATCTAAGCTGCTTAAAGCAGCATACTTGCACGTTTTAAGCAGCAGCAACTTTTTCTCTACACCTGTATACTCTCTCTAGCATTTTCTGAGCACACTCCAATCATAACATAGAACCCAAGTTTTTTAATTACTGCAAAGTACAGAAAGTCATTCTCTTTTACTAATTATGCATTGTTGACTTTTACAATATATTTAAAACAGTGAAGCCTGTAATAGATTTTTGTAGGCAGATGTGAGCAAACTATTTGCTCTGACATTGTGAGCTCTGCCTACTGAACACAGGGACAGTGTTGAACCCAAAGCTGTAATTCTTGCTGAAAGACAGGTTGCATTAGCTTAAACATGCATTGCTTACCGTTCTCTTTAAAAACGGAGAGCATCTGTCTCATGTCTGCCCATAATATATCATGCTACTATATTATACTAATATACTATATAGCTACTAATCTCTTCAGAAGTGTCATGCAAAATTTAAGAAAAATTTAACAAAATTTACATCTAGTACACAATTCTTCACTAAAATTCTCAGAAGAGTCTTTTCATTTATGTAACAACCAGAAACTGCAAAAATATACAATAATAAGAAGAAAAACAAGATATCAAAATTAAGCTCATTGATAGTGCTCCTTGAAAGTATGGATATATTATACATTTCTTATATTTCTGAATGGAATAAGTTATTTTGTAATAATACTAAAGCTAATAGAAGCTCTGCATACGAGGCTTCCATAGTGAAAATTAAAAGCACACTAAGAGTCAGTATCTGCAGCTCGCAGGTGAGAAACTAAGGAAGAGAGACCAAGCAGAGCACAGGACACAGAATACCATGCCACTGCTGCTTATTTGTGCCACGTACATACCACACTGTTACTTTAAAAAAAAAAACAAAAAACCAACCCACCTGCTATTCAGTGTATCTTCTTTGAAAACTAGAAGAAATAAACTTTAAGATTGGTCCAGTTACTTTAACTCTTAACCCTTAGATGTATAAAATTCACCAACCTGACTGTCAGGGAGCAGCAAGAGGAGGTTACAGCCCAAGCAAGGAGCCATGGACAACCCCAGCACAAGCAGTGCCTCCTCAGCAGAGTATGGCCCTGAAGCATCTCCACAGGTCAAGCAGAGCCACAAGGTGACAAGAGCAGGTCTCACCAACATTTCCCAGTGAGCAGCAGGAGGCAAAGGAAGGAGCCAAGGTCAGGCTGGGAAAGCCTCCGGACAGTTCAGAAGCAGAGCTAGAGGCAGACATGCTCAAGAGAGGATCAGCTGCCTGGCTGGGCTTAAATGGAGCTCCAGGGCCCATGGGCAGAGGGTGTGGGCCTGGGGCCCAGGTGATGCTGGTCAGGGTAATTAAGGCTGATTAGTGCCCTCAGGGCCTTCACACTCAGCACTTGTTTGGTTTTTGGTTTTTTTTTTTTTTTTTTTTCTATTCCACTCACCACAAATAGAAAGTCAGTTTTCACAAAATTTGTTAAAATGGGTACTTCTCTGTCCCACAGGGCTTAATTAATTTTGGAATAAAGTGCCATTTAAATACTTGAGCAAGCCTTAAGTAGCTGAACTACAAGGCTTAGCACTGCAAAAGTGTTTTGCATATATCTTTCATTGTCTTATATTAAGAATATTCCTGGGTTTTATGGCTGTTGTGCTTAATTTCAAATAGCACTGCATAAAAATAAGGATACTTGTCCAAAAACAGCTGAAAGGAAGCTCAGAAGAGTTCATCTTTGCAGACTGTATAGAGACAAAAAAATGCCAAACAATATGAAAGGTCCAAAATAAATTAATATCATTTATCAAAGAAAACAGAAACAAGTCATTCTCCAAAATAGCACAAATGAGAAGAAGGAAGCATCGTAGAAGTTGGCAAGTTAAAGGTAAGAACTCAGTAAGACAGACCAAAGAAGATTTGTGGAATGTTATAGAAATTAATAGTAAACACTTTCCCAAGCACAGTGGGAGCAGGAACCATGCCAGGAAGTATGTAGCACCCTCTGAGCAGTGATGTATGAGAGCACATGCAGAAGATAAGTCACTATAGCTGTCATTAGGGAAGGGAGCTTCCCATGCTGACGTTCTACTTCATGAGGGACTCAGAGGGCTGGGCTCAAACCTTCACAGAGAAGGCTGTGAAACAAACACACAAAGTGAACATTAACAAATGAGCAGGACCAGATGGTTTCCACCTAAGAGCTCTAAATGAACTCAAGGATAAAATAGCTGAACTACTAACTATTAAACTTTGACATTCTGCATAAGAATCCATGTGTTTTTTGTGAAGGGGACTGATACCTCATAAAGCTATTGGAGTCTCCTCTCATTAAATATTCCAGGAAAGTTTCACCAAAGATCTTCACCTTGCTCTTACTTTCTTTTGGCCTCTTTTTCTTTTTGACTACTGTTGTGGGCACAACCAGTCTTAATTCTGTGGGAAAAACACCTACAAATTATGACTAGGAATTAACATCAGCTGGAGCAGCATGAATTCCCAAGTGACTAACCATTAAGCTCAGCTAGAAACATGCATGCTGTTTTAACAAAAGATATATTTAAGAAGAAAAAAAAAAAGTCTCACATTGGGTGAGGCAGGCACTTAATTGCACTGAGACTCTGCTTTTGCAACACATACAGAAATTCAAATTACTCGCATCATTTGGCTATTTATCCAATTCATTTAGACTCAGTTTAAACTGTATATGCTAGCAGAGAGGTCACATTAGAATAATGGAGACAGCTGTTATAGCTAGTATATTTACAAAACTGTTTCTGCTGTATTATTTTGTGACAAGTTCTACACCATGAAGATGACTGCTTCTGTGTTGCTTGAACTGTTTGTGATAAAACCTTTTCCTTATCTCTGCATAGTCAGCACAGCATGAACAGAGGATTTTTTTTCCTCTGTTGGTCACTAAGATTATGTAGTTGCAGCACACATTTCACTGTGTTATACCTTAAGCCTGTTGGAATAGCCTAAAGCTAATAAATTATGTAGCAGACTACTTTAAGAATCATATATAGCCAAGAACATATGAACTTCCTGATCAGCACCAGCAATTGCTAATGGACCCTCAAGGCAGCCTCAGTCATATTTTTCAGTTAAAAAAAAAAAAACAAAACCCAACAAAAACAACAAAAACACAAACCTTTAAGGTGGTTGGGATTTGTCCCTCCAACACAATATATTCCTTGCTGTGAATTACTTCACAGCTGGCACATTAAACTTGCATTTAAAATTACCTTCCGATCTATGAAGTTGAAACAATAGTTGTTTAAAAAAAATAAAAAAAAAAAATTAAAAAGTTTCTATTGTTTGTTGAGGGAACTGCAGGTCCATATGCCTGATCCCTACACTGGGCAAAGTAGAAAGGACTATAACAGAGAGTGAAGTTAGTAGAAAGTGTGGATAAATATGATTTATATTGGAAGAGCCAACATGGCTTTTCTGAAGAGAAGCCTGGAAACATATTGCAGTTCTGTGAGGAACAACAAGGACATGGTTAATGACGTTCCATCTAAGGAATTTACAAAGATTTCCAAAAGGCTTTCAAACAAAGCCAAAATCATTCACTATGGGTTTTAGGTTTGTTTTGTTTTAAAAGGAAATCAGGCAACCACCTGAGATAACAAGAAAGGCATAAGCCATAGATTGTAAATCCTTGCAATTCATTTCAAAACATCTAAAAAAAGTCAATCAGGAGCAGTCAACATGGATTTACAAAAAGCAAATCATGCTCGACCAACCTAATTTCCCCCTGTGACAAAATGACTGTCTATACAGATAAGGGAAGCATGGTGAATGCAATATACATTGACTTTTGGAAAGCTTCTGACCATCCCACAACAGCATTCAGATTTGAAAGCTGAGGAAGCCTTCCAGTTGATGAGTAAAAACACTGAATTAAGTGACTCACAAGAGAGTCCTCTGGCATTATGAATAAAGCACAGATGCATGGAAAGTATTCTGTAGTGTTTGAACAATGCATTTATTACATTAGATGCAACATAAAAACATTCTGAACTTTAACTATATGCTATAAAGAAGCACAGTGGCTCAACAGCAAAAAGCATACACATCGCAGAAAGAAAAGCAAATAACTAGATATTAACTTGAGCGTTAAAAGGCAACTCCAGAACAGCAATCTAATTCAGGAATTAGATTAACAGTCATTATCATATCTCTCTCACTCCTGTCTAAAATCCTTCTTTTCACTTATTAGCAGGATATGCTTAGCAAAGGAACATGAAATGGAGGTAGTTCAGTGAACCCCAGCTTGATGGGTTTTTTTGCTTGTTTGAAGTGTTTCCTAATTCTCTGGAGTTAAGCAAGAACATGGTTGGTAGGTTCCATCTGACAACGAACCAAGGAAATGTCAGTAAGAATTGTGGCTAGCAAGCCAAATACATCAAATAGCGAGCAACCTGATTACCCATCTTTAATAAATGTTAAAACCAATCTATCAGGAGGGCAAATTTATCAAAACAAAGTGTTGTGACAGACCTGAAATATGTTTTCTTTTGAGAATTTGTCTCTCGGGCATTTTCCATTTTTCTCTGGAATGTAAAAAAATAAAAACAACACTTTCCCATAGGGCATTAAAAAAAGTCAGCTCTGGCTAGGTTTCTAATCAGAGTACTCAGCAATGATGAAAAAACACTCTATCTGATGTCTTCCATCTCCCACTGTCAAAAGGAAGTTAGACAGGAATATACTAGTATTCCCAGAAGAGAAGTTATCTGTACCACTTGCCCAGCAGTCCCTCTGAAGCTGCATTTCAAGCACTTTCATTGATCCCAATTGTCTAGACAAACTAGTGTACTGGTGTCTGATAGCCAATTCCCCTATGTCATCCTTCACATAGTTCTTTTACTTTCTTTTCATGTAAGTTAATTGTTTATACACAATATTGGCCTTTTCTGGTATTAAGCACAGTTCCTACTTTCACAGCTAAATAGAGTTATTCTAGGCCGTGCCAAGAAGCTACAGTATGCTATTCAGTAAAATTAGAACAAACAGGAAAATTTGTCATCGCATAAAATGCAGCACTAATTCATTTTTCATGACTGGAAAAATGTAATTATAGAGCATTTCTAATACAAAAGACTTTGCTGCATTAACTTAACACACATTTTGCAAGTTCCAACTAATTAAAAAAATACTTAAAAAGTGAATGGTTTAGCAATGCTGTACGAATTAAGGATGGAAAAAGAGTGACAGAATATTCATTCATACTTTTTTTAATCAACCAACTGGGATACAAAGATATTGTTTATGAGGTTTCTGAATATATCAAGATCAAATGGAATTACATAACATAAACGATAAAATAAATATAATTCTAAAGCCGTTTCAGTAAATGAGTGAAAGTCAGCAGTATGAACACCCAACAAGACTAGAGTTAAGATTCAGTTAAATTATCAGAACTGAAACATAAATACCTATTGACAAATATTTTTTGCTGCAAACACAAGAAACCGAAGAAGAATGAAAATATCCTTGAATCAGCCCTCTGGGTTTAGTTCAGAAGCCCATTGACTGCTGCTTTTATCTACATGCCTTGGATAGAGAGCGGGTTTTTGTAATCAGCGGTCTAGAAGGCTCAATATGGTAAGAGGAGGAAGAATAATTCCCAAAGATGGGAATTTCTTCCTCTTAAAGGAAGTTCATAGGAACTCCTCTTTCACCCTCATTTTAGCAATTTCAGTTCAACATCTTTCCCCTGTGCCCAAACCAGGGTTGACAGCTAACCTGTATAGAATGCAGGTATGGAACCATGAAAAATTTCACAGAAAAGAAATCTCATTTAAAACTGTTTTGTTAGTTTTACGCTGCTAGTATCTATTAAAAAATACCTCTACAAGAAAATGTATCAAAATTATTATTTTCAAATGAGTTAATCATGCAGCAACATAAGCCTGGAACATTCATTGTGGTGGTCAGAAGAAAAAGGATTGTATTCTTAGGGCAGGCTATATGCAGAATTAGTTTGTGGTTCACAACAGATCCCAGCTGTGGACTGAATTTTCAAATGCTGTTCAGAACTGCCAATATTATCATTCCCAATTTCTCTTGTTGTTTCTCTCATTGTACTAGTATTACATGAAGTTTGCATTAGGCTGAGCCGATTCTTTATTCCAGTAGCGATGAGTAATCATACCACTTCACTTGGCAGGTATTAGCGTTTTTAGAAAAAAAAAAACAAACCACAAATCTGGAGACTGTAATTTTGAAAAAACTATGCAAAAACCTTAAGAAATTACGAAGAACTTGAAAGTTTCAAACAAAAGAAAACTGTTAAAATTTGCAAAGGCCATCTTTAATAGAGTCAGATAAACTATAGTACTTCAGAACAATGATACTCAGCGTTTACACTGCAATTATTTAACAGTGTAGAGTCCCAGTCAACAGTAAAGGTCCAGTTTGCATAGGGCATTCACAGGAAAGAGCAATTTAAGAACAGAGAATGCAATTTAAACATGATGAGCAGGAAAATATGCACGTTGGATGACAGTGAACACTTAATTGCATTCCACACATCTCAGAGGTTTAAGCATCTAACTTAAGAATCTGACATTGTCAGATAAACAGGTCTGAAATTTGCCATCACTAGAAATAGAATTGTAAAATGAGGAACCTTCTTGTCTTTCAGAAGGCCATCAGGAAAAGCAGAAGGGAACAGAGTATTGCTGATCCACTACCATTTAAGTAGGATGCATAGAATCCCAAAAGCGCCATGGTTTGAATAATCACTCAAACAATGGTAATGTACAGACTCACTACCCAGCCAGAAGAGTTTTAATCCATCCTGTCTCACCAAGGGAATATTAAGCTTTTTCAGCAAATGAAGCAAGTTATTTTACTTCACACTCTTCCTATCAGAATTGTAATACTGTGTAGCAAACACTTTATAACCATATGGTCTAGAGAGGGAATTCATGAAGCAGTATTCTCCAAGCCCTCTGGTTAGAGCACTTATCTGAGACAGGTGATACCCATCCATCCATTTATCTGAAGACTTAGGTGGAAGTCTGTTCTCTGATTTGGTATGAAAGTGGTGGTCCTTTTTCATATATGATGAGAGATCTCCTGGAAGTTTATTTAGCACACACTGATTTTCATTCACATCCAGACTCCCAGACAAGTAACTAAAGATCATCCTTCAGATATCTTACTTCCTACACCAGTGTCATTCTACGCATCTGGGCTTTAATTTCTTGCCAAGAAAAAGAAGACAGCAGGCTAAACCAAAAGTATAATAATTTCCTGATGGTTTTGATCTGCCAAGACAGACATTTACCTAACCCAGGCAGTCAAGAATTTCTATAATATCATGTAGTGAGACATCAAAAGATGTTGGCTATAATCTTCCCATCTACATTAACTTTCTGGAAAAGTAGCAGTAAATAGGGTTTACAGTAGTGACTTAGCATTCATACACTTTACAAAAAGACTGATTATGACAGCAAACTATCAGTCTCCAAAGCCAAAATGCAAGTGTAATGCAGAAAATATAGCAAAAACTGCAAATTCCTTTTTTTGCCTTATGAAGATCCTTAACATTATTGCCCTCTATCAAACTAGATATTCCATTACTGCACTCCAGTTCTTTTCTCCCTCATGTCAATTCAGCCATAAACTCAAAATATTGAAAGAGGGGAAAAAAAACCCAACAGAGATATATATATCTAATGTAACTATCAAGCCAAACTACAAGAGCACTGTCCAGCCAGGTTTTTCCCCCAACATCCTTTTCTCTTGGAAAGCTCCTTAGCTCTTTCAGCTTCTAAAATACAGATCATTTGAAAAAATGAACAGCCATTAATGTTACTAAATAAGAACCATTAACAGTCGATGAAGCAAAGCTTTGGACTTATGTTTTTTTAATGGAGATTAGGAATACAGATCATATGGATACTAGTACACAAAACATTAGTTCTTACTCCTCTGAAAGAACAAGAAAGATCTTTGTGATCTATTACAGCGCATATGCTTTTTCTAGTTACAGCATATGTTAGTTTCTTTCAGACAATAATGTAAAAAGTGTAATATAAATTATATTCCAGTTTGGAGAGACAGATTAGTATCTCATTTTACACAGCTGTAATATGCTGCATTTTCACTATTGTTTCTTAAATAGCAGCTAGTTATTTTCTAATGGAATTCTGGAAAACGCTAAATACTATCAAAATGTCTCGGACATGATAAACCTTTTATGAAAGCAGGTATTTCAGGGCACACTACCTGAGGAGGTGAGCTTCCACTGTCTGCAACTTCAGGACAGACTGCCATCATGTCAGCAATTACGTACAACTTGGGTGAAGGGGCAGGGAACAGCCTTTCCGTGCTCAGGTTTCCATGTCTCCTTTCTCTTGAATAGGGAGCCTGAATGCACTTTGGAGCACAGGCTTCAAGGAGAAATCTGAGAGTGCCTCTGCCCAAGAGCACATGAAAGCTCTGAGCTAGAGCCTGGTCTACGAAGGCTTCCAGCTCCTGGCTAAAGAACTGGGAGATTTCTACAGTGTAGATAACTATGAGCAAACTGCCTGGAAAAAAAAAAATCTACAAACTCTTCAGCATATCACCTTTGTCTCATCTGCTGCACAACTGCTATTCATTAAAATATTGATCACTATTAGCAATGTGAAACAGGCAACAGAATGAAGTTCCATCAGTAGTTTCTAATCTCCTACAAGTTTGGGGGTTTGCATGATTTTTGGTTGGTTGGGGATTTTTTTGTGGGTTTGGGTTGTTTTGTTGTTGTTTTTTTGAAGTATTGAGATAGGTTCTATAATATTTTTTCAATTATTATTGGGTGGTTTTATCCTAAAAGTAGACGTGGGAAATATTGTTTGACCTCAAACTGGAAAAACAAAATCAAACCAAAAATTTTGGTTTCAAGTCAACTATTCACAGTTTTTAATGTATTTCCTGTGAATTAAAGATGCTAACCTGAAATTAGCACCCAATGCCTCTGATAAGACACAGTTAAGTTGTTTAATATCAGTAAATCTTTTTTGTAAAAGAAAAATCTTGAGATCTTTGCCCTTTCCCCCCACCTCCCAAGCTGAAGACAGGAAATTTTGTTCACACCTTCTCTGATGGCACTGTCTGTGCTAATAGCTTGGCACCATTTTGGACCAGAAGATGGAAGCCTTTCTGGCCTGGGTGGAAACATGGACAGCATGTTATCCATAAAACCTGTCTGTATCCTAAATGACTCTCCACCATGCTCTATCCAAGAGAGATTAATGAGACCGATTTCCTCTCTGTCTGCTGCTTTTTGTGTTTGTGTTCCATGCTGAAATCATGAAGAGCTTCAGGGCAGAATTAATAGAAATTGATTAAAACAAACTAGATCTCTATTTTTCTTCATTTGTGCCTGGAAGATATGTTGATACATTACATTAAATTTCATTAGTAAAAGGAACAGTTTAGGATGTATTAAATATCCTCATTAATATTATTTTTTTTTCTTTTAATACCTTGTATTCTGAAATCTAAGATGAAGATCAACCTTTTTTTTCCCCCTACGAATTCTAATAATAACTACACATTTTCTTAATACTCTTAGTACTAAAAGCATAAGGATAAGAGACTGGCAAGGAATCTTCCATTGGTAAGACTCAAAAAATTTAATTTTGCTCATTAAATGGCATAAGCATTCAAACCACCAACTGAAAAGATGAATAATGAATAAATACCACACACAAAGATAAAAATCCAGACTCTTGCGAAAGCAGAGAGAGAGAGGGGGAAGGAAAACTATAGTCATATTTCTAAGTTCACAGAGCACAGAATTGCAGAGTTCAAGCTGAAGCGATGGCTTATCCTTTCCATAGCAGATTTGTGAGATCAGATTTAAATCTGCTTTACTGCTTTCCCCAAGGACTCCCAACAGCCAGCAGCAGCCTGAAGGTACAGTTGGGATTCTCTGCACATCTCCTTCTGACCACAGAGAGTATCAACAGCTCCAGTCTTCTCAGGTCTTCTGACTTCATGGTCTTGGATATGCTGCGGGAATAGGTATTTACAGCCATTCTTTTTCTAACAAGATACTTTTTTCCCCAAAGACATTTTGGGTCTTATTTAGCAAAGATTATCAATTATCATAGGCATTCTTTCTATTACCAAAAATAGCTTTGGCAACTTTGTAATTTCCGAACAGATTTCTTACTGCCTAACAGTGAAATTCAATAAATCAAGCTATAGTCTTGAACCTGATCCACGTTAGTGAGCACTTCAGTAACCAAGTACTACGCATGTGTTTGACATTTTATTTCCTTCTATGTTTTAAGATTGTAATGTCAGAAAAGATTTTCAATTCTTCTCAGAATAAAAATACACATATACTGTACTAGTTATTTTTATGAAGACATCAGCACTACTCTCATATTTAACATATTCATATTAGTTTACACGGTAAAACATCTGCCCTTTAATTCCCCAGTCCAGCACCCTTTCAAATAATTCCAGCTGCACAGCACTCCAATCCTATTTTCTCCAAACTTGATGTTAATCTTAAGTCTAGCATGATGTTTGTTTTCTATTTCAGGGCCCCAAAATGTAAACAAATTTCTTCCAAAAATGTACTCTTTGATAAAGGAACTAGCCAGAAGAAAAGTGATGCTAAATAAACTACAATTTCGATTTCACTTTGACAGTACACACATTCAACCACTACAAGCATTCAAAACTCTTAAAACACAAACAAAAAAACCCCACCAAACAACAACAAACTCAACAAAATTTAGTCCACCAACCACCCTATTTAGATATCCAATATACAAAACCTATTTGCTACAACATCAGACATATGCAGAAGTTATAGCGTTCTTTCCATTAAGTTTCCAAAACGAACAGCCTTGGAGATGAAAATACACAGTTATCAGGATGATGTCCCCAATGTGAATGCCAATTTTGCGGAACATAACACTGCATGCACTAAAGATTATAAAACGTTTTTTCAGGGTCAAGAGAGATTTCAGGGCAAAAAGCTACATTTACTTCATCTGAATAAAAGATAAAGAATAGAAATCCATTACCTCAGCTAGAAGATCGACATTACATCTGTTTTCAGTAGACTTGACTAATCTAGACTCCATTTCTATAATTGCATATTCTCCATTTTATTGAAGAAATAACTGACAGATTTGACAGAACCATGTTTAGATTTGCATTGTAACAAACAAAAAAAAAAAAAAAAAAGAAAAGGTTGGTCAAACTGCCGAAGTAGTAACGATGAAGTAAGAAAAACTACCAAGGAATTAAGTTGCTAGGATACTGAGCACTAATGTGAAATCAGATATAGCAATTAAAGTAAAACTATACTTTCAGGATGTAAGAACAAAACCATTTATTAGTCTGAGCTAAGTAATTAAATGGAATATTGAAAACAGAAGTAAATGAAAGAAAGCAGTTCAAAATACTACATAGTCAATTTGGTATCAAAAGCTTGAAAGATCAATTCATACTCCATTACAGTGACAGATATCAATTTGACAGTAGTAAGTACAGATTAGAGCTAACATTTTCACTTACACCATCAACATGATCTTCTATTTTGGAAAGTTGTAGTTTAAAAATTTTCTCAATGTTACTGAGAAGCTAGTGGTAGCACAGAATAGTAAAAGCCAAGTGCTCAAAAAAACCCACAACCACCAAAAAAACAACCCCAAAAGTTTTCCACTTTTATTTTTCCCCACTTAGATTTCTCACTTCCAGTGTGTAGGCCAAGATTTGCGAAGTGGATCAAAGAAACTGGTTTGTATATAAAACCTCAAGTAAGCCTCTGCAAAGTTCCCTTTTAGTTAGCTTTAATCTGCTTAAATACTATAGCTGTGTGAGAAGAAATTCCTCAAAAGAGTGAAACTAATTAGGTAACAAAAATAAAAATCAATAAAAGGGAAATATTGAAATACAGAATTTGCTTCAATTTGTAGATGAAACAAGCACATCAGCTTAAAGCAATGATTTTTCTAGACTCTAGTAGCATCAAGCTTGCCTTTGTATGAATATGCAAATTATTCTTGCCACATTTTCACTGAATCAAGATTTAAAAATTCAGCCACAAATATGAGAAGTCAGTGCATCTGCTAGTATGCAACAATAAATCCTTCACATACTTCTTTAGGCACCTGTGATTTCTTTAGGTTATGGAAACGTTGACTTCTGAATCCCAGGCATCCTAGCTGTGCAAGTTCCACATTATCATTAGCTTAACTAAAGTTATTATCTGTATTTTGTATTTTCTTTGACCAACTGATAGCAAGTTGAAGCACTTCTTAAGGGTGGTGAGACTCAGCAAATCTTGAAAGCTTCAATTGAAAACCCTAAATACAAAAGCTACGTGTCCAAAAAAGATCATCTACAACTACAGCAGCTGACTAACAAAGCTAATAGCGTTCATTGTCAGTATACGGAATATCTAAGTATCAATATATCAAATATATAGGTAATACATTGAAGAACTATTACAAGTTCTAACTTCAGAATAGAACCTCCTGCCTTGACTCTTAAGGCATTTTTCTGGAAGACTTACTGACATACAGATGCACCTTCTCACTCCAGTTTCACTATGATTTTGTCTTTCATATACAAATGAAATTCCAACTAACACATTGGGTTAACCTCTTCCCTTACTTCATAAATACTGCAGTTTAATAATAAATTCAAAGTATATTCTGATACTCAAAATCTTCCACAGAATAAGTTCAATATGAGAAATTACTTTCCCTCCATGAAAATGATCTTTTATGAAATCAATGGTCCGCTGAAACAATTAACTGTCCACACATAATAAAAGCTTGTGAACTTGAGGAAAAAAAAAATTAAAGGGTTTACTTTACAGTAAGATGTGATGATAGAAATCACTACCTTTCTATCAAAAGCCACGATACAGCAAAGCACTTGAAACACCTACATTATCACATCCCTCTTCAACAAAGTACATAAAACGTTATCCCTTCCAAGCAAACCAAAATTGTCCAGGAGCTCAGCCACTGCATGTAAAACTCCATTATTAGTCTACATTTTCTACAGTTGTTTCATCCATGCATATTTATGTAAACATACAGCATACACAAATCATTAAACTATTTGCCCTACAGACTAAAAAGTTAAAACATTCTACTTGGAAGACTCAGACATTTTCATAATGTGAACCACAGATGAAGGAGAAGACAACGAAGATATCTGTCACAGTAAGGGGTAGCATACAGGCTACAGAGCAGGCAAATACTGACTACTGTTGGACTACACACACCTAGAGTTATGCTTTCTGTATCAAGTGCTAGCCTACAAAGGTTGGGAAAAAAGGTATTCCTACAACTCAAACTCCAGCAGTAGTTTATTCAAATCTATTATGGCACACATTCTGATCTAAGTTTATTCCAGATACATATGGTTTGGTTTTTTCACTTAGCTAGATATTTTATGATATATACATAATACTTCTATAAAACAGACATAATCAGAAGACCAAGTTCAATTCTTTTTGGAAAAGGAATAGAGGTTTTGGGTTTTTTCCTTTACAAATCCCATTTTAAGATTTTTTTTTTTTTTTTCAAGAGAAGGCTGGCCTGAAAGTATAGAAAGGTTGTTACATCATTATTTTAAATGCAACCCAAGAAGCTACATCACTATCAGCAAATTATGTAAACTTGATAATAAATTTATTTTTAATTTAACTATTCACATACTTCAAATCTTCTTTCGTCCAGCCCTCCCACATTCTAAAAATAGATTGAGAACTGGCAGAAATTATTAGGACCTTAAAGCTCCAATTTTTATGCTACTGAATTTTGGGAATTAAACCATTTCATTATATGCAACTGTCCAAACTTTAACTTTGGCACAATAACCCCAAAGGCATGCCTCGAGAGTAGCGGAAGCGTGCCACAGCCACCATCCTTCATGCTTCACCTGCCCCTCTGTTGCACCCTCCTTTAAGGGCCTGATGAAATTCAGGGGTCCTGGGTGGTCAGGGGCAAGCGTGGTGCGGGCACCTCAGCTCCCCAGGGAGCTGCCCGTAGCCACAGTGGGTAAGGCTGAGGATCCTGAAGAGAGCTGCCACATGCCACCTATTTTAATCCAGGGAGAAAAAAGCGCCCCAGGGAAGTCCTCAAAAGCAAAGTTTTTTTGGCAGTGTTTTTGTGCGTTTGAGAACCTTTGGTGAAGTATAGTTTCAGATAAACATGGGTGTCAGAGTAGGAACCCAGTTTTATACGGGTATGTTTTGTAAGGCTTGTCAAATGGAGTCCAACATGTCGGAGAAACGGTTAGTGTTTTTTTAATGGAGCAGCTTATTCTACAATATGCAAAGGGAAATACTGTTTTGGGCAGCTATCAGTAACACACAGCAACCACAAACTACAGAGGTGGCTCCCTAAGTAAGTGACTGTAATATGTATGGAGCTAGTAGAGTGCCAAAACAGAAACATGAGTGTCAAAGTAGGAACCCAGTTTTGTAAGAGGGCATCTGCAGAAGGATTAGGCAACAGCCAGATGTTTTAAGCATGCATTAGAAACATCCTGCTGTTCTAAGCAAACACTAAGGGAACTCAGAAAATACTTCCTATGTGCACACATCTAGAAGGAGGAAAAAGAGAAACATATGGATAAGGGTGTGTCAGAATAGATTTCAATTTAACACTGTACTTGAAAGCGTATGCTAACTGCACCTTTGCAATACAACTATTAGCGTAATTCCGATGGGTGGAAAATCATGACAAGAAAACAATAAAGAAAAACTCTACAACCAACATTTTTTTTAAGTCGTCTGGATGCTCCAAATCAGTACTTGCATTAAAAAAATATCCAGACTTCCAAAGTTAATGTGTTTTACCACACCAATGAACTGACACCTATGAAGAGAGTCTACAAGTACAGAAAATGAAGTGGTCTACTTAGAGGCGCCAGAGCAGACTGAGCATTTAAATTAATTAGCTTTGCAGCTCCTAAGCGCCACAGGCAAACTTGCTGTCCCCCACCACATTACACAGCAAACATAAGCTGTATGCAGTTAGGAAAAAAATATTCATTTTGCTACTTCTAAACAGAGAAAGCTGACAAAGAACATACCAAATACAGTACAGACATTAGCAAACAAGTGATAAAACCAGCTCAGTCTTATCTTGCAACTTTAAGCACTACAACAGAGTCGTTATAACCACACCTTGAATATTGAATTCTTTTAACTTATAACATTGCATAATAATTTTATTATTAGAGATCAGTAACAGCTCTGTGTTTCTATCACTTTTGGCTGTACCTATTAATTTGTAACCAAAATATTCTCCCTGGATAATCACATTTACCTTTACAAATATGGATTGTCTTCCTACATAAAACTACTCTGCTGTAGCAATTTTACTGTGAAAAAAAAAAAAATTGTTCTCAAAAACCCAACGATTTGAGAGTTTTCAAACCACATAAACACTCTTCATCAAATTCAACACCACCATTGAAGTTGTACTAGTTCATAAATACAACTCTCCAGCCCTTGCATTACAGAGTCCAATAACAGGCTGGCACGTGGTGTTGACGACAGATGCAGCAGAGGCAGCATTGACACACGTGGTGTCAAAACACCTGCGTGCAAGACCCAGCATGGGGCAGAACAGGGGTACTGGGGTTCAGAGTTCCAGTCAGATGCAGCTCAACTCCAGCAAGCTAATCTCTGCAATTCATGACATTAGTGAGCAATAGCAAAAACTTTTCAGCTTTATAGAAGTTATGGACCTGCTGAATTCTGATGCCCTGAAACTGAATATTTTCAATTATTTCTATGCAGGATCTTTAAGATAGCAATTATCTGCAAGTATGCATGCAAACGGCTGATTTAGAGATTTTGACAACAGAACTTGGGAAGTTGCTTTTCACTGTTCAAGGTCCAGCACTCTGAAAGAATGAGCTCCCAGTGGAATCTGTTACCCCTTCTTTTTCTCAGTCTCAAGTCACTCAAATTCCCTACTCCCCAATATCCATTGTATTACAGCAGCATCTACAATGCTGTACACGTCTACTCCTTGCACACAACATCCTCCCAATCCAGTAACAGGCTCTGCCGCGAACTGTCATTGAATCAGACAGGCAGCTCTTATAACCCAAGAGATGCTGCTAGCTTGTTTATGTCCAACAGATGGGCCATAAACTTTGAGGCAGCTGAAAGAAGATATAAAACTGGCCAAATAGTTCTGATAAGCCAGGAGGAAGCTGCATTCACAAAAGGATCCAGCAAGCTGTCCCTGCTGTCCCCTCCCAAATACCCTGCTAGTGGATGAGGGAGAAACCAGCCATTTCGGATGGTTTGGCCAAACAGAAAAAAAAAAAACTAAAAAAAAAAAAATGGAGTTTGCTTTGAGTTACTTTGACATGTAGAAAAGCATGCCCATGTCTTCTATTGTTATATTTTTCACTTTCACCTGAAAGATCTAAGACATCCAGAAAGGAAGAAGGAGAAGGAAGTGTTAGATTTTGGTTCTGGGATGTTTTGTTCTTTTGGGTTTTTTTAAACTTGTAAATTTGACAAATAATTTCACACAAACTCTAAAGATGGATAACAAAAGATTACTCTTAGCTTGTGCAAAAGCCAGACATGAAGCTGAGAAAAGAGCTAGACAGAAGCAGAGAATTACTTCCACTTTAAAAACTGAAATTTTCCGACTTCCTCATTTTTCCTTGCATATACTCAAGTTACAAATTATTGCTTTTTCTGAACTGAAAAATTGTTCTAAAAGACAAGATAATATGAAAAACATAGTATTTTCTCATTACCGATTACCACCCTGAGTTCCAGAGGAAGGTGAAGAAGTCAGTCAGCCCCTCCTACGCAAGTGAGGCAGCTTTGCGGCAACCGCAGGTCTCGTATACAGTTGCCCTCTTACCACGCTGATCACATCCCGCCCCTGAACTCACTAAAGAACTGAAGGAAAATGACCATTTTCTCCATTTTCAGCTTGACTACATCCTCTCTCTCTTCATTTATTCCTTCTTCTCCCATAGTCAGAAAATGAAAATTCATCTCCGGGCAGGTTGTGGAGAATAACCTTTTCAAAAGTACTTCTGAAATATGCAAAGTTATCCCTGCGGACATGAGGTTATGTAAGAATCGAGCTTAATGAACTTGTGGCCAAGGTGAAGAGAAATAATGACATGGCTTCTTGATGGCACAGATACCTCTGATGTAAAAACAAGTAAATGAACAGCTTTTTTCTTATGCACTTGAACTCTAGAATTTGAGAGTTAGAAGCCTCTTTCGCCTCTGAGTACAGAAAAAGTCTAGGCAGCTAAGCGAAACTAATGCACATTACAACTCAATGTACACAGTTAACATGAGCTAACATAAATCTTACACATTATAGCCAGCATGGAGCCAATTAAAAATATAAATAAGTAAAACTCCCTTAACCCCCAGCACTTACAAAGATTTAGTTAAGCGTTGATGAAACAGAATTGAACTGACATATTTTTAGAAAGTGCAGAAATGCTTAAAAGGGTAAATATGCTATTTACATTCAAATTTTTTTTCTGTGAAGTGCTGAGTTAGTTGGAGGCATATGCTTAGTCCAAGAAGTTCCAAAGCTTGTTAAGGTGAAAAACACTCATTAAGGTCAAGTATTATCATCAACAGAATCAAATATCTTAAGTAATAGCACTACACAAACTTACATAAAAGGTAGTGTCATGAAGGCGTCTGTCTTACAACCATGTCAGAATACCAGTCCAAAACCAGAAAAACCAACATGCCAGCATCCCAAATGGAGCATATGCCTTTTAAGAAAGTCATAATTATATTGGAGTGAAGATCAGGGCGTTTATTTTACTGACTAAATTTGTTAGAGTGTCCTGGATTACAGAATTTGAAAGTGAGCTGAGAACTGCTGATGTTTGTTACTGGAAGATGCCCTTTAGATTATTACTTTGAAAGCTTGCTGTGACAGGAGTGTTTTGAATGCTTATGGGTGAATAAATATTGAATGAACATGGAGACCTCACAAGATTCAAAGAGACAGGAGTGGGAAAGTCAGAGCTTGTTTCCCCTCCTTCTGCCACAGCAGACCATCGAGGAAAAAAGAAGAAAAATGCAGTTTGATTTTATATTCAAAACAAACAAAATCAGTAATATACCATGATTAAACCAAGAACAAAATGTTAATATTCTTGTTTTATGGTATTAGCAAAACAGGAGGAGGAAAATACTCACCAATAGCTAGGTGGACTGTATGACTGACTTTAACCTAGGAAGAAGGCTATGAATTCAATCAGTTCTTCCTGGTCTTTACTGGATAACTATTACAAAAATCAAGGTTTACTGTACAGTTTAGAACAACATAAGGTATCAGAATCTTATATAATATATATTTATACAATTATTTTAATATATTTTATATACATATATTTGTAAAAATAACAATATTGTTTTAATATATTAAAGTTTTTCAAACTAATATAATACCTATGTTTGAAACATGTCTGGTTCTTTTTTTACTCACACACATTTGGCACATTGCCTTGACCAGTTAAGGTATTTGGAATAGTTACCAAAGTTAAACATACAATCTAAGCTGAGTGTTAATATAAAAAAAAAAAAAGCCTAAATTCAACTATACTTCTAGTTTGCCTTTTTTTTTTTTTTTGTAGTATGTGTGGTACAGTCAAAACAACAAAATTTGAAATAATGAAAAAGTATATACAGACATATTAAACTGGTTTAGCATTTGTAGTTATGAAATATGTCAAAAGTTAATGCATAATGTAAAACTAATTCTATGACATTATCAAACCTGCAAATGTTCGCAGCTGTAAAATTGTCCTACGTAGCACAAGAGACAACTTAAGCGGTCTTAAAATTGGAGCAAAATAATCTTGGTGTCCCAGAACACTATCCAAGTGCAAAGACATACACAGGTCAATAGCATTCCAGCTGTGTCCTGAACTCCAAGCTCAGGCATTAAACTTTCAGCAGTGCCACAGTCATCTGGTTAAGTTGCTACATCACTAAAAGGGACAAAGAATACATTGTTTTATTTGTGTGTGTTCTTGCTTGAACCATTTTAAGGTTGATGATTGTAACAGTATAAAAATACACAAATGAAACAGGCTAAGTACTTCTAAGCACGTCATCTAATTGGCTTGTTCCACCTTCTTTAAAGAGGCCCATGGCTATCGCTTTCTCCTCCTCCTTGTCCATATTCCACAGACCGTTGTCTCCTCCCCACATGCTGCTGCTGCTTCTCTTCCCTCTTGCTCTGCTCCACTCTCACCGCCATATCCTCTTCCTCACAGGTCCTGCATCCCTCTCCTGCAGGCACCATCGCGTCTCCTCATCAGTCCGTCTTCCCTACCGCTCCTCAGCTAACCTTCACCACTCCCAAAAAGTGGTTGTGCCACCTCCTGCTGGGGTTCCGTCCATATGGACGAGTTGAGAACCAAAGGTACTCAGCGATGGAGCTACCCACTGCCCCAGGAGCCGCTCCACGGGGCTGCCAGGCACACAGCGGATGCCACGATGGAAACCCCCACTGAGGCACACGGCCAAATGTGCAAGCTGAGCAACGCCGCACGCTCTACCTATCGCCTTTAAAAAGCCTACTGGAAGACACAGCAGCTGAAGATGCTGACTAACACTGCCATCCAACTGATGTGCAATTTTCAGAGTATTTAGAGCATATCTAACAGCTTTAAGTTGCAGAACAAATGCATCCTGGCAAAGTCAAAAATGATGAAAAATTTGGTCATTTTCCCAAGCAAAAACGTTTAGAAACAACGTAGGAGGATGGTGATCTTTCTGGCAACTGACGCTGTTAAAATAAACAATGATTCAGTCTTTTAATTTGTCAGCCTCGGTCTAATAATTTAAATAAGTTAAATAATTTTTTAAGTGTGCACCTGGATTTAGTAAGATTTTAAGCAGATGTCCTTTGTGGTAAACACAGCGAGTAACCACAATTTTGAACTGTTTTTAACTATTACTTTCTAGGCTGCTCCAACATTAAAATGAATCTTTGAAAATGGCCCGGTGGAAATGGATCAGTTACCCGATTCTATTGGTTTTTCTTCCTTCAGTAACTATGATGGAAAGAAATCTCTAACCATTGTCTTGGCGCTTACTGAAAGAACATAATTTTAAATTGACTTGCAGATAAATATAAATCTGTCTGAATACCCCATAATGGTTAGATTTCACACGGCAGCCATTCTGGTGTCTAACTTGCCTCTAAGCACTCTGTGGTTTCTGATGAAAGTCTTCAAAAGATTTGCTCTCATACGCTCTGCAAAGGGAGCGCCTTAGAAGTTTGACTAAGCAAAGGAGAAACTGAAGATTGTTCCTGAATACCTATTAAATGTTCAATAACACGCTCATAAAATATGCTAGGAGAGTTTACATATACATGCACACAGAGTATTAGCAGACTTAATGCCTATATACTTACTTATACAACGTATCTATATGCTATAGAAGAAATGTGAGTACTTAAGTGTTATTTAAGTCCACTATCTGCTTTCTAAAAGTTACTCTTAATGAAAATTAAACTTTACAGTTGTACATTTTTTAGGGGAAAGAGTGTAAGTCAAAAAAACTTTCGTTTCTGTCACATTACATGAAACTGTCATGAGTAAAAAGATGCTGAGACATATTTTGCTTCTTAGTAAAAAAAAAAAACCCACAAAAACACCCCCACAAAAAACCCAAACAAAAAAAAACCCCAACCACCACAAACCACCAATAAAATCAAGCATAATTCAATATACCAGACATTGCTAACCTATTTTTTAGAAATTATACATACACAGACACATATATGCACACACATTAATGCTATTGCTGTCATGAGAAGCTTTTATAAATTTAGAACTTACATTTGTTTAGATAAACAACTATAGATGGTCAAGAATCCATCTCAAAACTATACGCACTAATAATCAGTGAAGTCTTGTTAAACGAATGCAATGCCAATATACTGTTCCTAGGTGAAAAACAGCTTTAGTTTAGTAAAAATATTAACATTATATCAAGCAATAATTTCTTTATACTCCTGTCAAGTAACTTTACATGCTATTCCAAGTCATAAAAAAATTCCTGCAAGTCTGCAAATGCCATATTTAAAAATATTAGTCAAAGGCAGAAGTAAATGTTTATAAGCAGTCGAATAGTAAAATTAAAATACCATCTGTTTTATCTCCTCTGCAATTTTAACCCACAGAAGAATTTTGAAGTCCTGTAGGAGATTTTCCTTTTTTAAGTTCAATCTCTACTAACAATTTGGTGGTTTTGGTCCGTAGGCAGACACTACTTAGAGGTTAATTCATTTCTAGAGTTTTCAACTTTCCAGATACACATTCAAAAACATGTACTACCAGTACTGGGAATAAACAAATCTGATTGAGATGGGATTTGTGACTTTTTGCCACAAAGTATCAACTAGACATTATATTATCTTACACATTGTTTTGTTAAGTACCTAAAGTGCAGAATATAACCTTGGACTGAACAACTAGAAAGCATTTCAGATTAAACTAGAGGATAAACAAAAGCAAGACTGAAATAATGCATTTACTTCTCAGAAGGACAAAAAGAAGAATTAAAGCATCCGCACCAAATCCACTGGAATGCGGAAGATATTTAGATTCAGCACTTCCACATGAGTTTATCTGGAAAAAGCATCTTAATCAAAGTGAAGAAACCCAAAAACCTAATGGAGAAGCTTCTGACTTTACTGAATAGATAGCTACGTCAAGAGACTACTCTGATTAATTTTCAGTTAATCCTGTTGAAAACAAGCACACTTACAAAAAAAATGTAATCATAAAACCAAAACAAGGTAAGAGTAAATTCATGCTTACAAGGAGGATAAAAAGAACTATCAACAAGTAAGGTCTTGCAAAGAATATATAAAGAAGATTGAAGAAGGAAAAATATTTCCATCTGTATACATTTTTTTAATGCAATGCAAATGGCATTTTGATTAAAAAGTTAAGCAAATTTCAAATTCTGCATCAGAAGCTGTAGACTATTTCAAGTATCAAAGTTGCTATATTGGATATTTTAAAAAAAAAGGTTTTTTTTTTTTACCACAAAGTAGGAATCAAATTGCTCAAATTGTCCTACAACAGGAAATATTACATATATCATGAGCAAAATAAATTCTGCTAGCTTCTGCCTATTTCTGGAGAGCCTCAGATTGATCTTCGGAGAAACTTCATTTAACATTCTCATAAGCAACACTTCCACATAGGTAAGAATGTGCTAATTAAATTTACTGGTGATAAACTTAGGAAGAACTATCACTATAGGGAGAAAGCACAATTTAACATCTAGAAAAAAAACTTAATGAGTAAAAGCCCTAAGTAATAAAATAGTCTGAAATTAGAAATTGTACCTATTCATTCCTTTTGCATGCTATAGAGAGTTTCCTGTTTTAAACTGACAGATTAACACTTGGAAGTAAAATAAAAAAAAAAAAAAATCTAAAATCACAAGTCTGAGCTCCAAATGTGACAGTGCCTGTAAATGGCAAGTGTAGAAATCCAGCAGCAGTGGACATTAAAAATAAGGAAAGATTAGTAACAAAAAATTCCTAATCTTACATATAAATGAATTTTTAGTTCATAAAAGCGACTATATTATGTGACATCTTAGAATAGCAGATTAGTGCTTCTGAAAACTATTAGTATATGCGGTCTTCACCCTCTGGATTGAGGCTAGTAGAGCACACAGCATTTGGAATAGAAGTATGAGATACTTGTCACTATATGAAAACTGAACTGAGGAAGTCACTGAAGTTGTTCTGAAATCAGATCCAACCACAGAAACAAATAAACCCTTATAATTAAAGAGGTCCCATACAGAAAAAAAAAAAAAGTGAGGAAATAAGATAAACTTGCATAATGAAAAAAATAATAAATTGATAACCATACATTGATATTTAATGATTCACCCTAAAGAATATTTTCTTATTTTATTACAGAAAGTATATGGAGTAGAAGCTTGTGCAAAACATGTAATTTCTTAATTCTAATGAAGAACTTAAAAAGTATTTTTTAAGTTCCAATTTTATTCTGACTAAACTGTGTATTAAGGCCCAAGAAGCTACACACAGCAGGGATCTTTGCATTTCTTTTCCATCTGAAACTGCTTATGTTATTTTTCTATACCTTACAGCAGCAATCCTCCCTTCATGCCCCAAATCATGTGTTGTGTATCTCCCTTCTGCCATATTATTGCACATTACTTCTCTCCCTCTCCTTTCCACCCACCATTTTGAAATTCTCTGCATGTTCCTACTTCTTAACTCACCGTAATATCTTACGTTATCATGTGAATGCAACTACCAAGAAATGGTAGCAGGCTGAGCATCAGGCAGTGTTCATCTGCTTGAGGCCACTGTCTATGATCTGACCAAGTACTTCCAGTACTTCATTTGGGCTTTTTCCATGCTCAAACTTTTCCAATGTCAATAAAGTTGTGCCTACCTCTACCTAGATAATCCCAAAGATTTGGAATTTTAGAACCTTAATTGTGTTGGCATAAACAAAAATGCCAGTTGGCCAAACTGAAGCTATGAAACATCAACCAGCTCTACTACTCTTTTTCTTTCCCCCACCTCCTTTTTTTCATTAACTGCCCTCAAATTTTCAATTATTTGCCACTGTTTGCAGTGATCAGCAGAGGGACAGACCTGCTCAGTTTAGTCATATCTTCTTGTTTGTCTATCACAGTATTTCTCCCAAATCTCTCCTCAGCTGACAGAGGAGCACCCATCAGAAACACCAACATGTTCTGTGTAGGTGAGCGTTGTTAGGAAGGTGCAAGAGTTGGCAATGAATAAATCTCCTGCCGTATTCTAAAGTTCCTAAAGTTGTGAGCTGCGCAAGCTCAGCCAGCAGCTTATTTCCACATTAAGCACTAACTCTTCAAATTTACCATTTCCTGACTAAAAAGGCGACATAGTAAAGACTTTGGTAAAAGGATGAACAGATTGAAAAAACAAACAAAACACCTCTCAAAGAGCCCACACACAACCCACAACCATTCCTTACACTATCCAGGAAGGTGGGGATATTTTTGCAGCTATGTTAAGATCAGCTCTTTATTACAGATAACATGATACCATCTGAGGAAACCTGATCCTAAGTTCAAGCTTCTGAAAAAAGAAAACGTGAAACAAGTTCAGGAGAATTTTGTTAGACAATGAATAGCAGCACTACTCTCATGAATCCTGCCTCCACAAATTTTGTCATTCTGTATCAAACCAGTTTTCTAGTCCTTTTATTGTATTACTACAGCTTGCTTGCTTCTAGATTTTTCCAGTTAACTATCAGCAATGAAGCAGATTCTTGAACAGGTGTTCAGAAAGAGTATTTGTCATTTCTTAGAAAGTCTTAGTGCTTCCCAAATTCTTTGAATCCTGCTTAAGAATCTGATCTAGTAGTTTTGAGGGTCAAATCATGGTGAGTCAATGTTAAAGAGGGTGTTCTTACTTTCCTTTTAAAGAGGAAAAATGCCCTTATCTCACAAAGATCAGAGAGGCAGTGTTTAAACAGGATACTCATGTCAAGCGCAACTAATTATAGTTTGTTGCTAGCTGCTGAGACCAGTAACATCTACGAGAAAGAAAAGGATCAAAGTTTGGATTTAATCTGAAGCCTCTTCCACATGACTACACTGGTGTCTTCTAGCCTTGAAAAAATCTTATCCTTCTCCCCAGATGCTTACTCCATGCATATGTGCACACTCAGGTCTGTAGATTAACAAGATTAGTCTTTAAACTTCAGTATTAGCAACATGCATTCAGATCTGGTTTGGCAGCTCTCCTCATTTGAGTCTAAGGAAGCTGATAATAAAAATGATACATCTGCCACTGAAAATTTAGTAGATGTTCTTAAAACACATAATAAAATTAATTATATCATATTTTATTAAATATATTACCTTTTAACCTTGCTAGTAAATAGCCTAATCTTTTACAGGAGAATCACTCCTTAACAAAGAAATCTCAAAGAAAGAAAACAATTATTAAACCAAATTCAGTGCAAAACTAGAGGCATTCCAAGTGACCTCCTGGTGGTGTAAATTTTAGGTTATTCATGTGAAAAGAGGTCACATTAACACTTATGTTTGTTACCAGTTCAAAGTACCTTTTTTTAGGGTTAATAATCTCAAATGTTTACAAAACAAGTGTGTGGTGGGTTGACCCTGGCTGAGGGCCAGGTGCCCACCAGAGCTGCTCTATCACTCCCCTCTTTCATTAGACAGGGGAGAAAAGGTACAATGAAAAAAAAAAAAACTTACGGGTCGAGATAAGGACAAGGAGAGATCATTCTCTAATTATCATCACGAGCAAAACAGACTGAACTGAGAGAGGGAATTCATCTTATTTATTACTAAGCAAAACAGAGTAGAGGAATGAGAAATAAAACCAAATCTTAAAAACACCTCCCCCCACCCCTCCCATCTTCCCGGGCTCAACTTCACTCCCGGCTTCAACCTCTGCCCCCCCTCAGCGGCACAGGGGGACGGGGAGTGGGGGTTACGGTCAGTTCATCACACGGTGTTTCTGCCGCTTCTTCATCCTCAGGGGGAGGACTCATTGTTCCCCTGCTCCAGCGTGGGGTCCCTCTCACGGGAGACAGTCCTTCACGGCCTTCTCCAACGTGAGTCTCCTCCACGGGGTGCAGACCTTCAGGAGCAAACTGCTCCAGCGTGGGTCCCCCACGGAGTCACAAGTCCTGCCAGCAAACCTGCTCTGGCGTGGGCTCCTCTCTCCACGGGTCCACAGGTCCTGCCAGGAGCTTGCTCCAGCCTGGGCTTCCCAGGGGGTCACAGCCTCCTTCAGGTGCCTCCACCTGCTCCGGTGTGGGGTCCTCCACGGGCTGCAGGTGGAATCTCTACACCCCCTCATCCTCCCTCCATGGGCTGCAGGGGGACAGCCTGCCTCACCATGGTCTTCACCACGGGCTGCAGGGGGATCTCTGCTCCGGCGCCTGGAGCACCTCCTGCCCCTCCTTCTGCACTGACCTTGGTGTCTGCAGAGTTTCTTACATCTTACTCCTCTCTCTAGTTGCAAAAGCCCCCCCAACTATTCGTTTTCCTTCTTAACTATGTTATCACAGAGGCGCTGATGGGCTTGGCCTTGGCCAGCGGCAGGTCTGCCTTGGAGCCGGCTGGCATTGGCTCTGTCAGACACAGGGGAAGCTTCTGGCAGCTTCTCACAGAAGCCACCCCCGTAGCCCCCCCGCCACCAAAACCTTGCCACGCAAAACCAACACAAAGTGAAAAACTTAAAAGTACTGAAAATATTTATGTTAGACACTGTTGTTGCCATTTGCTTATCTTGGCATCTAAGAAATCCTGCAGCAACAAAGAATTTAACAGAAATTAACTAAAATGGTTGCACATAAAGAATGGCAAGCGGACATCTCCCCATTTCATGGAAATTAATTATGTCTCTTCAGTAAAGAGCATCTGTTTCATGAAATTAGGACAATGGCTGGGATGTAGTACAGCCTTCCACATCCAGCATTAACCAGATGACCCATGATGATCTGCAACAACATAAGTCTGCCTCTGTTCAACTAGCTGGAAACAGGTCTTCCATAATTCAGCTGTATTGACACCAAAACTTAAAAACAAATAGTACATATTTTTGAAGTGACTTTAATTTACAGAGAGAAAAAAACCCAAAACAAACAAACAAAAAAAAACCCACAAAAACACACAACACATTTTCAGGAGAAGTTTTCACTTTTCACTTCCAGACCACTTCAGTTGTTGCACTTAAGCTCTCTTTAGTTTTGCCCACTCTTTCTGATCAGAAGATAGCTCATGCATGGACACCTAATTTATTATTCTAAAGTGATGAAAAATAGCAAGTTTGTTAAAACATACATATTCAATAAATGCTGACTACACACCATATTTTTACTTAGATAATAGAAAAGCAGCCTGACTCTTTTCAAACTTCTGCACATTAATTTCTACTGACCACAATGGGTACTGCACTTTTGTACGCTGTCGTACATCTCACTCAAAACTCTGAATTTCAAGATGTGTTTTTAGCATTCTGTTACATCACTTCATAGTATGACAAATATTATAAATAGAAACCAAGACTAATGTCTAGACTTGGTTTAGTACAGCGATAGCATGATCTGATACTAAAAAATTTCCCTGAGAAGGAAGGGACGTGTACTAACCAAAAGTTCAATGGTTGTGTTTGCAACCACAAGAGTAAAGGGGGGGGAAAAAAAAAAAAAAAAAAAAAAGACTGTACTGAAGATGAACTACACAAGAATAATTAGTTCAGCCATAGCCCCATGTTTTTTCTAGTTCCCGGACTTATTTGGAGATGTCTACTTTCAGCCTCATAACATAGATATGCTATAAGCTGGTGAACTTTAACTACTCAAAAGATATACTTAATGTACGTTAAGACAGGCTCAACACAAGAGTAGTGCAGAATAAAGAACGTTGCTTTACTTCATACTTTGCCTCATGGTTATTTTGGAATGAGAAGGCCCCAAAAATGAAAGTGATGAGAGATGTTTGCCAGCAGACCCAGCAATAAGACAAAACATTTAAAGGACCAATAGTCACAATTTAGCCAACATTTTATATGGCTAAAAGCTTTATGTATTATATCACGTAACTGAACACATTTTAGTACTTGCACAATCTCAACAGACTTTTTTGGGGGGGTGGAGGAAGAGGTTTCAATTTGCTGGGGTCATCAGAAAATTTAACAGCATGCACAAGTGCAAACTGCAAAATAGTAGTACTTATTTGACATATCTGTTCTGGGATGCAGGTGCTGACAAATAAGCATAGACAAAATGGTCCTGTTATACATATGAGGTTTCTGTACAGCAATTACTTAAGTATACAGTTTATGCACTCGGCAAATTGAAAAAAATGCCAACACTCGTGTGACTGAATGACTCTTCACATACTGTGCCTGCACCTTTGAATTTTCAGAAACAGGTATACAGCATGCACATGGACTATACCTACAATTCAAACTGCAATTGCAAAAAAACTATAGACAACACACAAATAATTCTGTCGCAGTAATAAAAATCTTGATTTTATCTGTGCATTGATACCAATGAAACTAAACAGAATCCCAAAAAATACAGTCCCCCCACAAACGAAGAGAGACAATCATCTTTGATTCAGTTTAGATAACTGGTTTCATGGCAGAAGACCTGGACTTTATAATTTTATTTATTTTTAAGTGTTGCCAGCACATTTAAAATTCTTCAGGGGTGGGGGGTGGTTGGCAAAAAAACCCTGAACAACTTGTTTCCTGGATACTGGGAATATTTACATACAGTCAACTAAATAATTCAATTAAGTTCACCAAATAATGTACAATAATTGCCTTATCTTATTGTTCATTTATTTTCAGTTTTGATATAGACAGATGTACACAAACACAATTCTGTGTCTGTCTTACAATTTCCATTTAATTCATTTGCAACGTTATACACAGATAGAGGTTTTCAAGAGGCATTAATCATGACAAACATTATGAAATAACTCGCAAAAAACCACATTTGTATCATTATCATAAGCCTGTATAGCCTTAGAGCTCAATTTAATTAGAATTGATGAACTACAGCTAAAAAAGTTAAACCCACAGGTTCTGTGATCCCATTATCAAGGAAAAGAAGGGGACAGTACTCGGTTTACTCTAAATAGAGAAATATTTCCTTTAAATTACGTATTTGGAAGAAAGATTTCAGGGGTTTTTCCCCTTGAGTTTAACAGTAAGTTTAAATTCTCTATACGTCTGTTTAGTTTTAATCTGAACTCTGAAGTATGAGTTGTCTAAGTTGTACTGAAGAATTAAACCAAAGTCATACTCTATACTGAAGTTACACTAAAGAGTTTTGCTTTAACAATATTTGAGAGTAAACAGTTACAGTAACTGGGGCAACTGAAAAACTATGGAAACAAAGTGAAAGTCTTTGCTAAATATCAAAAGACTGTATCTAAGTTCTTTAAGTGCTGCAGCTGCAGCAAAAGCAGAGATATTGTTATGAAAAATAAGGTCATTCTCTATTGTACCCTTCTCACAATCTATATCCCTTCCATAGGTACAACGGAAGTTAAGTTGTTCTTGTTGTCTAATTTTACTAAATTAGACATTAATGTTTAGTGTTATCTCCATTATTCTTACCCAAATCCAAATAAGCCAAAGAAAAAAAGAAATCCCACAAAACTTTACTTTGTCTTATGTCTACGATAAGAAAAGTCTGGGTTGCAGTTTCAGAAGAGAGTGGGTTCCTCATGTTTTGGCCCGAGACAGATGATAATTCCATGTTTATTCATATTCCTCTTTTTCAACTGGTTTAGTACACTGAAAATATAAAGTCTTATGTCAGCATACTGACATAAGAACAACAAAAAAACAACGTCAAAAACCTACACAACACAGGAAGAAGATATGAAAGAGCAGATTAAAAGAGAATAAAAGCTGAAAATGGGATACAAGGCGTAGGAAACCTTGGAAATCAAAGAATGTTTAAGAAAAAAAAAGTCATATTCTCACAAAAAAAATGCAAAATATTTCATTGTTTCTTTACATAGTGGTATCTTATTGGCTTAGAAAAGTAACCTTCTATATGGTGTTATCTTGCACTTCATGTATAAATTATTCATTGTAATGTAAGCTAAGGGAAAAAAAAAAAAAAAACTAGTGGTAATTTCAATAATTTCAAATAGAAAGGTTACCTAAAACTCAGTACCTAGTTCGGATCTCCCCCCATACTGGTAATAAAAAAAAAAATTAAAAAAAAAATTAAAAAAAATAATAAAAAAGACAACCTAGCATTATTTTAATGTACTGAGACAGCAAAACTGAGCTTTACTGATGCTTTTGGAATCGTTGTGTTTCCCAGACACAGAAGAGATGATTAAAAAAAACAGCTTTATTTCTTATTTGCTCTGGTTTTGAAGTAATAACAACCCTATCTTCCTCTGATTTGAGGATCAGCTAACAACCACTTTCTAAAAATTATTTTGGAATGTTTTAGAAGTCACAAGACATTTTTCAGTGCAACCAGCTTAAATGAGATTCTAAATTAGCATCTGTAACTTAGAAAAATCTCTCAGTAAAACACCAGTAGCTCTGACTAACACCTACCCCTTCACATGTTCATACTTCGCTGTTTAGAAAAGAGTGGGCTGGTGCTGAAAGACTTAGAAGTGGTCCTTCGTTTATTTATTGGCAGCCCAGACCCATCTAGAATGCAGTATGAAAACTGTCAATTTTGTTTTGAATCAGAAGAACTGAAAAGAAGTAACTACTTGAAATAAATTCTCCCGCTCTCTCCAGCCAAATGCTTCATTAGGAGGACACATACATATTGGACTTAATTCAGGGGTCCAGCACTTTCCCGAAAAAGAGGAAAATACTGCAAAAAATGCAGTATTTTAAATATTCATGAGTATGTGCTAATCCACAAGCCAAACTGCAAGTTGTGGGAGAAAGCAGAAACTTTTTAAGGTAGCTAGTTCAATAACTTTCAATGTATAACATGCATTCTGAAATCTTCTGCACACTTGTACCCAATTACAGTTAGCAATGCATAATCTATTAACACATCTCTTTTTAAAAGTAAATAGTCTGCAAACCCATGCAAATTGAACCACTCTCTCTGATATACAATTCTGGAATAAGCAAATGCTAAGCACTGAATTAACAATGGCAGTGAGGTTTTATTAATAGTTTTTAATGGTACACACCAAAAATTTTGTACAAAGTCTATTAACGCATACAGTATACTACTCAAATGTGGGGTTTGTTTCAGTGTTAAGAATACTTGATTGTCAGGAATGAAAAGGGATTTTAAAAATTATTTCTTTGTAAAGTAGAGTTGTTTTGGGTTTCTTTCCAGTTTCCAAAAATAAATCAAAACATCTTTTGACACTTTTCAAACACTGGAACAACAATGACTACAGTTGTCACTCTTACAAAAATCAACATGAAATGAATTATTGCTTTTAACCCTGGTAGATATTAATTTGCAGTATTACAGGTATTATTTGAATATTTTACATAATCTCTAATATGAGTCAAGTAAAAGCATTTTATGCTTACTCATGAACAATAAAAAAGTATAAGCCAAACTTTCTGCTTCAGATTCCTCTCTATGTTACAGTGCTTTAGAAGGAATAGGGGACAGAAACTGTAAGAAAAAGTGGTTTTGCTCTCCCCCATTTATGACTATTAACAGCTACAGCTTATTTTTTGAATAAGTAATTACCTACTAAGAGCAAACACATTCATAAATCTGACCTAGCTAGAGCACATTTTCATCACTTTTTCAGTACAGAAGTACATTTCCCCCTTATTTCTTTATCTTCCATCAGTTTTTTCAATATTCCTGTTTAAGCTGTGGTCAATGAGAGGCATTCTCTACCAAAATGCTACATACCGAAGTTGGGTTCTAATTAGACATGTATTATTCTGCTGCAACATTGAACACTGATATAACAAATCTATCTAGATCCCAGGCAGTTCATTATAGTCTAGCTTCACTATTTCCTATTACAGCATTAATGGCATTGAGACAAGACAGTGATTGAAACTTTATATTTTTTGTAAATGGAAGAAAATTTAATAAATTGGTTTTCTTGCTTAATTAATTCTGCTTTATATACTGGTACTACACAGTTACAGCAAATTTCTTCCAGCTATTATCGATGATCTCATTGTACTGTTTAGCAAATTAGTCCCAAATTGTTTAAGAAATTAGCAATGGAAGAGGATTCAAAGGTTCACGCATCTAATCATGCTAAACTGATCTGACCAAAGAATCCTGAATATATAGCCAAGTAAGAGTCAAAAAAATTATTAGAATTCACTCTGAAGTCATTCAAACTGAGAATAAAAGGAAGTATATCACCATGCTGAATAAAACTAAACCATTTGTTGGATGCAAAAAGTTCTTCTACATAAAATAGAAAGTGTTGTATTGTGCATTTATTAGCTCTCAAAGTAGGATTCTCAATGAAATCAGAAACAGTAACTTCTTCAAACAACTAAGACAGCTAAATTCATTCTTGAAAAGTAGTAGCCTGGTGTTCTCAGTCCATACTTAAGAATTCAGCTAAGCTACAAAGATGAAAGAACAGCACCACCTAGTTCTCTGTTTAAAAGTTTTCAAATATTATCATCCATTGATTTATTTTTGTAATCTATATTCACATATGCGTGTGTATTCTGCAATGAAATCTGTCACATTTCCATAGGAAATACTAACAAGTTTGGCAGGAGTTATTAAAGCATCTGAGGTAGATGCTTCACAAGTGTATTCTGTGGGGGAAAAAAAGAGGAAGAAGAAAAAAGGAAAAAAAAGCTTGCATATGCAAGAATGCTAGAGACTTGTAATAACACAAATACTGTTCTGAGGCACCATAAACACTGAATGGATTGTTCATCCGTCCCTAATATTACTTGTGGGACTATTTCTCTAATTTAACTAAAACACTGTATTTGTGTTGATTCCCCCCCCCAGTAGCCTGACACTTTACAATATATATATGTGTTCCAGATGCAAAAAATATATTCATCATACAGACATCACAAGAGCCTCAGTAACACATTTAAAAAACTTTATAGCTCACGCAAGTTGCTTCATATTTACTTTTCTACTCTGCAAATAGTAGAAACCTTTCAGAAAGGGGTAGACATTTTTGTTGTTAGATGGACTGAAAAGTTTTCATGTCGAGAATTTCCCTGCTGGAGAATGAGAAATGAACAACCCAGAAGTTTACCATGACACATCAGCAGCACCTAAGCAGCTCCCTACTCCTACCGTGCCAAGTTTTACTAGCCTCGCTCCCTGTGTTTCGATTTGATAAGCACACAGCTCTCGACATCCTAGATTTTCTGAGGTCTCCCTCACGTCAACAGGACATAATAGCAGTGGAACTTTATTTCTGAAGACGTCTTCTGTTTTGGCATTGATATTCATCAGTCAATTCTGATTTCTTATACTAATATACACTGTACTAGGTATTTTCTACACAGCTCTTAATTGAAATAAAGCACAAGTGACATTGATACTGTGACTCTTCTGGATAGCACTGCATTTTACATTGCGATAGCGTGTCTTGTAACATTATAGAGAAAATGGGAGTTAACTGCACCTACAAAGTGTTTTAGCTGCATTTGAACAAAATGTTCAAATCAAATAATTGATTTACCTAACTTACAACACAGAAAATGAAATGAAGCTACATTGAAATGATCTCATATTGTACATTCATATCAATACGCTGAAGTTCACCTAAATCTCTGTATTTCATACGGTAGCTTTTGAAGTATTTTCAGCTCTCAAATTTGACCCTTCCTACTAATGCCTGTAAGAAGTCTTCCACGCTGTACTGATGGAAGAAAAAAAAAAAAAAAAGAATCAGATTCTCAATGGACAAAAGAGATTAAAGCCTTATGCCTACCTCACTAAAAAGCTTCTGCAACTAGTGCTCATAGCAGGAGTCAGGCCCCAGTGCCAGGGACTGACTTCCACTGGCTCCCCATCTCATGTCTGTTAGTGCGGAAGGTAGAGAGAAGTATGGGGAAGAAAAGAAAAATATAATAATAGTAATAAAAAAATAAATAATCTAAACCTCCTATTCACAACGATCTCAGGCATTTTTCTCCTCCAAGGCAGAGGAGGGTGTCCTCTTATAGCTTCCACAGAATGCACTTATCCTTCACATGTCACATTTCATTTCCCTGGGGAAAGAACGAGGTGGAGAGTCATAGCAGGAGAAAGATGAAAAGGTATGCTGCATCCTGCAAACCTAAAGTCATATCGCCTTTTGTTCCAGTATAATCTTCATATATGTCTTAGTCTTTCACACCAAAGGCTTTTGTGGTAACTCCGGAGGGGATGTTTTATTCCTAGAGAAAGTAAGTTGCCCCTTTCCTGTCCCCCATCTACATATCATCCATGAAGGCCACTTAGGTGTTGGCATGGCACCGCTCACTTGTTGCCCAGCTGACACATTAATGTAAACAGCATATGTAGGACCCAAATTTGAGGTTGTTATCCTCACAATCTCAAGAGGGGAAATCCCTTCATGCATACAGAGTAGGGCTGTTGCTGTTTCCCCACTTCATGTCTTGCAGCAGCAAATAGAAGAAACAAAGTTTAGTTTTCTTGACAGGTATCCTAGCCAGACACAGCCTGCAGGGAGATTATTCCACATTTATCTGTGACTAGCTAAAAGTCACCTATTTTGGAATTTCTTTCTGATGATATTTCCTTTCTAGAAGTTCAAATGACAGGAGTTTTTAATGTCCAATTAAAAAAAAAAAAGCCTATGATATTAACAATTCATTAAACAGCAAATTTTTATTGTAAATCCCAACAGGAAAACAGAATTCAGTAGTCAAATGATATAGACTACTGAATTCTGTTTTCCTGCTGGGATTTACAGTGTATTTCAGTTTCCAATAACCATAATCTAATGAACATTAAATGCATCTGCACTTCCAAATCCTGCAATACAGATGTCAGTAAATTATGAACACCCCTTATAGAACATGTTCAACTGCCTTCTTTATCCAGATTTCCTGTTACTCATTTTGCATCAGATTAGGAAAAAATTGTGGGTTTGTAGACCAGATGTATCACTTGCTTTTATAACAGACAAAAGCAAATCTGCACAAGATCTGATATAATTCTTTTTCTAAAAATCCAAAGATGATAGCTTGTGAAATTCTGCAATTGCATTACTTTAAATGACACCCTCCCCCCCAAGTACTGCTTACACAAAATATATAAAAGCCTATTCACTTAAAACAATCTTAATTTCCAAGCTATTTTGAAATTACATTAATCTTGTATGTTAAAAATATATGGGCCATTTGTTTTTTATTTATAGTAGACAAAAGTTTCAATGACTTATAGACTTATTTATGGGATATTCACATATGTTTATTGATTACACACCTTCCCCAACACCTCCAAAATTCACAATTCAGAATACAGCAAAGCAATAATGATTTATAGTTTGCAAAACAAAGATGACTTAAGAAGCAGAAAACTTTTTCACTTTAGTCTGATCCAATTCTAAAACCCAAACTTACGTTTGTGTGGAAAATACTGAAATTATGTGAGCTCTGGACCATTCCTTAAAGAGTCAATGAGACTTACTCACTCTAAGAACAGCATACATTTTGCATTTTACATACACAAAAAAAACCCAAAAAAAAACCCATTAACCAGCAGTTTGCAACTGACAAACTATATTTAAGAAGAGAGAGATGCCAAATACTTGGCAAAAAATTCCAAATAAGGTAAGGAAAATGTTCTGAAGAAGCTGGGCAAACAGTCAAGGTGCTAGCCCATACTTAATTTACTTATACATTACTTGCGTTCAAATACACATCATCTTGATTATGTTTATGTAAGCAGCAGTCAAGACACATCCTAAGACTGTAGCATGTTAGATTCAGGACTCCAGCCTTTAGAGAAAGCACAACCTATAAAGCTAATTCACTGCTAATTTGTTTTCAAAGCAAAAGATGCGACACTGTTTTTTAATATGTAATGTCCCAGTAGTTGTCAGACTTGATATTTAAGTTCTAAAAAACTCCTCCATGTTATGTTTTGCCAACTTTGCTACAATTTATTTTAATTTAAAATTGAAGGTATATTACCTTTAGACTGTACAGATATCATTTTTCATTAACCAAAGCGATCATCAAACAAGATGGTACTTACAGCTTCCTCCGTATTAGTCCAAATCTCACCTATTTTTCATAGTGTTACAAGGCCACACTATACAAGCCTGGAGACATCAATAACATTATCAGAAATATGCAAGTGCAATGGAAAAGTTAAATGATGCTAAAGTTAAGAGGAAACTGCAATATCGTGTTTACTCTAATGAACAAGGTATTTCACGTGTCACTTAAACTCATGAAAAATTGCAATGTTAGTTTAAGGGTTCCTCCAAACATACAGAAAAGAAGTTCCCTCATTTTCATTACTATTATTTTAGATGTCAAGAAAAGAATTCATGTAAAGGAAATACTACAGTATATTCCTGTATATTATACCATTTTATGACCTGTCACAGATTTGAGACACACTGTTAATTCTTAATTAGTAATCAGTTTAGTGGCTAATACCTCTAGTCATTGTGTTTATTTTCCAATTTGCAAACAGCTGCGGTTTGACATTTTTTTATTTTTGAAGATATAAAAAATGTCTTTTAGTTGATCACCTGGAGTGCGAACAAGTGTTTTCAGATATCAAACAAAGTTTTACTTTTCCTGTGTAAACTGTGCAAACCAATGGAGACTTCTCCACTGTTCTTCAATTTACATCCATCAACACATCACAATGAAGCACCAACTAGCATGCCAAGATTGAAGCTTCACATGTAAAAAAACCAACATACTAACACTCAGGGAAGAAGAAACAAAAAAAGCCTTTGAAAGGATAAATATAAGATGAGCTTGACACTGGAGCATATTTCATACAATCTTTTAATTAAAATAAATTTTTAATATTAAACTCCAGCTTGATTTTGTCCGTGCCATCTCATTGCTTTTTGCTTGATATTTTGTTACGGGAAAAAAATCAGTACATAACAAATTTGTATTGCAAAGTAACATATTTTTTTCAGTAGCAAATTCAATAACCTTAAACCCTACATAATTCTAAAAATTGATTGCTTCTGCTTTAACTAGTATGGCTTTTCCCCTCATTAGGGACTAACCAGAACAGCCTTCCTGCCTCATAGCATAGCAGGAATAAAAGCAGGTCAAGTTACACTGTTAATCCAGCAGATGTAGGTCAGTTTGGGATAAATATCGGAACAAATGGAAAATACCAAAGTGCCTACTACAACTGCTGCTGTGAAGTAACTTGGCCTTATTCTCTTCAAAGCTGTCAGTCAGTCACAGTTGTGGAGTTTCCAGTGTTGAACTTTGAAAAGCCAGAGTTTTTAAGACAGATGGGTCAGTATAGCTGTGCTGGCCTGCTCAGCTTCTGCCAGAAGAAGTGACAATAACGCAATGCATTATATATTGATGATATCCAGGATGGCATAACTATTTTCACACGTGGTTACAAATTATTTCTGCATGTAATAGCATACTCAGGTTACCTTAGCTAAGATTTGGCACTTGAATTACCATGATTAGAATCGTTTGAATAACATTGTGGTATATAAGTAGTTTAAAATATAACCAGAATATTTCACCTCTAACATAAGACAACAGTCTCTCTCACACTATCCTTCCCATCCAACAAACAAAAAGACAGGTAGTCCACAAACTGTTTAGAGAAAGGTGATGATAAAGGGAATATCAAAGCTATGCAAACAACCACTATACATATGCACTATTTTACAAGTTACCTAAACCTTGCCAAGTCCATTCACAGAACAAAGAACAAGCCGGAAAGGAGTTCAGTAATGTATCTCTATGTATGTGAACAAAACTTTATATATATATATGTATGTATATATATAAAGTTTTATATATAAAACACAGAGAGAAACCTTCAGCTTTGAGAGAGCTTTAGGGATTCATACTGAGAAACGCAGACTATATACTAATTATTTTTCTACAACTGAAGAGCAGCTGCTTATGGACAGTTAATATTCTTTAACGGCTGTGTAAGAAAAAAAGGAGAAACCTAAATTGAGTATTAAAAAAACAGAAAAAAGTTAAATTTATGAATTTATAGTAATGTAAATCTATACTAACAGTGATTCACTGCTACTTAAAACATAAAAGCTATAAAAGCATACACTCTCCAAGAGACATTTGATTAAGCTAGAAAGTAGTAAATACAACTCAATTCATGGTTAGGAAGAAATGGTCTTTCCCTCAAAAATCCCGAACTTGTCAGACAGCAAAACCACTCCTGAATAAGGCTTTTGTTTGCAAACAAAAGGATGGCAAAGGATGCAAGTGTGATTTTATTTTTCACACTTACAGATGTTAGGGCAAGGAGATAGGACAATAGGTAAGTAGATGTTGTTAAAGGAAGAAACAGGGAGTCTTCCAGTCCATCTACAACAAAAATAACTACCTACATCTTTCACTAAATCCTTTTGGCTTGTTCCAAGCTCTCCATGTTAGAAAGTCCTACAGACAAACTATTAGTATTAAAAGAGAGCACTACAAGATGCAATAGACAGCCTTCAGTGTTAGCTGGTTTGTCATTGA
This sequence comes from Balearica regulorum gibbericeps, assembly GCF_011004875.1. NCBI lineage: Eukaryota > Metazoa > Chordata > Aves > Gruiformes > Gruidae > Balearica > Balearica regulorum. The sequence goes on from NC_046184.1 coordinate 103,598,837, forward strand.
AATAAACGTTCTCTGCTTCTTCCTCTCTCCCCTTAAAATCCTATTATGGTAGTGTCCTATATATCGACATTTAAAGCCCCCATCCCGTTAATGCTTATAATGCATCAACATAGGAGAAATTGTAAACATTCAGATTTTGTCTTTCATTTTCATTCAGTAAAATAAAGGGAAGAGATACCCTCACAGAAAAAAAAAAAAAAAAAAAAAAAAAACAAGCCATCACACACAAAATACCACAAACAAAACCCCACAACTTTAAGAACCCTTGTAAATACACCCACATTATTTTTTCAAAATACTCAATCCCTTTCAAAATGTTTTCATTATGTAGAAAGATAACTTGTTCAAGGACAGATTCCCAAGAGAAATCATGATTTTACAAAGTACTCCTTGGCACTGGAATTTGGTATTTTCCTTTCCTCCTTTCAAACACACCTCAAAATCTCCTTGGGAAGAAGGGATATGCTCATTAAGATCATACTTAATATTGATGCAATCCCAGAGGAGACATCTACTAAACTATGTCTAATAGTTTTACCATTCCATATTTGTTTTGGAATGTGTATTTCAAAAAGGATGTCAGTGGCATTCTCTCTAGAGAAGACCCTCCATTGTTCTGAGAGTGTCTAACAGAATTAGCCTGTTGTTAGATTCGTGTTTTAAAACAAAATTGAAGAATTTCTTCTTTCTCTTGGAGAAGGCATTAAGAGGACAATGAAAGCAACTTCTATTTCTACTTTTAAAATATTAGATGAAGAGGGAATCATCATTCTAACACAGTCAACCACACTCTGATTATACTGCTGTTCTCTTGGCAACTACCCGATATCCATGTCTTTACCATATATACAGTTGTTACCAGATACTTAATTGCCACTTGTGGCGCATAAGTTAAAAAAAAAAAAAAAAAACAAACACCACTCCACCTCAAAATCCAGTCTTAACTTTAGACAGCAATACTAAAAGATTAATTCTTTGGTGGAAAGACTAAGGGTAATCATATTCAACACATTTTGTCAATAGTAGGATCAGGCTAGAGTGATGGGAAAGCTAGTTATGAGCACTAAGGCTTCTATAATAGAAAACTATGGCTTAAAGATATTTATAGTACATTATAATGGAATTGTAACCAAGAATTAAGTAAATTTAAAATATTTCTGAAATAAAAAAATATATAAAAAGACAACTAACAAGAAAGTAGACACGAAAAATGTATTTGTTACAATGGAGGTGCTTTTCTTGATCAACATTTCCATTGAGTTACTTCTTCAGTGAGAAACTGAAGAAAACAGAAAACTGTTTACTGTTGAATTGATATAAACTTGATAAATATTTTGAGTGTGAGAAAGATAAATATTATGACAATGAGTGATCCTTATTCACGTATTCCTCAAGGAAGTGGTGTGAGGTCATCAATGGAAATTTTAGTTCATGTTCTAAAACTGAACATGAACTGCTATATGATGACTATCAATAAAAATACATGAAGAAATCAAGCAAAAGAATTCATAAAATATGAAGTAACTTGAAAACTAAGCAGCTAATAAGCCTACCAAGCCTTGGTTAGATTGACGGAAATCATATAAAGACAGTCACCATCAGCTAGAGTAACACATTTTATGTTTCAACTTGTGTGTAAAATAAAGACTGTGTCAAAATAAAATAAAGATTGTGTCAAAACTACTGTCTTCCATTCTGTAATTGTCCATACCTTCACAGAACTTACAGAATTACAACAATATGCTTTTGACTTGCTGTACACCATACCAGCATAACAACGTTTAGCTGTCAAGACAATCCCCATGCATACAGCATTGGGTTGCCAAGATTTTGCTAACAGAAATCCTACTGAAAATTAAAACCAGAATCTAGGTACAAAGGATATTGAGTAATGTATGACAATTTTGTCTTAAATCAGCTTCGATGATCTGAGAAGTAGCCATTTAGCCATTTGGATATTTGATATTTTTTTAAATTCTACTTGTAATTGATCTGAGCTTGTGAGAAAAAAAAAAAGTCTCACCCGTAAGCAATTATCTGTCTTCACTGATTTGTTGCATCAGTGATCACAGTTTCAGACAAATTAAAGTATCCCTACATTATTTTCATTAGCAGACAGGTTGCAAGCATTTGAAGTGTCTGAAGAAACCATACTGAAAAGATTTGCCCGGTGCCGGCAGAGAACTGAAAGTAGATCACTTGCTACCACACGCAGCACTATCCGGTGTCTTCTCAGAAGCAGAGCACATTAAGGCATTAGATGCCATTTGCATTATCACACAGCAGGGGGCTACAGCAGCTACAATTCCAGGATAATCTTAACCCGCATCTGTATACTACAAATCCAACAAAACTATTTTTAAGATTGGTGTCTCACGTGATAACTCTTTACAATAAAGAACTTACTTTTCAGGTTACAGAAAAACAGCTCAGATGATGTACTCGAGTTATTCCAAATATATGCTGTCCTCCGACTGTTAAATTTTGTCTATGGAAGGCTAAATTCATGAAGCAGAAAAAACAATCAGAATGAAACAAAAATGTAAGGCTGACTCTAAACATTAACCCCTTGGGACATTGTTTAAGTACTCCACAATCATTACAGCACGCCAGCTAAGAACAACAGCAGCCAGCGATCCTACTATTTTCACAGCAAACGCTGGAGAGGGCAGAGCAGACTAATATCATACCCGATCTCACCTGACAAACCGCTTCTCAGCTCAACATGTTATTACTCCCTCTTCCACCTCCATCGCTCCCCTTTCACAGCAAGCAGTTGACACTGGGCTCTTTTACTTCTTGTTTGCCTCCCTTCCAAAGGGACTGCTTGCTGTTAATGCTATTCCATGCACAAGCTGAGCAGCATTATTCTATGTCCTCTTCCCTCAGCTGATGCTTCATCAATACTCAGGACAGATTCCTTTAGCAAGTCTCTCCACAGATCATGCCAGAAAGGCACGCTTCCATACAGGACACACATCAGCTCGACTCTTTGTCACCTTGTCTTTAAACTTAATTAACTTCAGTTTCACTAAAAGGAACCATCCTTAGTTACAATCCAGAAGCGCTTCAAATCCTCAGAACAAAGATCTTATTCACGTACAGAGCTGACGAAAAACCTGCGTATCCCATGGCCCACAAACAGAAAAACGGAGGAACCTAACAAATCCATCGAGCCATTTCACAACACAGTTTGGGGAAGCAAAGCAAGCCAACGGGAAAAACTACTTTTAAATGCAGGTATAAAGCTGCCCACAAGAAATGTGTCTAATATGGTAACTGTGTCTGCTAGTTGTGCCAAAAAAAAATGGCAGAAACTGAAAAAACATCATTTTTGAAGTAGCACTGTAAGGCGGACCAAAAGAATTTGATAGTCTGTTAGATACAGTCACTATTCAGGACACTCTTCTAGAAAATATTTACTCTTCCTCTCCATTCTCCTTTCCCTTCAGAAAAAAGGATAGTAGAAATTATTTCCTCCGACTCCCGTCTGAGGGTTATACGTTCTTTATATCCTTCCCTTTTTCTTTTATTAATAGTGCCCAGCAAAAGTGCCTCCTGAAACAGCTGGAAAAAATAATTGTGTGTGAAAGTGAAAAGAGGGAGATGTTTTATACACATGGAGGGCAAGCTGGGTAACATGTTAAGCATCGCTTTTCCCCATCTGCAAGGACAGGCCCAATCTGTTTTTGTTTTTTTTTTCACAGAGTCACAGTCAGATTTGTATTACACCCCTTTTCTTGCAACATGTTTTTTACCTGATGCAGTTCACAGAGTTACATTTTGCCTGGCACACTCCCTAAACTGCTGTGAAAGACATCACTGTTTTTAATCACTGGTTTACTCTCAAAACTGCGATGCACTGAATGCAGCTGATTGCATCTTAGGAAAGATCAAATCCTCCTCCTCCAGCAGCAGCCCCGATTTTATTGGTGACAGAAAGTCAGTCCAGACGTTTCCCCCCCCCCCCCTTCCTTCGCAGGGGAATGAATTGACAATTCACAGGGAAATGTAAAAGGCAGAGAGGAGCCAACCCCCAGGTGCAGCCCGCCACACATGCCCCAATAAATAATCTTGTATAGCACCAACACAGCAGCTCCTTGTGCAGTGACGTACAGGGCAACTCATAAACATTGGTAAAGAATACAAATAATCTGCCCGATGAAACTGTCCTTTGCAGTTGCCAAGCGCACTCCCCCTTCCCTTCGTTCTCGCCTCCACGACCGGTAACTTCCTCGGGAGGTGGAGCGGGGGCACTGGGAGGCTTCTGGCCGATGGCGGCGGCGGGGGGGGTGCGGGAGGAAGAGGGATGGGGTTCGTGCCTTTCGGGCACTCGGGCGGCTGCCCCTGCTCCCGCTACGGGCTACCAGCCGCTGCTCCCGCCGGAGATCGGCCGGCACATGACGCAGCCGAGGGAAACGCGAAATACATTAAACTTGACGCGAAATGGCACGGCGGAGGCGAGAGAGAGGGGGAAAATTAAAAAAAAAAAAAAGAAAAAAGAAAAAAAATTCTTACAAGGTCACTTAGTTTAATCGTCTCTTCGCTTGTCCCTCCCGAACTGAAACACCCCGCACGCCGAGCGAGGGAAGGGCAGCGAGCCGCCGCGCCGTGCCCCCGCAGCCGCCCTGAGGACTGGGCGCTCGCCAGCGAGTGGCTGCTCGGTGGCTCCCTGACCCCGTTTCCACCCGCCGGGGACCACCGGGCCGCGGTGCCGGGGCCGCCGCCTTCCGCGACCCTCACGCCCGAGCGCTGCCTCCCCCCGCCCCGCCCCACCCCACCCGGGCCCCGCAGGACGGCGGGGGCGTGAGGGGGGGGGGGGGGGCTGCGCCGCCATCCCGCCACCGCTGAAGGGGCAAACTCTCGGCGGCAGCGCAGCGGGCTTGGCTGCCGTCTCGCCTCCCCCCCCCCGCAAAGCGGGGCGGGGGGGGGTGTCTGGGGGAAGGTCTCCCGCAGGCAGACGCGGTGGTCACCGGCACGATAGCAGTGTGCCACGGGTTTCCCTCCGCGGCGGCCGCTACGCTTGACTTGGACGGATAGCGTTAATTAGGGGGAGCGGCGGCGGCGGTGCGGCGGGCGAGAAGGCGGCGGTGGGGAGGAGGGAGAGAGGAAGACATCCAGTGTGGAAACTAGCTGCAGGATGAGCCGCCTGGAGCAGGATGGTGAAGGGATCCGCTTCTGAACCCCCGGCTCATCCGATTACCCTACCTATATATTTTATACCTCACATACAGACACGCATTGGCGGCGGGAGCGAGGCACGGACCCCCCCCCACACCGCCACCCCCCCTCCCGTCTCCCCGCCGGGGAGGCACGGCTGGAGCCCGCACGTTTCCCCGGGATGTTGTTGCAGCGCACACGCTGCCGCTGCAGCGGCTGCACTCGCACTTTCGGGGGCACGTTTGCGGCGGGCGAGCGGGGAGGTGACGGAGAGTTGAAGGGGTGGCTGCGGGGGTTTGCGAGCGACTCGCGGCGGGGAGGGGGGGCGGGGGGGCGGGGGGAGAGCGCGGAGGGCGAACGAGGGCGGGAAGAGGCTGCCGGGGGAAGGGCAGGAAGGGTTAACAACCGTGCGGCGCTTTAGCACTGGATAGCGCTACCCGAGCGGGAGGCTGGGGGCGCCCGGGGAGGAGAAGGCGGCGGAGGGGGGGGGAAGCCGGTAGAGGGGCGAGGGAGGGAGCAGGTCAGGAGCGGGGCGGCGGGGAGGCCGAGCGGCGGGGGAGGCGGGGGGGGGGAGGGGCGGGCAGGGGGCCGGGGATGCCCCGGGCCGCCGCGGTGCCCCCCGGGGTCCCTCCCTCCCCGTGCGCGGGGCAGGGGTGGGGAGGAGGCGGTACCTTGTACGAGGATCCCGCAGAGGCTGTAGAAGCGCAGGAGCGCGCCGGGCTTCAGCCGCATCCTGGGGGCTCCCCTCGGGCTGGGTGGGCGCCAGGCACGCAGATCCGCAGCCTCCCGCCGCTCCGCTCTCCGGGCGCTTCCTTCCCCCCGCAGGAGCCGCCGCCGCCGCCGCCTCCGCCGCAGTGTCTCCCTCGCTGTATCCAGTGGGGTGAGGAGGAGGAGGAGGACCAGGGTCGCGGGGGTGGATTGGGGAGGGAGGAGGAGGAGGAGGACGAGGAGGGGGGAGCGGCTCTCTCGGCTGGCTCGGGCGCTGCTGAGCAGGTTCAGGTTCCCCCCGCGGAGCGGTGCCGGGTGCCCCCGCTGGCTTCCCTTGTTCCTGCCGGCGTGTCTGTCCGCCCGCCCGTCCGTCCGCTCTCCCGTTCTGTCCCGTCCCGTCCCGTCCCGCTGCCGGGCGGAGGCGGCGGGGGTGGGTGGAGGGGGGGGGGGGGGCTGCGCTGGCGCGCGGGGATGCTGCTCCGCTCCCAGCCGCTTCCCGGCTCGAGACACAAGGGCAATCTCCGCTTGCGAGGCTCCCCTGGCCTCGCCCCGCCCCCAGCCTACGCTCCGCCCCTTTCTGGCGGGAGCCACGCCCCTAGCCACGCCTCCTTGGGCCACACCCCGGCCCTCCCTGTGCTGTGGGCACGCCCCTGCCGCCCACTTGGCCACACCTCCGCCGGCCCGACACGCCCCTCGGGCCCCGGGCCGCCCCCTCAGGTGGGTTTGTGACTGGCATCGGCGGGTCTCCAATAGAAAGTCCCTGGGTTCGGCCGGACGGCCAATGAGGCGGTGACAGAGGAGGCGCGAGACGCCAGGTTACAAAACAAACGGGCGTTTCTCAGAGTCTTCAGCCGCGAGCGAGGTGCCAGACCCTACCTCCTGCGCCGCTGAGTGGCAGCCGGCTGGGGCCAATCGCGAGGAGACTCCGCTCCGCGGCGGCTCTCCAGCCAATGGGCGGTGAGCGACGGAGGGGCGGGGGCGGGCGGCGGGGCGCTGTCCATACCCGGTCCTGAAGTGGCGGCCGGCGGCGCACGCGGCGCGGCGCGGGGCTGGCCGGCAGCGGCAGCGGGCGCCTGAGGAGACTCGGCGCCGCACCGGGGCAGAGCGCGCCGGGCGGCGGGGCGAGGGCGGCGTTCCCGGCTGCCACACTGGCGCCGCGGGGCGGCGGAGGAGCCCAGCCGCCCGGGGAAGTAGCGGCAGGTGTCCCTCGCCGCACGCCCCGGCCCTCAGCGCCCCGGGCACCGGCTGCGGCGCGACCGCTAATGCCCGACAGCCCTGCGCGGGCGGGGCGGGAGAGCCCCGGGGGCGGCGGGGCCCGGAGCCCGCAGGCAGGCGGGGAGGGGCGGTGGGGGCGAGGCGCACCGACGGCGGGGCCGTGGGATCGGGACGCCAGCGCGAATCCAGCGTCCCCGCCGGCTGCCGCGGCGGCGAGAGTAACTTGCAGGGGACGGAGCGGGGGGTGCTCGGGCCGCACCGCCAGGGCCGGCGCCTCGGCCGCCCTTCTCAGACTGCAGGCCGCCGCCGGCCGGCTCCTCCGCATCGCCGGCAGGGAAAAAAGCGGGGGAAGTACCCGCGAGCTGGGGCCGGGCCAGAGGCTGTGGGAAGGGGCCTTCCGGGTTGCTCCCGGTCCTTACAAGGGAGGTGTAAAGCGCCTTCTCCCTCCGCTTTTCCTTCCGTCTGTCTCCCTGAAAGCAGCGGATGAAAGAAAGAGTGGCTGAGTCTCCGGTATCCTCAGAGTTAAACACGTATAGATACTTTCACCACAGTAGCAATCAGACCAGCTCCTCTTGGGAGGTACTCAGGCAAGGGCAGTAAGGAGCTTTCTGGACTTTTCGCAGTGTTGCCTGGACTCTGGATGGCTTGGAGAAAGTTTTTTTTTTTATTATTTGAAGGCTTTCTTTGGGAGAGTTTGGAGCATTCAGCTAGTAGTCCTAAATTGCCTACAGTCTAAAAGATAAAACAGTGAATGTAAGAAATCCAAGATGGCAGGCTACTTCTTCATGTTTGTGTATTTGGTCTTTAGCACAGTATCATTCACCTTTTACCAAAACCTCTTAGCAAATGTCTGTGGAGGGAATTGTGTTGCCTTAGCTTGGAGTAAGCAGGATTCCCCTGCACTCAAATACTTGTTATGATCAGGTGTTTCTCCACTTCTGGTTCCATCCTTTTTCTATTGAGATTTGCTCTCCAGCATGATGCCGTATGTTTTCCACACTTCCCCTCTGAATTTCCACCTTGATGTCCCATTCTTTAACACCAAAAAGCTTTACTGAGATAAACAAGTGATGAAGTAGTCTGACATACCTATAGGAGAAGGAAACTCTTTAAAAGCTCATTTCTTTGAAGGGTGCATGGTCTCAGATCATTAAGGAAGTGCTAACAGTTGTCAATGTCACCTAAAGGATCACCTAAAGGATCCCACCTAGAGTGGGATCTGGGAAGTTATGTATTCTGTAGTCATATCTTCCACTTTGTTCATTAGCAAGTGATGATTATGCCTAGCAACAGTTGAGGCTGCATCAGGATTTAAATTGAGTTCCTCCCATCGCCAAAAGACGCCCAAGCATGGTACAAAGTCAAACTACAGAACTACATTTTAAAGTTCTATCATTTGTATGATTTTGTATCAAGTGAACATCATGTATGGCTCCATGCCTTTAGCAGGTTACTTAAACGCTATCGAAGATGTTGAACTGGAATGTCTCCTAGGATAGGGAAGGATTTGAAATCTGTCTCTGGTGGATGAGTAAATACTTGGGTTTTTTTTTGTTTTTTATTACTTCTGAAAAAAACCCACAATAGGCAAAAGTTTTACCACTGCTCTTAGGGTTCAGTACATGTAAAGCAGTAATAAACGGCGAATGATTCTCAAAATATTTTGGAAGTCTTGTAAAAAAGGAACAAGTCATAATTTTTAAGGCAGCACTAAAAATGTCAACACATGCTCAAAACTTGCATTTAAAGTTTAACGAAATTAAAAAAGCAATTCTGACAAAATAAGTAATTTAAACCCTTCACTAAAGCAGGACTGTAATCCAACCTGAAGTGCTTTTCCATCAGTTATGATAACTGACAGATCTGTACTTTTGACAAAACATACTTTTGATTGTAATCTTGTTCCAGGAAGCATTCTAGGAAAGATACAAGTGTCTTTGCAGCTTAGCAATTAGAAACTGTGAAAAGAGGTCCCCTGGCAGGTGTAGGAGTGAAGCGCCTGTCTGTACATCACGGGGGTTCCATGTCTTTGCCACATTAGTGCATTTGGAAAAGCTGATCTGCGTGTTTAGAAACACCAGCTGACATTTTCCTCCCAGAACCCAGTAACATGGACATTACATCACACCCCATGTCAGAAGCAGGACCAGAAATGCTGGTTGTCACCACTCTCTTCTGGCTCAAGCGGGTCTGAAATGAGCTGGCAACATGTTAATAGGAAACTGGTTCGCAGTGGCTGGATTAGCATTACTCCTCTTCATCATACAACAGAAATGTTTATGAAACATTAGAAAATTAAATCCAGGGTTCAAACCCAATCAATAAACCACTGCAACGGAGCAGAGTATCAAGAGGTCTTTATGCTGCATATGCTGAAGCGACTTTTCTGTCCATTTTTCAAAAAGAGAAAAAAATCCCAACCAGAAGGCCCTGGTTAATTTGACCAACTGTATATCTGAAAAACCCCACGACTAAAATCATTAGAACTGCCAGATATGATGTCATACTTCTTTTCTTCTGATTGATGCAGCTGTTAGGTTGACAGCTTATGTAAAATGCAGTGTCATGTCTTACAACATTCTGTGGCAGCTCACATCTAAACCTAAAGTAAATGGGACAGAACTTTGTAATTGGTCTGAGGAGCCAGAGCTCACACACAGAATGGCCAGAAGCCTCATTACTTTCAGACCAAAAGGGCAACAGGGACTCTTCAGGAAATACACTTCAGAACAGAGTGAAAAGTAATACCCTGAAATCTCAACAGGATACAACACTGAAAACCAGATGCAGAAGGTAAACATTTGATCAGAACCAGAAAAAAAGTTATCCTTCTGTGTTATCCTGATATCCATCAAGGTGATACAAATACTCTTAATGCTAAACAAAGTAAAAGAGTTTAATCTCCAAGCAGGATTCAGAAAGAGTCAGCAAGTTTTTCCTCTTGCTGAATCGGTAAAGAGCAAGTTGTCCAGCTTCCTCTACGCTGTCATCATAGATCTTATATTGCATTCTCCTACCTCACAATTTTTTTCTTGGTTGTGTTCATTCAAGACCTAACAGACAAACCCTTCCTCTAGCGGAGCAGCTTAGTTGTTTCCTCTCAATTACTCCCATTCCTCCTTTTCCAGACGGCATAGATTTCACAGGTGTCGGCAAATAGTTGATGAAACTGCGTGTGGCTCCAATAGACAGCTCAGATCACTAACCACTTCATGTCCTGGTCCCCTACATGCTCTGTTAGTTTGCTTGCACACTTTTTTTCTTCTGATCAAGATGACTTTGGGCTTCTCTGAAAAGCTAAACTCCACCTCCTCTAGAAGCAGCTGTCAGTGTTGCATTGGGTCAGTCTACCTTTAGAGTTTGCCTTGGAAAAAAAAGCAAGATCTGAAGGGGTAATCACGATTTTAATGATGCTCCTTGATAGCATCACTAGTCAGTGAATAGGGAGAGGAAATGCTACCCAAGGAAGACTTACTTAGTTGACAAAATATTGTGGTTCTGTTGAATTCAGCAAACAGTGGAAGATGTAGAGAGATTTTAAGGAGAGAGAAACTTCCAGTAATACAAGCTGTGAAACAAAGCTCTAGAAACACTTGCTCTGTGTTGTGTTCTAGGAGATATATATTTTAAGTAAATTTTATATAATCTAGAGGTTAGTGAAGAAGTAGTCAAAATATGATTGCAGAGTTCCAACAACAACAAAAAAGCCCCACAGGAAAGAAGGTATGGAGAAGGCAAGCTGGTACTGACAGAAGTTAGAGACAGATTCTATCCCGACTTGCAATACTGCTAAACATTCACAATCACATTTAAAATACTAATTTGGAAAGTGAGACTTATTTACATGGCTCAATACAAAAATGTTGTGGCAAAACCTCCACGCAGCTGCCACCTAGCCTTGAAGAAATATCTGGCTGGATAGCAGCCATCTCTTGCAGTACTAAGTCCTTCACTCTTATGTTTGCCCCCTCCTACCTGAAAGTGGCAGCGTGGCTTCCCTAGGGTGTAGGGTCCCCGTCCAGAAGGCAACACGTATCATCACAGAAAGTGGATTTCCCTGGCCAGTGCACCATTACGGGCCTATGCAGAAATCAGAGGATCAGACGTACCTTGACCGAACTCTGTGTATTTGCATTTTACGTTACCCCTTTACCATACTTCAGCAGCTGGAACAAAAGAGTTGGGGGATTGTTTGGTTTGGATGAGAAATTTTGTGTGGTGGAGGTGAGTTGCTGTTGTTTTAAATGATGTGGGTTTGGTTGAAGCCAATTCCTAAAAAAAAAAAAAAAAAAAATTGATAACATTTACTTACCAGATGCCAGCAAAAATGCATTGGTTTGAACAAATACTGTAACTACTAATTTAGTTAAATCTATCCAACTGTGAAAATATATTGGCGTGAACAAAAATATATAGACATGAAACGCATTGCATTTTTTTTTGTTTGAAAAAAATTGGCTTCGGTAAAGAGCAATTGAAGTTTGAAAATATGCTCCCAAGAAGAAATGTGTTCATTTCCATAAAACATATTGGTGTGTAAATATACAGTATGTATCAGTTCCAGAGCAATATTATGAATTCAGTGAAATTTTGTTCCATGTTAGTAAGATGAACCAAGTAAAAGGAATTGCATGCTGCTATTACTACATATAAAATATGTGTGGGATGAAGTCCCATTTATAAAGCAATTATAAATGTGAGATATTTTGCTGGCATTTGGAGAACAAAAAAGTCTATAAAACAACACTGTCAATGTAATGCCAATGCAAAGTGAACCAAGGTCAAACCAAACTGGTATTGTTCTTATTGAAAACACTTCACTTATGTACACTTTGAGTTGACAAAAATAATTGCAGAAGAGAATTACCGATGGTGAGTGGAAGCAGAATATCTTATTCATAACATGTCCTCTCATCCATATTTTTTGTGGAGTGAAGATACAGAAAAAATGATGCTGGTAACAGGATTCTCCATACATTCTAGTTAGGTCTTCCTAAGTGTTTGATAATTAGCAAAAGTGTGTGCTTTCCTGTGTCTTCTAACCATCAACTAAGAAATAACTCCTTTAAGAAATTTTAAAGTTTCTTACCACAAAATTATAGAGCCATATAACTTTAGCATCTCTTATACCTTTATTTACTTATGATTTAAGTACATACAATGTACATTACAGTTTGCCATAAAAAAATACTACTGCATGGAATTAATTAGACACTAATTGTGTTCTAAATATGCTCGGACGAATGTGTTTACATATAGTTTAGAATACATCCTAGCTAACATCTTTGAAATACAGATCCAATTATTTATTGTTTTGTTATTTCTGATGCTTTTTAATTTTTAATTTCTTTGTGTTTTATTACTTATGCACAGATTATGTGATGTGTTGGAAAAAACCTCTCTTGCACTCAGCTGAGGTGATAAAGAAATATTCAAAAACTCAGTAAGAAGGAAGTTGTTCATTCTGTAGATCATAATGTCATCCGTTTTACTTTCATAAGAGCATCTTTGATTACAGACACCAGTACATTGATTTTCTCACACATTCTGGTAATTCAAAAGGAGGCTCTAAACATTTAGATTCAACTTTTTTTTTTTTTTTTTCAGACTAAGGTTTTCACATTAGTGCATCCTTAATTGAAAATGTTTTCAAACACAAGTCAAATTATTTTAGTTGATCCAGAGTAAGACTCAAAGAATTGAACAAATACATTTTTTTGCTCATACTAAGAACTATTAAAAAAAAATATATATTTTTAAGACTTGATAGGGCCTTTCTGTCACGAGTATTTCTTTTGCTGTCTCTGTGAAAATCAGCCCAAGGTATAAGCCACAGTTAAATAAAAAAAATGCACATGACTGACTTAATAACCATAGCCTTTGAAATTTCTCACATACTGTCTCTACGCACATTCTCCTAAATGTTAGATGATCTAGCAGTGAAATACTGCCATATGATCTAGCAGTTATCTAGCCAGACTGGATCACTATTTCTTGGTCTAGCAATGAGAATGAGGTTGCAGTTTTGTCAGATGGTGTAATGTTAGATGCCACAATTAGGAACAGAAAGAGAAGACTGCTTAGCTTGTGTCTAAACAATTCTGATGCCATGATTGTCCTTACTGACGACCTACTTGATTGTGTCATGGCATGCACACCAAAATTCTCTTTAACAAGAGACCAAGGAATACAAGAAATTGTGTACTACAGTTTTTGCCCTGGCATTCAGTCAGGATGCTGAGGGCCTTCATAAGCCTTAATGGTCCCGACCAGCCTCACCGGGGTCTCCATCCACACCCATGGGCCCAGAAGCTCTATCTAAGCTGAGCTGCGTTAGAAGAGTGCAGGTCTTTAGCTCAGTCCTACTGCTGCATGGTCATAGAATACTTTGATCCAGATTTCAATCAATGACTTGATCTTAGCCTACCTCATCTTATGGACCTGCCTAGTGATTACTGGATCTGATCCTAACCTTGACCTGCAGATTGACTTCACAGTGTGATCTCTGACCTGCTTCATAGCCATGATATTGCATTATGATCTGAACTCTCGGTTGGACTTTGCTATAACCTCTGGGTCTGTCTTTGCTTGCGTACTGTGGGACTGGGCTGTGGCTGTGAGGCCTCTGTCCTGGTTGGCTGGGCATCCCTGTGTTCCCTCCTGGCTCATCTTTTCTTAGGGAGAAGCCCCACTCTTGTTATTCCCTAACAGATGTGGTCTGAGAGAACACAGTGCCCAAGAAGTGGGAAATAGATCCACGTCCTTGGTTTCAGAGATTTGTGCTGTCTTTTAATCTGCTGACACTAGGCAGAAACAAAAGGATATCACCTGGCCCAAAATAAAAGGAGGAAAAATAGGTAAGGGAGGAAGGAAGAATATATTCAGACAAATGTTTTTGGGAGACTAGCTCTAGAAAAAGCACAGGTCTGATGGAAGGTCAGGGTAAAAATGAGACTGGGTGTTGAATAGATCATAAAGGCTGGGATAACAGTGAGGTTGAAATTAAGGGGAAGAGAAATTGTTGGTAAGGAAGAACAAAGCAATGGATGCATGTTGTTGAGATCCCAGGAGGAAAGGAGTGTGTGATCATCTAGGCAAGGAGTTATCATAGAATTACAGAATGGTTTGGGTTGGAAGGGACCTTAAAGATCACTTAGTTCCTGGGAAGGTGGATTTAAAACTCTAAGCCTTCTGGTGATCTGTATGGATATCAATGTGATAACATTTTTTTCCCCTCATTCGCATTCATAAATTTTAGGGAAACACATGCAAGTAGTTTATGTAAGGATTTTCCAGCTAGGAGATGTTCATAATGAAAGAAATGAACTTGTTGGTTACGAAATCTTTATATTGCTTTTGTATTTTTTACTTGGTGACCTATAACTACATGACAGCCCTTCCTTCTGTCTTCTGCACCTTATCCATCTGTTGTCCCTGATGTGGTTTAGGCCCAGCCGGCAGCTGAGCACCACGAGGCCGTTCACTCACCCCTTCCCCAGCAGGACGGGGAGGAGAAGGGGGAAAAAACAAGGGCAAAGCCTCGAGGGTTGGGATAAGGGCAGTTTACTGGGACAGCAAGGGAGAGGGAAACAATCAACAACAGTGCTGATAACAGATATTCACAATGGGTGATAACAGAGAACGATTTACCGAACCAAGGACCGACCACACACTCAGCCTGTCCCAGAACCACGAAACCGCGCCACCCCTCCCCTGCCCGACTAGCCCCCTTTGATGGTGACCATGACATCACATGGTATGGAATAGCCCCCGGCCAGCTTGGGTCACCTGTCCTGGCTCCTTGGGAAATTAACTCTATCCTTGCCAGAACCAGGACAGTCCTGTTCTACCCCTCCTCTGCATGACACAGAGCTTTGGTCTCATTCAGCCCAAGGAGCAGCTCTAGAGATGATTCATGATTTTGGGCAGAAGGAAGACATTGATAGATACAATCTCTAATTCACTAGCTGAAAAAAATTGGAAAATGTGTAATCAATATGGCAGAGGACTGAAAGAAGAGGAAAAGACAGTCTTAGAGTAATTGAATGATGTCTTTGAGAATTGGATTATGTTTCACTATGCCACAGAGTTCCTCTGTGATGTTAGGTAAGTCACTTAAACCAAATGTTTTTACAGTTGTAATAAATTGATATTAATCCTCATTTTCTCAGTTTCCAACTTCATACCAAAGAAGTCATATCTGCAGAAATGTGAAGTACTGCAGACATCCTAAAGCCAATGTGAACTGGACTAGGAACACGCAGAGCTGTGTAATGAAAATTGGCCACTTGGAATTAGTGGTTACCTTTGACATTAATCTTAATTAAATACTTCATTATAATGTATCTGCAGAACGAGGACAAATTAAGGTTGCACAGGCAATTCTGAATACTGGCATTTCTTAGGTCTTTGATTTTTCAATTTTAGTGATGTTAATATGTCTTTGTATATCTGTTTGGTCATTTCTTAGAATTCAGTTATGTGCTTTTCTTACTTTTTGTATTAGCTTATTAGCTTTGATTTAGTTACTCTTTTGAAATATTTGCCTAACGTTTTTAAATCTGTTATATCTCAGAAGTGTAATCATCACAAATGAAGTCAGTGAAAGTTTCAGGATTTTTTTTTCCCCTGAAGAGTGTGAATCTCTTGTGTTAAGCCAATAAATCACAAATGAACACAGACATTATGATTACTAAGATAAATAATGACTTACATTGCTAATTTTTACTAGCCCAAAATATGGAACTGACCTCACCCATCTTTGGAAGAAAAATAGTTGAAGTATATTTGGAAAGAAATGAAACTGAAAGAATTATGCAAAATACAGCAACTTAGTTTCTGTTGAACTGTACTTCTTGTTTCAGCATAGGTGAGAGGTGTTTGTTACTGTAATTGCTACATTATTTTGCAAGTAAAACTTGTAATTGTTTTTGAGCAGAACATTGTTATTTGTGATCATATTGAAATGTATGTGAATCACAGAAACCTATGAAATACATATATTTATAAGTTTGCCAAATTTATTTTTATGATGAAATCTACCAGAGGTGAAATTCTGGTTCTAGACCTGCAGTATAACAAGCCCTGTTAGTATGCTGTTTAATGAACAAGCAAAGAAGTGAACATGGCATATTTTTAAATGCTCCTCTTCTACATAACGATGCAGTAAAGTGTTTCATTATATCACTTGCCATTGTGATATAGGACAATCAAGTCAGACAGTTTGTGGCTAGGTGGAAAATAGAATTAAAAATAAAAGAAAATATATGTTGCAGTATCTGCAGCCATTAGGAGGTGCAGTATTTGTTTTCCCATAGAAAAATTATGATTCAGGAGATTTAATGGGTTAGTATCCATAATACAAGTGCTAGTGCAGTGAGATACAAGCGTTATAAAGGAAAATATTTGTGACAGAGGAGTACAATAAACTATTAAAAGGTTTTCAAGGTGCTTGTACTTGTTAAAGCAAATCTGAGTTCTCTGAAAATCACAGAAGTGTTTTGTGGCAAGTACATTTGGTTGCCATTAATACTTCAGTTGTTAGGTGATGGTACTAACAGCACTTTAAAATAGTGATATAAAAAACAAGATTTTTGCTTCTTATGGGTCTAAGTTATTTCTTGAGTTTTTCTATTAATATCAGGGCTGTGATGTAGCCTATTGTCAGTAATTTTTTAAGTGACAGACAATAAGAGTAAAATGAGTTAGACGGAAAATCAGCCCTTGCTAGAGGCTGCGTATAGAACTAGTGTTAAATAGGGACAGATACAAAATGTAATTTTTAAAATTGTTTTTCTGGATTTCAGTTGTCTGAAATGTTTCACTTAGAACAGAGATTCTTCTTCTCTTCCTGAATTGATTGGATTATGCTATGTCTCATTTTTTAAGATCAGAATGATTTTTACAGTACCAAGCTATGGAAAATCGCTAAGTACAACTATGCTGTGTGTGTACTCTTAGTTTTTCCTGTGACAGTATAAAGACTGAAGTTAACAAATGATAGCTGAGCATTGGGCTATCCACTGGAGGCTGGTTTCTTGCCTACAGCAGAACTCAATTTGATTCGCTTCTATATTTATAGCTTTTGCATTTTACAGAGGGCAAAACAGGTTAATTAAATAATTGCAATATTTCACTTTAACAATATACAATAACTATTTATTATATAAAAGGCAAGTTGAAGAAAAAATAAGAAACATTATTTATGTTCAGTTCAGGCACCTGCTACATGAGGAATGTGGAAGGTAAGAATGGATACTTTTCCAATATTCATACTCCAAAGTACATCTTGATGAAAATATGAAAATGGTTCAACATATCAAAACTAATTATCATTATAGCATTCTGAAATACATGCCTATCTTTCCTAAAAAAAAAAAAAAAAAATCTTGATTTTTATTTCAGATATTTACAGAAGATTAAACTGAGGGAGTAGCGATTCTCTTTGTTCTCTATAATTATTTCACATATGACATTTCCAAAAGTGATGACAGATTGTAAACAGGCACCAAGTTTACTAAATGATTCAACAGAATCTGGGAAGATGCGATTCATTCTTTTTGTGCCTCCTATGTACAACCATACTCTGAGGTTGTTAACCATGCGTGTATATAAGACAATTTGAAGTTTGCGGTAGTTGGAATATGTGGCTTTCATTTACATAAAAGTTTATGTACTTTTCTTATGTCCTGTTCGGGTGTAGTTGAGTGTACTCCAGTACTGCTGAAGAAATTTTGATTCTTGATTGTTCAAGTACTTGGTTTCAGTCCCTGCACCTTGAAGTAGATTTCTAATGTTATGGAATCAACTTCAAGAGTGATGTCCCCTTGGGAATGAGCCTAATCTGTAATTGCAATGTGATTTATGTGTGTACATTTGCGGAAGGGAAGCAAATGGGGTGTTACTCATGGAAAGTATTCGTACAAACACAGAATTTGGAGGGATTTCATTACCAAAAATTCTCATGCAACTAGTTTGGAAGCCAAGGTGATCATGCAGCTGACTATTGCTGAGCATTTCAGACTGTTCAATGTACCATAGTTATAGTAGTTGGCAATTTGAACAATGGACCTTTCCTCCATACCCAGCGAGAGGTCAATGAGTGTAGCCATTGTCTTTAATTTCCTTTATAGCTGACCAACATAATGCAGTAGTTGATCAAGAGCATAATCCCAGTTGTTTCAAGCTGACCCTGAAGCCACTGCAAGTGAAGGCACTAGAGCAATCTGGAACAACTGCCAAGCAACCATATTTTCCTGTAGCTGCTAGGTCCAGTTTTCTTTCCAAGCTGAAGCATGTTCATGAATTTTCTGGCCTTCACTGCAGTATATTTACCAAAGTATAACTTTTGATCTCAAGTTTTCATGCAAGTTATCACATCCAGAAGTTTTACATAGTCACTTATATTAAAGTACACCATTCATTAATCTTTTACACTGAGAACAGTACCAAAATTAAAAAGGCAAAGGAGTTTCCAGGGCTTTTAACTTAACCTTGTGAGAGCTATGCTCTCTAGTGTGTTTTGGCCTGTTTCTCTCTAGGGATTTTAGGGAAATGTTTGCTGTGTGTGGTTTTGCAGTTCATGGTGTTTCTAAGGAATCACTTTAGCCTCTTTAACCTATGGCTGTTGGACTCCACCACTCCTTTGAGAGGTTAGGCAGTCTAATTCGATAAAATGATGTGAGATCTTCATGATGATCATTTTGACAATACTCTGATAAGGGACCCAGTCAATACATTGCAAGTTCCAGTGAGCATTAGATCTTTGACTATCACTGTGCAACAATTCATTTACATTTAGCTAACACATTTATCTGTACTATATAAACTAACATATAAAGTCAGCTTAGTTGAAATTCTGGTTGTTATCATTAGTCATTCACTCTTGGTTACAGCCATGAGTAAGGCTGAAGATTGAAGATTTTTATTATGTCATCTGATACAGAAATCAAGTGTCTGACACTTTGAATTGTGCCAACATAAGTGTTTTGTTTGTCATCATAGACTATAAGTTTCATTTCCAAATACGACCATGAAATAGCTCTTTCTGTCTTCATTTTCATTTTGTAGTGTTTTCATAGTCTCATAGTCTGGCTCTATGGATTGGTAGTATGTGTAGCAAAGTTGGAGGTGTGTATTCTGTGCTTACAGACATTCACCACAAGGATGTGACCATTTTAAAACTAATTCTATAGGATGAATTACCTGATTATACTCCCTGAGGTCCATGTTAGTCCATGCTAGTTTATGGATAATGAAAAAAATGAGAAGTAAAAACCAAAACCAAACCAAAACCAATCCCATTCTCTGAGTTTCTTGAAATTCAAATATATTAATGTTTTGTGTCTTTAACAGGTTTTGTCACATCAAACAAGAGTGAGATAATCTTTCCACAGGTTTTGTAGAAACAGAAAATATTGGCTTGGTTGGGTGACCCTCAGAACACCATTAATGTTGCTTTTCCAACCTTTTAGTCATTCAAACATTTGATTACCAAGCTGATGGTATTAACTGCATATGCATACTTCTGAGAGAAGATGAGGAGGATGTTGCCATATTCCTTTTCATTAAGACATCTGTTACTGAAAGTACTTCTGTACTGTAAGGGAAACAAATAGCTAGATAAATGAACTATCTACATAAATATTAAGAATGTGCAGGATGTTTTTGCATTTCAGAACGTATAATTTAGGTTAAATTTCTACATGGATTTGCAATGTAAAAAACATTTTCATAGAACGATGCTGGCCTGTATTTTAACAAAGCATACAGATAACAAGGCATATAAACTTAGCCAAGTTCATGAACTGAAGAGCCTTTCTACGAAAATCACAGACACCATTCCTGTGCTTAAAACTATGCAGACACTTAGCTACTTTTCTAAATTCTGACTGTATGGAAACTTTAAGGTGTGCTTGCATTGATGTGTTTTATTTTTGATCCTGCGTGCTGCTACAGTGAATCTCCAGATCATCCTCACTTACTGTGCTTTGTGTAGCATCATGGAGTGGTCTTGGAAGTGTACAAACAGGATTTCATCTGTGTGAAACGAAATCATAATGCAAGCTTGAGAATATATTTTACGCGCTTCACTAGCTCATGGACGTTTAATACACAAAGCCGGACTACAACTACAGTTAGTCTAAGAAATCCCTCCTCACCCATTTGCTTATAATATTTTCAGAATGAACAGTTTTGTTGTGTGGAGCCATTCTTATTGTGTCTTGTTACTCAGTAGCATATACATAGCCTTACTGACAAGAATTTCTTCAAATGAATTGAATTCTATCAATTTAATGATTGAAAGCATAATGGGGTTTTGGTGCATTTTAGAAATACAGGAGGGAAAAGAAAAAACATTAGATTTGCAAGGATTTTTGTGGACCTAGAATGAAATTTTCCTCCTTCGTTGACAACTGAACTTTCTGAACTTCAGTAACCTTCAGAAGGTTACTTGTACTAAATGAAATTGCTTTCAACAACCTGTGTTTTCTATAGTTTTGAATTTTTCGCAGACTATGGGATTCTGTAAATGAGTTAAATTCCCCCTTATTTTCAACAGAGGAAAATCAAGAACTATCAAATCCTGGATTTTCCAAGTAGCAGTTGAAACTCATTTCAGTCTCAGTAGGAAAACAAGCATTTTGCTATTTCTCCCAGTGAAGGTAGCCTAAGCTTTTCCCCTGTTCTCACTGTGCTGCTTGGGTCATCACCACCTGGAAAGACCTGTCCTGTTGCCACAAGCAAGTTGTGACTAAGTTCTACTTGACACCCTGTTTGCAGAAAACTATCACTTGACCAGAAGCAGAGCATCTTGGAAAGTTGATTAAAATTCTGCAAACTGGAAAGGAGTATTAAGAATAGTACGCAGGAACACTACGGACAACATCAAATAATTTTAATAAATACAATTTAGAGCAAACAAATAATAGATGTATGGACAAAATAGCTGAATAGGGGGCGAATTTAAGGCTAACAGCTAAGTGTTAAATGTTTATAAGAAAAACACATGTTCCTTGATGCTGTCTTCCTCCTTAGCATCTTCTTGAAGAGAATGGTACAAGCCTGGTTGAATGTTGTGGGATGGAAGCTTTGATACTATAGCACCGAGCAGGTTAAACAAAGCACTTTTTCTTTAATTTCCTTTTGAATGGAGAAAAGCCCTCTTTCAATTACAGTGGGAATTTTGGTTTGGAATCTCATTTGTTTCCTGAAAACAGTATCAGATTGGAGCTGTAGCTCAGGTGGTGATTCTCTTTCTTTCTCGCTTTGTGTGTCTCTTGTCTCTCTCTCTCTCTCCTGCAGAAATTGTGGCAATTCTCACAGCAGAGTTTAAGACTGTCACTCCACTGACCTAGAAATTTGGCAAGACCTTCTTAGGGTACGTATTCTCTTCCTCCTTCCAAATTCAGTCCTATATACTGATACACTCAAGTTTCCCTCCCACTTAACTTGTAGTGGACAAGCTAACAAGCCTATAAGTTGTTTGTGCTGTTGTCATTTACATTTCATGAAGAAACCTCTATGATAATCCCAACAAGAAATGATAAATTTATATTTATAAGAAGCAAAGTTATTAGAAGATAATAGGGATATGGATGAGACAGTTCCAATTATAGCTTGGTTTTATTCAAAATACAGTCCTTACCTGCCTAAAACTTCATTCATAAAACTAGACAGACTCAGAAGTAGTCAAGCTTATATAAGGGTATGTATGCTATAGCCTTTTTTCCCAAATCCAGTGTGTCTTTTCTATCAAGTCCAAAGAAGCTTCATTAAATTAACAATATGACAAAATGTTTGGATTGTAATATCTAGAATAATTTTTCTATATCGACAGGTAATGCTTTTTCCGTTTACTGCAGAAAGTACAGATTTTTCTTGAAGAAGACCCAGCCTTTAAATGTACATATAGCTCTCTGTTTCTTTCTACTTTTCAAATTTCCAAAAGCATGACTTTTGACATAAAAATGCTCATACAGTAGCATGAAGTAAATTCATTATCTTGAAATATATTGCCCTGAGTCTACTATGTTATTTCTACTGATATCAGTTAAGATAGATAAACTTTACTCACATTAAAGTAATAACATTACACTTGAGATATTTTAATTTGTAAATTCATCAACTAATATTAGTGAACATTTCATGAATAGGAAACAATAAGTAGTCCACAACTGAGCAATTGAGTTGTCCTGTACTTCACTGGTGTTACTCCTAGTTTATATAAGTTTATGCACAAGAAGAATCAGCCAAAGTACATGATATTTTTTTGTGAAGGAAATAATTGATATGGAAAATGTATTTATGTTTTTAATTGTTTGGCATTTGCATTCTTAGGTGCATAAGGCATCTACTACTGTTCATTATTTCAACATTAGACTGTGCAATTCAGTCTTTTGACTATTGTATTGACAGACTAGATATTGGTCTACATTGGTTTAAGAAGGACTTCCCTTTCTAAGTGGTGTCTGCGTGACCTTTTGTTATGGAAGAGTGTTGTTAAAAGCATGTCCTGAATATGTCAGTTGTATAATACAACTGACATTTAGTATCTGTCCCACTTGAAAAAGGCTTAGCAATATATAGTCAGCAATGCACAGATGCATCATCCACCTTCCACATGACTTCATTGAAGTTCATGCTTACACGATCAGAAATTTCTCTGAAATTGCCAAACTCTTCTTTTTTAGTATGAATTTGTCCATGATCAGGCTGTCATTTGGATTTACCAACTTCTCTCCCATCTGGTGGTAGTTTTCAGTATTTAATTACTTTTTCCTATGATATTGCTCTTTTATATTTGTTGAGAATTTCTCTGCTTTCCATTTCAGGAGCTCAGCATGTGGAGAGAATGTGTTGTGTTCAAATTCTGATACTGCAAATGCTACATAGGCAGACCTCTGGTAGTCTAAAAATTCCATATCTGGAAATTAATCTTTATAGCATTCAACAATAAAAGTTGCTGTTGATTTTGGTATAGATACTATTTTTGAAAAAATAGAATAATAAACTGTGGCAAATGATGCATTTCTAAAACAGGTATGCAGTGTTTCTAATGTCAGGAGTCCTACACATATGAAGTGGGCTCCTCAAATAGTAACCGTTGCCTAAAAATCAGAGCCTGTGTCATACACATGTATGTGTCATACACATATGCACATGTCAGAAAGAGGAATATTAAAAGAAAAACAATCTGTTTTTCTACTACTCTAGCTGATACTTGAAATTCAAGAAAGTTTTCAGGAATGCACCTTAGCAACCTAAAATGTAAACAAGCGGAAAAGGAACAGTTTATATTTCCTGATTATTTAAACTGACCAAAAAGGATGTGAAATGACAACCTAGAGCTGTGTATGTTTCATGCTTTGGGGAGAAAAATGTTTTTTTGCTGATCTGAAATAGGTGGGAATAGTTCTAGTCTGGCAGTAGTAATGGACACATTACTACTACACAGGAAGAACAGTCATTAGTAGTCACAGAACTAATCGCTACTAGGAATGACTCATAAAACTTCAAGTTATAATTGCTTAGATACATCCATATGAAGAAAAAAAGAGAGAAGGTAGAATGGTACTTAAAAATTTCAATTAATGTACAAGACTTCTGCTTTAAGGTTATGTAGTCAAGAATATTGTTGTGAATGGCTTGGTATTTGTGGGGAAATCTCATGGAAGATCAGAAAATTAATGGAAATCCAATATCCCCATGCCATTTAGGTCCCTCAGGATGACTAGCTCAAAGAATTTTAGTGTTTCTCTTACTTTGTAGTTTTTTTCCAAAGTAAGACCTAAATTCTCTTACCTATTTGAATGGAAAATACTTTTGATTCTCTGCATCCCAGTGGTTTCCTTCACAAGTTTTTAGTTCTAGTGAAAGGGACAAGGGCTATACAAAATATCCAAATAGATTTTTGCTATAATAATACTGCAGAGGAATATCTTCTGCCTTATATGTGATGCATCCATTTATGCAGTCCATAATTCAGTATGTTTTTTCACTCATTAAATAGTATTCTGAAAGGTATAGAACTTTATACACTGCTTCCTGAGAACTTCTGCTTGTTTAGTGTTGTATAACTTATTACTGTAGAGAGGGTACAATAGCTTGTCCTTTTTTTCCTTTCTTTTTTTGGCCCTGGGCTTGTTTTCTTACACTTCTCTACACTGCATTGCATGTCATTACTGCTAGCTTTTCCAGCACTTTCTGACTTATACTGTCTTTTTTTTTCATGTTGATTCACCCTTCTTCATTCTGTGTTTTGTTATCAACATGTTTTAGCAACTTACCTCTCGTTCTTTATCAATTGAACAAAATAGGCTGTAATGGTCTTGTGGCACTCCTTTAGTAACCTCTTTCCAACTCTAACTGTTTTCCCAATATATATTAATTTAGCCGCTGTATATCATTAACTATATGATCTCTTGAAGCTAACAAAATCAAAAAGCATGTTTTATATTGGGGAATAATGTACTCTAACAAACTTTGCTGAAAGCTTTTACTTTTTCTTTTTCTTTCCATATCCATATGTACTACAGCCAGTACCTCTCATCCCCAGATAAGATTCTTTTTCCATATAGCTGCTTTTTTCTATTTCGTGCTTATTAATCTTACAATTAAATGTAACACAATAACAGTAAAACTAGCATAATAATATTTCTCTTCCTAATGATTCAAAGCCTTGGGCAAATGCCGAGGATAATTTACTGATGTCTTTGTGGAAGTCTATTGTCCTGGTATCCTTTTCGTATCTCCTCAGCATGATGCCAGAATTCCTAGCTAGTACCGCTTTCAAAGGTACTAAATGAGTAAAAGATGCAGCATATGTTCAAATCTAAGTGTTTTAACATAAACCCATTAGCTCCTGTGGCCTTTACATGAATTTTTCCACTGAAGTGGGGCTACACTCCTGCGCTGTTCCATGTGACTGGATGTTCTGGTCCATGTGGGATAATATGATTGATTAGGAGCTATGCAAGTTTATTCTTTAACTGGAACTTGCTGAAATATCTGCTTTATTACTCATCCCCTGAATAACAGAAAACAAAATATGAGAGAATAATATTTGCTGTTCAGTGTACAGAAACAATACCTATATATTTTTCATCTATTTGTATGGAATCTTGCTATCTCTTCACAGAAAAGGAAAATGCTACCTTGTGTGCTGGCTGTGGACTGTTTTAAATATTGATGTGTTAAGCTCTGTACAGCCAGCAACCCAGTATGTAGACTGTCTTAGTTTGAATGGAGGCTCCAGCTAGCCGCTGTATGCCATCAGTGTTTGGACTGGTTGTACAGAGAACGTGACATAAATTCTTGCAGTGCCTCTCAGCCAGCCAACACTTCTCATTTAGAAAAATAAATTTCTATAACAGTAATACCATACTCTTAACTCCTTTGAACAAAGTTCTGTCAAGTGGTAGTAAATAGAAAAAATAATAGATAAAATAATAAATTCTGATTTAATTAATTCGTTTCCTACTTCTCCAACTAGTAATATGGAATGGCCAAGAGAACTGAGGAAAAAAAGTTTTCATTTAAAACCGTATCAAATCACAAAAATAAGATTACCTCATCATTCAGTCACCTTGCTTAGATCTGGGAGGTATAAATTGAAACAGGAAGATTAGATTCTTCCACTTTTTGCAGATTAAGTTTTGCACAAGTGTTACAGCCGCTGTTTAATTTCATACTACTGAGTACTTTCATATGGGTTGTCTCAAACATTATTTTTCATTCTGTAGGGAAGAAACAGCAGAAAAAAATGATGAAAAGTGGGTATATAGGTTTAACCAGTATAAGCAATTTCAATTTATTTGGTTTTCCACAGAAGTAAAGATGATTTGTAGTGCTGAGTTCCAAATTAGAGCAATTTATGACCAATCTTTCTCATTTTCATTACATGACAGGAGATCACTTAAAGTGGGAAAACAAATAATTCCAGTGTCCTGATGTCCAGAGAGCAACAAAACAAAGCCAGTCTAGGATTTGTTAGTGCTTTTCAAGACTGCATAATCTACACAAGATTACATCTGAAGACCATCTAGAAACTTGGGTTATTACAGAATGTGGTTACTGACTTGTTACATTTTAGCATTCTATACCCTGTACTGCTTTCTACTTGATTCTGTTATACAAAGCCCTAATGCAAGTTATTTCTTTGTGCTTTTCCTCCCTGTTTTTGCTATCCCAGCTGAAACCAGGACACACATCCAGTTTTAGCCTGTTCGTATGAGAGAGCTGAAAACTGCATAGGAGGGTTCTAAGATGGCACTGAGGTTCCTTAGTAGCATCTAACAGAATCACCCTTAGTAACTTAAGAATCATCCTCTGGGCAGTGATACTAAAAAGGTCCTAAGATGGCTTGGGAATCGAGTAGACAATTGATTTGCAATAGGTAGTAGATTTAGATGTTGTCTGATATGGAGATATAGTATGTTACATCATAATATGCTGTTCCTAGTTAGCAAATAATGGTAAAATCTGTTCAGAAATGTGTCAAGTGTTTACAGATAGGAACCGTCAATGGGATTTATTAAAATTTTTATTTAATTGTTGAGTATTATGCATGCACTTAATTTATGACTGTAGATGTAGACAACTTATCTTGGTTTCAGCAACTGCTTATCTGTACAGTGATGAAAGACATAAGCTGTTAATAAATACAAAATAAAGAAAGTCCAGGCTTGAATGAAAGCAGCTGATGGAAGAACAGAAAGTCTGACTTTTCATGTAGAAATCTAGAAATATGGGAATTACCCACTTATGTCATTCCAGAGTTCCATCCATCTCAGTCTCCTGGTTTCAACAATGGCCAGTGGCGAACGTCCAGTGAAAGAGGGCAAGGCTGACAATATGAAGATCTTTCTCATGATGCGTTCCTCCATTTCCTAGGAATCACCAATTTAGGAAATTCCTGAGAAATTGTATGAAATGTATCAAAGCCAACTTGTTAACATCCTCTCAATGGAGTTTTTTCTGCAACTGTCTCTATTCTGTGGCAAAATCATCCACAGTTTTGAATGTGTGGTATAAGTCATACTCTTTGTATTAAGCTTATTTCTTGTTCTTGTTTTAAGTCTACTACCTGATAATTTCATTGGATGAGTAACACTTTACTCAGTTCATCACCCCTTCACGATTTCCTCACACCTTGGACAAACGTTCCTTCCCTCCTCTCCAAGCTAAGCGGTCCCATTCTGTTCAATCTCTCTTTGGTAAGAGACCATCCTGTGCCTTCAATCTTCCTATGACTTGTTCTGTATCTTTTCCAGTTATTCTGTATGTTTTTTGAGAAACAGTGGCCAGATAGTATTCAAAATGTGGGCACCCATAGATTCATATGGTGGCATGTTGTGGTTTTGTTTTGTCCTCATTTCCTTTCCTGATCTTTTCTAACATTGCTTTGTTGCGACTTAACAGTGACTATCAGTGTTTCGATAGAAAAGCAGGCAGTGACTAGGCGATGCCTGAATGGAAATTGCTTATCTGTGTATTTCTATGCATATGTTGGGGGAAAGGGGAGAAAGGGGCTGTCTTTGTATATAATATGTAGGAGGTGGTTTGGTTTCTGCCACACATATATTCTTCTGCATTTACTGTTACTGAATTCCATTTCCCATTTTACTACATTGTTTTGTATGAGATTTTTCTGTAACTGTTAGGAATCTGTTCTAGCTTTGACTCTTCTGATTAATTTTGCATCACCAAGGGCTTTGCTGCATCATTATTCATCCATCCAGTCCTCTGTAAGCAAATCATAGTCATGTTTTCTTTCCGTATAGTCCTGGAGTATCCCACTTTCCAAGGCTGCTCTGTTTCTACTACAATACTGTTTTTCCTGGGAATTTATTCTGCCCTCCACTGTTGTTTATCTGATTTTTCATGCTATATTTGTGTGTATTTCATATTGTAAACAATATTTTATTCATTTTAAAAAAAAAAACCACCACATTTTCCCCAGGCAGTATCTTCGATGCTGTGCTTAATATTGTGATAGGTTTTCTGACATATTGCAGTTTGTATCAGTTAAATGGCACATTCTTTTATCTCATGACACTTAACTCACATTTTATTTTACTACAGGCTCCCCAGGGAAGTGGTCACAGCACCGAGCCTGTCAGAGTTCAAGGAGTGTCTGGATGACTCTCTTGGTCATATGATTTAGTTTCAGGTAGTCCTGCAAGGAGCAGGGAGTTGGACTCGATGATCCTTATGGGTCCCTTCCAGCTTGAGACATTCTATGATTCTATGTTTTATTTGACTGAAGTTTCATATGTAGGGCAGTGAGAAGGATTAATTTGAACTTCAGTAACTCTGTTCAGAAACTGAACATTTCAATTACTTACCAGTATTTTGAAGGGGGACCTCTGTCTGATCAAGACTCAACATTTTTAAAATGGGGAACTCCTTCATATCAAGGCTTAATAAAGTACTGTGGTTCTATACCTTGCTTTCTCTAGAAATGCTTTCTCAATGTGTTTCAGTAGTGTAGGAAAAAGATTATCTGTGGGGTTTTTTTCTTTGCTTCTCTAATAGTAGTTTTAAGTACATAATATGCATTATATTACCTTATATAATTACTACTGGAGAAACAGAGAAAATATACTCTACGTTTTGAAAGTGTAAGAAGATATAACCTTAAAGAATGCTTTTATTTACATTAAGATATTGCAAATCACCTTATTGTGTCGAGAATAAATTGTTGCTACAACCTCTTTCCACTTAGTTTTCTCTTCAGCTGTTTTGCATATTTACTAGCTTCTTATCAGAGATACTTTGAATATAATTTTTAAATAGGAAAATAAATATTTTCCTACTTTTTCTATCATGATAGATGTAAAGGAGCACATTTTCTGCATGGTGCACAGGGAGTTAGGCATGCAATTTGCATTAATAATGAACCATGCAGAAAATTTACCCTTGAGAGGTACATGTATAGACATCACAAACATTAATCATTAAAGTTGTCCAGCATTCCTGAACTACTTTCTAATCTAAAAATTATAATATATATAAGAATTTAATTTCACATTGAAATGGTTGGAATTCATCTGGTTCATCTTGCATAAAGAAATGACATTGTACAGTCAGGAAGGCTCTCTCCTCTGTCGTGTCTGCCATGGAGTTTAGTGAGCAGACAGACCTACCACTCCCCTTACATATGAAACTCGTTCAATACTACTGTTTACTTTAAGATTTCTTACATGTGCTTTTCAAGCAAGTATTAAGCTTATTATTTTTCCTGTCAGAATACAGGTCTGGTGGTTTATTAGGGAGTCTATAAAACTTGGATCTGTCACTTCATATATAAAGTACTTCTCTCAGGAATTTGCTAGAATATGTCAATACTTTCTATACCTAGATGTGAGTACAGAGGTGCTTGTTTCCTTCCCTCCCTATCTAACAAGCTATCCCTCTGCATAGTTAGCCAACAATCCTGTAAATATTAATGTATATACTTCCCACTGTAAGAAGTGTTACTAACTTGAATAGGATGCACAGCAATAAAGTTGAAACTACATGTTAAAATTTGAAAGATTAGGGCCTTTGGCTTTCAGTAGACCGGCAAGGTCTGTGACAAAATCCTGTGACCTTGCTGGAAAATACTGTTTTCTTTTGGTGACTCACATTTGTAGGTGTCCCTTTACTAGACTCAAATAGAAAGAAAATATAACCATCTTTTTAAAAGTGAAAATATCTCAAAACAGTTTAAAGACCTAATTCCAAAAAGTAGTACATATCTTTTTTTTTTTTTTTTTTTTTTTTTTCCCCCAAAATGTCTGCAGACTGTGTTTGAAGCAAAGTTAGTATCTGCAGTGTCTGAAGAGGTAGCTAGAGCAATCTGAAATTAGTTTATGAAGCCATGTTCTTATTTCATATGTCTTGTTCTCTTTACATAGGTAAACTGAAGTTGAATACAAATAACCTTTTCTTTGAATCTGTATTAAAAAGTGGGCTTTCATTGCATTTTGTGTGGACTTGCATTAAACTTCGTTTCTGGCAGTCATGAAAACTGAGGTTTTTGAAAAAGCTTACCATTAGTGTTAATATAGCTTACATTAATTACAGCACACAAAAGCGTGGGGTTTTATACCTGTCCTGGTGACATAACATTTGATATCTTACTTACTTACAAACTATGGATTCTGTATTAGACCTCATAGTTTGATTGGCTGATATCTTGAATGACAATGAGGTTTCAGCTTTTTTGGAATGTTTCACATAACTGGTAAAAGAATTCAAATAGAAACATGGATATTTAAGAGTGGATGGTTTTTTGCAACTATGTTGTATTTGGTGAAAAAGCCCCACATTTAAACTTTCTCAGGTGAGAAGGGTGCAACAATTTCCATAAGTGTCCTTGATTTTGGGGGCTATCACTCAGTTTAGTCTTAAAGCTACCACTTTTCCGCACTGTCTTTTATTCTCTAGCTTTTAGACTTTTACTTCAGAACAGAAAGAAGAAAAAGTTATAAACAATATCCTGCTTTTGAGTGCACCCCCTTCCTCTTATAATATTATTGCTTTCCCTCCAACTTGGGTTGGTTTTGTTGAGCTAGACTGAACGAGAGCACAGGGGCACGCAGGTGCTTGAAGACAACATCAGTCTTTCTGGAAAAGAACTCCCTTAGGAAAAAAATCTTGATGAGATGAATGGAATTGATATCAAACAATTCAGACTTGACCTTAACCAGTACTTCTTTTCTGGCTAACCACTTTCTTCATACCACAAGAGCAAGCATATGTTTGGGATGAGTAATGCTGTGTAAGTTCCCAAATTCTGAGCTGGCCATCACTGGAGAGTCAAGCAATAACAGTGACCTCCAGGTAGCATCATTCTCAATTGCTCTGAGACTTATTTAGGAAAAATGACAAAATAGTGCTGTTTCTCTGATAGCAGACTAGTCCGAATACTGTACCTCCTATTTCAGTGAGTTACAGAATACTACACATGCTCCAGTGAGTCTCAGTGAACAGAAGGGAGAACTAAAAAAGACAGGCGAATAACATTTAGCAGTTTAACTGCCTATAATCTTACCACAGTTTTAACAGATGGCTTTCATAGTGTTACTGTGCATCACTAAAAAGCTGGCATATAACCTCAGCGCATTTAAATTCCAGTATTGTGTTAAATACATGGTGTATTCACTATGTGGGAGTGTGCATATAAACATATTACCTGCCTGGAAGATACATCATATGAAAAGTCAGCATTGACAATTCTTGTGATAACATCATAACTCTCTTGGTGTTAAGTACTAGTGTATCTTGCTAAGACACTAGCAAGATTCCTGCCATCCATTCATACAACTGCTTTTGGTTTCTTAACCGTGCACCAGCCTTCATGCCCCTGGCCATTATATCCCAAGACAGACTTGTTTCAGAGAAATAATAGGAAAAAAAATCTTGAAGAGACCCATCTTTCTACTAGCCGTAATGCTGTTTGTATTTGTGCCTCCTGTAAGATGTGTAGTTTCATACATCAATGCTTAAATACGGGCCTGTTGTCAGCAGCATGTGTTTCGTGGTCACTCGGAGGAGGAGAGGTGTTAGTGCTGTACTACATTAAGAGCATAGCAGGGTCAGTTCTGTACATGTTAGTGCAATCACACCGGTTACAGATGTTTAAAGCTTCCTGTAGGTGGAAGCTTTAACTTCTGTTATGGTTTCAAATAAGGGAAGTAGAGGCAATAGGTAAAAGTAGACCAAAAGGCAATAGCTAGCTACCTGTCCTGTAAGGAGAAAGCAGGAGTACCTCATGCTGTAATACTGGATCCAGACTGAGCAAATGAGACTAAGAAACATTGTGGGGGACATAGACAATAGAAAAACAAACGTGATGGATATGGAGTTTAGAAAGACTCACTGCATTCTTGCTACATTTCTTTTTTAGTTAGTAATAAATACGTATTTTACTACTTTTTAATTTTATGTATATGTGGTTGACCGAGACAGCATAATTAGCTACACAGAGTTATCAGTGTATTTGTGTATGGGGAAGCTTAGGAAATGCACGGGGAACTTCCAGCCCCTCTCTGGTGGATTTAAGTGTGTGCGGTGTGTGTCAAACTTCTAAAACTATAGCCGAAGAATCAAAGATAAGCCTGAAGGATTCTCTTTCAAGAAATTGTAGTGAAAATGTCCCCTAGACTTTTGACGTCTAGGTGCATCTTTCCTCCAGCTTTATAACAAGCCAGTCCTGGCAACCCTTCCTGCAAAGCTGGCAGCCACGTTGAGCGGCGCTGTCACAGGATGTTACCTCTTCGGTAGAAACAGTTCCCAGTGGAACCAAAGCCACCCTGGCATTATGGAGAGAAATTGCACCTCTGCTTTCTTTTAAAGGTGTAACTGAGGTTGTCTTGGGAAGTGATAATTTTCCACTGTGTCCTTTAAAACGGAAACCAGATTTCTACTGTTATATTCTGTTTCAAAAATTTGAGACCAAAGGGAAGAGATAAAAAAATGTCATGGTCAGGGAAAGTTGGCAGAAAAAATAAAGTCAAAGAGGACTTATGTGGGTGTTCAAACATGCCGTAGAAACACCAAGAGAAAAACTGCTGCTCACACTGCTGCTCTCATTGCCTTCCATTCATCTGTTTTCCTTCCTTATTTTCTTTTCAGAATTTCCCACTTACTTTCTGAAGCACAGAAAACCATGACCAGTTCCCTAAATGCCATCTTCATTTCAATCCAGTGAATTTAATTGGAAGTAGCACTCAATGAGTTGAAAAACAAGTACAGCCCCAAACCCAGTGCTAATACCAGTGGGGCTTGGTATACGCAGAGAATTCATTGCATGAAGCTCAGCAAAGGATCAAGACTAAAATTATTAGTTAGGCTGACTTGAAGAATGTGGAAACTGATTCTGCAGTGACCCAATTTGTATGAAGCCTGCCCTGTGAAATTGCACATAGGCAGGGAGTAAAGTTATTTGTAAGACTAGACAATTTTCAGATTACTGGGCCACTTGAATCAAAAATATCATCTTTGTGAGAGAATTTTTAAGTCCAGTGAAATCACCAATAAAAGAAACACCAGAAGATCCATCATCACACTTTTTTTATGTGTTAAAATTCTTACAATGAAAAACTCACAATAGGTGAAAAACCTAAATCTAAAATAGTTAGGAATTCCTATTTTTATTAATTTTAATTATTTCTGTAACTAGAAATGCCACTAACTAAAAAAAGACTGTAACACATTGTATTGTATTTTGATGGTGCAAAAAAGGTGATGTCACTGTGTGAGAAGGGCTGGCAAGGATTTGTAGGAGGAAAGAAGTTAGGAATAAAGAGGAATAATGTATTCATCTATAGTTGAAAATAATGTTTGCTTTTTTTTGATAATTCAATTGTCCCAAGTGTGAATTTCACCTTTTGCCAACTCAATATGAGAGAGAAAATGAGCAGCATAGCTCCAAATAGAGAATAATGAAAAGAAAGCATTCATCATTCCAAACTGACTAGAAAACAGCAAGAATAAATCAGACAAATCAAGCATTGTGGTAACTGCTTTACAGTGTTATGCTTCTTTACACCTATTATTAATTGAATGACAATTCCTATTTACGGTGGGATACCCAGGTAATTTGGATTCAAAATGAAAGATGCTTGTGGTAAAGGAGTTCAGGATATACTGCTGAGAAGTGGCTACTAATTTAAGGAATAACTTATTGCTGTACTCAGAAAGCTCTCTTCTCTTCTCTTCTCTTCTCTTCTCTTCTCTTCTCTTCTCTTCTCTTCTCTTCTCTTCTCTTCTCTTCTCTTCTCTTCTCATTCTTTCTCTCTGTCTTTCTCTTTCTCTCTCTCTCTTCCCCCTGCCCCCCTTCTCCCTTCCACCCTTCCTCCCTTCCTCCCTTCCTCTCTTTCTTACTAAAAACTAGTAAATGAATCTTAACTTCCACCCAGGATTTTAGCTGCCATGGTAGCTGAAATCCCAAATCACACTGACATCCTGATCGCAGCAGAAGTGTCACAACAGGAGACCTTTGCTCAAAGGTTGGAAATTACTAACACACATTCTGGTGAACAAATATACCTGTGGTGACATTTATGAGTAGAATCTATTCAACATGAAAAATATCCAACTAAGTTAATAGTATGGCTGACAGAACTTGAATAGTAGTTTTAAGCCTATGTATCTTTGATTTCATTAAACTTAAATCTTGAAGGATTTGCCATTATGTAACATATTGTTTGAAGTTATCATAATTTTAGGTTTTACATTAAATGTTTCTTTTTATGTTGCATGTGTACCAGTTGTACTTGCTCTGGGCATGCTATACAGTCTATTGGTAAGAAATGTATGCATTCATAGAACATTAACTTTGACTTTCAACATAATATACAGATAAGATAATCCTTCACTCAGATGCATGATCATCATATTCCAGAGAACTTGCTATACAGGCAAGAATAAAACATTAAGCATGATTTGTAGTAAACCCAGTATTAATCCATTTCTTTTCTTTCACAGTCTTGAAAAATAGCCGTGCCTCTGCAAAGACTTTTGTTTCTTTTAACATTTTGTTTCTTTTGGATTTAGACTGTGTGTTGACTCTGCTGTTCACTCTGGATAACAGCTGTTCTCACTGAATTGGTTGTTTCGGTGTCATCCTTCTCTGCACAAGGATTTGTTTGCTCTCTGTTTTCCTCTGGAGGCAGGATCTTGCTCATGACACTCCAAGAAGTTTTCATTTTGTGGATACATCCTCCTATCTAGAATTTTCATACAAGTGAGATTGCTCTGTCTCTACTAGTTTTACATATGAAGAGAAAATAAAGGAGAAGACAAATTTGCTTGGTTAGTTTCTCTTCCATCACAATTCACGGCTGAGTACTATAGCAAGCCAACAACAAAGATCAGCAATATCAAGACTTTATGACCAGGTATAGATTTGTATTATTAAAGTAAATTCAAACTTTGAGCAAAAGACTGGAATACTGAAATCAAGAAGCACTCAAAATGAGTAGATATAATCTGTACACAGATTATTACATCGTTTAACAAAGGTGCAGCAGTAGATTAAGATTTGACTGACAATGAAATCAGCTTTACTCTCTGTTCCAGCAGACAAGTGATAACTTAGACTGTCAAAAACTGAAACAAAAACTGGAAGTGAGTTACCGATTCATGAAAAATATATTTAAGGAGTCACAAATAGTGTGTTAGGAGGCAAAAGGTCATAAGAAGTGGATCAATTTAGAAACTGTGTTCAGAAATACAAGGGCTATTCAGAAAGAAAGATCACAAACCTAAAAGGAGCTTTATTACTCACTGGTAATTTGATTGTAAAAAAACCCTGATAAGACCTAAAATACATATTTTAAACTCAATTATAATCTCCATTTCAGTATATAGCTAAAAAAGTGCAAAATTAATCAGTAGCAGAGACAAATGCCTAAATATATTAAAAGAAATGCCTTATGAAAATATTAATTATTAAATGGAAAGAAAATATAACAACCCCTGAACTGATCCTGGGAGCTATCATAGTAATCTAAGACTCAAAATTACTTCAAGAGATTACTTTAGTCTATTCAGTCACAAAAAATAAAGTGTATCTATCTAACCTTTCCCTGTGGGATTTTTTTTCCAAGTAATGAATTTATTCTGGTATTTCAACATTTATTGTTAGAAAATATTTCTCCCAATGTCCAATGTACGTCTTTGCTGTAAATGAAAATTATTTCTTGTGGATCTTCTCCAGTTTCCTGGAAAATGATTGATTATGAAACTGGGTATAGTGCCATTCTTTGATTTGAAAGCAAGTCCTACTCAAAATCTTCTCTTTTCTGGGCTGAACAACCACTGTTTTTTCAGTCTTTATTCAGAGCCATATATTTTTTAAGCCTACCCTCAATGACAGATTTGCTCAGTAGTGAAAGCATATGCTAATCTCTATAGCCTCTGAAATGATTTTAAATGTATTGCATAACAACTAATATTTCTTTCTGTAGTTACTCATACTGTGATATACATTGGAAATGATTGTTTAATTTAATGGGATTTTACGAGCTAGAAAATCTTCTTTAAGGCTGAATTATGCATCTATTTTCTTGAATCTAGAAAGAACAGGGGTTAAATTTAAAATACAGTACAGATGAAAACTCTGAAAAGTAATTATATAATATCTGAATTCCAATTCTGCCAATTTCCTGACTTTTACAACATTTTAGGCTTCTAGAAATTTGGAAAATGGGATTTTAGTAGGCTTTCATGCAGGAGGATGCTAACAGAACCAACTTGTTTTGGGATTTCCTTTATTTACCCCAATGTATACTGGGGATTTTGAAGTCAATAATATGGCAATGCTTAGGTGAAAGTATTAATCCTGCATTCAGTGCTTACTTTTTATACAACGTGCAGGATAACAGTAACAAAAAGTAAGGAGCACATGCGTAGAGAGAGAATGAAGTTTACCAAACCACAGGATACACATACTGCTTACGTTCTAGGCATTTTCATTAACTGAATATTGATGCTGTGGCAAATGTCAAGCCTCACAGTACAAATTCATGTCACCAGGCATTTTTACTCTCTCCCAAAATATTTGACAAATTGTGGATCTACTGGAAAATCTACTGATTATTTTTCCTTTGATCTTGCTTCATGTCTGCTACCTCTTTCCTAAAACGGTTCTGAAGTGTGCAATTCCCACTTGATTTTTTATGAGTGCGGATTCAGCTGTGTATTGCAAATACAACGTTTTTTAGGCGGTGCTATGAATTTTTTGTTATATTGCTGACTTGCGAATTCATATTTTGGAATTTTGTCAGTTATGTCATCCACTCTGTGCAGTCCTTCCAGCACCTCATGTGCTTTCTTCTGGAAAAGTCAAAAAAATCTCCTTCTGCAGATGAGATGCAAAGGGCATTTACAAGAATCAGCAACTGCCAAATGACATGCTGCAGGCTGGCAGGCTGCTTCTGTAATCCGGCTTCATTTGCCAGTGCATCACTTGATCACCTTACACAGGGAATGTAGTAACCTGAATGTCATATCACCAGCCTTTAGTGGTGGCTGTAGTGTTCCTACAATAGTACATTATTAAGACATTTGACCATATAAAAAATTGTTTTCTTTCCTGTATTTTTCTTTGTGATAGCTGTCGCTGAGATGATCAGTTTGGACGCGTTCAGCTTTCTGCTCTTCTGATTTCTACTTTGTATAGGAAACGTTCCTTCTTTGCTCCTTTTGGTCGGAAGGAGGTGGTGCAATGTCAGCTGGCTGCTGTTTATTCCACAGTGATCCCTAAGGTGCTCCATGACTTCACATCTGCAAATTTGTTTGGTATATTACCCCAATGACTGTGTGCTGTCCCCAGAGTAACTACAATTTTTGGTCAACTTCTATACCTCTTGATACTCAATGTTTTCCCTGCAGTGATGGTGTTTGCATTATGCATTTCTCCCCCGCATCCTGTGGCTGCTGTGCGTTGCACAGCCGGCCTCACCCGACCCCTGGCCTACCATGTCAGAGTTCTTGCCAACCTCCATCTGTATCGCCTCGAAGGAAAGCTGTTGAATTGTGCACCTGCGCCTGTTTTGAATATCTGAAGCCATTTTGCTGCTCCAGCAAATATGATGGCATAAAATGATTTTTTTTTTTTTTTAAATTTTTTTAGAAATAATTCTGGAAATTGATCACTGTGTGCCTTTTTCGAGAAATGAGTCATACTCACACTACTGTAATGTATCATCAAGTATAATGTTGACAGCTATTTGGGTGATGTAGTTTGAGTTTCAGATTTTACCTGCACTAAGCTTTGGTTGATGCAAGCGTCACCCCTCTCCTGCTCTCACCCACCCATTGGTATAATTCTGTGCGATCTCAGCCCTGCCTGGCTTTCTGGCAGCACCTCTGCCATGTCCTCGTGACTCTACAGGTCTCCAGAAGGATGCCAGTCTTCATGGTTTTCTGTGTATTGGGACTGAATTATATTTCTTGCCAAATAGTGTCTCCCTGTATTCAGTTGTTTCTGGAATGTTTGCTTATGTACCTTCTTATTTTCAGGTAGGAACTTGTTTTCTTTCAATTCAGTAGAGATCCATTGATTAATCACTTGTTAATTATTACTGATTAATCAATGATAATTAAGCAGGTCATAACATGCCTTTAAATATTAATCATTCTCATACATGAATATTTAGGGTTTTTTTAGTATCTAGAGTAGATTAATTATCTGTAGTCTTTACTGTTCGCTCATATAACTTGCACACTGTTTTTCTCTAACACATATTCATAATTTGAAATCATTTACCTGTACCTTTTTAATTCATTCTGTGTCAATTTCTTTTTGAGCTGTAGCATTGATAATTTTTTCTTCCTTTTTTTTTTTTTTTTTCTCTTCCCTGCTGCTGAGCAACTTGTATCTGGGTTGGATACCCACAGCTCAACCCTAGCTGTCGAGTTGTCTGAGTCACTCCCCTTTTCCCCTTTCAACTTCTAGGAGAGGTGTGCTGAAAAGTAGATGTTTGACTTTCGACACAAATACAGTGTTAACATTTAGGCTGTGAACATCTTTCACAACAAATACACCTTCCGCCTATTTGCTGCCTTAGAGAGTACTTTTGCCATTGAGAACTGGTCAATTTTAACTTGCTGTTTCTTTACTGATTCATATTCATACTTAAAATTAATAACAGTCAATATAGTGCTATTTCTTTCTGTCTTCACTCTTACTGTTTTCTTTTCAGACCTCTCTTACCTGCAGTAGTGTATGTTGTTCTTTTCTTTTGAATCTTTTGACCTTCATATTATAATATTGAGCCTCAGTGATTCAGAATCACTTCTTATATTTAAAATGATAGACTGGATACTGTTGTACACTTTCTTGGAACTGTTGAAGCTCTTGGCACACAGCTAGGTCTAGTGAGGATACACTGACATTTCTGCTTTAGGGAAAACATTTATTCTTCCAACACTTTGTCAAACTCTCTAGCTATCATGCTATAGATAGAACAATTTAATTTCTTCCTGTGGCTTTTTTGTCTCTTGCTACTCCTTGAAGCTTGTTCCCCCGTTGATGGAACTTCTGCAGCACCTTGTTTCTTGTCCTGTAACTCTCTCTTTTGCCCTTTCTGCTTTATCAGAACTGGTTTTAAGATCCCGTCTTTAATCTTTTCCTTACTGAGACTCTAGAAGTCAGTGCACAAGATTTGCAATTAATTCCTCTCTATATTTTTTTTTTCTGCTAGGCTTGTGTGATTTATGTACAATGCTGTTCTCTTCCTACTCCTGCTGTCATCATCTGCCTTAATAGCATGGTTATGACGATGGATGCTATTATTAGTCTCATATGCTTGCATAGTATGGAACCATTATCATCTCTGTGGAAGAAAGGGAACTGAATGAGTCAAACATATGGGTTTCAGAGGAAGAGGTCTATGAGTCACAGTAATTTATTCTTCTGTCTTTAACTTCTTAGCACCCCCCAACACAGTGTAAACTATCTTATGAAATTTCTATGCTGCTTTTCCTATTGATTTCTGTGATATGAAACTATTCCTTGAATAGTTCAAACAGTTGCATCCAAGATTCTTTTTGTTAAAAATCAAACTCTAAATCTTAATCCATGTTAGTTACTGTTATCTAAAGATAATAGCCCTAAATAATGTATCAGTTCTGCTGTGCCTGGCTTCTCCTTTGGACTGCTAAATTCCTTTAGAGTGAATTTCCTCAGATGTATGACACATTTCAATTCTGAATCTATATCAATATAATATATATTTCATTTAAATGTATATTATATATATTATATAATATATTGGGAGGAGAAAGGAGAGTGCTCTTCCTGGCACTTAAAATTAGGCGTATGGCATTTTATTACTAATAGCATAATTCCTGTCATATAAGTAGCTTTTCTGTTATGCCTGTTTAATTCTGTGTTAGTAAGATCCTATATCAAAATAATGTAAGTGACAATGTCCATTAAAGAATATATTACCAGGAGTTTCTTTACCAGCTTTGGAGTTTTCTCAGATCTGGTGCTAACAGAAATTTGTCTCAGTTGTCAATGTTAAGCCAGATACCTAAAAAGTCAGTGAAAAAAACCCAAAGAACCCAAACATTTTGGAAGGCATTTGAAAAAAGACAATGTGTCTAGCAGACTGTATAGAGAATCAGAGATTTGCTTTGAGGTGTTTCCAAGTTTCAGCATATTTAGACTGGAAAGATCACACAATTAATTTTAGCTAGTTTGAAGGTGCAATTGTTTGGTGCAAGTTCTTTGGAAGACAGTGGTAGGTGTGAGACTTGTTCCCAAATGAGGAAACACACCTCATCTGTGAAGTACACTAGCATAACTGTCTGGGATAATAGCCAATAAACTGGGATACTGGGGCTGGACAAGCAGCTGGGAGGGCACACATGGTCACGGCAGCAACCCGGAAAGAATGGAGGAGCTTAGGTGTGGGGCCTGAGGATGGTGGAGACCACAGCAGTGAGAGAAAACTTAGGGGAAAAAAAGAGTGAAGAATTGCTGTTGGAAGAAAATAGCTTTGCTTCTTTGGGGAATATGCTAGAGTTAGAGAAAAGAACTATGGTGCAACATGTTACAAAGTTTACATTTCTTGTGTTCTAGTAACGGAAGTACCCCTTCTTCCAGTAGATTTAGGGATCATTTTTTTTCTTTTCAATTTATTTATTGTTCTCTTGATTACATTGGTTATTTATGTAACACAAAGGCAATTTTGATCCATTCAGTTATAACTGTTTTACAGATGACTTAAAATAACTACCTATAATACCTATTTTTATTATTAGAAATATTTTTAATAATCGGCAAATTTCTCCAAGCCTGAAGTCCAGCCTCCTCTCTGTTTCTGTGGTTTGTGTAATCTTGTGTTCAGTAGCACTGTTAACTTTTAGCACTCCCTTCATCTTTTGCATGCACTTCTTAAATTATGTCTTGATGTGGAATGTAAGCTTTTTGATTCCATGTATGTACACTGTGAAAAGGATTTCTAAGAGTAACATAGTATTTAAAACACGAACTTCCACTATAGGGTTTTCCTTGTAACAGCACGGACAGGTGTGCTTCAAGTGAGAACCCTAATTTTCTTGAGGGTAGAATTGTAAGATCATAGGGTAATTCAGCTTGGAAGGGCCCTCAGGAGATCTCAAGTTCAATCCCTTGCTAAGAGGGAAGTTAGCTACAAGGTCAGACCAAGTTGCCCAGGGCATTATCCAGTCATGTCTCAAACCTTCAAGAATGGAGACTGCACAATCTCTCTGTGCAACCTGCTCCACTGCCTGACTTGCCTCATGGGGTAAAAGTTTTTCCTTATATTTAGTCTGAACCTCTCTTCCACCATGCACCATTGAAGGGCCTGGCTCCATCCTCCTGGTAATCACTCCTAGATACTACCAGGATGCTGCTAGGCCAGCCTGAGTCTGTCTCCAG
This sequence comes from Balearica regulorum gibbericeps, assembly GCF_011004875.1. Lineage (NCBI taxonomy): Eukaryota > Metazoa > Chordata > Aves > Gruiformes > Gruidae > Balearica > Balearica regulorum. Next base: position 103,640,328 of record NC_046184.1, read on the forward strand.
ATAAGGTGAAGTAGCAAACCAGGTCCAGGGTCCATCTAGCAGCAAGAGATGGGACAAGAGACAGGAGTCAGAGGAGACAAACTGCCTACAGTGTAGAAGTTCAGCCAGAAAAAAGAACCAGAGACAAGAATACATGCGATGCAGCTCAGGCAAGGACTGAAGGTCATTTTCCTATGAATGTAGCAGTAGAAGATCTTGTTGCCCTTACTGTCCCTTGGCAACTCTCAACTGACTGAGCTTTGGATTTCCTAACACCACTGTTTGTGGTCTGTCCCTGCTTCCACCTCATATATAGTGCCTTTATTCATCGGAGCTCTGCCTTGAGTTTCATGCTTAGCTGAGATGGGTCTTCTGACATCTCTGCTTGTTTTCTTAAGTATAGGGATGGACTATTCTTGTACTTGGAGAATGTAATCTTTAAAAACTTGCCAGTTTTTCTGAGCTCCTCTGCCCTTTGGAGCTGTGTTCCATAGGATCCCACCTACTAGTTTTCTGAATAAGGTGGCAGCACCTACAACTAATTGTGTGGTTTCCTTGTTCTGCACTTCGGTTTGTATATGTACTTTCTTATTTGTTGGTTATCAGTTTTTTGCTTCTTTTAATTCTGAGTAGAAATGTGTCACTTTTTTACCACAAAACAAGAAATGACTCTGACTTGGGTGGGAAGCACCCTCAGTTAAGTCAAGTACTTTCACCAGCAAAGCACAATTGTCTAGCATGCCTACATTTTACCAGCTTATTTTTAAGCCTCCTAAATTTGTTAATACGAAGTTCCATGGTGTTATATATTTGTCTTATTTCCCTCTCAATGCTTTCATTCTGCAGTGGAAGCAAGATTCTACTTTTCTCAAGGAACAACATACACTCCTCCATCCCACTCATCTGTGTATACTTTCTGGCACCAGAAATCTGCAGCTTCAAACTTACTTTTGTAATAACAAAATGATAGAACAGAGAGTCAACATCATTTTCAGTCCAACGTCATTGCCTTTTCCTGAAATCAACTTTGCCAATGTAACTAATGACTTGGCAAAATAAGGGGATTCCATGAGCCTGCACTTCATTATTATGTATTGAACAGATGTAAAAAGTTCATGGTGACTTAGTTTGCTATGGTTTATTTCTAAGTAGGTAGGGTTTTTTTTAAAACTGTGTAGCTGAACCTGAGAAACAACAGATTGTTCCTGGCCCTGATGAACACCCACAGGAAAGAAGAAGGCAAAAGGGGTTTTGTTGCCACCTGTGTGCATGACACCACTTCAGGCTCTTCTTTATTCTCGTTCCCCTTTGATGTTACGGTTGGTTTGACATATAGGGAAGAGCTTGCTAAAATACTGGGGTGTGATAGTATAAGCATACCATCTAAAGAGCACCGGGAACTCCTAAAGAAATCAGGAAGGCTCAGTGTGTTTTCCCACAAGCGAATATCATTCCATACCACCTCCAGTGTAGGCCAATGCCACAATCTGGCCCTTCTACTTTTAATTCTGAAGAAGTTACTTTCTGTCTCTCCTGAGATTTATGCCTTGCATACCTGTATTCTGTGCACTGCTGGACTCAGATTTATACTCTGTGGGTGATCTTCTGCCACCACAGGCCATTGTACACTTTGTAAAACACAGTGGAACTGAAAAAAGGGAAAAAGGGCATCCAGGTGAATTGCCAGAAGCAGCCCTCAGGTTTCATGAGCCTCCTGAAAATAAGATAGGGATAAGAATATACTTTCCCTGCTTGATGCTAGTGTATTGTAATGTAACTACCTGAGACTCCTAAGGTTCTGTATTTTCAACATTAGTATCTTTTGTTTAAAGCTAGCTCTTAATTAGGTGAATTTTGCAAAAAGTCTATTAAATAAGAAGCACCGCCCTTGCCAAAATCCACAATTACATTCCTCCGTACCTAAACAGTGAACTGTTTGAACACAAATGTAGTGTAAGAGACTCTGTAGTAGGTGAACATCTAAATACCTAGATAAACTTATAAATGTATATAAATGTTTATTCCAGCTGTGTTCCTAAATAGATTTTTCAAGGCAAGAAAACTAGATAGAATTCTATCCTTGATAGAATGCACAATGGAGAAAAGTTTGTTTCAAACTTAGCTCTGTAATTAAATTGGAAAAACAAGCGATCTGCAATTCAAAACCCAGACATTACAATAAATACAGCAGGGAGAAGGTGCTCTGTCACCTGGAGAATATTTAAAGTGTTAATTCCTCAGGAGGATTTCTATGTGATACTTTTAATATATTGTCAGATATAAATTTTTTAAAAAAATTGCTTATCTCATTGAAAGATTATTTATCTGTTGTCCATTTACTCTTAAGTAATAGTTTACTGGGATGACTTCAATTCCATTTTTGCAAGCTGTTATGTAGATGGGAAATACTTGCTCAGGTAAGCAATGTTTTTTGATTTAAATGGAAATAGCTTGCTTGGCTAAATGACTGCATGGTTAGACCAATTGTTCCTCCATTTTCTTAGTCTTTTATTCTGTCTGCAAATCATCAAACATGCATCTGTTCACTCTTAGATGACTACAGAAAGAAAGAAGTTTTGTTCTTCAAACCTGCTGACACAGATTTTATCTGATAGGCCATTCCCTGGTTCAGTGGGATTTCCAAATTTATGAAAATTCAGTATCAAGTCAAGTGCTGAGGGCTGAGATCTTTACTAAAAGGAAAAGAAAAACTTGTAACTCTCAAAGGCTTAATTGGTGTGTGAATGGCTTTCTTTTACTTAATCTGTGCATCTTGAATTTAAAATATTTTCTGGTTTCCCTCCTGTCCCCTTTCTCAGTCTTTCTGGATTGTCTTAGGTGATCAGACCTTTCTAGGGCTGCATAAGTAGTGATGACAGCAGAAAATGCTTCAAAGGTAACCCTTAAGCCCTTAAGAATATGTTGTTGATGTGAGCAGCAATAAAGGTGGGCTTTAGAAGGGGAAAATTACTAGGAAAAAGAAAATGTCTGCTGAAAAATACTGCCAGAGGAAGGCCTGCCAGCCTGGAAGTTGGAGCCTGGGAACTAGCCCTGTGAATCAGAAAGATCCTTGAAAAGTGCAGCTGGCATCTTTGAAGTACAACTGGGGGCCGTAGAAGGCAGAGGCACCCTGAGATACCACCAGTAGGTGCAAGAACAAGGAAGTGAAACAGAAATTTATCATCTAAGAAGCTGGAAAACAGTCTGGAAAAATAAAATTGCTCTGAAAAAAAACCAGGAAACAACATCACCTGTTGGCTGTTGCAGGTGAAAAATCGAAATTAACAGAATCTATTGGCTGCTCGAAGTAGTATGTCCTAAGCCCTCTTATGTTATAAAAGGACTTAATTTTTATTCCAAATGGAGCTTCTCATCTCACAGGATGAGAACATCCTGTGCTGCACATACTTTTCCTTTTCCCTAAACTGGCTGAATTTTCCGCAGGGGGTTTCTAGAAGAGCTTGGACTCTTCTCAGGATGCCCAGCTGACTCCAGGCTCTGTGACATGGATCACGTCTGAAGGGAGGCTCTGCCTCTTATCTTACTGGTCCCGCTTTGGACCCCCTTTTGGGGAGATATATCTCTATCTCTAAATAAGTAACCTATTATATCTGTTGTTATATTTTTGATAAGTTGCTTCACTTATGAGAAGTTAATAGCAAATTGCAATGGTATATACCTACTTGGCTGTTGCTTTTATTGATTGTTCCTACACCTTTGATTGATATTATATTATTGCTGATAGTAATTTATAATAGTTTTATATATATAAAAAAATATATAATATTTGTATTGGTAGTGGTGATTTTGTGGTATACTTGCTACTGGTGATTTGTGTGGTATTTGAGGTAATATGCAATAAAGTAGAGAAATTTAGAGGATACAGCTTCCATGTTCTTGTGTATTACAGAATATTAGAAACTCACAGTGGTGATCTCTATATATCCACAGATCAGATAACCCTTTAGGTCCTGACAGTTGTGCATGATTGCTTGCTTCTTTATATGAATTTTGCATTCAGATTCAAACTCATCATTTTTTAAATCCAGACATATTGATCTATTTTAATGAATAACATTTGTGAAAAATGTTTTGCCTGTGCTGTCATGCCCTGATGACATATGACGTTGAAACAGATATTATTTTGCTGGAACTGGTCTGAATGAAAGAGACCTATTGCCTTGCACTAGGGCATCTTTTGGGTGTTCACCACCATGTCACTTCTTTTTTGGGATGCCAAGTTAAGCTGCTATCTTAAATCCATTCTGACAATCCTTATACAGTTTTAGGGAGCCATCCAGCAATACAATCAGTTACCTTTTAATAGATATAAATTCTTAAAATCCCAATGACTTTATTTATTTTCTCCATTAACAAAGTACTTCCTGTTGGTGCTTTTTTAAGTACCTAAAAGAAAGTACAGTGAGGCTTTTAATAGCATTATGTACCTTAAAGATATGAAGGGGATTTCTAGATATAATTTTGTAGTACCGGGAATGAAAGCCAGCAGTGAAGCATCTAAGCAGCATTAAGAATTTTCAGAACTTGTGTTGCAAGGCTGTTGGGAGATTACATTTCCTTTTCCATTACACTTGAACTTGGTCACTTTTAACCATAATATTTTCACATCTAATGATTTCTTTGACCTATGAGAGGAAACCAGCAGTAACTGTAAACCTTAATTTGTGACTATATCTTTCCTTTCTTTGAATTGTTCTAATCTCCACTTTGCTGTGAAGAACAATGAAATTGCCTGCAAGTCTCCATCAATATCCATGTTAATATTAATACTTACTTTTCAGCCTGGAACTGTAAGACTCACTGTGCCTGTGACTCACTTACTCCACTTAACTTCGATCTGTTTCACTTTCTGTCTTTTTTATTTTTTTCTGCCTGTTGTGGACACATCTTCAGCTATGGCCTTCCTGTAATAATTTTCAAATTTTTATTTTAGACAAATAACTGGTGAGCTACAGGTAATGATAAATTGACTCTTTGATGTAATGTAGACTGGTTATATTACTAGAAACTTCTGAACCATGTTTTCAAATAAGGATGAAATCTAGCACAAAGACATGTCTTTCCAGCCTAGGTATGTTATGTGGTAAGCTAAATCCTCTTGCAAAGCAGGTTTTCTGAAAAAATGATGTGCAGGGCCAAACAGATAGCTCAGTGTCTCGTCCTCAATTCTCTTATGTGTCTTAGAAAATGCTCCTCTTTGTTAAGGCCTTTGTGGGGAAAAAGAACTAGAAATTCAATCAGAAAAGTTCTCAAGATGTATGTTTTTAGAAGCTCCTTTAAAAAAAAAAAAAAAAAGCCTAGTGGTTTGGAGAAGAATAATGTTCCAAGAGCTCTTATCCTGCTGTCATTTAGTGCCTTGAGAGTGTTATTATACTTCCACATGTTCTTAATCCCTGTATCTGCTCTGATTTGGATTTACAAGATTGAAATGGAAAGCATTTACAAACATGATCTCATGTCAGCTGAAAAGTCTGGAGAGAAGATTTGATCATATAACATTGAGATAGTCTAGCAAATAAGAAGGAGAATGACTAAGCAAAAAGCATTTTCCAGTGTTAGTTTTTCTTTTATTTTGAAATATTCTTTACCTATTAACAGTATTGAACTAGGTGAAAAGCAAAATTTTAAATGCCACCTCATACGTAAGAAATGAGATATTAATTTAAAAGATAGAAAAATTGGAAATTTTATCTAATTCCTGTTAATTTTTTTGAAAAACCAGAGCCAAAGTCAAGCTTCTGCAGATAATCTTGGTTTATTTTCATTGAAGGGCTATGGTAATAATAATAATACAAATGGACAGTTACCTTTCTCTATATATTTGAATCATTTTTTCCTGAAAGTAGATGCTATATTTTGTGAATGTAGGTATTTCTCTCTACAAGACCTGAGCTGATCTGTTCTTTTGAAAGGCACTGGACTAACAGCTGTGAAAAGCATAATTCTCTATTTAATTAATACACAGAACTCAATGACATTTGGGTTTTTTTTGTACATTGTTCTACTAGCGAGTCTCAGCTCTGCTCTACGGTAACCATCTATATCTCAAGATTTACAGTTTATCTACGTATAACCATCAAGTTTTAATCAACTTGTACTTCGCTAGTATGCCAAAGCGTCTCTAAAGATAAGCCCTACAGTCTTTGGAGTCATCAGTGAAAAGGCAAGTTAGTCACAAGTTTTGGCTTTGTAGAAGTTTTTACAAAGATAAAGATTTAACATAGGACACAAAACAGGCATTAGGAGACTGTCCTGGTTAAAGTTGTTGTCATTTAATTTTGAGTTAGTTTATTTGAAATGCCATTATAGTGAGAATCAACAGGATCTATTATTAAAAAGAATGTTCCTACAAAGAAGGATGGATTGACCACCAAAGACTACTCCATATGATTCAGATGGTTTGGATACATATGGTATACACTTTAGTTATTGATGTACATTTCTTTCTTACAGGCATAGTCTTTGATGTTTGTTCTCACCATTTCATTAAGCAAATTCTTTCTCATTTTAAATGTAATATGCATAATAGTCTTTCCACTTCCATGGATATGGATTCTATCTTTATTTAATCCACACAGCTTTTACAAATAAATCTTAACTTCTAAATTAAGAAAGGGGTGGTTTAACATTGCTTGTTTATATGCAGGCAGAAATACCTTATCTGTGATTTTTTTATAATGTTGTTTGTAAGCTCTGGAGATACTAATGCTAATTTCATCTTTGTTATACTCCTGGTTAATCTGTTCTGTGGCTTTGTGCATTGCTACCATACAATGTTCAGAGGGTTTTTTCCTTAGTGGAGCCTGTTGTTTAGTCTTGCTATCACTAAAGCTTGTTATCATTTATCCTGCTCATTCAGCTGCAAGGTTCAATCCCTGTCCATCAAGTTTTCTTAAGGCCCCACGTCTTTACTTGCCTGAAACTGTTATAACATAACTTCCTATTTTTATTTAGTAGCATAATCTGGTTTTAGCTTAGAAAGATAATAGCTGATCATGTGTGTATGAACATTTATAGCTTACTTTGTGTTATGGTGTAGTGTTGAGTATTTAGGAAACTGAAAAATAAAGGAAGTGCAAGGGTAAAGCAAAAAGGGAATCCTGTGGAACAGAATATAACAGGAAAAATATAGATATTTCAAGCCAAGATTTCTAATAATTTCCTTTTCTGGGAAGTGAAATGAAATGGACTTAGCTCCTGACTTGGCTTGATCATCGTGCAGATGATGGGGATATGGGAGAATAAGAAACTTCTTTACCTGACTGTGCATGGACTACCTCAACACCAGGCTCTGTCATGCAGGAGTAAGTACATGTCATGTAGTCGTTCTTCCTCCCATCTATAAGAGGGTGGACAAGCCAGCTGTCTTTATCCCCTGCATCATATTGATTGGAACAGCTGAGTTGATGAGGAAGAAAGAGGTCAAGCAGCATTGGGATATGCAATGGTGTGAATTGGAAGCAATCTTCTTAGACTGGTATAAAATGAGAGCTTGTGTGTAGTCTTTTCAAAGTGCTTTGAGCCCTCTGGGCTGTGAGTTGCTGACAGCTGATTCCAGAAATAATATTCCATTCCACATAACACAAGGGGTTAGTTCGTGGTACCAGTTATTGAAGTAGGCAAAATAGACATGGCATCCGTGAAATGATCTGTATTTCTAAGAAAGAAATGTAACTGAGCGAAGAGGCAGTTATGCCACCACTACACTACACCTGTTCGTTATACACTGGTCTATAAAAACTATTTCTGGGATGCAGTACTGCATAGCTGAAATAGGAAAGGTTCAATCAGATGCTTAACTTACAATGCTGATTTTTCAAAACCAGAAGGCTGATCTGAGCTTGCAGATGTGCACACAACTGCATCTGTGCATACAAAACTGGTATTTGTATATGAAATCATTCCATATGTACATGCCATTTATGGGAGGCACAAGACAGTCTCCAAGTTCTTGAGCGTAATCCTTAAAACCATTTCCCAATATACAGCTTCTTCAGAAAGAATGACAGTTTCTAATAATTTTCCAAGCTAAGCATTTGCTTAACATCCTTTGCTAAAATGGATTTTAAAAAATTGTGTGGTGAGATTGTCACTGTGACTAGATTTTGACTTAACTCTGAAACAAGACTAGAAAGCAATGGGTTGAGAAAATGAGCTTTGTATAGTGGTAACACAGGAAAGAAAAATAATGTATACTGGCATTTCTAAAATGGAAATTAAAGGGTTTTTTTACTATGTTTATCCCAAATATATATTTAATGGTATGCCTCAATTCATAGCAATCTTTCAGATACCTTTGCTGTCAGAGTGTTTCATAATGCCCAGATTATTTTCTGCCATATTTCGCCCTTAATTTCAGTGGCAGTCACAGCTGACTCTGCTTCCTTTTCCTTCCAGAAAAGTATGTATGTAAAATACTGAGAGTTTTATACTTGGTTAAAGAGGCAGGAGCTTTGCCGTGCTATCATCATGATTAACCAGATGACCAGAAATGGCTAGCACTAGGGATTGAAGGGCTGTCCCAGATTAGTCCTTGGAGTTCTTAGGATGAATTTAATGTAAGATCTAAAATAGCTTTTAGGTAAGAACTCTTCATTGTTAGCATCTTAACATTTCATTAAGAGATTAGACTGTGGGTCTTCAGTTCACCATTGGTCTATGCTTTGCCTTTGTCATGTTTCCTATCTGAAAAACCCTTCAAGAGGAAGATAGTATTGCTATTAGAATCTCTTATCTTATGGTAAAGCTTTTTTGTCTGTTATCAGTTCATGTTATTTTTATAAAATATTGCATTGATGAAAAATAAATAAATAATATGGTTTTTATAGCTATGTTTGTAGCTATACAAATTCAAATTATTGTACCTTCCACCTATCCCAAATTTCTGTTCTAGTTATATCCAAGCTGATCTGGTTAAATAGAAAATCATTAAGATCTAATAATCAGAACTTTTCTGTTGCCTATTATATGCTAACAGCAGAAATGGCTGCAGTTTTTATATAATGGCTCTTGTTATTGGTCAGTTGGTAAAGGACATGTATGACAATTGCCATGTAAATTTTACTTGTCATTTAAATATTGAACTAAAATGTCATCAACTACTATAGAAGTTGCACCATACAAAAGAAGCAAAACAGAGTACCAGGCAGGACATGATATGTGGGATGCGTCCTTTACATGACAAGAGAGATTTACTTTCAGTAAGCTTTTTGAGAAAACACATTGTGGGTGAAATTCACTGTTTTGTGCTATTAACAACATTCCTCTTTCCCCAAATATAATAAATGTTTAGGGGGTTTTTCACACAGCACTCTACTGGCTGTGGTCCTGTTAATGCAGCTTAGGGTGCTGTAAGCGTTTTTTGCTGCGAGGGCATGCTGCTGTCTCATGTTGAGCTTGCTTTCTACCAAGACCATAAAGTCCTTTTTTATCCTTTATTGTCATTGTAGGTGCCATGATGTGGAGTAAATTCTGTCCCAAAGAGTTAAAGGAGCATAAGGCCGCACTATGAAAAGGAATCGGTGGAAAAGTAATATTGAGGTCAGTATTCCTGTACATCCCATGAGCTTCCTTCCTGATACTGATTTTTCTGGGTCCTTTCATTATCTGACAGAGAAGACAAAAGACAGCTTTTATTATCCTAGAGAATGATGATTGTCCAATCTGTTAGACTGAATGAATAGTTGCGCCACATTCACGTAGTTTCTGTGAGTTTTGCATTTATTAGGAAGTCCTGGTTGTGCTGTCTTCTGGGATAAGGCAGGGAGACATTATTTAAGAGCAAAACGCCCAAAGGAATCTGTATTGGCAGAAAGAAGGGGAATTATGAGCAGAAGAGAAAGTCTGACCACCCTATGCAAATGGCTATTTAGCTCCAAAGTTGAAAGTATCTAATAAATGAACAGTATTGTGAGAAAAAGTTCTTAAGAAAACCTCAAAAAACCCCAAATACCACCACCACCCCCCATAAGGCAAGCAGTACTTGCCCCAAATAACTATTAAATAAAACAAATAAGCAATTCTTAATGCTTAATTAATTAATTTGCCGCAAAAACCTGTGTGTTTTCTGGAAAGAGTGCTGAATTTCCAGCATTTTTGAGGGACAGTATTAAAAATATGGGACATCTGGTAATTTCCCAAACTTTTTTCTTTATTTTTCCTGTGACTCTCATGTTGATATGTAATAAATGCGCATGTCTGTTTTGGAAATCAGTTGCTTTCTTTCCTCAAATCTCTCAGAAGCATGACAGCATATATCTATTCCACATCACAGTACTGAAAAAAAATGACAACCAACATCCTTCCCACAAGAGACAAATTGTAAATAGAATTGGAGCTTACTCTGAAACTGCTTGGAAGAGCAAAACCAGCAGTGAAGTGAGTATGAATTTGCACTACTTTGACCTTGAGGCAGAACCCCTGAGAGGTATAAACAGTGAAATGTAGATGGCCAGGAAAAAGTCAGTATAAGAGCTGGTGTGGTGTTGAAGGAAGTGTGACATTATGTTTTTCTCTGAGCTGTTATAAACACTTTCTTTAATAACACATGGAGAAACATAGTATAGAAATATCGTTGTAGGCTTTCAATTGAATAATGCCAGTTTTAAAAAATTACTTCATTTTATATTTCATTTCTAGTTTATTTTGCTGTTTGTCTATTCTTAATATTACAATACACATTATATGCTGCTCTCATTAAGTATTTAAAGGTTCTCTTAAAAAACACTTTATAGTTTCCACATAAATAAACAAAATCTGTAATAATTTACTTGTCATCATCCAGGTAGGTAACTCAACATAAAAGAAGCAACGCTACATATGCCTTCTCATGTTTCACAGTTTCAGAACATTAAGATGCACAGAGCAACTCAAGATACATGCTCGTGCAAAATTACCTGTATCAAAATGACCACTATCATCAGTGAATCAAAATTAATAATTCTCTTCTGTGGCTGCTTATTTGTTTACACTCCCTTAAAGTGAAAGCCAGTTGCTGATGAACTCCATACTGCATAGAAAGACTGAAGACTGAAATAGCATTTGTTCTGAAAGCACGTACTTGACATTAAAGGATATACATCAAAGACCAAAATGAAAGGTGTAAATCTGTCCATCCATCCATCTGTCCATGCATCCATATGATACTTGCCCTTCTGCCCTTTTCCTGATATATTTAAAGATTTCAGTCTTGGTTTTTAAGTTCTATACTTCTGTCTGAAGGACATCATGAGATTTTTTAACACATTCTGCAAATGAGGTGGCAGTTTCTCAGTTGTAGTCCATGAAAACTATTATTGCAGATTGATTGTTAACTTTTTCCTAGCAGAAAGTTTTATTGCACAGTAGGATCTTCTCCCCCCTTCACAGACTTGAAGTTAAAAATAAAATGTAGTTTGCACAGTTGTTACTGTATTTTCTCTTAGCATGTGACTGATATTTGGACAAAAACCGCATTTCACTCCCCCTTTCATTTTATTCCAAAATTTCATTTTTGCTACTGAATGTTCCTGAAGAGTATACATTAATCATTTGTTTCTTCTTCGTCTACAGCATTCCTGTCTTGCAATACATTTTTATCAACTCTTTTGGAGATATCAAGAAAAAAAATGTTGCATACCTGCCCACAGATCTTTATTTTGCTACACTCATTTATTTGAAAATAAAAGTTAACCTACTTGTGCTGACAGGTTTTGCTAGTCATTTGTTTAACGGAGCCTTGGGCTGTTTGACCATTTACTATTCTAGCTGAAGGCAGCTTATGGCATTTTCATCTGCCGGGCAATAATCACCATTACCTTATTCTGTGCTACTTGTTATCCAGGCCAAATGTATTGAATATTTTTGTTAATACGGAAAACCTCAAATGTTATTAGGCCTTTTAGACTATAAGAAAGGTAAACACAAATAAAATAGTAGTCCAACTATCACACTCAAAAACTCTTTGAAATATTTTGAAATAGCCTTCACATTTCTGGGAAATAGGTATGAACTAGAAAAATATTCCTGGAATGTGTTTCAAGTAAAATCTCCAGATCCATGCTGTCTAGAGAGGATTCTGTCAGCTAGAAGCACAAAAACTGTGATGATTAGGCTTTAGTCCCAAATCAATAATGAAGGCAACTGCATTTCAGAAGTTGGCAAGGATGTATTAAATACAGCTAAGAAATAAATATATATTAAAGGTTATGTACCTATAAACAAGGTTTTTTTCTTTCCTTTATGTTATATGGATCTTTGTGTGAAGAGATGATGTTTATTTTGAAGACAAAGTCTCTGAGACACTTTAATTTGCTACAGGCTTCCAGAGGAAAGGTCTAGTGACAAAAAGGATAACTTTACTTACAGTGATCTACTGAACGCTGCAGCTAGGCTGCTTACAGTATTGGAACGGCACATTCATATCTGTATCTTTGAGTACCTTTTCACTCCGCTACAATCTATTGTGTAGACATATACCATTTTCAGATGTTTGGGACCATATGTTCCTTATTTTAGGAGAATGTAGGGAGTCAAGTGTGATTGATACAGAAGATTGCAACACTCATTGTGCACCCATGGCACATCCAATGTGTATTGTTCTCTTTACATGCATTAGGTCTGTGAAACAGCACGAAACAGAACATGTCTTCAGCTGTTCTGGAAATACCAGCTCTTTAGTTTGGAATAAATTAGCAACCTGGAAAGTCCTTTCTGGACAGTCAATATTTATGCCATTAATGGGTAAACTATTTTATTGGATATTTTATTGTTACTTTCATACATTACCCTGTTCACAAATCCAGCATTAAGGAGAGATACATTCAAGGAGCAATCAATAAAGGCTTGATCCAGCAATCAGCATAGTCAACCAGACACTGTTAAGAAGTGAATTTTGCTCTGAAACAATACCTTCCTCTTAGTATATTGCTATAATTGTGCCTGCTATGGCAAACATTTATTTCACTGATATTAAGAACAGTATGTATAATTGAAATTGGACTGTTAGTACTGAAACAGAGAAACTTGTAAATAAAACAGACAGGAAGACCATCTTGTACCCATGTTGGGATCTGGCTGGGTATGTAAGATACACTTACTTAACTGAGTAAACAATATTTTGCATGCGACAGTGAGAGCATGAAACTAAAACAATTTTACTAAAGATCCTGCAAGGCTGCATTTGGCTTAAATCCTGTAGATACATAATATCAGCATAGTAACAGACCTTCATGTAGCCTAAGCCTGAATAACAAAAGCTATTGTAATGTTCTTACTCTGTATACTAGTGTAATTTGTTTAGTAACAGAGCTATAGTAGCACATTTTGGAGTTTCTCCACAGTCTCTTGTATACCCTCCTCCCTTAGACACTGTTTTCATCCCATATTTGGTACAACTCTGGTCGGTAATGTACAGAACAGTGAAAGTTGTTCTGGTGAGGAGACTGACATATTGCAGATGTACAAAAGGTAGTGAACTGTGGAAACAGCCAAGAGACCCTAATTTCCATTATCACTGATTTACCAACAATGTTTCTGGTTATATTATGTCCCTAAATTAATCTATCTGAAAGTAGCCTTCCTTGATACAGTTCTATGAAATTAGTTTGAAGCATTTGCTCTTCTCCAGACATGCTCCTGCATTTGAATTATTACAATTTAAGAAAGGAGTTTCATGTTTCCTAATTCCCTTTAGGACTCAGGCTCTTTGGAAGGTGTGAGCCCCAAAGCTTCCAAATCCTAACTTCATTTGAATCTACTTGCATAGCTCCTTTAAATTCCTCTGGAAATCTTTGAATTAAGGAATACCTTCCATGTAACTTCCTTTCACTTGGTCGCTTCAGGATCTAAATTTAAAATCTCAAAAAATGTTTGGGTTTTTTTTTTTCCCCACAAGAAAAAAAAGATACACTTTAAAAGTCAAATGACGTTTTTTATTTTATTGTGACGTATCAAGGGAGAAACAATTTTGAACTATTTCTTTAGAAAAGAGGAGAAAAAAGAGGTCTAAACTTGCTTTCTCCCATGGAAAATTTGAGTTTTGATAAAAATATGTTCTTCCGTGAGAATTTAATTTTGGGGGGGAAAAAAAAAAAAAAAAAAGACCACAGCTCTCCTTTACCATGACCCAGCTACTAACATAAATTAATAAACTCATCATTGTCTTCTCTTTAAAATTTTTATGTCTTTCTCTGAATTCTAAGCACATGCCATAAAGAGAAAAAAATAGAACTATACATCCATGAAAATGCTCACATTTGAGTAGAGGCAAAACATAGGTCATCAACCAGGCAAAAGAGTTGCTTTTTTTAATCTTAAGCATAGAAATCATGCTCTTGTTTAGTGTCTGGAAATTGCTGCAGGGATCGGGGCTGTTGGAGCCAAACCTTGGTTTTGTATAACTAACTTAATAATGCTGCCTGTTCTGCTTGTATAATGTTGAAACTAATTATGGGAGTAATACCATTTGTACGTAATCTGATCTTTCATTATCATCGAAGTAAGTGTCCAGGTATTACTAATTCTAAGAGCCATCTATCCAGAGCTTATTAATTTTTTTCCCCCAGGATTCTGTTTTCTACTACATGGATCCAGATGTTTTTGATGCTTTCAGCGCAGTCAGACTTCCAGGATGACCAGAAACAGTGTAGTAAACCATGGCTCTCATCTACAGGTATTAACTGAGCATCCCAGTTCCTTTTGCCAGGCATGAATGTCTAGAGCAACACCCGTAACAATATGTAGTGGCTTGCTGTACCTTCAGGTTTGTTTCTAATCATATGTGCTGCCTGCAGATTCTTATCTGTGTCCTTAGGCTCAGTTATGATGACAAAACTTTCATCTTAGATAGATATCCTTTCTGCCAGAAACATCCTCTGTGGAATTTTCAAAGTGCATTTCTTCTTGAAGAATTATGTTTTGAGATGTTATAATTGAGGATCTGCAGGAATCATCTTCTTCCTGTTGGGAAGGATGCACAGTGTTCTTTCATTGTTTCCTAAACCTTTCTTATATTCTATTACATTGTCTTCTGTTAATTTTATTTTTAGGAGGATTTCTCTTTGTGATCCTCTGTGACTTGTACATGGGGCATAAGATGTCAGTTTTCTTAATTACTGTGGTCAGTTTACTTTACATCAGGAAGAATCTGTCTTCACATTTTATTTTCTAATTAAAATTAATACACCAAATTCAAACCTGCTGTGAGTAAGTATTGTATGTTAATTTCACTGGACACATTAGGCCCAATGATGCACCAGAGTTGTTTTGACTTGACAGAAAGAAGATCAACACATAAAAAAAATCAAAACTGTATTGCTGCTGTTGATAAAACTGCTCAGTGTCAAAACCAGAAATGCTCTCATCTATTCAGTGAAAAATTAGGGGTTAAACCCCCCAGACTTATTATTATACGTATTGTTTGTATTACAGAACATATGCATCTCATATCTAACAGCTAACTTCTTAGTTGGATATTTTTTGTAAAAGCAGCTGAAAATAATTCTCAGCATAACTGATAAATCTGTTTCTGATCAGGCGACTTAAGAACTGCATTCTTCCTCTCTAGTGGCCAAACTCCACCCCAAGTAGTAATCCCTTCTTTATAAGAAGAGATATCAAATCCCCTCCAACTGTTCTCTGTTGAGAAAAAGCTGCAGGCAGCCTCCTGCATCCCATAGATGATACAAGATCTCAAATTCTAATTTCTGAAGGCTTTCGGAGGCAATGCATTCCTTGGATTATTCTGTGCCTGGATTGAATTGTTCTCTCCTCTGTTTCATTCCCTTTCCTGGACAAATTATCTCCCAAAGATTCGTGCATATTTTCTTTCATCTCATTAGAACAGATCTCCTCAAACATTTTCTATCCTCTTTCTGTAAAATTTCTTTACCACCTATGGAACATGGGTTCAGCATAGGAGCTCTGGATTCTCAAATGGCATATATTTCTGTTGCTCAAAGGCTTTCACACATAGCATACCCTGAAAATACTGTAGAAGCCATTTAGAACAACAAAGCGTTCTATGTCCTTCTGATCTCATTAATTTAAATAAAAGTAGAGGAGAACTTAAGTGTTGTTTAATGTCAGGCAGGCAAACAGCACAGACACTGTGCAGCCTGGGAAGAATCAACATTGCTTTTCAAGAGACCTGTATTTTGACTAGTAACTCCAGTGCTCAGAAAACAGAGCACAGATTCTTGGCACAAATATTTAATATTAAGGTTAAGTTTATGGCCGGGTCCTTTATTCACCTGTGACAAGGAGGAGAAAGATGACACATCACGAAGTGGCATAGATGTGATGCATACAAAGCAGAAGTCGGTGTAACTTGGGAGAAAAGCATCTTCTGTGCTTGCTGTGATACTAGAAAATAAAAGCCAACTAACCAACATTCCCAAGAATTAAGGTATAATTATTTCGAAAAGTGTCAAAATATAACACTTTTTGAATCACTGTATCAGTTCCTAAGATTATGTGGAAGTTGAGATTTTCTAGCCTCAAAAGAAAGTACATGTGTTTAGATAAAAGTAAAATCAATAAACCCACAAATCAGAATAAAGAAAAAGTTCTTATCTGGTGTTTTTTCCCCACAGTTCCTACTCTTACCTGCCTTAAAAGTCCAATAATATTAAAAAAAGTTTGAAGATGTGCTATTGTTTTCTAAGTAGTTACCACATATAAAAATCCTGTCTTTTTCTCTACCAAAGAATCATTACAGCTATGGCAACTGAAATGGCTCTGGGAATTTAAGTTTTCCTTACTTCTGCTATGCATAGAGGAAATTTGATTCTTATGATGACTTCCTTGTAATCATTCTGATAATGCAACACCTCACTGATTTAACTTTATGCATTTTGAGACTCTCTTCATTTTTCAGAGAAAGGTAAAGAAAGCTAGGTTCAATAATTTAGCCTCATGGTGGATACCTGTTAGGTGCTGTATGCTTTCTGGAAAATTAAAGAAATTAACAGGAAGGATGCACTGAAACTAGACAAGAACTTACAGCTGTGGGAGAGTCAGTCCTAATTTATGAAAAAGAAAAAAAATAAAAATAACATTTAAAATGAGATATTAACTATTATACTAGGGCACTTACGGAATCAGAATGTTACTAATAAACTGGGTTGTTCCAGTCATCAGTGATCTCTGGCAGGGACCTCAATCTTCAGTTCCTTTTCTTCTGACGATGGGTAAAGAACACCCTTTTGCAGCTGATTTCATCTGTCTGTTCAATCTTCTTCTCCTCCTTTGAAGTCAGAATTATCTAATTTCTCAGTTAAATCAAATGTCAGTTCCTGTTTTTATATTGAAAGAATAGTCTAAGACGCACTGAACATTCAGTGCTTCAGTAGAGTGTTTGTCTTTTTCTCTCATTGATTTTGTAGACAGTTTTCTCTTCCCTTCAATGTGCCTTTTCTCTTTGAGATGCCTACTGTGTTGTGCTGTTGTTTTTTTCACAATGCCAAAATAGCATCTCAGCAAGCTTTAAGATGTGCACTTTATTATAACAAGGAAACGTCTCTCTGTCATGCATGTGATTTTGGATCTTGTCTTAGAGGGATAATGCTGCATGGGGAATGGAGGTCAGATCAAATATATCGCATCAAACCTGCAGGTTCCAGAGAGAATGCCTTAGCTTTGTCTGGCTTTCAGATGAAACAGCCTGTTAATTGAATGCAAAACTGGAATGGCAAATAAAAAATGCTTCTTCGAGGAGCCACAGATTATGAAGATGAATTTCTGCACTGAAGATGCAGTACCAACAGAAATCGCACTACATAAACCCCCAAACAGCACTTTACTGTGCTGTGTATTATACAATGAATACTTTCTCATTCTTTGGAACTGTCATCACTTAGGTGCTTATCTAGGGTATTCCGTGATTCAGAAATCACTGGATGAATCATTAACTTCACAAAGGCCTTTTTCATGTCACCCAAAATACAAGAGTACTTAATCCATAAACAAACCTATAATCCTTGGTTTCACAATTTCCTGAACTAACAACTGAACCTACCCCAGTGAGTCAGGGTGCTAATGAGAAAATTGAACGGAAGCTTCAGTGTTACTGAATCAGGTTGAAAATGCTATTTCAGTCACTCAAAGAAAACTGTACTTCTCCCTCATTTCACATATAAACTGGTACAATATGCCAAAAAAAGCTTTGCTCAGGCTTGTGACTCAGAGTAGGGTGGGCTTGGGGGTATGTTGGGGACTTAGATAAGTTTGGACAGATTGCCCCAAAAATCCTTCCAGCTTTAAAGGAGAAATTTTAAAGGAGAAAATTTGAAGATGTTTACATCTTTCGAAGGATTTAACATAAAGACAGTAAATAAAACCCATAATGCAATGCAAACATGGCACAGAAGTATATTAATATAGCACAATATAGCCTTATATTGAAACTGATCAGAAAAAAAGAGGAACTCCAACACTGAAGTGGCTTAGTTTTTAAATCATAAGAAACAACAGCAGATCACCAGCCTGGTAGTGGATAAAAATAACTTTCAGAGGCTAAAGCTTCTAATTCTGGGGTTACATTTTTGTTCAGTCCCACTGTAAATGTTGTTGTATGAGGATCTATCAGTCTCTTAACATTTATCTTACATCTTAACTTTAAGTTAGAGATTTTACTAGACTTTTGTATTCAAATCCAACAAGTTAGTGATACTCGGCTAATAATCTGAGAGTGGGTCTATGGTTGGATATTAGTATGCTGTCAAGGGGGATGGAAAAAACTCAGGTACCTCAGAGCCTTTAAGTAAATCTGACAACCCAGAAGCAGCTGATGTAAGCAGGTAGCAGGTGTGCAACGTATTGTTACTTATGAAGTAATATACCTAGTGATCAGTTCAACAGCACAAAACATGCTGATAATCTTCTAACTACATTTATTTCAAATAATCCAAATAAGGTAGAGGAAAATAACTTTTGAAAGTTCTTATCTTTATTTATAGTGTTAATTATACTTCAGCAGATCAACTAGTGAACCACATAGTTTTACTTCAGAGTTAAAGGGCAGTTTAAATTTTACTTGTGTTCATTTTTTCATTGGTTTTTTATCTACACTTAAAATTACATAGCAGGCCAAGGAGACAGCAAACCTTTCCTTTGTGAGGAATTTTGTATGCCTTGGTGTGGAGGGACAGCAATGTAAATTTTAACTTAGATTTTAACAACATTAGGAAAAAGCACAAGTAAATGGTCAGAGGGCTGGAGCACCTCTCCTATGAAGAAAAGCTGAGAGTTGGGGTTGCTCAGCCTGGAGAAGAGGAGGCTCTGGGTCAACCTTACTGCAGCCTTTCAATACTAAAATGGGGGCTTATAGGAAAGATGGAGAGACACTTTTTACCAGGACCTGTAGTGACAAGACAAGGGGAAACAGTTTTAAACTGAAAAAGGGTAGGTTTAGATTGGACATAAGGAAGAAATTTCTTATGGCAAGGGTGGTGAGACACTGGACCAGGTTGCCCAGTGAAGCTGTGGATGTCCCATCATTGGAAGTGTTCAAGGCCAGGCTGGATGGGGCTTTGGGCAACCTGGTCTAGTGGAGGGTGTCCCTGCCCATGGCAGGGGGCGTGGACTAGATGGTATGTAAAGGTGTCTTCCAACCCAAACCGTTTCTATGGTTCTATGATAAATGCTGCCTGTATGATCTCACATACTAGTTATTATGTTGAGAGATGACTGATACACAGAAATAACTTCCTTCTCTTTCTTAATGTCTAAAAATATGCTTTATGAAAGATGCAAGTGATGAAAATGATGTGATATCTTTCTAACAGATGTAACCAGCCCCCAATTTATAGCTTCAATTAGGAGTCCTTCAGAGAAGACATCTTGATCTAAAATAATTTTAAAATTAATAATGAAATGTACTGAAGTGTCTTCTTTAGTGAGAAGCAAAATGGTACTTTGCCATAAAAACTGCTACAACCTATTCATGACACTTCTGGGACAATGACTCCTGCTGCTAAGTTTTCCATATTTGGAGAAGCTTTATATATTTTCAGACCAAGAAAGTGTAAGAAAATGGCCTTGCAAAAAGCACAGAACGCACCTCAGGAGGATGGTGCTGCTTTGGGTGCGAGACCTTAGAACTGTGACCTGTAGCGTAACATGCAAATATCAATTGTGTTGTTACTTTAATAGGGGATAATCACGTAGAGGTTTTTTTATTTGGAAAGTCTCTCTGTTTTTAGTTGGCTTGGGGGAAGACACTTTTCCCAGAAAAGCTTATCTAACACCTGTTGAGCTAAATTGAAAAATTACTATTGATCTGAATGAGAATGAGGTCAGCCCCATACTGGGAAAAATGACACATATTTATATAATAGTTAATGCAGGAAAGCAATTAGTTCCTTGCTTGATAATTTGGTATCAATTTAGCATTTAATCACTAACAACAAGTGAGGTAACGTTTTGTCTAGAAGTCTATTCTATCTTATATTTTAAAGAGATTTCTTAGTTTGTCTGTATGTGTCAAACATTATCATTCTTTTTTTTTTTATGAGATGAAATAATTCTACAAAGTTTTATTTCTCCTTTATGTATTTTAGAGATTTAATGAATCACATTAAGAGTTAAAAAATAAGGAATTACAAGCCTCATTAAAAAAAAAAAAGGATAATATTATATTGTACTTGGAGTAAAGGGATAATGCACTATACACATAAGGACATCGTCTTCACCAAATGCAAGCTATTGCAAAGGTGACCAGAGGAAGTTACTGTTATCACTTGGAATGCCTGAGTAGTAATGAAGAGTACAAAAGCAGCTGTATCTCCATATCTCCCCAGTAAACAGTGAGCTTCAAATGCAATAAACATTACTGTACTGATTGAAAATTAACTTGCTGAAGAAGCATGCAATTGTTGCAGAGGTAATCGCTTTTAAAGAACATAGCCTTCCTGTGTCTAGCTTTGCAATAAGGAATAAAATTAATTACTGGAAGCAATACTGAATTGTAAAAAATATGGTAAGATATAAATCCTCACTGAATGCATATGATCTTTTATTTTGCAAGGTGCTTCCTAAATTTGAGGATAATTTATGCAGTATGTTAGGCCTGGAAAAGAAAAGAGAAAGTCTGTGTAACAGGAGCTGGATGTCTTCAAATCTGAGAAGTATCTTATTCTGGTAGACTTCAGCGGACATATGGGGAACAGGGCCTCCTGTCTTCTGTATGTGCTGAACAGATAGCGAACAGATTGTGCTGATAGTAGCGATATCTGCTTCATAATCTCACATACGAGCTGTGACCAGTCAATCACCAGCACCATGTTCCAACAACCAAACAAGAAAAAGGTGGATTGGGAAGCCCCATATTAACTGCATTATCATCACCTACTTGAATGACTTTTAAATCACTGCTGTGATTCCAGCTAACTGCTACATAGGTCATTTGATTTGCTCAACACTCATCACAACAGTTGTGTAACAGCTGTAGTTTGAATGTGGCAGTAAGTAAAGAAAAAGATAAAGCAGGGAAAATTACAAGTAACTGTGTGCTCAAAACCATTTTATGTTTTGTCTAAAGCTGAAACTGTCTTTCATGACACCAGTAATGAGGAAAATGGGAAGTTTTATGTGATTATTTATGCAAATTATTGACTTTTACCTAAGGGACAAGAAAACTGATTTGATGTCAATGATGACACAATGCACCTTCAGCTGAAAGAGAAGCAGAGCGCTTTGCAGGAATGAAGTCTTCCTTGACTGGACTCTATTACCAGCAAGCAGACTTACGGGAAGCTTTGACATAGAGTCTAATCAGATTAACCCAGAGGAAAGATTAGTCATGAAATGCTAATGCTGACAAATTGCAGATCTGTGCTGATGAAAGCCACGTGCACTTGCTCTTTGCTGAGCTTCTTGCTCAATATGGTACATGGTACCAAAGATTGAGAACAGAGACAAAACCACACAAATCACAGATTGTGGAAGTATAAAAAGGTATTGTACCTTTCAGCATCTCCTCATTGTCAACATGTCCATCTCCTGAGGTGTGTGAGAACTTGAGACATCTATTTTCACCTTAGGTAAGCTGCCAAGCGTATGTGAAATGAACAATGCAGTAATGTCCACCTGAATGGCAAGGCAACCATCTTAAAAGGCATTTCTTTAAAAAACCCCACAAATGAACAAACAACAAAGTGAGAGAAGTCCATCGATTGATTGCCCCATCTTTTTTTGCAGGTTTTGTCCTGGTTATGTGCTAGAATTAAATCTGCTCAATGGATTAGGTAGGTTCTCTGTATACTGACGAATATGAACTTGCAGCGAATACCTAGAAAGATCTTGTTTTAATTGGTAGGTTGCATTGCTTGTGATATAGACAAAGCATGCGCTCTGCTGTACATGTCTTTCAGCAAACCACTACTGGAGGCTATGTCTGTACCAGTAGGTAACATGACCAGTTGCTGCCACTGAGGGCAACTGACATGACACAGCTTGCATCCCTACAGCTCTTTTCCCTCCTAAAACATGGTTGTCTTTTCTATACTGCCTACCAAGACCCTGAATACACCCCTAGGGCTTAGCTGCCTATGCTCAAGGTCAGTGCTGGTATGCAGCTGTACAATTTTGGTTCAGAGTATTGTGAGAAAGAGCTGTGCCTCCCTTCCCTTGGGGGCTGGACTGAAGTTCAGGCCCTCAACCTCAGCCTCTGCTGAGCTACACTGCAGCCCTGCCTGTGGCCCTGCCTGTGCCTGGCCACACAGCCAGCAGAGCCGGCCCCGTCCCCTGCCCCACTGGATCAACTTCCCATCTTGACCTGGGACCTTCCTCATCACCATGGTCTTGCCTGGTGAGCGCTGAGCTTTTGGCTGACCCTGGGTACTGGCACCAAACCTGCTGTGCTCCTCTTGCTTGGTGTTACCGGATTGTACCCCTCCTGGTCAGATCCCTGCCCTGTGCCTGCCTTGCTGTCATGCCAGCCTCCTGGCTTGCCTTCTACTATGGAGCAGCCAGTATGGCACGTATAGTGAAATTATAGCCCTTACCCATTCAAAACCTGTGGTTTTCTTAATTTTACATTGCAATTTACGCAAAATATCTAACTAGAATTTATTTTCCATAGTATCTCATAAAAATAATGCCAGCAGGTAATTTTCTTAGCAACATGCTATTAAAATAAAGATCAGATTTCAGTATAGATTTTATGTTTTTCCTGTTTGAAAGTAATTTGAAAAATGCCCTCCTTTTATTCTGCATACAGAAATTAGGTTGAATACAAGATTCAACTTTCTCCTTCCTGACTATGTAAAATATAACCCACAATTTCTTCACAGAGTGCTTTCTGGCTGGTATCAATGCTGTTGCTTTAAGATGTTGAAATTGAAGATAGAGGAGTTTTACATATAATTTTAAAACTTTCCTGTCTTCAAAGAATAGTTTCTGTCACAAGGAGATAAATAGTTCTTTCCAAGGTGTATGTGGTATCCAGAAGACCTCAGTTACAGTCCAGGTTTTCTAATATTTTTTTAATTTATCAGGCATGTTGCTACTGAAGACCTAGAAGAGTTTGCTCATTGCTTTACACTATTTAATATTTTAGCAACTAATTAGAAGAAAATATCATTATTGATAACATCTGTGGATTTCACAGGGATTAAAGAACTAGCATGCAGTAAAAGAACAAGCGTTTTATTGTTAGTAACATGGCTGCAAATAAACAGTATGCTTTTTTAGTATGATTGAGTGGGAAACCATATCTTTAAGAATAAAACCTGCAGTCTTACTTGAAGGATGGTAACTCTGCAAAAGATTTGGATAAATAATCAGTTGAACTCAAGTTCCCAGTGCAATGCTGTTATTTAGATGCATTTTGAAAGAGAGACCAAGTTGCATTAAAGCTATCTTGACTTTTTCTTTCTGTATTTATTTTTTTGGCACTGAAGTAATCGCTTCAGGAATACTATGTTAATTTCTCATTGATTCCAGTTTTTTTTAAAAAAAAGTCAGTAGCCTGGAGAAATTTCAAAGAAGACCTAAGACAATGATTAAAGAAATGGAAAATATATCTTTCAATGAAAGAACCAAGGAACATAATTTATATATTTTGTGAAACAGAAGTTAAATGCAGGGCATTTCAGATTCATAGGACACTGGGGGAATGTGTCCCATTGGAACTGAGATGTCTGCTTTATTTATTCAGACATGGTTATATATAATGTGCCGCCTTTGTTCTTTTCTAGGCTTTAAGAAAAGATGTTGCCATAAGTATATATGATTATGCAAGCAAATTAAAAAGTGCCACAGAACCTTTTCAACCACTGGAATCTCAGCTGACTATGTCTATTTGTAACATACCCTACCATGGTTTTGGCCCAATTCACCTAGCAACCTCCTCAGCGATTCCCATGCCCAGCTCAGGAGTCAGCCTGGGCCAGGGAATGTTCTCAAACGACCCTTTGGATGTAGCCAGACAGTTGTGGAGGGAGAGAGCCTTTAAAAAGTGCAGCTGGGTCTACTCCATTCCACTTGACCTTAATGCCAAAGAACAGTTTCAAAGATATTTAAATTACTGACAGTTGAGTTTGCATTGCTGAGACCTCAGCCCTGAAATGTCTTCAGATCAGTTGTCCACATTTGACACTCTTCTGTTTTTACCATGTCGTCATACAGGTAGGCAAACCTAGTGATTAACTAAAAACTGACATCAGCTAGTAAATTGTTTAAGTACTAGAGATAGTAATCAGAATTAGTCTTCATTTTACATCATAAATATTTTACATAGTATTTTAAAACTGAAAGTGAGACATTTCATACCCAAGGCATTTTAGAGACACAGACAATTTAGAATCTCGGAAAGGGTTTGATTTATATTTTGTCAGACCTGAGACTGGGACCCCTCCCCCCCGCGCCCCCCCCCCCCCCAAACGACCACCCCAAAAAAACCCCACCAAACCAAACCAAAACCAACCAAAAAAAAAAAAAAAAACCCCACAAAAAACCAAACCACCCCCCCCCCCAAAATCTTTTAGGTGTAGCTCTTAGAGTGGTCCAAAGATGAAGAAGAGCCAACAGTCACAGAATATGGATGTGGCCTCTCTTTTCAGATCTTTGAAAAATATACAAAAATAAGCATATTTTACAAGTTATTCAGACATTGAATACATTATGGGTTACGTATATTCTGAATTCTTGTTCCAACACAATGAGATTGACCTAAGTTTGCTATCATCTTTTTCTGTGCAAAGCAAATACTCCTGTTCCTCTAAAATGTATTTGATCCTGTTGGGATACTGATGATACTACTGGCAAATGTAGTCATACTTGCATTTTCCCTCAACAGACAAGTAAGATGAACACTGCATTCCTAGCTTGTCTATGAGGCATGCTGCTCTGTGCCACAACCAGTAACATTGTATCTCAGGTCTGGATTAATTACACACTCATCTACTGCTGGGAAGGCTGACTCCATTAACAACTCCAACATTCTTTGCATGCCATAAGAAAAAAATATGTTAACATTTAGTACTGTCTACTGAAAATATTGTATACTTTTTACACAGTATCACTTTTGACTTATAAAAACCAACTTTTAAAGGTATTGAACCGAGAGCAACAGTGTTTAGATAGGAACTGTTATTTTCCCAAACATAATGAAATGTGCTGGGATATTTGTCCCTTGATTTGTAACTGCTAAAGACAAGAACGGTACAGTAACAATTATTTAATTGTATAAAAATTAATTCCTCAGCTACGATACTTAAATAGGCCATGTTTAAACTGCAATATTGAAATTGTTATTTAAAAGCTGTGGAATCTGGTAAAAGCACGAAAGCACACTGATACTAACTGCTTCTAAGCTGCTCTCTGCATGCCAGGCAGACCAAGCTGACACCATGCTGGATTACTAGGTAAAAAATTTGAAGAATGATTGTAACAGGCTATTTCAGTAGTAGCAACATTTCTTTAGAATTAGACTGACTGGATATCATTATCTATTCTATTTGAACAGAAAAAGTGATGGTATCTGTTCATTACTTAGCCAGAATTGATTTATCTGGGCTTTTATCTCTGATGGGATTATTATGATGGCTAATATTAATATATAATAAATTATGTATAATTACACCACACAAGTGGATAATCAAAATACATGTTGATATTTCACCAGCACTTAAAAGTATGATGTTTTTGAAATTTCTGAGATTTGAAATAAAATGTTTCACTACTTGTTGAAATGTCAAAATTTGCTGTTTTCCCAGGAGTTCCTGCTTGTCTTTAATAAGCATCTAATAGTGACTTGTATTTATAATAGAAGGCTTTACATGAAAAAAAAAAAAAAGCTTAATTACTTATTCAAAACACTTGGATTGTTTTTTTCCATTTATAGCTTGGTAGTCATTCAGGCACCCTTTGATATTGTTATTGTGCACCTTTGACCAAAGATAATGTATCCAATCCATTTACAAAGGTTTAAGCAAGACTCAAACACAAGAGCGAATATTGGGAAAATGAATACCATAACATACATGTTCACAGTGTTATTGTTAATAGTGTAAAAAAGTGAATTTTTCTCTCAATGAAAGTAATAGAGTAGGTTAAAAAAAAGGTAACAGTGGCTCTCCCTCAGGGAATAAGTCATGGCTGTGATAGTGCAGACCCTACTCATTTGTCTACAGGAAACCCCTCTTGTTTCGTTATATTACAGGGGAGCAAGCTGTACTCCTGCCCGATGAAGCAATGTTTATTAGGAGGAATTGCCCTGTTCTTAAGGTGGTAAAATGCCAAAAGGAGTTAAAGATTGACGCCCTGGAGCTCTCCTTGCGAGGCGTCCCAGGAAGGAGGTAGGTGGCTGCCATTAGGGGAGCACAGGGTGGGCAGAGGCCCTGCCATCCCCCCCCGACCTGCCCTGTCCCTCAGCCCCCAGCGCTGCCAGGTTAAGTGCCAATAAATACCACATTCAAAGGAAATTTTGGTTTCATTCGCATAGAACTTCTTAGTGTTTTGGCAAATAAATGATGCGTGATACTGTAGTAATTACTTCTGTGGTATCTGTTATTGTCTTGGGTTTAGGGAGATACCTCCTCCAGACGTTTATTTGCCTTGCATTTAACTTGTGCCTCCATAATAAAATGGTGGAGGGAAAGCCTGAGTCCTGCCACGCCAGCACCTCCATACTCACTGCCCGGGCTTACGCTGGGGGAGATGGGCCTGGGCTGGGAATGCCACTTTGCTAGCAGAAGAAAATGCACTTTCTCATTTTCCAGCTTTGCTCCCAGGGTAATGGACTCTGGCAGGGCAGGAGATGCCTGGTCTTTAATCGCTGAAATGTTGAGGCAGCGAAGCTGAGTGAAGGCCTTGGGCCCAGACAACCATGTGCTTCATCCTCTTTGGAAACTGGCGTGTGCACAAGCATAAGGGCATCTGAGATACTGCGGGTGATTTGCCAAGGAACCAAAGGAAAGTACAAGAAGGTATGCATTAAATAAGCTCTGAAGTAAACTCATAGATTTATATTTTGCTTGCTTTGTTCCTATCATTTTGTCCATCAGCATGTGAATTACATCAATTCAGGCTCCTGAGGCCTCATTCTCATTTATAAGAAGGACACTTCACATCACTCTGGTAAGATAAAGAGGCATTAAAATGGGAGTAATTTATATTTACATTATTTTTATGGCTCTGTTGCTATTAGAATGGTGTAAAGTGACATTAAGAGAAACCACTATCAGGCTCCTTAGGGTCTTTACTTCCAGAATCCCAGGGATTACAATTCAGAGCCAAAATGACTGAGGGAGTGTAAGTGAGCACATCTAAGAAAGGCGTCTGTGGCATAAGGTACACATTAGAAAGGCCAGGAAAAATTACTAATTTAAATTTACTAAACTCACTTATAAACACGTGGGATGTAAGATCTGCTGTATCTGCTGAGTAATGCCATTGAATTATCTAGAAGATGTTAACCTCTTTCACAAGTCCAATAGCAAAAAAAGTATTGCTAACATCAGAAAGCTGTTCACCAGCCTACATGAAGTAAATAAATTTGGGATTTATATATTTTCTGCTGTAAGTATATTTATTTTATTGTAACACCACAGAAATCTCAGAAAAGTTGGCAAGGATTTATAATAGACACAAAATTAATGAGCTCGGTGACTGAACACTCTTCCTGCTGACCTGTACAGATCCAGAGCACTAATACATCTCCTCTTTCATCAAAAGGCATCTTTAACTTCTGACTATATCAGTCCATGGATCATACCTGTAATTCATGAGCAATAATTAAACCATGTAAAAAAAAAACCAAATCAAAACCAAAAAACAAACCACAAGTCTGTATGCAATAATTAAAACTTAACACAGTCCACTACAGGCCGACTTTCAGGGGAAAATGTTGCAACCAAATCATATAATTATCAGTTGCTCCCTTACATTTCATAAACATCAGAAACACATCTATGCAGCTATAAAACAGCAACTGAACATGTTTCTACATTTTTTTGAATGTTTCTAATGATGTACGTGCAGTTTTCAGTCAAATGGAGTTTAATAAGTTTCTGCATTCAAATCACTTTCACTAACCATTCCTGTAATAAATGAAGACTGCTAGGAGAATATAAAAGGTAAAAGCCAGCCTCTGCTGGTGCTAGGACTGTGAAAACCTTAACTTCTCATGGCTACCTTCCAGAAGGGATAGCATGAGTGGTTTCTGTGTGTTTAGGTGTTTTGCAAGATGGATTATGTTCTGCAGCCTGATGAGTACTATCTGTGGGACTATTGTTAGTGGCTCACCTGTGGGGGCATAAGAGAACTATTCTTTCCTCACAAGGAAGATAACGATGCTGTGGTCCTAAATGCAATTAGGATTTGTACTTTCTTAGGTTCTCTAATGCTGCTGAAAGGAACAAACTCCCTTGAGACTTGGGCTAATCCTCCAGCCCTTGAACCTCTAGCTGCCAGGATAATGAGCAATAAGTAGGCACATAGAGCATGATGCTATACTTCAAGGGGGAACAACTTCATGATGAACTCTTTCATTTTAAACTATTGCAAGAAGTGTTGTCCAGCTCCTGTAAACATTTGGCACTTTTCTACTCATTGGAAACTCTTGATGTAAGAAAACAGTTACAGCAAAAACTATTCCAGCTCGGCTGAACAATTAATAGACTTACTCTACTTTTTTTGTTTTCAATCACTATTCTCCAAGAGATTCTTGGACTGTTCAACTATTCTCAGATTAAAAATTTAGGACAATAAAGAACTGCAAGTAAAGTTTATGTGCCTCTTGGGAGCAAGTAGACAGAGATTGTTGTGCCCATCAAATCTCTGCTCACATCAATAGACAGTTCAATGATCTTAAAGTAGCAGAAATTGCATTAGCTTTGTTCATATCAGTGTTTCTTGCAGCTTCATAGTCCAAGGCCAACAGCAAGTGATCACTTCAGTATCCATCACCCATAGTGGTTCTTACAGTATGTAATCTCAACTTCAGCACAAAGATCTTTCATTTGAGACTGTAGAGGCTGGTAAATTCATAACACAATGCCTGTTATTATTGGTTCAGGGTGATAAAAATATGATTGTTTGGATCCATTTTCAAGCCTGATATTAATGTCAAATTCAAATTCTTCAGATTCACCACTACAAATAAAGCTTCTGAAATTCGGTCCTATTAATGTAAAAGGGCCTACCAACATCAGTTTGTGAAAATGCAGTAACAGGAATGTGAGAAATATAAACATTTTTTTTAGGAGCTATAATTTAGAATAATGTGTAACCTGTATGTTTTAGATAGATAAGAAAGTATTTTCTGGCAAAGTATGGAAATAAGTATTTGCTTCATGTTTTCCTAAATACTTTTAGAAAACCATACTTTTTTTTTAAAGCAAAATATACCTGTTTTTACCTGGAATTTCATAATTTATCATATAGATTTACCTATCTACAAGTGAATGTATGTAATTGAATTACCTCAGAAAAACTGGTAAGAAAGTAGACTTGCATGCTCAGCAGTTGTGATGGTATATTTTACATACCTTGTTCAGCTGCTTGTCATAGCAGCTCTCTGTATCAAGCAACTAGGATTGATGCGGTGTGATTTTTCCAAAGCAGCATTTTGCCTTACTATTTTTATTATAAGAATACAATTTCACATTCATTTGTACCACAATAATAGTTCACTGTTACCCAAAGGAGAAGCTGACATTCTCCTTTTTCCTTCCTTGTGCTGGCTCCAGCATGCTTGGCCCTTTCCCTCAGCTAATTTGACTTACTAAATGAGTAGAAAACAACTTCCCCCCCCCTCCTTTATTGTATGCCATTTTAGTGAGTTGAATGGACTAGTAGAGCACTCATCTGGCAAACTAAAGAGCCAGCATAAGGTAAACAATGAGAATGTGCGTGTCTAGAAACAGGGAAAGGATCTCAACTTTTCAGTAGTTTTAAGACATTATGGTTTTTTACTGCATCTGATGAAATTATGTACCAAGGCTCTGACCCTAGGCGTTAGTGCGGGTGTCAGTAAAGTGCATTGTAAGCTTGGTTGCTAACCTGAATAAGTAAGAAAAAAAACAATAGAGGCTGTATTGAAGCTTTTTTCTTTTAAATTAAAAAAAAGTTTTTGTTGGAACTGATTTTTAATTTAACCAAGAATGAAAGACTTTGTTATATTTTGGTATTATTTAATAGTTTTCAACCAATTTTTGAAGTTTGAGGTCAAATATAAAACAAACTTTCAAAATTTTCAAAATTAAAAGGGAAAAGGAAATATTCCAAAATTACTAAAATTTCATTTTTCCCTCTCCTTTTTTCTTTTTCTGAAAATCTGAACACAAAATTGCAAATAGTTTGGCTCTTTAACACTTTCCATTTTCAGTGAATTCATTAACTGATGTAAAAATATCTTCCCACCTCGTGTCATTATAGTTTACAATTATACTATGCACCAGGCAGCTGCATGTATTTCTGTGATACCTTTTATATACATATTTTATTTGTCTTAAAGCCATTTGTTTGTTTCCTCATTTGCAGAACAGAACACATCAGGTATCTATTTTTTTAAAAAGAGGAGCTTAAGCCATCCAGACCATTTTGCCAGTATCAGATTTTTGTAAAATAATTTCTTTGAAGTGTGGGTCTTTGGCTTTGCAGTAGGAACCCAAAATTTGGCAGGAGAATAGTAATTAGGTCAAAGAGACATTTGGTGTCTCTAAGAAAATTCCTCTTGATTTGGCTGGGTCATAAACCTATGAAAATCATTGTTTACATATGCTCAGTAGGGCATAGTCAGGGCCCTGATAAGATCTTTTAGAGCGCTGTATCACCACTGAAGCTGCTCCAGTACCAAAGGCTTTGGTACGTGCCAAATTTAGATAAAACACTGCCAGTCTCCACTAGGCTTCCTATATAGTATGTGCACAGCTCAATATTCAGAAAGGCCATATTGGCCCTCCAACCATTATCCAAATATCCTCTTGGTTAAGAAAATGGACTATGCTAGTCTCACACTTAGAATTCAGGAACTAGGAAGATACAGCCTCCTGCTGCCCTATTTTACCGATAATAAAAGTGAAAACTTGATGAAGTTATCCATGACAAAGCCAGAAAAATAAGCAGCATTCTGGTATGGTGGGACTCCTCCAAATACTTCTACTGCCTTTCAGAACAAAAATGCTGAATCTCTGTCCTTTGTTTGTGTTGACTATAACTTCTGAGTGTGACACACTTACCTATAGTTTTATGTATTTACAAAATAGGGCAAATGGAGGCTGTATCACTGTAGTTAATTATAATATTTGCTAGATCATCTGTCTTAGACTCTTATGTTTTGTTATTTAAATAATTTGTAAAATAGGAAATTTTTTGTCTGCAATTTTTGGGAAGGTGGTGAGGTAATGTACATCAGCATCTAATGGTCATGCAAATTTTAGCCCAGCTATGCTAATCAGCCAGTATATGTTCAATTCAGAGAGAAATATCAATTTTATACACTTCTCTATTAAGGGTAATGGAGTTGGGAGGCTCTATATTTTATTTGTTTTTCCCTAAAAATAGAGCAATGGTATTAAAAAAACCACCCAACCAAAATGGAGCAAAACACACATTAGGGCTAGACTTTCTAGCACTTTCAATTCTATAAACAATATATTTTTTCCAGCTAAATAGTGCTGTTTAGAATTACATCTACTTCTCTAGATACGTTTCAGTTCTTCTGAAGAGTTGCTCAGTCAGAGACTTTACAAGTTTATGAGCACTGGCATTTAAGACAAGCTTCTTGTTCTGGATAATAGGCTTCTTTTGCAGGAATTCAAACACCTGGCTCACTTCTCTCTCCAGACTATGATTTGCCCTTCTGTCCTGTGCAAATTTATTCTCCTTGTTGTAACATTTAAATTAACTTCAATGTCTTATTCATGGGGATGGATCCTCACGTGGTAAAAAAAAGCCTCGTTCAGTGGATTGCTGGGAGCTACTTCAGTTTTCACCAGAATGAATCTGGTTTAAAATGTTCTTTTTCTATTCTCTCACTTAAGTCACATTTGTAGAGAAACTGAGAGTGTGTTTTATATGCTGGCTCTCATCTGAAGCCAAATCAATGTCTTGAAATTTTGACTAATTCATTTACAGTGTGGTCCCCATTTAAAACCTGCTAATGTATTAGAGCATTGATGATGACAGTGTTGTTGCAGATAGATACTGTGGGTCTAAGCAAGTTATCTTGTCATTATGTGAGACTGGCTTTAAAAGAGGGTACCAAATATCTGTTTGTGAGGAGGAAAAGCTCAGTCAGAAGGTGAAAAGTCAGGGGTGCTTTGAAAGACAGGAGGAGGTTCTGCTGGCAATGCTTAAGATGAATAGTATAACGTACTCTAATGACTGAATGTCAAAAACCAAAGTTACCATTGATTCATGCTCAATTTAAAATATTCCTTTAAATAATCGTTTTAACTAAAGACATGTCAAGTACCGTGTTCTTTCTCTGACAGTGACTGCAAAAGAATGCCTCCAGGAAGAAGGCCAAGAATAGGTGAATGCTTGTTCTTTATTGTAGGTTACTTAGACACTTACTCTAGGGATTTGTGGATCAGGTACTGTATCTGGAATGCAGCAATATTCCCTACGTTTCCTATTCTAGTAATTTGATAGTATATCTGAGACTTCAGCATTATTTCTGAGATGTGCCTTTTCAACATATATTTATTTATTTTAAAAATCATTTTGCAAGGAAATGCTCCTGCACCACTCTTGAGAATTCTGCATTTTAAAACTTTATCTGTTAGAGTTAGAAACTACAATTAGTTTAAAACACAAGCTTGCTTTTACTCTTACTCCCCTACACCCCCTCCCAAAGCAACAGTCAAGACGTCAGTAGATTTCTTCTAATGTTTATTCAAATAATAAACTGATTCATAGGTTTTATATGACTACAAACTAGTTACAAATTAGTATGGCAACACCACTATGTTAGTGAAAACAAATTCTGTTATCTCTTGTTCAAATCTTGCATGCCCTTCTTAATGACTTCTTCTTAAAGAATTGCTGCTAAGAGAGGCAAATACCTTGAAAAAAAGAAAACATATTCCTGCTCTCTGTACAGGCGTTCTTGTACCTGCTATATTAAACAAAGAGTCTCCAAGGTTTACAATGAGCATATAGTAAATGACTGGTTCTTTTTTCTCTTTTCTTTATTTGAGACTGTTGTTTGAATCAAAGTCCACTTAAGGCAGCAAATACCATTATCACACTGTGCAACAATACACCTTAGTACTATAATTGAGATTAGCTTTCAATCACTACAATTTGTGAATCAGTAATTTTAAAAGGCTTCACCAGGTTTTCCATGTGGAAGCAATCTACCCCCTGCTCATAAAACAATGCTTTTCTTTGGGAACACGGAAGACAGCATCATAGCAGTTCTTTAAAAAGTTTTAACCATTGAGACAGAACACATCAGGCCAAATATATTTATGAATGAATTTACACCTGAGAGGAATTTGATCGTTATTCTTGAGGCTTCATAAGTAAGTTTCTTTGGACTTCAGAATACAAGATAAAATATGTATCTACATAGACTTTATACTTAGATAAAAGAACATTTTTAATAATGTGGGACTTCTTGATAGTGTAGGATCAGGAAATCAGGTGTACATTGCTATGTCTCTTATTAGCCTAGTCCAATTTAAACAAGTTAATAGTAAAGGCTATATATTTCAGGACAGACTTCAAAGCAAGTAAAGCTACAGCCAAATTTGAAGACACATTATAAAATGGGGAGGTGAAAGAGCCAGATGTATAATCGATTTATTTACCTAAAACGTGATTTAGGCACAGTTTAATTTCAGCCCTAGAACTGATTCAGTCTTCTCAGGGATGAGCTAGAGAGTAGTCAAATCTGCTCCCAAAAAGAGATGTTTGCCTCCCTGTGTCCTACAAGAGGTCTCACATAACAGATATACTCAGAATAAACATCATATGAGTTTAAAAGATTAGTCTTGATAGAATATGTAGTGTCACAAAATGTGTCCAAACTCACATTTTTCCCTTCTGGGCAGTGGTCTAATTATCAGTTTATATATTGTTCTGTGTGTGCATGGGAGAGAGGAAGAGGACACTTTCCATTCTCACCTGCTAAGTTGGTTTGGTTAGGAGAAAAACTGGAAAGATTTACTAGACTAGAAGACATGGAATAAAAAGTTATAATGACCTTTTGTGGTGGTGAAGTGGTGAAGCATGAAGACCTTGACTAAAATTTATTCTGTTATTTTACAGTGTCTTCCATATCCTGAATGTATTCTAAGTATTTGTCAGTATAAAATGGGCAGGGAATGCTATCGCTTCCTCCTCCCATGTAATGCTATAACAAGGAGTAGTTTTTATAGAAATTTCTTATAAACCCATATTGCAGCAATTGAGTTATGGATTTAAAGTGGAGGCCAGCTTCTCCCTGCAGCCTGGAATTAGATGCCTGAATCTCAGAAGGGTTTTGTGGGGAGAAGTAGTGGTAGCATAAAACCTCATTTTTGTTTTCCCTTTTGCTTATTCTAGGGCATACTCTGTTGGTATTCAAGTTATTGCTAATCTCATTCTGAATCATCAAACCCTCTCCATCACCTGTGTGAAAGGTTTTGATGCCTGATTGGGAACGATGCATTCATCCTCATTTCAGGCCCATGCAAACACAGTCTGACACTGGAGTGCTCAGGGCCTAACCTTTGGGTATGTGTACAGAGCGCAGCGCAATGTTGCTCAGACATGCTGGCAGGGCTCCTGAAAGCTCAATGGCCATATTGCTAGTCCAAATTTAATTTGCCAGATGTTTGGTAGCCTTAGAAAGCCTGCAAACTACTGACGGAGGCACCACTTCCTGCACTGGAATGGAGTTTTCAAAACTGACATTGTGCCCTCTCCAAAACCTTGAGGGTATTTTTAGCTTTAATATAATGAAACTTTCTGCTTCTATTTCAATTAGGAAAACAGAACAAAAATCATCTGAAGGGAAACATTTTTAAAAAAATTATCTCTTGAATCAATTAAAACCTTTTCCTAAAAACTGTTTAGGTTTGAGCAAAAACTTAAAAATTCCAAATAAATGGGGTCAGATAAGTTTCACTTAAAGAAGCACCTGTGGAATAATCTGAATCAATAGCTTCTTAAACTATCTTTGAAAAACTAGAGAAATTCTTAAGTACTGTTAGAGTACTTAAAGAGAATATAGACAACCAGGAACGGTTAGGCCTGACACATAAAATAATGGAAAGCTAATTTATGGGGGGTCTGTAAACAAAATAAATAGTGGCTAGATTATAATTAGTATTCACCAGAATGGTTTGATATGTTTTCCACCAAGATTAAAGGTCTGACTCATAAAAGCAAATAGGTGGATCTAGTACATTTGATTTCCTCCAGACGTTCGACTTGATACTACATGACATTAAGGTTCAGAAGTTTGCATATTGATATGAGGAATTGATTAGATGGGTTAAAGACTTGACAGATCTTACGATGTAGCTATTGAGAAGGATGTATAGGACAATATCTAGTAGGGTTCATACAGCTCAGAGCTTGTTTGCTGCATGATATTTGTATCAGTGATCCAGATGATGCTATACAACCCTGCTGGTGAAACTTAGAGATAATAAAGATATGTGGGATAAGATATATTACAAAGCCAGGGAAAACTGAATCACTTGGATAGAGGATCAAATCCAAGAAAAAGCTCTTGAATTT
Organism: Balearica regulorum gibbericeps; assembly: GCF_011004875.1. Lineage (NCBI taxonomy): Eukaryota > Metazoa > Chordata > Aves > Gruiformes > Gruidae > Balearica > Balearica regulorum. The sequence goes on from NC_046184.1 coordinate 103,676,487, forward strand.
AGCCAAATGCAAGGTTATGCATCTAGGAAAGTCATTCTGAGAGGATGGAAGAGTCTGTCTTGGGAACTCCAATAATTCACTGATGGATATATGGGTAATTCTGGATAATTGCCTCAATATGAGCTCCTAACAAGTCTTAATAGTACACCGTTGAGCACTTGAATGGAGGTGTTGTAGAAGACAATGACTCACAATTGATACCTAGAGAGTGAAGACATGTATTTTTCTAAAAGCTGTTATCTGATTCACCTTCTGGAAGAAACTGTTTCTCATACATTTACAGTTGTTGAACATTACTCTTATATTTGGGGGCGGAGTGGGGGTGTTCTTAAAATGATTTACTTAAACTGAGGATTTACATGGACCTCAGTTGCAAATCTGAACTTTTAATAAACATGTTTAACTGGACTTGACTCATCAAAGCACTGGTCAAATTAATATCATTACAACAAAACAAAAAAAATCATGTTGCACTGATTCTGATCAAAATAAGGAATAGGCCGCATCATTATCCAAGAGTGAGTGCTAACATTTTAAGCAGGATGGATAGTACCTTATACTGTAATTATTGTGTTTGAGGAGAGAAAATCTGGGATGGTGCAAGGAGATGAGGAAGTAATGGAGAATGAGAGTCACAATAAGGACTTTATTTTGTTTATTTTTCTTTTTCTTATAAACCTGGATTTTGGTTTTTTGGGAGGATCTCAGACTCCAGTCTGATTCAGTCTTTTAGGATTATTATCACATGTTGTCTTTGTGTCTAAAAATATAGGAAGAAAAATAATGAATCGAACACCATATATTGCTTTGGCAATGTTCAGGTACACTGCCAAGAGTTTGTTTTTACATGTTGTCATGGTTTAACCTGCAGGCAGCTAAAACAACCAGACAGCCATTTGCTCACTCTCCACCCTGCAGTGGGTTGGGGAGAGAATTGAAAAGGAAAAAAGGTAAAATTCATGAGCTGAGATTAAGACAGTTTAGTAGGACAGAAAAGAAAGAGAATAATAATAATAATGATAATAGAATATACAAAACAAGTGATGTACAGCACAATTTTCACCACTCAGAGCCAATCTTCAGCTAGTTCCTGAGCCACACCACCTCCCAGCCCACCCCCCAGTTATATACTGAGCATGACATCATATGGTATGGAATATCCCTTTGGCCAGTTTGAGTCAGCAGTCCTGGTTGTGTCCCCTCTCAGGTTTTTGGGTGCTCCCCACCTTCTCATTGGCAGGCCAGTATGAGAAGCTGAAAAGTCCCTGACTGCTTGGCAACAACTAAAACATCAGTGTGTCATCAACATTATTCTCATCCTAAAGCCAAAACAGAGCAATAACCAGCTGCTATGAAGAAAATTAACTTTATCCCAGCCGAAACCAGGACACATGTACTCTTTCTTGTGCATACGTTTATACAACTGCCATTTTAATGTTTCAGAATTTGACATAATTTGGGCTGATCTTCAAGGAAATGGCAAAATTCATCAATTTGACTCACATTGTCAAATCTTTGTTCTAGTGCATGGTATTTGAGGATTTCCTGAATTTGAGGGGCTTTGGGAGGGGTCTGGGAAGAGAAGGATGAAGCAGCTTATTATTATGTAAACATCTGAACACATGACCAATCATACAGATTTCAGCAGGTTTAAAGTTCTGAACCCTTCTACTTTTAAGTGGGAAACGTGAGGTAGTTTTAATATGAAGTTTGACTACAATTAGCTTCTCAGAATGTGTAAATAAAGGACAGTTAGTGAAACTTGATCTCCTGCAGCTCTCCAAATAGTTACAGTTATATCAGTGTGATTGTATTAAATAGGCAATCATAATAGAGACAGTAGAGGCATTAATTCTATGATATTTTATGAAGGAATTTATGACAGAAAGGAATCTTTTGCATTATCAAGTCCAAGTCCCTGGATAATTCAGGCAGCCATAATATGCAAATTATTTCAGACACCTTACTTAAAAAACCCACAAATTCCTGTATTTGCAAGAAAGACCACACAGCACAAATAAACAAATATTCCTTCATTGTAAGATTTGTTTAGCGATGATCCATGTTTTATCTGCATAGCTACAAAATATTTACACTGGGGTTTCCAGTTCATAAATCCTTAGTTTTATGCAAGCTTAATGACAGCCAGTCTTGCCAAAGCTTGCATTTATTATCCATTTTGAAAAATTGGTCATGACAAATGCTCGTTTGTTCTGAGACACCAAGTTTCCCTTTCTTCATTGTCTATTCTCCTGATTGTAGAAACGGTAGGCTTCAATACAGAATAAAGCTTTAATAATTCAATGTTGATTAATTAAGGGTTGTTTTTTGACACCCATAATCTTACTGAGAGAGACCTTGTGCCTGAGAGGTCCTATGATTTCAAGGTGTTACTCCCAGAATAAACTGCTAATCAGTAAGATAAAGGGTATCAGACCTAAATAATTAACTATACTAAGTAAGGAAAGTAACTGCATGATGCCCTTGGTACTTTTCTGTCTTTAAACAATGGTAAAGACACAGGAGAACATGCAAGGTGTGCAAATCTTGAGTGACTTTTTAAAATTCTCTTCTCCGGCTTTTCTGATCACCTCTTGAAGTTTAGTGTACTTATTTAAGATGCTAGTTTCTTCTCATTTGTACCCTCCTTTCTAATCATTCTTTTTGGCACAGCTCACGTTTTCTGCAGAATTTCTGTCATATACTTAAGCAGGTCCTCCTGTGTGTATAGAAGCATTCAGCATTAGGACTTTGCACCTCTGGCAAAGCAGAAACACCTGTACTTATACAGACTCAGCTGGTGTCAACAAGCACTATGATTAGTTGGAAGCTAGGGATTATTTTGACCAGTGTTTAGAAGAGTGTCATTACATAGAAGTTATTTCTGTATTTGTGATCCTCCAATTTTTGTGCCCATATAATTGCATTCCTTGGGTTATTTTGTTAGTTTTCTTCTTTCTCTGGCTTTACTCTTTGTTCTGGCTGGCTTTTTTCATCATAATGCTCTTCAAACATCCCTCTGTAATGAGTCTGTCCATCTAACAACAATCAATCTTCCATTAGTCATTCACCAGACTGAGGATCCTTGATGCTATAGGCCGACAAATAAATCCCCTTTTCCTCTGAATGTACAGCACTTGAATGAAACACAACAGTAATGGTAAGAACACTAATTCCTACTGATTTCTCAGACCTCTAATTCCCATTAATTTGTCTGGGGCAAATGATTACTTCACCATGTATCTTAAGAGGACTGTTCTATCAGGTAATATTGACTGGAGTAGTTGGGTGCCTAAATAGATGGTTTACAGAAAGTGCTCTTTAAAATGGTTATTGTTAAGAAGCAAATTTAGTTTAGGATTTGTGTCCGTGTGAACAGTGTCTTAGGTATTTTAGGAGCTTAGCAGGTCTATGAGGTTTCCCAGACCGATCAACTTGCTAAGATATCTCTCTTGACTGGAAGAAAAGACTTTTTATTACTTTCAGCATGGAGCAGGTTTAGTATGAATTACTCACTTTTAGCAATGATAATTTGTAGGTTCTGTACCTCAAAAACATCCCTAGATGTAGACTAAATCCTGTCCTATCGATCTGTCATACTGCTCATACTTCTGATGATAGGAAGAGGAGGGAGGAGAAACATGACTTTTCCGTGGGAAAATAAATATAGTTGGAAAAAGGTCCCATTGAATTAAAGAAAATGAGGACAGAAATGCAGCTGTTCCAATACTGGTGAGTGTTTACATTCTGAAAAGAAAAGCCTTGACAGACAGGGCAGAGTAAGATTTCTAGCTGGTTGCATTTAATATGTATCCTTGATGTGGGCCGCGAGTTGATCACATGATTCTATGCTTTATTATGTACATACTCTTGCAATGAAGAGAAGATGGAAAACATGAAAAAGCACTAATGTAGGTCTTCTTCAAAAACAGAAGCGTGCTTGTTTTAACAGTATTTCAGCCTCTGCATTGTGCAGAACACAGCAGTTAGATATCACAGGGACGTCTGTAAGTACCTAAGATTGATAGGGATAATATTCAAGTTGTATATCAAATTATTGAGGAGCTACTTTAATGAAGGATGAGCAATCTGAGAAAGACAATGTTAACTACATTCACATATAATGCTATAATAGTTTACTGCAGAAATTCTCGTATGCTGTCTCTCAGCTCTATTACAATGCTCATTAGAGCTGTTTTACTGTGTATTTCCTTTTTAATAGGTCTTTTGCTTGTGCGAGAAACATAATTATTTGACTCCAAAGCAAGATCTTCCTTTCCATCTCACCCTCCTCTCTGCTGTAATTACATCCCCTTCCTAGCCCTAGATGGCAGATTGTTTAGGCGGGAGCTAGCCTGTACCAGGTGGCAGCTTGGTCTTTTCATAGAATGTTCATCAAGAAAGGAAGAAGAACCATTGATCTCTTCATATCAGATTCCTTAGATGACTTCTTTTTTAGCAAAGTTGGTAAATTCATGCCCACTTGTATGGACCTTTGCCAAAACAGGCTTACACTGTTACAAAGTGGGCAAATTCCCCCTTCTTTAAACATGCTAGACATTCTTCAAACTGTTATACCACAAAGTGGTGGTGAGAGAGAATGCAGTTCTGCTGATATACCAAATATGCACATACAAAACATATAAGAAATTTGGATTTTAAACAGAGAAGGTGAAAGTAGAATTTCCAACATTGCAAGGAAATACAATTGTCTTGTTAATTATTTTAGTATCAATTGTGTTCTGATACTCTTCTAATCATTCTGATCCTCTCATCTATCCTATAACTCCATCGACAATTTCTGTAGAGACATTATTTGAGCAATTGGTGTCTATAACTATATGAAAACATTCTGCCAAACCAAGCTTGCTGATAAGTATTTCCTTGATTTCACTCCAAAACATTGGCCCATCCTAAGTTCAGAAGGTAGTGTAGAATGACTTTTGGATAGAAACATATATTCAAAATATAAATTTTCTGTAGAGAATTTTAAACAGAATCTTGGGTTAAAAATCTTTGCTTTGATACAATGTTGATAAGATTTCTTGCATTTCCTTGCAGAAATTTTAATGCAGAACTCTATGGTATTCAGAAAACTATATTCCAGATTATCAGGCAGACTAGATTTCCATCACTCTCCCTTAAAATAAAGATGAGATTAGTCTTGATGTGGTGCTCAGGTCTTTCTTCTACTCCTTTCAAAAGCAGAGCTATGTCAGATAAACTAGATCGTGCTATAGAGGCCTGTCTCATGTTGTGTGACAAACCACTTGTTGGTTTCTCAAAAATCAAGATGTTTTGAAACTTGCAATTCCTGAGTAATCAGTAGACTCAAAGCAAGACCACCTGGAACAGGAAGCACATGGTTGTTGACATAGTTGCCCAATGTTTGCTTTGGTAAAAATCTGCCCCAGGCTTTCTGAGAGGTAATTTAGGAAGGAGCCTAGAAAGAACAGAGTTAAAAACACTAAGAAAATTTAAGGGAAGAAAAGAGAAGATTGACAATATGACCATAAAATAGTATAGGATCTTTGTGAACCTGAATGAAGGCTATAGAAGTTATCTGAGACGACAGGCCTATCCTCTGGTGATTAGCCTTCCCAGAGCTCCAGATCATAGCTCTGCTGCTATGAGAACACAGGCTACAAAAACAACCATAGTTTAGACATAATGTAGTATGAAGGAAATCTAGGGAAAATGCTCAATAATTCAGAAGGAAAAGTAAGACTGTGGCTGCGCTGAACTAAATTCCCACTTTCTGAGAAGGGAGGGCAAAAAATTGTGTCTTTCACTGCCTTCCCAGCTCAGCAGTGATGCCAGCAAAGAACAGTGAGATATCTCTGGAAACTGAGAGTCAAGTTTTCCTTTCACCAGTGTGAAGCTGAGATTTATAAACAAACAGAAAACACCCCAGAAAGGGATAGCTTCTTGTTTCGGTTGGTGGGTTAAGCTAAGCAATAAGAGGGGAATTAAAACATATGAGGTATGACAGCAGAAGGAAAAGTGCTGATTGGCAAGAAACTAAAGTAACAAATTTTTTTCATTTTGGATGCCCAAAACCCCTCACAGTCTCTTAAAGAACCTGATTATGATGATTATGCAATGCACATGCTTATATTTTTAAGCTGTATTGCATCTGCTCTTATTGGACACATAAAAATAAGGCTCCCTTTGAAGCCATCTCTGAAATGCTGTGATTTCATTCCTTTTATGGTTCAAAACTTGTATCATTATAGGAACATCATACTAATAATCAAATGAGGTTTTTTACTTCTTTTCTTCCCTTGTGATCAAGGACCCATATACATATGCCTATGTTAAGTTGCTAAAGAATAGTTTTTGATATTTATCATATCTTTATTTCACTAACACAGACAAGTGTGTCTATTTTTCATCTGTCAGTTTGCTACAATAAGTCAGTGCTATAGTGACAATGAGATGTTAAAAAATCATTTGGCTTTCACATTCTACAATTTAAAGCTGTGGATGAATAGAGTAAATCATTTATATCTCCTTTAAAATACTCATAGTGATGTGTTCTTGAAATCAAACCCAAACTCTTACTTTACTAGAGAGGTGCATGGACACCTTATATTTTGTCTGCATCAGCAAATTTAGACATGTATTTTGTAACTTTTATCCTCAAAAAGTATGCTTTCTCACTTTGCAGCATGCATTTATCTGTCTAAAATATGAAAAAGGAGAAAAAATGCATGTCATAATTTTTCAGTAATCAGTTGGCCTTGTATCCTTAACTTGTGTTACTGCATCTTTTTCCTCCTTTCTATAACAGTGTTGACATTTTGCAACAAACTTAATTTTTCATTGCCCACTTTTGCCCAGTTATGGCAGAACTTTCATCTTCTCACTGTAAGTACTTTATTATTATTATTTACTTCTTTACAAATAGCCTCTTCTGTTGTTTGGGCACAATGCATTGTTTTCCCATTATTTTCAGAAGTCTCTGTGGCCTATAAACTTGGAGGAACCTATTCCATGGCTTTGAAAAAGCATCTGTTACTTATAATTTGATTACTGAATAGGCCAGGTGGGGTAGCTACCAGATTCTAGAAGATAATCCAGCAAAGTAGCATTTCTGTATTTGGGGATTTTGGTCCATTAGCATTGCTGTTCTTTCCAAGATGTGGTAGAAAATTGTCAAAAATTGAGGTGTGCATGGTAACCATGACATTAATTTGTTCACAATAGAAATCACAAATAATTAAATAAGCTAAGCAGTTCCTAAATTAACAATTAAATAGCTAATGAGTGAGTGTAAATAAGTCAGGCATTCAGTCTTTGTTTCTGGGCTCTCCATCTTTTGGTGGTTTGCATTTGCACACAGCATGAATCTGAGGCTTCTGGAAAGACAGCGGTAGGAAGGGAAGGAAGAAGTTGAAAGATGAGCAAAAGAGGGAGATCTATGTCTTGTGAGTCATCTTCACTAACAATAAATGGTATCGGAGTCAAGAATGATACAATACTACAATTTGGTGCTTTTGTGAAATCAGTGACAACTGCTGGACAGGGTAATTGATAACACTATTCAGTGTGAACCCTGCTAATAATTGAATGGCTGGATTTTCTGCAAAATTTTTATAATGCCTACTCCATTCCACTGGGAGATCATTAAAATAGACATGTTTGCATTGATGAAGGCTAAAATAGAGTTCTAAAGAACTTGTCCTTTGGCAGAGTAGAAATGGACAGGATCTAACCCCATCAAATTAACAAGGACTGAAAGTCAAGGCTATTTATGACCAGAAGGTGTCAGACTAGTAGATAAAAGTCTCCACTTCCTAAGTGCTATTGAATTGTTTCTATTTAGTGTCACAAAGGTATCAGATTTTAGCTTGGATCCCAGAGAAAAAAGGACCCTCAGCTGTTCTTGTGTCCTTTGACAACACATTACAAGGAGCTGAGCTGATGAAGTTCACTGTACAGTTGCACATAATGTAGCTCCTCCATAGCTTAGAGAGGGTTTTACATTTTAAGTTTGTTGAGCTTCACTAACACCAAAGTTCACTTTAAAATATGCTATAACTTGGCAGAAATCCAGCGAGCTGGAATTTAAAAGGGCCTTTAGTAACACATGACAAGGCAGTAATGAAAGATGGGTTGTTAAATCAGAACTGTCAGGGCTCCTAATTTTCTTAGAAGTTTAGCTTCCCCTGCATCCCCCCTCCAATTTTATGAGGTCTCTTTTAGTCATCTCCAGTTTCTCAGAGATGTTAGAAGTCACTGTAGTGTGGTTTTTGTGTGATTATATAAAACTGCTCATACCACAGTCATTCTGTTCATCCTCCAGGACACTAGAATGTAAACAGTTCCCTTTCTGACAGGCGAGCCAATCTTCTCCATTTCTTGAAACCATAATCTTTCCTTCCTGCCTTCCTTATTTATCCTCACACTCCTTCTGTTCCATAGTGCTTCTGTCTTTCCCATGTTTCATCAATTTTCTTTCTTTTTTTTTTTTTTTAATGTTTTGTTATAAAGCATATGCAGTTAGCGGTTTATGGTCTAATGTGAAGAAGTATCTTATTGAACCCTTCCATCCTAGCCTTCAACTCCCACTCGTTGATTTGTCCTCACCCAATCTTCTCTTACTTGCAAGAAATAAGTTTTATTGAATCTTTGAGAACAAATAGTTCCTCTTCATGTGGCTTGCATTTCAGTTAATAAGATTGTTACACACTTATTTAGGTTATGACCAATGAATTGCAAACAAAAAACTCCAAGTAGTCTGTATAATATAAAATCACAAATCAGCCAGATTTTCTAAAGGTGAAAATGCAATTCCACTCAATGCTGGTGTTGATGAATGTGAAGCTTTGGGAATACAATATACATACACAAACTTTACACATTTTATCCTGTTTGTGAAGCCTACTACTACTGCATATGCAGGAAAATGCACCCTCAGGTAACAATATTCAGTGCATATTTTATTTCTATTTTTTTCAAAGTACTCCTGGTTTTTTTGGTTTGCTGGGGGGTTTTTTTAGGGGTTTGTTTGTTTGTTTGTTTTTTATGTGGGCCTTTGTGCTGCACCTCAGTTACAGTATGAATGCTAATGACATGTATATTCTACTTACAAGACTTAAAGGGAAAAAAAAAGTGAAAACCTTTATGAATAATTTGAAATATATCATATAGAAAAAAAGTTGCATGGTATATGCAAAGGTAACTAAGGTTAAGGGATAAACATTGATTCTATTATACCGTTATACTGTCATAGAAATATAACAAAAATTGAAGAGGGGTTTTTGTTTTATTTTTTTAAAAGCGGTTGCCATTGAACTCTTGAAATATGTGGTATTTGAAGATCAAATACAGCTACTCATCTACTTTTAGATGCAGGATTAATTGAAAAATCTACAAAACACATTCTAGTCATCATTAGTTATTTCCTTGACTTTTGCACTGTTAAGACGTTAAAAAGAAAGTAATTCCTATATTATAGTCTTCCAAGACACATATTTGCAATAAATATCAATACAACAGTCTGTATATTGTCTGTTAAGTGGGTTTAGATTCATTCTTCCCTTTCACTGATTTGTGAAAAGCCTAGGCACTGTGAAAATAGACACTGAATTTCTGGAAATAAGGAGCAAGGCTTCAGAGTATGTATCAGTCGTTCGCCAGGTGGTAGAGCAGCTTGTTGCAGCAGTTAAAAGTCAGAGCCATATGGCTCTGATCCACTGCAACTGCTACAATGGAAAGAAAAGTTTGGAAAACAGAAAAAAAGATGAATGAATGAGTGAAGAAGTAGTCAGTTACTTTGACGAATATGACAAGGGCTGCTCTGAAAAACGAAATCGTCTCAATCTGTAGAGTTTGATAAGCATCTCCTTTGAAAAGAATAAACAAACAGTATCTTCCAGCTCCAGAAAGACATTTAGGCAGATGGACCCGTATGCCTGTGTGACTTCTCATCAAAATTGATGGATATATAAGCATAGAGGTTCACACGGCCTGATACTCCAGTCTATCATAGGGAATAACCCAGCATGGAATGTGTGGAGGCTATGGTCAGATTTTGTCCTTGGCAGAGGTAATGATGAATAGTAGAACCAAACCAGCTAATCGACTTGTACATGCTGGCTGGATTCGAGGGAAATCAAAAAAATTATGCTGATTACACCAAATAAAGGTCTAGCCCAAATTCAGCATTTATGGTTGAATTTCATAGATGGATACAGTTTAATATTGGTACCTCCCCTCTTCCCACCCCTCCCAAAGCTTTTACAGTTCATAATTTAACAGGAGAGTATTTCTGTGCCATCTTGCACCATTATAATGGTTTTCTGAAAGTCTTGGCAAATAGCTTAAGAGTATTTTGCTTCCTGGATTTATATTATGAAGGATATAGTCTCCTTGACAAAGATGGAAAGTAAGGCTAAAACATATAAAGAAAACAACAAAAATTGTCAAAAATACTGCCTGACAAGATGGCAAATTTGGCCCTGTTTTAAGATGAATGTAACTAGACCCCCTAGATCCCCAAGGAAGACTGAAAAGCTTTTAAAATCAGTAAGCCAGGTGTTCTTAGAATAAAGAAGATGCCTATCCTTTAAATCTTTAACCAGCCTGATAAGAGTAAAATGGGCTCAAAACACACGTCTCCTCCTACCCACTGTGTCTGCTTGTGGGTCCTGGCTCTGGTTTTAGTTCTTCAGAGCTGCTGCTTTCTGCATTGTAGCAAACTCTGCTCAGCCTTCCTCAGACTTCTTGAAGGTCAGTCCTTCCTGGATCCTCTAAAGGCTTTCACCCAGTCAGTTACTTCTTCAAAAGATGTAACAGATAAATAAGAACACACTGAGAAGACAAATATAGTCCATATCTGCAGTAGCTGCCCTTGTACAAGGCACAATTTATAACTTCATTCTTTTTCCAGAGGTCAAATTTGCTAAAGCTCTGATGTATTTCTTCTCAGAAAAGTTTATTTCTGATTTTACATAAGAATTTCACCCTACAAACACCTGTGTGCTTAACTTTAGACATTCAATGCTGTGTTATTGTTTCATAAAACCTCAGTCTCACCAAAACTTGCATGCTCAAATAAAATTGAGTATAGATTTTCAGGTTAAATGCTGGTAAGATTTTTAAAAAATGAACACTTACCAATTACCCCATTATTTTGTAAGTCACATCGGAGTTTCTATATTTTTAAAATTATGAGTTACTGAACTTAATGTCACATTATATATATTGGATAGAAAACAAGAATAGAAAGTGTTATATCTGTGCTTTGTGCTGGGGTTACATTTTATGAGACCATCTTCAAATTGGTATCTTCATATGTTCAGAGTTGAAATGCAATTTCAATTTTAGAAACTTTTAGGGAGCAAGTTAGTTTTTTTCAGCCTGTGAGACTTATGCCTCTCCTCACCCAACTAGTGATATGAATACAATGAAACAGGGGTCTCAGAAAGACTTTCAATTTCTTAAAAAAACCTGCAATGTACAGCTTAACTTTTCCCCCCACTAATTATACTAATCATATTTTTAGATCAACTACTTAAAAAACAATATTATATTATGTTAAATGCTAGTACCAATCTTCAGAAAAAACAAGTGATAAGTATCCATGTGGTTCTACGTCTGTTGCACCTGTCTGTTATTCATGCATTACCTATCCACAAAGATGAGAGAGAGGGAGGGAAAGAAAGTTTGAGAAAATCTGCTTTTTAGGACAGTTGAACACTTTTGTTAGAAATGTTCAATATGATTACATGCAACATTTAGCAATGATAGTACTTGCAATTATCTTAACAATCCCTTGTAGAAGTCCAGTGAGGATGTATCTGTGTAAGTCTGATTCAGTTTTGCTTTGCCCAGCCCATTTTTTTTCTGCAATTTTACTATGAAACTCACTTTCAGATTAGGAAGGTATTAGCATATGCTTTCTCTGACAGATGATACTTTAAATTGGTGACTTGGAGGCTGAATCCAGCTGAAACTGGGTTTACTTTAACATCACCCTAGAGAATTTTGTGAACCAAAAGTGTATTTTGTTGTTACAGGATCCATCCTACCCTCTTTTACTTTCTTACCTCTTTTTGACAACAAAACCAAAAGATGCATAAACTTTAAAAACACAAGGTAGTATGCTTCTCAAGACCTAGGAGTGGGATTTGAGTCATACATGTATTAATTTTTCTTTTAGAGACTGAAGGTGTAAGTTATTTACACCAACCCATGCTGCCATGAAAGAGCTTAGAGAGGAGTATGGTGTCCCCCTCAGGTTTCCCCAGTCTGCCAGCAAAGGACTTGGATATTTGAACACTGAAACTGAATTAGTGTCTGAAGTCTAAATCATAACTGTTTTCTATTTGATTTTTTTTTGTCTTTCCTTTTTCTTCCTGCCATCTCTTCTGTTACAGAGACGATACACCAAAGAACTATGGTAATTTGTGTCCAACTGATTAATTCTCTTCAGTGAGTGCAGAATACTTTAAAATATTTGTATGAGAGAGAGTTCAGATTGTTTGCCTTTCCATGCTGACTTTCACTCATGCAGTGAAATGTGCTTATGCATCTTAAAATTAAAAAATTAAAAGACTGGGATATCTCTCAAAAAATGAAAAGTGGCACAAGAGAGAAAATGTACCTATTTGAGATATCGAAAGGACCCTTATTAGTTTGGATCTGTAGCTGCAACTAACGAGCTAGACAGTTCATGCACAATACTTGATGCTTACAAGTGTTTTTACCACCGGCAGAGCAGTCATAGGCAACACAGCATGTTTGCTGGTGTTCTGACTTCTTTCTCTGGAAATCATCAGACACAAGGCTATGGAATATTAGTCTTTCTTTAAATGACTTGCTAACCTTGAAGATAAAAAAATCATACTACATGTTCTTAATTTTTATGACTTTGTCCATGGCTCATTTAACCCTGTAGTACCCTTTCCAATGCCTTTGGGGAAGTCTAGAATAAGATGGTGCTGGATACAGATATTATTGCCTGGTGAACATGATTTGGTCATCTTTAGGCTATTGTAAGTTTTTCTTCTAAACTGACATACCCGGAAATATATTTGAGAACTATGTAGCATGAACCATGGAAGTTTGTGGTATTGCAAAAGTATGAAAACCAAAGACCTTATGGCTACGTCTGAAGCAACTGACAAATCTTTTAAGTGAAAATATTCAGCACTGTTATCTTACAAATTTACATGAAAAGGGATCTTGTATTTTATAGAAATATATTTTGTGAAGACTTAGAAACATCATCAGACATCCGCAGTTCCTACGTAACAAAAGTATTGGACCGTATTTGATGTTATTATAGTCCCACAATCATACCAAATCGGTAATTTTACGTACAAGAGGTCCAGCAACTCTTGAAGAATTAACCCTCTTCATTAAAAAAAAAAAAAAAAAAAAAATCAAGATGAAGTAGTGAATAAAATGAAATGGTTAACATGTAGAAAAGATCAGCATTTCCATATCTGCTATTTCTCCTCTGCTGTGATCCACAGGTGGCAGATTTTTAAATTTTTAATCCAGGATTTTGAATATGAGTAATGAAAAAAAATAAAATCCAGAGTTACACAAATTGTGATTTTTACAAGGTCGTCATCTTGCTAATATTACCTCATTAATACTGTGTTCATTTGACAATTGTAGCTCTTAAATTTGTGTTTTATGCTTTGGTTCATAGCTTGTACTGCACTAAGTAGGCTAAGATCCCAGTAATTTTAATTAGAGGAAATCTGAATCAAATCTCTTCTATCCAAGTGCAAAAATGCTGATTCAATAGGTTCCTAACTGGTAGTTTTGTGTTTGCATAATGTGATTGCAAGAAAAAAGTAGTTTTTTCACTATCACAAAAATACTTCAATCAAATTTTTCAACAATGCATCATGTTCCTATTGGGCCTACATGAGAAATTTTTGATTTTTACAAGGGTGTTGGAAAGGAAATGTGATAATATGCTGATGATATAATCACTATATTGACCCTATTGAAAATCTCAGACACAGGAGTAGTTTTGTTCAAATAAGAACTTAATTAAAATACAAAAGCCTGTTCTGAGAAAGTATAGCCACTGGAAAGTGTTTGGTGAACAGATTCTTTAGGGTCTAAAAGTTGGAGAATATCTAAGCCTCTGATCTTGCTAATGCTTATCTAGGGACTGATCATGTATCAAAAAATTTGCACTGAATACTCTGGGTGCTATCAGATGTTTGAATTAAACAAGGTGCCCAAACAGATAAAATAATTGGGTTTTTTTTAATATTTCTTTTTTCAAATGTTACTTGCTCTCAATTTTAGGCTACTTGAATGTCCAGCATTAACATGTAATAATGCTAATTGGACACTTATATTTTCTATTAAGTGTACCGAAAACTTTTCCATTTTTGTGTGTGTTCTTATAGGAGCTGAGCATCTGATTCTCCATAAAAAGATTAAATGAGAAAGTATGCCTTGAAACAGCTTTAATGTACTTTACCTTAGCAATATTTATCTTGATATTACAATTATTATGCAATGCTTAATCCTTTCACTGCAGTGCAACCATTCAATAGTAAAAAGAAAGGGAATTAGGATGCGTTAACCTGTTGCTATTGTTAGAGAAGCAACATTCTCTTCAACTGATATACAGATGAGGATTGTTGGGATAAATGACCTATGCCTAAATGTTTTAATATTCCACATAGAATAAATCAATATAAATGGGAAGGGCACCACAATGACATTAGTGTGTTATCCAAAATATAATTTGGGAGTAAGTTCATCCACTTAATGTTTCATTAAAAATATTTTATGGAATATTAGACAAGGAATATTTGCTTCTTTCTAAGATTTATACAAGCCTTTTCTCTTTCTCCTGAGGTCAGCTGCCTGACTAAATAAATGTACTTTTATAAAGCAAGGTGGCAGCAAGAATCTTCTGACAGAAAAAAATGGTCTACTATGCTCATTTTTCATGAGTGCAGCAAAAAGATGAGATGCTAGCTGTGACCACATTGTACCTCAGTTCCTTATTTCTACATACTGTACCTGTCTTCACCCAGCAGTACTTATTGTCTGAGTTTGTATTAAAATTATCAAATTTTGTGAAACTCATCAGTGTTTTGTACTGAAGCATTTTAGTTCAGGTGCTGAAGAAAACCTCATGGTTAATATAACTTTCAATAACTCTTTCATAATGTGTAAGATTTAAATCATATGTGCCTGGGTATGTATTTGCAGAGGGTAGATTGGAACATCTTTTATGTCCACCTAATGTGGTTCAGTGCATATTCTCTTTTTAAAGAAAGTAATTTTTATCTCTGCTGGTCTTGCTGGAAACAGGGGTCTCTGATTTACTTTAGCAAGAATGTAGATTTTCTTTTAACTCTGGATGCCAGCCTATGGGAATTATTTTCCTTGATATATTGGCCTTTTTTAAAAATAGTGTAGAAACAAAAAACATCTAGGAAACATCCTGAGAATAAGACCTCTCTACCTGTGACTGCCAGAGGGGATCTAAGCAATCTTTAAAGTTTTTAAAATAAAAATCAATAGAAAAGCTGTCAGGCACTGGCAACTTATTTACAGGAAAAAAAATATGTCTTTCAAAATTTCTTTAGTTTTAACTTGTTTTATACAGGTGACTTTTTGCTTTAATCTATTTTAGGAATCTAAAAGAATTTTTGGTTCTTGTTAATTAATGTCTTCAGTGAAGGTACAAGTATTTACACACATCAAGGATTTTCTGAAAATCCAATTTTCTAACGATATTTTAAATTCTTCAGTATTTGTTTTCTGCATTTCTGATTTTTTCACATGAAGCTGATAGTGTATTATCCACTTTGTCTGTTCTGTAATTGACCTCTTTAGACTGGTTCACTGTGTTTCACTCTTACCTAAAACTAATGTATCTGGGATCCCACCTTGAGACCTAGAGAACTAATAGCTCTCAGATGATTCTGAAAATCTCCTTTTAAATTATAAGACCTTGTCTAGGCTAGGATTACTATTATAAGTGTGTTTGTTGGCTAATTCTGATAAGTCCTTTCATATCAGTTTAGATAAGGTGCGTGTGTGTGTTTGGTAATATTGCATTTTTTGTAAGAGTTGTGGGTTTGATCCTACTTTCATTTGTGTGCAGCTATTTGTATGAAAAGCCATATATGCCATTTCTATTCATTCATATGTAACACTATTTTGCACAAATAAGTAAGCTAGCTGCAAGGGGATGGGTAACTAAATTCTGTGTGTGTTTGTGTTTGTATGTAGAACATAATTAATTGATCTCTGAAAACAAGACCAATAGAATAGCTATTTTGAGGGAAATTTGTCACTTCAAACATGTTTTAAGAGAAAAGAAACCATGATTAGAAGTGGAAAAGTTTTTAGAATGTTTGGAAACAGTATGTAAGTAAAAATGATACTATTACATAAATAGAAATTATAATATTACATAAGCAGAAATGATAAAATTACCAGAATCATTCTGATGCAGCACAACATGGAATTAACTAAGAATCCTACAATTAGTAATACTGAAAAATATGTATTTTGAGGATACAAAAATAATTTTGATGTTGTGATAGGAATATGTCATATGTTCAAAATTCTGACTGGGGACTTGGATTCCTAAAGAATTATCCAACTCCAGTTCGACTTGAGAAAGGAGGAGAGGAAGACAGAAAGAAGAGAAAATTGATGAATTTCTGGACAGAAGTCTGTGTGCCTTAAAGCACACACACAAAATAAGATACCAGTGTTAAAGCACTTTTAAGAATAAACTTAAAATATTTGAACTATCTTTTTATTTGGAATACATACACTTACCCTTACACCAGAAGATATGAACACTAAAAGATATGACACTAGCAATTGAGACATGTCTGGGAGGAGGGGAAGCTGGACAGGAGGGGAAGATGTGAGGAAGGCTGACTGAAAAATAAAGTAACTCCTCTTCGTATCTCCTATATATGCAGATAAGACTGGCAACTGTGTTATGAGACAACTTCTTGTCTGGGAAGGGCTGGTGGGTATGCAGGGAGCTGGCTGTAAGACCTACATATCTATCACATTTTAATATAGGTTATACCTACTATTATTAGTGCTCCTAAGCCATTCTTCTCTTTAGTGGATAGTGTTAGTGATCTAACAATGCTGACTTGACGGAACAGAGCTATATACTGTGCTGGTTATACTGCTCCAAAATGCACAGTCCAAGGCAGTGAGCCATCCAGTGCATGCCAGTCCTGCCAGCTTTGTGCCACTAGAGGAAATATCAAACTGGTAGTACAAAAGGTCTGGCACGAGGCAGGGAATTTCTCTCTAGGGGACTTCAGAGTCCATTCATTATTACCTGTAACTTTCACAAAACAACTTGTCTACAGATCTTGTAAAAATGACTGAATACACTATTTTGCTTATCCTGCCTAAGGACTACATCTACTGATGACATTCAAAGGTGGAAAGCAGATTAATACCACACACAGAAAAAAAAAGAAAAAAAAAAGGTCAATTTGAAATTTGAATGTAGAAAGTCTTTCACTCTACTTTATTTATTTATTTTGTAGTCAAAGAGAAGTTGCCAGGGAACACACTCTGCCAGAACTCAACATGAATCCACTCTGACTCCTTTTGGGAGCAAACACAAAACCTTCTTCTAAAGGCCTTGCTACGGCAGGCACTGTCACTGTCACTCACTTCAACCTGCAAATTTCAAGCCATCTTCCTTCCCTTTCTTCACCAAATAAATTAACTAAATTAAAAAAAATCTCAAACAAAAGCCTACTTGAAGTAGAGCTCTTGTGCTCAAATTGGGAAAAGCCAGACTGTGAAATCCACTATGTTTCAGCTGTTCCTTTTACCTGAAAGGCGGCTGGCTGCTGCTGGGGTAGTGATATTGGGAATTTTTGATTGACATTTGTGTTCTTTTTGTGTCATTCTTTTTTACTGACTAAATTTGTATATGCAAAAACTATTAGAATATGAATTCTGAAATTACCCACTGCAGTTACATGTAAAAAGCAAATTTTCAAAAGTCTGATCTAGGAGTTAGATATCTGTGCTTTCTTCTGATATAATTATAATTAATTTGTGTAAGTGCTAGATGATAACATAATGAAGACATTGACATTGGGGATAATACTCCAGTGGCCAAATTACTTTAAGAATTTTGTCTTGTATAAACTGCTTGAATTCTGGTCCTTGGAGGTAGGATGTTCTTACAAAGAAAAGCACATATTTTTGCATGTGTCTAGAAATACTAACTCCACGACAGTATCAGAACCTGCTTTTCAGTACTCTATAAACAGGCAGAGTTGACAAAGGAAGAAGTAAATTTAGGTCATCCAGGAAATGGTCTAATTCAGTACTGCTTTTTATCAGTTTATTTTGACCGAGATCCTTTAAAAAGTATTTGAATTCCTCTCTGTTGGGTATCTGTCAGAAAAGAAAGGAAGTTATTGTAAAACAAATCCCTCAAGCTGAGACGAATCCTTCCAGCTTCTTGATATAGCTGTAATCCTATAATTCTGCACAAACTGGTATTATGATAGTAATAATGCAAAATGCTCAAAATATATTACATTTGATTTCTTGGAATTAGATAAAGAATGATGGTTTCAGGTGAATGATCCTATCATAAGGAACATCTAGATGTATGGCAACATTAACACAGGAAGCAGTGACAAGTACTACCCAACTGATACTGGCTTCCACGGCACAGAATGTACTCATCATATTTTGCATGTACCCAAGGCCAAAGACAGTAAGTAGAGCTCCATGCAGTGGCCACTGATGGTCTTCAGTGGGTATTGAGTCAAATGAGTTCAGTAGGTATAGAGTCATTCCTATTATGCACGTCATAGTACATGAGACTTGTGTGCTCCAAGATTCAGTTTGAGAACCGCTTCACTGAGATTTATTTAGCAATCGTGTTCTCTTCTTTGAATGAATATACCACCTCTTCCAGAAGAGCCTGGAGCTGCAACCTAACCCAAATTATTTTAATCAAGAAATCTCCCTACCCTGCTTATGGCTGAACTCTTTAATAAGGAAGAGAAAGCTGAGAATTGGAGATAGGAACACATACTGGATGAGATGAATCTGATGGGACCCAGAAGGATTTCATTAACAAACTCTTAAAGCAAGTCTTTGCTGCAATGATAGCTGCTTATAGAAGAAAAATCAGATTGTGAGTGTTGACAACATGGAGCTTTATGCCACCACAGCTAATTCTCTAAGTACCCGGGGTTATCTGAGAAGTTTTGGAGCACACCAGGAACAGCTATTGCTCTGCAGATATACCCTGAAATTGGAAGCTGTGACTGGTCATCTGTGTGACAAGAGTTAGGTGCACACCATTTCCTCTACTCTCCTTCCCCATTCTCTTCCCACTTTCTCACAGCCAGGTATTTATTGGAAAGAATGCCTGGGGTGCAAGCACAGATCATCCAGACCAAAGTGGCAAGACGGTAACAGTCCACATCTCACCAAATCTGTAGTTTAGAAGCAGTTGATAGATTGTCTTTAAGATACTATGAACTTTAATCATGCCTGTGTTTTGACGGAACACTAATAAAGGGTATCTGATGGTTAGGTTTGGCTTTTCCTGCTTGAATATTTCATGTACCTAAAAAATGGTATGAAGAAGTAAAAATCTTCAAAAAAAAGGACAGGTATTGTAGCCATGACCATAAACAGGTGTTTGCTTTCCTGCTTTGTTTGTTTGATTAAATACACTATATCCTCTCACTGATGTCACAATAAATTTTCATTTGTTCACTTAAATAGTCATTAATTTTTCATATAGATTTATTTTTAATTTAATATTCAAACTTTCTTAGTGTCTGCATAGGTTAAAATGCCTGTCTTTGTGCAAGTATGTAGCTGAAAATTGGAGCATTGCTGCATTTTTGTATCTAATTGAAAATAAATACATAAAGCTGCCAGTTGTGCTATGTCTTTTGCCTGATGAAAGGTCATTCGTAATCTTTTTTTTTATAGTTAATGGAATGCACCATTGTGATTACACTGAAATCTGAATGCCTTCATAAAGTTTGAAAACTAAACAATTGTATGTGAGATAACAGAGAAAAATAATTTCCTTTGGAGAATGACCTTTCAAAAGTGACTAGTCCACATCTTTTTAGTGATGCCAATGTGTCAGCTTCACATTGTGTACAAACCTCCCTGTCTTTGCCATATGCAAATATCCTCACTAAAATGGTAAAATAACACTACACATTGTAATATTTATTTTTTCACAAATGTTCATCAGATAATACCTTTTAAGGGTCTTTGAATACAGAACACTGTATGTGCTGTCAGCTTAGCCAGTTGATTTTGTTTACAAAATGTCAGCATTTCCTTTTTTATGAAAAGGACAGACGATAGTGTCTTATGAAGAAGGGAACCTCAGGCCAACTCTCAACTTACACCATCAGCAGTGACCTCTATTGTCTTATTCACAGTAGCATCAATAACAAAAGGTAATTGTTACATACATGGGAAAAGAAAAAAGGTACAAGAATGCCAATGAGATAATCTTATACTAAATCTATTAGCATCTTCTAATAAAAGATTGTGCTATATTTATCAGTTTCCTCAGAAATCCTCAAATTCAATTATGTTCAATTTATAAGTCAGAATAAAACTGGGGATATGCAACCTTAATGCCTTTCCTTTAGATGAATGATTTATGGTCACTAAAACTTACAGTTAGCAAGCATAAAATATGAAAGAAAAATACTTAAGAAAGTATGCATAAATCCTCTTAAAGAATAATCAGCACAGATTCTTCCTACCCATTTTATAAATAATTTTTACAATGTACTAAATAAATGTTATTTTCAGAACACAGCCTGCTTCTCAGAAGTCTTCGCATAGGACAAAAAGAAAGTAGGAAAAAATTGCATAGATTCCTATTCAGAAAAGCATTTATATGCCTATTGAGCAAAACAGTTATAACCATATGCTGTTACTGAATCTTCTGCATGGGATTTATGTCATTGGAATGTATGACCAAATGGATGATAGAGGAATTACATGGCTAGGTCCCATAAACTTATGCCATTTTCTGGCTATATTTACATCTTTCTAGCTTTCATTTCATATTTCAGTCTAGACAGACTATTTTTTGTCCATCACAGACCCATGGATAGTGTTGTAGTTTAACTCCAGTTGGCAACTAAGCACCACGCAGCCGCTTGCTTGCTCCCTGCCCCCGCACCAGGATGGGGGAGAGAATTGGAGAGTAGAAGTGAGAAAACTCATGGATTGAGATAAAGACAGTTTAATAGGGAAAGCAAAAGCCACACATGCAAGCAATGGAAGACAAAGAATTCATTCCCCACTTCCCATGGGCAGGCAGGGGTTCAGCCATCTCCAGGAAAGCAGGGCTCCATTACACGTAACGGTGACTTGGGAAGACAAACACCATCACTCCCAATTTCCCCCCTCTTCCTTCCTTCCTTCTTCCCCCAGCTTTATATGCTGAGCATGACATCATATGGTATAGAATATCCTTTTGGTCAGCTGGGGTCAGCTGTCCCGGCTGTGTCCTCTCCCAACTTCTTGTGCACCCCAGCCCACTGGCTGGTGGGGTGGTGTGAGGAGCAGCAAAGGCCTTGGCTCTGTGTGAGCGCTGCTCAGTAGTATGATTATGATATGATATGATTAAATTAATGAATTAAAACCCACATAAATGCATGCATTGCATGAAAATAACTTTGTCCTGTAAATAATGCTTTGTATATTGCTTGTTGCAATACACCAGTCATTAGGTGATCGTGGTGTTGCATAGCATTGACCTAGACTGAACATGCCTTCTGGAACCATGTTGCTTTATGGTTCTGCACACTTAAGATTTTTATGCAGAGAAACCAGTTTATGTTAGCCAAATTTTAATCAATTTCTAGGTGCCAGGTGATCTGTAGGTCTGATTTTGTTTTTAATTATGACATATAATCATCTGGAACTTAATGGATGCATTATGATAATCTAGAATGCAGTCTTCTTTCATCTCAACAACATCTCCTCAGTGTTTGAAATCCTTTCTAAGATTTTGAAATAGAAGCCAAAGTATTCTATATCACACTTTGCATCCCTATTATGTTACTTTATAGTCATATTCTGATATAAGAATCCAGCTGCATGCTTTCTTGTTTGAGAAGATTATCTATTTATTTGGATTCTTTTGTATACCAACTCTTTTTGTCAACTGTTCCTTCTAGCAGTAGCAGTTCTCCTTTTCCTTTGTTAGTAACATGGAAGTATGAGTCACATTTTAGGAACTCCTGCATTATTTTAATGCATTTAATTATTTTATATGTGTATCTACTCATTCATATTTTATTTCAATAACTTTCAAGCTCCTTATCGAAGCCCAAAAGAATAGTTGTCATAATATTTGACTTCCTGTGATTCTAGTCTCAACATCTACAGGGACAAAGGTACATCCTAATAAAATATTATAATTGGTCCCTTTGCACAATTAATAAGTCAAGTCTTATCAATCAGTGACTTTCTGTTTGTGTAACAGGTGCTGCAGATACTGTGCAGAGAAAAACATTCACTGTGAGAGAAACTCTAAAGCCAAGTACGAAGAATGGCTTATGATTTGAGCTTTTTCCTCATTACTTTTGAGGGAAGATCCCATTCATAGAACAGTGTTTGACTACATGGAATTGATCAGGTGAGCCATCAGCTGCTGTACAAAAAGCAAACAAATATTAGGGCTGATAAGAAACAAAAGAGTAGTTTTGGAAGCCTATGCTACCCAGCTGCTTTGCTTGGTAAGTAGTCAGTGAAAGTAGTAGTCGTGAATATCTCAGAAAACCTCTTGCTACCACAGATCCAGGATGATGCTTGCAAGCTAAGAGTGCAGCAGTGGCTCCAGTGTTTCTTGATAAAATACATGTTTCTTGATAAAATACATTCTGACGAAGGCCACTGCAACAGGCTGGAATACACAGCCATCATGAGGTACCTGAGATGGTCCAGGTTTCAGTTAAATAGCAGGTGTGTGCTATTTGTTCTCTGTTGCTGAACAGCTGGTTGTCAGATGCAGAAACTGACCTTTCTTAGGCACCCCCTGAGAAAAAAACCCTAAAGGTAATAACAAAATAAGTCAAGTGAGGTTTGGAATGACTATATAAATTAAGTGAGCAGAATCTTACACAATGACTGAAGAAATGGTAGCGATGCAACTGCCTCTTTTACTTCTGCCCTTGAGGTTTCATCTGAAGATGATGTATTTCTGAATGTTGTCACTGCTGAAGTTTTCCCAGTTCTGAACAGACGTTGTGTTATGGCACTCAGCAGGTAGGCTGGAACTGGGTTATAGCATTTCTAAGGGTTAAATAGCTTTTGGGGAGGAGGGGAGAACACAAGCGAAACTGAAAGCATAATGCCAAAACCAACAAATCACATATCCAAATTTTCTGTTTTGTTTTCTGTCCTTTGTGTTGCCAAGGACATTAAGCAGGACAGATACTTAAGAGTTCTCATCCTGCTGTTTTGTTCTGGAATTCATGATCTTTCTTTGGAGCATCCTAGTAATTATCACAGCAACTATTTGTTCATATGTCACATCAGTAAATGAATGAAACATCACTTTCAGTAGACTGAACTTAGTCCAAGAAAGAAGCAGGTCTTCTAAATGGTGGTACATAAAGCTAAGTTGGAAAAAAAAGGGTAATGAATGCTTCGCTTAGAAGAACATACTGATTTGTTTATTTTTTTTAAATTACTGATTACCTGTTGACTTATGGAAGAAAGATAAGCATCACAGTGTCAAATAAAAAGTCATTTCTGAACAGACAGCACACTGACTGAGATTTGTAATATCTTTATTTAGAATGTTGTGGGGTTGTGTTTTGGGTTTTTTGTTTGTTTGTTTGTTTGTTTTTCATATCTGAGATGCTTGTGTAACACCCGAGTATGGAATCCATCTTGGTATCAACAATAATAAATGACATAATGTTTCCTTCCTGATGAGATTGCATGAACTTTATCATATAAATGATCTATCATATCATGTTTGTTAGACAAGCAATGTGCAAAAACATGAATGCATCTTAAGTGACATAGAAACAGGCAGAACTTGAATCTCTTGATTCCCATTCTATGACATTAGAAATTTACCATCTGCATATTTAACACTCAGTTCTCTAGATTTAGAACAACTTGTGAGCTAAACATCTGGAACAATTTAAGTTTCAAACTTAGATTACTGACATAGAAAAGCAACTTCATATCAGCAATAAATTCTTACCTTGTTTTTAAGGGATAAACAAAGCAAGGTGATTTTAATTCCATAATATACACTATATCATTAAGCAGGACTGATCATTCAATTAAGAAGGATACAGATTTTTCCAGTGCATTAGAGAGTTAATTTGATCACACAAATAGATAAGCTACATACTTACAGGAGCTAATAATGCGTTTGTTAAAATATTTATGGAGTTAAATTATTCCATAAATTGTACTGTAGTTCACTGAGATTGTTTTGTTTTAATATTAATATGGACAAACTATGCCAGAGATGCTAAAAATGTTGAACTTCAAACACATTTCTTGATCATTCTGATTTATATAAGTGCTTTTTTGGTTTAGGGCATGTTCAGTGAAAGATAAAAGGAAAAACTTCTTGATGTATCTTAAGGTGATAGGTGAACAAAGTGAAGACCTATATAGAAATAGGTCACAAACTACCACTTGCATATAATAAATATTTTAATTTAGGTTGCTGCAAAATGCTGTTTGCAGTAACTTTGCAGAGAAGTAGTTCAGAGTAAAATAGCTTTAGAACAGGAAAATTAAAATTATATATTTTCTGGCACAGTTTTCTTTGAAAGAAGTGTTTATCACTTTAAATCAAAATGAATTCATTTCTTACAAATCATATAGTGGATGTAAAACCATTCCTCTAACATGTGATCATCCCACACATACTTTAGTTTGTCATTCTCTTTCTTTTTCCAAGTGTTGTTAAAAAAATGCAAAAGCCTCCACTTGCCAAGATGCATGTGTACTTAGCTATTTACAGCTTTAAACGAGAAAATAAGCCTTCTTAGAATTCTGAAAATGTTGAATTTGTTTTTCCCAGCTGGAGAGTGGGGTTTGCTTCATTTTTACAAATATGTCTATGGCAGAATGTTCTTCAACTTTATGCCAGGAAACTGCTGCATGTTACAGAGTTCAATGAAAGGAAAGGGGACTGACTCTGTCTTTGCAAACTGCTACATCCACCTGATGATTGAAATAGATGTGGTGATTTTTGAATATGATTATGCCTGTGGAGCATAAAGGTTGATTAAGCAGTGAATCCTGAGATTTGTCCATGCCTTTTTTTTGTGTGTATCATCCCCAACAGTGGGCACATGAAAGGTGTCCTTCCCTCTGAAATATTTCTGCACTATACTCCTGGGGTTACTCTTTGGAATGGTATGAATTCAAGACCATCATGCATAGAGAAAATGAAAATTTCTTCTATAATCCCAGTATTTGGGCTGTTGTTTTTCTTTTTGGAATGCCCCATGTGCGTGTCCACTCCAATAAAAATGAGTTTCAGAAAAACAGGACATATTAAAGAAGCTGACTGTCTTTCAAAGTGTCCGCTTTTATTCCTATTGCTTTCCTTTAAGTATGCAAGCATCTTAATAAGGAGTCATCATGAAAGCCAAAAAATACATAGTTACCGTTACTTTTCCCATCATCAATTACTAGCCTTCTTTATCCCACTCCACGCCCACACATAGTCCCTTTATTTTGCATTTTTGAAAAGATTACTTTGCATCAATCCTCTGGTCTATGAGATAGGCTTTACTCTTGAGATATGCATGATCTGATATAATCTAAAGAGGTATACCCTTAGCCCTTACCTTTGCTGATATGAGAAAAATAAATTAATATAGGAAGCTGTGATTTAATCTCTTCAGTTAAAGCCATTTTGGTATAATCTTCTATCTTTGCTTGCTGCAGTTTTTCTATACTATAAGAATGATTTAAAATTCTGAAGCTAAACTCCTGTGAAATACATCATGTATGTTTTAAGAGCTTTTAAATAATGACATATTAACTTAGTGGGCTCACCTTTTTCCTTACCAACAGAATTTTAATAACACTGTGACATCATTAATAATAAACACAATATTTCGATAACATTTTATAAAATCATTCTCCTTTTCACTTATAAAAAAATCTAGATAATCTTGAAAAATAATACTAGGTATTCAACAATTAACAACATGTCTAGACATAATTACATACAGATAGTAACTCCATTCTTCAATTTTGTTTTCCTTCTACTAGCACATTTTTTCCTTTAATTTCTCCTGTGGTTCTGTCTCCACTGGGTCTCCATATATAACTGTAAGAACTGAGATAACAGAAGTTGTACGTTGTGGTATTGCAAGAATGCAGTTCGACC
The DNA here is from genome assembly GCF_011004875.1 of Balearica regulorum gibbericeps. Taxonomy (NCBI): domain Eukaryota; kingdom Metazoa; phylum Chordata; class Aves; order Gruiformes; family Gruidae; genus Balearica; species Balearica regulorum. The sequence goes on from NC_046184.1 coordinate 103,702,882, forward strand.
TACTGTTTGTGCACCTAAGACAAGGTCTAACGTCTACAAAGTGGAGGAATCTCTTGCCTTGGAGAGCTGCAGATGGAACAGGCAGCACAGTTTCTTCCAATTAATTTCATACTTCTGAGATCATAGACAAGCCATGCTTTATCGGCAGTGCCATATTACTTCTAACCACAGCAGTCTTCAGGTGGTCCTGAAATTCTGACAACTGAACCTGACATTGGATGGTCTTTCTCTACACTATAATCGTCTAGTAAAATGATATATCTTACATGGATTTAGTCATCAGAATGAACATTAATCTCTTGAAGTCTCTCTCAAGCTTGTTAAATCCTAAGCACTAAAGTTGTCAAATTGATTATCACCTGATCTGTCTCCATGTGGAATTAAGTGAGACCCTGAGTCAGCCCCAGTACTGCTTGTTGCCAAGTGGGGAGGTTTCATCTTATGTGGCTGCAGGAGCAGCTCCTCCTCCTCCCTGTTTCACATAGTGTGGTTCTGCCCCTTTCTAGGCTCTACTCAAGATCATCACTGAAAAGATTGATTGCACTAACCCAGCAGAAAACCATCTGAAATTGTCTCATGGAGAGACCTGATCTATGTTACAGCTAATGCAAGGTAAACAGAGACAGCATGCAGTAGGGAGCAGTGACAAGGTGTTAGATTGGCTCAAGCTGTCTTGTGTAATTTTGTTTTGGAAAGTGAAGTGACACAGCTTTTGTAGCTTGGGTATGAAAAGTAGTGTTAGTTCCGATCAGTGTGGGGTTTTTGTTTGGTTTTGGTTTTTTGGGGGGTTTGTGTTTGGTTTTGTGTTGTTTTTTTTTTAAACTGTATATTTGCGCTAGTATTTCTCTTCCATTCAGAAAGCATACTTTGGGTTTGAAACCATTCAGCGATCCTGGAACTGGTTGAAAAGAGCTACTAAAATGTTAATGAGGTTTTTTTAACGTGATTTTACAACTCCCGTTATCACTTAACCTGAGTAGGCCAAAGCTTTGAGAAGGATGTGTCTAGCTCTGTCTCCTTTACACTATAAAATGAATTCCTGAAGATCAAAGGGTTGCTAAATATTTTTTAAATTTTTAATAGAAAATTAAGTAGACTATTTAACCTTTTTGAACAGGGAACACTGATCTATTAGGGAAGACAAAACTGGAGTAATAACGGGTTATGTACAGATTTCCCCTGCCAATGTATCCTTGCTTTCAGAAAATTGATGATTTTCAAGCTCCAGCAAACTGTTCCCAGTTCTCTTTGATTCCTGAGAAGCTCATGTCCTGTTCAAGGCCTTGTTGGTACAGGCATCCTGATGTGAACCTGCTCTGCCATTTGGTCTCTGAAATCTTCTCCCCCTGAGCATCTCTCTCCAGGTTGTCTTGGAGAAATATATAGGAATAGATGAGGAGTAGCTGTGAACAAAATTAAACTCCCAAACTCAATATCCATCACATACACATCGAAATAGTTTGAGATGTATGCACAATTGTCAGTTGTTACTGATGGTCATCACTATGTGCTAAAAAGCTGTATGTAAAAAACCTAATTTCTATGTCTATTTTTATGTTCCTGCTGAACTGAAAATATGACAAACTTATTTTGCCCCTGACAAAAAAAACCCAACAAACCAACCAAAAAAACCAAACAAAACTTCAAAATAAAGGGGAAAAAAATCTTCCATAGGTAGAAATTTCCTTTTTTCCTTCTTTTACCCTAAAATAACTATGTTATATTTTAAATAAGTTTGAAACTTATTGTGAATGATTCTTATGCCCTTTTTGATGTAAAAAATTTAAAATTTCACTGGAAAAATCATGCCATGTTGCAGCGATGAATATGGCAAACACTTTCATTAAAAGGAGTGTACAGATCTAGACTTAGACTAAGTATTGACCTAGTTAAAATTGTAATATAAGCCCATGTACATTCAGAAAGCAGTTAAGCCCAGGCACACACATAAGTATTACAGCAAGCACCTGCTTACCTCAAAATCAAAAGTTGCTGTGCAACAATTTAAAAAAAAAAAAAAAAGGGAAGAAAACATGTCTAACTTAAATAAAACTATAACAAAACAATGGCAATTAAAAAAACCCTACAGCAAAATAAAATAGTAAATGTAATGTATTGACAGAAAAGGTGAGTGCATACTTTAAAAAAAAAAAAAAAAAGAGCAAAGGACATTTAAGGCTGTTTTATGATCCTACAAATATTTATTTTATCAGCAGGAAAAAAACCCCTACAATAAAACCAGTAAAAAGAAACAGTCTACCTTCCTCCTCAGTTAATCTCTGATGACAGCAGTTAGTTGTTTTTTTAGAAGAAAAGATGTCTACAAGAATTATTGCTAAGAAGTTAGGGCTTAGTTATCTTAATTTTACCTGAGATCATTGACTTTAATCAAGTTAGTTTCAGGAAAGAGTGTATAATTTCTCTGCTTCCTGCTGGTCTGCTGAACCTTTGTCATCTTTTTTTAATGTTAAAAATCAGCTGGAATCCCTTTCTGTGGCCATACTACTTGATGCTGGGAAAGATTTTGAGAAAATAGGATAATGTTATTCACATAGAATCTTTGAACTATTTTTTGTAGGGAACAAACTATCGATTCTGTCAGCATCCCTCACACTACATGCAAAGATTCAGCGCGGAACAACTCATTCTACAATGAAACAGAAGATACGATTGCCCTGAATTGATCTTATTAGCCCCAAAAGCACTACAGTACTCTCCTCAACTGATCTGACATACAATTCATCCTAATTGATTTATAACAATATAAGTATATGTTGCTGCCATTTTATTTTATCCTATTCCAGACACAAACTTCTTTTAACATATTGAGCTTTGCATCCAAATAACTATATAAAAGGTTAATTGGAAGAAAAACAAAATATGTATGTACTGTTTCAAAACCCCACCTTACTGTTGCCTATAGAGCATGTTTTTTAAATAGTATCTTAGCAGTGAAAGACCTTCTGTATGGAGTTACCCTAAACTAGCACATCAAATCTGCCCACGATTTCTTCCTATGTATTAAATTGAAAACCTATCTAAAGCTAAGTGTTTAAGCTTTAAAATATGAGCTTGTGGATACATTTTTTTTTTTTTAATTTGATCTGCTATAATGAATTGTTGCATTAAATTGATGGAAAGAAATGTTGCAATATAATGGTTACCGGTGTTGCTTGTCATATGAGGCTTATTATCTACTAAAGTTACAGATCAAATTCTTTCAGCTAAATTGTTGTAAGGACAGCACAGTTCATTAGTTTCTCAGGAGTTATAAGCTATATCTTTCAGCAAATGCACATCTTTCTTTGAATAGTTCTTAAATCTGATAGTCAAATTTAACCCTAACGCAAGCTCAATGTCCTCTAGTTTGTATCACAATGAATTCAACCATTTCAGCCCATTTTAGAAGACTATCCTTGGGAACTCTTTCATAATATACTGGCTATGATAACTACATTTGCTGACATATCTATTAAATCCTACAGGCTATATATGCCTTACTCCACTGTGATTCTGGAGGAAATGTATTGAAGTCAATGGAGATACATGAGTTTAAATGATTGTACAAGGAGAAATGCACCCTGCAAGTTAGAGTAGACAAGGATGAATCCACTGTCCTCATTTCAATTGCAGCTTAAGCCTGAGCCATTCCCTGAAGTTTCCGGAGGTGGAAGAATGGTGCACTAACTCACTATCATCCTGTCAAGTACATCTGTGTGGCTTTTATTAGGTCTGCAATTTAGGTTCAGTATAAAAAGGGCCAGTATCCTGATTTATCACAGATTTATGACAGTGGTGTTCTCTCTGTGCTGAAGAAAGTAGAAAAATGGTTTCCTGGGAGTCCAGCTGCTGAATGAGGCAGATTTGTATCTATTGGGATTTCAGGGACAATTCTTTTAGGACATCAGATCTTACCTTATCTTAATGAATAAATCTGAAATCTTTGCAAGATTCTTATTTTCGATTTGCACAATGCCATTTATACAGTTTCAGACTAAGGACATGATAGAAGATGAGTTTGATGCCCCATTCCATAATTGCATTAGGCTTGAAAAAGCACAGAGAGAAGGGAAGATTGTATTTGGGATACATAATCCCAAATACATAACAGTATTTGTCCATAATCAGGAGGCCAACTTAGTGACGCCATGAGGGCATCCTTCTTGAAGAGATAGTGTGCAAACGGGAGGGATGGAAAAGGGCAGGGGAAACGTATAGCATGCAGAATGGTGGAATACGTGACTTGTTTGCCTTGATAGAAAGTTAGGAAACCATACTGCAGTAACTATCTCTTGCTTTGGAGACTCCAACAATGATCAGAGTTTGATCCTCTGTGTCAGGATGCATAGTAGTGGGCTGCTGTGCAGACTGGGGACCCAGGGCTGTCAGGGCAATGGGGTGACCTTCCTCCCCAGCCAGCCCTGTTCTGCAGCCCACAACAAGGTGAGCTGGGCTGGCCAGGGATGGTGATGTGGTTGGCCACAGCCCCGCCATCCCCAGGCACTGCTGCAGGCCCTGAGCCCAGCCAGGAAAGCAGCCCCCAGGCTGGGACACCATCAGGTCAGTAAGCAGTCAGACACAGTCCAGCGCTTGGTTGGCAAGATCACAGCGATAAGGCAGATCCAAGGGCAAGTTAGTCTGTGGGTCAGGAGCAGAGTCTGAATCAATAGGGAAATGGCGGGACATGGCAAGTCTGCAACACAGCTGCAGAGTATCACAGCTGGAGCCAATCTATAGAGCCTTGGCTTAAAAGCAGCCCCTGGGGAAGAGGGGTGGACTTTGCTGAGGTTTAGCAGTTTCTTTTCTTTGGGTATGTCTATGCTCTTTCCCAATTAGTCCTGAGCCTGAGTAGCCAAAACCTCAGGAAAGGTGAGGATGTAGTAAAAGCCTTTGCACTGTGTATCTAGATATTATATCTGCATACAATAAGATGAAAAAGGTAACAGGCAAGTGGCTAGAGTGGATTGCCCTACTGTTTTGAGCAACTGCAGCTAGAGTTGTAGAGTCTTTTCTGGTTAAAGGTTTGTGAGAATAACTTGGACTGCTCCTGGAGATTTTCTCTGGATGAAAACTGCTGTGGGTTCTTCACCTGGGAGTAAGACAAATCTGTGATAGCAGAACTAAAAACTCTTGTGAAGCATGTATTCCTATTCACAGAAACATTTTAAAATGCTTGTTTGTGGCTTTTTAAAAAAAAAAAATTCTTAAAATATTTTAATTCTGAGGAGTATAGGTTTAGGATTATTGTTTTAATATTTTTCCCCTATTAGAAGTAATGCATTTGTTGAGAAGGAGTCAAGTTCTACATTTTGCTCATTATAATTTTCAAGGTGTGATGACTTATTGTTTCTCCTTTTTTTCTTCCTATTTATCTTTGTACTGCATGATACTTGATATGAGGTTGGTATTTCTACTCGTAGTTCCTTCAGAACTGGCTGCAAGTGTCAAGTCTGAGCTTTTCAAAATTACCATAGTAGCTCTAACTATGGATTTTCTCCTTGCAAATGAGACAGATATTCATAGATTAATGCTGTGAAATCAATCTGGAGAGACCTTACTTTCTTTGGTACTAGTTTAGGGATACAAAATACTCTTCATCCTGCAGCATTTCAGAATGTTTGATGAGCTCCAACTCATGCTATCACCTTAGAATCTGAATTTCTTCCGAATGTGAAATGGACAATATGGGCTGTTAATTTACAGTACTTCAGCTGTGCCTAGTGATGCTGACTTTTGCTTAAATTGCTCTCCCTCACTAGTTTAAAAAACTAGCCAGAGTTTTGTGCCATATTCTGATGACATTACTTGGGTTGTTTGGTGTCTTAAATCTTAATCAAGCAACTACTTTAAACCTTATTCTTCCCTCTTACATTTAATGGAAAAAAACCCCACCCAACCAAAAACCAAAAAATACTGTCCAGTTGTTGCCTTGACACTACAGGAATTTTTTGGGATTGGAACCCAGCGGAGCCTTCAGGATATGTATTATGAAATCTAACATTGCGTTTTACCTCAATTGTTCCATGTGTATTTTTTCTCCTTTTTTTGTCACCACATTGAGCCTCCTCTGTCCCAATATATCTACCATCCTACATAGCAAAAAAGCTCAGCTTGTTACTGAAAACTTCCTTTTAAATGCTGAGTACACAGATTTTAGCATAATATGATAGTAGTTATTTGCATATGAAGATTATACAAGCAGAAGTGGAACTGTGCTGTACTTGTCTGCTCAAAGTACTAACAAAGCAGGTTCTGGGAACTCATACTAAACCCAAGTGCTGTACTTTGTAAAGCAATGGTTTTGCATGTCAGCATCTACTCGTACTTGTAGCAGCCTCAAAAAGTGTTTATGATCCACAGCTCCTCTATTCCTGATCCTGTGAAAGAGCATAATAGGTGTATAAAGTCTTTCTATCCACATGCACAGGTATTTATAAAACAGAACGTTCTTATTAGTAAAAGTCAGTAAGCTGTGTTCACAGCTGAACTTCAGATTCTCTTTTAAAAAAAAATAAAGTTGAAGGTAAGGGGCAAGTCTCTGGGACTGTCGCTGTTTGACAAATGATAGACAGCCAGGTAACTTATTAAGACTTCTTTATGAGTTATAAAATGCTAAAGCCCAGATTTCAGTCTGTGGTGAAGTACAAGGATGGTAGGTGCTTGAAGACCCCACCTGTATGTTGATATAAAGGTAAAATGAGAACTAGCAGATGAGCACATCTCCCTGTTCTGCAGAGCAAGAACTGCTCCCCTTTGTCATATGGGCCAAAAACTTCCAAAATATTAAAAGAAAAAAAAGTAGCAAGAAAAACAAAAATCCATGTAACCCATTGGTGTAGTCAAGCTGCCTGTGGTATTTCTAGCTTTGTGTGCTTGCCTGTCATGATCATCAAATGAGCTGTCATAGTGGAACAAGTTTGAGTGAGAACATTTATAGCAAAAGAAATGTCCTTGGTTTAGTAGTGTCTGTGTTCTGTTCGTTACTGTTGAAGATTTGTGCTTTAATCCAGCAGCAAAACTCACAGCATATCCTCACAGTTTATTTTCTGCTTGGTCCCTTGGTTAAATCGTAATCCCACGTGTGGCATTACAGTCATGAAAATTATGTCACAAATCGAGCATAATGTTTTTGCTGTAGGATGAAGCAGTAAAAGGAAAGGAGCTGAGAGAGGGCCAAATATGGCTGATTATAGAAAACTTTGATAAAGAGGAAGATGTTTGTTCATTTCTTTGAATTTATGAAATCTTCAGTATGCAGTATACAGACCCTAGGACTACTTATATTTTCCCCTCCCCCCCGCCCCCCCCCCCCCCCCCCTTTTTTTTTTCTTAGTATCAATCACATTTCCTTTTGTTTGGGAAGAGAACATATTTAAGAGTAACAACTTCATAATTACAATAGTGAGTCTGCAAAAAAAAAGATAGTATTTTGGCTGGATGACTGAATAGGGACTTGGGAACTCTGTATCAGTGAATAATAACTTTTCAACCTTGTCTATTAATATATGAGATTATTTTGGAGTGGGTGCTGTCTCTCCATATGTGTATTAACAGCACATAGTACAATGGGTCTCCTTTGTCAGAAATTGACAGTAAGTGCTACTATAATATACTACTACTATATAGTAACTATGACACTGCTATTAAGAAGCAGGGCTGAACACTTCTGTGTGTTCAGATCTGCATAGTTCATGAGAATAGTAATACTGTTCGTTGTTTTAATGTTCTTTTTATTTACTGCTATGTTTATAGACACTTGTAAGATCATCAGGTTATCTTTTTAATATTTAAATTCTACATACTTTAGATGCCAATACAACCTCAGAGAAGAACAAGAATTAATTTAAAAGGTCCAATTCTGCAATATTTTAGCACAAAGATCGTACATGTTTAATTACATGGAAGTACTTTAAAATTGCATTAACTTTAAATCAAAGCAGAGTCTAGCCCACACCGGTTTTGCACTGAGTTGCCTGTTAACAATATAACAAATTATGTCAGCTGATAGCAGTAGAATGACCACTAGAAGATCTTGTAGGTATTCAGCTTTCAGTTAAAAAAAAAAAAAAAAGGCAATCCAACTTTAATTTATATTTTAAACTTCCAAGGAATGATTGTTCTTATCTGATGATTTAGATGCAGTATGGACCTGAAAGGATAAAATTTTTCCATAAAGAATGTCCTCTCTTCTCCCTTGGCAATTTGGATTATCACTAGCTGTAATAAATAAAGTGATTTCCAAATGGAGTGTGTCTATGTACTCTGTTTTGATGTAGTGTAGGCATTGTCTTTTATGATATTCAGTTTTGACTTCAACTGCATATTATCATAATTTGAGACAGGCACATGTAGCTCTATTGTAACTAAATGAAAATCCAAAGTCTCCTACTAAGCCTATTTTGCTTCTAACATTTAAATATTTCTCCTTCAAAATGCTGCCCTCAAGACCTTGTATATTTATGGATTGATACAGTGGCAGAAGCAATTTATTTTTTATTTTTAATAAATGGCCCTTAAGGCACTTTGGACAGTTATAGTAGAATTAGCAGTTTGGTCACATTTAAAGTGTTCCCTTTGAGCAGCAATAACACAACCTTGTTATTTCATTATGAAATCGTATCTAAGCTTCATGTATGTCTTGTTAGGTTGCAGTGTGAAAAACATAATATTCTCATGGGGCTGATCTTTGTTAATGTACTGTGACCCCTGCTATTTTCAAATTGGCTCTGAAGTACTCCCTTAACTTAGCCATAGTAAAATAGTCCAAAGGACTTCCTTTTGTAATGAAAGCAAGAGTCTGTGATGCCTACAGATATTTTTGTGTGAAAAATTCTACACTGTGTGTAGGTACGTGTGTGTATATATTTTGTTGGATTATCTCAGAGATCCATCAGGGTTTAGTATTATATGTGTGAAACTGTGGTCATTCTTGTCAAGGTCTAAGTATAAGGTGGACCTACATTGCTTTTCACATACTAATAACAAATCTCATTTGACCATAATATGTAATTGGTCAAAATAGTATTTTTTTTCCTCTTTCTAGGCCTAAGGAGATTGTAAAGAAAGGTAGGCTTTCATCACTTTAGCCAATACACAAGGGATGTAAACAAAACTAGGTGTTTCAAGTTTTGCTTCTTCCACTGTCATCTGAAACAAGTGTGACAAACTCTTGGGCCTAGAGCACTGTGTGTCAAATTTTCTATCAAATCTTCCCCTTGGTGTCCTGTGTATGATGTGGTTTCCAACGTTTTAAAAGCATTTGGAGCATGGAGGATCCTGTCTGGGTGTCTGCTTGCTCCATATTGCTTGCACTGAATGCTGAGTTTTGTTCTAGGAAATCTGGGAGGAAGCTGACCAAAGACAGTTTTCCTTTTCACGTAGACTGTGAGAATGGTTTGCCTCCTAGAATCATCTTCTCTGTTTCCGGAGACCCAGACAATAGGATCTTGCTCTCTTAATCATAGAATGGTTTGGGTTGGAAGGGACCTTTGGAGCTCATCTGGTCCAATCTCCTTACTATGGGCAGGGACATCCTTCATCAGAAGAGGTTGCACGAAGCTTTATCCTGCCTGACCTTGAACAAACCCAACAACGGGTCACCCACAGCTTCTCTGGGTAACCTGTTCAGTTTCTAACCACCCTATATTCAATTTCTTCCCTATATTCAATCTAAACCTACCCATCTTCACTTTAAACCTGTTGCCCCTTGATCTCATGGTACAATTTAGAGTGAAAAAAGTAGGAGGAGGATAATAAACTTTAAACCCGTATAGAAATCTTGCAATGGAGATCACTTGAGATACTGGATTTGCAGGCTGATATGGAAAGGGAACTTGCAGAAGCATTAAAAACACCTCTAATGTCACTTCATTTTTGTTCATAGGAAGCTCAGCTTAAAGGAAAACTGTCCACTTTTTCTTATGAAGTAGGAAGAAAACAGCCACCTAAGTTATACAATATTGTAAAGAAATACTCATGAACGTTCCACCACCACTAGCCTGTAGCAGTTGAGGCTGCCACAATATAATTAAGTTTAGCATCCTGGGGGATAAACTGTGTATGTATAAAAACAACCTAGCAATATGACACTGGATGCTGAAGAAGAAAAATGAGTAAATATATTTAACCTTAACAGGTTATATCTAACCTAGTATATCTAACCTCCAGCAGACCCTTAATAAATAGGCTTTAAAGTGAAAAGTGTAAAACTAGAAATCCTTAGATTTGGGAAGGTTAAGCTTATCATATCTGTCAAAGAGGGTATACGGATTTGATCAAAACTGGAGAAAGAATAAAGATATATATATAAAAAATGTGGTTAAATGGCAAGTTTCAAAGGTAACTTCAGTAATGTTGTATAAATAATATTTAGCAAAGTGTTGGGCAAAACCTGTATTTCCATTATGAGAACCTAAGTAGAAAATACTGAGACATATAAACTAAACTTTGGCATGTGATAGCATACTGGATGAAGAAAAATTCAAGAAAATTGAGACTGAGTAGAAGAAAGTAAACAAAACCGTTAAGAAGGGTAAAAGTGTTACAGAAGACTTAGCTGATGTGTTGAAATCGGTATACTCAACCAGAGAGATGCTTTTTTAGGTGTTAAGATGAGATAGCATGAGAAATGGGAAATTACATATATAACAAAAGGGGGAAGTAGCTTGACAGAATTCCTAAGATACAAATTTGAGGCAACCATCTTGCAAATAGCAAATAAGCGGGTAAAATCAGCCAAGGGGAAGAGTGTGGTGGTGCACAGGAAGGACTTGGAAGGGGAAAAAAGGAATATAAGAGTAGCAAGTAGTAAAGAGTAAGTTGAGGGGTGCCTGCCAAGCAGCACTCTCACTACAGTGCAACAGGACAGGGATCCTGCTGTTTTGACCATACACGTGTCCATCTGACTCCTGTGGCTAGGAGGACTTGGGGTGCTTTTCCAGTATTGGCCGTGGAACACCTGGAGGAAATGGAGTGAAAACCTTTCTCCCTAACACATCTTTCTCATCCTGAAAGACGTTTACTTCAAGTAAACTTTCTCATTCAAGGTTTTGAACAAGAAATATTTTAATTTTGAACTGGCTCAGGATCTTCTGATATAAGGCTTTTTCATTTGGTTCCTTGTGAAAGCAAAAGTCTTCAGATAAATCTTTACATTAGTCATCTAAAGGAAGAGTCTCCTTCCTTGCCCAAGAAGGTGATTAAATGGTAATCACCTTCTTGGTGACATTCTGAGGGGGATTACTAATGTCTGGGTCTGCAGGTGAATATTCAGATATCACACCTGACTCAGATGGAACAATTAATGTTCACTTGAAATTTTGTCATGTGTTTAAGAGTATCTTTTGCAGGATAAATCCCAGTGGATACTGAAATTCATTAATCAGCCTGACACATATCTTTTCCCTTGGGTCAAGGTAACACCAGGCATTTTGAGACATGTGTTTGATACCTGGTGGCAGAGATCATATGTGGCAGGTGCAGATATTGCTTCAGACTAGCTAATGTCCATGTTGTTATTTTAAATCTGCAAACCAGTCACGAATTCATTATTTGAGAATAGCTGAATTGTGATTGAAACACCAAGGACTAAGCATGCTCTAGTGTTGATTACTCTTTGAATGCCAACTTCTGCTTCAGATTGGAACTCCCTCTAGTCAAATGCATCCTTTATATTACAATTAGGAAGACAGACGCAAACTTCTTCCTGACTCCTCTACTATTAGGAATTATCTGCAAAGAAAGGCAACAGTTGGATTGTGAATATGATCTGGTAAACATGGCTTTTTCTGTCAGGAGTACCAGGCTTTGTACTGACTTGACAGCGCAGGATCTCAGGCCTTGCCCAGACTCACTATGGCCCCCACTAGTTTTATAATGGTTTAACAACTGTTAGGGGCTGAGTGACTGTTGCACAGCCTGTGTGAATCTGGGTGTGTGAGTGCCACCGTGGAGAGGGGCCTGACAACCCCAGGCAGATCCTGTAGGACAAACATCTGCCTGTGAACACAGGAGGAATGCAGGACAGCTTTCAGCTGTGACTTGGAGCAGAGAGGAGGGAGCAGCCTGGGGTGAGAAAGCACAGAGAAATAGCCTTGAGCAGATCAAAGGCCAACAAGGAAGAATCAGCCACCGTGTACACCTTTCTCCTCCTGGCAAAGTGCTCTAGTAGCTGCTGCTTTGCCCTAACAACCCTCAGTCGTCTTGAGAAAGGCTGAAGCTGTCGAAGGTGCTGTCCTTAGGAGCTAGAGGCACAGGAGAAGGGCAAGCCTAACAGAGAAAAGGGGTGGATATGAGGAAGTTTTCGTACAGCAGTTTTGCCTATCATATCAATGTGACTCTTCTGTATTAATTAGACTGTTAAGACCAGTAAACTGTTAACGCATTAACCTGACTATCAGTAAATTTGTAACTCCATGTATACACTGTGTTCCCTTTTGCCCAGAAGCTAATTTTGACAGAACCAGGAGAGGCCTCTTACTCTTTCCTAGTCAGTCTGATTCTGAGCTCTTCGTGAAGATATGGACATTATCATCCATACATTGTGTCTCACTCTACTGCATGGATATAATGGTTAAAGAAATCTTGTTTATTGCTGGTTAGGCATATTTTAATCTGTATCAATGTGGATAAGTAGAACATGACTTTAGTTTGGAGATGGTCAAGCGTTCACATTGAGGAGTACCTATGATTCTGGTTCATTTATAAAAAAGTTGGGAAGAGGATGGAACTTGCATGCTTCATTTCACAAGCACAAAATACTATGTGATCTGGAGATCTGAAGTGTATAGAGCTGGAGCTTTGTGTGTATGTACACACATGTACTTGCACACATAGATGAATAAATGGGCAGCAGCTTTTGAAGAAGCCATAAAGGTACCTGATTAAAAACAAATGTGGATTGTATTTGTGCTTTAGATATAGATATACTCTTTAAAAATCTATTGGTATAATAATGTGTTTGTCTTAAAAATAATTTATTTGTTTTTTCTAAGTATTTCAGAGTTAATTCTTTACATGAGACTATTCAGGGAAGATTGTCAAAGAGTGAGAAGTAAATTAATGGTAATGATTAAAAATTAGGAATGAAAAGCAGAAGCCAGACAATGTGAGTGTAAATCAAATCTTTCGTTTGTCCAAAGGCTAACAGTTGTTATGATATTTTCCATGTCAGTTTTTCTACAGGTAATTATATGGCATATGAAAAGGGAAGAAAGGACTTCAGAGAAGAAAAATTTATAGTTGACACTAAATTATTGAGGCTAGTCAAGTATAATGAAGCCTGAAAACATTCTGAAGTAAATAAGGTTAGATGAATAGGCAGTAGGACTGGTAATGTGATTCCTTCCTAAGAGATGTAAGGAAATGCTAACTGGAACGAGTGATTGGAGTTGTTCATACCTGTGGCATTAAAAAGTAATTGTAACCACTGAGGAAATAAATCCTACTGGCATTTAAGTTTAAACAACTGAAATGAAACAAAAATACACAAACAAATTATTTCCTTATCAAGTATCTGTAGCCTGAAATGTGTGCTATCAGCCGCAGCGAGAGAGATGGCAGTAAACAGAAGGATGTGCCAGGGTGCAGCAGGGCCAGGGGCAGCCCGGTGAGGCGTGGGGCCCTGCCCTCCACCCCCACCAGCCCCATCCCGCAGCCACCAGTGAGCCGGGCCAGGGACAGTGACTGGGGTTGGCCACAGCCTGGCCAGCAGCAGGTGTCACCGCAGGCCCCAGGGGCAGCCGGGGAGGCAGCCCCTGGGACAGGCTGGCATGGGGGTTAAGCCTGGCTCATCAGGGCGGAGGGCAAAGTCTGGGGCTGAAAGGCAGTTCCCAGGGCAGGAGGATGAGTCCCAGCTTCTCACAGCACTTTCCACAAGACTCTTCCCCCACCCTTCCACATGCAACAAGTTTTGTCTCATTTTATTAAGTATGACAGAATAGATATTTATATATTCACATAATATACATATAATTGTATTACATAGTGGAATTATAACATATTTTTCCTCCAGATGTTACATATGCCACTCTTCACCTGGAAATGTGCAATATCATTGGATTTTATTGGTCCAGTTGTATTTTAGAGCTTGAGTAAAATGGAAAATAGGACTAATCCAATGGTTACTTTTATTATTTCTAAAATTTTTCACCTATGTTTATATATATATATATTCTTTATTTTGTCAGATCAAGATAGAAATGCTAAGTCAATACATTAAGCTTTTCTCCAATAGTTTGTGAAACTTTCCAGGAATTCAGAACAGATACCAAATCTTAATTCTGTACAGGTCAATGAATTTCAGATGTTTAGTGGGAATGTGTTTGTCTTTACAGATCTAATCACCTTACATTACTTTTATGGTTGATGAAGGGAAATATGTACTTTTGGTGTCTGATCTGCCTTAAGCATCTAACTTTAGATGTGGTGAGCTGTGCCTTAGACACCACTGGCTAAAGTGGTCAGGATCCAGTAACTATGAAGGAAACCTAGGAAGACTAACTCAAATTCAGATGCCCATGTTAAATGATTCCACTATTAGTGACAAAGTGGAATCCACTGGTCTGCCTCAGTTGGCAGAAACATATAGTCCATGTTAGCTGCATTTTCTATTGATAGTAATAGAAATGCAGTAATGTAAATAGGGAACAAAATTACTCTTATGACTTATATTGCAGAAAATACCCTGCAAAAATGTGTTAACTTAAACTCCTTCCATCTCAGCTGAGCAGTCAGCTATTTTCTAATGTCAGTTTTGCTAAGATTACCCTATAAATTACAAAAAAAATAGGAAACTTACAACTTTTAATAACAGTAATCTATAGCAAATCTCCTGTAATATGGCCAAACTATTGAAGATAAACATCATCTATTCTAAATCCTAAATTTACAGAAGTTGCAAGTCTAAATGGCATATGTGTTTTTAGCTTGACTTGTTAAAGCAATGAATTAAGTGTGAGCTGGTTGCATCATGAGTGTGATGCTAGTGTGAATGCCTGAGATGAGAATGCCCATGTCATAGATGCATACATTTAGTTGAAGTCCACACCAAGTTTCATTAGTTCTGTTAACTGTGAAACCATTTATTGTGTTTGAAGCTACTTACTTATTCTAATCAAACTACAAGTTTGATTTATTGAACTTTCTAGCAGTTAAATTTGAGACATCAGAATTCATTGCATAATAGAGTGAAAAAAGAAGCAGGAGGGGTGGAAAAAACCCCACTTCTTGCAACTCATCTTGCACCAAATCTGGAGATAACTGGATGTTAATTTACATTTTTCCTTACCTTGTAACCCATTGCATTGGAGGAACTGTCTGCTTAGTCACAAAGGATTTAATAAAACATTTAAGCTGAAATGTGCTTTCATTTAGTTCCAATGAGATTAATGATGTGCTTAAAATTAAGTGCTTAACTAAGATGCTGCTGTTAAAGTTGTATAACTCAGCAAAGAGGAAAACAACTAAAAATAAACATTCATGCACATGCATGGAAGAAAAAGGGGGGGGGGGGAAGCAATATAGTTTGTGCACTGTGTACAGAAAGTAAAGAATGAATATATATCCATTTGTTCTTTGAATTAAGATCCCAAATTTTGCTTGGTCCTTTATCAAGCTTTGTTAGATCAAAATTCACATTGAGAGACCATGTGGATGGTGATCTCAATATATACTCTGTAGTCAAGCATATGGAGCAAATGTCAAGGTCAACCTCTGTGAAGACCAGACTCTGAACCTCCTCCTGTTCATATCACTGAACACAGCAGAAGTTCTTACCTCCATTCTGTTGGCACCATTTGTGTGTTTTCCACTAGAGTCCAGGAGTTTGTAAGTTGGTCTTGAGTGTTGAGTAATAGATCTGTCCATGTCAAATAACTTGGTATTTGCCCTATCATAATTTGATTTTGATATAATTTATCAATTTTTCCTTAATAGGAATTTTTTTCCCTTATAGTTTCTTATTGCCCACAGAAAACATTCAATAGTGAGTGTAAATGCAGGTTAAATATATGTAAGTGTTTCTATTTCTCTTGTGGTTTTTTTTTGTAATCAAGTAAATACAATTAGCTTAGCCCACTTACTATTTTAACAGTTTGTCATCCAGCCTGAAGATAATTATTAATCCAAAGATAAACATTTAAAGTTGTTTTCTTTATGTTAAATTTTGCTTGCTGTATTTCTAGCTGACAGCTGAAGTCTGTTAAATGAGAGTAAATGCAATCCTAATGACTTTGAGAAATTGTAATGATTAATTTATTCAGTTTTGTTGTCAAAGTTTTCTAGTCAGAATATATTTTAAGTAGGGTTAAAATGTGTTGCTATGATAGTGTTATAGTGGCTGAGGAAAGCAATTTACAGAGAACAATAAATGCCAAAGATAGAAATCAAATGCTCTGGCTATCAACAAAACAAAACACTAACCTAGCGAAGAGTTCATTTAGCACCATTCCAGATGGCTAGAATTTTCCAAAAGAGTACATCTTTTGCAGTCAGTATTGCAAACATATGTATTTTTTCCCTAATAAAGTTATATCTCAAATTATTCCTATACAATTTGCAGATCAAAGTTTGGATCTTACATATTTCTAGCAACAAAAATAGTATTTCTTCTGTACGTAGCTAGACAGAAATCAAAATGTGATATAAAAGGAATTGTAGTATATCATGATTTATCACCAAATTGGTAATGAATTGTAGAATGGAACTTCATCCTCCAATGTTTTGTGCAATCATTCTGGAAAGTGGCTGATTTGGTAATATGCTAATTTTCTATCTTTGTATTGGATACTCTGCATGAAAGTGAAACCCAAAGTTTTATACAATAGGGATTCTTTTTCAATGCTTCTAAAATAAAATGAAAAAGTTATTGAAGTGATCACAGCATTTTATGAAGCACGATGTAACTCAGTTGTGGTAGCAAGTTGTATTTGAACATCTTTTTGTGTGGGAAAGCACAAGTATATTAATATTTTTAGGTGCTGGATTTCAGAGATATTTAAGGGGGATGTGTTAGTTATTATTTCAATGGATATAAAAAAAAATCTAAAAGTAAGAGAAATCCAGCCAAGGAAAGTCAGTATTCAGTGAAAACTGTATACTTTTGCTTTATTTCTAATGAACGTTTTCCATTTTCATGTATCTTTTTAATAAATAAATTACATGAAATTTGATGCTTAATTTAACCTGTATTGAAATGTTCATTACGTTCTTTCTTTTGACAGTTTTTCCTCAGCAGTTGTGATCATTATTCCATGACGTGTGACACTGTGTTGTGTGTTGTCTATAATTTAATAATTTACATTTTTTTGTCCTTGTAGCAGTAACCTTTTCAATATTCAATGGCAAAAATGGCCCCTGGGAACTTTCTGATTAACATGCAAGAACAAAGTGTCAAGGAAAGCATGTGCTAAGAGCATTCTGTTCTGTGATTTTTCAGTTTAAAAATGTGTACAACTTGAACATATCTGTGCATCACGTAGGGAACTGCCATAACCCTGCAGGGAAGAAATGGAAGCTTAATGTCAAATAAAAAAGTATGTTAAAGCTTTCAATAGGAAAATTAAAAAAAAAAAAAAAAAAAAGAAGACGACAGACAGAATATGTTCAGAATAAATTAGTCCAAGTAAGTTATTTTTTAATAGTACCACTTGCTTTATGTCAGCTGGATATATAAGGTGGAATAGGGTAGCAGAAAGAAAGAGTGTCTTTATACCCTCAGATAGATTAATTTAATGGAAAGAATTCTGGAAAGAATGAATGGGAAGAAAGTAGATCTGTTCTACTTTTAGACATTTTGCACTTTGTGCCAGTTTCCTTCATTCTGATCAGCCAAATTCAGACATCTGTCCCTCAGCACCTCTAGCCAGGGAATTGCTCTGAACTGCATTGTCTGTTGATACTGAGTTCAGCCATGTTTTGATTTTTCTCTTCTGTTTTCATAGTATCATTCTCCCCACTTCTTTCTCTTTTGATACTAAAGCCAGTTTAAGGCAACCTCTGTCAGTAAGATCCAATTACACAAAACTGGAAAAAAGCAGTTATTTTCTAGTCTGGACCATGAAGCTAGAATTCTGCTGTCTTTGTATCCTTATGACATTACCCTTTGCCATGAGGATTCTTGCTGATCAATAACAGTGAAATTATGGACCTTGCAAGGGAGTCAGAAAACTGTTTCCTGAGTTTTGATGATAGATAGGAGTGAAATTTTGATCCTTCCCCCCAAAGTAATTTGGCCATCCAAAAATTCACCCAGACTTTAAGACAGAATAAATGTTTTAAATAGCCTTTTGTATGAATGGGACAATGAAAGGACAGATATTGAAAATATTGTGGTAAAAATGTCATGGATGTCATGAGGAGAAGAATAAAATAGCTGAGAGTATTTAGGCCCCCACAAACTTGGAACATGTTGCAGACATTGACTTTAGTAGTGAAGAAGTTTCAACATTTAAACATAACCTTTCCCCACTCCCTGGAATAAGTTTGAGCATTTGAACATATTTCCACCTCTTGCCCCCTGCTCCGAGAAAATCAGTACTTTTGTGATACAGCATCCTTCCCCCTGAGCTGACACTAAACACCTGTGTGTATTAACAGACAGCTTTGGTGACACTTTTGATAGGAATGAGCCAGTTGCGTATGCTGAATCAAAGTAGACAACAGAGACTGCAACTTGTTAAAGAGATTTTAAAAGACGCTGGAGAGGGATTATAAATTGCTTCTGATGTCACTTTGATTTAATCATCATGAGGTTTGAATTTCATTATGAAAAGTGTTAAGTGCCATTGGCCTTTAGTGTCAAAACCATCCTAACCTTCAAAACCAAAAGCTTGGTCATGATATATAATTTCTTTAATCTAGATATTGTTAAAGAAAGGGAAAATACAATTTTATTACTAGTATTTAATTTTTTTTAGCAAGTGTTTTCTGTGTAACCATGTGTGTTTATGCCCAGAATATATTTTAATGCAATTTGTTATTTATAAGTGATCTCACAAATCAGTGGCACACAAATCATGGTAGATCTGTATCAAGATATTAATAGAAGTCAGTTACAGATTGAATGTTTTGGATGACACAGTCATATTTTTAAATGAAGTAGAAACCAAGGGTTGATTTTTGTTTCCCCCATCCACTATTTCCTGCTTCCAGTTCTAACCTGTGCAAGAGAGAGGCCTGCAGTCCAGTGGCTGCCTATCATGATTCTGCACTGATCAGGTTCTGCTGAGAATGCAAGTGTCCTAGGAACCCTGTGTTTTGTACTGTGAATGGGACAGGTAAGTTCAGCTTCATAGTCTGTACCTCCCTATTTTATTATAAAAAATGGAAACGTAAGTGAAATTTCTGAAAGAATATGTTTATGAAAATGGCAGTAGAAGTCCATAGTAATATGTAATATTCTATTTTTGGTATCTTGCTTCTCTTTTGTTATTTGTTTCTAACAATTAATCAGGACAGAGGTATCCTGGAACAGACTTCTAATGGGAAGTTGGGTAGGGGGCAAACCTAATCATTTTGAATATGAAACTTAATTTGTGTTTGAATTACATGATGGTGAATGTGAATGGACAGGTCCTATTTTTTGGGAGGTAATAAGACAAATGATTCTGCATCTTTTTACAACTACATTTTTCTCAGGATTTTAAGGTTTATTATTTTTTTCCATTTTTGAAAATGGTGAATGTCTGGCAAATGCCAAATAGTTAAACTAAAGTTAGAGTTTATTGACATCAACCTGTGCAAAAAAAAAAAGAATCAGTCTTCCTCCAACCTAGGAAGAAACTGTGTTATGTAATTAACATTGTAATTGCATTCTAAAATTTCACTTATAAATATGCTTTGAATTCAGAAGAAGCTTTTAATGAAGAGGTGTAAATAGTACATCTGCAAGCAAGAGTTTTCAGTGCAGGTAACAAGAGTATGTTGTTGTTTTGTAATCCACAGACTATGGAGTAGTATGATAACTGTTAAATGTTATTTTTTAAAAAAAATATTTTAGTACAGTCTACATGGAAAGTTACTTTGGGATTAAATACTTGAGTTTGAAAGGTAAATTAAACACACAATAGGATTTTTGAGCTTTTTTAGGCAGTACATCAGAAGAACCTTTTAGCTGGGTGTATATGTTAGTGAAAACATATTTCAACATGATTTAAGTTTTTGGAAAACTCTCCTAATGCCAGCTGTGATTCTGGCTGAATGATGCAGCTTAGCATCATTGAAGCATTTCACTTTCCCCCTTTCTTTTTCATCCTCCAAAATGGGAAGATCTCCAGTGCATGTCTCAGCTAGATGGATTGACACTAGAAATACTGAGCTTCAGTTGATGAGGAAATTCTGTTATGTCATGATTAAAATTCATACCCTCATTGAACAGAAATATCAACATATTTCCTTCCTTTTTGATTAATATTGTAATTCAAAAATATAATTAATGTGTATTTAGTGTATCTGCCTTCAACTGCCATTCCAGTGTAAATGAGCACCTCCTCTGATATCAGTGTCCTTGCATGAGACAACTGCTTTAGAAAAAATATTTGAGTATATTAGGTGTCATAAGATATTTGCTGTTTTCCTGGAGCTATTTAGAATGTTATGTCCTTTTCTTGTTTGTAATCCGCAAATAAGAAAACATATAAAACTTTTCAAGTTTTAGTAAAAAAAAAACAACAAAAAACCAAAAAAACCAAACCTGTGTCTTAGCGTTTTGCATGGACTTCTGCATTGCTGTAAGCTACATGTTTGGTTTTTACCAAAGAAATCAGGGAGAATGAAAAGCTCTTAAAAACATTCTTCGTACTCTAGTTTACATGGAATAACTTCCTGCTTCAAGGAGGGTTTGCTGATAAAGTGCTAAGTAACACGAAAAAAGGTAGCTGAATGCAGTCTCTTTGTAATCACCATTACTTGAAAAAAAGACTTTCTTTAGGAGTGGAAATTGTTTGAAATGAGCAGTTTTAACTTCATTTTTGAGACAGTTAAGTGGAATTTGTTAGCAAGATATTGCAATGAGGGAACAAGAAGAGGGTTTCTTTTTTGTTAGTACTTTTCAAGTGATAGAAGTCAGAGATCTGAATATGTACTTCTAGAGGATTTTAAAGCTTTTTTGCCTTGTGTTGTGACATGCCCCTGAAAAGGGTATATAATTTAAAAATCAGGGAGTGCTTTCATTAAGAACTTGATGAAATCATGTCTTTGCTTAAATCTGATATTACTCCAGATTTGTGTCCGCTTGAGTTGCATTGAACTTGGAGAGTCCTCTAAGGAGAGACTTTGACTAGGTTAATGTATTTAATGAAGATTCTGGGTCAGAATCTGTGTTGCCTTGTACATCTGCATCACAGTGTAAACCGCAGATATCCTACACAAAATTCTGTTCTTGCAATTTAAGAAGATATATCACTCCTGTTCCTTCAGACAGAGACTGAGAGATATTGTAGTGAAG
This sequence comes from Balearica regulorum gibbericeps, assembly GCF_011004875.1. Lineage (NCBI taxonomy): Eukaryota > Metazoa > Chordata > Aves > Gruiformes > Gruidae > Balearica > Balearica regulorum. Next base: position 103,724,324 of record NC_046184.1, read on the forward strand.
AAGAAAGAGAGAAGGCAGAGAAAACCATTGCTCTTGTCTACATATTGACTGGCCAGTGTTGCTTTTTTATTCTAAGCAGGTTAAGCAATGGGTCTGCTGTATTAGTATGTGTTAAGCATGTATTAAAGTACTACACTTTGCTACGGAACAAGGTCTCCCCATAGTCCCTGGAAAGCAGTGTAGATTTACAGGCACAGTTAAGCCTGAAAATTTTGGTAACTTTGTAGATTATTGCAAAGTATTCAAAATCATCTAGACATGGTGAGAAGCAAGTAGATAAGATTGGAATAAACTTACAAACGTGTTGGTTAATCTGAATTTAAAAATTGTAGGCCCCTCATGTCACATTTTCTTCACTTCAAAGCCTTTTTTTTTTTTTCCTTAACACATCTTTAACTTTCCCTGATTTTTGGATCCTAAATGGCTTTTCAAAAATTATTGGATTATCTAATTGGCCTAATTCTGAAAAAAAATTGCTGATGTCTACATTAAGTGTTCTTTCTGAATGTCTCCCTTAAAAGTTTTTCTGTGATAGCTGTGTACACTTTAACCTTCATAATGCTCCTTTACTTCTCTCCTAAGTATTTTTACAGTAGGTAGCTATCTGCTAGTCTGCTGTTGTGTTGCTCTGAATTCAGAGCTTTATTTTCATTTAAAAGTCCGAGAAAGCAAGCTGTCATTTTGTTCACTATCCCATCACCTATTTACATGCCCAGCCAGGCAAGTAATGTATTTTATGCCACTTCTGCAATGACTGACCCCTCTTTGGATGAGTAGATTCATAGAAATTATCTGTTTGATGAGCCTGAAAATATAATGGGCAAAATCAGAATATGTTTTCGGAACCCATGGAATACAGAACAATCTCTTGGAGCCCACCCATAAAGATCATGTAAGATCACATGAGTATCATATTTTACAGAAATATAGATTCTGACCCACCTATTCTCCAAGTAAACCTCTTGAAACCATTGGGATACTGTGCCAAAAATAGAAGTGTTTGTAGCAGCTGTTGAATTGAATGAGTTGGAGTGCCTGTTGGGAAAACCACGCAACAGTTAGAGACAAAAATCAGAACAGCTGAGACTAACAACTAGAAGAGTCTAAGAGTCCTGGGGTGTATGAAGAGGCAAAATTGCTGGATACATTACAAAGGGCAGATTATGAGACACCAGTGAATAGAAATCTATCCTGTTAAAATTATTAGGACCAATTGCAGAGTAAAGTGCTGTTTAACATGCACCAGCTGCTACTGCTTCCCCTATTGCATGGCATGACACATTCTGGGACCATCAAATTTCCTCTCAGTCGTGTGTTCTTGTCAATATCTCCATTCTGCTGAACTGCTTTGGGATTTGTCTTTTCATAACCTTTCTGAGAACCCCTCCTTTGATTTCTCTGGTTATGTCTTTAGCTCCTTTTTTTCTTCCATTCTTTGCAGGAGTCAACTTTACAGTCATTATTTACCTTATTAGCTACACTGGATGATTTAGGGTGTATAATTAGTGTTAAGAAGTGAGCTAGGTCTTCAAAAAAGCCTAAGCATATTTATTTTATAATACATTTTAGTCAATCAGTTACAATTTAGAGGCCTTACGTGTAGAAAAATTTGTGTGGTGGATTCAGCATTAGAAAACCAGATGGCAAAGAAGAAATTGGAAATACAACAGATGGACAATGAATGATATGCAAATTAAATAAGGTTTGAAGGATCTTGGGGTCTAATTGTAATTTTAAAGAGGGGGATACCTAGTAAGTTCATTTTGTACTTTTCATACCATACTGTCTCAGTTTATTTTTATTTATTTCAACTTTCCTGTGCTCTTTCAAATCTGATTTTCTTGGCTTGTAGTTTGGAATTTCTTAAAAAATATTTTTAACTGAAACAGCATCACAAAATATAGATCTCTTGTTATGATGCAGTTTCATGAAGGACAGACTAGAAGTTTAGATTCTTCTTGTGCATAAAGACTTACTGTTCTTCTGTTTAAGTAAAAATATCATGTCGTTATTCTGTTTTGACTCTTATCAATGAATACAAGGCATTAGGAAGACATTTCTCTGTTAGAAATTTGTTTATTTTAACCTCTGTACCTGTAATTTCTGTGGAGAAAAATAACTACTACCCAGCTTTTTCCATGTAGCTTACACGTACAGTATGCTGATCTGAATTATAGCAGATGATAGATTTGTCATGTAGCTTTATTTACATTACATTTGAAGCTATTTAACTAAAAAATTGGTTTAAGAAAGAGTGAAGTTGATTTCTTTACAAGATTTAGTTGGCTGTTCTTTTTCTAACGATGAGGTCCATATCACAGCAAAGTTATTAGCTTCTATTTCTGGAGGGAGAAGTGGGTTAGCCATCAAATGAAAATGGACAGCTTTGAATTCTTAAATAAAAAACAACCCCAAACAAACACAAAACCCACCACCACACCCCCACCTTCCCCCCAACCCCAAATCTAAACTTCTAGACTGTTCTCCAAGAAACTGAATCATAGAAAGAGAAACATATTTTGGTATGCATTAAAAGTAAAAGAAAAAATAATAGTAATGATAAAACCCCCACTATGTCTATGCACTCACCAGTGCTCATATTCAAACTGTCCAAAAGTGGTGGTGAAAAAGTTTCTATCCTAAACCAGTATCTCTATGACCTATTCTTAAAAGTGACCAAAACTTGATTTATTTTTTTCTTGAGAAGTTTTCTAGAACTCTGCTAATTTCTGTCTTTTCTTCTGCCTCTCCTATCTTCATGGCACCTCAGTAAAAGTTTCTTAAAGGAATAATTATCCTTAAACAAGAGTCAGAGAAGCACTGCAAAATGATTAACCAGTACATTGAAGGAGCATGAGCCAAAGCATGATTTTATCATGAGTTTAAGGCACAAGCACATTTATGATAGTATTAGGACTTGGGGAAAGCTAAAAAAGAACAAGACACAGTTACTATATGGCTAAGGATGTCAATAATGAATAAACAGGAAATGTCCTATAAATAATAAACTTATTCAAGCAGAAAGGCTGATAAGAAAAACTTTGCAGTGTACTTTCACTGTGAAGTGAATGAGAAAGCTGAGTGAGTCAAGTAGGAACACAGACTCATTTCTTGTTTCATGGCAGAGGCGGCCTTTACTTTCTGTCATCGGTATACAGTAGCACATGTCAAATTTTTCAAGAGCTCAGGGAAGCACTAGAAAATTTGTTTCCAGGGGGCCTGAATTAACCCACCAAAAGAATCCCAAGTCAAAAGCAACCTCCAAGGACATCAGCTGCTATGTTATGGTCACAATTTTCAGCATCCTCCCAAGGTAGCAAAGTTGTATATGTAGATACAACATTAGTTGGTAGTAATAAACTTAGGAAAAAAGCCGAGTTCCAATGATTCTCATAATGGAGATTTCTAAATTCTTCAGGAACAGCAGTTTTTTTAACTTTCAAACATAACTAGGACACATAACCGTAAGAGTAGTGAGCTTTGAAAAATTTTTTATTAAAAATACGGTAAGACTAAATTACCAAAGCTTTGTATCTGAAAGTTGTTCATAGACATGACAACATTACTATCTGTGAACGTTATAACAGCAGGAACAGCTATTACTTCATCATGAAAGTCAACTCTGACTAGCTAGCTTTGATTGTTTTTCATTTTTAGTGAATTATTTGATTCAGTGTTTAGAGTATGGGTTAGGTTTATTGTCTTGCTGGATTACAGACTGCCTTTTCTAGATTAGTGTAGGCAGCTGGCATAATTCATTTGAAGCACTAGTAGTTTATTTCATATAAAAAGATCCCTTTTCTCTCAAGATTCCAGAGGAATAAGTTCATAATGTATTTTTTTCTTTATCCATTCTTTCTATGGGTTATTTTTTAGAGTTCTAGTTCATGAGATCAGTACCTAAAAAGGCAAAATAAGTATTTCTATAAGAGTCAGAATCAGAAAAGAAATTAGAGTACACAGTCATGCACAAGTAAAACATGGGCTTAATGGAATATGTTTAAGGAGACAGGTCTGCTTACTAACACCAGATTTTCCTACCTTTACCTCAAGAATTTTATTTTAAGTAGTCTTGTTTGCATCTGTGAGGAGACATAAAGGTAGGTGGGTAAAAATCAAACTTTAGGATTGGTTAAACTGTATAGTAAGGAAAGGTATTGATAAATCCATTAAATACTACATGTGTATTATCAAGCTCAAAGATAAACATCACACATTGATATCAATGGTTAAAGTAAAGAGGAAAGTGACTTGCTTCTCTTTATGGGCCTTTCCAGATGTGGGGTGGTGCAGTTCCTCAGAGATGCTGTTTCAATCTCCTCTTTTCTTTCGGTTGAAAGGAGGGCTGAAAAAGCAGGAGCATCTGCAGCAGGAAGAGTGAGAGGTTTTTGGCTTTCACAAATTTCCATCCAGGATGAAAAAGCAGCTGCAGAGCTCAGTAACAAAAGACCTTGGGATGGGGGTTGCTGCTTGCCTTGGCTAGCAAGTAGGTGATGTGGGGGCTGTCGGATGAAGAGTTCAGAGCACACTGACTTTTCCCCACCTTCTTTCACCAACACCTGTGAAATGCTATCCTATAAAACCTTCAAGATGAAGAGCCTTGGAGTTTCGCTTTACAGAACTTGTCTGGGAGGATATGAAATATTGCTACCACCAATTTATGACAGTCTTGGTTGGTTGCTTTTTTTTTTTTTTTTTTTTTTTTTTTTAAGTATGCCAATATTCTATGTAAAATGGCATTGATACTGACTTTGTCTTGTCAGAAAGTTGTGGTGACATCCTGCCAGTCTAGGAAATATCACTCTATCCTCTTTTTATTCTTTATTCAAATCCTCTTTATTAGTCAAATCATCATTATTTAGTAATTTTCAGAGACAGTATCTTAGACTAAATGGAGCTTTAATCTGACCAATTTCAGCCACAGATGTCCTTTCTTGGTAGCTCTGTCTAGATGTCTCAACTTGGAATATGGAAAGATTCACTTATTACTACATTAGGACAAGATACTTCACACTCCCTGGATGTTTTATTAAAGAAGGTGTATATCTTCCTTTCAACTCTACAGATGCTGAATGACATTTTCTATTTTCAGTTTTAAAATAGTGGTTAGATTGGCTCTGAGCAGTAAAAGGAATTCCTACTGCTTTTCATCTCCTGGCTTGTCCAGCTGAAAGCTCATACTTGAAACACATCCCCAGTATACTTTGTGTCATTATTAGCAAAAGTGAGACCATGAATGACTTTGTATAATGATGGTAATGTACTTCTGTGTACTTTCCCAGCTTATTCCAACAGTGAATTTTGAATTTCACTCCTAAACATTATGTTTGACTTCTAAGTAAGTTTTCATAATTTTATAGCAGTTTTTAGACAGGAGCAAAAAAATCAAGACCTTATCAAATAAGAGGAAATCCTACTGTAAGACCCTGGAACATTGACATTTTGATGACCGTAGTGCCTGGGGAGAAAGAGATTGTGTGTGAAAGCCTGCTGGTAAGGATTAGCCTTAGCTAGTAAGGACTAGCCTGCTAATAAGCGTGCTAGTCAGGCTAGTAAGCTTGACTAGTTACTTGTTTAAAAGAACAACCAAAAAAATCTTGAAATATTTTTTAACGTAATTTTAAATAATAGTTGAACTGTAATGGTTCATATGATCTCAGATTTGGGAATACTTCATATATAATGAAAGCCAATAAAACACATTAAAAAAAATAGTAGTTTGGAGAACTTCCCAGATGCATCTGCTATTCTTATTTATTCAAGCTGAGGGAGAAAATGACAGGTAGGCTTTAACAATCACTCCATTTAGGTACAGTGAGTACATACCATTTCCTGTGACATATCTGTTGTAGATTCTCCCACAATATGTGTGTGTGTATATATATATAGTGCATATATATTGCTGTTCATTAACTAGCCTATAACAAACACAGAGAAGAGGTATTTTTTTTCTAGGAAATGATATGCATGAGTCACAAAATGCCAGGAATTATGATCTGCTAACCAATTGGAAAAGTTTGATTATTTGATGACATTATCAAATATTGTTAAAATCTTAGAGAAAACCAGTGATGTGTAAGGGGATTCAGGTCACAGGGATTTATAGAAGAGAGATTTCCCTTGCTGTAGTGATAGGTATGAAACTGCTTGTATTCACACTGCTCAAGATAAATCCTGTGACAGGTTGGCCTCAACTCCACTACTTAATTCTAGTTGATTCAGCACCTACTCCACAACCCTTTGCAGTTCACTAGGGGCACTCCTGTGTAGGATAACATGCACACTGTTGGACAGTCTCTTCTTCCTCCCACTCTGTGTTATCAGAATCCTTTAACAGAAGTCTATACCTTTCCCAAACCTGTTGTGTTTAGTGTGCTCGTTTGCATGATACTCTGCTTGTTTTTTCCTACTGTTGCTCAAGTGGACAGGGTATCCTCTTGACCACATCACTGGGTGTGCTGCTTCCTCCTCTGCTCTGGAGAACTTAGAAAATGAGAGAAAATCCTGCTTGCAAGACACTGGAACATAGACATTTTGATGACGATAACCCCTAGGGGGAAAGAGGTTGTGCGTGCACCTTTTAGATGCAGAAGATCACATTTAAGGCACTCTGCCAGGATCAGCATCGCAAGCAAGATTGAGCGTATCCTTCTCTGGGCCCCAATATCACCTGAAAAGGGGTCACTGCTGAACGTCTGAGATTTGTCAGGCACAGTTTTACTGGCTACCGTGAAATTATTCATCTGCAAGTCTGATCACCATTGAAGTCTGAAAGGCTTCACTAGATTGTTGGCCCATGAGAAGAAGTCATCAGCAATTTCTCCCCATGCCTTTCAGGGTTTTTGAGAGCTGTGGTCATCAATAGGATTCACATTCTTATTTGGCATCCCCTATAAAAAGATCAAATACCCCATGTCTCCCATTATATCAAGCAAGATGTCAGAAACTGTTGTAGAAGAGTCCATGTTTGATCCCTAGCTCCTTCAAAATCCTATTTTTTATTATTGTGGCAAATCAGAGATTCTTCTCCCGTGACTGTGTATCAATCATTCCCAAACTGGGGGGGGGGGGGGGGGGGGAACCACAGTGTGAGTTAGTCACAGGGGTGTAGCTGCACATTAATTAGGTGCTTCCTAGGCTGATAGGACAGCGAAGACATGCCAGAAAGTGAATCCTTGATAAGTCCATAGTGGGCGTGTCATCAGGAGGAAAAGCAGGGAGAGAATGAAGGACATGTGAGGCAGGTGACAGGGTTGTGTTTGCTTCTTTACCAGAATGGTGCTTTGGAAAACCAGTAAGCACTGCCTCTGACAGCTGCAGTCCTTGTTTCAAAGTTCAGTGAAAGTGAACACTTGTTTTTTCCAACAGCCTAAGGAGCAGAGTGCCACTGTGAAAGTAGCACTTGTTCTTCTTATGTTTGTCCATTGTTTGCAGATGTTTGTCTGGTCTTGATGGTCATAAATGTGTATGGCTGTGGTTTATCAGTCTCACTTTATGTTCTTGGCCAGCAAAAACCTGAGCTGTGATGTAGCTTTTTGTCATACAGACCTGTTCTCTGGATGTACAGTCAGGTGAGCTGGTGATGGGAGACTGCCAGGTACAGATGATGTAGCCTGTGCCCTGCTCATTTCAGCCTGCTCCCTGTGCTATTTTGTCTGCTCCCAGACACAATCAGTATCCTGTTTCCTCCTTTCTCTCTGTTCTCAGTCAGATGGAAGGAAAGCTGAGCATTTGCCACAACTGTTTTCTTGTGATAGTCCCAAAGGTCCTGCTCTGGTCATGTATGCCAAGCTGCACCAGACCTCTAGCTGGCAATCATTATTAACAAGCAAGTTTTCAGGTAGATTTGATTTTTGAGTTATCATGGCTGGCAATGTGTTCGTACCTTGCAGCATCAGCCAGTCTGGCCACTTCCTTTGAAGCAGAGGTTTGATCCTGTCACAGGTAAGGCTCTGGGGGCCTCTGCTTTCCCCACAACACAAATGGGCTCGTGTGCAGGTCTGTCCTGGCTTCAGGGATCCCCTCTGTGATGCTAAGACATATTTTGCTTCCTTTTTTGTTGAACCAGATGACCTGAAATAATGACTACTTGTTGCAGTAGGACCGTGGGTTTGTAGCATAGTACAAAGAATGCAAGGTGTGTTGCCCAGGGAGTTGGTATGGGTGTCTGTGATTGAACTGTAGTGCAGCTTTTGAAGGACTGTCCCAAAGTATCGGATTCATTTCCTGTAATGGTCATATACACATTATCTCCATGGACAAAACATGAGGTAATCTCGGTCTTGGTAAGGTTTCTTTTCAAGAGGAGTTAAAGGCTCTCTCCAAAAAAACAGCCCAGGAGCAAACTAGCATGCATGCAGTGTGAAATATAAGAGAAGTGGGACAGAAGACTAAAATGAGACGTTAGCAAAATTGACAGTGTAGACATGACTATAATTTAGAGATTTTAAAAAATAAACTAATATTTTGTATCTTCTAGCAACAGCACTCATTGTTGCAATCTTATGCCTTCTCACACAGTGCATCTCACATAACAATAATAGAGATAATTATGATAATTATAATAAAAATTAATAATACTTGCCCTTTTTTTTCCAGTGGATTTTAAAGTGCTTTTCAACATTGACTAATTAAGTTTAACAGTATGCTGCGAGGTGGGTAGCAGGTGTTTGTTCATCTCTCTGGATCATGTCACCCACCATAGTAATACAGCTGCTTCTACTTAAGTCTCACTGACTTCTAAATTACCATTGTGGTTTTCAGTAGATAATTTTCCTATATTCTCTTCATAGTGTGTTGAAAAGGGGAAGCCCTTTCTTCTGTGACTTCTGCTTTGAGAACACTGGAAATTTACATGGGAAGGATTCATGGCTAGACCCATCATGGCTACATCCAGCATGATAGGAACAGGAGGCTGTGCAGCCATGTGAACCCAAACATCCTTGGACACAAAAAAGGTGAGAGTATTTTGGAAGGGAGGCAAGAAGAGCCCCTAGACTATCCAAGAAAATCACCTCTTAGATGACTCATCTGGGTAACGTTTAATCATATGATCAAGTATTTCCAGACTGGCTCCCTAGACAAAAAACTTTAATCCAGGTTCTGATGATGGTCATACATACACATGGAAAAAACTGCAACAAATCACAGAGAAAAGTTTTTCCTTTTTTTGTCTTCTCTCCTTTTCACCTGCTCCCTTAAAAATATATGTACACATGTGGTGCATTTATTTTATTTTCAGATGTTAAGAGAGATTATTCATACTGAGGCAAACTAATCTAGGATGCAACCTGTTCCTCCTAATAATCGTGGCATAATCTGGACTCTTTGCAGCAAAATAAAGGATTTTGAGAAAGATATGAAATGACAGATGCTTGATTAAATTTTTAAAGGGTAAAGTGGAGGATGTAGGGTAAATTTTCTGAACAGTGTACAGAAGACTCAACACAAATCCCATTATTAGTTTACAAGATATGTGGGTGTTAAGTAATAACAGGATTCCTACACAGACATTTCTAATATACTGATGTACAAATTTACACCCATGCATTCAATGTGTTTAGACACTGAAAACTGGAATCAGTCTTTCAGTTCTTATACACTATCAAAATTAATGTTATTCTTCATTTTCTTAAGTAGCACAGCATGATTTTTAAGAATAGCACCACATAAAAGGCCTGGTTCTAACTCTGGCCCTCAGGAAATTAATGATGACAGATAATACATCATGAACTTTGAATATGGACAGCATATCATGCCCATATTATGCCAGATCAGCCAATTATCTTTGTCTAGGAGAGCACTTATGCATCTATCAAGTCAGAAAGTACTGAATTTGGATAGTATGTAAAGGGAACTGTCCTGAACAGGGTAAATTTGAGCATGTATGTCAGATTTCTTCTGAATTGAGTGTTTATACAGACATATGAGAGATTTTTTCTTCCTCAATTGCTGTAGGAACAAATCCTCCCATGCAGCCGATCAAAAGACGAAAGGTATTACTAGAAAAGCAGGGTAATTTTCAGTCACCACGTTTCCAGAGATTATAGAAGACCAGATAGCTGGCATCTAAAATGGAGGAAAAAGTATTGTATGATAACTAACATAAAGATGTAAGGGAATATCAATTAATTAAGAAGTGAAAGCCAAGTGTCTCTGGCTAGTATTAACAAAATTGTAAGGATTAGGGAGGGATTAACAAATGTGATGTAGATGAATTTTATAAAAAAATTAAAAAATCTTTACGGGTTGTATATCTTTCCCCAAAACTCTGAAAATGCTCAGAGTATCAATGAATGTAGATCTTGATAACTATTTAAAAATACAGTTTGCAAGTATCTTTACTGGATTGTAAACACATTATAAATTATTTAGCCTACTTAAAGTAATATTAAGTTTAAAATAAGGTATATTTCTAAAACTGTATATATCTTCTTACTGTATGCACTATACTGTTAAAGCACAGTGCCTAATGAATGACATAGTAAAGTTGAAATTCAGCCTGTTTTAGTAATCTTCTAATATTCATTGGAAGAAAAAAGGATGAGTGCTTTTCTGCTGATTGCAAAATAAACTACTATATCTATTATTAATTATTATTATTATTAATTATCTATTATCTACTGTCTATTACTTTGTAAGATGTCAGTGGTAAATAGCTTCTGAAAGCCAACTCCATTCAGTGTGGCCCTAGTGGGGTATTCCGATAGTCCATTCCCAGGAACTGTGAGCACAGAGAACTAGTATTTTAATTTGAATAAAAAAGTAGTACAAGCAGAGTTATAACCTGTGTCCTGGGCATTAGGAGAGTTTCTGTCTTTAGCCTTCAGTTTCTTGCTGAAATTCACTTTGTCTTTTGGCAGAACAGAAAGGTTAAGAGTGAAGGACCATAATGATGGATTTTGCTAGTCCTTGAACGAGAAGAATTCAATTATAATTCAAAATAATAATTCAACTTAAAAAACCCCTGTTTATCTGTTAATACACATTCAGATAAATAATTTAGTAAAATAGGACCTTTCTGATAACAACAGTAAAAAATATCTAATTTGGGATTCTTTAGAAGTTCTTTGTCTTTTTTTAGGTTGTTGGTTGAGAGCATTGGGAGGCTTCTTTCCAGACATACAGTATTTTTGAGTCAATGATGTGACATGTCTAAGACTTTCCCTTGTATATAACAGCCTTCCCTGTACAATAAATGGCCTAGACACTGATATGTGAAAGTATGCCCATTCCAAACAACTCTCAAAGCATTTGCTTAATGTTCTGCATAGGAGTGGATTCAAGCATACGCTTATGAGCTTTCAGAATTCAGGCTCGGTACCTAGCCTAATACCTGAAAGAATAAAACTCCATGTGTCATTAACCTTCCTATCTTGCTCCCATAAAAAAGAAGATCTAACTGATCAATTTAAATGGTGGTGACTGGCAAAAGATATAGGATTAGAAATGAAGCCAACGGCAAGTTTAATGCTAGAAACTCAATGTAAATCATACAGGGTTTTAGCAGAGTTATGATACGCGCTGTCAAAGGAGATCGTAACAGTCATACTTTCAACAGAGTACTGAAGTAGACTTTTTTAGTTAGCTGTTATATCCTCTTTATTAAAAGAAGCAATATGAGCAATCTCTGATTCTTTAAAAAGTGTTAGAATGTAGAAAGAGAAATATTGATTTAAAAGGCAGAAGTTTTCACAAGAACATCAGTTATTTTAGTCTGTGAAAAAATACACCACCTGCCTGAAACAACCACATAGAGCTGGATTAGACCTGTTTGAGCAAGTTACTAAAGAATATGATTTCAGATGTAGTACAGAGCTAAGAAGATAGTAGTTCCAGTTGGAATCTCTTTGTTGCATTAGTTTGTAGTACCATCTTGCCCAAATCAAATGAAGGTAAATTTAAACTAGGAAATGTAACTCAACAGTTGCACCTTTTGTTTTAAGCTGAACAATGCAGGACATAATATAAAAAAAGTCCAAAATGTGATATGATTTTACCAGAATTCATAAAGTCTTTTACTAAAAATATTGAAAGAAATTAAGTAAATGCATGTGTAGATTAATTGAAATATTTATCCGTGAGGGGTTTTTTTTCCTCTTACTTTTTTTTTTGAACTAATTTCACAAGGAACTTAATCCTCTTTTTAATTTTATTTTATAATAGAAATAATGTATACAATGCATACAGTGTATTACCTTGCATGGCATTTTAAACATTTATTTACTTTACCTTATTCTGTTTTTTCTTTATTCTGATAGCTATAGATTTATGAAATCATACTTTTCTCTCTCTTTGCGTAATGTAAAATCCTTCTCCATCTCAGTCACATTTTGTACTTTTCCTCAAATCTATTTTCCTTGTTCCAGTGTATCTTGGTGGTTTTATTAATTGCCACTGATGATAACTATCATCATATAACCATATGATGGCTATTATGTATGGGGCCATTAACTATTTTGCAGTGTTCACGACTGAAGCAGGCTTGTCAAAGAAGATACGTACACACCCAGTTTTACTTAAGCAAAGAATAAATGTAAGGACAATAGTTGCTAACCTGTTTATAAGGGAGCACATAAGCATGTAATGTAAACATGCATGTATCTAATTCTTTCCTGCCCATCCCCAAAAAAAACCAGGAAGCTCTGAGTGTCTTAAACTATTGCTTTTGACAGCTTTTATACACCTTGAGAGTATACAAGACCTCACCATAGCTGCTTCCTAGCTTCAGCCTGGGCCAACTTCTTTTAAGTTGTCTCACTTCCTTCGGTGACTTGGTGTATTCATTTTCATTTTAGAAATCTCTATTCCTTTAAGAAATATGACTACAAAAGCAAAAACCAACCAACCAAACAAAACACATAAGAAATTCAAGTACTTCCTCTGGTACAGGCTTCTATTTCTTTGTAACTGGACTTTTGCTTATCTTACTCTGATAGGGAAAGCAATTAGCCAAAGAAAGAATTTTAATAATAATGTAATTGGATAGCAGTGCTTTCTCAGTGTCAATGCCACTGTTCCCTGATACAGCATTGTTTAGTCCTTTTGTTCTTTTTTTTTGAATTCATAAAAATCAAGGCCATATAGATTTATTAGATGATTTAATGTGACATTCTGCATGATAAAGCCATCTGTTTTTATGTAATTACCCCAATATTAGGTTCAATAACTTGTATACAGCAAAACCAGGTTTTCCAGAAGGGCTTTTAGACTGGACTGGAAATCATCATGACAGGCAAAATCCATAATTTTACACAGTGGCTTGTTCTGATGCATAACTATTTCACCATCAATTGTATATGCCTAAATCTTTATTTAAATGCACCTAAATCCTTATTTAAATGCACCTAACCACAGCTTCTTGGCATGACTCTTCACTAGAGTAAAAAGCTCATTGTTATCTATCATTTTCCCTGAGGAAGTATTTATGATCAATTACTAGTCTTTCAATATTGTCATGACATAAATGTGTGAGACAGCTTTCTAATATACGGAAGGCATTTTTTTCACTTGTCATTTGTGTGACATGCATTCCTTGTTTTCAGTGTCCATTTTGAAATCTGGGCAGGCACAACTGGACATAATCTTTCATTGTCACCATGACCCCTATTATTTATGAAGATAACATTACTGGATTAATTCTACTCACCATTCAACTGTTTCTGCATTAAAAGATTGTATTAGCTTTTTTTACTAACAATTTTTTTGCTGTAATTTTTTTTAAGTTGTAAAATTGTGTTGAACTAGTTATCCCTAGTACCTGGTTTGCAGAATATAGCATCCCACACCATCTGATTTTTTATTTTTTTTTTTTTAAGATCTATAAAAATAATACACTTTCTTGGCTGGGTTCATCATACAAACTAATTCACAGTCTAAAATAATTGCTGGTAGGTACAATGTATCTGCCATAGAATGCTATAATCTGTAAGATTTTAGAAATTTATAACGTTCTTTCACACATTTCTCATGTGGATGTTCTGGAAAATCATTGCCCCTAACAGTTGTTGTAAGAAAATAACTGAGGATTAACTCCACCTCTTCTCCAGATCTTTTTTTGGAGTTTTCTATTCTCAGATGTGTCTCTGTCTTTAGGCAATGTTATGGAAGTAGAAATGCATTTTGCATTTCAGTGGTTATACTAAAATTTGATCTAGTCACTACTATTGCTTCCATTCACTTCATGTAATGAACTTCTGAGCAGTTGCATGTGGGAAGAACTATAGTAATATACCCAAGAAGAATCAGGGCATCTGATCTGGAATCAACCACAGATGGGTATGTGTGATCCTTGAGTGGTTTTGTGTAATGCTAGTGGAGAAAACTGTGTTATATCCAGCTTTCTAAGACTTTTATTTCAGCCTTGTTAGGACAGATAACAGCTCAACTACTAGAGAGGCAAGTCACTTTTGAGAAACATACTTTAATAAATGCTACATGGAACATGAAAATCAACAAACTTTGTACCACTGTTTGAAAATATACTGAAAATAGCATCATGTTGCTTGGGGATTTTCCAAAAACAAGGGCTAAATGAGTCCTTAAAGTCCATTTGTTAGATAGATGCTAGAGCTGTCTTGCAGATTTTAGTCATCTATTCGGTTTACAGGAGATGGGACTGACTGCACAGAATTGGTGGTTGTGCCTGTGCAAATGGGTACCTCACAGCAAGAGCAGCTCCTCTTTGGTAAAGTGGTGGCAGGAGGAGGCTATTACAGAATTTGTTAATAGTTCTCACATATCAGTGGCAAACATCTCCTATAGCTTGAACTTTGTGCTTGTATGCAACAATTTTTTGTCTTCCTGTATGTCTTATTAGAGATACCAACTCATGTGTATAATTCCAGGCATTTCCATGGTTTTTTTTTCTAAGCACATAGGTTCCTCTCCATCACCGTATCTGTCATCTTTATGATGGTAACTACATCCTATAGCACAGCGTATTTGTATGGAACTGACAAGACTTACATTGCAGAAGAGACCCTGAAGTGAACACAGAATGGAATTATGACTTTTTGTTACAGACCAATCTATTTTTAATCTATTTTTGATGCCAAATTACAATCAGAGCTGAGATAACAATGTATACAAGGTTTCTATTTCACAGCTTCCACATTTTATTTAATTTGCAAATTACAGGTAATCAAAATCATGGCGGTTTTTTTGCAAATATACTTGCAATTCACAATGTCGCACTGAATAATACCTGTAAGGGGTTTTTTTTCTTGCTTTTAAAATATTCACTTTTTTAACAGTGTCATTCAGCCACATTGTCTGTACAATATTTTATTTGGAATGAAATATAACACTTAGATGCAGACTTCTGATATAGAGAAAAGCATTATTTAATATATTCTGTACTATTTCCTTTTAATTTTCTATTATGGTATATATTTGTGCTATCTTAGTTTACAAAGATATCCAAATAAAGTAAAGAAAATAAACAAGAACATAGCAAAACATATTCAAAGAAATTCTTTGGAAAAATATATTAGAGTCATACAGCTCGACAGTGTGTCCTAACTGAATTCTGATATCATCAAAGAAAGATGAACCTAAAATTCTTTGTATGTAAATGTAGGAGACAACCAGTTATATAAGCTGCACAAGTGGGAGCTGCAGCAGTCAGTTGTCAGCTCAGTGAATGAAGAAAAATTCAGTTTCAGAGAAAACCAAATAATCAGAAAATGTCAACAGAAAAAAGAACATAAGTTTTCTAAACCTTTAGTAGTTTAACACAAACATTTAGCTATTTCTTGGTACCATTTAATTCCTCAACTCTTCCCCCTCCCCCCCATTTTTAGTTAATTTCTCTGATATGGAATATAACTGTTGGAGGAAATATGAGGCAAAAGAGTCTGCAATCAAATACAACAAATAAGGTCGCGATGTTAATGAAATACTTAGTGCGATAGTTCATAATTTAAGTAAGAAAACAATGTCTGTGTCTCTTTCTTCCAAAGTAACATATCAAAACAATGGACATGTCTAGTTCAATGCCTTCAGTCTAAACAATCCTTGGACAGCTGTCATCCATAATAATGGCAGCAAAGCAGTACTGAAGCAATAGTCAATATCAAGAGTCAGATAATAGCAGATAATAGCAGAAAAATTTGGGACTCCTGAATATCACACTATGTTGCAGTAAATAGTTAAGAACTGCTTAGATTTTTAAAAAAGAGCTTTATTTTAAAAGAGCTTTTCATATGAGTGAAAAAAAATAATTTAACTTTGGCACATTTGAAAGAGTTTGACGTGTTGTAAAGATGAGCTGCAGACATGAATGCAAGATATGTTCTGTTCACATACATTTATGACTGAATTTTTAAATCTCCACATCCTTGCATCCTGTATAGGTGCTTATTCCATTTCATAGTGAGTGTAACAGTACAAGTATGATTAAATTTGGTAGCATTTAACACCTGTTTTGCATAAAATAAAAGGTTTTCCAGATGGAAATGATAGAAAATCAATCTGAAAGGCAAAATGATTCATTATTGGAATAAATTTATGGTGCTATTTGATCTCACAACTAAGCTAGTGGCTAACAGCTGCCAGAAGGAGCGATTCTGCTCTTCTCTCCTCACCTCTGGCCACGCAATTGTACCCCTCCCTGTGCTCTGACAGCATCAGGCTTCAGTGCCTGCTGTCAAGATAGTAAACCAGGAGAAAACAATTCATGTTGTTGGGTTTTTTTTTTAAATATCTTTCTGTAGATTTTTGGATGACACATTTTCTTTCAGTGGCAGCTGGCTTCTAAATTGGCTAGCAAACTGTGTCCTTGGTCTGGATCACCAATTGTCTATCTGACCGTATCAAAGTGAATAAGGTGTGTTTGGAACAGGTGAGACACCTAAACGAAACCATAAAAGCAAGTAAAATGCTTACTTTTATGTAAATGCAGCCTGTAAAGCTCTTATTCAATATAATGAGAACTCCTTCTCTGCACTCAGCTGTGTATGTTCCCACTACCACATGCCGCAGAGCTCACACAGCTAAGTCTTGTCCATACAAAAAGGCTACCCTTCCAACCAGACTTTTCGAAACTTTATATCTGAGTAAAAGACTTCACTCAGATCTAAAGAAAATGTCTGTATAATTAATATTTCCAATTAATTGCATGCTTGGCACTTGGGTAACTTCAGGCTATTTATCCCTAAACGAGGCATAGAATTACTTACTGGTAAAAGAAAATTGGTTGAAATTATCTAGAACAGTTTTATAGGAATGAATCAATATTCCTATCTAAAAGTGAAAAAATACCCCCAACATACTACAATATTGTGATTATATCAACAGAAAAGTTAATTGGTATATTCAAAGGTACTAATAGTAATTCATATGGATGACAAACTCTCTGGCAAAATTATTCACAAAAGGCTATTATGGAAACGTAGCTGCTTATCTTTCAAAGGCTGTTTTAAATGTTCTGTGTTTTGAATATGTCACTTTGACATCAATAGGAATTGAATTATGTAGATGTGAAATCAGGACTGTATTTTTTAAATAAGAGGCGATGTATGTTTAAGAACTAAGAAACTACTGTAGTACACAAAGTGAAGTAATAAATAATGTGAGAGTTTTTTAATACGGCACAAGGATGATGGAAGATGACCCAATATGTAAAATTTGGGTCATTCAATATATTTTACAAGATCTAGAATGTAATGAGTACAAAATTTGATAAAATTTTAGTTAAGTGAATCTCGAAGAAATTTTGAGTAGCGTTAGAAGAATCACTGACAAACTTAACTGAAATGTTAACTGAAAAAATAGTCAATTTGTTTCTGATAAATGCATGAAAATACCCAACAGCAGGAATAATTTGGTTTACTCACACAAGTTTTTGTATTACAAAAATAGCTTAGGGCCACTGAGGCAAAAGACCAACCAACAAACTGATAAGGGAATCATTGCATTCAGTTCAGTAAAAAGCTATCCTTGATGTATGGTAATGATATAACATAAATCAAAATAAATATACAAGAACATCAGAATGCTTTTAAAAATAGTAAAAAATAGCATAGAAAATAACAATTAATGTTTTAATTCTATCATACACTCATGGCATGTAGACATGATGTATTCGTTTTCAGTTTCTCTAAATCAGAAATAAACATGGTTTACGGACAGATTTTTAGAAAACTGGTAACACTTCTTTGTCAGCAAAGGGTGAAAAGATTTCTTCAAAGGGATGATTAAGGCAAGAATTGGCATAAAAAAAGAGTGACTACAAAAAGATTATTGTTTTTTTCCTAGATTGTGTTATCATTTCAACATGAAATTAAAAACAAGCAGTTCAACATTTGTTACTTAAAAGTTTTGCTGATTTTATCCATTATTTACTATATTTTCTAGTAACTCTTTTGTTCCAAAATGTTTCCTAAGGTGATTTATTTCCCTCTGTACCTTTTTCCAACATAAGTTCTTCTATTTGTTGCTGGTTTTATTTTTTAATTTTTACTGTAAAACTAAGCTGATTTTATGTATTTACCTTAGGTTTTATTTTTTATTTACCTTAGATATATTAACTCTTAGCTATTTTCAGTGCAATTCTGTTTTGCTTTTGAACCTTCAAGTCTTTAAACAGTGCTTTGTGAAAATGTTTTGCCATCTCCTGCTTGCTTGCAATTTTTATTTGTTTGTTTTTAAATAATTGTTGTCAGATGCAGCTTTAAGATCACACAAATACTTCAAGAAATTATGAACTTCATTTTAGAGTTAAAAGAATCAAATATGGTTTTGAAACTCATTTTAGTTTTCACACAGTGAATTTCTCGTGTTTGCGCTGAGTTAAAATACAGTAGGATCAAATTTTAAGGTATTGATTGTCACCACCAGTTGTCACACATTTTTGACTTGTCACACTGTAGTTATAATAAAAAGGGCTGTGCTCTGTTCTCTTTTATTTTGTTCATAATTCAGGCAAAATATTTGGAATATGGTGTTTCAAGCATGGAGACAGTTTTAAAAAAAAAGTGAAAAACTGATTCTGATACACTTTTTAAGAACTTGCCTACCACATCAGATACACGTAAGTATTAATGGAACAACCACGAAGAAAATTCTTGATCTGAAAATTGTCTGTATTTTAATTTTTTTTCTTGTATTTAACAGTGATCTGTAAGGACTAAAATTATGCACAATTGGTTGCAGTAAACAGAAGTGTCAATTAATACCAGGGGATTTGAATTTTGGAGTTCGTTTGTTTTTGCACAGGAGAGATCACATGTAATAAACACTAAATTTAGTGACCTTTTAAAGACAGGAAATTAAGCTTGTTTCTCAGTAGATTTCTAATATCAGTATCAATATTTCCTGGTATTTTTCTACAAAGCGGCAAAACAGACACACAGGCATTGGGAACTGGGTTGTATATATCCAAAGACAGAATAGAAATGGAAAGGAGGGAGCTCTCCCCAGTTGAGCAGTGAGCATGAGTTGTCATCTTGGAACGTTCACCCCACAAAATATTGAGCACTTTGGGTAACTGCTCTATGTATTCCAGTTCCTTTGAAGGAAGGGCTAATTATGGTCTTGCATCAACAGAGAAATGCCCACTTCTTGTCTTTCTAAATCAAAAAAGTTAAAGAAAAAAAAATCAAGGTTTGGCAATAATCAGGTTGAGCTGGTATGTAGTGCCTTGGAGCAATTCTGATAACAAACTGGTGATACTGCTGTGACAAATAAATATAGGTAGCAGTCATTAGCAGAGCATTGTGTCTGGGTTAGGTCTTGGCTTGGTTGTTTTGGAACATCTCTCCTGCTATTTGGTTCAGACAATTTTTAATTATTTTTTTTTTTAACTTTACATAAGAGCATCTTTTCTTATTTTCACTTATTTTTTGTCCAGACTGTTTTTGCAGTTTTTTTCTATAGGTAACAGTACAAAGATCCCATT
This sequence comes from Balearica regulorum gibbericeps, assembly GCF_011004875.1. Taxonomy (NCBI): domain Eukaryota; kingdom Metazoa; phylum Chordata; class Aves; order Gruiformes; family Gruidae; genus Balearica; species Balearica regulorum. Next base: position 103,744,224 of record NC_046184.1, read on the forward strand.
TGGTTGGTCAGGGTAAATATGTAAGTTCATGACTTTAAGCTATTGTCCTCTCATTTTTGAGGTTAATGTCGTGGTTTTTGCTTTTTCTTCTAAGATGAGATGTAGATATAACTTTTGAAGATGGGATTCTCAAGTGGAGAATCTTAATGCAAATTGAACACTAATTTTCTGATATCCCTTACATATTTGCAGGGGAGTTCTTTAGGTGATTATGTGGCACAAGAAGTATCAGTATATTTTGCTGGGAAAATGCTGATATTTCCTATCAGGGGTTTTTTGGTAAGATATACTTTTCAGTATAGCGAGTATAGTCTGACCTCTGCAGAAATTTAAGATAAAGAAAAATTGGAAATTGGAGCCGGTAGGAGAAAAAGGTTAACACAAATATTTCAGACAAGATCCATGTGGTGGCGTGATCCAGACCCAGTACAATCCACATTTACAAAGTTAATTTTACCATATTTGAATTAGTAAACCTTGCTGGTTTACACTACTGAAGGAGCTGAGGACATCATTCTATTCGTGGGACCAAGTCCTAGACCCTTGTTTAACAATAGCTGTATTGGGACATAATAAAATAAGTAAAAAGAGTATTCCAGCTACACACTTTCCTGAGGTATTGGAAGTAAACTGTACTCAGAAATACTAATTCAATTAACCACTGTGATACAAAATTTATTCAGCACGAGAGATTTTACGTATCCTCATCAGCAAAAAGTGAACAAAGGCACAGTGATAAGCTTTTATTACAAAAGATCAGCATCCTTGTGAAAAACTGCCTCATATAGGATCCTCCTGTGTGAGCTGTGGCAATGGAGCACAACTAAATCCAGTTTCTTGGGATGTGTATTTGACTTCCGTTATCCAGAAAGAGCTCATAAAACTCTTCCTTACGTGCTGTTTGCAGCAGCTGCTAGCACATTGGTCTTTTCCAAAAGCAATAACTATTTCCTGCAAATTATATAAAATTCACTGAATCTGTTTGAAGGATTCCTCTCTGAAATTGGAACAAAATATTGGAGTATTCATGTCTGGTGCTGCTACAGAAAAAAAATAAGTGCACTGAACAGTAAGTTGCAAAGAGGTAATGGATATATTGTCAAATCCATTACAGGCAGGTTTCTTTTTTCTGAAGGATTTGCTCTGACATTACTAACATGCACGGTCCTGAAGAATCAGGGAATAGGCAGGGCAAATCTTAATAATAGTGTCCTTTAGTCACACAAAGGATGACTCTTAGTATTTTATTCCCATTAGATTAATGTTCCCTGTCTTAGGGAACAATCTAATTGAAGACAAGCAAAATAGCTGTAATGACTTCCAATAAAAGAAGAAAAAATTAGAGCAATAGGGAACACAAGGAACAAATGCTGGTTTCTTCACCTAACTGCATGTTTCTTTATCAACATGGATATATCATCTCTAAAGGCAATAATACATTGAGTCAAATATCTCCTTTGTAAGCAAATTAAATTTAAAGAATATTATTCTCTGAAATCAATGATCTTGTCTTCTTATGCCTCAGACAATTTAGTGCAAATTATTCATGGGCAAAAGGGCTTTGTTTAATGGTTGGAGTTCATTATAAACTCTTCAGTTTATAATGAATAACCTAGAAAATGTGTAGATGTGGGCTAGTGAGCAATCTTATCAAGTCCGCTGTAACCAAATAAAGTATTTAGACTAGTTAATTAAAAGAAGTCATTAAAGGTGTATACTTGCAACAAGCAATTATTGGATAGAAAATAGCCTTAAAATGTAATTAAGTTCAACTATTTCTCTCTGTTTACCAAGATTAATTTATGTCTCCTTGCTAGCATAACATAACTTAAAGATTTGAAATTTGACACTGTATTTTAAGACACAATTACCATCTTAAATTTCTAATCATATGAGAATTTTCCATTAAACTTATCATAAGAATAAATGAAAGCCCATTTCTTTAGCTATGCTTTAATCATTTTTGTTTCACTGGTGGATGCTGTAGACCAGGTGATTTTGTTACTGTTGGAAAGCAAAATCTGAAACTTAATTTTTCAGTATGAACAAAGCTAATGCTGAATCTATAAGATACTAATGCTGAACATCAGAGGCATTTTAATTTTGAAAATATTGACTTCATGCAGTTTATACATGCAAATGTAATTTATACATGCAAATTATATGCTTTTCTGCAGTATTTGTAATTTCCTGTTGTATAACTTTTGTATGATTCATAACAACATTCTTAAAAATGTTTGGAACCGATTTGGAGGTAACCTTGAGATGGTTACTGTGTATGGTGTTAGGATTATTACCTGGGAAGGATATTGGTTTTGCATAAAATGGCACTGGTTTAGTCCAGAAAACTACTGATGCTCTTCTCACCAAACTCAACAAAGCAGACCAACAAAACCCAAATAAATGAAAACATAAACACCTGTTTAATACATACTTCCTGATGACCTCTAAGAAATTGCCTCAGATTGGTTTTGAAAGGAGCAAACTATAAAAAAACCATAAGAAAAGGAAAATGCAATAAAGAAAGTGTGGGGTATGATCTAGAGAATTTGTTGTCTGGGATGAAAGCACCCAAACCACCCTTTCTGCACCTCCTCAGCAGCACTGATAATGTTGTAAGCTGTTCTAATATCCGAAACAGCTTTGCTTGTTTCTAACATGTTGCAAACAATCAGTGCTCCTGAGTAACAAATACCTGAGAGTACCCCAGCCCTTTTGCTTGTTCGCACCTTTGAAGAGAAGGCTAGTGCAGAGCAACGCCGAGCGAAACATTGCTGGTGTCTTGCTGCGGTAGCTGAGCTGAAAGGAAGGCTGAGCGGGTACTATAGAGTCTTCTCCTGATTTGTCAGCTTTGCAGAGGATTTTTGGGTGGTTTTTTCGCATTGTGTAATCTTAGGCTCAAGTATGAGCAGCTGTAATGCTTTCATTGGCTCAAGTACTTCTGTGATGTGGTATTACAAGCGCACTTAGCTCGTGAATAGGCAAACCATTAGTATTCCTTTTCCTTTGGGGGTTGAACTGTAAAAGCATCTTTAATATTTACAGTTTGATTTATTACCTTGTTAAGCACATTCACTTAGGCAACTCTTTAATTTTTGTCAGAATTCAATAAAAGTTTTATAAATTTAAAAAATTTATCTGGTCTGAAAATAGTCTTTTTTGAACTTAATTTATAAAACAAGTTATAAACTGTACATAGTCATTCAGAAAGCCCCTTTTTTTTCCTTTACAATTTTTAGATGGTTGTGTTCTGCTCTTTTTGCTTTGGCACTGAACTACTTACACATTTCTAAATACCTAATTAACTCCATAATTAAGATAAATACTTTATACTCAAATGGCTTCTTTAAATCCATAACCAGTTGTAATGTGGCCACTGTCCTACGTATCAGTATATAAAATATTTTATTGTTTGCATAGGACTGATATTAAGATGTTATTACTAGTTATCTAAATTTACATTCAAAATGTTTCTAAATGTACCACTTGAGAGGTTTATGTTATCTTTGAATATTTAAGTATTTGTAATTCTTTTGCCATTAAGAGAAAACATGAATTTGCAATAAAAAAAAAAATCTTCTAAAGATAAAAGAAACCCTTAATGTTAAATAAATGGATGCTCTACAGTGCCTTTAAAATAAGATATTCTCTGTAATGTAATCATTCATATGATTGTTTTAAAATAAAATCTTTTTTGCTTGAAATATAGGGCAAACCCCCTGCTTTTACAATAGCATTCATGGCTTTTGGTAACATATTCCCAAATATTATTTTTCTCTGAATTATCCATAGTAAAACCTGCTTGCATTTTCACAACTACTCTTACTTGAAATAGAACTACTGAATTAATATAATAGGAACAATTCAGGCTTTTTTATACTTTGGCAAAAGATAATCTCAGTGCTCTCCTCCCTTTTGATAAAAGCTTTTAGGATTACATGCTATTATTTATATTACATGCTATTGTTACCTGCTATATTACATGCTAGTATTACATGCTGTTATTTATACTATTTACCATTTTCATTTAAAGATTGCTTGTCAAATATTCATAAAAAGTAAGGATGTGATCAGTACTTCTATGTGAATTTCAAAAAAAAGCATGCAAAATGTTATTAGATGTGTGTTGGGTTTGCGTGGCAAGGTTTTGGTAGCAGGGGGGCTACAGGGGTGGCTTCTGTGAGAAGCTGCCAGAAGCTTCCCCTGTGTCTGACAGAGCCAATGCCAGCCGGCTCCAAGACGGACCCGCCGCTGGCCAAGGCCAAGCCAATCAGCGCCTCTGTGATAACATATTTAAGAAGGAAAACAAAACAGTTGGGGGGGCTTTTGCAGCTGGAGAGAGGAGTGAGAAGATGTAAGAACATCTGCAGACACCAAGGTCAGTGCAGAAGGAGGGGCAGGAGGTGCTCCAGGCGCCGGAGCAGAGATCCCCCTGCAGCCTGTGGTGAAGACCATGGTGAAGCAGGCTGTCCCCCTGCAGCCCATGGAGGGAGGATGAGGGGGTGTAGAGATTCCACCTGCAGCCCGTGGAGGACCCCACACCGGAGCAGGTGGAGGCACCTGAAGGAGGCTGTGGCCCCCTGGGAAGCCCACACTGGAGCAAGCTCCTGGCAGGACCTGTGGATCCGTGGAGAGAGGAGCCCACGCCAGAGCAGGTTTGCTGGCAGGACTTGTGACCCCGTGGGGGACCCACGCTGGAGCAGTTTGCTCCTGAAGGTCTGCACCCCGTGGAGGAGACTCATGTTGGAGAAGTTTGTGAAGGACTGTCTCCTGTGAGAGGGACTCCATGTTGGAGCAGGGGAAGGATGAGAGGAGTCCTCCCCCTGAGGATGAAGAAGCAGCAGACACAATGTGGGATGAACTGACCGTAACCCCCATTCCCCGTCCCCCTGTGCCGCTGGAGGAGGTGGAGGTTGAAGCCGGGAGTGAAGTTGAGCCCGGGAAGATGGGAGGGGTGGGGGGAGGTGTTTTAAGAGTTGATTTTATTTCTCATTCCTCTACTCTGTTTTGCTTACTAATAAATTAGATGAATTCCCTCTCTCAGTTCAGTCTGTTGTGCTCGTGACCATAATCAGTGAATGATCTCTCCCTGTCCTTATCTCGACCCACAAGCTTTTCGTTGTACCTTTTCTCCCCTGTCTGGTGAAGGAGGGCAGTGATAGAGCGGCTCTGGTGGGCACCTGGCCCCCAGCCAGGGTCAACCCATCACAAGATGTTATAGCGCAATAGAGGCTAGAAAGTGTCTTTTATTTCCTTTGTAAACACGTTTACATGGAAGCAAATACAGTATAATGTCCAAAGGGAGTTTATTTGCCTTTTAAAATAATGGAAACCTCCCAGGTTGCAAGAAGGTATATCTCAGTAGTTACTGTCATTAGCTCGATGATTACAGTTAATGAAATAACCCCCCAGGAAGATAAGATTGTATTTTTTTCCTCAGTGGCCATCTTAGACGCAAAATTAATTGCAATTACTTCTTACCACTTTGTAAAAATACAAACAAATTTGTAATAATTTGATGTTAAAGTGCTGAATAATCTTATGCATGATAGTTATTAAAATAACATCTGGATAAACTTTGGAGTGTATAGTAAGAGAAAATAATATTTTACATAATGATAATTGATACGTTGATCATAAATCTAAGGATATTCAGATTACATTTCAGTTTAAATGTTTTACCTGCTCAGTCATCTATGTAGTGTGAATTGGTAATGTACCTGCCATACTAGATCGTGATACCAAAGATGACATAATCCTTATATTATTTTCCCTATCTGGTAAATTTGCATAATTTTCTCACCCTAGGAATTGAATTTCTGTTTAATTAGGTAGAAGTTAAACATGTGCTATGTAGTTTCTCCAATTAAGACTGAAATGTACCATTCTAGTTGTTGTATCACTGTTGCTTACATTCAAATGGTGGCTGCTGCTTATGCAGCATACCAGGCATAAAATCTTTGAAGCCAAGCTAAAAGGGGATATGACAGTACATGACTCCTCTTCCTCCATCTGGAGACACACCAATTCACTGGACACCTGAGCAAATGCCGTGTAAGAGAGAGCGCCGTACAGCACCAGCTCTGCCTCAGCTGAGGTGCGCATTTCCATTTTATCCAAACACAACATATGGCTATTTTTTTTTTTTTTACTAAAAATCAACTACTACTGTCCCAGGACACTTAAAAATACAGTAAGCATTTAACAAAGCAATTTTGAAAGTAATGCACAAAAATTCCATTTTGGATCATAGAAAGAGTGTATGTGCTAATGCCTCTGAGTTGAAACTGCGCGTGAATGGCAAAGTCATTTCCAGGATCTGGAGAGGAAAAGTGACTGAGTTCACAACGTCTCAACTTACAGCCAATTCTGTTTCCTGAATTTGTTAGTCTGCACAGATCTATTTTTTATTAGATCTGACACTGGCAGGAAATTTTGTTCCAATGAAAATACTTTTCAGTTAAAATTTTTCTAAGAGGTATGCTAAGCTGAAGCTGCTAAGCTATTGTCTTGTAGCATTGCAAGACAAAATTTAATGTACAAAATTGTGGAAAATAAGTACTTTTCCCTGCTAATGTATGTATTTTGTAGCCATCTCTTCCTACAGTCATTAAAGCAGTTTCAATTACCACATTAAAATACCTTGTTAACTGGGATTTTTATAATGGTTCATTTAAGTGGTATATGTTTTTAAATGGATGAGGCCTATCTGCTGAGCAGACAGACAAAACTTAGATCATCAATAGAGTAATTTCTTGAATCTTGAAAATGTGTTGAGAAGACAAAAAGAAAAAATGCTAGTCTTTATAAATATAAAAAAACCCTAGAAGCATATATCTATTATGTATAATGCATAATTATTTTACAATATAGTATATACTATATAGTATGTAATTAATGTATAATATATTTGCCTATAATAATAATAATGTATAACAATACACCTATATAATGGTTGGATATTTCAGAGAAATTCCTCAAAGCGGGATCTAGGCAGTATATCTACTATAAAATTGTTTTGAACACACAGATGGTGATGCATGATTTTATTGTTGCATTTATTGATTTTATTGTGGTACAGTACAAATCTGCCAGCAATAAAATAGAATATGATGATACCAAAATGTATGAAGAGATATTTCACTTCATGCATAATGAAGAAAGTTGTTGAACTATTCTGTTAGAAATGCATGATTTACAGAAAACTAATGGCTTGTTATTTCTTACTCATTTGGCCTGTGGGGCTTAAGTTTAAGAAAAAACCCCCAAGCATTTCAAGTATCATCATTCAAGTCAGCTTTAGTAGTAGGCTTTCCTAATCTTGTGTGAAATATTGTTCGTGGATAGTGAATAGAGAAACTTAGGATTTTATTTCTTACATATTAAATATGCCAACTCAAATGATAAACCAAAAATGTACAGTCACTGAAACACTTAAAACTGTGATTACATTGCATGTTTGTAATATCTGTTCCTCAAAGAACTCATCTAGCCAGTACAGAATGCCTCCCCCCAACAATTTCCCCTTTTCTCTTGCATCACAGCTTTTACATTAGCTTATGTATAACATTTCATACAAATGCTTCTGACATTCAGATGTCTTGATTTTACTGTTTAGAAAACTCTGTGATGAATTGGTATTGTCAAGGGAATAGTTTTTTACTTTTTTAGTTTAATACTTGAATCTAGAATGAGATTTCTAAAGTTTCATAGTGTGTCCTAATGGCGAATTCTTGGTGTATCTAGCCCTCACAATAAAACCAAATTTTTGCCTATGAAATAATCTCTCCTCCAGCATCTGCAGTGTTTTTAGTCTAATAGTCAAATCTCAATTATTACCTTTTTATGTGTATTGTAAAGCCCTGAGAAATAGCTGAGTGTCTGATACAAAAGTCACTTTTTGCTGGAAGATTTATATTTTTAAAAGAGAAGGTGGAAAAAAAAAGTAATGAGTCCAGAGGAAGAACTTTTTGTTCCAATTTCCCAAAACACACAAGCAGTCTGTGGTTTCTATTTACAGGGCAGGTATATGTCGGGTGAAGAAGAGACTGCAAATAATTTTCTGTGTGTTGTCTCATTTAAACACAGACTACTGAAATCCCTGGAGTTTCAAAAAGGACCTGGAGATACGTTTCTCCTTCAGGAAATGTTATTGCGCGATGACAGCCACGATACAAAGGTGGCACCGCACAGCTATGTTACCATGAGACGGGAAGCAAAGGGGAATAAATGGAGACAAGAAAAACCTAAGTAAGTCCCCTTTAGACCCTTCCCCATTGCTCCCCCCCCGCCAGCGGGTGCAGCCGTACCTGCCTGCGCCCTCCCAGAGAAGACTGCAGCCCCCCGCCTCGCCTCTGCCATCCTCAGCCTCTTCCGCCTTGCCCTGGAGGAGTCAGTGCAGAGCAGTGCTTTGCACAAACATCCCCGCAACAGCTCCACAGTTCTTTTTGTCTCCCAAGCAAGCTGTCATTTACCTTCTGTCACGCAGAAAAGCTGCCATTAGTTGTATTAAAACTGTATTCTTAGTTTCTGCATTTAACATATCAAGGCACTTTTGTGTCTCTGGATTGATATACCCAGAAGTGGAAGTTAAGTGTTTGGGGCTTTAATCTGTAAGGCAGCACAAGCTCCTACTCTTTTCTTTTTGCATGAGATGTAAAGATAGTATCTCAGAAATATCTGAGCCTAGGGAATCAAATGCCCAGCTGAGACAGACTGCTGTCTCACACTCGAGCATCACGAGAACCAACAATACTGCATTTCCTGCATGAGATTCCCCCGAGGGATCAAATCTTGTAGGTGTACTCGGAGCATGTAAAACACACCACGACAGGGGCACGGCTCCCACAAAACAGCATGGCAGCTGTCACGTTTGTTGAAAACATGGCTAGAAGAGTACGTGATACTTGTTTCCGACCCTTTCCCTTCATCCTTAATGCCAGCGGGATGCCTGGATGCTTTTCCATTCTTTTCCTGAATGTTTGCCCACTTACATCTCTTACCATAGACTGTGCTAATCGCCAGGTTACTGACAAGTCTTGCATGTGGGAATATGCTTTCACAGCCCTTCCGTGAAACTGCTCCACTTTCCAGAAAATAATTTAAAGATTCAGAGATAAAATGACAGAGAAAAGGAAAGAAAGAATGGGTAAGGAGCCCTGGGATAGGGGTGTTCTCGGAGCCGGGGCTGATTTTTGGGGCAGGCTCTGAGAACAACTGCTGGCGTAAGCATTGCGAGTGGGAGCAGGAGAGCACCATCCTGCTGGAGCTCTGCTCTACACTCCAGAGCACTACAGAGCCAAAGTAATTTTTTTTATTTTTTTTTATTTTTTTTTAGTTCTTGGGCAATTATAAAATTGAAACCATAAGGATCATTGGACATAATGTCTCTTTGGATATAGACAGGAGTTAGTCAGCGATCTTGATAACTCATAGGGAGATAGCAGCTGCAAATTGCAATAATATGCATTAATCCTCCTAAGTTTTGTTACGAAACTAATCCCTAAATCTAAGCGCTAAATGTTTTCTATGTGGATAAACACACAATTCTTGAATCACTAAAATACTTTTACTAAAGATTTTGGTATAAAGTAGGTTTTATTAATATGGTATAGAAAGGTGCCAATAAAAGATACTGTGTAGTATGACACAATAGTTATATTTTGTTTCACAGTACACACATTACCTTACATTTCTAGTGGTTCCCCCAATATACGAAACACGTAATTTGCTACTATGCATCCAAAGTACTGAAAAATGAGTATTGTGAATTTTATATAAGCAAAAAGCACAGAAATAACCATTGTTTCAAAAGTCAGATCTGCCTTACAACCACACTTCCTATTTTCTCAGCCCACTTAGAAGTATTCTACATAGACACTTGTTGGGGTTTTTTTTCCCAAATCTTTTTTTTTTTCTTTTTATGGGAAAATGCCATTTAATGAATGCAAAGCTTCTTTTGTGGAAAAACATTGCTACAGATGAAATGGGAGTTGTGCGGGTTTCTCACATTCCAGATGGAATTTCTGCTTAGAATCGGAGAGAAGCAGAGACCGACGTATTGCAGAGCTGAGCAAGTGTTTGGGATGGTGACTTAGTCCTTGAAAGCTCAAGTGGGCATTATACTGCCCAGGCTAAGAGCTTTTCTAGAACTACCTGAATTCTTTTTCTATGGCCTGTACAGCTTTGCAAGTAAATATTGATTGATCCAGACCAATTCCGAAGCCTACCTAACATACACTGTTACAAGATTTGGAAAAAAGAAAAAGAGACAAATTCTTGATTCTGATTCAAAATTGGAACTGAACCTCAATTTCATACATTCCAGTGAATTCCATAGCATGCATAAGGTTTCTGAGAACATTTTTTTCCCCTCTCCTAATCCACCATTTTGGGTTGGAATCTTTAAGCCAAAGTTTGGGGGTTTTTTTTGGTAACTTCAATGCTAGTATTTTTATGAAGGTTAAGCATTGGTTTTCTCCCAGTGAGTCAGGAAATGGACTGAAGAAAGGTCTTCCACCTCACTAATAAATATTTTATACTTCTTGGCAGTTGTAGAACGGGCAATAGCCTTCTCTATCCCCTCAAAATTTAAGAAAAAGAGTTAGAAGTTTCAAATATTTGTGTTACAGAAAAAAAATCAGAAGTCTTGAGTAAGTTAATAGAATGAGAGCTATTGCCCTCCTGCTTCTCTGCCTCTATTTTTTTTCTCTCTTTATATACACATATTTATTTAAGATGTGTTCTGTTTTCTGTGTTATGATTCTAGCAATACTTGCTATACTTCAATTAGGAAATGACAACTAGCAAGTTAACTTTTTTAGCTCAGCATATGTGGGTATGTACAAACTCATGCATAAACATAAACCAAACTACCCTTGTGGAAAAAAGGCTAATACCTTTTTTAGAGCATAAGTGAAAAATAGCATCCAATGAAAACTGAAGACTGCATGATCCTAATTGCTGAGAGAACGACTTATTTGTCCATGCCACCCGAGAAGGCAGAAAGCTGAGGAGTGGGTAGATACGTGAGTAACAAAAGATAACTTTACAGTACATCAGCTCTGAGAGTTTAATGCACTTGTATTAAAGCATGAGTGTGTGGAGGCGTATGCAGTGACAGGCAGAGAGAGCTGTGTCTGTTATGCAAGTGGAATGAAGCCAAGCGCAGAAGCTAGGGATTTTTTTTATTTTTTTTTTCGCCATAGACTTCAAACTCTCAGCTTACATGCACTCTTATAAAAGCGAATTTTCAGTACGGCTAACAGCTACTGCTTACACAGTAACAGAAATATACACTAAACCAATGTAGATGATCTTAGTATTTAGTAATCGTATTCTTTTTGACCTTGTGAAGGGCGTTTTTGCCTTGCTCACCTTCATCCTAACCTGTGCGGCAAGGATTGCTTTCCTGCCTTGTCATTTTGATTGGATTAGTTGTGAGAATCTGCACTTCTCTCCACTAGTTCCCCCTTTTTAACATGTCAGATACTGTGTTTTGATTCTACTTCCAAGACTCTTTAAGACTCTTTATTCTCTTCCTATAGACTTGTTTTCCAGTTCTGAGAAATCACGTTTGGCTCCCCACTGGTAAATTACGTTAGTTGCCATTGCTTCCCTGCTTCCCTCCAGACAAATACTTTCCTAGCGTTTCTCATGGTGCCCCTCAAGTGCAGCAGACTGTCTTCATAAACATCAGCAAATTCCACAAAAGTCTCCTTTGCCATGCTGTCTACAAAAAGCTCGATATATGGTTTTTCAGACCATTGTGAGTAGCCATCTAAATGTGTTTTACTGATGAAAGGATTTCCCGGAGACCTGTGCTGTGGTTGGCTTTGGTTTTGATTAGGCATCACCTGCCTTACCTGGTCTTTTTCACTGTAGCTTTGACACGTTGTTGCTTTGCTTTGACTGTTTAGGTTGTGTGAGCAGACCGACCTCCCGTTTTTGTTGCTTATTATGGAAAAGGATTAAACCAAACAATCAAACATCAGCTTGTTATACCTCTCTTTTTGCAACATGCAAAAGTCTGGCTTTGTCAGTAGAAATGAAAGGTATTCGCTACTTCAAGGTCAAATGTTGTAACGGAAATGTCAAAGACATTTGAAAACATATGAAAGAGCCGCAATTCATTAAGTTTCTCAAAGAAAAGAGTACAAAGGAGAGAATAAGCCTGCCTGACTACTAAATGGAAGGAGAAGTAGGGCAATTGGAATTAGGTGCAATAGGAACAGAGTAAAAATGACAAAAATCTTAGACAATATATTGTTCTTAAATAGATCCAAACCCAGGATAAAACCAGCGGCTGCTCTGAGAATAATGAGCTGGAATATAAACTACAAATGATGTATGGCGGAGAAAGCAGTAGTGCCTACAACCGTAGTGCCTACAGCAGCAGCTCTTTCTCCTTTCCTTTCCTCTGTACCCCAACAGTGTCAGCAGCAGGAGTAACACCTCCCAGGAACTTACCATCATCCAATCAAGAAATTATTTCACTTACAGTCTTCTGCATTTGGGATTCCATTGGTAACAGACAAATCATCTCAAAGAGTGAAAAATATCGATAGTTTCTTCCTGCGTGGTTAAAACAGTCCTCTTGGGTTATGTGAAAGTCTTTCACTCATGAGACTAGTTGAGGTCATAGCACTAGTTCTACAAGTACAGTACAGACAGAGCAAGAAATCGAAAGTAAAAGGAAAATGAACTCTATAGAGCAGGTGTATTAGGAGCATTACTAAAAGGGAAAAATAGAGGTGGAAGAAAGGAAGTAAGTTTTTACATGAACTTTCGTGTTTTCAAGTTTCTTGTGGTGTGCATAACTAGACACTCATTTCAGCCCTTGGAAAAACAAACAAACAAACAAAAACTATATAGGCAATTTTATTTTTTAACTTGGTCCCACAATAAAATACAAAGGGACATTGAGTAGCTTGTCTGCTATGGAGACTGCATGAAGAGTCAGACACCAAAATGTGACTCTCAGATTACGTTTACAGTAGAGAAAGCCAGTCACTGAGCTAGTCAGTGGCGAACACTGGGCGGGGGGGGCGGGGGGGGGAGTCACTTAAATTTCTCCCTCTTCAAGGCTCCTTCCCTTATAGGCTTATGTCCAAAATCCCCTTCTGAAAGGCAAGACTGAAATCCTTTCACTTACAAATAGAACTGGATTTATTCCTTTAAGAGGAGGAAAAGATGGTTCATTCTCTACCAAAGAGAAAGTACTAGCCAAATGATAAAGTATTTGGGAGCTCGATAGAGGACATAGTTTCCATCCTTCCTACCTTTTAAATCTTCCACTTAAAAACAAACACACAGGATTTGACAGGTGGAACGGAGAGCACAAAAGAAGGGCGGTCTTGGTGTTGGTCATAAAGACAGTTGTTTGAGCGGAAAAGATCAGCTCCAGTGGCTTTATCAAGACTCGATTATTCCTTTTACCCAGTACCTCTAAAATACATCCCAAATAGAAGAAAATCTAATTAAAGATGTATAACAGTCTATGAATTAACCTAATTGTTTAGTCTGGTTGAGACTGTACAAAACTTTAGGTCCCCGAGGAACTAAAAAATCAAGTTGATGTGCCTAGCTGAATCTGCTTGTCTGAAAGCATAGATAACAACTTTATAGGTATTTTCTTGACTGCATTTTTTAACTGGGATATCTAAATTCTGCCAGAAATTCTTACTTTCCATGTATGGGTAGTAAATTTTGTGTTCTGAGAGATGGAGTTTCATTGTGTTCATAATGTTTAAATCCACCACAGCAGATCATAAAAATTTCTAATCTCTTTTAAAACTACATTTTTTATTATAATCATATGGTTTTGGTTGGTAGTGTTTATTTACTCTTTAAGAGTGATGATAAAAAAGTAACTAAAGCCCACTTCATGTGAAACGACTCTATTTTAAGTTCCTCCTTCTTCAACTTGTTTTGGTAAATAACACATTGAAAACCTCTTCTGTGCTAAGACATCTAATTCTATCAAATATTAAAAATCATAATTTCCTTATTAAATTCATGACACATTTTAGTGATCCCAGCTCTGACTAACTGTTTAGGGATCCTAAAGATGACAATTTTCTGTCTGTTTTTTCCTATAGGGGATAAAAATCTTGTTTGAGTAATATAACAAAGGTAAATTTAGAGTAACCGCTTCAAATGTGTTCATATGTTTCTTCCTTATATGTTGCACCTGGAAAAAGAGTAAAAAACTATTGCTACAATAAATATGCTTATTTTTTTTAAACCAAATATATTAATTGGTCTTTTAAGAAAAATCACATGCCCCTATAAACCTTGACTCATGTGTAATATTAGACCAAAAGAGCTACAAAAACTCTGCTATGGAAAACCTCCTGAATGTTCTAAGATAATCAGAAGAGCCTATCCATCTAGGTTTTTTTCCACAAACCAACTGGTTTTATATTATATACTTGAAATATATGTATTTTTTTATATAATATAAATATATAAGTATATATCATATACTATATACAATGCATACAAAATATATACATGTATAAAAATGTGTATTTTCAATTCATATAAACAACTTAAATCTCAGATGCATAAACTGTAAAAAAAAAGGTCATGATAGTCTTTGGTAAAAAGAAGAAAAGGGGGAAAAAAGGTGGTGGGTTAGAGAAGAAGCTGAGATATGACATTCTTTATCTTAGGAGTATGACGTTCCCTTTGTACTGAGGTTAATTTTTCACACCTGTGTGCAATTCATTCAGGTTAATCCAGAGCACGTGATGCTTCCATTTGTAACAAACTCAGAGAGGATAACTTGCAGCTGTTCATTTAGATATGCAGGAACATAAAAAGTAGAGGCCTTAGAGATGTGAAGAACTTGAATGTGTCTTGATTTTCAACTGGTAGATGTTCAGAACTCTTATTTAATCATTAATTTGGGTGATTATGCTTTCCTAGGACATGAACATGATGAAGAAGAAGATGATCTTTGAGTTGAAGGTAGAGCTGTTTTATCTGTTGTGCTTAAATAGATTTCTTTCAGGGACTGTTTTAGTGATTGTTTCAAGGTTTATGTAGAGAATTAGAAATTAGGTTCTGGGGTTTTTCCCTTTTTGCATTTTAGGTAATAAATGACACTTTTTTTGTTTTTTCTAACTTTCATGTTTTAAGTAAAGCTTCCTCAAACTAATTTGTTTATTTTTGTTGCTAAATAATCTTCTCACTTCTTGAAATTTTTATCACTTCATAGCTTTTAAAATCTAACTGTCAGAAAACAGCTTATAGGGGTTTTTCTTCCCCTCCTTTTCTTATTTTTTGGGTGGTAAAAGTAGTTTCTTATTCATAATGAACAAATGTGTTAAAAATCCTGTCAACTTTTCTAACATGTGAAAATCTCACTGATTTCTGGCATGGGTGTATTTTCCCCACTGAAGGGTTTTAATTTACTCACTTATTCTCCCTTTTTTAGGGACCAAGCTGATATGAGAGAAAGGAGGAGAGGAACATCTACTATAGATTAAGAAATGTGTAAATATATACTATCATTCCCTTGAGTGTTAAAAGAAAAAAGTGAATAGACTAATTGCTGATATTGGCAATGTGAGCTAAGCATTTATAAAATCATCGATTTTTTTTGGCATGGTGCAAAAGTACAAAAAGACTTTTTAGTAAGGTTATTTGTTTGGGTAACAAGTTCAGCTTGTCTCAGTGCAGGCTCTGTACTGAGAAATGATGAATATTGTAAAGATCTTTACAACTGTGCAAATTAAAAAGCAGTACTATGAAATATCTGGCAATATTTTAAATCCACTTTAAAACAAGGGCTTTTAAAACAGAGGGTCTAAAATGTCTAAGTATCTGAGAAAGGGATTGTTTTATATTTTTTCGAGCTGAGGCAAAAAACCCAATTGTCTGGAAAGCCTTTTGAGAAGCCAGCAAGGGGTTTTCCATAGACAGGCCAGACATATTTAAAGAAGTGTCTACTTGAAATTCTTATGAAATATTACAAGCCAGAATTAAGCTTTCCTACACAGTAAAAATCTGCTTTTTTTTTTTTTTTTTTGATCTTTAAAGTCTTTTCTAACCCCTTCTATAATTCTGTATTAACTTTTGATACAGTTTTTCAGTGGTAACCTCCTTCTACTGGGATCCCCTTTACCCTGCAAAATGCTGAGCTCAGCCAGTGAGCTGGCTGGACAGCCTTGACTAAACCCTACCTTACGTTTGTTCTCACAGTTTAGCCTGCGGTGCTTATGCAGCAATTATGCAAATAACATTTTGGTTAAAACTGTCTATGTTTTAATTAATTATTTACAATTTGGGCAATAATAGCTGTTTTGTTACTTTGTGTTTGGTTGCACTTTGCCATATTCCGAAAGGAGCAGCTTCTCTGCAGAGACACCAAACTTCCCGTAGGATTTCCAGGCAAAGGATGGTGTCTCCTTTGTTGCAGTGGTGGGTCTGACTGAAGTTGGAATGTTTCTTTCCTACCTTCTGAGCATTATTGGCACATCATGGAGAACAGGAGAGAGGGTACCTACCTCCTCTCATGGTGAAGTTATGAATTTTGGCTTGCCAGAGCTGCGAGGGAAGAGGATGGGACGGGACCAACCCTGATGCTATTTGTTGCTACTTGTCCCTTTTCTTCTCTACAGTCCTTTACTTGCTCCAGCTGTCTTCAGACTCTGGTCTCAGCCAGTTTATACTGATAACCTAGGAGCGGGGTGGGGGGGAAGTCTGTGAATACTGAAAGCAAACACTTGATTGCAAATAGCACAGAGCAATGATGGCAGATCTGTTGGGGAGTTGCACCTAGTGACTACTATTTGCACTTCAGGAATTCTACTTCTAACCAGCTCTAGTCAGGACCGTGGACATTAGGATATTAGCATTCATTAGCATTTGGAGTGTATTTGACGTATTCCTGGAGCACATCTTCAGATCTATTTTTATCTGAAAGGAATCCAGTTTGTTCACTCCTAGACCTCTCCATGGAGTGACACAAGACACAGTATGTGTCTGACTGGGAGATTTGCTTCAGAAATACTCTTTTGTTCTGGTAAAATGTTTAAGTGGATGGACTCGGTGCAAACCATAGTCTTTCTTTTGGTTGTTCCAAACAATAGGATCTCTCTCTCTCCAGTGTGGAAATGCTTTGACTTCCCAATGAATTTATGGGGAAAATGAGCAGACAGTGATTAATTTAACACAAGCAAAAAGACTTGGTTTCTTTTCTGAGAACCTGCCAAACTGTTTTTAATTAGATTTTTCTTAAAAATCTGTAGTCTGAAGCTGACACTAGCATGAGAAACTTCAGTCCATATGGTTGAGTTTGGTGAAATTAATGACAGATGAACTGGTGTAATACTGGAATACTGAGCTGTCTTACAGACACTTGTCAGTATCTCTGCTGGGTAAAATACCAAGGGAAGGTGATATTAAAACTGCTATTCCTAAAGAGAAGTCTGGAAAAATATTGTCTTACTTAAACTAAGGACTCCAAGTTTAGTTCACTATCAGGTCTCCTAGCACTTGCTGTATAACTTCATTTTGTGACTTTTTGACATATTTACCCGATGTACCTCGGCAGACCTCGGGTGGTTCTTCTATAGTTGCAGCTAGAAATGCCGATGTGCATAAGAAGTCAAATGCCATGGCATGAATGTACTGGTGTGGGTTTTGGCCTGTGCTAGCTCAGTGATATCTCCAGTTCATACTCATGGCATATATGTCTACTTGTCTAATTTGTGGAAAATGTCCGTTTTCAGGGATGGGTGGTATTTCAGTGGTGTGCATATGCAGAGTCTGTACAGCATGGTCCATGCCAAGGTTGCTTCAGGCATGATTAAGCACAAAATAATAAGTAATAAGACCTAGTAGAAATTATGAGCTTTATTGTTTATGCTTCAAACTAAAGTAGGCTTAGTTCTAGGCAATGTCAGTGTACAACTCTTGCAATAGCACAAAGGATATTGTACAGGACCAGAGATGGCAATATCTGGAAAAACAACTGAACAGATTTTGGAGGTAAAACTAGTTCCTCAGGCCACCTGGACTGAGGTACAGTAACGTGTTAAGGGGGACAGTAGTGCCACAACTGAGCCTTCACAGTTCTGTAAATAAAATGAATCTCATCCAGCAGACCAACACCCTTCACAAAAAATACATGCATAAATCATTTAGGAAAAAGTTTCTAAAAAAATTAAAAATGTAGTGACTTACAATGATGTGCCTCCTGGCAGTGTGAATTCTTTATATTGTAGTACAATAGAAAATGGGCTGGCTATCAAGAATGTAAGGCATTTAACACTTCCACTGAAATACCCAGAGGTTGTATGTGTATGGGAACAGGAGCTTAAAAGTAAAGGTATTTGCTAATTAAGCCTGCGTCCATTCTGAAATGCTGATTAGTACAATTAATCTGCCTCTGTGCTCGCTGGCTATGGGGAATTGTTGTTTTGATGGCAAAAGGGCTAACAATAGACAAAATAAAAGTACCAAAGGCCTTGTAGAATATATACTGGTGGGAAGTGAAAATGTTTTAATAAACAGCGAAGTGTGTTGTTGCTGAAATATATACATCTATTCATTATTTATATGAACATATAAATGGAGATACATTACTCATCTGCATTTCTGGGATATCTTCCATGCAGGGGTTTCAGTGCTTCACCATAGTTTAACAAGAAACTATGAACGTGAGCAGCACGTATTATTTTCGTGTGCAATGCCTAGAGATGCCTTCTCATAAAACAAGGCACACCCCAGCTCCTTCAAAGGAGGCGAAGCAGTTTAGCTCTAAGTCAGCCATAACACTGTTTGCCTAAGTTCCATCAAACGCTGCATCCAGCTTGGCACACATGCGGCAGCAGCAGTTGGGGTACTTCATGTGTGAACTGTCAGGGAGGAAAGCAGGAGAACTCTCGTCTCGGAAAAAGAATGCTTTCTTTTTCTCCTAAAACATGACTGACAGTAAACAATTTCTTCTAATCAACAAAATGTAAGAAACCTAAACCAAAGATTGCTCGTGTCTATGGTATTAACACTATTCAAAATAGTTTAAGGAAATCTTAATCATCATTGATATAGGGTAGATACTTTGAAAAAAAAAAAAAAAAGTATCATTTTCAGTAAGCCCTGTCAATATCGCTCTAGAAAGACTAAAGCTAGGCTGTTCTGAATTCAGCCTTAAAATGCAAAGGCAGAACCTTCTTTAAGCAAAGTGTTGTAATCTCTTCAGCTTGATTTCTTTCAGCAGTGTTTCCAATGGATTTTTTTTTTCTACCTTTAATTTTTGCCTAAATGTATATTTACTCTTCAGAAGCACGGAAAGACAGAAATGGAAATGTATTACGTTTTTATTTGTATTGTCAGGAAAGGATAACAGGCCTATGAAGACCATTTATGACACAAGTTTTACGTTCAAGGTTATGGTTTCTTTAGCATAACTCTCAAACTAAACAAGGGAACAGACTGTGCATCCTGAACACAATTAATTTACATTTTACTCTCCATTTAACAAATCTTGTTGCTTGTACAACATTCACCTTTTGTACCAAATACTTAGTAAATCTAGTTTACTGTATCTCTAAGACAATATATCATTACTTATTATAGAAGATATTTGTCTTACAATTATAGTTTTTAGAAGCTATTGCCATTGATCCCTTTTGCAAGAAGAAAAACATGAATTGGTTTTGATGTTAATGCATGTCCTGGCTATTTCCACAGCATTACAGAACAGTGAGGACAACTTGCTACATATACACATGTTTGAAATTGGAAACTGTGTATATGTTAGTCAAGTAAAATGTTTAATTCCTTTAATCTAATGAGAGATTTGACACCATGACACTCATGACTTAGTAGCTGTAGGCTTTCCTTGGTAGTCTGACTGTCCTGCTTAATGTACTGGAGCGAAATTTTGACTTGTAATTGTTAGTCTCTATTTTACACTCATGACTTGGAAAATGTCAGTTTTGAAAAGCTAAGAATTGGCACAGACACCTCATAATTTCATGTTTGACTTTTAATGGAACTGGAACTGTGAGGGTGGAAATCTTCCCTGAGGTCCACTAGTGCCAGTCTCCTAATCACTCGCATGCACCTGGAACCAGTCGTAAGCTTGTGCAATGGAAGAGGTGAGACTTTTTGAGTAAAAAGTGAATTCTGGAAGAATTAGATCTTTTTCAAAAAAAAAAGGTTTAAAACTAAAACCCACATATTGAAAGACTTGCAACTTTACAAGTCTTTGCAAGACTTTGCTGCTTTGCTCTTATCTTCATTGGCTTAAGACTCAAACTGGGGAAGTGCTAGTGCTCAAAATAGAAGATGTGACCTATGCTCATATAATTTAAATGTTTTGTTTGATTAGTTAGTACAAGCTTGCTCAATGTGTTAATACTGTGGACAAACCTAAAGGAATTAGTGACCTATGGCCTACTTTGCCTTACAATTGGAGTGACGTGACTTCTCTGTGTCACCTATTGCAACTGTTATATGGAAGACTAATAGATGGGTTTGCAGCAGGTTTTAAACATGACAAATCTAATGACTTCAAAGAAGCTGAGAATTTTTACAACCTAAGAATCTGCACTGGTAGGAGGAAATATTGAGCTGTTAGCCAGCTCCTAAATCAGTCCAGCATATGTGGAGAGGCATGTGATGGGTTCTGTATAGAATCAATGGATTTCTGGAACTGATTTATGGCCTTTAAACACTAAGGCTTCATTGGATTTTTCTTTCTTTCTTTCTCTTCCTCTCTCTTTTCTTCTCCCTTCCTTTTATTTTGTCAGGTATTTAATGTATCAGCATCTTTCACAAATACAGCATTAAGAATGAAGGAGTATCCTCCCCCTGAATTTTTTTTTCGTGTAAAAGTTAAGCTTTTGATTTCCTTTTTTCTTCTAAGTTTATCTACCAAAGTGTTTGGAAAATGGGTGGACTTCTGTAAAAATCTGATATAACTTCACCTTAGAGAAGAACATTCATTCAAAATAGAAAAAGCTGTATTGGTTAGAACTGGCTAATGCCCTTTATCCTTAGCTGCGATATTTCATTTTTAAACACATCTGCAGATTCGGTCTGAAATAATTGATGTTTCAAGAGTGAAATAATGTGAAGGCTTAAGTCTCCATTAATTTTCCTTAAAAAAAAAAAAAGGGGGGGGGGGGGAATATTTGGTTTATTTTATCCCCCTAAACCATGTTTTTTTTGACTTATAGGGAAAAAAAATGTTCAGAAATCAGATTTAAAAAAATATCAGTTTGTTTTTCTGGTAGTAATATCAAATGAATTTACATGTGGTGATTTCAGTTTCATAGTTTGTATATTTATTGAAATCCTGGGACATATATCGCAGATTAAATGTTAAAAGCAGTTTTTGAAATGTTATATACCCTAGGAAGTTTTAATAAATATAACATAATATTTTCATTAACCCTTTCATTTTCTATATTACATTGAATTCAACTTTTAAGAACTAGTTTGAGAGGATACTAGTCAAATGCATAGTAAAACTTGCATGGAATGTGTGAGGAGTAATAGATTGAGAGATAGAACAACATTTTCTTTGTTTAAAAATGCAAGGCACTACACTAGACGTGGCTGTGTGGTACAGCAACAAAGATGATGAAATAAAGATACTTATAGTCTAGTGGTTACTAAGATTACTTTTGTTGCTTTAAGTGCTTGTGAATCAAGACAAACAGACTTTAATTTGGGTTCATACTTAATGCACTATCAAGCTGTGAAATCTCTTGCATGAGAAGTTTTCCCACTGGTATTTAACAGTTGAGAAACTAATTTTTTGTTTTTGCTGTCTATGAGCAGATTACATGTTGAATTTGTTAAACTTGGAAGTTTAAAATGGTTTGTTTATCCTTTTTGCCATAATTTGTAGAAATTAAATATGGACTTTGGGTAAGGAAATCTCTGGTTTAGAGTTAGAAGACTTGCTATTATCTAACACCATTAAACATGAAGAACAGTTATAATTGGCAATGAAAACATCAGCTATATGACATAAATCATTATACACTCAGTTCACAAAATCAAGTTACAGTTTTTTTTAAGAGGAAGATTTAGACTACTCTGCCTTAAAAACCTGTTTAATATATATTACTACTTTTGTCCCCTCTCTTCAATAAAGAATAGGGTCTGAAATGTGTGAAACAGTTAAGACAAATGAACAAATGCTTGCATCATGAACTAAATTATTTTCTAGTTAAAGCTTCCACCCAGGGATTTAGCATGCTGAAGTTATGCATTTTAGCTAATGCATTTACTGGGTTTATCCCAACTTTTGTCAATACAGAGAAAGTCCCTGATTACAGATGTGCCAGTATAGCAAATTAATACTCATTAGAATGTCATAGAGGTCAAACTTTGGGGTTGCCAGATGTAGATACAGTCCTATGAAGGCTTTTCCCGAATCTCTGTCAAGCTCATTCAAGGTTGTCTTGGACAGATAACTTGTCAAATAATACTGAGTTTGCATTTGTTTGAGTTTATAATTTAGCTGCATGTTTTAGACTTTATGTATACTACAGATGTCTCTCTAATTTCTTTTTTCTATTCTGTTAGTCTACCTAATACTTCTTATTCAGTTTCTTTTGAGGTAGGAGTATTTTCATATTTATAAATTGGGGGGGGGGGGGGAATCACCACTATTTATGCATGATACTTATTCCCCCAGTTTCTAGATTTGGAGATAATATGCATTGGTAAGAATATGACACATGTTCTGTACATGAAATTCAATCTGTCTACCATGTCCCAATCCTAATTTTCATAAACCTTCATATGTTACTGAGGTCTGTAAGTCCTTTACTTATTGAAAACTAAGTTAATAGTGAATGCCCTTTTACCTGATTAGTACTCTTTTACCAGGTCTAAACTCTGACCTGGCATGTTTAATAGAGACTGGTTGAGGATTGGTGGTTTCCTGACAGTAGCTGATGCTTGTTCTCCTGATCGCTACGTTTGGTGTGCGTTTGAGTAGCCAGTCCCCCGGCAGATGGGCTATATCAGTTTATAGGCTGTCCCTGTTCTACCTGGCTATTTAAAAGAGCATTGTCATCAGCTCAACCTCTATGAGAAATCTATTATTGCAGATAAGACTAAATCAAAGTGAAATGAAATGGTAAGAATCAATACTGGCACTGTTAAAAAATAATCAAGTTACCATTCCTTAACAATTATCAGACAGCTTGTGCAAGACAGCATATTCTATGCATTATTCAGAATAGAGAAAGTTGCCATCAGTTGTCTGTGGCATTTGTTGGATACTGTTGTCACTTCTAAGAGTGCTTGCTATATAATACTCTAGACCTGGTTACAAATTCAGACTTTGGAATCCAGTGTGTAGGTGTGGATTTTCTTCTAAAGTGATTTATTCAAAGTACTTAGTATGGTCACTTCTGTCAAATGACTGAGCTCACAGTATGCTTATTGTACCTTTTTGTTTTCCTTCCCTTATTCTGTTATCCTGCACATACGTTTTCTTTTCAGATAGCTGATAAAGGTCAAATTGTGTAACATTGCTCCAGCAGATGTTCAAGGTTCCAATGGCTCAAGTGCAATCATGGATTTGGAACATGATATTATGTCATTATTTAAATATTGGTTAGTTTTACATTACAGAGGCAAAGCTGGCACTTCTGTTCATGTTTTACAGTCCAAATGAAACTCCCTTCACTTTCTCATAGCTGTGCTTCTAAGACTTCTCTCATGTCTCTAATTTTTATAGACATCATTATAAACCTAGAAATGTCAAACACATTAGAGGTTTTTTAAGTGTCTACATCATTTAAGAACTGAAACTCCATTCTGAACTTCCTGGAGCATGTGCTAGCATACACAAATTATACCACAATTATAAGTAAATATGGAAGAGCTTTCTTTGATTCAGAAGTAATTTAATAAATACCTTCCTACCAGCTTTGCTGGATCAGGGCTGTTTTGTTTTAGGTACTCTTCATTATCTCCCATCCCAAATATAGCCCAAGCCTATGGTACTTACCCTCTTTTCAGCTCAATTATGAATAATTTTAGTATTGAAACA
Organism: Balearica regulorum gibbericeps; assembly: GCF_011004875.1. Taxonomy (NCBI): domain Eukaryota; kingdom Metazoa; phylum Chordata; class Aves; order Gruiformes; family Gruidae; genus Balearica; species Balearica regulorum. Next base: position 103,768,261 of record NC_046184.1, read on the forward strand.
CTATTATTCTTTAATTCAGGGCTTTGTATTTGAGGGAAAAATATGCAACAGAAGATGTAAACTGATAGTATAAAAATGTCCTCAAGAAATGAGAAAAGACCACACTATTTCTGTCTTTTCACAACTTTTGTTTTTCTTCCTTATCCAGGACTTCCATATTCTCTTTATCCCCTTTTCCTGCATCTTGTTTACTCATTGTGGATGAAAGTCTTTAGCTTCTTTTCAACAAAATGTGTATGTTCTATTCACCTCTCTCTTCTATAGTCCAGTTCTGTATTATTCCACTTTGTTCTTACCTTCGTCCTTTTTCTTTTTCTCCTCTCAATGTCGCCCATCAAACCCTATAATCCAAAGCTCACTCTGGATTTTCCCTGTGTAAGTTTAGATTCTGTTCTGTTATCATTTTTTCTTATTGACCAGTGGGATACCTCACTTTTTCTCAAGAGGGCTCAGCCACCTCAAAATTGCAGTTGGAGTTTTCTGAAAATATTGAAAGAAATTATCTAGACAGCAGTAGAAGCTCCTCTTATTTCATGTGAGAAAGGTATAAATACTTCCCAGACACATCTGAACAGCAGATCCTTGTTTTTTCTAAGATTGCTTCTGAATTAATGGTTTCTGTGGTAAACATTCTCGCTTAGGTAAATACTGTATGTTTGGCAGGTAGATGACAGCCTTGAGGTAACAATGGAAGTGATTGATTTCTGTTAAATCAGTATTCAGCAAACTTTTATCTTCAGGCCTTTATTCCCCGTTTTTATTTCCTACCCGCACAAAACTTTTTGTCTCTCATAGCAAAAGTCCAGCTGCCAGTTTTTCGTTATTAGAGAAATCCTCAACCCTCTCAAGACAGTGGTTTTGCTTCATTCTCTGGTCATGACTATGACCTTCTCTAAAACTTTTTCATCTATTTCATGCCCTTCCCACAGATATGGATGAAAATCTAGTCTGCTTCTATTAGCAGGATGAATGGAATTGTTCTTCAGTTGTACCCAAGCATTTTTATATTAGATCAAATTGCTTCATGGTTAGCCAGAATGTCTTCCAGGCTTTTTTCCCTCCCTCTATCACAAGGATTACTCAAATACTACCAGAAATTCTATTGAAGCTGCTGTATTTTGTTTAAAGTTTTTGCTTGTTGATACCCAGGTTAATGAATAATACATTAATTTTTTTAGGTGAAATTGTGGCATTTGATTTAAAAAAAGTCAGCATGGATTTAGATGGGAATTCATTATAGGAGCTATCTTTCAGCAGTTTGATAGGAGTTTGACTTTAAAAAAAAGTCTTCCTGTTTTGTGTTTTTTGTATACTAGTTTTTCCTAAGAAGGGATATCTTTTGAAGACTGTTCCTAATGGAAATGCAATGCCAACATTAAGTCTACATTACAAATAATCTTTCATTCATAATATTAAGTTTTTATAATTGTTTACAAGAGGTGGAGCATTAACAGGACTGGGAATTGGATGTCAGGGGAACTTTGTCAGCTCCAATATTACAGCAAGATGACTGTAAAAGTGAGCGCAATACATAGGAAGCTCATTTTTTTTAATGGGCGTTTTATGCCTATAATTTCCAAGGTCAGAGTATGGCTATGATAGCAACTTTTAAGAAGGGGACTTTGCTCATTTGGGGTGCATGACAAGAGATAATAGCCAAAGGACTTCAGTACTCTGGTATTTTAAGAGCTTTTGTGCAGGCAGCCCAGCAAAAAAATAATCTAGCAGTGTGGCTGCTCTGATTAACCTTTTGATGGAAAGATGAAGAGGAGTAGCATGAAACTGCTTCCAGCTTTGAGGTATGGAATTAATGGAGAGTTTAAACCTAGTCTGTTTGTAATGAATTCTTTACAGCAGCTAAAATGAGTACACAAGAAAAGGCTAGCAGCTGCTACGAAATGGATTATGATCATTGTTGAGCCTGAAAGCTCTTATAAGTATGTTTTAAGAGTAGTTGTGTTGGGTTTGCGTGGCAAGGTTTTGGTAGTGGGGGGGCTACAGGGGTGGCTTCTGTGAGAAGCTGCCAGAAGCTTCCCCTGTGTCTGACAGAGCCAATGCCAGCTGGCTCCAAGGTGGACCCACCGCTGGCCAAGGCCAAGCCCATCAGCGCCTCTGTGATAACATATTTAAGAAAGACAAAAACAGCTAGAGAGAGAGCTTTTGCAGCCAGAGAGAGGAGTGAGAAGATGTAAGAAACTCTGCAGACACCAAGGTCAGTGCAGAAGGAGGGGGAGGAGGTGCTCCAGGCGCCGGAGCAGAGATCCCCCTGCAGCCCGTGGTGAAGACCATGGTGAAGCAGGCTGTCCCCCTGCAGCCCATGGAGGAAGGATGAGGGGGTGTAGAGATTCCACCTGCAGCCCATGGAGGACCCCACACCAGAGCAGGTGGAGGCACCTGAAGGAGGCGGTGGCCCCCTGGGAAGCCCAGACTGGAGCAAGCTCCTGGCAGGACCTGTGGACCCGTGGAGAGAGGAGCCCACGCCAGAGCAGGTTTGCTGGCAGGACTTGTGACCCCGTGGGGGACCCACGCTGGAGCAGTTTGCTCCTGAAGGTCTGCACCCCGTGGAGGAGACTCACGTTGGAGAAGGCCGTGAAGGGCTGTCTCCCGTGAGAGGGACTCCATGTTGGAGCAGGGGAACAATGAGAGGAGTCCTCCCCCTGAGGATGAAGAAGCAGCAGACACAATGTGGGATGAACTGACCGTAACCCCCATTCCCCGTCCCCCTGTGCCGCTGGAGGAGGTGGAGGTTGAAGCCGGGAGTGAAGTTGAGCCCAGGAAGATGGGAGGGGTGGGGGGAGGTGTTTTAAGATTTGGGTTTATTTCTCATTCTTCTACTCTGTTTTGCTTAGTAATAAATTAGATGAATTCCCTCTCTCAGTTCGGTCTGTTTTGCTCGTGACTGTAATTAGTGAGTGATCTCTCCCTGTCCTTATCTCGACCCACAAGCTTTTTGTTGTACCTTTTCTCCCCTGTCTGGTGAAGGAGGGCAGTGATAGAGCAGCTCTGGTGGGCACCTGGCCCCCAGCCAGGGTCAACCCACCACAGTAGTGTATCTAAGCCCAAGAGTTTTGCATTCATATTAAATTAAAAAAAATCTTATTTATCTAAAGTGCTTTTTTCACTGTGTTAACTTAATTCTGTCTCTGTTGTTTGGTTTTTGGTTTTTTCCTCTATAGAGATTCCCTCAGCTTTCACTTTGCTAGAACTTGTTATAATTTATATATATAATTATACAGTCCAGGAGCTTGTGTCATTTCCTACAGGTTTCTACTTCTGGAGTATTGGCAGCACTTTGTTCTCTGTGTCAAATATTCACAAAAGAAATATTGGAAAGTTTTCTGAAGTTTATTACTGATAGAATAATGGTCTTTCAATAATCTTTAAATATCATGAATGTTCTCTTACTTTGGTAACTATTCCTGAAGGTGAAATTTGCCTGATAGTTTTGGAGAGAAAGACCGTCTCTTTTAAGCCTCATTATTTTATCATTCTTTTTAATTCTATAATGAAAAATGTATTTTCAGCTATGAGGAATCCTGGATCTATCAAATGCTTACAAGGACTTTCACTAGTATTATTTTTACTAGTTGACTGTTGCAGTCCAACTTTCTGTTCCTAATAATTGAACAAGCCTCCTCCAACCTAATACAAATGCTAAAATGAGTCATAGATCATCTGAACCATATGATTTACACCTGTAAAGTTCTCATTGCTTTATAAACTTTACTTATCTTAAGCATTTACCTCCTGATTTAGCCACTCATTTATGTGATTCTCTCTAAAGGTTTCCACATGTGCTTGAGGCAGGGAATTAAGCTGTTGTATGAAAGGAAATGTAAAAGTAAGCCAGTTTGCTAGCAATTAACCTGCATGAATCTGCTACTATTCTCCCAGATATACGAGTTTTTGTGTTCCGGCATTGTGCTTTCTACAGGGAACAATATCATTCAATGTGTTCACCCAGAGCCACTGGGAGAATGCAGAACCGCCCACTGTAGGAGAAGATCACGTTTGAGAATATCTAAGGAACCTGAAGGTGCACAAGTCCATTAGACCTGATGAGTTGCATCCATGGGTCTTGAGGGAACTGGCAGATGAAGTGGCCAGGCCACTCTCCATCATATTTGAGAAGTCCTGGCAGTCCTGCGAAGTTCCCACTGACTGGAAGAGGGGAAACATAACCCCCATTTTTAAGAAGGGGAAAAAAGGAAGAACCAGGGAACTACAGGCTGGTCAGTCTCACCTCTATGTCTGGCAAGATCATGGAGCAGACCCTCCTGGAAACTATGCTCAGGCACATGGAAGAGGAGGAGGTGATTGGTGACAGCCAACATGGCTTCACTAAGGGCAAATCATGCCTGACAAACTTGGTGGCCTTCTATGATGGGGTTACAGTGTCAGTGGACAAGGGAAGGGCAACTGATGTCATCAACTTGGACTTGTGCAAGGCATCTGACACTGTCCCGCACGACATCCTTGTCTCTAAATTGGAGAGACATGGATTCGATGGATGGACCACTCTGTGGATAAGGAATTGGCTGGATGGCCACACTCAGAGTTGTGGTCAACGGGTCAATCTCCAAGTGGAGAACAGTGACGAGTGGCGTTCCTCAGGGGTCAGTACTGGGACCAGGACCGTTCAACATCTTTGTTGGGGACATGGACAGTGGGAATGAGTGCACCCTCAGCAAGTTTGCCAATGACACCAGGCTGTGTGGTGTGGTCGACACGCTGGAGGGAAGGGATGCCATCCAGAGGGACCTTGACAGGCTGGAGAGGTGGGCCCGTGCGAACTGCATGAAGTTCAACAAGGCCAAGTGCAAGGTCCTGCATGTGGGTCGGCGCAATACCAAGCACAACTACAGGCTGGGCAGACAGTGGATTGAGAGCAGCCCTGAGGAGAAGGACTTGGGGGTATTGATTGATGAGAACCTCAACATGAGCCTGCAGTGTGCGCTTGCAGCTCAGAAAGCCAACCATGTCCTGGGCTGCATCAAAAGAGGCGTGACCAGCAGGTCGAGGGAGGTGATCCTGCCCCTCTACTCTGCTCTTGTGAGACCCCACCTGGAGTACTGCGTCCAGCTCTGGGGGCCCCAGTACAGGAGAGACATGGAGCTGTTGGAGCGAGTCCAGAGGAGGGCCACAAAGCTGATCAGAGGGCTGGAGCACCTCTCCTGTGAGGACAGGCTGAGAGAGTTGGGGTTGTTCAGCCTGGGGAAGAGAAGGCTCTGGGGAGATCTAATTGCGGCCTTCCAGTACCTGCAGGAAAGCTGGAGAGGGACTGTTTATCAGGGAGTGTAGTGACAGGACAAGGGGTAATGGGTTTCAGCTGAAGGAGGGTCGATTTAGATTAGATGTTAGAAAGAAATTGTTTCCTGTGAGGGGGGTGAGGCACTGGAACAAGTTGCCCAGAGAGGTTGTGGATGCCCCATCCCTGGAAGTGTTCAAGGCCAGGTTGGGTGGGTCTTTGGGCAACCTGGTCTAGTGGAGGGTGTCCTTGGCCACAGCAAGGGCATTGGAACTAGATGGTCTTTGAGGTCCCTTCCAACCCAAGCCATTCTATGATTCTATAACATGTACATCTCTAGCAAATTTATCAAAGTTGCACGATATGTGATTAGTCATAATATCAGACTTTCTTCTCTTTTAGTGGATTGATTTCCTTATTTCCAAAAAGGTAATCATTCTGAAGTCCAGGCACATCTTGAACTACCACTTATTTTTTTGCTGGAGTAGTGTGAGAATATTTCAGTATGCACCTCATTGAAGAGAGGTTCAGTCATGAAAAATGTCTGTGATCATGATGGTATAGAATTTTTGGACTAAAGTATAGCAAAAACCTATACCTAGTTCCTATTTCTTCATTTCAAGAGATCCTGAATTCAGCAAATTAGAGCCTGCTTTTTGACACCAGCCATGTCTTTTTTTGAAAATGAGCTCACATCTTCAAACAAAGGAGAAAAGTTGTGCTTAAAATTAAAAAAAAAAAGACAAACAATAAAAACCAAAACAACCCAATCACCAAAATCTCCTTAAATGCAGAATGTATTCTGATGATTTTGACAGTAAAAAGTGGACACTTTTTGATATTTACAGTTTTACAAATTTTTGACAACTTTATAGTTGTAGAAGACATGTCTATTGCAATTTAGTTTTCTTCTAAGTGTTTCCTTGCTTTTACCACAAAATAGAAATTTGTAAACAAATTAAGTCCAGCTAGAGAAGGAAGCAATGACATGACTATCAATTATTTCACAAATAACTAACTAGAGAGGTAGACAAAGACTTAGATTAACAGAAATATATATCTTTAAAAAACCAGACCTCAAAACCCCCCCAAACCAGTAACTCTGTATAGGAAATAAATATTTATCTTTTTCTTTTTGAAGTAAGAAAAACTGAGAAGCAGAGTTACATATGTGAGATCACATTTGCTGTAGCCTGGGGTAATAAAATATGCATTCATTTATTTCATATGAGAGAATATGCAGGTTTAGCATGTAGATAGCCTAAGACTCCTGGTGTCCTTTTGTTTTCTTTCTACTATTTGTAAGTGATTGGGTGATGCAAATGATATGACAAAGAACTGCTGTGCAATCATTTAGTGTAGCAGCATTACTGGATTTACAAATGAATTTTGTGGGACTTTGCAGAATGGTGTAAGGATCCACATGAATTCAAGTCATGGATATGTGACTGGTATTTGAGTAAGAAATTTGTCCTTCAAGATGAAGGAAATGGAATCTTCAAAATTCCCATTAACTTTATTGTCTTAGTAGGGTTTCCCTTTCATGGCATGGGTGAAAACACCGCTGAGACTAGTCACGTAGAAGTGCTTTAAAAAAAAAAAAAGCATACTTGGAATAAAATTATAGTATCATGATCTTTTCCATAGTATGCCTTTTGGAGAAGGACAGAGCGAGGCAGAAAGGGCAATTGGCCCATGGGGGAGGGGGGGGAAATCACTATTACGAAAAAGGCTGTCATTTTTCTTGTTTCTGTTTGCCTTTTTTTTATCTTAATGTCCTACAGTCCAGTAGTAATGTTATTGAATGATACCAAAGACACATTATCATCTACCTTCTACTTTCTATTTAACTGAAAACATGTTCAAAGGCAAATGAGATCTGGTTTTGAGTCAGCTAAAAGATTTTTTCACATAAGTGTTATTCCTTCACTTTTACTCCAAGTCAGATAAATTTGCCCTACAATTTTGTTAATGGTCAGCTTTAAACCCCCCCCCCCCCCAAAAAAAAAAAAAAAACCCAACCAAACCAATAAACAAAACCCCCACTTTTTCCCAAAATCCTACTAACATTTAATCAACTGTACACAGAAAAATCCTCATTTTGCGGCCATGTGATCTATAGCATATACTGTATCAGAAGCCTTAGGTAGGATTAGAAGAAATTTATTAGCTAGAGCCACTGGGTTTGTTGCACACTGAGTTTCTCTAGTTTGGAGAGAGGGAGGCTGAGGGGCGACCTGCCTGCTCTCTGCAGCTTCCTGAGGAGGGGCAGTGGAGAGGGAGGTGCTGAGCTCTTCTCCCTGGGATCCAGCAACAGGGCGCGTGGGAATGGTTCAAAGCTGCACCAGGGGAGGTTCAGGCTGGACATCGGGAAGCGTTTCTTCACTGAGAGGGTGGTCAAACTCTGGAACAGGCTTCCTACAGAGTGGTTGATGCCGCAAGCCTGACGGTGTTTGAGACATTTGGACAATGCTCTTAATAACATGCTTTAACTTTTGGTCAGCCCTGAATTGGTCGGGCAGTTGGATTAGATGATCCTCATAGGTCCTTTCTACCTCAACTCTTTTCTGTTCTAGATTACTCTGTGCAATCAGTATTCCCCCCATCCCCTTTTTATCTGATGATTTTGCATTCACATGCTTTATTTCTTCATGTTGTTAAATTTGCTCAAACTAAATTTTGTTTGCATTCTCATCTTCCCTACCCACTTTAGGGTATAGTTCAAGTATGTTTTAATCTACAAGGGGGGTTCTCTGTTATGTTTGTATATGCTAACCATAAACAGGTGGTTAAACAATTATTTTTTTTTTCACACCAGTTACCACCTGTACAAATTCTCTTTGATAAATTTTCAGGGTAAAAGTTTTCCTTACTTTCTATGTGGAAAACTTCATAATGCCTGTGACGAATGAAGACTGAAGCAAATCCGTTTCCCAAAAGTACCTCTATGTTTGATTCCTTTAATCTATCGCAATGAGTTGCTGAGAAATTAAAAACTTGTAGCTACAACTTTGACCTTATAATGCAATGACTTCAGCAGATAACTTTTTTACCTGATGTGACAACTATACAAATGAATCTGTTCCACTGAAAAGCTGAGTATTTTGTAATGAAACAAAACTGCATCTAAAGCTTCTGTTATTCGCTATTTCTTGTATATGAGGTTTCCTGGTGACACTGAAATGTTGTCTCCACTGACATGGATGAAGAAACAGTGAACTGAGAACAAATAATAAGCCTTATTAAAAAGTGTTATAGTTATAATAAAAAAAAAACCTGTAGAGGCTCTCCCAGTTTAATGCTAATATTTTCTTAGACTAAAAGTGGTTTATTGATTGGAAAGTTGTTGTAGGATTATTATTGTGGGTTCACTTTCATTGCTTTCTTGAAACATGGTTTTGTGTGCCCATGTTCATTTCATCCCATCCTACTTTCTTCAAGTGACTTAGGAAAAAAGAAAAAAGTTTGAAACACTGTTAAATTAAAAATGGAAGCTGTTGTTCTATTCCTGTACTGGTTCTGGCACCCAGAAAATGTCATAAATGCTACATAAAATGCAATAAATACTATATATAAGCAGTAATAGCTGGAAACTAAAATTAAACTGAGACGCAGGTATGGTCTCAAGAAATGGGCAGATGTAGTTCTCCAAATTTCTGTATAAGAGAGGTCTTTGTACTTCCACATATTTCAAAATAATGCATGTGAAGTAACTTAATATTCTGGCTAACATGCTGACTCTTGGCTCATTAATGAAAACATGGAAAATGAGAATTGAAGATATGTATAAAACTGACGATCCAGTAGCACAGTCCATACTTATAGCAAGAATCATTGCTGTCTCTGGCTTATCTGAAAGGTTCAGAAGCAATTTTTCCAGAGATAGTATTTTTAATGACCTACAATAATTAAAATTTGAGGAATGACCATGAAATTCATTACGAGGAAAAATGTACATAAGAAACTTGTAGAAGTAAAGTCTATGTAAGAAGTAAAATGGCTAAATTTGAGTTCCTTTTTTAAATGGGAGAGAGAGGTAGTTCTCCAGATCTGAAGAGTGGGGGGAACTGTGCAAACACACTGTCTTTCTACTGAGAACTGGAAGTCTGGCCAAGTACCTCAGATTACGGGTCTTATTTTGATGGTTAAAGTTAGGGGAGGTGAATGTTATTGTTTATTACCTATATTTTTGATACGTACCCTAAATTTGAAACTAATTGAAGATGAGAGTCTCTGTAAATTTTCTTTGTGAAAATGTTTTCATTTTACCCTAGTGAGGAATAAGATTTTTTTGAACTGTGAAAATATCTGAAGAATAAGTAAAATATTTTTATCCCAATTTATATTAAATTTTAACATTATAACTGTACACATATAGCATGTGTATATATAGTGTATATGCCATTTATATGTTAAAATGATAAACATTTTATGAGTTATTTTTTAATTTTGCCACAGCAGATTGCAAGTCACAATAATTTTCTGTTTATTCTCTTCAATTCATCTAATTTCATTGTTTCCTATTTAGACTAATTCATTAGACTAATTGCTTTTTGAGTTGGAGAGTCAAATACCCTCACTGTTCACAGCAACATAGCTAGTTGTCCTTACCGTAAGTGGTCCTTCTGGAAACCAGTGTTTGAACAATTGCTGATAGTACTGCAAAAATAAATCATGTAAAATGAAACTCACTGTGTTCTTATTGATTTTTTTGTTACAGATGCCACTTATCCACATGATAGTCAAACTCCACTTTGTTATGATGATCTGTTCAAAGTGATTCACACATCAGTGCTTTAAAAGTGAAATTGTAATATAGTAGTACCTAAGGCCTTACAGCTACGCACCTGGCAGTAAAACTGCTGCTGATTTTGCAAACTTTGGTTCATGTCTTTATTAGAAAGAGTCCAGCTTTATTTCACTTCAGTACTCAGAAGGTGAACCTTACTTCAATAATACAATAACCATTTATGCTTGCTCTGTGAATACCATTGAAAGGTTTCATTGAAAAATAACCCAGCTATTCAGGAATGTATAACTATTTCATAATAGATAATGAGCAATCCTTTATATCAAAAAATAAATACATTTTTCTAGAAGAGGAATGTGTGTGTACAAACACACATGAAAGTGCATATGAGAATGTGATAGTCTGCTTCTAGTTGTGGGTGGGTTTTTTTCTTTAACTACTGCATGTGTAAACAAAGCCATGATATATCTATTTTATTATTTTTTAAATGTTCTTTAGGGGACTTCAGACGTTCCCCTTCTCAATGGAAGGGAACTAAATGTGACAATCTCCTCCGCAGCTTTGAAAGTCTTAATCATGACTGATAAATTGCGTAATAGCTGATTCCTGAATAAGCTAGAAGATTAAAGAAGCTAAAATGCAGAGACTCAATATATTTCAGTGGAAGTAAATGCTACTACTGTATGAATAAAATTGCTAAGTGTGGAAAAAATCTCACTTCTCTGAAATTAAATAGCTTTAGCAGGTTTAAATTATAAGGACTAAACAAACAACCTTAATTTGAAAATGCAATCCAACAACACAGCATTGCTTAGAGGATCTTTGACACACCTGAGGGTTTACATTTTCATCCTGCGATTCCTTATGAACTTCAAGAGAATTTTAGAGGTGTTGACTATAAATACAGATTCATTTGGCAGTGCAAATAGCTTAAGTCTTCACAGGTTAAACTGCATGTAGATTCTTTCTGTGTTAACTTCCCGGTTTTGAATGATTGTAACTCTTTGCAAATAATCTAAAATTTTGCTTTGAAACAAAACGTACCCATTTGTGGTTACTTAATAGACTAATAGACAATGAATTGTTGTTTAACGTCAATTTTCTTTCTTTTTACCTTAGCATTGTCTCATCCCATCTGTCTCCTGTAGTAAATTGAACAAGGGAAAATTTTGAAATAAAAAGGAAAGTAATGGAAGGACTGTGCATACACAACTAAAATTCAACTTCCAAGTTTTATTTCAACTATTTCTAAAGCCATAAACAACAAAAGAAATAAAGTTTATATATGCTTTCAATAAAGTGCCTTTGCTGCACAGATGAAATACAATATACTGCCAAAATACATTTAGATACTGTAACTCAAGATACAGGGAATAAACATTGCACTAACAAAACAATATAAAACAACCAGTATTTTTGTGTAGTGATACATAGAAATAGTAGATAATATTAATGAGTTAATGGAGGAAGATAATGGCTGTTTATTGTGCTTACAGTTACAAGGAAAGATAAGTCTAGTTGCTTTATATAATTTGATTTTTCATCTTGATCATAAAAGCAGAGTACACTGAACTGTGCTATGTATGGGTCATTTAGTAAAGAATTTTATAGGTAAGTTTATTTTGACTGTGATGCCTAAATACAGGGATACGAGCCACATGAATAACTTTTCTCATTAAGTTTTACTTATTACTAGAAGGCTACTTCTTAGTAACTACCCCTTAGTAACTGCTAAAGATACCATTCACTCATGAGATTTAAATGTCATTGCTTAGAAGCCTGTTCATCATAATTTCCAGTTTGTATAGCTTTCCATTTGTCATATCTGCAGGCAGATGTACCTTATTCACTTAAGTACATATTTGTTTCTAATGAATTTTTAGACCTGTAAACAAACAAACCCCCCCCCCCCCAACAACAACAAACCTGAAAGAAAGTGAAAATTGCCTTTTAAGCTCCTTTCTGTACAACATAATTTCTTTTAAATAATAAGATATAATGCAGTTCCCAAATAACAAATCTTCCATGGAAAAGAAAATAGTACTTTACTGGAAGAGGCAATATATTCTGAAATACAAAATTCAGAACTAGTACTCATGGTGATATTTCATAGTTTCTCCTTCCAAACTATGGATGATGTTCAGCAAATTCTTCTTACACCATGCCACGTTTTCCTGACTTCTGGGAAGAGAATTACGTTTTCCTTGGTGTTTTGAAATCAATGAGTGAAAAATGGAGCAAATTAATTAGGTATTTTAGAATAACTTTAAATAATCCAAAAGCTAAACTTTTTTAAAATTTTGAAGTTAAGAAATGCAAACATATGCTATCTGCTATTTGGTGGGTTTTAACAAACAATTTAAAACTTGTAATTTGCTCTCCTGCTTCTCTTCAAGGAGTTATTCCACTGTGATACAGCCTAGCAAAAGTGTGGAAAAGAAGCAAAACACATTCACGTAAATATTTAATACATTAATTGTTATAACTAAAATAGTTTAATGATTGGCTAAAATGTATTAACCAGCAATTAATAATAAAATAACACTTATTTTAATAATGATAATCTACAATTTAGACATACAGGAGCTCTTAAGTCATTGTTGTATAGATTGAATTTTTGCCATATTTTTTCCTCAGTTACTTTATACAGCTGTATAACAGTTAATAATAAAAAAAAAAAAAATCACGTAGCTGGTTCATAAATACAAACCCCCTCTAAAATTAGTTGTTCTGCTTCCTGGTTACATATATCAAAGATGTTGATCAATCAAAGGTCACTGAAAAGGCAGCCTTTATTCATCAGGTTGTTAATTGTACTGTTTAATTCTACTCTTTTTTGAATACAAAGACTCTGCGGAAAGTCTGACTTACGCCAAAGTGGTAAACTTGTTCATTGTCTAAAATTTTGCTAGAAGAAACAATTTTCCTGTTTTAGCTACATAGTCATGCATGTGATCTGTTCCAGTTCTTCAGCCTCCTTAAATGCATCTTACTTCTCTCAGTTTTCAATCTACTTGCCTAAACATCACTTACAGAAATGGACTAAATCAGAATATCGTGACCTGAAATGGTATGGTGGTGAATGTGTCTAAAGTCAGATTACGTGTGAATCCTTGAATGAGAGTTGCAATATTTTAACGGTGATTCATCAAGGACGTATATCAAATTTAAGTTCCTAAACTTCTAGTTTCAGAGCAGACCATGTAAGAAGGATTTGACTACCTTTTTGAAATATGAAGTGGCTATATATTTTTATTGTGGCATAATGCTTTTAATGAGATCAAATTATTTAATTTTGTATATATGTTCTCATGAGAAATGAATCTAAGTTTGTGTTCAATATGTCTAATTTAGACAAACGACTGCCAAGTTATGCAAGACTTTAAGTTGGGTACATATTATTTGTTTTCTGTAGTACTTTAATTTTTGCTAGTCGAGTTCTGTTGGTATGAAATTTGAGTTGTTAAAGCATGATTAAAGTTTGCAAAAATTGATACTAAATATAAGCCCATGTTTCGGATTCAGAAGATAATGATGGACAAAGGATATTTTTATGGCCACAAAACTTGATACACTTCATTTTTTTTCATTGACTTCTCCAGTTTTCTATCCCTGTACTTGAATTTGTATTAATTTTTACCTTTGTGATGTTTTCAAGGAGGCCAGAAATGTTTTGTTTTGACAAAATTTATAAATACAAATTACCGGAGGGCAATTAGCTGGTGTCTTTGGGATATTCTTGCTGCAGAAGAGTTAACTCATCCAGATATCCTCCTCATCCGTGTCTATTTGACTTGTGTCTGCTTCCTCTGCACCCCAGCATGTTTCTTTCTAGGCAATCTCCTCTTCTTGGAGATCTGTCACATTGCAACAAAAGGGCTGAAGAGCCTTTAGATGTAGAAGAGACCTATTTGTCCCCAGTGCTGTGAAACAAGCTCCTGCAAACATACAGCACAAGCTGTACTACCTCTACATACTATTGTCTGTCTCTTCCCATCTGCTCCTAACAGCTTCATCGCCTTCCTTCAGTCAGGTCAGGAAGGCGTACTATTTAAAATCAAAAAAGAAACAACGTCCACCAGCACTTTTATGTCTATAATATTATTCATTTTTTTATAGCATCTTCCATTTGAAAATTTCAGTTTCATAAACATTAGTTAAATCTGGCAATACCCTTAATAAGTAATCATATTTTTTTCCCATGGATAAGCAACACAAAGTGACTGTCCGTAGAAATCTAGATGACTATCAGGGATAAAGTGAAGGATTTTTACTCAGACAATCCTGATATGAGCACAAAAAGAACTTGCATATTTTTGTAGTCTAAGTACAGGTTACATGTGAATTAGTGGGCAATCTTTCAATGACAAAAGTCTGTCTTGATAATTGCCTTCCAGTCAAGCCCAAGCTGATGAACTAAAGTTTCAAACTTTAACACATCTTTTTCATTTCAGCTTATTTGATGAATTGTTTAATTCCAAAGAAACAAAGAAATTGTTTCAAACCAAAGAAATAACTACACCCTCCCAACCCTGAAAAACCAAACCAGTTTTACTATTGTAAGGAAATGTCACCTCTTCAGTGTACTGTGTGAGCATATACTGCTGGTACTGACATAAGATCACAGTGTAGGTCAAACAAACAAAGAAAATTACTTAATGGTATTGAAAATCTCTCACTTTGGGAGTTATACAATTGAAGTATATTTCCATTCCTGAAAGCTACAGATTGTTCTGGATTAATTACTTTTCATTAAGTCTTTTACACCATCTGCAGGTTCTTCAGACTTTATCACTTATCTGGTTTGAGAGTCATATAGTAGCAACCTGAGAGGAAGAACAAATCTGCAAGGGGAAATATGTTCAAAGAGGTTTGGAATTTGCAGGAAAAAAGATACACTAATTCAAGTAGTAGTTCCCAGGTGCAGATATCTTACTACAGAGTAATGTGAAACTGGAAATGGAGTATATGAATTAGAATTCTACCATAAGAAAAAAATGTATTTTTGATGTGAAGGAAAGTCATAAATTGAACAAAAATTAAATGAGGAATCAAATTATGTCCATTCATTTAAATGGTTCTTGGAAACTTTCTTTAGGTGTCTAAGAAGAATAGAAGATCTTAAGTTATATACATAATGGAGATGTGACAGTGTAAAAAACACATTTTAAAAAAAATTAAATGTCAGATAAATTGAGTAACTGCTATATTACTTTTTAAATAATGTAATTCATAGGTCAATGCCATAAAATTTCTACTGCATAGTAATTTTGTGCTTTGCAAACCTGCATTTGTAAACATAACCCCTTCTGGTTGCATACTTGCATATTTAAAAAAATGTAAACCAAATTTCAATATTGAGTATTACTTAGTCTTCTTGTTGGATACTACTGTGATTGATTCAGAAATTTTGTCTGAATAGGTGTATCTATACACACACAGAGGAAGAAATCGGAAATGAATTATATGTGCAAATTAAAATTTAAAAAAAGTCAAATGAAAGCTGCTAAGTACAAAGGAACCACCTCAGCATTAGGAATCCTTTGTGGTGTTGGAAGTTGTAAGAGTACACTGTACCCTGGAAAAGTATCACTCAGTTTTTGGCCTTTTATTCTGGAGGAATCCACTTGTGGCCACTGCTGGAAAGAGGACTCAGGGCAGGATGGTTTGACTTCTTTGACCATTCCTATGATTTATCTTATAATTATACATATTCTTACACAAATTTTAACATGACTGAATGTAGAAATATAACTTTTTTTTGAGTTTTATAACACTTGTAAGAAAGTGGAATCTCTCCAACTCAAGTTCAGGTCAGTAACTCTATGTTAATACACTAGATTTTAGTTGCTTTAAAGTTGTAAGAACTTTGAAGGTTCTGACTTCCAGTACTAACATTCATTTTTAAGTTTTTTGTAAATTGGGGTGAAGAGAACGATATCTCCCATTATTAATATCCTTAAAAGTGTTTGAATTGTCTGTGTTGATGATACCAGATAATATTGATGTGAGAAAAATTGAGAATATACTAATTTGTTAAGCTGTTGAGAAACCTAGCAAGATTTAGAAAGAAGTGCAGAGGTGGGAAAAAATTTACCATTCATTTAAAAATCAGCTCTGGTGGCTGGAGACAGAGTCATTCAAGACAGTCTGAAAAACCACTGTGATGAACTTCCAAATCCAATGTTGGATATTTATATTTTCAAAGATGACTTCACAAAAGAGTGTGCTATTAGGAATAAGTTTAGTAAAGAAGAACTTTGAGATTTGGAGATTCTAAATCTCTAAAAAGACACTTTGTACACAGTACTGTGCAAGGCAGCATTTATATATCAAGTCAAACAATCCATTAAGTTTTTTCTATAATCTGTTCTGAAGTGAACACCTGCAAATGACCCTCTGTGCAGTTCTTGGTTTGCCCTTACAGTACAGAGAAGCAGTTTTATGTTTCAAAGCATGTTGTACAACTATATCAAAATCAATAATGTGCTGCAAGTATATCCGGGCACTTTTCTTTAAAAGTCTTTATTCTAGAATTCCCATTTGTACTTCATTGTACCCTACGCTCAGCCATTAGACCATCAAATCGCAGCTGAGGAGTGTTGAGCATTGTTGAACCCCTGAAAAAATTTTGAGTAGCTCAGTACAAGGTTGCTTGGCACAGGTGTTTGTGTAATTATGATATATTAGGAAAACTCTTTGTTCAATGGCCTTCAAGCTGCCTAGAGAGTAAATTCCAGAACAAGCAGAATGTTTAACAGAGATGAATACATGCGAGCAAGATTGCAGCAATCACTTTTTACAGGGAATATGGACATCTTACTTTCACAGGTCAAGGCACCACTCACTTGAAAGTGGTTCTTGCATGCAAAGAAAGGCACTATGGCATCTTTCTCCACCTCCTTCATTAGCACGCAAGTCAGAAAAGAGCACTCAAGACAGACAGTATTTGAGCAAGTGCTGCAAAAAGAGGCAGCAGAAAATGCTACAGTTGCTCCAGGAGCAAAGAGTAGCTTTGAGACTTTGATCCTGTCTGATCAAGATCCATTAAATCTCTTCTAAGGACAGGGAAACAGGAGTCTGAAAAACACTTGAGTTAAATTATCCTGGGAATAGCAGAATGCCAGCCATTTATTTATATTAAAATGCGGTTGAATTGTGATTTTATAGATTTCTGCATGTGTAACCAGATACTGGCCCAAGGAGAACATTAACAGCCCTCCCCTCAATAAATACAAATGATGAAGTGTAGAATGAACATGCCGATACAACTTCCACCCAATGTCAGTCCTCCTTAGAAGTCATTATAACTAGATGAAACTGTCTCCACATTATTTAGAAATCTTTTTAAATCGTTTAATCATAAGCAAATGTCAGAGTATTTTTGCAATCAAAACTAGAGCCTGCAACCTGTGTACCTTAACCATCTTTAAGGACATTACAGAAAATCTCAAATTATAACCTGCTTCCAAAGTAAGAGTGATATGTATTTTTAGCCCCATTTCACAGATGAGAAGCAGAAGTGCAATAACAAGAAATAAACCACCCAAGATCATAAAAACATTTTGACTGAAACTTTCATCTAGCCAATCTTTCTGCTTCTGACACACGAGAAAGGACAGAGTGGCACATCTCTGGGTTTTTCTTCTGCCTTTCCTCACCCTGAGTCTGAGCTACAGGCTGTAATTTGCCATTGTAAGAGTAGCCTGTCAGGGCCTTTTTTCCATGATGCAGGCTAGTCTGATTTCAAACGTATTTCAGATCTAAAGCATTGTATAGTGACGAACACCACAACATGAACTCCACGAGATACTAGTTGTGCTGAAAAAGTATGTACTTTTGTTTTAATGCTTCTGTCTACAAACTTCATGTGCTCATTTTGGCTGGGACAGAGTTAAACTTCTTCACAGTATCTGGCACGGGGCTATGTTTTGGGTTTGTGCTGGCACCAGTGCTGCTAACCCAGGGATGTTTTGGTTCCTGCTGAGCAGCGCTCACACAGAGCCAAGGCCTCTTCTGCTCCTCACACCACCCCACCGGCCAGTGGGCTGGGGGTGCACGAGGGGTTGGGAGGGGGGACAGCCGGGACAGGTGACCCCAGCTGACCAAAGGGATACCCCATACCATGTGACGTCATGCTCAGCATATAAAGCTGGGGGAAGAAGAAAGAAGGAAGAGGGGGGAAATTGGGAGTGATGGCGTTTGTCTTCCCAAGTCACTGTTACACGCGTGACGGAGCCCTGCTTTCCTGGGGATGGCTGAACCCCTGCCTGCCCATGGGAAGTGGGGAATGAATTCCTTGTTCTGCTTTGCTTGCATGTGTAGCTTTTGCTTTACCTATTAAACTGTCTTTATCTCAAACCAGGAGTTTTCTCACTTTTACCCTTCTGATTCTCTCCTCCATCTCACTGGAGAGGGGGTGAGTGGGTAGGAAGAGGAGGGAGGGAGGGAGACTGAGCAAATGGTTGTGTGCTGCTTAGTTGCCAGCTGGGGTTTAACCATGACACTTCACGTTTCTTAATTCTGTCATGAAATCCCATACATAATAATTCTTTGTTCACTGTTCATGATTTTAAATACCTAAGAGTTCACTTTTCTAAGCCAATGTGTCAGGGTCTGTTTAGTATTGGAAGTAATCCATACCTTTGTTTTTCTTTATCCCCTCCTTTTTGGTAGTCTTGTTTTGCAGTTGAGGAGACTGTAATGAATTGGTAATTCAGGATGTGACTATGCAATGACTGTACGTGATGCCATCTATGATGATGGTCTCTTTTATGCTCTGTTCTTTTTCTTAGCTGGTTTTTTTTTTTCTTATTATTCTACTTAGCCTTTGACTGTAATGAATATTGGGCTAGTAATGCTTTCCTAGGCTTATGGACAATGACAATTAAATATCTCTTCTGAATGATAGCAGTTTATTTAGTGACCATCACTGTGTATTTCTACTGATGAGCTTTTTCCCCCCATGTACCTTACCTTACACTTATCAAGAGTAATGTTCATTTGCTCCTTGTCTCATCATTGATCGGTACCCTGAAATCCACTGCAACTCTTAGCAGTCAGTTTTCATCATGACTATTTTGAAGAATTTTGTATCATCAGAACGCTTAGTCACCTCATTATTCACTTCCTTTCTAGATCATTTATGTTGAGCAGTAGCTATCCCAGCAGAGCTCCCTGAGGGCCTCCACTGTTAAACCTCTACTTTTGTTGAAGCTGATCACTTAATCCTACTATTTAAGCTATTTATTAATTCATGAGAAGACCTCCCCTCTTGTCCCATGACAGCTGAATTTCCCATGAGTCAAGATTTTATCCTAGACAATTTTGGTTTTTAATTTTTTACAGCTACTGTAACAAAGAAACTTACTACCTAATAACAAAATTCTATGTCTATATATTATAATATTCATGCAAAAATGAAATGCAAAAAAACCCCAAAAGCCAAAACCACAGCTGCCAACACCAGAAACACATTTATAATGCAAACCTTGTAGATTTAGCATTTTAAATTACGTGGTGAAAGGTTCAAAATAGAGTTAACTAAGTTACCTACACCATGAAGAGTCTTCTTGGCTATTTCTGATTTACAAATGGGACATTTTACTGCAAATTAGTTATGCAATAAAGTAAAACAGGAAGTTACCAGGCTGCACAGTTAATAATAGTTTATTTCTGTTGAACTGAGTTAATTTTTGAAAACCCAATTTACCGTTCTTAAAAGCTAGGTTATAATAAGATAACTGATGCAATGCTGTAATACCATTTAGTCCCACTTGAGAGAAAACTTAATATTAAAATATTTTTGACTGACAACATTGCCATTTATCTTCCTAGCAGGAGTCAGGTGAGTACAATAAAGTGAGTAAAGCTCTCTGTGCTCCATCCATATCAGCTGCCATCATACTTAAAACAAATGATGTGAATAATCACAATAAGATTGTTTGTGTTCTCTCAGATTTTTGGATTTGAGTACCCGTAGTGAGCTTCAATACACTGATAGGATCTGAAAAGTTCTCTGGGTCTGACTCTTTGTGGACTAGAGAGAAAAAACCTGAAAGCTTAGACATCCCAGGTGTCATCAATTCAATCACCAAAATTAGACGGCTGTTATGTAAATTATGCAAATATGTGACTCAACCTCTTCATTCGTATTTGAGAAATGAAATATTTAATGATGTTGACATTTTTAATTATCATCAGGCCTCTGAGTTAACTCCTAAGTGAGATCAATGTTATTACAGGATCTCCACAGACTGGTGGACATCTCTGCATCACGTCAGACTTTACTGCAGCCGTATGCATTAGCTATATTGGAAAAGCTGAGAAGATGGATAATAAGGAAAGAGATAAATTAATAGGTGCTGTGAAATTAGTCTGTTGTTTTACAGTGGTCAGAATCTGACCATATTATGGTGAATGCTTTTCCCATATCTTTTCCCATACTCCAAAATTACTTATGGTGTAGGCTTCAAACAAGTATCACCAAACTACACTATTGTGATGGAAATGTTATGAGGACAGAAAAAAACATCACTGTGAACATTTTAATTTAAAAATATTTGTGTGTATCATGTCACTAAACCATATTGTTCCTTAGATTTACTTAGCAGACAGAAAATAAGAGCCAAAAGATAGGCCATTTCTAAAATTTAATTTCAGCTGTGTCATTGACATGCCTCACAGAAATTTCCTGACAGTTAAACCTCAGCTTTTCCATCAGCAGAAGAGGGATAATGGTGCTTAACTAATTCACAAAGCCAGTGGTATTATTGCTGTTGTTTGTCCTATTTTGTAAGTAGATGTAATCATCTGTGTTACTCAGAACTTTCTAAGAGGAATCTACCTATCTAAATACAGATCTTAAAATCCTAAGGATTAATTAATTTATGTTTGTATAGTTCTTTGAAGCTGTGGAGCACTATATAAATGCTAAATATTATCTACTCTTAACCATTAACTATGACTTTCGGTAGGTACTGCATATCACAGTGCATACTGTCATTACAGCCCAAGCCCTTCTGCAAAATTCATAAAATTATTAATTTCCCTGTTAATATTATTTCTGTCCTCTTCTCTAACTTTCATACTCTTTGCATAGCCTACTACGAAGCAAAGCTGCCAGATACTTACTCACAGAAAACCATTTCAGCCATTGCAGTCTAAGGTTGCATTTACTGCATAGAAACTCTCCTTACTTCAAAGTAACAATGCAACAGTGACTCACGTAAGAAAGCTCTCTGCCTATTGAAAAAATCCTCACTTTCTCTCCTTGAAACAAAGCTCCTCCAATCCCTTTCTGTCAGTACAAGGGCCTATGACTCCTTGTGATGATTGGTGACTTCAGGCTCAGGTCAGTGATACAAGAGGCCAAGTCATGCCTTAGTAGCCTTGAAATAAGGGATATCTGGAAATGAACATGTAACATATCCTGAAAAATCGGGGAGTGTGTGTGTGGGTGTTTGAAAAATTATTTGCAACATTTCCAAGGAAAGTAGAATGAGAAACACACACACACCCCCCACCCTTTTTTTTTTCCCCCCGGGGAAGGATGGTGCACCCAAGCGTAGTTCCCTTTGCTGCAACTTGAGCAATTGCACTTTATCAGTGGTCACAAAGCAATTCATAGAATCTCTGCTGCTAATTGTGACATGAATTTTCCACTCAGGTTTCTTCACAGGGGCATGAAATTGTCCTCTAGTGATGCTACTTGTATATATCTAAGAAAGTAAGGTGAATAGTCTTTTTCTACTATTACTTCTCTCCGTTGGGATCATCTTCTGACATATTGCAGACCCAGATTTCTTGGTTCATCATTTCCTTCCTCTGATTGACGAAAAATGTCAGGTTAAAGATTTACTTTATATAAGCCTAAAATACCAGTCCCTAGCATCCTGGCTACACAGTGTGTTTCTATCACATCCTTTCAGAAATATACTAAAGTGTAGTTTAATCTGGTGAAAATAGGTAATTTGACCATGGATGATACACTGTGAAGGGTATCCTGAAAAATTTGATTGCTCCCCATTTTATTTCTCTTGGTGGGACAGATTAGAGGCTTTATAGATGGCAATCATTCTTCACATAGCTGTCTAGCAAGGAAGGAATGAAATCTGGTCTAGAAACTTGAAGGCCTCCTTATCTGCTGCTGTAACTCAACTTTCTTCTCTCAATACAAATTTAAGGGGACTCCACTGAAATTCTACAAAGCCAGGTTTAAGAGGAAGGACATTTGTGGGTCCTCTAATAATTCTCAGGGCAATTGTTATGACATATGTTATGTGACTCCACTAATGTTTTCACTATTAGGATTTACTTTAACAACAGAAAACTCTTGAACGACATCTATTTATTTACTTTGTGCTAATGATGGTCATCAATGGTGCCTGATAAGCATTGATTCAGGATGAAAAAATGGACCCATATTCTAAAATATATTGTCCTTAATTAAATGCAGGAAATATTTATTTTTATATTAGAATTTGTATTATTTACTAAATTTAATGAATACATTAAAGAATGTTAATTAAAAATAACAAGAAAATATATTCATGTCTCTTTCTCTTCTACATTTTAGTAAACTGGAGGGAGAGAAAGTGGCAAATCAGTAACCAGCAAGTAGATGGCTGTGTGTCTTCACTGGTACTCATCCTTATGCAGTGATAACTAGATAAATTAGCCAGTTGTTCTTTCTTGAAATTAATGACAGCTTTTCATACAGTTGGGATTTTCATCCTAGTGGGTTGGGTTCCCCCCCCTTACTTTTATATCTTAAAAATAATTTACACCCATATTTACCAAATCTGCTGCCATTTTGTACAACTATGTAGTGATTCTAGCGAAACCTAATGATAACGTTAATGATATCAATGCAATGTAACACTTGATCCATACATTTCTTCTCTATTTAAATCCCTTTAACTTTTTTGTTATCCATGGTTGCAAACTAACATCTCATCTATCTTGTTCTCCTAATAGCAATGATTGTGAATACTTGCAGGTTCCAGTTTTGAACCACAATTTTAACACAGCTTTTATGTTGTCTTTGTTGTTTTTTTCCTTTCATTTCTAATTTGAAGCTGAATTGCACTGTTAAAAAAATCATTCTGTTCAGAAAGAACATTACTGAGTTCATATATCTGCATTATTATAACATTCATAGCTTATAAAGTACTGGCCCTGTGATTACTAACTACTTGAATAACCACATTTAAGTCCAAGGCATTGGAAGGAAACATGAATCATAGGTCTGACTACAGCATTTCAGTGAGTCAGTGAAAAGCTGACTGGTTTATGCCCCAAAGCCCATGGATTCAATAGATGTCTTTCATTTAAATGTGTTTTAGGTCAGATCTACCGTAGCTGCACAAACACTGAATAATCAACAACATTCTTTAAATAGACTGAGTAGCCTGCTTAAGATGATGAAGTATTTTATATTCTGTAACTAAACCTGTAAGAAATGCCTAGGTTTTGCTGCCTTTATAAACAAAACGAAAAGTATCTTCAAAGAAGTCAAACGGGCAGAAAGCCGTCTGAAACTACCTGAATATGTTAACAGCAAACCTGAAGACATCAGTGTAACTTTTCTTACTGAAGCAGAAATTATGGGGTTTATGAAGAGATTTTTAATACTATATCTATACCTCAAGAACATAAACTTTATTGAAAGACATTTCTGCTTGGTCACAGATATATTTATGAAAGATTCACATGTATTTTATTAATACATTCCATTTTGCTGCATTAAAGAAAGAGAAGTGCAGGGTGTGGGGGTGGTGGTGCATGGAAGAAATCTTTCCAAAGACATCACTTCCCTAATTCCACTCCCTAATTTATCTGCAGGCCTTAAGTGTTTTGGACTTTTTTTTCCCCAACAATTCCTTTCTCCTTATTCCTTAGTAATGCCTCTTTGATTGCGTTTCTGTCTTGGGACCTGTACTTTTTTCTGTGGTCGAAATGCCTGCTTTGTTCATATTACTTGCTCTTCTAGAATTTTTCTGGGTCAGCAAACCTAGAAGAAATGATAAAACTTTGTCACTGGGGAAAGCTCTGAGTTCTTAGAGCTGACCCTACAATGAGAATATCAAAGCCAGAGAGAGTCCAAAAGAGTAAAGAAGATATTGTGGAACTGACTTGCTTTGATAAAAAAGAAACTAGACGTTGAACCAAGCACAAAACACTTGCCCAAAAGCTTTCAAAAATCCAAAACCTCGTTCCTTGGAACATTACTTAAGTCATCTTTCATATTTCTTTGTAGCTTTCTAAAACTTTTCAGCGATTCTAGTTTTGCTGCTAATCTTTGAGAATGAGGTAGTCTGGCATGTTCCCCTGTGCTGCATACCATTGTCCCGTAGGATGTCAGGTGGATTTTAAGACCATTGATGTTCTTTCTTTCATTTTAAATTTTGAAGTCTATAAACAATATGGAAAAAAATCTGGGGACAGAGGGACTTTAAAGTCAAGTTTTTGAGTGTTCTAGAAAGACAGTGTCAAAGACAGCTGATTAGCTAAAAGAGCAATGCCTCATCAGTCTTTTGCAACAATTCCCATGAAAAGCACATCTTTGCAAGGTGGGAAAGCTGGGATAAATGGGCTCATGATGAAAGCGAGGACTAAAGAATAATCTTTCAGGCAGAGAAGCCTGTTTTCCTAACAGAGTTGCCATCCTCACCCAATTCCATTGAGAAGCGGCAGGCTCATCTTTCTCTCCTCAGACAGCCAGCAGTGAGGCTCCAGTTCAGTTTGCAAAGGCAGAAATGAAAGCGAACAATGGTCAGATCATTAAAGAAATGAACTCCGCAGCACAGAAGTGAGACAATGAGGCCAGCTCTTTCAGGGGAGTGGATTCCAGCATGCGAAGACTGAATAACAACCTCAGATCTCAACACGACTAATGGAAACCGGGGCTAGAACGAGCTCGCTGCTAAAGCAAAGCACTTAGTAGCAAAAGTGAAGGATCAAGAGAGAAGATGTTCAGATCAAATGTACGCTGGAGCAAAGGCAGCCAGAACTGACATGATTTCCCTATCAATGATGCTTGACTGACTAAGAAAAGAAGCATCTCCAAGCCCTGCGGAGAGAGAAGAGGAGCGTGTAAAGTCCTGCAGCCAGAAGCAGCAGCCAGATCAGGGGTATTGCTAACTAAATTGGTGAGCTAGAGACGGCAATAACAGAATGAGGAATTATAAACACGGTAATTACTATTAGGAAAAAAGCACAGCTCAGTGTTTAAAGTCATGCTATGAGAGGTGGGAAAACTTCTCAAGTTTGACTCCACCCTCTTTCAAAAATTTCTTGTATACCCTACTTTAATCATCCTTTTTATCTAGGAAATGGGGGCAAATAATAACTTGCTGCATGTGAGTAAATATGTCCTTTAAATAATATGAATTGCTCAGAAAATAGGACAGTGATAAAAGTGATAAACTGTAATGTATGAGGGTTTTGGTACTATGGCATAAGAGACATTCATATCCAAATTCTAAAGAGTGCACATCATATTTTTTCCTGAAAAAAGAGTGTTTTTCTTGACCTCAGAATTTAAAATTCTCCCTCCGGTAGATCTGGGTTCACACACAGAAATTCGATAATGGGTATAAAAAAAGCCCAAAATGTTACCCTGACTCATCTGTCTATATTTTTTTCTCTTAAAGCTGTGAAAGGGAGATATACTTAGGGCTGTGTGCTTTTTACATCCTGTGAGGTTTTTTCTAATTCAAGGAGAGCAAATCTGCTTTTTAAGCTACCATGGGGAAAATAATTTCCCTCCACAAGATGGCTCCTGCAGTGAGAAACACCAGGCTCTGAAGATTTTATTTTTTGGTTCTGCAGAAAGTCATTCTAATTTATATGATTTAATCTGTCTACTTTTATCTCCTGAGGAGTGATGTTTATTTTTTAAAAAATAAATAAAATGATGTTTTTTCATGCTGCAATTACTCTATGGTGCAGGATAGATAACTTTGTTATTATGATTGCGCACAAAATGGAGCAAAGTTCTTGATGCTTATTTTGATAATTTTTACCAACTGTGGGTTTTTTTCTAAAAAAATCTAATGCAAGTGGCCATTTCATGCAAGGGATGCTTAATGAAAACTCCCCACTGAAATCAATGAAGAACTATGAATAAAAATCACTGGTAATGTATGATCCAAGTTGTTTTGTGTTAGAATATTCTATGACAGTCTTTCGGGATACAATAGAATAAAACCATTCTGGATATCAGCTTCACAGAAACACCGTATTTATGGTTTATCAGGGACAGAGTTTCATGGAATTTACCAAGTTAAAGCGAAAAGAGAAATCTAGCAAAACATACAAAACCAGATCTGTAGAATTTTCCTGATGCTTCAAAATAGTTATGTGCATCTTCACATTAAAACATTTCCTACAAGCATGAAACCGTGAAGGAAGACTGACCCACGCTATATTGTCTTGTTTTGCTGTTGGTTAAGAGCATACACAAAGGAGAAAGCAACGTAAGTTGACCAAACAGGTGAGCCCTGAGACTTTGGTTTTGAGTCTTGAGCAGCACAAACAGATCCGACAAAGTGTGTGTACTTGTGGCTAGTAAGATGTTTGCATACTGGCAGTACCTAGGGCTTTCTGTCATTGACAGAACCGTGTGTAGAAGATGCACTTGCAAATATGAGAACATCTGTCCCAAAAGAAAGCGAGAGGCTGAGGATTAAACACTTCCTTTGTTTACCTGCATCTCACTTAGGCTAAGAGTAGATTGAGGTGTCCAATTCCGGTGCCTTTGCACGTGTCAGCCCGTGAACTGCATAATAACCAGTTACTGTGTTCTTAAGCTCAGAATTTTCTTTTACCTTTTATTTTCTTCTAACTTTTCATTGTTTACGAGTGATAACTGTATAAAATAACAACTTTTTTTGGTCTTATTTACAATCATAACACAGAATTTTGGAAAATGAAGTTCCCTCTTAAAAATAATTAAAAGAAAAGGTTTTTCATTACTTATTGCTTTGGTTTTGGGAGAAAAACCAAACCAAACCAAAAACACACACCCCCCCAAACCCCCCAACAAAACAAACAAAAACACAAAAAGAAGATGCAGATATTTGCACCTTCCAAGAGAGTTGTTGAAAGTCATTGAGGGACATTTATAAGAGCAGAAAGATTTATTAAAAAATGGGTGCTGAAGTTTCCTCTGACTCGTTACCTTCTATTTAGCTGGCATATAAA
The DNA here is from genome assembly GCF_011004875.1 of Balearica regulorum gibbericeps. Taxonomy (NCBI): domain Eukaryota; kingdom Metazoa; phylum Chordata; class Aves; order Gruiformes; family Gruidae; genus Balearica; species Balearica regulorum. Next base: position 103,795,467 of record NC_046184.1, read on the forward strand.
TGTGCTTTAATTAACCTGTTTGAAAATGATAGAGAAATAGAGAGACACCCAGTGCCAATTTAATAACTAATGTCCATATTATCTGTGCCTGCAGGAAAGCCTGTGGGAGAAAGAAAAAGCACTGGGCATTTTGTAACATTCACCTTGCAAAGCTTTGTTCCCCCAAGTCTTATGTATTCAAAAATCTGTCATGCAAAAATGATGCAAATCTCTAGTCTGCATAGGATATATAACCATAGTGTTTGGTAGAGCTTGGGGAACTTCCAGCAAAACACAGTTTAATTGGAAAATACCATTTCATTGAACCCACAATCTTTTACTCCAGATTTCTACAGCTGAACAAATATCCAGTGCTCTTAACAATGAATCTGACAAGGACATCAGTTTTACTGAAAACTGTAGGGCTTGGGAGGGTTTGTAGAAAATCATCAGGGTTTTTTTAATTTTTTTTTATTTTTCTGTGAATGGGAAATGCTGCATTTTGTCTCAGTCTGGACATTGGCAGAGGGATCATCTATCGCCTACCTTTCCCTATTACTTTCTTTCCTAGCTAGCACAGCTCCACAATTCTAACAACTGCTGTGTTCCACACAGAGTAGGGGAATGCTAGAAGATAGATATTACTCAACTGAAAAAAAACACCCCATCAGCAACAAATAAACTGTAGTGATATATAATTAATGAGTGGCTGGATGAAGTGGAAGAAAAGACATATTCTGTTGTTTCCCTTTCTTTCATATGTGTCACATACATATCAGCTTTTTTGGTATCCTAGAAGCTGAGACTGTATAGTACAGCAAAGAAATGGGCTCAATGCATTTCCTGAATCAGACTCCAAATATCAGAAATGTTGCTTCTATGGAGCAACTAAAGAAATAAAATTTTGGTATGATTTTTTTCAAGGAGTGTCACTGAAGAAAACCTTACATAAATTTTATTTCCTAATACCTAATACTGTCAGTAAGAAGCCTTTATAAAGCTTAATATGAAAGGTGTGCAATTTTGCTTTCTCTACAGATAGATCTGCCTGGACATTGAATTCAAATCTAGAGTGAAATTATATGAGGGTTATATTCTGAGTTGGAAATATCACGGGATAATGAAAGAGAAAAGGTAAGGCAAGGGCGGGGGGGCAGGAAGAGGCAATGGAAAGAGTTCAAACATACACCTATTATGCCATAAGACACTAGCTTATACTAAACAGTTTTAGAGGATGGAAATATTTTTTTCCTGAATCTATGATACCTGTGTTCTTTCAAACACTAAAAACACTATCAGAAAATTAATTCCTGGAAAAGTAAAAATATACCTTTTTTAAATTTTAGAAAACAGTTTCATAAAAAGAAACAAAAATAAATTGGAATTCATTCAACATCTAATCCCACCTTTTAAAATATTTCTTAAATTTGCAGATTAAACAGATTAGCAATCGAATGAAATGAATACTATCTAGAAATCTTCATCCATAAAATAAAAGTCTTTCTGTCTCACAGAAGGTACATGATAAAACACAAAAATTTATCATGAACAGAGATTCAGGTGTAAAAAATATTCAAAATGACAGCACCCCTGCATATGAGTACAACAAAGCCTGCATGATTCCTTACTTTACAATTAAAAAAAAAAAGAAAAAAAAAAAAAAAAAAGAAGGAGATGCCGGCAGTACCCATTGCAGATTGAATTCATTAATTAATTGAGACAAATCTATGTTCGTACAAAGAGGTTCATGATGCCCTGAGAACAGTGAACTTTTGGAGAGATTTAAAGATCCTTTATCAGTGGTGGTGGCCCTTTGAGACAAATAATAGACTGTGAGAGAGGAAAAGTATTCTCTCAATTTATGCTCAATTAGATTAAGTTGAAATATATGGGAAGTATAAAATAATTTACTACGTATTCTCCAGAGATCAATTAACTAGAAATCTTGAAAACTTTTATTAAAAAGGTTATGACGAAGATGTTGTGCCACACCACTCTGCTTTTCTTGCGAATCCTCTGCACCAAAGATTTAACATGTATTTCCATAAAACCTGTACAAATTTAATGAACTTTCTCATCACATAGAATGCACCTGCATCCTACTTTGTTGGTTATTGGCAAGGCTTCAGGCTACAAAATGAACTTAGAGAAGACTCAGGAATGCTCCCCCCTTTACTGTGTTTCTCTATATTTATATGGCTATACATATATATTTATGTGCATTCACATTTATATATTCATATATACACACAAATGACCTCAGCTCATGCACACCTCCCATAGCACATGTTTCATAGCTGGATCTCTGTGGAGGGAATAAGAATTACCACTGATTTAAAATACCTTTGTTTTGACCTATAAATCTCAGCTAGTTCTACATGGAGAAAAGACTCCTGTTCACCTGGAAATATTCTTCTTATTATGAGTCCTTCTCTATGAAATGAACTTGTGAGCCAATTTTATACTTTTCCTACAATTTGTCCATGATGGTAATAAAACCCACCTTCTTTAAAAAATAAAGTACCCCCCTTTCAGTACATGCATTCTTTTTTGTTCTCTTTTTTTTTTTTTTTTTTTTTTTAAGGTAGAAAAAATAGGGAAAAGAAAGCCTCCATTCCACAGAAAAGATAATTCAAAGTGCTCCCATTTGAAAATAGTGTTTTATTCTTATTGATTCTCATGCCCAGAGGGAAACATCAAAACATTAAAATTTCACATTAAAGGGAGAAAAAAACTTTCACTTATACTGTTACAAGGATATTGGCTATTAATCCACAATAAATGATACCTAAAAATATCAAGATATCATAGATGAACCAGAAATATGTATTTAACCTTGTGACTATTCCTATTGAATGCATGCAAGTATTTGAAAGTTATTATTGCTAAAAATTTTCAAAACTGTTTATATATTTGGGTTGCTTCCATTTTGAGAAGCATCATTCAAAATACATCAAGCTTTGCAGATAAAAATCGCAATGCCAAAAATTAGAAAATAAATTAGGAGATTCATCAATGAACATGTACAACAACATTCTATTATTTTTCTGTGTCTTTTAAGCTGGCACCTTTTTTAGTCCAATGTAATAAATATTCATAGTTAACAGCTCATTAAAATAATATTAACAAATGTACTACTCCATTTTACCAATTGTTCCCTTTCTTTCTCTTTTATTGCATATTTTTATTTGGATTAAAGTTTCAAAAATGGAAAACAATTTACAAATCATTCCAGGAAATAAACTTGCAATTTCTCCCTAGCAAACGTCTTTATTTCCAATTTTGATGTACAGCAGAAAAGCTAATAGAAACCAATGGTTGGCAAAGGCAATTATCTAGGTAAATGAAGTTCAATGCTGCAATAATTTGCAAAAGCCACTCACTGTTTTGTTCTCAACAAAGAAAAAAAATGCATCTGATGACAATTGGGTAATAGGCTTTGAAATTGCCTGTTGCATTTTTTCTTCTATTGATTGATTGATTGATTTACAGCAAACTAAGACATACAAACATTCTATTGCAGAATAAAGGGACTTCAGGAAGTCTCTTGGCCAACCTTGTGCTTATGTCAGATCAGCTTTGAGGTTGGTCCAGGTTGCTCAGGGCTTGATCCAGTCAGATCTTGAAAACCTGTAAGGAATGTGCCTGCACAATGTCTCAGGCAGTGTGCTCCAATGCAAAAAAGTTTCTCCTTATATCCAGTTGGATATCAATCTTTTGAAATTTTATACACATTTCAAATTTCCAGAACTCATTGCTGTTTTTCACCCACTGATCACAAAAGCATTGCACATGCAAACTACCTATATACCAGAACACTAGGTAGATACATTTTTTATTGTTTTTAATTATACTGTGTATCCAGAATTCTATGCTTACATGTCTTCATTTTGGAGAAAGAACATCTAGAAATGACTGTGAAAATGCATTCTTGTTATTCTATAGCAATTCTGAAGTACAGAATGAAGTAGATAACCTTTGAGGACACCTTATAAACATATTATTTTTTTAAGTACCCTGAGTAGTGGGGTAATTGGGGCAATTAAAAGCTCCTTGAGTTTTGAAACTCTGTAAACAAGGAAGGAAAGCTGGGTAAGTTCAAAAAGTGTTTCTCTCAAAGCATTGGCTTTTAATAAGAAGAGAAACATTCAGAGGGCAGCTTTATTTTTGACATGGGCTGGTTTTGATGAATTTGAATTTTTGATGAATTTGATGAATTTTTCAGAGAAGCCAGGCAGAGATGATTACTTATGAAATAGTAGTAAAGGAGTACCAGGAATGTTAAGACGTGTACTAGACTCCACAGAAGGATGAAACATATGAGCAATTTGGCATTAATTGCAAGTATTACATGTGGAAACTGAAACACTTGTAATTGGTCTCAGGAAGAAAAGTTGGGATTTAGTGTTTGTTGGGGTGAAGAGGGACCTAACAGCAGCTCTGCTGGATTGTTTCAGATGAACAGTGCATATGACTTTGTCCAAGATCAAATGCCTAGAGAAAGCAGTAAAAACAAGATACCCCTATAGTATTAAACCTGAGAATTTTTTCTGAGCCTCCAAAAATTTTTGACTCTGGGACTTTCTCAGCCAGAGTTGTTTTGTTTTAAGTATCCTGATTGGATTTTTCTTCCTTTCATTTGTTCCAACACCCTTTGAAGGCTTGTAAGCCCTCAGCATTGGAAACGTCACATACCAAGGGATATTATCTTCACATATCATGTGAAAACTTGCCACCTAGTTTGACTTTTGCTGGTCTATGCAAGGATATTATGGTTGTTATAGAGTGGTTCTTCAAAGGTGGCCTTTTGAATTGGGTCCTGGGCTTGAGAACATCTTCAAAAAGCCAAATGGGATTGCTATGCTTGAGGCAGACAACACTGAATTTCTTTCTTCATACATTTTGAAGCTGCTTTTTCAGTTTTGGGTGTAGCATATATATTTATCTTGCTCAAAAGTGCCATATATCTGAGTACTAGGTTGTCATGGGTTTGGCTTCAAAGACCAATTTGCACTACCATCATCTTAGAGGTTGGCCAAAAGACTTCATAGGAGTTGTATGTGCTTTATTTCTATCTGTAGCTGATATTAACAAATTAAAAATATAACCCCTCTACTCATAAAGAGGAGCTGAGTTTACCCTGACAATGGATTTTCAGTTCAAAAGTATAAATTAAAGCAGATACTCAGCACTAGGAATCTCAGAAGCTGACACAATGTCATATCCAAGGAAATATAATTTATGGCAGTTTCTCTGACACATGTAAACATTTTGGCTCAATGCCATTATCTAAATACAGCCATCTCCTACTGTATTAGCTTCCCTAGGATATCTAAGAAATCTGCAAGAGGCTGGCAAATAGCCACACTGGACCCATGGGGAGAGGAACCCTGAGGATAGATGGTATACCATAGAGCATCCCAGTTATGCTAAATCCCTGTGTTTAGGCAAACAGGCATATTCAGAAACCACCAGGAGATCACACTAAAACATTTTTCAATAGTAGTCCTTTAAGCAGTGACACAGGGACTTTGTGGCTGTGGAGGCACACAGCGCCATCAAGTCCAAAAAGTGATTAGAAAATTAAAGGTAATATGCCCATAAATGGATTCTGTAGGAAATATGGAAGAATTTACCCTCTAACTTCCACAGAAATTGGTCAGGCTCCCTAACACTCCCTAACACTCATTTGCTTTCTCCTTTCTTAGGGAGTGAGTGCTGGGTTAGGTGGTCTGCTGGTCTGACCAAGTAAGGAATTTCTTATGTTCTTATATCCATAACTGAATCCTACTCTATAGTGTAGGAGAGGAAGAGAGAACTCTTTGAGTAATGAGAAGATTATTTGAACATTATTTTACCTTTAGTAACTTTGATCCACAACTTATTTAAGAACTAGATTTCCCCCTTTTTTTTTCTTTTTTTTTCCCATGCCAAAACTCTTTTGTCTGTGGAGTCTCTGGACTATTCCACCGAATCCTCCTTTTTAAAACAGATTACCTCTAGTCTTTCACCAAAAAGAATTCCCATTTGTTAATAAAGCTTCTCCCTGTACAGTTAACTCACATACGATGTGGACAAATTATTGGCATTTAACTGAAAAATCCCTTTAATAAAACCATATTAATTCAGTGATGTTCAGTGATTAAGTTAACCAAATGCTTCCAATTAATTTTCCTCTTAATTTGCAGTGAACTTCTATAAATAAAGAGATATGCACTTAGAAGAAAGATTTCCCATTTTCACTCGGTATGAAGGAGAAAAGCAATAAAAATATATGACTAAATTGATGTTAAATTTAGCATAGTTATACAAGTTCATGCTGGCCAAGCCATAGCTCTTAAAAAAATATCTTTTGAAAATCACTAGTCAGTGGCATAATCGACTTTTGGTGGCTTCAAAAGGCCATGAACACAGCTAATATTTTTTGGCAGTTCCAAAGGCATTAATCACGATCAATGTGCAATATTAAATAAGGCTCCTTCAAAATGAATATAAATTAAGACTGTAATTCCATCTCAGCCTTCTGGTGACATGAGGAAACCACTCGAGTTTCACTCTCATGGTTTATGATGTCCCCGGAAGCCTTTGATGGAATTATAGCCTTATTAAGTACAGTTGGGGTACATTATTCCTTAAATTATTGCAACTACAAGTCATTATTCCCTCTAGAAATTAGAACTTGCTGTACTTTCATCAACCATGTAATCTTGAAGTAAGTTGGGGGGAATTTCATCGTGGGAGGATATCTGCTTTTTAATTTCTGTCACTACTATACACGCACGGCTCAGTAGAGTTGTTAACATCTAATATTAACAGCCCTCACACTTCTTTGTTTTGTTTTAAGGAACACTATTCACAACAATATAATTGAGTCATCGCTGATGTTTATATAGCATTTTATAGGAGATTTCAAATCAATTTTTTAACCTTTTTTATATAAGATCATTCAACCATCAATGAAATGAAATAGAATTCAAAGTGACAGATGAAGGTAGGAAGAATACAGATAGGCTTTTGTGGAGCCATGATATAAGTATTAATAGTATTTCAGTAAAGACACATGCAATCATATCCTGAGTAAGAAAAAAGTGATACGTGATCTTTAATTCCTCAGAATAGTTCAAGCCTTCACCTGAAGTTCAAGAGAGCAAGATGAGGACTTTTTGGTTTCCAGTCTGCAGCACGGGTCAGAGCGATGGTTCTGACGAAGAGCAAGATACTCTGTCAGCCAGGGTGACTATTTTGGAGGTTTCTCACAGTGTTACCTGCAGACCGTGGCCCACAAAAGCAGCGCTCCTGCGGGAGCTGGGAGTGCTGGGGAGGCTCCAGCAGGTCTGGGACCTGGGCTGGCTCGGGAGGATGGACTGATTTCTCAGTCAGTACGTTCCCTACCAAATCCTGTTTAGCTTATAATATCAAAGTCAATTTTGATATTTCTATCAATAACAGGAGTAGTGTATGTAGTGCAAGCTAAACTTTATTATGGGCGGGTCCAACTTGGCATAAGATGCATACAATTTCTGTAGCATTTCTTAGTTAAAAGGAATGAAGCCTTCTGGAAAAATGTACAGTATTTATAAAGCATGCTTCTAAGATGAGAATTTTTCTTCTCTAATGATAGTTTTAATCATCACTGCCTTACCACTTTAGTTAGCTTTGTGTATTAGCTTCTTTCAACAGTTTTTACACTGCTTAGGCTTTTAAATAGTGATAAGTATTATTCAATGCCACATACTGAAAAGAAAATGTGTTAAAGAAAACCCCTAAGTGTAGCACATATATCATTAAGCCTGAAGGAGTTCAGGGCTTTTATCCTCTCTCTTTTTTTTTTTTTTTTTTTTCCCCTTTTATGTGCTATTTTGAGGACTGTGTCAGGTAAAAAGATTTCTGCACCCTGTTCTCCCACAACTTTTCATATTGTAAAAAATACTTAGTTCTAACGAAGAAACAATGAAACTTGTCACCATATTGCATAATTCATATAAAATTTCGTGGGCTTCTGACAAAGATGGAGTCTTCCTTTTGAGTGAGTCTTAGAGAAAGAAGAATCCTTGGTTACTCAGAGAAGTTATATAAAGCATTTATTTGCATCTGCAACAACCGGTTAGAAAATGTGGCCTTGTACTAAAGAAACACATAGAATGACATATTTAAATTTAAAGATGCTATAATATTCACATTTTGGGAGGGGTTGTATTTTTATGAGTGTTGCAATCCTGTTACATGCCTATGAATACTTTTGTCTTGAAAAGATATATGCAGATCTTTTCATAATCCATGTTACTATTTCCAATAATTTTGGTAATATATTTCATATTTACAAAATTAAGAGACCCGTACAAGTCTCTGAAGGATTACAGTGAAAATGATAGTATTTATCAAAGATGAGATCTAAAAAATAGAGCATGTTGTTTTAGCTTGCCTAAATTGATTATTATTTAAAATTCAAGTGCTTACAAATAATCCACCCTTTGTGTAAGTTTGGTTTCTTAGAGTTTGATTTTTTTTTATTGACATAAGGTTTACTTCTTGCAATCAGAGGGAAAATCTAGCCTGAAATAGCATAAAAAAAAAATTAAATAGTTTAAAAAATCATTAACTCTTCCTATACTGAAATAGAGTTTAGTTTGTAAATATTTTAAGAGTTGTCATTTGGGGTTGTGAATTTCTGAGGACCAATAATTTTTTTATTCACATTGAGGGTTTGCGTTTAAAAAAATTTTGGCATGAAATGTTATAAAGCAAAACACACAAATGGCCTGCTTTTTAAAATCCGTGAATAGTTTGCAGATGTTTACAGACTAGGGATGGTTGGCTCAATAAAAATGATGTGTCATGGCTAGTATTAGAATCATACTGAAAGACAGATAACTACAACATGGAAATTAACACATTGCTATGGTGATGTAAGACTTTGTCTTCTCCTATTAAAGAAAAATGTGTTGAATAGAATTTTTGTAATATGTACAACTCAAAAATATTTTACATCTGAACAATCAAGAAGTACTGGGGTAGTGCCATAACTGTAGCTAATGTGTATAATCCTGAGAAAGTAATGATCCATATTAAATTCCATGTCCCAGTTATAAATATCAGCAACGACAGAGAAAGTAGACATATTTCATTGGTTGCATTCTTTTTTATCTAATTATGCACTGCTTAGTATTATGAATGTACGTAAATTTGCCTTTCAAGACATACATTTTAGATTTAAAGCCCACTGCAAAAACACACTGAGAGTCACAGGGAAAGATGATGGACAGCAGGAAGTATTTAAAAGGAACTTTTCTATTTACAGTAGTCTTTTTTTTTTTTTAAAAAGTAATTAATATATTAAATAATGAAACATATAAATACCATCAGATGTTCAAAATGCATCTTAAATAACAATATACGAATCAATTATAATTGGACAGGCAGAAAACATCCTGAAAGTGATACTTCCAGGAGTGACATGTTGATAGCTGCCATGGATAACATTTTCAGGATAGATTATTAGGACTGCAGGTTTTCAAAGCTCTACTTGTCTGTTTGTTTGGCCACCCTGAAATTCCATTAAACTAGGTGACTGAGGTGAAAATTTGTTTGTGTCATTTAAAAAAATAAAATAAAATTGTGACTTCATTTTTCCAAGCTAAGGAAAATCAGTGAAGCTTAAAAAACACCCAAACAAACTGTAATAAGCCAGCAAAAGAGAGAGACTTGTTCTGGAACAGCTAAGGTCACCCTGGCATGAATATTACCAGATATGTCAAGGACCTAAGTCCAAGACCTTTCTTCCATCACTCAGGATAAGAACTGAAACTTTGTCTTTTGGTCTCAAATCTGTGACCAAACCATGATGCCATTTGCTTTTCAAACTCTTTTAGTCCTCCTCTGAGAACATTTCAGTAAAGAAGTCTTCATTAAGGAAGACTTCTGCATGTGGCTGACTGTGAGCATGTAAGTTTTTTTGTAAAATCCAGTCTCAAGGAGGTATTTACTTTGATTGTTGGGGAGTTGTAGTAAGACACCAATTTATTTTTATTGTAGCATGGCAGAATTTATGACATTATTGCTAAGTAACTTCTTTAGGGAAGGGATTTAAAGGATGGATGGGTTCCAGTACCAGCAGTCCCACAGGGCTGCCTTACCAGTTTTCCCCGTTACCTGCATATTCAGCTTTCCCTCAAACCTAGCTCACCTTTTAATTCTGAAAGAAAGGTAACCTCTATCACACAGCAATCTGCTTCTGCCAGGCACTGACCTGAAAGCAGTGCTGATGACGTTCTTCCTGCCCATGTTCTTGCAGGCTCTTTAGTTCCTTTTGTGCCATTAGCAATACACGTATTTGTTAGTTTTTAAGTACTGAGAATTGCACATTTTGGCAATGCAGAGGAAGATGTCACTTGGGTTTATGTTTCTGGAGTGTCATAGGGTTCCTGAAGAGCTGCAGCTTTCCAGGAGTACTTGTAGGCTTCATACTTTTACAGGGAGAAATTATGGCTGTTCAATTACCAAGTGCCCCTTTCATCATTAAAGTTTCATCACAACCCAGTATTCTTCAACTGAACTCATTTTGTAAAGTAAATACACAGAAAAAAATCCCACCTCTGATTCAACACGGCGGTTTGCTTGCTTATGTGTGTAATACATTGCAAAATTTATCCCATTGCTTTGTGCTGAGGTATAAATATGAAAATATGATATTTAAACATTGCAGTACTGATGTGCAGGGTATGAGTTTAACATCTTGCATATTAAAAAAGTTAATTTGAAACATTTGGTGAATCTCAGATATAGTGGTAGGATTATGCATTTTATTTCTTTTCTAATTTAGCATATGGTTCCATTACGACCACTGTTAGTAGTTTTTACTTTTTTCGCTAAATTAAATTAACTCAAAAAATTCGGAATTGCAAACTTAGAGTTGAAATTGCTTCTTGACCAGTGACAAAACATATTTCACAATAGTGAGATTTTAAAAGCTTTTCAGGTAGTCTCCTGTTTGCTCCCGTGGCTGTGCGGTGGGTCCCCAGGTGAAGAGGAGCTGTGCAGAAACCTGCCTCATGTTCAGTGTGTCCAGGAAGGTACACAGCTGGGCATTACTCCTCCTGTTTGAAACAAGTACTGAAACAGGTTGATATCTGAAAAATTGGCTTAAGTATTTTCAGTCTGAGCACCTATGAATATTCTTAAAAATGTGTGCTAATGGTTAGACTACCATATCCTCAATATATATAGCTCCAGTGAGCCCTACTGTATGATTTTATATATGTAATACACATATATATGAGCAAATACAGAAGAATCACTTCACTAGTTAGAATTTTGTCTTCAGTTGCCAAAGTTGAGCCACCTCTATAGTCCAAGAAGGTATTCATTCAGTGGGTTGTGACAATACTAAAGAAAACTGTAGTGTAGAAATGAAGAATTTTTGAAGAGACTCACAATTTATTTATTTTTTAAGTTTTAAGGATCCTTCAAGGTGATAAATTAATGTGAATATTGATATGATATGACATTAAAATTTGCATCTCATTATGTAATATACTCAGTTCTGCTTAGCTTTTTTCCTTTGTGGTCTAGTGGAGGGTGTCCCTGCCCATGGCAGGGGGGTTGGAACTAGATGGTCTTTGACGTCCTTCCAACCCAAACCATTCTGTGATTCTATGTTTCTATGATTCTGTGATAGGCATCATTGAAATAAGATGCCCAAGAAGACATCTTGGCACTGGTGCATCACTGTCTACTTGAAGATACACAAAGGCTGTATGCACATTTAAGCAGCTCATAGAAACTTCTGAATTTGTGAGCCAAAGTGTAATTGTGGGCATATAGTGCAGGCAGATTCATTTTACATGGTTGTTCTACCTTGTAAATAGGCACAGCAAAAATGAAGATAAAAACCGGGCATAGAAGTTTAGCAGTTTGAAGGGAGGCAAGAAGAAATAGTTAAACAGTGGCTATCTACAAAACGCCCGACAATTTGTACTTTTAAATTACCTGCCTCATTTGTAAAAACTTGTGATTCTGAAAAGAGAGAATAAAAGTGATAAGTCCAATTTAGCAGGGGAAATGTAAAAGTTGTTACTGCTACCATTTCTTAAGAGGTAAGAAAAGCTGTGTAAAAAGATATCCATATTAATGAATAAATGTGAAGGACTGAACAGGAGAAATCTTAATATGGTTGGACATTACAATAGATGTGATTCCTTCCAAAATCTACAAATTTGCATGGAAGTGAAATTACTGTGAATAGGCTGGTCCTTCTATTAAAAATCTCTCTGCAGTGTATTTGTCGTTTAAAAAAATGCTAAAAGGGCTGTTCTACATATGGCATCAGTTTAATAGCTGAAATAATTAAATTAGGTTTGCAAGGTGTGGTCGTGGGTGTTGTTTTTTCTCACGTAAGTTCTAATACTGACCAGCTTCCCACAGGTGTTTAGAATCTGTCATTGGATTTTCTGCTGAGTTAGCTTTGTTAACTTTGGTGAAATTACTTTGTAGCCCCTAAAATATATAATCCAGAAAGCACATCTCTGCAGTACTTTGGAATGGCATTAAAGGCCTCCATGTGGATGAGCAATACAAAGACTAAACCTGGAAGGATATTTGTTTTTCAAATGTTATGATAATACATGCACTTCTTTATTTATTTATGTGTGATCATAGGGTAAAATAGCAAGGATTTTTTTTTTTTTTTAAAATACACATTAGAATAAACAGTAATGGGTTAGAAGACTATGCTTTCCAGTGATCTGTTTATCCCCACAGTTGCAATTTTCATGTGCTAAATTAACGCTGAGCTCTTTCTTCCCTTATTAAGCTGAAATTTCTGCATTAGGAACGGGAAAAAAAAAAAATCAATCTAGGCATTCCACTCAGTATATTTTAGAAAAGGTTTGAGATATGGTGTGATTTTATGAGATTAAAATATGAAAAAGAGTGAATTTTACCTAATGAGAGTGATTACAATAGTTCTGAAAAAGCACAGATATTGCATGATACAGCATCATGTTACATATCTCATGTGTTGAACATTTAAAGTTCTATTTTATGGATTTTATCAGCAGGGGATCTAATGTTAACCAATAGAGTTTAATAGAGTTGCTGTTGTACTTCTCTAATGGGGAGATTATAAAATTATAATTAGTGTAATCCTGCCTCTATTACATAAAATGACAAAACTGCCATTTACTTCAGGGGGAACAATATTAAGTATGCTGTCGTAATTAACTTTCTCCATCTCTCTTTCAAACTTACTCCTCCTAAATAACCATGGAGCACTTTGCAGTTGGTAGCAGAGATAAGGGACAGATTAAACCAAATAAAAGAAGCAGACGTAGTTGATATCATATAACAGAGCAACTCTAACATAGGATTGTCAGGAAGGGAGGTTAGAAAATAGGCTAAAATGAACTGAACATGAAGGGGGAATATCCTGTTTTTCACGGGCTTTGCAGCATCTCTTAGGAATTGTACTGATAAATTGTGCACAAAGATTCTTTATGTGTCTTGGTAGAGTCAGCAAACCATTTTTGTGAAAAATATAATGGATGGGGAGTGACGCTGCTGAGTAAAAAAAAAAAAAAAGAATAAAAAGAAAAGTGAGACACTGTTATTGATCACTACAGCAATGTTACTGACCCTGCTGCTAAAGTTAACATGCTATTCAGAAACCTCTATTCTGAAGCGGGTAAAAGCAAAGTTGAAACTTGCTTTCTCTGTACATGTTTAGGGAAAAATAGTTTGTAAACATAACAAAAATTTAGGAATTTGAATTTCAGTTTTACCTCCAGTTGTTAATCCAAGCGATTAATTTTCTTGCAATTCACAAAGTGAACTGCCTCCTGTGAAAAATAGTTTAAATACAAGATGCACTTAGCGACTGTGAACACTGTGATTTGGTCTTCATCACACTCACAGGAATACATTTTCTCTGATGTGCCTTATTTTTCTGTAATTGGATCTCTCTTATAATATTTGATCCATACATTTAAATGCCCAAAGTACTGCAGGATCAACGGGATATTGGAAGTACAATATCCTTCTGGGACGGAATAGCTGAAGACATATGAGGGAAAAGTCTACATGTAAATTTGTGTGCGTTTTCTCTTTTGACAAAGCCCAATTTAAATGAGTAGTAAATTGAAGAGTGGCCAAAGCAGTGACCTCTTAAACTTAGTCACTAGAGAAACTATGAGGTCAAATCACACACTGACAAGAAAACCAAGCATGGCTTTCACCTGAGGATGAATGCTCCTCTGCAAGGGGAGGGATTCTCAATGCCAACGAATATTTATGTGTTTTGTACAATTATTGTTGAATATAGAACATGAACGTTCATTAGTGCAGGAACTGGAACGCCACTTTCCCTCATCCTAGGTAAGTTTTCGAATCATTAGACTTCAAGGTCATATCCAGTCCTCGGTATAGGCAATGAATATTTCACTATACCACACAAAGTATAACAACTTCAGCAACAGAAAAAAAGGGATCTGCACTGCTTTCAAACTAAAATCTTCTAAACTCATGCATTTATTGGAGTTTTTTTCAGGTTTTTTTTTTAAAAAGCATTTGGCTTTATATGTTTATGCTCAAAATCTGATTATTGTAAAATGTCTGTTTAAATTACATGTAGTTTTTATATCTTGTTTAGCTATCAGTGTCATTATTATTTAAATATAAAAATATATCAACCATATATATCAACCATTTTTATATATTATACGTAAAGTTTAACTATTTTTTATACATATGTACAGTATATAGTCTTGGCAACATGGATACATTATGACTATGAATTCATTCAAAAATAAATTAGTTCCCTCAGCAGTTGCATTCTTTCTGAACAAACAGTGCAGGTACAAATACACCTGATTATGGGGCCAGTGTAATTGCGCATTGATTGACAACATTATTCTTGACTTTATTCAGAATCTTATATTCACAAAAATTAGCTGTGACTTTCTGCAGATCACCACTATTTTGCATTAACCTTGGCCGAGTTATTCCTCTAAAATATTTTATTTCTGTATTTCAAGATGTGATCTTCAGGTTACTTCATGTACTATATTCCAGATTTGGGGGGATTTGATAAGTATTTCAGTTTTAATATATTTACAAGAAACAATAATCATTCAATATATTCCTTCTATTTTAGTAGATTTTTCTTACAACTTTGTCTCTTCCTTTTACAAACAGTTCAGAAGTCCATATTAGTTATTGCTCCTTTTGATAATCAAATGTCCAAATAGCTTTGAAACATTTTTAACTATACTTATGCAAAAGTTACCGCCAAAAGTACATTTATGAAAATATACACACACGACTCCATTCATGTATGCTTGTATCAATGCCTATATTTAGAGATTCATTTAAAGTAGGATAAAATTAGTGAATAGTGTTTTTAGTTTCCCATCTGCACTCATAAAACTTCATATTAATGCTGCTTCTCTGTCACAGCTTCATAAAAGTTACATAGGGACAAAACATTTTGGATACAATAATAATTTGAGGAAGCTCTAACCAAGGTTTGTTTTCTAGTTTGAAAGCAGTCTGGATAAACTAAAATGCAAAATGTACATGCACCTCCTCTTTTGCTCTATTTGAAATACAGTGAAAAGTTTTTGCTTTGTTATTTCTAACCTAGCGAAAACCAAGAAGTGCTGGAAATTTTGTGAGTGTCTTTCATTAAACTAATTTCCCTTCTTTTTTATAACCCAAAGGTTTGCTTTTCAGATATGGCACCTAATATCATGTATTCCAAAACTGATGAGTGTTGTCCAATTACTTATTCTTCCACTTGAATAGTAATTGAGTTCTGCTTAAGGACTCTTACACATTGTTAGAACAAGCCTGATGGAGCTCTGCAACGTTTCTCAAGGACAGTAACAAGGCACTGTGCTTGTGAGTCTGCTCCACAGGTACACAGAGAATTATGAACCGTATTTTATTCAAGTGCCATGGACAGCTGGAGGATAAGGATCTGATTCTCCTTACACCTATTTTACAGTGGTGGAGTTGCTTATCATGTAGCTTATTGCACATCAAAAGAGAATCAGGACCTTTGTGTTTGAGGGAGCAAACTCAGAAGAGTTTTACAGGTGAAATCAAATCACTCCACCCAAACTCCATAGAAAGGTGAGATAAAGTAGAACATGGTATTGTTCTTCATGACACTACGTGTTGCTCCCAGTTATTGTTTTCTCTTCCAGTTGTCCTATGTAAACTACTCTAATGGCCCCAGATTTTCTTCCTGCCTCTTAATAATTACACTGAAATCTGCAGGATTAAATCAACCGTGTCCATTGGCTCAGAAATGGTTATTAACACAGTTAATAACAAGGGTTATTAAGGGTTATTAATATGTAATTAAATGTTTCAGATACTATTCCTCATGAAAGCTGGACATGCCTTTACTTTGCTCTTGGCTCTAAAATCATAGTGCTAAAGCTGTTTGGTTTTCCACTGGTCTTTTGACACCAGGCATTATGTCCAACAGCACATGTGCTGTCAGTCAGTCTTAAATAGAAATTGTCAGCTTTCTTCCACAGTGGGATCAGTGACCTTTCACTGCATGAAGGGGGCTGACATGACAACACACCTTCTACAATTTCTCACAATATATACTTTTTTGCTGCTACAGATGCATTGACCTTCTAATCACACACGCATGAGACTGCTGGCAGCGTAATCTGCTCACTATTTTTGTTTCCTATTGTCCTTTTAAAAAAAATTCTCTTTTTTTAAATTTCATATATATATATATATATAATCATCCAATTGTTTGCTAGGTGCTTGTACATTTATTTCTTACAACAAACATCTATCATCAGGATATATATTAATATTAATTAATAAAATTAATTTAACTTACTTGAACAATAATCTTTGCTCATGGATTGCAAAATTCTTACTTGCCCTAGTTTACAACAGAATTTTTAGCTATATGAAATGGCTTAGGTTCAAATTCTCAAACATAGATATACAGCTCCTATCTGGATATATAAACCATCATGATTTGAAAAGATTAACAACAACAACGGAGTTTAATCCAGTTACACTGGATTTTTTTAATCTGCAAGAAGTGGATGCCATGCATGTATAGATTTCAAAGGGCTCCATGCAGTTGTTTCTTTGTAAAGACTGTCTTCAGACTTCTCAGTGGCTTAGGCTAAACTGGCTTTGTTGCCCCAATGACCAAGATAAAATACCTGGAGAAGGATGGAGAAATCACTTTGCTATGTAGACAAAATAGCTTCCCCACACACCATTTTTCAAGGTAGTATCCAAAAAGACCAGCTGTGCGCCTGGTCCCATTGTCCTTGCCCCTACTCTTTGCCAGACTGACGTAGAGCCAGGTGTTACTGAGCCCGATGTTTTATTCCCTCGGTCATCCCTGACCTGCTGGAAAGGAGACTGCTGAGGATCTGTCCTATGGCCACTGCTGAGCTGGGCACTTGGCATTAGTCAGCATCAGACCCAGACGGTCTTAAAACTGTGATTTTTGCCACCCTTCCCAGGCTGGGGGGGTGTCTCAGCAGCTGCCCACACAACATGCTGAAAACTGGTGCTGGTGTTGATATGATCAGCTTCAGGAGTGGTTTTTCAGCCAAGCAAAAATGTGTCCTCTGTAGCATATAATAGGATGATTAAAAAGGAAAACTTCAGAAAGGCTCTCTTTCACTTTGAAATCATACTGGTTTTCAGTTTCTATTTGCTCCTTGTTAAAATCTGTAGAATCTTACCAGAAGAAGTCTTTCTGAGGAGGAAAATGATAGAAGACCAGTCTTCTGGGGAGAGCTATTTGGCAAAGACATATTATTCATTTATTCTGCTGTAGCCATTCACATTATCTCTTCTCATGTTTGTTGGTTTCTTTAACCATACACACAAAATTCAGCTAAGAATAGCCTGCAAAATATGAATTAGTTTTATCGACATGGTGGAAAAAAAATGACTAGTTGTCTTGTTCTGTTACACATTTCTACATTTTATGCTATATGATTATTAATCATCATCCATAAGTGTGGCTCTTTCCATAGTCATCATGTATTTGTTACTCCTATTCATGCACTTTCAGGTGGTCACTTCTCTAGTCAAATATTCAGCCCACCTGCCCAACTTAGATTTGCAGGTTTTTGCATCATTGGTTCTGATTCTTACTCAGGAGAGAGTGTTTTGAACAGGAATGGCCCAAATAAATTATTTTAAACAACTTATATAATTCTGGAAATAGCATTTAGATTCTCGTGACTGGCCAGTGATTTGTCACTGCCATTTATCAAATATTTAAGAAATGGCTCTTGTCAAGATATTTTATGACACAACAGAGAATCTAAAGGAGCAGAATTTGAAGTGACACTTCAATTTGCAATGTACAATTGTACTGGTTTTGGTTGGGACAGAGTTAAGTTTCTTCACAGTAGCTGGCACGGGGCTATGTTTTGGATTTGTGCTGACACCAGTGCTGCTAACACAGGGATGTTTTGGTTCCTGGTGAGCAGCGCTCACACAGAGCCAAGGCCTCTTGTGCTCCTCACACCCCCACCAGCCAGTGGGCTGGGGGTGCACGAGGGGTTGGGAGGGGACACAGCCAGGACAGCTGACCCCAACTGACCAAAGGGATGTTCCATACCATATGGTGTCATGCTCAGCAATTAAAGCTGGAGGAAGAAGGAGGAAAGAGGACGTTCAGAGTTACAGAGTTTGTCTTCCCAAGTCACTGTTACACACGTGATGGAGCCCTGCTTTCCTGGAGATGGCTGAACCCCTGCCTGCCCGTGGGAAGCTGTGAAAGAATTCCTTGTTCTGCTTTGCTTGCATGTGTAGCTTTTGCTTTACCTATTAAACTCAACCCACAAATCTTCTCACTTTTACCCTTCCGATCCTCTCCTCCATACCACTGGGGTGAGGAGTGAGCGAGTGGCTGGGTGGGGCTGAGCTGCCTAATGGGGGTTAAACCATGACATAAAGATGTCCCAAAACTTTAACTGGATAATGCTGATGCCTATTTTTCACTTGCTTGAGGAATTTATTTGTCATCTGCCATCTTTGAAACCACTCATATTTTTGCCAAGTTTTGCTAGAGCCAGAAAAGTTTCTGGGTGCTATTGTTTCCAATCAAGCTGCCACACTTAGAGGATGAACGGGACGTGCACAAATGTGTGCTGGAGAATCTGTCATATGTAAGATATGAGCTATGTTCTCTTTTCTGGTGTGTAAATACCCCTTATTAAATGTTACATTTTATCAGGATTTATTTTGTTTGCTTGGGGTTTAGGGGCAGTGAGGGAGGGAAACATCTTTCCTGCATTTTCTCAGCCATCATTTTTTCTGAAAAAGCTTTATCCTTATTAGAACTAAAGCTTCTTTATTCCTCTACAGCTCTGTAGAGGTTTCTTAACATAAAAGACATTCCTATTTTCAATTTATTATTGTTCCTGTACTATCTGCTATTGATTTTTCTCTTATTTTAAACTTTTTTTTTCTTACATGCAAAGTCATTTTTCAGCTTCAGGGGAGCAATTCAGCCAAACATTTTTTTGGTGGATAATTCCAAGTATAACATTAGGATTTTTTGCTGAACCTGTCCTTAGCGTATTTTTTTAAAATTCTCCATTATTTCTTCTACAAGCTTTTTACTGTGTTATTTCAGTACTTGTTTTGCTTCCTTTTGGGAATATCTAATTTGGCTAATCATGGTTTCTTTCTATTCATATACACTATCCTTAGAGAGGCCCTGATTCAGGAGTTTTCATAAATGAGTACCAAACTTACACTAAACTAAACTGCTAAACTATATGATTGCACAAACTAGACATTTATGAATCAAGGCTGCAGTTTTATAATTTCTGATTTAAAGATGCCTCTGGTCATTCCATTTTTTACAATCTTCTATCCAGCTGTGACTATGGATATCAAATTTTGTTGCCTTTACTTTCCTTGGTGCTTTTTTATATTCCCTTTTTAAAATTAACAGCATTTCTAAAGGATTTTCTTGAATGCATTTATAAATATTTTTATTGTATTTTATTAGCACAGTACCTAGTATTCTGGAGTCCAAGATGGAACAACGTTGAATACTTGTCTTTGTTCAATTACTTTGGCCGTGAATATTTGCACAATAAGATTATTCTGTATCTAACGTACGCTGATACTTCTATAACCTGATTTGTTTTTTAAATGTATTTATTTATTTTTGGGAGGGGGGGTGGGTGGTCCTGGTTTAAAAGATGGAGGCTTTAAGGCATATATGATTGTCCTGGTTCTGGCAAGGATAGAGTTAATTTCCCAAGGAGCCAGGACAGGTGAGCCAAGCTGGCCGGGGGCTATTCCATACCATGTGACATCATGCTCACCATCAAAGGGGGCTAGTCGGGTAGGTGAGGGGCTGTGTGGTTTCCCGATTCCAGGACGGGCTGAGTGTCTGGTAAATTGTTCTCTATTATCACCCATTGTTACTATCTGTTATCAGCACTGTTGTTGATTGTTTTTCCCTCTCCCTTCTTGTCCCAGTAAACTGCCCTTATCCCAACCCTCGAGGCTTTCCCCTTGTTTTTTCCCCCTTCTCCTCCCCGTCCCGCTGGGGAAGGGGTGAGTGAGTGGCCGCGTGGTGCTCAGCTACCGGCTGGGCCTAAACCACGTCAGTCCTTTTTGGCGCCCAATGTGGGGCCCGAGGGGTTGTGATAAGGACAAGTCTGACCCAAGTGTGTTAAAGGAAAATTCTCATAAGAATTTATGATGTTATTGAAACAGTCACTGGTCATAATGACGTTCTGTTTGGTCACATGGGTCTGTTTTGTAAACCCGTGTTTACTCTATGTAATCCCTGCAGTGCTGTTTATCACCTCTGGGAGAGGGGTTCCTGCTCTCATGTTGTTGTATTGTGTGATAATGACTTATGATAAGATATCATCGACAGTCATGGGTCTGAGCTGGTACTTGTATGTAACATTTCGGTCAGGCCCGTACCTCAGTCAATATCTTTCAGAATTGATTAATAATTGCACCCTATCTATGGGGAAGATGGGGGGTGGGTACCTTCTCCCACTCTTTCACCTCCCCTTTTCCTTTTTGGTTGGTCACGACAATTTTTGAGAATTTTGAATACCCTTGGAATGTTCATGCCAGTATATTCCTATTGCTAGGTCTCCTGAATGTTTTCCAACTCCTGTTCAGGGTTAGCAAAAATTGTTTCAAGAATGTTACCCAGGGATATTCCCCAAGGCTGAATGGTCAGGGCTGGCATGGCATGTGGGAGAGTATGGGCGGGTATCTAGAGACCTTTTCACCCCCAATGGTTTGGAGCTTCACCCCTGAACAATTGCAAGACCCTGATAAAATGGTAGAATATTTGAAAGGAAAATGCTGTGGGGATTCTAAGGAGACACAACTTACTGCGCTGTGCTGGGCCCTGGCCACAATCTATCAAACACTGCTTGACAGTAGACAGCACCATCCAGAGGGAGAGAGCGGACCCACAGGCACTGCAGCTGCCCAGGCCCCCGCAACAGGCACTGCAGCTGCCTAGGCCCCCACAACAGGCACTGTAGCCAAGCCAAAAGATCAACCCATACCAGTATCAGTCGCCTCTATACGCAAAAAGAAATACACAAAGAAATCGGTTCGCATCGTGAGAGATGATGATGAACCGGGGCCATCACGAGAAGAAGAAGAGCCAGAACCAGAAGTGATCACCTGATCTCTGTCCCTGAGTGAGCTGCAAGATATGCGGAAAGATTTCAGCCGCCTTCCAGGGGAGCACATTATTACCTGGCTGCTCCGCTGCTGGGATAACGGGGCCAGTAGCCTGGAACTGGAGGGCAGGGAGGCCAAGCAGCTAGGATCCTTGTCTAGAGAAGGGGGCATTGACAAGGCAATTGGGAAGAAGGCACAGGCCCTTAGCCTCTGGAGGCGCCTCCTGTCAAGTGTGAGGGAAAGGTATCCTTTCAGCGAAGATGTCGTATGTCGGCCAGGCAAGTGGACCACCATGGAGAGAGGTATCCAATATCTGAGGGAATTAGCTGTGCGGGAGATGGTTTATTATGATCCAGACAATGCACAGTTGCCCACAGACCCTGATGAAGTCCAGTGTACCCGACCCATGTGGCGAAAATTTGTGCGAAGTGCACCATCATCGTACGCCAACTCACTGGCAGTAATTGACTGGAAGAGTGAAGAGGCACCCACAGTGGATGAAGTGGCTGGCCGACTCTGGCAATATGAAGAGAGCCTTTCTTCCTCCCTCATCTCAGCTGTGGAGAAACTGTCCCAGGACGTCCGGCAACTCAAAGAGGATATATCTTACTCCCCACCTGCACAGACCCATATTTCAGCTGTTAGGAGTAAGCATTTTTCTGCTCCAGAGAGGGGATATGGAGCATACACACCACGAGGTGACCTGTGGTTTTTCCTGCGTGACCATGGAGAAGACATGAGGAAATAGGATGGGAAGCCTACTTCAACCCTGCAGGCATGCGTACATGAGCTACAAGGCAAGACAGCTGTAAGAAGGGACTTTTCCAGAAAGGATGCTGCTCCAGTTTCCACCGGGCAGCCCCCCAGATCAAGTGGAAGGCCAGATCGCACTTATGACCCTCTTGAAGGGACTTCTAAGTCCTTTTTGCAAGAGGTGAGCAGTGACTATGACGAGCAGGATTAGAGGGGCCCTGCCTCCAGCCAGGTGGAGGAAAGGGACAATAGGGTTTATTGGACTGTGTGGATCCAATGGCCTGGCACATCAGACCCACAAGAGTACAAGGCCCTAGTGGACACGGGTGCACAGTGTACCCTAATGCCGTCGAACTATGAAGGGATGGAACCAATATCTATTTCTGGTGTGATGGGGGGATCCCAACAGTTGACTCTGCTGGAGGCTGAAGTAAGTCTAACCGGGAATGAGCGGCAAAAGCACCCCATTGTGACTGGGCCGGAGGCTCCATGCATCCTGGGCATAGACTACCTCCGGAAAGGGTATTTCAAAGACCCAAAAGGTTACAGGTGGGCTTTTGGAATAGCTGCCTTGGAAGCAGAGGAAATTGAACCATTGTCTAGTTTGCCTGGTCTCTCGGAGGACCGTTCTGTTGTAGGGTTGCTGAGGGTTGAAGAGCAACAGGTGCCAATTGCTACTACGACTGTGCACCGGCGGCAATACCGCACCAGCCAAGACTCCCTGGTTCCCATCCACAAGCTAATTCGTCAACTGGAGGGTCAGGGAGTGATCAGCAGAACCCGCTCACCCTTTAACAGTCCCATATGGCCAGTGCGGAAGTCCAATGGAGAGTGGAGGCTGACAGTAGACTATTGTGGCCTGAATGAAGTCACACCGTCAATGAGTGCTGCTGTCCCAGATATGCTGGAACTTCAACATGAACTGGAGTCAAAGGCAGCCAAATGGTATGCCACAATTGATATAGCTAATGCATTTTTCTCGATCCCTTTGGCAGCAGAGTGCAGGCCACAGTTTGCCTTCACTTGGAGGGGCATCCAGTACACCTGGAATCGACTGCCCCAGGGGTGGAAACACAGCCCTGCCATCTGCCATGGACTGATCCAGACTGCACTGGAAAAGGGTGAAGTCCCAGAGCACCTGCAATACATTGATGACATCATTGTATGGGGCAACTCAGCAGAGGCAGTTTCTGAGAAAGGGAAGAAAATAATCCAAATCCTGCTGCAGGCTGGCTTTGCCATAAAACGAAGTAAGGTGAAGGGGCCTGCACAGGAAATCCAATTTTTAGGCATAAGTTGGCATGATGGGCAGCGTCAGATCCCTATGGATATTAACAAAATAGCAGCCATGTCCCCACCAACCAACAAAAAGGAGACACAGGCCTTCTTAGGTGTTGTGGGTTTCTGGCGAATGCACATTCCAAATTACAGTCTGATAGTAAGCCCTCTCTACCATGTAACCCGGAAGAAGAATGATTTCAAATGGGGCCCTGAGCAATGACAAGCTTTTGAACAAATTAAACAAGAAATAGTTCATGCCGTAGCTCTTGGGCCAGTCCGGGCAGGACCAGATGTAAAAAATGTGCTGTACACCGCAGCCGGGGAGAATGGCCCTACCTGGAGTCTCTGGCAGAAAGCATCAGGGGAGACTCGAGGTCGACCCCTGGGGTTTTGGAGTCTGGGATACAGAGGATCTGAGGCCCGCTACACTCCAACGGAAAAGGAGATATTGGCAGCCTACGAAGGGGTTCGAGCTGCTTCAGAGGTGATTGGCACTGAAGCACAGCTCCTCTTGGCACCCCGACTGCCAGTGCTGGGTTGGATGTTCCAAGAGAGGGTTCCTTCTACACATCACGCAACCGATGCTACATGGAGTAAGTGGGTTGTATTGATCACACAACAGGCTTGAATAGGAAACCCCAGTCGTCCAGGGATTCTGGAAGTGATCACAGACTGGCCAGAAGGGAAAGGTTTCGGAATGTCGCCAGAGGAGGAGGTGACACGTGCTGAAGAAGCCCCACCGTATAATAAACTAACAGAAGATGAGAAACCATATGCCCTCTTCACTGATGGGTCCTGTCGCATCGTGGGAAAGCATCGAAGGTGGAAGGCCGCTGTATGGAGTCCTACACGGCGAGTTGCGGAAGCTGCTGAAGGAGAAGGTGAATCGAGCCAGTTTGCAGAGGTGAAAGCCATCCAGCTAGCCTTAGACATTGCTGAAAGAGAAAAGTGGCCAACACTGTACCTCTATACCGACTCATGGATGGTGGTCAATGCCCTGTGGGGGTGGTTACAGCAGTGGAAGCGGAGCAACTGGCAGCGTAGAGGCAAACCCATCTGGGCTGCCCCATTGTGGCAAGATATTGCTGCCCGGCTAGAGAAGCTGGTTGTAAAGGTACGTCATGTAGATGCCCACGTACCCAAGAGTCGGGCCACTGAGGAACATCAGAACAACCAGCAGGTAGATCAGGCTGCCAAGATTGAAGTGGCTCAGGTGGATTTGGACTGGCAGCATAAGGGTGAATTATTTCTAGCTCGGTGGGCCCATGACACTTCAGGCCATCAAGGAAGAGATGCGACATATAGATGGGCCCGTGATCGAGGGGTGGACTTGAGCATGGACGCCATCTCACAGGTCATCCATTAATGTGAAACATGCGCCATAATCAAGCAAGCCAAGCGGGTAAAGCCTCTGTGGTATGGAGGACTGTGGTTGAAATATAAATATGGGGAAACATGGCAAATCGACTACATCATGCTCCCGCGAAGCCGCCAAGGCAAGCGTTATGTTCTTACAATGGTGGAAGTAACCACTGGGTGGCTAGAAACATATCCTGTGCCCCATGCCACTGCCCGGAACACTATTCTGGGTCTTGAAAAGCAAGTCCTGTGGCGACATGGCACCCCAGAGAGAATCGAATCAGACAATGGGACTCATTTTTGGAACAACCTCATAGACACCTGGGCCAAAGAGCATGGTATTGAGTGGGTGTATCACATCCCCTATCATGCGCCAACCTCTGGGAAAGTTGAAAGCTGCAATGGGCTGCTAAAAACCACCCTGAGGGCAATGGGTGGTGGGACCCTCAAACACTGGGACACACATTTAGCAAAGGCCACCTGGTTAGTTAACACTCAGGGATCTGCCAATCGAGCTGGCCCTGCCCAATCAAAATTTCCATGCCCAGTAGAAGGGGATAAAGTTCCTGTAGTGTGCATGAAGAATATGTTGGGTGAAACAGTTTGGGTCATCCCTGCTTTAGGCAAAGGCAAGCCCATCTGCGGGATTGCTTTTGCTAAGGGACCAGGGTGCACTTGGTGGGTGATGAGAAAGGATGGGGAAGTCTGGTGTGTACCCCAAGGGGATCTGATTTTGGGTGAAAATAGCCAATAAATTAAATTGTACGATGTTAATAGCTATACACTGTATTAATAGTATAACCATAAGAATCACCCAAAACTAATGAAGGATGGACTTTGGAACTGACTTCAACTGGTGCCCACAAACTTCATCGAAAATTACATCTGTGACCTCCAGACTGCAAGCATGGACCATACTAGATACACCAGCCATGAGAAATACTCCGGATGCAGCATGCAACAATCCAGCAGCACGCACCATTGTTCCTACTCTGAGACACTGTAATGGCAGATGGAATGCAAATCCATGGTCTAAATGAACTCAATGGACACTTTATAGAGCGATGGCCCATGGAGTAGGAGAATGGTGTCAGTGAAATAATCTGGGCATGATGTAGATGGTATGGAATAAGGGGTGGATAATGTCCTGGTTCTGGCAAGGATAGAGTTAATTTCCCAAGGAGCCAGGACAGGTGAGCCAAGCTGGCCGGGGGCTATTCCATACCATGTGACATCATGCTCACCATCAAAGGGGGCTAGTCGGGCAGGGGTGGGGCAGTGCGGTTCAGGGACGGGCTGAGTGTCTGGTTGGTCGGTTGTTGGTTTGGTAAATTGTTCTCTATTATCACCCATTGTTACTATTTGTTATCAGCACTGTTGTTGATTGTTTTTCCCTCTCCCTTCTTGTCCCAGTAAACTGCCCTTATCCCAACCCTCGAGGCTTTTGCCGTTGTTTTTTTTCCCCTTCTCCTGCTGGGGAAGGAGTGAGTGAGAGGTGCGTGGCGCTCAGCTGCCGGCTGGGCCTAAACCACATCAATGATCTACCCATTTCTGGGTTTCTTCAACAGTATAATTATAGACCTGTGGTTCATCCAGTTCTGGCATGTTAATGGAGTGAACTATCACATCAAAAAGAGTATATATTGTTGGGCTATTTTCAGTGTGGGTATCCTCCTACTAGAAATAATCTCCCTGAGTTTTGATAGGTAATTTTAAGATGGTTCACTTCATAAGTATATAGATTTTTTTTTTGGTAACTGCAGAAAAATTATCTTATTGCTCCCAATAAATATACAGAATATTCATAAATTTATATAGTATCTGAAAGTCAAGATTCAGTGTGCCCTTGTGGCCAAGAAGGCCAATGGCATCCTGGGGTGCATTAAGAGTGTGGTCAGCAGGTCGAGGGAGGTTATCCTCCTCCTCTACTCTGCCCAGGTGAGGCCACATCTGGAATATTGTGTCCAGTTCTGAGCTCCCCAGTTCAAGACAGACAAGGAACTACTGGAGAGAGTCCAGCGGAGGGCTATGGGGATGATGAGGGGACTGGGGCATCTCTTTGTTGAGGAAAGGCTGAGAGAGCTGGGTCTGTTTAGCCTGGAGAAGAGAAGACTGAGAAGTACTTATAAATATCTAAAGGGTGGGTGTCAAGAGGAAGGGGCCAGACTCTTTTCAGTGGTGCCCAGTGACAGGACAAGGGCCAATGGGCACAAACTGGAACACAGGAAGTTCCATCTCAATATGATGAAAAACTCCTTCACTGTGAGGGTGACCGAGCACTGGAACAGGCTGCCCAGGGAGGTTGTGGAGTCTCCTTCTCTGGAGATATTCAAAACTTTCCTGGATGTGATCCTGTGCAACCTGCTCTAGGTGATCCTGCTCTACCAGGGGGGTTGGACTAGATGATCTCCAGAGGTCCCTTCCAACCCCTACCCTTCTGTGAGTCTGTGATAGTATCTCATCAGCACTACTGTCATTGCAGACTTCAGAGAGGCAATCCTATGTAATTGTCCAAGAACCGAGTCAGTAGAAGCAATTAATCTACTAATAATGTCAGTAGTTAAGGTCTTTTAAAATGGATCCCAGACCTCCAGAGGAATAAATATCAATGTTTAATACCCCTTCATCCTACACTAATAAATTTCCTGTAACAAAAAGTGGAGGATGATCAAATTAGTCTGTAGGTCAACTTTGGACCAGCAAACTAATGCAAATCTCTCATTAAGCAGATGCCTACCAGCTTTCAGGATTAGGACGTTATAATAATATTTCGTTTTGGTAGGTAGGTTTGAATAACTTTTTTCAGTCACAAGCTTTTTGTCCTCCTAGACTGTGAATGATTTTCAAAAGTATTTACTATCTGCAGTAATAAAAGTTTGGGGATTTTCTAGTTAAATGGGCATAAGGATCTAAAAGTAAAAAAAGATTTGTTTTTTGAATTCTTCTTATAAGCTCCACAGTGAAAGTGACACTATTTACAAGTTTAAATTATTATCCAGTGACATAAAAACTAGAGCTTTACTATGACCTGCTCATAGCTTGGAAAGAATAAACCCTTTCAGATAGAGTTGTGCTTCATTGTACAAATCCCTATTACTGCAGAGATTATACATTGGTTGCACATAGGTTTACAATAGCAATTAATTGCACAGATCAGAATATTTTCTAAAAGAGAAAGGAACAAAGAAATCTTTCTTTATAGGCCTTAAATGCTAAATACATTATTTTAATGGTATCCTCAGAATCCATCCATTCAGTTTAAGATTCTGGCAATTTATGGACCAATAGCCATTTCTAAATAACCGAGTTTAAAAAAAAAAAATAAAAAAAATCATAAACTGCAAAATTACTCTGGGGCCACAAAAAACTAATGACAGGACAATCGAGATTCAAGGAGATAGTTTAAGTGCTAACATTTTATTTTTTCCTTTGCTGGCAGATGCTTTAAAAGACCTCTCCATCCAGCACTGCTACTGCCACTTGCTAAACACCTCACAGCTATTTCAAATTTTAACAGAAAAGTTAATATTTTAAATTGTTCCAGTTCAATTTCTTGAATTAGAATGGGAAGACATCCACCACTAACAGTATCGTTCTCTCTTTCATCTTCTTCCTTTTTTATACATTAAGATATGGGGATAAAAAGTTAGAACAGGAGAGCTCTTGCTGCCCATCTTCTAATTTAAGTAGTGCTCACTGTTTTTTTTCTTTAGCGGTTCTTTTCCTGCAGGTCTGTTTTAAGATTGTTATGGGCTTGTTATTATTCTTTTCTGCTGATGTTATGACTCTCATGCTCTGGCATCAGGAGGGATTTTTGTTTTCCAAACTGGGAGAAGACCTTTTGGCAGCATTAGGAATTGGAGTTTGTTTAAAGGGTAGAGAACGGAGAAAAACCTTGGAGAAATACTTGCTTTGTCACAAATTATAGCTGATGTGCTGTGAGATACAAGAGATAAAGGAAACCATGAGGTTTTATTGATAAATATTATTATGTAAAGAAGAAAGGGAGAGCCAATGATTCTGCAGGTAAAGAAGATTTCAAAATGAGCAAAATTCTCTGAGTGGCATGATAATATGATGTATTACTTATTATCTGGGGACACAGCTAACCACTATATCATCCATAAATGCATACATGAGGGTTTGAGACATAAAGGGTGAAAGGGCATGTTACTTTTCCTCACTCTTCAGCTGTCGTTATGGGCTGCCATTGCATCCATTTACCTATGTTTCACTTTAATGAGTGCACAAAGATGAGTAAGACAACTGAATGGAGGCTACGGTACTGTAGATAAAGAACAAGGTACTTGAAACTTTGTGTTAAAAATAACCAAAGAAAGGATTTATGTTATTACTTGTGGTGGATCAGATCTTGTCTATTAACCATGGGTGGTAAAGTGCTACAACCAAAAAAACAAATCTGACCTGGTTAATAGGATTATTACTATGGCCCTTCATAAATTGCCTTTTGCCCATTCTTGTACCTTTCACTCTTTTCTGTTTGCTGTATCTGTAGTACTACCAGATCCATTTCTTATTCCTCTGTTACAGCATTCTACTTTTTTCTTAAAATTCTTTATTGCTTATTTAGAATTCACTTGAAATTTGATGCTCACACCAAGACTGGAAACATTTAGAATATGCTAGTGTACTGGAATTGGCCAATATTTATTTCTATCTCTAAACAAATATACAGTAGTGAGTCTGGTTTTTTCCTTTTTCAACTCAATCAAGATTTCCTCTGTAACACAGGTGAAGAAACTCTACTTAATACGTGGGAAACTGGCCCAATTTTGACACTGATAAGTAAATGAGTGAGCCAGTTCTATATACTGTCAAGCATGCTGCAGCAAGAGACGGCCTCAAAGGCAACATGTCAGAGGAGTGCTTTGTTAAGTTTAGATGCTGAGAGGAATTTAAAAACTAGTAGGAAAAAGCAGCCTAGCAGCAGTCTACTACTATGTCTCTTGCTGCCTCTTTTCCAGTTTGTCTCTATGAAGAGGCACTAGCAGAATGTCTTTGTTTCACCAATGCAGACATTGAGCCATTTTCAGTCTTGCTTTCCAGCTCCCAGAGCTGCATGAGAAGCAGCTGGGCAGACAGGGAAAAGGAGAAGCACTTCTACCAGCAGTAACTGGTGGCTTGCTTACAGAAGTATTTTGTGCATCTCTGGAGCCAGACTGTGAGTGATCTGGAGTCACACGCTTTTGCAAAATATTGGCTATCAACACTTGTAAAGACCCAATTTTACATTCTCTCTGAAATTATTGGATTTTTAGTGTGTCCTTCCATTGCTCAGACCCAGAGCAGATTTATTGTTAGAGGTTAAAAGAGCTTGCAAGCAGATAGGATTTGCAATATGCCATTTCAACAGACTCCTCAGCCATTCAGTATCGAGGGGCTGAAGTGCTGATGCTGCTCCTTGTTTTCTGAGCTATAACTTACTCTTTCTACCCGGTGTCTCTTAGAGTTTTTGTACCACCTCCTGCAGTAGATTTGAACACAATAGCTTCAGCTGAAACAAAATTACTATGAAAATGAAAAAGGAAGCACCAGAGTTGAAACAAAATGGGACAGAAAATTTTTATTCCACTATAGGTTATATGTATTTGAACTTGCGTAATGTACTTAAAGAGGGATTCATAGAAGCTCATTACTTCCCTTGATACTATAAAATACACATCTTAGACTTAGAAATACTCAGATACTGAACAATGAGAACCACCAGCTACCTTGAATGCACTGCAAATAACTATCTAAATGATTCTTCAAATCCAGCCGATATAAAAACATTCTCATTTGTTAGCAAGAGAAGACTGAGACACCTGCTTATATAACATCTACATGTGTTTGAGAATTTCATTTGTATTTCTTCGTGTCTCAGACTGCCAGTTAAAACCAACCCAAATAGACAAGAAGAACACAGCAAAATAGGAGCATTCAGGCTGTGTAGTGTAGAATAATGAAAGCAATTTAGATACATCTGGGATAACACCACATTAACTGCATTAGTGAAGCATTTTCTCCCATAACATAATCTGTCAATGGTCTTCTCTAACTGACAGAATAAAACTTCTTGTCAATTTTATTTTTGCATATCCATATTTTCTCTAACAATGGCTTTTCTTCTTTGTGAATTTATGCATTATATCACAATCTGCACTCACTGCTTCATTATGAAAATTCAGACCATTCACATGCCTTTCATCTGTGGTCTTTCACCATGCATATTCAGAGAGCTCTTCTATACATGCCTCTACAACCTGCTTTGAGACATAGACAGAATCACTGTTCCTCTGGTGGGAGAATACACGGCCTTTGCAGAGGTAAATACATAAGGATATCTGACCATTGGAAGGAGAAAAAACAGATGCCAGGTTATAGTTTTGCCTTCCTTGTTCATGGGTAGGCTGGAAAGCTAGGCACAACATATTACGTCCCTTGTGTTAAACCTCCAGCTATACTCTAAAGCAATGGCTGGAAACAGCTAACATAAATCTGCTCAGAAGCAGGAAGTCAAGATCTCTGCGCAATCCAGACGTGAGGCAAAGAACTGTCTCTGCAGCCAAGAGGAGCAAAGGAGGACTGAGAGGAGAGTCAAGCAGGGAACAGGCTGAGGAGTGCTGCCTCTTCACAAGCTCTAAAGATCTGCCCTCAAGGCCCTTAAATACTTTGAATTCTTTGGCAGAAATCAATCATGGTCAGCTCCTGACATTCCCCCATACACTTAATCTAGTGGCTTTGGAGAATCCTTGCAGATGACTGTAAAAATAGCAGGCTGGTAGATTCTGAAAAGCTGAGGCTCTTCTGCCCCTTTTCAATGATGCTTCACTGTAAAGGCAATACTGGCAACTCCAGTTCATCACATCGGTATTGCTTACAGATCATTCCTGTCTTTCTCATCCCTCTTCTTGACCTCTAGGACATATATCTCTATTGCTATGAGTAAAAAAAAAGTCATGCAGCTGGCAAAGATCTGCAGAAATATTAGCCAAAATTGGGATGTCATGCCAGTTAGTTCTTCCAATAACATGTTTGCAACACAACCAGTGTGAGGCATGCCCTGAAAGAAAGCATAAAATGCTATGCATCAAGAAAATGCCATTGGGAAAGATCTGCAGCTGTGAGCAGTAATTGGTAAAGTGCTGTCATCAAACCCCACATGGTCACATATGCAAAGGGAGACTCATAGCACATCAAGTGTAAAATGAAAGCTGTGATACAAGCAGACATGAAGCCAAAGGAATATTGGTCAATATGCTGAAGCTGCTGGCCGAAGACAGATCTGTTCAGCAGCCTCCAAAATGTTTGTGACTTTGAAAATAAAAGGAGAAAACTGGAAAAAAGAAAATCAATTGTTCTAGTTAATGGGAAAAGCTGATGTAGAGAAATATTCTACAGAAATGAGGTGCAGATGCTGGAAAGATGGATCATTATCAATGAGTAATATCACAGTGTCAGTGCTCTCACAAGCATGAAAATTATATACATCATCACTAATCCCTATGGATTTATTATGTCACATGATCAGTCTACATTCCTCCATCTCCATCAGGCAAAGGCTGTGGACACTAACCAATAAAACTGATGTCCTTCAGTCACAGTGAATGGATGAATGAGGAACACAGATCAGTAACATCATGGAGTATAATGGTGGATTAGTAGGCTAAGACACATGAAATATGTGCTGGTATAAAACATTAAACTAATTATGAAGAGTGGTTCTGCACAGCCAACACCAGATGCTTTGATTCTGGCTACTAATCTGTTTGAAACACAAGGCTATGCCACATATAAGTGTGGTCCTGCACATTGGCACAGTGCCCAGAGAGACAGCGAACCTGCGGTAGAATGGTGAGAGTAAAAATTTCTAGCTTTAAACAGTAGTCACAGATATTTCCCTCCCTCTTAATTCATTCTCCTATATGTTGAACAAAACTGAGGCTGTATCCCTAAAGAAAAGAGTTACTCAGATTTGGGGAAGAAGGAAAAAGATCATAGATACCAACTGGTCCTCTGGCATTTCAGGCATCATTTTGCCTCCCAGCAGAGAGAGGGAAGTAAGATTTGGGACATACGTGAGATCCCTAAGTGGCCACAGGTAGGGCTCATTTTTCCTTGGCTGAGTCAAGGAATGAAGATTAACTGAATGTCTTGAAAATCTCTGGTTCAGTGATAACTAGGTATAGTTTTCTAGTCTGCATATTCTCTTGGACAGGGACCAACTACTTGGGAATTTTTGTGTTTAGGCATAAATCAGCACAATGTGACTTTTGGGAACATTCTACTACACAGAAAGGACAAGAGAATCCAGTTACTTGAAAGTGCAAATACTTTGGTTCTTCATGGTTATTCATGGTTATTCCTTGATGATATATCACACCACGTATTCAAGGCTGCCTGGTCAAAACCAGTGAAATTTGCATGGTTTTGTAGGCAAAAACCAGAATGTAATTTCTAATATTACCTAAATGAATTACATGCTTAGCTGTAGTGGTAAACGGTGAAAACTACTTGAGTGATTTTTTTTTTTTTCACATCTTGTTCTGAGACTACACTCTGCAGGAGAAGATCCACCACTGCTAATAAATAAAGCAATAGTTTTAACTTTGAATAGACTCAAGTAAAAGCAACGAGTGCAATACTGAATCATATTCCACAAAGGCTCATGCTTTGCTTAGATCTAGCTTTTAAAATAATTAAAAATATTACACTGGTATTTGAATACATCATCCTTCTTTCTTTCCTGTTCACTTTCTTCTTGGATACTTTCAAATCTTAGTTTTCTTGCCTCCTGCAGCACATACAGAGAGAATTAAGACAGAAGCCTGCATTTTTGTCTATGGTATTATATCAGATGAACTGGTGTATTTAAGTGCATTTAGTGTTATGAAATGCCTTGGGTTCACCCTTTTGCAGGTGACCAGAACAGGGATTAGACATCCTGTTTTGATGATTTACTTGAAAAGCAGCTGGGCTTTGTATTCGGGTGAATGTCAACCTTTCTGTCTTACCTTGATACTTCTTTACGCTTGCATGGCCGGCAACCAAAGGAACAAAAAGAATTGGGGAGATTTGACCTATATCTCTGAAAAGTAACAGAACCTAAAAACAAGAACCTTCTGATTCTGGCTTAGAGCATTTCTTCTACTAGCTCCCTGCAATCCAATTAAAAAAAAATAAAAAAATAAAAAATTGAGGACTCCACAGTTTGTTTGAATTAAGCTCATTGTCTGATGAGAAGCTCTGACTAAGCAATTGTAAGAATACAGCTCATTGTCTGATGAGAAGCTCTGACTAAGCAATTGTGGGAACACAGAGTGTATTTAAGAAAACTGTTTCTCTTGTAGATTAATCAAGGGAAAGTTTCATGGTTCAACCACTCTGCACTTGTTTTCCTGTGATTTGCAGAAAGAGAAGATCATAGAAGACTTTTTTTTTCCTTTAAAGAACATACCTACTAGATTACATTTACAATTTTATTTTTATTTAACTGCCATTCATCACCATTTACTATGCAGCACGCACCATGTCAAGAGTTTTAATTCAGACCCCATGTTTCCTGTATATTTACTATGACGTATTGATAAGGTCTGTTTTACTGACTTTTTGAGAAGTGCAACCGTATGGTACCTTTTCTATGTAATTTTTCGGCACTTTGCTTTGATTTAAGGTTCTAGGGACATTACAGTTTTCAGAGTGAAATCTCTGATATAGACTGCTAGTCTGTATCTTCCCTTACCTCAATTTATTCTCTTTACCCTCAGGTTTTTGATTATTCTGGTGCTTTTGGGGGCTGGTATTTGCTTTCTTAAGTCCTGTTAATATAACTGTGTGAAAATTTGAACATTTCTCTTGATATTCCTCAAATTACTGGTAAAGCTTCCCTACATTTGTTTCTCTTCCACACACTCTTTTTTTCTTTTTTTTTTCCTGTGACTGCTGCTTTTTAGTGCCAGCCATAACATATACAATGTGTAATCTCGTTAAAACCACTTTATTTTATGCAACTAGTCCAGTGATCTGAATTGCCTAATACGTGCTAGTCTTTTCAGGTCTAGGTTGCATCTTCTACTGGTAACACTGGAGAAGCGGAGGGACTGCAGAGTTTGTGAGAAGAGCAAGAAATCTGTGTATGTCTGAGGTGGCAAGGGCAAGGCTGCAAGCCAGCTGAGTTGTTTCGGAGAGCCGGGTCCTTGACTTACTTCTTGTGCCTAGGTATGATGATCCAGACAAAAGTCAGTGATCACACCCAGCTTTTTCCTCAGGATCCCAGCCAGAGTTCAGGGTGGAACTATTCTGTGGGTTAATCAGGGCAAGAAGGCCGTTACTCACCCTGGGACCTATTATGCATTGCTGCTGGGGAATTTCAAATGAGGCAAGAGATTGCAGGAAAATAAAGGTCTCACTATGAATGCAGCTGGATCTTGCCTTGGGAAACTGGAGTTTATTCCTATCTATGACATGGAATGATATTTTATGTTATCAGATCACTTCAGCCCAACTTTTCTAACTTGCATACGAGGTTCGTTATTTCTCTGGTTTCTTATGTGCAGAAGTGTTTACGAATCAGAGCTAAAATTGTAGTCAATAAAGTCATACTTTAAACATGAAAAGTGCTATCTAATGCTAGGAATGCTGAAAAATCAGTTTCTAGCCACTTCTCAAACTTGACATGCAAAATCAATTGATACTTTTGACCTTAAACTCCCTGTGATCCAGTAACACCTCTTTAAAATGTATATAATACCAAATACATTCCCATCATTTTAGAGGGGTGAAAGGTGTTGAAAATAAACTGGTATTTGGGAAGCCAGCACATAGTAGAAATGTGTGAATTACATTTCTGGTTTTGGAATAGTGTTTGAAGAGTGTGCCACTAATAATACCTAAACTACACATAGAAAATAAAGAGAAATAAAAAATTGAAAAGCTTTTCATAAATTATTTCCATCCAAGCTGTGCATTGAATGAGGAGGTAGGAGAATCATTAGCTTTTAATGCTTGTGATCATACTGTTAAAGAGAGTATCATAAGCAGGAGGACTAAATTCAGATTGCACAAATGTGATTTTCATATAATTAACACCGCAAGCTGATAATGATTTTAACATTATTTTATGGGTATGTACATATGCATTCATACCTGTGCATGTCTGTTGACAGGCTTAGTTACAAATAGTACTCAGCTATTAGCAAATACCTGTTTAGGACTCTGAGACTCTGTTACATGGTTCAGGGATACCCTGAGAATATCAGGCTTTGGCTTTTAATGTATTTGGGGAGGCTTGCTTTAATCACGTAGTTGGAAGTAGAGTTTCATCTGCCATTGATATATAATTTACATCAATTGTGTAAAATTGTTGTCAAACGACCTTGTTAATATGGCAAATCACATATAAAAGAGGGTATTTAAATGAGATCTAAATGTTTAAATAGCTTAAAATCTTAGGATTAATAACATTCAAAATGTTGACTGTGCTACTTGAGTCTTATAACCTTTCTCAAATGGATTCTTAGTTAATTATCTCTAAACCCGGCCTTTAAAACATTATGCTGTGTCTAGAGATTGATATTTAACTTTTTTTCTATTAATCATATTTAGTTTTAAGATTTGGAAAGGTAGTTCTCTAAGGTTCAGCTGACATTTAAACAATTATGTTGAGACTTAGCATTGATATATTTTGGTTGCTTAACCCTTCTTGTCAGCAGTTTTGTATTTTATGCAGACCTTGCTGGTGTGACACTGACATTTATAGTAGATTGCATTTATTTTAATAGAACAATTCTTGTCCTTGTAGTTACAGCAGTTACGATTATTATCCTAAACCAAAGCAGTCTCAAGCTGTAACTGATCTATAGGACACAGTTTCACATGCAGACATATGCATATCCCTTGTGAAAACTGATGTTGATGTGTATTAAACTGCAGACATTTTATTATGAAACTATTATATGTGCTTCCCAATTTAAAAAAAAGGAAAAAAAAAAAAACAAAAACAACATAAAACCCGTAAGTTGAAAACTTATTTTTCAGTGGATAAAGCTTGACAGCATAAGCTTACGGCTGACTACAGAAACTGGATAAGTTACTCCATGATTATGGCTGTTGAACGCTACAGTAAGAAATCTTCATGATATGGATTAAGGAAGATGGGGATATTCAAGCTAAAGCAATGCTTCTGTCATGCTGTTGCTTATTGCTTCTTCCAAGACTGAAGAATTTTTATTCTGGCTCCATCCTAACTCACTGTTTCTTAAAGTAATTGTTTTATTTTTGGGGGTTTTGGGATTTTTTGGGGGGACTGGTAGTTAGGGAGTGTCATGGTTTTACCCCAGCTGGCAGCTGAGCCCCACGCAGCCGCTTGCTCACTCCCCCCCATCGGAATGGGGGAGAGAATCAGAAGGGTAAAAGTGAGAACACTTGTGGGTTGAGATAAAGACAGTTTAATAGGGAAAGCAAAAGCCACACACACAAGCAAAGCAAAGCAAGGAATTCATTCCCCACTTCCCACGGGCAGGCAGGGGTTCAGCCATCCCCAGGAACCCAGGGCTCCATCACATGTAACGGTGACTTGGGAAGACAAACACCATCACTCCGAATGCTGCCACCCCCCCCCCCAATCTTCTTCCCCCAAGCTCCTTATAAACTGAGCATGACGTCATAAGGTATGGACTATCCCTTTGGTCAGTTGGGGTCACCTGTCCTGTCTGTGTCCCCTCCCAACCCCTTGTGCACCCCCAGCCATCCCGCTGGCAGGGCGGTGCGGGAAGCAGCAAAGGCCTTGGCTCTGTGTAAGCACTGCTCAGCAACAACAGGTCCATAGAACAAAAACATCCCTGTATTATCAACACTGGTTCCAGCACAAATCCAAAACACAGCCCCATACCGGCTATTAGGAAGAAAATTAACCCTCTCAGCTGAAACCAGGACAGGGAGGGATGATGGCAATTAAGCTCACTGGAGATATGGTACCTGGATATTGGTCTCTTTAATTAAGCTAGTATTTGATTGTAAGGTTGGAGTGCCATGTGCTTTCAAAGTGTCACTGCCATCAAACAGCAATACATGTTCTTTCTCCATTTCTGTGCAGTAGTAGAAGCATTTGGTGACTGTCTTGTGCATTGGAACTAATCTAGCATAAATAAAATAGAAAAAGTAAAATGAAATTTGTCAATAAATTGGTGATGGACAGAGGGAGAAGGAACTACTTGTTAGGTGGAAGTGTTGGCTTCAATTCGTCAACTTCTACTCTTTTTTTTTTTTAAGAGATCAGAAGAAGTGGACTGAAAAATGCTCATTTGTATATAAAACCATTTTAAGATTACTTAACATTTTAATGCCTCTGAAGTTTGTAAAATAATAATCATTAGATAACATACAGAACACAATTTTTTAAGATTATTCACTTTTTCAAGCATTGTCCTCTGCATTTTTTAATGACGGCATCTGAAGGTCATTTATGAACAATTCATGTGACCCTTCAAAGCTAATAAACAACCTCATGTGGTATGAATTACCACCTGCTCCCTTTTTGCAAGAAAGCAAGAAAGTATCTCTCAATATCCATGTCACAACACTGTTGATCACATTTGAGAATGATATCTACCTTATACAGGAGAACCTAAACAACAGGGTATGAGAATTACTATCTAGTTTGCGTTCTGCTCTCAGAAGCTTTTTGTTGAATGTTCCTCATGTCTAATCTCTGTCTCTCATAATCATTTCTGGAGGCACCAGCTTCAGGTCCTTGCCTAGGGAGGAGTGCAGAGCAGATTTTTGGCAGGCCACATATGTTTTTCAGCGGTAGGAAGGGCCATGTGCAATAGTGTTCTCCTTGTAGAGGACTTGACTTTCTGTGAATGCATAGATTGATGTAACGTTCAGTAGGCCCAGAGGGAAAACCTACACCATATCAAACAGAGGGCTTAATATAGCTTTGCGATATTTGTATAAAAAGTGCCTGGCTGCACAGGGACGGGTCAGGCTTCTTTGCTGCTGCTGGTGGGAAGCCTGGGCTGGGCTGAGGGGTATGTGCTTAGCTCAGCGGTCTCCTTGGTCCCCAGCCTCTCCTATTTCCTAGCAGCCTCTTATCTTCCATCCCAAACCAAAGAGCATCCTTTATATGGCCATTTCTTTTCCCTCCCTATGCTCAGCACAGCAGCCAGACCGAGGCGTGCCTGTCCTCTCCCCCTCAGGTCTGGTGGGCTCTCCTTCACCAGGACGGCAGTGCTGGGGAGGGAAGATGAAGTGGGAGGGTGCGTTGTTGTATGAAGGGAGGCTGCTGCCCACATGGAGGGTACGTGAATATGCATGTGTGCGCAGGCTGCAGCCTCCCACGGGGACAGGAGGAGGGATCCTGAAATCTATATCCAGTTCCTGCAGGCACTACTCCCAGGCTGCCCTTTTTTGGGGAAATATTTAGAGTAACAAAATAATCTTGTCATAAATTAATGTCATAAATGACTGATGCTTCTGTGACTTTAAATCTGATGTTGGGTGGGATTCAGATTTTTGAAAGCAGTCAGGTTGTATTCAGGGGCACCAGAGAAGAACCTGGGTTTTTGTTTATGTTGCTCATGCAATTCAATAGTTGGTATAGACTGTCCTGTATATACATACTGTTGTTATATACCTTTGAAAACACTAAATTCCTAAATTTATGTGACAGGCAAACAAGAAAGGACATAGGGAGTTGAAATATAGAAGAGGTGCCAGGATTACTCATCCTCCTCCTACTCTCTGTTGGTTATACTTTCCTTTAACAGTAGAAGCCAACAGTAAATTTTAATGATTTTTTTCCTTCCAAATTTCTATTTTTAGATTTATAGGTAGAAGACACTAGGAAATATTTTTAAGTTTTAGTGCTCACAGAAAGTTCCAAATTAACAGCCTCTAAGAATAAATTCTGTAGCTCAGGCAGGGCGCAGCAAAGGCAGGATCCGTATGAGCTTTAGGCCTCTGTGATGTGCTTCAGATCTGGTACTATTCCCATTGTGTGACCTTTCTGCTGAAACTACCAATAAAACTATTAATTAATGCTAACAGTTTTATGGTGTGGGCTCTTGCACCTTGAGAACTGTGCTAAGACAATTTATTCACCTTATCTGATGTTCAGAATAGTCAAATGGACTGGTTTTGGTTGCTTTTTCTGGTTACTGATCCCCTCAATCAGAGTCCTTCAGCATCCATAATGACCTTTTTCCCACGGACTGAGAACTAATTCTGGTAACACATTAGTGCATTTATTATTCACAATATTCGAGCAAAATGTACAGTATTGATACTTGATCATGTTTGTGACATTCTATATTTCCAAATTACCAAACCACATCAAGTGTTTGTATGATGCACCCTGTCTGCATCATTCTCCAGTGTATGAGGTATGTACTTTGTTCGTGCATGTTAAAATGCAAGGACAGTTGGCTGCAGCTACTCAAAGAATTTAATCTGTCCTTGTTTTCAGTCAGTGATTGCTATTTTAATGGACATTTGGGAAAAAAAAAATTCTTGTTTTCACCTGACTTTAGGCTATATTTAGTGAGAAAAAATTGTTCTATCAAAACCTGAATTTTTAAAATAAAAATTTTACTTGAAATTTTTTTATGAGCTTTCAGATGCCCTTTACTGAGGATGGTTGCTGCTTTTATTATAATTTCCTACATCCTGTTGTGCTATACAGACCAAATTTACAGGTGGTGACCCACCTGGCCAGTCAGCATTAGAAATTCCTGGTGGGAGATGCTGTACAATCACGTGGGGAAAACCCATTACTGCTAGCAAGGACTTGTATTCAAAGATAAAACAAGCCTGGAAGTGTGACAAACTGTATGAGGGAAAGCATGGATAGCCATAGTAAAAGCATAGTGTTACAAGCTCAGTTTGATAGCTTTGAATCATTTAAATGTATAGGGTTTGCTTGTGTGTCTGACCTTGTTGTGATTAATGCTCAGGTCTAGAACTACAAATAATATTCCCCTCTGCTCCACAGGAGGCTTCTTCAGCTTCAGTTTTGGAGGGCATGTGCTAACCAATGCATAATTTCTAAAGGGGTGTTGCTTGATCTAGTGACTTAGACATACTTCAGGCATTGAGGTCCATCTGCTATTCAGAGAGCATAGGAAAAGAGGCAGGAAGCCAGATGTCATGTATTAAAGACCTCGTCTCACTTTGGATGACAACTCTGGAATGCAGCGCTTGGCACATTTCTTACATCAGTAAAAGGATAATAGGAGAACACTGTGATCTTCTGATAGCTCATATTGCATCCTGACTTTAGGGAGGACGAACAATTGCTGAGCAGATCAAGGTGTTAACAGCCTTGCTTTTTTTTTTTTTTTTGGTCAAGTAGTTTATTTCAAAATTCTAAGGGAAATAGTGAAAGCTACTAATTATGCTTATTGTTTAACAAGTACCTGAATCAGTTTCTGAGTCCTCGGAGATGATGTATACCTGTATAAGAGCATAATTTGAATACAGATTATTTTTTTCTAGAAGTAAAACTAATTTCTTTGAATTTATACTTTCCTCTATAATTTAGGTTCTGGATGCCATATAATTTGTAATAATGAGTCCTTGTAACTACGATACGTGGAGTAAGCAGGCATATGTTCATAAAGTATACTACTGAGTTTACCTTTCTTCACAGTACCCTAGTTCTTTGCACAATGTGCAATCTATGCTAAACATATGACATTGACAGCTAAACATATGACAAAACCCACCACCCCCAAAGAAAACCAATCCTCCCTTACCCCAGACCAGCAGCCTACAATAACAGGCGTCTGTCTAGTAAAATTTTACTTACTGACTGTTTCGCCATAGCCAGAACCAGTGGCCCTACTTTGTTTAGAGGTGGGTTTCTCCTGAAGGCAAACTGAGTTTCTTCATTAGAAAGTAAGGTGCAAATTTGTTTTCTATATCCTGTGAGCCCAAATACATGGAGTTCACCTTTTATGCTTTATGTTCTACCCATAAGAATTTTCCAAAGGCAATTCAAATGGTGGGAAAAATTCAACAGAATGCACTGTTGTTTTCTTACCTAAGTTACAGCCTTTTGGGTATTTCACAGCTAGAAGCTTGGCACTACTGCGATCTATTGCAAACAGATGGATATTTTTTGGAAAACTACCTTAGTACTTCATTTTCATTCCTAAACACATTTTGTTTAATCATTAAGGGGCAGGTTCATTATTCATTTATCCAGATTGCTACAGCAACAAGATGGGGCAACTATCCAAGGCTTTAGGTAGTAATATAGTATTTTTGAAATACTGTAAATTTAAGGAAATACTGTTTAGTCATGGTAGACAAAACTGTTAAGGTCTTAAATATAACTCTTCCACTTTTACCTCAAGTTACTCGTGCTATTCCAAATACTGTCCAAAAGATATGTTAAGCTACAATTCCTCTATAACTGGTTAAATTAAAAAAAAAAGCAACAGTTCTATGTGATTAATTTTATAGTGCTTTTTCAAATAATGCATTCTAGCTGTCCAACCATTTTAGTGTAAGAACTGAGGCTTCATTAAAAGAATATACTTTATCTGACTTCCACTTTCATGAAAGTTTACACATTTCTACAACTGAATTCTACTTAAAATTAAAGATTATAAGGGCTACCCATAAACATTTACTAATTATTAACTTTTATTTTTCAAATACTCTATTTTTAATCAGTAATTTCATGTTGCTCCCTTCCTTTTTTTTTCATTCTTCATAATTTAACCATATTGTGTTAGGTTGACCTCGGCTGGCTGCCAGATGCCCACCCAGATGCTCTCTCACTGCCCCTCCTCCACAGGACAGGGGGAGAAAATGGGATGGAAAAGCCTGTGGCTTGAGTTAAAGACAGGGAGATCACTGCCCATTTATTATTATGGATAAAACAGACTTGACTTGGAGAAAATAAATGTAATTTATTGTCAATTAATATAGATCTGGATGCTGAGAAAAAAAGACCAAAAAAACATAACACACTTTCCCCCTTCACCTTTTTTGCAGGTTCAACTTCACTCCTGCCTTCCCAACTCCTGTACCTCCACCTCACCAGTGGGATGAATGGGGAATGGGGGCTGTGGTCAGTCCATAACAGCTCCTCTCTGCTGCTCCTTCCTCCTCACACTTTTACCCTCCTCCAGCGTGGGCCCTTCCCATGGGCCACCGTCCTTCAGGATAAACCTACTCCACTGCGTGCTCTCCATGGGCCACAGTTCCTTCACGGAACATCCACCTGCTCCGGTGTGGGGTCCTCTACAGGCTGCAGTGTGGATATCTGCTCCAGCATCTGGAGCACCTCTACCCCCTCCTTCTCTCACCTTGGTGCTCAAAGGGTTGTTTCTCATACTTTTTTTTTCCCCCTCACTCCTCACACACCAGGCAGTGTTTTGCTCTTTCTTAAGTATGTTTTGCCAGAGGTGCCACCAGCTTGGCTGATGTGCTCGGCTGTGTCCGGAGGTAGGCCTGTTGTGGAGCTGTCTGCGTTCTGCACGGGGCAGCCCCTGGACTCTTCTCACAGAGACCACCCCTGCAACCCTCCTCCAACAAAACCTTGACACCCACACTAAATACACATATACGTGATTGTGTTGGTTTTGCGTGGCAAGGTTTTGGTAGCGGGGGGGCTACAGGGGTGGCTTCTGTGAGAAGCTGCCAGAAGCTTCCCCTGTGTCTGACAGAGCCAATGCCAGCCGGCTCCAAGACGGACCCGCCGCTGGCCAAGGCCAAGCCAATCAGCGCCTCTGTGATAACATATTTAAGAAAGAGAAAAAACAGTTAGAGAGCGCTTTTGCAGCCAGAGAGAGGATTGAGAAGATGTAAGAACATCTGCAGACACCAAGGTCAGTGCAGAAGGAGGGGCAGGAGGTGCTCCAGGCGCCGGAGCAAGATCCCCCTGCAGCCTGTGGTGAAGACCATGGTGAGGCAGGCTGTCGCCCTGCAGCCCATGGAGGGAGGATGAGGGGGTGTAGAGATTCCACCTGCAGCCCATGGAGAACCCCATGCTGGAGCAGGTGGAGACACCTGAAGGAGGCTGTGGCCCCCTGGGAAGCCCACACTGGAGCAAGCTCCTGGCAGGACCTGTGGATCCGTGGAGAGAGGAGCCCACGCCAGAGCAGGTTTGCTGACAGGACTTGTGACCCCGTGGGGGACCCACGCTGGAGCAGTTTGCTCCTGAAGGTCTGCACCCTGTGGGAGAGACTCACGTTGGAGAAGGCCGTGAAGGACTGTCTCCCGTGAGAGGGACCCCACGCTGGAGCGGGGGAACAATGAGTCCTCCCCCTGAGGATGAAGAAGCGGCAGAAACACCGTGTGATGAACTGACCGTAACCCCCACTCCCCGTCCCCCTGTGCCGCTGAGGGGGGCGGAGGTTGAAGCCGGGAGTGAAGTTGAGCCCGGGAAGATGGGAGGGGTGGGGGGAGGTGTTTTTAAGATTTGGTTTTATTTCTCATTCCTCTACTCTGTTTTGCTTAGTAATAAATAAGATGAATTCCCTCTCTCAGTTCAGTCTGTTTTGCTCGTGATGATAATTAGAGAATGATCTCTCCCTGTCCTTATCTCGACCCGTAAGTTTTTTTTTCGTTGTACCTTTTCTCCTCTGTCTGGTGAAGGAGGGCAGTGATAGAGCGGCTCTGGTGGGCACCTGGCCCTCAGCCAGGGTCAACCCACCACAGTGATTCAAAGTAAAGATCTTTACAGTGGTGTATTTCACAAACATTGTATGGGATGAGACTGATCTTTTTCTTCTTTCCTGCCCATAGCTTGCCAATTTTCAAACTCTGAGAACTCTATGCCAAAGTCTGACTAACTGTGCCTGTCCTTTGGTAACTGCCCATATACTGTCTGTCACATCACCAATATAAAG
This sequence comes from Balearica regulorum gibbericeps, assembly GCF_011004875.1. NCBI lineage: Eukaryota > Metazoa > Chordata > Aves > Gruiformes > Gruidae > Balearica > Balearica regulorum. The sequence goes on from NC_046184.1 coordinate 103,840,385, forward strand.
TTTTTTTAAAAACTGACCTCCCTTCTCCATTAACGTTCCGTTTATGATATGTTATGTCACAGTTGATGATATGTCACAGAGTCATTCTGTTTATTTCAGGAATGAGGGAAGGAGTGGAGAACAGAGGCTGAAGCAGCCGTCACCCCTGTAGCCACTCGCAGCCACTGACAACTTTCTTTGCCACTCTCTTGGGTCAAAAATGGCACTGGCAGTCCTCATCTCAGCTTGACATAGGCAAAAGTGTAGTTAAATGAATTTGGCAGCTATTCTTTGCACAAATTCAGAGGGCGTGTTAGCTTTGCACGGGGTGGCAGCTCCTGTAGTGGGTAAATTTGTCATGACAATAATGTGTGTGGGAAAATGGTAAGAGCATTTCGTGAAGGAAATATGGGAAAAGGCATGCTCGTGTTGAATGAGGTGAGTGGAAAGTGGTAGGCTGACTTTCTGCATGTCTAAGGGGCCCTAAATCTGGAGCCAGCTCCTGTTGCTCCAGAGATTGGAGCATACTGGAAACAGCCCACAATTAATTTTTTTGCTTTTCATCCCCCAGAATAGCAACAGCTCTGAGATATCACGTGAGATCCATTCTTAACTAATATTTAACATAATTTTAATCTCTATTTTTGCAAAGTTCTGCTGACATTTACTGTTTTTCATTGTTGTATACCAGTATAGATTTCCATCTCCCACACTCACTTTCTTAAACTGTCAGCAGGTCGATAAGAGACTGACCATTTTTACCTACTTCTAAATAGCTTTTTGCACCCTTTCCTCTTCTTTTAGAATTGCAAAGACTTTATTTGTATTTTGAGCTTTGGGAAAGTATAAAATTAGAAATAAATGTCAAAAAATCTCTCTGTATAATTGCCCAACCTTATTATAATTGCAAAATACACAATAACTGCAAGTTATTTAAAACCCTTGCTAGCTAGGAGAATATAAAATGTGAAGTTAGAATCTGAAATTAAATTGAAAAATATGTAAGATCTAGTAAAATGCTGTTCTGTGTATTTTGTGTGATAGGGGTTTCCATCAGGAAAACCAGACTGCCCTTTACCCCTCTAGTGCTTATAGTACATATGAATCTGCACTATGGTTATGTTATCTCTCAGTCCGCTTTGCTTGTTACTTCCAACAGTAATAATATCATACAGCATTGGCATTAAAACAAAATTCCTTATAAAAAAGAAAATACTGAAGTTCATCATGCCTGAACTGTGCTGAAATCAGTGAAAATACCAAGGGATAAATTTAGCTTGGGTGATATATGGAAGAAACATTAATTATCAGGAAACCAAGAGAAAACATGTCTTTATCACTGATTTTTTTCTAAGTGTTTTACAAATGAACACAGAGTCCCTTTTGAAATTGGTATTCCAAAATAACAGATTTCTATCTATTATGGATGAGTCAACAATGGAAATGAATTGGCAATGACTTATGCTTCAATGCTCTTTTGCCATAGTTTTTTTACTTGCACTCAGAATGGCTGTTCTTCATTTTAACGTGATTTAATCAAAAAAATTGTGGTGAAATGCTTAGAGTGAGATACTCATATTTGGGTGATCGCATATAACTCATTTGCATTCTGTAGTGACATGGTTATGCTACTTCAGTGCTAATCTTAGGGTTTTTTTTGTGTGTGATTACAGAAAAAACCCAACCCATTGACATTTATTCTTTGAACATTTCCACTACTATTAACAGTAATTAATCATTCAATGTCTTTAGATGTCACTAAGAATGTGTATTTGACAAGTCTTTCACTTAGTTACAACCATGCTATAAAACCTACAATCCATCTACCACTTCAGCTACAACTGACTTTCTAGTTAAACCACTCAAAAGAGTTACTGTCATATTTCTCTTTCTCTAAAATTCTGCTAGTCAACTTATTGGTCAACACACAGGCTTAGCCTACAAGATACACAAGTATGCATTGAAAACTGTGATATAACATTTATTGAATCCATCCTATAACAGGGAACACTCTTTCCCCTTCAGATAAAGTGAGGAGATCATATTCCTTAGTATCACACTAGATGTGCTTCAAATAATTTTGATCATTCAAATTTTCCCAAGAGATATTTTTTATGTAAAATGATGATTTGTTGAAAATAAAACATTTCTAGGAAAGATATAAATTTTGGCAGATTTTGTTTTCAAGTTGTTGGGTTTTTTTTAACATCATTAAGGCCAAAACAACATCCAGCTCTGGGAGCCCCAGTACAGGAGAGACATGGAGCTGTTGGAGCGAGTCCAGAGGAGGGCCATGAAGCTGATCAGAGGGCTGGAGAACCTGTCCTGTGAGGACAGGCTGAGAGAGTTGGGGTTGTTCAGCCTGGACAAGAGAAGGCTCCAGGGAGATCTAATTGCGGCCTTCCAGTACCTGAAGGGGCCTACAGGAAAGCTGGAGAGGGACTGTTTATCAGGGAGTGTAGTGACAGGACAAGGGGTGATGGGTTTAAGCTGAAGGAGGGTCGATTTAGATTAGATGTTAGAAAGAAATTCTTTACTGTGAAGGTGGTGAGGCACTGGAACAGGTTGCCCAGAGAGGTTGTGGAGGCCCCATCCCTGGAAGTGTTCAAGGCCAGGTTGGATGGGCCTTTGGGCAATGTGGTCTAGTGGAGGGTGTCCCTGCCCATGGCAGGGGGGTTGGAACTAGATGGGCTTTGAGGTCCCTTCCAACCCAAACCATTCTGTGATTCTATGATTCTATGATTTTATCTAACCTTTTTCAGAATGGAATATCTTGATTTTTTTTTCTTCAAGAACTTGTTATTAATTATTTTGATTGTACAATAGTTTTAAAATACTCTAGTAACCTTTGAGAAGTCTGAATCACAATGAAAATTTACTGTTTATTTGTTTTCTGAAAAGTATAATGTCAGAATTAAGCACTGTATTAATCTCATTCTTGTTTTTTAATAACATGTTTTTCATTTTCTTTTTGTTCTGAGCAGGGAGTAAACATCCCAAAGCCCAACATTTGTCAAACAGATAATTGGATTCCTAGGTAGTGTGTGTCTCTTGGTAAAATTCGCTTTTATAGAGATAACTGACTTACAAGAACTCCTAATTGGAGGATTCCAAGGTATTGCAAGGGTATAGATGGTATTTATGAAGGGCAAGAATTTTGATCTTTGTGGAAAGCATTTGTACATGCCACTTCACAGTTCAACAGGACAAAAAGTAAAATGCAAGCCAGTGGGAGTAAGTGGATATTGAAGACCAAGAAAAATACTGTCCCAAGCATATTGAGTAATTTTCTAACAAGTCCCTCACACAGAAACATTTCAGTGAGGGACGTTCCTTGTCTTTCTCTGTGTTTTACGTGGAGCTGAGCACTTGCTTGCTAAATGCTGCTGGACAAATTAGTAGCACGCTTGAGAGATGAAAATAATTAAGATGCCCATCCCTGCCATCGTGGAGGTCTTAAAGTGAGACTTCCAGGTCAGTATAATCATACCACACCTTTTTTGCATAATCCTCATGTTCATTGTTATCTTCTTTTATTCCAGTGTGCTACACAAGCATCTACATTTTTGGTTCATTCTTTTGAAGGGTCCAGCTTCTCCTTTTTCATCTCTCATTTCAACATAAGTTAAGAGGACTTAGCATCTGGCAGGATTAAGACATGCTAAATTTGCATCTTTTTACACAGATGACAAATACTGATATCTGGTGGAGTGAATCTCTGTGGTCCTTTCAATGGATGCTGGGATCGAGCCCTGTGGGATTTGCTTAATTCTGAGGTGAGATACTGAATAAGAGAGATTAAATCTTCTGGAAGATTTTGGTTGCTATGTTATTTTAAGCATAAAAGTTCCTTTTCCTTTTTCAGTAGGAAAAGTGCATAATAGCTAATTAGGCCCTTAGGGATCAATTTTCAAAACAGTGTGCAGGAAGTGTGAGCACAAACCTTATTTGTTAATGGGTTTTGTGAACATACCTCCTGTGATTTTTCAAAATTTAGAACAACAAAACAGCTACCTTATTGGAGAAGCTCATTTAAATATATAGAATATGGTATCTTTTTCTTCAGGGCATTAAATAGATGACATACATTAAGACCACAGAGTGTTTCTGTGGTCATTATGTTTTACTTCCTCAAACCTGTAAACATAATGAAATAGTAAAATATTCTCTGCTGCCCTGTAGAAGAAGCCAATCCTACAGTCCTTACCCACCTCCTCATTGCTTAAAGGAGAAAAAGCAACAAAAGAATAATCCCTAATTTTGGTGATGAAAAAATTATTAAAAAATAAAATAAATGTTATTAAACATTTCATTGTAAAGATTATACAAGGTATTTAGAATGAAATAACAGGGAGCATATAGAAAAATTCCACAGTAATATTTGATTTATTTCTCTATTTAAACAGGAAAATGCAATAAATGCATGTTGTTTTTCAATAATGTTAAATAGGAAAAAAAATGTGATCCCTGAAATATGGGAATATTAAAGTATGCTAATGGAAGTGATTATATCATTTTTAGTAATGCTGAAGGTCATGACTACAGGAAAGGATTTAGAGATAGGCGGATGCAATTGGAAACAGGGCAAAGCTGATTCAAGGGACATATAGCTGTAAATTAAATGCATGGCGTATTTGTTTGGGTGCGCTGTGGCCCTGTTTAGCTCTCTGTTCTGAGAAGTGGCGGTGCCTCATTTCTGGCCAGGTCAGAATGTAGGCAGATGAGCTCAGGTTTGTTTGCACCTTCATTTTTCAGTATGTCTTAAAAGTTGAAATAAGGATCTGGGTCCATGTGACCGGATGCTGCTAACACATATGTACATCCAGGATTATACACATCAAATCCTGTGTGTGGAAAATTAATGTTGTATATGCTGTCTATATCTGTATTAACTATAAACTATATGTAACTATATGCAACTATATGTAACTATATATAACTAAATATAACTACATAACTTCATCCTTGTTCTGAAAAGTGTGCAAATCAAGAAGGTACAAAGAAGGAAAGCAAAAAATTACGTTTAAATACTTAAGTATGTATTACGTCCGAAAGGCAGTCCATGCACTAAAGTTCTTACAATTTAAATAGGAAACAGAAGGGATGTGAGATTCTGTTTATGTTTTACTCACAAAAAGCAAACAACAAATGTAAATTGAGCTTGGACTTCAGTAGGTCAATGAAGGTTTGCCATTGATTTCAGTGCAATTGAGATTTTGCCCTAAATGACTTTCCCATGGATGCAAAAGAAAATTGTAACTAAGAAAATAAATGTAAGTAAGTCTGCTGAACAGCAAGCTGGTGTCTTACCCGTATAAGTTCTCTAGTCAGTTTTAGAAAGCTATTTGCTGATTATAAGACACTCTAAAGAAATCAGCTGCTTCTGTGTTTTTCCAACTCCAAACACATCACTGTCAAGTTCACAAATAATGAACGATCACACAATTCCAACCCACCCTTATTAATAAAAGCTTTTGGTTTGAAATACTTGCAGCTTCTACAAATGACAACAATTTCTGTCCCGAGCAGAAAAAGATTGTTGTCTTAAATATTTCATTGCTCAAATGGCATCTATTATCTAGAAAACATCAGGTTTCCCAGAGAATAGAAAAGATATTTAAAAATATGTAAGCATAGATAATCACTATAAATTGATGATTTTATTTTTTAATGTTCCTGGGCAGTAGCCTAAAGTGGCAAGTTTCATTACACTAGAATATAGATTTGACTGAAGTGTGCAATTTTTTCCTTCAGTGTGCATTTAATGGAATAGTACAATAGTCTCAGAATATTTATATTGTGGTACATGATTGGAAAGTTGAGAATGTGTATTTGCTGCAGTTATATTGTTTTATTACTGAATATTGAAATTCTGGTTTTCAGAATGCCAATGTTAAATGGTTTGTATATATATACATTTGGTATAATGAATTAAGAAAGTGCTAACATAAAGGATCATTAACACTAATTAAAAATTATGTGATTAAGAGCTAAAATTAAAATCTTCTGCTTTCAAATACAAATTTGTATCTCACTGTGGTGGGTAGACCTTGGTTGGATGCCAGGTGCCTACCAAACCGCTCTATCACTCCCTTCCTCAGCAGGATGGGAAGGGAGAAAACAAGATGGAAAAAAAAACCTCGTGGGTCAAGATAAAGTCAGTTTAATCCAGCAAAAGCAAAGGCTGCACGTGGAAGCAAAGGAAAACAAAAGATTTTCCACTTCCCATCAGCAGGTGTTGTCCAGCCACTTCCTGGGAAGTAGAGATTCAGTACCCATAGCGGTTGCTCTGGAAGACAAATGTAAATAACGAACGCCTCCCCTACTCCTCCTTTCCCTTATCTGTTATTGCTGAGCAGACGTCATAAGGCATGGAATATCCCTTGGGTCAGTTGGGGTCAGCTGTCCTGGCTGTGTCCCCTCCCAAGATCTTGCCCACCCCCAGCCCGCTGCCGAGGGGGGCTGTTGGAGAGAGACAGCCTTGGTGCTGTGCCAGCGCTGCTCAGCAGCAGCCACAGCCCTGGTGTGTTACCAACACCTTGGTAGCTACCCATGCACAGCACAGCGCTGGGAGGGCTGCGATGGGGAGAATTAGCTCCATCCCAGCCAGACCCAATGCACATTTGGCCCAAGTCATGCAACCCCACATCACTTTCACCTTTACTTAAAGACTGTACTTCTGAAGAGGGAACTTCTGGGACGCATCTTAGTGCTTTAGCTGTATTTCCCTTGAAGCTGTCTCCAGGAGGCAAAAATAATCTGAGGAGCAGACTTTCCAGCTCTAAATGAAATAACTGGAGAATGAGAGGGCATCTTTTGTGAAGACAACTTTCTTCAAGTCTTTTCCTCTGATGTTGATTCTACCAAAGCTCTGTGCCTTGGGATATGCTGACAGAAGCTGACATATGAAAGAGTGGAATCAAGACCAAAATAAACTCTAATGGCCCAAATTTCAGCTTGCACTCATTACTTATTCATAAAAATTTTTCAGGATCATAAGTTTTTAACCACTGCATTAAAAACATCAAGTAAAATCTAACTTACCGTGTACATAATAACACATACATAGGAATGTACACAGAAATCTTCTTGTAGAGAAAGAAAAATGTTAACAAAGTGGTGCAGGCATCACCTTCTGTAATTTAAAACATCCTCATGACTTCTTAACAGACAGCGTGTAAACTTTGTAAGGGCAGTGACTCAGGTGATCCACCTTACGTTTTCCATAGCTTTTGTGCAAACTGTACCTTTAGACAGCTTGTGATGTGACAAATGTAACAGGTGCATTTTCTTCTTTGTGGCTGCTTTAAAATAAAATTTAAGATGGGGTGTTTTTTAGAAGTTTATTTCCCTGAAAGATCAGATAGTCATTTCCTTCATCTCTCCTCCACTTTTCCTTTTCTTTGTATATACTATTCTCTAACATTGAAATATGATTCCAGATCCATACAGTATTTCGGTGTCAAACATAACCAGTTTCACCATACTTCATTGGATGCATAGCTTATCTATAGCTTTGAAAGGTATATTCTATAGCAGACATACTGAGAGAAAAAAAACCACTAGTTGCATAAAGACAATTAAAACAATTCTGAAGGATCCAGCTCCTTTTGGATTCAAGTCCCCAAATTATCTCTACTTTAAAAGATATAAAACATCAAGTTTTATTTGCAAACACAATCTCCAGTTTATAAACTAGATAATAATCTTATTGCTGGTAAGTCTAATTGGAGAATGAAGTGTAAGATTCAGGATCCACAATCTGAGGGGTTGCAATAGGAAAAATTTTCATCTAATTTTCACTTATTTTTATTCACATTTTCTTGCCTTTATTGCTGTTTGTATGCACCATAGAAGTCTGTAATGGGAGAAATGCATTCGTACTATTTCTATAAATTGGATATCTGAAGCTACTGGACAAAAAAGCAGTTTTCATCTGTGGTAATTACTGGGTTTCATTCAAATATGATTGTAATTTATGGAGTAATATCTTAGCTAGGCGATTTATTGATCAAAGATGTCTTCCTAGACAGGCAAAATAATCAATACACTTCAGCACGAAGGTGCTACAGTCACTGGAATACATCACAAATTAATGCTTCTGGGTCCCATTTGTCCCAAACGTTAGTAATAAATAAACATTAGGCCAAACTTACAGTGTCCCTATAATAAGCCAACCTGATTTAGGAGGACAAATTTGAACCTGGCTTTCACCTCTTCAGCCTGTCAAAATTCATGATCCCAACTAGCATTTTTTACATCCTAATGCTCATTATATTATACTTATTCCTTTGAAAGATCCTGAGATTTCAGTGGTGACAACAGCCCCGTAAGCCTGTCACTGCAGCTGTTCTCGTCGTACACAGACAGAGCATTTACACATTGGTACCTTTAGGCAAGTATCTGAGTGCACTTATCAGCATTTCCTAATGCACTTAGGTTTGTAAGACAAAGTAGGAACTTCAAGAATCGTCGTAAAGAGTGCTTCAGAGAGGAACAGGAAGCTTGATTGTCACTTTAGAAAGTCATGAACCTTTTAGAATATACAGGTCACGTGAGAAATTCTTCAAGGCTAGCAAAAGTCTTTAAAAGCTTGATTATACTACATAAGCTAATCAATTAGTTTTTAACAAGTACAGTACAAAACCCAGCTCAGCTCTGGGCGGTGGCAAAGGTGGTTGGAAAGGATGAGTTTTGCTGAAGGGGCCTTCTGGCATACAGGGTCAGGTAGAAAAACCTCTAAAATTGTGGGAAAGGGAGAAGAGGTGATGTGGGCACCTTAGGCGAGATAGAAAGCAAACTGATCAGAGATGAGAGTTAGAGAACTAGTACAGGCACAGGGGAACACTAGCAGGGAAAAAAAGCTCATTGGTGGAAGGACTCAATGAGTTACTAAAGTAGTTGATTTGGCAGTTAGTTTTCAGAAGGTTAGAAATAAAGTAATAATGACTCAAGGGAGAAGGGGAAGAATGTTAGTAATAATGATCCCGGAAAGATTTTCTCAGGGGTGGTCAGATGTGGACAGGAAAATACAGAGATTGTCTCACACGTTGCATCCAGAGTAAGACCAAAGGATGCTGAAAATAGCCTAAAAAGAAGTCAGAAAGGAACAAGGCAGGCAAAAGTTGAGACCTTTTCTTCATTTAAATTTTGGCTGATTTATATGAAAAAAATCAATAGTCTGTGCAATAGGATTATTGTTAGTAATCAGGAACATGAAGGGCTGGGGGTCCTGCTGTTGGGCACTGTAAACAGTTGGTGAGAGAGAGAACATACAGTCTCTGTGTAGAGAATGGGTGACACGCAGGAGAAATAAACATCTCAATTTTGCAGACAGGGAAACTAAACCCATATCAGTCATCTATTGGCAAATCACTTCAAACATTGAAATCTTTTTGTTTCTATCAAATTTAAGTATGCATTTGTAAGCTATGCTGAATTGTATGAAAAGAGTGGAAACTGTGGTCTGCATCATTGTCTAACAGAAGCATGGATAGAGAGGGAAGCACTATCCTTTCTCTTTCAATGCTTGTCTGTATGGTGCAACTCTTCCAAACAAAGATACAGAAAAAAATGAGATTGAAAAACCTTTTCTGCAACAATGACCCTGTAAGAACTCTTATTTTTGAAGAAGAGTAGCTGCTAGTAGCTAAACTCAATACAGTTACAAAATTGGTAGTTATAGTAGGAAAAATCTTATTCCCATCCAGAAATAGCGATGTCTGCATGGAAGACATATTACTGAATAGCTATTCCACATAGACTGCTTCCATAATCCTGAATAGTTCAACAATTATAGTCTGTGCATGTGGTACCTAAGAGAACAGATTGTCTTTTAGTGCTTGCAGTCAAGGAGTCAAAGCAGAAGAGAACTAACAAAAGATTAATTATAAGATTATCTATGGAAGTTATCAAAGTACAAAAACATGTAGCTAAAAATACATATATTTATTCAGATACCAGGCAATTTTAGACCTCAATTAATCATTCCTTACAATAGAATCTCCCTTAAACTGGATTACAGCCCTACTTCATGATTTTATGGTGTCAGTATCATAACTGACATCCTAGCTAATGTTTGTTGGAAATGTAGGGGATTTGTGAGTGTATCAGGTCTGGCTGGGATGGAGCTAATTCTCCCCATCGCAGCCCTCCCAGCGCTGTGCTGTGCATGGGTAGCTACCAAGGTGTTGGTAACACACCAGGGCTGTGGCTGCTGCTGAGCAGCGCTGGCACAGCACCAAGGCTGTCTCTCTCCAACAGCCCCCCTCGGCAGCGGGCTGGGGGTGGGCAAGATCTTGGGAGGGGACACAGCCAGGACAGCTGACCCCAACTGACCCAAGGGATATTCCATGCCTTATGACGTCTGCTCAGCAATAACAGATAAGAGAAAGGAGGAGTAGGGGAGGCGTTCGTTATTTACATTTGTCTTCCAGAGCAACCGCTATGGGTACTGAATCTCTACTTCCCAGGAAGTGGCTGGACAACACCTGCTGATGGGAAGTGGAAAATCTTTTGTTTTCCTTTGCTTCCACGTGCAGCCTTTGCTTTTGCTGGATTAAACTGACTTTATCTTGACCCACGAGGGGTTTTTTTCCATCTTATTTTTCTCTACCCCCAACCCACACCCCTCCGTCCTGCTGAGGAAGGGAGTGATAGAGCAGTTTGGTAGCACCTGGTGTCCAGCCACGGTCACCCCAGTACATGCATGAATCAAAACTTAGGCCATTCTGGTTCATGTTTAAAGCAAGTTTTGATCTACAAGGATTGGTTCGTTTTCCCAAAGTTAATCTCCAAGAAGCCTAATTGCTCTTGATCCAGTAAAGCCGCTGCCATATTGGTTGCCTGAGGGATGGGACGTTTAACAGACCTTTTAAATTTTAGATTGCTCTGGCTCCATGTAGAAGTTTGAGTTGTAAAATAGAGAAATGACAAAAATGGCATGAAGTCCTGATGTCTTCATCTGGAAGGATGCAAATAATTGAGTTGGACTGAGTTGCTGGAAGCTTATCATCTCAGTGCATTTTACAGCAAAATTAATATGCAGCCAGAAATCTATGCATCCTGACAAAAATATGTACTTTTATAGTAAAATGAATGTAAGCATTTCCAAGGAAGCTTTCAAGGAGAATATAACTCATATGTAAAAAATATGTTCTAAGGGTAGCATGTCATACAACATTTTATGGCTATATGTTTCGGTATGTATATATGTACATTAAAAATATGCAACTTATATTAAGTTCTCAGCTAGTGGGAAGGATTTTAGGAAGTCTGTGTCTGAATTTAAGCTCTTGGGATAGGAGCAAGAGATGCAATGTGTGCCTAAGGAGGTTCTCACCCCACGGGCAGATCCCCAGGCACCACGGCAGTACAGGTGCAACGTGGGTACTTCATGATGTGGTTCACAACTGGCCACTGATCCCAAATCATGAGAGAGGGAGACAACAAAAAGTTACAGAGTTTTAATCACATTTAACTAAGTATTATTTTTATTTGCAAGAATTAATTTATAACATAGGAAAGACAAAGAGAAACTATTTAGCTGGTCTTGGATTGAATTTTGGAAAAGTAATTTAAAACAAACTTTTGGACTACTACAGGCTAAAATGAGTATGATATCAAACTCAGATCTTGTAACCACCTGTTTTTGTAGAAATTACTCCTTGGATTAATATGAGTAGCTGAAAATTTCTTTGCTTTGTTGCAGGGAAAGGTAAAGTATAATTATTAGAATTTTGTGGTTGCTGCTGTACTGGGGTGATTAATCTGTAGCTAAAGACTTGGAGAATACAGTTAGATAAGTCTCTCTTTTCTCACATTTGAATCAGGAAGGCATTGTCAAACGCCTTCAGACTGCGTAGGGAATAAAAGGCAATGATGGTTTGAAGCTATGTCATGCTAAGTAAACACCCACATGATGGTATGTATGAGAAATATCCCACACAGACTTCTGGAAATCTTGAGAAGATTTTAGCAGCTCCTGCAGCTCCGTATATGACAAGATCAAACCCAAGAAACCTGTCACAGGTTGTACGTACACAGCAGTGACTGCAATACAGAGAAGACCTGCCTGAGCTACCCTTAAACCTTGTACACTGGGTAGACGTAACATTTTAGGCCAGAGAAGCATGACGTTTAACATGAAGTACTTTACCATGATTTTCGATGCAGAGGTACGTATTGCTACTCCATCAACAACAGCAGTATTTCAAATAGTTATATCAAAGCTAGTTCAGATGTCTCTCATTACACCAGACATAATCAAGTGATACATATTTAAAAAAAAATAAAACCCCAGCAGAAATAAGGACATTTCCATCAATCCCTAAGGGAGGGTCTGAAAGAAACAGATTGACTTTCAGACACATGATGAAAAACTCCATTGATTTTGGTGGCGTTGCTCTAGAAACTTCTAGCTTAAACAGATCAGAATCCAGCCCTTTTATTTAGACATATGTTCAACAGAAAAACAGATGCAAAAAAATTCACAGCAGTGGTTGAAGGTGGAATGTATGTTACTGAGGAAAAAGCATATCTGGGAAAGCCTCAAACCAGGAAACTGGTTTCTAAAAAACTCAATGTCTTGCAATATTTTTACTAGATTTCACTATAGAGGAAAAATCCTCTATAGAGGAATTCCATATGACTTTTTACAATCCACATCAGCATATAATTTCCTTTTCAATCTCTTTAGTGATGCATTCATCAAGGATTTAGGTGCTGAGATTTTTGGGCAACCTAGATAACTCTGTGAAAAACTGTTTTCAGATATACAGCATAATGCATATGGAGGAAAGGGCATGGGGAAAAGCTTGAGCCACCAGATTTCAGCAACAACAAATTTCCACTTAAGTAGTTATGAAAATTTTGTGGTTTGAAAAAATATAGTTAAAAAAAAAAAAAAAGCAATGTCACATACTGGATTTGCATTAGATATGCAACTTACAATGTCATATCATCTTTTGGTTTTTCTATAAAAGAAAAATGTAGACATGATTAAGTATATGCATAGTATCAGCATTAATATAAGAGTAAGTTAAGTGGTTCTGGATCAGAAAATGAGATTATAATGAACTCAATGTGATTTCATTGAGGTAAAAGAAATTTAAACTTGATAACTATTCATAAGAAGAATAGGTACTATGTTAGCATTCTGTTTCCCTGGAGGTGAAAAAGCCTTGACAGGGCTGTTTCTCTCATTAAAAAGCTGACATGACTTTGTCCTATAGGATTTGCTGGCTTCACTAGAAAATTTGCAGTCATCCAACACACGTGTTCTTCTATTCCTAATGGATGAACAAGTCTAATTTAGTATATACATATACGATTAAATCTCTCCATGGCTCTGTAGGAGTGGAAGCTTGCTAAACTGTTTTTAAAACAGATTTAAATCAGAACTGTTGGGTATAGGACCTTATAATTCAAGTTACCTGTTACTAAAGGGAAATGTCAGGATACTCCATCAGTTTGGAAAAAGGAGCAGCTACAGGATAATCACACACATTGGGCCAGATCTGAATACACTATAATTGTACCAAGTCCCTTTATTATTGAACGGGTTCTAAATTATTTGATGAAGCTGTTGCAAATTGGATTCTATCTAGACCTGACAGTTAAAAATATTTCTAATTATTTAATTCAATTTTACTCCTCTTTCCAATGAAATAAGAGCTATATTCACCTTAAAAACTGAGGTATTAAAATATTAAATGGATTTGCACATAGACCTGTGGACAGCTATTACTGTATCTAAAATTAATTAATTTGGACTGGTGACCAGTGAGATGTATGTTACAGTTTAAAAATAATTATCAGAATATTTGATTTTAATTCATATCTATGCACAAAATTCTTTCAACCTTAAAATATGTGTTAAAAGTCAATATTAGTGTAAATAAAATTTCCAGTAATTTTCTTGCCAATTTATCTTTCTGTGCTCCCATAGATGACCTTTCCACGGCTCAAAACAATTTCTTGGGAGGAAGCTGTTTGGAAAACACAACATGAAAAATGCTTTCTAGATGATCATCTACTCTAAACAGATGAACAGACAAATAAGAAAAAAAAAATTTCCAAGCATTTTGACAGAAAGTTTGAAGGCAAGATATAATTAGAAGGGTCTGACCTTCCACAAATTGTGAAGACTTTCCAAGTGTGCAACTTCTATGAAGTCTTATATAGTCAGTTTTAGTTAGAATTTTCCAGTACTATTAATCATCTATCAAAACCCCAAGGGCACGATAGAGGAGATGATAGTTTTGGCAGCTGAGTTATGGGCTTGTAGGCTTTTCCAGTGTCTGTTCTTTGCGCCCTTTCCTCTGTGCCCCCAGCCCACCCACCTTTGCTGTTTCCCCAGTACGGGATTCCCGAGGAAATGCACGAAGCTGGCAGCAGGGGACATGGATACCGGCATTTGTTAGATGCTGTCAAATCTGACCGTTTCCACTAGCTATTTTCAAATATAGAAGCAGCACAGGGTGAATTTTGTCTCCTGAGCTTTGGACTGAAAGCCTGAATTGAACATAGGCTGAAATTTTAATTCCACAAACACACAGTACAAGGAACATTGCATAGGAACACTGCGTATTTGCAGTTTATGTAATTATATAACCAAGCCTTTGAGAGAGAGCTATAATCTTCCCAAACATTAATGCTTATAGCTGAGCTTTAAGGTACCATAGAATTTGGAGGTGGCAAACAACGCCAGAAACTGTAGGGAAGCAAAACACATATTTTCTTGAAGTTGTTTAAGAGCTGTTATTTTATTTTTGCTTCCCCCCCTGCCCCCCCCCCCCCCCCTCCATTTACCTGCCTCTTCTCTTCTGTGTTAACATTATCTAGCACTTCTGTGGAAAAACAACTTCCAAGCACTAAGTCCTGACCTTGCCTCCTCCTCTTCCTCATCCGTCTCATGCTTTCATTGGTTTTCTGCTTTAATTATAAAGACGTTTTACTAGCTGGTTCTACTTGTACTAATGATGCTTATAACAATGTGTTCTTCTGAGCATCGTGCATGGATGGCACAAGTGGTTTTTTCTAGTGAATGGCTAAAAGTTCAGTCCAGTTCTTGGAAATAATTGGTCATGTTTCCCATTGGTATCAATGTTTACTGCGTGAAGCTTGAGTCCAGTTAAGTCACTGGACTTTCAGCAGACATCAAAATGGTGTAGTAATCTTCAGGGACAAAAGGACACAGGAAGAAACTGAGCTTTCTTCTTTGTATTTTTATGTTCTTTTCAGTGCTTCTCTAAATGCAGCAGAAAGCTGAATCAGATCTTGTATTCCCTTCATGTGATTACACCACAATATCACAATATCACACTGCCTTTTATATTATGAAACATCCCTTGTTAGGAGAGATGTGCCCCATCCTTTAGGGTAGGTAGAGGATAAATATATTATCCAGAAATGTAAATTTCAGGTCATACTTAAATCTAATCCATAACAAAGCTACTCATTTTACGGTTTCTACACTGTTCATGATTTTTGTATCTTGCTTGGAATTAATTGCTTGGTTGGGGTTTTTTTTGGTTGATTAATTGATTTTTGCTTTTTGTTTGTTTGTTTGTTTTTGTTTCTTCAATCCAAGAGGTTCTGGTGTATGAATTTCCTAACACACTTTATTCAGAAATTTCTAAGTTATTTACTAATCAACACCTAGATAACATGTGATTATCCTTCTAAACTTATGTTAGTCATGAAGCTTATTTTATTGCAGCTTTCCTGTTCAAGATTAAATATTTTCAGAAATATTTTTCCTTCCAGAATGTTCTTATTTCAGTGGTACAGTTCAATTTTCCAGCATCTGTATTTTCTCACTTTATTCTAGGATGGAGGCAGAGATTTTAAAGTAGATATTGGGATGTCCGTTTGTTAGACTTTTATAATCATAAGTAACCCCATTTTGAATCATCACAACTCCTTCTGGGTAGAACTAATCAAACTTCTATTCCATGGGAAGCACCAACATCTTAAAAATGTTTGCTCTGGTCCATCATTTAAAAAAAAAAAAAAAAAAAAAAAAAAAAGAGAGAATTCATTATATCCCTGTCAGAAAGAAAATTTTCAGTCTTCCTATTTTATGTACTGACATGAAATAGGATATCCAAGTTCTCCAAATCACTCTGGCACACCCAGGATTTTGGGGTTTCCCAAAACCAGATAAGTCCCCCATTACTGATTAGGGAAACTAGAAATGTTGAAGTCTAGGTGTCCTGGTTCTGGCAAGGATAGAGTTAATTTCCCAAGGAGCCAGGACAGGTGAGCCAAGCTGGCCGGGGGCTATTCCCTACCATGTGACGTCATGCTCACCATCAAAGGGGGCTAGTCGGGCAGGGGCGGGTTCGGCGTGTCGGCGTGGCTCCGGGACGGGTCGAGCATCCGGTGGGTCGGTCGTCGGATCGGTAAATCGTTCTCTGTTATCACCCATTGTTACTATCTGTTATCAGCACTGCTGTTGATTGTTTCCCTCTCCCTTGCTGTCCCAGTAAACTGCCCTTATCCCAACCCTCGAGGCTTTGCCATTGGTTTTCCGTTCTTGTCCCCATCCCGCCGGGGGAGGGGTGAGCGAGCGGCACGTGGCGCTCAGCTACCGGCTGGGGCTAAACCACGTCACTAGGGTTCCAGAAATCATCTGTACTCGGATGATTCAACTTTTTGGATGTGTTCCAAACTGTGTTGCCAAAAATGAGAAAAAAATCTAAGAAAGGACAGTTTAAGTTTGCAATTACTACTGAATATAATATTCACAAGACCACTGTGCTTGGAGAGTTAATTTGTAATCCTTTGACATTGTTGAGCACGTCGTCACCTAAGGGCAGCAAAAAAGCCAACTACATGGACCACATTTATCTAGGCACATTTTTTCTCTCAAGAGAAACATTAGTCTATATACACTTGTACCCTTCAAATTATAATTTGAAAATTGTTTTTTAATGAATTCAGTATTTTCATGGCACCAACTAGATTTCCTTTTTACTTTATTATCAGAACTTTGGGTCTTCTATATGTATTTCAAGACAAGTGAATATTTTGTCCAGTAGCACATAGGCCAAACTGGTACTTAAATCCATGACTCTGTTTCCATGGGGGCTGTGATGTCAAACTTCAAACAAGTCTGAATAAGAGAATCAATTAAAGCAAGTTAGACCACAATAATTTAGAAGCTAATCTCACAGTTTTTATATTTTTTTTAAATAAAACTTACCCTTTTGATGTCTTTCCAAACTAGACCTCAGAGGCCTCTAATAGAAGAAGAATCATGCTCTCTTCATTAACATTCATTAAGCATCAGTTATTAAAAAACCTAGCTTGCTAATAATACCTGGCAATTGACTGTACTGATATAAAATCCTGCATTTATGAAGTTTCAGTGTAGCAGTCTCAGCTTCCGTGGTCAGTGTATTCCCTCAGTATCCTTACAGAACTTTCTAGAGGAATAGTATCAATTATTTTCTTACAGTAGCCTTATATCTATTTTCTTCAGTAAGAGATGACAGAGCTAGATCCTGAAAGATGCGTAAGTCCCTACTGGTTTCATTAGATACTGAGAGAGCTCCACTGCTTACAAGATGGAATATATTTACCCCATCTTCAAACTATGGGGTTCATATCTTCCAGAATTCTGAATGTAATGCATAAAGTAAAAAAAACCAAAACCCTACTGGATCACAAAGTTAATTTGCAGGAGATTCCTAGGCATCGACAAGGAACAAAATGAATTATCATGGAGTTTCTACTAGATATGTGATCTCGTAGATGGTGAAGAAGGGCAAGTAACACGATGAGCAGTACCTTCTTCCGCCAGTTGGTGCTGTTGCGGTTTATTATATTGGCACAGCACAAGGTCTAGAGAATTCTTATTTTTCTTGTAGCATAGCTGTGGTGGAGAGAACAGTCAATCCAGTTTCACACTGTGCCTGACAGCCTTGGTGCTGCTGCTGCATCTTTTGTGTGCCTGTTCTGACCTCCAAGCTTCTGCCTCAGAGTGTTTCATGATAGGCCTGAGCCCTTGCATGAGGAAAGAGATTTTTCTAGAGAATTGCCCGTGTTTAAAGCCGTCCCTCGATATATAAAACTGCGCAGCCAAAGTCTTTACTGCCTGAAGGGCACTGCAGATCTGATTCAGCTCCCCAAGTCAGTGAAGTACTTATTGTGACTTTAGCAGGAGTAAAGTACCTACAGATGATGATACACGTATTGTATAATAACAGTGTCGGCTAATCTAAATTGTCTTCCTTCACATACAGCCTGGCCGCGTACAGACTCTGTCCTTTGCAGCAGTGAAATGGGCAATACGATGCGCCCAGGAGCTCAGCTTTGGAGCATAGCAAAAAGGTATTGGGAACAATTTGTTAGAGTACTTGCCATTAACAGGGTTCTTTGGCTGTGAAGTGGCAATTTCAATCATTTTGAAATTTGCACATAAATACACTTGTCTGTTAGATGTAACATTTGAAATGTGGCAAAGAAGTATAATTTCTGAAAATGTGGAAGTATGGGGGGGGGGGAAGGATCTATTTCCAGAAATGTTTTCAGCATAATGAGTCTATTGCAGTCTTTCAACCATAATATGTTATCCATTTCATAATCATATCTGGTTATACCAACTTCTTGTATAAGAGTGACTAGGATTTTTCAAACTATTAAAATGATGCATTTTATAGGTTTTGTAGCTGACTGATTTTAAATGAAGTATATTCCTGTTAAGGAGTTTTTGAATATCTGTCACTATGGAAGTCTTCAAAATAGATTGTCAGGTAAATGAAAGCAGCAGTAAAGCATCTCACCAAGGAGAAATTTCTACTTCAGTGAGTGGCCACTTCAAAAGTATGTTGAGGAGGGGCTAGTTCTGAGAGTAGCTTTTCTTAGATGTTCATTACGTTAGATTAAATTTGGAGTCAACTGTCCAAGTGTTGTGGTAATGCAGAGATAATGACCGTGCACAAAGACGTCTAGGCAGTCTGTGACTGAGATAGATACAGTGCTTTGTTTCATTCACTTTGTTCAGTGAATGAAAAACAATACATATCTATCTAAACATACATCTGTGTACATGTATATATGTTCTCATATACAATTTTACACAGAAGTTATATGTACTTGTAATATATACACACATATGTGCATTTATATATAATCAAGGAGGGGGGGTGGGTGAGGTGCATAGAGAAGGAGAGACCCTTCATATGAACATATCCTTCCTACACATTTTAAGTACTATTTCTTTGAAATTCGATTTAACAGATTATGTGTGTATATTTAAATATATATAACACATCTGAACATAATAAACTCCCTTCACATATTGTTTACAATTTTTAAAATGAAAAAATATTACCTTTCTATATAACATATTGCTGAGTGACAAACTTTTTTGACATTAAAAAGTAGAAATTGAAATTAAAAAATAATTTAAGTTTAAATTCTGCATACATGTATGATTTTTTTTAGGTGATGAGGGACCAGGGTATAGAGAAATATTTTTTTTATGGAACTTGGGAGTGTTTTTTCTAAAGAATGGAAATACTTTAAATTAGAAATAGTCTTTCAGTAATGGTGAGTTGTTTGATTGTTATGCTGTGCTTCTTAATGTAGAAATTTTTCTGCAGTAAAAGGTTAATTAGTTGGGAAATGAAATACAGAAAACTATCATGAATGAGATGGTATTAAGTCTTCCTTTTTCTGCCTGTCTCCCTGTCTTTTTCTAGAATATAGACTCAAAAAGGGCAAAGGTGCCTGTGTAATTGGACATTCCTTAGCGAACTGCACTGTCTTGATTCATACACACAGTGGGAAGTAAATGGATTTCATTTCCCTATAGAATATTACAAGCTTCAGTGGTCTTTTTTTTTTTTTTTTTTTTTTTTTTTTTATGAGAACAGTGTAATTGGTCTGTAGTTAAACTTTTCTAAAGTTGTTTGGTGGGGGGGGGGGGGTGTGTGTGTGTAAATCATAGACTTTTCTGGCTGCTCCTCAGTGGGTTTTACCGAGAGGGGACTTTCTCACTCCACAAACTCCATCACAGGAACTGATCAGATGGAAGCAAGTAATTGGTGTTAGCACATTGAGTTTGATAGTGTATCAATGCTACTGGAGTCTTAGAAAATACAGTAACCAGCCTTTTTCTTTATGTGTTCTGTATGAAGTAAAGTGTCATCACCTCAGCCCATTGCCATATGCCACTAACCTGGGACAAATCTCTATTAACTGCAATGAAAATGATGAAACTATGAAAGCACTTATAGCCACAAAGCACTTGTATAACAGCAACAACGGTTAGGTTAAAGTTGACGGAGCTGATACCTGGTCAGATTTATGTCAACAACTATGTCTTTGTATGTACAGACATACAGAAACACAAATATACAAAACAGACAAACTTGCACACACACTCCCTCCCCCATGTATTTACTTTTCAGTCTTAAAATCTCTTGCCTTCACCTTCACTTCTTATCCAACTCTTTTCTGTTCTTTCCAAATTTCTATAGTTTTGCCTTCTATCATCAGTATTCCCTCTCTGTAACAGGGTGTTAAACAAGAAGAAACTGTGAATTTTAGGTAAATATTAGGCAATTTGGCAGCTTTTAACTCTTATGCATGTGTATTCTTAATACTCTGAAATCCTTCATTCCAAGTGTTATTTTCATCCGGCAGAGGAGCAGAAATAGGACTATATTTAATCACAATTCAGCTTGAATTTTGAATATTGAATAATTAATGAAAGCTTCTAAACAATTTACAGAGCTAGTAATAATTACAGGAATTAATTTGTGATTTTCTTTAATTAAAAATAATTTTGATAAATTATAACTTGCTCCTGAAAAGTTTAAGAATAGAATTTGAAGCAAGGTTTTATACAACTTTTTTCAATGCCTCAAACCCTTCGGTTTCTTCAGAGTATATATGGCAGCTAAATTTTGATTGTAGCGAGATAATTTTTAGTTCAACACATTTCTATCCTGTACTTTCATATATATTCAAAGATAGGGGGAGATGGGCAGAAGTACTAAGACATGTCTTATCGTCATCTCCTTCTCATGTATTTGGAGCAAAGCAAAATTTCAGTCTAATAGCAGTCTTGGAAACGGGACTTTCTAATTTGCATACTTGCTTTTCATATATCTAAGCAGAAATGTATGCTGCAATGAAAGGTTCAAGCCAGTGGCATGCATATATTTTGAGAGGAACATCTTGAACTAGTCAAGGCACATGACACTCCTGTTACTTTAGGATACATCCTTAAGAAACACTAACCAGTAATTCTAGAAATACTGTTCCACACCATGAAGGAAATATAACCCCTAATTTGACATTATTTCTTTTTATTTTTCAAGAAAAGACCTTTCAATCTGGAATATAATGAACTTGCAAAATTAGCCCAAACTCATTCAAACTCTCTACTGTGTAATTTTGATGTGTATGTGTACAGGAAAGCAGGAAATGTTCTTGAGCTTGTTATCAAGAGAGACAAGGTTAATTAGTGACTAGAATAGCTTCAGCATTAATTTCACTCCATTATATTTTACCACCTGTTCTTTTTACTTCCAGTATAAGATAAGAAAGGAGAAACTGTTGCTTTTAACATTTTAGGTCACTAATGAATGTATATTTAATATACAGGGGTGGGGGTTGGATTTATTCCCTATCTAGACCTCTATTTTCAGAATTGCACAATGATTGATGTGTCAAAGGTTCAGCACCCAAAATTACAACTGGATTTTCAGGACCTCTATGCTGAGCAGCCTTCAGTATAGCAAGAATTTTCAAAGGTCTCAAAATGTAGGGTCTCAGTACTTTGAAAATAAACCCATTTGGTTTATATTTAAATGAGAAATGTACAGTACTGGGTGTTCACTTGTTTGAAGATGGAGTGTATGGAAATACTCTTTTCCATACAAAGGAAAAAACAGAACTGTTAATTAAGATCCAGCTGAGACTTACATTTTGAACATATTTATACCTCTTCAGGTCAACACAAGACTATCTGAGTTTCCTGCTTTTCATATTGCTTTGTAGTCTAGAATAATGTAGTGCCATTTTAATTTTTTTATTTTTATTTTTTTTTACTTCCCTGTAGTTGTAGGGAACTGAGTTCCACTTGCCACAGAGATTCCCACACAAATTCAAATTCTGTCTTTAGCTTCTGTCACTATTGTGTATTCAGGAAATACTCTATAGACTGTAAGGACTATTTAATGTCTTGTCTTAAGGACTAAACTATAGGACAAATTCAAGCTAAATTCCAGATTTCAGTTAAAAGGAGGAATGCAAAAAGCTAATAAAGTGAGTTAGTATTTCAATATTCCATTCTACATTTTCTACTTGGTATTTATCTGTAAGACTGTGTTACTTCACGTTCTTCAAAAATACAAGTGAACTTTTTTTTTTTTTTTCAAAAGAAAATACAGTACAGCTCAAAGTCCTTGATGATGAGCAATATTTGAAAACATTAGGATAAACAGACACAGACCAAGATGCTACCTTAGTGCAAAAAAATCTTATGAGAGAGAGATGTGCTTGTGAAAAATAATGTGTTTTCTTTTTGCTTTTTTTTTTTTCCCCTCCTCTCTCTCTTCCCAAGAGCAGGGATTTCATACTGCCTTTGGATGAAAGTTGCTTTCTTTCGG
Source organism: Balearica regulorum gibbericeps (assembly GCF_011004875.1). NCBI lineage: Eukaryota > Metazoa > Chordata > Aves > Gruiformes > Gruidae > Balearica > Balearica regulorum. Next base: position 103,862,995 of record NC_046184.1, read on the forward strand.
TGCAGACACTGAACCCCATGGATAGGTCTATACTGCAAGCCTGACCCTGTGTTTGACAGCAGACTCTCCTTCCGCCCGAACTGAACAGAAGCCTGGAGTTAGATAGAGAGGGCAGGTGAGCTCAGCAGCAAAGCAGATAAGAAATTTGGGAGACAAAGCATGGATCCTGTGTAAAACATGCCTGCTGTCATCCCTGTGCAATCTAGCTGCTGCTGTGAGGGTGCAGGAATGTCAAAACTGAGCAGGCAGTCACCTGCAGACTTGCGGCCACGGTCTGAAATTACATACAGCGGGCTCTGAGGTGGGTGTGCACACAGCTGGAAATCCAATTTTCCTTCACGTAGTACAGTCGTGCTCCATGGGGTGATAGGTTCCCAGTAACTCCCGAGACATCCCCCAAACCAGCCAAGTCCAAATCAGCTGCAAAAGGAGCTTCAGCCCTTGCTGGCTTTTGGTCTGCCCGGCACTGCCAAGGGGAGCGGCTAGGAAAAGGCAGCGGCCAGCCGGGGGTTCGGTGTCCGGCAGGGACGGTGGGCGCTGCAGGTGCCCACAGCTGCACGGGGCCTCTGCTACTGCCGGGCAGTAACTAACGTTAGCGGTTGTCCTTGCAATTATTATATCAATATATAGAAACAACCTTTGCTGACTAGTGAAATGCATTATATCTTTATTAATATTTTGCTGTCTAAAGGAGGACCTGCTGGTCCAAACTTTTGCAGTCACATGCTGTTAATTAATCAAATCCAAGCTTTAAGGAAAGTTCACAGTGGTTTCTTTTTTGGTGACTCATAGTATTGCCTAAGCATCGACATCCTTCCTAAGAGAGTGGGGCCAGGCTGCCGTTCCCAGCAGGGCTGTTACACATACGCTTTGCTCCTCCAAGGCGCTTGGCTAATGAACACATTGAAACAAGGGGACACTATTGTTTGATTGTTCAATTAAGAAGTGACTTGTAACAATTATGAGGTGGTTCCCTACCATCTCCTTTACTAGGGTCTTAAAAATCAATGAGATTATGAGACTTCCACTCCCACTCTAATTCGATTTGGTTTAAAGGAAGAAATAAGGCCTTGAATCTCATGTGAGGAATGTATGGGCTAAGTAAATGCAAACACCATCAATGTTGCTTTGAAGGTTTTTTCTTTGCCACAGTGGTGCAATATGACCTTACAGAGCTTTCTGTATTTATTTTTATATAGGAAAAGAAAATGAAACCCCTTATATATAATACCTGAGTAGACCCAGTTTTCTATATATGCAAATTTGGGGTCCTAAATGTAGAATTTATTTTAAAATAAAAATCACCCTCTGTGTTGTAATTTGAATTGTCAGAATTTCAAAATGTAAAGCAAGTAACTGTATAATATTCAGTGTCTACATCTATGAGCACTCTTGCCTAGTCTAGCTAGTGCTAAGTGCTGCAGTATGTCCTTTTTTATAGAATCACACAATAATTTTGGTTGGAAGGGATATCAAGGTCATGGAGTCCAACCTCCTGCATTACTGAAGTGCAGCTTCTCATTTTTTCTCAGAAGAACTCTCAGATTAAGGCTTGCATGTATTGTTGTTAGTTGCAGCAATTCAACAGTTATCTTCCATCCATACTAGAACTAATTTTCTACAGAAAATCTGAAAAAAAGAGTGCTTTATTTCAATTTGAAACCTGCCCTATTCTACAATCTGTTAAAAATTAAAATCTAAACCAAGATGTATATGTGGAAGCCTCATTTAGATATTTTCAAATAAAAGGGATTTACTCGAGACTGCTGAGGTGGTTAATCTACTTACACCGGGTTTTGCAGCTAAGCTTTTCTGTTCTTACCAGTCTGATTTCCTTTTTCTGGTACACTCAATAAATATTACATGTACTGTTCAAGAATTCAGATAAGTGGCTTTCCTTGTAAAGAAAATAAATAAATAAAAATTAAACTGCAGTATTCAATCTTTCATAGGACGTCCTTTGCAACCTGGGTGCAACAATGGTTCCATCTACACTTTCCTCACAGCCTGATCCACTAAGGGCCATCACCAGAACAGACCCCAAAATTTAATCCAAAGCATGAAAGTGCATGCAAACTCCACTAGAAAAAATTTCCGCACATTACTTTACTACAGAAACTCCTAGTATGCAATGGCTATTTCACTCATTTCCTCTCTGTAGATAATCATGAAGGGTAACCAGTACGGAGATGCCTACTTGGAACTGCAGAGTCGAGGCAGTAGATACTAAGGCAGCGTTAATGCATTGTGCAGTGATCATTATGCCTGACATTTAAGCAGCACTGTTACTCCTCATCAATGAAAGGAGGGATCAGTTCCAGCCCTGGCACTGTCAGCTCATCTTGTTGCTATGGATGACAACCACAAATTACTAATACTTTTTTTCCATTTTATCTCCTACACAATTTTGTCTTCCAACTAGTCTGTTCTTCTTCAATCATACAAAAGATAAACTCAAAGATCTCTTTACAGCTGGGGGTCTCCTATGAGGCCTCACAAGGAGAAGAAATGCTCCAAGAACATTCACATTCATGTTTTGAATGCTGCAGCGTATGTGAAAATAAGTAGCAGCCCTCTGAAGCAATTCATGCAGTCAAAGCTTCATGTAATAACATGAACTATTCCAACAGCTGTTTTAAACAACCAGCCCAGACTTCAGTACCTGGCCAGGAATATATATGACAAATGGTGAATTAATTGAGTTAAAAACCGCTGTCAATAACAGAAAAATAAAATGCTCAGAAGAACTTTAGGTAAGGTTTGGAAAATTTACCTCATACTGAAAGACTTCAGTAGTTCTTGCTTAGTTGCTTAGTGCAGAGAAGGTTAAGGGATTATAAATATCCATCATGGAATAAGTTATTGACCACTAGAGGGAAAATAAACTGACAGACAGAGTTAAAAAAACAAGACCCATAGCTGAAAACTGAAGTTTGAAAACAATCAAATTGGGGATAATATTCAGCTGTACAAAATGAAGGTTATATTCTCCCTTGGTAATCTGAAGCAGATTACCAAGGGAGAAATTAATCTGTTATTTTACAATTAAGACTGTATATGTGTTGAAAAGATACACTCTAGTTCACCTGCAAGTTATTGAACTTTGTACCTCCCAGTTACATGGAGAGAAGAACAATTTTTTCTCTGCAGGAACTGTTGGAAAAAAATCTGTGTCCTGCATTATACAGAATGGTCACTCCCAGTTTGTGGTGCCAAACACCTAAAAGTAACAGAATAAATATCAAAAGATTTTAGAAAATGCATAGATCACATCCATTTTGCCTGGACAGCCCTTTCATTTGTCATATGGCAATGTTAGAGAAATGTCTCTTCAAAAGGGTTATAACCCACTGAATGGGAGAACAGGTGAGCAATACCATGAGAATAAAATGCATCTATCAGCTCAGTACATCTTTGTTATTGGGTGATTTCTTCATACATGGCATTATTTAGTCTTCTTTCCTAACCAAATGTATATACAGTACAATGAAATAGTTGAATGCTACCCACAATTTTTAGATGAAGTTCCAATGCTTACATTTTGTATTTATTCTGTATTTCATTATTATAGGGTAGTCATTTCATTATATTGAATTATCTTGGTGCTGTAATGAAAACCATTAATTTTTTAAAATCAGCATGAGTATAAACAAAAAGGAAGGAAAAAAACATGTCATGCCACTCAAACTTGATTGCTTTTTTGATAGACTTACAAAATTAGTGGCTGAAGGATATGCAGTAGATATATTTGCATTTCAGTAAAGTGTGATCATGCCTTTGAAAAACTTACAAAAAGGATCCACATTCACTTGAATATGACTGCTATTACATGGAGGAAAAACTGGATGAAAGACAATGAATAAAGTGAACTTTAATGTAGGGTGAAGTGTAGATGGATACTCAAAACATATGTATTAAAATTCATTTTATTCAACATATTCTGCTCTGATCTAGAAGAAGGATTAAATAGCACAGATGAATTTGCAAATCATAGTCAGCTGGAAAGTAAATTGTAATCAAGATGGGCTGGATCAATAGGGAAGTCTGTCTTTTGCCCCGGTTTTATGAATGGGTCATCATGTTACTGTGACATCCAAAACAGAATCCAATAACGGTACTGTGGCTGAACTGTGGTCTCCAAAGCAAAAAGAGAGAAACGAAACTGAGCAAGTATTAAAAAAAACTTGCTTACTCACTGATTCTCTATTGAAGCCTAAATGATTCCATGTTTTCTGGTTTGAAATAAGTTTCATATGTATTTTCCTCCTCTTTTCATGAGTCCTTAATGACTTAGTAACAGAAGTAACCCTGTACGTTGTACAAAAAAGAGCATGCAGCTCCTAAGTTTTGTCTGTGCTGGGCTGGAACACGATTGAGTCTTTTGATATGGGAACTAAAACAATTCTCAGGCTTTTATAGGAGGACAAGTTTGCACTCTGTGAATTCCTTAAGGATAAAATCTGCTTTACCCATTTTGACTATTGAGGGAGGAGATGATCTCTGCTTCTATTTTCTCACTTTGAATAAGAAATGTAGAAGTTGTAGCTGTAGCATTGAGAGACAGAGAAAGAAAGAGATTTGTATTTCTTCACCTCTTTCCTCTTCTTAACAGCACACAAGGCTGGAAAACAGCAGTGATGGAAAATAGCTGTACCCACAGCTGCTCGCTGTGCAGCACAGATGAGGATGTGCTCTGCCCTAATGGGGAGACTCCAGGGACAACTTAATCCCCATGGGGAGTAATGGGAGAAGCTGTGGGAGGTCTTGGGCTATAAAACATCTTTTTTTCTTCAACATCTGCTGAAGTTGGCACTTATGTTAAACTATTTTTTTTTTTTTTTTATTCATTCACTCTTCTTCGGAATATCATAACTACAGTGCCTGTGTGGCCCAATAAATACAAGTTTGCTGTTAGTAGTAAAAGGCTGTAAGCTTTGTACTGAAAGGCTAAGAAAACACTTTAAAACAACTCCAAGTAGACTAAAGAAAGATTGAAGAAACTGTCACTATGGCCATCGTATACCTCCCAGAAAGGACCTGGGGATGCTGCTGATAAACTGTTCTAAGTCCCTCCCTCTCCCAGTCTCATTGAGGAAGACTGAAGCTTAGGACACAGAGGCACAAGTGAGTCTAGCACCAGAAAGAAGGGTTGAATATGAGAACACTTTACATGGCAATTTTACTTGTCTTACCAATGAGGGGTTTTTCTGTGTTAATTATTTGGACAATTAGACTGTTAAAATGTTAATTGGAATAACAGTAAATTATTATTTCCATGTATATGGTGTCTTCCTTTTTGCCCAGAAAAAGATTTGGAGTGGAACTCTTGTTGCAGAATGTGGCAGTTATGAGTTCATCTATGCATAAAAAAAGAAAAAAGCATGTAATATGTTTTACTTAACATCAGACATGTATGATATCACTGATGAAAGAATGCTTAAAACATTTTATAATTGAATATTAGGTAGGCAAATTTATTGAGAAACCCAAAAATTTAATAGAGAATATTTTTTCTTCTATTTCAAAACCCTTTCAGAAAGGTTTTTCTTTGTCAGCTTTAGCCTGGGTGCTACCATCCTTTTGAAAGAATTACCTCCATTCCTTGGAAACCTCTCATCACAAACACTCACCTCCCCCCACCCCAACAATCTAACAATAAGAAACAGTTTGTTCTTTCTTTCTTTCTTTCTTTCTCTCTTTCTTTCTTTCTTTCTTTCTTTCTTTCTTTCTTTCTTTCTTTTTCAATTATCAGGGGATTTATGTTTTGAATCCTTGGAACTGTGAAGAATTGCATGTGATAATCTCTTAAGAAATACAAAGATACTGAAAATAGATAATACAGATATGTATGTGCAGTTTCATAGTGGGATCTTACACCATCTCATTAATACATCAGTCAAAAATAATTAATACAAGCTACATTATATAATCTTACTCATAATGAGTAACCAATTGAAGATTATAGGCTTCTCACAAAGATACCTCTCTGTCTGATTAAAAATGATTGATAAACATATCTGATAATTTGATTTTCCTTCTGATAGGGTCAAGAGATGTATTCAGTTTCAAGACTGTCTTTAGGTCAGGTTCACTGTTCTGATTCCCACTGAGTGTCTTATTCCATGAGTTATTCACTGAGTACAGTATTTCTCAGTATGATTACAGGATCTAGCCTTCTTTACTTTCTTTAAACAGAATTTCCTGAGGAAAGGCTGTGCTGGTGTTTCTAAAAGGCTGAAGCATATATAGAAATGAATCACTCAGTCTAAATCACTTACTTTGAGATGCTATTTCCCAAACTATAGTTTTGCCTCTTACTTGCTATTGCCTATATATGCTCCAAGTGCTTCAAGGCATTCAGTTTTGCTTCTATGGTGCTTACCAGATGGTTTTCTCAAACCAAGAATTATCAGCTTAGACTCACTAATGGCTATCAGGCAGCAGGCTCACTCAGCTATCCCAGGTTAAGTGGAACACTTTAGTTTTGCCATCTTTCAGTGACTTGCATTTTTCATCCAAAGATGTTTAAAAATTTACTTCCCACCTTTTTTTTTTGTTCCGCTACACCCTAATACTTATTACTGCTCATATCGAAACATGCAGCTAGTCATATAAGCATTTCCCTAGTGATCTGTATTGTCACAGGAAAAGTCACAAGATACTGAACTTTATAGAATAATAAAAAAGATCACCTACCAACGTGTATTCCTCATATTTCCACTTTATTTTTTAAATGTAAGGCTAATGAAACAACAAATTTTCTCATATTTTTCTGCCTGCAAGTTTTGTCTGAACAGGAAGAGAGAAATCTTCCTATGCTCCAGCACGTCTTTATGTGAGCTATAGAATCAATCTGACTGCAGTGTCCAGGTAGGGCAGCACCTACTATTACTCTACTAACGAGACCTACTGACACTGGACATCTCAGTCACCACAGGTATAATGCACAGTGAATGCAAGCATATTTCTGTCTGTGAAATGAGACAGAAGTGCACCAGCCCTATTAGGTGTAACCCTGACAGAGTTTTCACTCAGTTAATAGTATGGCAAAATTAAAGGGGGGGGGGGGGGGGGGGCGGGGAGCAGGAAGACCTGCCATAAAGAGAGAGAAAATAATTGCAGCACTGTTCACTAAGGAATAATAGAACATCTTTTCACACTACTAATTTGCCTTGCTGCCTCTACTAACAGCTTCTGAATCCTACCTAATTGTAACCCTTCGTTCCTTTGCCAGAGCATATTGTCATGTCTGCTTCCCTGGCTGTCTTTTGCTCTCTTCTCAGTGTATTCACTGACAAATGATAAGACGCTGAAGTATGAAGAAATGCAAACTGCATTATATGAAGTCTTCAGATCACTCAGATTACCCAGTTAGCTGTTGAAATCTTTCCTTCTATGCGTTGTTCCATTACTGAGGAAGAAAAGGGTTTGTACAGATCTGGTCAAACATAGTATTTATACACAATGGCTAAGATTTTGTCTCCATTAGCTTTTTTACAAAAGGAAACATTGACTTTTCCTCTTACCTGATTTTGTTATTTCCAAACCTCTTTCTAATGTAAGAAAAATGAATTACAGCAATCATATTTTTCCTTTTTTTTTTTTTTTTTTTGGTACATAATTCCCATTTTAGATTTAAATTTACCAAATACTCAGTACTTTTATTGCTTGGACCTTCAGATATGAACTTTGGGGACAGTAGAGTTCCGTCTTTACATAAAGCTCTCAGTTCTCAAGGTACAGGCGTTTATATTCTTTTGTACAGAACTACGTATCTGATTCAAGGTTATCACAAGTATTTATACAATTGGACCCACATACTAGGAATACCATAAATAACCTCTGCACAAATTATTCTGGCCTCTGAAATAAGAATTTGCATATGATTCAGGAAGCCTAGAATATAGCTCACTTTCCATTGGTGTGTACCCAAACACTTATGTTGATTTTCTGTCCAAAGGTTTTTCAGGTTGTTCTGTTGTGACTTGCCTATCATTTATTTGTCATCAATATAATGCTTTAGGAATTGATTTCCAATTTCTTAGCTAAAGCTGCTTTGTAATTTGGAGTCAGACTGTAGCACAAAGGAAGTAGTTTTATACCAAAATGAATCTGGACAAAACCCAATGCGATAAAAACACCATTGCAAAATTATTTTTTTTAATTTTTCATACTACCAGGAAAAAAATCTAATTTGACAACATTCAACTGTTTTATTAACAGTCTGAAAGTTGAACCTCAGAATTTTGTGTATGCAAGGACTGTAGAATGGAAGTTGTCTAAAATATCTTTTTCTTTTACATACCTTCTGTACCTCAGACACAGCCGGTTCCAGCTGGCTCCAACCCACCCACCGCAGGGCACGGCTGGGCCCCACAGCCACCATGGCGGCGCCTCAGGGAAAGCCTGGGTAAGAAAGGGCAAAGCGCTGCCCGGCAGCGAGGGGAAAAGTGTGACAAAGAAAGAGCCCTGGGGGCCTGGAGGTGAGGGAAGGAGGATGGGGAGGTGGTGATCCAGGCATCTGAGCAGGGATTCTCCTGCAGCCCAGGAGGACCCCATGCCAGAGCAGTTATTTGCTGCAGCCACTGGAGAGGACCACGGTAGAGCAGATATCCAGCACATGGAGGACCCCACACCAGAGCAGGCTCTGGAGGAAGCTGCAGCCTGTGGAGAAGCCTATGCAGGAGCAGGCTCCTGGCAGGAGAGGAGCCCAGGATGGAGCAGGTTTGCTGGCAGGACTTGTGACCCCGTGAAGGAACCATGCTGGAGCAGTCTGTTCCTGAAGGACTGCACACCGTGGAAGGGACCCACGCTGGAGCAGTTGGTGAACTGCAGCCCGTGGGAAGGACTCATGGAGAAGTTCATGAAGGAATGTATCCTGTGGGAGGGATCCCATGCTGGACCACGGGAACAGCGTGAGGAGGAAGGAGCAGCAGAGTTGAAGTGTTATGAACTGACCACAACCCCCATTCCCCATCCTCCTGCGCCACTCAGGGAGGGGAGGAGGAGGAGACAGAAAAGTCGGGAACGAAGAGTGAAGTTAAGCCTGGAAAGAAAGAGGGGATGGGGTGCTGTGTTGTAGTTTTGTCTTTGTTTCTCACTATCCTACTCCATTTTTAATGAACAATAAATTAAATTAATTTTCCCTAAATTGAGTCTCTTTTGCCCATGGTAATAACTGGCAAGCAATCTCCCTGTTTTCATCTTGACCCATGAGCTTTTCCGTGTTTTCTCCTCCTGTCTTGTTGAGGACTGGCAGTTAGAGAGTAGCTGGGTGGGCATCTGCCAGCCAGTCAAGGTCAATGCTCCACGCTTTTAAAAACAATTAAAAATTACTGTCACAGGATCTGGTCTCTCCTTCTGAGGCCCTAAACTAAACATTATTGTAATGAAATTAATATATAGTACACTTTCACTTTCCTAAAATGTGGCACTACTATTTAAAGTGGATGTGAGACTTCTTTATGCACACTCCAGCTAAATGCCTGCATGTATGAGAGGCTAGCATTTCCATTGGATTTTGAGCAGTGATCGTAATACTTGGGTATCAGGAACTTTAGGCCTGATTCATGTCCAAGGTTTTTTTGAGTATAAGAATGAAGATTAAAGAGCATGATCCTTCTACCAAATATTTCTAACACCACAGCCAGAAGAGTAACTGAAATTACATGGGTAATAAGGCAATTTTTAATGCTTTTCTTCCTTTACCCTAATAAGGGAAGCTGTTCAAGACCTAGTTTTCACACTTTAATTTGGTGGTATTTAAGTATATTTGTGTGGTTACAGGAAGAAACTTTCTAATGTACAAGTTCTTAAGTTTGCAAATATATTATTAAGTTGGGGAAGTAGAAATAATTTACACAGAAATCATAGATTTTAAAAAAGACACCAGTTAATAAATTTTAAATGTAACTAAGTTATGCTCAAAGTAATAGTTCTATAAACTTCAAGGTTTTTCACATTATTATTGAAAGAACTGTCAACAATGACTCAGTAATTTTATTTTTCATTTATTACCCACTACAACACCATGATTAAACTTAAAATGAAGAAAAAGTTTTTTGATTGATTTACAGTAAATTTAATCTTTGATTAACATTCCAGAAGGAGGAAAAACAAATGAACATGCTATAAACCATGCTAATGATGATCATAATGATAATTGAGAATGTTCTTAGAATAGATAATATCATAATGAAGGCATCAAGACTTTATGTAGATTTTCCCCCCTGTAGGTTTTATAACAGGTAGAAGAATCTTTACTTATTTTTGAAAAATTGTATTGGGTTTTAAAACCTTTCTGACATAAAAGAAAAAAAGAAAACATTCCCTTGCAAATTTTTAATTTACATTGATTATGATGCTGCTTTGTTCCTTGCCTCTTTCTGTATATGTGCTTTCATTTTCCTGGCCACTAGACTTTGCATTTACTAATAAAAAATCTCCCCCAGTGGTTGAAAATCTCACAGCCCAAACCTCTCTTTTTCATTTAACTTTAGCCTATGTTATTTGCTACTGTCTGTAAATTGCAGTCACAGCTGAATAATCACTCTAAAGTTACCAGCAACAGATGTGGAGCTGGTATTCCAAGCACAGGAAAAGAGAAACTGTATGGGGATTTCAGTTTAATTGGTCATGAAATCACCTAAAAACTTCTAAAAGTCATTACTGAGGTATGACTCCTAAAAAAACCTCACTATACACAGACCAATGGTTTCCTTAAAAAAACAAAGAAATGCTTTCTGTGCCTCCAGTGATCTGCAAATGAAAGCTTGAGAACTGCATCCTAAATTAAATGGACATGATGTAGATAAACCTTTCTTTTCTAGATCATTGATAGGAATATGAGAATATAAAATGGTGAGTAATGGTTCATTATGAGATGAATATCATACATAATAAAGTAATTCCAACTCAGATTGTGCATCTGGGCCCAATCACAATTTGGTCAGAAGATCTGTTCTGAAGTGGGAAAGGAAAAAAAAAAAAAAAGGACATAAGAGTTAGGCATTTAACAGCAGGATTTTAAGAGTCTTTAGCTTCTGTCCATCATGACAATTAGTAAGAGTGAGCCATCTAGCAGCCTATGAAAAAAACCTCAGCTCCTCAACTTCCACCAAATTGCATGGATCCACCACTCCTGTCTCCAAAAGCTGCAACCTAGTCTCACCTTTTCTCTTGGATCATCTTCTGTATACCAAAGTCTCTTAGCTATCAGCTATTTTTTTTGCCAGCACCCACCCTTCCTGGTCTGAAAGTTCAAATGTAATAAAAACCCACAATACCATTCTTGGACACTTATTATGTTATTAAATAGTCAGGTCTGCATATCCTAGAGGCTCTACTAAGTTTTCACATGCAAGGAATTTCTTTCTAACTTAGTAAGTCCTCTCTCTCACAACATCCCTGCATGAGCTTTGCTGCCTACAGCTGCTGTTTCTTCTGCTCATTTAACAGAATGTTTCTCAGCTCTTTAAAGGGCAGATGCTCCCCACTAGTCCACACAGTCTTAATGAAGAAGCAACTCATCAACTTCTGGTACAGCTGTATTAATCAGGCAGGGTGTGTTTTACAACTCAGGGGAAGGGTGAAGCATTTTCACAGGTGGCTTTTCCCAGAGAAGCCTCTGAATCCAGCTCTCTAGAACTGGTTAATGGGAAAGTGTTACAAAGCAAAGGCTGTAGGTTGAGTTTCATCTCTGTTTTGTGTTCTTGCTGGGGTCAAAACAAACTGACTTCTGCTACTAGAGGCTTGTAGCACTAATTCTTCTTGAGGTAAGTGTTTATATGCTTTGTAACAGAATATAATGCAAAAGTAATGCTGTTGTTGCTTTCAAAACACAGTTTTGAAAGGGTTGTTGCTGTGGGTTCTTTTTATCTGCAGGCTTCTAATTTGACACACTTTATCCAGGAGATGGGATAAGTGGACTAAAATTTGGAGTGTGAATTCAGGTCTATGGCTCCTATCATGTAGGTGCCTGAATTAAGCATGAAGCTATTAGCTCACTTGAGGGGGAAAAAAGGGTAATGACTCCTCTTATGGGTCTTCTGTCTTTCTCTTATCCTCTTCCAATGTATTAAGAGGAGCTGTAAGGTTTGGATCTGCAGGCAGGTGAGTGTGGGATGCATGCCCTTTGAAAAGAGGAGAGTAACGAGTTATAGCCTCTTGTTTTGGGAGTACTTGTGCTTTTGGCCACTGACTGAGGAATGGCTTTCAGGGGTGATTCAGGTATTCACAACTGTTTCTAAGGTGAGGCAGTAATGTGAGTCCTGTTAAGTGTTTGATACTTACCAGTTCCCTCTCCTAGCTGAATAGCACCTTCTGTCCTTGTGGTTTTTGTCCATCTCTGTGTGCACCTGTACCCTTTAGACATGATATAAAGTGACAACTGATACCAAATGATATTGACAGGTCTTTATTGAAATTAATTACTCTTCAGAGACTGGCATGAATCAATCCTCATAAAATTCATCTGTCACTTTGTGATGTGCCAGCTTTAGTATGGGGGAGATGGAGGGTAACTTCTCTGGGGAAGCAGGAATTCCTCCATTTTACCAGTAACCCTTTATTTCTCCTTAAATTATTGATGGACTTTATTCAAGTGAAAGTTGTCGTAAACATTATCAGTTAACTTGGTGAAAATAAAGATGGAAAAACTCGGTGGTTTGGCTCTATTCTGCAGTGTAGTGAGTACCCTGAACTCCCATCAAAATCAGTGAATTACATGAAAATGCACTTGTCACTGTGGCAGATTAAGTTCCATATACCAGTAAAGTTCAATGTGTAGTGATGTATTAAATGTCTTATAATGTTTTGGGTGAGTTTTTTGTTAGTTTGGATTTTTTTTGTACTGGTTACTTACACAAAACTATAAAACTATACTTTGTTTATAGTAACTGTATCATGTGAATCTGGAAAATGGCAAGTTATGAGCTTTACAGAAAAATTGAATAGGTTAACATACACTATGCTAATGACAAAAGCAGCATTTTTCAGAGGTTCCTGATTTGCAGTGTTCCTCAAACTCAACCAACAATCTTCCAGTAGGTATGGGAAAATAGTATAGATATCAGCCATTCGTAGCATCATGCCTTTTAGTTAGAATCCTTTCACATTCCTTGCTGTAAACCAGTGTTTCTCAAGTTCTTGAAAACAGATGCTTAATTTTCCTCTTAGTTTAATGTGGCATGTGTTTTCTCTATCTGGAATGGTGGCATTTGTCAGAGCCTTCTCTCCTCACCTTTATCACCCCAGCCTCTTTCCATGGTGGAGGAGTTAAACCACTGGCTCTCAAAAGTGATGTGAGGCAGGAGCAAGAACAAAATTAAAGGTAATTGGCTTAAGACAATTGTTTTATTTTTCATACACTGGAATAGTGGAAAAAATTATACAGTCTGATCACTTATAGAGTGGTCACTTCCCACCACTTCTGAAATTTCAGTTGCCTTGCAGGGCTTGACAACCTATGTTGCATATAAAGTGGGTGTAAGGGGCTCAAAACTGCTTCTGAGACTTCAGAGTCAGCAAGGAAGATAAGCAGTTCAAATGGTTTATGAGCAAAGGCTCAAGCTTAGCTGTGAGCATAGGCCTAACAATTTCCTTCTCATCAGCTAAATAAATAAACAGCCAGTAGTAGCATATCTGAGTGTCCCATGTCAGTACGTAGTCATCCTCACAAAAACAATGTTTCCTGATGTTCAGGCAGCATCTCCTGTATTTCAGTTTGTGCCAATTGCATCTTGTCTTGTCACTCAGCACCACCAGAAAGAGCCTGGCTCCATCTTCTTTACACCTTTCCTTCAGGTACTTATATACATTGATAAGACTTTCCCCCGATGCTTCTCCATTATGTCCATCTCTCTCTTGTACCAAAGAGCCCAGAACTGTGCCCAGCACTCCGGGCGTGTCTCACCAGTGCTGAGCAGAGGAGAAGGATGACCTCCCTCCACCTGCTGCCAACACTCCTCCTAATGCAGCCCAGGATACCACTGGCTGCCTTTGCGGCAATCATGCATTGTTGGATCATGTTCAACTTGTTGACCACTGGGACCAGGTCCTTTTCTGCCAAGCTGCTTTCCGCCCAGGCAGCCTCAGCATATACTGGTGCATGGGGTTGTTCCTCCCCTGGTGCAGGTCTTTGCACTTTCCCTTGATGAATTTTAAGAGCTTCCTGTCAGCCCACTTCTGCAGCCTGTCAAGCTCCCTTTGGATGGCAGCGCAACCCTCTGGTGTATCGGCTGCTCCTCTTGGTTTTGTGTCATCAGCAAACTTGCTGAGGGTGTACGCTCTGTGCAATCATTCAGATCGTTAATGAAGATGTTGAACAGGATTGGTGCCCATATTGAGCCCTGGGGTACAATTTACTGGTCTCCAACTCAACATTGTTCTGCTGATCACAATGCTCTGGGTGTGGTCGTTCAGCCAGTTTTCAGCTCCTTCAGAAACTTATGAGAGCCTTGTCATTGATGTCAACATAAGCAAAACAATGCTCCAAACTTGTGACATAGTCTCTGAGGAAAGATAATGACATCACGAAATGACAGTGAGCTGGAAGAAACAGTGAGCTACACTAGGGGCTGAGAAATCCAGTACCAAGTTCAGTTCTGTTGTCTATTCTTAAGCTCTGGTTACTGTTTGTAACACCCTGACCTTGCTATCAACATGCCTCCTCACTTACTTTAATGAAATGTTTGGTAAAAGATTTTAATCCATCCAATCCCATGGGTAATAAAAACAGATAGAATGTTTAGTTAGTCTTAAAACTGAATACTAAATCCAATTTGTGTAAATGAAGAGGGTATTTTATGAGGCCTCTCTTTTTTTTTTTTTTTTTTTTTTTTCTTCTCAAAGAAGAAGAGAAATTGGGTTAGTTTGACTCGGGTAGATATTGAGCTAATCCTGAACATCCAGCACCACTTCACAGTAGGACTTAATAAATTTCCAAATGCATTTTAAGTTCACTACCCATCCCTAATGTTACCTATCTCAGCAATATTTTTAAAAACCAACCAAACCATTTTTGGATTTAACATATGATGCCCAAACATTGAGTATATGCATGGAGGGGGAAGGTATTGTGTGCAAGAAAAACAGTCCTATTAAAAAAAAAAAAAAAAAAAAAAGGCTGGTAATGTGAAGGACACCATTTCTCTTCAAAAGATATATACCTCCTCTCACATTGGTTGCTAGATTTATTCAGTGAAGTGTGATTTTTTTTTTTATTTTTTTTTTTTGGGGGGGGGGGTGTCATCTTTGAAGCAATTTGTGGGTAATGTGTTTCAGTTCCTTCTTGTATTTTGTATTTTATCTCATTCAGTAGGAACTGCTTTTGCATTTATACTTTATCCATTCTTATCACATGGCCAGCCCATCACTGCTTGGCCTCTATAAGTAAGGCTTCAGCTGATGTGCAGTCAGTGTGCTAAAACTTCCATTTCTATTCAGACTGTTAAACCAATTGATTTGGAGTAGTCTTCTAAAATTACTAACATTTTTGTCTGCTTCCCTCCATTCTTACTGAAAGGCTGTTCCACTTCTGATGGTTAAGACCTATCTTGTAAATACCAGTTAAGCTTTCAGGTCTTTTTCCACAAGTAATAAGTTTCCAGTTTGTGTGGGGTTTTTTTCTTTTTTTGGGGGAGGGGGGTGGGGTTTTTTTGTTGTTGTTGTTTTGTTTTCTTTGTCTATCCCATCCTTATGTCTTCTGTGGGTTGGTCATGTTGCGATTTTTTTTATTTTTTATTTTTATTAATACTCCTACAACTTCTGCTCTAAAGTGCAATATCCTCTCTTGGGTTTCCTGTTGCTAGGCTACATGAGTCATGCTCATTTAAGGTACATTTATATGGCATAAAATAGTACTATGTAGAAATGCCCAAGATAGACTGCTGTGAGGTAGTTTGGGGTACTGAAAACACTGTTGCCACAACAGTGTAATGTTCTAGCCAAGCTAAATCTCCCCACAGAGAAGTGATTTCTTCTAGCTAATGTAACTACCTTTATAAGCCATCACAGTTCATGTATAATCTTAAGATATTCTTGGTGGTCTGTACCTATAGATACTCTACACATCTTTTGAGTACACCTTCTTGTAAGTTGTTCAAGTTTTGATAACTTTTGTCTTGAATTCTTAAATTATAACTTACATCCAATAAAACTGGAAGCTGCTTCTTACCCCATCTCCCTGCTAGAGATTAAAGCTCCAGACAGACATTCTTTCAAGCAAAGGCTAAAGAACCTAATCTTTGCATGTGTTCAGCTTCCTTGACACGTGCATATTCCTTGTTGTGAAGTTCCTTTTCAGAGTTAGCTCTCTTTATGAAAATTCTAGTAATATTTCCTCAAACTGTTTTTCAGGAGTTTGGAGTATTTGGGGACTGGTTAACCACTTCTGAGTCTTTTCAACAATGCACCAAACAATTCAAAATTATGGCCAGAATTTTAAAAAATTACTTACATTCTCCAACCCGATTATCTACTGTCTAAGCTTTTTTCAGTGATGCATTAAGCAGCACAAGTAAACATCTGGCATTTGTGTAATTTTGCCATTGTCTTCACAGCTAAAAAGCATGCAAAGTGTTTCTTCAGAAATATTTTGTTATTTATTTTTTTAATATATTTATCCCTATTTACGTACTTAATTACCAAGTAGGGCGACAAAGTTCACTCTTGAAGGACAGTGGGATTTGTAATGTTCTGGTTTCTTCAGGAAGGTTTATCTTGCTTTTTCATATTTGCTCCCGAAAAAATTGTCTCCTAGTCCAGATATCCTGGTTCCAAGAAATGAAGGGCTGGGAAGATAAAGACAGATTTTGAAATAATTATAGATATTCTGTGTAGAATACCTATGAGAAGACAATTCAAGGAGTAAATAGATCTTTAAAGAGATGTTATGCGAGTCTTAGTTGCGTTCTGCTTATGATTGAGTGTGGCACAATGTTATCTTTGTACGTGACAAAATTACTTGTATCTGTATGACTATAAACAAACTCAATGATACTAACACAATCCTATCCAGTTGAGCACATGGAACATACATTACCAATATAAAGATGATTTGAATTAAATTGCCTTATAAATGAGGATTAGTGGTCTGAAAAGGGCCTCAAGTGATTTGAGGAAAAACACTTTGAATGGTAATCACACAGCAAGTCCACATTCACAACTGGACAATTCTGTCTAAAAATTCAAGCTTTTAAATCTTGCCCTACTAGAGAACTCTCAAAGGATTTTCCACTAATAGTGCTGACTTGCCAGCAAACTTCTTGCATCTCAGCATGGGATGGCCTGAGTCAATTTCTAGTTTCTCATCTGGATAATAGTGAAAACCTGTCATGCATCCAGGCAAGAAGTTTTCTGGAGTCTGAGAAGGCCAGATAGCAAAGAATCCTTACAGAAATCCTGTAAAACAAATGTGGAAGAAATCTTAAAGACGTCACATTTCACTTTTGACCCCAAGGCAGAATCAGGTCTTCCTATGTTATTCCTGATGCATATTTATCTAGCTTGTTCTAAATATAATAATGGAAATTCTGCTGCCTCCCCAGGCAATCTCTTCCAGTACTTAACCATCTGTAGTGCTATGTGCTTCACCTGAAAGTCCCTTGTTGCTATTGTACTCACTACTGCTTCCCTTATCTTCACCCAGATATGAAGAAGCGTTCATTCTCTCCTACTTAATACTTTAATGTGAAAAAGACAGAAAAGCTGTTATCACATCTTCTTTCAGTCTTTGTTAGACCAAATAATAGAATTTGCTTTTAATCTTGATTATTCTTTTTACTCTTCTTAAAATCCACCCTCCGCCCCGCCCCGTCCCTATCCCAGCTGGTCCATATTCTTCTTGAATCACACTGCCCAAAAATGGAACGGTCCTTGCTTTGCAGCTTTACCAGTACCTAATGCCGCTCAGGAATTGCATCATGTATCTTGCAGCCTACTACTGTACTTTATATTTTTTAGTATAGCAATTGACGAGAGAGACTTGATCACCTTGTATTTACAAGTAGTAAACTTTCCTATTTATTTTCTGGGACATCGTTCAGACAATATAAAAGGGAAGACTTTCTTTTCAATTAACATGTCACAACACTTTCTGAGAAATGGATTATTTCAGATTGTTGTTACATTTGTACATAGACTAAATTATTTTTTGCAAAATGTGATCAACAGAAAGTACTTGTTTCATTTATGATGCTCCCAATATATCGTTTGATTCATCTTGAGTAAAAATACAACGTTTTAAGAGATCCCACAGCATAGTCCCAGAAAGGTTTTTATTTAAAGTGTTCTTGGGTTACGCTGAACTACCGTATCTCTGAAAGACATGGATGATGTTAGGAAAATGGGTATGCCCTATTAAAATTCGTAGTAATTCAGTGTGGCATGGCTAGCTTCACCATATTAAAAGCTTATACTGTGCATTATCACCAAGTAACTAGTTACATTCTATGGAGTCTGCAGTATCGCAGGCTCAAAAACTGGGGCACTTCACAAATTGGCATTTTGACCATGCCCCTACAGTGTGCTCTTCTTGCATGTTGCATTGGTCTTTCGAGTTGCTCATTCAAAAGATGAAAGGAGGGAAAAAAAATGGGGCGGGGGGGAGTGAAAACTCTCCATACTAATTCAGTTGCGTAAGATACATACTGCTTTGTGTTGGAAACAGATGTTCTGCCTCTGTAGACAGCATCTCAAATAAAACACGTTTCTCTCCTCTTCCCTTTTCCCCTCCTCACCCCTTCTAGTGGAATGACAGAAATAATGACTTGATGTTTGGCTTTTGTGAGTCGTGGCCTTGTTAGCAGAAGTGCCATAATTATCTCATTGCTACTATCACAGCATTGTAAATATTAAATGCAAAAAACATTGTTTCAATAGCTTTGAGGTTTTGACACTTACTGAGAAAAGCCAGGGAGTTCATAGTTAATGTTTCCTCTCTTTAACTTAATTTCTTCAGTATTTTTAGTACACTTCTGCTTTATAAGCCACATATTCTCGTTATTACTAGAATAAGCTTCTGGAAGTCCATCTCTATACTGCTGATTTCACTCTATTGTCAACCATGCTACAGGATTCACCTAGCAGAAAGGATCCTCTGATTAGCTTTTACTGCAGGCCACCGATGTAATCAGACTTCTAAGAACTAGAATAAGCCTTCATATCTGCTCATGTAATAAGCTAAGGTGTGTACATACCCTAGCTTCAGCAGCAATGGAACGAAAGATGAGATTATTGTTGAGCCCCTATCATTTACTTCTTGGAAAGGTGCATGTCTACAGCTGTATTAATATAAGTGTATTAGAAAATAAAATGAGAAGTGGAGAAAAGAGAATTTTGCAGGTTTATCTGAACTTGTTCTATCAACATCTGGGAAAAAAAGGTGACTATGTGTGATCGTCTTAGAAGAGCCTGGCAGTACCTCTCTTTGGGGATTGACTGTTCTGCGCTTAGTTAAGAGACCTTGTTGCTGGCCTGCTCTGAGAAAAGCACCTAATATGTGTGACTTAATGCTCCCCCAATTTCAGTGGCCTCTGTGTGGCTGTTACACAGCACATGTTTCCTTTAAATGTGATGAATTCCAGTCAGATGTATTCACCATGATGCCTACAGCCAGGTGTGGCTGGCACAGGAGACACCTGTGGTAGCCCGAGAAGGAGTATATTAGGAACCACTTCTGACATCAAAGGCTTTCAGGGTATAATTCTCTGTTTTCTCTACTATTTTTATGCTGAAGCATGGGGGCTGCTCTTTGGTATGCTTTTATACAGAGGACCTTGAAATTGGATGCATCCTGGAGTTTAAACAACTAAATGAAATGAAAAACTGCTAAGTAATATCTTTAGGCAAGGAAAATGAGCTGAGGAAGAGCTACTCCTTTTCTACTGTGAGTACTTGTATTTAATCAAAGGTTAATTCTGAAGGATTATGTCGTCTTTGTATGTTTATTTAGAATAAGATTAGGACAAATGTTTAGTTTATTATTAAAATGTTCTACACAGAATTTTCCAAACTACAGTTCATACTTGACCTACTAAATATTTATAAACAAAGTGGTTCTTCTGACTGAGGCAAAATTGCTAAAATTAACTACAGCATAAGGTCCCAAAATGTGTTTATCGGTCTACCAAAATGTTTTCATCTGTGGTATTTTGATATTTGCAGTTAGTCTTAGTCCTAAACTACATTCTTTATTCAAGACTAACCAGATGATGATTCATAGTTTTGCAGTTCAGCATAGTGGAAATCAGGTTTTTTTGGATGTTCCATCCTCCCTTTGTATTGCACACATTTATTTACTTTCTACTATTACTTCTGGCCTTTAAAATCTATCAGACATCTACCCAGACATGTCCTTTAATACCAGTCTTTACAGTATGCAACAGAAAAGGAATTTGAAGAATCTAGCTGACAAAATGACGGTGACAAACTTTCATGGAATCTACCTATTTTTTAGGATATCTTTCAAAATATGACATTCATTAAAAAAGATGTATACTTGCCAATAATTTTTACAGACAAAACCTCCAAAATATTTACTAATGATCTTATATAATCTAAAGCATTCACAAATCTTGGAAGAAAAACATATGTATTCCTTTTTTGGAGAGTGGTTCTGTTTTCTGTACCAAAAATTTTGTTCTTTGTTCTTTCTTTGTATTTTCTCGGTTGCAGCTTATTAAAATTGCTTTCACTATGTGGCCTTAGTTGCCTAAGAAAATGACAAGTGTCATTAGTACATGGGTGGGGGAGCAGAGGGAAACACCAGATCAAACATATCAAACACTTATTTAGCATTTAATGACAGAGTTGTGGTTTAGGGGAAAAAAAGTGGCTTGGGCTATTAACTGGCTTGAAGCAGACAGCAGGTAAGAACACCAAAGGAAGCTATTAACAACTTCTCTATTTCAAATATATGAAAAGTCTGGTTAAACTGAGAGGGGTTCATGAAAATGCTAAGAATAAATCTGTTAAACTTATTTGTAGAATCATGAGGCTCTTCATTTTGAAGATTAGGCTTCAAAAACTTAGACTGATTAACTAAAGAATCTCTTTTAGTTCTTTAAGGATAATTCTGCAAAATAACAGAGGAGTAAACAATTAAATATAAAGCAGAGGACAAGTGTATTTTCAGATTACTGAGTTTAGGAATGCCTAATTTGAAGTGGATTTTCCATATATCTTGAAACATATAGAGGAATAACATACTATTCCTGTTTAATTTGAATTTGTATGGCTGTAGTATTTCTCAAAAATAAATTGAAGTGTCATTTAGAAATACTGCCTGATAATTATTTAATTGAAAAAAAACCCAAAAACCAAGCAACTAACCAACTCTGCTAAAGCATATCAGAACTGGCTACTAGGATGCTGTGGGAGTTAATAGATTCCACATTTGCCTTCCATCACATTTAGTGTGGTAGTAGCAGCTAGTGGACTATAACTGCTGGTGGGTCTGAGATGATAACCACATGGATGAGGCTGAACCATGGGGCTCTAGCAGCTGCCACGGCTGGATCTCATTGCTGGTGCTTGTATAAGAACTTCCTGAATTGAAGGTGTGGATGTGTTACTTCTCTGCATTTAATAGGAAATAACAATTGGAGCTGTTAGCATGAATGAGGAGGTTTTTGAGAGTGGGCCTGTAAGAATCTGTAACTAACACTTCAGTGGCCAAAAGGCCCTGGCTAAATTTCCCTTCCTTGCTGCTCCCTCCTCCCCCATTCACTACCAGATTCTTCTTCAAAGTAGTTGGCTGTAATTGAGGGAACTTCAGTTTTGTTGGTGTTGTATACAAATGTTTTTCTGTAACAACTGAGAACTTAGGAAGTTTGGAGAGGAGATGGCAGAAGAATCATGGGATATGCCAGAGGAGGAAGGGGTCTAGCCCCTCTTTACTTTCCACAGTTTATTAGTGTGAGAGAGATCTTTGTGTAACTTGCATTTTTAGTTAAGCCTCTCTAGAAATGGGATCTTGTTTCTGTTTTTACTATATTTAGTCTGATTTTTTTCTTTTTTTTTGGGGTGGGGGGGGGGGGGGGGGGCGGGGGGAACCAGTATGTCTAAGTCCATTTGCAGCTTACTCCCACTTTCTTCCCTTGCATACAGACCACAAATATAGCATGTGGAAGTCATCCTTCCTGAAGGCTTCTGTTGCTTTTTTAACCCATGAAGATTATAATCCTTCTACTTCAAAAGGCCCTCCATTGCCAGAACTGCTATACTACTGATTTATAAAGACCTATAAGAGCTTCTCCTGTACATGCATTTTATAAAACTCATATCTAGTTTGATATTCACTTTCTACTAACACTAGATACGACACTACGAAGGTATCTGATAGATGTAATGGGATTTTGCAAGGAAGAAAGATCATTTGGATAAAGCACTCATAGTTCTTCTTAGGCTAACAGAGCTGAAATTCCTAGTTACCTGTATTTAAATTTATAAAAATTATCCTTTGTTTTGTGGCATAAGATGCTCTGGTGTCTAAGGTTTTTACTGGAATAAATATTCTACCTCTAAAACCTAATCCTATAGAATTTTATTTATGTGAGTGCTTAGTCAGTAGAAAGAGTCCAGAAGAACAGATTGCATGAAAATTTTATTAACCTAAAGTTCTCTGGAACTGAATGATAAAATAATTTCTTGCAATACGCTTATAGTTAGTTTGCAGAGTTCCCAGCTTAATTTTAGAATACTAAAATAAGTATTAACAACCCATCTGATTAAAAATAATTCGTATTTATTCTTCCCTATTTTTATCTGCTCTGATGAATCTTGGTACTTTACCTCCTTTCCAAGAGAAAAATTGGAGCATTTTAGGGCTTAGGTTTTTTTAGCTCTACTGTCATAAAGCAGATGCTTTTCCACAAGATGACAACATTCTGTCCTGCATTCTCTTACATCTTTCAGACTTATTGCAGGTAGTAAAAAGGAAATTAAGAGATATTTAAGTCATTCACCAAAAGCCTAGGCAGGCGTAAACTCAATAACATATACTTAGAAAGTCAGAATTTTATTATGTTGGATGCTGAAAACAGCTTCCAAAATTAGGGCAAATATCTATAACTAATGTCACAGTGCATTGCCAATTTTCACAATGATATCCTTTGAGTAATTCTACAAGCAAATTTGCTATTTAGAACTAGTTTTATTTTTCCATTTGCAAGCTGGATAACTTTTTTTTTTTTTTTTTCTGTATGCAGTCTCTTTAAATAGTGAATCTATGTAACTGAACTATAAAACCATGAGACACTTGACTGAAATACCAACTCTGCATTCAACTTTGTCAATCTATTTGCTTCGGGTCGCTGGACGCTGCTTCTGCCTCTCCCTCCCTGTTGATGCCATCTTTCCCGCTAGCCTGTGTAACCGAAATAGGGCATCTCTGAGGTTCTCCTACAATGTTCCCTGTGTGACATGCTCCATCTACAAGACCCACCTGGTTTGGTGGGTCTTTCATAATCAATTACATGTAGATTAAGTCTGTCTGGCCTGTGGAAGATAAATTTCTCTCTAAAACTCGTTCCTTTTCTTCCTCCTTACCCGAGGCATGGGCCAGTCGTGCTTAAGTTCTTGTAATGTGTGTGAATCCACTTCCTGTGAGGTACAACTGTTGTCTTTTTAGACCTCATAATGCCTCCTGCACATAAATGTTATATATACTGCTTGCCTCCCATAAGGAGAGAGGCTTTTTTTCCTTGCCTTCAGACAAGTCAGTGGCATATTTTGGTGTAAAATATCTCACACGGGGCTTAGAGGTATGGACCTTTACGGTGAGCAGCCTCCATGCCGTGTCAAACGTGTATGCGGCCGAAGTACAGACAGTTTGTTACCAACTCTCTGGTGAAACCAGATGCAGCAACAATCAAGCGCTTTTGGGGATGACTAACCCCTAGTGGCTTTTTCCTAGGCATACTGTAACAAAAATCTTCGCACTAAAAATTATTTTTGACCTCTAACAGAAATCTTGCTTTTTTGCATCCCAGATGCTGCTTCTTTCTCCTCCCTGATCTGCAGTTATATAAAAATATTTGTGGGTTTTGTAATGGAAAGAAAGCTTAGTTATATTGGGAGTAGAGGTGTTTCACTAAAGGCGACGTATTTCTTCTGTCTTTTCTGTAAATTTGGGATAGGCAGACAAGCATGTGTGCCAGTGCTACTAGTAATTCCCCTTCTGATGCGAACAAAAGTGTTTTATGACTTATTTTGTTGGTGTCAGGACCTCAAGCATGCTGTCCCCTGCTAGGTGGAGCCCAAGGCCAGTTCCTTCCCTCAGCCCCTGACTGGCCCTGGGCCCAGTTGAGCCGGGCTGGGGCCCAGCCCACAGTGCTACCTTCTGCGCTGAGCTAGGGCCTGCAGCAGCACCTGGGGGTGGCCAGGCTGTGGCCTAGCCCAGTCACTGTCCCCAACCCAGTTGGCCTCGCTCGGGCTGCGGGATGTGGCTGCTCATGGAGGGAGTGAGGGCACTGCGCTCCCTGTGCCTCTCTCTGGAGCTGCCCTGCCTGGGCCCTACCCTGGGAGGTGGCTTTCTGATCCCTGTTTGAAAAGAAGCTGAATGGGAAGACTCAGACAGGCATGAACGTTAAGTTTTTACATGCTGTGTTTTTTCTTCAAATCACTGCAAAAGAATGGGAAATTACACTTCCAAATAAAAGGAGTTTTGGCATAGGCCTGGTACTGAGCTCTTGATCGTTGTTTTGCAAGAGGAAGAAAGAGACCTGCTTCCCGACCATCAGTATTCCCAGTGGTAACAGCGCTCCTTTGGTGTGTGATAACCACCAAAATATGGGCTTTGTGTCCTTACTTTTGGGTTCCTTCTTTCCGCTCAGCAGTTCTCCATCCCTAAGATGTTGGCATGGTTCTGTCATGCAGCAGGTAGAACGCTTGAGGGAGGAACTGGCGTGCCTAGCCTCATGCCTCTTCAAGTTCACTTTCACGAAATGGAGCCACTGAAAGTGGAGAGAGTGAACTGGGAGCTACAACAGGCTGTAGGCCAGTAAGTGAGGCGCTTACCAACTCAGCTAGAGTTAATCAGACCATCATTTTCTGCAGTAAAAGGTCAATTTTAGGTGAATTGGAAGCCTCTGTATGTGCTTGCAGGAAATGTGGGATGTCTGCAGTAAATTGAGGCTTGTGGTTAAATGAGCGTAAGTTTGGTGTTTGACTCTATAGCTACTTTTTTGCTGTGTTTATTGGTTTGGGGAGACTTGTCACTGAGTCATATTTTCTACTTTTTACTCAGCACTAGTTTATTTATGTCCCTTAAGCTCTTTGTTGCAGAAGACTTCTTGCAAGTTGTAAACAAATGGGGCAGAGGGGAAAACCGAAAAGCTTCTTTGGTGATGTATCATGTTGGTGTCCATTCTCTCTGTAGTTTCCTTGCAGTGGTGCACAATTAAACTCACAACCGAAATGTGTTTTTGTAAGCTGAAGGTGATTAGCCTTCATGTTTAAAATCCCCCACAAAACTCTGTGGTAGGAGATCAAGAAAATGAGCAGAGAAGCAAGAATTATCTGATCAAAGAACATGCAACAATTCTGATCCCTTTCAAGCAAAGGGAGATGACAAAGACGTAGGCAGAACCTACAGAACTAAAATAGGGCTCTGATCACTCACCATTTTAATATTAAAAAATTGTAGGTACTCATCTGAAGAGTTTAGATTGGACCTAAAACACTAAAAATACTCCACTCATTGACTAACAAGCAGAGAGCCTTGACATTTAGATTAATTTGAAAATTACAGCTCAGGATTTATCTTGTGTATGCTTAAAACATTAGCAAACCAAATTTATCCAGGCCTGGTAAAGAAATTGGGGAAACTAGGGAAAGCGTTTTTATATTTTATTAACTGTGCATCTGAAAGTAAGGCGAAACCATCCTTTAAGAACAAATTTAAATATAAACCAGCAGTCACTTTCTGACACTTAGAAAATCAGATTTAGTGTCATCACTGCTAATATTAGCAAAATGTCCTTTAATATGTCAGTATTCAGAGAATAAGTTTCACCTTTTACATTAGATACAGGATAAAATCATCCCCTCGTCCATTGCTCCTTTTAGTCTTTTTTTCTCTATCTTACCGACAAAAGCATCTTTATTAATAGTGCTATAGAAGTTTAGCCAGCAGGATTTCTTAGATCTTTTAATAACCCTCTGAATTTAAGCTTTCCTACTTTCTTTTTATGATCTACCAAGTCTAAAAACTTTAAGGTTGGTCTAACTTTACTGAAAGCCTACCTTTTTTTTGCTTTGACCACCATATAAGAATGAGTATTTCATAAGGGAAAAAGGTGCTTCTTTCCTACCTGATTAATCTGTGCCCAAAATCTATATTTGTCACTAGCAATAGTGTCAAAGTGAGATACTGTTGCTGACTAGCGGTCTTGTTCCTCTCTTGTTCTCAGAAGCTTGCTGGAAAACAAAATGGGAATCCTTCTTTTAATTGTCAAAATCTAATACTTCCTCCAGTGTGGTATTTCTCTAGAAGTAGACCTAAAAGTTTAAAAAAAAAAAAAAAAAAGAAAAAATCATCAACAAATATCAGAAGGAAACAAATGTATTTTCAAATAAGAAATATGCCTTCATTTCAGTAACTATAATTAAAAATGATATTCACATATAAAAATCATCTTGAATTTGATTTAACGATTGGAAACAAATTGTACACCTTAGAGCTTAATGATTCTCTTTTACTGACTGTTCTAATAATATGGATGCATGGCCAATAATAGCCTTGGAGGAGAAAAAATAATCTTTGAATGGGACTTGTTATTAATAGATGAAGATATGGGTCTACTTCACTACAGGTTACCTGCCTCACTCCTTCATCTATAGAATAACCCATTCTACCTTGCCCCTGGCATCACTATCTCTGAGGCATTTTGGGCTGGTTTGTTCTGACTCCGTGCTTTTCCAATGGCAGGAGGCCAGCAGGTCTGAAAGGAAAGCCGAGGCACTGATCTTATTACTGACTTTCCCTCCCGTGTAAGCAGGTAAAGGACTCGAATCCTTCTTTTCTTTTGTTTCTGGTGATGGCAGCATCTGCAGCAGCACCCCTGGGTGTGCTGCTAGGTGGAGGGCTCTATCGTGCTTTAGTAGAGTCTACTGTGCTTTAGTAGAGCTTCCCTCTTTTTTCTCAGAGCCCTGCCACCCAGCAACTCTCCCCTCTATTTGCTTTCTCACTCCTCCCCACCTGTGCTAGGTTCAGGAGGTAGCGCTAGGACAGGGCTTTCTCTGTTGCGTTCGCAGGCAGCTTCACAAGTCCACGAGTTTGCTGGGTCTTCTGCTATAAAAGCTTCAGAGAGACTCTGGAAGAGAAAAGAAACATATGTACTGTTATGGTGTAATACCACAGTTCAGGTCCTAGGGTTATGTCTGACCTTTTCCTTGTTCTAAAGGTAGCATGTTTTCACGTGGAGCTGTGATTGTCCTTGCTGGTCTTTTCGTTGTTGTTCACAGTCAGCCTTTTGCATACGGTAAGGGACCACTGTGGGAAGCATAGGTTTAGAGTACCAGTAGTATGTATCGCATGGGGAGGTCAAAATTATTTGTCTATAGTCATATTAAAAAAGCTGGAGATATAAGAGATGAGGCTGCAGCTGAACTAAGTTTAGTATTTATCAAGTTGTTCTCTTATCTTGACTGAATCTGGCAGTCTGGAAAGAAGTGGCCATTAAGAATCTATGTCAGGAACAGTGGGATAATAATCTTCTTTACAGATTGTATTTTAATTTAAGTCATAATGTGCTAAATAGTACTGTAGGTCTTAATAAAAGTAGGTCAGAAACTTTGTTTTTCAGACTCCATACTGAGTATATTACTCTTTTCATTCTCTACTTGTTATGGAGAAACAGGATTTGGGCTCCTCTTTGACTGCTTGCAGTTCTCAAAACAGATGAAGTGGTTTCTTGAAATGGATAGATTTAAAACCTTGACTGTTTCTGTTAATATTAGCTAATTTCTTATGTTATTGCTCTTAAGCATGTGCAACGGTGATTTTTAACTTTTATCTACCTGCATAGATAAATTTTCACCAAACTACCATAAATCCATAGGAGGAGATGCATATTTTATACGTTCTATTATTTCACTAAAAATGTAACTTTTTCTTTGAATACTGGAATCACTCGAACTGTTTCAACTGTGCCAGAAAAAGAGATGATTTTACTGGTCTGCCTGTGGCAAAATAGGTACTGATAATGGCTTCTAAAAATTGTCCCAACATGATCAGAGCTGTTGGGCAGGTTTTCTGATGGTTTAAAAAAAATAATTTTAAAAAATGTTTTATATGCTGTATTTGCTGTATATAAAATAACAAGAATAAGAAAATAAGTTAGCTTTGGGTCCAAACTAGCAAGACTTGCAGTATTGCAACTGTTAGCAACTATAGGATAAACTAACAAAGTACCAAGCAGTCTTTTCTTTTCAGTTGTAAAACATTTATACTGTGGCTGCACTAAAAAAGCTGCTGTGCACACATGCCTCCCCCAACCCTTGATTCAGCTTACTTTATTAGCACAAGAAAACAGTACAGATTTATTTGTGGCTGAAAGAAGAGAGGCTCTGTTGTTATATCTGAATGACAGAGAGTTAAAGTTACTTTTCTTTGCTGGAAAACAAAAGGTACTTAAAGGGGGGGGGGGGGGGGAAGAAAGAGAAATGACCAAGTTTCCTCAGGGTTTACTGTGCTTTTGCATGAATGTTGTACCAGGCACCCTCAGCCGGACATGGGTGGAGGGTTTTGATGGCACAAGCTGACCCTGGGCAAGGGGAGAAAAGGTATGTGCCTCAGTGTTTAATTGCTTATGCTCTTTTTTTTTTTCCTCAATATCAGTGTCTGTGATAAAGCATGTGTTAATTGGAAGAGCAAATTAAATAATGTAAAAATTCCCCAAGTTGAGACAGTTTTGCTCGCAATACCATGTTAATGGTTAAACCTTTTAAAAGTGTTTGTACTTTCTCTTTGATTCCTATGCGTATGCACATAACAGAATTAGAAACTTGGTCAGTGGATGAAATATTTTTGTCTTGCAGTTTGACTCTTTCTTAACTCGTATCATTTAAAAAACAAAAATGCCTTATAGTTACAGTAGCTGGAAGAAGAGTAGATGTTGAATTGATCCACTGTAATTGATAGGGTTTTGTTTTAGTTTGATAATGGATAGGTTACTTCTAGCTATTATTTATTGTAACTGAAAATTTATGTAAGTACTGATGGAGGAACTTCATTTTCCATGAGCAGATAAAATTTCCTTCATGAGTTATTCTATTCTGTCAGATTTTTCTCTGCTTTTTATGATTTTGTGTTAAGTTACAGGGAAAAGAAAGTGCAGTTTAGTGAAAATGTTTCCTTTTCAAACTGTTTAAGACAGTCCTGCTTCTTACCAAACACTAGTGTAAAATTCTTTGCAGACATCTCCAACTATCAAAACTAATTTTCCAAAATCTTTAATAAAATAAGAAAAAATAAGGGGGGGGGGGAAATTATACTATTATAAATCATGAACTGTGCTTAGGTTAGCTCTTTGAGCTTAAAAGCAGGCTTCTTGTAGCTTTAAGCTTAATGATATGAGCTTCACCTTACTCAGTAAACAATTAGGCATAGTTTACTCTAATGCCACCATCAGTGTTTGCTTTCTTACCTCTACTTGGATGTGCCAAAAAATCCCTCATCCAACAGGTCGTCTTTAAGCTTGGGAATAAAGGGTGGGAGGAGTGTGATAGGTTGTCATTGGGCAATGCTGAGCTGCTTTCGATTTACAGCATTAGTGATGTGAAGTGAACCTGACCTGTGATGGACTGGAGAATCCAGCCTGACGTCCTAGAATATGACTCAAAAGTGACTTTAAGTTATTTGTAGGGAATAGATGGTTGGATTGGAAATCGTTATGTGACCTGGGCTGCAGTCTTAGCTTTCTGCTATGGTTTCAAGGCTTTGTTATTGTTAAAATGTTTGCTATGTACTGGTGCTATTTACTTTGAAATGCCATTTTTCCTGAAGTACTATTTATTACTTCAAGTCATAGCCCAGTTGTTAGACCCTAAACAACAAAACCCCCCAAACAAACAAACACTCTTCTCAAGTTTACCAGTCTTTCCCTGTTTTATTGCAACTGTGTTGCACTTTATTACCATCACAAATAGTAATAGACTACAGAAATAATATTTCCTCACGTGTATTGCTAAGGAAAAAAAAAAGTGGAGTAATTGAGATTGTAACCTTGGGTTGCATTTCCTAAGCAGCAAATTGGTACAATTTCTATCCCAATTTATTTGACAGGGACTTAGTTTACCTGCACATTTGAATTGATTCCAGCTGTACAAAGTCCTCTTACCTAAAACTAAAATTTTATCTGGGAATGGCAGTCTTGGAAAGCTTTCCCTTGCTACTGAAGTGAATTTTAGTTTGCTCACGAAACAAACTGAAAAAAAAAGACTTGGCTGTTTTCCTTAGGCAGACTTATGGCTATTTTGGGTTGACTTTCTAGATCTTTAGTTTGTTTTGGAAGTTGGGGAGAAATAAGTTAATCAAGCTACATGCTGGGATAATTGGGGACGTCTTTTGCCGCATGTCAGTAGCAACTAAGCAGTCTACATTATCTGACTTAAGGAATACTTACATAGATGATTTAAAGGAGCAAATAAATAGACCTAAGAATATATTATGATTAGGTATTAGGATCTCTACTGAAAATTTTTGACCCAAAAATGGCTTTTTTTGATGTAGTCTTTGAAGCTCTTAAGCCAGTACACAGTTTTTGCTGGACAGTTCCTACTGAAGAAGAAAAACCACCAAACCAAATACTTTCAATACAAGTCTTAGAAACTAAGGTATCTGTCTTTAGAAAGGCAAGACAACAATTCAGAATGCTTTGCCTGGTAGTAGAGAGCTCAAAGGCTATCATAACATTAAAACATTAGTGATGGTTCCTGAGAATAAATTCATTAGTATGGTGGGTGATCCTAACATTTTCCAGTGAAAAGCAGCAGCATTATATCCTCTAGAAAATTTATTACATGTTTCTGAGCAGAATTGTAAAACATCTGAGATTACTGCAAGGGTATTTTTCTTCCCTTCCTCACCTGCCAGTGCTCTTATAATTAACATTTTAAAGAGTATTGCCAAAATGCATTTCATGTACTATATTCTAATGAAATATTTATATAAGCTCAGGGGCCAAGTAAACCGTTAGAGAGAACTTATATCTTTCTTCACCCAAGTGAACATGTAAGACAATCGTTATCATACCCTGAGTACAACCCACAACACCAAAGAAGTAAACGTCCATACCGCAGTCGTCATTATGTGCAGTCATCAATTATGTGCATTTTTTTTTTTTTGATGGTAGGTGTTTTATAGATATTGCAGATAAGTTACAGTACGGAAGACAAGCCTTGACATGAATTCACTTTGCAGTGTCACAGAATCTTATGGAAAAACTCATTAGACTATCTGGTCATCTACACTATCACGAAAAAATGACCAGCAAATACAGCTCCTTGAAAGTAAAATAACATAAATATGCTCTGATATAAGTTGTGCTCTCAAACACTCCTACCCTGATTTTGTTCATAATAAGGTATGGACAAGGACTTTAAAAGAAGGCAAGATGATAATTTTGGGAAGTATGATGGTATATTGGTTTTTTTGAGTATGGGGGTGAGACTATCTGGATCTTTCTTTTGCTGACCACAATTGGAGCTCTAATGTTGGACAACAATGAGACTCCAGTATGTAATGCTTGTCTTTCCATAACAAGATGCACACTGCTGCTTTAAGCAAATTTTTAGGATCAGTGAGATCCTGATGTCATTTTTATCTGAGGAACAAGGATGCTCCAAATAGCTTAGCAGTTAGATAAAATGGTTCTCTCAAGAAAGGAACTGCTGAAAATATAAGCATCATTTGTACTAGTAACACTAAGGGAATCAGTAAGACTGAATGGAGCAAGAGCAGAAGGAAAGGGGTTTTTTGCTACCGCTTTCCAGGAATTGGGAGAAATTTTTGAAGTAGAAGTTTTATATGACTGTTAGTATCTGTGTTTAAGGCCTGTGACAGTACAAGAGGTAGTAGGGAATGAGGAGAAGGAAAAGCAGAGAAGTGAAATTAAAAGTAGGAGGTAGTAACTTGTGTGTTTCTTTGATTTAAGGCCAAACCAGGTAATTAAAGGCCTAAGCAACTAAAACATGTGGTAGCAGAATGAAGTGACCTGTGATAGCTGTTAATAATTCCTATATGCCCAGTTTAATTTTCCTATTTAGGTTAAGGCTTATGATGCTGCACTGTGGTTTGATTTTTTTTTTTCTCTTATGTGAGTGTAATTTCAAAATAGACATTTTTGCTTTCCTTTGAATTTGTAGCACTTCAGAGGCATAAGCTGCTCAGAGAGCATCCCCAAAAGACCTGCCTGCTCACAGTTACCTCCAGTTAAGAATTTAGATACAACTCTTTCAGCTCCAAGAAAAGTGATAGTATAACCCTCTGTCAAAGCAGATATTTATTTAACTGAACTTCTAAAAGATTTGGGCAACCAGTGCCACAGTTAACACATTCAACAATGTCCCTTTTTGGTTTCCTGCCCTGGTCCCTATGTGAATAGCAATTGTGGATCCTACAGGCTGCTTCTGACTGTTAAAAAAAAAAAAAAAAAAAACACAGAGATTTTAGTTTGCTCATAATCCTTATCACATAACTAGACACATGCGATAATCTTCTTTAACTATCTAATTGCTGATGGTTTTTTATTATTATTTTGTTGAGTATAGTATTAAGCACAAGCTGTATAAACCTAACCTCTGAACTCAGCAACACAGACGCATATTGTTGTTCTATTGCTTATTTCATATAGCAGTAGAGAAAACCAGTATTTATACTGCTTTTCTGCTTTATAAATATTGTAATTTTCCTGAAGAGTGTTTGTGTTAGTTTTAACTGCTGAGACAATTGATTATGACTTTACGATTCAAGTTTGAGCTACACTGAGAATGGCAGTATACTGACAAACAGGTTGATCATAGGTGTCAACACATTTGATATAGTTGCTTCCAGTTTCCTATCCTTGCAAAAGAGAGAAGAATGGCCTTGCTGCTCTGACTTCATCCAGCAGCTCATGGTGTTGTTGAGGTGTTACTCACCTGACTCCCCAAGTAAGTTAATTGTCTAAACCATTCTGCATTCATAATAATGATATTTTTCTTAACACATATATAATTATAGGAGAGAACCACTTTAGTCTGGCATGTGATTTTAATGCTTTTTTATTAATGGGAGTGAGGGCTGCTGGTAATACAACTGACATGGCCTGAGATCAAGCACGTGTTTCTTTGCTGAAATTTTGAGAAAGTTATAGCATATACGTGCCACTACCCACACACAGACAAAGTGAAAATGCTTTGCCAGCAATTGCAGCATATTTTTGAATTTGAGGAGGCACTTGCACAAGGTGGGTTTGAGAGCTCTCCTCTTGCCAACCAAACTGGTTATTTTTGTGCAATTCTCTTTTGATCAAGAGAATGGTTTATGTTGGAAGTAGCAAGGAAATGGATTGCTCCAAACCCATTGGATTAACTGCTTGTATCCCCCTCCCAACACTTATTGATTTGTTGGTATTTGTCTACTTTTGCAATTCTGATATGGTAAAAGGTAGACCTACTATCTCTCTCTCTATTTATGAGTTCTTTGTACTGATTTATTCCTTTGTACTGATTAAAAAAAACCATCCATGGTACAATTTCTGCATTTTTATCCATTTTAACACTAGCAGTGAAGTAGAACTCTGTTTGCTTCCAAGACAGCAGGTAGAGGTGATATGTTGTTGTGTTGGGGTTTTTTTGCTGACTGTTCAAATGGAGGCATGGTGCTTTGTTATGTATTAATGGGTCTATTATGGTAGAATCTACTTCTCTGTAGGGAGGTGGAGTTGGCAGAGCAGGCAAAGGATTTTGTGATTTGAGAGGAGGATAATCTGGTTAGTTTTTATGAATAGCTGTTAATACCTTACGGGGTAAAAGAAAGGTCTGTGTTTTAGTGCTTACCTTTTGCATGCGTTATAAAAAGATAGAAAGCACTTTGTAGCAGGAACTTAATCATTATGTGTTGTCCGGCGCATTGAATAGTGATAGTCCTGGTGTACGGATAAAGCTTTCAATGGTTACTGCAATATAATTAATATGGATGATGTGAAAATAACTTTGTCTTGGACAAGACTGACTTGTTCTGTATGTCATTTCAGCTTTTTCCCTGTTTCCCATTAACTGTTTGAGATACTAGTCTCCCCTTAGCTACCTCAATGACTCTGAGATAGTAAACAAAAAGGAAGTTCCTCAAAATTTGAAATGTGTTAAAATTAAATCAAGTCCCCATAAAAGGCAGCGCTAGCCTCTATGACTAAAATATTTCTTTATGTATTAGGCAAGAAGTCTTTTGAGAGTTCTGTGTTCTGGTCTGATTAAATGAACTAGTCTGGGTGCCTTCCCTCCCATCCCTTTTTCTTTAAACAACATATCTTTTTTGCTTGAAGTACAATTTGATGCTCAAATGAGCTCTTAAACTACGAAAGAAGGACTTGTATTTGTCCCTGTATTCTGTTTGGACTTCAGTAATTTGCCATTTAGCAACTTAAAGCATTCTTGACACTAGTGGAAACTACTAATTTTTCTACTCCTGCTAGATGAATATTCTCACTTATCCAGTGTTCATCTCTGGTTTACAGAATTCTTATTATCTTATGACTCATCCTTCTCCCTCCCTCTTCCTATTCAGGATAGTAGCTAATATTCATTAATCAGAAAAAAAGAGCCTGAGTTTTCAGTGGAATATTCAGTTCTCTGAAGTAAGACCAAAGAACAAAAATAAGGCTATTTGCAACAGCCAAAAATAAAACAGGGAGAAACGAATTACAGTCTGTGTATTGTATCCATACAAAACTTCTCCGCAATGTAGCGATACAGTATCTGAATTTAATAGTATTTGAATTGCTGCCAATAAACAATAAAGAAAAAAAATATCTAATCTAGTAAAGTTTAGTCCATGTTGTCCTATTTTTATTTGTTGGTGCCTTTGCAGTTTGAAAGTATTTTTAGGTGGGAAATATAATTGGCTTTAAACTCAGAAAGCTGCTGGACAGAAGAGCCAAAAGAGTATTACTTTTTATACTTGTTTGTGTACACCATCAGTAAGACATCTGTAGAATAGTTCGGATATATTGAAATCATTGTGACATTTGAACCTCATAGAAACATGACTAATAAAGACTTTGTACAGACACTTTCACACATAATTTTTCTTGCCATGTTTATTGTTGATGTAAACATGAGGAAGAGGAAAGAAGGTTTTCTTGTGCGATTATTCATATTGGATCAGTCAATGAATGCAGCTCAATAGGAGAGAAAAAGGATGCATTTTGACTATGGCGACTGAAAGAGTAACAAGTGGGGGATGGAGAGGCTGCATTTATTTGGTTCTGCAGCTCTTCCCATCAGAATTGTATTCCAATGTGCGTGTAATTGAATTTTGCATTCCCTTAACACCTGTATTATCCTATTCAAGTGAAAAATGTTATCAAAATTCCCAGACCTTTATCCTAATATATAACCTTCAGAAAAATCTTTCTTTTCATGTCTATTGCTGCTCAACTAAATGTAATGGGATTTTATTATGCAGACCACTGTCTAGTTCGTGTAGTACTCACTCCTACGGAAATACAGTATGAATGTGAGTACTTAACTGTATTTGCAGGGGTGCATCTATCTCTAGCTTTTGTTATTGTTGTTGTTAATTCTTTTTAGGCTGTGTGAATTTGCACAGTTAGGTTATGAAATGTGCATCAAAAAAAAACCCACCCCAAAAAACACCTGGGAGAAAACTTAACACCAAAACAGTTAACTTGCACAGATATTATCTTTTTTTTTATTTATTTCCAATGCCACTGATTGTGTTGCACTTTAAACCTCTGAAGCATTATGAATTTATTTTTTTTCGCTTACTACCTGCTGAATACCGCAGCATTACTACTTGCATCAATTGCAAGGAATAGTCATGTACTTGTTTCAGGTACATATTGGAATTCCTGTGATGAGCACAGTGGGATGCAAATGTGGTGCCTTTTCAGAATTAGCTGAACTTAGCAGGTGTAGTTTTCATGTTGGGATCCAGTTGTGCTGCTGGCCACTTTCACACGAGCATAACCAACTGTACTCTTCAATATGAGTTCCTAGCTATAGCAGTGTGGCTAAGCCTTAGGGAGGGGGGAAAAAAAATGAGGGAGGAGGAAATAACTTCCTCAGTTATTTGATCCTGGCTTCAGTTTGGGTATAAATAGATAGGAGACACATCTATGCATGTTATACTGATTCTGGGCATAAAAACATCATTTAAGAGTCTTTTAATGGGGAATGTTCATAAGGAAAAATTATTGTTAACTTTAAGAATAACCTACTCTGGAGACAAAATCATGATATGGTACTGCAGTACTTAGCTGAAAGATTTTTTTTTTAATCCATCTTTGCTGTGGCATTGTTGGTGGGTCTCTGCCTTCAAAATGTATGCTTGTACCCTAATTTATAAGTTGAAATGGGAGGGGTGGGGGAAGCAGCAAAACAGATGGTGGAAGCTGGCAAGGCCTGACTATGCCTTTTTTTCACCTTATCTAGCAGAGAAATTCCAGGGATTGATGTAACGAACTTGTAATTTTCCTGTCTGATCTTTCACTAGGATTTTAAGCTCTTAGCTGCTTTGTTTTGAACTGAAGAATGGCTAATCCTTGCTGAACAATTTTTTCCACTGTTCAGTCAACAGACAACTGAAAACCAAACTGTTAGATGAGAAGATCTAGGTACATCAGGCAAGCATCTTTTAAAACGTTTTAGAGCTTCTTTCTTCTTGGGCCTGCTCTTTAAGAAGTTTCATTTAGTTAAACTCTGGAGCATCTGACAGATGCTACACATTCTCATCACACACACATTCTGTGAAGGTTGACTACTATCATGGGCACACCCGTGGGAGTAGAGATGCAGAGACATATGTATCATATTTAGATCTCTACATGTGCAAATCTAATTATAATTGGAGAGGCATAGTACATTTTAAACTATTCCCCCTCCCCCCGCCCTTTGCAATTGCCTTCCCCTCAGGTACATCTGTTGGAAGGAAATGTCTGTGGGCAGTGAAATATTTTAGAATAGAGAGCAAGAGAATAAGGCATTGAGCAAAGCTTCTGACTCTGTAATGCTATGGCAACTTCCTAAATGTAGGTCTACTACATGGCGCCTTTGCAGACTGTTTCTCAGGAGATGACTAAACAGAATAGAATATGGGCAATATATTTTGCATTTAAAAATCTGAGACCAGTGTGAGAGGGACAAAATTTTACTATCTCAAAAATAAAAATTGTTCAGGTGTAACTTAGCACTACAAAAATTGGGAAGAAGGAAGTGGAGGAGGATGGTAGGCAACATTTATTTTAAAAATAATAATGATGTGCTTATTTTATTGACAGTAACAACATCCTATCTGCCATTTTTTTGCTTTATCATCATGATCCCCTTATTGTGTGTGGTGGTGTGTTTTTTTTTCTTGATGTTTGCTCTGTGCAGCCTACTTTCTATTTTGTTCATATTCTGTCTTATTTATTGCCAATTTTAGAATTTTTTTTTTCTTGTTTCTCCTCCTCCCACCATTAGTATGCCTGAATTGTCTCAACTGACTGTTTTTCTTTATTTCCTGATATGATGGCTTGCCTAGAGTTCAGGACAACATTCATCTTTGTTATGACATTATGTCACTTAAATATTTTTGTCTGCTTTTATCACTAGCTATGAAACTTCTAATTTGACTCTTTAATCTATTAAATAGTTATTTAAAACAAAAAAACAAACCCAACTGTTTAGCCTCCTACTTGGTATTAGGTAAACACATTCAGATAAAGTTGTGGTGCTTTAATGTTTGCATTCTTGATAATCATTTGAATTCTCCTGTTTTACCCAAGCTTCTTATACAGAGTCTATTCTGTAAATAGCTATATCTTTTAATCAGTCTCTCTTGGAATCTTTAAAAGTTCTTTAGTTTAGAGGTTCATGTGACCCTATCCCCTGTAGGACTAACTTCATCACTTTGTCACAGTATAAATGCAGCAATGCATTTTCAAAGTTGCTATGTTTGCATTTCTAGAGCACCTGAAGTCATGAAAATGTCTGTCGTCTTTCTCAATCTTTTTTACTTTTTTTAATTTTTTATTTTAAAAGGAAAGGACGGAGGGGAAATGACCTTGTCATGTAACAAGTGGCTAGTCGTGAACTAGCACTCTGTACTCTGCCTGGTTTTGCTGAATGCTTTGCAGTATTTGCTCTGAATCTGGCATACAAAAAAAAGGAACAGCTGTCTTCTGCTTTGCTTTACTCACAGTGAATGGGCTCCCTTGATAGCCTTCAGTACATCACGTACTATTGAAGTTGTTCAGGCCCACTGTCCTTCAGAAGGCTACATACAAAATCTGTAGTGTGTCTGCACTGCTTAGATGATAGCATCTGGGTATAGGAAAATCTTTCGGCAAAGCTGAGTGTATTCCTGTCCCTGTAGGAAAGTTCCAGAATCATGAAAACTTAATAAAATCAGGTTTAAGCTGCAGAACAATGTAAAATGGAATTGGAATTTGATCAGATGTGTTCTGAATGTAATAAGATAGCATTTTGCTTAAAACTCATCCACTGAAGCTATTAAGATGATTAATCAAGTAATTGAACAGTTAAAGATGAAGGAAACACATTTGTATTGTGCTGCCTTTTATCACCACACTGGAAAAAGTGCTGCTCTTCACCTTTCGCAATGAGAGGATTCTCTCATTTTGCTTTGTAGTCGGTAGACTGAATTTGTTTTCATGAAGTAAGGAACAAAAGGTTGTAAGTCTGGTTAAACAGAGAAAAAAGTCTTCCATCAATATTTATTCCTTTCTGTTTGTTCAGTACTGGTAGTAACACTTTCAGATGCAGTATGAAAGGGAAGTGTGGCATCTCTTATTACCAACTGTTTGCTGAAGGAGACAATAAGAGAAGTGGATTTCAAAGAGAGTGTTCAGCATACCTTGTTCAGTACAAGGAAAGGCAGAAGAAATTCAAAGGGCTCTTCAGAAACACATCACAGGTGTGCCTGCCCCAGAAGCAAAACTTCGATCTGAATCACCCAGCTGGAACAAATAACACATGTATTCATCTGTAAAATGAAAAAACATTACCCATTGCTTACCAAGTTTCCATCGATACATCATTGAATATCTAGTGGCCAACTGTTAGTTAATAGGAGCTGGGTTGGCACGCTGGGTTCTTACCTATATCACTTGCAAATTACTAAAACTTTCAAACTAGCTGGTTAATAAAATCTGACTCATGTCACAGCATAGACAGGAAATGCATGCCTTCCCTAAGTAAGCTTTAATCCTTTGCCTGTAAACCTGTTTAGCTGTTACATTTCTTTAGATAAATTGAATATTAATGCACACTGTGACAGAGTAGCTGGACTTCCATTTTTTTTTTTTGTGGTTTAGGGTTTTTTTGTTTGGTTTAAGTCTGGGGTCATGCATTTTTTTTTCCCTGCTATGAT
This sequence comes from Balearica regulorum gibbericeps, assembly GCF_011004875.1. Lineage (NCBI taxonomy): Eukaryota > Metazoa > Chordata > Aves > Gruiformes > Gruidae > Balearica > Balearica regulorum. The sequence continues at coordinate 103,902,593 of NC_046184.1, forward strand.
TAGCATCTGAAGATCAGCTGTGATGCTGTATGCAATTTTATTCGGGAGTCGGACTTTCTTCCTACTCTTCCATACATGATTTCATAGGATGTCTTGTATAATGTTTGTTCTCAGAGAACTTTTAAATTGTCTTTAGTGTGCTCTAAAATAATATTTTATTTCAAAGTCGTGTTCTTGAAATGTTAAATTATTAGTTAGAACACAATATAAGTATTCTTTGAGTGAAGCTGGTAGTCTTTTGAAAAGGAACTGTTCCTCTGTGGGATTGATAGCTATTAATTCTAATGCTAAAGCTTCAAATCTTGAGACTAGTACTGAATTTAATATTAGCCTAAATTTCTAAAGAAAGTCAGTTTAAAATGCTAATCTTAATGTGATATTTTTAGAGTTATCGATTGCCTTTGCTTTCTTGCTATGGCAGACACAGTAATTTCTTTTCTTTTTGCATACCTTCTACTATATATTATCTTCCTTCTGTGTGACTGTGGAAGTGGCCATACTATATACCATAAGCTAATAACTTTCAGACTGCAAGATTGCTGTTGCCTGAGAATCTGAAACTCTGCCATTACCTCACTGGATAATAAGTCCCAAGTTGCAAAACATGTTTATCCCAGTTAGAAGCTAGCAGCACAACTGTCAAAAAGAGAATGTTATGAGCAAATTTATTAAAGTACATATCTACATATTAATGCATAGCATGATTTCTTAGCTTTTTTTTTTTAATAAAAATTGGTTAGGAACAGGGAAAGTTATGAACACCTGAAATGGGTTAATTATATTTCACATTTGTTATGCATAAATTGAAAAGCTCAGCATTATTCAAAAGCCTTACTCAATTAAATCTTCATGAACTTAAAATTCTTATTGGTCCCTAATTAAATTAGGGAAATTACTGGCAAACTGAATTGGAGCTGATCTGTATTTAGGGACCTCTTGAATAAGGTCCCTCATCAATATAGTATCTTACATATTTCTGCCTTAAATCTACCCCTGTGATGCTTCCATCTCAGTTGATCTGTTTCATGGTTTTAATTTTGTGTTCTCATGAATCCTGTATCTGTGGATCCCAAAGAAGGAATGATTAATTGTTAGTCGCAGGAGCAAAAGTAAATCTCTCCTTTTTGTGGAACTGTTTGGGCCTCAGTGTGCACCTGTCTGGGGTTCCTGGCTATTGAGTAAAAATGTAGTGTTTTCTAAGCTAGGCAAACCCCTAGAAGACATAAGGAAGTCAAGAGAAAACCTGACAAGACAAAGGTGATTAGATAGGTATTTGGCTACCATATCTAACAGTGAAATGGCAGAGGTGGTTTTTTAAGTAATTTCTCCTAAGTTCTGAATATACATACATTGACAAAAGGATATACTTTTACCAGTAAGACATTAAACACTAATTGTTGCCTTTAGGTCAATCTGTAGAATAAAAATTTGGAGATCTGCTAAACAAGCTAATTCATACTTTTGCCAGGTACTGGATTTAATAGCAGTTCTTGAGGACTTTTCTGTATGGATTTCTTCCTTCTTTCATAAGAAAGAAATGAACATGGAGTTGTATCCAGGATCAGAGATTACATAACAATGCTAAACAGTTATAACTTAAACTATATGATAACTTATTTTAAATGCTAATGCAATCCATAAACAGTCTTGGTTGTTGCCATTGAATGCACATTAAAACCAGGAAAAAAAAGACTCCAGAAAGTTCACTTCATTCCTACGTCCAGGTTCCTCTTTTTACATACCTGCTGCCATAGTATCATAGATGTATGCCTGTATTTGAAAAGCTGACAAATGGCTCTCTTCCAAAGCTTCCTGCCAATATAAATTAATGCTTACCATAAGACATACTTGGATGGTACGAAAGCATTGTCCTGTGAGAGATCCTTGAAGTCCAACTGAGTAGTTCTGGCTTCTAATGGTATATATTAATTACTTATAAAGCGCTCAGTTATTGTTTCTTGCCAGACCTAGTATTTTCTGTGTCCACATGGATAGCATCATATTTGTTAGAGAGGGAATATCTGTCTCACAGGAAATGGTATCTAGAGGAAGATTAATCACTCTGCTAGTCAATTAAAATGATGACACAGTGTTTTATAGTATATTTTATTTGTATAGCTAAACAGGTATTATTGTTCCTATTTTATCCTCGACAGTTTTCAAACCTCATATAAGACAAATAGCATTTTTTAAAAATTATTTCTTATTTTCTTTGACTGGGAAAAGATGAGGGTTCATCTGTTAAAAAGTATGGGCTCTACAGCGCCTACCTGGATTTCACTCCATCTCTTAGGTCCCTAGATCTTAAATTTTAGCTATTTGATGCCAAACACAGAAACCAAACCCAGAGTTGATGCCAAAACTTATTCTTCACCAAGATTATCCATAAATGGAATGAACATGCTAAGCAGAGGACTGGCTATGAGTAGAAAGTAGGTGTCAGAACCCGATGCCGAGTTACTGCTGCTCTCCTGTTTATGACATAGTTCGCTTGGGGAAAATATTTCCTGTAAAGTAGGAAGCAAGGCCTTGTGGTGTTGTCAGCTGAGGGAATTAAAAACCATTCCTTTCTTAAGACGAGGTGCAGAAACTGCTATTGAAGCAGAGGAGATTGTGTAGTTTGGTGAGACGAAAAATGGGGAAGCATAACTGCAGTGTGTGATCAGGTACTCAGGATGATGAAAAGGCCCTAGGTTTTACTTTGACTAAAATCCAGAAACTCATGGTATATGTGCCAGATGACATGTGACAGTGGACTTCTTGCACATGTAAGATTGTACTATCTCCCTAAAATCAGTAGTTTGACGTTGGTGTAAAATTGGTTCAAGAAAACTTTTGACTCCCATTTGAACTCTGATGTCTCAACTTTTTATTAGGACTTTCAATATATCTGTTCTATTAGGAGTTTCTAAATAGCATTTTAAACTAGAGATAATGGGGAAGGGAGAGAGTTACCAGCAGCCCTGTGAGACTGTGATGGACAGGATTGATAAAGTGCCTGGAATGATGTGACAGAAGGTGATTGCAATTTTAAGAAAATAGGGCTTAAGTGGGCTCATCCTTGGCATTTGCATGTAAGGAAGGGAGTGTCTACCAAGCATCATTAAGGAGCAAACTCCCCAAACCCTTTCTAGGAAATTGGCATGGGGTGCCTCTCTGAAGTGCATGCACACTGTTGCATGCAGCATGGGGAATAAACATGATGAGTTAAAAATCTGTGTGGTGTTGCAGGGCCACAATCTTGTGATCGTGGAGACATGGTGAGATAGCTCACGTGAGGTACAGGGCCTTTAAGAGAAGCAGGCTGGGGAGATGAGGAGGGGGAGTTTCCTTTTATGTGAGACAACAGCTGGAATGCATGGAACTGCCTGGGGATGGATGAGGAGCCAACTGAGAGCTTATGGGTAAGAATCAAAAAGAAGACAGGCAAGGGTGACATTGTAGTGAATATCTGCTATAGGCTGCCTGACAGGAAGAGTGGATGAGGCCCTCAGACAGCTAGAAGCAGCCTCGTGTTCACAGGCCCTAGTATTCACAAAGCTATTGATCAGATGGTGAAGGGTTAGCTGTTTCGGGGAAAGGAATCACTAGATCCATATTGGAGTGTATTTTTAAGGCCCAGGCAATTGAGTTTCTGGATGCTTTGAGATATTATATTACGGTGAATCTGTAAAGGAGAATGCACATGTTGATTGCTGACCATGCAACACACTATCCTGAAGGAAATTATGATTAAAACAAAAAAGTGTAGTTGAAATTAAAGTTTAATATAGTTTCAATTTTAAGTTCTTCAGTTTAACTTTTTCAATGCAAAACTGCTGTTTGAAAATGTAATTTTAAGAACACTCTGCAAGTATTAATTGAATTTGGAACAATTCCAATGTTAAACCCTCTTAGACCATAGAATTCTTGACCTAGCTAAGTCTTAGTTGTATTTGGTTAAAGATCTTTTAAATGGACATAGATTTGGCTTCATTCTTAATAATGGTACACAGTTCTGAAAGGAGAGCACTCAACGTTTGTTTTGTTTACCTGCTGGTCTTTGTGGAGATCTCAATGTAAAACAGAGGTCTTTACAGGAAACAGGAGAAAATACATGCTGCAGGTTTTGGGTGTGTGCTTTTTTTGTTTTTGTGATTTTTGGGGGGTTTTTTGGTTTGTTTTTGGGTTTTTTTTTTTTTAGTTCTCATGTCTACAATTTTTTCTCTTGCTGATACTCTCCTACACTGATAATTTACTTGGGGTCACTGTTTCTCAAGAACACTAGGAAACATAAGATATTCCAAGTGGGTAACTTTTTCAGTCAACCCTTGTATTTCTCTGTGATTAACTTCCAGTATTAATAATATTGTGTAGTTAGATCTGCTGGTCTCTGCTAACATAATGATGAACATGGTAATAATAAAGTACTTAAAGGTTTTTTTTTTTTAAGAGAACATAAAATTAGACAATGAACCTCATTGTCTGGTGAATGGGGTGGTGTTAGCTCACCATAAAGCCTGTGGCCTGCTAGTAGACAAGAACATGGGTCTCAGGTCTTGTCTTGGCCTGTCTGCATTTTTTTTTTCAATTTTTTCACTCGTGGTAGCACTTGTCTGATGTCCAGGTGACTGTTACCTTCTTTCCTTTAACTTTTGCTTGGCTATGTACAATTGTGTGGTGTAACATCTCTTGTGGAATACAAGTTGCGTTCCTAGAAAATACTACTAGCAAGCAGTTACACAGTGTGGAACAAGCTATCTGTGATGCTAGAATAAAAATACAGTGTGTGGGAGTAAAGGTATGGGATGACAGTAAAGGTGCCTGGGCTGCAGTAGTTCTCTAATAGTTACTATTCATCATTAAAGAATGCTACCTGGGGATCTGAATTAAAACTGATTTCAGGGAAAATAAAGAGAACAAAGAACATGTTAAAAACATCTGCGAAATGTGCCATGTATAGGAAATTCAGATGCAGCTCAAAAAAGGAATGAGATGTCAAGCATGTTAGAAAATGTGTAAATCCGAAGTGGATCTTCAGGTGAGGAGGAAAGGGTAAGGCTACAGCAAGTTCAAGGCAAACCAAATCTTTCCCTGGAACTACTCTTATTTTGATGGTGGATATTTCTTCCTCACTCCTTGGGTGATGTGGTGTGTGGTGGTAGGACTTTTGGTGTTTTGTTTTTTTTTCTACATTTGGTAACACACTCTACACCTTTTTCACCTGTGCAAGGTTGTATTCACAATGGAAATGTTTTCAGTATCAGTAACTTTCAGAAAGTTCCAGTTATGGAACAGAACTGGTAATTAATGGATCAGTCAGATGTGTGGGCCAAAACACTTCAAGGAAATTGGAGAGCTAAAATCCATCCATGTTCAGAAGGTCAATGTGTAATTTTTCTTCCATTTCAAGTTTTACTTGTGTGACTTTAAGAATTCTCTGTGATATAATGTTTATTTTCTGGAAGAAGGGAAGGCATTGTGAGATAGTTTCATATTATTATTTTTTTTTCACAGCATTCTTCTAGACTTGAATCAGTATCACAATGTGTCAATAAAAAAAACCAAACCCTCAACCAAAACCAAAAAAGCTAATTATATCCAAAGATGAGTGAGAATTCTATTTGGCCAATGATCTTTCTGAATGGGCAAGTTGTTAAAACCTGAGCCTTTTGAGTCTCTCTCCCCATGTCGACAAAATCTTGAGCCCCTGTCAGAAATGTGTGTTGGTACAAAACTTTAATTTGCATTCTGTTGGCATGATTTCTCTCTGCAGTGTGTATAGCTTGTCTGCTGTATTAGTACTGAAAACAAATGTCAGGAAGTGGAATATTTAACATGAGCTGGACTTTTCCATTTGGAGAAGTTTGTTAGCCTTGTCAGTACCTCCTGTCTGAATCAGTGCTGCGGCAGCTGTGTGTTTTCTGGATGCTGGGACTAAGTTTTAGAACACAAAACGTGTGTATTGAGAACAGAAAGATTTGGTCCTTTTGGTTTTAAGCATGCTTTTTAAAAGCATGTATATGTAAACAAACAAAATATTACAGTGATACTAGATAATCAATATAGAAATATTAGAGAACAGGAAACCAATAATGGGGCAAATCTTACATAAATGCACTGTCAAACAGGGTTTTTTTAATACAAATCAATCACAAAAAGAGGATTCTTTTCCCAGTAGCATACTAGTCACTGCAGAAGTAGCAAGAAATAAGGCCTGCAATAGTTATTTTATACATACAGAAAGTTTTCCCCTTTTTCCTGTATTCGATGGAAAGGTTTAAATAAATATTGGTGATTCTCCAACAATATCTTGAATAATTATCTGCTTTTAACCTGGCAATAAGGACACTGGTAGTTTTTTAAAGTAGATTAATTTCCCACTCAGTGTACCTTCACAGTGGAATTGGACATGATGGACTACCTACTCAATTCTTCACGTGGCTGACAGCCTTGGACTTACTGGACACATCAGACTTGAGCAAAGGAGATGATGACAGTGGCTCTCCAGAGGTCACCATCACTCAATCAAAAGATGGAATGAAACTGATCCCTGGGTGACTCCGTTATCAGTCTTGCCTGAGCTTTCTGGCTGGCTTGCTCAGACCACTGGACTGGTGAATTGCCAGTGCGAATATGGCTCTGCTTTTGGCTATGTGATGGGAGGCCAGCATGGGAAATTATTCAAATCATTAAATTGCATGTGTCTCTTGAGCAATAGGTTGGCAGATACAGACCACCTCATTAGAACTGTGAAATTCTTTTAACAAATATGGAAATTTTTTAATATGGAAAACTATCTTGGGCATGCTTTTATGTGAATAGATGGTATGTGTTTAGTACAAGTGAGGTCATTGACAAACAAACTTTATATAAAAACATTAATAAAGAGGGGTTGGTTTTTAGGTGTTAGTGACAAGACTGTGTCCTATGTGTTGGCATGTAGTAAATGACAGGTAACGGATGAAAATTTTTCCACTATGAAGGGCCCTGGAAGGGATTGATCCATATATAAGCATGTGTTCTTCTCTTGTAATTGAGACTCACTAGTGTAAACTGATGCAAAAAATTCACAGAGTACCACAACCTTTTCCCTCTTACTTGTTACTAGGTCTACTGCTTCACTGATCAGTGGGCTGACAATCTCCTTTGTCTTCCTTTTGCTAGCAGTGTCTATACAGAAACTCTTTTTCTTGCCCTTCATCTCCCTTGCTGGTTTGAACTCCAGCTAAGCATTGCTGACTTTATTCCTACCAATGCAGGCAGTTTTTGTATACCTCCAAAGTAGCTGTCCCTGCGTTCAGCTCCTGTGTCTTTCCCTTTTGTGCCTGAACTCAATCAGGATCTCTCCTTGTTTATCTGTGCTGGCCTTCTGCTGTGCTTGCTTGACTTCCTGCAAAGTGGGATGAACTGTTCTTGTGCTCTGATAAGGCTGACCTTGAACATTAGCCAGCTCTCCTGGGTCTCTGCCCTCCCAGGCAGTTTCCCATGGGAACCTGCCAGGCAGGCCTCTGCAGAGGCTAAAATCTGCTCTTTGAATTCCACGATTGCAGTATTATTGTTGATCCTGCTCCTTCCTCTCAGTATCTTTAACTCCCCAGTCTCATGGTCACTCTGGTCAAGGCTGCCTTTGCCATTGTACAGCTGTTATCTTTGAGTGGCAGGTATGGCAGAGAATCTCCTCTAGTCATTTCATTGATCACAGGCATAAAGAAATTGTCTTCTATTTGTTCCATAAATCTGGATTGCCTCTGCCCAGTTGTATTGACTGTCCAGCAGATTACTAGGGTGGTTATAGTTACATATGAGAGACAGCTGCTGTGACTGTGAGGCTTTCTCCAGCTGCCTAGAGAAGGCTTCTCTGTCTCCCCTTCTTGATTAGGAGGTCTGTAGCAGACACATACCACAGTGTCACCTGTGTAGGTCTGTCCTCTAATTTTTACCCATAAGCTCTCAAGCTTTCCATCACCCACCCTACAGCAAAGCTCCATGCATTCAATCCTCATTTACCTGGAGTACAAGTCCTTCTCTATACCTGTCCATTCTTTGCTAAAGAGCCTGTATTCCTCCCTGGCAGCCCTCCAACCCCACTGTATCTCTGTAATCCCATTGAGGCTATAGAAGTTTGTGCACAGCTGCAGATTTAATTCTCCCTGCTTGTTCCCTGTGCTATGTGCACTAGCATACAGGCATCTGATATGAGCCCGAAGTTGTGTTGGTTTTATGGGGTGATAGACACCCTGTCCTGCTGTCCTCCACACATCTACTCCACCACTTGCTCCCTCATTCACATTGCTTCAGGTTATGGTAACTCTTTCCCAGCATATCTAGCTTAAAACTCTTCTCACTATAGTTTTGCTAAAAGTTTTGTTTATTTTTTTTATGTATCACTTTGTCAAGTGATCTCACCCTTACTTAGTAGCCCTTCCTCCAGAGGTCCTGTGGTTACAGAAGGCAAATCCCTGCCTACAACACCAGCTGCCAGGTATTAATCCACTGGATGCCTGCTCTTTTGCTCAAGCCTCCTCCCTCACCAACAGGGCTGAGAAGAAGCACACCACCTGGGTCTCTGTCTTTCACCCTTGCTACCAGGGTGTTGTGCTTTTGACTCCAATTCAGATGGACATGCCTTGTCTACTTGATTTGATTCCAGGATGAGGAATGAATTTATAATTTCATAGTGTATTTCTATGGAACAAGCTTGATATTGGTACTCATAGTTACGGTAGTGCTTTTTTTTTCTTTCTTTTTTTTTTCACTGCCTCAAAATTGAGTCTTTTCTGTGCATTGTATGGCAGAAGTTCATGTACATGTATGTCTACGAGTATTCTTAGATAAGTACTTGAGGGCAAGGGGGAGAAGCAGAAGGTAATCTTGGAGTCTTTAATCACAGAAGCCCTAGAAGATCCTTGTAACATATAACTATGTTGTACCTAACATAAAACATACAGTAAATGAAGTTTTCCTTCAGGTAAAATGTGACCGTTTGGGAAACTTGCCTGTATCACTGAGCCAGTTGCTCTACTGAAGAGGAAGGAATTGGAGGGGGAGTTGGTGTGATTAGCACATTAGCTTGAAATATTGAACAGTGAAATCCTCATTTTCTCAGTCTTTTCTTGTCTAACTTGACAAGTCTATATGAGATTGTCTTTGCAACTTTTTAAATAGTAGTAATCTTCCTTAGTTCTGAATATTTGCTTCAGCTGCAGAATGTACAAATAGGCTCTGCCTTAATGTGCTTCAACAGACTTTTTTTAGCTTAATGTTCCCTTCAGGGATTCAGATCCACAACTTTCAATCTCTTCTTCCTACTTCCGTCTCTGAAAACATCAGCATCTCTTTAAGTATCTCCACTTCCTCCTCAGGCAGTTTGTCATGAGGTATTTCTCCTGGTCTGTGAATTCCCCCTAAGCTGGCTTTCTCTTTCTTTGCCTCTCTTTAAGTTCTTTTTTTCATTTTATTTTATGCTCGGTTCCACGTCAGCTCCCTCGGTACAGCCTTGACACTTTTGTGATGCTGCTGTTTGAAAAAAACAAAATGAACTTTTTTTCACTGTTCCAAACATTTGTCTTCTCTTCTAGCAATTGTGAAATTGAGTTTGTATAAAGGAAGAAACTTTTTAGAGGCTGGGGCTCTGATAGTGCAGATATTCCTCTCTGTAATTTAAAGCATGATAATCTCATTGGTTTGGATAGTATCACTGGCATGCTAATGTTGGGCATATGTACAGTGATTGCAGGATCAGGACCTTAAAATCTTTCCTGAAAGAGCTTGTCAGGCTTTTTGTAATTATTGTAATATAATCAGGGGGAAAAAAATAGATACAGAAGAAACTGCATAAGTTGAAGGCTTTTTCCTAGGAAATTATTAGGTTCAGTTAAGTTGTGCTAGTTTCAGTATCATTTTACATGTCCTTAGGGTTTTAGAGAGACATTCTTCTGGTCAGAAAAGACTTCTCTGCCTGTGCACTAGTAAGCTGAAATAAAGACACATCATCTCCTATTCTATGTGCTCATTTTTTTCAGTAAAAAAGGGTGTAAAACTACCTTCGTTATCTGACAGTTACTGATACAAGTGACTAGACAAGGAAAAAAGTGACAATTTTTTATTTTAGGACACCTGTTTTTCTTCATTTTTCCAGATCACTATTTTCAATCACTCTCTAGAGTCTTTGTTCCACTTCCTTTGTCTTGCACTAGCACCAGAAAATATTGTCAATGGTTTAGAATTTTTTTTCCAGTTTCAGAATGGTGCTTTTTCAGGAATATTTCAGTGCCTCAGTGCTGTTCCTGTTCATCACTAAACATGATAAAGTGCTGTAGTAATACTGAATTCAGTATTTCATATTTGCGTTAAGTCTTATTTACACTTGTTTGTGATGCAGGTTAGGCTCCTCTGCCTGGAAACTAAGTCAACAAACATTATCCAAAAATGTTGGTGAGTAAGTATTTTGGAACAATTTTTAACCATTGAATACCAAACTGACATTTTGGGGAATGTTGAGGAGTAGAAAACTGTTGGTGTTCCTTACTTAAGAGATGATTGTTTGCTTTTATTCCTGAGACACCTGCTTGCTGAATTTTGTATCCAGTGTTGTAAAATACTGAGTTCATTATCAGCAGATCAAAGTGATTTTGACTGTCACAAGTAACATCTTGGAAAGAGCTGGATATTATAACACTGCTTTAATAGTAAATTTAAAGTACTATTTTTCTTTCAGTGGTGGTAGTAAGAGTGTTAAGCTTCTGATTTTGCTTATCAGGTTTTTTTATGATGCGAAGTACTGTTTACCACCTGTTGGTTTTCTGCTTGGTTGAGGATACTCTGTCTGCTTAGTTTGCTAAACTCCTAGCTCTGTCCACCTTTTGTATTTCAATGTCTACGTTCCCACAGTAGCGTTTTTCCCTATGCTGAATACTTTCTTAGTAAAACACAAACTCAGTCATGGTTTTGGAAGTAAACGTGCAGTATCTGTAAATAGATCTTTGGGCTAAAACATATATACAGAAATGTAAAACCATGAGGGGAATGGACTCCCCTTTTCTTCACTGAAAGGGTTGTCAAGCACTGGAACAGACTACCCAGGGAAGTGGTTGAATCTGCATCCCTGAAGGTATTTAAAAGATGTGTAGATGTGGCACTTAGGGACATGGTTTAGTGGTGGTCTTGGCAGTGCTAGGTTTACGGTTGGACTCGATCTTAAAGGTCTTTTCCAACCCAAACGATTCTGTGATTTTATGAAATGGGAATAAAGTGTTAAATGAAGCTGGTACATGGCATGCTTAGCTGAATGAGAGGAGGAGGCTTTTCGGGTAAATGGTTGGAAGCAAAGAGTGTGGAGAATGCTATGCTAAAGTTAGAAATGTGCAAAATATCAGAAACTAATTGGAAAATTCCGTGAAGAGAAAATCCATCAAAAGCCCTAGATGTAGAGATGCCACCTTCAATTGAGGAAGTCTGTCTGTTGCAAGCTCAGGGAATACTTGAGCAAATTATTTCCTCATAATGTTTTTGTTTACTTCCCCAGCTAATCTCTATAGTTTGTCAGGAGAGGCAGTGTGTTGGGCTAGATGGGGTTTTGATTTGACACCTATGGCTATTCTTGTGTACGTTTCCTTTCTTATTTACATGCTCTCCCAGCATTTTTAGTAAACCTCAGTCTGAGATAGCTAGTTTCCACAGGCTTCTCCTATTGCCAGTGGAAGGAAAGGCTTCAGCTCTAGCGAAGCTTGGTGTTAGCTCTGGGGTGGGAAGGCAATTGAAGCTGTTCCTGTCTTTTCACTGACAACAGGGGAAGCATAGAGGGTTTAGCTTCCTTATGCTAATGCACTCTGTGAATATCCACCGTAGTACTTCCCCAAATTGCTTACAATTTAATTTGAAGCAATGTGTAACAATTGACTGTAACAAACAAATAGGAGGAATGATGAGAAATGGAAGAACAGAGGCAACTGTAATAAAATCATTACATGGTTCCAAGTGACTTCCATCACTGGACTTGTGAGCAGAATGAAGCATTAAAAACAAAGCAGTATGAAATGCAACATTCCAGCATGTTTGAAAGCACTGTGGGAATACTGACTCTTTCATTCAGACATTGAATTTATGAAGGGTGGTTATTTCTGTGCTGAACCTCATAAAACAAAATGTTTTAAAATATTTGTCTGGTTTAGTCTTGTTATATTGCAAGGTCAATGTGTTGTTGCTAGGATCTAAAATGTTAACAAAACACCCATTTGGCTCTGAATACTCCTTTTTACTACGACAATGCTCAACTCTATTTTGTAGTGCTGTTTGTTCTGCAGTTCGCAAAGAGCAAAAAAATCCCAAGCAAACAGAACCCCCTTGAATAAACTAATTCTCTCGTGTATTGTCAGACTGAATTACTCAAAAACATTTTAAAAAGTAAACCACTAGACTTATAGAGCAGAGTTGCCATCCTATGTGTATGCATACATACATAAGGATCCCCAGAATGGTGGTGGTGGGAACACACATTTGGGCTACCCTGTCTTTCTAATATGGAAATTAGAACATTCTTTCCTTATAGCCTCAATGTGAAATTAATTACTTCCAAATCTTCAAATTACACTTATAGACTCTTGCTCACCACTTCACTCGGAGGAACTACACCAAACTGTCCTTTTAGGTTCTTTTTAGTTGTTTGAATGCTGTGTAACCTGGGAGTGCTTCTTCATTGTCCATTTGGGTCGAAGTTATATAGAGGTACTTCATGTAACAGAAGCTCAAAGTGTGTTTCTTGTCTCTTGTTATGGAGGGGAAAAAAAAAAAGAAACTAAGAAAAAAAATTTAAGTGAAACCCAGTGTTAATACCCAGTTGGAGGCAGACAAAATATTTTATATGCAGGTCTGTATGTATTTAGTTACGTATATAGATGAATACACAAGAAATCTGGAGTGGATTTCATCGAAGGTTTTAGGAACAAGGGGAAACAGCTGAGGCTTTATTGCTGCAGTTCAGCTTTGCTAAGCATTGCAAATATGGGATGTTGAAAGAAGAGCTAATAAGAGGATAGCTGTTGGCATAAGAGGCTCACATTTATCAGCAGTTTCAATTAGAACTAGGTACCACACTAACAAAAGCTATAGTAAATGTGAGGATCAAAGAAGTGACTTGATTTACAAATACCTCTGTGCCACTGATGTATTTATCAAACAATTCAGATAGAGTAACAAGTAAAAATACTAATGTGAAAGGAGCAGTCAGGTCAAATCTACCTCCCAAGCGAAGTGTACAAATATTAAATGAGAGGGGAGGGAATTAATAAGGGGGAAGAATGGAAAACTTGTGGAAGATGAAACTAAATGCCATAATTTAGAATTAGTGTTAAGATTCATAGTGCAGGAGATGATGGAAGGAGTGTTATTGTTAGGTGATGTTAGGTCTTCGTTTCTAGAAGCTAATCATAAATAGGTCTGTGTTCTTAAGCTACAATCTATATGGAGGAAAAAAACCCACCTGATAGTACTAGCGAGATAATGGAACAGAAGGCAGTGCAATTCCAACACCTAATTCTATGAAGATCAGGGAAAGTTCTAGAAGGGATAACTTACGGTGTTTGGAGCCATTTTGTTCAGAATTTCAAAGAGCGTTAAGTCATCTCTATTGAAAATGTCATTAGAGTGTAAGACATGCAGCAATCTGATTGCCACTGAAATAAAGCATGAGAGAGATTTTTTTTTCTATTTTTTTTTTTTTCCTGGTGAGGTGTGAAGGTTGCCATCTGTAAGTATGGTTTCTTCTTGCTTCTTCATTTGTCTGTGGAAGAGATGGAGGGGGAAAATTCCAGTAGAATAGAAGATACTGGTTTACTTTGAAAGATGTTATGTGAACATTATACTATTGATATTTGTGGGGGGAAAAAATATTCACTTCCATGGATCTTTCTGTGCCATCTATATGAGTCTTATTTGTAGGATACAAGGAGGTTTGTCAGCTAGGAGAGACTGATCTGCAACTCTGATGTTACAGCAGGCTTTTGGCAACTCCCCTTTGCTATAGAATGTGTGTTGTTATCTATGTTTATTACCTTGTTTGGATGACACTTTCAACTGGCTTCCCTTCAGCATGTCTTCAGTGCCAAAACACTTCCAGAAGAGACTTTCAGGTTGTGACAGGCTTGCCTGGCTTTCTTGGCCATGCATATGATATGATGGTTTTCCAACACAGATAAAAATGGAGTAACTACACGCTGTTTGGACGTGTTTACAGCAAGTTGGACTGGCTGCTAGAGAGGAAAGGCGAATTTGGAGTGAAGCAGATAAACCTTCTAGGATGCATAATTAGCAAATGACATTCAGCTGAACTTGAACAAGTCCTGAGGCATGCCTTCTGGTTTGGGAAAAAAATATAAAATTTCAGCATTAACAAATGATGTGGAGTAAACCTTATCCAATTTAGTTTTAAAACTTTTTGAGGCTGAAAGCTATTCAGACAGCTAAACTGCAGTATGTAGTACCAGTCTAGATACTCTAGGGTAATTGGCTTGGCCCCAAGCTGCTTGCCTCAAAAGGGAGCAGGTGTGCTGTAGTTCCTCTGTCACCTGCAACAGCCCTATGTGGGTGTCCTGGATACAGAACACATCTAAAATGGCATTAGTCCCAACCAGTAACAACAGAACTTAATAACGAACATAGAACCAATAATATAACAGAACTTAATAATAAGCACCTGAATTCCTAGCATATCTATGTCTTTGTTTGGTGTGCCAATAAGTAATTTGGCAATATTTTTTGACATAGCTTATTGTATGCTTTTTATGTAAGCTGCTAGAAATCAGGACAGATCTGTAGATCTGTTGTATCCATGTCAAGAAGTTTACTGGAAGCTGAGCAACCATAGTTTTAAATGGAGGGGCTCCTTATTCACAGTGCAGCCGTGATTAGTTTCACTGTGACAAACTTGGAACAAAGTTTTTAATTTTACTATATAAACACAGCCTTAGTGAAGTTCAGGTTTCAGAGATTTAAGATGATCTTCAAGCTGGGATTCAAAGATTTTTGTCCTTGTCTAGTGTGATTTCTTCTTTAAACAAGCATGTGTTCTAACTAGAGACCTCTCTTAAGCAGTCAGCAAAATGAAAAATCTTTATGGGGTATGTTGATTTTTTTTTTTACCTTGTTCTGGCAACATTTCAGCACCTGCCAGTTGAGTTCAGCAAATCAGACTTGAGACATTAATGAGACTTGCCAGAAAAGTCTTCAAGACTGCTGCAAAAGGTAGGGTTACATGTCTTGGCTTCCAACAGAGCAGTTACTGTACCAGTGGGACTGAAATTATCTGTACATGGGTCAGTGGCATTATACTGAAAATGTGGCTGCTTTATCCTTAGGATACGGAGAGAAGTGTTCTTGTAAACCTGTGTGCATACAAGTAGATAAATACAGGGCACAAAACTATGACCTCTTTGGGACCCAAATTTGGAAAAGGACCTATTTTTGAGCCTCCCTTTTTGAAAGGGCAAATACATTACTGCTGCTGACTGCTACATCAACTTGTTTCAATTTATGCAGGTCAGTGTAGGTCGTCTGAGCACTAAGGGAAGAGTTTCAAGATGGGGATTTTCTGGCATTGTTATGTCAGAACCCTCAGTTTAGTTCTGAAGAATTTCTGGTTTTCACCTAAGACTTTGGTTTTCAGTGGCACACACAATCTCCAGGGAGCCATGGCTCAGAAAAAGCACTGCAAAAATCAGTGTTTGTGGCACCCTTGATGTAGTAGTCATGAATGATTTTTCAGTGGAATGTCTGACTGGCTGCGTCGAAAGAGAGGGAAGGATGTGGTTTTAATAGAGGAATAGGCCTCAACTGCTACGTTTCTTCATGTGGTAAGGAAAGAATTGCGACTGCAGTGGTACTTTTGTTAGAACCTTGTTAGTACGTATTTCCATTCAAAGATGCTTCCATGTGAAAACTATACAGAAATAAGGAAAAAGTCTAGAAGAATAATCAGGCCTTCCTTCTCTCTATGAAAATACAGTCTGCATTGTATTGTTTAGGAGTGTAAATAGTCACTATAAGTGTTGTTTTAAACTACTACATGTGCGTGTAGGATCAGGTTTATAGCTAATCAAGGGTTAGATGAAGGAAATATGTAGTAGTAAAAGCAACCTTGGTGCTTGCCAGCCTTCTGTGGTAACATAGCAGAAATTGCAGGTAGAAGTTGGAGTTGTTTAGTGGCATTATGATGTCTGGTTCCTCACTTGCCATTCACATTGGATTCCCTTTTGTATCATGCTAACCTTCCTTCTAACCTTTTCACTTATTAGCAAAACTGGTCTCTTTGAAGATGTGTGCTGTTCATCCTACATGGATTAGGTAGGATATCTGTTCAGTATTCAGTATGGTCAGTATTTGCTTCTTAAAAGTTACAGTAGCATAAACACTTTGTTCATATATTTTTGATGATGTATTTCAGTCTGTAAAGTTGTCTGCATTTCCATATATGATTCTGTGTGCAAGGGGTATGCCAACAACTCAGGATCAGGAAAATGACATAAAAATGGCCACGTACCTTTCTATGTAAACCCAGAGCACTTTTCTGCATGCTTATTCATGCTTGTATGGGAATCTCTCATTTTTTATGTGTGATTTCTGTTCCTATAACTTTGTAGAAAAGCATGAAAATCTAGGGTGCCAGCACCCCAAATTTCTGTAAGACAAAGGAAAATAACTCAAGATTTATTTTATAAATTGTCACCATTTTGAAATCTGTGTTTTCTCTAGGTCATCATTAGTGAATTCTAAATACTTGAAATCAACTATAAGATAAAGTTCTTATTAAAATATGATTGCCTAGGATCAGAACTAAAGATTCACGTAGGAAGGGATGCAAAACCTTGTATGCTTCCCCATATCTTTTAAATTTTTTTAATCTCAAATTCTTCTCAGGCTTTATATATGGAAAATAAAAAAATAGAAAAGGAGTTCATATTGTAATGAAAAGAAACTATATGAACACATCAAAAGCTCTAGTTGTGGGAGGGGGGAAAAAAACCCAATTAAAAATGCATTCCCAACCCCCTCCCAAAAACTCTACAGTATTCTGTAGGAAAGACATTGCTATTATTTTTCCAATATGTGGACCAATTTTATATGTTTTTCTTTAACACCCCCCCGCCCCCCATTCCAACACTTCAAAATATCAATTTACGATATTTATTTTATTTTATTTTTTAGAGAGAAGGTTATTTATAAATCCATTTTAGAAGTTTGATATAAAATGCTTATCTTGGAAACTGCTTTGTAAGTATTACTTCCATCAGAATGTTAGCACACAAACTTACTTTTGTATTTTTCTGAGGTTTTGCCTCTGCCAAGTTATTTGTGATTGTGTCCTGCATTCATGGAGGATTTTGATGAAACTGTTAAATATAGCTTCTCTGTCTGTAAAAGGAAAGGCTCAGGGCATGGAGTTTGAAGAGACCGATGGTTTATTGGAGCTTATGCACCTTAGTCACTTTTAGGCACTCCTGAAATCTTTTAGCATCTGAAATAGAAAATTTTATCATCTGTAGTAAGAACATTGTTTTAATGTAAGAACATTTGCATTTGTTTTTATAAACTGAAAAAGAAATTGATGTTCTCAAAATTCCTTTCAACTAGATCCTTACTCAAGGCAACCTTAATATTTTGTGATGCCATGGGTTCTTTGCTGCTTCTGATTCATCAATGCATGACTAGGCTCTCTCCTCCCCTTTCTTTCTCTCCCTTCAAGAATTTTTATTCTGTTTATTTGAAACAGGTTATTTATTTCTTTATTTTCCAAGCAGTGAATAGAAAAAAGAATGATAGGATTCATGTCCGCTGCAGTGTTAGATGTCATTTGTTGTTTCCTAAGATTGAGAGGCTTGCTACAAGAATAAGGATTTCGCAGGAATATTTGGGAACTCTATAGAAATGAGCTTTATAACAATACTTCTGGTGAAGATTAATGTTTGTCTTAGTCCTGAGATGCAAGGAAATATGGTGAGGTACATTGTCTTCTCAGCTTTGGAACTCTACATAAGATACCACAGGGAGGGAGGAAGAGAAACTAAGGAAGTGATCAGTAAAATCAGTTTCAGACTGAAGGGGAAAGGGAGGTGTTTGAGAGTGGTAAAGGTCAAAGTATAGGGATAGAAAAGCAAGGGAGACAAGCTACAGATGTTTAAATTTCTTGTGTTCACTTTTCAGTCTACCTCATCCTTTCTATGCTGCTTTTTGTAACTTCATACTCCCTTTAGTTTGAAATATTTTATAGCGAATTTTTTCAAAATCCTCTTATTTTACTGTTTGATAGTCTTGAAAGTCACAGACTTCACTGCATTTGCCATAACGGAGGCAGTGTTTCTATTAATTATAGACGTGATGTTCTGCTTCTCATCATGGTTCTGGTGAATAAAACAGTGTGCTATATCATAGGTAGCAAGCCATCAGAAGAGAAAAGTTTACAAGAACACAGTTCCATAGTCAGAAAAAGACTTGAGGATTGGCCTCCCTCCTATCCCCATCAAATTTCTACTACTTAACTCTTAAAAAAGAAATTCAGCATAATTTCCTTTTCTCTTCACTGAGATCTAAAAACCCCAACCCTTCCAAAGATGTGCATTTGATATAGCCTAGACAATTGTAAAAGAGATGTAAGTATTCATTACAATATAAGGAATAAGTTCACATCAATAGCTGAACAAATACAGATCAGTCAAAACCAGGGGTATGTTTTAAGTGGCATAGTTAGAAGCAAACTGTGTAATAGCATCTTTATGTAAAGACTCTGAGTTGAGTAATCAAAATACTCCTGGGGAAAAAAAAAAAAATCCAGGCCAACAAAAAGAAACCAGAGTGGAACTTTTGTCTGTTTTGTTCCCCTCTCTGAAATACACTACCATATACCTGTTTTGTTTATTTTCATCTGAAATATTCTTCACAGGGATGAAGTACTAACATATACTTGGGGGTTTTTTTTAGTTCTTTTGACTCTAAAAGTGATCTGTAGTATTTTGATCTTTCAAATATCTGTTGTTTACTTGATTGAATTTTTTTCTGTTTAATTGTTAGAATGTTATTCTAACTTCAGAATAACAGTCAATATAATAATTTTTGACATGGCCAGAAGTTAAAAATATATTAATATTTGGCCTCAAATTATCTAAAGAAATTAAGTCTTGATATCTCATTCTTGCAATACAGGTTATAATAGCGTTGGGAAATAATGTAATGCTCATTTTTTTTGAGTTTCAAGAGCCAGCTGCAAAGAGAAGTGGGGGAGTGATTTGAAGAATAAGAACAGGATCTCTTATGGCAGCTTTCTTGCATGGTACTATTTGTTGCTGCAGAAATGAGGTAAGAAGACAGCTGTTTATGCAAATAAAATGTGTCACAAATCCACATGAGAAGGTGTGCACAGCACTTATAAGAAAGAAATGTTCCCTCATGCCCATACTGCGTCTGTTTCCTGAATAAATCCCACACTAGCCTAAATTCCTGTCTGCCAACTTATGTTAATGAATATGGAACTTGCTGAAGAGCCTAAGCATAATGAAAAAAAAAAAGGCATAAACATTGCTTTTAGTTTGGAATGAATGCATGACTAATCCAAATTAGATATACAGCACTGCCCATTTCAAAGGGCAGGCTCTCTGGCTGGCTTTGCTTGTTTGCTTGCTCTAAAGAGAAAAACAAATACAATGAAAACTTGGTTGAATGCAATGGAAAATGGTAGAAATGGGTAGAATTGGATTATTAAAATTGGAGAAAAATATACTACAGAAGTGCAGTACCACATGCTCGTTTGAAGTCCAATTGAAATATTTCACTTTCTTAGAAAGCAAAGATTTTCCTGACAGAGGAACAAGTGTGACATATAGCATCAAGAATTTGGTGGGGTTTGTTTTTTCAAGAACTGATCATATTGTCTAACCACTTTATTTGTGAGGGCTACAATGTAGCTGTTTTTTGTCTACTTAATTTCAAGTACACTTAAATACAAATAATTAAAAAAACCAAGTAGAATTTCTTCTAACTGGCTTCCATATAGACAGAAAGGAAAACGGAAATATACATTTCTGTGAGAAACAGGGCCAAAATGATTGGGACCTTATGATGGTAGAGTATATGAAAATTTCTAAGTGGGTGTTGCCATGATTGCACTGGTTGTTACGCCTGTGAAGTTCTCTGGTTTATGTAAGTCAAAGAAAGGCTAATTTGTTGGACTTGGGTACAGCTTCTAGATCTTTATAATTTTTGTGATACTACATTTCAAAATGCTGGCTTCCAGACATGAAAGAAATATAAGTGAAGAGGAACTGTCATTCCTCTGACTTTGGTTGAGTGAATCCCAATTTCCATTTGCATGTGGAAAGCACAGGGCGGAATATTAGCTCTTGGTTGTTGAATATCTGTCCATAGCATTGAAAGTTACTTTACGGTGTTAGACAGTGTCTATTCTTAGTCTTAGAAAACAGCTGAGGAATCTGGTGATATTTTAGCATTTCATATCAACTTGATGGTAAGCTGAACAGTGCCAAATGAGACTGCAATCTAGAAAAAAAGCTTATACTTAAAATTTCATCGTTACTAAGTATTATTGAATACATGGAGTTGGCTGGTAGTAACTCTGGTGAACTTTTGTAGCTGAATTCCTTATGGGTAGGAATCTAGGAAAAGATATGTCTAATCTTGCATAGCATTACCGCTTTGTATAAATTGTGTCTAGTTCTTCCCTATTTCCTAATGGTGACTTTGAAAAAGCAATAAAAATCCAACTTGACAGACAAGTATGCATATGGGGGAAACAGCATACAGCTCTGAGTACAAGACTTTCTTTGGACACTCAAATACGTGTTATTTCATTGCTTAGGAAAGCAAACTAATCCCTCCTAGAAATTCTATTTTGTGGAACTGTATTGCTACCGATACAAGTCAACAGCAATTTTGTAACTGTGGAAATCCATCATGTTTATTTCTGTCACCTAGAGTATGTTCCAACTGACTGATGATAGTAGTAGTCAGTCCTTTGCGTGGACTAGCAGCTATAATAAGAGTGAAAGATAAACCTGTGAAACCTATTGACAAAATACTTGCAACACAAGGTAAAACTCAAGAATTTGGGTTTCATTCCAACTTGCTCTGGGAATGTGCTCTAGTGACCTAAGCTCTGCCTCTTTCTTCTGTAGAAACAATGACTGCTTTCTTGTTTTAAGTTCCAGTGCTGGTATTACAGAAGCTGACAGCATCAGTTCCCTTAATTTGAGGGATAGTCCTACTGAGATCCTACAGATCTGGAACAGAGTAGATATAAATCTGACAGGATTTACAGTGATTTGTTTTTTCTATTAAGCTCAGAAAAGAAATCTTAGCATGTGAGAATGGAAATTTTTTCCAAGTCTTCATTTTGTCAACTGGAAAACACTGTGTGCTAAACTTTGAAGATTATCCAATGTTAGTATTACAAAAAATGATAGTAAACTTTTCACAGGCTTATAACAACTAGAAAACTGATTTAAAATTTTAATGTTACTATGATTTTTGGAAGCAGTCCAGACCTTAAAGATAAGGGCTAAATAAACAAATCCAAAACATAAGAGGGGAAAAAACCAACAAAACAAACAAACAAAAAAACCCCACAAAACACAACAGCCTTAATTTGTATTGCAAACTTACTGGTAAAAGGATATAATCATGAAATAAAATCCCCTCTAAAAGCTGGCAAACTTCTACCCACATTTTGCTATTAAAGATAGCACTTTTAGCTGTCTCTCTGGTCACCTGCTCCTAGAGGTTCTGTTAAATAGATTTATGCAGACTTTCATCGTACAGAATACATAAGAGAGTGACTAAGAAGGATGTATGTGGTAGGACTTGCTACCTGGATGAGAGGAAGATTTTTTTTTTTTAGATTACAGTTTTGGCTAATTTCTACTTCAGAAGTATACCAAATGGAAACAATGTTCCTTACTATATTTATAAGGTTTTAAAAAGGTTACACCAGTTACCAGCTGAGGGTGACCAAAGATTGGTATTGCCAACGTTTTGGGTTTCCTCCTTTCCCCCACTTTGGGATCAAGACCTGCTTTTCCTTTACTCAGTTATTTGGGACAATGATTATTGGCTATTGCTTCTGTTTCAGGAAAATAAAGTGTGTCAGCACTGTAGGGGAAAATTGTGCTTGTTGACTAGTGAAAAGGCCCCCTAATGAGACTTCGTGGACATCTAAGCATTAGCAAAATGCACATTCAGAAACCAACATAATCTGGGAGCAGAGGTTCCAACAAGAAATCCTGAAGAACTACAGCTTATGAACACCTCACGGTATGCTTCATTAGATGGTGACTTGTACAGCTTGAACAGTGGTCTTAACTTTGTGCAACCAGCAGTCTCACCTGTCTGAGTGTGATAAGGAAACACGCACAGCAAGTTGCAAGTATCTTCCTTATGCTTCTGGCAGCCTGACAGCCAGACCACATTCCTCTCCTACTCCTGATGCCCAGGAGATCAAAGAGCGTGACTCTCTTCCCTCCATGATCCTGATTCTGCTGACTAGAGATGCGTTTCCTGATAGGAGGTTATGGTGCTTCATACCCAGCAGAGCCCTTCCTTCAATCTATAGACTTGATGAGAAGGTCAGGGGATGGGGCAAGGAGGGGTGTTTTCTTCAGTTAAGAATAGCTTTGTGGCAATATTAACTGACAGAAGGGCTTCTTTTTCTTTTTTCTTTAATACCAACTGGTGGTAGTGCAGATCTTTCAGTTCCATCAGTAAAGCTTTTAAGGACTTGTGTACACTGTTTGCAAATTGATGGATTACTAGTGAGATTCAAGCAATTCTTCATAATGATTCCCTGCACTTGGAACAGCTGCTGCCACCCATGGAAGTCCTACGGAATCTTCCCTTTAGTTTTTGTATGAAGCACCCTGCCTTCTCTTGGAGAAGGAACAAGACATAAAAGGTGTGGTGACCCTTAATGTTTTAAGGCTTGCCCTGTACTTGTGACTGCCTAAACCCCTAGGTGTGTAAAGTAACTCACTGAATAAATCCCTACAATGGAGGAAGGCTCAATGGAGGGGGGCAGGGGTGATGTGCTCTTGAAGCTCAGGGAATAAGGCAAAGCAGCTGACCATGTCAACAGAAAGAGCACCAGATGGTGGCCTTTGTTTTAGCTAAACAGCTATCAACAGTTGAGTCGATCATCTGATGATGTAAATGTCTTCCTGAGTCAGTCAGACCAGCGGGGGGGGGGGCTGTAAATACGTGGCTCAGTCCAATGCAGAGTATGAAAACTAGACAACTAGTAAAGTAACTTGGAATAGAGCAGCAGGTTTGAGCCGGCTTCACCCACGTATGCCTTCCTGGCAACTGGGGATATTAAACGTTACACCTTTCCCACATGGAATATCTGAAAGAAGCTGCTGAGGGAGTATTGGACTCTGGCAGTACTAGAGGTGGATAATTGCTGAAGGCTGAAGTGTCTCAGTAGACAAGAACCTTGATTTGACAGAGGGATTATCAGCTGATTCCTCCATCTGTAGAATTATAGATCATACAGTTGACCTCCTTATGTTGTACACTGTGTTGT
Organism: Balearica regulorum gibbericeps; assembly: GCF_011004875.1. Taxonomy (NCBI): domain Eukaryota; kingdom Metazoa; phylum Chordata; class Aves; order Gruiformes; family Gruidae; genus Balearica; species Balearica regulorum. The sequence continues at coordinate 103,926,147 of NC_046184.1, forward strand.
CTGGGATTGTAAAGTGCCTCAGCAACTTCTCAGAGTTATGATGTGAGTTTTTCTTACTTGCAAGTGACTATAAATACCTGGATTGCCACCTGGGTGCATGATTCTGTCACGGCAGTTCTACAGTATGTTGTAAGTAGAGGAAGGCAGCATTCTGCTCACCCACTGAGATCTTCCTTTAAGCCTTGCAAAGTGTTTATAGAAATACATCGAGGTTATTTATCTGGGCTACAGAAAAGGTGAACTTGGTTGGAGGGACCCAATTTGTGCTGCTGCCTAGCAAAGTGTATGCCCTCTCCCCTAAGAGTCATTTTAAGAGGTTTCTTGGCCTGGCTGGCCTTCTGTGCATAATCATCACTGTGACGTCTCTATTGAAAAAACCTGCTGAAAAGAAGAAAATAAACAGAAGAGTCAGGGGACTGAGGATGGCAATATTTCTTCTTCCTTTTGAAAGCAGGATCTTTTCAAAGAAATGGTTCTTTTCAACTTCAACATACCAAATTGCTCACTTCAGACAGGGATGCCAATGATGCTGAGTTAAGTATATTGTTCTCTAAGAGGTGTATAGGAGACAGGGCCAGTAAGCTTGTTCTTTTATATGGTATTCCTGAGGAATAGAATATATTCAACTATTAATATATTAACCATTAATGAGAATTTAGCAGTTAAATGCCTAGGTATCAGTTACTAGGTGATTCCCTGCTATTGGAGCACTTATGATTACCCAGATGTCGCATGCAAATGTATTCAGTTGTGAATCCATCTCCAAATAAGGATGTTTAAGCATATGTTAGATACTGTATTGTCTGATTATTTTGTTAACTAGTCAGAGCTAATTCATAACACGCTAGAGCTGATCTGTTGATTTGTATTTCAACACTTCTCTTGTTTTCTTGATTAGCTGGCAACACTGTCCAGGAGTGGTACATATTCTTATATGTAGTGATTTAGACATTGTATTGCAACTTTTTTTGCAGACTTTTATAAGGACATTCATGTAATAGACCAAACTAGACAGTTGTTGCTTTGACTATTTAGAACATACGACTTTCTACAACAGTTGTGGCAGATATTTTATACACCTCTCTCCCCCTTATTATTTGTTTGAAAGTAATGGAAGGATTTGTCCTTGGAATATTGGATAGTGATATATCTTGTACCTCAGAAGTAGTATTTTAATGGGAATAAGCTTTTTAGCACAAAATCATTACTTAAACCATTTTAGATTCTTTTGCTAAGTGATTGAACTGAAATCAATATGCCAGGCCATAGATACTGAAATTAAGTGCAAACTTGATTTGAGTATCATATTGGTTTCCAGAATAACACTCTAGAGCTATTTAGCCAATAAATTACTTTTAGTTAAAAGTTTTCCACTGATATTTTCATAATGTGCTTTCCACATATTTTCATTATGTTTATATATAACCTTCACTCAGTTGGAGAAAATTCACATTTTGCAAATATATAGCAAGATTAGACTGAAATGCTGTCTGCATAAAATAAAGACCTCAAACAAGGTCTCTTCCTTATCTCTACTAAGGGCAACAATTAAAACAGCATAAAATGAGCATATTGTAAAAACTAAACGTGTCATACGAACTAGTACAATAACTCGTATATCTAGTTTACTTGCATATCGTAATTGCTAGGCAGGTATTGTACTAAGAATGCAGTTCTAAGCTTGTATGTGAAGTATTCTTAAAGTCGACCTAATCCTTTTATTTGTCACATCTTTGCAAACAATAATTGCAGAGGGAAATTTGCCAGTTCTCTCTTAGGTACAAACTTATTTGTTCTGTGTCTTTAGCAGTAGTACTTTTGCATTATTAAAAAGCAACATAATTATTTTAAACATAATCAGAAACCACAATGAACAAATTATCATCGCTTTCCAAGATTAGATCCTGCTCAGTGAAATCGTATAATATTTTTTCTTATCATTTAAAGCTACTGTAAATGGGTACAAAGTGAAAGAACTCTAATAAAGCAGTTCTGCTCAAAAGTGAGGAAGATAAGTGGAGGCAGACAAATCGTTGTGTGTGCAGAGAGCTATCAGAACAAAGTTAATGGATGAAGATACCTAGCAAGATGAGATTCAGAAGGCATAATAACTTAGTGCATGCATGGACAAAGAAGAATGCAGCAGTCACACTCATCTAGTACCTGTAACTGCTCTCCGTAAAAGCTTGGAGTGTACCCTCATGGTAATGCTAAAATGAATACACTAAATGAGTAACGAGTTGCTGCTTGCTAGGACTGAGGGTAGCAACTTCTCAGCCTATGAATCCAGTCACTTTAATCTTAAGTGAGAAGAGTCCATTCTTAACTTCATTTAGTAAAAGATTGGAAATGAAATATTCATCATCTTAAGAAAAAATCTTATTTCATGGTTCAGGAATAATTTCTCTGCTATGCTAGATGTGAGCACAAAGCACTTCAATTAGAGAGAGATGTGAATTGTTGTATAGCAATTGATAACGTGGTATATGATTAGTAACAAATATTCCAACAAGGTTTTAACACTGAACTACCAAATTGATTTTATAAAATGGTATTTTGAAACCAAAGAGGACATATGGAGCTTCATTCTACCCCCTCCTCCCCACATTTTCCAGTTAAAACAAAATTCAGATAGTGTAGTTGACAGAGCAAGAATTATACCCAATAGCAGCTCACTGTGAAGGCCTAAAGCCATAGTAGCTTTGAAATGTGAGCAAATTGTACATCACAGAAACTGACCTGAGCTAGCACGCAGCTTATTGTGGAAAGTCATATGCCCTCTGCAACAAATCACTCCATCTGTATCCCTGCTAAGGTAATGTTCCTGATTGAATTACTGTTTATATTAAGTTAGAAGGTTACTTAGAGGTTGTAATCAGGATTACAAGATAGGTTATAAACTTGTAAAACTATGATGGGCAAGGAACTGCCAAGTTACCTAAATTTTTGGTATATCTCAAGTGTCTCTGTTTTGGAGGCTAGTTTTCCTGTCTAACCAACACAGAGAGCTGCTCCTGCGGAGCTCCTGCATTATCCCAAATGTCCTACAAATTTCTTGAATGACTGACATATCATGTATTTTTCTCTGCAGCCTATTTGCAAAACAGGGAAAGTATTTCTTTTTATCATGTGTAAGACAAGTTGAGTAAGTATTTGGCCTGAGAATGCCTTCAGTCATTATATTGCCTTGTGTAAGAATTGATGATACTGTCTGGAGCTGCTGAATAGTACTATAATAATACTAATAAAATAGAGTACTGTTTCTGAAAAGGTTCTTCTGTAAGTCAACAACTTGCTTTTTTGTAGTGTCTTACAAACAAGAAATACTTTAATAGTATGCATGTTCTTTGGGAAGATCAAACCAATTTATTTTTTTTATCATCTAAAAGAGAATTCAAACTCAAATGAAAATGTTTCAGTTCATAGTCCTCCATCATTTGACATTTTGACTCTCTTATTTGATATGCTGATTTGGAATGGAAACTTTAACAAAAAGTTCTCATAGACTAAGCACACTGTTCACTGCCTAACTTAAGTTTGAGTAAACTAACTGGAGTTTTAATTTTCAGAAACAACCTACACCATTAGTAGCTACAGTGATTATTTTCTTTTTTTCCCACAAATTTTATTAATGCTACATTTAAGCAAATTGCAAAGGAGATTACTTGTTTTTACAAGGTTGTTTTTGGCATTAGTTTTAGTAATCAATAATAGATTAGGTAAAAGTTACATTTTTAGAGCATGAATCATTTTTATTCTTTGATAACTGAACAAAAAATAATTCTTAACTTCCTGAAAGAAATAATGGAAAGTTTGACTACTAATGTTTGCTATCAATACTTTCATGGGCAGAGACAAAATGAGATAAAACACTTTTTTTTTTAATTTTATTTTTTTGGTTGTTACTAGTAAAATAGATTTTTATGTTTAAGGGCAAAAAAAATAATTTATGTAGATCTAGAAAATTGTATTCAAACAATTGTACAGCTTTGCAAATTTCTAGAAGGTAGATTCTGTGTGTCAAACTGCTGTCGTCTGTCTTCTTGACCAATCTGACAGCCTTCTGTGATGGCATGACTGGCTGGGTAGATGAAGGGAGAGCAGTGGATGTTGTCCACCTCGACTTCAGGAAGGCTTTTGACACTGTGTCCCATAACATCCTCAGAGGTAAGCTTAGGAAGTGTGGGTTACATGAGCGGACAGTGAGGTGGATTGAGAACTGGCTGAATGGCAGGGCCCAGAGGGTTCTAATAAGCAGCGCAGTCTAGTTGGAGGCCTGTAGCTAGTAGTGTGCCCCAGGGGTCAGTACTGGGTCTAGTCTTGTTCAACTTGTTCATCAGTAACTTGGATGAAGGGAGAGCTTGTACCCTCAGCAAGTTTGCTGATGATTCAAAACTGGGAGGAGTGGCTGACAGGCCAGAAGGCTGCGCGGCCATTCTGTGAGACCTGGACAGACTAGACAGTTGGGTGGAGAGGAACCTGATGAAGTTCAACAAAGGCAAGTGTAGAGCCCTGCACCTAGGGAGGAATAACCCCAGGCACCAGTACAGGTTATGGGTTGATTGGCTGGGAAGCAGCACTGCGGAGAAGAACCTGAGTGTCTTGGTGGACAAGAAGTTAACCATGAGCCAGACAGTGCCCTTGTGGCCAAGAAGGCCAATGGTATCCTCCTGGGGTGCATTAAGAAGAGTGTGGCCAGCAGGTTGAGAGAGGTTCTCCTCCTCCTCTTCTCTGCCCTGGTGAGGCCACATCTGGAATATTTTGTCTAGTTCTGGGCTCCCCAGTTCAAGAAAGACAGGGAACTACTGAAGAGAGTCCAGTGGAGGACTATGAAGGTGATGAGAAGACTGGGGCATCTCTCTTAGGAGAAAAGGCTGAGAGAGCTGGGTGTATTTAGTCTGGAGAACAGAAGACAGAGAGAGGATCTTATTAATGCTTATCAATATCTAAAAGGTTGGATGTCAAGAGGAAGGGGCCAGACTCTTTACAGTGGTGTCCAGTGACAGGACAAGGGCCAATGGGCACAAACTGGAACACAGGAAGTTCTGTCTGAACATGAGGAAAAACTTCACTGTGAGGGTGACCAAGCACTGGAACAGGCTGCCCAGGGAGGTTGTGGAGTCTCCTTCTCTGGAGATATTCAAAACCTTCCTGGATGTGATCCTGTGCAACCTGCTCTAGGTGATTCTTCTCTACCAGGGGGGTTGGACTAGATGATCTCCAGAGGTCCCTTCCAACCCCCTACTGTTCTGTGATTCTTCAAGCATACCAAAAAGCCTCCCAGGAGGAAGAGTTAGTTTCTGTACATATAATTATTAGTGCTAGGAGCCATCAAAATGATGAAGAAACATCTTTTATTTTAAAATAATAAAGAAAAATTACTGAACAATGACTGAGTATAGAATTTTTCCAATTGTGTTTGTATTTTCTGTGTTTGGACATTTTAAATTTATTGTTCTTATTTGAATGTTATTTAAACTAGCCAGTACATAAATGTTAGCCTATGTATTTCATACTGCTTGGGCTTGTGTTAATATTTCATAAATGCTTGTTCTAGGACACAGTTTAGTGCCTTGGCTGTTATTTTTATTGTGAATAACTTCAGTAAATTATCCATAGATTAACTCAAGTTAATATAGGAACAAGCATTTAAGCTCATGAATAACCTTGTTCTTCAACTACGTACATGTTTAATATTTCAGAACATGGTTAGAAGGTTTGTTACGGCAATTCAAGCCAGGCTTTGAAATCAACTTGTGCTAAGTACTCTATGTTAGGGCACTGACTGTAGAGGGTATCCTCTCTTGCAGCATGCTGTGTCCATTGTTCCCAGGGTTTACTTTGCACCCGACTAGTAATGGCAACATTTCAGTGTATGCTCGAGTTGCCCTTTCTCTCCTGCATTGCAACTGAGAATGGACTAGACTGACTTCTAAATTCTGAGAGATAACAAACTTACATCTGCACTACAGTAATGCCTGTAAGGACAATTTAGACCTCACTGCACCCACCCATCTAACTTGCCTGGACGCTGATAGAAGTATAATCAAGGCACTGCAGAGTGCGGTGTGCCTGCCCAAGCTTGCCTGGGAAGCTGCCTAAGCGGCAGTGGGATTAGCCTCTCCTGAGCTTACTGCTGCATGGCTTCTTTCATCTTTCCAACCATCTCTCTTCATATGAAGGAAATGTCAGTTGGTGCTGGCAGAAGCAGGAACTTTCACCTCTAATATTTATTTTCTAGGTGTTGATTGCATTTCTATCACTCTTTCTTACAGAGTTGAAAGCTGCTTTTCACTTCTGCTCACTAGCAGAACACCAGATGTGATGTTTCTCGGCATAAGACTGATGCTGCTGATTCATTTCTTCAGTTTTATTTCTGTGAAGTTATAGAGTTCATTTGCTCATTCTGGTTGATCTGTCATGGCTTCCACCTGCTTCCCTGCCCCAGAGCACATGCCTGATCAGCTGTGCATCATAGCTGAATGTATTTATAATGTCCACCTGAAAATGCCTGGAAACCTTGTGTAACTGTGATTATGTGTACAGACATACATGGCTGTCATTTAAGTCCCGTGGCCAAAAGAAAGGGAGATGGAGAACTCTAAAATGTAGTTGCTTTATTTTATAGTTGATATATTATAACTTAATTATAGTAGTCTGCACCTTGAAAAACAATTCCTGAATTAAACCAGAATATTTTGGGAGCTGAATTTTTTTTACTTGCGTGAGTGGTGTTCAGTAAACTTAATCACCTCAGACAAATCACTTCATGTAGAAGTCAGTTTAGCTAATCACAGTTCATGCTAAGCAAAATTTAGTGAAGTATCAGAACCCTAGTTGACTGAAAGTAAATTGTTAGGTTGTCCATGCTCTCTGTGCGTGGTAATTCTGGCAAACAAGAGTAGCCTTACTAAACAAACACTGCCAACAAAAGCAAATAGGAATAGCATCAGTAGCACTGGAGAAACCATGGCAGCATGTGCAATACAGTCGTTAAAGTATGAGTGTAGGACAGAATATACTAATGATCTTTGGTATGCCACTGTAAAAATGTGTAGGGAAGATGGGCACAGAAAAGTCAATGAACAGGCAGTTTGATTAAAAAGAGACAAGTAGGCTTGAATCTCCTGAAGGTTCAAAAAAGCAGAGAAGAAATCCTGGCAATGTTGAAATTAGCAGGGAGGATTTTTACGGAAGTTCTTACAGATCTTCTACATTTAGCTTATGCTGTTCATTTTAAGAAAAAATTTCGAAATGTAATAAACTAGGAAAGTTTGGTAAGAATTAATCAAATGTGAACAAACTGTAGTTTGGTAATAACAGCAAGACACACATCAAGCTGAATGGCAAATTATTTGTCCCTTAAGAAAGGTAGATCTCTCTATACTTATGAGGTTTGATTTATATTTTTTTCTCCTATATGCTTGTATGGATTTGTTGTGTTGTGGGCTCAAGATGGCACATTTGAATTATGAGTTGATGGAATTTCTTAAGTATCTGGATGCTTAGCTCAGTTATAAGGATCCTCTAGTTTTCTTTGTCATTGTCACATCATACACAAGCCATTGTAACAGCCCTTTGCTTGCTTTAGGCAGAGTTGGCTGCAGTTAGCATGACCTTTCATAAGGTATGCTCATGTGCAAAATATTTGATTATCTATAAATCTTATTTGACACAAGCACTACTTTTTTTCCTAGTTATACATTTACAGTAATTATCTTTCTCTAAATTACTAAAATTATAAGTTATTATATTACAAAACAATATAGAGATATAAAGAAATTGAGAAAGCATCAGCATTTTCTGTTGTCATTAATAATGAAAGGTTAGATTTTTCACTAGCCTAGATTTAGATCTACTGTATATTGATTGGAGCTATCATTGATCTGAATGCCTTTTTATCCTGATAGCTTGCAGTAAATTCTGATCCAGTTGCTAAAATATACTTCCCAAGAAGGATACTCTGTGTGAGTAATAACTTCTCATTTTCTCTTGGATGTGCTGTATACTAAATGCATGATTTATAAATAGCCTATCAAATGAGCTACATTTATTAATGTCTAAGTAATCACAGAAAGAATTGCTATATTGCATCAAATTCAAAATTATAACATCAATGATTCCACTAAGCTTCTGATTTTCTTTCTCTTCCCAGAAAGAGCAAATCATTCCTTCAAATATAACTCTTCTGCCAGTTGTTAACACTAGCAATATCAGTTCTTTTTCAAAGATAAAACTGTGACCCGAGCCTCTTCCAGAGCTGTACTCTCTTTTCTAAATCTGTAGAACTTTTTTACTTTTTTCTTTCTCCCCCCCCCTTTTTTTAACAAAACTAAACAAAGCCCTTTTTTGTCCTTTAGTAGGTGCGTTTTCTCTCTCCAGAAATACTCGGTACCCTTTCCACTAAGGAATCAGAATTATTATTATTAATTTAGTTACTATTTATTATAGGCAAAGCATAAAGTGTTCAGAATTACCATGCAAGTACTATGTATGCAACTACTTTTTTGGGGAGAGGGTACAGACACAGAAGCACACAATTTGCAGACAAACACGTGGGTCAAATGACACTCGATAATCATGAAATAGAGCATGACCTCCACTGCCCCATCTGCTGTTTTAATGCAGACAAGTGCCTTTACATATTGCTCTGACATGGAGAGGCCTGATCCAGTGATCTCAGTTTTCTCTCTTACTGCTGCTAGGCTCGTGCAGTGGGAGATTTGAAGCCTGTGTGATGCAGCCCTTGCAGCAGTCTGTCTTGTGATGATGTTCATGCAGCAAAACTTCTGCTGTTGTGCTGCTCTGTCAGGTGTTTGTGGCTTCTGGTTGATTGGACTGTAGGTCTCAGGTAGGGTGTCAGTGGGTAGTGTTTTCATGACTTGTGATCCATAAGGGCAGGGGAAGCTGGCTTTCTAGGTATCTTTTGGGATTAAAGTAAGAGCTAATCAAGCATTTTCTGATAAAACTTTATTTCTGACAGAAAACATTTTATTCGTTGAAATTAAAACATTGGAGAAAAATAAGACATTCTATGGAATTTTGTTTTTTGAATTTTTACCTTATCAAAAAGGAACTTCCTGATTTTCATTTCAAAAGTTTGGTGTACTAAAATAACATGAAAATGTGAATTTAAATGAAACATTTTCCCTTATTAAATCAATGACATTTTATTGATCAAACCCATATTTTTGTTTCTGCAAATATTGATTTAGTATTAAGCTGAAATTCAGTGTTTGACCAGAATAGAGACTCTCTACATATTTTAGTGGAATTAACTATAAAAAAGAAACAACCAGTTCCCATTAAAGTATAAACCAACTCCAATCCATCTGAACAGGCTGACTTAAAACCCTTCCTCCATTTTGTATACGTACCTTGCTCAGACTTCATTCCTAAAGCCTCTTTATTCTAGGGAAAGGATCAAGTACACTCAGAAAATTAGGACTGTGCTCATCAAGAAAGGATGAAGAGCTTGTCTATAAGGGGGTAAGGGTGTTAGTGTACAGTATGTCTGAATTTACAACACACTGGCAATTCCACAATAATTGTCCACACGGACACTCTTGTTACTTAATATAGTTTTGACTGACGATAGCTTTCTGTTGCCTGCTGCTATGCTGTAAATTCAAACGTTACATTGTCCTTCAGCATCCTTCCCAGGCAGACAAGTCCCAAAATCATTTACTATAGGAGAGAATTCACCAGGAGGTAAGAGGTCATTGCCCTGTATTTCCCCAAGAGGTCAAAAAAATAAACATCTTAGTAGATCCAAGCCATCGAATCTAACTCACTGAAGCTATATTATGGATATTACTCAAGAAATATAGATTTGTAGGAAATCACCACTTTGCTGACTGTATGTAGCTCCAGGAATCTTTAGTGAGATTATTTACTAAATGGCTAAAAGTCCTTTCCCTATATCTAATCAAAGATCAGTATGAGTATTTGATGATCTGCAAATAACCATACAGTTGCCCAGACATTTGGGAACAAATCTTTTGAGGGCTCCATGTATATACATATGTGTCTGTGTGTACATACACTGTGGTATATTATTCATGTTAAAAGAAACAATATTTTTAAATAGTTTCTATTTATTGTTGAAATATTTGTGGTCACCAAAGCTAGGACTGCAGTCAAGTCAGTTAGCTAGAAGCTCATATTCTTTAAGGAAATGTTTATGGGCACCTGTCAATACAAATTGTCACTAAGCAGAGAGCTTTGGGGACAGCCAATTACACTTATCCCCATTGCTACAACAGATGGGCACAGTGTAAGTCTTCGTTTGTGTTTTGGGAAATAGGTATAATTCTTAGGCTGTAGCTTTTAATCATTGGATGTGAGAGTTGGTTTTGTACGATATTAATTTTTGTGTCCATATATTTGAAAATAGTTAATTGATGTGCAACTACCAAACGGATTTTGAATTCTATACACTTTAAAAACTGAGGGTTTTTTCCGTTACTGTTATGCTATCAAAATGTTTTCATATAGCAACAGACATGCTTCTGTTTTCAGTATTATTGTCTGCCTTTAAGGAAGCTTGGGTAAACAGAACTTTTTGAGTTTTACTTTCTGAATTTCTCACTGAAAGGAAACATCAAGGCCAACGCTCATGATATCAGTAAGTGTTTGCTGGCTTTGCCTATAGTATGTGTCTCTCTGACTCGGATCTCAACCAATCACTTAAGAGGCCTTCTATGCAACCATATGAATGTAAAATAAATAAGATAAACATTTCAAGCAAATAGCTTACCTTTAGGTTTGATTCAGCCACCCATTATAAACGTGCATTATGCTGCATCTCCTGTTGAGATGAGCACTGCAGGAGTCATGAGCAGATGTTGTAAAGTGTGTGGGATTCCTAGCTTTTTGTTACTTAATTACTGGGATTTCTTATAATGGAGACTACCAAAATGACAAAATGCTACTTGAATGTTATCCCTGCAGGACACCACTATTATTTGCGTGCTTTTTTCTACTGTGCATAACCAATTAAAGGCTGATTTCTGCTATTATATACCTATGCAGAAAGGAACACTAATGATGCATGTTAATTTTAACTTGCAGGAATTTAGTAAGCAGATGAGCAAACTTCCTATACTGTCACCCTATACCTCTGCCTCGATGCAGCATACATGTCACTGAAACAGGAGCAGAATTTGATGGTTAGGCAAGAGGTGACTAATGGCTATGACTCAAGCCGATGATGGAAAGGAGTATTATTAGCGCCAGCGGAAAACAAACTTCTTGGGAAACAACTGTAGCATCTGTTTAAAAAAACCCATCCTTTTGCCTGGCATGCTGTAAATTAAAAGCTGAAATGCTATTATGCAGGAGATTTTTGGAGGTATTGCATAGGATATTGTCCTCTTCAGAGACCTATGCACATGCTTCTCCTCTTTCTTTTGCAAATAATTCTGTAGACAAAACATTATAGGTCTGAATTTTCTGTCAGTAGTTTGTGTTTCCTCCCAGGCAGTGAAAGTGAAAGCAAAATCTGACAGCGTGTGAGTTGTTCACCTTCTGCTATCTCTTAAATAGTTATTTTGATGGTCATTTTCAGTTTTAATAAATTTGGTATTATTTATTTTGGTGTTTTGGTTTTCTCCGCTTTCTAGCAAGGCAAGGTGTTATTTGGAGCACAACTATGGTTAATTTTTTCATTGACTAAAGTGAACACTCTTTCTGGCATCTTCCAGATGATTGGGGGGTGCATACTCTTCTCTGCTTTTATATACCTATGAATATTTTTAACTATTACCTCTGTTTGAAAAAAGCTGAACTCGCCCTCAAGGGGAAGGCAGGACAAAAAGCATGGAAATATATGTAGTTATATATTGCATCCTGTCATCTTCACAGGTAAATGTGCACTCGTTAACAGTGAAACTGGAGATTACTTGACCTGTTTTAACTTACATATTTTATCAGTTTAATTTCTGTATCTGGAAATCATTTAGCAATGGAGATTATTCATTCCTTTAAAGATGAGGTGGCTATATGGTAGGGTTAATCTTTAAGAAGATAGTTGTGAAATTATTGGTAGTGTGCTTATGGAATCCTGTTATTTAAATATATTTTTTAATCAAATGCTTATTTAAAAGCATTCCTCTCTAACAGTGTCTAGGATCTGATAACAGGCTTTATATTGTTTTCTTCAAAATATGGAATTTCCCTCTGAATTTTATGTATGTTAATTTATACAAATGTAGCATTTTTTTACATTTAAAACTACGTTGGAAGGCAAGAATAGGGTTGATGTTATCTACTTTCTTTCCTGCGGTGTACAATATACTTTACTGTAATGCGATATAACCAGAAATACTTTTCAGAAAGGTACATTTGCTCTCAGCATTTAGAAAACAAGATTTGGGCTAGATTTGTCTTGAAGGGCTATGTTCTATCTGTATATGCCATATTTAATCTCTTGGATTTTATCCTGACACACTGAGCAATTTCTCAATTATATCAGAAATAGCTGCATTAAAAAAAAAAAGTTCCTTAATTCAGACCAAGCCTGAAAAATTAAGTTTCTAACAACAGCTTCTAACAACAGTTAAATTCAGAGTTGGTTGAGAACTCTATTTACACGTGTAGTCATTTTTCTATAAATCATGACATTTTAATAATTACTTTTTGTTGAACCACTAGGCACTGACTATTTCTTAATCCATTTTTTTGTTAGTTTGAGGTAATAGAAAATACACCTAAAGTGCAAAAATCTCTTAGGAACTCCAGGTATTTTCTAGCTCAAGGGAACGATCAGTATTTCCACCTCAAGCTGAAACACCCCCTGCTTCCAGCCTCAAAGCTGAAACATTAGGTGCTACCTCTTTTGTTCCCTCTGTAAGGATTTTCTGGACTATTACTAGCAAAGATTGGATGCAACTGCTTTGCCCTAAAGATTTATCATATATTTAATAGGCCTTAGACTTAGTACTTGTGTCCTGGTTTCATCTGAGAGGGTTAATTTTCTTCCTAGTAGCCAGTATGGGGCTGTGTTTTGGATTTGTGCTGGAACCAGTGTTGATAATACAGGGATGTTTTTGTTCTATGGACCTGTTGTTGCTGAGCCGTGCTTACACAGAGCCAAGGCCTTTGCTGCTTCCCGCACCGCCCTGCCAGCGGGATGGCTGGGGGTGCACAAGGGGTTGGGAGGGGACACAGACAGGACAGGTGACCCAAACTAGCCAAAGGAGGTATTCCATGCCACGTGACATCATGCTCAGTATAAAAAGTGTGTGTGTGTGGAGACACTAATCAGGGAGGGGCAGCAGCAGCTCCAGGACGCGTGGCTCAGGTACGGTCCGGTTTCAGGAAGGGTCTGAGCACGTGGTCCGAGTTGTGCGGTCCTTGGGTGAGAAACTGCACTGTGTATCACCAGTTTTGTATACTCTGTTAAGTACTGTTTTGGTTTGTTTTTTCTTTCCCTTCTCCCTTTGCTATCCCAGTAAACTGCCCTTATACCAACCCACGAGGTTCTTGCCTTTTCCTTCCCATCCCCCCTGGGGGGGTGGGGGGTGGGCAGGGAGTGGGAGGGGGGGGGGAAGGGGGAGTGAGTGGGAAGTGAGCGGCCATGTGGTGCTCAGCTGCCCGCTGGGGCTAAACCATGACAAGTTATCCTTTGCATACACGACTTCTGCATCAGTATACTTCCAGCTCAGGAGTTAAAAAATTTAAGGGGGCCTTAAGAGTCATTATGTCGAGTGGGTTTCATCCTAACTTAAGGCATTTTACAGTTAGAGAATAAATCAATTGTTAATGTTAACTAAGGTCTCAGGTGCTATGCAACACATTATTTTTGTGGCAAGACTTAAAAGAAATCTGCCAAAAAGGGGAGGGGGGCAAATAAATCTCTTTTCAGTAGCTGTTGGTTTAAATCTTCTGAATCTTCTGACTCCTGTGTAGTAATGTGTTGTAGCATCTTCCTTGCTTTAATAACTATCTGTCCAGATCTGAAATAGAGTATGTGTTTTGGGGCTGGGATGACGTTAACATAGAGTAAGGGTAGAGGGTTGGAGAGATATTTTTGTAAGCCTGCTAGGCACTATAATCCTATTACTGAAAAAAGGGGAGAAAAAAAAAAAAAAAAGACATTTTTTCCAAACAGCAGGTGCACAAAATAAACCAGCCAGGAGCAGGAATAGTTTTTGCAGTCATATATCATTTTAACCAGTGCTTCACCTGTCTAAATCTCCAAGCGTAAACCTTTTCAAGGAAGTATGTGTGTATACAAACATTCACACATGCGCACACAGGCAAAATACATATATTATCTTTAAAATCACAGCAAAACTTTGTTATTGTGAATCTCCTGGTATCACATACATAGTCTGAAGTCCAGACTCCTTCCAAAGTAGAGTATTTCATTAAAGCAAAAATCCTCTAAAAGCAAACAAATCCTGTCGTTTTGTGAACAATCTCTGGGCAGTGTAGGTTATTTTAATGGGTGCATCATTTTAAACTTAGCCTTCACCATCTGTTCTACCCTCTTCACAAATGGAAAAAGTACATAATTCACAACTGTATCATAAAATGTAAGATGAAAGTGATTTAAATGGGTTTATGCTCCTTATTCAATAAAGTTTGCATCTGTTATGTTTTTTCTTATACATTGTGGGAGGACAGGAGGATTGCTGTACCCAGAATGCTTTTTGTAGTTGTCTTAAGGCAAATAAAAATTCTGAGTCAGATTTGTTGGGAAAGTTCGGGTCTGTTGGCAAAATAGAGTTGTTATAAATAGAGGGGGGGTGGGGTGGTGTTTAGTAAAACAAAACAACCCTGTCACAGAATTGGCTAGATAATTCAAGCTTTATGAATACAACAGGAGAGATTAGGAAGATAACCATGTCCTATGAGAAGATATTCAGCTTGCTAGCATTTGAGCAGTTCTTAGTCTCCACCAGAGCAAACAGATGGATGCTATCTAGAGTTACTTGATGGGGAGGGAATAGTAATTCTTGCTTAACGTCAGCTCTGCCTTGTTTTTGTGGGGGTTTGGTTTTGTCCCCCCCCCCCCCCCCCCCCCCCCCCCCCCCCCCCCCGAGGTTTGGTTTTGTTTTGTTTTATTTTATTGTCGGCTAGCCTCCAAAGGGAATTAGGTGCGCAGTATTTGCGATGTAGGCATCTGCATATCAAGAACTAAAATGTGATCATCAGCTCTTCTTCCCCAGAGCCCCTATCCAGCTGCTAGAGCTGGGGCAGGAGAGATGCAGGCATTTGCCCAGTGGTGAAAAGGATCAGTGTGGTCACTTTAGTCCTCTGGATTACCTGGAACTTGTTGAAAGTGCTGTCTTCATCCTTTTACTGGGGATTATGCTACAAGGCCTTAAGAGCTCATGAATAGAGACGTAAATTAGGTATTCCTCATTCAGGGAAAACTCTAAGGACTGTGCCCAGAGTTGCATCAACATGTTCAGTAATGAAGTTTGACAGTTCATGTCTAAGCTTTCAGGGTAAATGTGTGCTGGGAATGTAAATAAGAAAAGGTAAAGAAATTCACTTTTGAAGGAAAAAAAAAAAAATAAATGCATTGGTTAGGGAACTAGTCTCTGTAAACATCCACACAGTCACTCTGTGTATGTGTGTGAGCTCAGTGAATCAAAAAATATTTCTCAAATGAGCCGAGTTTCTCACTTGTGAAAGCACTGCAGAATTGAGTCCTAAGAACATAAGACTGTTGTTTTGACAAAGCTTCAAAAATATGAAAAGATTAAGTTGAAGTCCAGTACAGTTTGATTGTTTGTTTAGTCTGAAAAGAAAAAAGAAGTGTGAAAATAGGAAATACAACCTGTATAATTTCAACTACTTACCTATATTTTAATATATACTTGAATTTTGGACAGAAGCATGAATACTAGATATATACATTTAAAAAGTATTCTACTTGCTTCCAAAGCAACTACAGCAGTATGTTGTTTTAAGGAGTTTTTTAATGTATTTTCCTTTTAAAAAATCATATTTGTGCATATAGCTTGCAGAATAGACATTCTGTCCTCTCACATAATGTGCTTTAGTCAATGTATTGGACATATTAAAAAACCCCACACCTTTTAAAAAATATCTATTTGCATGAGATGAGTACCTTTTCTTAAGAGTAGCTTCATTCTCCCAGATAAGTCCTTCAAATAATTTCTTAAGTGTGTATTTGCTTAGTAGTCTGGCTGTTATGTAGATAAAAATTCTGGAGCTATGTGTGAAGTGTTGCATATAAAGAGAAATTTGTTAAGCTGTGTCCCTGGACAAAAGGTTAAAAAAAATAAGTGTTCTCTTGCAAAAGTGGATTTTTCTTCTACTTTGAGACACGGGAAGTTGTGCATGGGAAGGAAAACAGCCTAGAGATGAGGCTGGCAGGAGTATGCTGATTACCTATCTCTAGAGGACAACCTCAAAAGGTAGGTTTCCAATAGATAGAAGTGATCTTGCTTCTGGCAGTCTGAATTTGGCCAATACCTTGGTTTGAGTTTGGCCCTATTGAATTAAGTGCCATAATAGAGCCACTATGCACAGGCAATTTCCAAAAACACAGTGACAATTAATACTGACTAGGGAGTTTTGTGTGAAACAGAGTTAAAATTGCCACAAAACCAGCAGTGGCTTTTAAAGGAACACCTTGAATAGGGAAGGAAGGAAAGTGCCCACTGATAAGGGGGGGAGACAGGGGGAGGTTAAGTCATAGATTCACACTGGAGATTTTTTTTAAGAAGTGTTTCATTGCTAGGGTTTACAATTGTTATTTATGCATGACTTGACTTACTAAACATATTGATGGAGGCCCTCAAATGTGTTTTTAGACAGTTTTATGAAATGCAGTCTTAGTAAAATCACAGGATTATTGCATCTGGCTGGATAAGTCCATGTATGAGGCAAGGATAGTGCATACATTTACTTCATGGAAGTGCTATATCTGGATTTGAATTTAGTTGTCTGTTTATTTTTAGGGTGGGTTGTTGTTTTTTTTATTCTGAATTTTTTTTTGCCCCCCAATGTAGAAGTACACAAACTAACAATCCAAAACTGAACTTCAGTAGAATCTTCTGTGACCTGCATTAACAAAAACTTGTCACGAGTCTGACTGCACAAAGTGGTGGAAGTAGCACAGATGGATTTACGGGATACCAATAAAAGCCTTTTATATAAGAACATCCTCAGAGGCAAGTTTCTTCTATACTCTGAGGTGCATAAATCACTGACAAATCTGCCCGACAAGCTTGTTTAGCAATTTGATTTATTAACCAAGTCAATTTAACAGTTTGTAGACTTGTTCATTATAACTTGTTAAAGATGTTCTCTGCGCATGTTTAAAACACCACTAAATATGTACGTGTGCCACTAGATGATAACTAAGGTTATTATCAGCTTACACATTCCTCCTGTTTTCTCACACTTTATGTAGTATGCTAGAAGTGGTAGTGGTGGTGCTATAGCATCTCCCCTGAGCATTTTGTTTTGAATATAATTGTTAAGTAACATCTCAAGGACTCTGACAGTCTCAGAAACATACCTTTATTTCCAAACAAGAACAACTTATTCTGTAATGGTTAAATCATTGATGTTTCGTTCTTCCTCTGAAATTTCTCTCTATGCTTTCTGATTATATGGGACAAATAGGTTAGTATTACTGTTTGCATATGGACACATATGGTCCTCTCTATCACACAGGCTTTTGCCATCTTAATAATTCAGCCCAATTTAGTGAAAATTGCCTCTCTGCAGCCAGGCTGGCACAGAAAATCCTTGTTCTGCTGCTTCTGAAAAGATGCATCCTGCCTTTTTAAATGTGGAATTAACAGTCCTGTCCACCGACAGAGTGTTTCTGTCTATATGAGATTTTATTAACCAAGAGGGAGGAAAAAGTACTCTCAGTTATGATAGGCTGAAGCTCCAGCAGCTGGATGTTACTGAACGAGGGGAAAGGAGAGGAAAACTGAGCTCCAGAAGTGGTCTGTCTGAACAGAGGCTGGACCTCCGTAGGCTCCGTCAGCCACGCTTTCTTGTAGGATGCATGACCGTAGGCATTATAACAAAATGAATGCACATCTCCAATGGATTAACATTCCTATTATCCGTGTATGTGGTTACCATAATTAGGAGGGCAGGTGGAGGGGGCAGATGTCTATTAGCACATAGTTATACTTACAGGCTTGAAGCTTGTGGATGTAAACTAAGCATGCAAATACGAATCCTTGCTCTCAAAATACCAAAGCCTCTAAACATGGTCTGGTATGGTCTTTACTCAGTGTGCTCTTTCAAAATATGGGATAAAGTGCTGGGCTGTTTTCTTATGCTATTAAAATGCATAGATCTTAATCACAGTTTGCCTTTTAAATGCTATTCAGTACATTAGTACTCTGGTTAGATACAGTTATTAGCATCTCTGTTACTGGAGAATTGTTAGCCTGCTATGCTGAGGCCTTACCTAGACAAATATATCTTGACGTCATATCAAATTCAGTAAAGTTCATTATAAAGACAAAAACTGAACTAAAAAAAAAATCAGAAGGATAAAAAATACCGCAGCATGTTTTACGGGTTGGGGGAAGAGATTTGTACAATCACTTACTTTGAAACTGTGGTCCTTGTGTTATTGTTTTCAATGAGGCAACTTAAGTTTGCCTTCGTGATCGCATTAGAATACTGACCTTAGTGGACTTTCTGTTTCACAGTCTGCTATTTACTCTTTCTCACTTACTCTTGAGTGTAGGAGTTGCTAGTGCAGAACTTGGATAAAAATTTGTAGCGTTTTGTGGCTTTGTAAGAACTGAGTGGCAGTCTGTAAGAATGAGGGTAAATTAACACCAGATTTGCATCTAATAAATGTTCTCTAAATTAATCACACACATTAATTAATAGATGTCAAAGTATATCTTTTTCTTTAATGAATGAACAAAGTGTCTTATGCTCTCATGCACTCAGGATAACAAGGAAGAAAGGGATGTTAACAGAAGGCTTCTTCCTCTGCAATGAATTTGGGAAATCCTCTCCCTACTTTGCCACCCACTCTCAAAAAGTGCTGTGACTGTGGCTGGCAGAAAGAAAAGCAAACATTGCCGAGCCAGCTATTCGCAGCTGTATATGTGTCTCAGCTGTGCCGATCCATCTGCAGTAGTTGCCATCTGCCAATTGCTTTAGTTGGGGAGCATCTGGAAGGTGAGCCATTTTAAAGAGAATCTGCTGCACAACAAAGAAACAATTTCCTCCTTTTCTCCTTTTTAATCTTACTTCCTTCTTCTCTTTCCTGTGACTTCTATATGCAGTGGGAGTGGTGACACTTGGTAAGTGCCCTGTGCCACTCATATAATTTATACTTTTAGTCAATACCTGCACACCGATAACATACTGAGAAACATAGTATTCCCTCCAGTATCCCTGGGAAAAAGGAGACTAATCAGAGTATCTATGATGAGGACAGCACAATGAGATGCTCCTGTCCTCCACCATTTTAATCCATGAGTAGATTCCTGGTTATGTGAGTTTTACAGGACAGGATAGGTCCATTAGTTTCCATTTCCCTATATTTCTGAAGAATTATTAGATAATGAATCATCTTTATAGATTTGGCTTCTAGGGATTTAGTTTTAATGATCTGGCTTTTCTGTTTTATTTTCAGTTACAAAATACAGATATAGACAAACATTCTTATGCTCTAGGCATCTCTTACAGTTGTGCATATAATAATGCAGAAGGACTTACTATGAATAAACAAGAATGCTTGCTGCCTCATAAGTTTGTGTTTAAAAAAAAGTGTGCTTTATGCATAAAAGATAAACTGAAGAAGTACAGCTGGAAATCTGAGAACTCTTTGCAAAGAACGATACTCCAGCTGCCTTTCCTTGCTTATGTGGGTATTGTTTGTATTCACATTTTATGAAGAAAAGATGAAGTTCCATTTCCCTCTGGTTTTTTTTTTTTTTTTTTAAATTATTTGATGAGAAGAAATTGAAATCAGGACTCGTGTTTTGGAGCAGATTTTACCTTGTGCAAGTCTGTTTGGTCTTTTATTTAGTACAAAGAGTGTCAGATAACAAAAATTATCCGGGCCCACTGAGATTCAGGTGTGGTTTGTTGGGGTTTTTGTTGGTTGGTTGGTTTGGGGTTTTTCCCCCCTCCAAATACTGACCTTTAAAATTACCCCCTGCAAAACCAAACAAGCCAAAATCCATACCACCCCCCCCCCCCCCCCCCCCGCCCCCGATTCTTTTCTTGGAATCAAAGTTAGGATTTAACAATGACACAGCCAAGAGAGATGACGTTCAGGTTTGTGTAAGCAACAGGAAACAAATATGCTAAAATGGCTGTTTACTTCTTTGCATCTAGATCTTACCCATGCTATGTTTGAGGCAGTGCCAGTGTCGCTTTCACAAGGCATCTACATCAGCAGCTATAAGCAGAAGAAAGGATTTTGTCAGAATAAAAGAAAAATATTGGGAACTTCTATCAACTTTATTTTCTGGCTCTGTGGGCTTCCCTCAGTTGGATTCCGTACAACTATTTTCTTTTTAAAAAAACTGCTTTAAAATTCTTCCTGCTTGTGCATTAGCTTTTTATTTACTGTTGCTTCTGAGCAGGAGGTTGTCATTCCCACTTTTTTCTTTTTTCCTTTTTTTTTTTTTCTTCCCAGCAAACTTTTTTCTATTCTCTTTGTGTTAGTACAGTAGATATTTATTTCTGACAACTGTTTTTGTAGGACTCTGGTCCTTGGCTGTAAATCTTGAACTCTTACCAATTGTTCCTGTTCTGGGCCTGGAAGCTTTAGCTCATTAATCTAATGTTCTATAACTTCCTGCTGCTAATCCTAGTTGTTAGGCCCTGTGTTCATTAAGCTTGCTCCTGACTCCTATGTATGACATGGACTGTGAAATAATCTGTAATGACGAGATACATGTGAAGCACATCCTTGCTCCCCAAGCAGCCCTCATGGCTTCAGCAGGATCAGTCATACTCAAAGTGCTAATCAGTAAGGGTAAACCCATCCTATGCAAATGCTAAGATTTGATAGTGTGCACAGAATAAGCTCTCCAAGCTTTCTTTTTTTATTCTTGCTCTTGCTGAGTAAAAGCAGTGAGCCAGTGTCTCTCTGTGTGTCAGTATCTGATGGACTGCCAGCATGAAGCTTGGCCCATGGTTAGGTGGAAAAGAGCAGGTCAAGTTGCAGCCAGCCTTCTTTTCTCTACAAAGATCAAGGCATTTTTGTTGTCCTAGTGATTTGAATGCAAAGTGACTCATGGCTAATGACTCTGAGGCTTTTTCCATCCTTTGAAAGATAAAATAGCAGTCATCCTTCTGCAATAGTAAGTATTTTTAGTTGCTGGAGTAGTCCCCTTTTAAATTTGGAGATTAGTAATTATATTTAACATAATGTTGATACCTGTTTTTATAACGTCAATTGTGTGGCAGTCCACTACTCAGTAAAGAGGGAAAGCTACTGACTAGTGATTCTGCAAAGGTTGAAGGTTGTAACAACTCACTGCGTCATTTTTGTTACAGAGATCATTTGCTGACATAACTGATAGCAGTGATTAAGGAGCTAGGTAGCAGCCTTGAATTGAGAAAGAAGGTGACGGCGTATCTAGGTGTGATAAGACCTCTGGTCATTCTCAGTGATGATTTCTGAACTATGTCAGTCTGTATTTTTACTGTATAGTGAGAGCCCAAACTGGTCAGAGTACTCCAGCTGAGTCTTTACTTGTGCCAAGATGAGTAGCAAGATTACTTCATAAGTCTTGCTGCAGGAAAGAAATCTTTTCTATGTACGTGTTAGGGGACCCAAGAAGTATGGTTTTAAATTGCAATGCACATTGAGCTTGGATAATATGGAAAAAAAAATATGCCATGGACAGGAGACTGGAAGTCTGCAACAGGTTTCCTGGCAAATTGTAGTGTCTTTGCCATGGGATGCTTTTAAGACAGGTTAATGTAAAAACAGATCAGCAAGGACAAAGGTATAGCTGAAACTGCCTTACGATAGGAGAAGGGGCTGAATGATCTCTCTAGATTCCTTTTAGTCCTGTGACCCATTTCAGTAAAATATTTAGTAACTTAAATCACCCAGAATCTCTTTCAGCTGTCCTGTGGGTTTGTGCCATTTTGCCTCTCCTCTGAAGGTGCGCATGCCATATAACGAATCATCTCAAATGTATCTTTGTACACTGCTATTAAAGAACACCTTTCAGGAAGAGGGTTGAATTGTGTAGTCAGCGCCATTCATTTGTAGAAAAAAGCTTCTACCCATCAGTGAAATTCTAATGGTCCTGTCTTAAAAGACATTGTGAATAATGAATACAGTGAGTTTTGTCCAGTTTTACCCAGACTGACTACAAAATGCTTGAGGCAAGTTTGTGCTGCAAACTCAAATCATTAAGAACAGTGAATTTGCTGGAATAAAAATAATGATAATAATAAAGCAGTATCCTGGTAGAGGAATCACTCACATTCTGTGCAATGTATTGGAAAATATGGTGTTCTTAACTGCAATTTGTAGTGAGTTGCATCTCTTTGTATGTCATTCTTGACATGAACCCTTGGAATGATTATAGAGAATAATATGATGTGCACATTGACATGAATAGGTATAACACTTCATCTCAGTGACACCTCATGCCTACAAAATTCAGAAAGATTACTGTACTAGAAGCAGCTGAAAGCAGTCTTTAAAACAGCAAATAGAATGCTTTAGTTTGCAGAATTCCTTGAGTCTTGTAAGCATGAGTGAAATGTTGGTGTTTTAGAAGGGAAGTGAGCTGTGGATATTTAAACATCTTAATCTCTAGCTGTGAGTTACTGTGCAAGACAGCTCCTTCCTGAAGCTAGAAATTAAAATGAATTAAAAATTCAGCAAATGCTGAACTGATTATTTCTTATGATACAGAGACTCAATAGTTTTATTGGAAAGCAATCTATAAATTATTGCCAGATTTGCATTCATTTTGATCCATGTTTACATAGGCCAGAAAGAAATAGGACAGGGTAGTAAATTAATATGTGGGTCTATGCTGTAGCATCAAGAAGGTTTAATCATTTGCTATTGTGGTTTTTATACACAATACATTTCCTAGCTCTGTTAATCTATCAGAGGCTGAATGAATGAGCATATCGTTTAAAATGAAAGCATCCTTAGGTGGCATTCAGCTGAAAAAGCAATTCTAGCTTGCTTTAACAAAGCAAGTTACTCTGTTGCTCCAATCAGGATCAAGTTTTGAGCTCAGATTTGTGCAACTTTGTGGGAAGTTCTGCTTGGAAATTATAAAGTAATCTCACTAGGTAAAGAGTGAGCTGAGAAAGCAAATCTTATTAAAACAATCCAAAAAAGGTTATTTCTGACTTCCTTGCTCATTTATACAGAACAGATCTGACATAGCCATCTTACAGGAGCCTGAGGAGGCCATTTCCCATCTCCTCAGCTACCTTTTCAGCATTGTTCTTAGAGTATCACATATTTCCTAATAAACTATGCATATTTTTCTTTCCTGCTGCTGATTTGGCACTTTCATATGCCTTGAGAACAGAACTGATTTAATATAAAAACATATTTATTTACCCTGGCCTTTTTTTCTTTCTTTAAGTGTCTTTGCAAGGCCAGAGGTACAGAAAAGATTAAGTTCCCTGCTCGCCACAGACATGCCTTGTCTGCCCAACCACTCCAGCCTACTCAGCTGCTCCATGTCTGTTCAGTGTGGCCCTGAGCTCACAGACCATTTTCTGTGAGATCTGTAACAAAGATGTTCAGCATTAAAAAAAAAAAAATCTTTCCCCTTTTTTCTTTTTTTTCTCATGTAAGATTTTCTCAGGAGCAAACAAGGGTTGCTCAGAAGTAGAGGAGTCATTCCAGTTGCAGCAGTTACTAAACTGAGGTAATCAGTGGTTCTGATTTTGCTCAGGGTTAAAAAAGGGAAAATTAGGAAAGCTCTTAGCTGACCAGGCTAAAAAATGAGGCAAAAAGTGAAAATCCTGTGCTCTGCAGTACAGGAGGGTGGTGTATTGCATTCATTGCCCATATGCCTGACAGTTGAAATGCACTGTGACTGGTATAAAGACTTTGTGACATTTCTACCAGGTATCTTATGATTTAATCTATATGATTAAAACAAGATCCTACTTTTCTTCCACTTCTTAATATCACACAAACAAATAAACCCTGCTTCAACATTTCTATGTGCCCTCCCACATGAGCCTGCAGAATCATGATGTGGGGTAGTATGGGATGGAGAGGAGAAGCGGAAGGTGTTACATCATTTGTAGAGAAGAGACCTATGTGGAGAGTCAGTGGAGGGGACATACAGATCGTAACAAAGAATGAGAGGTAAATTCTCTTAAATATTCTTACTCATAGCCTTAGGGTTGTTTTCTCTCTAGTCTGTATGAACCAAAATATAAGTGATAAGTATAGAGTTATACAGTGTGAGCTTGGATATTTTTTTAATATATTAAAAAAAAAAAAAAAGGTTTGCTATTAACTGGTTTTTGAAGAATAAGCTAGAATACAAGGAAAAAAAACCAAAAACAAAACCAAAACCAAACCTCAACCTTCACTGGTAAAATCTTGAATGGGAATTTGGCTTTTATCTTGGATCAATATTTTATACTTATTGCTTTCATTTGGATTTCTGCCATAGGTTGTGTTTTAGGCATACACATAGTTTAGAAACTAAGCATACACATATAAGCAATCATTGAAGCATCTTCTTAATCATCAGATTGTCTTTTATTCCATTGTGGTTCTCTGATACTAAATTTCAAACTCTGGACTGTAGTTCTTTTTAAAATTGAAGCTGTATAACTTAGAAATATTTTTGTATGGTAAGTTGTGTTTTAAAAACTCTTCTAAATTTCCAGAGTATGATTAATGAAAGGTAAGCTAATAACAGTAAAGAAAACAATGTACTGGAAATAGTTGTAGTGGTTTATGCAGGCATTATTATAGGTGGGGGGTTGTTAACATTTTTTTTATTTTTAAGTTGAAAAAAAATATTAGGCTCTGAGGGTCTTTTAATTCCCATCTTATAACTTTTAAACTGCATTAGCTGGGCTTTTAGGATAAAGAGTTGCAATTTTCTTTGCATCATTCTTATTGCTTTCTTTTACTCAGAAACTGTGTTAAAATGAATTAATTCCTACAGTGTGCTGTCTTTTTAAATATATGGCATTTTTGGAAACTACAAGCATTTCTGTATTTGCACTTATGCAGTGGGATAGCTTAAGGAAAGCCATCAAATTCAGTAGGAATTCAAATTGTTCTAGCTTTGGATATTGTTTGTACCACAACACAACGACTCCAGGTAAAGCTACTGGAGTATCTACTTTGAATATCTACAAAATACTGACAAAGTTGCATGTGAGTCCAGTGGAGCCAGAAAGGTTTTGTTCTAAAATTTTCAAGATGTGACTGTGTATATTACCCACTGTTCAAATCTTTTGCTTTTTAAAATACTGTTGCTTGCATGGTGCTAAAAGCTACAATGGTGCACAATTGCTACAATCCGTATGCATTATGGTACCCTATGAGAATGCATTTTTATTAATTTTAATTAATTTTAGGTTCTGATCACGTAGTCTTCCAGTAAAGATGTATAATAAAACACTAAAGAAATCCACTAAAAAGTATATGGTAGAGAAGCAGATACCACGTGAAATCCAGTGCTAGGAGAACAGCTACGCAGGGAAGAAATGTATGTTGCTGAAACCTGTTTCAGAATGTAACATGGATGATGAAAAATGAGGATAGTGTTTGCAGTTGAATATACATTATTGTGTTGATATAGCATCATTATTATTTTGAAAAGCAAGATGACTTCATGCATTATGTTTGAGAAGGAGATAAGCATTTTCCTCAGCAAAAAATGGAGTGATAATATCTTTTTGTCAAAGCACTGGGACTAACTAAAAAATGTAAACTTATGGAGAAGAAAAAGAAAATTAAACATTTTCTACTCCAGGGACTAATTTATAACTATGTAATTACAAATAGTAGTATGACCAGTTCCTGGAAAACATGCAGGTCTAAAACAAGTCGATATCTGACTTGGGAGACCTCATCCATGCAAAGTTATAAAACATGACATTGCTGAATGAATAAGCTATATGCTCTTAGCAGAGGCTAATATCTACGTCCAATTGTATTTATTAAAGATAACGTAGTAATTTCTGCAGGACTGTGGATGCCAGGCTAACTTTTTGTTTTCCTTCTGCTTGGAGTATTGGCAATCTATCTACATAAACTGGCTCCACCTTTTTTTGTGGTGGAACCTTCTTCTTTTCAGTTCTTAAGCTATTTTGCCATGTGGCTGTGCAGTGTAAATACCATTGCTGTATTTAATCACAGATGTGCCTCTCACAGTACCCGAGTCATTCTTTCATTCTGAAGTAGAGCAGAACATTCAGAGATGCCACATATTAATGCAAAGCATTAGGCTGAAATTACGTTTGAAGGCTTCAATACAATACAGCTCAATGGTCTCTTTTTGCCTTAGAGGCAACAGTAGGAAAATGTAGTACATAATAAGAATTTTAACTACAGTTCTGCTTTGTATTATCTAATGCCTCATGGCATGATGCTGAGAAGGACATACCTCTGGGAATCATACACCAGGACTGACTAGTAGTTAAGATATAGGTGATGATGAATATAAGTTCTTCCAATCAAAGCAAATACTCTTCTCATCCTCTATATAGTCTCCTTTTTCTTTTCCCCTCCAAGATTCTTTTTTTTTGTTTGTTTCTCTCTTGCATTATGTTCTCTGATACTTGCTTTTAAGTATTGCACAAAGTATCCTCAGGAAAGTTGCAAGTCCAAAGCTGTAAATGAATTATTATTGATTACCTCACTAAAAGAAAACCAAGTATTTTCACTCAAATTTGACTGACATGACTGTTGGCTTCGACAGGTTTACACATGAATTAAATTTACCTTGAATCTTCTGAATGAAGTAGCTTTTCCAAGTAGAATAACATTGGCAAAAATTATAGAGTTAAATTCTATATACATTATACAGAGGTAAGGGGTAAATATTTTTTTTTTTTTAAGTTGTACTGTAATACTAGAAAAACTTGGGTTTGGTTTTTTGGTTATTTTTAGTATTATCTCTAACCTGTATGCCTTCAGCCAAGAATTGGGTGGTATACATGATGGGAGATTGTATCTTTTATTCTTCTACTTGAAGCCTACAGTGTAAAAGAATAAGAGTAAAATAGAGGCACTCTTAGAAAAAACCTAAAAGATTTCAGCGTTTTTGCCACTAACTTTATTTTCATTGCACTGATGACAAAATTGTGCATTCCTTGCCTTCCTTTCTGCAAGTTAAGTTATGTGTTTGAAAGTACTCATTAAGGTATACACAGCATTGATTTTATTTCACTTAGTATAGCACAAACAGTGCACTGGAAGCAAAGCCAGATACTGCTCTTTTTATGGTGTTTTTTTGTTTTGTTTTTTGAAAAACCCCAAACAACCAAAGCTGAAAAACCCAAAACCAACAAGGAGGAAATGTTTTGGGATATAAGAAGTTTGTAGGTTTAGATATAATTGGAGAGGCCATTTTAAGCTCACTTTGTAAGTTCAATAAAACTAATTCTTTTGTGAGAAAGGTGAAAAGTGTATAATGAAAGTATCAAGTAGTCTTAGTTTTTCCTTTTAAATTTCAACTTCACAGATTCTGTGGCTTCTTTTGAGTTATCACTTGGACCTAAGAAAAGAAAACTTCCTAACAATTCTTCTGGAGTTATAAATTTTAGGCCTCTGGTACTCATTTTTTTTCATAAGGACACCTACATACTTGTCGTGGTTTTACTCCATCTGGCAGCTGAGCCCCACGCAGCCGCTCGCTCACTCTCCTGCCATTGGGATGGGGGAGAGAATTGGAAGAGTGAAAGTGAGAACACTTGTGGGTTGAGATAAAGACAGTTTAACAGGTAAAGCAAAAGCCGTGCACACAAGCAAAGCAAGACAAGGAATTCATTCCCCACTTCCCATGGGCAGGCAGGGGTTCAGCCGTCCCCAGGAACCCAGGGCTCCATCATGTGTAACGCTTACTTGGGAAGACAAACGCCATCACCCCAAACATCCCCCCTTCCTTGTTCTTCCCCAAGCTCCTTATAAACTGAGCATGGCGTCATATGGTATGGAATATCCCTTTGATCAGCTGGGATCACCTGTCCTGGCTGTGTCCCCTCCCAAATTCTTGCGCACCCCCAGCCATCCCGCTGGTGCGAGAAGCAGGAAAGGCCTTGGCTCTGTGTAAGCACTGCTCGACAACAGCAAAAACAGGTCTATATACCAAAAACATCTCTATATTATCAACACTGCTTCCAGCACAAATCCAAAACACAGCCCCATACTGGCTACTAGGAAGAAAATTAACTCTCAGCTAAAACCAGGACAATACTGTAGTATAATCTCATGATTATTTGGCAGCTCCTAGTAGCAAAGAAATGCATAGAGATTTTTATGCAGCAGTACTGCAAGGGAAAAGAACATAGAATGGCAAGGGAACATGGTGAGAAGTCTTCTAGGATTTAAAAGGTGAAACATGGATTTTTTTTTTTTTTAATTCCCCTCCCTGTACAAGAACATACCATTCCAAAAAGACTTGGAAATCTAGTATATGTTTGTGTGTTGTTCTCCATATGCACACAAGCACTCCTTTCAAGAAAAAATCTTTTCATCGTGTTTGCAAGAACAGTGAGCTGTGTTGCTGAGCGAGATGTCCATCTTCAATATCTAAGAGCAGATAATGTTCACAGGCAGTACCTCCATGTTAGTGTGCTACCAACTGACATGATTCCCAGTTTGAAAAGAATGTATGCAAAGAGGATAAAATAAGTGTAGATTTGTGCCTGTTTCATTTGCACCCTGTATCTCTCAGCTTACACCCCTTAGCCTAGATAAAGTTTTTAAGTACAAAATGGAGAGAGGTACGAGAAAAGTGTTGCTGACTGAAAAGGGGAAGAAAGAATTCCCTCTCTCTAGCACTGTGTTTGTCAGCATGCATGCGTGTGCGCACACCCACCCACCCACCCACGCAGAGATGTAATGACCTATGCTCATTAGAAGTACAGCCCCAGCAAGTTACATGCCGAATTACTCTGATGCTCGATGATATTCACTCCCACTTGGAGAAGTCAGGTTCTGGCTCAAACATTAAGCTTATTATGGATGAGGATTATTTTGACTACTGTCAATGGATGTGGACAATACTATCTCAGTAAAACAACTGTGAGGAAATCCACAAAAGATCTGGCAGAGCTGGCTCCTGGAGAAATACAAAATAAAGCTTGCTTTTTTTTTTTTTTTAATCTGATTTGTCTATGCCCATCTGCCAAAAAGTACATGTTGAATTTTGTTTCATGAATGAATGACAGTCTGATTAGTTTCTTTGAAAGGGCAGATGAATCTAGTAAAAAATATTTACAAGGACCCTAAATGTAATTTACTAGAGTCTTAAAGGAGGCCACTCTTGTATGGGCTAAGTTCTCTTTAGATAAATCAAGAAATGTGTGACTAGAAGTTGTGAAGACCAGCTCATAAAACGCATTTTTGTAACTGTTAAAGTGGTGGTTCTGAAGTACTAATGTGGAGAGTTTTAGAGTGGGGTTAGTTCTTTATTATGTTTTTGTCATGTGTGAGAAAGTCAAATAACTAGCTAGACAGTTGCAGAGAGGCAAATGGCAATCGACAGAAGTGGTGTTTTGATGGGGTTTTGTATGTGCATGTTGGTTTTGGTTTGTTGGGTTTTTTGCTTTTTAGGTTGTGTTTTCGGTTTTGTTTTGTTTTTGTTTTTGTTTTTTTTTTTAAATCTAACTAGTTATTTGACTTTCTTGATAAGACACAAACAGCAGCAGTTTATTTTCCTCACAACCACAATGTAGTGGTAACCAGTATTTTCCACTTCAGTGGTAGAGGAAAATGTGTTCAGTATATAACATGTGTACATGTGAAACCTGGAGCTTTTGTAAATTAGTTGCTAGGGTTAGTAACTAAGTCCATTGAGTGCCCAAAAGGAGTTGTTTAGTAAAACAAAGATATAAGTATATGTTTAAGATAAGAGAAGAAATGGATAATCCTGAAGGTTTTGTGTTTAGCTGTTCAGGAGCTTGCCCTGATGGGAAGTAATGCTTGACCCGCTACAGGGTAGCCACAGAGCTGAAAGTACAGGGCAAGGAAGTGTAGCTATGCTGCCTTTATGTATGTCAAGGGGATGAAGGCAGAACAAATATTTTAAACCTTAGCATTTAAGTGTGAAGATGATGGAAATGATTATGAAATAGTAATGGAGAAGTTTGATGAATATTTTATCCCCAAGCGAAGCACAATTTATGAGAGCACTTTTCTACTCGAAGAGCTAAAAGCTTGGGGAGCAAAGGAAGGCTGATTTGGCAGGAATTACGGCAAATCTGAGAACGATAAACAGGAGCACATCAAGGACAACTAAGTCACTAGTTTCTTACATGCAAAATCTTCCTAACATAATAATATAGGTAGCTAATATAGCTAGCTAATAATAGTTTTTAAGTTAATCAAAGGAAAATAAGTCATTAGTAGACTTGATAAGAACGTAGAAGACAATGAATTAATAATCGCAAATACAGTATTTTTAAATGCTTGTCTTTGAGAGAGGAATGCGGCATAATCAACAGCAAGGTCATCAAGTGTGGTGAGGAATATGTACATGAGGAGAGCCAAATGCAACATATGCTTTACAGTAGCATATTTTGCAGTCATTAACCATAAGAGAGTAAATGAAATTGGGAAAAATGACAGTGTAGTTCTGAAGACTTCTGTGGATCAATTGTTACTGTCCATATTACTTCAGCCAGTTAGTGGAGCTGAATCAGATTTTACTTTGTAATGAGCATAATGAGGCCTACTTCTTAGTTTATACAGGAAATAAGAGCAGGGTTGGGGTTTTTTCAAGTATGGTGGTATTTTTTAACCAAAGCAGCTCTCTAAATGCATGTAACTTCACTCTTGGTCCAAATCTACAAGTTTCCTTTTTCATGCATTCCACTATCTGAGTACCCTAACAGGATGGCTTTTCCCTTTTCAAGTTAGAGGGCTTAAATTCAGTCATCCTTAATCTATAGCATGGCCTCATTATAGAGAGAGGTGTCCAAAGGATTAGGGGCTAAATGTTAATCAGAATATGATGAAACTGAACTGGCAGGGGTGAAATCCCTATGTGCAGTCGGCCTAATGGGGAGAAATGTTGGGATGGAGGAGGAAGGATAGACTCCTGGGACAGGGAATAAGGACCTGTAATAAGCCTCCTTCAAAAATGAACAGTGGTTCTGGAACCCCTCAGTCGAGGGGAAGGCAACTGTGTATGACTGGGGCAGAGCAGAGTGATGGGAGACAGACACCTTTTGCAGTGCTGGCAGCTGGGCTGAGGTTGGTGAAATTATCATGTTTGCAGGCTGGCTTGGCATTGTGAGCTGATCCAAACGGAGCAGAAACTAGTTGACAACAGTCAGCCGAAGGATAAATAGACAGCAAAAGAGGGCTTTAATCTGCTAGACGTAGGCACACACACACGACAAAAGTGTGTATGCTTGAAATTTGATGAATAGGGAGATACTATGTTTTCTGGGTTGAGGATAGGTACAGGATGTATGCAGTATGCCATGTGGGAGATGTAGTTCCATAAACCACTATTTATTTTACTATATTCGTATTTATCTCCCTGTCCTAGCCTTCACCTTTCCCCAGGGTGACTGAGAAGTAAACTAGGTGAATGGTGTCAGTCCTGGCACTGTCTTCAAATTTGGAGCTGTAAAAGCAAACTCTGGCAAACATCAGCAAGCTCTGTGAAGGAATTTGCATCCCCAAGCCAGCCCAGGGGCAGGGCACAGCAGAAGAGGCCTCACCTGACAGAATTACCTTATTTTTTCTCAACTGGTTTTCCAATGGTAGCAATTTTTCTGATGGATTCTAATCCCCGTCAGAAATTGCTGCCTTTCACCTTTACCCCTCCTGTTTTCCTAGCTAGCTCAGTTTATTAAATTTTACTTAATTCTGCCCTCTGAGCTGGCACTGTCTGCTTGGAATGGTTCATTGCTAGCCTTGCCATAATAAATAGACAAGAGGAAGATTCAAGACTGTGCCATTGTATTGCATTATCATCTAGAGATTTGAATTCCAGCATTTTTATGCATGCTTTGCAGCTGTTGTTATTTGTGTTTGGTGTCAACCTACTGAATGGTGGGAAGATTAGTTGAGCAAGTTGGCAGAGACATAAGCAGCATTGGTGAGACCGATAACAGAGACGCTCATCTGCTTGCCTGTTCTTTCGTCTTCACTTCTGTTAAACTTCAACCCACTGCACAAATTTTGCCCATTTTCTCCCTTTTGATCTGGCCCTCTTTTCTCTCCATTTGGCACTATATTTTCCACATGAAGCAGATTATTGTGGCACATAAAAAGAGAGAGGCAGTAGCAGCTTCAGCAGATGTTGCCCAGCATGCTCAAATTGCAAAAGCATTCTCTGTAACAGGAAAATAGCAAAGTTGATACCTAGCACTTTGTCAGTACTGGGGAGGTCAGGCATGCTCTGGGACTGCCTGACTACACCAACAAATTTATAACTTGGCACTTCTCTCAAATGGGACTTGGAAAAAGTTGGTCTTGATGATATCAGGGAAATAGTGCTTTTGTCATTCCTTAGTTGATGTTCAATTACGATGAAATGAAAATTTTATGATGCAGGCCTTCCAGAAGATTTAGAAAAGGGGTGGGGGGTGCGTTGTAGAGGAGATCACAGTTTTCATTGAGTGTCACTTTGTGTATCACATGAAATGTAGAGTAGTTCTTAAATGTGTGGTTGGGAGCACCCAAACAAAATAGTTGGGAGATTAATGAGTCTTGTGCTGCAAGGCATTCTTCCAAGGGAAGAAGGTACTTTGCTATTTTATCTCTTAGCCACAGGTGTATATTTGGTGTTAATAGTGCTCTTGAGATCATCAAGAGGAAAATGCCAGAGGCACAGCAGGATTTGGAATGGCTAGTCATTTATTATCCTCATGTACAGTCGCTGTGAGAGAAACATGTTAAATTGTCTAGCATATAGTGAGGGTGGGGAATAGGATCTAAAGCTTGCTGAGAACTGCCTGCTGTGACAGAAACAACTCGATTTCTTTACAAAGGAACAGGCATGCATCCAGCTTCAGAAGAAGTACAGTTAATACAGAATTGGTGAAAAGACTGCTACTCTAGGAATGATTCAGTGCCTATCATATTAAACTTCTTAAAAATACTATAGCTCTTGAACAAAGTCCCAGAAAGTGAAAAGGCCTGTTCCTGGAACCCGTACAAGAACAAGCTTCCAACAGAGGGAAACAACTCGTCTCTGAAAGCATCAGACGTTACCTCATGACTTTCTGAAATGATAGCTGCTTATAGGTGTTGGTGCCAGAAGGTGAGGATTATTGGGTGCCCTACTGAAACATCATGTATGGCAGCTGAAGCCATCTGTAGACTGACGGGATCAGTTTACTCTGTCAGGGGAGTTCCTTTTTGCAGTGCTGGCATATATGGTGAAAATCAGATACATCAATTACCATTGAAGTCTTCTATTCACTACAAACCCTGGATCAACAGTAAAGGCTTTGAGACACGCAGGCATTAAGGCAAGGGAGGAATTAATCAGTATTGCTTTATGGCACAGTAATAAGGCATGTGCTTTCCAGACTTCTTGTTGTTCAGAGAGTGTCTGAACACCCTGGGAGTGCGAATTGATATGAATTTCAGTGACACAGATCAAATCCTGATCTTAGCTCTGTGATTTTTATGTAGGAAACAAGATCAGTGCAGGCAGTATTGCTCGTAGTTGATGAAGTGGAGCCTAATAAAAGAGCTCTGCATGACTTGAAACTAGTATCATGGCAAATCCAAAAGGAGTGACAGACACATGGTTTTTGCTTGCTCACTCAGAAGGAGGAGGATTGAGATCTCATTCTTCTCTAGAGTTGTTATTTTGATGTATTTAATAGAGATCATAGAAGAAATTGGAACTTCCTCTCTTCCCAAGCAAGCGTCTTTTCCAGTAGGCTGCATGACCAGCCATTGCTCTTTCTTCTCTTTCGCTTAATGAGCTTCTATTTATTCCATTTAAAGAGGAATAGCTAAACTTGACTAGGAGTGTCTTTTCTAGTCCTATCCCCATAAAACAAGGAACAAAACCCCCATGTACACTGATGATTAGGACACACTGATGAGAAGCGAGGGAGTTGAATATGTATGCCGTAAGAATGGTTTCACCACTGGGTCTCTTGGGGAAAGACATGGTCATCACTTGCCATCTTCTCCAGGTGTGTTCTGCAGGGAGTGCACCATGCTGGCTGCCCTCCTGGCAGGTCCTGCAGAGTGACTTAGAGGCTCATCAGGGAGAATCAAAAACATCTCGAACATCAGTGCCCTGTTCAGCATTGATTTGATCAGCACCATCAAAACATAGCTGCTTCGAGTTGTGCGACCAAGGAGAGCTTGTGGTATCTTAGTAAGAAATCTTCCTGATAAAACCTTTCCTGTGTTAAGTGCGGCTAGTGAATGAAGATTAGAGCATATGTATTTCAGACTTAGGCATTTAAATGACCCTGTGGAGCTCTTTGTAGTCTGTCAGAGTTTTGAGTGTTTAATCAGTTATCATACAGAATCTGGTAAAGCCTGAGGACTCAATGTATGTGAAATAAAAGGGAAGAAATATTTAGCTACAGTTGACAACAGTTTCAGGTACTTAAAACATAATTTTACCACATTTGAGCAATCTGAAGGCCCAATATCATAAAAAATCTGGTGTACAGGAAAGAACTTAGGACAAACTTATCAAACCATAGCTTGTTCATCTGCATTTTGTCAAAACTGAATATGATTTTTCTATGGCTAAAGTAATTTTTCTGTATTACTTCTGATTTGTTCTATACACAGGTCTGCACTCAAACGAGAGGATCTAGTTCTATTTGTATTAAACTATTCAGTCATAAAATATACTCATCAGTCATAAAATAGAATAACTACAGTTATTCTAAACTGTTAGACAGTTTGCAAATTGTATAGATTCCAGAAATTGAAACAAATTTCATCTAATTTCAACTAAATGGATACACAAAATATATAAGGCTTTTCAAATTTTATTTGATAAAATACTAGCATCTCATTTAAGAAAGAAAAAAGCAACAAGATAGAAAATATACTGCAAAAATTCTTGCAGCATTTTTAAAAAGCAGAAAGCTTTTGAAGGCAACTGAGCTTCATATAATAGAGCATATTGTGTATACTCTCTCTTAGTTCTGTTAACAGCATTCAGATATACATAAGAAATCACAAATGCTGCTGGCAGGACAGTAAAAAAGACCAATATCTAATCTCTCTTTTAAAAACACTAGAAGCTATTATGTATGACTTGCTAAATATTAAAAGCTACTTTATATGAAACTGTTATATAATCTGAAGAGCTGAGCAAGAATAACTTTTTTTTTTTTTTTTTAAAAAAAAAGCTATCCAAGCAAAATAAAATAGAACCCAAAAAAGGTTTCTTTTGAAATAAGCTGTCAGCCCTCTGCTGCTCTCAGAGATGACAAAAAGTGGATTACAGAAGTTGTCCCTGTAGCAGAAACAGAAGTACTGGAGGCATTGAAGTCTTCACTTTACAGGCAAGGTAGAAGTGAAAGTAGTTTCCCCTATTGTGTTTTACAAAATTATTAAGGCTTGATTGAATCAAATTCTTAAAAAAATTAGAGAGTTTGAAATGATTAACTTTTTTAAAAAAGTTTTCTCAGACATTGTTTGAAAAGTGCTTTTAAAGAAAAAGGTCTTTCAGAGAGTATCAGCTAGAGTCAGAATGTAAATGGACTGAATTTCTTCCTAGATTACAAACTGCAAATATTAACAAAATTGCTTTCCACGGCAGGACTGCTGTCATGAAAGATATTCTCAAAGACTAAAATTACAGTAAAAAATATCTTGTAGGGTAGGTTCAATTGGCAGGTATTTTGTTTGGCAGGACTCTGTGCCCACAGTAATACAGTATTTTATTTTTGTGAGTAGTACCATAAACATATTTTTAGGGATGAAGGCCAAAGTGTGTGCATTGGAAAGAAAGCAGTAGATAGTGTAGAGTGGACCTGTTTAGTTAAAGTCATAAAAGCTTTCATTTACAAGTTATGAACAAAATCCAAGCAATTCATATGCTTGTAGTAACTCAGTAGCCTCAGAAATATTCCTTTAATTTATGAAACACATCCACTCTGGATACCCTTTTGCTCACTCCAGTCTTACTTGAGAAGTAAGGATGGAGACATCTGCAGACTTGTGTGGCACAGAGCACTAAATGATCCTTTTTTGGTATTAGATAGTTCTAAAGAAACTAACAGATATCTGAGGGAGTTTTACATTAAGCACTGTAGGCTTCTATTTAGGTGGTCAAAATCATCTTTCTTCTTACTGACTCTGTGGCTTCACAATTTTTGTCTTCTGAGCTGCAACTGTATCCTTATTCTAAAATAGCTTATATTAGGTTGCTACATAGGGCTTGTCAGATCCCTACATCCTGGCATAACAAACATCAGAGATCAAACAATATCTTATCATCTGTCAGAGTTTTACATGTAGCAACAAACAGCATTTCTATTGAATCTGGAAATATGACATATGTAGGCACTCTGATTAGTTTAAAAATGCAGATTGAGATGCTTGTTACTTGTATTATTGTAGATCTAGCAACAAGGTATATGTTTCATTGACCTTTGCCAAAGAAGCTAAGAAAATAGTATTGTATGCTTTATTCATCTTGCTGTGGGGGGATTTGTAAAATTGAGGAAAAAAAGACATTAAAAATATTATTTTTGGATGATACTAGAAATGTTTCTCTCCATCGTTTAGATGATGCTACATTCAGCACTCATGAGATGTCCAATGCTCTTGTTTCAAAACAAGATGGGAGAGAAGGCATGATGATGATGTGTGATGAAAAAACATAGCAGATGTTGTACATCTATTCCTCTTACACTCATGCAGTACCAGTTCCACTACTGTAAAACTTTTTTTTTCCTTTTTTTTTTTTTTTTTTTTTTAAACTTCCTGTCCTCATGGAACTGCATAAGCTTTCAAAACCAGTAAAATTAGAGTGATTCTTTCATGGTATGTAGGGCAATATGTCTTCAAGGTAAAAGTTTGAACAAATGTAATTGGTGAATGCATATGTGTCATAGTCAGAATATAGGGAAGGAATAATTTCAAGTGTTTTTTCAAGTTACATTGCCTGTAAAATTCTCATTTCTTTTAACAGCGATGTTCTCTGTAGGTACCTTATACAAAAGCTATATCCACTACAGTGATCCACACTGCAGGCCTATTTTGTAGTAATCTATATAGATTGCCCATAACAGACACCGTTTTGAAAAGTAAGTTTTTCAGCCTCCCTGTGGACGTTCACTGAAGACTTTAAATTGCATTGATTTCCCATGAAACTTTGATTTCTAGTTGTTCAGTTACTTATAAGAAAAATCTATTTCTCCCCCATACACACACTATTTGTGTTGTGTCATCTTGATCTAAATTAGAATACTCTCAATAAACTGGATAAACACGGATGTCTGGACTTTCATAAAATAAACTTCTGAAATGATAACGATATGACATATGTTGTTCAGATGACTTGCTGTGGTTTGGCTGTGCCTGTCTGCTCAACTACCTCTTCCAAACTGCAATGCAACCTCACTTCTATAGTGAGTGTCTAAAATGAAGGACAAAAGTGAGGGAATTCTGTACATAGTGGCAATTTTTGGTTTTGCTTTAAATTACTGAAAATATTTAAAAATATTCTAGTTGTGATCTTTCCCTTTCTTTTTTTTTTATGTTGGCTTCTGCTGAAAATATATTTTGCAATACCTGGTATTCTTAGATAGAAAATTCCTATCATTTGTGGGGTGTAATTAGTCTTACTTTGAAATTATTTTTTTGTAAATAAACTCAGTGGGCTATGTCTGTGCTGTAGTAATAGGACTGACCAGTGCATGGATTCTATTTTTCTGTGTTGTGCAACCCATATCTAAAAATACTACTTTCTGTGATTCTGTGGGTTGCTCATAGTTGTTCAGTTTTTGGACAAGACATGAAAAGATGATGTCTCAGGTGTAGCACAGCGTGAAATATTCTGCAACAGTCAATCTTTTTTTTCCTGTGCTGGTATATTTGTTTGGAACCAATCATGTTGGTTCTCTGTTCTTGAATTCTTATTCAGGATGCTTTGGTTAAAGTTCTTGTTCCTATTCAATGAAAAAAAAAAAAAAAATTTACGAAGGTCTTAAACACTGAACAAAAATAAATCACTGTGCAGTGCTGTGACAGTGGAAGATACACTAGTGTTTTTAGTATTGGCAAAAATGTGGGTTCAAATATGTTAAAAAAAACAACCCAAAACCTAATATAGAAAAAGGAAAACAAAGATAGATGTCTGACTTAAAAGTTTCAGCAATGAAAGATCTTCATCTAGTATTCATTTTAAGTGAAAAAGTTCCTGGTGTGCCTCTAGAATATGATGGGACAGCAATGGAAACAGTAATATTTGTGTGACTGTTGGCTTATTATATGGAAGTTCTACCAACAAGGTTATACATAGCCTAAAGTACTAAAGACTTAATGAAACTGTCGTCACTGTAGTGATAAATATCTCCATTCCAGAATGTCTTCTTGGACAGTACTGTAAGCATATCAGGATAAATATTTGACCATAATTCTGTAATGCTACCATATTTATTTACTTTATTAAATTATAGGCCTTCAAGTAGGCTATATATACAGATTAGGGATTTGTAGTACAAGTAGTTGGAACTAGTTGGAATTAGTACTAATGACAGCATGAAATTCTGCAGTTCAAAGCAGCGGTAATTTCATCCAGTTACCCCATGGAATAGGTTGCAATTCCCTTGAAAGCCTCCAAGTCAAATTCAGCCATTATGTAAATGATGGCTTAAGCTGATCATAGAAATGGGTGCATTTAGGAATACGGCTTATATTCATTTAGCATTCAGTAGGTCTGCAAAATGGATACAGCAGCAGAAGCAGACAACAGGAAAGAGTAACATAAATCAGGTGCTTCCCTGCTTAATGTATACTTCTGCCATTCCTAAAAGCCTGACAGAATATCAAATCAGTGGAAGTTGCTATATACTCAATTTAAAGTGTCTACTGTATGCCGAATCAGTATAATTTAGTGTACACTTGTTACACTACTTTGGTTTTCCCTTAAATATGTTACATATTTAGCATGCAAAGAATAAGAACTAATTTCAGTAATGTATGTTGATTAGGCTCTTGTTAGGCATAAATAAGGGTTATCTTGTGCTATACAGTGCATTATGTTGTAAATTTAATAGGCACATAGCTTTCTCTGTCTTCTTCCATTTCCACCCACAGACATTTACACAAAGAGCAGAAGATGAAACATAATATAAATCTGTTAGCTATGAGCAAAGCCTGATACAAGAAACAGCCATGTACTTATTGATTACTTGCATTGTTTTGACACTGTAAAAACATAGAAGAAAACAAGGGTACAGAGATTTAGAAACTACAGTTAACACTGCCTCTTCAGTGCAAATACATGAGTTTTTCACTAAAATATACATAATATATATGAAGATCTATAGTTGATAGCTTAAAAGGATGAAAGAAGGTAACTCATTTTGATTTATGAAAGTTTTGTTTGGAAAGAAGGAAAGAACATTTTGATTTAGTGTGTTAGGCTTATTACTATTAGTAAAACCAGAAAATAGGGGCAAAAATAGAAGCAGGTTTAGAAGGTAGGTGAGCAATGAAATAGTATTTGTGAGTAGGACTTTTCTGATGTTGATACAGGTTTCAAAGTGAATGAGATCATATGTTAAAAAGAAAGGATGAGAACACTTAGAGGGTAAAAGAAAAGAAATTTAATCATCTAAAAAAATGCCCAGGAAGGTGTGCAAGGAAGATAAAAAGCTGGAGAGGGAAATTTTCCACTCTGTCAAATGAACTAGATAAAACGAGAGGGTAAGAACAGAGAAGAAAAATTGCAAGTTCAGGAATTAATGTGTGCTTAGGTACTCCTGCAAATAAAAAAACTGCTCAGGTACAGAGGAAAGAGAAATTGGAAGGCATCTGGAGAAGGAGCAGTGGCTAGAAAAATGTTTTTTTCTGGGATCAGTGAAAAATGGATATTTCAAAGAAATAG
Source organism: Balearica regulorum gibbericeps (assembly GCF_011004875.1). Taxonomy (NCBI): domain Eukaryota; kingdom Metazoa; phylum Chordata; class Aves; order Gruiformes; family Gruidae; genus Balearica; species Balearica regulorum. Next base: position 103,966,340 of record NC_046184.1, read on the forward strand.
ACTGAACACAGTCATACTTTAAATTCAAGAAGATCAAATCAGAGACTTTTAATCTAAGGAACAATTATTAATAACTTACCACTGTTGCTACTGAAGAGTTAAAATATGGCTGGTTTGCTCAATAAATGTATCTATCAATGCTGTTTAAGATTATCTTCATGTTTTGAAGACACTGTAAACATGTCTGGAAATGACACACTCCCACAGTTTCTATACAGCAGAACATGATGAAACCAGCCACCAAAAAATACTACATTTTCCACTTGCATTCATATCAGCTAACAGAATAAAATCCATGTGATTTAGAACTAGGCATTTCAAAAGTCTTTAAAGGACTTGAAAATCAAGTTAGAAACTGTTCCAAAGTTCTCTAATAAATACATCATTTCAATGTGATGTGCGAAGGAGAGGAAAAAATGTGGTGATATAGAATATTATGTTCCTTTATTTTTCATTGTTGTTCGTGCATATTTTGTACTTTGTTTATAAGCAGTGTGTCAGTTAAGAAACAGTAATTCTTGTCTAAAATATGAGACCACTGAAGTGTGATTATTTTTGCTAGAGCAAACCGTAGATTTGTAACCCAGTTCTGTCACTTGAGTGTTAGCATTTTGAGGCAGGGTCTATGGTATCAGTATTATTTCTTTTCATGTTTATGTTATTCTTATTTTAGTAGCACTTTCAAGAAATTTTAAATTGCCCTTTCACAAATCTCTCAACAGCAATGTCTGCCATGCAATTATCAATATAGTCATTTTTTGGTGCGACTGGGTATCGATATTTTCTATGCTGTTGACTTCCATTAAAAGCAAATAAGAAACTGAATGGAAATAACATGATCTGATTTTTAAGATAGTTGATTTTTTTAATTATTTTTTTTTTTCCAAAATACACTACAAAATGAGGAATGATAATTTGAGTATGTTCTACTGATGGCTCTGACAGGTGGAGAAGATTTGATTCCGGTAGACCTACACCATAGTGATTCTATACTTCTGGCATTTCCTTGCAAAGGTATTAGATGTAAGTACATGGTCATTTCTGACACCTAATGCAAATTATCCCATTAAAAGCATTTACATCAACACTTTTGAAGTGCAAACAATTTTTTGTTATGCTAGAGGTACCCGGAAGCTCTGACAGTAGTAATAAAGCTGACATCTTTAAACCTCTCTGAAGTCAGGAAAAAAATCCATCAAGTTTAGTAAACAGTAAACATCTTGCTCATGACTGAAAGATAATTATAAGGCTAAAATTTAAAGAATCTTGATAAATAAAACAAACATTTAAGAAGAATTACATCAAACTTAAGCATACCACTGAACACATTACCCATGAAACAAGCAGGGGCATCCTGAGGAAGGATAGTCAAAGCCTTATAGACATATGTATTATATATTTTGTACTGTACATATGCCGTATCAGTGTAAAGCAAGAAATAGCCAACTGCTTTGAATAAATGCCTTGTGAGGACTGGACCAAAAAATCCCCAAAAGCTTTCTGCATCTTGGTTTCAGTTAGACCCGAGAGAAATATTCTTAGCAAACCTCCAAACCACTGAAACTGTAGTTCCGTACATACAGAACTGAACTGAAAATCGTTCATTTGAAATAGCAATGAACACCTCTCTCTCTCTCTCTGCTTAAAATGAGCACAAAGTTCTAAAATACATGCTGGCATAGGTGATTATGAAACCTCTATAGGATGTATTAATGAGAAACATCTAATATGGACTCTAACTACAGGACTGTATGCCCTATCTTTGAGAAGGAAATAAGGAGTAGTGAATTTTTGTACTCCAGATTACTTTGTAAATATAGATATAAATCGTTATTTGAGTAGAGATAACACTAGGGGAGAATTTTCCAAGAAATTGAGGTGTGCTGAGAATGCAGATTCCATTGATATTTCTCTCTAACTTTCTCTTGGGCATTTGAAACCTCTTCCATTATTATTAACAAAAAGCAGCTCTTCTCAAGTGCAAAACAGGTCTGAATGATCTTTTTGTCAGTTAAAGAATGTCTGATGAGTCAGTGCAGTAACCATTGGTTGTGTTTGCACACCAGGATTCTGGGCTGAGGAAGTGCCATTAAATGGCACGCATAATAAAGGGGCAAAACTGAGCCATAAAATCAGATACACAGAGAGTGAGGACAGAGGTGCTTGTTAGGCAGACAATGAAGTGAGTTAACTTGGTCCCAATTACTTGGGTTAATTTTGTATTACAGACACAGCTTAAACAATGTATTTGCAAAGAGAAACCAGAAAGATGACTGTGACAATGCTTGACATCTAGGAAGGCAAAGTGATATTAGAGATAGTTCAATAAAAAATCATGTTTAATAAAATGTTTAAAAACCAGTTTAATAAAAACCAAGGAACAGCCTCATGTTCATGAGCCCTGGTCCTCACGGAACTCAGCCACCCCAATATCTGTTGGAGGGCCAACACAGCAGGCCATAAGCAATCCAGGAGGTTCCTGGAGTGCATCAATGATAACTTCCTTCTCCAAGTGATAGAGGAGCCAATGAGGAGAGGTGCTATGCTGGACCTTATTCTCACCAACAAGGAGGGGCTGGTGGGGAATATGAAGCTGAAGGGCAGCCTTGGCTGCAGTGACCATGAAAAATGGTGGAGTTCAAGATCCTCAGGGCAGTGAGGAGGGTGCACTACCCTGGACTTCAGGAGAGCAGAGTTTGGCCTCTTCAGGGATCTGCTTGGTAGAATACCATGGGACAAAGCCCTGGAGGGGAGAGGGGCCCAAGACAGCTGGCTAATATTCAAGGATCACCTTGAAGCTCGGGATCAATGCATCCCCACAAAGAAGTCATCAGGCAAAAATGCCAGGAGGCCTGCATGGATGAACAAGTTGCTCCTGGACAAACTCAAACATTGAAAGGAAGCCTACAGAGGGTGGAAGCAAGGGCAGGTAGCCTGGGAAGAATACAGAGAAACTGTCTGAGCAGCCAGGGATCAGGTTAGGAAAGCCAAAGCCCTGATAGAATTAAATCTGGCCAGGGATGTCAAGGGCAACAAGAAAAGCTTCTATAGATACGTCAGTGATAAAAGGAAGATGAGGGAAAATGTATGCCCTCTCCAGAAGGAAACGAGAGACCTGGTTACCTGGAGAAGGTGCACAAGTCCATGGGACCTTATTACCCGGGATATGGGTAACACGTGAATCCCTGACCCTAGCCGCTGAGGAAATTACCAAGTACACTGCAGCTTTTGATAAAATCATGAAAGTTGGCAGCAGTGTGCATATAGTTCATTTTCTAGATAGACAGACAGCCTGGAGACAGAATTTCATTTATTTTTTTGTCTCAGACAAAACTTTAATTAATAGTAATGACACTAATAAGTAGAAAATGAGTTTCCTTGAGGAGGTACAAGCCATCTAATCCTTCAGCTCACACAAACATAACAGTGCAAACTTGCTGTATTTCTGTGGTTTAATATGTGCAATTAATACCAAGTCCAAATATAATTCTCTTTTTGCTGTAGGTAAGAATTCTTTTACTTATAAAGCTGCATTCAGATCTGAGACAGCTATGAGGGACAGCTCAATACTTTATTTAAAAAATAAATACATAATTAAAAAGTCAGCATTGTTTTTTGAGCAAACTGCACTTTCTCAACAGGGATTTGCACCAAGTTCTCCTTTATGGGATTATCATTTCCCACCATTTTAACTGGTATTTCTACTTCTGTACCTAAACTGAATATTAAAAAGAATATTCTGTTTTTAAGTTGTTTTCCTAGCAGAAGGGCTGAGTTTTATGAGAAGTTATTAAGACTTAGCTTCCTAAGTAGCAAAGCTTGTGATAGCTAACATACAGACATGAAGCTAGATTTGCGTGGCCATTTCAGCATATGATGTTGATGTTTTTTCCAAAATCAGAGGGGTAGTGGCCTTTTATATCTGATGACAACTTTGTGATCTTTTGCTTATCTAGAGGAACAACATGCCCTGTACAGAAAAAAAACAAACCCAACAACTTAAGTCAAGAATTAGTTGAAGGAAAACTTTCTTGTACGTGCAAGGCATTGCCTTTTTGAATCCAATTTCAGCATAGGCAGACACTTCGCTGGTAAAGACAGTGGTTGATACCCAATGCATTTGAGGTAGGGAAATCAGTTCAGCTCTTATATAGGTGAAACTAATGTGAGATGAAATGAGAACTGTGGCTACAGTGAAATCACTGCCTTGGTTTTTTAACTTTACTGGGGCAGGATTCCACCACCCCACCCCAAGCTGAAGATTCCTAGTAACGGAAAGTAGCACATAGGCCGAATTTATGCTATTAATTTCATAATAACAAAGGAATCCATTTCACTTGCCATTTTCAGGCACTATTATTCAATAGGTTACATTTCAGCTGAATTAATTTTTAATAGCTTGCTAAAACCAGATATTTGAAATGTCCTTAGGTACTTATTCAGTGTATCTGATATTGATATTTGATGGGTTCTTTGTAGGGTGTTTTAGAGCAACTTTTATTTTTATGCCTAATGCCAGTTCAGTGTTACTTTGAACTGAACCACATAGATGTGAAAATCTGATAGAACTTAATTCTGTCTTTCAGTACTTTACATTTTAGCTTCACAATTATTATTAACACTTGTTCTTTGACAGGTAATAGAACAATATCATCTGTGCAATTAAGTTTTCTTGAACTATCTTTTTTTTATTGGAGTAAAGGCCATATTAGTTTGATCCCTTAATTTTTCTCCCTGGAAAACTAAATGTTAAAATACATAATTCCAGTCTGTTTTAATAATGTCTATATGTATTTCCTTTGAGCATTTTGAGTTTTTCTTCAGAAAATTGCATTTTGGGTGGGAACAATATTAATGTACTCTGAGGCACAGAAATTTGTCTACAAACTACTTTGAAATTATTTTGTTGCATTCCACTCATTTCAATGTATGAGCTCTGCTTTATTAGTTTTATTAAACTAGTGGTGTGTCTGAAGTAGTCTTGAAGAGATATTTTTGTTTTTTACTTGCTTTCGACATGTGGAAACTTGCTGGCAGATTGGAATACAAATCTAGGGAGGGGATTTTTGTCTATTTAATAGTTTTAATAAACTGTCTTCTAGATCCTGTCATATACTGAAGTATACCTTCTGCTACTGAAAGTTCAATTATACTGTATTGATTCTTACCATCACAACTTATTAAAGATTGTCAGTTCTTTTGACTTGTTCAAAAGTTAACAATACCATGAAATCTCTTTTTGTCCTACAGTCTCTACAGTTAAAAGAAACCTTGAACATAGTGCTTAAAAATGTGTTGCAAGACTACACTGCACTATAGTGTGATGTTTGGTTTATCTTAGTAGTGCAATTATTGCCTGTGAAACAATTCACTTTGACCTCCAACTTGTGCTACCTTGACATATGAAGTTATCTAAAATAACTTCAAATTTCACGTGGTGAAGATAATGTGAAAACCTTACATGCTTGTCAGTGAAAGTATAGCTTTAAATTTTATTTCAGAAAAGCTGAACATTTATGTCAGTTGTGAAATGAAAACTTGATTTACTACTACCTGGTAGTAGGCATTTAGGAGAGTACAGCTTGTATTAATGTTGATAAACCAACTTAAGTATGTAAAGGAGAACTTTTCTTTGCAAGCCTTAAAGAATGATAACTAAAATTTTCCTTAAGAACATGAATCAGAGTTTATTAGAAAGGCCATAATTTTATTTTTATTCCTGGGTAAAAAAAAAAAAAAAAAGCGCTTCATTGTGGTGAAGAAAAGATTGGAAATGCAACATTGTGTACTCAAACAAGTGGTGGATAAACAAATCCCTAACATGGAGTTTTTTGTGACTAACCAATGCATCAAATAATCCTTGCTCTTTTAGAAGTATCAGTACTGGAAAGTAAATCCTAAGAAAACTTTAATCTTCAGGTGAAAATAAAAGGCAAAGTTAGTGAGAAGAGGGTGGAGGAAGTATAATACAAGGAACAGCATAGGGATTGTAAGAAATGAGAGGTTGCAAAGGAAAAGTCACCTCTAAATAAACACCCCTTCAGTGTTACCTGCAAACATATAACCTGTGCTTCCACATTGGAGGTGTTGGTGTCCTTGCTAACCTATAGATTAAGTGCTCAAAAAGGTGGGTCATATTTGTTGTAGACTTTTTTTTTTTAAAAACCTATGCATTTGGAGACCTGACTCACAGGATGCGTTCCATGTCAAGGCAAATAATAACGAAAGTGGCTGACAGACCTCAAAAGTTGCCAGTTCACTTGGCTGATGTTCTACATGTCTGTACTAGCCAACTACAGCATGCATGGGTGGCCTAGCTGGAAGAGGAAGTAAGTGTACAATGCAGGATCATGACTAAATTTATTCATCCCAATGAAAGTGATCTGTGTCAAATTTAAATATATATATCTATGTATAGATTATTGAATCCAGAAACTTTGATCCCACCCAGAACTTCTTGTAAAATCAGTAGATGTATATTTGTGATACCATGAACTGCAAAGTTCAGCAACAAATCAGATAAACCTACAGCCTTTAACTGACCAAAGGATGCCGCTTAGTCATTTTCTATTGATAGCTGCTGTTTTCTAAAGCCACAGTTGCCAACTGGTGAATTTTTCCGGCTAGTCAGGAATTCTTGTTCTCACAGGGCTTTTTGCAGGTTTGTCACATCTGTTGCTGAAGCTGCTGCTCTTGCAAAGTATCATGATTGGGTGTAGTAGGTATGAATGTGCACGTGCATCATTAGACCTGTGGATACCCATCTGGTCTAATACAGTACTCTGCTGATCTGCCACAAACATACTTTGTAGCTATTCTAGATGTGCATGGCGACTCTGATGCATTTGGGATGTGTGCATTAATTGGCATACAATAGCTTCAGGTAGGTTGTCGGAGTTACTGGATATAAGCAACAAGAGTTTCCTTAGTGATGGATCTGTCCAAGAGAGGGACTTCCAGTAAAATCAATATTAGCGTTAATATTAATGTGATGAATGCACCTGCAACTGAGTGAAGTATACAATAAATGGCTTTAGGTATAAATTGAATTTAGTGCTTTAATCCAGGGAATGTGCTGTTAAGAGAAATATCTGTAGTTTTCCTAATGCCCTATATTAGCATGTACAGTATTTTTTCTGCTTCTGAACACTTCAGCTCTTTGTTATATGAGCCCCTGAAGTTTTGAATGCTTTCCTAACTGAGGAATTGGAAATGCATTTTTAATGGCAGCCAAAGCTTAATGTAGTGATAATTTTGGTAGCAATGTTAAAACAGGATCTTCTGACAGGAGAAGAGTGAGAAAAAGGATTTTAGGAGAAGAGGCCTTAGGGAATATGTGTATAACCTCTTTACAGCAGCGACCCAAATGAGATCAATGTGTTGTGTTGTATTTATATTACTTCCAGTATGACATTGCTATTCTGGTAAAAGATTGTAGGAAAAAGCAGAGCAAAAAGCTTTATAGTGATTATTTTGTGTCCTGAGTATGCGGGGTCATATGTTGTATCCAAATGCAATTTGTGTGCATTAGAAACATATAATTTTTTTCCTCCCTGAAATCAAGTAGGACCAATAGCAGGATTACATTTATTAAGCTGCAGTTAATGAGATTTGGAAGTGCTTAATGTAAAAATGCAGCATCATATATATTTTACTTAATTTGAAAAATATGTAAGAAAAAAGGACAAGACTGTTTACTGATTAAAACCAAAACCATCCTCTTTACCTCCAGAATGAGGACACCAGCCCAGAGAGAAAAGCAATAATTCAGTCACCTATCATGCAAAACACCACTGTAAACTATCATGAACATGAGGAAACCTAAACCATAGAAATCTCAAGACTTCTTGAAAGCCAGGTTTTCACAAGACCCAGTACTGAAGATCACCCTGCAAAAACTATTTGGCTTATATGAGCATCTAAGAGATGTACGCATGTGTGCTTCCCTTCAAGTCATGTAGCATGAATAGCATTTTGTTTCTCCAGTCGTCTTCAGTTATTAGTATGTCTACATAATAGACATATTTGGGCTTATCTAGTTTGGAGAGAGGGAGGCTGAGGGGCGACCTGCCTGCTCTCTGCAGCTTCCTGAGGAGGGGCAGTGGAGAGGGAGGTGCTGAGCTCTTCTCCCTGGGATCCAGCAACAGGGCGCGTGGGAATGGTTCAAAGCTGCACCGGGGGAGGTTCAGGCTGGACATCGGGAAGCGTTTCTTCACTGAGAGGGTGGTCAAACTCTGGAACAGGCTTCCTACAGAGTGGTTGATGCCGCAAGCCTGACGGTGTTTGAGACATTTGGACAATGCCCTTAATAACATGCTTTAACTTTTGGTCAGCCCTGAATTGGTCAGGCAGTTGGATTAGATGATCCTTGTAGGTTCTTTCCAGCTGAAACTATTCTATTCTAAATACATTGCCAAGTAGTATACATTAATAGGACAGGATCTTTAGAAACAGTTGGTGAGTTATGCTGGGGAGCCAATATCCACACCAACCACTTTAATTTTTATTTATTTGATTGCTCATTTGTTTGGTTTTAGTTTTATATGAGCCCTAATAAGGTTTCATGGACTGAATGCTTCCAGAGTGCATCTTCCAGCTCTTTTTCATCTGGAAGGTGTCTAAATCATGTGCTTTGAAGCCATTCCACAGAGAAAACCAAAGTACAGAAAATAAAGATGATGCCATTTTCTTCAAAAACACCCTTGAACCAAGCTAGAAAAACTATAGGTACACCCTATATGATTTGGCCTCCTTTTTAGAACAAACATAGTGGTTTTCTTTTTGCTTTTTTCCCATTTATGAATATACTTGAGAGCTTTAATGAAAAGAAAATTAGTACAGAAATTAACCCCCCACTCTCTCCCAATATTGTGACAAAACACTTGTTTGTTTCTTTGAGACAGGGAAATATAATATATGGTTTTAACATATGCTCATTTCCTATTCTCCGTATCTTGATATTTGTAAAGATAATGAGGTTAAGGTAAAGCAAAAGTAAGCATGCAATTTTCCCTAGTTTTACTTGTTCTTGAATTTTTCTCCTCTTCTACTGTTTTCTTTCAGGTGCCCTTACAGGAAACTAGTATAATTTTACCATAATACGCTTTTCCTAAGAGCTATGCAATGTTGTATGCTTATGAGCCCATAAATCTTTTTAAATCCCTCTCTTTTGTTGCAAATCTACCTTATTTAGTTGAAGTCAGTAATGTTTCTTAGGGAGATGTGCATGCTGGAATATTACCTTTACACACTAATTAATTGAATATGATAATGAGGGCATGATGACAAAGTCAAAGCTGAAGCTGAAAATGAGTAATCAGACTATTCTTTAACAAGCAAATTCCAACTTAATAGCAGCTGGGGAGGGTATCTCTGCAAGTGCAGTTTGCTTCATGTGAGTGGAGTTTTAGAGTGCAAGTCCCATGGACCAAATACTAGGAGATACCACTGTCTTTATTTTAGTTTTCTGTAATAAACTGGTACACTTGGCTATAGAAAGATTACCTCTGACGGAAGGGTATCCAGGACCTCACAGCTCTAGGACAGACTGTTGTGGAGTGTAGGCCTGGATTCTGTGAGCTACAAACTGAGACCCTACTTTGCCAAGAGTTAGAGAGTGTGTACCACCTAACCTGGAGTACTGAGAAGCAGGTCTGCTAGACCTCACGCTGATGCTGGACTTTATATTTAAAACCAAAAAGAACTGGTTGGAGATGTGAAGGCTGGGGGTAGCCTTTGTTGTGGTGAGCATGAGATGGTGGAGTTCAGGATCTTTAGAGGAGGGAACAGATCAAAAAGCAGTATCACAACCCTTGACCTTGTGAGAGCATACTGTCCTGTTCAGTACTGTTTAACCTCTCCGTTAATGACCCGGATGATGGGGACAAAATGCACCCTCTCATATGAGGAGAGGCTGAGAGAGCTTGGGACTGTCCATCTTGGAGCAGAGAAGGCTCAAGGGGATTTTATCAATATGTATAAATACCTGATAGAAGGGAGTAAAGAAGACAGCCTGAAGAATTGGGTTGGTACCCAGTGAATGGACAAGAGGCAATGGGCACAGATGGAAATACAGGAAATTCTATTTAAATATAAGAAAAAAAACATTTTTAGTGTGAGGATGATAGGCTACTGGAACAGATTGCCCAGGTACCTTGTGGTTCTCCATCCTGGGACACAATCCAGCCTGACTGGACACAATCCTAGGCAAACACCTCCAGCTGACCCTGCTCTGAGCAGGGTGTGGGTCTAGGTGGTCTCCAGATATGCCTTCCAACATTGACTGTTCTATCACTACTCGTGATCGCTGTGTGGTGTGGAGCTGAACATGCAGAAGGATCCCAGGACTGCCAGCAATATCTGCGTCAATCACCTTTGTTTTCTTCCTTCTAAACCTAGGAATTTGGATTATTGTTGAACATCTACCCAAGGACAGTATAGTTAGCAGTCATCTAACCTAGCCCAGGGAAGGAAGCACTCTTGAAATGCTCACAAGATACATACAAGATCTGGAAGAGCTATAGATTGAAAATTCCTCATATAGTGATGCAACTGATGCTTTGATATTAAAGTAGATCCCTATGTATTTTATACCACTGAGACAGTGCCACTCTTTTGAACTAATTTCAGTCTTGGGACCTTTGGAACAAGGACTTCTTCACAGACAGAGAAGTTCTACAAACAGAAGAGCACAAAGATAAATTTCATTGTCCTTCTAACTTCCTCACATCCCTTTACATCTTACGCTGTGTTAGCCCTATTCTCCTAGCTGTTCATCAGTATGTTTAGGATGATAAAGTACATGTCCAGCTTCCTGACTCTATTTTCTCCTCCATTCACTGTTGTGCGCTACTTTTATTCTGTTTTACTTCTAACATCTGGTCCAGAATTATTTGCTTTACGCTGTTATCTCATAGTTATTGAATCACTTTGGTATGAAAGGTGCCACATATTTATGAAGAACATTCTTATGCCTGTAGACTGCACGTACTGCCTGGAACAGGCACACAGAAACTGCTATTGCCTTGCTCTCGTTTCTTTTTGCACTTCAATTTTCAGTAGAAATATAAACTGCACATTTCTTGGGTTTAGACAGTCTCAGTTGTAGGATTTCATAAACAAAAGACTGGGTGTTGAAGCTTTAAACCTAACAAAGCCCTTAATCAGGCTATATGTCTGTCATTTTATTCCCTCTTCATATAGGCTATGTAAAAAAAAAGAAATTCTATTTTAGTCTGTACCTCACAACTGCTCTTTGGTGAAAGTGAGCTTTTATACAGGCCTCTTTCTGCATATATTTACAAATACTATTTATACTTAAGCTATATACTGTGAGGAAATGGATGTCTCTCTCACTCCTATGGAATTTGTATGGGATGAAAGGAGTAACATTATTAGGAAGTCAGCTTTTCCTTAGCAAATAACCTCGATAGGATTTTGCGGTTACCAGTGACCCTAAAAGAGTGGTATTTTGAAATGAGAAAATTACCACATAGCGGTAGTGTGACATGACTCAGGCAAGCAGATGTTGTATGTCAAAATCTACCATCAGCAGAAAAATTTAAGAGAGGTAGAGATTACAGAAGGAAAAAAAACACCTGCCTTCTTTTTTTCCTCTAGTAATTCTATGTGGGTAAGCAATTAAAACATGAAAGGACTTACTATATTGACTTTTAAAATTCAGGACATTTTTTTAAATTCTCATGTGAACACTTTAATTTCATTGAAGATAGCCAAATTACAGTCATGTAAACTGAGAATACTCGTGTGTTGGTTTATAAACATTAATTTGGTCAATAAAGCATGAGACTATATGTAGTCAGAAATAGAGCATGTAAAATTTTTACAATTAATTTTCAGCAAAAAATATTTGCCAGGAGTCCTCTCTTAAACCATTTTTAGCGAAGAGTTCTGGATGCTATTCCTGTCTTTACACAGTTTCTCTAAATATCTGCAAGCAGTTCTATCTCTGTCCTTTTTTTTGTGATCAGTGGCGTCAAATTAACAATATACACCCATAACTCATGAATACTGAGTTATATTCCGTAATATTTCATTTGAAAAACAATCTGTCCAGCATGCATTAAACCTAAGCTTAAGGTGCAAAATCTTTGGACTCCTAGAATGGACAATGAAGGAGTTTTGCAGAACGGACAAAAACAGAAAGGAGAGAGTATGTGTATGTGGGTATGACTGATGGATAGATTAATGTCTTGAGAAATTAATGTGGAAAGCAGATCAGAAAGCAAGGGAGAAGGAATGAGGACAGCAGTTGAGGGATGTGGTGCTGAAGAATGGAGTGGATAAGCAGAAGGCAGGTACAATGAGCGCTGCTGTATGGAAACCACTGGTTTTGCCTGGAGTTTGATACCTCCCTTTGAAGCTGGTGTAGAATACTTTAGATCCCAATAAACTGTAATCATTACAACTAATGTTGTAATTAAAATAATACAGTATCCGCTTGTAGCACTTCACTGATACTGCTTAGTTCTGAGAAGTGATCTGTCTTTAGAATTATGGTATTAAGCATTTGCAAACACCTATCTGGTAAGCAAGCTTAAATAAATAAATATATAAACATACCCCCAAGCTTAGGAAGAATTTAATTAAAATTTCTTCAGAGGTTTCTTTATGGTTGAAAAAGACTCTAAAGTGTTCTCTCAAGGCTAGATCCATTCCCTTTGTTCATGTTTGAGGAGCATTAGTATCTAAAAAAAACCAACCAAAAACCCACCACAATGAAAACCCAACAGCAATGAAAAAAAACCAACCACCATGAACAGAAAAATCTACAACCCCACAAAACCAGTCCTGTTTGTAACTCTGATGGTCAAAGGGAGCATGCTTCACTGGGAGCAGAATCTTATGTTAAATGTAATAGTTTTTTCCAACTCTGCCTTCCTCTCTGACTTCTCTATACAGCTAGAAATCTTCCTCTTACCCCGTGTACTCACCAGAAGGAACTCACTTCTCCCTGCTCTTTTTCTTCTTGCCAAATTGCTGGCAGTCATTCAGTGGGGGACATGCTCAGTCTGGGCTCCTCTTGGTTCACTCTAGATAACTGTCAACCTGTATTTTAGCTCAAAATAGTTTATTCTCTGTCCATTTTAAAAAGCAATTCAAGTGAGCTGGCTGTGACCAACTGCCAGACACCCACCTGGCTGCTATCACTCGCCCTCCTCAGTGGCATGGAAAGAGAAATAAGATGAAAAGCTCAAGGTTCAAGATAGAGATGGGAGGTCACTTATCAATTGTCATCATGGGCAAAACAGACTCAACTTGGGGATAATTAGATTAATTTATTGCTAGTTAAAATATAGTTGAATGGTGAGAAACAAAGACAAAAAACTAAAGCACCTTCCCACCACCCCACCCCTTCTTCCCGAGCTGAACTTCACTCATCTCAGCTCCTCTATCTTCCTCCTTCCCGAGCAGCGCAGGTGGATGGGGAGTGGGGGCTGTGGTCAGTCCCATAACAGCTCCTCTCTGCTGCTCCTTTCTCCTCACACTTTTCCCCTGCTCAGTGTGGGTCCTTCCTACGGGCTGCTGTCCTTAGGATAAACCTGCTCCTGCATGGGCTTTCCACAGGCTGCAGCTTCCTTCAGGGCACGTCACCTGCTCCACTGTGGTCCTCCATGGGGCTGCCGGGGGACAGCCTGCATCACCATGGTCTCTCTCCATTAGGCTGCAGGGGAATCTCTGCTTGGTTGCTGGTCACGTTCCTTCCCCCCCTAGGTGCTCGCAGGGCTGTTTCTCACACTTTTTCCCCCCTCATTCCTCTCTCTGACTGTCCAGCACTTTGCCCTTACCCAGGCTTCCTCCCGAGGCGCCGCCATGGTGGCTGGGGGCCCAGCCGTGCCCTGCGGTGGGTGGGGTTGGAGCCAGCTGGAACCGGCGTGCCCGGCACCGGGCAGCCCCGGCCGCTCCTCACAGAGGCCCCTGCAGCCCCTGACAGACCCTGGGCACCCGCAGCCGGTTATAGCAATATAAAAGTCTTTAAATGAGTTGTGTTGGTGGGCCAAAGCAAAAATGAAGGTCTGGATGAGGTTCAGATAGTAAACACACAATTTGTGGGCTTTAAGAAAGGATTTCAGTAAGACTTTTATAATTCTTAAATAAGTTCTGTTTTATGGATTAGCAGAAACGTATGAATTGCTTTAAAAGGTTACCAGGTCTTCATAGAGGTAAGAGTATAAACTGTTATTTCCCCTACAAGAGTTAGGGAATGAACTGTCTACTTTGCAAACATGAAGCATGTTCAGAGTAAACAGACATGGAAATTAACATGAACTTCTAACTTCAAGAAAACAAAAAGCAGCACAGTCCAAGCCACTTCATGGCTGAATGGTTTTGAATGAGTTACCGCAGCCTTGTGTCTTTCAGTAAAAGGTCTATTTAACCTGCCTTAAGAATATACGTGATGTCTTTTCTGTTGTAAGAACTTGCACAAGGCACTAAACTCCATTGATTCAAGGAAGTTGTGTATTTTCTGAGGGGAAAAAAAATCTAGGTTGAACAAGAATGATAGCTGTACTGCTTTCAGTAAAAGAAAGCATTTTTAATATCCCCCAATCTCTTTAGTCTAGCAGGAGGCAGGGCTGCTGTACACCTGCTCACCCTATAAAGTACGTATATGTTATATATATACAATGCATATGTTTGTGTTGGAAATCTCTGAATTCTGATTATCTGAAAGGGGAGCAGTGAAAGATGTTATGATGAGTAGTATTGAGACTTGGTGACTGCTTCTCGTAAGTCACACTGCAGAAATCTCTATGTATTAATTAATGATAGGCTTTCATCAGTGTGCAGGGATTTGTGAATAACCACATATTGATTATGCATCTCTTTCCTTTTTTTCCCCTTTGAGTGGCAGCTGTCTCCAGGCTCGGTATCTGAACTCTCCATCTAATATCAGTGTCTCTGTTTTTGAACCCTGATCTCATTCTATCACTCTACCCAAGTCTAAAGCTTAAATATGATTTAATTTTGAAAAGAATTATAGATCTTTAAAATGGGAAGTATGACTAAACCTTCTCTATCTCATCTAATCTTGTTATACATGCATCACTGGTATGCGAGATACTTTCTGAGGAGGCTGTAGGGAAGACAGGTATGGACAGATACTTAGGGCAAGGCGATAGAGGTAGGTGCTTCACAGGAGTGATCACAAGTGAGATGATGTATTTTATGAATGTAGATGGATAGGAGTTTCTGAGGTCAAAACCAGCAATAAGTAAAATTCACTGTTGCACAGATAGCCCACATTTGTTTGTTCTCTACTTCCACAAAGTCGAGCTGTAAGCGGGGCGCAGTCATGAGTCTCTAAAAAGCTATCATTTGAAATGCTTTGAACTCTGAATTTCAAGATGCTTGAGACTCCTGAGGACTGTAAGTGTATGACAGTAACTCTGGCACCATATTTTATCATGTTTTGTATTTCACAGATGCTATTTTATTTTTCTGTGTTCTTATAAGCAGTCCCTCTTAAAATAAGAGGATTTTTTTATTTGATTGAAAGAAAGGAAAGAATGTATTTATAAATAAAAAGGAAGCAAATAATTTGTAAGACATTTGTCAAAAGATATAGGTATGTGTTTTATTTAGCTTTTTCTCATTTTTTTTCAGAGTAAGCTAATCTTCAACAACAGTTATGTGGGACATGTATTTTAACAACAAAATGAACTGTAAAGTAAAATTGAATAATCTTGCAACCCTAGTTTGGTTGTCAACTCAAGTTTGAGTGTTCAACGTTGCTGTCCAAAGAACTTCTTTCAAAACCAGCATAATAAAATAGGTTACTTTGGGTTGGCCTCTCATACTGTGGAGCTTTATAGCCAAATGTCAAAAAAAAAAAAAAAAAAGGCACATGAAAGTTGGATGAGTCTGAGCATGAAATGTTGTCCCTGGACTGTGGTAGCTTCTTTCTTTATCATTCAAGGTGTGTTCTTGCTTTCCTGGACAAAATCTTGGAGTCTGTTTTGTTTCACAACTGACTTCCATCTTTTGTTACTGAGCTCTACTAAGTTAATTAATTTTGACTGTTCTCATGATGATCAGTTTTGCTTTATCTAGGCTTTGCTAGCTGCATCTTACTTGTCAACATCCTATAATTTTGTTCTTGAGTTGTGTGGTTTAAGAATAATAAAAACTTGTGCTAATATATAGGAAAGGAGGAGGACAGTGCTACAATTACAGAGTAACATTTTTCCACCTGATAAAAATAAGGCAATAACAGTGAAGGAGCAAGACAACTTCTCTGGGAAGGCATATCCACTTGCTCATCTACATAATCAGTAAGGAACTACACAGATCAGCGCTGGCTCCAGCAGGATCTTCCTGAATTTTTAGGACATTATAGCATATACAAAAGATACTGATCTGGTTGCATGCATGCAGTAGAATAGATACAATGTATGCAATTGTTGAGAAGCAACAGAAATGCTGTGAAAGCCAACCTGTGGCAGAAGTAGCCTGAGAGGAGAGATGATGACTTTATGTGCACAGCTTCTCTCTTGCTTCTCAGTTCCACATGCCAGGCACAACTGACATCCAGAGTAGAAGAGCCGCATTTGACAGGTGCCAAGGAATCTGTATTCCTCTCCCATCAGAGCCTTGTGTCACCTCTGTTATCATAGAATCACAGAATGGTTTGGGTTGGAAGGGACCTTGAAGACCATCTAGTTCCAACCCCCCTGCTGTGGGCAGGGACACCCTCCACTAGACCACGTTGCCAAAGCCTCATCCTGGTGCAGGTCTGTTGCCCGTCGTACGGCTTGCTGGAGGGAATGATTCCATAGCAGTGAGTGGCTCAGCAACTGGACAACACTGTTGCTTTATACTGGGGGGGGGGGGGGGGGGGGGGGGGGGAAGCCTAAAAAAGCTGATACCAAGTAATTCAAAAAATTATCAAAGTCATATTTTTGTGACTATAGGAGACGTATTTTCTGACACCCACTTAATCAGTTTATTCATAGAAAAGTTAGGAATTTTCAGCATCGTTAGTGGAGCTAGTTAAAGCTATTATATTTATTTGTATGGGTGATCTAACTCTTCTTCATTTAAAAATGGTATTTCTACAGCCATACTATATTGGTGGATGCAGGGATGTGAAAATGCAAATAAAACTATACTTCCCTAAAGTGACTCAAGCTAAAATAAGATAAAAGCTTGATCAAAGCTATCTTTTCAATGTAGCTCTGAATGCAGACAATATGTTAGTGAGAATGATCCTGCTACCACTAATACAAGGCAGCAACTTTTTATAGGCAAGTCACTTCAGAAATGGTAATGGTGCCTAAAATTACAAATCTAGTGGCTGTTTAGATGCCCAAGGATATCCCATACCTACACCTGCTGCTGCAGAAGAGCAGGAATCCAGCTGTGTTGCAACTGGCTTATGTACACTTGGGCATTTAAAATGGCACCTGACACTTGTGTTTAAGTACATGAATCACTCCCTTGGTATAAGATTGTGTTGTGTTTCTAGTTCCAAATCAATAACACAGGAGTTTGTTTACAAAGTAGTGCCCTCAGCTCTGTTTTCAGCTAGGAATCTTTTATATTTTATTATTATCTTCACAACTGTTATATAATCATCGTAAGAGGAGGAGGAGGAGGTGTATTTCCTCTTTCTGTTTTTACTTTTATTGGGGGGGAAAAAAGTAAATTAAATGATCTCTGATGGAAAGAGCAGACAGTTGGATCATGCTGTACCTTAAACAGACCTGACTGTCTGTTTAAATTTCTGTGGCAGATGTTTAGTGGCTCTCTTCATTGGGTTTATGCATCTGATGCTGAACATCTACATGTAAATGAAACCTCCAGCAGAATTAAACTGAAAGTTATTGTTGTTGCAGCATGGCACAGTAGATTTTGGTAGATGATCAACTTAAGAAGGCTAAATTAAACAGCAGACCTCAAAGCTAAATGAATTTTTATAAGCTCTTTTCCAGTGGCTCCTGCCCTTTCTAAAATTTTTGTGTCTCTTTTTTTATGAACGTATCCTTCACCCCCATGCATTTTTCCCTTTGCTTCTTCCATACGTATGCACTTTCTCTGGTAGTTCTATCCTGAAACATTTCTGAGATTCTGTGACCGTTCGTTGTGGATACTTTAATGATGATGAGAGGATGATGAACTAGTATTTCCTATGGCTGATGTTACCAATTATGTTTCTTACAAATATTACATTGGTAAGTGTAACCAAAGTATGTATTTTAGATAGTCTTTTATAGTATTTCTATCTGAGATTTTATAGTGGAATTGTTAATTGCCAAAGAAAATGAGCTAGATTTTTTTGAAGAAAAATTTTGCTGCTTTTGCCTACGAAGAGCACACCAGGCTTTAGAACAGGGTAAGTTCTAACACATGAGGTCTATGACAATTTTTTTCATGTCATATTTTTCTCTCTCTGGACAGTAGCATTTCTTTAAATATATCCTGCAGAATGTTTGTCACAGGATTTGAAAATCGTGATAAATTTATACTTTGAACATAGCATTTAGATTTCTTTTAGTCTTATAATGATTACAATGATTAAGTGTACTTGATTCAGCAAGTACAAGCTGAATTCTGTACATAGGATCTGTAAGGAATGAGGGTTGAGTTCCTCACAGGTCCTGCATCTAGAATCCTTAGTGTATCAAAATGCCTTAAACATATTTCATTATAATTAAAAAAAGAAACCTCAAATCTGTATATGGCAGGATTTCTCTCTTCAAAAAAGAAAATAAGATGGTGACAGTGTGAAGATCTTGTGATCCAACAAACGCACGTACAACTAAACACTCATTTTACTGGAGATCTGTAGAAGCCTATATGCTAGAAAGGTACTTTTGTTGCATATGTGGACTAATATTAAAGAAAAACGAAATCTTAGTAACCATACTACAACCCTGTCACCACAATATTCAATATGTTCTTGAACGTTCTTTATTGTCTTTAAATGTACATTATACTTCTATGTTTGTTTACTTTTGGTCAGTCATGGAGAAAGTATATTATTAATTGGACTTCTATGGAGTAAGTCATATTTTTGTTAATCATGAATCTTCCTTATTGTAATTTCTTATTAGTTCAATCTTTAGACTTCATGTTACTGTGGCTTACTTGCAAATATCTTAGACCAAAGTGCAGTCAGTTTAATGTGAGCCTTCAGTTGGTCTCCAGAGTCTTTACTTTTGGAAAAAATCTCCTTAACTCACCCTGGCAAATATTTGCTAATAATGTAGCAGTGACCATACAGCTTACCATTTTTTTCTGTCATCTGGCCAAGGGAACTGTTTGAGGAAAAGCAATTAAAATATCACTGCCCACAAACGGCTCATAAATGTAAACAGTAGCACTGTGGAATATCTCTACCTCTATTAAGTGCCAACTTTAAATTATTACTAACATGGACAGACCATCACTAGATATTTACTGACCCATACAAAGCTGGGCTGCAGCTTCGTTATCTTGCGCAAGACCAGACTAGACTTATAATGACCTGTGGACACCTAAATTACACTTCTGCAGACTGAAAGAGAAAACAAAGTATCTATGGATTGAATTACTGATTTTCAGGAAGTGTTACTGGGATGTGTAATCGGTGCAGTTTTATTGATCCCTTCGCCTGACCCCTCTCCCTGATTCATCCCTTTTTATAGTCCTGTAGCAATGTCATAATTCATACAAAGGCAAAGGGGATAGTTTCAATTAAAAACTCCTCTCTTGAACACCAAGGGAAAATTATTTTAAGATGTTTGTGCAGAAAGATGCATGAGAGATGAAGGAAAGGGAGGAGTAGATATTGGCTCAAAATTTCTAGGTTTAGGCAGGCTTTTTGCAGAATGCAATTAGTGATTCTTAGTAGAGGTGGTGTTTATTACTGATACAGAGTCCTTTGCTTTGGGATATGTATTCTATAATACCAAACCAGAAAATATGTTATAGTATAAATAGAGAAGAAAGAAAGAGAGTGGGAGAGAAAACAGAGGTAGAACAGAGGTAAGGTCACCCAACAGAAAATCAACATTTAAAATGTAAAGCCAGAGTTTAAAGTCAGGTCTTCCAGTTCCTAGTTCCCTGTGTCATAGCTGCTGGAGTCCCTGTTTTAACTCCTGTTGAGTTTTTTCAGTATTCAACATAAAAAGAAATTTTAGAGGGAAGGTAGCCCTTTAATAACAAATGAGGAGATGAAATCAGCCTTTTTTAAAAAAAATTGCTGAATTACTGAATCTGTCTTAAATGATCATCTAACTAGATATGTGAAAAAAAAATTTTGAGCAAGTATAAATAATGAACTTGAGAGTATCTCTGTTGGCAAAATGCAATAAACAACAGTCTGATTTTTTTTTTAATGTACAATACATAGGTCTATGACTTTGTGCACAATAGGCTGCAGTGGGTATAGGTAATGTACTTTATTAAATAATGGGAGCTAATTTTTAAAAGCAAGACAAATTAATATCAGATTGTCAGTAGACTTCCCCTCCCAAGAGGCACATGCTGACAAATTTAAAATTCTCACTTATCATTTCCCATGTTTCATCTCTGTGGAAATGGAGAGACAAAAATCCTGCAATGACTGAAAAAAGGATTAAAAAAAATCGCATGTAATATAGTATGTTAGCAGTTATGAAAAAAAAGAAAAAAAGAAAAAAAAAGAAAAGAAGGTAAAAGATAGTCTAAATCAGTACAGAAAAACCTAACTAAAAATACCCTTAAAACTGTTTACAGGAAAACTTACTAATACCTGCCCCTTCTTCGCTGTTAGGCCGGAATGTTGCCCCTCTGGTGTGGTGTGCCGGTGACTCTTTCGGCTTTCTCACCCGATCCTGCTCTCTCCTCACTGCTCCCAGCTGCCCCGCTGCCACCTGCCCGGGGCCATCATCCCGTGCTGGCAGTGCTCATGGCCAGGGCTCCCAATCCCTGATTTCTGTTGGATGATGAAATCAGAGTGGCTCATACAAGCCAGTGTGGAAGTGGGTCTTGGTTCCTAGAAAGCAGGTTACTGATGGCTGATGAAGGTGTTGTGTCTGTAATGCTTTGTCCCTGAGGTTCAGGAGTGTCGGAGATGCAGTTTATTGTCCACTTACAAAATCAGTAATATCAAGACAAAAGTAATAAGAGGTTTTCATCGTTGATAAAAAAGGTATGTTACTTCAGCATTTATTATTAATGTGATTTTTATCTTGTCAGGCTTAATCTGCAGTATCGTTAATCTTTAATGTATTTAATGCTGCCTGCAAAGTGTTGGGAGTACTATGTAAAAGCAGCAACTATGTTGCCGTTGTTACTTCCCGTAACAGCGACATATCCATAGGGTAGTATTTAACTATTCTAACATAGGATTTACAGCTCAGGAAGGATGTTAAAATCAGGTGTGAGAGTGACTGCTCCTAATGTCACCCTGCTGCCCTGGATGTGTGGTCAAACCGGATTCTGGATGAACCAAAACCTCTGAGCCGCATTTCTTTTCCTCCTCCTTCAGACCAAACTATACCTGATCTTACAGAGAAAAGGCTGGTTGTAGTCCTTTGCAATTCACATGCAGGGATTTCTCCACACTTGCTCTGTAAATGATCTCAGAAGAGGAAGAGACAGACCTTTTCCACCTGTCTGCTGACAGCTTTGGGAAGGGGATGCTGCACTGGAAATGATTCCTCTGTTTGTATGCGGTAGGGCAGTTCTGAAAGCACGGACTCAAAATTTTAAGTATACGCCACAGTAAAAAACATATATGGCTGTTGCTTTTAAAGAGCTGCATGCAGTGGTTATATAGGTAGAATTTACTCAGGTTAAATAGCGGTGTTCTCTGTGTTTGGCCACAAAGAAATTAGCTGGTTTCTTCTTTTACTTGTATTTGAAGCATAACAGGTTTTGCAAATTAGCATTCAGCCAAAAAGCTGACTTGAAAACATGGATGGCGTTGTTATCTCTACTGTGTGCTCCTGGCAGTTTTTTCTACGACTGTGCAAGAGAGGGACTGGTTATGTTCTCTAAAACCCTTAAATTGCATGTGTTTTGGAATATATTCTGGCACTAAGTGTTTTACTTGCAGGCAAGAGTTAAAACTAGATATTGAAAGTTCATTACATAAGTGTACTTAGAAGAAAGGAAAGTAAGCGGTTTATACTTGAAAAGTATCGATTGTTGTGCTAAGTAACAATTGTTAACCTAACTTCTGTAGATACCTATATAGGATTTACTTTTTATAAATCCTATTTTTATATGGCCATTAACTGCAATGACTGTAATGGAGGTTTTCTCAGGAGTAGCTGATTTCACTAAGACTAGACTTCAACGTATTTGCCTGAACTGCATAATTTTAACCATTAACCAACAATGCCAGCCTTCGCTAAGTCTCTACTCAAATAACCAGCAAGTTTGCTTGAATAATTTTGTTCGCTTTTTTTTTTTTTTTTTTTAGCAACTGAATACCTAATGCTGAAACCCAGACTACTGAGTGTCCTGAGGCTGTGCGGAGCAGTCTCTGTCTAGAACTGGGATCATAGTCTCACAATTCAGGTTGATTTTTATTTTTTTTTTAAATGTTATGTTTTGCATTATACTTTAAATTCCAGGAAGAATGATTGACTGTAACTTGTTCTCAATACTTGCATTTCCATTGTAAGACTGAACTGTGTGATAAAAACAAAGCAAAAAACCCAGAAAAAAATATTTTTCATATATGAAATTGTTATTTTTAAATAAGAAAGAATAAAAATATTTGAATTCTAATAGTTGTAAATGTATCTTTTTTATTTAAGAAGTAATAGAGGATATATAAAGAAGAAGGAAGATAGCTACCTGCCTGATGCTTTTTCTTCCCTGAGGGCTAAGGGATACAGATTTTTAATGTCCATAAGAGCTCAAGTATAACTTACATAGTTTGTGTACCAGCTTTTGTTCTGCATTTGTCGTAAAGATAAATACCTTTATACGCTATACTTAGAACAAGGGCGAAGAAGGAGGAATGATGAAGATGATTATGAACAGAAAAACTATCATTTAGAGAGTCATTATTCTAAAGCTTAGCCCTCAAGTGCCTTGCTGAAAAGCACAACCTGTATAAAAATTGTCTGAATGACTTGGTTATTCCTGTGACCTATTCTAAGAGCACCAAGTAAACGTTCATTTGTTAGGTGTTTTTGGCAGGGAATGTTTTCTTCAGTTCCCAGAGACATTCAGACAGGTTATTTCCATAAAAATATCACATTTTTGCTATATGAACCTGACTACCCAAGAAATCTTATACTAGATCAGTCTAAAAGACAACCTAGCCCAGTATCCTGCCTCCAGGAATGTTCCTAAGTAAAAACCTAAGGCAAGAGTAAGAGCTAGACATTCAGATATGGGAATTCTTCTTGTATTTTTTCTAAATTTATTTATTTTTTAATGTCAGAAAGTGTTTTTAAGCCAGATATGCTTCTGTGTATTTAACAAATCTCAGTAGCTTTTTCTGCCAAGAGTCTCTTCAGCCCTTGAACCCATACAAACTTTAGTAGCCACATATCTATTGGGGTGGGGGAAAAAAAAAATGGGGGTTTGGCAGCTCTGGAACACTTTACACAGGGGGAAAAACCAACACCCTCACCCAGAATTTACTTACTGAATTTAGGATTTTAATCTGGCTTCTACTAGCTTTTCCTCTTTTGACTCTTAACTTCTCATTGGAGGCACAGTAAACAGTTAATCCTTAGCCAGTCTATGCTGCAGACCAGCTCTTACAAGTGTTTTGCAGTAGCCTAATTTGATACCACCATTATTCGTTTCTGGATGGTGAACTGACATATTGTGCAAAAGTCAATTTGTGCTTGAAGTTTGCCCAGTACTTTTGCTTAAGCAATTGGTGGATTATATCCAGAAATACAATCTCAGAAATTTTGGAGCTACTGGAATCAGTGGGGAAATATTCACCTCATTAGAACCAGGATTCCTTAGAGGATTATGTCTGATTCATAGAGATCAGAGTGAAAGTGAACAGGATCTTCCTTCAACACTTTATCAGAGCAAGTGCAAGAGTAATCTGAACACATTTTTTTCTGTTTTTGCAGTTAGAAAGTAGCAAATACTACCTCTGCCTTACTCTTTCATGGCCATATTAGCATAATGTAGGTGAATTAGCTAAACTGATTGATCTAATGAAGTGCTATACAATACATCCAGGAGCTCTAGTCTGTTTGCCTAATGAAGTGTCAATATGTCTTAAATGGTCCCTCCAAATGATTTAAAGAAATTGTCATATTTAGTCAAAGAAGCCTCCAATGATTTACACTATTGCATAAAACTCTTAATCATTTAACCATAGGAGTGCTTCAAATCTCTCATCATTTTTTCAGCTACTTATCCTGATGCATATACTAATGTCTAATTTGCTAATTAGAGGAAGAAGATTGCATTGCTTTGACAGACGAGGCCAAAAATGGATTCTGTCCGTTAAAAGATGTCACAAAGGTAGCAAAGACAATTTGCAAAGGAGGGAATAAGACACAAATAAGGCAATCAGTTGCAAGACTGGGAATTTACAGTTAGTTAGCATTTACTATAAAAGATTAAAATGAATGCCGAATCATGGCAAATGCATGCAAATTCAGAGGAAAACCCTAATAGGTTTCAAAAAACTTCATAGAATCTCCTTTCCACAGCAGTTTTAATAGGTTCCCGTGTGAAACAATCTTCAAAAAATTGTCCTCATTATATAATCTGCCTTAAGAGGAAATACTAGGAATTCCTTACTCATTATTTCAGAGTGATATTAAACTGAAGGACAAGATATCATGAAAGACTACCAGAAGAATTGTTAATAAAGCAGTAATGTAAAGAAAGAGGCGCAAGTGATGAAACATCTTAAAAGCTTCACAGTTTTGTAAGGGATCTGAAAAATCAGAGAAACAACTCATTAAATGGAGAACACGTGACTACGTTAATTTTACAAAAGCCCAAATACTCTGACAGACAAACTTCTATAATTGCAGAAACAACCATAACTTTGCATGTCTAATTTTCTTTTGTCACATGTTGTATGACCCAAAATAAACTTCATAGTGTTGACAGCTCAGAGAATATATCTAAATTGCAGCTGAATGGTGTGAAAATCAGAAAGTAAAATTTTGGATAATAACACTAATATTTATTCTGTGTAGTTAGCTTCAAAATAAGTTCAAACATCACAGTGTAATAAAACTTAAATTACAATGAATTACAATATAGATAGTATATCACATTAATTTTAATATGTTAAAATTGTAATCAGAAATAATTGGACTTTCAATACAGAAGTAAATGAAGTTGCTGAACCAAAAGGAAATTAACATTGATTGCAAGTTGAATAAACTGTGCAGATTTTGACGGTCCTGATTTATTGAGGTGGGCTTCTAAGTCCATTAACATAAAGATTTAATTAATGTGTCATGATTTTTGCCAGATAGTGCAAAGAGTTAGAAACCATTAAAAAAAAAAAAAAAGTATTTTGATAATGAAAATCAATATGAAAATTGCAAGAGAAGCAGTCTCAAGTTACAAGACTGGACACAAATAAACTTAGCTCATGATAACAATGAAGAAAGAACAAAAGCTGCTATCAGCCATCACAATTGTTGCTATTTCAAATGTGAAAACCTGTTGCCTTTCACATTCAAATGATCAAATCTTTGCCTCTTGGAAAAAGTAACATATCTAGGAAATGTTTCTTTCTCTTTTGTCTGAAAGTGGTATTTATGTTTCTGTGCTTCCCAGTGGACAGTCCCTCATACTTCTGAATATCAGCCCTTTGAGGAGTAGCCAAAAATGTATAAAACTATTAATTCCATGTTTAATCCTCTTTCTGTACTCTGCCGAGTTTATACCGTGAGTCAGAGAGCATTCCATAAACTTAATACATCTGTGCATAATATAGTGTTATCTTAAAAGGAACCCATTGCTTTTGTAAAATTGACCACAGGTAGACGATGCATTGGGATGACTTTGTGTTACATTACTACACCAGTAGAGATTAATATTCTGTGAATTAAGCAAGGATGGGAAAAGTCACTTATCAGATAAGAGCTCTCAAATACAGCTTAATTCCTGATTTGAAAAATTATTCCGTTTATGACTCAGTAAAAGGTGACTACTTCCTGGGCTTCTTGAAGAGTGCAAGGATAAAATCCATTCATGATTTTGTAGCTCTCAAACTGTTGTGAGGAACCTGTGAGCATCTAGATAAATAGGAAGAGACAGATCTTTATCTATTTACATTCTATAGACACAAACAATTCTTACCCTCTCTGCCTTCCCATTAGCTTAAAAATACCAGAGATTTTGTAAACTAGACTCTCACTTGCTTTGAGTGGAGAACTCAACCCTCCTAACCCCCCAGTGAATTTTGGATGTTCCTTTTATCACATGTGAATCCTATAAAGGACAAATAAATCATTTATATTCTATAATCTTACCCTTTCTACAGTAAGTGACATCTTTTAATTCACTCAGTATAGAAAGACAATGTGCAAGAAATGACGCTGAAAACTTTTGAGTCTCAGTTTGTAAATGAGACATGAGGGGCCTCCTCCTTACCCATGGTGCCTGTGTCCTGAGCACATTGGCGGTACAGCAGGGCAGTCTCTTTTCTGTCACCACTAGAAAGGGAGAGTAGCCCTTTCCTGGTGGGCTTCTTGTGTAAGATTTCAGAAAGTGGAACAGTCTGTCATGTTGTCCTCTGGATTCCCCAGATATCTAAAAGAGACATATTTGAATACAAATTTCTTTGTCAGGTAAACAGAAATCCTGTCTTGAAGCGTGGCCACTCTTCATGGGAACTCTAAACTTCTAGTTGTCATTTTGCAATGTTCATTGTCAGCATCATTGCTATTCAACAGACAATCTGCAACAGCAAAACAGAAAGCAACAGTTCCATAAGAGTAGGCAAATCACTGTATTGCGCATAGATCCTCTTTTTGTGTATAACGTTATCAGTACTGTACAAAAAAGCTGCTGAGTATAGACAGGTCATTGCAAATGGTGAAGTCTTTCAAGTATATTTTATCGGATACTCTCTATCTCAGGATACAAAGAGCATATGTTAGAATTACTGAAGATACTTCCTTTCACCCAAACAGCAAACAAAAAGAAAAAAAAAACACAAATAAAATGACCAAGTGAATAAAAGATAACCCTAACTCGCCAACCAGAGAAAAGCCTTTAAATATTCTTTCTCCTCCGTTCAATTTTTCTGTACATATATGGTTACCACAAATACAACACTTAAGCTACCTAAGCCTAGATATCTCCTATTTTCCCTCTCTTTATTAGTGTAGCTAAAAGCAATTTATATGGAAACAAATAGTTCAAATGTAAACCGTGCAACTTAGAAATCACCTAAATAGTATCAAAAAATCTTCTGAGATGAGGTTTACATTTATTTCCAAGTTTCATCCTTTACTTTCTGTGTTGTCAGGCTGGGATTGCACTCCTTTAGCATGGCAAAATCAGTGGTGAGATGGAGGGGTAGTGGATTATGACATAATAAACAATTTGAAACTGGTAGAATATGATTTCTTAAACTAATGAATTTATCCTTAATTATAGGATTCTTAAACTATCCTATTGAGTATCAAGGAAAAAAGCAGTCTATTGTTAGTTTCCAAAAGGTTCAAAATATTAACAGTTCACTATTGAGGCTCCTCTTTAAGATTGATATTAATGTGTGTAGCTTACAAGTTATAATTAACTTCTGCCTCACAGTCAGAGACAAGAAGATGATGTATGAAGGAAACTGAGATGGCCATAAAAATTGTAGAATAGCTTGACCTGACTTTTGTAAAAGTGGAGCTCTGACTCCTAGGCCATGTCCTGTGTTGCAACTGCATGAGGTCTCCCCTTACAGACTGCTTTACAGTGGACCTGAACAGGTTATGTGGGATATTTCAGGCCAAATTCACGCCTTTTCCCCAGAGTATAGCTGAGGTGGAGACACCAATGTCTGAAGGTAATTGCTCAGCTACAGCAGCCAAATGCCACCGACATACAAAAATGTTGATTTATGTCACACAAAGGCAGCATGGAAAGCAAGCACCTGGGTCAAGTGTGCTTTTTCATTTTTTTCCTTTACTTTCTTTCTGGGTTCAGTCACAAGAAATGATACAGAGCCAGCCTGAAGAGTGGAACTGAATGTTTGTGGGAAGACTGTAAATTTTAAAGCAGACTCAGGTGTAGATGTCATGGCCATATCGGAAAAGACTTTCGCTCCACACACAGCTGAACCAGCTGTTGCTACTCCAAATAATCCTAGAGGCAGCGTAAACACAAACAGCAAAAGCTGTAGCTTTAGTACTTGTGCTTTGGAGACTTTAGACTGATATTTTCCTTCATCAGGACACTTATTACTTTCTTGATGAAAGGAAGGAAAGAAAAATTAAAAGAGTGTACATTGGACACTTTCATATGTATACCCTCTTTTATTCTGTATACACTGTCACTGTTCATAACGTTGAAACTATAAACTTCACAAAATTTCCTTTCTCACACTTTTCAAACAGTTTCCAGTGTAACACAGCTACATTCAGCATCTTGTATGATCAGAGCCTGACATGTCAGGAAACTTGAAAAGTTTACAGAGATATTTTGTCTTAGAAGAATGGTATCATGTCACATTGGGAAGAAGAATGTGAAAATCCAGATGTGAGAATCTAAAAAAATTTTAAGTGAAGGAGAGGAAAAAACATGATACCTTTCTAACTGTGGAAAGCTTTTCTTGGTCTTGTTTCATAGTGAAGTTACAAATGTATGTATTTTCCTACATGTTCCTCCTTAGTCAACTTTAACCTCATGGCCAAATTCAGCCACATATAAGTCTAAGTCTAAGGGCTAAAATGATATCTTGATTATGGAGGGCTGAAGATTTACACATATTGGCAGCTGTCTTGAGCATCAGTATCCTCTAGAAAGCTGCAAGATGTGCTGTTGGTCGTAGTTTCAAGAAAGGATGACTTTTTGATTCCCTTGATCTGATAGGAAAAAGACTGGTTTCCTCTAAAGTTTACCTGCTCTTTTTCTCTGATTTCCCTTAGTCAATTCTGTACCTTTATTACAGTTCATATTGTCCAACTATACACCCAGCTTTCTAGTTGCAGCCTCGAGAAAGTTGAAACACTTGTAAAGTGTGCCAAGGCAGGATTCTGGTCTCTGAGAGATTGCTGTTGGATACTTAAAAAACATGAGCCATTAAAGAAATACCCAGACCATGAGAAATAACTGCAGTACCAAATACTATGTAGAAAATAAGTAGACCAGTGACCAGCTGGATATATGGGAAATCTTGTAGGTAAGCCTGTAGATTTGAATTATATTAAGAGACCTGAGAGTAGAAAAATAGATGTAAAGCATGGTTAATCACAAAACCACATGCTAACAATCTCTCCTGTCTCCACATACACCAGACAAAGCCTATGGTCGAGGTGCTTACATCCACACTGCATTTCAGAATTTGTTGTTACTTGCTTGTAGCAGATGCATTAAAAGATTTATTGAATACACCAACTGTATGGACAAATAGCGTGCATATACCCAATATTAATTAAGGGTTATTTGAACTGTAGTTTGCTACATCCTACTTTCCATTTTCCAAGACTATATAGAAGTTTTATAATACTGACAGTATCAATACTGAGTTGTCAAGCAGGGAGGGAAGAAACCAAAGTTAAAGGATGGTGGGTTAGATGATGGAAGTCTACATTAAAAAAGGCTTTCCACCTCATTCTATGTCTGGGACTTATTGCATTTCATATTGGATTAATGATGTTATAAGACTGGTATTAGAAAAGAAATGCGTATTTTTATCTATACCGTGCTTCATAATAACACTTGATTAGACATAAGATATGAAATGCGGACAGCCCTTTTTAAATGAAATGCTTTTGGTTTCTGTGACAGAACCTTGTAGTTCTTGTTATTTGTGAGAGACTTTTCTTCAATTCAAAGAAATACTGAAGTAGAGGGATATACTCCAGGCCTTTGCAAGCCCTCAAAAAGTCTTTGTAAGAGGTATTGGATATAGTCCAGGACACATACCACGAGCTTGGAGTAGTGATTTTGGTGGAAAGCTAAGAAGTTAGAACTAAGAGGCAAAAATATTTTGTGTGTATTTCTACAGAAAAATGCAAAAAAGAAATCCTTACCACTCAAAGCAGGAGTAAGGATATTCTAGCTACCTTACAAACAAGTCAGCACCCTTGTCATCTAATAAGGCTGAGACACGGCCACTGAAACATTGGCTTCCTCAGCCTGTCCCAGGGAATGAATTGATCACCAAAGAGATATTACAGTGACTTGGTGTCAGGCTGTTCTGCTCATCAAACCTGTCGGGGAAAGTTTTGAGGGTTAACAGTAGATAAAATTCTCAGTCGTTACCTGTTATGACCAATGCATTATTTTATCTCAACCAGTATGTTAAAGTTGACCTAGATTTCTTTCATGTTTGTAAAATGAACTGTCTGCATGTTAAAGAACTAGAAGCTATGAAGCTGCAGTAGGTGCTTTGTATTTAGCTTATAAGTGTAGTTGCTTCATACATGAAGGATATGAAGGTGTATGTTTTAACTTTACAGTCAAGCATTTTCTTACCATTCTCAGAGGACAGAGTAATCATCTGATTAATGGCTGTAACATTGCATAACATGAATGTGTGTTCCAAGCCTTCAGACAGTGTTGATTATTTCTTCCTTTTCATATATGGAATATTAATCACTCTACTTCTTCCTAGTATTCCATGAAGTATGAATGATGGGGTGCATACTCTGAATAATGCATATGCTACTTTTAATTAAAACAACATATCTTGGATAAAACTGAGGGTACAGAGATCAGATAGGACTTCCTTTCTCTAGTTATCTTCCAGGTATTAAGACTTTGGGAGGGAAGAATAAAGTAGAAAGTAGGGTTTAGCTTTATTATAGATGTGAATCACATCACTAGGAGATAATACTATATTATTTTTCTGGAATGACAATGAACATGATCACCTTAAGAGGCTCCCTTTAATGAAGTATTTAAAATGATAAGTGAAGGATGTGTTAAGAATAAAATAGAACCACAGGTGGTGTTTTGGTTTCTCTGTCCCACATTTCAAATACTGAGAATAAATTAATAGATAAATGAAAAAATGCATTTGAACTTTGAAAAAGACTGTGTGAATTGCTAAAATATTTAGTTTCCTGGTTTGACTCTGAATTAAAAACTTCAAATAGTAAATCAAATATCCCAAAACAGCAAGTTTTTAAGTTAAATGTTAGCAAATGTTTAATATGTATCATCATGAGTTTGCTTCTAAATAATGGTAAGACCAAGACAGGTTGAGAAGTGTTTAAAATTCTAGCATAAATTAATAGATATAATGAACTCTCTCCACTGGTTTATTGATGACATTTTTTTCATTCTCAGGTTCAGCATTCCCTTTATGGTTAATATTTACATGATCATATCACTTAGAGAGCATGTGTGGGTGGGGTCCCCTAGGACTGTCGAAGCAGGTGTAACTTGTATAGCCCGAGCCTTGCAGCTGTGCGGAAGGTCTCAACACCAGTGGGGTTCTGCTTGTTTGACAAAGTTGCTCTGTGTGCTTCTCCATTAAAGGCTGAAACCAATTTTGCAAGCCAGACAAATGACAAGCAGGAGAGCGTACTGTCCTCCCCACTGTGCCGGTGTGGCACTGATTTGCAAAGAGAACAGATGACTTAGTCGAGACTGGAAAGAAAATATGTGGCAAAGTTGATTACTGGCATGAGTGCAGTGCAATACATCAACTGCAAAAGCATCAGTGCTGTATGTTCTGTGGCCATCACCTTTAACTGGAAACTATCTGCCTCTCTTTTGTTGAGGCTGAAAAATTTGGATTCTTGCCTTCCACAGAAATTAGTGTCAGCTGAACTCAGAGCAGTGGCTGGCAACATCTTCCACCCGGACTGTCAGTGCATTTGCTGGAGATCTAACTGATCACCTCCTTGAAAAAAACATGGTGATCAAAAACCTGTATAACTGAAGTCCTGATTCGGAGTTTCTTGTTTGGTAGCTGGAGAGCTGACACTATGTCACTAGCTTGACTAGGTGAGGACTCATTAAAGTGATTATTGTCATGTAATGATTAGGTTCAATTATGTTTGCAGGCACTATGAGATGTCTAGCTGCAGCTTGGATATAGAAAGAAACTGCATGAAAGGAAGCCTTGCTTAATGAAAAAGTAGAGTTCAAAGTAGTGTGCAGAGGAGTAGAAAGGGCATTTATGCCAAAGGCACTAAATTAAAAATGTGTAGAACTGAAG
Source organism: Balearica regulorum gibbericeps (assembly GCF_011004875.1). Taxonomy (NCBI): domain Eukaryota; kingdom Metazoa; phylum Chordata; class Aves; order Gruiformes; family Gruidae; genus Balearica; species Balearica regulorum. Next base: position 103,998,618 of record NC_046184.1, read on the forward strand.
AAAAAAAAAAAAAAAAGGAGGATGAATGAAAAATAAGTATTTGAATTGCTTCTGAGAAAATGGTAAGGTACAGTAGCATCTATATCAATTGTAACAACACAATTTATCTTTTAAGAATTTCATTTGTATTTATTTTCATCTAGTACGTCCTTTTCTAGTATGAAATATTACATATTTTTTCTCAACTGTTTCCTCTAACAAAGCATTTGCCATGGTATTACAAGATAATAATAACTTTCTCTGACAATGAATCTCTCACTCCTCTCGATGTTTTTTGGGTGTTTTATTTCCCCTTTAATATTTTTGACAGGTGGGTTGAGATCAGAATAGCAAATTTGCATAATTCAAATGAGAAGGTCATGTAGAGAAGGATTCTCTTGTTTGAACCGCATACAGATTTGAGAGATGTTTTTGTAACTCTTGAAACCATTTCACTGTCTTAAATGTGGATCCTGATTGACCTCTTCAAATTTCCACGTTAGTGGAAGGAGTAAAAGGATTTGAACAACAGACAGCCACTTCTTTTTCACCTGTCCTGTAAAGAAAACTTTCAAACATGCAATAATATAACAGCATGTTATGGTCTCTATTATGCATTTGTGTAGAGGTGGCAAATTAGCAGGGGAGAGAAAAATCCAAAGCTTTGATCCTAAAGAAATAGGAAGAATGTTGAAACAAAATATTCCAGACTATTTAAATATTTGCTATTACCAGGGAAAAAAGTCAAAACTTTAATTTTGTGAAGGAGGAGATGGTGACAGGCTGAAGACTCATGGCAGCCAAACAGGCCAACTACAACAGCCGTATCTGGCAAACAGTACATCTACACCAAGTGTTGAGCTCGGGTTCATTCTCTAGCTTTCTTGTAGTTCACACTGTTCATCTCCTTCTTCTAGGCTGTTGTGTTCCTAGGTTCTTGATGTCCACCATAGCTGCTGCAGGATTGTAAAAGCAAGTGTATAATGTGGATGGATTAAAAGAGAACGTGCTACTGTCTCCTTAAATCCAGTAGATGAATGCATCAGGTGTATGAATGCTTCCTTTTGGGTTCAAAGTCAAGCAGGGCCTTCCACAATTATTTAAGTAATTTGAGATCATTCCAAAGTATTTCAAATCAGTGTTTGAAAGCACTGATTGGTGTGTTGATTGCATGTTCTGCGATTTTAATAGATAGATTCATTTGCTGCTCTGTTACTTGGAACAGAGGAAGTAAGAGTTGCGTTGTGCCAGTGATGGTAAAACATTGGTGACTTCTGACTTTAGGCAAAAATGTTTTTAGATGCTGGCTTTCTTTAAAAGTCTATTTTTTGCTTTATCTAGGGCAATGCATGCTTTTTCACTTCCTTTAGAGCTTTTGGAATATGAGTATCATTGATTAATAAATTACCAGGAGTTGACAAAAAAGTAAGTGTAAAGGATGGATTTTTATGTAACCCATAGGGTAAAATCCTGGATCTATTGAAATCAATGACAGAAGTCTAATAATCTCCAATGGAAACAGTTTCATAAAAATATTTCATTATCTTAACTAAATGTTAAACTAACATTGACTTAAACCTTCTCTGACTGAATTAAATTGGAATTAATGTGAGTGGGAACAGGAACAAACTACTATTGAGAAGAAAGATTCCTTCAGTGGTCTCATGCATTTTATGGGTTATGCTTACATAACAAGTTATTACCAGTAGAAATAGGGGTGGCGGAATGGACGCCAAGATTATTAGGGTGTTGTTTTATTACTGTAAGTAGTTTGGTTGATTCCAGAATAACCAAAGTTAATGGGGCTGCTAGTGTAAGTAGAGTGAGCACGATTTAGTCCTTTACGTATTTATGTATTGTTGTTTTGAGGAGCACTAGTTCAAGCCTTGATTATTCTATTAAGCCCTTGCATTCATTCAAATTTTTCACATGCTGCTTTTATTTACAAATTGTTACCCAGGCCTTGAGAGACTTAATGAATTTTTAATTGTGAGCCAATGGTACAGGTTTCTGCAAACACTGAAGTCATCCATCATTAAATACATTTTACAAAACAATTCCCTTTTGCTTACCTGAATCTTACCTCCCTCTTTATCATCACTTGACTTCATTGAAATATAAGACATAAGTTAGCTTTTGAATACCCTCTGTATTATCAAAGTTTTGAGAGTGAATGCTCATTTGCATACAGTAAAAGCTTCATTTAATTGTTATCTTGTTATTTGTCAGGGAAAACCTTAGTATATATGAATTTTACTATTTTGGGCTCATTTGTTTTGGTGCTATTTCCTTGGAAAATACACATAGGTGTTCTGTGAATAAGAAATGGACTTATTTCTTTGCATTGCCTAATTTATGATGATAATCCAATCATCAATACTGGCTTCACCATCCCAGTAAAAAAATATTGGGTTTTTTTTGACTATCTGAAATAACTTTTCATGAAAAAATATTTTTTGTGAATATAGTGATGTTAGAGAAATTACACTTGCAGTTTTCTCTATTCATGTCCTTCTTTTGCTACCACTCAAGTTGGGCAAATTTGTACTGCGTTTTATCCTTTAGATACTGGACACAATGTAAACACCAGAAGATCCTTCTTGTACTTTTAAAGAATAATTGAACTAGCTGAATTTGGACTGCAAGACCAATATATGCATTCATGGTTGGGATTATAAAGGCAATTTATGAGAAATGAGATATTACTTCTGAAATTTTGGCAAAATGTAACCACGATCTCTTGGGTAGATTTTTGATCTGAATAACTCAGTAAACCCATCATTTTCAAGGAACTTAAGAATTTTCCAGATAGAGCAATAAAATCAACAATGCATCTCCATATACAGTGCTAGCATCCCTAGAGTAATCAAGAAATGATTATTCTATAACTCTGAAGAAAAATTGTACATTTAAAGTTGATTAAAACAGTAGAAATTATGATAAACTATTCTTCACAACACTAAATTTAGTAGACTACTAGATCTGAAATAGAATATTTAGTCCTATTTTATATTCAGTACAAAATCATATTTATATTATGTAATTCTAAACTTGTGTTAGCAATATGCATCAAAAGGTATAATTTTTCCAGAAGAAAAAGTGAGGATGCTGCTGCTCTTTGTCCCCAGAACCCTTTGGTTGAAGTTTATGTTGTGGGACTCATATGTATCTACTTGTAAGTGGCAATTTTACTTTTCAGAGAAAAACACTGTGTAAATTAAATAACAGAAAAAGAAAAATGTTTTTGACCATGATACACAGTGCAGTGAAAAGTGATACTGTTACCATGTAAGAAAAGGTGGCTGTAATAGTGGAAAATTATAGCCTTTCCATAAATTTAGTTGTGTTTGAAATTTATCTATAGATCCCCTGCTCAAATGCCTGTTACATTCCTTAAGCCTTTTTCAAATAGGCAAATTTGAGAATATGATTTAACTATGTTAATCAGCTTTTCCAAATGAAAATGTAAGCCTGTGAGTTCTTGGCATTGACAGAAAACAAAACATAGTAATTTTTTCTTTCAAGATTATCGGAAACTTTCATAACTAAAGAAGTGATAGAATTAGAAACAGTATTTTTTAGAAAAACTGCTTAATGTTGAAGAGCTAAATTAGTATATACCAACCATTATTTAATGAAGCCTATAATTTATAGTTTCTCAGAACGATAAAATAAGGGTAAAGGAATGAAGTCAGTTATTTCAGCTACATTTTTATGCGAGTCATGATGTTAATGTTTCTAATCCATTGGAGTGATGGTACAAAAATCCTCTTGACAAGCTAAAGTACCTGACCTAATGCTTGTAATATTGACTAACCTTTCGTAGGTCAAGGGTCCTATAAAACACATCAGCAGTTTTACTTTCCTTATTTTTTATAAACTTGTGTGAAATAAACAATCCATTGATATTTTGGGGGCTAACTTCCAGGATAACATGATGTGATATAGAAACTTTTGGGCAAATGCATTTTTGTAGTTCATAGGTTCCTTTCAGGTATGTCTGATGTCTGAGTGCAGCAAGCAGATGCAATCCAATGGCAAAATAGTGGGGATATAAAAAGAAAAAAAAAATCCTGCTTTGGGATACATTTGAGAAAACAGTAAGATAGTTCAGCAGAGGACCACAATGCCTACAGGGACTTCTCCTTTGCATACCCAGCCAGAAGGATGACGGTACTCCAAGGCTTTATCTTTGTGGGTTTTGTCAGTCTTTCAGGGGAGGAACCTCACAGATGTTCTCAGCTGGATAGTGCTGTTGACAGAAAAGGTGGGGATAATACAAAATTAGACATAAAAAGTGCTTGTTTATGAGATACAGGGGAATCATTTGAGATATTAATTATGACTACTTATTTAGACATCTTCTTTACTTAGACTAACTGGAAGATCTTCCTTAATTCAATGTGAAAGTGAGATTCTGTTGGGTTTGGTTTTCAAGCTCCAAAGGTTTGGAGAGTTTTATCTCGTCTTTGCTGGCAGCTCTTATATTCTTTGCACTCTGAAGATCTTGCCATATATCTTGTGACGAGACAGATTCATCTAGGTTAAATAGCTTCCTTTCTTCTGGGTTCATGAGGCCACACCTGTGAAACAGACTTTTTCGTGTGCTATTCAAAACAGTTGAAATGGAAGACCTGTCCAATTTTGCAATGTTGGCTGAATCCCATGTTTTATTCCTACTACCTTTTGAACTTGAGCATTGAATTACAGAAGATGAGGCACATGGATTTAAAATTGGAAATTTCTAGCCCTTTCCTGCATTACTGTGAAGTACTAGGGTTGCACTAGTGTTTCTGTTTAAGACAGTAAGCACACCTCTAGACATGCAGAGGGAAACTGCACTCTGTTTAGCAGCCTTTGCTGGTCTAACTGTTAACTTTAGTAGAATTAAACTGTTATTAAGAGCAATATTGTGGAGGAGATTGTGGAAACCCACAGACTTTCACAAGAAAAAATAAATGTGGTGGTGTTCTTCTTTCACTCACCTGTCCTTCCATCTCCTGCACCCGTGTCTGGAGATTTTAGGAACTATATTTTTGAGGATGATTTAGACTGAGAGTACCTGAGCCTTTGAAGGCATCAATCCTTAAATAAGAAGATAATTTTTTGTTTTCACAAAATTGATAACCCACAAAAACCTACCAACCAAAATTCTAAATGACTTAAAATTCTTTGTGAGAAAAGGGAATTGTCAATGAAATAGTAGTAATGGTTTCATCCCCTCTGTTTCTCACTAGAGATTACTGTTTTCCAGCATGTGCCAATAGGTATTTTGGTGGAAATCCACAGAAGCAGGTGTTTTCGACATCCAAATCACTGTTGGAAATATGCATTGTGCACTTAGAAATTTCACTACAGAACTGGCCACTGGGCTTCTGTTTCATCCAGTCAACTTGACAGGATGCATAGAGGCAGCAACAGGGTTAATTTATAAAACCTATTAACTATTATTTTCCTCTTGAGGTATCCAAATACCTTGGATTGGACAGTGCCCTGGCAAGTGTAAGGGAGTAATACAGTATTACATTGAGAAGACCCTCTGTTACATTCTGTAGCTTTTAAAGCTAGTTTTAATAGATATAAAGGTGTAGCTGGGATTCAGTTAAGGTTGAAATTTCCTTTGAAGTGTCTCTTCGACACTAGCTGCAGCATTTTAGATTTATGTTTTTTAAGAATATAAATGGATGGTATTTTTCAAATGTCTGAAGTGTAGGCAAACAAATTAAAAAGACTGCCTTTTCAGAAAACTTTCTTCAACTTTTTCTTTTAGATAGCCTTTTAGAAAGGGCAGGGTTATACAAATTCAAGATACAAATACTGAAGAAAAATGGGAATGATCTTCCGAAAAATAAGAAGGGAAATATACTCAGTTCTGCACAATTTTTTTACTTAATGAGGAGATTATTTGTGTTTCACTAAACAGAAAAATATATTTTTGAGAAAAAACTAGTTTTTAATATATTAGGTAGAAATTAGTTTGACACTGTAAAATGAGAGGAGCAATGACTAAAAACTATAAATGACACCTTTTTTTGCCCTGGACGGGTTTTACTACTAGATTACTACAAAATTCACTGTTTAAATTGGAGCTTTTTAAATATTTATACAAATGATTTGGGTGAAGGTTCTGAAATGAAGAAAAAAAAAGTGCTGAACAAAGCAGTTGGTTGCATAATGACTTCCACCAGTAAGTATCTCAACTAATATTATGCAAATACAGGTTGCCTGTAGATGACTACTACAGAATAATGATTCTAGTGCTAAAATTGGTGAGAACAACAGTATTTTCTCAGGAATCTGACTTCAAACCTTGGCCCTTAGGGTTGACCCTGTATGCAACTAGTGACAGCAGATAAATGTTCTGACATGAAGGGGCTCTGTCAAGGGCTAAAGCCTGCCAACACGTATCCATGTCACTGAGTCTGTCAATTAATAGGACTACTTCATTAATTTAACAACATGGATAAGTGTCCATCTGTGGAGAGTTCATGAAAATGATAACAACATGAGCAGAGTGTAATGAACAAGAAATGTGGCACAAATAACGTGTAATAGAATCCAATGTGGAACTCAAAAGGCACAGAACCACTTTATTGCAGAAGAGTCTGTGTTGCAAATTCTCATACCAAGAGAAATGATGCTATAGTGGACACATGGAAATTTAGCAGGTACAAACTATAATATGCCAAGTGATATTTTTCTTGTTTTCAGAACTCTCACACTCCTGGTAACTGATATTAATATTACATTCCTGCATGCGGAAAAAAAAAATTGTCTTCAGAAGGAATTCTCTAAAAATTTATGTGGCATTTCTGTCTTTTCCAATAATACTTACATGTTACCTGTCTAAATAAGTAGTGTTTGTGAGAAAATCTGAATTTTGCAATGTATTAGTAATATGTAGCAATGTCATAATGAAAGTAATGGTTTGATGTTTCCATGTTATTAAACTTCAATTTAGTTCTTCAAAATTATAAAATACTAAAATTCTCCAGATACTTAAAAGCTTCAATGATTAAAAAAATACCTTATTGCTGAACAGCATTGGTGTATTAGACCCTTTAATCTAATTCAATGAAATGTGGAGAACTTGGTGTAATTAATTTTCTTGCATTTTAAATTACTCATATAATTTGTTATTTTTAATATTTTGTGGTTCAGCAATTAATTTTATATAACAGAACAGTATTGATAAATTTTTTAACCTAGATTAAATGAATGCTTTTGCTTGATACTCTGTACCATTTAGCAAAACTCTAACACATCAGTACCTTTCTCTTTTGATAATCTTAAACGTTTGTGTAATTTACTCTAACTTGGTTTTCTATAGTTTAGTGAGCACCCACTTTTCTCAATAATTTTGCAGCTCTTTAAGATTGCACTCCTGCCAGGCAGTTCCCCTTGAGCTTCAGTTTGTGACATGTAGAGAGAACTGTAGAGATATTGTTTGGGGATAGATTTCCAGATGCACCTTTTCCTTTGCTATTGCTCTACGTACATAGAGCTAGTCCTATGAAATGCTGTGTGTGTCTTAATTTCAGTAGGTATTCACAGTGTGTTGCAGGCTGCTAGCAGACTCAAAAATACCTCCTAAGACTATGGATGGGGGAAGAAAACATCAGACTAGTCCAGAGCTTCTGTGACTTGTGTGTATGAGTCAAGTATATCAAAAGTAAAAAAGAAAAATACAGAGCTTTACAGGTAACACTACATTTTCCCCAGTTGCCTGAGTTGTCAATACTTCTTTATCCAATTATATTGTTTCCACTTACCTCAGTATGTCTGTAGAGATAAACTATACTTTCCTTGCTTATAGCAGTGATTACTTCTTCCCTTTAAAATGTTTGAAGTGGTCTACACCTTTCCAACATACAATCAGTGTGGATGCTTAATTTTATATTATTTCTTATCTGTATTGAATTAAAACAAAGTAAACATCTGAAAAATGCCAGCAATAACTTAAAAGATTGAAAGATTTATTTTAGCAACCACTGAAAAGCCATAAGGACCTTCATGAATCTGCTTAGCTTTCTGAGGGAAAATTACCTTGTTGTTTTCTTAGACGTGTTTCATCTAAAAGGTGCATGCTATGTGCCAGGAGTGGAGAATAGCTATAGTTCTTACGGTTAATTTTAAAACCCTGAGAGGGTTTTTGTTGTTGTTTATTTATTTTCCAAATGCCTGAAGAACTTTCTGTAGTCAGTCTGGGTATAAGACTGGGTACAGTCATTGGACTGAAAATGAGTTTTGATTATATATTGAAAGTATTGTTATGCTACAGGGATGGTGATTGTGCATTATTTGTTATACTATAAGAAAGGATCAATCTCAGCAATGAACTGATGAACAGGATAATTCAAGGAAGAATTGACATTGCTTGAGGCCAAAATGCTGAAATATTCTTCAACAGAATTATAAGAACATGAGAGAACTTCGGAGAATGAATAAAGGTCATTTGGTCCATCAAGACGTATTCTTTTTAGTAGTCTGTTTCCCCAAGGATGCTATCTAATTGTTTCTTGAATGACACTGGCACTTTTTGCCTCGACAATTTTGCCTGCAGGCTGTTCTAAGTATTTATTATTCTCTACATGAAAAGGTGCTTTCTGATATATGTGCTGAATTTATTTTTTAATTTCCAGTTATGTTCTCTTGTCCTATAATCTATGTTGGAATGGAAATAATAATTTGAGTTGACATTATCTGTGGCAGTTAAGACTTCATATGCTTCAAAAAAGACAGTTCTACTCTGTCTTTAAAATTAGATGCCCAGATTTATAATGTAAATAACCATGACTGCATATCAAATGGTGGCAGGGGTCTCCCTTAGAAGATTTCACATCAAAATCAGTCTTACTTCCCTAAATGTGCTTTGCTGGTGTTGCTGATGCTCTGTCCCCCATTGGCCAAAAATCTGTCTGATATAGAACATCTGATGACACTTGATGTCTTTTTTAACATCGGCTGAAGGGAAAACAAAAGCAAGATGTACTTTAAACTTTTTGCAACAGGCAGCAAAGTGAGAGGCAATAGCTAGGGACATATCAATAAAAGTTCGCTAACTCCTCCTTTGTACTTTTTTCAAAACACTTCAGTCTTACTTCAGTTCTGGATAATTTAAAAAAATAAATCAGATTGTCTACACTACCTAACTTTTAACAGCATCGGACCAGGATTACTGCCCTCAAAGCACGGGTGCCTAACCTTCCTGAGTCTTTAAGGTTTCTGCCCAGGACTGGCCAGGCAGCCCAAGTGGCTGATTAGGCAAGTCAGTCACAGCCCTATTCCTGTTCTTTCTGTGTCAGGATCTAGAAAACCAGCTAAGGCAGTGTTTAGCTGTGCGTACCAGAAACTATGCTGAAGCAGCATCATAGTCGCCATGCCACGTTTCTTGTCTGCATGGAGACAGAGAAATCAAAAGGTTCTTGCTCTCCTACTGTTCCCCATCCAACCAGCGTGCCCAATTTCTGAGAAGCTTCTTTGAAGCTTCACATGGAAAATAGTGACAGAACACATATCATCTTAGATAGCTCATCTTTAGCAAACCTTACTAGCACTCTTCTTCCAGTAGCCAGGGTTTCGGATTACTTGACAGTCTACATTATCAACAACTCCACAAACATGAGAGCACCATGCTTTAATAGCTTATGAGCTACATGTGATTTATGAAAGAAAAATTGACCACCATCAGTTCAGCACTCAGATATTACTGTGTACAGGTTGGTGCAAAGCTTTATGGACATGCATAAGGTGCCTCCGCTCTGGCTCTGAGTCAGGATTTGCTTCCATAGACACTGACATTCCATGAAATATTTATAAGTCAATTCCTACTTCACATGGACAGAGTTGTATAAAAGGGGCAAACAGATGTCAAAATAGCCATAAAACATGTATTTATTTAGAGACTTATAAAATACCAAGCTTTAGGGAAGACTTTGACATGTCCAGAAATTATTTTTTAGAACAGAATGAACATTGTAACCCCTCATTTTCTGCTAGAAAATCAGCACTGGAATCAAGGTCTCCAATTAAAAAAAAAAAAATAAAATATATATATATATTAAAAAAACTCAAACAACCAGGACCAGTTTCCAGTCCTGAAGGAGATTTCCTTCCCTGACTATGAATGTTTGTTTTAACTAGTTTTCCAATGTGCTTTCAAGCCATTTCTGAATAACCATGGAAGTGGTTTCAGACATAAGCAGGATCAACTGAGACTCTCTTATCCATCATTTAACAAGAAGAACTTAATCATTCTAATTGTTCCAAATCATTGTTACATGGGGAGAACAGAGATCCATGAACTGGGCACATTTGTGCTATCTTCAGTGCCTAAATCATCCATTTAACCTAGAATGTTCTGCAATATTGCAAAGCATCCTTGTAATATACCAGGCATAAAATACTTGCCTTAACAGTTCAAGTTTTGCATACCAGTGCCTATTTCTGATCATGGAAATCTGGTCTTACTTCAGTTCCCAGTAATGAATATGAACCTGGGCCATAGTTCATGAGTAGATATACCATCTCTCAGGAGCAGTTAAGTTATATTGCCTGATGTACAATTACCATTTAACAATATCAACTCTGCTTTATATGAACTGAATTGTGGACAATCGGGTCTTCTTATGCACGTTCTGGTCAGGTGGACTCAATTACTGGTGACACCACTGGAGTTGAAAGAGTGGAAAACATTAAGTTTAGTCTCTTGTTCATTGCTGACATGTGATTTGACATTACACTTCTAATGGTCTGGACTTCTCCATTGCAGTTTATAATAATGGTACTTTTGGTAATCACTTCTGACAGTACTCCTGGTGCAAAGGGTCGGTTTTCAACCACCACCTTCTGGGAGCTCTCAAATTTGTCTCCACTGATTCAGCTCTGTCAGGGAGAGCATTTCAGGGGCACTAATAAAGACAGGGCTAGGTTGCTGCTGGTCAGAAATGGTCTGTACAATAAACTAATTATAAATGATAATAGCATTGACTGTTTAGTTTACACTGGCATCATAGGAGGCCTGTGCTTGATTGGAAAACACATTCTAGTGTAAACTTAAGGTGGATAATGGGTAACCCTAACCACTGTCTTGAGATTAACTGAGAAGTTGAGTTGCCCCATACAATCTTCTTACTGCATCCATGCTAAGACCTAGGTAGGCACAAGGGCAAGGTAACCTACAGATATCTTGCCAGCTATCTTGCCGGAGCTTTCTCAGTGAAAGCACTGTCATTAGGTGTAACACTTAAAACTGGTGTAAAAAAAGAGGAGGGTAGGGGTAGGAGGAGAAAAATTGAATAATAAAGAATATTCAACTTCCAGTTTTAAACTTGAAAATAATGTGAAATAAAAAAATCCCTTTTTTTTCCTAGTTTCCTCTTACCAACTAGTGAAATTCACTGAAACTAACTGCATAAATTTCATTACTGTTGCAAGAAAGGAAAAAAAAAATTCATATGAATTATGAAAAATATAGAATGAATGTAACTGTGTGGGGAACTCCAGCAGAGATAAAATAATATGACTTCTAACCTCCTTATTTTCTTTTAATAAACTTCAGGTTAGCAAAGACTGTTTTATATTTAAAAAAAAAAATGTATGTAGTTGATTTTGTTTAAGCTCTAAATTAGTATCACAGCATAAGAGACACTTGGTTTTAGCTCATATCTGTATTTTCAAAGGACCTGTATATCTTACCTAGGAGAGAGTAACTGAATTTGAGTAAATCAATGTGTCTCATATATCTAGAGGCCACCTTTTAACTGAATATGCATTCTGTTTCACCATATTAGCAAGGCTTGCTTTCACAGGTGTAAAACAAGGTCAGTTATGCTAATCAAACCAGAAATTACTCCCCTGTGAAGACCAAAATATTGCTAGAAGCAAAGAAATCGATAAGATTTAGCCAGAAATGGAATATGGCATTTTTGCTGCAACCTGAAATGATGTGTTTATCTTAGCTGTTCTTCTTGAAGTCTGAATATTTAGAGTTCCTTAATTCACTTAAATGCAATTCTTTATTTTCTTAAATATAACCTTTTTTTGAGCTAAACTTAAAAAGAAGGTGCTATTTCAAAATAAGATTATTTTTTAATTTTTTCAAGAGTGTTAATTCTAATTTTACAATTTTTAATTGCTACTTTGTTTTATGAAATACAGTTATGCTCAATGCATCACAAAGATTTGTAACAAGTTACCTAACTTAACATTATTGTTTAATTTTGTATCCTTTTACCTTCAGGTAAATTGGTACAACTAGTGCAGATTTCAGTTTGCCTAAAATAATTTTCTCTGCTGGATGGAGCAGATTATTACAAGGTAATTTAATATATATGTGGAAAGTGGGGAAAAGTTGTTTACAGGAAATGTATTTGTTAACCCTGTGATAATTGCCTACAGTGTTTTGAAGATATAAACATAAATATGCTATATGAATTTATGCATGAATTTCATCTAAGAATATCTCAGACTTGTCCTAATAACTAGCAATACATTTTCTAAAGCAAATTGTTATCTGGGAGTAAATTGCATGTTGGCTTCATACTTCTTCCTGCAGTCACTAGTATATCACTAGCTGCTCTTTCTTCTTTCTGCTTTTCCCTTTTTGAGCAAACACATTTAACAGCTGTGGAAACAAACAGGGCATACTTGGCAAAAGTAGGGACCAGATGCCAAACTCTGCAATGCTTGTTCTAGCAGCAGCGTGCGGGTCTGTTGCTAACTCCTTGGTGTCACCTCTGCTGGCTCCTTTTTCAGTTCGCTACTGGCAGGCAACAGAGGTGCATCTGGAGATGCTGTCAGGGTCATGCAGCTGTGGGGCTCTCTTGGCTCCTGTGTCCATATTTCTCTTTTATATTTAAATGTTATTTTTGCATGCAATAACATTAATTACTTGAATGTAACTAATATTTCTTTCAATTTTCATGGAGATGGGGGAGAAAATAACTTTGTTTTCTGTATTGGTAAGTGGAAGTTTTCTCTGATTAATTATGGTCTTCAGTTTGGGGGAGATTTGGTTCCTCTTTAATGGGGTGCAAAAATATCAGCTAACACCTGGCTGGCACTTCTGATGCACTCTGAGAATCTGAGGTGTTTTGGTTAGACTGGGCCTGGCTGTGATATGGGAGGACATCAGTGTGTGGGGAAAGAAGAGGGGTGGGGAAAGAGAGCTCTGCTGTGGCCTTGTTCACCATTGGTTTTGCTTGAAATTACAAGTCACCCTAGAGAGGTATGGAGAGCAGCTAAGTCCAAATGCTATTAATAGCCTGTAAAATAAATCTAGCATCCCAGAGAAAGCGAGAAAAGGAAAGAGAAAGCTGAAGGGAGAAGAATACGTTATCCCAGCTGAAGCGTGCTGGGGCACGTATCCTTGGTAAAGGCTGGACTCTAAACTCAGATCATGCTGCTATATGCTTCCTCATTTATAATCTCATATAAATGGAAATTTACATCTTTATGGTTGCAGTATCCTGCTATAATTTGCTACTGTTATATACTAGGTTTTCATAGAATCATAAAATATCCTCAGTTGGAAGGGACCCATAAGGATCATTGAGTCCAACTCCCGGCTCCAAACAGGACCAGCCAAATCAGAGCATGTGACTGAAGGCATTATCCAGATGCTTCTTGAACTCAGTCAAGCTCGGTGCTGTGACCACTTCCCTGGGGAGCCTGTTCCAGTGCCCAGCCACCCTCTCAGTGAAGAGCCTTTTCCTAATATCCAACCTAAACCTCCCCCATCACAGCTTCATGCCGTTCCCTCGGGTTCTGTCACTGGTCACCAGAGGGAGGAGATCAGCGCCTGCCCCTTTGCTCCCCCTCGTGAGGAAGCTGTAGGCTGCGATGAGGTCTCCCCTCAGTCCCCTCTTCTCTAGGGTGAGCAAACCAAGGGACTTCAGCCTCTCTTCATACGCCTTCCCCTCTCGACCCTTCACCATCTTTGTTGCCCTCCTTTGGACACTCTCCAACAGTTTTATGTCCTTTTTGTACTGTAGCACCCAAAACTGCACGCAGTACTCGAGGTGAGACCGCACCAGCGTGCCATAGAGTGGGATAATCCCTTCCCTAGACCGGCCAGCAATGCCGTGCTTGATGCACCCCAGGATATGGTTGACCTTCCTGGCAGCCTGGGCACACTGTTGACTCATGTTAAACTTGCTGTCGACCAAGACCCCCAAGTCCCTTTCAGCATGCCTGGTCTCCAGCATCTCATCGCCCAGTCTGTAGGTATAGCCAGGGTTGCCCCTTCCCAGGTGCAGAATCCAGCACTTGCCCTTGGTAAACCTCATGTGGTTGGTGATTGCCCAGTTCTCCAATCTGTCCAGATCTCTCTGCAAGGCCTCTCCACCCTCAATGAAATCAACAGCTCCTCCCAATTTGGTGTCATCTGCAAACTTGCTTATAACACCTTCTAGTCCTACATTCAAGTCATTTATGAAAACATTAGAAAGAACTGGCCCTAAAATTGAGCCCTAGGGAACCCCACTAGTGACTGGCCGCCAGCCTGACGTAACCCCGTTTACCATAACTCTTTGGGCTCGACCCATCAGCCAGTCGCTCACCCATCGCACTATGTTTTTGTCAAGCTGTATGCTGGACATTTTGTCCAGAAGGATACTGTGAGAGACTGTATTGAAAGCTTTACTGAAATCTAAAAATATGACATCAACTGGCTTGCCTTGGTCAACTAGATGGGTGACCTTGTCGTAAAAGGAAACTAAGTTTGTTAAACAGGCTCTTCCTCTCACGAACCCGTGTTCGCTGTGACCAATGACTGTGTTGTCCTTCAGGTGTTTTTTGATAACTCCCAACATAATTTTCTCCATAATTTTACCAGGCACTGAAGTGAGACTGACAGGCCTGTAATTACCAGGGTCGTCTTTCTTTTCCTTCTTGAAGATTGGAACAACATTTGCCAGCTTCCAGTCAACTGGGACCTCTCCAGATTCCCAAGACTGTTGACAAATAATTGAGAGAGGTCTCACAATGACATCAGCCAGCTCTCTGAGCACCCTGGGATGAATCCCATCTGGCCCCATGGACTTGTATGCATCCAGGTGGAGCAGCAAGTCCCGCACAATTTCGGGGTCAGCTGGGAGTTTATCGTTACTGAAGTCACAGCCCTCCAACTCGGGGCAACTGGGGTCCCAGAGCCCATCATCAGTGTTGAAGACAGAGGCGAAGGCGGCATTAAACTAATCTCTGCTTTATCTATGTCCCTGTTTTTAAAGTGACCATTCTTGTCGAGTAACAAGCCAATATTGTCTCTGGTCCTCCTTTTGTTATTAACGTACTTAAAAAGCCCCCTTTTTATTGTTGCCCACAGTACTGGCCAGTTTCAACTCTAACTGAGCTTTGGCCGCACAAATTTTCTCCCCACAAAGGCAAGCAGCATCCCTGTAGTCCTCCCTTGTTGCCTGACCCTGCTTCCAGCGGGCATACACTTTCTTTTTCTGCCTAAGTTCTAGAAGATGATTCCTGTTCAGCCAAGCTGGCCTTCTGTCCAGCCTGCTTGACTTGCGGCATTTTGAAATTGCCTGTTCCTGAGCTCTTAGGAGGCAGCCCTTAAAAAGTGACCAGTGCTGATGGACCCTGAAGCCTTCAAGAGCAGTTTCCCAGGGGACCTGACTGACTAGTTCCCTGAGCAGCCTGAAGTCTGCGCTCCTCATATCCAGGGTTGAAGTTTTGGTGTCAGTTTTCCTCCTATTGCCAAAGAAATTAAATTCTACCACTTCATGGTCACTATGGCCAAGACGGCCACCAATCGCCACTTTGCCCATGAGACCTTCTCTGTTCACGAGTAACAGATCTAGGAGGGCACCTTTCCGTGTCGGCTCCTTTAATAGCTTTACCAGGAAGTTGTCATCGAGGTGTTTCAGGAAACTCCTGGACCTGCTGGTATCAGCTGTGTGGTGTTCCCAGTTGACATCTGGCAAGTTGAAGTCCCCCATAAGGACAAGGGCAGTTGATTTAGAGGCCTCTCTTAGTTCCTTAAAGAATAATTCATCGGTGGCATCGTCCTGGCTGGGTGGTCTATAGTAGACTCCCACAACGACATCCCCCTTATTTGCTTGTCCCATTATCCTTACCCAGAGGCTCTCAACTGTGTTGTCACTGACTGACAGCTCTGTACAGTCCAGCCCCTCTGTTACATAGAGCGCTTCCCCCCCACCTCTCCTGCCCTGCCTGTCTCTGCTGAAGAGCCTGTGACCATCCATCACAGCACACCAGTCACAGGACTCTTCCCACCAGGTTTCACTTATGCCAATGATGTCATAGCACTGGGACTGAGCCAAAGCTTCTAGCTCTTCTTGCTTGTTCCTCATGCTACGTGCATTAGTATAGAAGCATTTCAGATGTGCTTCCACATACCCAGCACCTTGTGGAGCAGTGTTATTTGGATGGTAATAATCCTTCTCTGACCAGTGTTTATTTTCTGACTGAAAGCTGCTTCTTGTTCCAGAAGTTTCTTTTTTCAGAGTTCATGGAGTATTACTCTTTTGCTTGCAAATTAGCTTTTTACAGTTAATCCATGCTGTGCTGTAGGTATTTAACTTTCTGCCCACACCATCAACCATCAGTGGCAGTCTGGACTTCACCAAGACGTCAGGCTCCCAAACTGCTGAATCCACTACTGACACATGAACAGATACAAAATTATATGGCTCTCCTGAGTTGGGGTGGTGGTAGTAGGTTCTGCCTACCATCAGGCAGAAGCCTGAAACCATACCTTCCCTGCTGGTTTAGAATAAATTGGGAACAAACCATGGGAAGAGACTGAACATACAGAGTGTGTGCTTCACGTGGATGAGGAGATGAGTTTATGTGCCGGGCAGTGAAAGGATCCAACAGAAAAAAGGCATGTAGCACTGGTTTTGAGGAGGTTGAATATGCAGTGGAAAGACAGGTAGCTGGCAACATGGAGGCTGCCATTGCAGAGGAAGCTGTGGACTCCTAGCCTTCACTTACCCTTCACACAGCAATCAAAAACCAGAAATTGGTGTGATTGCTGGTCCATACGTATCAGAAGGACTTAGCAGCAGCCCAAAGGTTTTGCATGTTTGTTTTCACCATGTCAATTTTCAGTGTTGTAACATTGCTTTTGGTTTTTAGTGAGAATGTGATTATTTTTCCAGATGAAATTGTTTGAATTGTCAATTTTCTTAAAAAGCAGCACCCCTTAAAATCAGAAATGAAAATGCTGTTGCTTCACAGCTAGCTTTGATGTATGTTAATGTTCTAACTTTCCCTTATAAAGCAGCCAGAGTTAACATTGTTCTTTTCAGTAGATATTTGTAGTCATTCAAATGACTTATTATGCGTAACATTTTTTTCTTATAGCCAGACAGTATAATACGAATTTACTTAAGCAGCACAATTTTGTAATGCATTGTTGAAGGTTTTAGACTATTCTGCATATTTTTCCTATAAAGGGAAGGCACATGATTTTCACGGAGTGTTTATGACATGCATCAGCAAGCTACTAAAAAGCAAAGAAGTGAGATGCTGTACAACTTAATATGTCTATTTGTTATCATTTTAGTAGTATTAAAATAAGTGTTGATTTACAGTGCATTTGGAACTAGGTTAGATCTATAACTTTTTTCCTGCACTGGGGTAATGAATGAAGGGACCAAGTTGTCTGGGAGATACAAACTTATTCAAGTCTGGATGATTAAAAAACTAACAAACAAAATACCACCTTCCTATTTTTCTAAACTCCAAAGCTGTGATGGATAATCAAAACAATATTCAAAGTATATTAATATATAACTTTTCCTTAATATTATTTATTATATGCTATAAAAACTTACCCTTTCTAAGGCCTTGCTTCAGAACAGAAAAGAAGATTGCATATAATTAAATGAGAAAAGCCCTCTGCCTCAAATAATAGAGAATATACCTGGTAGACATCTCAAGAGATCCTGTCATCCATTCCCCCCTCCCAAGCCATGATCAGCTACACCCAGATAAATTAGGATAAAAGAAACTAGTGGATTCAGCATCTGTCTTCCTCATGGCTTTCCCTCAGTGAAACAAATAAGTCTTGCTTTTACTCATGCATCAAATATGATAAAATTTTTGTGAGATGAGGTAAAGAGATTGAAAAAATATATCTGTGCTTGCTGCTTAGTTACCAACTGAAGAGACATAATTGTCAATAGGCCACATTTTAGCATGTTTTTTGGGAAATTTTTTCATCAAGTTTAATGACATTCAGGCATGGGGACTGAGCAACAAGAGGAATGTTCTTGCACATATAAAGATATAGATAATATCTGCCCTGGCAATTTTACAATGAAAATAGACCTGGCATATGTAATGTAGGGGAGAAGGATGTACTGCACACATAGTGCAGTGCACTACATGTAGTGTAATAATTCGGAGAGCAGAAATTGGAAAAGTAAGGAAATGGGAAATGAAAAGGGGGAAATGAAAATAAGAAGTGGACAAAAAGGGAAGTGAGAAGGTTAAGTGAGTCCAAGATGGGGATGAGGTCTGGCCAGTAGAATTTAAAATCGGGTTGAAGCCAGTCAGCAAAGGACTGAATCAAATCAAAATGGTTTTAGAAAACATTCTTTCAAAACTAATCAGTGGACATGGTACTAAATAGCATGCTGTATAACTTAGAAGAACGTACAAATCCTCCACAACTTGCTCTATAAGAAATACTAAGTTGTAGTGAGGAATCATTTTAAAATAGAGAGAAATGCATCCCAAACACAGTCTTCAAATTAATGTTGTTTCACAGTACTTCTAAGCATGCTTGCCCATATTAGGAGTACTTCTGTTGTGATGATACAGTTTGTATTATGATTTCAGAGAAATAGATTTTTAAAAGGAAAATTTAACAAGGTAGGTAAAATTACATTTTCAGGAAAAATATTAAATAACTAGAAAATGGATAGTTCTCACGCAGCTTCATGAACTGTCAAGATGAAGTGTCCGTACATATGATAATAATTAATTAAAATTGTCTATACTTCAACACTGGTTTTTGTCAAAGTAAATAGAAAATATCTTAGTCATCACTGAAAGGTATATAGCAATCATAAACCAGTACACAGCTATATAATTTGTATACCTTGCTTTTTGTGTGTGATCTGGAACATTCTTTTTAAAAGTGTTCATATTTCAGTGAATAATACTGGTTGGTTTCATAATTAATATATTCTTTATGAAATTTATTTTAATAGTTTTCTTCATAAGACACAGAATAGAGAATTCTTTCTGTTTGATTGCCAATCCTCTACAAAGTGAACTGTTAATCTGAGTGGGCTGAAGAATCAGCATGTACGATTGGGACTTTACAGTACTGTGACACATGCAATGGAAAAAGTGATTGCAGTTCTGAAGATGTTATTAGTCCTAAAGGCATACAGATTTTAATTCAGCTTTGAAAATATATTTTCATTCTTTGAGAGTTCAAGGCTTGTGTTCAGCTTTTTATAATTGTAGTTGCAACAGTGAACTTCAGGATTTGTACATCAGATTTTTTTTCATAATTCAAAAAGTTACACAATGAATGATAAACACGTATTTACCCATGATGAACAGAATCTACAAGCATTTTAGGAAATATGTTTCAAATATGAAATGTGCTGAAACTGCAGTACAGCAGTGTCCTCTATGTGTAAATTGATCATTTGTATACAAACTTATTAATGATTGTGTAGCCGCTGAGTTGTGTATGTCAGCAAACATTTTGAAGATAGGGATAAAAATAAAGAGATATTTATTGTAAAGTTCTCAGCATTTGTTGTTATGACAATAAACCTGTACACCATGGTAAACAGTCATACAGCAATTTGCAAATAGGAATGATTGAAATTACTGAATGGGTGAGAATTGTACACTAAGGAATGCAAACCAGAAGAGCAGATGGGTTGGATGTGAAGCCAGTCATATTTAAGAACTGAGAGCAATTAAAAAAAAAATAATCTCAGAAACTGTCTAATTATGATACAGAAATGAAGAGCAAAACTCATAACAAAACTATAGGGCTGACAACTTCCATAGCTATGAATGGAAAGATGCAAAAATGTGAAATGTAATCTTATTAAGCATTTTTTTAGTAAGTCAGTGTAATAAAGTCTCTGGTTTTGGAATCAAGATTCGTACCTAGGTGGAATGGACAGCAGTTGGACAAAGACTTTAATTTTAAGTGATTGCTATGTGTATCTTCTCTACAAAAATTGTCGGCAGATTAAGATATGAGATTATTGCTTAAATCACTGTTATTATTTGCTTTAAGTGGAACTGCATCTGTACAAAGAAGAATGTTGTAGAGTGGCTATACAGTCAGTCTCGTGTACTCTTTAAATAGATTGCTATAGCACCCTACATCCCAGTTACAGACCTCCTGTGGTCTGTCATAGGAGCTCTGCCTTCTGCTACTCCAAGTTAACAATTTGGGACCCGTGCATTACACTCCAGTGACAGTTCTTCCAGCTGGTCATGTCCTCTTGTCATGTATTTTGTCCCTTTGAGTAAGAATGTGTCAGGTTATGCTTCCTCTCTAACCTGTCTGCTAGCTATTCTTCCATATGATTGCTGTAGAAGCAAAAAATAATGCAATCAAATATGTATATGCATACAAATACTGTTTTCAAATTTCACAGCAGATTTTTTTTTGATGCTTATGTAAAGCATCTGTGTAAAAAGAGAGTGGTAAAAATATTCTTTCATTTACATCACTTATCATTTTGGCAATAATTTATTTTTTTTTACAGAAACCCTACTTGTGATCTCACAGTATCTTCTGCAGTCAACATATAAAACACATAGCACTAATGATGTCTGATTTCCTAGGTATTTTGTCTTGTAGTAGGATTCTCTTCTGCCTGGAAAAGTGAGAATTCCAACTAGGGTTTTTTTTTTGTGTGGGCAAAGGCATTCTTAATGTTTCATTCAGATCTTGGTTCTTTATACCAAGTCAGAAATGAGTATATTCTGCAGTCTTTTGCTTTTCAGGAGGCACTAATTTTCCTTCACTGTTTTAGTGAAAACAGCAGATCTGGGAGATCTGTTCTGCTCTCTCAAATCTGGTTAAAGTCAGCCAAAAAGCTCAAAATTAAGAGTGAGAGATCAAAGGATGAACAGACCCTTGTAGGTCCCAAAGGTGAGAAAAATAAATACAAACATCTTCATCAAACCAAGCTTGTTTTTGTAGAAAATCAAGCTAAAAAAAATGTTCATTCAATGGTGTAAGTTACTGTTCATCTCTGTAGAGATATTTAGAATGTCATTTTGCTTAATGTGAAGTAAATCACGCCTCACAGTCCTTCAGTTTTACAAAGTAATGGCAATTAAGCGTTGAAGACTTTGGTGTGACTTCTGGTTACCATCACTGGTGAGCTGGTTGTGGTAAATATCTGGGATTTGGGGAGGGGGGAGGGATGACTAAACAATACAGTTAATTCAAAGAGACACTTCTTCCAGAAAATCATGCAACCTCTGTTATCCAAGAAACATCTTCATGATCACAGTAGTCTGCACTGGCCCTTATGGTGAACAGCTGACTGTAACCCATGTTACTTATCATTCGGGGCCAGTTTTTTTTCTTTTAAGGGTATGATATGACACAGGTAATGTGCTAAATGACATTTCTCTTTCAGAATCCTGCAGTGAAAGTATATTCTTACACATGTGAGAGTGATGTGGTAGAAAATTGCAGGGGAAATTTTAGTCATTGCAATAGTGTCCAGTGTTAGAATAGTAAATTGATGCATCCTGAATATAGTCAGTGAGAGCGTTTTTCATTTTCTGTTTCCCAATGTATTGGATTTGCATGGCAAGGTTTTGGTAGCAGGGGGTCTACAAGGGTGGCTTCTGCGAGAAGGTGCCAGAAGCTTCCCCCATAGATAAAGCCAATGCCAGCCAGCTCCAAGATGGGCCCGCTGCTGGCCAAGGCTGAGCCCATCAGCGACAGTGGTAGTTCCTCTGTGATAACATAGTTAAGGAGAAAAACACTAGGAGCAATTGTAGCCAGAGAGAGGAGTGAGAATATGTGAGAGGAACAACTCTGCAGACACCAAGGTCAGTAAAGAAGGAGGAGGAGGAGGAGGTGCTCCAGGCACCGGAGCAGAGATTCCCCTGCAGCCTGTGGTGAAGATCATAGTGAGGCAGGCTGTCCCCCTGCAGCCCATGGAGGATGATGGGGAGCAGAGATTCAACCTTCAGCCTGTGGAGGACCCAATGCTGGAGCAGGTGGATGCACCTGGAGGAGGCTGAGACCCCATGGGAAGCCCACGCTGGAGCAGGTTCCTGGCAGGACCTGTGGCCCCATGGAGGGAGGATCCCACGCCGGAGCAGGTTTGCGGGCAGGACTTGTGACCTTGGGGGGGACCCACGCTGGAGCAGTTTGCTCCTGAAGGTCTGCACCCCGTGGAGGAGACTCACGTTGGAGCAGTTCATGAAGAACTGCAGCCCCTGGGAAGGACTCATGTTGGAGAAGTTGATGGAGGACTGTCTTCTGTGGGATGGACCCCATGCTGGAGCAGGGGAAGAGTGTGAGGAGTCCTCCTCCTCAGGAGGAAGAAGCGGCAGAGACAACGTGTGATGAACTGACTGCGATCCCCATTCCCCATCCTCCTGTGCTGCTTGGGAGGAGAAGGTAGAGGGTCTGGGAGTGAAGTTAGGCCTGGGAAGAAGGGAGAGGAGGAAGGAAGGTATTTTTAAGATTTGGGTTTACTTCTCATTACTTTGCTCTGATTTGATTGGTAATAAGCTAAATTAATTTTCCTGAGTTGAGTCTCTTTTGCCTGTGATGGCAGCTGGTGAGTGATCTCTCCCTGTCCTTAACTTGACCCAGGAGTCTTTTGTTGTATTTTCTCTCCCCTGTGCAGCTGAGGAGGGGAGTGATTGAGCGGCCTTGGTGGGCACCTGGCCTCCAGCCAGGGTCAACCCACCACAGTCCTTTTTTGGTGCCCAACGTGGGGCTCGAACCCACAACACTGACGTTAACAGCCTGATGCTCTACCGACTGAACTACCCATATTCATTTTGTATTCACCACAGTGAGGCAAGTGCGCGATACCTGGTCTACTATGCATGACCTTGGAGTAATGTGGTCCATAATCCCATGTCTGTCTTCTGCCTTACGTTTATTAAAATTGTTCATATTAATCACCAACTGGAATTTCAGGTGGATGCAATGACTGCTGCTCCTAGAAAACTACACAAGGAAAACAGAAGCTCTGATGTAATGAACTGGCATTTTGATAACTTTGGGGCAGTGTGAACAGCTACTGAAAGTACCTGATAGAAATGCAGAGATTTTTGAGAGACTCCATAAAGTAAAAGAGAAGTTGTTAGGACAGTATCACCTTGGGCTCAAATGAGGGAGGGAGGAAAAACAGTCAGTGAAGATTACCATTAGAGGCCAAGACTATATGATTTATATGACTTTTATATTAGTTTTAATGGCGATCAGTGGAAATGTTTCAAACTAATGTCTGAAAGTAGGTCTGTGTGGTAAGCAGTAATAAACTAGTTAGTACGGTACTGGGATAAGTAGACAGCAACTGAAAAATTTAGGAAGGGTTAGTCAATTTCCAACAAATAGAAAAAAGCAGCTGTCAAGTCTTATTTAAAATTCTGATCACAACAATAGACATGTTACTTTTGGATACATTTAAAATATTGGCCAAAATTCTGTCGTGGGGTTGATGGGGAAAGTAGAAAATGTAGTCATTTGCAAATTAATATCACATAAAACATTTCTGTACACAGTATTGTGTGGCCCATTGGTTCTATTATTTGTCAGAGGGTGCAAGTCTATATGTTTTTGGACACCCTCTGTTACAGTTGTGCTTCTCCAAAGATATAGTAAAGCTGCAAAATGCAAAAATAACTCACTGAAAATTAACTGTTCTGGAGCACACAAAATGAGACATTGATACAGACATTTAAAGAAATGGATCTTTCTATAGTATCATATTTCTAAGCCACCTACTGAAGACTGCTAGTGGATGCAATGACTGCTGCTCCTTTTTCAATTAGGAATTTGGGCTGAGATTCTTGCTGTTAATACATTCATACATAGAAAACACTGCTAGAACTGGTGAGATGTTTTTAGTTTTGGGTTTTGGGGGAGGGGTTGTTTTCGGGTTTTTTATAATGAGGTGTTTGATGGTTTGCAAAAGCATTAAACTAGAGCTGATCTTTTTTTTGTTTTAGGCCATTACTTCTACAGCATCCTGAAGTTAGTGACTGTACATAGCTTTTTTTCCTGTTGTGGTGGGTTGACCCTGGCTGAGGGCCAGGTGCCCACCAGAGCCGCTGTATCACTTCCCTCTTTCATTAGACAGGGGAGAAAAGGTACAATGAAAAAAAAACTTACGGGTCGAGATAAGGACAGGGAGAGATCATTCTCTAATTATCATCATGAGCAAAACAGACCGAACTTAGAGAGGGAATTCATCTTATTTATTACTAAGCAAAACAGAGTAGAGGAATGAGAAATAAAACCAAATCTTAAAAACACCTCCCCCCACCCCTCCCATCTTCCCGGGCTCAACTTCACTCCCGGCTTCAACCTCCGCCCCCCTCAGCGGCACAGGGGGACGGGGAGTGGGGGTTACGGTCAGTTCATCATGCGGTGTTTCTGCCGCTTCTTCATCCTCAGGGGGAGGACTCCTCTCATCGTTCCCCCGCTCCAGCATGGGGTCCCTCTCACGGGAGACAGTCCTTCACGGCCTTCTCCAACGTGAGTCTCCTCCACGGGGTGCAGACCTTCAGGAGCAAACTGCTCCAGCGTGGGTCCCCCACGGGGTCACAAGTCCTGTCAGCAAACCTGCTCTGGCGTGGGCTCCTCTCTCCACGGCTCCACAGGTCCTGCCAGGAGCTTGCTCCAGCGCGGGCTTCCCACGGGGTCACAGCCTCCTTCAGGTGTCTCCACCTGCTCCAGAATGGGGTCCTCCACGGGCTGCAGGTGGAATCTCTACACCCCCTCATCCTTCCTCCATGGGCTGCAGGGGGACAGCCTGCTTCACCATGGTCTTCACCACGGGCTGCAGGGGGATCTTGCTCCGGCGCCTGGAGCACCTCCTCCCCCTCCTTCTTCACTGACCTTGGTGTCTGCAGATGTTCTTACATCTTCTCACTCCTCTCTCTGGCTGCAAAAGCGCTCTCTGTAGCTGTTTTTGTCTTTCTTAACTATGTTATCACAGAGGCGCTGATTGGCTTGGCCTTGGCCAGCGGCGGGTCCGTCTTGGAGCCGGCTGGCATTGGCTCTGTCAGACACAGGGGAAGCTTCTGGCAGCTTCTCACAGAAGCCACCCCTGTAGCCCCCCCGGTACCAAAACCTTGCCACACAAAACCAACACACCTATGCAGTATGAAAGGCAAATGAGAATAAGTGAAATAAAATGTGACCTGACCTTAAGGTAGCAAGTTTGTTTAAAACCAAAACCAAAACAAAACACCTACAAAAAATTACCTTCATGTCTTTCAAATTTTCCAAGGGCCTTTGCCCTTTTTCTCTTTCAACAGACATGGCAGCACCAAAGCTTGGAAATACAGTTTGTATTTTTGAAAAAGATGTACTGGTTTCAGCTTTTGCATCTTCCAATGACTTCTCTTTCAAAGTGTTTCAGAGTATCAGTTTGCTCTTCAGACTTTCAAATTGCAAAACCCAGCGGACTGGAGGTGGCATTGCTGGAGCTAGCGAGGATGTGGATAACCATCCCTGACTCTTTTGCACTCCCTTTTGGAGGAATTATTCAATAACCAGAGCTTTCAGGTGGGTCTGCCTACCCTTTCTCCTTACGGTGAGAATCCCCAGAACACAATGAGGGGTTTGAATCTCTAACGCTTTTAGTAGAAAATAAACAGTGACTTGGTAATGTTTTACACAGAGAAAATTTCGAGTGAGACAGACCTGTTTGGAATCCACTTTATTTTTATCTGTGCCTGCCCACTGTCCCTGTAGGACTGAGATGTTTTGCTCTCAGACCAGCAGTAATTTTTAGTAGCTTGGAGCTGTGGCATCCCTCTCCAGGCCCTTAAGAAACGTGTTGTTCCTTCCCTTAGCTCTGTGGTCTGGCTCATGAGTCTGTTCCCAGCACTGCTCTGTAGACCCCTACTCTCCATCTCTACCACTAACTCCCTGCTTTGCACACTTTCTTGGGCCCTCCAGAAGCTTGTCGCAGCCCTGCTTGATCAGTTGCTCCTAGGCAAGGAGACAAAGTCCTCCTTCCTCCAAGGGCTTTTACCTTCTTGGAATAATTTACCTCCTTGCTTTCAGCCTCTCATTTTTATCTGAACAACGAAGTAGCGTAGCTGGGAACAAACAAAACCGAAGGCTCACTTGTGGGAAGAAAGTTGCAAGCAGCCCCTCAGGTTGGGCGAATGATGGTGGTGCCCAGGCTCGCTGCTGGCGAACAAGGGTAAAGGACTGTTGCTTCCTATGTGAAGCCATGTAATGTTCAGGCACTAGCCAGCTCTGAGCTGAAAGGTTTTCTTTTAAACGTTGAGCTGCAAAATAAGGAAAATACGGAAACCTTGTAGTGCTAGAAATAGTGAAAATGCAGACAGATGATTGCTATAAGAAATCACTTTTGCTTTATGTCTTAATAACATTCAAGTTTATTTTATATGTATATGAGGAAAAAAAAAAGTCGAGTGCTTGACAACTAATTGGTATAAAATCACTTTTTCTTTCCTTTCTCAAACTTTATTAAAAATGTCTTTTACTTGCAAAAGAATGGGACACAATCAAGGTATTGGTAACTGATTGCTGCAAACTGTTACCATCTCAAAAAAAAAATATTTTGTGGACTTGTGGACTGGAAGTGGAAATTAACTGCACAGATCAAGAAGCTATGATCCAATCTGCACTCCTTGCCTATCAAGTTAGTGACAGCCTAAATTAGTTTAGAAGATTGGAAGTGTACTAGTGTGAAATACCTTTCCTATGTTGGTTGTTTTTTTTAGGTAACATGTACCAAGTATCACTTGAAGGTACTACCAGAGAAGGAGGGAGAGACTGAAAATATTTATAACAGAAATGTCAAGTTTGTCTAGGTTCCATTTTCGAAAACAACTTGCAAGTAATATTCATGAAACTTTGTACATCTTAATTTTAGATATTAATAAAAGGAGTTAAAATGTTTCCATCTTGGTGATCATCTCTAATTCAGCTCTATTCACCTCCTAGTTCCTTCTTACAATTTCTTGTTACAGTTGACAATTTTTGGAATGGATTGATGAAAATGGAGTCCTTTTGTTTTTATGTATTACTTAGTATCTCAGTTCTGTCTGCTTTACATAATGATATAAAAATGGTTTACAACTTCAGAAATGTCACTAAATCACAGTAAGTAAACAATGCAAAAGAAACTGGAAAAATGTTAGGAATTTTAAATAGCTGTTTTCACAGAGAGAAAATGGGGAAAAAAAAGTTGTGACATGACTTTCTACTGCAATGGTAAAGAATTGACATTGAGCATACAAATATTGTATTATGAACGCTTTCTTTTTAAGATTCTGGTCTGGAACACCTGGTCTTAAACATTTAGTAAACTGGAGTTAAACAGATGCCAAGAAATTAGGAAACATAGGAAACATGACTACCTCTAGATCACAAACATTTCTAGATCAAAATATGGACTATATTTTCAGAATCCTTGGAAATGAAATGTTGCCATCTATTAAGAGTTCTTTGCAACCCTTTAAAAGGCTGTAGTCCTTCAAAGGAATTGTATCCTTGGATGCTTGCCACTTCCTTTTCATTTGTTGTATGCTGTTCTTCTGAACACCTCAAAGTACCTTATAAATAATGAATTAAGCCTTGCAAAAAATTCTATCTTGTATAGACAGTATTGCAGCCAATTTGCCAGGGAGTAAAGGGAAATATAAAGAGAATGAACACTGTAGCTACTTTTCAAAGAGGCAGAAAAAAAGAAAAAAAGAAAAATTAGGAGTGGAACCATAACCACATGACAACTAACATTCTTTAGCTATCTTTTAGCCATCAAATAAGTAGCATTAACTCCTCCTCACCAAAAATAACCCCTTACCAATAACATTTGCTATGTACACATTCACATCCCAATCCATATTTTTATCTGTAAATTTACCTGGAAAAGTAAATGAATATTTGAGCATTCATTAAAATTCTTAAATGCTGTGCTTGTCTGTCATGCTCATTTTGCTTATTAGTTACTAAAACCTATGTGTGAATGGATTGATCTGTGAGCATCAGGTATGCGTTTGAGAGTGAGCAAACATTTTCTTTATTATTTTTATGTTTCAAATCTTACTTTTCTGAAGAGAGCGCTGAAATTGCAACAGATGATCTGGGTGCAAACAGTTGTTCTGATTGATTTTGAAAAAATTAAATCTCAGAACTTTTCTTTCAAGTGTTTCATGGACTGGAAGAAAACTTATGTTTGCATGTTAAAGAGTTTTAAAACAAGTTGACCATTTCTGTCCTTTTTTTTTTTTAATACTATGAGGCATCACTGATTGCTGTTTAATTATAAAAATAATTGAAATACTTACGGATAGTTCTGTGATTTTATTAAGCATATAATAATCATTCATAGGCTATGAGAAATTTCTGTTCTCATTTGTGAGCAAATAACAGACCTTAGTGAGGTTTTTGCATTTATATTGGAGGGCCTTATCTAAAACAGTTGGATTTTTTCTCATTGAAGTTATTGCATGAGTCCTTGAAAGAGGACTCTTGAAAACAAACCAGTAGGATGAACTCTGCCTATTCAGTGATTAATACATTAGGTCCTGGCTTTGTCTCAAATTGAAGATCATCATAATTTAGGCACCATCTTTGTTACTTTGCTCTGAGACTTTCCTATTGTGAAAGTAGTGCTAAGCAGCGCTCTTAAAATGTTTTATTTGCATTTCAATCAAAACCACTGTTCTTTATCCTGGATGTTAACTTCTGCTTCTAATGTAAAAGCAGGAACACCACTTATCTTCTTTGTACTGCATGGCTCCTGGTCAGAGACAAGGTATGAAGCTAGATGCAAACACTGGTCCACCCCATGGATTTTCTGCCATTCAGTGTTTCTAAGCCCTGCTTTTGGTCCTTTGCATGCACACTGGTAACATATGATTTGCCGTACTGTGTACTGCTTGGGATTTAGCGTTGTGTTCGTCAAGTTAGACACTAAGCAAAGAGCTAAATCCTCAGAGTGCTCAGCTAGAAGGGAGTTGTGTGTGTCATTACAAGCAGGAGCCAACAAACCCTTTCACATATCTTACTATGTCACATTTATGAAATGCAAATAAATAAATAAATCAGTCTCCAGTTAGTGCAGAACCACTGTAGGATCTGATTTGGCACAGTGAGTGGAGTTTATGCCATTAAGTTTAAAAGGCCCAGGCCTGGGTCCTAAGAATTTTTTAAGATATTCTAGGTTTTATTTTTTTAATCCCTCTGTTGTTTGCAGGCATATTCTTAATCTTGATGTGCAAGCCTTGGAGAAATAAAGTTTATTAATGGTACCCAAAAAGCCCCCTTTAAAACTGCAAAATCCTGTTTTCGCGCTGAGTACTATAGTACCCTTAAAAGCTACTACTTTGAACAGATAAAATTAGGTCAATTTCTATTAGAAAGCTCTTGATCTTCCTTTTGTATCCTCTGTTTCTATCCTGACAGGTCAAAAGATATCAGTCTTAGACTTGTCACAGGTGCTGGATTGCATATTGCCATTTCTGGGCTTCAGGCCAGTGTAAATTTCAAAGTAAAGGGAAAAGTGAATGTTTTTCAGGCAGCCTGGATGCTGTGGTGGTTCTTTTTGTTTATTCTCTAATTTTATTAATTTTTTGCTGTTTAAGTTATTCACATGCCTGTTAGTGGTGGAGGAAATTCTGGAAGACTTCAGGTAAAGTAGAAAAGTGTATGTAATATTCAGTTTATCCCTTAGCAGTGATTTATAAATCATTGGTACCAGGAACACATAGTTCATGAATTAATATCTGTATGCACTGAACTGATTGAACAGCAAAACCAAATTATTATTTTTTTAGTTTATTTCCTGCATTGTCTCACCTGTGCCAATTGTCCTTAAAAAACTTGCGTTTATTTCCTCTCTGCTTTACCTAAAGGAAGACAGAGGATACTAATGTTTTCTCTTCTTCTTCTACTACTTGTATTACTCAAATGCACTCTGTCTCCCATGTGTATTTAGCTTTTTTACTAGATGATGATATTTTTTGCCAAATTTGACTTCATCAAATAATTTAAATGATTAAATCAAAATAATTAAAGAAATACTTTTTGTGTGTATGTGCATGCATATGTATTATGTGCTTTTGTTATGTTTTATTAGATAGATGGGGGACATCCAGGACAGTTTACCACTCTCTTCCTCCAGTTATGCATAATTTTTGAAACAGAAAAATGAAATTTTATTTCATTACTGTCTAGATTATTTTTATCAAAATACCTGAATATCTGAATTTCAACCCTAATATCTTATAATTAGAGAATAAAAAAAATCACAGTTTGCACACATATTTACAGAGATTTTAGGGTGGGGGAGGGAGGAGGGTTTTTCCAACTAGTAGAATAGTAGATATTTGAAAGCTGGAATTCCACATCAGTGTAGCTTCCATTGCTCTGGTTTTGGAGGAAGCTAATATTGACTAGGCAATTGGTGCTGTTTAAAAATCTCATCGAGTGTATTTTTCTCTAAAACATTTACTATTCACTCTGAATATTCTACCTCTAGATTCTATTTATGTTTCATCCTGGTTTTTGGCTAGGACAGAGTTAATTTTCACAAGAAGCTGGGAGGGGACACAGCCAGGACAGGTGACCTAAACTAGCCAAAGGGATATTCCATACTATATGATGTCATGCTCAGCATATAAAGGGGGCTGACCAGGGAGGAGGAGCCACTGCTCAGGATGGGCTGGGCATCAGGTTGGGTGAGCAAATTGTATTGTGTATCACCCGCTTTGTATATTCTAAGTACTGTTGTTGTTATTTCCCTCTCCCTTTGCTGTCCCAGTAAACTGCCCTTATCTTTTAACTTTTTCTTCTGATTCTCCTCCCCATCCCACTGGGGGAGGGGGGTGGAGGAGTGAGCGAGCAGTCATGTGGTGTGCCCCCGCTGGGGCTAAACCACGACATGTTTAGATAACCACAATCTATAACAGATTTTCTGTCTTTTTCATGTAAGAGATTATTGAGTTACTGGACCAAGTGCAGTGTAATAAAGGCTGTTGTCTTCTTTGCACTTTGAGTCAAGCCCATAGCAAACTGTCTGCAAGCAAATTTTTGCAAATGTACCTAGACAACTTTTGTCATATTTTGGTAAACAGATCACTGTTTTCAGTGCTTTACATTGCATTTTTTTCTCCTCAAGATATAAAATAATGGTCCCATGAGGCAGATTCCCTTTGTTATACTTGTGTGTATATTTAAATTATTTTTATGACTCTGCTTCTAAAACACATTTTAGAATTATTTTTCTGTACATTTTTCCCTTGAAAAAAACATAATAGTTTATGATCACTTTTTTTTTTTTTATGATCAGTTTTTGGTAGCTGCAGGAAGAAGATATTTATTCCCATTCCATATAGAGTCAAGGGATATTAGGCACAAAAAGGTACCTAAAATTAAAATTTGAGCTGGTTTTGACTTAGAAAAAAATACATGTTAAGCAAGTTCTGATTTTTGATATTGTAATGATCTGAAATCAAAAATTAATTTTTCTGCTTCCCATAAGTCAAAACATTCATAACTTTCTCTTAACTTCAATTGTCAGTTTTAGCTTCCTGACAAAAGTTGTAGGGAACCTATAATGTGAAATAATTAAAAAGAATTAGGTGCTGCCCTCTGTTTATTACATAATTTCCTTCTCAAAACCTCTGGATGGTTTTTCTCAGACACATACCTGCTATGCTTTTGGTAGGTATTTCCATATGAGAAAAATATTTCTTGTTCAGTTATTTAGCACACAAACCAAATACTCAATAGGATGCATCATGGCAGGGAAGAGTGGCATGAAGATCCTCCTCTGTAGCTACCTTTAAATGTGAGTTATTCTCATTTCACACATCAGTGTAAGGAAACTAATGTCTTTTTTTCTCTGCTGAGACAGCATCACTGATGATGTATGGCAGTCGACCTGGGCTGGTGCAGAATGTTCATAGACAAGTATCACCTTCCCCTCCTCTTTCCTTGCAAAATGGAAGTGATTCACATTGAAATAACACTGCAGTAGGACAATTTGCCTGAGGCCTATAATAAAAAAATAATATTGAAATATTACTTAAAACATACAGTTACATTCGTGTTGTCTCCCTGTATTTCTCTTATTTGGCCATGTGGCCTGAACTTAGCTCGCTTAATATTTTTATCACAGTTTACATTTAATTTGGCGTACATGTTGCCAAACTACAGAGGGGATACCTCTCTGATTCCTCTGTGAGCTCAAAATTTAGTCAAGCCTTTGATGTGGATATCTTCTGGTTACGTTAGAGAATTCCACTTTGTCCCTTGGGGTTATCTAATGGAAAAGTTAGTGCAGAAGATGACCAGCATTCGACTTGCATTTCTAACTTACATTTCCAATAATACCCTAAAGCTTTAGCCGCTCCTTAATGTTCTGGCTCCTCCTCTTAGACTATTTTATTTTAGAGACTGGGCTGGTATTCTTCTGAATGCCTTAGATACAGGGGCATGCTCAGGGTTTGTGCTGCTTCAAGGGCAGCTGAAATACTTATCCTAGCTTTCCAGCTGAGATATGCACTGGTGCAAGGGAAGCCCCTTAGTGATGTGAAAACCGGTGAAGCTTTTCTCAGCTTATTTAAGATAGATGAAAAGTGCGTGGCAAGAGCACCATGGCTTGCTGGCAGCTCCTGAGAGTGTAGTGCGTCAACTAGACAGGGTTGGTGAGTGGTCAGAAGCTCACTGTAGCTTATTTTTTCCTCCTTAGCCTCCCAGAACTATGCATTCACTTCTAAGCCCCCCCTTTTTTTGGCTTGGATTTATTAATGAGACACCTATTTAAAGTTTTAAAGTCCTACAACCCTGAGCCATAATTTCTCTTGATGTCACTGGTAGTTACAGCCAGTTGTCTGACTACAGACCAGGATTTGCTGTCTGGGAAACAACACTTCTCAAACTACAGGATCAGTGCTTAATTTGTCTCTTATCCATCTGAAAGCCTTAAAGACAGAAATAGAATAGAAAAAATCAGACATATATAGTGTGGTTTATGTGTAATTTTGGGTTTATATAATTCCACATTCTATTTTTTATGTGTGTGTTTGCACACACAAGTGCACGGGTGTGCCCAAGCATGCATCAGTATTTCTGTATTCTCGTGCAAGAAAACCTACCAGCTTGGGCTCGCAAACCCATTAACCCATTATCCTTAGTTTTAGTGGGAGAACCTGATGATCCATTGCACCTTTGAGCACGTGTGTGTGCGTATGTCTATCTGTAGCGCTGGCTAGGGTTAGGCCAGGAGAAGGTGTGCTGCCTCCAGCACCTGTCTATGCATGTTGAGGGACAACCTCCTGGTGGGTCAGGCATTCCCACCTCCTAGCAGCTGTCATCCAGCTGTGTATTTGTCTTCCTTGTTCTGAAGAGTGCATTGTCTCACCATTTGTACTAAGACAGTAATCTTGCACAGAATCCATCTCAGAAACTGGTCATTCGCTGCTGAGTCATTCTTTACTTCATTTAATAAACTATGTTTTGTCATTAATATTTTTTCCTTTGTCAATCAATAGACAGTTCTTGAGAGGACACCTAATCTAGAGCCTCCAGTAGTGACTGCTTTTCAAGTGCAAGTCTCCTGGCTGTGTAAAGGATTCACCTCTAAGTCCTTCTCTCAGAAGGAACCTCAGGTTCTTTTGTTTCTTAAATTACCATAATTGTGTGTCTTGCAGTTGCAGTATTTTCATGCTAATGCCATAATTTTCTCCTTTCTTTTTTGGTTGGTTTGCTGAATTGGTTTCCAGGCCCTGTGAAGTGTTTCCAGTTAGATAAGCTGGGAGGTTTTTTTGTTGGTAATTTGGTTTGGGTTTGGTTTTTTTTCCTTCAGGTGCTAATATCAGGTGACAGCTGAACCAGTAGTTTTGGTGATAAATCTTTGTTCCAGTGTCATGCCCAATGGGATGCTAGTGGAAGCCTGGTGTTTAAATGACCATTAAGTGATAAGAATCTAAAGGAAGGACTTTCCAGTTTATAAAATTTGAGATAAGCCTATTTCTCCTTAACATCCACGATTAACACAAGTGTACTTTTCAGTTTTATTAATGTTTTTGAGACCTGAGTGAATTTATTTGGAGGATTTTATTGAAAGTGTATAAGATTTAGCCTCTTGCATGAGTATTTGCCTAGTAAAAATTAGGTAATGATGTTGAATTAATCTGTGTGGAAATAAAAAACTAGAAAAATAGTGCGATGTTTTCAGACTTGGCCCAGGTACAGCAGAAATATTTTCATTTTGTATCCAACTGCTTGGAGGGATTATTTAACTCAAATTGAGTAGTGCTAAAATCTCTTATCATAATTCATTACATAATAGGATTACCTTAGAAGAGAGCTAGATGGCACAGTTGGTCAATACAGTAGGATACATTTTTGGAGGTCTAGGCTTAAATCTGACCCTGGGACACAAATGCATCATGTTTGCTGGTCTAAATATAAATCCAAGTAGATGTTTGTTTATATTCCATACAATCTGGCATTACTTCATGCAGCTGGCAGCCGGCTCAGTAAAGACCCAAGACTCGACTAGCAGTTTTGGACAGAAGAACACTGGCACAGCTGTTTGGAGAACTTGATTTAGCACGTCTGAACTGTTCTTGGCTTTAGCCAATGGGGGTAGTTTTTCACTTCCCTGACTGCTAAAATTCATCAAATTCATGCAATAAATTAGTAGAAAACAAAGAACAATAATGCCACTGGAATTCATCTGAGGTACTGTGTCTAGTTGTTACTCCTAATTATAATTGGGATAGAAAAACTGGCTTAAATAAAATTTAGCAATAGAATCCTGTGTTGCAATATTCAAGTAGCTTAGTTATCCCTCAAAATTAGGAAATATGAAAGAATAAAGTTCCAATAACATCATTAACTTTGCAGCGTTGGGTATTACAGGCCTGTTCTTTGACTACTTTTTATCTTGTGTCTACACCACTGAAACTAGCAGGAAGTGCTCTGAATAAAGTTAGCAGCATTTTATGCAGGTATGAAGAAATGCATAAGATATAAGAAAATCATACTTTTGGTACTTGTATTCTGTGACATCTCCAATATATTAACTTATGCATTTAATGAAGAAGCGAAGAAGGAAAGGGCTTCTCTTTGTATGGCACAGTACAGGACAAATTTTTGTTGGGTAGCATGTTGCTCAGAGTGGCAGAAAGCCTGTTGTCACCTGGCAGTGTCCACACCATTGTGCCTTCCTGCTTCATGCTATCTGAGCTGGCCTCTCTTTCTGGAGTGTAATCGCTGTTGTATAGCTGTGAGGATCTGCCTCTTTTTATTGTTTTTTTCTAGAATTTCCAAAATTTGTCTTGTTTTAAAGTCCTGTTTGAACAGAAGGAACGGCTGAATGCAGTGATTGCAGAAGAATCAGTTCAGAGATTTTAGGACATAATCTATATAATGGTAATCAGTTGGGAGAACTTTGTGTTAGATACAGTCTAATTATATTTTATTTATCTGTTACTTCATTGCTAGTTATTTCTGAATTAAATTATGTGTATATTAAAATAAGGTACCTCATCTAGAATAAAACAATCATATAAGTAAAGAGAATAGTTGTGAGAAATATTGGAGTTTTTTTTCTGCTGAAATGCAAACTATTTTAATTCTTCCCTGTTGCCATACAACAGAAAATTTCTATGTGGTAACAGAATTCGTACAACAAAATTTCAATGCTTTATTGTGACACCATGCGGCATCTTCTGTGGGCTGATGTGGGAGCACTGTTTTTAGCAGATGCAGATTTAATGTCAAACTGACTAAAAAATTTTTGTTTCTTTGTGTTGTATCAGTTAAAATTTCTTGCCCTTCATTTCTAAAACAAAGGTTGCATTATCATTTCCTACAAGAAGAAATTCTAGTTTACATGTCCTTCTCAAAAGCAAAGCCAGCATATGGAAGCAAGGCAAACTCAAGCTACAGAGGAAGTTCAAATTCTTAATACTTTAGGAAATAAATTATTAGAACTGTTTACCAAGTAACAGATCAGATCTGTCATCACTCTGCAGTTTTCAAACAAAATAGGTAAAGGGAATGGAGAAGAGAAAAGGACTAAAATAGCATAGCTGGTTTCTGAGAATCTAAATGCAAAAAATAGAAACTTAGAGCCTCTCTAAGCATGAAATAATAAATATTTATTGTGCTAGAGGAAGAGCAACAGACTTAGTGTTACCTTATGGTAGGAGCACTTACCCAGGAGTGTGAGAAACACTCCTCCCCACTCTCAAATCAGAACACGGAGCTCTCCTTTGGCCTGGCCAGCCTTCAGCCCAGCTCAGGCTTTGAAAAGGACCTGCTCCCTCCATGACCTGGGTAAGGAGCAATGAGTCCTGGCTGGTTCTTACAGAATCATAGAATCACAGAATGGTTTGGGTTGGAAGGGACCTCAAAGACCATCTAGTTCCAACCCTCCTGCTGCGGCCAGTGACACCCTCCACTGGACCAGGTTGCCCAAAGCCCCATCCAACCTGGTCTTAAACACTTCCAGGGATGGGGCATCCACAACCTCTCTGGGCAACCTGTTCCAGTGCCTCACCACTCGAACAGTAAAGAATTTCTTCCTAACATCTAACCTAAATCGACCCTCCTTCAGCTGAAACCCATCACCCCTTGTCCTGTCACTACACTCCCTGATAAACAGTCCCTCTCCAGCTTTCCTGTAGGCCCCTTCAGGTACTGGAAGGCCGCAATTAGATCTCCCCGGAGCCTTCTCTTCTCCAGGCTGAACAACCCCAACTCTCTCAGCCTGTCCTCACAGGAGAGGTGCTCCAGCTTCCCAGACACCTAGAAAGAAAAAGCACCTAAATTCTTTTGACCTGTTTGCAGTACTTTCTACTGTCTAGTTGAGGAGGTTTTCTTTTTGTCTGCTGGGTTATGTGGCTTCTTTTCTGAAATTTTCTCTTCATACATTTTTAAAGGTCTGTTGATGTATATACTGTGAATAAGTCATTAATCCATGGAAATGTAAACTTTAAGTACTTTTGACATTTCCACCATGGATATCTTTCTAAAATATTTGCGTGAGCTCAGGCAGGAGGACTGTGTTTTCATTAAGTTTTCCAAGTAAAATTCTCTGGCCTGTAATATGTGGGTGAGATGATAGAGCCCTCTATCTTAAAAAAATAAATACATCCACAAATGTTGAAATATAGGCTGCAGAAAGATGGGTATGCCACATGTATGGCATATGTATTGGCAAAATCTAAGATTGCTGCTTTATAAAATTTGAAAATGCAAGTAATAAGCTCTAGAGTATCATTAGCTTTCACAGTTTCACACTTTCAGATACCATTAAATAGAAAACTTGGTGCATTGCACAAATCAAATACTATTAGATATAAAGGGTGGGGCTGAGTCTCTGTCATTGAAGAAGCCTCAGGTATTAATACTTCAAATTGGTTTAAGCACAAAATTTCAGCTACATCTGACAGCTCTTGTAGTCTTACTTCTGATGGCTACTACGAGGCAAGTCAAAAAATAGGAAAGTGTGTGTATATATATATGTATGTGTGTGTATATATAAATAAAAATCCAGAATGTCATACATTGTATCTGATCTTACTTTTACTCTATAATCTAATGCAGTGTATCCTATAATGACCTGAGTTGCTATGAATACAGAACTTATTAGCTGTGCCTAGGTGTCATTCAAACTTATTGATGCCCCTGGAAATCTTGAAATTCTGTAATATCAGTGAGAGTAAATTTATAAAGCAGCATGTTTTCTCAGAAGGACAAAACCCAAGTCATTTGAAATTTCTCACCATTAAGAAAGGAAACAATACAAAATTGAGCAGATTGAATTGTTTCTTATTACAGGGCAGTTCAAAGTGAATTGAATTTTCTAATGATTTTCAAACTTGATTTGAATGGAATCAGACATGTTCTTGCCATTAGGTTTTTAGAACTAGACCAAAGTTTTTAGAACTAGACCAAATATTTCAGGAAAAAAAAAGTTTTACCTAACAATGCTACCCTCTTTACAAGGGAAAAAAAAATCTGTATTCAAATGGAACATTCACTATTATGACTACGAAAGAGTGCACTTTACAAAATCTCTGTGTAAAATGAAATTCCCATTACTAGCTGAAGATTTACTGGTTAATTTATCAGAAAAGTATTATTTTTAAATGCACTTAAATCTAGATGACACGAAATACAAATTAAAAATGAAAATGTTACTGAGTTTAGTTCAGGTAATAGAAAAACCCTATTCCTAGGTATTTCCTGTAATGTATTGGACATCTTTATTATTAGGGCTTGGTTGTACCATTTAAGAGAAATATGAGTGGACATAATCACTCATTCAGAGCTATTCTTATTCAAAACTAGGCTGTAAACATGCACCTCTATCATGTTCTGTTATCATTATCTGTAAATTCAGTACAGACATGCATGTTTTGATTTCATTTTTTGCTGACTCTTTGAAAGCCTTGGAGAGGTGGTTAAAAAATTTTTTTCTTTATCTCTTTACAGAACCGTGTGTATGCGAATTCCTGGCCTGATGGATGCTCCTGACCACTGCTGAATTGAAAACATAGAAGAAAAATCTTTAGGGTGAATATCTTGGAAAATGTTTCACACAAGGTACAAAACTTCAAATCATAAAAGTACTATTGATGTTCTAAATTTAAATCAAGAGAAATCTCAAAATATGAAATGGTCTGCAAAACAACTTGCTTGTTACTCTAGATTGTACCACAAAGCAATGAAGCATAACCAGATTTGTATTCTGTTTTCTTTACCTGAATGCCTCATGTTATAAGCAATGGCACAGCTTTTGGTAGCCACAGAAATCTTATTATTTTCTGTAGCATGGAAATTCTTCCAGGGTGTCTGGGAAAGTACAAACACATGCAAAAAAGGTCATCCTCAAAACTTCATTCATTTGATTTCAGATGAAACCTACAGAAAGAGACAAAAAACCTGCAACTCCTCCCTTCTCCCCCCCTTTGTATTACTGTATGAGAATCTATGAACATTTGGGCTTTGACTTATAGCAACCATACTTTTATGTACTGCTGTCTTTGAGGTTTTGGTGGAATACATATTTATTTATTATTCCCCAAGTGTTTGTATTTTGTGTGTACCAATGAAGCGCCTACCACTGTATATGCAACACAAGGACATAGGAAAAGTGACTGTGAATTATATGTGAGAAGGTCAGAAGATTTAGTAAGCAATTGGGGCTGGTTGTTTTGGTTTGGTTTGGTTTTTATTCACTAAAAGAAATAATGAAATAATATTTAATGTTTTAGCTGGCATATGATATCACTTAGGAGATCCAGCCATGAATCAGGTTATCACTATGTTCCGTTGACCCTAATATATAGGCAGTGTAAAATAGCAATGATTAAAGCTGGTTCAAATACCAGGCGGCTTACAGTACCAACAATTGTGCAGATTTTTTAGAAAATGTAGTCCTTAATTATTGCAAATTTAGTTTTACTAATTTTGAATTTTGAACCCTTGTTATTTTTTTGCAAAACAACCCATAAATATTAACTGATCAGTGGCTTACATAGAAAGCGGTTCTTGTGGGAACATGGGAAAATAAGGGTACGGTGTTGATCAGAGCCTGTGTGTCTGTGAGGCCTCTTCGTGTGGCAGAGAGCATGTACTGCATTAGAAAATGCTAATAGACAGACTATGACATTCCCCCATCCCATTAAGCCTGAAGGAGTGTCAGGATTTGCCATCTGGCTCTCCATGTGCACCACTTTTGTCAAATTCACTCTTTTTCCTCAGTTTTCCGTCCTCTTTTTTTTTTTCTTGATTTTGTTGCTACCACCACCAAGTCCTTTCATCCTTCCTCCCTTTGGAACAGAAATCTTCATTTTAGCTAGAGATGCTTTTCTCCCTTCTGCTTCTGCCTGCCCACAGATGCTAATAACAGCTCCTTCTTAGGCTGATGACTAGTCTCTATAGCAATCAGGCAGCAGAAGCACTCAGTGCTAAAAAACAAGCAGATCTGGGTAGCAGCCTCCAATTTTTTCTCTTCTCTTTCTCTGCAGCAGTTACCACCTGCCTTCACCTCTGCAGAAATCTGTAAATGTGCTGATATTCATCCGATGGAACGGACCAAGTAGAGGGAAACAGGAGCATATGGATTAGTTTCCTGAAGTACTAAACTAAATTAAAAGTTAGTTGATTTTACTACATTTTATGAAACTAACGAAGCATCTGAAATGTAGATAAATACTCTGCTGCTGTTCAGTGTAGCTAAAATGCCTGATGAAAGTGATACGCATAAGAAGATTGACTGCTGTCATGTTAAACATTGAAAACTGGTGTAGTGAATAAAATGCTACCCTATGTATTTTGGGTGAAAATGCAATAAATATTCTAATTCATAAGGGAACATATTCTCAGACTGAGTGAAGATGAAAATATTTAATTTTCTACGCATGAATGTCTACGTAATATTACAGAGAAAAGGTGAATAAGTAGAGTTTATTTTTTTTATTGCAAAGGCAAGATTTGGATACTGTATGCTGTGCAGGAAAATCAAATAAGATGTTCTGTCAGGAAGATAAAAAATAAATAACATTAGTTCTCTAGGCTGATTCTGAGCTATCAAAAATATATCCAGTCCAACATAGATGGCATTTAGTTATAGCACAGATGAATATTTAGTAATATTCTACGGAGACTGAAAGGATGGTTTTTGTTTTACTAGACACTTGAAGACATGATATTCAAAAAGTTTCCCTTGTTTGGCATCAAAAAGTATTACGATCATTTTGCCAAATAGCATACAAACAAAACTATCAGGGGATGTACCGTACTGACAGGCTTTGAGTTAGAAGATTAGTTTTGAATGAACAAAACTTCAAGTAATTTGCTAGGTCTTTCAGTCAAATGTAGGACAGATGTTTTATAAATAGTGTAATACATAACATAATAAGTGGCTTTAAAGATTTTCAATAAGGTCAGAGCAAAACCTATTCTGGGGGCAATTGGCAGGTGGCAACAAGTAAAGTATAAATTAAATCCCAGAGCTATTTTTCAAGACAAAAACAAGTGTGATTTAGATTTGGTAGTGAATGAATGATCTCAATGAGGCAATTGAATTAAAAAGTAGCAGCAAGTGTGCATTTTCATAAGCGAGAGAGAGTGCAACTTTGATTGTTCCTTCACAGTGTCTTTGTTGGACAGAATAGGTGACAGAATAGGTGACAGAATAGGAGATATTGTCCTTTATGAATCAATGCCCATTATACTGGCATGACCCACTTGTGGGAACATGGGGGAACCTCTGCATAAAGGTACCGGAATAATTTATTCCTCATCTTTTGTAGGAATAACTTTGTCCATATAAAGATGATTCTGTTTTCATCTACAGTGGGAGAGTCAGTTGCTGTGCAGAAGCTCATGTTCGGCGCAGTGATCTTCAGGTACAACAGAGATACTGAGTGAGGCAGACTTCTATGAGACTCCTAGGTATGCGAGATTAGCAAACAATGCGGGTTATGCTATATTGACTGCACCAACCTAGTTAAAGTGAGATGACTTTCCAGCACAGAAAAGACCTCAGATTACGCTGACAGTGCAGTGGATAGTGCAGTGGTATCTCCCTTCTAACTACTTTATCTCACTGTGTGTTCTGAGCACTGACTCTGAGTCAGCAAAGAGTCTGAGCACAT
This sequence comes from Balearica regulorum gibbericeps, assembly GCF_011004875.1. NCBI lineage: Eukaryota > Metazoa > Chordata > Aves > Gruiformes > Gruidae > Balearica > Balearica regulorum. The sequence continues at coordinate 104,040,444 of NC_046184.1, forward strand.
CATAAACACACTATCTGTATTCTTCAGTTTAAAAGCATATGGTTGCAGTCTCTGTTGAATCAGGGCTTACATGATAGAACTGAGACCGGTACGGAAAATTACCTGGCTTTGCAAACAAATGCAGAAAAGTAGTGTTATATAAGCAATATGAAAGCAACATTGACAAAACAGTGAAAGAAAGCGTTCTTGAAAAATGCCAGCAGGGCGTGAACAGGAGGGAATATGCAGTAGGAAGAAAAAAAATGTTTCTTTAAGTCAGACAAATTGTGCACCAGAATCTCAGCATTCAATGGGAAAGTAACTTTCTGGTTGCTAAGAATGCAAAGAATATCTTGAAAGCATGAACCGGATGGTGAGTGATGTACTTTGTTAGGCTTCAGCAGTAAAGCCTGAAAACTACAACCTTTGTATCTTTTAATAACCCATTCATTTCCATGCTGCATTCATCTAGCTACCAAATGATGACGCCTAAAAATGTACATCACTGTTTGCTTCTAACTCAGCAACAGCTAGAAGCAAAAAGACAGCTGATTACAATACAAAGGGAGTATATCTGCAGGGAGTAACTTCTTTGTTGTCAGACAGGAGATGACAGAAGATTTGGCAATTAGAGAAGAAAGACTACTGATTTTCTCCTTTATTTAGGGAGAAACAAGGCCCAAGATTCTCAGTAGGATGAAGCTTGGCATTCTGTTCCAACAAACGCAGGGAAACACAAACAAAAAAGGCAACATTCCAGTATATTAAGTCAAGTCTGTGAGAACATGCCAATGATACTACTTTTAACATACATATATGTAAATTCTACTGATTAGAGCTGCAGTTTGGCATTCAAAGTCAGCAGAGCTGGAAGAGCATCCTTAGTATTTTTTTCATTCTGTGCCTCATGGTTAATATTCTGTAATATTTCTTATGGAAACTACTTCTCTCCTGTCACCCTTTATAATACCTGTTTTTTACAAGCCATCAAAAGAGCTATTGAAAGCTACTCTTCTGTGTCCATGATCCAAAGCTACAGTTATCTGTGTGTATAGATTGTCTAGCTGTGCACTTGCAGAGCCAGTACAGAATATGGAGTGAGATAGGCAGGTGGTTGAATGATTAATCTCTTAACTTATTGCAAAGTCATACTGGTTCATACCTTGATCTGTCTGGTTTAATAATCTGTCTCTGGATATAACCATCTTCAGAAGCTTCAGAGAACGACCAGAAAGTTTATAAAATGCAGTACTTCGTTTCTCACCATAATCTTTATCTAACTTCAATTATCATTAAATTTAATAATGTTTGGTTTAGGCTGTAGCTTGCAAGCTTGGTTGTTATGGTCCTTTCTTCCCTTGTGTTTCCACTTGGAACTAGAAATATAAATCAGTGAACAAATAGCAGAATTTTGGATCTAATGTTTTAAGCTCTCAGTTTGATTTTGTAAGACTTCTAGAATGATCTGTTGTCATTAATTGCTGCTGTTCAATATACAGTGTTTCTGAATGTGCACAATTCTTCTTTTTTAATACTATCCTTCAGCAATACATTCTATCTGGGGAAAAAAAAAGATGCTCAGATTACAAGTTTTAAATTGGTGTTCATTTGATCAGTAATTGTAAATGAGGGAGAACAGAAACTTCCCATCTTCTCAGGTTGTTCTAGTCAGTATTAATGCTTGTTTTCATTATGCTTTCACATCTTTTTCTTGAAAGGGATGCAGTGCATCTCAGTATATTTGAGGGAGAAGTTTTCATGCCTTTTCATATTCCTCTTACCTCTCTCACCTCCTTGTGCTTCAAGTTTTCTTCACACCTCCTTGTAAGTACTCTTAAAGCTTTTCACTGTTGAGTTGGGCAGCTTGATACTTCTCTCTTAGGGACTAACACATGGTTTTACATTAGGAGTATAACAGCTGATCTTTTCTCAGTTCAGAAGCCCACCTGAAGACAAATTGTTTTGCGTTAGTCTGAAGCCCATAATTTTCAGAATTTTTGAAGAAATCTACAAATTTCTTCTGAGCATTTTAATACAAGTGTAAAATTAGATTAATGAGGTGAGGAAGATGACTCACAAAGTCCACCAAGTCCTAGGGCCGATTGTTGTCATCTGCCATCTAATTACATGGTGGCATACCTGTTTCTTCCAGTTTTTACTCTAGTATATTTTTAAGCATTTTTTACAAAATGGAATTTCTTCAAGGGAAGGCCTGCTATCTTGAAGAGGTAGGATACTCTTTGGACAAGTAAAAGATTACCTTCTATACCCTAATTATGAAGAAGGTCAAAGAAGAGCAAGACTAGAACTCACATGAGTGTTCTAGCCACAGGTTTCACATAAAGTGAGGGGCAAAAAAGGGAATGGGAAGGACATTCAAGTTAGAGAAGGCTGTCACCTGAATGTTGTCTCAGTATTTGCTGTAAAATTTGAAATTTTTGTTGAAACAAAATTAAATCAAGTGTCCTAACCCTTCCCAATGTTTATTTCAGCTGAAAATATTTAGATTTGGCATAATTGGCAACTCATTCTTCAGCAAAAGTTATTAACCAAAGTATGTTTTATCAGTCTATTCTAGATTAATGTAAAGTACCTAATTTTTTTATATGTGTGTATTCCTATATAAATATGCTTAAAAACAAGCTGGGAACTTGTCAGAAGTTTGACACAAGTTCAACATATTATCATTATTTCATGATAAAATAAGTCAAATATCCATATAGATATATAAGGGAGATAATTGCATATCTTCTTGCTACGTCACACTCATATGGCAAATGTTGTATGCTGTAAAAATTGTTCCGATATGTCTGCAATATTTTCTTTATAACAAGAAAACAAATGAATGGTTTTGAGTACAGTCGAAAGAACAAGCATGGTGTTATGTTGCTTTATGATCTGTGCTCTATGTAATACACTCTTGACCTTTCAAGGAACGGCTTTCTTCTTTCACATGCAGTTTCGTTTTTATGAGTCTAGATATCTATGGGTCAAGGAGGAGAGCAATGAAGTATTGTAGTAAATTGACCAGCATACAACAATGGCACTGTCCTGGAATTGAATCAGAGTTGTGCAACGTATGCCTTGTACTAAAATAGCTGAAGGCTGTTTTGCTTCACGTGGTAGGAAGCTGGATTTCCACAGGCAGAAGGTTAAGTTCTAACTGTTCTTTTTCCAAGTGTATGTCATGATAACAGTGAACGTTAAAGCATGCAAATGACCAGGTTTATTCCAGAAATTTTTCTGTTGTTTGTAAAGCAGACTTCCATCAAAATCAGTTTCTTTATGAATGCAAAAATGTAAAATACAAGATCATTTTGGTAAAGTTTGTCAGTGTTTTCTTCACATTTTTTCCTAGAAAAGTGAAACACTTTTGCATGTAGAAATATAAGATTATGGGGATGATGATAACAACTGTTAATGAAATAACTGGCAGTCTTCAGGGAGAAAGAGGAAAATGACACTACTTTGGTATCTACTACTGCTGCTTTGGCATCTGTTGGCTCATTGGCACATGGGGATTAAAGTTTGGATACTGCTTCACTGTTTTACTTGTCAGTCTGTGGAGTTTGCTAAATGGTCATCCGGAAAAAACTCTCAAATTATTTTGTCCTTGGATGTAGGATGTTAAGAATTTGAGGGAGCTTTCAAATAAAAATTGGAGGAAACAGTTATTCAGGTTAGGAAAGTACAGCTCTTGAAGTTGCAAGCTTCCTTTTTGTTTTACTTATTCTGCAGGACTGGAAGGTAGGTTTTGTTTGTGGTGTTGAATTACTCTAACTGATGGAAGCTAGTTTCCTTTAAGTAAACATTAGAAAAGTTTGTCAGATAAGCATTTATTATTTGCCTTCAGTGCTAAGCATGATTTATGTATGGAAGTATGTGGCTTTTTAAAGATGTGACACCTTGTTCCCCTTAAGTACCCATAAAGTTGCAAATGAGAATATTGATTGTGATATTGATCAGCTGAGTGATGGGGCTGGGCCACCACTATATTAATTAGAAGGTCCTAAACTTAGTTAATAACGTTTCATTCCTCTCTCTCTCCTTTTACTACTTTCTCATAGCTATGTGATACACATGACTAAAACTGTCACATATATATATATAGGTGTATATATATATATAAAAGTGTATATAGTGAAGTTCTTGTCCAGGCGTAAGATAGCACTAAAGGCAAACGAGAGAATGGGAATCCTCATCCAGTAGCCATTTCAGTGAGGAGTTGTTTTGGTTTTCTCTCCTCCCCTGCCCCCTATCAATTTCAAATGCAATTTGCTTCATAGCGGATGAAAAGCAAGGAAACAGAGAGCAAGAAAAAGCAAAAGTCATGCTGTCCTGATTCTCTGTAATTTTTTCAGATAAATGGGTTTTATTTTTGTATGTATTGCATTAAAATAACTAGTCCTTATGTGTTTGTAATACCTAGGCTGTATTAGGGCAAGAGGCCACTATTTAGCTGATAAAGCTAATACCAAGAGAAGCGGGGAGAAAAAGAGAAATGTTACATCAGTATTACTTATGCCGATCCAGTAAACAACTTTTTATTGTTAATATAGTTGTTAGTGGTATGGTATCAGGTACATTGTAACCATTATCAGTATAGAAACATCACCCTAATCTACAGCGATAGTATCCAAAATGTTTTTGTGGCCCTAGCCTAAGGGCCACAAACATTACCACTTTAGGTGTAACTGGTAGAGTTTAAGGGGTCTGCACGTCTGCATCCTGCCCAGCTGGGATTTATTCATTTAAGAAATTTGCACTGTTGTATCCCATACAGGAAGATGTATAAGCCATATTGTTACAGGCTACCTTTGCAAATCTTAACTAAATTCACATTAGCAGTTGTGCTAGTGTAGTTATTTTAGAGAATAGTTGTATTCTGCGTACAATTTTAATTGGCAAAAAATTACACAGTGTTGTGTGGGTCAGTGCACTCATCGGAATGTATCAATATTTTACTTCTTGTATTAGCTGAATTCCAGGTCTTCCTTTCTGTCTTCTTGAGAAGTTTTGCCCCACTGAGCGGGCTTATTGCCAGCCCACGCCCTCCCACATGCTATGGGATAGTTTAATAGCCTGGCATACAGAAGAAAGAGGAACAAAGTTTCTATCTCATGAAAATGGAGTATGACTGAATTAAAAATAGGAGCTGTCAGAAAGGAAGGTATCTTCTGAAACATTTTAAAATCACATGTAGAAATACACTGTGCTCTGGTTTTGAATGTCACTTTCATTTTGGCTGTTTTGATAGCTTATATACTTGAAAAAATTGAGAATTCCTATCATGTTGGAGAACTGATTTTTTGCTATTTTCTTTTAGGTTCGCTTGTCCCAATGTGTCCAGCTGAATCATTCAAATTTGTGTTGAATCCTACCAGACAGGCGACAGAAAGTTTGTGAGCCTAGGGGAGACTTGTAATAGCAATTCATAGGTGGTGTGAGCAGCTCACTGTACCTTCAGGTCACATTATTTATTGATTTTATTTAAAACGTTGTTCCATAGAAATAACCTTTCAAGGTGCACAACAGGTTTTTCTTAGGGCTTGAATAGACATCCATATGATACAACAGCAGTGTGTCATCACACTGCAAAATGAGCAATATCAACTTAAAAGGAACTTAAGTGTTGCAGTCTTTGAAAAACAAACAGTGGATTTGTTACCATTACACCAAGTACTGCACATTTTATAAACTTTTTCCACTTTTTTTGGTTGTAAGTGCTCTGTAAAAAATATGGAGATACTGAGCGTAGATGCTAGCTTCCAGAGGCACTGAGATCTCTGACAGATAGGTGCTGGTGAATCTTGCTGCAGCCTCTTAGATGATGCCATTTCCAACCTTTCATTCTCATCCTTTGTGGAAGTTACCTAAGTCACCTTCAGTGAAGTAAAGCTGTAGTAAAGCTGACAGAAGTGGATGTTTTCCTCTATTTTTGCTGCTTTTTTGTGTGGCTCAGTAGGGACACTAGGCTTTGACCTGGAATGGCTGAGGCACAGAAATGGTCCTGTTTTACCAACTCTGCCATGGGTAGTAGCTGCAAGCAAAGGGGTGAGAATTAAGTGCTGGAGAAATGCAAGTGTTTGAATCCTTGTGATTGTGGGCTCCAGAGACAAGAGTCAATGCCTCTGAGTGTCGTAAACTATAAAATTAAAAAATTCTCTGATTTATAGTTGGCAGCTTCACCGGGTCCTCTCCTGACATGATGTGAGGTAGGCTAAGGAGGAGTGGGCATCTCACCCAGTCATGGCTTTAGGTTGATGGGGGAAAAAATAGCCACTGACAGAAAGCCAGTAACTAAAAGTAAGCTTGAGCTGCATTCTTGATGCTGAAGCTCAAGAAATGCACATAGTGGAGTTGTACCATCTTAGATTTGGAGTGGTGATGGATTAATACAGAGATTAAACTTCTCCTCATCTCAGTCCAGAGAAAAGTAATCTGAATCAGGACTTTTGTCTTTCACACACAGATTTTCTGCACCAACCCAGCACTTGTTTGAAAATGAGTACCATAATAGTAGGCCTAATTGTTGATATAACACTGGTATAAGCCTTTCCATAAATGATTCATTCTTGTGTGGCTATCCGCCTTTGGCTCATTATGAATTTTGAAATACTTTGGTTTGGGCCTGGTGGGGAATGGGATTTACTTGGTTTTGTTTGCTTTTTTTGGTAATTTTCTTGTATTGGAAAAGGAAAAAAAAAGAATACCAAATAAATATTTCCTCCTTGCCAAACTCAAAAAAGCATAGAGCATAGAAAGAGTATATTGTTGTCCAAACTGTGAACAGGGATTGATAATTGTTGTGGTATCTTAGAACTGAGGACAATTCTTACTCCAATCTGTTCTTAGTAAGCTGCATACATTATACGTTTAAATATATGTATATACATGAACATATAATTGAGATGGATGTACAGGTGGTATACTTGAAGAAAGAGTCAGAAAAAGAGATTAAGGTTAAATATGTATTTAAAAATGGGGTTTTAGAAACGCTTGCTTTTCTTACATTCAAATTCAGATGTTTTGAGAAGTTAAATAGTATTCAGTTGTTTGAGGATTACTTTGTGTATGACTTGGATTTAAATCACAGGGCATTTCAGATCAGCTACTGTGTTCAAAGCAGCTGCTGTTAAAGGATTTATGCATGATATTGCTTCCAGGGTATTAGTATAGCAGGTCGTCTTCTAGCTGAATTTGAAGTGGAATGTAGATTTTATATTGTCCTTGTCTAATGTGGGGTTTTTTTTTTTTTTTTGAGCAATCTTGATCTGCTGTTTAAAGGTATTAACTGGTTCAAAATTATTGGCATTGCTTAGAGGATTTTAAATAGAGGAACATAGAGTCAAACTATGTGAAACCGTGCTTTCCATTTAATTCTAAAAGAGAAAAAATAAAGTCTCCAGAGTGAAAGAAGTACTTAGAAGCATCCATTCAGTGCTTGAGATCCTAAAGAAACCCGCAGATGATACTTCACTGAGGGTAATGTTAGTGTTTTGGATTATCATTATGTAGCATTTTTCCAACAGGATGAAAAGAACGTAGAGTATTTATAAGGGAAAAAAGAGATTTTGGTAAGCTTTTTAAGCAAAGTCAAAAGAAAATGAAATATGCCTACAGTATTTCACCCACAAACAGATGGCCAAACATAACAAATCAATAGTATGTAAATAACAGTGTTAAGAAGATCTGTTGCAATGCATGAAAAATGACTGGTTTCTTGGCTACTTTCATGCAGACTAAACCTTCACAGAGAAGGATAGTATATATGTTGGTTTTGGTTTTTTTTTTTTGACAGAGACAGATGTGTTGGCTCCAAGTTGCCATGTTTGTTTAGAAGTCCACTTTTTTTTTTTTTTTTTTTTTTTTTTTTTTTTTTTAAGACCAACGCAGAATCAACAGATGCCCCTTAGAACTTCTAAAGGTGGTGCCTAAGAAATATGCAGTGCTGGAAGGTCTGAAAGGCAAAGGCAGCAGGAGCAAACGATGTTTGTTTTCACGAGGACTGTGAGTCCCCTGCACCTGTGTAAGTCTATGACAGAGATATTTTGCTGGGAACTCTTAAAAATGTGAGCAGAAGTGTTACAGGAGGCAGATTGTGAAATAGTGAACTGCTTGTTCTGCAGTGTGTAATCATTAGAGCACTGGTACAAATGTGTGTCTTCGTGTTTAAATCCACAAGAAAAGCATCGGTCCAGATTGTATCTTAGTGTGACACTCCTCGAAGTAAAATTTATTCAGTACTTTCAAGACCTACAGTCATTTTTTAGGTGTGTCGCAAATAATGTCTCTAACATTTTATGACATATTTTGCCCCTAAAGTGTGCTAAGCGTGTTTGGTCATTCAAATGACAATAATGGGAGATTTGGTCATAATTTTAAAAAAAGCACTGCTGCAAGTGACTTGACTTGTGACCTCAGGCTATTGATTTTAAATCTCTCTCTGACAGTGGCTTTCCTTCTGTGGAATGTGAATGGTGATGTTTTACTTCCCTACATTAGTAAAGCATTTTGAGTTCCTTGGATTAGGATCTTTCGTCTGGCCTCAGTTCTGTACAGCATTGTACAAAGTAGAAGTCAAACATTACACAATATGAAATGGGCATAGAGACCCTACTTTTAAATTGTCATTCTGCTGCTTATTATTTTAGAGGAATCAGAAAAATGTACTTTAGTCTTCTGAAAATAGTAAGATGTGATAGAATGAGTATTGATAATTTATAAGCTTACTAATTAGTGAGGAATTAAAGGCATTTCAGTTATTCTTTGAGAAATCTACTAGTTTAAAAGGATTACTGTTTGTGCAATTGATTTGAAAAATTTTTTGAATATTCTGTAAAATCAAACTTACTAACATGGTATACATTTCTGATCCAAAGAATGTTTTGATTTTTTACCCATTGTTCTTTGTAACTAATAGAATGAGATTTTCTGAAGCTCTTGATTATTATTCCTGCTTTCTGTCAGGATCCGATAAGGAATTGTCTGGTTTGAGATTTCCGTAAAGAACTGTTTGTAATATGTGCTTTCCCAAAGCACGGTGAAATAGCCCAATATCTGTGAATCTCACCCTTTTAAAAATATATTTTCCTGATATTATACATCTTCAAATCATGAGAAATAATGTGTAGTAATATGCTTTTGGGAATTTTTTGTTGACTATTGCCATGTTGCTTTAAAAGGCAATTTTCTAGCTTTATTTACAGGTACGTGGTTATGTCAATGATGTAAATCATTTCAGGAATATTGGAACCACCCCAAACCCAAACACTCCTGAACTTGAACATTCAGAAAACAGATCTGAAAGTGATCTGTTAAGATGTTTAAACATTCTTTATCTTACTCTGTAGTTGTATGATGAGGGTTAGGAAAGATAGAAAAGATTTTAAAAAATTTAAAAACAAACTGAAAGAAAAAATAATTTCATGCATTTCCATGCATTTCCATATCTGTATCATACAGACTTTTTATTGTGTAGATGTTGTTTAAGGGAAAGTTAAAGTTGTTTAGGTGCTATCAATTTATTAAGTAGGAACAGTCTTTAAAGAAGTCACTGGGAAAGAGAACAGGTACTTCTGGACAGATCACAGAACGGATTATCTCTAAGCATGCCAAAGTGGCTATTTTCCAAGGAGAATGCTGGTTCCTGAAATTGCAACAAAATGTTCTTCATGTTTCCTTCATCCTCCTCTCCCTTAAGAATCACATTGTCTGTTAGAGGATGTAATGCCTCCTGAAATTGCTTTTCTGTCAGCGTTCCCTCTCTTAATCCTAAAACATTTCATCTAGTATGGAAGTACCTTGGAAGTACACAGGTCAGTAGCCATTAAAAGGTGTAACTGAGTTTCCGATGTAAACAGAAGAAAAAGTAATACAATGAATGGGAATATTGTTTTGAAATAGACACTGAAGTACTCTTTCAAATTTGTCAGCCTTAGTATTTCAGAGTAAAGCCCGAAGCCATAACAAATACATTTATACTCTTGTCTCAGTTTCATATCATATAGCTTCATTGCTAAATTTGATTCAATTTCTTTCTTTAATTCCGTCAGCTCTGTTCTGGCTTTGGGTGAGACTTTCCCTTGTCTCCATTGCCTTTTCATTTGCCAGACTTCCCTGTAGAGAGTTGAAAATGTGTTACAGATCATTAATATGACTAATCTCAAAGTTCTTGTACAATAAACATTGCTAGCTTTAGCAAGATAGACCATTTCCCCCATACGTTCTAAAACTGTAGTAGTAAACTCTGAATTCTGTGGCTACCAAATGCTATCCTGTTGCATCTCCCTTTAACTTTCCTGCATGAAGCTTATATTAACTCCGACATGACCACAGTCTGATAGCAGAAATTGTTTTGCCTTGTAGACAGTAATCATCTGGGTTCATGAAGAGGGTGTTGAATGTTCGCTGAAAAAGAGTAAAGCTGGTGGTAGGAAAATTGAATTAACAACAAAAACACCAGTGCAATGGTTTCATAATGAAAATAACTGATAATATTTACATTTAAAGTGTAAAGTGTAGCAAATACAATGCCAGTCTGGATACATTAATTTTATAGGCATTATTATAATAATAATTTATTATTTGGACAATTTAATAAGGAACATTTTCTGGTGACAAGCTGGTCAATAACAGCAGGCAATCAGAACTGAATACTCTTAGAGAGCAAATGGTGGCTTTTATTCTTAGTGGTTCAGTTTCAAATTGTCTTGGTTTTCTGCAAAAGAAAAAATGAGAAAGCATCCAGTCACAATTGTGAAACATTTCCCCCTCCTACCTTTTTTTTTTTACCACTTGATCAGTTTCCTATCGCAGGATCAACTTACAACTTGTTCAGTTTTGAATTATATGAGCAAGTGTTTAGTTTTTCTTAAGAGGTTTGAGCTTCTGGAATGTCTTCTTGCAGTGCTATTTTCTTGTATTAATATTTTTCCTTTTTTGCCCCCTTTTTTTAACTTTGTGAAGGTCAAAAATCTAGCCTTGTTGCATTGTATGTACTGTTAATAAAGTTCCCATTGTTGTACTCCAGCTCCACCTCCTCCCCTTTTTGGTGACCCAGTGCATGATTCCTCATGAGTATCTTCTGTCGTATGAAAATACCTACACTAACAGATAGCTGACCTTAGAAAACATGGCTTAACATCAAACTCTACCTCTTAATGAAAAGGGATTTACAGTGCTCTATTACCAATGAATACTATTATGGAGTGAAAAAATGTCATAGGAATATCTCAGTGCTGAACTGGCTAGAAATCATTGTTGTAATAGTCTATAAGATGTTTAATTTTTCCAATGAGTTACTATTTGGACTCTTCTTCACTTAGAAGCTGGTTTCATGTTTTCCTGGATGGACTCAGTTTTCAGCTATTAGCAGGTTTTATCCAGCTGAATTACAATAACACCCACAATGTGAGTGGTACATTCCAAGCACAAAATGATACATCTTTTGCTCAGAGGGTTTATGATCCGTATTACTGAATCAATGGAGTTATGCCAGGTTATGCCATCTGAAGATTTGGCCCTCAGTAGTACACAATATTCTGTTTTCAAGGACCATTACTCAAATAGAATAACCTAATCACGCTAAAGGCTAAATGTCTGCTGCACCAAACTTTGGCACAGGAATTTCTTTTCTCTATTTTTTCTGATAGAAAACAAAAGTGCAGGTGGATGAGTAGTATAAAATTTATATGGTATTTCTTTTTCTTACTTTTAGAAGGTATTCCTCAAGGTCCTGTGGAAGTAAGATGTGACTTTCAAAATGGAGAGTGATTATGTTTGTTTGGAATGCCCATATTAAAATTTCTAATTTTAATGATGGCCATTTGAACACTGTTTTTAAATACACTGATGGCTAAATTTTGATTGGCCAGAACTCAAACACTGACATGTAAGCAGCCAGGAACCTCTGGCTCCCTATGGCTCCCTGTTGCCTGCACTATGATAGCTGCATAGGTCAGATTGCCTAGTGGACTTACTGTTAAGATTGTGTAATTTCTCTTACTAGAAAACAATATGTAAGTGGGGGATTGGAGAAGTACTTATAGCGAAGTTACAACAGAGGCTTTATGAACTGCATTTGGCATTGCTAAGTCAAAATAAAGCAGAAAGATTTCTTCAGTTTCCATTTATATTCCATTAACACACACAACAGCAAGAAACGTGATAACAGAGTACAGTGTTGATGAATTCGCACTCACACAGGTGCCATCGAGCAAAGATTTTATGGATTAAAAAGATTTTCTGGAGCTTTACTGTGAATGAAATGTATTACAGTTGATAGTGATGTAGGTTAACTGAAAGTATAAAGTGAGTATATTCTACTCCATTGTATCTATGGGTAAAAATAGATTGGAATATAAAGGGTTATTACTTATATAGATATTATTATTACCAATATATGTTCAGAAGGTTAGAGGTGACCTAAAATCCCCGTTTTAGGAATGACCTAAAAATCATGCTGTTTCTGAAACAGAGTGTTAGTGATGGTAATCATTTTAAGTCACAGGGAGAGCTCAGGTGGTCGGTTGTGCTCAAAGCCTTCCTTTTCCATCTACTCCGAAAATACTAATGCCTTGCCCAAGAAACTCCTTCTTGCAGGTGTTCAGCCTGCACGCCCAAGTAATTTCATTGCCTCATGCCAGGCCACATTGCTGCAACTTTGAAAGTTAATTAAAGCTAATCCATGGAGTTACAATTCGCCTTGCTTTGAGCACTACCAAAACACTAGTGCCAGCATTTACAGAAAGGCAGCCAAATATGTTAGGCCCAGGAGAATGGACCTTTCAGACTGTGCGTGTGAGCGAGTGTGTCTTTCCCATCAATTATTGTATCGGGATAGAGACATGCTTTGAGATCGTTAGAGTAATAGCAAATTGATCAGATTTTGGCAAATACTTTTGCTTTGTGTATTTAAGATGAATTAATTGATGGTGTCGGAGATTAATGTTATTTTAACGTAGCCTTTATTTTACTCAATAAAGTGTGTACTGGATGTTTGCTAGCTGTGTTACCTAAATGAGTGGTTAAGAATGCACTGAATATTGTAATCTCATTTTAAATCTGTCTGACACTCTGATAACTTAGAAAGCCTAGGATGGCTCAGGATGGTCAGAGGTGAGAAAACAAAATAGGTATTTATAGGGGAATTTAACCAAGCTGGCAATATACTGGGATGGAATAAGTTGTCCATCCGTATCTCCTGTCACACTTACTCTGTTGCTGAGCTGCCGGCTGGTTAAAGCACAAAACGAGAATATAGTTCCCTGATACTGCAAAGACAGTTTAAGTAGGTTCTTTCCCTGACCGTATCTTCTGTTGCCAAATCCCTGAAAATTGCATGTGAGGGTGTGAAGTGCATCAAATCAGATCAGGAAATTGATTTAGATTAAAAATAAAGCCTCCTTCTCCTCACCTTTATTTTTTTATCCCGTTTCATTCCCTGGCCTGGGCTGACAGCTGTGCCGACAGCTGTGTTAGCACATCACCGTGCAGAGCAGGGGCAGGAAGGAGCCAGCAGCGACGAGGGGCAGGAGGTGGGCACTCCTAGCCAGAATTGGTATTGAACACCTCTTCTTCTTCAGCTGTGGCCTGTGTACTGCCTCACTGGATATCTAAGGTCAGGATTGCCACCAGAAGAGGGAGGAAAGTTTCAGGAGACTTTCAAAGTTCTGCAGGTAAAATTGGAAAGACCAGTAAGGAATAGGGACCAGTCACATGAAGTACCTTGGCAAAGTATCTGAAACCTATTATATGAAACTTGTTTTAAACAAATCCTGCTAGGAAATTTAAAACTTCTTTGAAGTAGATGCAGGCAGTAGCACTGAATTAGGACTGAATTTTCCAATCTTGTGTTTTCCAACTAATTAGGAGTTATAAAGTACTTTCTCTTGTTGCAAGAGCCCCTTAAGCATACACAAAGTAGATCTCCAGGGAGCTAAAGCTTCCGCTGCTTTTCAAGTGACTCTTTTCCTGCAGCAGGGTGCAACTTTCTTTGATTTGATAGAGTTGAGCCAATTGTTTACAATTTTGTGTCACTACTAATACATTTTTACAGGACATTGTATTATTGCATAATTTATTTCTGATAAACGTGGACTTCTCAATTTGTGAATCATTCATAAAGCTATTATTGACTACTTCAGAAGTACTAAAAACTATCTGATAGTTCAGGTAAACTATTTCAACATCAGTGTAGATAGCGTGCTATTCACTTTTTTTTTTTTTTTTGGCATGTTAGTTCTTCTAAGATCTTGTTAATGGCTATTGAAAATCTGAATGAATATGGATTTTTCTTTCCCTAGTATTTCACCACTGTTGCAATCTGTGGTCCAAATTACTTGTATGAAAGGTATTAAATCTGTCAGTTGGGATACTTGTGTGTGTACATGAGTTTACTTATATATACACACATATGCATGCTATATATACATGTATATATATCTGCCATTATTATACTATTGTCTGTGAATGCAAAGAGGCTTTTGGAATATTGTCTTGGTTTCAGCTGGGATAGAGTTAATTTTCTTCCTAGCAGCTGGTGTAGTGCTGTGGTTTGGATTTAGGATGAGAATAACGTTGATAACACACTGATATTTTTAGTTGTTGCCAAGCAGTCAAGGACTTTTCAGCTTCTCACACTGCCCTGCCAACGAGAAGGTGGGGGGTGCCCAAGAATCTGGGAGGGGACACAGCCAGGACAGCTGACCCAAACTGGCCAAAGAGATATTCCATACCCTATGATGTCATGCTCAGTATATAACTGGGGGGTGGGCTGGGAGGTGGTGTGGCTCGGGAACTAGCTGAGTATCAGCTGCAGGTGGTGAGCGTTTGTTCTGTGCATCACTTCATTGAGTTTTACTTTTTTTTCCTTTCGATTCTCTTCCCCATCCCTCTGGGAGCAGGGGAGTGAGTGAACGGCTATGTGGTGGTTTTAGCTGCTGGCCAGGTTAAACCATGACAAATGTATATTTCAGATTAAAGCTTAAACTGCATACATCTAAAAAAGTTTGAGCCAAATTCACTGTACCGTATTTGTTAGCTTGTTGCACTTTGTTGCTAGTATTCAATTAAACACTTGCCTACTCATTGATCCCATGTATTTATACAGAGCTGTGCTCACTTTTAAATTTGATTTCCTGAGGGAGAATACAAATATTTTTAATTTTATTTTGTGAGCCATATGTTCAAGAGCCGCTACTACTTTGCTGTTTCAACTTTCTTTGCCTTTTTCTGCCTTTACAGTATTCCAGAAATTCACTAGTACAGTCTAAATAGAGTACTGTAAATATACCACTAAAAAAAGTTTCTCGACCAATGTAATTTTGTCATGAACTTACATTTATATAGTTTTATCCTAATATCTCTTTGCATGGTTCTTTTCTAAAAATACATCCTTCTTTACGTATGTTTTGTGAGCCAGCTTTTATTACTGTTCATTCCTTTTATCTTAGCTCCAACATTGTGGATTTGCTGTAGGACTACTTTATGGTGGTTTTATGTTTTGTTTTGTTTTTTTGTTTTTTTGTTTTTTAAAAAAGTTTCTGGCCACCAGACCATATTAAAAATGTCTTCATTGAATGCCAGCTAATTTTTTCTTTGTGTAATATTCAGCTTGGCTCTGTCTTGTGGTCATATACCCCCTTCCATGGCTGATCCTCATTCTTCTGTTTGGTCATGACAAGGAAGAAAAGCCTCCAGTGATCAGAGTAAGACCAAGTGAGACACCAGGAACAAATGGGCAGGAGAAGCCAGTGGTAGCTCAAATGATGCAGTCAAACTAGATGACAGCTAAAGCCTGCTAGCAGTGGGGGAAGGCTGCAATGTTTGCTTCAGGGAAAACGCAGTGAAAAGGTGAAAGTGGCCTCATTTCATAAAAGAAAGGAAAAGTAGAACTAAACCTATGGGAGAAGAAAGGAGAAGAGGTAGAATCTGTCCTTGTCTTGGCTTTACCTCTCTGTCCTGAGAGCTGTGTGTGTTAAATCTCAGTAAATTTAGCCTGGGAAATAACAAAAATTACATAATTGCAACTTCAAGTTTTGTCATCTGCAGATTTCAATTGATGCTTAAGTATCAGACTGAGGTGTCCAGTGAACATTTTGAATAGTAAGAAATGCATCCAGTTTCCTCAGGAACTCAGAAGATGCCTGTCCCAGCTGGCATTAATGCTGTGGTTCAGTAAAACACTGAAGCACTTGTTGGACTTGAAGCACAGTTGCAATTCCAGTGATGTAGATCCTTTGCAGGATCAGTTACAATATATTTGGATACCTCTCTGTAAAACCAGCATTTTGTTATTCCCTCTCCTTTGCTATCTAAACTATGTTTCTGTAACCACTGAATATCCTGTGTGAGATATCGATGATTCTAGTCTAAAACACTTGTTGTGCAGATCACATTTTCTTTCGGTTGAAGTGTTTTCCTGGCCTATAAACTTGAGATACAGGATTGATGGTCTTCATTTCCTATTCCACTGGAACACTGCACCCTTAAATCCAAAGATCTGGTTACCATCTTGTAGAAAATTTATCAGGTGCTAGCTGTGGCAACATATTTTTAGTTCCAAACAATACTGTACTCTGCCTTATCATTATTTTTGGCATCTTGTTCACTGTAATTTCTCTCTCTCCCCACCCCCCACTACTTGATATTTTAAACTTCTAAATATTTTGCATATGTTATTACTTCCATGATATATTGCATATCACTAAATGACAATACTGAGTTGACGTATTTTGGTAAGCATTTGTTGAGGCATGAGGTAGGGGAAAGTAATATCAAAATTCTCAGTCTTGGCATTAGAGTCCCTCTGGAACAGCTGCATCAAATTCTTCACATTATTTATGACTGAAGCAAAAGTAACTTTCTGGTTGTTCTCATTTTTGTGGTTTGTCCCCTACTCAATGTCATGCCAGCTTCCCTCTAGACAAACCGTTTTGGAATCATTAATCAGATGGAAGATCACATATCTTTTTGTAATTAATTGAGATGGTTAGGTACCTTTTGATGAAACTATAGTTCACTGAATGTGTGGTCTTATTGAAGTGAAAATGCTTCACAATTCTCCTAGGTACATAATTTTGGAATTACTGGATTTTGTTTTGATTCAAAGTAAATTTTATCTTCAAAATTCAAATATTATTTAAAGAAAGCAGTGTCTTGTATTTGGAAAAGCAGTTTCATGATTCACATCTAGTAACAATTTTTATTCTGATTTTTCTTCATCAATACCTCCCTGTTTTTTAGATAGGATAATTATTCTTCATCTTCACAGCTGGGTGAAAGTCCATGATTTTGATTCCTGAATTCAGCAACACTGTGATAACACTGTGATATCCGGGGAGGGGGGGGAGTTTTCCTCCAGAAAATGCATACATTTTGAAGAGGGAGAAAACTGTAAAAATGCAAGTGTGTTTTTATTATATTGTTATTAGATTATTATTTTTTATTTCTGAATAGCAGCTTAAAATTGCCTTGGCTTCTTCAAAGGCAATTCAGTTGTATACTTTGAGCTAATTAAATATAAAGTGCCCTAAAATTCACCACCCACTGCTGCACCAAAAAACCACCACCTACATTTTAGCTGCTGCTTTTGTGAACTGCTGAGATCATTTTATGTTAAATTTAACTTAGAAATTGCTAAACTTCTTTATACTTTTTCTACTGCAGAGTCTTTTCTTACTTGGTTGTGATTGTTTCTCTTCCCAAAAGGAGGTTGTAGCGAGGTGGGTGTTGGTCTCTTTTCCCGTGTAACAAACGATAGGACAAGAGCAAATGGCCTCCAGTTGCACCAGGGGAGGTTTAGATTGGATATCAGGAAAAGCTGCTTCACTGAAAGGGTTGTCAAGCACTGGAACAGGCTGCCCAGGGAAGTGGTTGAGTCACCATCCCTGGAGGTATTTAAAAGACGTGTAGATGTGGCACTTAGGGACATGGTTTAGTGGTGTATTTTGCAGTGCTAGGTTAATGGTTGGACTTGATGATCTTAAAGGTTTTTCCAACCAAAATGATTCTATAAACAATTTTCATTGCAGTCTAGGAGAACAGCAGACTTTGTGGCTGCTGGTCAATGGGTGGTAAATTCTATGCCTCAATAATATTGAAGCAGCCGGGGAATATGCCCCTTTCCCTAGAATAAAGATTTAATTCTAGACCTTAGTCTGAAGAAGGAAAATATTGTCCATGAAGACTTAAATACCTATGCCTGTGAATGCTAAAGAAAGGGGGTTGCAGTGTGCAACCCCTATAACCAACAGTCTTTTCTATTCTACTTAATATTGGAGAAAAGAATGCTTAGCACTCCTCCTCCTAAAGCAAATAAAGAAAAAAACCCCAACAACAACAATCCCTAACAAAGCAAAAAAACAACCAAACAAAAATTGTCTCTCTCCCACTTTTTGTTTTTCCCCATTACTTATACTTTGTGTGGGATCTTTGATTCTTCTCTCTTGGAGGCCGCATACAGATACAAGCACTGTGAAGTCCTGCATCTTCTGTCACCCTTGAGAATGCAGGGATACAACCAAGTAAATTATCAAGTATCAACGACAAAGAATTAATGTTGATGTGATTTATTTTTCCCTTGAGTTGATCTTCTGTTTCCTGGGATGCATGGTTTACTACTTTACTTTTTTTTTTTTTTTTTTTTTTGTGTCAGGGCAGTGTTGTGATTATTTTCTTCCTATGGTCATAGTTATTTTAAGCATCCTTCTATGACTTGGAAGACAATGAACCTTTTTTGAATTCTGCCTTTTAAGCAGAAACATTATTACTGTCCTAAGTTGTGCTTTATTATCAAGTTTTCTAAGCACTTACCGGCTCCGTACTAAGCACTTTGGAGGCTTAGTAAACACAGAAATAATAATTGTATTAAATCTGGAATTACAGCTGGAGCCACAGACAGAAAATCCATGCCCAATTACATTCTCATCCTTGTTTAAAGAAAATTAGTTTTAGGGAATTTGTTATTAACATAATATTTTAACATGAAAGTATGTTATTTGGTGAAATATTTTCAGGTAATGGTTATGTCCACTTAATACACACTGAAAACACAAGATCAGTGGTATCTTAAACAAGTAGGCTTTGGGATGAAAGCCATCTGAAACCGCTGAAGTAGTCTGAAAGTTGATTAGCAAAATTATTCTAAAACAAGGCAAAAGTGAGGGTGAGACTAATTGTGACATAGAAAACTACTTGTTTTAAATCAAATAGTCAAATAATTATATCATTGAAGTGAATAAGGGAAGATTCATTAAAATAATTAGAGGTATAACAGTGACATTAAAAAATATTACACACAGTCCAAATATGGATAGTACAACCCAGAGACTGATCAGTGTTGTCACTACTCAAACGAAATACCACTCTGTTCTGGTCTACTGTAGTGTAACGCTCTTGTACCTGTTGCTTTGCAGGTAAATGGTGTGGGCTCATACTCTCCTGTGCTCGTTTAGGCTATTTGCATGCATGCTTATTGATTTTTTTGATTATTTTTTTTTCTCTTTTTTGATGGCCTCACATTCACCTGATGTTTTCACATTCATATATACAAACTGCATGGCTGTAGGACTAGTTATGCATGAGATGAAGTTTTAGTTTTTCAAAGATGCAGAGGAGGTCACGGAGTCATTTGAAGGCAACAGACTCTCAGCCCCTCACAAAATCAAAATCTTAATGATCCTCAACTCATTTGTGAACTTAACTGTGTTTAAAAATGGAGTTAGACTGCTAATACCAACAGAAAAAAATGCAGGCTATATAAACACAAAGTGTCAATTTTAAGAAAGAACAGTTCCTAATTTTCAATATACATTTGTATAGTGTTTTTTTCTTTTTAAATCAGAATATATGGCACTTTATTTTTTTATTAATTTATGTCTTTAAACTTTGTTTTTCATCATTCAAGTAATAACTATTGATAACTACATTACAATGCTTTGGTAATAGTTTACAAAATAAAATTCTATACATTAATAAGAGAAATTTCCCCCATAAACAATGAGAAAGAGAGTGCCAAAGTTTTCCATAATTTTATTCCTGAAAATAAGTATTCAAGAAGCTATAGTATATATGGTTTGCATTCCAACAGTATTATTGTTTTAAAATCCTATATTTACTTTAAATTATAAATAAATTATTATATACTGCTTTAGACACCATCTTAGCTGCTGTGTTCCTGAAGTAGCAGGGGTGTGTTTAATTTGCTGAAAATGTAGGACGTACAATGTAATGACTTGAAATGTCTCTCTTGTGTGCAAAGGTAATGCCAGATAATTGCATTTATGCTCATGAACCTAATTTTCTTGAAAGAAAATTCTTTATATTAATTCAATAAAGACTAATGGCCCTGTTAAAATTAGTTGCTTTCAAAACAGTGTATTTATTGCCATAAACATCCCTGCTTTCTCCAGAAGCAGAGGAAAGCTCAGGGTCTTAGTTTTCTCCATAGAAAAAGTCTTGGCTGCAAAATTGTTCACATTACCCACAGAACTCCCTAGACATGTTTTGCAGAACTATATAAAATCATTCACATTATTTCAATTTACAGTGTAACTGGATGCCAAAGCCTTTGAGTTTGGGCTCAATGTGAGCACAATACAGGTTATGAAAGGGCAGTATAAATGAAAAATACTTGACCATTGCACAAAGGATACAGACAGTGTTGCTCTGTATCCAGTTGTTTACTGTGCAGTAGTATGGAAAGTCTATTATACTAGTCTTATAGTTACAGATGCTGTTTCAGGACATTCATCACGTGGTCTTGAACAAACATGGGGAAATAAACAGTTGCTTATTATACACTAGATTCTCAAGACAACAGCCCTTTCCCTATCTAGAGGATTTCATTTTCAAAGCAATATTGATTTTTCTATCATTCTTCTCTCCTCTCCTCTCTCCTTAAGAACCCAGTTTTAGAATTATCTTTGGCCCTTAAAATTGTTTGTCTTTTAAGACATGAATGTGTTTAGTCTCTCTTTTTTTTTTTTTTTTAATAAACAAACTTGCATTCATTGAAGTTATGTGTAAGTGATATACTGGCCTATGAACACAGAAAAATAGTAATTTTGCAGATCAGCCCCCTGCAGCACATGTGCCATTTTCGGCTTCTGCTGTCAGACAGCTGGAGGAATCTGTAAAAAGAGATGATTTGTTTCAAATATTACTCAAAGGCTGTTAATCAGGCAAAAGCATTCTGAATCAAAAGTTCTCTCCAACGGGTCCTTGGTTTGACGACTTGTCACTGATGTGCCTCAGAAAGATCTCCATAAAAAAATAAGCTAAAATGGCTGCTGGAATGAAATTTCAAGGCTAATTAGCAATGTTATTTACAACTTTAAGACAAGGAACAAGAAACGTGGGTGTTTAAAGCTTCTTGTCTGTGCTTTGATGAAAACTCAAGTGGATGGATACCCCACGCACAGTATAACAACAAACCTAAAAATTCAAGAGGAGCTTACAACCTGCCCTCATCTGCCTTTTGTGCAGACACCTTTGACCAAAGTGTTGAAACTCAATCCTCTAGAAAATATTTTGATATAACTATGGCCTTTGCCAGGTAAACATAAATGTTTTTTTGAACTGTATTGCTGTAAATGTGTTTTTTGATAAGTGCAAACACAGATCTTTGACCAACCTGTTTGGCAGGTAGTGATTCATTTGAGGTTTGCTATTTGTGTATTTGCAACTTCTTCCTTTATCCCACCCTCTTTCAAATCCTACTCACTTTAAATTCAAAAGAGGTCATGCCTAAATATTCCCAATGTGAAAAATCTTTTTTTCCTCAAAGTATATTCACATAAATTTCACTTTTCCATGAGAACAATCTGTGTAGACAAAGGCAAGTTTCTGTCAAAATAGGATGGAGAAAATGTTGCTCCTAGGCCTTAGTTTGTTTCTTTCAGGTTTTGTTGGGGTTTTTTTGTGGTTGTCATTAATCCTGTCCTTATTTATGAGGTAAAATTTTACCTTCCAAATGTGTTTACGAAATAGATATATAGCTACTTAATGGGGTTATTTAGCATGTTCCAGCAGAAGGTTTCATTTTCCCCCAAAATATCCTGTATGAAGTTTTCTTTAGTTGTAGACATGGCTTTTCTTATTTTTAGATGTTAGTTTCACTGTAATGTGTTTTGAAAAAATCTTCTGACCCCTACATCAAAAGCATAAGCAGAAAGAACTGTCCTAGGGACTTCATATGAGTGTTCATAGGACAACCTATAATTTATGACTTATGTTTGATCACAGTCTTTTTAATGAGAAACATATTGCATCTGTTCAGCACTGCTACTGTTTTGTTGCAAAAGATTTTCTGTATCAAGTAATCTAGTAATATCCCTAAGCAAGCTGAAATTGTTGAAGAAGATGGAAATTGGCTGATGAATGTATTGGTCACTTCAGAGGCATGTTCAAATCTATCTTCTTGCTGTCCTAATGAATATGGAAGCCTGCCCAGTGTGTGATTGGATTTTAATGACTACAAGGTCAGGGACTTTGCAAAGTGTGAATCTGCTTGCAAGGTCACTAATGGCAAACAGTGCATGGATCTGAAAATAAACAAGGAGCTGTCAGGGATATTAGCTTTTTGTAGAAAAACCCTTGGGATGAAAAGGTTAACAGGTGATTGCATTGTAACTTGTTTTGAAACTCAAAATGAGCTCTAAAGCTACGTGCATTATCCTTCATTATACATTGCATAAGCAACAGTAGTAATTTAAAATGCAGGCAATGTTTGTTTATAATAGTACTCTAGCTTATCAAAAGCTTGCATTTACCACTATATAAACTGGTCTGCAAAATCAAGATATGGTCCAAATGCAGACCTTTTGGAGAAACAGTTGAAATTACCTGATCTAAACTGCCCATGGATGTGTAAGTATATTTGCCTCCCATAGATAACCTAGACTAATAATTACCCATAGAAATTCAGGTCACATGTACGGCAGTTATACCCTACATTCATTTGCTATTCTGTAGAGATTGTTCAAGCTGTAGAAAAAATAATAGGGAATGAGTTTGAAAGTATTAAGAAAGTTTATAAATGACTTGTCATAAGGTACTTGACTTGTGATAGAACAGCACAGAAATGACTCCTGCATGAGGAAAATGCAAAGAAAATCTGCAGTGGGGGAGAAGTTCGGAGAGGTGATGACACTTTTTTGCTAGGATAGAAAGGTAATTTACTAAGAACAAAAATCAGAACTGTTGAACAATTTTCCCTGACTGTTTGGGGCATTGAGTGGTTTCAGGCATGGCTACCATGGTTGCAGTTTCTCTCAAGCTGTTTATGCCAATGGGAGGCTTCATCTAATGGGCATGTTCAAACAACAATTCAACTTAATAGTGTAGAATGGAGTTAAATATCAGCTGATCCCCGTCATTGGGAGGTCTACAGGCTTAGTGATCGAAGAGCCAGGAATAAATACCACAAGTACCCCACATCTTTGGGGCAAAAACCAGCTTTACTGCAGTCCAAAGGGATTCTGTCATGTCTCGTTTTTTTCACAGAAAGTATATGTATGTATACATGCGCATATATATATATATTCGGATACAGTTCTTCGTATTTCTTCTATCTGTGGATGTGATGCCTACGTGGTAACTGCAGTGCCTTAGCTTGTATGAATCAGTCATGATTTCATGATTAAACCATATACCAGTTATACCAGTTCATAAATTTATTCAGGACAAGATCCTTGAAAACAGGTATTGTACTTGAGCCAATGTTCTATCAGTAGTAAATAACCTGAATTTAGCTGCATATTCAATTGCCACCTAAGTTTTGTATTTAAAACAAGGACTTAGATTCTTTAATGCAAATGAAAAATGTGTTATAACCTCTCTAGAATAATACTTAGTCTTTGCATGCTTCATGATGTAACATAACCAATCCTACAGTGTCATAGAAAAAATCTAGCCGATTCTAGAAGAATTTTGTCAAGATGTAGATTTACTTGGTTCTGAATTTACCCTAGATGTGTTGACTGTAGTCTTTTGTGGTATGTCACTGTGTCATTGATTTCACTCTCCTGAATGCATCAGCTCATGTTTGTATTTCTGTCTGTTTCTGGAGTATAAGGCACAAAGAGAAAGGTGGTTTGTTTTCACTTGCTTAAGCATAGAGTGCCAAGAATCCCTTTTTCTTCCTGCATTCCACCTGGCTGCAAGAAAGAGGGGGCATCAACTGTTTTTTTAATCTTGTTTTGGGCTGATCATGGTTTGAAAGCAAAAAGAATTTAAGTTTCAATTTTCTTTCTTTAAGATAAATTGAAAATGTTAACACTGAATATTCTTTTAAAATGTCTAGTTTACAGGATTTTGAAGAAGGCTAAACTTGAAAATAATGGTTTGCTGCAGTTTTATAGTAAAATCAGTAAAACCTGTTAATAGGATGAGTTTTACCTTCAGAAGTTGCTTTGTTTAATGCATAATTACAATTATTAGAGTAGTTGAATGTTTATTTTTAGACTTAGAAATGGCAAGCATTTTTGTTTGTGTAATGTGTAATGTTTTTGTAGGAATATGAATGAACCTACATTTTTGCATCCACTTGATGCAAAGCTGCTGCAGTCATACCTATATGGTTCTGAAAAGTATTTCTTAAGGAAAATCTTCCCTATACTAATGTCCGTTTGTTAGTCGTTCTGTAATGTCTATTTTCAAACCATATGTCACATGTTAATGCCGTTGTATATATGAACTCATTAGCATTCTCTTCTTTCCATTTTGCTGCTGTTTTCAATTTGGTTTTTTTGAGGTTCCAAACTGTAAGCAAGTTTGACAGCCTCTTCCATACTGGCAGATTCTGCTTTTCAGCCTCTGTATTGCCTCTTACACAAATACATTGACAGTAAATTTGGTGTGCAAGTCCCCTTCTGTTCTGCCGCTCTTCTTGCACTCTTACTGAATTTTCTCATATTCTAGGTATGCTTTATTGTAGCTTTAAATTTCACTTATTCTAAACACTGATTGGTCAAAACTTCTACATTTAGTCTCTTTTCACTGGTTGTCTGTGTCCTTTGCAATAAAGTAAAATATCTGAAATGAGAAATGTTTAGTTAGGTTTGGTAAAGCAAAATCTTGAGATTTGAAAAAATCCAACTGTTATTCTTTTGGATAATTGTCTGTTTCAACTTGTCTGATATTGAATTACAGAGTCATTCTTATTTCAATATCTGTGTTTTAGGGACACATGTCAATGCTCAGTGAATAGTGTAATTGTAATGCTGAGTTACATTTTGGAGTTCTATACCACCAAAGCTGCAGTATGTGAAATGGCAATCCTAGAAACAAATTACTTTTCTCATAAAAAATATCTGCTAATTTTCTGCAAATTGCACCTAATTGCTCATTCAACAGTAGCAATGCACGCAGCTTTGCATATGAGGAAGATCTCATCTTCAGTGGAGTTCTGCTCTCCCTACAAAGTCCGATCACACACTGCAGATTGCAGAGCTAGAAGCAGTGCCGATGAATCAAAGAAACCACTGGCTTCTTTTATTCTATTTTTAGTATCCTCCCCATTGCTAGTAGAGCCTTTGCTGTGAAAACACACTGTTTGATTTTTCTGAAAATATGATGAGTAATTATTTTTTAAAGCATAGCCAATAAGGAGAATAATCTAAGGGCATCAGATCCAGAGTCTGTTACAGTGGATAATTAGCAAGCCATCATGAGACAGTTCTGCTTGCATGAGTATTAAACATTTATACCCATAACAAGAGATTGAGCTCTCTCCACCTCAGTGTGAGAACAAGAGGCCACCAGCTTCCTCTGTCAAGAGAAGGTCCGTAATGTTACTGTACCCCTGAGGAAACAGAGGGGGAAGGAAAGATGAAGAGCAGCTCAGTTGTACAGAGAGCTCCTGCTCATTTTTTTAATTTTCCCTTGAAAAATAGCTGAGCATCCTTAAAAGCAATGATTGGTGAAGATGTGAGAAAGGCAGCGGGGGAAGGGGGGGAAGAAGGAGGTTATTCACGGAAATTAAATTAGGATGTAGATGCAGGGAAGAGTGACACATTAAGCACTGTGGAAAGCAGAATGCACTGCTGCTAAACTGTATGTCAGGAAAGGCTATAAAATACAAAATCAGCTGTGAGAAGAAGAGAGGAACGTGATGAGTTCTGACTGAGTACATGGCTGAAACATTCAGATCCCTCCCAAAAATCCTTTAGTCTCTCTGCAGCTATTGAGCCCTTCCCACCTCACACTTTTGATGTGGCCTTGCCTGGTGCTATATGGGCTGAGGTTCTTCTGTCGATTCCTGCTATCTTGCAGAAAAAGGAGCTTTATTTTTCATTATGGTTGTACTGCCAGAGTGGTACTTAGCACAGTCATTGGCTTTATAATTGTCTAAAAATCAAAGAATCAAAGATCTGCTTTGTATAAACAAGTGGCAAAACAGCAGTAATAGCAAAGTACTGAAGATACCTACCTAAAAAATCTGTTCTTGTTGGATTTTCCACTGTTGTGTGTTTGATTTTCTTGTTTGTAAGCTCTGGAGGAAAAAGACTGTTTTCTACGTGTATGGGTCCCTATGTCATAGAGCTTCAAACATTTTTCTGGTGTTTGAGCACATTTGGAACAAAAACTCAAAAATCATAGGACTGCCAGTCCTACAAGCGGAATACCTGGGGTGAAAAGACAGGCTTTCTCTGGTAGTGCTTCTGGGGGTAGAGGACCTCTCCCCGTATCACTGGTCATTTGGTGGCTGAATTAGCACTGCCATATGGGAGGTCTGGGCTTCATTTGCAGCCAATGCAACAATCATCTACTTGGCTTGTAAAATTCCCGGTGGCAGGTGGATGTTGCTGGAGATTTTTATGGAACATTGCTTTTCCACTTTGTAACTAGAAAAGGCTTTTATTTCCCTTTACTTCCCCTCCTTGTCCCCACAAGGTTTTCACTGGAAATAAACTGCAGTCCAGAGGGGTGTTCTGTTTGTCTTCTAACAGATTTGGCAGTCAGTGTTCACAGGATTTTGTCTTCAGGAAGGCAAAAAAAAAAAAAAAAAAAAAAAAAGACAACAACACATTTCAGAGCTTTTAGGAGATGTAAGAGCAAGCTTTCTCTCATTGAACTGGCTGTCCCAACAGCTGCAACATGAAGATAGGAGGGCTTGGCATCTCACTGGGCAAGTTTAGGCTTTTGGAGAAGTGTTTAACTTTTCTTCCATTTCCCACTGAAGAAGAGTAAGTTGCTGAATGACAAGGGACATTAGTATATTTTTTAAATTTACCAATCCTTTCTAAGGGCTGGTGCCACTGAGGCTGTCTAAGCTAAGACAGAGAGCAAATACTTACGAGAACAACTCCCTCTGTAAGACGCTCTTTGCTATTTAATAGAAACTCTTGGATGCTTAATGTCAAGGGTCAAAACCCCGAAGAATTCTGACCTGGGTTCATCTCGCCTAACTCTGGATGTTTACATGTGAGTTTGGTAGTTTGACTCCCTTTGCTGGCAATGGAGAGAACTAGGTACTTTTCAGACATGAGTTATGGCTGCGTTGGTTCTTTACCTTTGGATGAGATATTTGCCTTCTAAGTGCCTATTTCCTCTCCATGTATTCCCCTCTAGCTCAGATGTATTTAAGTGGAATGAAACCCATCCTGAATCCTAATTCTTAGAAATGCTGACAACTTAGAATTTTGTTCAAACATGGGAGCTTCTCTGATATGGAAAATATATATCTTGGCATAAAGCTGACACCCAAAATTAGATATCCTAAATGTTATATTTATATATGACTCAGTTTCCCATCTGTGAAATATTCACAGAGAGCTTCCTCACTTCAAAGACATGCTGAAGGTTTTTAGAAAATAGTAACAGAAGCCCTTTAAGGTGATAAAATATTCTATATAGAGATAAAAAATACTGTTGAAACCATGGTTCAACAAAATGGAGTATATAAGGTATTAGGCCACACAATGCCTAACTAAGAAATTAAAAAAAAAAAAAAAAAAAAAAAAAAGAGAAGAAGTTAAAGAAATAGAAGAAAATAAACTGAACAAAAATACAATTCTCTGAATATCACTCATTCTTTTTATTAAATGCGACAAAAAGTTCTAGTAAATGTTAGAATATGCTATCACATTGCCAAACTTTACTGTGGACGAGGGGTTAGAGATGAGATTGCATAAGCAACCTAAGTGTCATGATTTTGTCATATTTTAGTTCTTGAATTTGCTGACTTAATGCTCTTTTTAATGAAGCACTGTATTTAGTTTGCAGCTTGTTCGGATAATTGGCAAATACTTGTGAACACAATTTCAAAATTTAATTACTCATTAGAATTATGCATAATTATGTCTTTTAATTTTTCTCTATGAGCATATGAACAATCTTTTTCTGAATTTGAAGGAACATTGGTGCTCATGCAAATATTCATTTTCTTGGGCAAACAACAGTATTCATCTGCCAGAAAAGAATGCTCATTGTTTGGTGTTCAATTAAT
The DNA here is from genome assembly GCF_011004875.1 of Balearica regulorum gibbericeps. Lineage (NCBI taxonomy): Eukaryota > Metazoa > Chordata > Aves > Gruiformes > Gruidae > Balearica > Balearica regulorum. The sequence goes on from NC_046184.1 coordinate 104,068,876, forward strand.
TAATATTTGCTATACATTTGACTCATTTTTTTCTTATTAACAATAGTATGTCCCCCTAGCATACAAAAATCGTTGCTGTGGTAACAGTCTTACGTTTATAAACTTTAAATGATAAATTGCTTTCACACTCACTCTGTCTAGATATTACAATTCCTAATCTTCTTAAAATGATGAGTTAGGGAAATTTTGTCATCCATGTTTTGCAGACTGGGGATTGAGGGTTACACAGATAAAGCTGAGTGTGGTCAGAGGGAAGGAGGGCAGAAGGCAGCAAAGTCAGCAGCTGAAACTTTTTTTTTTTTTTTTGAGTTTTGCTGAGCCTCTGACCAAGACTTTATCAGCTAGCACATTTTCCATCTGTTTTGCTGCATCATGAAAACAATGTCATTTGTAGTATATCGGTATCCCCAAAGATACCATCGCAGCACATTGTACGGCACTCCAAGAGCTAGGACTTGCTTTTGGACCTCTTTCCCCACGTTTATTCATTCAAGAACCTAGGCAGATATTTCCCGTACGCTTTCTGTTTAGGTGTAAATTGCATATGATGAATGCCTTTTCCCCTCCCTAGGCTTTCATAGTTGTCACCCATCTCCTAGGGGGCTATTAACCTCCTGTCAGAGTCAGAGGACTAGTGAAGTATGTGCCACAGTGATCTATCAACTCAGTGCAAAGACAGCTTGAAACAGCCTTGAGCCTGGTAAGCCGAGGTGGTTGAGTTTGAGATGAAGCGGTGGATGCTGCAGCTGAAATGGATGAGGAGCGCTCCCATCGTCTGCTCTGCCAGCAGCACTATGGATCCGGCAGAGAACAGTTCGATAATTTCCTCCATCTAGTTTTGCACTGCATCCGTCTGTCCTTTAGCCGACTGGTGCATGCATACCCACACATGCACATGCATACACGCAACCGTTCTCGACTCAATTTGCAATGATCTAAAACTCGAGTTTGTGCAAACATCACTTTCATTAACACTGAAATAAAAATAAACAGTGGAAATTTCTACTGACTTGCAGATAAGGTTTTCCTATGGGGTAAACAGCTGGAGTAGCATGAACGAAGCATTGCTCAGACTTAAAGTGGTATTTGTAATTTTTTGCACAAAGTAGAACTGATTCCAGTTGGAAAGGAGGAGTGATTAATATAATTTCTTTCCTCATAGGACTACATGATATAAGACAGCCAAGGACCTCTTGGGCTGTCAGTCACAGATCTATCATGTCATATTTTAATCATAAGTTTGCCAAATCTTGAAAATGATCTTTTTTTCCCCTTGTTTCTACTGTTTCTAATAGAAAGTAGTCTTAGAGTCTTGCTTCCCCGATGGTTTGAAGCCTTCTTTCAGTATCCAGCCTGAATTTATTCTCGGCCAGTTCACACATATTTGTTCCAATGCCAGTGTTACTGATACTGTTGCTGGGATGAAATAGCTCATGTTCCTCCTTCGTATTTAGGGAGAACAACTGTATGCCTTCTGGCTCTTCATTTTGTTTAGGTAAATACTTCAAGCCCTTTTACTCTCCTTTTGTAAAACAAGTTTTTAACTTTTCAGCTTGTGCAAGGCTAGCGCAAAAAGGACTTGCTTCATAACTTGAGGCAAAACTAGTATGTCAATAATGTACATTTCTGCTTGCAGAAACTTCTGTAGCTATTGCATCAGGTTGGAGAGCATGCCATGAGGTGGATGTATTTGGGGTCAAAGGGAATATGGCTACTTAAGTCTCTGAAATACTGCATCTTCATCTCTGAGTCTGGGAAAGATCGCTGCGAGCAGCTTCTATAGAGTAGAGTTGATAGTTATCTTACTGAGTCAATACAAGTTCACCAGTTTAGAGAAGTTGAAGATCAATCTGATATATTTGTTTTCCTAAGTTTATCTATGTTTACCCTTGCACCTCTTGTATACTGTATAAACATCCTGAGTACTACTCTTTGAAACAGAAAATAGAAGAAAAGCTATGGATAAAATATATTTTGGACTATTTTTAAATTGTTGAATGCAGTCACTGTATAATTTATGTCCAAAATCTGACATCTTCACTGAAAAAATAAAAAGAAAAATGTTCTGTCACTTCCTATATTTTAGTATCAGCAATTAAATATGAAAATCTTCTAATATGCAGGAATTTTATGTATTATGACTAAAACTTCACACTGGACCTGTGTTATTTCTAGCTGAACTGCTTTCTTTCTCCTATCTTTTGCTATAGATTTTTGGAATCGAAGTTCCACAGAAGTATTTTAGTTTCCAGGATGAAGTGGATTTGGGGTTTTTTTGGCTTATTTTTTTCCTGTTAGGATTTTTGCGGGTTTGCTTTTTTCTTTTTTTCTTTTTTTCTGGGGGGGGGGGGGAGTTGGGTGGGTTTTTTTGTTTGTGGGTTTGGTTTTTTTTAATTAAGTACAGTCATCTAATTCTTGTTAATTGAAATCTTATTTGAACTTTTTTTCTGTAATGGGCAGCAGCTCCAGGACTCCCAGAGTTTACAACAATATAAAATATTTGCTTAAATCAAGTTTTCAAAGTGGCTTTTGTCTAAACTTTGATTATTGTATGTCAAAGAATAGAAACCTGAGGCTGTATTTCTGAGCACTCAGATGTCTCCAGTTTCTTTACTGGGACTTTTGCTTGTCCATGCAGCTTCTGCACAGGCAAAGGTCTTATAAGAGGGCAATCCAAATTGCGGATCCTTTGTCTTATACCCACAAGCTTATAAACTCAAATTTGGAGACTATGTTTTAGATCATAGCCTTTTAAGTTTCTTCACCTTTCTTGGGAAGATTAATGTTTGAGATTGTAATGCATAATATTTGAATTATTCATTTTAATTAAAATTTATTATGAGAACTAATTAAAAGACATGCAACTGGTTACTGGCAACGTAGTCGGACTACTTCACAAAAATGCCATTTGGTGTTCATCCTCAGAGTCATGTTGGTTTTAGAAAATTATATTCTATAAATAAGAAGGGGGAGTGTAATTAATTCTGTATAGGAATTTGCAAACCTACTATTTCTTACCAAAAAAATTGAACAGTTTTTTCTGTTTTTTGAAAAGTATGAATTATCTGTTTATGTAAAGCTCATTGCAGTAGTTGAAAATGTAATCTAAAATAGTTTTACAATGACCTCGTAATCATTTCTTTTCCAAATGTTGTAAAGTGGGATTCATCTCCCTCCCTTCCCATCTCATCATTCTTCCCAGGATATTTTGGAAGATACATAGAATCATAATAAATAAATCAGTTTTTAAAAGGTAAGCATTGAGGGCGATACTCTGGCTCACTGAATCCAGGAAGTGCATTCTTGCTATTATAGCCAATCTGATTACAAAAGTCATCAAGTTTCACCTCAGCAATACGTAGATTGTTGCCTTCATTATTATTATTACTCAGGAGATTGCTTCAGAATTCTTATAATTGGAAACCCTGAAATTTCCAGTCTAATTGTATTAATTGCCAGTTCATACTCATTTTCTTTGAAAAGCTCTTTATTTGATCTCAGATTGTGACTTGATGACTAATTTTGAGAGCTATGATGGGAATCCATTATCAACTGTTCAGAGAAATGCTCTCAATGCATTGACTAATTTCCACTACGTGAAATATAGTGTCACTATTTCTATTCTCTGCCTGGTTGAGGTTATTGAAAGGAAAAGAGCCAAAAGAAATATTTAAAGAATTAGTTTTTAGGTGTTTTAACTTAAGACTTGAGTGGTGCTTTCAACAGGATGGATAGATGCTAAGGACTATAAAAGCTGAATTTAACAGCTGAAGGTGACCTAAGATGAATTTCTATTTATGGTTAAGATATCACACTGAAGGGAAACAGATTGTGCAGAGAAGAATGTCAGATGTACTCTAGAAAACTGGCCATCCTATGTCTTAATTTGGTTGAAAATTTTCCATTGAGTCTATTTTTCAGAGGAAATTTGGATTTTTGACTATGTAATTTTTTTTCCCTGAAGTGTCGAATGCTTCCTAGAACTCTTATATAGTTGTCTTTCCTTTGAAATTAAATTCTACTGGTGCCAGATGGTAGTTGAATGATATTCTATATCCATACTGAGAATCAATTTCTCAAAATAAAAGCCTTTCCAAACACAGGGAGGCTTTAAGGCAGAGTTGGACATATCTGTGTTACACACCCAGGCTGAAAATGCTCAAAGAACGCTGACAAGGAAGGATCCTGTCAGTTGTTACTAGAGGAGTATTAGTTGGGATCTTGGGATCTTTACACAAAGACAAATTTAAGAGTATTTGACATCAATCATGATGTTCAACTCCATTATTTTTTCAAAGACCAGATCTGCTCCCAATGGTATAGCTTACACAGTCTGTAGAATTTTCTTGTCACCCCTATCTCTCATAAGCATTTTTTCCCTGTGTATTGAGTGAACTAGATTGGAAACATTTCCTAAGCAGTGAGGAACTCTGACCCACATTTTCATGGCATCAAAAAATGTGTTCTCAGACAGTATGGCAAGGTGCTGCCGTCCGAAAGATGAGCGATGTACTAAAAACTTGCCCTAGAACATTTTCTGCTAGGGTCCAGGGAGAGCTGGGCTGGCAGTGTCAAAATGCCACAAATATTTGGAGAGGGAAGAAACCATAGGTTAATATCAGCTGCATACTCCCTAGCCAGGAAAAGGAGGGCCAGAAGGGAAGAAAATAGGTTTTTAGCTTTAGGCAATTCTGAGTGGAAGAGCTAAGAGATGAATAGGTGTGGCTCATCTTTTTATTATCAGGGGAAAGGCTCCATAAACAACTGTAGTAGTGCCAAAGAATATTGTGTTGAACTGTGAAGATCAAAAAAACCCCAGACAGACCCCAAAATACTTGTCTTCTTTTTGTATTGTTGGGTAAAAGTTACAATGATCAACAAATCGCAAAATCAATACACTTCTCACTCTGGAGAGGCTGGGGTATGTTTTGCTTCTATGCTTCTGCTGTATGGTAACAAGGATAGTGGATGGTTTTATGTTTCCTTCAGCAGTAGTAAATGGATTTGAAACAGCAACGTTCCCTCTAAAAGGACTGTAAGAAATGAAGAAACCCAGATAAGTCTTTATATTAAAAAGAAGGGTAAATTTTCATGTACCCAAAAGTCTTTAAACTGTCTTTGTGAATTAAGTTTCTTACATCCAGAGATTCTCTCTATTAGTAACTGTTGCATTGCCATGGATTAAAGGTATAAGTGTAAGCAATTGAAATCTCCAATAAGGTACACTTTTACAACGAATGTTTTCATTGACTTGGAGACAGTTATAGCATGGGATTTTCATTTCTAACGTACCTACAGTAATTATCCATGTTCAGCTGATGGTTATTTATTGTTTAATTAAAACATATCCAGGGGATAAAAAGCCTATTAGGATACAGCATTGTGTCAAAACCAAAAAGTTGCAATAAAGTTTGGGCATGGAAATGCCTACTGCTGGCTTCTGTTTATTTATTGCCAAGCTCTGGTAGCAAGCTTCAGAGAAACAGAGTATTATGTTACTCTAAAGTAATCACCTCCTGCTATAGAATTAGAAAAAAACTTGAATTATTTATCCAGCAAGCCTAACCAGAGCAAAGTACATTCGTGGACTAGTATGCTGTGACATTAGGTGTCACACCCTTGTTAAGGAGCAGTTTTCTTTCCAATCTTGATTCAGTATGAGTGGGGAAGAACTGATTAGAAAGGAAAGGTTCAGCCAGTTAGAAATGGCAATACATTTTTCAGGAAAGGTATCAGTTCATACATATGCCTAACAGATTAACCCATCTTTGTAGAGAAAACTGCAAATGCATTTTATTCAAAAGTGCACTGCTAGTTTTGAAGCTTAAATTCATTAATCTCTGTGAATTTTTACACTTGTCTGATACGGTTTGAAATGCTTACCCTGATGCATCAGCTGAGGATAATCATCTATTTGAATTTATGGGGAACACTATCACTGTGAGATGTGGCAATTTGCATGCGTAACTTTAGAATACTAAGAAGAGTTAAACATGTACATTCCCATGTACTGGGATGTGTGAGTGAAACATTCTTTTTTAATAAATAATTGTAGTTCTAATTAAAGGTGGATCAATTAAATTCCAGTATGTGACTCATCTCATGGTTTCTGCACATGGTTTTTTTGAACCTTTTCAGCATAACCAATCCATTCTCATTGTGTGTCCTCAGAAGGTCCAGAAATTTCTTAAAACCAAAATCCTTTTACTTACCGATTCCTGGACCTGGCTGTGTTTCAAATCAGTGATTTTTGCATTCCCCCTGCATTATCTCTTTTCCAGGAAGAGGTACATATGGGAAGGGTGACTTTAGGACAGTTTTGATGTCTGTGGTAATCCCTGGATGAAGGTTCCTGGATAAGTTAGAACAGCTCAATCACATCTCTAAATTGTGCTTAACTGCGGTGGAACCGGGGGGACGCTCTGCAGCCAAGAATTATTGGAGAGCGGCGTGCTCTGATTAGGCCCTGTTTGTCCCTTGGCAAAGCTTGTATGTTGGTAAGTTTATGTATGTGTATGGCCTTTCTGTCAGCTGGTGCTGGTCTTTCCATGCCAGAAACATTTCTGTTAGGTATCCAGGTCTTCCTGCTGTCAGACTGGCACAGAGGGAGTAGATTGTGACAGGGTAATTTTCTGTTATCTTTAGATAACTATTAGAAAATTTTATGAGACTCTACTCTGGATGCTGCTTTATTCCAAAAGGCATTTTACTGTACTGCAATAATTTTTTTTAAAGACTGGTCTGTCTGCAAATGCTATGACGCATCTAGAACACAGGTCAAATTCATGTTGCCTGAGCAGAGTTGCCTAATTCAGGAGTGTGGGTTTTCCTCTTGAATCAGGTTGGTGGGGACTCAGGCAAGGCAAGGCTGTCCTCTTTGGTAGCATGGGTGCTTAGGGTCTTCTGGAAGTTTTATGTAAAAAAAACCCAATTAGTGAAAGAAGCATCTTTCCTGGCAGTGCACTTGACTTTTGCTACCCTTCTGTGTCAAATTATAGTTGTGGACTTGTGACCTTGATTAAAATTTTAAAGCGCGTGTCAAGGTATTATAAGCTGTTAAGTTATTCTCACTGAATTGGGTATGCCGGAGCAGATGCTTTGCAGAGTCTTTAAAATGGATATCCCATTGCATAGCTGTCCTCAGTCATGAGAGGCTGAGCTCAGTGAGCTTTTGTGATCCTTTATACTTACTACTGTTACTTCTGTATTGAATGGAGAGAGAAACAGGCACATTCAACCACTCAAGTACTGAATTAGCTTCTGGAGTTTTCTCCACTGATTGTACAGGGAGTGAGGAACTCAAATGTGTGTTTTAGAGCCTAAAACCAGGTGGGCCTACGTGCCCAAATCGCATTTTCTTTCCTAAGCATTGGCTGTTTGGCTAAAATGAAGCTACTGAAAGCTTGGCTTCTTGGTTTCAAACATCTGAAGTCTGAACAGCAATCCGAGGCCGCGCACACCTAACATTGGCCTCCTAAGTCCGTCTCTTGCTGTTCCCTGAGACCGTGATGGTGGTCTGCCTTAAGGAGCTGGTTATGCGCGTAACTAAAATTGTTACTGAGAAGAATCGTATGCCGCTCTCTCTCTGAAGTATCATCACAATATCTTTTGATAACCCCACTTTGTTCCTTTGGATAAAATGCATTTACTGTGGATTTTGTCAGATTTCATTGAAAATCCAAAGGGATTCAAAGTAACTGCTGTGTGCTACTAGTGTATTGTTCGTAATGCAGCACCTTAAAGCAGGTATCACAAGTGAAAAGTGTATAGTGACCATTCTCTCAAGTAAACCCACTTTTTTTCCAATTCAGAAAGCTGGATTGTCATGTTCTTCCCACAGAATTATAGAAATAGCTGTTTGAAAAAGAACCTACAGTAGAATGAAGGCATCTGTTCAATTTCCATTTTACTTCCCCACACTAGATAATGTTGAAAACAAAGATGTTATTTTTCCCCCTTGTTTGTCATCAGACAGGAAACCCCCCCCCCATTACTTTTTAATTTCATCATTGTTTCTCTGTAATGAAAAAGAGAAACAATATTTAAATTAAGAGCTTCAGCATTCCCATCCTGATTCACAAAGCTCTACAAAGCTGGTATTTTGCTGAGTAGTTATTTTAAAACAAGGAGTCATTAGACGTGTGTGTGTGTGTCCCCACACACACTGCTAAGGAAACAAGGTCTCCTAGTACATAACTACTAGTGAAAGTAATGATTGTCTTGCAGGTTTGGGGTTTTTTTTCGGTTTAGTGATGTTATTGTACAAGTGCCCAGGCAATTGTGAATTACTGAATATTTGTGCATGCTGATATTAGTTTAGAATCAGAACCACAGAATGGTTTGGGTTGGAAGGGACCTCAAAGATCATCTAGTTCCAACCCCCCTGCCATGGGCAGGGACACCCTCCACTAGACCAGGTTGCCCAAAGCCCCATCCAGCCTGGCCTTGAACGCTTCCAGGGATGGGGCATCCACAGCTTCTCTGTGCAACCTAGTCCAGTGTCTTACCACTCATCATAAAAAAATATCATCCTTATGTCCAATCTATACCTACCCTCTTTCAGTCTAAAATTTTTGCCCCTTGTCCTGTCACTACAGGCCTTGGTAAAAAAAATCTCCCTCTGTCTTTCTAATAAACCCCCTTTGTGTATCGAAAAGCTGCAATGAGGTCTCCCTGGAGACTTCTCCAGGCTGACCAATGCCAACTCTCTCAGCCTTTCTTCATAAAAGAGGTGTTCCAGTTTAATACCTTTACTTTTGTGATTTTAAGCAAGACAAATATTCTGGACCATCACATGCCTCATAATGGCTATGCCAAATACCACCTGCGCAACTACCTTTCCACCAGGACTCTGTTGCTTGTATACCCAGCCATTAAACTTCCTTTGATTGAATCCCCCAGCAATATAGATCACTCAGAAGATGAAATTTCTGCAACAACTGTGAAACACAAAATGTTAAAGAGTACTTTTTTGTCTGCATTTCACCTTTTATGCTAAAATGGACCAAAAGCACATTTCTGCAGGAGTTCTCTACTTCATCTATCTAAGATCTCCTCATTCCTGGGCTTCAGACTGATTGAAAAGTGTTACAGATTTTTTTCAAGACTGGATAGGGAAGGTTGGGGTTCAACGGGAAATCCCAGGTTACTTTTTGTTTCTCGAAGTTGCCACATGAAGGGAACAAACATACTAGGAAAAAAAGTCCACAACCATATCAACATTGTCACATCTAGTTTACAAGAATGATGTGCACTGTTACTTTGAAGAAAAACAGAACTCCATCTTTTTTTTTTTTTTTCCTTTTTTCCCCCTTTTTTTACATAAAGCCATGCCATTTATACCTAAACCCCACCTAAATATTATATCTACTTCCTGACAGTGACCAGTCCTGGATGCTTAGGAATGAAGATAAGTTGTACCTGAATATAAGAAACAATAGAAGAACAGAGTGATCACTTTTTGGTATGCACATTGTCTCTTGACTGTTTTAACTCTGCATTTTTTCTGTCTGTTGTCTCCTTTAAGAGCTGAAGTCCACTTATATTTAAAGTCGTTATTAAGAAACCATTAAGCACCTCTGATAATCTGTTCAGATTTATACCTATTTATTTATTTTATTTTACTGTATCCTTTTGGAGATGGGCTGACTAGACTAGTATATGATACTCAAAATGATGAGTGCGCACTGTGTTTATAAAACATTATTGTTATATCTACTGTTTTTGTCTGTTCCTAGTAATTCCTAACATTCTGCCTGACCACAGATGAATGTTGAGGTGGTGCTGTCAGAGAAGTATCCACAGTGACTCCTAGGTACCTCTCCAAAATGTTAGTAAGAAGTAAGACTCTTTACCGATATCTCTCTCTCTTTTTGCTAGAACTATTCTTAGCTGTAGTTTTTGCTGATTTGGTTGGTACAGTGATTTGACCAACTGGTCTTTAAGTATCAGACTTATGGATCATTGGAGACTGAACAAGTTTTCTGAGGAAATGCTGTTACGTGCTTGTCCATGTGTCCACACGTTACTGTGTTTTTCCCTTACATGCTCTCATATTCTTCCTGAGGCATCCATCATTAGACACCTGGGGGTAGGGTGGGGGCCTAGGTGTACTGGGTTTGGTTCAAGGTCCAGCACTTCAGACTCATGTGCTTGAAATTACACATGAGCAGGTATCGTTTTGGGAAATCTACTTACTATTGCAGAGAATCCTTTTATGAATTATTACAAGAATTTTCAACATTCAATTTCTCATGCATTGGTACTGCTGTGTATGAACAGAAGTCTTCACTCTACTTCATTTTGGATCCAGTTTCATTATTCTCTGCTCATGTAGAGGGACCTTCATTCACCTCACCAACTCTATTACAGAGTGATATTTTCTTTTCTACCTAGCTAAATCATTATTTACGGTAGATGGCTTCTAAATGTATTCTAATTTATGTGTCAGGAAAGAAATTATTTACACCCAGATTAACAAGAAACTTGGGCACTGTTAGAGTAAGCACAGCAACGCAAGGACCCCGACCTATAAATTTACCAAGCCAGACAAGGCAGCTCGTATGCATATGCAGTGAGTAAGGAAAGTTAGATGCCTTTGGCTGAGAGTCACAATAGCCATCACACTCACACTCACACCTGTCAAGAAGCAATGCTGAGGTAAGGAGAGTGTTTGAAATCCTACCTATCTCCTGGCCTAGAACAGCCAGATTAAACTATATACTGAACTCAGAATGTTTGTATGTGTATCGTGTATATATATATATAGGCAGACCAGTTTATGTCTGTGACTAGGCTACCTCATCGTGTTGTGTTATATGAAATTGATTTTGAAAAAGAATGTCAGAGTTTTCTTACATCACCAAAAAGAAAAGATAACTTTATGTGACAAGGAAGAAACATTAAAAATATACCTACCTGTGACCTGATAAGTTTGGGTAGACAGATCTAACATAATATTCAGCAGATAGCTGTCAAGTTTGGGTACCACAAGATTATTTTTAGACTCTATACTCCTGTATGGTGTGTAGGACTGGATAGCTGTGCTCTAGAGGAATTCTTTTGCAAGCGCATAATATAAGCATTCTTTGTGAGCAGTAAAGGAAAATACTGGTTATAGGTCAAAGCCTTAGAAATCAAGGTGTTAACCTTCAAAAGGAGCTGCTTCTGCAACAAGTCAACCCAGCCTTTATGCTCTATCTAATTAACTGGAAGCTTGCAATGTTCTTTCAGACCTGATGTTGGAGAGAGTTGGCCATTAGGCATACAAATCAGCAATGCGGTGATCAGGGTTACAAGGCAGGTCACCCACTTGCACTGCGATGGAAAATTCATTTTCTTCCAGCCCTCCTGCCTAGCACTGAAAATTCCCAAGTGGATCCAAGTCTGGGGCCAACTTATCTCATTAATGGGAGATCCCATGACTTTTTGTACCTTGTTATAGATGCCACAATGTCCTCAGCAGTGGTAGAGTATTTTAGTAGTGGTATTATTATACATTTTTTCTTTATTAGTATCCTTTGCCCTTCTTCATCCCTATGGCAAACTCCCCATTTTACTTTTATCAGTAAGATGGGAGCAGACTCATCTCCATTAGATTTATAGAAAGAGAAAGCTGTGGCTGTTTCAAGTTCCATAGGCATTTTGAGATACAACAGTTGTATCCACTGTTTTGTACATACAAGGTAATCTCACTTAATACTTCTTACAGTTTCTTAACCTTGCTATAATATTTCTGATGCATATTAAGCACAGGAGAAGAAGGAGAATATGCAGCTCACTGCTGTATGGGTTCTAAGATTATCGTAAAAATACAAAGCTGAGAAATACAGCTCCAAAATACTGTATTTTCTCAAGTAGGAAGGTCAGACTAATTTTAATATTCATTTTGCATCTCTTGATAACGTTAATGTTTTCTTAATATTGCTTTTGCTGAAGCAGTTTAGTATTACAAAGAGTGTTTGTTTCATGGACACAATTCCTTTGGGTTAAACTTGGTCTAACTTTTGCCAATACATATACACATGTGTATATGTTAAGAAAAATTGGCCGTTCTTTTAGTTCTTCGTCAACATCATCTTCACTGACTATATAAGTTCAGGAAGTGGTGTAATTATAGTTCACTTTTGCATTATATCTTTCCTCACTACGTTTAGTAAGAAATGGCTCCCCTTTCCCACCATGGACATCAGTTGGCAACTGTTTGAAAAGATCATGAGACAAATTCACCTTCCTGACGTGTCCCTTTCAAATGCTGCAGAGTTTAAATTCTTCTGTTCCCTTGTTTATCTTCTCTCACACACTGTTACTGTCCCCTCTTGTTCTTGCTTTCAGTCTCTGTCTTTGGTTTCTCTGCTTCCCTGTTCTGTGGGGTTGCAACAGTGACAATGCTTTTTTGGGGGATTTTTTTTTTTCCCCATAGAATATCTACTAATTCAGCATGCTGGCCTAAGCCCATTACTTCTTTTTCTCAGTCAGCTGCAACCAAAGTCCATTGTAATCAATGGAAACAACACGGTATGATCCAGTAGGATTAACTCCAATATTAGTAGAAGCAAGGAATTTAATTAGAAAGCATGGTCATCCTATAAAGAGTGGTGATGACATTCAAAGTCAGTCCCCCTCTTTACTGGGTAGTAGTGGTGGTAAGTTGCAACAGTAGTCCTGCTTGGTGTCTCTTCTCTGAACACTTTAGATTACTTAAATGGTAAAGAGAAGCCCAAGGGAGACTTTTTATGTATAAAATCAAGGCTTGAGGAGCAAAAGCCTATGGAGCGTCAAGTAATTGAAAGAACAGGTACCAAAGAAGTTATTTTTATCTTTTGGTCTCTGTTTTTAGCTTAAAAGGTAGCATGAATACCCTTTCCTACCTGAAAATTTCTAGCAAACAAAGAAAAGCAAATATAACCAGAAAAATTTTGGAGGAGTCCTACTGGGAGAATTTAGCCCAAGATTCTGTATGACTTAAGAACAAAGTATAATGAAGAAACTATTGGGCATCATTAGCTGTTACAGGCATTGCTGTTTTATTCTCCAATAGAGGGCTATAATTCATTCCTGAGACTGAATTTTTAAACAGAATGAATGTAAAAAATCTATTAGCTATGAAAATAACTGACATATAGAGGTACCTATATATTATTCCTTGAAATCCTGGGTAAGCAGACAAAATTGTTTGAAATTAATATCTAAAGTATTTGGGTTTATGATCCAGAAGTACTAGTGCTAACTAGTATATAAACTAGTTATAAGTTTTCCTAGGTTAGGAAAACTTAAAATATTACTTTGTCTTTTCACCTTTTTATCTCTCTCTTCATCATCCTCCCTCTTCACCCTGAATAAAGCAACAAACATGTGTAATGATTTATAGATAGATGTAAGCCATGACTTATGCTGCCAGCGTTGAATCTGTCACTGGTAATTTGCTTGTGTACTTCTGGAGAACAAGGCCTTTTGCCTTCTTTCATGCTTTTTTTTTTGGTGTGTTGTACATCATATAATTTACCTAGTCTGGGAAAAAATGCAGAGAAAGAAGGGAAGGTAGATGGCTGCTGCAAGCATTTTAGAAAAATCGTCCTTCAAACAAGTGGATCAAGAAAAGCTAGCAGCATATAATTATCCCATTCATAAGTTCCACTGATCTGGGGGTTTGAGAGCCACTTAGCTTGTTGAGTTGGATTTAGATTTGCTATAACAGTAACAGCATTGCCTTTTATTTTGACACTAGCAGATTTTTAGTCAAATGGGATAATATTATATGCATTTTTTTCCCCAAAATCCTGCTCCTTTAGCTTGGACCATTAGCCGTTTAAGGTCATTGTTATTATTATATTGTCTTGTTGCTAGAGTTGGAGATTTTCTTTTTCTTATAAATGTAATTTCAATGCTGTCATCCCCAGGTATTCACCATGCTTTTGTTAGATAACACGTGCAGGAGATGGTGGGAAAGACTTAACATGCCTTTGCTCCAGTAGTGTTAAGTGAGGAAGAGACAAAACCCAAGTGCCACTGTCACCAGTTATTAAAAATCTGGGAATGGAGGGCAATGCACAGAGTGGTAAGTATTTAGCTGTATCCTGAATATTGGAACTTTCTACTATGGATGTCTTGGAATATGTTCTCTGAGAGAAATTCTAGCAGGATCTTCTCTTTAAGAGCAGCTTCTCTTTAACTGGGGTCTTACTTACACGTTGTCTTGTTGATACTGTCCTGAGATTCTTGTTTCTTCTTTATTTGTATGGATAAATATTTAATATTTGGATGAACTTGGAACAATAAATTCTGCCAAAAGCATAAGATGTCAATATCCGCCAGGTTTCAGTTTTTTTAACAGCACCATCCCAACAACAGGCCGTAGTCTTTTACCAATGTACTCTTTGATTGTGAACAGTGTATAAGGGAAAACAATTTCTGGTTGGTCTTTAATTAGAGTGACTGATGTTTTCACTGAGGCTTGCAGACAGCGCTGACACTTCACTGTTCTTTTCTGAAGCAATAGCTCAGTGACAATTGACAGAGAAACAACATCTGCAATACTGAGGAGTAATGTATTTCTCTACTTCTGATATTTCTGGGAGTCTTACAGCTCGATCTCAAGGTCACAAAGTCCAAGTTCTGTTGCAGCAAATACAGAAGTTACTTCCAGAGCTTAGTGTAAAACTCAAGCTACTGTCCAATTTCAACAAGGCTTTCCAAACTTAGTTGGCATGGTGGCTGCTGCTGCTGATAGCAGCCTCCAGGTGTGCACCATGCCTGTCTCACAGAGGAGATGGTATGGTTTAACCCCTGTCTCTCCCTTCCCCAAACACAATCGCTCGCTCCAGAAAGCTCAGACTGCTGCACACCTCATCCGCGCAGGCTACAGCCTCAGTTGGGATCTGCTACCTTCCCAGTGCTGCTACAGCATCTCCACACGTACGGTCTTCTGCAGCTTACCTTCTAGCTTTTCTTCTCTTCTACCGCACCATCACAAGTTGGGATCATAAAGCATTTATTTTCACTGGTTTCCTTGCCCACATACCTACTCCTGGAAATCTGGGCTGCAACACTGTGCCTTCCAACACAAACTTCACCTCCATGTCTCCACACTTTCTGTTTCACAACAATGGGGCTTGTTCCTGCACCAGAGCAGGAGCTCAGGGACGACCAGACCGGCATGTTCAGGGACCAGCTGGGTTATGGAGGAAATTGTGAAGCCTGTAGGTCTCAGCTCCTGTGGTGGCAGAACAGGAGACTCCGTCTGAACAGTTTTACTCTGGCTTTGTAGCTGGCTTGTGGTTTGGAATAAACTGTGTCTGAACAAACTCCTGTAGCTACAGCTCCTCTTTTCGATACTCCTCACCAACCTAGCTGGAGTGACTAGCAGTGTCTGTAATGCTTATGGCGAAAATTAAGCAGGGTTTGGGGACAAGTAATTGCTGAAGAAAGGTTAAGGAAAATCATTTGTCCTGAATCTTTTGAATAGTTCAAGCTGAAAAAACTGATTTTTTTTTTTTCCCTAGGAAGTGGAGCATTTTGTTTCATCATTCTCAGATGAAATATTTTGATGTTTAGTTTTGAAACAACAAAGACATGTATCTTCTGATTCATGTTTTTAATTGGCATTAATGATTTCTTTCTGAAAGAATGCTGAGATCTTGACTATTTTATTTTCTCTGAGGATAAGTCTTCATTCATTGCTAAGTCTGTTAGGAATCTCCTTAAGTTGCATGGGCCTACTGTGATACAGCACTGAAGCCTCTGTTATTCTGATCTACCATATACTTACTTATTCTGCAAGAAATCTGTTATTAACTTAATACTCACAGCCATCCTTTGTCTCTATGCTAATTCACTTCTTGGCTAAAATTCTTGTAATGGATTTTACATAGACTAGAAACCAGACTGAGACCCACATTTCATTTTGCATAAACCACTATAAGGCAGATGGAGGTCTAATGGTGAATACATATTTGGAGGGGCGAATGTTTTTCTCACTTAGAAGTATTTTAATACAGGAAAAATGAAACTTTGGTCCGAGAACAGTAGCTGAACATAAAAGCGCGAAAAAATAAATTAGAAATACATTTCATATCCCACTATCAGTAGTTACCACTTTCATTCTTTTGTCAGACACATGTATCGCTCTCTATCTCATAGTGATCTCACATTGCTCTCAAGGAGGCTTTCTATTAGGTATTTTTCCTATCAATTCCATCGGAGAAAAATTAATCTCATTTTATAATGAACAGGGTATTTAAATCTTTTTGGCCAAGAAAGCTACAGAGTTAGGGCTAGGGCCAATAAAGTAATGTTCAGATGCTGGGCAGCACTGCTTTTTATCGTGCTAGCGTGCTAAAACACCTCTTGTTTTGAAAAGTTAATTTTATATCCTCCATATATTCCACAGATATAGAAGGCAAACCAAGAACCTGTTTATCTTGCCTGAAGTTTGATTTCAGAAGAATTGTTTATTTTAATAGAAAATTGATCCTAAATGGGAGATCATTTCTCAGGAAGCAAGGAATGGAGTGTTTCTTTACCTGTTTAAACAACTGGTAAGTACCACTTCTAAGCAACACTTATTCCCAACCCATGCCCAATAAATCTAACAATGTACAGGAGCTAGCAGTCTGTTTTCCCCATAAGTACTGCACGTGATCATTTACTGAAAGGTCTTGTTAAAAAGTACACACGCAGGGGAATAGAGTTAAAGCTTCTGTGGGAAAATTTAAACATCTTGACTTTAAGAAGCCAAGGTACCATTCCTTCACAGAGATATGTCATAAAAAGTGATAAATATCAGCCATATTGAAGATAGATTAAAATTAATTTCAATATAGAAACTTCATATTTTTCAGGATTGTGCAAAAGCTGAAGTTACTCAGCACAGACTAAAAGATTGTTCCACTTAATTTAATTTTAAATTTTAGATATAAAAACTACTTTTAAAATAATGCAGAACGAGTTTGGGATGCAATGTCAAGGAACAAGACCCACACCAAAAGCATGTGTGAACAAAGGTGACTTGAAGGTACCTTTGTATTCCTCTACTCAGACAGCTGTCTGGGTACCAACTCTGCTCCCTTCATTACCAAGAGAAGCCTTGGTGCCACCGAAGGAGGATGGAGGATGCAGCTGAGGATGAAGTACAATGGTTCAAGAAAGATTTAGTCCTAAATTAGTATAGCTACTAGGAAGTAGGAAACGCAGAAATATCAAGTTAATCTATTTAAAACTTCCAGCTCCAGAGTCTTTTAAATCACACTCTTAAGAATGTGCTCTACAAGCAGCAATGAGGAACCAGCTCCCAGTGCTACTTCAACAGAAATGGGCAAGAACTGTGTCAATCTCCTCAGGTCTTAAAATTTCCAATGCAATTGTGTTTAAATTCAGAAATTTTGGATATTTCTGGGAGAAACTGTCATTAACAAAAGGTGGACTACATTAAGCATGGCAGGGAGCAGATGATATCTTTATACGGACTTGATTATATTCTTGTTAGACAGTTCTTCTTGATGCTGAAGCTTTTTAATGCAGAAATGCCTGCTATCATAACAGAATGTTTAAACTGATATGCCTCTGAATTTTGCAATAAGAAAAAGCAACTCGGTAGTGTGAGTAGACTTTGAAGTTTTGTAAAGGCTCTTGTGCATTTATAAATATATCTATATTTATAGTTATATTTATACAGAAGTAGCACTAAATTATATTCTTATGCTGCATTCAGTTATTAACTTAAAACCCAAGACATTTCAAAGTCATCTAGTCACTAATGCAATTCTATATTCAAGGAGAAAAAAAATGGACGAGTGATAAGCCAAAATCCCAGAGGACACATGACAAATGCATCAAAATATTTTG
Organism: Balearica regulorum gibbericeps; assembly: GCF_011004875.1. Taxonomy (NCBI): domain Eukaryota; kingdom Metazoa; phylum Chordata; class Aves; order Gruiformes; family Gruidae; genus Balearica; species Balearica regulorum. Next base: position 104,086,717 of record NC_046184.1, read on the forward strand.
TGATAGATTTTGTATCTCTCCCTGGGTACAGAGGTACTTTATATGAGTGGAATTGGTTTGTGTTTCTTTTGGTTTTAGGAACAAGAGAAAAAGGTGAGGCCATGTTGTTAAAATGTGAGACGTTGTATGAGCTGTAGGTTAATTGCCTCTTGAGTGATCTGTGCTATTGTCTTCAATCTGTGAGACAGATGTGCTCTGGTAACACAGTTCTTTTCAACTGAATTTCACCAGTTCATAGAAAATTTGAATTAGTAGAGAAGACACACTGTTGTCCACTCAATTACATTCCACAGACATGTTGCTTGTCCTAGTTCATGATACACAGTGCTTCTGCAAGGCAGCTCTGACCTCCTCCTTAGAGCAGTTGCAGTTGTGATGTGGAGACTGAGCATTGGAGTCATCTACCGTATTAATCAGGAAAGATGATGCCTCTGAATATGAGATGACCTCTCCCTCCCACACAAAATAAAAGGTTATAGACAAAAAATGTTTAGTACATATCCCTCTTCATTTCCATCACTGTCCCTCTCCTGCTTATGTACAATTTCTTGGTAATTTTCAGTGTCTTCCATGTTCTCAACTTCTTTGAATTCAAATCATCTTTGGTTCCACCTATGGAATATGAAATATGAAGTTTTAAGAAACTTTGAACTGCAACTCCTGGATTATGTTGTCTAAACTGCTGGTACCATGTTGTCTAAATCCATTGTTGTGCCTGTCTCCATTGTTTTTTCTGTAGGGCTTAGAGCATATCCACCTCTCTAAAGCCATTTTAAATATACAGAATTCAAATGGTCTTCAAAGGGCTTGTTCACTAACATATTGAGCCACCTGCAGCTGTGAGTGCCCTTCTTCCATTATGACCAGAGAACAGGATTAACTTCTCTGATAATATTTTTTGCTAGTGGTAGGTGCCCTTTGAATGCATCTAGGACAAGCATTCCTCCTTTTTGTTAATAGCACACCTGGTCGCCTATTCTGAACAGTGTTCAGCCAATCCTTCATTAGGTCTTTAGACATCCATCCTGGTTTTGACACCTAACAATTATTCCAGGAGGCAGCTGTTCCTTCGGCATTGTTTTACGCTTCAGAATCACATATGGTGGCAATTTCATACCATCTGCTAACACTGCCAACATGACTGTTATGTGCATTTTTTCATTCCCCAAAGTTTTTTATGATGACAACTTTTGTGCCTATTTCTTCAATGGTGTAATTGGGTGGTGTGTCAAAATAAACTGGAGTCTCATTGGCATTACCCATTTGGCTCAGCAAGTAATTGCGATCTCTACATAATCCAACTGCATACTGCTGGAATGCAGTGATTTTTCTAGTGAAGTTAGAAAGTAGGTGTGGGTATAACAAAGTTCCTCACTGTAGGCAAAATCCATTGTGCCACATCATTTGTACACATCGACTATTACTCGCCTCGAATTCTCTCTATGGAGTGTTTTGTGCTTGTGCTATTTCTTGATCTTTCAGTTTAATGATTTCCTATATAATGGGGTTTCTGTCTTTTCTTCAGAAACTCTACAAGTTGTTCTTTTACTCTGTGAGAATTCTATTTTGGGTGCACTTAGACATGTTGTAAGTGCCTATACTTACATACGCTTTATATGTCCTCCCAGCATCACAAATCTTATTTTTTTTCTACAAGAGGTACCACCAAACTTAAAATATGCATTGTATACCTTTTGCTACCTTCCCTGTTGCACTCATTTTTCTCATCTCCAGATGATCAGCTATTTCACACATCACTTTTCAGATTCAGGGAGACTCATAAAGCTGTGAAAGATCACTGTGGAGTTTTCTGAATTACAGTACACCACACAACTTCACAAGTCACTGAGAAAAACAGATAACGTGCTAACACCACATTTTATTTAAACTCAGAGCTGCTTTGGGCATATTTGTGCTCCTTCTTCACTAGGAGGCCTCCCACAGTGCACACTCACTTTATCTTCATTAATCCTCAAGGAAGATGAACCAATATTTTAGTTAAACTACCTGGGGGGGTGGGGGCAGGGGGGGGGGAATATTATCATCTCCTTTTTTCCTAAATATGGTAACTTGAATTTAGCTTTTCTATTTTGAGCATTTATTCTAGGCTCTCTTTATAATGAAAGATGTTTTGCATTATCTCCTGTAGCAGATGACTAAAAAAAGTGGAAAAAGTTTCCCTCTGTAGCTGCTTGACTGTCCCCACTGTAGGAGTGTAAATGACTACCTACGTTAAATGCCAAACTTTTAGACTGCTAAAGTTAGATAGAATGGGGATGAACAGCTGAGAGCAAGGATGCTGAAGGTGAACAGAATTTGAAAGATATATGGCAAGGTTTGCCCAGGCAGCTGAAAGTTATGTTTTCTTGAGAGAGATGTTTGAACACTGCAGTGCCTCCTACCTTGTGACTGATATTGGCCACATGCAAATTGACCTCCAGATATATGAAAGTCCCACATTTGTCTGGACTAGGGATTTCTTGGACTGCTGTGTCTCCAAGGATGCTACCAGGAGTGTTATTTTTCCATGTAGGCTGTTGTTCATCAAAGGATGGGGAAGAGTGGAGAAGTGGTGTTGTAGGTCCCACCTCAATTATTGAGTTGGGATACAGCACTGGGAGCGCAAAAGTATTGCTAGATCACTTTAAATGTAGGCATTTGCTCCCAAGTCTTTGGGAATTTGGAGCAAGCGAGATATGGTCATTAATATGGTTTAATCATGTGCCTTTCAGAAAAGGAATGTCTCTGAATTCACATTGGGTTAAAAATCAAGAAATAGGTAACAATTTGTCTCTTTGAGAGGCTGAATGTTTTATATCTCTGCCAGTATGCTGAGACTCTGATTTGGGAAAAAAACACACAGGCTGGCATACCACCTTTGATTGCTTGCCAGCTCCTGGTTTAGGGCAATCTGTAACCTCCTTCAAATAGTGGGGAGGAAGCAGCACCTGCCATTCTGATTTGCATTGCAGTAGGTGGCAGGAGAATCCAGCCGCCGTGAGGAAAGTGGCATACCAGAAACCCAGTGTCCAGCTAGATGGTAAGTCTGGACTTGCAGGTCTGCAACCATTTCTGTGCAGAGACCTCTCCGGCTCCCCATAAGTGAAAAGGTATTGACCTTCCAAGCTTGCTTATTCTGTAGGTATTTCTGAAATGGCTATTCGAGTGATTGAAATTTTGAGTCACTTGTCCAGTTTGGGGTTTTTTGTGGGTTTTGTTGGGTTTTTTCCCCAGTTAACAAAATGTCCTTCAGCTACTTTTGTTTTGTATTTACAGCCAACTGGCCTGAGACAGCTTTGCAGGAGAAAAAAATTAATAATGGAGGGAGGCTGGTTGTTGCGTGTATTTAGCAATACAAGAAAGGAATTCTTCCCCCGCTTGGTTGCTTGACGTTTGCATATATTTTGCTCTTTCATGTGTTCAGACCTGTATAGACTGAATAGATATTGTCAGAAGCACAGACTTTAATAAAGTTTTGGGATATTTTTTGAAAGGGAGTTGATGCAGATCCCTACAGCAGTGCCAGACTTCATAGGGGGAGAGAAAGGAACAGATTTAAGAGATATACTACCAAAGTTAGTATGGCTGACATGTCTCCCATCTCTTTTGCAGAAGCATGCATACTCAGTTTTACATGGCAGCTGCTTGGAAGGCATCTTGGTGGACAGAATACCGCAATCAAACTAATCTGTTTCAGCTTCTCATGTAATAAGGTCATCATCCCTTACGTACAACACCTTAAAAAATAGAGAAATTTCATAAAACATATTTCATTTAATTTTCATTAAAACTTTGGATTCATACTGTTTCATAATCAATGAAAAGAAAGATTAATTTGCTTTAGACAAGTTAAAGAAGGAAAGGCTTTAACTCCTTTCAGAGAAACAAATTTAAAGAGAAAATTCTAAAAAAATAGATTCCTTCCATTTTTTAAATCCATGCAGGAATATGTATACCCTCATTTCTCCATATCCTTAGTTTCCTTTCTTCTTTCAGTCATTCAGAAGTTTTTCTGCATGGCATATGGAGATCTAAAAGTGATTTGTCCATTGAGTTGTGTCCTGAACTTCGTGGGTATGAATGTGAACAAGTCCAAGGCACACATTTCAAGACAGTGGTACATCTCTTGATTCCCAGCAGCCTGGGAATCTGGATATCTGGTACATCGCTTGCTCAGAGTGGCAGGGTGGCAAATTACCAAGAGAAGGCATAATCTGTTGCCCATATCAGTAGGGTTGGCAAGTCTGAACACAGTCAGTTCAGAAGTTGATTAGAGAACAACAGATGAAATACGACCTTCCTCTAGCTATGGCTCAGAAAAGATGAAGATGCAGAATATATTAGGTGCCCTACAGAATCAAGCTCCAGAGGTAAGAGTCCCATTCAAGCAAGCCATGTGCAGTATGCTGTCCCATGAATGAAGTTCCAATGGAGCTGAGGGCTGGGAAGAGGTCAGGCCACTCTCGGATACCAACAGCTGAGCCTCAGTACTGGTGGGACAAGCCTTCTGTGGACCTTTAGCAACCAGCATGGTCCGAGTCCTTTTAGGAGTCTGCTGTGTGAGTTTTTATTTGGGGAAATTATCATAGCAGTTCTTCCAGTCCTAACTGAAGAGCTCAGTAACCTAACGATGCTCATTTCACAGTCAGGAAATCCAAGACACACAGAGCTGAAGTGACTTATCTAAACCTGGTTCTCAGCTAAGTACAAAATTCAGACCTTCCTGGCTGGCCAGCACTCTTGTTCGATTGTCTGGTTTTCTGTATCCTCCCGCTCTCACAAGCAGGGTGAACCACATGAGCTGGCCTACACTAGCGCAGACAGTTTTCTCCCTCAATACATGAAATAGCTGGTTCATTTTTAACTCTCACCCCATTCATTGCAACCCTACAACCCCCTCCCTACCCCCAAAACCCAAACCAAGCAAAGAACAAGTAGCCAGGCCATGTTGTTTCTGCTTGTGTAAAGCAGAATTAATCTACAGCCAGGCTATTGCGGAAACATTTCTACTCATCAGGATTGGGAAAAGATTAAAATCTTTGGTTGCTGATCTCAACCCTAAATCTCCAAGCCCCAAACAAGTTGAAAAATCTTCCATTTTCCTTCTCCATTTCTAAAAGGAAGAGAGTTGTGGGAAGGACAGCTGGAAATATGAGGAAAAAGTGAGAAGACAACAGAATTATGGTTTGAGTGAAGGTTTAGGGAGTAATTGAGTATTGAAATGTTAGGGTCTCACTGCCTTTTTCCTCCACTTGGGCCTTTGGTTCTTTTCTTTTTTCTGAGTAAATGTATGCAAATGCATGCCAGGGTTTTGTGTCTGTAAATATATGCCAGAGTGTTTATTGTTTTGGTGCCAGTAGGTTTGCCCACTGAGGCCTCCCAGCCCCTGTATTTATATACTTTGCACACTGTAAAGGGATCATAGCTCCTTGGGAGACACAGTGCTAACATTTCTGTGGTGCAGAAAATGGAGAAGTAGTGGTAGGCCAGGGCTGATGTATTGTTAAAATTCCTAACTTCGTTATGTGTGACTCTGCTAAATCTTTATTTTCAAATCTGAATTCAGAAAGAGGAAAAATGATGCTGAATTATTTTCTTTCTCACCGGGAACAGTCTCACGCTTGCTGCCTGTGCTTTGTAAAGGCTGCATACATAGTTAAGCACCTTTCGCGTTTACAGATGCCTTTACATTTACAAATGCCTTTATCTTCAGAAGCATATTTGACACACTAGGCTAGCTTACAATTTGAAAAGCCAGGGAATCATTCTGTGAATAGCTGAATACAGAACATTTGAAACAATCAATGACAACTTGCCAGGCCTTGGGCAGAACGCTCCCTATTGTAAAAAGAGCTGTAGAGCAGGCTGTGAAATTTGAGTGGTCATCTGATAGGAAATGAATGCAACCAATCTCCAAGGAGCTAAGCAGATATTAGCAAAACCAGTTACTTGTAGTCATAGTGTTATTTATTCCTGCATTTGACAGAGATTCTCATGGTCTGCTTAGGAATAAAAGGATTGCTACTTTTGTTAGTCTTTATCTCTCTAGTATTTCCATATCTAGTAAATTTTGGTGGTGTTTTTTTGTTTTTTGGTTGTTGGGTTGTTTGGGTTTTTTTAATATTAAGTCTATTTATATAAACGTGCTTTTTCCTGAATTTGTGAAATCATAATTAAAAACTACAAATACAGGTAGTTCCTGAATCATGTGACATTAGGCAGGATTGAAGGTGCCATCCTATTATATGACCATTCACAGTTTTATCTTTTTGCTATTAAACTGTTAGGAGGCTACAACTACTAGAAGAAAACAAAATTAGAAGTTATTGACTCAACTTCCCCTTTCTTCATTATTCTCTACATCCAGTTAAAAAAGGGTGTAATATCTCTGAGTGTGAGATGTAGTGAGAGAGTACAGATGTGTGTGGGGATGTGGGTGTAAATATTTTAGCACTGCTACAAAACCTTGTTTATTCAATTTACAGTGAATTGAACTGCTACATTTCTTCACATTCAGTTTCTCAACTTTCTGGCATTATATATATATATAAAAAAATATAAAAAAGATTATTTTGGAAAACAGTATTTTCCCAAAACCATCCAGTATAGATTTTGACTTGCATCTCTGCTGAAATCCAGCATAAACTATTGCTTTGACAGCAACACATTTTAGATGAGTACCGTAAAGAATTAACCCTAAACAAGCCTTCAGGTAATCTGTATTATCATTACTCACCACTGAAATGGAACTGCTTCTCCAATAAAACAAAGGAAACCAGCAGCAATTCAAGATTCCTCCAGAAATATTATAGATACTGAAAAACAGTAAATAGGGTGAACTTTCTTACACATTGGAATTTACAGGCAGAGTAATAGAATTTTGCACACAGGAGGAATGGTCTTTGTTATTACCACAGTTCTTCCTCTTTATTTTCATTGTGTATATAATTGTATACTGTATTGGTGTATTTAATAAGTGTTTCTGTACTACAGTGTAGTATGGCATAGTGCTCAGGGATTCAAAAGACAATGACTATGAATGAGATTAGATGCTACTACTAAAGGACTCATCTTCAATATTTTATTTCTTTGCAGTTTCTGGGAATATAATTTCTGAATACATAGGAAATTAGGACAAATTATGTCAAAAGATAAACAATGTGCAACTGCTGATTATATTTCTCTGTTATAAGGGTGCCTAAAAACATGTAGTTATGTTTTCTAGTTTTCCCTCTACTACATATTTTGATTTATAGACATTTGGGTAGACTTTTTTTGCTCTGGAAATTGGTCTAATTCATGATGGTAGAGAGGAAGAATTAAATGGATATAATTTTTTTCTGTTTTGGTGAATTTCCACCCGAGATCTTGGAAATTCTTTCATGGAACCTGTTGAAGTCTGCAGTAAACGATGAGCTTTTCTACCAGGTGGATGCTGAATTGATTCAAAGGTACTCAGCTGCTGCATCATCTTTATTTTCACACATCAAAGGTAGGCATATTGCAAGCAATTAATCATGTACTTGTTTATTGTTTTGGAGTAAATGCATTTTACACGCCTTTTGTAGCTGAATTTAATTTAATTACAAATCTTCCCTATGTGTATCTGTCATTACCTTAGTGAACACAAAAAGGAAAGGATGAGAGAAAAAAAGAAGCAAGTGTTTGCTTCAGTGATTCTGGTTACTTTTGAACCAAGGGGCATAAGATAGGTTGTTTATCACTGGTATTTTTAAAATTAACTACTAAAAGTATTTACAAACATATTTGGCTACTAATGTTGAAACACTTGTGTTTTACATGAAAACATTTAGTCAGTTATTAGAACCACATCAGTCCCTTGTGAGGGCCCAGTTTCACAGGGTGGAGTTTATCCAGAATAGGCCAGCATGGTGCTTAGTTGTCATTGGGAACACCAGGTGAAAAATAAGGGTGACTTTATAATGATTCTTAAAGAGCTGAATTTTACCCTCTATGTCTTTTCTTCCTACTGGGGAACACATTAGTCCTTGCTAGTATTACTTTTTCCTTTCACAGTCATCCCCCCAGACTGTTTGTTAATGGTTATGGCAATAGGTGTGGTGGTCTGTTTATGTGGCCCTGAAGCTGTTTTTTGGGGTATGGATATGGTTTTCACTACAATGTATTTAACATGAATGTTAAAAAATATGCAGGTGCTACTCCATCAGAACTTTTCAATTGCCCACTGCCATTTTACTGAGAAAAAGAGATGATGCACTTAGATTTTACACTTTTTTAAAATGTGGCAGATAGGAATTCTTTACAAAACCCCCCAGGCAGCAATACAATTTTCATCAGTTACAACTAAAGCAAGGCTTCTATCTGATGTCTAAACCCTCGGCTTTATGGAATGACTAAACATGAAGTTCCCGTGTCAATTTGTCTTAATAAAAAGTGAAAATTTGTAGACAAAGGAAATTTGGAAGCCTTGAATATTAATAACTGTGAAAAGTGTCAACATATCTGTGTCTATAATTCCAGTTAAAAAGTCTTACAAGGCCTTTTGGGAAGAGAAATAATGCAGCGGGCAGAAATGTATGAAAAGCTTTGTGACAAACAAAGACCATTTCTCTTTTTCTTCCGTTGCCTTCCTTTCCCAAAACAGCGCAGTTGGTCATGCAGTGTAAAAATTATTATTACTTATATTTCCTCATAGATTTAAGTGTGTGGTTTTATTTTGTTATTATTATAACAATGCAGTTCTTTAAAAAGGAATGGATAGGAGCTTCTGAGTATTTCCTGGTTTTGCAAAAGAGAGCAAAAAGAGAGGACGATGTTGTTGCATGACATCAGCATTCACATTTGTATCTCCCAGTACAGAGTTTTTCTCACTTAATGGATAAGTCCATTTAGTTTATCATTGGTTTAGTTTAGAAAACAGTGACTGTTTGATTACTGGAATTTGCTCTTCTTAGAACTGTATCCGACCTCACCTAATCAGTAATTCTTTGTCCCTGTAAGTTTTTCTGTCAGAAAAAACTTCATGTATCTCCAAGTTTACTTTTTCTGTGCTGTGAGTACCACTACACATATGTGAAACTTTTACTGTAAGATATAATTTTACTTGTGAACGGATTTTTTTTTTCTTGTTTAAAATATGTACAAAATGGTACATGTAGAATAGAAGCAAACTGAAAATAAACTTCCACGCCTACATCTATCTTGTGGTCAAGACCTATTAGAAGGATATCAGCAATCAGTATATTTAATTGGTTTCTTTCTGTAATACATTAATTCTTTTACTGTCTCCGAAATTCTGTTCTACACCCTTTGTGTATTCTATCCATTCTTTGAACCTCCTTGTATGAGTCTAACTTCTTTTTCGGTTCAGATGAGTTATGAACAGTCATTGACTTAAATTGGGGTGAACTGATAAACCGAATGTGGAAACTGACCCTTGGAGTCTATTACTAATTTTTCCCCTTATAGGCCAAGATTAAGGTGATAAATGTTTAGAAAGCTGTTTTAATCAGTGAGTACTTTTTTGGGGGATGGGAAAGAAATAATAATAAAAAAAGGCTCTTTTTCCAACGTTTTTTCACAGTAGTTTAATTTCCATGGAGCTTTTGTAGTTTCAGACACTTAAGATTCAAAGTCCAAGTTCCTTACAAAAATAAAACAGGTAAGATCTTGGTTAATACTTTTGCTAAATACTTTAATATTTTAATACTTTTAGCTAAAATCACAAAGAGTTCCAGGTTTTAAAAGTTCTTAGACAAAAGGCCAAATTCTGCTCTTGGTGTCATTCTGTAACATCAATGAATCCTTGCAGTTAATTTTTCTTATCAGAATGAAAAATGTATTGTAGATTCTTTACCCCAAAAGACTTATGTTTAGACTGTTGATCATAACGGAGAAATCTTGCATTAAATTTATGCAGCATATGAGGAGGAGTACCAATCTGAAGTACCAACTATACAAGAAGGGTCCAAGCTGTAATGCTTTATGTACCATAAGTGGAATCTTGAAATTGAAATGCTGGATAACTGGGGACTAATTCAGTGAATTAGGTATTTGTATAACACTATACATTAGCCTGGCTATAGTACTCAAGGAGTCCTTCAGTCTTCATAACACCAGAATATGTTATTGTAACACAGGGTAGAAAATAGAGAAAATATTGGTTTTGTTAGTGGCAAAATTCCGCACTTTGGGTAAGAATGTTAATGATCATTTGTATGTGATGCATCACAGGTTTAAGTAAATGTGAATTGCTGGCCAGAGTATACAAAATGAGGAAGCCATTAAAACTTCCATATCATCATTTCAATTCTGCTACAATAATGAAATATTTAACAACAAATATTTAAGAATAATTAAACTGTTTTATGACGAAGGAAAGTTCTTCTTTTGCTGTCTCGCACACCCTCTGGGCAAGATGAAGCTCTATCCGATGTGAGCTGTTCTCCTGGAGCAAGGATTTGATTGCACCAGACCCCTGAGAATTTGGGTATCAGGCATCAAAATCTTTACCCTCGTTTACTCAGTGTTCTTGTTAGCACAGGAAGGCAGCATGGCGAAGGAGAACAGTGTGGCAGAGAAGGGAGAGGAGCACTGTTAGTTTGGTGATGGTTCTAAATAATTTTAAATGTATACTAAGGCAGCAGGTTTTATGGCAAGGCACCATATCTTGCCCAGAAGTGCTAGCAAGTATATTACCACTATTATCAGCTATATCTGACACTAACTAAATCTTACTTAGCTCTTGTCCTTGCAAATCTAGGTGTCAGCCAGAAACTATGAAACCATATCACTGGGCATCATCACATTATCATCTCATAAAAGTCAGACACAAAAAGATGTAATGTGTGGAAACTGATTTGTGTTTTCTGTGGTTTAGAAGCTACTAAAAGCTTTCTGAAATCCCAACCCTCAGCCTTGTCTATAGCATGATCTGACTATACAGGATTATTTTTTCTCAGCTTCAGCTTTATGACAGGGAATATATTTCAGAATTAGGTGGATTTAAGAATGACTGCAGAGTCTGAGTTAGTTTAGGATGGAAACTGCAGGCTTCAGCCACTGGGATTTATTTTAAGAAATGAACACCAAAATTATAAATTGTTTAGTATTATTGAAAAGCGATTGCTTATAGGAAACAGACTTGTTCTACAGCACAGCAGAATTCAGTTAATAGAGTAGAACAGGTGTAATATAAATATTGAACACGCAAACTGCTGGAAGATTGGGAAAAAATTGTTGATCCAGATCTTTTACCTGGAATAGGAAGTAAATTTACTTTATTTCTTCAAGACTGATGCAGGACACATTGCGTAGAAATTTCACATGACAGCTGGGAGCTCCAAAAGAGGTCAGAAAACTTTTAAAGATGTTGTCTGATTAACGTTAATCCTATCCCCTCCATAACACCTCTAAAAATGTGTGACACACAAGGGCTAAAAGAGTTCCAACCTTATCTTCCTTGTCCTTCGTTCATCTACAAATACTTTCCCCACCACCACGATGACCTCCGATATAGCAGGTTGAATGCTGTATCAGTGCATGATGTGGGAGGGGATTTAGGGAACATGACAGAATGCCTTTGTGCTTTCCTGCCACAGTAAAGCGCACATGACAATATCTGATTAACTTCATTAGAATCTAAATATAAATCAAAGCTTACTTTGCCAAGTCTCAATAAAATCAGTGAGGATGCAGAATGCTTGTTTTAGTGTAAATATGCAGCTGTTGGACTGAAACAAAGTTCATTCCACAATACTAATCTTTATTTCTAACTGGAAACAAGTATCTGTTTATCTGGAGTGGAAGTGGGCTTATCATTTATTGATCTGTAAATATCTTAAACTTTATCAGAGACTTTACAGAATTTTCTGCTTTCTCCAAATACTGGATCTGGATCATGAGAATGTCATTAAGTATATGTTCAGTCATTTTAACTGCATTGATTCCTAATCTTTGGATCGCTGATTCATTACTCTGCAGTGGATTTTGCTCCCAGTCACTGAATTATACATATGTGGAGGATTATGTACATAAATGTACAATACTGTAGATATTTTGTGTTCACACTGTTACCATGTAACACCAATGAATGCTGCAAGTAAATTAAAATTCAATTCTTTGTAAAGACTGTATTTGATAAATTAAAAAAAAAAAAGCAAAACCACCAAAAAACCCAAAACCACAAACCAAAAAGATTGCTCTTAAAAAAAAAAAAAAAAAAAAAAATTAGAGATCTATGGATTTTGCTGTTCCTTTTCCTGGAACAGGAACTTGAAGCTGCTTTGGCCTCTGTGCAATTTAAAGTAATGTTTGTCAAAGTTTGCTTTAACTAGTCAGTTTACTGAACTTTACAGAGGTCTCTTACGGAAGAGCTGGAACAGCACTTCTGGGTATTTTGTCAGTGCCACTCATAGAGTAACACCTTTCTTAGCTTCTAAGATTTGTCTTAATTTGTGCCTAACTGGTAATAGGTTATTTTAATAGGTAACAAAAGAGCAACAAGGTGGGATAAGGACGGTGGGCATGGACCAGTCTTCTTCACAGGTTCTCAGAGTGAGCATGAGGGAACCAGAATTTTTAGGCTACACCTATATGAAATATCTAGATGGGAATCTTGTCTCATGTAGTACATGAAACATTCAGGGCAAAGGGAAACTTTAAGTAGTAGAAGTGCACAATACAAGTGTGCTGGATATAGAGTGAGCTCACCTGAACTCTCTCTGATGTGTCTGTAATTGATCTAAGTAGTCTTCACTGGAAAATGAAAAATGGCTCATAAAGAATGTAGCAGATATTTTTCTTTGTTTTCTCTTTTATATATACCTCAAAGGGAGAATCTTCTAATGGAAGAAGTTGTTTTGTGAACACTGGAATTCATGATGCTCTGTTTATAAGGTTTTAGGTCTAATAGGCTTTTTTTTTTTTTTTTCCCCCTTTTCTTTTTTCCCCCAGTAGCAATTACTTATACTTCCACACTCTGCTCCCTATGTTCTTCCATAGTACCTTGACCATCTCAGGCCTCCAAATTCCTGGCTGGATAAAAAAGTGTACTCTGCGACTGCTTTCAAGCTACTACTGAACTAATTTATTGCAAACAATATGTATGCCGTGTGGTTGACCAGCTGATGAATGAGAACTCAAATTGTTGCTCATTCTGTGGGGATACAAATTTGATCTCTTTTTTCTACTCAGCAGCTGATCTTCTCAGGCTTAAAGTTTCTGATGCAAGTAGACTTATAACAAACATGGCTGGAATTAGATGATTTATTGAAAAGTTTTTAAGAGGGAAGGTAGGCAGCATGCCTGTGTGAGCTTTGTTTCTTATGATATCCGGGTGCAATTTGAAAGAAGGATATTTATTCTGGGATAAATTTTAGACTTGCTACTGTTCCCCAGCAAATCAAGTAAGATTGGACAATACAGCAAGCCTTATTTGAGCAATGTATCTATCTACATAACACTAATTCCTGGATACATTTGCAAGCTATGTAGTAATTTGAAAATTATACTTCCAGAACCAATTTATCCTCACACTTTCGGTCTTTTTTTCCCTGTAGCCTTTATAGCATCTCATTTCCTAAAGTCTGTCTATCCATCCAGAATTTAATTTTCTCCTTTAGACTTCCAACTTCTGATATTTTTTCTTGCAGTGATGGGGATAGCACCATCCTTACCTGTCAATCAAAAATAGCATAGTACCACAACTTCCTTGGTCCTCACCATTCATTCCTTTTATTTTATTTTTTCTTTTCTTTAGCACCCACAGTGATTCAGTACTAATCTCATTTACTTTCGCTGCTTCTTCAATAATATCATTTGCATTCCTTGAATCCATCCTCTTGCTCTTGATTTCGTATCAATTCAAATTCAGATTGCTTTTCCTTTTTTTTAAGGTCCTCCACTGTTAAGATACTCCCTGCCTATCTGGCTTGTCCTCTCTCTATTACCTCCTCCACAGTTTCCTCTTTTCCACAGTGAAACACCATTTGCTATCTGTCTGTCCATCTCTGTCACATCTATCTTCGTCCTGTTTACAAAACAGATGTTAAACTTCAGAATTTCTTTTTTCTGAGTCTGCTTCCCAGGCATGTTTCTACCATGAGGTAAGAAATTCAGAGTTAACAGTAGCTAGAGGTAATGGGGAGCATACTGTTATTATTTAGAAGGAAAAAGGAAGTAATTTGCACATTAACACATACATGCACATGTATATATATACATACTCCTGCATATATTTGTTTGAGAGTGCTATTTAGGTCAAGAACAGCCTTCTGGGTGCAATAACAATCTAATAAGTTATTAAATCAATGCTCTTGTAATAATATTCCATTGTCTGCTTGCCAGACAATCTCTATTTTCTAGCCCCAATTAAAGCTCATCTTCATTCATCATGTTTTAAAACTATGTTCTCCATCCATATATTTAATCATAACTACATAGAAAGAATAGGAGAAAAAAAATCCTTAAAAATGTATGTGTCATATATTTTGTCACTTTGCCAGACTTGTATATTTTTTTCATCAAAGTCTGAAAGGATTGGAGGATCTGCACTTTCCTCAGATCCTTGGAGCACCGTCATTCCACAGTCACTCCATGCTGCTTGGAAAAAAGGTGGTATTTTTACTGGTCCCAACTTGTTTGCTCTTTTATGCCTGAACATACCAGGAAAAATGTAGCAGGTTTCTTTTATCTACTTTGGATCTATGACAAAGATATTGGTAGTGTCTTGCTTTTTTTGCTTCCTGGGAGTAGAAGCTCTCAGCTTTGACATAATTTTATCTCATTAAGGATCATGGGAGTTTTGTTTACGATTACATTTAGCAGGAGCAGTCATTGCTCATTCTGAATCATTTTACTAATCCAAGCTTTGAAAATTTTAAAGCTTAGGAATTTCTTTTAAGTCATTGCTTGACACTTCTAAAATTGGTTTGTTGTCCTGAGTAGAGATGGCTAACATAAAATGCAAAGATCAATGAGACAGAAATCACTTAATTTCCTATTTATCTTTTAGAGAAAAAAAAAAAAAATTAATCAGCAAAGGTAAAATTATCCTTTTTAAATAAATGCTTTGACTTTTAAAATTGAAACTCAGCCACCTTTTCATACATTACTTGGAATGAAGGGGGCATTTGAGTAATTTGAAGTATTTCTTCAGTTTTCTTGTTCTTGCAGTTCAAGTCATATATTAATTTTCAAGTGCTGCACCTATATATTCAGACATATGGTCTTTGAGTTCATCATGGAACGATACTCCCAGATGCTTTGAAATGTAAGTGGTCATGGCTTTGGGGTGGTGCTTGCGGTTTTTGTTCTGTTTTAGATTCAGGGTTGTCTGCAGTCAGCAAGTCAGAAAAAAAAAAAAAAAGTGTCTAACGCAAACTAAAGACCAAGGACATTCTAAAATAAAGTTTTATTCTTTGTATCATTCAAGAGACTGAAAAATTCAGATTTTATTTTTTTTAATTTTCTAGATGGAAAGACTATGTATAGCTTCTACTAATATAAAAGAAGAATGGGCCTAATTCTTTGTTTTGAACATGTACCCTTAAAATCTTGTGTAAGATCTGTATGACAATCCAGGGATATGAGAATGCTCAGCATTAAAAGTCTAATATCCCATATTTTTTTTTAGCCTAGTCAGTATTTCACTCACACACACTTTTAATATTCTTGTTGCCTAAATCATATATTAATGTTTTTGGTCTCCGTAGCTGAAAGGCATAATTCCAGTAATGAGGGGAAATAAGCAGAATGCTTGATGAAGTAGCTAAGCTACCAAACAACAAACAGAATGTTTCATCAACTATGTTTTAACAACTGGTATATGAAGCTGCCACAATTTTGTCATTTCCTTGCCAAGAAATGCATCTTTCTTTATTATAATATGGTATGGTATCAAAAGGGTCAAATCAACCACAATGTTGTGAAAACATAATATACAGCGGGACTAGAAAACAAGCTAAGAAGAAGTAGAAAAAGTGGTGTTTTAGGAATTATTTCATACAACGATCCTGGTTTTTTTTTCCTTCTGTGAGACCTCCAGCACACCTACTAAATCACATGGAAACAACCAGAATCAACAGTTACCCCAAGGTAAGTGATACAATCTCCTAGCTAAATTAGTTATTTTGTTCGTTACCATTCCAGTATTTTGTACCAAAAAAGAAGTTTAAAGTTGAAGTTTCTAAGAAAGTACTAGAGTTTTAAATATCTCTTTTTTTGGTCTGTTTCTTTATTCTGGGAGATTTATAGGGTAGAAGCTGTTTGATTGAGAGGAAGAGGGGAAGTCAGAAATGGTGGAGTTAACTTCTAAATTACTGGCAGCTGAGCTCCCAAGGCTGTATGTTTTGTTCATTATTTGTAATATATCTTTTCTAGCTGTAGAAATATATTGGTATAATATTTAAAATAATTACTTTTTAGTTAATTGCTTCAGTTGTTTTCAGCAATATTTCATGAAAATTACTGAACTTTTTAAAGAGAAAAAAAAAAACAGTTTGTTAGAAAGGAGGATTTTTTTGACCTGATACACTGAAGAGTATCTTGAGTACCTTCTATTAAAATTTTATTTTCCATTTTCCCTTATAGCTAGTGCATTACGATACCCCTTCTAAGCAGTAATAACACTTACATATAGCCTGCCTCTGCAGAAGCATTCATATATATAGAAGTATCTGATTTAGAGTTTTTACTCATAGCATCTTGTCGTTACAGAGAGGACCACCTGAATTTACTGTGAATTTGTTTGACTCCCATAGTTTTGGTGTACATGAACTAAGTCTGTTTTGGAGGAGACAAAGTTAGGAGCTGTGCTCCTAGCTACTTAACGCCCCAGCAGGGAGGTCTCGATTCTGAACCAATATGTGGTTCCCTGGGCATCTTTGAACCTAAGGTATGGTGGAGTATTTACTCCAGCAAACCAGGCTAACCATGTTTCATCTGGGACTCTGGAATGACTTCCTAAGCTCAAAAAACTCCAGAACACCTACAGGTCAGGTGAAGGATGCACAGATCTGCCTGCTTCATCCTGTGGCTGTATAGCTATTAGGTAAAATGATGCTCATCTGTTCAAAGGTATAACAGTGACATAATGTGAGGTGCACTAAAGCCAGCCTTGGAGAGACTGGAGTGTAGATGAAAATATCTACAAGTTTTTTGAAGTGCAGCATTGACATGTGGGAAGCTTTGTACAGGGAGAGAGGGGGTCTACTTGGAAAGTATCCTGATTTTGTTAATTGCTTGCTCATTATTCCACGAGCAAGCTTACACATTATTTCCTGGGTTTAGATAAGGCACAGCTGGAAATCTGTCTGATACTATCAGTTCTTTTGAAGTGATTGGGCAATACCTGCATGATTAGAAAGAAAAATCTACAGAAAGAGATTTTTATTAAATACATTGTGCTCTTTGTGCAAACTGACATGAAATGTTCTTCCAGTCATTTCATATGTATTTAGTCAAATATACCACTACCATATCTAGCGCTGTCATTTTTCTGAATACATTAAATATATGAACAAAAAAAACCTCATCGAGACTACAGTCAGAGGATTGCATTCAGTCTGGCAGTAGTGAATTGTTTCAGTGTTACATGAGGAACATGAGAGAGACCAAATCAATTCAGACCATTTCTGACAAAATATTATGTCTGACAGAGGCCAGCAATGGATGTCCAGAACATGGCAAAAATGTAATGACATTTCCAGGACTACTATCCCAACATCCCATGGCCTTTGGTCAGGGGCTTTCCTAGACAGAAGTAATGCTTTGCATTTTATCACCTTCAAAGGGCTAGGACTTGTCCTTTAAATGTATACCAATTCTTATACACTGTACGCTCTTTATGGGGAGAGAGCAAGGTCATTACTGTGTGCATTTGTGCCATGTCACCCTCACCCTGCCATGTCTTTTCCAGGCTGAAGGGTCCTAGTCTGTTTTGTCACTTCTTGTGCAGAAAACATTTCTTACCTTGATAATCACTGTCATTCTCCTCTCAAACTTCGCAATTTTCACTGTACCCTTTTTGAGGTGGGAACACCTTAACTTATGGTATTTGACAAGAAGGTGCAGCATAATTTTCTACTTACTCATGATGATAATTTCTGATTTATTTCCTGTTTCTTTCTTAATTATTCCCAGTCGTGTATTTTTTTTTATTTCTGTTGATCATTATATTGATGTTCCTGACGGGCCAGAGCCTCTCAGTGTATATGTAGAGTTGGAATTGTTTTTTCCATAAGCGATTTACTTTACATTTATCTATGATGAATTTAATCTGCCCATCACTGAATCATAGAATCATAGAATGGTTTGGGTTGGAAGGGACCTCAAAGATCATCTAGTTCCAACCCTCCTGCCATGGGCAGGGACACCCTCCACTAGACCACGTTGCCCAAAGCCCCATCCAACCTGGCCTTGAACACTTCCAGGGATGGGGCCTCCACAACCTCTCTGGGAAACCTGTTCCAGTGCCTCACCACTCTCACAGTAAAGAATCTCTTGGAGTTCCTCTGTTCAATGAAAGCAGCCATCCTTTTTGCCACCATGAATAAGTTAGTATCATCAACACACTATGGCACTTCATTGTTCATCCACTTTTCCATATCAGTTATAAACTGATATGACACTATCACAGTTGCTTGCGACATCTCTGGCTCTGTGTAAACAGGTCACTTTTCTTCATGTTTCTGTTTTCCAACCATGTGAAGACCTTCACCATCATCCTATGCTTAGGTTTGTTAAGAATGATCTCTGAGACATCTTTTGGCATTTCCAGTGGCTGATATGCAAATCTGATTTATCGCTATACTTGTTCATTCCTTCAGAAGACCCCTATAATTTGGAAGATAATATTTCTATTTACAAGACCAGTGTTGAATCTTCCCAATGTATTTTATTCTGATGTTCACTAATTCTATTTTTTATTATGAACAGATCAGCTGTTTAATCCTTGATTTCCCTTTGAACTCTATGGTGAGTATCATCTGTTACTGTAAAATCATTATTTTGTCAACGTACTCTATAACTTCTTCTACCAGTATTTCAGGTTGAGATGGATCATTGATATTTTCCTTGCAAAGAAAAATTTTTCAGAATAGCTACTGAAATGGATCTGCATGGTAAATCCATAGATTAAGACCAAAAATCTCTTTGGCCTTATCTACTCTGCATACTCCTGCTGCACTTCAATGTTGTACTTTTTCTGTGATCTTTTTGACAGGCTTCTTACTTTTTATATGTTTGAAAATTTGAAAATATTTGACTATTTATTGTCTTGCTTAGAACAACTTTTGAGAGTTGTTCTTTGAACTTGTGTTTGGCCTGCTAAAACCTGACAAAGATTATGATCCCTTCTATCTTGCTCATTTGCACACGTCTTCACTATTTGAAAGCTGACCTCCCGATTTTAATACCTTCTCCTACCTTCATATTTATCAAGCTTTTTCTCAACTTTCTAAAAATTTTTTAGAAGTGGTACGTGTATGGCCTGGGCCTCTAATATTGTGGTTTTTAAACAGTTTTGAGCCTACTGCAGTAATTTAGTCTTTTGACTGCCCTTCACAATTTTTAACAACTTCCTTATTCTTTGTAATTCTTCATTTCACAATTTGTAGTACGAAACAGTAGTAGACTTTGTGAATCTGTTCCTATATAAGTGTCCAACTTAGGCACCTTTTTGTCTGCTTGACTTACTTTTATGCAGATCAGCTCTTCAACCATAATCTGTAAGCCACACCTTACTTACTACTCAGGACCTGGTTAGAAATTTCTTCTTTTACTTCCAGACCAGGGCCTCCATACAGCAGTCATTTAACATGCCTAAAAATTTGAACTCGATCTTATGTTCTAATGTGATATTTGCTGAACCCAAGGTGCAGCTGGTCTTCCATATCTATTGCAGTTATCGCTCTTGCAGCTTCCCTGAGCATGTCAAATGACCTTCCTATAAATATTTAGCATTTACTTTCACTGTGCTGATTGGGCAACAGTATACTTTAAATTCAATGTTATCTTCTAGGAAATGTAGACCTGAGGAATTGACAGGCCCAGCTCAATGGAAGAGATGCCCTTATCTTCCAGTATCTTCAGTGTGTCGGGAGTTTACAGACCCTCTTTGAATTTGTATGACATAAGCATATGGCGATTGTCTACAGTTGACTAACAGAGAAATTTTAAGGACATGTTGATTACTGGGTTTAATAATTTATTTGAATTTTGAAAAGACTCCTTGCATACAAATAAATAACTTTATTGGAAAAGAAATGAGGTTATCTCTGCAAATGTTAAGTGTTGGATGTGTGAATCTAGTTTTCATGTTCAGGCTTGGCTTTTGATGAGTTTCTAAATTAAACTTCACATCGATTCCATTTTAAATGATTCTTTAATAAAGGTTGTTATCTTGACAATGAGTTAGCGAAAAACCCAAAATCCCCAACACATCACTTCTTTTAAAAATGGGATTGGTCTAAGCAGTCATTAGAGCTTGACATACTGGTTTCCGCTGCTCTCTGCACACACTCACCTCTAAAATGACACTACATCAGGCTACGACAAAGTTTTCTACAAGAAGCAAGTTACACAGTCATGCAGTTACTTTTAAACTGTTTGTTATTTTTGTTTATTATTGTGTTTTTACTGGAATTTACTTTTTACTGTTAATCATGAGCTTTCTTAAAAAGCCATTATCTAGATAACCCACAGACATGACAAGTTCTGTAGGCATGAAGGATTTTGATTACAGGTACACAATGTAGTACATTGAATTTGGCCTCTTTGAATGAGACTTCTGTCATGGTCTTGTTTATACTGTTAACTGGCTAATAGTGTCTAGTATTACCCTTCTCACACACTGCCTGTAGGTCATTGGCACATGACACCCCCTATAACATTTTAATATGGCAGAAAACTCAATAAGATCTTACTGGAAACATGGTACAATATCTTCAGTTTCAACATGGCATTTGTTTCATTTTTAGCTCAGCTGTGCCTGCTGGCT
The DNA here is from genome assembly GCF_011004875.1 of Balearica regulorum gibbericeps. Taxonomy (NCBI): domain Eukaryota; kingdom Metazoa; phylum Chordata; class Aves; order Gruiformes; family Gruidae; genus Balearica; species Balearica regulorum. Next base: position 104,107,697 of record NC_046184.1, read on the forward strand.
CAAGCTCAGTTCTTTGGGTGGGACTGAGATAATTATCTTCTGTGCCAAAGACAAGACAGTTCATTCAAAATGATGCCTGGAGCTGCAATCAGCATTTGCAGGAAAACAGCAAACCAGGCTTTTTAACATGACACTAATCCTTCCCTAAACAATTACCAAGAGCTGACCTTCAACTTTTCCCTTTAACAAATTTAGGTTTACAGTACACGGCTGGGTTTTCTAAAATGAGATTTGAATATCCCTCTCTTTTCAAAAAATAAATGTGTTATAGAAAATGTTGCAGAATGGCTGATTCAGTTTGGTTTACTGGAAGTAATAAATGCCTCATTTCACAATACAAATAAGCATTGTTAGAAGCAATTTTATTTGATCTGCTCTTTGTGAAAGAAGCTGAAATGATAGTTTTGAAAACTGAAGATGTCTGTTCATCTACGATAAAGCTGCAATAAAGATAGATGTAGTGCAAAAATTCATGCTTCATCGTACAGTACTGCTCAAGTCCATTTTGTGAACGGGCAGTAAAAGAAAACAAAAGGCAAAGGATAGATTTATATAAGCATAATTCATAAAGGAAGTATCCATTGTAATTATCAAATTCTTGTTCCTGTCTTATTTTAGCGAAGATTGATAAATGTTTCTCTTCTTCAGAAACTGTAGGCCTAAAGGCAAATTTTGGTCATTCATGCTTTTACAACTCAGAAAAGGGACTTTTCCAGCATAGTTACAGGATAGTTGACCCTAAGCCTACTCCAGTGTGTTGCCCTGCTGTGGCGAAGTTTCTCAGTCGTTACTACCGCACCGTCATCAGTACTTACTAATTTACTGTGAGCAACTTGCTCTTCTTGTCAAGCCCAGTCTGACATTTTAATATGGGGTGACACTGGGGCAGTAGGTTTTCTGTGAGCCTTGGGCTGAAAAATGCTAAACTATTGATATCTGTAGAAACACCTTCCACATTGGGCATCGTGCATATACTTTTCCACCTCCTGCTAGCACCCTCTAAACTGTTGTAGAGCAAACAGAAAATGGAAAGTGTGTCCAGCAATCCGACAAACAAGCCTCTTTCAGCCTTCCAAAAGATGACCTATCCACTGCCTGCAACAGACTGAAATAAGTAGTGCAGGATGGAAGCTGGTCATGAGGATGTGTACAGGGGACAAGTATGAGTGAAGAGAAGTAGTTGGATGTGGGCAGACAACTTTGAGTAGAGGGAAAAGGTTTTATTGAGTGATCACTCCCACTAGCTGCACAAGGTGTGCCAAAACCCCTTCCATCATTGACCTCCATGGAGATGTTTGGCCTAGCTGGCTAAAGAGCTGGGACTGTTCACCAATACATGACTGCCTGCAGCTGTTAGCAGAGCCCCAAGCACTGCTGTGGCCAGCGCCAGCACCCAGCATGTGGAGGTGACGGGTCCCAGCCGCTGCTGGGATGAGGCAGCTGGTTTTGGGGAGGAAGGCTGCTGAGTGCGTGAGTGCAAGAGGTGGGCTTCTGAGCCTTGCTTGCCCTCAGGACCATGGAACGGCCCCGGCCAGTTTTATTAAGGAAGAAATCTGCAAAATAGTAACATTGATTATCGTTTGACGATTTATGCCTGTGTCCACCAGAAATCAAGTTGAGACAACTAGCGTTTCTTGGAGACCATTATAATAGTCCTTACATGGTTGTTAGCTTCGCTCAGTGCTGTATTTTGCTAGATTTAGCCCAGTTAATTAGATATGCATAGTTCTGTAGCCCATTGCGTTTTCTGAGCTATCCACTTTCTCTTCAGGTTCATTTTTTTTATACAGTTGACATCATTGTGTGATAATAATTACTGGATGCATCCCCAAAATTAGCTTAGTACAGTCATCAAGATATTGCAAGTGGTTGTATTGCCTACATTACAATAGCAGAAATTGGTACATAATTAGCCCTTTGTATAGCACAGTAGCAAGGAAGGAAATGATAGTAAGAAGTAGAAATGTACAAGTGGGTTTGGTGATGAAAGTCTTGGGAAAAACAGCTGAAGGACAGAAAAAAAAAAAAAAAGAAAAAAATTCAGTGAGACAAGAGGCGTGCCTGCACAGCAGAGTAAGCTCCTTTACCTAGTGTCTGACTGCAAGGGTGTGAGGAAGCTTTGGTTCAGCATCTGTGTAGCACAGTTCATACTGACTGAAAAGCTGATCTTGATAGCTCAAGTTCAGCATCACTGTAGCAGGGCTATGTATCCTCTGAAGCAGAACAGGTTTGAGCAGAGGAGCTTTTCTCGGTATCCACTTGTCTTCCTTGATCTGTGTAAAAGCAGGAGGTTCAGAAACATGCTACAATTAGAGTTGCTTAAGCGGTATATGAATGTCTCAGCTTGGAGCATTTTCCTAAACTGTATTAAAAGAATAAAAGTTGTCCTAGTAAAATAGTGGGCTTAGGCACAGTGATTTGGCTGTGTACCTGCAGATACTCCCTGAAGATTAAATTCAACTTTCATTCATTGCACATTCAATGTATTTCTCATTTTGTTCATGCAATGATTGATTTTGTGCTAAAGACTGGAAATCATGCTAAACTGAACACAATTATTTTTCTTTTTCCACAATATTAAAATCTTTCACAAGATAGAGAAAGATATGGTTCCAGGGTTGTGCTAGGTCTTGAACAAAGAAACTGCACACATGAAACCTGAGAGAATGCTATCCATTTCTTTATAGCAGAAGAATCAATTGATTTATTTGAAAAAGGGATATGTTTACATCCTCCCCAAAGATAACAAAAAACAAACAGGAATCTATGAAAAGCTTTGCTTTGTATTTTCCTTTATTGATAAAGTGCCAATTGCTTGCAGAAAACAGAAAAAAAATCAGGGCAGCAACTTTCTTCCTGCATTAGATGATAGGTAACATTACTACAGGTGAAACAATGAGATGGAAACAGTGGTTTCCCTGATGGCGGGGCTAACTTAAACACAGGGTCTTCAAAGCAATGTAGAATATTAAGGGAAGAAACAAGCACTTTCTTTGCAAGTTTAAGAACAAATTTTGACATAACTAGTGAATATATATCCCAAAGAATTTATTTCCAAGCAGCTGGGAAGGAGGGCTGCTTGGCTTATGCCACGTCCACTTGTTCACCTTCTTCATGGTGTAAAAAGGACACGGCACTAAGAACGGCTGTTTCATTTCTCATAACTCCTCAAACGGGAGGCTGCCGTGTCATCTGGGAAGGTGAAAGGAGAAGGAGGCACTGTGGCTTTGGGCAGCTGAAGGCTAGCCTTCGGAGGTAGGAGAGCTGGTGCCAGGCTCCTGGGCTTAAAGCCATTTGTGAGCAACTGACTCGCAGGATGCAACGCGTGGACTTCGGGCTGTGGTCAGAATGAGCAGAGACTTCCGGATGAAGCAAACTGAACTGCACGCTCATGGCAAGCAAGGGAACGTGAATATTTTCACTGTGGAACACAGGAATCACGTTGGGTGCTTGTTATCATTATGAGTGAATTTCAACATATGCCTGGTAAATGAAATAGTGGTATAAACCCCCTGCCACGACTCTATGCCATTATTGCTCATTTATTTGAGATGAATACTGCATCTGCTTTGAGAAGAACAGGAAAAAAAAAAAAAAAAAAAAAAAAAGAATGACAGAGTGATAATGCCATTATTTTTATTTTGATGCAGTCACTGGAAAATGGAAAGCAAGTTTAGTCTCTGTATGGCAAATGGCGTTAAGGGAAATGAAATAGTGGCGCTATGAGACCGTAAAACTCAACAACATTTATTCCATGAACTCCAGGCCTTGAGTTCAAGAAATGTTCATTCTTTACTTCTACCTAGCTGCACCTGTAACATCTGTGAATGACAACTATTTGCGTATTTCAGAGCACTCAAGACAGAACGCAAACTTGGCTTTCTTAAAGATGGCTGGGACAGTTGAACGTGCTCAGTTTTAACTTAAACATTACAGGAAAAATGGGAAAAAAGATTCTGACCATTTCATACTAATTAGACAAGTTAAAGACAATGACATTTGTTGCAAATATGTGTCTGCCTTGGTACTTTCTTTTAAGGTTTAAACACTGCAATGTGCATTTAACTATAACATGATTTGTATTTTTATATCTTTAGAGGCTTTAAAAAAAGACTTAGCTATACAGCTATCTAAATGATTACTTAATTACATAAAAATAATTTCAATGAAATGTAATTTTAATGTGTAATTTATAATATGTTTATCATTTTTAATGATGGTTTCTCTGACATTATATTTGGACACAGATGTGAGATTTTGAGTATTTTAGTGATTTACTCTGATATGAAACTGGTAACAATATAAATGAGTATAAATTCAGCATGAACAATCAAAATACATATTTTATCTTTAGTAATCTACTTTGAGGTTACCAATAATTATCATGTCCTGTGAGACTTTGTTCAATGTTATTGGGGTGATCTTGGAAAGCTGAACTTTTCTGATGAAACTTGAAAAATCAGTTTCTTAATGGAAGACACTTTGGGATGATTAGGTGACAATGCTGCTGATTGCTTATTTGTATTTATGTAAAGAAAGTTAGCACTGGGTTTTGATCTGTTTTGATTCTCAGTTCTCAATTAAGCATAAGCATACCTGAATGGGAAAGTGTAGTTCCAGACTAGGAACATTTATTAATATAATAGCTGTAAAATGTTACAAACTCCTGCATGCCAAGGTGTTAATATCAAATTAAAATGATGTGAGTATGTGTGGCAAAAGCACAATTGCAATACACTTCTCACTGAATGCTAGGGTTGCCCTGGGTGCATCCAGAAAGCAGGATACTCTGTAGCGTAGCCAAAAGACGATCATTCTGTGTCTCACTTCTGGATTTCTTTAAGCTTTAACACCTCTCCGTACTCATTTATAATGCATTTTCTGAGTTACTTAGATTTAGCATTTAGATGCTGAGCTACTCATCATTTCACTTACCCTTAGTCATCTTGCAATGTATTACAAATATTGAAATGTCTTGTTAATATTAATAAAGTAGTTGCTTATTTAGACTGTTAAAACTACAGATTAGGATGACAGTGGGATGCCCAGGAAGAAAAATCCATTAAAGATGTCTGTTTAAGGGAAAACTGAGCATAGGATAATAAATTTTCATCTGCATGTAGCCATCATTACCTCTTCAGCGTAAAGTCTCGGCTTCTCATTTGTCACACTTTTTAACAAGGGTAGGAGAGGGATGGAGTAGAATGAATCATTGCAAATTTCTATCAGCACTTCCCATTACAACGATCACAGCTAATGCTGTATTTAGCTCCTGCTGTGTGCTCCATAATTCCGCCAGAGAAGTCATGGATCCTGCTGAAACATGCAATTCCTATATTGCAGGAATATTTCACAATTTTACTTTGTTCTGAATTGTAAAGTAGCATTTTCTAAAATGTGTTGCATTATTCTTTCAAAAATCTAGAAATATGTTTTTATATTTTTTTTGAGAAATTGGAGTTGGAACAGAGTACTATTTATCTCTTCTGCTTATTTTTTTATTCAAACCATCAGAATTTCAAACTTTTACTACAACCAAAAAAGATATTTGGAACTAAAACCAATCAATCAATAGAAGGAAATTCCATTCCTAAGGATTTTAAAAAATAAAGTGACATCATTAATTGACTTTATCAGTTATTGTGATACGTCAGTAGTAATAGAACGTTATCTAGCCTTTAATGATGGTTTGATACAGAGCATTCTTAAATGCTAACACTATTAGTGTATTCCTGAATGTATGTAAACACTCTCAAGACAATATAAACTAAAAACCTAAAAGCTTATCTGAGATTAATACTTGAAAATATTTATGGAATACATTGAAAAGAAATACAAAGCACATACTTTTTAAAAGAAATGTTAAAAAAAAACTTTATGAAACTATACTTTATTAGAAACAATATTTTCAAGTTTAGTGGTGTTTCAGGAGAGTCTTTGTAAATAGATACATGCAGAAGGCTGTAGGGTGGTGATAGAAGCATTCTGTTGGACCCGATGGTCTCATGTTGCCGTTGCTGCTAGGGAGGACAGAAGAGAAAGAGGTGCTGATTCACCCTGTGAGACTGCCTTGCACTTCATAAAATCTGGATCTTTAACAAGTGCAGATTCCTGGACTCCATGATTTTTTCCTTCACTCATTTTCTAAGAGGATCATAACAGAGGAGAAGATGCTAAGAAAACCAGAGTTTTAAAATTAGCCGCAGATGGGAGGTGAACATATGGAATAGTTGAATACAAAATACACAATGTGCTTTAAGAAGCTCCTCTGAAAAATACCACAGCTAGTGTGAGATATTTGTGCTATTTAAAAAGACTTGTTCAGATAAGTGCTCCTTTTGTAGTTTGGAGAACATACTGTAGGTGCACTCAAATAAATCTTCCATCCGTAAAATTGTTTGTGCACAAAGAAGACTGTATAAAAGGAGATAGCACTGGCTTTTTATTTTGCTTATGGCCTACAGACTCTAGTCATCATCATATAAATTATGTGAAAAGTGGTGTCCCACTCATATACGACTGGATTTTATGAGTTACGTCTTTTATGTCACTGTTTAGCGCCATTGATCGCTCTTTAATTTTGAGTCAATGTTAATAGAGATCCCAGTTTGAAATGTTTCACATAGGCTGTATGGTCAAGGTAAATATCAGTGGTGTATGGAAAGATGGGACAGGAGATTATCTGTGAGGGATCTATTGCTGTGCAGTTTGTTTCACCTGGCTTCATGTTCACTGATCACTGTTCAGATGGCAAGGTACTTAAGATTCCTACAGCATTTTTTCAGAAAGGACAGAAATCAAGGCTTTTTGGCTGTAGCTGGTAGTTATCAGTCACTCCTTTGCTGAAAAGCATTCCACTAACGTTCTTCCATGCTCTGGTATTAACATTATTCAATATTTTGTTTGTTTTCAAAGAGTCATTTCAGATGCAACATCTGTGATAGCCTAAGCATAAGGAGGATGTTTTAAAATAGTCATTAGAAATGAATACACAATGCTTTGTTTTACTCAGTTGCTAGAAGTCTTATAATTCATCAAGATTGCAAGCAAAATGGCTGGGTTCAAATGAGATATGTCTTTAGATATATTTGTATCAGAAATCTCACAGAAAAAAAAAATCCTTTAATTTCTTACCTATTAGATATGAAAAAAGATTCTGTAGTACTTACTACTTATTTGAAGCTATGTTGAGTTATCTTATCTATCCAGTGACAACCTGACCCTAACACATCTTCTACATTGTAGAACTCAGTGAAGCTACTTTTCCTACTTTCATCATGTTTTCTTATTTTCTAAGTATGAATTTTTAAGGATGTTATGGAGGAAAACAATATTAAATCCTACAAATTCTAAGAATTATCTTTCTTCCGTTCTCTCACTATCCCTCACACACTCATACAAAGGAAAGCCTTGAATGTGTTCCAGTTCAGTGAAGTAGTTAAAAAATGCAAATGCTAAATAAATTTAAATTTAAACATTGGAGTTAAAGAGCAATCAAAATATTTTTAGGACTTAATGTAATTGTGAACATCTTTATGACTTCTTTGACTTCAAAAACAGCATTGTGTGGAAAGCTTCTAGCTGGATATTTAATGTATCATAGGATAAAGTGCTACAGATATGTCATATACGTCAGCAGGAAATAGCCATAACACTGCAAAAATCTGAAAAATACTATCCCATACCATTCTCAGGTGTTTGTTCTAATGTGGATAATTGTCTCTGAAAATGAATAAGCATACAGAGAAGCCACGTTACTGATCAAAAGATAATTAGCTTTCTAGATATTTATAAATAATCAAATTGGAGGATGTTGCATTTAGCACTGTATAAAGAGTAATAGGTAACCATCAAACTGTCATAAAGGAAATGATATGCTGCTTTAGTATATTGTCTACGATATGATTATTCTAATGACTGATTTACATATACCTCTTTCCTCTTATTCAGTAATGTTAAGGATTGACTTGAGATTTTTTTTTTCAGTTTGAAGAGATTTATTTTACAGAAGATTTGTTGGAGAAAACTCTTGTGAAAAATATTTTCAGAGTATTTCTCAGGTCCAGCATGATTTTTACTAGAGGTTGAAGCATTTATCTGTCAGGGCCTAGATTCATGGTGTTGCTTTGAGGAATGCTTGGTTATTCCTGTGTCAAAAACCCCTGTCCTAATTGTATGGGGAGGGATTGCATGACAATACAGCCAGCAGCTGAGTCTGTCACAGCAATGGAAATGCCACATTTTTAGTGGTTGGTGTGACTCACAGCAGTGACTTCAACCGGAGTATCCCATGAAGTTCTCATAACCATGAGGTTAGTGGCTACTTTTTGTTTTGTGAATGCTCTCCTGTTAAAAAACAAAACAAAGCAAACAAGAAACTGTGAAAGTTCTCAATTTTGACCTAATGAATAATAGTAAGAAAAAAGAATAAGAAGCTTTAAAAACCCCAAACCAAGCCAAAACCAGAAAACAAAAATCTCATCCCAGCATTTTTCAGGAAAAAAATTAAAAAATCAATCTTGTTCTTTCAATAATTTCAACTTCTTACTTTCAACAGATGATCATAAAATTTATCTCTAGACACACTTTCACAATAATTGCCATTTTGGAATAATGAAAGACAGTCTAACTTTTTAAGATAAGAATTTCTGACTGAGCATAATTACAGTTTATTGTTTTGTTTTCTGCTTTTTTGGGGTTTTTGGGTTTTTTTTTTTATTGGTTTGGTTTTTTTTTTTTAATTAGTTTTCTTGAAACCGTGGAACATGACAATTAGAAATAGCTGCAGCAGCTGGTTTTTGTGTATGAAGAATTCTGCCAGGTATAGAGGTCCTTTCTCAGCTGTGAGGCTCTTTCAGCTTTAAGAAACCAAATTGGTCTCACATTTTTGTGGTTTTGTTGTAGATGTACCACAGCCTCCTGCCCATGTGATGTCTATTTTAGCCTGTACTTTATTGACGGTGCCATGATGAATTCCAGTTTCTGTTGAATGTTGTAATTGCTGCCTTTCTCCTTGTCTCTGCAGCACAACTAGTGACAACACCCTTTTCTAGTTCTCATCAATAATCCTTATAAGGTTTATTTGGAAACCGTGCTTACAGTTTGTTATTTTCCAGTATAAACTAAGCTGATATTCCTAGCTAAGCAGGCTTAAGTCTCTTTGTGATGAATATAATTGATAACAGTCCTTTGGATAAAGTACCTCTGAAAAGACTGTCAACTCGACTATATATAATGAACACCATATGAGGCTGAGGATTTGGGAATAACTTTGAAATGTGTTTTTAATCTCAATTAACCGTTTATCTAAATAGGTTCTTAACTGTTAAACCATAAAGTATTTCTAATAATTTAAGTAGGGCAGGATGTTAGTATGTGCTGTGATTATTTCACGCATAAGAACTTCATTATTACTTAGCTTTGTATGGAGTATTTTGCAATTCTTTTGTTTCCTTTTTTATAATAACACTTCTGAGTCACAACATCATCTTTTTGAGGATCCCCAGGCATATAGTAAACTAAGCCAGAAATTCCTTTGGGATTTAGGTGACTGTATAAGCTCCATGTTACAAATGGGACTGTGAGGCACAGAAGAGGGTATAAGTGGGATGTATAGTGACGTTGGGCATCTCTAACTGTGAGAAATGAAATCTAGATCTTCTGAGTGATTGTTGTGATTTGGAACAGCCACACACCATAACTGTTTTCCCTTTAATTTGTTCATTAATGAGTGTCCTGGAACTTTACTGCACCAAACCTAGGCACCTGTCCTATAAATTTAAAACCAGGGAACTTACATAAATGTAGGTGATTTCTGTATAAATATCTGCTGAACTCTTTCGACTTTGATTTTACGGCCCTAGTAGGAAATTATAAGCTTTACAGCTTCTCCACAAGTCAGAAGTCTAATACTCTGGGAATGGAAAAGAGTCAAAATGACAGAAATCTTGTTTCCTCTCAATGACTCTGGTATATTTATTGGTTTAGAGCAGCATATCAGCATCGAAGTCTCTAATGGCCAAGCCTATGTGAAGTCAACATAAGTTATACCAATTCTTCAGCCACTCTCCTTGACCTTTTCATTAGCATTATGTCTATCTGGTCTGCAGGAGGATTGCAGCTAATTAGTCATATTAATGTTACAGGTCACACAGACATTTACATTTTTTGGTAGCAGATTGGAGAGAGGTTCAAGACCTCAGAGACGTAAGGCGGTTTTAGACATGATGAGTACGATCGCTAATCTTATGTCCTAAATATACATTTTACATGATTTTTTTATTAAAAGATCTTAAGATTATTTTTTTCCTCATCTCATGATAAATGTGGGTTTTTTCCTGGTAGATCCTTAAGTTATATGAGATTATAGGAATATCAGCTTTCGTTAAACAGAATGCTTTTCAAAGCTCAAAATTATACAGAAAGCCACAAAAAATGGTAACAGTAGCATACCATGAGCTCAAATTTGAAAATAAAACCACCTCTGAAAGCTGTAAAGACTTTGAAACTTTCTCTTTTGTTTGTTTGTTAAGATGAAGTCATGACTTCTTAACTTTACCAACTTGTTGAAATTGAATCTATTGATTTCCTTCATATCTCAACCTGCCTGGACTGTTTCTGCTAGTTGGAAACAACTGAAGATGTTTTCCTCAGATGTTCTGCTTGTTTCCCAGCTTCAGAAACTGGAAGCAGAAAGACTAGAGTTTCTGTGAGCTTATCATCAACCTGGGGCTCCCTTGTTCATCTTGCAATAATGACATTTCTCAGTACAAAAATCTCAAATCTTAAAATAATCTGCTCTTTATTAACTGTGTTACTTGGGGTTTTTTTAGGGAAAAGAGATGAGTTAGAGGGATCTGAGTAATGAGAGTAAATATTGATGGGGTTTTGCTCCTGTTGCTGGTGGTGGTTTGGTTGTGGCTTTTTTAAGCTCTAAGATCAACCTGAATGTTAGAAATGTTATGGGCTGACTGTAGTTCCCTATATATAGTTCCCAACTCAAAATTGCTTAATCTGTGGGATAAATTATAGGTTCTGTGTAGTCTCTAATTTATGACAGCTGTTTGTGCTTCCTGTGTGGCTAAGTGGGGGCTCGTCAAACATTTCCCGCGGTATCTCTTCCACTAGGGTGGCGAGGGCAGGCTGACTCGCTTGGAGCTGACTGTCAGCTCTGAGCTACTCTGACAGCTCTGGCAAAAGTCCTTCTCTTTTATGGCAGCTGTGACTGTCAGCTGTCATCTTCAAACAGGTTTTCACCATGGCTACTTAATATTTAGGTGGAATATTGGTCTATAACTATGAAGGCTGTGGCTAAGCTATATATACACACAAATATATATATATATACATGAACACAAGTATGAAGAAGCAAAGTCTATTTTTATATATGTACACACATACTTGGTTTGTTTTCCTGCTGGTCCTCAAAGAAGTAAATCAATAGTGTATGGCACTTGGACACAGAAATACAACAGCACAAGTTTGTCTACTCGCTTCCTTTTTCTTTATATTGTACAATATTTGGAGAGAAGCTGATAGCAGGTGTCTCTCATCTAGTCCTAATTCATTCTTTCATTGATTTCCAAAAGTCTAAGGTAGAACAGTAGTATCTCAAGTTATTGAACACTTAAAATAGTGTACTTGGATTTTTTTTCTTTAGTTATAATAAAAAATGGATAGTTTACAGGCCTTGCTACTTTTTAAACTTTGAATAAGTTATTGAAGAAAAAGGTAAGGGAGTTTTTCCATCCCTTTAAACTTTTTTTGTACTTCTATCTGCTTCTCTAAGAACTAATGATAATAATTTTCTGTGCAAGAGATGGATTTCATATTTGGTAATACAAATGGAAACATGGTATTCTCACAGTAAGGCATATTCTCAGAAGAAAGTCTGAACTAAAAAGACATTTCAAAAAGCTAAGACAAGCCAGAAATTTTCTATTTAAGGATAAAATCTGTGCTCCCCAGGCATAACACAGTTCACACGTAGAATATGTCACCACAGGGACTAGAAATTGATTTCTTTACTTTTCCTTATTGCCTTTCTCAGTTTGTGATACATGGCCTAACAAGTAGTTTTCTTGTAACAGGGAAGCACAGTAAATTTGTCATTAAATGATCTAATCCCCAGCTAGCAATGAGCCAAGGAACATTTGAGTATTTTTTATACCATCTCACACTTTATTTTCCATCTTATCGTAGAATTTGTGTAAATTAGGAGCGATAGTCCTACGCTTAGGCCAAAGACTGAGAGTCAGCGATTGAGGATTTCATTCTTTGTATCCTCTGGAAAGTCATCTGTATTTATTATGCATCACCGCCATTAAACAGAGATGCTGAGCTCAGCTTGGATCATGTTGCTTCATGCCTGCGTATAGGTCATTTGTTTGGCAGACAGATGATTTACATGATCAAGAGTATTTGTAGCCCGCCAGGTGAATTTGTAGCTGGGGACTGTGACTTCTAATGGGTCTCTTTTCATCACGAGGACACGTCAGTACTCCTTCAGGTTCCCACTCGCCGTGCGAGGCTGGTCAGCGGATGACTTGCTGCGCGCCCGCAGCAGCCGTGCAGAGGCGCTGCACTGAACGGGAGGCTGGAGGGAGCAGGCAGCAAACCTGATTGAGTGGGTTTTTCTGAAGGAACTATTAGATCTGATGAGTTTGGTGGTAATAATAGTTAGCTGCCCGACTGGGTTGCTCTGAGGTTTAATTCATTAGCAGGTCCTACTCTTTCACGTGAGTGTAACTCTTGATTTTGGCTGGGAAATTTATGTTAGCTTAAGTCAGAGGAGGATTAGATTGTGTAGCTACAAATCAAATAACTGGGCAGAAAGTGCCTATTTCAGGCACAAACTCTTATAAAAATTTCTCTTGTAACATCAGTAACAGTAACAAAATACAGTAGTTTCTCTGCTTGGAAGACATAGGATGTCACAAACAGTTTGAACTCCAGATTTATGGCATTGCTTTGAAATAAAACATAATAAAATAATCAGAACACTTTTTCTCTCAGATGGTTAGCCTTGTAGGAGAACACTGCCTGCCTAGTTTTTTTGGAGGTATATGTGGTTAGAAATGATTGTGAAATATGATCTGTGAAAAGGTTTATTAGAATGTGTTAAAAAGCTGTGTGACAAAATCTTCCTCCTCTTGCTGAGCTTTGGGACATCTGCTCTTTTAACTCATATACATATTTTCCTAGAAGCCAAAAATCAATATGAAACACAAATACAGAATTGTCTTTGTAGCAAGAAATGTTTCCTTTGTACTTCACTTCCAGCCTTATAAGAAGCTTTCCAAAGATGGCTTTTTCTTGTATTTTGCAACGGTATGATAGCCTTGCAGATGCCGTTCTATTTAATTTTATTGCCAGTCTACCAACACAGGAAGGATCAGTTACTGAATAAACAGTGTAGTTCTAATTTTTCCTGGGAAACACCTCAACTTCAGGTCTGGAACTGTATTTTTAAAGGGAGTTCTAATCTTAGTCTATAGCAGAAGATTCATTCTTCTGAAAATAATTTGATTAAATTATATTTGGCTCTATGGGCTGAATGCCCTTCCAGGGCCTTTCTTTTAATCCATCATGTCTGACTCTATCACAGCAGCTCATCACTGCTCCCTGCAGCACCCCATGGTGTGGCACCTGCTATGTTGACTGCTATTTCTACCTTTCTCAGTAATGAGATGTGAATGTAACAGTTGCATGAGTATCCCAATGTCTTGATGAGTGATCACTGCTGTACCTTGTTGGTGTGTTATTTTCGTTCCTCTTTTAAACCCACAGCCAGATGAACCTGCTTTTATTAAAGAACGTAGCACTGCTGAAATGTAGTCAATGTCACTTAATGACTTTTATTTCCTATAGCTTTCTGGTTTCTTTTGGAGAACAATGAGTTTATCTTCAAGATAATGACATAAAATACTGTCCACCTCTCAGAAATTTAAACAAGGTGTTTATGGTTTACCTAGTTTAAGGGACTGTTAGTGGTGCAAATGGTCATAATCCCACTGATACTGAGGGTGCTGTAAGGATTTACTCTGAGGATTGACCTCGCTTATTTGTATTATATGCAAAAGAGTAGCCTCCAAGTTCCATGATTGTAATCAGACCCTAAATTTAGATAATTAAATACTCTTGGTTTATATGTCCAATTTATTTGATAAACTTAGGCAGAGGATTTTGTGAAATCATATGCAAAATATGACCTTTTAAAGTAGTGTTAAATCATTGCTTTTTTTTTTTTTAAACTTCGTTCTAATGAGAACTTTCTAAAACTTACAATCCAACAGAATGATATAATAAAGTGTATGTTTTCCATTGTCATTTTGTTTTCAGCTTTTTAAACTGAGTACTATTGGACAATATTAATAAAAACTGAAATTAGCAAGTTGAGGTCATGATTCAGAGTATGTTGAAATCGTGGATAATTCTCTGAGTTTTTTATTTATGTGGAAAAACATTAAAATTAATTCTTAAGCTCATTTCACTTATATACATATTTTAAATATTTTCCTGAGTGAGTGTTGATCTGAGTGTTTGGACTTCAGTCTACTGCAAAGAACAAATAATTGTGTTCATATATGCTGAAAAACAAAATAGGTATTTTTGTTATTTACTCATTTAAGTTGTTAATGTCTCAGGTAAAGACTTTTAAAATGTGATTTATTTTAATAGCATCACTTAACATGATTTGATCTCTGTAGGAGGAAGACAGTTCATTACTGAGCTCTGTATTTCTCAGCTGGCTCCACCACTTTACAGCACAGTACTGTTTATTTTTTTACTAGGTCATTGGTTTCCACAGTAGGTCATACTTTCTGCTAAACAGCTTGGTCTCCTATGGAGACAGAATCTGTGACCTTCTAAGGCTTCCTAGCTTGGGAGATGTCGGGTCTGCCTTAAAGAAAACTGTTTAGTCAGAAGAAAATTTTCACTGATGAAGTGTTAGGACGTACAGAGTATTTCAAGGAAATTCCTAATCTCAGCACTTCACAGGAAAGTATGTGGCAATATATTGTTGAAAAAAATACACATTTTTATATAGAATACTGACAAGTAAAACAGGTCCTTTCTGTAACTCCAATGCTGTTTGTAGATGCCTGAGGTTAATTGTATTTTTACATTTGTGTGGAGTCACATTGTATGGAACAGAAATGCAAAGAAGGATATTTCTTTTTCTTTCTTTTTGCAAGCTTCAATATCTGTTCAGGCTATATTTTCCATATGAGCGTTCAAATTTTACTCAGTTTTTTTTTTACTGAACAGAAAAGACTGTTAAAAATCTTTTTCCTCCCCACCTCCACAGTGTTGGTTGGGTTTTTTGTTGGATTTTTTTGGTGTAGGTTTTTTTTTCTTTTTCTTTTAAAATAGAAAATAGCTTTCAATTAAGCAAAACAGTAGGGGAAAGGGAGTAAAATGAGACCCCATATTACATTCCTAAATTTTGTCTGCAGTGCTATTTGTCTTTTCTTTCCCACTTTTATATGAACCTTTCTAAAATACCTTTTAATTAGAAAGGGTGAAATTTAATTGCTTTGCTAACATTGCATACAGATGTATTGTAGATTTATGAAGTGGACACCTTTGTATTTACAAGATATTATATATAGCAATGTAATGCATCCTCTATTTTCATGTGTTTTCTTTATCAGCTGATACCAATAATTGAGAAGAAGAGTTTTTTAACTTGTCTGCTGGAAACTGACTCTATGAAATTGTGTAATTAATCTGCTCTTCTAATCTCCTTTACATCTGCAGTTGCTTTTTCATTTGCTGCATCATATTACAAGCACATCTTTCTCAGATATTAAGTGATTTCACAGCTAAGTGCTTGAAGAAGCAAGTACTTCTTACAAACCTGTTTAGAGAACCTTCTGCCTCTGAACGCACAAGTTGACCAAGACAAATTAAAAAACCCTACCACACCAGACCAAACACCAAAAACTAAAACAACAATCCATGAATGAGTTTTTTATTTTTGCTGGTTTATATCATGATAGGGCATTTGTCCACATTAAGTGAAGAGATGCAAAAGCAGTAAAAATAGATCCCTTATTCTGCAATGCATGCATGTTTCTCAAGGTGGAATAAGACTGAGAATCAGAGGATTTTTAGGCACCTACAGTGGTACGTTTGCTTCGAAGAATGAAGAATGTCTCAGTAGGGTTCCTAGGAAATTTGCTTTAGTACTTACTACTGTTTGTTCCCAGAAATATTTCAGTGTGCTCAGAAAAATTATCACTGCAGGGCCCAAGAGCAGACCACCTCTTTCATCGCTAGACCCAGCTAGGTCCTTAGAGCATGTGTTCAACTGCATCTCTCCCCCGGGAGACGAGATCTGGCAGCAATATTCAGAGTAAGTCCACCACGCATCTACCAGACTGGGATTTAAGGTAAGCAGAGCCCCTTCCACTCCGCAAGGTACACTGAAAGACTCCATCCTTTTATTTTTCATAGTTGGGACTCTAGTCAAAGATTCATCCCATGTTGAATTCCCATCTTTCTTTTAGAGGGTTCAAACCCACCTCATCCTCCAGCAAAACTTTAAGGGGGTGAGGAGTGAAATGAAGTTTTTCCTTATGTTTGAATGGACATTTGAATGTGTCCATTGCCTCTTGTCCTGTCACTGGGCACCACTGGACAAAGCCTGGATCCTGCTTCTTTGCACCCTCTCTTCAGAGATTTATATACATTGATGGTATCCCCCTTGCACCTTCTCTTCTCCAGGCTGAACATTCCTGGCTCTCTCAGACTTTCCTCATAGGAGAGATGCTCCAGTCATCTTAGTGTCACTTCACTGGACTCCAGTATGTCCATCACTCTTGTACTGGGGAGCCCAGAACTGTGCCCAGCACTCCAGGCGTGTCTCACCAGTGCTGAGCAGAGGCGAAGGATGACCTCCCTCCACCTGCTTCAACACTCCTCCTAATGCAGCCCAGGACACCATTGGCCTTCTCTGCTGCACATTGCTGGCTCACGTCCAACTCGGTGTCCACGAGGACATTTTCTGCCAAGCTGCTTTCCAGCTGGTCAGCCCCCAGCATATACTGGTGCATGAGGTGTTCCCTCCTCAGGTGCAGGTCTTTGCACTTCTACTTGTTGCAGTTCATGAGGTTCCTGTCAGCCCATTTCTCCAACCTGTAATTCTCAGAATAGGTTTGTGGATTTGATCTACCATTTGATTTCCCTTCCCCTTCTTCTATCTGAATGGGGTAGCCTAATTATGTCTAATCACATAGTTATTGGCTGGGGGCCGGGGGGCGGGGGGGGGGGAGCAGAATGTTCTCAATACATCTGTAATTTTACAGAAAATAATTCAAGAAATCCAGACCAGAAAGGGGGAAAGACTGTTACTGACTTTGTAGCCTAGTGGTTAGGGTGTTCATCTGGGTCACTTGCTCCAAAAAGAGCTCAGTAGAGCACAGGCTCTTCCAGCAGTGACGACCTTCCCTTTGGTGCCTGTGAACCTCCTTCTGACACCTGCCTGGGACGCAAGTGTTCACACCAAGATTCAGACACTGAAAATTTGACATTTCAATTCTGAGTGTTACAATACGAAAATTCGTTTACAGAAATTTTCACACGCCAGCTATTAGAATTATGGGTGAATCTTTTTGAAAAGCAAGCCTCAGCATAACAAGAGATAACTCTGTCCAAAACAGTATATCTCATCTCAATTTCTTTTCTCGATCCAGGAAACTTCTAAGGGTAAGCTATCTTCTTTTACCTTTGGTTTCAAAGCGGGGGTAGACTGAGCAGGTTATTTTGCAGCCATATCAATTTTATAATTAAACATTGATCCGTAAAGGACATTTGAAAACTACCATGTGTTTTAATTCCTTTCGAGGATTCTCTCTCCCTTTTGCATCTCTTCCTAAGAAGTAGTGTGATGATGCATTTTGATAGTATATAAGAACAGCACTAAATGAGTCTGTTGCAAGACCACATTGAAATTTTTGTGGATTTCTCCTGGAAGTACAAATGTGGATTCTCTAAGATGCATGAGAAGAAGGTTGTTTCCAAGGTTTTATACTAGGTGTTATTGCATTTTACAACAATAATGCATGCCAAGGTAGTCCTAAAAATAAAGTGGAAAACTGAGAATACAATAATAAGCTTAATAAAGGTATTAAAACAATATTTCAAAGACATTTGTAGAGAATTAACTGACATTTAGGAAATTAGGTAGAAAAAGAGAGTCTTATTTAATATTTAAAAGTTATTTGAAGAAACAGTCAATGTAAAGCAATTATAAACAAATGTGATTTAATCTCTGGAAATTGCTGCTCAGCTGCTTAGAGAGAACACTGAACATGCTGCTAGACTGCCTGTTTAACAAGTGCAGTAACTTCAGTAGCTATTTAAGTTATTTATTTTCAGTGTACTGCACCATTCAGGAATCTAACACTATACATACTTAGACACACACTTTTATAGAAGTGATAGCCATGTGATAAGCACCATAACCATTTACAACCATAAATAGTTATTAGGGCTACCATATGCTTGGGTTTCCCCACGCATGTTCTTGTTTTTATTTCCCAGAAAGTTTTTCTGTAGACGGAAAAAGCCTACCTTGGCCACCTGCTGCGACTCTCAGATGCTCGGCTGACTGGCTGGAAGAGCGGCCCTGAATGAGCGGTTGGGCGTCCCGCAATCAGAAACAAAAGCAGTGAGTCTGAAACCAGGATTCACGCGTGTCTGCATCCGCAGGCGGCCTGCGCAGCACGCGTGTGGTACTTCTGGCATGTCCTAGAAACATCTCGCTTGCTGTGCATGCCCAGGGGCTTGGTCTGCTCATGCATAGTTGTAGCAGGTGACTTTTGCCTTTACTATCCAGAAAATATTTGGTAGAAATATGAGCGTCCCATTAGGTCTTAAAACCTGCTCTACCTATCAAGTCATAACTTAGCAAAGTTCCTTGGTAGTCCGAATCTCAGGACATATATCTTTAAATAAATGAGATTTCTTTGTTTTATTCAAGTAATCTGGTTAGAGAGTCATTGCTTGCTCTCTGTCCAAAAATGGGGCCTTGTCCTGAAATTATATCTGGAAAAGTTAAAGTTTCTGGCTACGTAGAGATATTCTTTAAGTAGAAAGACCATGGATATGAAGTGTCATATGTTTCTGCTACACTGAAAACAAGACTTTTTGTGGAAAGGAGTCTGCAAATAGTCTGCAGCCTGTGAAAGATGTTCACTTCCACTGCAAGCTTGCACAAATGGAGAATCTTGTAGCATGGTATAGTATGGTATGAAAAAGCTACATTGGGTATTTTCTACATTTTTTTTCTTCTTTTTTTTTAGTGTCCTTAGGGATTATACGAGAATGGAAATTGTATCAATGCATGTTTGATAAGACACTTTTTTATTCACAAAGGCTTGAGTATGTCTTCTCTTGTTTCCTTTATTATAGATTTGACAGGCTAAGATAGGAATAATAAATTCGGTCCTGTCATCAGGAAAGGAATTTTACTACAATTATCATGAGAATAATATTCAACCCATACGACATTTTAAGATATTTCAGAATGCTCAGAAATCAAATGGCTTTAAAAAAATAGTCATGCTATATACCAAATGGTACAAGGCACTCGTTCCATGTCTATTTTGAAAATATATTTTAAATATGGTTAAACCAAACATATTTGACAATGATTACATGTCATGTAATGATGATTTATAAAAGTGACGGGTATCAAATGTTCTTATTAGGAATCACAGCAGACATAAAATTAACAAAACCATTCATAATTAGTTTCATTATCTGTTTTTGCATTCGTTTTTTTTACATTTCTACTGAGTGTCTGCATTGTTTAAAAAAGGTCTCTGGATTTATTCAAAATCTTGTGGTTTTTCCTCAAAATCGTTTTCCAGACAATGCAAGGAATAGACAGGAAAATACATACTTTGTAAGGTGTTTGATCCCTAGTATGAGTGAACATTAATGAAGAAAGCTTTATCAGTCTGTTGTTTTTTTTTCCTCCAAATCTTGTGTTCATATTTCATATTAATAGTTGGCACAATCTAAACGGTGTAGTCTAGTTGTTGGAGCACAAATGAGAACCACTGTTTATTGAATTTTAACCCTGTTTTGCCCAGTCCTAACTGCATGTCCTTAGGCAAGGCACTTCTTATCTCAGTTTTACACACAAGAAAGGTTTTGGCCTATCTACCCAACAGGGATGTTAAGAGGATTAATTTGTTAAAAGCATGAAGATTTAAGTAAAAGCAAAGCATTGCTATTAATGTGTTTGACGCCAATTGGAGTACAGGATCCTAAACAGAACGAAGTTTTGAAAACTCAAGACATTTGCAATGTAGCATTGCAGACGTAATCACAAAACCTCCTGCGGCTACATCTGAGAGGTTTAAGACTTTACCACTTCTTGGATTTGGTTACCACCCTTGGATGTTGTTGCTGTAACTGATGACTCCTGGTCCATTTCAGCTGAGAGAACTAATGATTTTAAACTTCTCTGGAAAGTGGTTTAAGCTATTTTACTGCATTCCCCCACCCCAGATCAAGAGTATGCAGGTATTCACTCATTCCTTCGTCCATTTGTTTATTCAGTTTCAGCCAAGGAGCTGGTACCCTGGCAGAGTCAGAGGGCAATTTCTTGAGCTGTTTGAATTACACTGCAACAGGAAGTCTGACTGCTTTTTGTACTATTTCCTTCATTTTGTTTAAAGGGTACAGCTCAGCGAGTGTTTGACGGGGAAGGGTAAAGGCGTCACCCCACAACGCTGTGAACGGTGGTGCCCAGCCTTGCCACAGTTCTTTGAGGTTACGTGGCTGTGGCCACCTGAAGGGAATTACCCCGTCTCAAAGTACATCTTTTCCTTTCTTGTCCCGCTTCATTGTGGGTGACTAACAGAAAGAGTTTTTAATTAAAAACTTTTTTATTTCATTTAGTGGGAAGCCTTAACTGTGGCAAGCCTTAATCCCTTTGTTTATATGAACTCTGGTCTGTGGTTTGGGTTTTTCTTGACCACCCTTCCCAAGTGTGCCATGTGAATAGTTTGCTCTGGTTTTTCATCTGCCCTGGAAATTATCCGTGATTCCACTCTGCCCTCCAATACCCTCTTTTTATTCCCTTTCCAGTGCCAGCCGACCAGGCTTTTTGCTTTAGCTGGAGTCAGGCACGCACACTTTTAGTCTGAGCCAGTCTTGGGGTGGGCTGGCACAGCTCCGTCTACCAGAGCTGTCAAGTGGGGTGACCCAAAATAACCCACAGGGGCTGTAAAGGGGTGAGGCTGAGAACAGCAGCCCAAATGATGTAAGCAAAGTTCACTGAGTGGGGGAGCTTACTTGATGGGAAGGTATCGTTTCCTGTGGTACTGGTGGAAACCCAAGACAAATGCATTTATGCATTTTGCTAGAGAGCAAAGAAACAAGAGGGGGTTTTTGTTTGTTTGTTTGTCTGTTTGTTTGTTTTTTTATTAAGAGTAGTAATGGTATTGACAGACTTGAAAAACAAATCAAGCTGCTTGATTAATTTTTGGCAAGGATAAAACAAATTCCACAAAGACTCCAAAATAAAGAAATTTTCATTCTTTTGTTGTTGCCCCTAACATACCTGTGAAATAGTTATGTGCTTGAGTTACAGTGATTAATTAGCTCTGACCTATCAAAACCAAAAGAAAAGAACAAATCTTTATTCTTGGTTAGGAATGATTAGACTCAGTGACCTTGCATTGAGCTGTGATTTTGTTGTTACATGAAATTCAGGGTTTAAAACTGGTTATTGAAGAGCTTGGTATTCCTGTGGGAGAATGAAAGAAAAGAGAAAAAAATTAATGCTTTTATTAGCACAAAATGTTGCTCATGCACAAAATAAAGATCTCTATGTCATTTAGAAAATCACAAAAGATTTTTAGTGGTAAAACAGTATGGCTTTAAAGATGCAAGATCAGAAGAGATGACTTTGCTGTACCACTTGAGGGTTTCTCCTTCAGATTTTGAGGTCACTTGTGCAAAGAAGGGAGCACTTTTTCACTGATGTATATGCAAGCCACTGTGCCTGCTGATTTGCAGGCTGAGTAGCGTGACTTTTTGGCTGGCCTGTGTGCACTTTTCAGGCAACTGATCTCAAGGCCCAGAATTTCGTGAAGTTTATATGAAAATAAACAGACAGAAAGATGGTGGTGAAGCATGGAGTGTCTTTCTGTGGGAATTATGAATCTATTTCCTCCCAGATGTGTCAGTGCTTTTGCTGGTCCTGTCTCTAAAAAAGAGTTCTCAACCACCCATGCATACATATTTGTTTTGGCTGTTTCATCAGTGCTCTGTAATGAATGGTATCTCCCAGGAGATGAGTTCCCACAATAGGTAGGTCTTGTTTATAGCCTTTAAGCTGCTGCAGGACCCTGTTCCTGTCAGTCTCATCTTCTCACAGATATTAAGACTTTTTTTTTTTTTTAAATGTGTTTAATTATAAAGAATACAGTTTGAAAGCATTTAGCTTGAATGGCTTGCAACTAATGTAAAATGCTAGTTAAAACTTTTACTTATCTATTGATATTCACATTCCTGTCAAGTGAGAAAAAAATATTTTAATGAGTATAAGTACACATATAACATAGATAGTGGTTTAAGATACTTTAGAATACTGAATTAATAATTATACTTTACTTTGGGTAAATTCGAGGAATGATAAGAACAGTATTTATTTAACTTTGGTGAAGTGAGTTTTGGTATTCCAGGCAGACTATCAGTTAAGTTTTCTCAGGCATTTTACAATAATAATTTTATTTGTGCATTGTTCAGAAAAAAATCCCACTTCATTATGCGCCAAGAAATAATAGACATCCTCTCAATACCTGAATGCAAAAACGCGTAATAAAGTAATCAGTCAAAGTTCTGAAGATAAAAATTACTTGATCAAAAGTGTAAAACTTGAGGTTGTAACCCAGAGAAGCTTTTCTTTCACTGCCCTCTTTAACAATTGGGAAAGCTCTCTTACTTTAAATTCTTGGTTATTTCATCTATGCATTTCTAGTGCATTTTCTTCTTCCACTGAATCTGGGCAACTTCAGTAGGAGTGATATCACCCCTCTGGGCCAGATGCCGTTACTCATTTTCTGGGTTTATGTGACTGTCCAATCTATACCTAAGAGACTGATGGAGTCCTGCTGGTCACAGGGGCTGCTGGCTATGGGAGGAATGATATCTGAGCCCCTTTCAGCAAAGAGATGATTAGTCCCTGTAAGCATAGTTCAGTGTTTCTTTCTTTCTAGGGATTTTTGAACAGGGCTTGCTGTTACGACTCTGTTTCTTGTTTCATCCTTGCATTATGTTTATGTCAGGAAAGACTAAGGACCTGCACTTTCTGCCTGATGGGGATGCAATAAGTTTTATGTTCCACAAAATGAATGGCTACATTAAAACCTTTAACTTGGTGTTTATATATGCTGACATCAGGCTATGATTAACATAATAAATAGAAGAACGGCAACCTTAGGCTTCCATCTATTCTTTCATAGCAGACAACACGAAAAGTATGATATGCTTACAGTAGTCCAAATTATGAAGGAGAAGCACTTCAGAATTTTTGCTAAATGAAATTTGGTTGCAGTATGATGCCAAATCATCCACCTTTTGTCTACAATTTGAACACCTCCATTTCCACACCAACATAGCCTCCAGCTTGCAGCAGCTCACCTTCAAGTAGTTATTCCTTGTCCATTAAGTGATCTTCCTAAGCAGCTTCTCCGGAAACCACCTGCACTGTGCTGGTGCTATACCACATCTTCTCAGTTTACATACATACAATCTGAACACTGAACAGGACCTACAAGTTTATTTCCTGTTGTAGACCCCACAGCTGAAGCTTTCTTGTGCTAGAAGGGCAGTTTCCCCTAATTGTTAGTCTTTAGGAAGAATCTGAGGAGGACTTAAATAGGGTTAGTATGTTCCTGTGTTGGTTTTGCATGGCAAAGTTTTGGTAGCGGGGGGGCTACAGGGGTGGCTTCTGTGAGAAGCTGCCAGAAGCTTCCTCTGTGTCTGACAGAGCCAATGCCAGCCGGCTCCAAGACGGACCCGCCGCTGGCCAAGGCCAAGCCCATCAGCGCCTCTGTGATAACATAGTTAAGAAAGAGAAAAAACCAGTTAGCGAGCGCTTTTGCAGCCAGAGAGAGGAGTGAGAAGATGTAAGAAACTCTGCAGACACCAAGGTCAGTGCAGAAGGAGGGGCAGGAGGTGCTCCAGGCGCCGGAGCAGAGATCCCCCTGCAGCCCGTGGTGAAGACCATGGTGAAGCAGGCTGTCCCCCTGCAGCCCATGGAGGGAGGATGAGGGGGTGTAGAGATTCCACCTGCAGCCCATGGAGGACCCCACGCCGGAGCAGGTGGAGGCACCTGAAGGAGGCTGTGGCCCCCTGGGAAGCCCACGCTGGAGCAAGCTCCTGGCAAGACCTGTGGATCCGTGGAGAGAGGAGCCCACGCCAGAGCAGGTTTGCTGGCAGGACTTGTGACCCCGTGGGGGACCCACGCTGGAGCAGTTTGCTCCCGAAGGTCTGCACCCCGTGGAGGAGACTCACGTTGGAGAAAGTCGTGAAGGACTGTCTCCTGTGAGAGGGACTCCATGCTGGAGCAGGGGAACGATGAGAGGAGTCCTCCCCCTGAGGATGAAGAAGCGGCAGAAACACCGTGTGATGAACTGACCGTAACCCCCACTCCCCGTCCCCCTGTGCTGCTGAGGGGGGGCGGAGGTTGAAGCCGGGAGTGAAGTTGAGCCCAGGAAGATGGGAGGGGTGGGGGGAGGTGTTTTTAAGATTTGGGTTTATTTCTCATTCCTCTACTCTGTTTTGCTTGGTAATAAATCAGATGAATTCCCTCTCTCAGTTCAGTCTGTTTTGCTTGTGACGATAATTAGAGAATGATCTCTCCCTGTCCTTATCTCGACCCATAAGTTTTTTTTTTCGTTGTACCTTTTCTCCCCTGTCTAATGAAGGAGGGCAGTGATAGAGCGGCTCTGGTGGGCACCTGGCCCCCAGCCAGGGTCAACCCACCACAGTTCCGCAGCACATCTGCCACTTTTCTCAATAGGGATGGCTGTTTCTCTCTCCTTCCCAAGTGCTGTGCTGAGCCTTTCACAGAATTGTGGAGTGCTGAGAGTGACTCTTCCCCTCCCTCCGCTGGTGATGGGGAACCAAACTGTCCCCAGTTTGGTTTTCAACAGTTCTGCCTTGAAAACTAAGTAAGACTAGACTGGACTTTCCTAGGAATGGGGTATAGCTTTCAATTAGATGTGTTGCCTTTCGAATGGCTTCTCCAAATTTGCTCAGTGACAGAAGGTTTCACTGTCTTTATAACAGACTGGAATAAGAGTGTCCAAATGAGACTTGGCATAGACAGAGATGCTGTGTGGTCAAGAGAAGAACTGTATTGTCTGAAGTTAAGTGCATATGTTGATGTGTCAACTTTCAAAGTCCAGATTCCTGCATCTTGTTCACCTGATGTCTTTTTTTACTCTATTTTAATATTTCATTTTAATCTATTACCACTCCAAATTAATTACAGTTAATGCTGATTTTTCATTAACCAGCTATGACACTATTTTCTAAACATACTAATCTGTTAGTAATGTATTAGTTAAATGTGAATCACAATAAAATAAGCATGTTTTACTCTACCTTTATTATTTATTTGCATATTAACTGGCATTTTTTTTTTTAATAGGCTTGTGATTTAAAAGTACTCTGGGAAGTGAATGTAGTTTTAAAATAATTATCAGAATGTACTGAACATTTACTATAGATTAAATGATTTTGACTATTAAAAGGAAGAAAACACAATTAATTTTTATTATTTCCTCACTAGTGAATAACTATATTTTAATGAAGTATTACACCATTTAAAATATTTAAAATGCATTTAGTACAATACATTGATTTTTTTATTTAGTATTGTTACAATATGTTACTATTCTAATGGCTACAACTATGGTAGCATAGGAAAAGTTAATCACTACTCTCAGGTTCTCTCAAAATATTTATATGTAAATTGCTTAGTTAGTTAGTTAGTTTTAAATGAGAAAGGTTAGTAGAAGTCTAGCAAAACATAGAAACACACCATGCCAAAATATTAAATCCTTACATCTGTTTTCTAACACTACATCCTTTTGTATTACTAAGAATCTGCTAGGCACCAAACAGATGTTTCTTTCTAACATTATCGCACGGTTATTTTTCAAGTGGCTTCTTAGCACAGATGTTCCTGTGTATATATATACACCTTTCATTTCCTAATACTTTTTTTCCCTGTGTAAACAGCAGATTGCATTGCCGATGCTTTTTTGATCAAAAGACAGTGAACTCCTTAAAAACGAAGCAGATTCTCAAGTAAGGCTTTTCTTTGTGTTCTTACTGATACTTCTTTTTCCTGCTCAAGTGATGATTGCTATCAGTGTAAGTTATGGACTGGATCTGGCTCGCTGGTGCCTTCCTTTTTCTGCACAAAGCAGCACGAGTCATTCCAGGGTCCCAAGCAGCTAAATACTTGAGCACACATTTAAGGCAACATAGCTATTTGAGAATCACAGAAAGCAGCAAATCTCGACTATATTCATATTAGACACATAGTTAAAAGCTATGGAAAAATGCTTTCCTCCTCTTCACCTTCGGATTGCCCTGCTCTCCCCATGGTGTCTGTGGATTACCTCTCTCTGTCCAGTCCGTCACCTTATGAGGTTTTTCTTTCGTGTCATGTCTGCCAGGCAATGGACTCAGGCTAAGTATTTGTATTTCTGATCTGTTAGGATCAGTGTGAGGTTCAACTGAGTGCCTAAAATACTGTGCCTCTCTTCTAATATATTAAACAAATAGTGGGATGGAGGTAACAATTATAGACTTGCTTCATACGGGTAAATGCATATTTTTGTATACACCAAGGTAAGGAATATATCATCTATTGCACTGAGAGACACTGGAGAAGAGTTTTTGAGTCTTGCAGTATAAATCTATAGCGTGTAGCTCACATCTAGCTTGCTTGGAGTGCAGCAAAATAAATGCACAACTGTCTGCACCAGTCCATGCAGACAAAAGCATAAGCTTTTGGGGTTCTATAATGGAACTTGCTTACCAGATTTTTTTAAAGTAAGTAAATGTGCTGTTATCATAAACTTGATCTTATTGAACTTAAATTATAGATTGATTCACATTTTTTTATGTTGTATGGATATTTTTCTTTTTGTACCTACAGAAGGGAAGTTTAAGGTTTGACGTGCTATGTCTTCATCAGAAATGAATACAAGTATGAAGTTGAAATGTTTAATATACCTTACATCTATATTTAAAAGGAAATTAAAATTAGATTAAACTATTTCTTGCCTACCTTGGTGTTTGTAAACTAAATGGGAATGTATTAGACTGATAAAGTTTTGCAGAGCATGTTATAATAGTGATATCTTATATTTCCTTTGCATCCATATCTAAATAGGAAATAAATCAATGAACTATTTTTGAAGTACTTTTTCATGTTTTCCCCAGTGTATAGACTGTATGATGGAAATTATTTCCTCAATCACTGCTACAGCAGCTTCATGTATTTCACTAACAATTGCTTTTCACCTTCAATAAAACTGCAGGAAAAACCTCAAGTACAAAATAATTTCCCCCAGTATATGGTTGAACATTTTTAAACTCTAAATTCTGTGGTAATTTCATGGTAGATGTGAAATCTTCTTTGCTCTGTTCCCTGTCACTCTCTCCCCACAACATTTTCAGTTTTTAACTCTTTGACTGTCAGCGTTTTCCCTGTCTTCTCAGGCTTTTTAAATGGAATAGCAGAATTATGAGGGTGCTTTCATAGGAACCAGAGTTTGAAGACACATTCATAAATGCCTTCTGAATTTAAGAAATATTAGAGAAATAATTTCCTAGTGGACATATATAGTATATTTGAAAGGATTTAATCACTTTAAATCAGTTACATGCATTGTAAAGAATATGGCACATTTTTGCACAAAAATGTACCGCCAAGGCAGAATTTCATAGTGTATACCTTATCCACAGTGATGAATTACTGGGCTATCTTATTAGATGCATTAAAACCTGTAAAGCTGAAGTATGACATAATAGTCCCTAGATTCTAATATGGTAGGGTTACTAGGCAACTGCTAAGAAACCTGTTACACTACATGTATTAAATTAACAATTTCTTAAGCTTTAGATTAATTTTAGGTATTTCCAGATTAGATTTAGATTTCCAGATCTATTTTTCTCATAATTTATTGTGTATTTTTTGCACCTAATTTTGCAAAGTCTGTGAATTTCTACCCATGACTTAGCACATTCACTTCAGGAACCATTTCAAAAGTATTGGATGAACAAGGGAAAGCTACTGGTAAACTTGATCCATGTCTTTTTCTATACCCTCAGGTACCCCCTCTACAAATCAGCTTAGACATTTGATTTCTCCTGGTTTTGTAAAACTTTGATTTAGTTCCTAAGATGTGATCCTTAACTATTAAGATCTTTCCTAGGAAATTTTAATCTAAGTTAAAGGTCGTCTTGGAAAAAAATGTAGATAGAAAGGATCAAGGCAGGCTACTGGCCACTAGGACAGTGTGCTCTTGCTTCAGGACACCAAGGTATGTAGCAAGCTGGCAGAAGAAATTGAACTGAGAGCACACCATGATGAGGAGTGTAAGCTATACATCTAAAAATAAAACTTCTGCGGTGAGCATGGGAGTAACAGAACAGATAAACAGGAATGTTAAAAGATGAATGCAGAGCTGAGATTTTATTTCTAGTGTTATGAAGGCCAAGAGGACAGATTTTCTGATTTCTTGTGAAATTTTTGATGTTCAGGAAAACTATCTAAATATCTAATGATAGGCACTGTAAGACATAACTGAACTATGCAGAGACAGGACACTTACTGTCATTAATACTCTGCAACTCCTCATAGTATAGAAAATGGCAAGGTATTTAATGAAGCTCTCCTGTGCATCTTACACAGCAG
Source organism: Balearica regulorum gibbericeps (assembly GCF_011004875.1). Lineage (NCBI taxonomy): Eukaryota > Metazoa > Chordata > Aves > Gruiformes > Gruidae > Balearica > Balearica regulorum. The sequence continues at coordinate 104,136,666 of NC_046184.1, forward strand.
AGTCTTCATATCACTCTTGGGTGATAACAGGGTGTTCCTTTCTTGAAGGCAGCTAAACAACCTTTTTTCAATTTGTCTCCTTGTTTTGGGTTTGCGTGGCAAGGTTTTGGTAGTGGGAAGGTCTGCAAGGGTGGCTTCTGTGAGAAGCTGCCAGAAGCTTCCCCTGTGTCTGACAGAGCCAATGCCAGCCGGCTCCAAGACGGACCTGATGTTGGCCAAGGCTGAGCCCATTAGTGATGGTGGGAGAACATCTGTGATAACAGAGTTAAGAAGGAAAAAAAAAAAAAAAAAAAAAGGGGTAATAGTTTTTGCAGCCAGAGAGAGGAGTGAGATGTGAGAAGCTCTGCAGACAGCAAGGTCAGCGAAGAAGGAGGGGGAGGAGGTGCTCCAGGCACCGGAGCAGAGATTCCCTTGTAGCCCGTGGTGAAGACCATGGTGAGGCAGGCTGTCCCCCTGCAGCCCATGGAGGGAGGATGAGGGGGTGTAGAGATTCCACCTGCAGCCTGTGGAGGACCCCACGCCGGAGCAGGTGGAGGCACCTGAAGGAGGCTGTGGACCCATGGGAAGTCCACGCTGGAGCAAGCTCCTGGCAGGACCTGTGGACCCGTGGAGAGAGGAGCCCACGCCAGAGCAGGTTTGCTGACAGGACTTGTGACCCCGTGAGGGACCCACGCTGGAGCAGTCTGTTCCTGAAGGTCTGCACCCCATGGAAGAGACCACGCTGGAGCAGTTCGTGAACAACTGCAGCCCAGGGGAAGGACTCACATTGGAGAAGTTGGTGGAGGACTGTCTCCTGTGGGATGGACCCCATGCTGGAGCAGGGGAAGAGTGTGAGGAGTCCTCCTCCTCAGGAGGAAGGAGAGGCAGAGACAACGTGGGATGAACTGACCGCAACCCCCATTCCCTGTCCCGCTGTGCCGCTGGGTGGGGAGGAGGGAGAGAAGATGAGCTCAGGAAGAAGGGTGAGGTGGGAGGAGATGTTTTAAGATTTGGTTTTATTTCTCTTTATCCTATTCTGATTTGCTTGGTAATAAATTAGATTATTTTTTTCTAAGTCGAGTCTGGTTTGCCCATGATAGTAATTGTTGAATGATCTCTCCCTGTCCTTCTCTTGACCCAGGAGCCTTTTGTTATATTTTCTCTCCCCTGTCCAGCTGAGGAGGGCAGTGATAGAGCGGCTTTGGTGGGCACCTGGCCTCCAGCCAGGGTCAACCCACCACAGTCCTGAACAGTTTTGAAGTACTCAATACCTCGTTTCAAGAAAAAAAAAAAAAAAAAAAAAATTTCCTAAGCCTCAAGATGGTATAGTAAGTATATCAGTTAACTGTAGTTGCCTAACTTTAACTTGTAGTATTTGAAAATGTTGACCATGCCAGCTATTTTTCATGTTCTGAAACAGTTATTTGAACTATTTATCCATATCTGTTATTGATCAAGCTGAGAACAAGATCTAGGCCATTTTTGTATGGTCAGTGACAAGCCTGTAACTCTTAAAGGTTAATATTATTGGTGTTTGAATTCTGGACTCTTACAGTCAAAAGTTATGATCTGTATCTATCTCATCTCAGTCTAAGCTGCTAAGTGTTTACAAACAAATCTCTGTTCCCAGATACCTTCTTTTCACCCAGCTAGCCTCGTACATGCACATTCTGCTCTGGAAAGAGGCAAGAGAGGAGTATTGACAGACTTGTTCTGTTTTCCAGTAGACAGCAGAAACAGGCAAATCAAGCCCAGCTTATAATTTTATATATTCATCAAGTAAGTATGTTTCTCCTTTTACTGTTCCCAAGGCTGTTGCCACTGTCAGCTATGTTCTTAATTCTCCAATAACTGAAGGATGAGAATAGCTAGAGGTATAGAAGATCTAACACTAAGCCAAGAAGAGGAAAAGGTGAGAAACTTGTTCTGCTTTTTCAAAAGTAAAGACTGACTGGACCCCAACTTACATGAATTCCCATTCAATGTTACTGGTTGATACTAAATAGAAAGCTATCATGAGATATACCCAGTTAATTTCTCTGATTTCCTGGATAAGGGGACGTCATGACTTTTCTACAATCTGCGGTTCAGCAGATTGGCTTGTTTCAGTATAAAAACTGTGTTCAGATCAGTAATTGTTCATGATCAGTGTGCTGAAATGATAACAAAGATGAGAGCTAGGTGAGTTTATTGGCTAGGAAATACACGTTACTGAGTATTCTCAAGTTATGTGCTTCTTTGAGTGTACTGGCTCAGTACGTTTATCTCACAGGAACTAGAGTCCAACTTTCTGTGAAGGGACTACTTTGATTATTTTATTGTCTTGGGCATAGGACCAAACTATCTACAATGATGAGGACACTGTAAAATCATTAGTAGTAAAATCTGTTTTCCCAGCATTATATCAAGTTGTTTGGTTCAATGCCAAGACATGCCTCTCAGCTTTGTTGTTGACTTTGTGACTTACTGTAGAGGCAAATACTTATTCTTCCAAGCATCCATTCCTTTTCTTGCATCCAAATATTGCTATGAGTAGCCACACAAAGAGAAATCTGTCATTTACTCTAGCTCACTGGAAAAAAATAACTTTCTGAAAATGAGGAGCCACCTGCAGAGCTGTTCAACAAAGTCCTAGTGGCTGCCACCACCACTGGCATCACATCTGCATGTTTTGTACTTTGTAAATATCTTGGCTCAGAGAAATTCTTAGTTTTCTCTTATCCCCTCTGTCCTGAATCCTGTCACTAAGAGCTGGGGTGCCCAACAGGTTCCAGTATCAGGTGCAAAAACTACATTCACCCTGTCAGGGAAGAGAAAGCTGTAGGTAGCCAGGCAAGCTCAAAGGCTCATTGTGAACTACACAAGGACAGTCAACAGGGTAAACAAAAGCAGAATTCAGGTAAACATGAGGAAATTGATCTCAAACATTATACCAACTTTATACTGGCATAAAATTTTTCCCTATTTGTTTTAAAACTGAAGTTTTCTTTGCAATTATTTCATTGCTTTTAAAATGCTTTTAGACACACATGACATGATTCAACTTCGAAAGTAGTTATAACTTGCTTTACTTCTCTTGCACTGATATAAATACATGGAGAGAATAGGTTATTAGAGATACCTGCTGCTTCTATGTGAAAATAGTATTTCCTTTAGGGGAGCTATCTTGTTAATACCCTCCATTTCAAGGTGTGCCAAATTTGCTCAATAAAACTCTACATTTATACAAAAAGAAAAAAAAAATAAAAGAAAGGGAACCCAACGGAATCTTTCACAAGCAAAATCACTCTTTCATCTGAAATGGCATTCAAAGACTTCCAGAGGGCTGAAGTCTCTCTGTACCGTGGTGTAGCAGAGCCCCTTAGCAGTGTCTCATGCAGCTGGGAAGCTTGTTTTCGCAGCTGCCAGTCGCAGGGCCAAGCTGCAGTATGTTATTACTTCAACACTAGGGTAACAAGTGGGAAAGTGCCAACTGTCTTTGCTGCTACACAGGTTTGGTTCGTGTCTTTGCACTGTTAGACTGACGTAGCCACTGCTGCTGTTTGCTTTACCTTCTCTGTTTACCTTCTTCCCTGCAGGTCCTCTAAGTTTGATGCAAAACTAGGAAGGAAACAGAGCCCAGACTCTGCTGGAGAGAAATCCTGTTGACTTGTTTTATTTCAACTTAATTTTTTGTGGGTGTGGGAGAAAAAGGAGGAAGTTGCTAAAACAGATCATGCTGTTGTTCTGTCTTCACATAGATCCTTGATAGTGTTCTCCAGACCTGGAGGTTCAAAGGGATAATGGAATCATCTGGAGGAACACCAAGAAGACAGAACAGGGGAGGTCCTCAGTAAATCAATGAAAATGTTTGTATAGTTTCCATATAGTATAGATTCTATATAGTGCTGGGAGGCTAGTTACCTGATCAGAATAGAGACAGAGCCTTTTTCCATCCATGAAGATGCAACAGAAATAGGTAAGTTGTAGTCTTTGATCCACTTCATTTACATAAAATATATTTGGAAGTAAAATAGTCATCTGCAAATTCAGTTTTAATTAGTAAATCTTCAGAGGTCTCCTGGGAGTAAGAGAGGAAAGGATGTAAACTTCAAGCTAAGGGGAATCCAGGGACTCACTGAAGAACTGTTTTTAATTTCCCACGAACTGTGTAGTCTTTGTTAAGACAGTTCCTTTCATCCAATTCTGTCCATGCTCAAACTTCATCAAAATTCATTTATAACATGTCCTGCTTGTGTTTTTCCCACAGGAACAGCATACTATGAAAGTACAGACATCACAGAAGGAGGACTTATAGCTTAAGTTTATTTTTTAATATCGACGAGTTAGGCTCAGAGAGTGTTTGAGTGTATGATCTTCCATCTCTCTGTTGTGCTGCAAAGCCATTATATTTGTGCAAATGTGGCTACATGGGCAGTGAAAATGGGAAGTTTAAGATCCTCATTCACTTCCATCATGGATATAGAACTCTGAGACATTTTACTGCATTTTAATGTTATTTCTAATAAACAGAAACAAAAGTCCCAATTTTAATAGTGTTTGCATATGCAGTGAGAGTCTCTACATAATGAAGCCAAAGCGTAGATCTCCATGGATTTGATGTGCTTTAATTAGGCATTTCCTGAGTATCTTACAATTTTTCAGTACTGTAAACCCAAGGAGGGTAGAGTGTGAACAGAGGCAGCAAACTCGACAATGATTTTACTGGAGGGGCATATCCTCATAAAAGTTAGACCATCTGAAAGTTCTGAAGAAACTTGAAGAAATAGTTTAAATCCCTGTTTCAAAAGGAGAAATTTATTTTTCACACATAAATAGTACCACACTGAACAAGAATCAGACGTTCTAGTCTTTGCACAATTTTAACACATTGTTTTTACATACTTTGACCTGTTACTATCAGCTATGAGCATCTATCTTGAGATATAGCATACACACAACTGACATTAGAGCAAAAGATATCCAAGGTTCTTGACCAATTTAGATCAGCCCCTGAAGTACTGATTTACTGGTTAACCTTTTCCTTCCTGATTACATCTTGTACATTAAACAGTGTTTTCCTTTCTGTAATTTTCTTTATTTCATCTCTTTAAATACAACAAATCTTGATGTACAGGCAGATTACTGCATCCTGTATAATATCACTTGAAATTAATTAGACATAAATCTCAATTAACTATACTCAAATTGGCTAATTCATTTTCTCTGTAAAGGAACCAAAACATTATGTATGTTGCATGTAGGTCATTGTTTGTTTCTGCTTTGGCTGCAGAATCAGCTAATGCAGACTGTCTCTGATCTCAAACCTCATTCAATCTTATCATAATTTAGTAATTTGTTGTCTAAGAGACTATGCACTGTAACTAGAACTTTCCTCTTCCTACAAATAGTTTTAAAGTACTTTACTGATCATTTTCTGCTCCTAATACTAATCTCTGAGTTCCACTGAGTTACTGCTGCTAGAAAAGAAAAGAAAAGAAAAGAAAAGAAAAGAAAAGAAAAGAAAAGAAAAGAAAAGAAAAGAAAAGAAAAGAAAAGGAGAAAAGAAAGAAAAGAAAAATTATGTTTCCACTGCATTATATACAAACAGAAATAGAACAAGGACACAACAGGTAGAGAAACGGTTTTCAAGTGTATCCATTAGTACAGGGTGGCTAGTAGAGGATGTAGTGAAAAATCAAAAAGGAAAAATTCATACATAATCTCTTTCCTTTAGAACTCCTTATTTTCAATTACATTCCTGTAACCAGTTCCCTTAACTCCAGAAACACAAAATAATATAATGACATATATTTCATTTTAGGGTGAAGAAAAAGTGGAAGAAGAGCTATAAACTGCAAGACTAAATTATAGCAGTTAACTGCATAAATTAACATGTATCATATAATATGTAATTAATATGTATCCCAAAAGCAGAGAATGTTTGCAGCAACCAGCAGTGGTTGTGGTTTGTAATTACTGTTTCAAGAAACAGATGAGCCTGTATTAAAGGTCTGGTGACTGATTAGTGGAGATTTCTCACATACTCGGCAATCACCTGGCTACCAAGAAAGTGAGAAATACGTCTCTATCACACTGTGATTAAAAATAGAAATTTGTCCCAATTCTGTTTAAATATATATTTGTTCCAGTATGAAATTAAAATAGATTTTAAAGTCTTGAAAGACTTTTTGTCCTTTGATCAACTCTAATAAAAATATTCAAAATATGTCACAAGCATTTCCTGGGTGTCGAAGGTATCAGCCTCTCCCCTCACTTTTTTACCCATGTTATTCTCCAGAGATAATAGAGTAGCTGCTAGGGAGATTTGAGACCTACTCTGTTTTCCAATATACATCTCATGTGGTGTTGTAATGACAAAATTTTTCCTGGTATCTCTTTCATGATGGCTTTTTTAGATATTTCCTAGGCCAAATGATAATGCTTAATGATTTATGTTTAAAAAGGTTCTTTAATGTATTCATATTTTGTTATTAACAGAGGAGGAGCTTCTTTTCTTCAGCTTCTTTAGCAAGGAACTCTGACTCAGTCTATTTTACCTAAAAAACTCTTTCCACTTCCAATCCCAAAGTAGCATAAATCATACTTTAGTTTTCTTCGGCTTCTGCCCGCAAATTATATGGCTCTGTCTCCATGTATTTAATTTTAACAATACAAGATCTCCTTATGAACTACTGGGAAGGGATATTTCATTATTCTAGTTGCTTCAGTGTAAGGTAGAGCCTTTTTATTTGATGAAGCAAAATAATTGTCCATCTGACTTAAAGAAAATTCCTTGCCTGTGAACAGGTCAGTGATTCTTATTCCACAGAAGTCAAGGTGGAACCTATTAATGAACACAGTGTCTCACAACTGAGCCCTCTTGTTGATGTTCTTCAGAAAGAATCACCTCATGAAAAGAGAGATTCTGTTCTTAAAAGGATCTGGAAAGCTTGCTGTGACATTATTAAAATACTTTATTTTAACATGAGGTTCAAGTTGGAACAGCTCCAGCAGTAAGTCTGTGGCAGTCATCTTACAATGAGCACAGTAGGATAGGAAATGTCTCTTTGACTTCAATCCCATTAGTAACCTTCCACATGAGGGAGGTCTGCCAAATGGTCTGAAATAGATTGCTTTTAGCATTGTTTTCTATTACACCTGTCATTAGCTTGTGAGACTTCAGATCACAAGGTCTTTTCAACACATCTCAGATAGATAACTGGCATGTGATTTTTTTTTTTTTTTTTTTTTTTTTTTTTTGCTTTGGATCTTGTTTGCTCTACTAATGGCAGGGTCTTTAAAAACAAAATCATTTGTTCCTGATCAAAATAAGTATTAGGCTGCATAAAGTACTTGGTTCAAGAGTTGTCACCTCTGATAGTTTCACGTTTTTTCTGGCATCAAATACTAAGTCTTTAAAAATGTGAATTATTGCTGTGAAATGTTCATAACATTTAGCTCGATGGTTCAGCAAAAGTGCAAATGTGGATGTCACAGAAGTTGTTAATAATTAATGCCTTTTAATATAAAAATGTTAAAAATTGGCTGGGATTTATTAAAATCTGCCCCAACTTTAAAGCTGTCTTTTTGGCAGCAATCTGATCCAATATGACCAAGAATGCTGAGGGTCTTAATAGACCTAGTTTTGTGATAAAAAGCCTCTGTTAGTAATAATGCTCACCCTTTAAATTGCCAAATAAGAAATACTGCGAGGATATTAAAATTTTTAACACTGCCTGATGTCACATGCTTTTAGGACTTTGATTATTGCAAGTCATTCTTATTTAACTTCTTCAATTAGATTCTGCTGTCTCAGGAGATGGTAAAATGCCAGTATTAAGTTATTGTTCCATGGATTATCTCTGTCCATCACTCTTCCCTTGTATTATGTTGTCTTCAAGTAAGCATTGTACCTATTTACCATTTTTATATCAAGACTGTCTATATCGTCTCTATTCCTGAAAGAATTTTGTTCATGTTTCTGTATTCCTCTAACCATACCAGTTTGAAGTGCATCAGCAAAACGCAATCTAATGCCCCAGTTCTTCCAGCTTTGAATCACTTACATCTCCTTCACACCAACTCCTAATACCCAAGGCCCCTCAGTTCTTCTGAATCTACTCCATAGTCTCTGCTCTCCCACCTTGGGAGTTGTCTTCTCCTTCTCCCCAGAGGTGACCACATCCTCATTCACTGCCTCTTTCCAGCCTGTTCAGACCCCTCCCATCTGTTCTACTCTCCCCATCATCCCATTGACTCAAATATCCTTATCCTGCAATCCCCACTTACCTTCCATGCTCCATCCTTAACTTCTTCCAGCCTGATCACCTCACGCACCTTGGACCTTCCCTCCAATCCAAAGCTTCTCTGGTCTGTATAGCTCCTTGGCCCTTTTTCCTGCTTGTGGCTGATTTCTCCCTCTTTTATCTCTGCTCCTCACAGAGGATGCTGCTGCCACATGTACTCCAGTGTAATGGCTTGCTTCTTTGCTGGCCATGTCTACTTCCACACCTGCAAGGCTTCTGTTCTAAAAAAGGCTTAAAAACAAAAAGACTCAGTCCCCTGCCCAAATCCTCTCACATGAGTAGGACATATTTCCTAGGTGCATTACAGATTACCATCCCTATTTTGTTTTGCTCTTCATAGAGAATTTGGGAGGTAACAAAAGAAGAGAGTTTCTCTGCCGTTATAATGACTGTTTAAATGGCTTTTCAATTGCAGTTAATATAAACACAGATATTAAGTTACTACGCCTTAAAAGAACAATTCACAGAAAAGAATAATTAACAATAAACAAAAGCTCTGCCTTATAGTCCGTAATCTAGCATTATAAATCTGATAGGAATACCTAATAAAGCCAGTCCCAGTTCCTGGTATAAATACCATTTTAAGAATACAGAGAAAAAAAATATTGTAATAACCTTGGAATAACAACTGTCTGTGAAGGTTGTCCCACAGGGGAAACCTACCGCACATACCTTCAAGAGCGCTGACTCACTATTTTCTCCCTGATCTCAACCACATTTTAGGAGTGCAAGCAGACCACTGCCTACTAGAGGTAGTACTGGAGCAAGCTGATGATTGTTGTAGACATTGTGCAACTGATTCTTGATTGCACTGATTCTTGATTGCAAATCATTCATAGTTACATTGGCCATGCTGGGAGGTTGTATCTTTTTCATACCTTTTCCCATTATGTGTGGGAAGAAGTGTCTAGATGTATATTATCATCTATAGCAAATTGTTGATTGAATGCAGCTTTTTAAAATTATTTTTCCCAGGTCGAACTTTTAAAAATATATCTTTTTGCCCAACATTCCTTCTCACCTCATGGAAAGTGATGGCTCTAATTCATTTGTTTGCCAGCTAAATCCTTCTATCATTTTGTGCTTGTTTTAAGTAGAACCTAGCATGTCAGAATGTCTCTGCTGCTGGTTGTCATCTTTGATGTGGATACATTTTCATCTCTTTACCCATTCTCCATTCTTAACTCATCTGAAATGTCAGTTTTTGTTACACCACCACCAGGTTCACAACATCCTAAATTGACAAGTATATTGAGATTGGTGAATCTCACTTGCACGAAGAAGGGAGGGAAGAATGTTGTCTTGGGTATCCTATTTCTTATTCTGTTTGTGTGGTGAACCCCCAACTTTGGAAGGACCTCTCTGTGTAGTCTCTGGTAACTGCTGTCTGGGACAGCCTTTTGAATTGCATTAAGTTATCTAAATTCAACTGAATAGTGCCAACCCAAAGCATTTTCCTCTGTTTTAACCAGTAGAACAGTTTGAAATCTAAGTACTTTCCATTCAGTGCTTGTATAAAAGGCATTTCTAAAAATTTTAAATGATTCTAACTGTATTTCCTTACGAAATTACTGCTTAATGGAATTATTTCATAGCCTGAAACTTGTTTCATAGAACAACGCTTCCTGCTATAGTCATGTGTGTCATGGTAGTTTTTCTTTTGTCTGCCATCTTGATGTAGATACATACCACCAAAGATCCCTGGAAGATACTATGGCAGTCATCTACACAGTTGTATTTTACAGTTATTTTTAAGGAATAGTTTAATGCATGTGTCTTGACTTGTTTGCCCCAGTCATTTCACAGTCAATAAAAGGAGAACTTGTTTCTTGGCTTGTTTTTTGATGATCACCTTTGGTATAGTCTCACTTGCCTTTCAAGATAAGTTGATTTTTTTTGTAATTTATAGATGCCTGTGATTTGAATGTCCAGAGCCTCAAATTGGGTTAGGTACCAGTATTCTCCTGGATTCAGTAGAGCAGCTTTTCTTTTCAGCAGAAATATTTCTCATTAAATCCACGCATGATTTGTTGTAAACACACAGAGGAGTTCTTTTCTCCTATTTTCCCTTTCCTTGATGATAAATTGTTACTTTTCCTTTGCAGTAGATATTTAGCTACACAGACAGATAGCAAGCATGCAAGCAAGAGAGTTATGAGGCCTTGAAATCTGCTTTGCCTACAGGAGCTTTAAAATCAAATACCATTTATATTTGGAGAACAATGTTGCTAGCTAACAGTTAGCTTGTTAGACATTAGTTGGAAATCTTCATACTAATCTATTCCGTCATTTCTTGCTGATACCAGTTGTCCTGCCAGTTATTTGTTAACATTCTACTTTTCTAATCCCACAACGAGCGAGTCTTCTGTTCGAAGGACCAGCCCGATCTTTTCTCTCTGTCTTTTCGCTATCCTGCCATCTTTAGAGGGGCTCGTCAGGGGCAGGACTTAACCTTTTTATACTGAATGACTGATATAGATAATGCAGGAGCAGGCTATGAGGGACTTAAAAAATGAAGACAAGAGCTTATGTTTGTAAAATAAAACGAAGGGGAACCAGTGAAGAGATGACAAAGACAAAGCAAAAGGCTTACAGAAATGATCTCTTCAGCAATGTTTTCTGGAGGAATATTGATTGTGTGAGATTGCATTTGTCAAGGCCAAAAGGAAAGGGTTGCAGCTACTGATATATAATGAAACTTTAGACAAGCACTTTATCTGCGAAGGCAAGACAGGAAAGCTGTGTCTTACCCACCCGGTAAAGAACTATCTGCAAGTCTCCAACAGAACATGAGAATCTACAGTCAAAAGTATCACCCATGGCTGAGTGACAGGCAGGGTGTTGTCCACAGAAAGAAGAAAACGGAAGGGCTTTGAGAAAAAAGGCGAGCAGCAGTAGAAGAGTTTCGAGTTACTAAGTGATTGTGGTCTGAGACTTGAAAGGAAGACCTAAAATGTAATGCAGAGGAATAATGTGCAGCACCAAATGTTGGTGTATCTGGGTTCTAATTGTTTGGTTTCCAGCTCTTCAAGAGGCCTCCTCTGGGCTCTTTGATAAGGCATTCAACCTTTCTGTGTCTTTGTTTCCCCATCTGCCAATGAATGATAAAAATCTAGTTCACAGGTGCATTGTGTGGCTCAGTTAATTAATATTTTGAGGGTTTTTTTGCAGTCATCAGATGGCACAGCTATAGGAATGCTAAAGCTATTAGCAATCCCCACTAAAAACAAGAATTACAGGAATGGCCCTGCTCTCTAAAGCTCTATATACTTAATGTAAATTACTTTGTGATATATATCAAAGTACAGTTTTGTAACATAATAAACTGGGACCACAATGAAAAAAAGATTGACCTGCCCAAAAAGGCAGAAAAGCACATAGCAGGATTAACGAAAGCACATGAGAAGGCAAGACATTTAACTAATTTTTAAAGACAGTGGCAGCTAGCCAGTGCCTGGCTAGACATTTGTGTAAATCCTGTGGCACGCTTAGCTGCATCTTCAGATGTCTCAGTGCATTTGCAAATCTGGCCCACCCATCCTGAGCCACCGACTCTGAGGCCATTAGCATGTCCTCTGTAGCTGTTTGGGAGGTCCTCCAACACTGTCCCCAGCCCCACGGGGTTCATTGTCACGAGGCCCCTCAACAGGTGATGACGGTGAGGAGACCTTTGAAATGAACTTTGAACTTGAAATGAATCTTTTTTAACCAGAGGGAAAGTTGTTATAAAGGTGAGGGGGGAAGCAGAGAGTGAAGAAGAAGAGGAGTCTCTGTGTCCTATTCAATCAGACTGCTGACATCCCCTCTTCCCAATAGCAACCTGAATCGTCCTGCCTCTTAAATAAGGGTTCTCAAAGTTTTCTTCATTTATGCAATGCTGTGGGGCAGAACAGCTGGAACCTTTGGCAGCCCGTAACTGCAGGCTGGGTTGCTCGGCCCTGAGCGCTGGATGCTCTGGATGCAGCTTCCAACACAGTGCCGTAGCCGTGAGTGGCTGGCTGTGCTGCGGGCAGCTGCAAGCAACCCCTGGCAGCGCACGCGCGGCTCTGCGCGCCGGACGTGATCGCCAGCACAGACAGTGGTTGAAAAAGTACTTGGAGAGCTGAGCCAGCTTTGCACGTGTCCTACCGCCCATCCTGCGTTTTGCTGCTCCCGTGTCGTGGGGCAGTGCCAGGGCTCGGGGACGCGTGTGTGACGCGAAGGTGACTGGCCGGGTGTGCCTGGCAAGCTGGGTCGCAGGACGGACAACAGATTCAGCGGCCGGGAGGCTTGTTTCTTCTTCTGGACCTTGAATTCTAAGGAGTCAAGGTGAAAGTCGTGTTTTGGCCAACTACAGGTAAGGTTGATTACTGACCCGATGCAGGGGGGTGGAAAAAGGAGAGGTGAAGGCATAATCTTTTTGTTTGAAATATTGGGAGTCTTTAGCATTGGGTATTAAAACAAAACTAACCAAAATATAAACTGCATCTGATTTTTAGTTCATTATCAGCATGATGACGACAGCAAATCCTAAAGAGAATGTTTCAAAAAAATTGTTTAGAAAAAATAGGACATACAAAAGGCTGTATCATTTATTAACAGCAAAAATTCCTGACAAACATGCTCTGAAATATTAATCCACCTAGACAGAGCCTAATGTCGTGTTCCAGCTGAAGGAGACTGCTGGCCACAGCAGGAATTAGGCACAACTAATAACGTGAAATGTAAAATGAATGTTCATAGTATGCAAAAATGCATAAATAGGAGGAGAAATGAAGGAGAATAGGAAAAAAAAAACAACCAGGTATGCAGATGTCACATGAGTCACGCTCACATTCTGGATTGAATGATTTATTATAAAATTTAAGTATTTTAGGTGTTGATAGAATGTCCATCCCCATCAATCATTTCAAAGGGTTTATTGGGAAGCGCACAGATATATAGAAATGTATGTTAACCCTGAGCTGCTGTGACTTTTATGCAAGCTTTTCTTTCTTATGATCTTTGATCTGATTTATTTCCTCTAGCACCTTTTCTCCCAATTCTAAATCCTTATTTCCAGGAATTTATAGTGCAATATAATTATGAAAAAAAAATTTAAGATTGATGTTGTGTATTAGCGGTTGTGCTGTTTAACAAATCAGCCTGCTCTATTTGGATTTACTATAGTGTACATGGTTTTGTAAGGAGTAAATTTTCTGCTTCTTGTTAGCTGCTAGTAACCTGTATTTCATGTGTGCCGCCATATGACTTAATCCAGTATCAAAAGCTAAAAGAACAAAACAGCTGAAAGATTTCCTTTATTAACTCGTTACTGAGGTAACTAATATTTCACTCCTTTGACAACAAAATATTCGGAGAAGGCAGAACTGGAGCAGGGTGAAACCGGTGTTTTTGGGAACAGGTAGCAGAGCGCGAGCAGAAGGGGCAGAACCAGGGTTGCTTGAGCGGGACGAGGAACCCAGGGCCGGGGAGATGGAGCAGAGCAAGGCTGCTGGCCTGCAACTCACGGCGAGGCTTTGCACAGAGGCATGCTTGCTGTTTGCTGGCTTCTTTCAGAAGCAAAGGGAGCAGGCAGCCTCAGCAGCCGGGGAGGGGGGCATTGCCTGGGAGGACAAGCTCCTGAGGAACGATTCGCATCCAGCGAGCGGGCTACAAGGAGAGACCTGTAATTTGACAGACTGATATGGCACCCATTAATTAAATGCTTTCTTTAACTGGAAGGCAGGTTCCTTTTGTCTGTCATCATCCGCACAATCTAATCCTTCCCTGAATTCAAGAACGGTTGATGCCAGTTGTGTTTTCTTCTCCCCACTTGTTTAATCTATCTGACATTTAATGTTTTCTCTAACTTTCCTTTATAGGCCTTGTCAGTATCCAGAAGACTGGGAGTATTGTTCCTGAAAATGAATGTAGGATCATAAAATAATGTTCTCTGTTTAACAAACAGATTTCTCCTGTTTGCCAGCAAATGAAACGTAGTTTTGTGGTGTGGGAGACACGCTGGAATCTGTGGAATCAGCTTCCAGCACTCAGATGAGGCACTGGAAATAAAAGCATGACTCTACATCAGCATGCTGGCACCTTGTTTTAGCTGATGAAACGACAGTAAAACTCACAGCTTCAAGGTAAACTGTGGCTGTCAAAACTACCTGAAGTTCATAAGAGTAATTAAGTTCTAAACCCAGAAGAATAATTAAAATATGCAAAACATCTATTGATCTTGAGCATCTGGTGACTTGTCACTAACCACAGCCACAAAACCAGCCGGCTTTAACATACTGTTAATTTGCTGTCTTTGATTAGATAGATTTTTTTAGTATGTATCTATAAAACTAAAGGGATCAGCCCTGCCATTTATTATATTCCTTTTAATAAATGACCTCAGTTTTGTATCCCAGCAGGGAGGTTTGCAACAGTGAATGTTCCTGTCAATTGAAAATTGATCTTTTCCATGGGATGTTCCAAAAGATTAAGCAGGTATCTTTAGGCATGAGACTCAGGTCACCTCCATCCTGTAAGTAGCATGTGTGATTTTATTTTTTTGTTTGGTTTGGTTTGTTGTGGGTTTTTTTTATTTGTAATGTCAGTCAAGAGTAGTGTCTCTGAGACCGCTGAATTTTACCTTTTCTACTAACTTTGAAGTAAATATTTAACTCTTAAGCTAGATAGATACATGAAAAAATAAATAATCTCAGGGGAATATAGATGGATAATGACTATACTTGCATCAAATTGAAGAGAACAATACCTTTTCTATAGAGATTTTTCATATTTTATTGATCTCTGCAAGATTATTTTTCTTCAGCTTCAAAATCTACCATAAAACAACTGACCTTTTCTTTTTAAATAAAGTATGTAATTTCTGTTTTGATGGACTAGAACCATAGGGCCAGGTCATGGCCTGTTAAATTCCATAGATGGAAGCAGAGTACAACTTGGAATAATGTCAGCCAAAATATCTTTCTGTCAAATTACAGTTTTCAAGTCTGAATAAACTATATGTAAAAAAACGCACCAAACCATACAAGGCATGTTAGAAGAAAAAAAAAAAAAAAAGAAAGAAAAAAAACCCAACAAAACCCCCTGATGTGCAATGTGGTCATCTGGAAATTGGCTTAGTTGCAGATTGCATTACAATTTAAGTTTGCATTAGATTCATACAAAGGTAGCTCAAGCTCACAAGATCTCAGAACAATTTTAGGTCAATTTAAGATAGTTGCTCATGAAACACTGCAATACTTGAAAAAGTCTGGCTTTAGTGAGACATCCAGAGGTGATCTCTCTTTTCACCTGAGTTGCTTTTTGAGTGGACCACATTCACTGTGCACAGATTGAAATTCTAGGTCCTGAGAATGGTTGCATTAAGCCCTGCAGAGCGAAACACTGAGCACTGCAAACTCAAAAGTCAGCCGTCAAGCTCTCTATCAGAAGGGTCTGGGAGTGCAACTCCTGTCCAGGCACGTGCAGGAGGCACCTTTAGTCATCGTATTTGCAATCCTTTTTGCAAACGTCCATGCAAACTTGACTGCTGCATCCCACTGTCTGTGTAACGTGTGTGTAATCTATTGTTTAACACTTTAAACTCTGGAAACGATCGTGCCATAGTACTGGATTTGCCTTTGAGATGTGTAGTTTGAAAGGTAAGATTTGGTCCTGAAAGTGCGACAAGGCAGAAGTTAAAGCCGTGAGGGAGCCACTATTTCAATCTTCTCTGAATTCACTTCATCTTTTTAGTTTAATACTGATATATATTAGATGAGTTGCATGTTAGATCAGGTACAATGCTAGAGTTCATTTCCCCTTATGGAGGAACTAATTTTATTAAACCCTTCCATTTCCAAATGGAATTCTCCTTGACCATTTTTAATTCAAAGCAGTTCTATTAATTTTTTCTGTGGTGGTCCTCTGTGCTGCAATTACAGCATTAGCATTGAGCTTTTCACACTTGATAACAGATTCTAATTTTATCCCATCTGGTTTATTGTGAGGATTTTTGTTCATGCCTGGAGGTGGCTTTTCCTTAATCATTCCTTCTGTACAAGATTGCTAGTAGGAGCTTAAAAGGCTTTCTTTGCTGCAAAGACCAACTGCTGGTTTCTTCTCCACCAGGACAATGTATCAGCAGTTCTCCAGATAAATTGTCTAGAAGGCAATCATTTGGAAGCTCTTGCCAAGCTAGAGAGGTTATTAGCTTTTGATCTCTTTTCTTAAATAATATCACTAGCATACTGGCATTAGATCTCTACTGGGTTATCTTCTTGAGAGGAAAGATGACAGAAAGCTCATTTGTTCATTCACCAAAATGAAATAAATAAAATTTGTTCAAAATTAAGGCTTCAGATATTCATGTGAACATCCCACTACAGGCACTAGTGTACATGTGTGTATGTGTGAAGGAACAAATGAGTCCAGTGGCCAAGTGGGAAAGAACACGAAAGGAAGGAACAGTTAAAAAAAATAATCATAATTTTCCTTCTTTAGTAATTTTTTTAAATCCTTTTGAGACTTGCATTTTATCTTTGCACTTGTATGGCTGGCAGTACAAGATGTTCAAAGAAGATGAAATGGCTTAGCTCAGGTTTAGGCTCAGGTTTAGACAGTCACATGAATGATAATAAAAGATGGGAATTTCATGAAAGTCATTATTTCTTTGAAAGATAACTCCTTCTAAATGCTTTTATGTCTCAGTCATGCCTGGTATGAATGTATAGTTTCTGGGGACTACCATACTGTCTTCAGCTATTTTTGGGAACTTCCAAGGTCTATGAACTTTGTACGATGTTAACCATTGATTACACTATTGATAGTACTTTGCAAGGCTAGGGAATGAGGCCTGGTCTGTTGCTGCATATATATCCCTCATCTACAGACAGGTGTTGTCCTTAAGACTCCTTTTTGAGAGGTGGATCATGATATGAATGAAACAAGCCCGTTCTTCCTGGCTGAGTGTAAAAATCAGAAAGTGGGAATAAATTCCAGCCATTTTTGTCAATATTAACAAATAGGCAAATAACTTTATAGCTGGACATTCATGGAATACAATCTTGATTTTTGCCCCACTCTGACCTTACTTTTGGTAGAGATATTCTTTAGTCGTGTTGACTTTTAGGCAGTGATTAAAACCTAGTCTATACATACAAACCATGACATTGCTATAAGAAGCCATTTGTGCTTGTGATTTTTTTTAAACACAGGTTTAGTACTTCTGTTCTGGCCTTGCCACAGGATATATTGTAGTATATGTCCTTTATGTATATATATAAATGTTTATATATACACACAGATACTGGTATTTAATCAGTTTGGACATCAGTACAGTTGGGCTGCTCTACGAGTCAAAGTGATTGCTATAGCTTTAACTAAGCATAGTTAAGGTTATGATTGCATTTTTAATATCTATTTCAGATGCTGCTTGCCTCACTGAAAGACAGAAAGTAAAGCTAAGAACATATCAAGAACCTATCATCATCTTCAACATATGGGGGAGTAGGTCACTGCTTGATCCAGATTTTATGACTCAGTCAAAGTAAATTTCTGTTCACCTAGATAGTCTTCGATATTTTTAAGAGACTTCTCCATTTCAGATAGTCGGCACTGTAAAAGTATTTTAGATTGCTATTCAACAGTTATATGCTCTTTGGGAGTTTGAAATAAACTACAGAAGTTATTGCAGTTTGTTCTTGATATTTTCTGTGAATTCTTAAATGCTCTGAGTTTCCCCCTGGTTCTCCCTAGTTGAGCTGTAGCTACCAAACCAATATTGCGATATTCCTCACCTTTTGGATCAAGTCCCAGCATAACTATAATAACTCCACTGGCTTCTGCGGTTTCACTGTACAAATCTGTTCACACCGAATATGACGTTCTTAGTGAAAAGCTTTGATTGCCTTTGTTTTTGACAAGGGAGTGCATCTCATTGTAAATGATATAATTTCTGCTTTTCCTTATATATATTACCCTGGCGATATTTTTTGAATAATTTTAACTAGTCTTAAGAATTTTTCTCTATGAGCTTTATGATGACTAAGCTCCTGCAGATGGCTACCCACTCCTTCCCTTCCTCCATCTCCTCCAGTGTTATTTGGGCTTTTGTACATTAAACCTTATTCAGAAATTAGTGACTCAGCTTTTTTTTTAGTTTGGAAACAAGGTGCCATATGCATTTTTTTTGCCACATCTGACTGACAGAATGCCTGTTCTATAAGTATACCATACCTATTCTACCCTCTCTAGTTTATGTAACATTCTCTCCATGCTATCATGTAAAAAGCTGCATTTAAGATTATTGTTCATTTAATCCACATGCATGTTTTTGAAATTAAATTTTAGCTTGCTTTCAACCATATGTTTAGAGTCACCCTCTTGTCATGTTTTGCCACTGATGTTGATATTGCATTGTAATATCTTTCTGAACCAAAGATTAAATTATTTAGTATATCTAATATCTATCAATGCATGAAAGCAATGACTAAAGCCTGTAGTACACCAAAAGTGTCTGCCCTCCAGCTCAATCAATATGTTGTCATTTATCATTACACATTCTAGGAAAATTTAGCTAGATTTCCATTAATTTGACAATACTTCTTTCTGGGCTAATTTTGAATTCTTTTTTTTTTTTTTAAATAAATTTTTGTGAGGCACTATATCAAATGTTTAGAAAAATCCAGAAATATTACATTTACCGTCTTTACTTTGTCACTAATTATTTTACTGTCTCCCTTCACACTCTTTTTCTCTTCCAAGTTTGCATTTAATACAGCATATCTTCTGCACGATAGATAATGAGCATGTGTCTTTAATGAAACATTTCAATTTTGAGAACAGGTGGTCAAGCATCTATTCCACTGACACAAGGAAAAAGCTATCTTGACTAGAAAATAAGTCTGTTGTATGTAAAATACAATACCTGCCATCTCAAATTGAATGGAAAATGTTCTGAGTATGTCACTTTAACAGTGGCTTTATAGCCAAATTATATCATGTGCATAGCTGTTTTGTTTAGGGTTTTTCCTTTATATTGGCAGCTGCTAAATAAAAGCTGTTTCAATTTCCTTTTCTTTTTCTTTTTTCTTTTTTTTTCTGATTGAGTGGTTAGCTCTAAGTCCAGTTTCTAAACAGCATCTGGCACTTTTTATGCAGCTATAAAATATTTAAAAATGAGGTGAACCACTTTTGGCAAAGCCTGTTACTTGAAACCCAAAGGGAATTCCAGAGTCTATAGCAAGCTTTATTATCTCTCTGCCAATGCAGCACGTCTAGTAATATGAGTCTGTCTCCTGTGTTAACATCGAGCAGTCAGAGAGAAACAGATGACCCTTGTCACCTGGTACAGCATCCTGCCCTGACTCTGGCCTGACAGGTACCGAGGATTTCCTAATTAAGCAAAATTCTAAGCAATTACAGCTGAGATGCAGAGGGACACCTCGCCGTGCTGTCATACTCTTCATGATGGATCAAAGCATGACAGATTGTCTACGGGCTAGAAAATAAACTTCAGAAAGAGGTTGGCCACCCTGAAAGCTGAAATGCGTAAGCTGAGTCATTTGCTGGCACGCTGCTCTTCAAAAGGTGGAAATGGGAATTAGTTTAATTTTAACAGCATTCATTTTATTGCTATTAAAAAAAAAAAAAAGCCCAAGTCCCTTGATTGTTTACTGTTGTGCGGACAGTTGAGGCATAGGCTATTGATGGAGGGGACGAAAACGGTACTTCAGGGAGCAGAGGCATGGGAGCATTCGGTGCTTGCTGCAGCGGCAGCAGGTGCTGAGAGTGACAAGAGACCGGGGCGAGAAGATTCTGCTTTCAGGCAAAAAATACCTAGGTAATATATCTCTAGAACATTCAGCATTAGCAGGGTGTTGCCTACTGAGAAAAGTTCTCAGACGTAACAGCACAGCAAGGAGGTTTGATTTAATAAAATGTTTATTTCTGTTTGCAAAGAGCACAGGCCTGATGCTCAGCTGGAGTAGGCTGGCATGGCTCCATTGAACTAGAGTTGCCAGCTTTAGGGATTTATCAATGCTTTCAATACTTTTGTGCTTTTATAAGACATCTCTGTAGATTTTTCATGCTATTCGAGCTTTTACCTTCTGGTCCTTACAGTTTTGCTTGTCTCAGAACAGGCTGCCATGTCCCTTTTATCTCTGATGGGAAAGTGAGACTACCCCTCACAAAGATGGCAATTCCTAAGGCTTAAATATAGTTATCTGTCTCCTCTGTGATTCTTTCAGAGTCCCTGGACTGAGATAACTGTGGCACTGGCACAGAAAGGCGGCTGCAGCAATCCATATACTTTAGTGCCTATGACATTCCTAAGGGGAAGACAGGATTTCAGATTCATCAGATACATAGCTGGCCCGAAGCTGAAAGGAAAGGGTCCGGGGACAACTAGCCTGATGTATATCACCTCCTCTATTGTATCCTCCATGTTATACCTTTGGAAAGCCTTGGGTATAGGTATTGCCCTTGGAAACTGTTATCTACCACTGTGCTACAGACTTTATCTTTCGGCTGATAGGAATACGGTAAATTAGTTTTTAAGCCTTGCATGTAAAATATAATTTAAAGTTCTCAAGATTCAGTCTTAAAGTCAATAGAGAAAAGGGAAAAATCATTTTAAGTCAGTAAATTGAAGATTCTTTATTTTCCTAATACGGTCTCAGGTACACTATAAAGGCATTGAAAACGCTGGTTAGGGGCTTGGGGCATGCATTCATTTCTCTCCTGTGTGTTTTCTAATGTCCCCCTTTACAGGAAAAAAACTCAGCAGCCAAGTCATTATGCCACTTCAATACAGACAAGACAAGTGATTCTGAGGTTTATTAACCCCTCGAGTAACCTAATGGCATATAGCATGTCCTGTAAAAATGGACATTTTAAAAAAGAAAAAGTTGTGGCTTTCCCATGAGAAACACTGTGTTTCACTACCGTGCTGGCATGGAAAGGTTCAAGCTCGTGAAAACTGTAAAAAATGTGTCCTTGTGGGAATAGCACTCAGCAAGTTATTTAGCACAACTTTTTATTTATAGTGATACACAGTGGAAAAGCAAATATTCAGCAGCTATGCCATTCCTTTGTGTATGGGTGCACACATATTGGAGGGGGACAAAAAGAGGAGACAGTACAAGCTGCCGTTTAGATTACTATCCTATCGCCTATTGAGGTGAGAAAATGCGAGGCAGTGTGAGTAATGAATGAATACCCAAGTGCATTTGTGCGTGCTATTTATATGAGTGCTTTGTTTTGTTGTGTTTATGTTTTGAGGAAAAGAAAGAAAGGAAAGGGGAGAAAAGAGAGGAAAGGAACATGGGAAAGTAGAGTTATGCTGCTATACCCGTAGTTTTAGAAACGCTTGCGATACAGATACTTGATTTTACATTCTTAAGACTCTATATCAGCAAATACAAAAGGCCAGTTTTGTAGACTGGCAGCAGGACAAGAAGAGGGACAGTGCTGCTATCAAAATCTACCACAACTCAAAACCTGGTAGCTCTGCCAGCCTGCCTGGTACCACTCGCCGTGCCTGGACCTGTGTGCCTTCCTGCCCTCTCCTGCCTGCAGGTGACCCAGATCCTTTGGACCACATTAAAAAAATCAACCTCTGTGCCTAATAAACATTTGAAAACCTTAAATGTCGGCTCTGGTCTCATCCTAATACAATTTATAGCAGCCTGCCTTCTGCTTGAAGTGATCATCTGCTCAGAAACAGTTTTAGAAGTGATTTTCACTCCAAATTGAAGATGGAAATCCTGCTCCAGTGGCCTTTGAGACGACTGTTTCCTGTGCTGAAATAACTCTTTAATATAAAATAACACAGGAAGATTAAAAAGCTTTTACCTCTCTCCACCAGAGACAACACACAAAGAATATGTGGAAGACGCTTAGTGTGTGTCTGTGTGTCTGCATATAAAACATACTTCCAAGTGCTTTACGAAACACTTCTAAATGTTTATAAAACATCTAAATATATGACTGTAAAATATCATATATATATATCTTTTTTTATCTTCCTTCTGAGTTATAAATGCTCAAGTTAAACTCATAGTTAACATGATTTTAAACACTTCTGAGATTATGTTCTTCATTTGCTTGTGTATGTTCAATATCTGAAAAAAAAAAAAATTTGCTGTCTGGGGAGACAGAGTACCACTGTCATAGAGTAGTGAAACTGGTCCTTTTTGTAGGTGATTTTGGAATGAGGAAGGTGGATTACATCTGTTTTATAGGTATTGAATCTTGTTCTGTTCAAAATCATTGAAAACCTGTTAAGGAATTTTTCTTGTTGAACATTGTATGAAAGAATGTACATGTTGGGGAGGATCTTCCATTTACTGAAGAAATTTCATGGACTGTAGACTTTTGATATTATGCTATTGTAGGGTTCTTTTAGAGGGCTATCTGATAAAACTGCGTTCAGTAAATATTGTAGTTCACACTTTTTTATGTTTGAGATTAAAAAAAAAAATTGTCTTATACACTTTCTACAAGTGTTTGAGACAATTCTTTAATTTTTTCCAAGAGTCATCTGGGAGATGCACGCAGCTTATTCGAGTCTTTGAAATTATTCACAGAAGTCATTTATTACTTCTTTTGCAGAGGGATACAAGAAATCTCCCCCCTTTCTTATTTTGATTGCTTCTTTTCCTTTATTATTATTCCCTTGTTGCACAGTTTTTTGAACTGCTATGAAAAATAAATCTATTTTTATCACAAAAGAATATGCATAATGATATAAAACATATTTCAATTTATTTAGCCTTTTCTAGGATAAAGTCCAATTACAATCTTGAAAGTATACCCTAGCTGATATTATTCTTCCACAGAACTTTCAAGATACGTTTTGTGATAAAGACTCATTTAAATATTGTACCTTGGCTTTTTGCTGATTTAAATGTTCTATAAAATAGATCCACTATTGTCAGTCACTGCTGTGTAGTTACCATATATATTTATGCTCAAGCTGTCTTTTCAATTTTTAATCATCTTATCTGTGCATTGAACATTTACGTTTTCATGAAACCGACCTCTCTACAGATCATCATATACTTGTTTTTCTTTCATGGTCTTTGTTTTTTAATCACTTGCAATGCTTACACTAAATTTGAACCTAGTGAAGTACTTAGCCAGGAGATTAATTTTCAGCACTTTTAGCTGACATAGTTTGATGGGACAGTTCACCGGACTATTTTGCCAGGTCCAGGGAAAACTGAGCACTGTGGAAACCCTGAGGCAAATGTAGATGCCTTTTAATGCTTGTAACACTGAAAAGCTTCCCACCTAAAGCATGCGGTGTTTCTTTATTCTGTAAAACTCTCCAGGTGGTAGAAAGAGGTTAAGAGAGCTTTTGCCACTTCTAACAGCATCCATCTCCTGCTCCCCAGCTGTCTATGGGCATCACACGCAGTCTCCGACAACGCTGCAGCTTCTCTCCACCTCGGGTCTAACTTCAGGACCTGAGCACTAATAAGAAATCACTTGGTTGTCCCCATCCAAAACTGGAGCCGTGGGCCTGGCCAGTGACCCCAGGTGGGGCAGCGGGAAGGCAGGGCTCAGCCTTCCCGCCGCATCCATCAGCACCTGCCTCGGGGCTCCACACCAAGGGGAAGGTGCTCCTCCTCTGCTCTGGGAGGTGGCAGGAGAGCCCTCTGACACTCAGTCAGAAGGAACTCAAGCTGCCTTTAAAGCCTAGGCAGTAAGGCCCTAAGTATTTCTTATTTCATCTGAATTCCTTGGTGCATTTTAAAGCACGTGTTATTTGTGCAGTTCAATTTTGGGGCGTAAGCAGGAGAATGAGCCAGACGTTGTACATGGCAACTGTGTGGCTAAATCATTTTGCTTTGAAAATAGTTGTGTCTGCTGTTTTTGATGTTTGCATAATAATAGGACACACATGCTTTGTATGTCAGTCGTCTTCAGAACACAGATAATCTCTTCTCATCAGTTTCTAGATGTATAGACTTACCTCAAACACTTGCTGGTGAACAGTCTATCTACCTTTCTGGTGCTGGTTGTGGTTGCTATTCCTACCATGGCTTATATTTTTTATCTAACTGGGAAGACCTCAGCCTTTTACAGTACACATTAATTTTTTCAGGTGTTTTTTAAATCTTGTTTCAGACATCTTCCAGTATCCTTTCCTGTCCTTTCACAACTGAAGATACTTATAGCCAAAACCATTAAGAAACTGGTGGAAAAGCAGCTCAGAAATGTCATGCTGGTTCACACTAACGTTTGGCAGTGTCTGGGTTAGCGGACAGTTGAGTCAGGTAAGCAAAGTGGGGTAAGCAAAGTGGGGTACGGACTGAGACAGAGACGGGTTCCTCTTGTAGCCAAGTAGATTTTACCATGTGTCCTAGGATAGAGTGGGTTAGCATTGCTTAGGCAGCCACCTACTGCTAAGTAGTCTTCATTTACCAAAACTCATCTAAGCTTTAGAGATGTTTAGGCTGAACCTAAATACAGAATTTTCAGCAGGTTCATACTGAGTGGGTTTATTCATTTGCACTCTTCCAATGCTAAATATTTATCTTTTGTTCATAAATTTCTTTTTCTTGTGTATTTCTGTAAAAAGACCATAAGTGCCCAACTTTTCTATGCTTTGTTTTGTTCTTTTATCAAGTTGGAGTGCTTGATTTACTGTACACATTTCCTGCCACGTATTAAAAACTGCTGTCTGCACGTGCTGTTCACTGTAACTGTAATAACTAAGCCAACCAACACTAAACCTGAGATGTAAGAGGTGTAAAATCATTCAGTCTCCTTAAAGAAATATAGCAATGTCTTCCTGTTTCATTTCTCATCGAAAAAAGGTCTGGTAGGTCAGTCCTATCTTCCTTCAGATTCACGACTGTGTATTTAAAAAATTACTATGTACTTGTTCCCACCTACAGACACAGAACTGAACCTTTTTCTGGGGTATGGAGCAATCCTCAGGAGCTTCTCATTTGTGCAGGTTATTTCAAATACATATTTGTCTTTAAGAATTGTGTTTTCTTCCTCCGAAGCACCTGGCACCATCTAATGATGGAGGCAGGTTGTTACCCATGCCTTAATTTGTCTCACTTCCACCACCCTCATTTCTGCTGAAGATCTGTATGAGCATGACAGCTCCATCTCCCACTCTCCTTGCTTCTTTGCTTCGCTGGTCTGGAGGTCAAGAGGGGTCCTCCTCCCTGATTCGGTTCAGTAAGGGCTGTGGCTCTATCCACCCCAATCTGTCACCATTCTCATTGTGTGTATACAAATAGTCTATACTGAAAATACAAAGTGCTGTGGTAACCCAAGAGGAATTAAGGCATTACTGTCGTGTACGCAGCTGTCCCTCAGCTCCTCCTCCGCAGTGGAATTGTGGTGTATTAGCAGTAAACTGAAGGAGACTCCTAAGTTCAAAGTGGTTTTCAGTTAGTTAACAGTATGAGTTTATTAAATGATCTGTCTATTGCCTTCATATTGCTTTGTATTTTTCTGCAACCCTCATAAAACTCCTTTCTTCTTTGCTTACCAGATGCACGGCAGTCTCTAAAACATAATAAAGATGACTCATAGTAGTCACTCTCTATTTCTCTTTTCCCTTGTTTCCTGCCCAAATAATAGCAAGTACTTGGGACCAAATTGAAGCTTTTAGGGTTTCTCTTCAAAATTTTCAAGCTATTGTTCTTTATTTACAATTAGTGAGGGTTTGGTGTTTTTTTTTTTTAGTTTCCAAAAGTGTAAAACTATTTTTCTCAACTTTATTAAATCTGAAGAAATTCATATACATATATAAAAAGACATTACTGGACCAGAGTTTCAGAAAAATCCTTAACTAAAAAAAAACCAACAAACTTCTTAATCGTATCTGTGCTTGAAATAGCAGAGTTTGGCAATAAAACTCTTGATCCAGAAAGAGTTCCAGCAGCAGTAGCAGTAGCAGTAGTAGTAGTAGTAGTGTCTCTGGAATTACAGATGCAAACTGATCATGAATATGCAGCATCTGCAATGGGTTTTGCTGTTATAGCTGTGGCTTTAAATTATTCTTGTAGAATTGCTAGTGATTTGTGCAGGTTTTATTTGCCAGTTTACTTGTTTTACTTTTTTTTTTAGGGATGCGAAAGCATTATGAGAAGTTTCATGATATGGTATGGATAAGAAATAATTCCTTTATTTCTAGGAAAAAATAGAATTGATTTAACCTTCCAGAGATAAATATTTCTGAAATGTTAGGAGAAATGACTAAGGCAAAAGAGAAGAGGGACAGGCTGGTCTATTAATCTTTATTTTGTTGCTTAACCTGATAGACTGTTTTAGTGTTTCAGTCAGTTAGTTGCAACTAATAATGGAAAAGAAAGTCTATTAAAAACACAAAAACCCTACAGTGCTTTGTGGTGGACTATTGGGTAGTACTTGACAACAGCTAAGGTGACAGCTGCCAGTTCATTTTATAGCTCTTTTCTTTACCATTACATACAGATGGCTGGAAATGTTCTAGCTGTTGTTCCTTTACTAATAAGGCGCAATTTAAATTTGATGTTCTTAAGCGGTTTGTTACTGAGTTGCAGGCTGGTTTTACTGTTTTTCTGCTGGGAAGAGAGCAGCCTTTAACTATGTGCTAATGGTCCCTTTTTGTTCATTTCTGCTAAAAACTTCTTCACTCATCCTTCTTCCCTGCCTGAAGTTTTCTGTAATAATATCGAAAAAGTGTTTAGTCTCTGCTGTTTTGGGTTGTCTTGGGGTCATGTGGAGTGGGCTCATAACAGATGCAGCCACTGTTCTTTCTGTGTTGTTTTCCCCTCTGCCCCTTCCCTCCCCCTGCCCCAAATAATGCTTTTAAGCACAGCTATTCATATGCTCCAAAGCTTGGTTTCTCAAGTCAAACAACAGAAAGTTTCTCTGAGTTTGTGAGCCTGGGTCAATTATGGTGCTAGACAATTTTGCTAATATTAATATCCAATGAGTTGAGAGTATTCTTTGAATGCTCAGGATCCACTCGGTTAGGAAGCAGAAATAATCCCAGGTGACTAGCTAGGATTAGTCACGGCAATTACAAACAGTGCTAGGGATTAGCAGAGATGAAGTATTTGAAAGCATTCAATCTGTTCCTGTACACAGATTGAAGCCTTGCATAAAACTATTCTTAATGGCAAACATATCTATAAAATAAATCATAATTTCCCAGAAAGTAACAAAAAGATCACAAAACCAAAGTTTTATGCAAATAAATATTTTAACCAAAATTGAAAGGGTAAAAGCAAAAAACCAAAAGACCAGAATTAGAATCTGGCTAAGATTAAATATTACTTCTGGTTCTACATGTCTTTTTGGATGATCTTTGGCTATTCAGTTCTAAAAATCAGTCTTTAGTAATTCATGTGTAGTTTTAAGTACACCTCCAGTACAAAACAGGCTTGTTTGCTGTCTGTAGTATTTAATATTTTCTCGAAATGTGAATGGTGATATTTATGAAAATCACAGAAATATTCAGCCAGATAGAGATAAATTCACTTACAGTCTTTCAAAAATTAAACTACTTTCAGGTTGCAGTGGTACCAGTAATAGCTTTAATGTAAAATATTCTGAATAATTCATAAGCATAAGAATAACATTCTGACATTTACCTAATCTAGCCTAAAAGATTAGGATCTAATAGGAAACTTGATAACATGCATTAGCTGTTTGTAACAGGGCAGACTGGAAGATGCTGCCCAGGGACACAGGACTCCTCTCCTGAGTCATTCAGATATCAGGTGCTTCAACTCTGCATGCAGATGCAAGGTACTTGTCACTGAGTCATAGAAACAGGTGCTGCTGTTGACCCCAGTGAGGTTATAAAAAGGAACTGAAGATTGTTGTGGCAGAAATGGAGTTTTGTTTTTTTTTTTTTTTGAGGTGGAGATTGTGTGAGGACAGTTATGTGATGGCCTATATTTGGGGAAGAAACTTAGGGGTTTCTATTTAATGGTTGCAATGGCCACCCAAAGTTTTAACTGTGACCTTTGGTATAAACCTTTCATAAACTGTGACCAGTGGTATAAACCTGCTGGCTTGTACCCATGATGGGCTGGGAAGAAAATTTTTCTTCCTGTTGATTCCCAACAATTTGGAATGTCTGAGGTCTTCCTGCTACTGCCCAGAGGCTCTAAGGAAAAAGGTATGTGTGAAATGTAGTGGGTGTGTATGTATTCTGTTTGATGCATTTGCTCATTTTGGTGTTTCTGTAATTAGGGAGGATGAGGAGTTTTATGGGTTGTGTACTGAGTATCTTTGGGTTTGCTAGTACCTTATAAGCTTGATATATCTTAAAATGTGATTTTTGTATAAAAGTACATGCTTAATAAGTTGGATAGCAGTGTCATAAATTATAATAGACTCCTTTTCTTTTCCCATTTTGCTACTCTAGAGCAGTGTATGATATCTTTCTTACTACCTCTGTGGTTTTATCACAGTGATCTTTCCTGGCAGGTCACATAATATATCCTTGTCTGCATGTCTTAAGTGCTGTATGATTTATTTTCATTTAAGTGTCTTCTTCTATTGTTGCTTAAAATAAAAATAACACCTCAGGTTCACAACAGCTTTGCTGTTTTAATATCCAACTTTTCTTCTGCTCTGTCCCTAATCAGAACAACTGAATGCCCTAAGGAAAAATAAACAATCTCAGCCTTTGTAGGACTGATTTTTATTTGGAAATCGTCAGAGTACAAAATGCTGCCTATGCTGTTATAATAATCCATGCAGAAGGAGTCAGGTCTTGGCTCCAGGGAAGGCCGACCTATTTAATAGGAAGATTGGCTAGCCCAAGGAAGCCATTTTTTAAGCAGATTGAGGTTGCTGTGATCTGCAGGGATATGTGTGTTAGAACTAATAAGTTATTGCTGTACCCATGACACTTTCCTCCTGATTGTTTTGTTTTAATTCCAGCAGAAGCCACGCAAAGTCTCCCAACAGTGTCTGTTGCTGACTTGCTGGGTTTATAGCCCCAGGTAGCCAAACACTTCAAGCTACTCATTTTAAAATATATCACTGACAGCTTGGATGCGAGGATAAAACTTAAAAGTTGTGAAGCTTGAGAGATGAAAGGAGAGTGGCAAAGATGAAACATTAGTCAGAATTATTTTTTTCTCCACTCAGAGTAACTAATTGCAACCTAGCCAAATCTATGCAATGAAAATAATTTATCTCTACAGCAGACAGCTGCTGTCTTCATGGTCCTATGGTGGTACCATTTGTGTTACACGTGTCCAGTCATGGCATTCTTGGGCTCCACTAAATTTGTTTTGAATATCAGTGAATAAGCAGTTCCTTCATGCAACCTGGTCTAGCCTATATTTTATTTCCTGCTTTTTAAATGAACAGGAACTTTAAGGACTCTCAACAAAACCAGAAATGTGGCCACCTGGTAGTGAAACAAACGATGCCTAATAAAACACATCCCATCAGGCAAACCCTTGAAATCATGTACACTATTTCTGCTTCCTAGTTGAGAGATACATGACCATTGTGAGTCCTAAATTATTTCATTACACTTTCTTCACTCTCTGTTCAAGCTTTAAAAAACTAATTACCAATTCTTCATTCTGTCAATTAGTGAAAACTTACATAAATTATATGAAAGAGCTACTCAAGTCATGACTATTTTTTCAGAGTTCTATTATTATATAAAACTCCTCCAAAAAGAATTACTGTGTTTAAGTCAGCTATATAGCTTTTTTTCAATGAAGTATATTAAATAAAATTATTAAAAAGGACTCATGTTTAAAAACAGAAAAAAGCCTGTCCACTTTCTTTACTGGCAATGATATTGGACATATGACAGTGTTGTGAACCACAGAAAATGTGGAATACTGTGGTGCTGCACCTAAATAGGAATGTCACCTGAAAAGATGATTTTTTTCTGTTTTGCTTTCATGTTAAAATGGAGCTCATATTTGAATACAATGAGCCTGTGAAGGATTGTGGCATTTCTAAGCAGGGAAACCTTTAAGTATATGTGGCTATGTGGGAAGCTGACTAATAAAATAGGGAATCTGCCTATTTTGGTATGGGATTCCCCTCCTTCCCCCAGGGCTTGTCTAAACTGCATGGGTTTTACTGTTCTAGCAAAAGAGGGATGGGATATTCTTCAGTATTGTGCTTAACAGCAGATTTTGAAGCAGTGTTAGTTCAACCATGTAACTTCACCACGGATTAGATTTAACACAATATTGGTAATGGTGAAAATAAAGTGGTTAAGAAAAGACAGTATTTAACTGCAGTCATTAACAATTCAACAAAGAATTTCAGATTGTCAGTTTTCTTGTGCATTGTAGCTATTCACAGTTTATTAGCATATAATATCTATTTAAAAATTATATGCCTATATGATGAGGAAGAAAGGGTGTTGTGTATCTGAGTTCAGCTAGGAATCTGTCTTCTGATCCAAAGTTCATAGAAAAAGAGGTATTAGATGAGATACTAATAAAATCTAGTGTGTGATCTTTAGTTTTCCTGGATTGTTTCTTCTAAAATTCCTCATTTTGACATGATTATCTTCAAAGCAAATACATGAGAGTTCTATGTGGTGTATCTCTGTGGGTGATTCTACGGTCTTAGAGACAACTCAGAAAATCTAAGTGTACCTCACTCACCAGTTGTTCAACTGTGTCCTATTAGAAGCTTTAGGGGGTTTGTTCTTGCTAATTATTCTTTTAAATGCTACTGAAGCATCCCAATAACCCCACCTCTTGCTTATTATGGCTGTCTCAGCTTAGTCTCTCTAACTGTTCTTAAGGGAACCGATGTTAATTCAGTTTCTGTTCAATGATGTTAAAAAGCCACCTTGGTCATTGTAGTGCCTCCATCATTGCACTACTGATTACCCAGAATGTCTCTCCTGTATTACATATGACATTATACCAATAACCTGTTAGTAAAAGCTTTGTTACTAGTTTGTGTACAAGCTTTATATTTTAAGTGTCTAGGCACTTCAACTTTTCTGTTACTTTGGATTTTCTTTATGAAATGAAATGTGTGCTTTCAGGAGAGGAAAAATTCAAATGTAAATGAGTGTCTGGCTAAATGAGGATTCTTGAGAGGAGAAAAAGTAGGCCAAGTTAAATACATGCCTGCTGGTATATAGATTCACCTGCTTTTTTCGTAAAGTAGACAAGTAGCTAATTTACATTTATTACTACCATGGAGATTTTAAGTCCCCTTTGTCTGATCTACTAAAGTCTTTCTATTTTTTTGGTTTTTTTGGAATGGATCTATAACTGATGACAGTTTTCAGGGCTCCCTTTAAATTAGTAGAATCATGATTTTTTTTTCTGTCAGGTGAGAATCTGCACTATATGTAAAATTAGAACTCTTTATGTACTTGTCCAACCTGACTGCATGCTTTGTCATAGACCACGGCATCTTCTCAATCAGCCAGTCATTAGCATTTATATAGCACCCCTCCTGCAGACATCTTGAAGAGTCTTACAAATGAGGGCAAATGAAAGCAAAGCTAGCTCAAACAACCTTGTTTAATTTTAATTGTCTCAGGGAGCCCTGAGTCTACTCCTGAGAGGAATAGAATGGAACTATGAAAATATTACTCTTTTTGGCTCTTACTTCATTTATGCCTATTAGATGAATGAAACATCCCAAGTGAAGGTCCTTGTTACAAGGAAAAGGGAAAGACTGCTTTTGTAGGGATGGTACGTTCCCAGGCTGGAGGATGGGACTTGATGTCACTTGGACTATGTGGGATTCAATATTTACTCCTTTTTCAAGTCAATGGAAGCCTTGAGTCTAACTTTACTATTCATCATCAGACAGCAATGCTATCTCTTATTTCTATCTGCTGTGGAAATATTAAAAAAGGAACTGAATAGGGATTAGGTAGAGTTTGAAAGTGTTGTAAGGTATAGTTGTAACTGTACCTCCTAAATAATACTTTGATGCTTGTATGTGCCAGTATGCAATTGTACTAAATTCTCAACAATTTA
Organism: Balearica regulorum gibbericeps; assembly: GCF_011004875.1. Classification (NCBI taxonomy): domain Eukaryota; kingdom Metazoa; phylum Chordata; class Aves; order Gruiformes; family Gruidae; genus Balearica; species Balearica regulorum. The sequence continues at coordinate 104,168,860 of NC_046184.1, forward strand.
TCTTGACTCTGACTACTTATGGCGTTTCCATGAAAACATGGCTTACAGTGATGTAAAGTTAGAGAACTGCATGAAATGAAACTGAGAAATAAAGCCTACTATAACAACACGAAGGTGTGCTTGCGCAGTCATAAAAACAAAATTATTTTAAGTAAAGGCAACCAACAGTTTATATTTTGGCTCATCAGCTTTATGTAAATTATATATCCAATATTGGTCCTCTGTATTATTGCCAAAAATAACTTCATGTGCCCCTAATGATAAATACCACTATTTGGAAGAGGTACTATGTTAAACAAAAATAGCTTCTGCTAATCAACTGCATTGAACGTGCACAAGTTAGAAGGCCAATTAAAGTTACCATGAACTTTGAGAGAGGATTTCTATATCAGGAAAAGACTATGACACTGAACTATGACTTTGTCTCAAGTTCCCCTTTACATGTCAAAAAGAGGCCTGAATAAGCCTAAACTTTATTTTCTCCATCCTTCTGGATCAACAGAACTGCATGAAAGTGTTTGTGAAGGAAGTAGCTGAATTTTAATCCTGCTGAACAGTCAGCATAGATGTGCTGCTAAATTATCTTTGTTTCCTTGTGGTTTGGGCCAGCATAATTCAAACCATTTGAAAAGCTGGGTGACTACCAGTTGCCACCTTATATTGCAGGTACATGATGTAGATTTCAAATCAGTTGCCAGTGAAAACATTGCTATGAAATTACTTTTTTCTTATTCCATATGAGGTGTGTGAGATGTAACATTAATAGCTAATTTTACAATCCTGTTAGCTTAGGACTACCTGCATACATGCATCACTGTCTTTAGAAGACCTAGTCAGCTTATAAAATAAGCCTTTCTGCAAGAAAGGAAACAGAGTAATAAAGTTCCTTAGAAAAGGCTTTTTCAGAGAACTTGGACTTCTGTCACTGTAGGTAGGATGACTTGTGGGTTCAAACCATCTGGCAGTATGATCGATAACTAATACTAGTAAATGCCATGAGGTCTGGTCCAAACAAAGTGTACAATTATATGTACATTCAGTCCTTAGAAGGAAGAAATGAACAAAGCGTGTTACTACTTCTGTAATCACCTGCGAACTCCCCACTACCTGAGGGTCCTTCCCATAATAAATGGGTATCATTAATGACCCACTGGATTAATTAAATTCATAGTCTAACATGAAAATCTATGGAAGAATAAAACTAGGATGCCAAGTCAGATGTTGGAGGAGGAATAGTCCATTAGGGAGCCCTTGCAGAGGTATGTGGAAGGTACCGTGGTGACCAATTCCTTCTTTTCTTCTCTGATGTCTTATGTGACTAACCTGTGTCTTGCATGGTATTCTATTATATTAACATTTGAGAGAAAGGAGGGATGATGCCTGCAATCTTATTTTGCAAATGGCAGTGGTACAAGATATTGGCCATGTTGTGCATGTCAATTTCAATGGCATACGGCACTGCTTATTTCTCATTCATGTTGAGGGCAGCTCTGGCTCTCATGTGACCAACAGCAGACTTAAATGTCTTTAATAGACATGGGATGTAATACATAAGTAATGTAACTGAGAATTTCGGTTGAACTGATTGTACTTTCATTAGCTCGAGTGTAACTTAGACTAAAATAGTTGATTATGAGGTACAGCAATATGATAAGGTCTACCATTAGGGTAGCACAGAAGATCCGTCATCTCTCAGTAAGGAAGAAAGGGCTACTCATGTTCTTGAAAGTAAAAAACCAAAATAAAGTTGTTATCAAAATCCCACTGCTCTTGTGTGTGTGTGTTATTAAAAAAAAAAAAAAAAAAAAAACAAAAAAAAACCCCCAAAACCCTTTAGTGTTCTCTTTAACAAATTATACTGTTATAAACTGCTCAAAAAGAAAGCACACTGCTATACTAAGTAGTTAATTTTACAGCATTTTAAAAAACCCAAACAAACTTCATGGAACTTGCAAGGCATGTTACTTCAAATAGTTATTTAGTGTTTACATAATTGTGAAGTCTTAAGGATTTTCCATTTCTAATAAATAAAATGTAGGTATATTAAAAGCATCTTAAACAGCTTTTCCCTTATAAATTTAAAATTGTAATTTGTTGTCTGGAGTCCTACTGACTCTGTGTTAAGAAAAATAAAAGTATTATATAGCTGTCGAGCTATTTTTTATTACTGCAGCATATCTTACAGGAATAACTTCTCTGTATTTGTGTATCATGCATTAAGAAAATAATTTTCCTTATTTCCATGCAGGCTTATTCTAAATTAGAAAGAAGGGTTTTATTTGTCTCTTTGTAATAATAGATTATTTTATTCAAAGAGTAGAGGATATCAGCCCAGAGTTCTAACTCTGGCTTAAGTTTGCCTCTTACTTCACGTCTCTGTTATGAGGTAAAATCATGGATCTATGAGTTGCTTTCAAAATGCAGCCTTTTCTAGTGCTGTGTTTGGTAGGGGATGATATGGGTTGAAAATGCAACCTTAAATTGCGTTCAAGATGTATGTATGTGTTCAGATATGGGCTCTGCTGTTTGCTTTCTGTCCCACTTCCAGCGTTCATATCCTTCCTGTTAAACCTTTCTGCCATATGGCTCCTTATTTGCAGTCCTTGACTTCTTTTTTTTCAACAGATATTCTAGGTGCTCTCACAGGAAGGAAGGCTGCTCTAGGCTGCTGCTAACAGAGAGGAGAAAGGGACTGGCTAATAAGCCTGCGACCATGACCAAAATTGCAATACTTGTTCATGCATTGTGTAGGGTTTGACAGTGCTGAAATACATTGGAACACTGTGAGCGTAGAGGACAGAGGTTAAAGCATGAATGTGGTGCTTATGAGCTCTGTAAGGATCCCTCAAGGCCCTTTAACTGGCTTAAAAAAACCAACCCCACTAAACATGATGTCAAAAGAGGCACTGTTAAAGTAGAGTTTGTTTAGTGTTTTTCATTAATCTGTTTTATGATATTCTTAGAAAAAAATATCCTGGTGCCATCACTCCATGGAGGTTTTAAAGAATAAAATTAACTATGATTCCAGCAGAAGCGTGTCTGGGATGATGTCAGTAATATAAATAGATTCTTGGCCTTATTTAGACTTGCTTCCTTAATAACCATAAATAAAAATAATACACAAGGACATACTTGTCACAGTCATCAGCAGTGCAAGAAAAAAAGGTGTTGGGGGCGGGGAGGAGTGTGAGGTGGGACCATCACAATCAGGTCAGAATAATGGGATACACAAAGGTTTAAAGTCAAAGTTGGGAAGAATTCAAAACTTGATAAAACTGACAAATATGAGATATTTGGCTTTAAGGTAATCTTTGAAAATATATTCACTGTTTCTGTCTCTGTGGTCATTACAAGGATTTTCTTCCCAGAAGGGTGAACTGAGTATGTCACGTAAACAATTTTCCCAAGCCTAGGCAGGTAGCCAGTATGAGAATCAGGCTTTAAGTAAATGTTTAGTTAGGATGTTCTGTTGTGGCAAAACCCCTGTATCTTTTGGAGGGAACTTGATAGACTGTTTCTCAATTGCATTGTGGTAATCACTTTTCTGCTATGTTTTCTCTAAGTTAATTTAAAAATGAGTCAAGGTTCTATGTTTCAGTAAAATTTTAATAAATGAAATGTGGTAATATACTTAAGAACTAATCAGGGAAAGGAGGCAAAACAAAACAGGAACATCTCTCTATTGCACTTTAAAAATGTAAATAAAATCTGTGAGGTAGACTATGTGACTTTTGAAGCAATACATTTTAAAGGTGGGCAACAGAGAACATTTTTAAAGTCCAAATGCTTAAACTACACAACTGCAAACAGTTAACCAGAATAACCGTATATATATACAAATTCAGTACAGTAACACCACCTCTGCAGCAGCAGCCACATAAAAAAATGTGCATGGAAGTTCCCACCTGTTGAATATGTCTGTTCTAATTATCAAAAACTGGAGGTTAAAAGAGAGTAGTTGTATTACCCAGTCCTGTTATTGAACATTAGAAGAAAAAAAAAATGGGGGAGGAACCCACTGTGGTGACAAAAATGATAAATGGATTGATGAATGCTGATGAACAGATTAACAAAAATATTCAAAAAAAAAAAAAAGGGGGGGGGGGGGGGGGGGAGTCCTGGAGACACTATATTGCATTAGCAAAATCCTCTTACACTTCAGTTTGCTCTTACCTTTTTGTGGCAAGTTTGATGTCTAATGAAAGATTAATATCTAATGAAAGTAAAGTAATTATGAATGAGGCTAAGCTTAGGCAAATAATGACTTATTCTTATACATTGAGTCTCGTGGTACTAGATAACAATGGTTGGCTCATAACTGGATGATAATTCCTGTTGATGGGGACTCTCTTCTCAGTATTGCTTCTCCTATTTAGCAGCCTCTGCTACTTACTGTGTTACATGTGCGAGGCTGGAAAGTAAACCCGCTTCTCTTGTTTCAGCGTTACCTGCTTGTGACACCGTTAGCTTTTTCTTTTATGGAGTCTGCTGTGCTGGCAAAGCTGGGAATTGAGATACTGCCCTTGGTATTGGGGAGGTGATGGAGAAGTTTTTTCTAATTACTTCAGGATACCTCTGTGGCAGAACTTATTCTCAATTCCATGTCCTGCTTGGCATGGGCATGCTTCAGTTCTTCAGGCAGAGGCAAAATGGTGTCCTAGAGATAATGAGGTTCTAAATTGGGGTGAAAAGCCAGCAAGTCTAATGCAAATTAACAATTAAACAAAAAAAAATTCCAGCAAAACTTTTTAGACTTCCCTTTTAGTGTCTCCAGGATAGTCTTGTTTGAGTTATTCCCTTCTTGTTGAACCCGTCTATTTTCCTGTGCTGTAGTAACTTCATTGCACAACTGAGTGGACTTTTAAACAAGGACCAGAAACAAACTTTCCTGGTTAAAACCAAAGTGCTGAGGCAAACTGTTATAATTTAGAATAAAACTAGTACAAAATGTAAAAATTTAAAATTACAAGTAAAGGTAGATTAGCTGGTGCAACTTCTAGGTGTACGCAACCTTGCATGTATGTTCAACTCTGTTTCTATCTTCTTTGATAGAAAGAAGAGTTTCTATCATACCTGGGGGTTGACCTGTGGAGATTATTCAAAGCAAACCACATGATTCTGCAACTTTATCCTTTAAAGCAAAACAATTATCCATTATTTCAATCACTTCATAAATAACTAAGAAGTCTTGTATTTTTTAATATCTGAATACTTCTTACTCATTAGAAAAATGTACTGGAAAGTATTAGATAAGTGACTGTCTTTTTTAACTTTTTATTGACAGAATAAAGATATTTACAGGAGCCTTATTTTGCATTATATTTGGATATGAAGTAGTTAGAATCTGATAGTTTTTCTTGAAATGGAATTCTATGCAGAAAGCTCAGTTTGTCTTTTGAAGTAGAAATAACCAAATCTCTTGTCTCTGAAAAAACAATTTCTCCTGGAGTAGTGATGTTTCTGAAACTTTTCTGGGGAGCTGCTGCTGGTAGCTCATATTTAAAAAATATTTTTCTGACTAGGGTGTATCCATTAATGTGTCTCTCTTCTTTTCCCAAGAAGATCCACATCTCCATTTTTGTGGAAAATCTCTTCCTTACAAGTGTCATTGTGATGCTTTGTAGACATTTCATTGTTCTAACTGAAATTTCAATTTGCTTTTGTTTCTATTCTGAAAGCTTTCATTCTGTAACATATCCCAAAGGGAGGGAGCTGCCCTAAAAAGTTTTGAAGATGAATGTATGTATGTGACATATCTGTCTGCAACAAAACAAGATGTCAAAAACCTGTTCTGGGAAAACAAAGAAGAGGCAAAGTTAGCAGTATCTTTGAATTGTAAAACCATACTTCTGAGGGAAGGACTCCACTATAGACTTTTTTTTTTTAAAAAAAAAGCTACCTTTAACAGGGGCAAGCGCATGGTTTTTTCTTGACTGGAAAAATTTCAGCACTGCTCTCTGGCACTTCAGTTGTCTCAAAGATTTTCAGGACCCTATTTGTCACTGTACTGGGTGATGACAGCCCAAACCTATTTGTCACTGAGTGACAAATTATATCCACCACCAGGGACTTCTTGGTTGTATTTTATTTGTAAGTCACAGAAGCAAGAAGGCATATTTGAAATTCCCCACTGAGAGTGAATGAAGGACTTTCTACATGTTTCACTTGTATATTGTACCAGACTAATTTATAGAATACGTAAGTATGATTGCAAACAAGAAGTTTTGAGACATTTACCTTCACACTTTGCAAAAGTATGCTCATAAACCTACTGAAGAAAATGTGGGATTGAGCTTTCTCACTCTGAATTGAAACACTGAAGGAAAAAAAAGCTGTATTTTGTCCCAGAAGATTACTCTTATTACTTATTGACCTGAAAAATCTGACTGGGAGAAGTAATAGTACAGTATCTGTAGTATACAAATACTTGAACAGAAAGTTTATAGTAAAGCCAACATTAAGTCTCAAAGCAGTAATTACTGTTTTGGTTATCACATGGGTGATTTGGCTGCTTTGTAAAGTTTGAGGCTCTATCAGAAATAGAGACATTGTTGGTCTTGTTCTGCCTGTTTTTTTTAATTTAAAACCTCTTAATAAATGAAACTATTATATAATGTGATTCAGTGGTATTGTGACAGTTGCACTACATTATGTATGGATGCTCTTGTCCTACTACAATTACTTGACACTGTTTGCCATATGGTTTTAAGTGCATGTTGTCTTACTGGCCTAAAACATCTTCCCTGTGTAAAATGGAACCTGGCCATATATACATATTGGTTTAAATCCAAAAATTCAGCTTGCAACTGCTGCATCATAGTAACATTGCTATAAGGAAGAAGTTGCAAGACTGCTTAAGCAGGTTTTTCTTCACACTTGGTAAATATTTTTCTCCTGGTGATTCTCATTCTGATGTTCAAATTCTTCAGCTTGTAAATAGAGATGATCTGTTATCAAAGTATCTGATCAACTTCATGGTGACAATCTCAGTTACTTTGTATTATAAGACTATCACTCTACCAGTAATACATCCTTCCATCTAAAGCATATTTCCTCATGTACATGCAACTATTTCCATACTGTTTTAGGCAAATTATTATTAAGACAAAAGAACTAGCTTTCAGCAGAAGTGCTGTTAGACTCTTTTCAAAAAGCAATCTTTCCTTTAAGCTTGTTTTCCATGACTCTTTCAGAGAAGGTGATCTCCTTGGTTAGGCTAAAATTGGAAAGAAAACCGAACTGTAGTTCTACAGACAACCTTTTTTCTTGGCAATCAACATATCTTGAAAACTCATATTTAGCTAAGGGCTTCTTTTATTTGCTTGCAGTATCTTAACTCATTTGATCCTGAACCACACTCACAGTAATTTTACTAGTACAGTTAAACTGATACACTATACTTTCATTTCCCCTAGAAAGTGCTGCTACAATCTACTTGATATAAATTTTTGCCATTCTTATACAACTGTGTGTATGACAATAGAACTGCCAGTATTGTGGGGGATCAAGGATCTCATTGGTCTCACTATTTCTGGTTTTAAATAAAACTATTATTTTCCAAAACATAGATCAGTACAGGTACAGAGATCCTTATTTTGATCAATTTAAAGGTATTCCCAATTTACTTACAGTACACTGAGGAAATCAACTCCTAGCTAAAATTAGAATGCTGTTATAGCAGATTACATTTTCTGTGAACACATGTTGTATAGGAGCACTTATCTGCTTTTGGCATTCCATGCCCCTTGCAGCCTGGGGCTTACAGCTTTTGGAAGTCAGAAGTAAGGGGAATAAAAGAAGAAAGTTGAGCCTTGGTTGTTCCAGCAAGGGTGGAATCAGAGCTGTGGGGAGTCAATGTTGAGATTCAGAATTGTTGCTTAAGTCAAAAGAAGCTTTGAGCAAGGGCTTCATGGAAAATCTGAGGATGTTGTATGATTTTTAGTAAAGGACTACGGAGTCTGATTTTTAGATAATATTGTAGCAATATGTTGCCCTTCCTTTAAAGAATGATTTGTTTTTTCCTTTTGCTATGCAGAGGATCAAGAGAGCAATGAATGTATGGGAAAGAAGGATGTGTTGAGGGTGTGTTTTGGGGTGGGGGGTGTGTGTGTTAAACTGATGTGAGAAACACTGGTACAGTGGGAAGATGCCATTAGGCTGTAGATGCATATTGTAAGAAATAAGAACTAATCCTCAAAACTCAACTTCCGTTTTTTTTAATAAATTGGAACGGAGTGACATAGTTATTGCCTTAAGTTGATCTGCAGCCAGTTTTTTTCATTTTCCACTTAGAGTGGAAGCATTAATTACAGAATAAAAAACAAGGTTTGTGAAGAAATCTTTCCATCAAACATGGAGGGAGGGAGGAGGCAGCAAAAGCTTGTGGATGTTTAACTGTCCTCCTGCCAGAGCCAGAATAATATCTACGACCTTCCTCAAAGATGACTCGCATTTAAGAGGCAAACAATTAAAAAAAAAAAAAAAAAAACCAACATGTTGAAGGCCAGCATTGTGAGGGATAATCCAAAGAATGTTTGCACTGGACTACACTGATGTTTTCCCACCAACATTCACTAGTGTTTATAGCAGTATACTAGCTTTAAAAAAAGCTTTAGTGCCTGGTTTGGGGTTTTTTTTGAGAACTACATGTTACAGCATATAAAGCTAATAGAAAAATCAAATAAGCTGGTAGTAAAAACAAAGCACATCATCTAGGCCCACATGAAATGAAAGGTACATCTGTCTTAGGGTGATAAATTGCTTCATTTCTTTGTGAAATTTTTGGAGTTTAAATACTTCTATTAAATGCTTTCTAAATAGTCTTTCATCAAAAACTGTAGATGCCTATGTGATACTGACAGTAAAAGTACTGAGCAACCTGTAAGAGAAAAACAGAAATCTGAAAAATAATATAAGTTGTCAATAATGTTTCCATTCATTACAAATCACAGTCATGATTGCAAATGCAATATATCAGAACTTGGATGTTAAAGTAGCTTCATAAGAGTTTCCCCATTGTTCCCTGAATCTAATAGGAACAGGTTGTGAGGAAAAACACTAATTAAAAAATCGGTGGCTTTTCTCCAGCACTGAATTATGAGGTCATTACTACTTGTTAAAATACTTATCCCACTCAAATATTCATAATTATCTATTAGGTTTTTTGCAGACAGGGAGATTATGATAATACATTTAGCTCTTGTTATTAGTTGGTAGTTTTCATCAGTATTCAAGATTAGTCCATTACTCTGAGCCATAGCTACATCAATATAAATCACCAATGCAAATGCTAAACAAAAGTAAGTTCTGTGTGGGAAGGACACTGCTGGTTGCTTTAATTTCAATAGTTTTTTTCTTCTGCATTACGTGCAGCACTTTGAAACCTGAAAATGCAATTTCTCTTGCTATTGATTTTTGTCCTTTCCCATTTAGTAAGCACTGGGGTGCATGGAAATCTATGCATGTGTATCTTTCCATGTGGTGAGCTCAGAATATGCTTTATTGTTTCAGTATGATGCTTCTGCAGCTTGGGACCCTGGTTGCACTGTCTGCAGCAGTTTATCTGCAAAATCAGAAGTAGTATTAGTTTACAGAAAGTGCTGATGAGTTTCCTCGTACGTTAGTGGATGTACTACCTAAACTATGCAGTCTTCCACTCTGTCTCCAGCATGTAGTATGTAAGATATGCAGTTCACTGTATCCACAGTAACCATTATGTGAGAAAGTATCTCCAATTCTTGATCAGGAGGTTGATTTATTTGTGAGCTATTATGAAAGTTGCTCACTCTAAAAGACCATTTAAAAATACTGGTTTTATTTAATGTCCAAATGAAACAAAGAACATATCTAATAGCCTGAACCATTATTTCTGAACATGGAATTACAGGTAAACAAGTGTGTTTCATAGAAACAACTGTTGAACTGGCAAAGCTCTTTGTTTATGCATGGGTTGAAAAAACTTTGGGATACTGGATCTATTTCCCAGGAGCATCTCATTTACTAGTCATTAAATTTTGTCATAAAGAACGAGCTCATAAAATTGGTATATGAAATGGGAAACACCATGGTTGAATACAGGAGGAAATGAAAAGGAGGCAACTTTCACAACTGAGAGAGATCTCTTAAAATAGCTATATTTGTTATAGTGGTGGGTTTGTGGGGTTTTTGTGTGGTGTGTTGTTCTTTTCTTTGTGGGAGTATAGAGAATAAGCAGTTGTTTTAAAGAAGAAGTGGGAGAGAAAAGGTGAAAGTGTGGAGATGAAAATAAGGAAGATGTTTACTAAGCTTCCGACACTTAAGACCTGTTGAGGTCGACTGAGGATCCAAGTTGAGGAAATGGACTTTTAGTGAATGTACTGAAGGCAGAGTCTATGTAGCACTACAAGAACTTCAGGGCAGTTCTGTGCATGTCCTTTATGCATCCTTTAGCGAGGCTACAAGAATTAGACATCTAAGTATTTGATCACCTGAAGGAGCTGTAAGATGCCCAAGTTTGAAATTTCATAACTTCATAATGTTAAACTGTAACCTTAATATACTTTCCTTATAAGCAAGATTTAATTCTTTTTATTTATAGATATCTGTTAATTAAAAATGTCTATCACAATAAAGAATTTCCTATTAAATGTTTTGGTCGGGAAGAACAACTGCAGGAAACATCGTTGCGCTTACACTGCTCAAGTGTGGTGGTTATGATTTCATCCATCTAAACAACATGGTAGTTAAAGGATTTTTCTAATCTGGGATAATATTACTAGCATAGCTGAAGCGTTCTCATCTGGTGTAAGCTTTAGTCAAATGAGACTATGATTTCTAGATTGAAGTTAAAACCAGATGAGAATAAAACTTTAAAATAAGTACTTGAATATCTCTATTCCAAGAACTAGTATGCTTACTGTAATACTTGTATCTTTTTATTTCTCCAGAGAGAGGTATAGGGGTCAGCAATGTTTGGAGTCACCTTTAGCTTCATTTTTTTTGGTCTGTCAGCTTTGTAAGTGGCACCTTTCCCAAAAAGCAGGGAAGTTACTTGTGCTACATCTTATGGAAAGGAAAGAAACTGGTCTGCTAAGAGCAAGGAATTGGAAGGAGGTTTGAAGCTGATAATCTGATATCAGGCTAATGGTAGTGTAATGTGACATTGCCCTAGGGATTTCCTATGAGGAAAGTAATTAATGCTCTAGCAGAGCTGTCACAAGCAGCAAGCATTTAGAAAAATATCATGGGGGTAGGAGAAAGGGGTAGTGGTAACAGGAGGAGCAGGGTGAGATCATGACTGCTGCTTTATAGTTTTGATTGAAAATTGTAAATTGCTGCAGGTTATTGGAGGTCAGGTATTTTCACCAAAAATGGAAGTCCAGGGTGATTACTCTTTCCAGATGTAGATCCCAAATGTGATACTGCAAGAGAGAAAGAGATGTTCATTCAAGTTTAGTCTTGCAATATATATCCCACAACAGAGATACAAAACATAGTTTGGAAATGTAGTGCCTGTGTGTGGCCTTTTTTGATCTGATTTGGGTTTTTAGAGCTTGATGAGGATAGCATTGAACTTGCCCTAATTCAGTCTATTCGAATGCAGTTGGAGGAAAAAAAATTCTGCCAGATAGGATGAATATATATTGTGATGAATGTTATCCATCCACAGAGAAGATGAGCTACATGGACATTACTTGTCTAGTCACAACAACAGGAGAAACTGGTTTAAATAGAATGGCTTTGTAAGGCCCTGATAACAAGTGAAAGTTGCAAACACCTGTCTTAACATGGACAGGGATGGGCTGATGATGACCAGGGAGTGTTGAACAAGGACAGAGCCTGCGGTTCCTCTATTCCTGAAACACGTAAACAATGACCATCTGTGCTCTGTGCACCATGTGCCCATGACAGATCACCACTCGCTTGGTCAGCCCTGAAGGAGGGGGCAGTGAGACGCCCAGGACCCCCACAACCCACCGACTCATTTCTAGAACATTTCTGAACATTCCTGAGCACATACTGCGCCTGCTCAGTGACGACAGACCATGCCTATGGGGCAGGCACATTGGGTTATAAAAAGTGGAAACAAGTTTTTGGCACACGCCCACCACCTAAAGACTACAACTACAAGCAGAGAACATCACTGGATCCAAGGGTGGTGATATCTTTTCTCTCTCTCTTTCTCTCTTTTTCTCTTTCTCTTCTTTCTCTCTTTTCCTCTCTATCACTGTCTTTGTCTCTAACTTAATTTTCAGCACATAAGGGTAATATCGTCACATGTTTTGCTAAAATGTTACCTTTCATAGCTCTGCTAAATTTTGAGCATTGTTTGCCAAGCCTCTATATTTTGTAGTTCTGCTGAGTTTTAAGTAAATTTACGATTGGTTTGAACCTCTAAAGTAATTATCATTACTTCTGATTACCATGCAGAGAATTAAAAAGTTAACCTCACCCCCTGAGTGGGATGGGACAGGCTTAAAGGGACTGTATTAAAAAAAAAAATTTAAAAAAATCTGTATTTTATTTCACCAGCACTGCTATTGTTTCCAGATTTCAAATTGTTAAAATGCCACATGAACCTTTCTCAGATAGGTTAACTTTTAGTCATAAAATGTTACTGATTTCCATTCAATAATGGGAACAAAGCTTACACTCTACACCCTTCACTTTCTAAATGGGAAAATTACTTCTAATTCTCAAGGTTCATTGCAGAGTTTAATAAATAGCAAACAAATTTACAAAAACACTTTAATACAATAAGAGTTGGAGATAAAATTATTCTCTCCTTTCTGGACTAAACAGTGGCATAACAAGAAAGTGGGAGATATCCTACCAGCCCCTATGATGTGAGATACCTAGAATCAAAATAAGTGTTATTAGTGAGTTAGTTCCGAGTGACTTCTCATAAATCTGCAGTTTAAAATCCCTCAACTTCCAGGAAGTAGAGGTGTCTAGTTAGAGCATCTGACTACAGTGGGATGAGGATTCATATTTGAATAGAGAGAAACAGCAGGGAAACAAAATCAACAAAACTTGTGTTAACAGCATGTAGAACACCACTTCTTATCAATGCTGCTCAGTGTCACCCAGCCTAATCCAGTCATTTGTTTTACTTCAGAAACAACAATGCACTCTCTCAAGGCTGCGGACTGTCAAAGCTAAAGATATTATCTGCAGTGGTTTGTATGGCAAGCGTCAGTGTCTGTCAGATAACTAAGATTTTATGGCATGGGAAAATGTTGTTCACTCTTGGTTATAAGACTTCTATACATGATCTCTCTCTTCAATGTTATTCCAGGTATTTAAGTACCTCTTCAGAAAGCAGAGAGGTATAAAATGGAATTGGGAACTGAAGCAGATACCAAGGTATTTTAACCTGTCAAAGTTAAAAACTCAAGTAATCAAGGTTCACATGCATGTGCCTGGATTTCATGGGTACTGTACAACATCTGAAAGCACCTTGCACACTCCTTTTGAGACACAGCTGAAGTGTAAAGTGCTAAACAAAGTGATGCACTCTGCCCAAGCATTTTGAACTTGGTACCTAGGGTTAGGAACAGAGTCAAGGTACTTCAGAATCATTTTCCAGTGTCACAAATATTTATTCTAATTAGGAGTAGCTGATCTGGCACTGACCTGTTTGTGCAATAGGAGTTACAAAAGAGGAAGCGTTTGTTGCTTTTTTTATTTTCTGCAAATAAGTCTCTTCTGTTTCCTAAAAGAAAGGAAGGAAATTGCCAGTGAATGCCAGTGTTGCTTCTCAATTTTGGTACACAGACAATTCAAAACAATTAAAGGAAAAATCTGTGGGGAGAATGAAGGCCCAAGACTGTTTAAGCCTTTTTTTTCCTTCTATCTTAAAGCAACTAGTTTAAGATGGTTACCTTTATGAAATAAGTTAATTAAAGTTTCTTCACAATATTGTTAAAGCATTGTTCTTTGACTTTTAACAGCTGTGTAAGCTTTTTTGTTTTTCAAAGCATATAACACAAGACAAATACTATTTAGAAAGCTGACCTCATGTTAGTGAATTTTTAAACATCAAATTAAGTGGATAGCTCTTCATTTGAGGTGTAAAAGTAGTCAGCAGAGTAGCTGTAAAAATAGGACATCAGCATACACATATTGAGTTTGTAATTTTCTCTGTTTACCGAGAGCTTTTTCAATAGTAGATTCTAATGATTGTTGGATAGTGCTGTACAGTTTCTAATAAAATACATAAAAGCATATGGGTTTGTCTCTATCTCCATGAAGTATGTTTTACATGCAGATACAAAGCCAATACATTCAAAGAAGTATTAATGCTACTTACAAGAATACGTTTTTGTTATCATGCATCGTTAGCGGCAATAAAATTGTGTCCTGTTTTCATAGCTCATCTACCAATATAAATAGCTAACCAATAGTATTGGTCCATTCATGTAACTTAGTCATTGAGCAAGACAGAAAATGACCTGAAATTACTCTTGTAACCAAAGACAGAGCCAGGTGGATATTTTTGTGATTCAGATGCAACTATGTGTAGGTCTTGCTGTTCAACATCTCTCTGATTTATTATCTCAAAAACTCTCAGAAGACAGGAAGCTATAAATAACTTAAAAGGAGAGAAGAAACTGAGAACTGTGATAAAAATGTAGGTATTTTCTAATTCCTGATCAGCACAAATCATAATTCAGTTATTTTTCACTTTAAGTGGGGTGGGGCAGGAAAAAAGAACAAGACTGGCTAAATGAAAAAAATCTGCTGCAGGAGAGCGATACCTACTAAAAATATTCAGAAAATTTGCCTGGGTAGTTGGAAGATATGTGGGGTGTGATTTCTGGTGGATGGTGTTTCTTGCTATGAAAGCAGTTATGACAGCCATTAGACTATTTGCCTCTGAGTATATACATCTCTGTATATACTCTCCTTGAAAATTCCTCTCTGGTGCTGCAGATCCTTTCCAGATGGCCTCTGTCCTAAAATCAACATGTTCATACAGGAAGGATTGGTTTTTTTATTACTTTTCCAAAACTTAATTTTTCCTGATTAAAAAAACTGTCAGAAAACTTCTGACTAAATTTGTTATAACAAAAAATATCTGTTACAATAAAATACTCTTATTAAATTAACTGTTGTATTTGGCTTTCGGATTTGAAAGCCTATACATTGAATTTTGCTGTGATTGTGCAATTTTCATTCAGTTCCAGTGGTTTTAGAGACATTATGCTTCTAAAGCTATTAATGGTATTCCTCCCCTCCCCCCCTTTTTTTTTTAACCTGTGAACTGTATCTGATCAAACACAACCTAAACATATTTCTAAGTTAACAAGAATGGGAATGAAGTAAATCAACTGAAAGATACTCTATAGCTCTAAGTAAAATGGCAGAAGTCATTACTCTGAGATAAAATCCCTAAAAGAAGGAAATGCCTGATATACAAAACCATCTAGTTGTCTGGTTCCCCAGACATTGAAATGTCTGTGTGTTAAGAGGTCTGTCTCAAAACAATAGTTGGCAACAAGGTCAGATTTACAGATGGGCTAGAAAGAGGCAGTACTTTCCCGTTATGCCATAGGTATACCAGTTCATTTGACGAGTTGGTGGCAGAGAGGTGCACAGCCCATGGTTCCTTCTAGGTGTGAGCTTTGTCCTCCCTTGGACAGTAGTCAGTCAACTGGCTGTGAACCAGTATACTTTCATTAACTTGCACGGCACTACATTTCCCTCAGACCAGCTGAAGGTCTGGCCTTACGACATCTAGGATGTGCAGCTTCTACGTACTGAAACTTAAGGTTTGTGACCTGGTCCTATATGAGCTTGGGATCTCAAGCTCTTTTTAATTATGCTGTAAGCAACAATAACTCTAATTGCCATTGCAGAGAAATGTATCAAATAACTCAGCTACTCAGGCAGCACACAGTTTGGAATTTATTAGCTGCTGCTTTGATCCTAATTTAGTGGCATGGTCTCATCTCACTGAGAGTATAATTGCCATTATTGAATAATCATTTTGATAGGTTATTCCATTTTCTGCCCTGTTTATCTTCTGTTCTTATTTTAAGTGTCTCGTTTTCCTCTTTCAACATTGCCATCTCAATCTGAGCTCCTTCTGACTCATTCTTAATATTTTCCAGTCTTTAATGGCACAATCATTGCTTGATCACATCTGTATGTCTTCTGCAATTCTGTCAAATTGGTTGGTATGAAGAGACTTAAGTACTGCAATTTCCCTTCTGAGATCCTGCTGTTGCATCATTTTGACACGTGGGGTTTTTGTCTTCCACTTTTTCTTCAGTTTGGTCCTATACAATAAGATTTCTTTTATGTTAAAATGAATTACCTATTGAAAAAGTTAGCTTTCTGCAAAAATCTCCTATGCGCTGAACATCTCCAACATCTACTAGGGTGCATACATGAAATAATGTATTTTTTAACTTGCAATCATAGTCCAGAGTGGGTATTTAGAAGTCAAAACCACGTCTTTGTATTTGATATTTTGTCTATCGTAATCAACTTGAAAGAGCTTCTGCCCTTTCATTACAAGTATCACGTTTTAATATGTTGCTTGTAGACATTTGCAATTGGAATAACTTGAGGTTGAAAAGAATCTGATTTTTATTTAATGAGTTACATTATTTCTACTGCTACAGTATCTATTGTGCCCTCTTATGCATCCTCTGCTTGCTCGTGCACAGCCACATGTGTATGTGTGTGCACATACATGCAAAAGCTCCCACTCATAATGGCAACAAGATCCCTGCAAGGGAAATGAGGTGTGATATGCAATTATAGATTATAATCTAAGTCTTTGGAAAGATTCCTAAAGATGAGTAGTAATGAAAAAAATATTTACATTTTTCTGCCTTATTTGCTGCTGCTTACTTATTCTCCTTCCTAATATCTCATAGCAGTATTACTGACCTCTGACTTTTTTTTATTTCATAGGTTTAATTACTGATATTTTTGAAGTATCAAGTAGCATCTAAGTCCCCTTTTCTGATGGTATTTTTATGGCCATGATATGGTAAAGTTGCTGGGCATTTAACAGATGGTTTAATTCCACTGAAAATCCATGTATAAGTGCTTAGTGATTTGCATGGTCCTGAAATACTTGGAGGTAAAGTAGTTAAAATAGTATATTGGGTTTGCATGGCAAGATTTTGGGGGGTGGGGGCGGTGGCTACAGGGGTGGCTTCTGTGAGAAGCTGCTAGAAGCTTCCCCATGTCCGATAAAGCCAATGACAGCCGGCTCCAAGACAGACCCATCGCTGGCCAAGGCCGAGCTCATCAGTGATGGTGGTAGTACCTCTGGGGTAGTGTAGTTAAGAAAAAAAAAAAAAAAAAACAAACACAGGAGCAATTGCAGTCAGAGGGAGGAGTGAGAAGATGTGAGAGGAACAACTCTGCAGACACCATGGTTAGTGAAGGAGGAGGAGGTGCTCCAGGCACCGGAGCAGAGATTTCCCTGCAGTCCATGGAGAAGACCATGGTGAGGCAGGCTGTCCCCCTGCAGCCCATGGAGGATGATGGTGGAGCAGAGATTCCACCTGCAGCCTGTGGAGGACCCAATGCTGGAGCAGGTGGATGCACCTGAAGGAGGCTTTGACCCTGTAGGAAGCTTGTGCTGGAGTAGACTCCTGGCAGGACCTGTGGCTCTGAAGAGAGGAGCCCATGCTGGAGCAGGTTTGCTGGCAGGACTTGTGACCCTGTGCAAGGCACCAATGCTGGAGCAGTTGGTGAAGAACCGCAGCCCCTGGGAAGGATTCATGTTGGAGAAGTTGGTGGAGGACTGTCTCCTGTGGAAGGGACCCCATGCTGGAGCAGGGGAAGAGTATGAGGAGTCCTCCCCCTGAGGAGGAAGGAGAGGCAGAGACGACATGTGATGAACTGACCACAACCCCCATTCTCCATCCCCCTGTGCTGCTGGAGAGGAGCAGGTAGAGAAATCTGGAGGTGAAATTATGCCCAGGAAGAAGGGAGGGGTGGGGGAAGCTGTTTTTAAGATTTGATTTTACTTCTCATTACCCTACTCTGGTAATAAACTAATTTCCCCCAACTCAAGTCTGTTTTGCTCATGATGGTAACTGGTGAGGGATCTCTCCCTGTCCTTATTCTGACCCAGGAGCCTTCTGTTATATTTTTCTCTCCCCTGTGCAGCTGAGGAGGGTAGTGATAGAGCTGCCTTGGTGGGCACCTGGCCTCCAGCCAGGGTCAACCCACCACAAGATGGAAGCATAACAGAAGGTACCAGACTGTTGAATGGACCTGATAGGAGTTTAGGGGTTATGATTTCAAAAAAGCCAAATTAAATATAAAAGAAAACACTTCTCACAATAGGGCCCTATTTAATGCCTGAGAATGGTTTAGAATGATATACACGACTATACATATAACTTTATTTCTTTTTGTGTAGTATGGCCTCCTCTAAAACACTTTCTGGGCAATTCTGCCTAGTTGGTTTTCTTCAGCTGTGTGTATTTCTTCAAGAAATGGTAGGTTGGGGTTGGAATCAAAACATTGGATTGCTAGTTTAGGAGTATCTGTCATAGAATCATAGAATGACTTGGGTTGGAAGGGACCTCAAAGACCATCTAGTTCCAACCCCCCTGCCATGGGCAGGGACACCCTCCACTAGACCACGTTGCCCAAAGACCCATCCAGCCTGGCCTTGAACACTTCCAGGGATGGGGCATCCACAACCTCTCTGGGCAACCTGTTCCAGTGCCTCACTGCTCTACCAGTAAAGAATTTCTTTCTAACATCTAATCTAAATTGACCCTCCTTCAGCTGAAACCCATCACCCCTTGTCCTGTCACTACACTCCCTGATAAACAGTCCCTCTCCAGCTTTCCTGTAGGCCCCTTCAGGTACTGGAAGGCCGCAGTTAGATCTCCCTGGAGCCTTCTCTTCTCCAGGCTGAACAATCCCAACTGTCTCAGCCTGTCCTCACAGGAGAGGTGCTCCAGCCCTCTGATCAGCTTCATGGCCCTCCTCTGGACTTGCTCCAACAGCTAATCCAAATGGATTGAATTAAGCAGGATTATTACTCTAATTCCAATGCTTTTATTACTGTACTAAAAATATTTTTGTATGGGTTTAAAACTCATGTCCATTATTTCTTTATAGTTGCTGTAAGAGACTGCAATCACATATCTTGATTTCTGTGATGCTGCTTCTTTCCTTCCTGGCTAGATTATTGGAAGTCTGGTTTCCTCCATGTCACTGTTCTTTTCATCTTGTGGAGATAAATAATAACTTGTAGCTATTCAAAGATAATTTCTATTTGGCTTCTACATTTCTATTTTCAAGCTTACTCAAGGTATTTACCTGATGCAAATCTGTGTTCTAGTGAAGATGTTATTTTTTTGTGCCCTATTTTGAATTTGAATGATCCATTCTGTTTAAAGGAAAAAACAGCAAGAAAAAAACAGAGCAATGAAGAAACATAATTGATTGTATGAATAGGCAAACCAGGGTTTTTTAAAAGCCCTTTTTTTAAATTGTCAGTAATACATCTCACTATGTACATGCTTAGGATGACTATAAAGAACTGTAGCTCTTTTTAAATATATTTTATGCATATTTTTATATATAAAAATATATCTGCATGGATGCTTTAGCCCTGTACACTGTGCCTGTGTCACAGGCTCTGCAGGAAGCAGCAGTATAGACACGTTTATCTACTCTGGAGTGAAAAGACCCACTGAGAAATGATAGCCATGTATTGGTTGCAGGTTTTCAATTTGCCCTTCCAGCACTGGGGATTGCAAAGGTTTGAAAGTGTGGCAAGTCTCCTCGCTGTTAAAATCTTGTCCGTTCTGCCAGTCTGGGACTTAACCAGCTGCAACCTTCTTATGTGTATTTAAGTCAATACCATTTCTCACAGATGCTAGTGTATCTCAATTACCATTGACTTATTTTTTTATTACTACCATCTGATATGGCAATCTACATTTCATATATATTGCCATTATCCAAGCCATCCAGTCTCCTTTAATTGGTCACACATTTTGTTTAGTATTATACAGATTATTAGAGAAAGAGCATAAAAGCTGAACTGGCTATGTATCTGTGGAGCGCCAACATTTAAATTCAGTCTATAACTGGAAACAATTTTCTTTCTTTAAATTCTGCATACAATAAAAAAATTTGAATATTTCTGGCCCTTTCTAAAATGCCTCTTTAGAACTTAATATCAAAAATAGGTATTTTCTTAACTGAGTATTTTCCTAATCCAAATTCTGAGCCAAAATGTACTGATAGTGTAGAACGGAGATACAAGGCTCAAATCCCTGTTATTCAGAAAGCCAGCCTTTATCCTGACTTTAAAATAAACAAATCAGATTCATGGGAAGAGATTCCTGACCTAATTCTAAGTACATCTCTGGTATAGACCATCACAGCACAGAGGTGGCAACCTGGGGCTTACAGTAAGTATGGCTGTGCCAGGATGGGTTCTCTATGGGGCCTGCTTGACTGCAATTTGAGGATGTGGTGCACTTTCCTGTATGTTCAAAATTTCCTAAGTTCTGCAGCTGAAGCTTTATTTTACCATACTAACTTCTCTTTTCAAAAATCTCTTCCCTTCCACCTCCCTTACTGTTACTAATGGGGGATGGCAGCTGTCACGAGACCTAGTTGCTGCATGCTTCTCTTGTCAATGAAAATATTTTCATGCCAGATTAAAATATTTTTATGCC
The DNA here is from genome assembly GCF_011004875.1 of Balearica regulorum gibbericeps. NCBI lineage: Eukaryota > Metazoa > Chordata > Aves > Gruiformes > Gruidae > Balearica > Balearica regulorum. The sequence continues at coordinate 104,189,520 of NC_046184.1, forward strand.
ATCTTTATGAGCACTGTAAAGCTGCTTCTGATGAACTGGGTAAGTTCATTTAAACTGTTAGCTCTCTTAATTGATTCCACTCTTATTTCTTTCATTGTGACTTTACAACTCAAGAATAAATTTTCACATTTATTGGACAGCTTTTAACTAGCTCTTATTAAAGGATGCCTAGCGAGAGGGTGCATTATGGTTGCACTAAATCAGCATGACATCCTTCCAGAAACTTGCATCTGATATGTTGTCACAAGGACAAACAAAGATAGACATAACATCCTGGATAAATAGCTACCAAAGAACTGGAAGATCGGCAGCTCAGTAATCCAAGACATGGACAAGTGCATATATCTGAGACTAGCGGGTCTTTTTTCAGTACTTACAGGAAAGATGCACTTATTTTCTGGCTGAATTAGTTGAGTGCAGGCTGAAATCTAGTCACAACTGTATTGCTCTTGTCCTGAAGTAGTGGTTTTAAAATGTATATAACTGACTTCAGAAGTGCAGCAACATATTTTTCTATTCCCTGAAAACATCTGAACTAAAATGAAATAGAATGAAAATTTGATTGGAAGAAACTTAGGATATCTGAGATTGATAGTTAAATTGTTATTTTTAGGTTCAGTCTACTGAATTACATCAATATTTATAATCTTAAATACAGTATCCAGGATAATCGGAGTACATACAAGGTGATAACCAGGTACCTCCAGAGTGCAGTGAGTCTTTGTTCTACCTTGCTTGAAAAATTGGGAGGGAGGAGTGTGTGTGCTGAGTGATATGCATTAGGGCAAATGTCAGTCCAGAGCTGACAGACTGTGTTACTGAACATTTTGCTCTGTCCTATTTTGTTGGGCCAAGCTTGTTCAATTCCTTACTCTTGTTGCAGAGTTATAGATAGTCTTCTGTAGCATTGGCTGGAAGAGTGTGTGGCAAATAGGCAACTTCTGTGTTAGTGACCAACAAGTGCAGCTCGTGAAAACTCCGATTGTTACAGAACAACTTAAAACAACTCTGGCCATACCGCAGCCAAGTATGTTTTCATTCTCTGAAGAAGACAGAAAATGATTTTATTCTCCTGCAATTTATTTTTCTGATTTAGTGAACGCCTAAGTATGCAATCAGGGAAGATGGAATAGTTTGGGTTGGAAGGGACCTTTAAAGGTGATCTAGTCTAAACTTCAGGATGCTTCTCATCTTCTCTGACTGTTTTCCTGTGGCTAGGAAGTGAGAGATATTCCAGCAATGTAGTAATTAGGGCTTTCTGTATTCACTCAACTCCCCTACTTAAAAAAAAAAAAAAAAAAGAAAAAGAAAATAAGAAATTGGAAAAAATTGAAGATAAAATTTTGATCCTTTGAAGTATCATGGAAGGAACATAATGCTTTGGAGAGAATCAATATATTGTCTGCAAACTAAATATGCCCACTTAAATATTTGCACTCTTTCAATGCGAGTTCATTTAAAATGAGTCTTTAGATGCGCTCCTATCACAGTGAAGTAATAGATTAAAACAGCGCGTAGCAAGCTAATAGATTTGAGATCCTCTTAAGAAAATGTGATGAAAGTCCCCTCTGTGCCCGTTTGTGTCAGTACTTTTTATTAGTACCTATGTAACTGAAAAGAGAACATTTGCCAGGAAACAGAAGGCCAAAGAGAAGAAAGTTATGTGCTGAGAGATAAAATGTGAGAGGCTCCCAAGAATCCATCAGTTCTGGAAACTAGTGGTCCTGTTGGATCCACAAGAACTGATAAACTTAGGACGCAGTCAGCTGAAAATGTGCAAGGCCACCAGCACATATTAGCATCAATGACAGGATGTATAATTCAGACTGCATCCAAGAAGACAGTGGCTGCTATACACATACAAAGTCAATAGGATTAGTTGCAAATCTGTTGAAGCAAAAAAAAAAAAAAAAAAAAAAAAATCACTTGAGGGACTTTCTGACCTAAAAGTCAGTGGGGGGTTGGCTTCAAAAAGTCAGTTATGATGGGCCACTTCTGAATAAATAGAATAAATAGTGGGGGTTGGCTTCCCAAAAGTGCTCCAGCAGGGTAACTGAGAATATGTGTGTATGCATGTATGGTGGACCAAGCAAATGAATGCACTGTGTGAACAGTTATTTGCTAATTATAACAGCTTGCTTATTAGAACACCTTTAATTATCAACCGTTATCTGTCTTGACTCATTCCTCTAGGAGACAAAAGGGTATTTATGACAAAGGAATACAGTGGATCTGTTTATACCTATTTGTTTTTAAAATACATCTTTTCAGAGATGCATATAAATTAAATTTGTTGTGAGGACAGCTTTGAGAATCAAGTTTGAACTTTGGTTTTGGAAGTTCAGACTGAAGTACATCATGTATCCACCAGGGAAAGAATGTGTTGAAATGTTTATAAGGTGGTCTTAAAGAGCAACTACTTTTGAACATCCAAAGAACATCTAGTGTGGGAGAGAAGCTTTATGTAATGAAGTTAAAGACTGAATTTAAGTTTTGACTGGCTTGAAATAAAAGCAAAAAGGATGGAAGAAAGGCTATAATTATTGGAAGAACATAATGTGATGCTTAGACAGGATGTGAAATTCACTGAGGAACATATTGCGGCTATAATTAGAGATAGTATTTCAGTCACTTTAAAAATGAGTCATTAGAGAATGCATTAAAAAGTAAAATTCTACATCTGTTGGGTCTCCCAGTTGGGACAGAAACATGAGACCTGAAAGGGAGATGCAAATTTTTCCTTCTAAGGAGCTCTGAGGTTAAATTCCAGAAGTGAAGTGCAAATAAAGCTTTGGAGTTGGAAACAAATAGAAACAAAACAGAAGTATAGATTGCTTGAAATACTTTCTGTATATACTACTAGAACATATACAAGAGCATTGATACTCTTGTTCTTTGAGGAGTTGAAAATGATTAGAAGTTTTACAGGGCATTTCTCTCATCCTTGCTTCCGATCATAAGGAGGGGAAATTAGTTCCACTGTATGATTTTTTTTGTAATGTACACAAAATAACAGTTGAGTGATGTAGTCTCAGTTCTTCTGTAGTCATCTTCAATGTAAAATGACCTAGATGGAGAACAGTTTTTACTATTCATTGCTCAGATATATTAAACAATTTTCAATTATTTTTTTCTAATCATGTTAGGACTATGAGTGAGAAGCACAGATGTCAATTTCTGATTGCACTGGCTTTTGCAAAGAGTTGAATTTTCTGGGGGAGGAGAAATTTGTAGGAAAGAGGTCAATGCATGTAGCCGACACCACATTTTTCTCAGACTGTTTGCATGAGGTAATGCTCTGCAATAAAATATACTGCCTAGAAATTTTAATCAAGCAGCAAGTTAAAGGAAAATGAGCTATACAATAATAAAGAGAATTGTAGTATTTGGTCCTAGAGGTTTTTCTCTTTTTTTTGGTCTTGTATTGGGTTTGTGTGGCAAGGTTTTGCGGGGAGTGGGGGGGTAGGAGGGGCTTCTGTGAAAAGCTGATAGAAGCTTCCCCTATGTGCAACAGAGCCAATGCCAACTGGTTTCAAGATGGACCCAACGCTGGCCAAGGCTGAGCCCATCAGCCATGGTGGTAGTGCCTCTGTGATAACGTAGTTAAGGAGGAAAAAAACCCCAAAACACAACCAAACACAACAATTTCAGCCAGAGACATGAGTGAGAAAGTGAGAAGCACAACTCTGCAAACACCAAGGTCAGTGAAGAAGGAGGAGGAGGAGGTGCTCCAGGCACCGGAGCAGAGATTCCCCTGCAGCCCATGGAGAAAACCATGGTGAGGCAGGCTGTCCTCCTGCAGCCCATGGAGGTCAATGGTGGAGCACATATCCACCTGCAGCCTGTGGAGGACCTGTGCTGGAGTAGGTGGATGGACCCACAGGACCTGTGGAGAGCAGACCCCATGCTGGAGCAGGTTTGCTGGCAGGACTTGTGTCCCTGTGGAAGGGCCCCATGCTGGAACAAGTCTGGTCCTGAAAGTCTGCACCCTGTGGAAGGGACCCACACTGGAGCAGTTCATGAAGAACTGCAGCCTGTGGGAAGGACTCGTGTTGGAAAAGGTGGTGGAGGACTGTCTTCTGTGGGAGGGACCCCATGCTGGAGCAGGGGAAGAGTTTTAGGGTGGATCCCTTGGGACAACCTCAATTACTGTGTGGCAATGAAGGATTCCACCTAATTGAACATCATCATTCATTTTCAGAGTTGCCCACTTACAAGTGCCAGTAGAAAGTCTGGTCGGCAGTACATGGAAACTTGGGCTATGTAAAATATAACTGGGCAATTGCTCCTGGCAAGGTGCCATGCTAAGGCAGATGTATTGCTACTGAGTAATCAAGCGGGACAGGCCTCTTGGCACCTCAGTATGTTGTGCCATATAGATATTACCTTGTTTCTAAAGGCTCCTTAACAGTATTCAAGACAAAACAGCTTCCAGGCTTTAACAAGAAATGGAAACACCTTAGAATTAAACCGGTTGTCATAATAACTGCTAGATTTTTGATTTTTCTTTATTAAATAGAGGTTGAAAGCCAAGTTAGTGACAACTTTCATAAAATTGAAAGATGTTTCTTTAATCTGTTACAGCCTGTCTCTGTTAAACTGTTACAAAGATGATCTCTTGGATAAGGATGACTTGTCCTCTGAGAACCTAACAGAAAATTTTTGTCCACTTAAGCAGGTTAGGAAGCATCATAAACTGTTAACTGGATAAAATTTTAATTTAAAATTAAAGTGCTTTATACATTTACATACAGTCTCAGGATAGTTCTGGTCTGTGATAGTTTACATCAGTCTAAATAAGAGGTATTGTCTAAAGCACCCAAATATAGAAGCACGCTTTCCTTTTACACAAAAAGAGGGGAGGATGCTCAATGGGCTTTCTGCAGCCTGATATTGGCTGTGGCAACTGCAGGTCTAGTCTTCCAGCTGGAGACCTAGAGATAAACTCAGAGTGGAATAATCATATTACAACTAGTTGGATATGCTTCAAACTAAAAGGGTTTCTCAGGGAGATGAATTTTGATGCATGATTTTGTCAAACTGATTTAGGACAAATTGTTAGTGCATGCTGGAGCATGAGCAACCTCAATAATATATCTGATCATGCTCCTGTGTCAGCGTTCCTCCATTACTGGTGAATGGGAAGGGATGCATGTCTCCTGCAAGATTTTAATACTTGAAAACAGAATAGAAGTACCAGAAATGAAGAATATTGGGGAAAGAGTGAGTTCAGGTTTTTATTTCCATTTTTTTAAGAAACTATTGCTTTTTGACAGGTCACCTTAGTAAGAGAGAATGAAAAGAAAACGGTGTTTTTACATCTTACCTTAGGATGCTATTAGGAGTAGCTCAGCTTTCATGTAAATAGCAATATTAATTATAATTTTCAATATTAATTATCACTCTTGAAATACAAAACTGCAAACATTACAATATCATCACAATAACAAATGTAACTCGGGCAATGGTTTATGACTAGTGTATTTTAAGCCACTCAACATTTCTGTAATTATGCTGAAGATGTAGGCTCTGCAAAGCCTTACTTAGTTCAGACAAAGCATAGTTTTAACATTATGGTTAAAACCTGGAAAAAAGGTTATAGCTTTTTTTTTTTAAGCTGCAATGAAAAGTCCCATAAAACTCCACTCACTTTTGAAAGGGATTGAATAAAAATAATGATGAAGCTCATAGATAAGCTTGCGTTTTCTTCCCCTAGTGGAAGGAAAGTTAATATGTTTAAGAACTACTTCCCTCCCCCTGCCCCCACTTAGAATAGTCTTTGCTATTTCTTAGACTTGAAAGTTGACTTTCACAATATTAATTACTTCTAGGATAGAATTTTATATAATGATATCTAGAGTATCACCACTAATGTTGGTAAATTGTTTTTCCTGTTATTTTCATTCTTTTTGTGAAGCAATTCTTTAGGTAATAAGGATATCATGACAAACGAACATCACAGCCGAAATAGGCAGATCTTCCTTGTTCTGGATTGTTCTTTTGAAATGATTTAGAGATACTTCAGGACTTAGCAGGTGGTTTGAAGAATATTGATATAAACTGACATCTAATGCCATTTGCATCAATGCACCTAATCTGCTGTAATATTCTTGAAAAATTGACTTATGTGGGTAATTCTGTTCTGTGTGGAAATGACTGGTGTATTACAAAGACTTAGTTGCATGGCATTGCCTTGTCCTCCTCCTAGAAGCTAAATTATGTTGAAAGACTGCTGAGAGTAACTTTTTTTTCCCTGTATGTTTTCTTCATGGCAAGTGTGTCATACAAAGGTAAATGAGCTGGAAAGACTGCAGTTCCTTTACTTAATAAATGGTTGTTGAGTCGATCCACAGAGCAAGCTCTGTGGTATTTTCTAAGCACAGACCTGAAGATTAGGAACTATCTCATCATACATATTTAGCTTATTATTACAGAACAGAACTCAAGAAGGTCTGAAAGCAAATAATGATTTTAAACAGGTTTTTTTCTGTGTACACTTTTCAGATCTGGAACTTTCCTGTGTCTTTAAACAAGCAAATACAGGAGTTTTGTAAACAGCCTATTTGCAAATTGGACCACAAATATCCATAATTTTTTTATTTTTTTTACCTATTGCTTACACGCCATAATAACCTATCTCAGTAGTCAGAAAGTCTTGCTGGGCTTGCAGTTTTTCTTAGATCAAATCTTGTGTTGCACCATGTTGTGCAAATAGCTTTCCATTGGAATCTCAAAAGCTGCTAAATGCATTGTGCTAAACTCTGCTCTGAGATGTGCCCTAACAAGCTTCCCAGTTAATAGATTTCTCATCCTCAATACATGTCCCTTTCCTTCAAAACTCCATAAATAAAAAAAGGTTCTTTCAAACCTCCACAAAAACCCTGCCTCTCCCCATTGAAGGAGTAGTTGAAAGCAAAGTAGGTAAAGGAGGTAGACTAAGCTAACTGAATAACTGAAAGTTATTTACTTTCAGTTTCCAAACCTTCTCTAATGTATTCTTCCAAATGAATTTGGAAATGAGAACTGTGTAAGAATTCTGACAGATAACTATGACTAGTTGATGATAGAAGTCTCATTTACTTTTTAATACATTAACTTGATATTTACTTTCTTCTTTTGTAATTGTGTTATCCTTCTTGAAATGATTACAGCAAAAAATAATTATGAAGCTATTTTAAAACTTTTTCTGTGGTAAGGCAGTTGAATTATATTTTAAGTGATTTATGGGGACCTGTTAACAAAAACAATTTTTTCCCCTATATTTTAGTCCAATGCTTACCTTTTGGATAGGAGAGAGATCATTCATTTAAATTAGCACATCAATGAATCAAATTCTAAAGCATTTAAAAATAGCTTTTTTATTTTTGTTTTATATTGTAGTTATTAAAATGAAAGGAAACTTCTTAAGTAAATGAAGTTATACTACTGAATTACATAGTTAGGGTTTTGAATAATCCCTTAAATAGCTACTGTGACTTTCATTATTTGGCAAATTTTGGAAGAATGGTGAGAGCAAAATCATGGCCTCTAACTAGATTTCAGTTTTTATGTTGCGGGTTTTGATGGGATCACCTGACCAGGGCCTGGAACCATTGTAGAATAACTTTACTGTCTAGGAAAAACTAAATCTGAGAATACTTCTTCAAGCTCGCAAACTCAGGAAACAGAGTGCACGTGCACTCATCTGGGACAAATGGTATTTAATAAGATGTGGTTTATTGTGGTGTGGTATATGCTTTTTGTATAACCCTAAGCTGTGCTCTCAAGTAAAAAAAAAAAAAATCCTGAAGTTGGTATTTTCTTCATATTTGCAGGACAGCAATGTGCAGCTTCACAAAACTCTGTGCTGTGCTTGAGGCTAGCAGAAAAAATACATAAGTATTCTTTCTAACAGTGACTGTAGTAATGGTCTGTTTGGGTGTGTTCCTCAGAAATTGGTAGGTAGTTGACTGTTTCCAGTATCAACCTTTAACCAAATATTCTCTTAAGGAAAAAAGTTTATCTAGCAGCCATGGGAGCAACTTCTATCCCCTCTTCCACACCTTTTATCATGGAAGAATTTTGTTTGTAAGATCACTTTACCTTTTGAAAAGTGCCCTAGCTTTGACTGCTTTGTTGAAAGTCGTGCTGTTCTGGTAGGAATAGTAAATGAGGACTTTAGGTGCTATATAGCTGTGGATACACTAATAGTGAAGGCTGACCCATAGATGGTGAGTATGGGATGCAGACGGTGAGTGCCTGAGTGATCATAAAGTCCTTATACAGCAAAGAAATATAAGAGGAGGAAATCTTATGTCCTTCTCAGTAGGCACATGAGTGAATGCAACCTGATGGCTAGTATCAGGGTTTCTGGTCTCAAGCAAGTAGCAACGGAGCTCAAAGGTAAAGGAGAACATAAATCTGTGAACTGTTACAGGGTTCCCTGGCCAAGAAAGGTGTATGAGGCAAAGGACATATTTGAGGAAAAACAGCAGATTATTTCATATGTTGAGGAGTACTGCAGACTCTGTAAGGGCTAAAGTGTTTGCTGCTTGTAAATATAGAGCACTCACCTGAGCGTCCTCTGATCATCATTGGTAGTCTTCATCCATTCCCTTTGGACTGCTATCCTCCTTGGGTCTCACACTTGCCAGGGGTTTTGGGTCAACCCAAAAATTTTTTTTATATGTCTTAAGACTTTTGCTGGGCTGCATCAAAAGAGGTGTGACCAGCAGATCGAGAGAGGTGATTCTGCCCCTCTACTCCATTCTCATGAGACCCCACCTGGAGTACTGCGTCCAGCTGTGGGATCCCCAACATAAGAAGGACATGCAGCTGTTGGAGCGAGTCCAGAGGAGGGCCACGAAGCTGATCAGAGGGCTGGAGCACCTCTCCTGTGAGGACAGGCTGAGAGAGTTGGGGTTGTTCAGCCTGGAGAAAAGAAGGCTCTGGGGACACCTTAGAGCAGCCTTCCAGTACCTGAAGGGGCCTACAGGAAAGCTGGAGAGGGACTGTTTACAAGGGCATGTAGTGACAGGACAAGGGGTAATGATTTTAAACTAAAAGAGGGTAGATTTAGATTAGATATTAGGAAAAAAGTCTTCACTGTGAGGGTGGTTGAAACACTGGAACAGGTTGCTTAGTGAAGCTGTGAATGTCCCATCCCTGGAAGTGTTCAAGGCCAGGTTGGATGGGGCTTTGGGCAACTTGGTGTAGTGGAGGGTGTCCCTGCCCATGGTAGGGGGGGTTGGAACTAGATGGTCTTTGAGGTCCCTTCCAACCCAAACCTATGATTCTATGATTTTGTTTGGGCTTACCGAAGGAAATGGGGGGCAATTCTAACCGCTATTTATTTTTATCTATTCTAATTATCTGTTTGCCTCCGTGCCTTTATATTTTTACATATTTACTTTGAAGGTGGAAAATAAACTTACCAAAATGGTTAAAAGTCATTCTGAAATTGAGAAAACTGACATTTATTGGCAGGAGGGAGATGTTACAAGTGAAGCAGTTGAAATAAAGCCTTATGTAGGGAAGGTAAAATAAGGTAATAAAGCATTAGGTGAATGGTAATAAAAAGACCAAAGATACCAAATTTGAACAATAGAAGCAGAAGTCAAGCAGTTGGTGTGTAATGGATGGAAAGAATTAGTTTAATATGATGACAAGAAGGAGGCTATAAAATTTTGTGAAAAGAAATGGAAGTAAGCCACCATGCTGAACTGGATTACAAAATGACTGAAGCAGGAAACCTTGATGTAGATTTGATGGGGGTATCCTGTGGGGCAGAGGCAGGGGAGAAGAGCTAGATACAGTGATTTCAGAAGATGGAAATACAGTAGAAGACTGAGCTCCCCTGATGAAATCAGCATTGAGAGCTAAAGCATATGTGGTCATCTTGTAATCTTAATAAGCACCTTGCTGCCTCATGATTAATACTTTGGTTACCTTTTTATCTTTTATTTTGAGAGAAATTGGAGGAATCTCAAGTGCATAATTGCCAGCGCTCATTCACAATTTCTAGATTCAGTCTCTGTGGTGCCAGTCATTAAAGCTTCTTTCCTACAGTTTCATCTGTCATATGAACTATATGCACATCCCCGTTTCTTCTGTGATGAGTTCAGTAACGGTTATTTTTTTTGCTGGGGTTTGAGTTTGGGGGTGTGTCTGTTACTTGGATGAGGTTTTTGCCTTAATGACTAGTTGGGAGCAGTTTATCAAAAGAACAGTTCTATTGCTTTTTCTACAAGGCACTATATGTATATACCCATGTACTTATAGACACAATGATATGCCTTAACAAAATCATGTATACCTTTTCTCCCTATGTCAAGATGCATTTTAAACACTTCCATAGCAAGGTTTTCAGTTCTGTGGAAGGCACAGCTGCTCAGGTCCTGTGTACATTGCTTTCATGGTGTTATTAACAGTTTCCTGCAGTTTGCAGCCTTGTAGCTAATCTTTGAAAAGCTAGAAAATGTGCAGTAAATGACAGGTTTTTGATAGTGACCAGGAATCCTGATGTTATATATGTTACTGAAGACCTAGAAAGCCACAGAAAGGGGAGTGCAGGGCAAAGTCCTGTGTATCATAGTATGTGTAATAAAGTCACTTTGATTTAGTAGTTCATTTTTTCCATATATGCTGAAGGGAGGGTTTTAGAAAGTGCTTCAGAATGTAAGAGTATGGCTGAACTTTCTGTATTTCTAGCTTTGGACACAAAGTCTTCTTGAGTATATTGCCCCATAATCAGGCCTGTGTTCCTTTTCTGAGGCCTTTGAATTTTGGAGGGAATATTCATTCCAAATCAAAATTTTAAAAAATCAAAAAATTCCAGCAGATTTCTACTGCTAAATTCCATGTATTTTAAAAATCCCACTTTTAATCTTTTGTGTTTCTCTGTACAGCTACAAGTATATTTAAGCTTTATGAATAAGGGATAAAAAATTGCTTGCTGTTATGTGTTTATCAAGGAGTAGAGACAATATGTAGATTTTTATACATAAAATAAGCTTGAATTAGTCAGATCCAACCTTGCTGCAATCACCTTAAGGTAAAATCAAGAGTTCAAAGGAAAGATTTGATTTTAATTTTGATGGTGCTCCTAAACACATGATTAATCCTTCTTCTTAGCTCTTTAATATCAGTAATTTACAGTTTTATTTAACACCTGTGCTTAAACAGGACTTCTTTTTGCACCTGCAATTATTTATGCAGAAATTTACAGAGTTTTTCACCTTCAGGTAGTTGTAGGAACACTTATGTCAGAAGAAGTCTATGTAAACACCTAAATGGAATATGCACCAGGTCTTCCTGTACACTGATATTAAAATTCAAGGAAATACCAATTTGTTCTAATAAAAAATATGGCCCATGAGGAGTGTCGCAAACAATATGAGGTGCTATTTAATTTCTGCTATTATTCTGTCCTGCAAATTATCTGCGTAAAAAAAGGAGTAATCTAGACAAAAAAATGCTTCAAAGCAGAAATAACTAGTGACATTATAACTAAACTCACAGCTGTATGTTGTTAAATATGGAATGACTGAAATTAAACTACCTTCTGGAACAAATACAGAATGAATGGCCAAGAAAAGATGATACTAAGGAAATATAATGAGAATGAGTCCCATGTAAGGGTGAAATCATCACTGTAATCATATTTGAGGAAAGCAGTTTAGTTATATACCTTGTATTATTTTTATGGATATACAAGTAGAGATTTGCTATACGTGTATTTCTTTTAGATGAATCACTACTACTTTTAAGCTTCTTGTACCAAAAGCAGGTAACGTTGTTGTGTAAAGAAAAGTTTTAGCTGTTGTGTTTCAGTCTCAGTGATATGTCCCTCTTTCAGTGTCTCCTATGACTGATCCTTGCTCCTTCCTTCATTAATCTTGGTAATTTTTATCTTTGTGGTAAACAAGTCAAGTCCTTCCTATTATAGATGTCTTTGTGCTACTTCTAGGTAACTGTTTTACTATCTCCCCTTAATGATATTCTGCTACTTAACCCCCACAGGGTCAAAACCTTAGCTGGGTAAGTAGTATCAGTGAATATTTTGAGACTGGTCATGTGAATAGGTCTACAGAATTGCCATTTTGCCTGGATTAAAAAGGAAGCTGCTGATATACTGAATTTTAAACCCTGAATAATTATGTGATTTAGGTCTCCTTTCTAAGCCAAGCTTGTTGGAACAAAACCATTTAGTACTTTACTCTTTTTTGGTGGTTATTGTGGTTTTTTGGGGGGGGGGTTGACCTTATCACTCAGAAAACTACTTTTCTAGTAGTTGTACATGATTTTTTTCTTGGTGGCTTAACTAGAAAGTAACAAGAAAAAATACTTGCTATTTTCATGCTAATTGCCATATGGGAAAATAATTTGTATACCGAGTGAAATTTTAAATAGCTAGTTTTACTTTAAAACTTGATTGTGACTTGGAGCACTAATGACTTGCAGCACTGAATTTGGTAAGTTGGAGTGGTGAAGTCTGTCTTCAATGTTTGCAATGAGTCTGTACTCAGTGTCACTTTTCTATTACTTCCAGTGCTTGGGGGTTGCTGTTTAGTTATTAAATATCTGCAGACTTCTCTATCTAGTCTTTCATACCTGACATAAAACTGGCACATCCTTACTTGTAACCATAACTAACATAAATTATTTTCTTACTTATCCAATATTTGACAAGTTTAATTTTAAATTGCCTACATTTATCCAAATATAACTGTAGAGAAAGAGAGTTTGTCAGAAATGCCACTGTTAGACCAACACATACATCTTTGGGGGAAAAAAGCCGAACTCCAGTACTACTTATTAGACTAATATGTTTGAGTTGCAAAAACACTGTACTTGTCAGTACCCAAGACTGTCTTCAGGTAAAGAGATTTCCTTTTACCCCAAAAAAGGGCTCCCATATCGGAAAGCTCGCCTGTTTTCTTCCATATCTATTGATCAGCCTCATTAAAAAATCTTATCTGTTTTATATATGTAGACCTTCACAGCTATAACTCTTTCACTTCTGAACTTGCTTCTTGTTGACTACCAGAGTAGACTGAGATTAGTTACCTGTTCTGCTGTGCAGACCTCTTGGGCGGTCACACCGTAGAAATGAGAGAAAGTCAAACAGGTTTGCCGGAGTACGAAATGAAATAGAATCAGTGTTTGTTCTTGTTAAGGAAAACAGAGACATCTACTTCTTTCCATCCAAATTGAAGAAAGAGGACTGTTTGCTTTAGGAAAAGCACCAGACTCTCATCCACTTCTGGTATTTTCTGTTGTAGTCTATATCACACACTTGTTTCAGAAGCATCTGTTAAGCATGTTCATGTCTGAAAGTATTAATCCATATTGGCTGCACAAACCACTTTCATTAGACTTGTTGCAATAATTTTTTCTATCGTTATTGCTATATTTTTAGCCTGATTCATCCTTATTCACTGGAAAGAATCTATAATGAAAAAGGGAACACTGAATATGAGTGGCCTTACTGGGTCCAGACAAAGATTGGTCTGTTCTGTCTCTCCAGCCCTGCTGTTTCTAGCTCACAGAGTACTTCTTGATCTGAACGTTTCTCTGGATTTAGAAATATGGTGGATTTCTCATGAACTTGTCCAGTCTCTCCTTGAATACACATAAATTTACAGGATTTGTGGTATCTGCAGTAAAGAGTTCTAGAGCCTAAACGCACTTTGACGTGAAGTACTACTACTGTTTACTTTTTTCTTGAACCTGCAACTACTAATTTCAGTAGAGGCCTCCTAGACCTAGGGAGTCAGTCCTTGTATGTAAGTCACTGCATATCTTATCCACTTCTCTCTAGTGTGTCTGTTCATACAGATCAGCCACGCGCTTTTAAAGCAAATCACTTCCTTATTCTAACTTCTTTTGATGTGACTCCTTTCAGATTAAAGTGCAGCAGGTGATGAGCTCCAAGCATCCACCTAATGCAGCTCTAAATACTGATGAGTGTTCAGGCAATGGGACCAGGCAAGAGGTAGTTTGAAATAAGCCCCCCTAAAACTTGTATACTGTGAGTGTTAGCACCAGCTGTTTCACTCCACAAACCTGCTAAAAAAAAAAAAAAAAAAGTAGTTTCTATCAGTATGTCTAGACATCCATTCATTTAAATCAAGAAAATTTCTTAGCGCTCAATATCTACTGCTACATCTTTGAAAACCTGAAATAACTCCATAAAAGCAGCATCTTGCTGATTCCTAGTGACTGCTCCCAAACATCACTTATCTCCAATTAGGTGCTGAAAATGCATAGAGAAGCTAGGACTTAAACACATAACATCTTTTCCAGAATGTTTCAGCATCTTGCTATGCATCTATAAAGTGAGATCTCTTAAAGTGCAAATTAACTTCAAATGGAATTAGTTTATCATATGCTTTTCATGCTCTTATTTTCTTATTTGATATGGCTAGATGTAGTACTCCCAGAAATATCAAATCTACCTTCTCAGACTCTCATGGGTATAATTATCTAAATTGTCAATTGACATAAACAAGAGTAGCTGAGACTTATTTCAAAATTCTAAAATATCAGGTTTTAAATATGTATTTCCATGTTAAATCTTACACTCTTAAAAGCAGTTTCCTATTTCTAATCTTCCTAGATATTTCAGTGTGACCCTATGGTGAGTACTGAGAAGCTGTGGGACACAGGTGTGCTCACCTATACTATTCCTGAAGAGTACACATGTCTTGGTTTAAGGGTTTATTTTAATTTAAACCTTCTAACACTGACATTTTATATATTTTTTTTTTGTGTGTGTGTAACTGATTTGGTGTATCTTTCTAGGGCTGTGTAAATAATTTATTTTCCTGATTGAGTTGATGAACATTGGGGAAAAAAACACCACAAAAAACCCCAAACCACTCCTCAAAACTGATCCAAAATGTTTTTCCAATAAAAAAGCAGAAAACATGTATTTAATTTACCCCCCCACCTGAACATCATGTTTTCTGGCACATATGGTAGAAAATGACAATGCACGCAAGTAACGACTTAACAGATAACTACTAAGTCTGGAAAGTTAAGAGACCCAATTCACTCCTATCTTCTGTTCAATGTCTACTTCTTCTGTAAGAGTGCCAACAGTTCTGTTTTAGACAGGAATGGATTTTTTTAAAATTTTTTGGTAGTAGGGTATTTAAATATTTGCCTCAAGAATGTATCTTTTTTCATATCTAGAAAGTGCTAGGTTGCTCAAAAAGCAAACTGAACAAGTTGAAGCATCACAACCATAAAGCTGCAGAGCATCAGTATTAAAACCAGTTTAAAAGAATGGAGTCATAGATCAGTATTTAGAGCAATTGAGCACATCACCTATATTACTCTCTGATAACCCTCAAAGTTATTGAAAGGGCGCTCTCTCTGAATTTTGCCAAAATAAAATGGTCTGGAAGGAACTAAGACTTATTTGTCTTCTATCTTACTAGCAGAATAAATAAAGCTCTGGAACACCTGAGAAGCTGATATCAAAAAAAAGCAAATAATAAAGGGGAAACTTAAGTACAATGATAGGGAAAAATGTAAATGCAGTAAAGCTGAGCAGAACACATTTTTAAAGGATGGCTAAAGGTTATATGTTGGGTTTGTGTGGCAAGGTTTTGGTAGCGGGTGGGGGCATGGGCTATAGGGGTGGCTCCTGTGAGGAGCTTCTAGAAGCTTCCACAGTGTCTGATAGAGCCAATGCCAGCCAGCTACAAGATGGGCCCGCCCCTGGCCAAGGCCAAGCCAATCAGCGCCTCTGTGATAACATATTTAAGAAGGGGGGAAGTTTTTTTTTTGGGCTGGTGGGGGAAGTGCGGAGATGTAACATCAAAGTTAGTGGGGGGGGGGGGGGGGAGGAGGAGGAGGAGGAGGTGCTCCAGACACCGGAGGAGAGATCCCCTTGCAGCCCGTGGTGAAGACCATGGTGAAGCAGGCTGTCCCCCTGCAGCCCATGGAGGAAGGATGAGGGGGTGTAGAGATTCCACCTGCAGCCCGTGGAGGACCCCATTCTGGAGCAGGTGGAGGCACCCGAGGGAGGCTGTGGCCTGTGGGAAGCCCGGGCTGAAGCAAGTCCCTGGCCGGACCGGTAGACCCGTGGAGAGGGGAGCCCACGCCAGGGCAGGTTTTGCTGGCAGGACTTGTGACCCCGTGGGGGACCCACGCTGGAACAGTTTTCTCCTAAAGGTCTGCACCCCATGGAAGAGACCACACCGGAGCAGTTCGGGAAGGACTGTAGCCCGTGGGAGAGACTCCATTTGGGAGCAGGGGGCGATGAGAGGAGTCCTCCCCCCGAGGGCAATGAAGCGGCAGAAACAACGTGCGCTGCACTGACCATAACCCCCATGCCCCTCCCCCCCCCCCCCCCGTGCCGCTGAGGGGGGCGGAGGTTGAAGCCGGGAGTGAAGTTGAGCCCGGGAAGGGGGGAGGGGTGGGGGCAGGTGTTTTAAGGCTTGATGTTATTTTTTTTTTCATTGCTCTATTCTGTTTAGTAATAAATTAGATGAATCCCTTTTTCTAAGTTAAGTTTGTTTTGCTCGTGATGATAATTAGCTTTCCCTGTCCTTATCTCGACCCGAGCGTTCTGTTAACTTCTCCTCCCCATCGTGCTGGGGGAGGGGTGAGCGAGCGGCCGCGTGGCGCTCAGCTGCCGGCTGGGCCTAAACCACGTCAGGTTACTAGGTGATTTTCCACTGCAGTATATAATAATAGCCAGTCACTTTGAACCCTGGTTTACCTTTGCATATCATGGGCTTTTGCGGAGTTTGAGTTGTTTTTCAAATGATTGTCACTTATTTCCTGTCTCAGGACAGTCCTTTTGTAGCCAAAAGGAGAAAGTTTGTGCTACCACTGGCATTGGGGTGTTTGTCTTGCCACTCCTGAGGCCATACTGCTGGGTTAACTGGACTATTAGCTTTCATTTCTGGATCCTGCTATATGTTCTAAAATCTAAAAACCCAAAACCTAAACCCCTGAACAAAACATTCACAATGGCTCCTGACCATTCTGGCACCCCTCCAACACTCAGGGAATTAAGTATGAACTGTATCATCGAGGTCTGATGCAGAAAGTATCTCTGAAAAGTGACAGGAAGCAAGGAATTCTGATATTTTAATCAAGTTCATACTGAAATTTAAACGTTTCCTTGTATTTCCTATAATCTGAAAAAATGGTGGTTAGGGTTATCAGCTTTAAGGTAGTGGCAGCTATCCCAGAGCACAGCAGTAAAGTAACTTGAATTTCAAACAGAATTCTAATAAATAATTTTAATTTCATATTCCAATTATTACAATTTTATACTGTTTATATAGATTATGAACATGTTCAGCAGAATGGCATTTTATATTCCAGGATATATGATTGACATTAGTGTGATGACAAGGAAAATGAGCACAGTCACTGTCGTGGTTTAACCCCAGCCAGCAACTGAGCACCACGCAGCCACTCGCTCACCCCCCTCCACCCACACACAAGGGGATGGGGAAGAGAATGGAAAAACACCTCATGGGTTGAGATGAAGACAGTTTAATAGCATAACAAAGGAAGAGAAGAAGAATAGTAATAACAACAACATTATTAATGTGATGCACAAATGCAATCGCTCGCCACATGGAAAAGGAAAAAAACCCAATGCCCAGTCTGTTTCTGAGCAGTGATTCCACCTCCTGTCTCGCTTCCCCAGTTACACCCGGAGCATGCCATTCCATGGCAGGGAGTGTCCCTCTGGCCAGCCTGGGCCAGCCGTCCTGGCTGTGCTCTCCCAGCTTCTGGTGCACCTGGCAGGGCATGGTGAGAAGCTGAAAAGTCCTTGACTAAGTGTAGGCACTACAACTACCCAGCAACAACTGAAAACATCATTGTGTTATCAACATTATTCTCATACTAAATCCAAAACACAGCGCTATACTGGCTACTAGAAAGAAAAATTAACTCTATCTCAGCTGAAACCAGGGCAGTCACTTTCAATATTCTAGATAATTATTAGAAGACCTAGAATACGACCTGGAGTTTTACATTTATGAACGCGGCTTTACTATAATCCTCCTCTTAATACAATTCTAAGGCTGTCTTTTCTGTGAGCTTTTTAGTATAAGGCATTATTCTGTCAGTCTTTAGCACCATATATAGCGCTAAAATTTACTATAGGTTGGTTGCTTACTAACTATGGAAAACAATAAGTGGGGCAAAGGGTAATGCAACATGTTCCATTCTTTTTGAAAGATACTGTGAAAAGAGTCATTCAATACAATATTGAAATTGTGTTGTCCATGTGAAATTATAGCTTTTCTTTTCCAATTTAAGAATCCTTCTCAAAACAAATACACGTAGTGTTTTTCATCTGTGAAAAATAGCTCTGTTTCTTAAAAAAATGAAAACAAAAACAACAAAAAAATCCAAACCAAAACACCCCATCCCTATCTTAAAGGAACTTTATGTGATTGTAAATGTTGAATATTTTTACAGCCTGCTGCCATTCAGTGTAATTTTTACATCATGTTTTCTAATATATTTGTTCCTGAAGAGGAAATAAACATATTGTATTGGAGTAAGAAAAATCTGTGAAGGATACAGACAACAGATTCAAGACAAGGAAGAGGGCATGTTATTTAAAACAATGCCAAATTGTTGTACAAATTGGTGAATACAATATTAAGTATGAATAAGATTTGTTTAAAAATGTTAAAATAGAAATGTCAGGGTCTTCTTACTCTTGTTCCTCAGACTGAAAAAAAGACATCAAATTTTCAGAATAAATTCTTTCTCTATTCCTGCATCATGAGAAAATCAGCTCTGTAACGCTCTGAGACAGTATCCTTTGAAGTATCTGCTGAAGATACTGAGGTTCTAACATATCTCCCCTCTACAGCACGTTTTAGTTGCTTTTTTTTCTTTCACTTTTGAGATCCTTGTAGTACCTGGAATAGTTTCACTTCCTCTTCTAGATCACCTCTTAGATTTCTTTCACATGGAATGGATACTGTCAGTGGAGTTACTTTGAGGATGTTAAAGTGCAATACATGTTGAAATACACAAGTTACCTGATAGAAATAATTCATGAGTAGTAAAAATAATTCTAAATGCAACTTTGATGGCAACAATGCTTAAACTGTATTGGAGCAACTGTCAGTTGAAGCAATTTAATTGAAAAATATTATAAAACACAGCACTTTTCATATTAATTTCATTTTAAAATGAGGTTTTCCTAGTACTGTATGTTACTGCTATATGTTATGCTTGCTATTTGAAGGTCTTGAAGTTGAGTTAATCCTTGTAGAAGCATAAAGAAACCCTCTTCAACATGTACAAATTCTGATTAACTTATTTTTGTTGTGATTGGGAAAGAAGTAAAGTTCTTATTCCAAATTGGTTACAACGCCAAACTGAAAATTGTGAAGGATATGGGAGGGAACAGATTTGTATATTTAACCTCCATATTTAACTTCTCCAGTAAAGGAAATGCTAATGCATCCATCAAACTATAATTTTATTTTTAGGTAGTTTCTTTGGCAAAATTATAAACAGCTTAAAACTAGGGTGAGAAGGGCTAGCTAAAATTTAATTGTAGCCATACTTAATGGATCTATCTTTTATATTTACATTGGCATGCCATTAGATATATGGAGATGGGCAATGTTAAACCAGAATTGTTTATTCTGACTATAGCATTACAAAAACATTTTGATTTGGACTGTGGACTGAGCCAGATTAAAACAGGGTTTTGGAGAGAGAATGTCTAATACTTATTTCTGGAAAAATAATGTGAGAAAAGAACAAAACATAATTACAAAAGCATTACCGAGGAAGCAACTTCATCAAATGAACAGCAGCAAATATCCCTTCGCATCTTTGAGCGGAACTGAAAAAACTCAGGCAGACAACCAAAAAGCGGCTAACAATTACCTCTGTTAACACTGAGAGGCATTATCTTCTACTCCATTATTCTTTCTATCATAAATACTGGAAGGAGATAGTTTGAAAGCAGATTGTGTGGTTTTATAAACAACTAATCTTACCAATTAAAGGCCCATCCCTTACCTGAGTTCCCTGCTCTCTCTCTCTCTGAAAAAAACTTTATTGTAGACAGAGAAATTTTAAGTAACAACATGAGTTTAAGCAATATCTGGCAGTTCAAGGTAAATAAGGATGCTGGTTGGATTTGAGTTTTGTTGTTTGGGTGTTTTTTTCCTGACACGTAAATGTTGTACAAACGGGCTAAAATGTTGCCTTATAAACTAAAGCTTTTAACAGGATCTGGACAGCTTTACAAACTTTACCTTGCAAATAATGTCCTGATATTAATTCTCTTTGATTTCTAATTGGGGTGATAATTACTTTAAATGCAGCCTTGCTCTACCAGCAGTGCTGCTTAATTAATTTCACTTGTGGCTGAAACATTCTCCTTGATAAGTCTTCTTGATGAGTGACTTCTACCTTTAGGCTTAACAAAAACAAACAAAAAACCCCAACCCACCAAACAAAAGAAAACAAGCAAAAACCCCTCAAAATCCCTAAAACCCACCTGAAAAAAAGTAAGCTTATTAGGTTTCCAACAATCTGACATTTTTGTCCATTATTAGTAAAACCTTATTCTGTTATTATTGAAATCTCCTTGCAGTGGAAACTTTGGCAAATTTTGTATCCCAAGTTTTCTTCAACTAAGAACAAGACTTTCAAAAGTGGTGTTTGAACTTCTGCTTCCACTCAGGTTAGTGATAAAAATTAAGGTGATAAAAGCAATCTGATCTTAAGTGATAAAGAAACTATGAGTTTAAAGGTGGAATCAGACAATTGATGACTTCTAGGTTGTGTGTTTTCTGTTTCTTGCTGCAAGTTAAAGTCTTTTATTCCATGCTTAGATTGTTATAAGATAATCTTTATACCTAGAGCAATTCAAAACTGATTTTTAAAACTGTTATAGTTTCTAGCAGAGTCTGGTCTTTTTTTATTGTTGTTTTATTCATTTCATTTTATTTTGATTGAATTGAGAACACTTTCTGGTTGAAAATAGGAACTTTGAGAATTATACATATTCATAAATTTCTGCCATTGATCTGAAAATGGAGGAAACTTTTTTTAAAGAGATGTTTCTTCGATTTGGTATTTTTTAGGCATACAAAACCTAGAAAGACACTGGATTGGACAATGCGTGACAATGAAGTTTATAACAGGGTCTCTTCTTGTCCTCACTTGGGACATAATTCTGCTTAGCAGCTCTTATTTGTTACTTTCGAAATTATTGTCTAGACAGTCCTCATTTTAAGTTTTGTTTTTAGTTCCTGCAAGGTACTAGCACCAGGATTCCAGTTTACTTATCTGGTTGCTCCATTTGTTCCACTGTTAGATTGTCAGAGTATGGGTTACTTGGACCGGTGATAAATTGGTTGTTTTTCTTGCTGATAAATACCAACTTAGTAACTTATCTTTTCCTCTTCACAACTTTAAAAGCAAATAATCACCCTTATGCTGATATTAGTTTCCTTAAGAGAATCTCCTTTGGCATATATGTAGGTAAGATAGGAAGGAAAGATGGTAATAGAGTGTCAAGGTAGAGAAAAATTCCATCTAAATTGTCGTTTATAAATGGCTTACTGGAACAATTTAGGAATATATCGGCACTGAATTTAATTTGAATGGAAGTAGGGTCAGGGATAGAATTTCAAAGTTCTCAGAACAACGGAGGTGGGCCTTAGAACAGGAACTAAAATACTACTAAAAAAAAGAAAAGCCTAGAAAAACAACAATGTTCAAGCCTCTCAATTCTAGAGGAGTCTGTGTTAAATCAATATGTTACACTATTGTCATCCCAGTGATACAAGTTGTATTCGGACATCTATCTATAAATAGCAGTGACATATCCCTTATGTACTGATGGCTGTGTAGCCCTTCGGCTCATCACTGTTGTCATACTTGGAACAGCATGAATATTGTGTGTATTATAGGTTGTATCAGTAACATAAAGGGGCTTGAAATCACATAGTCTTCTAGCCCACTATTTACACTAATGTTCATCTCAGACGCTCCACTGAAACTTGAGGGAAAAGGGAATTGTGTTTTTCATTACTGTTTCTTTACTCTTTCTGATACTGGGTTGCTGAGTGTGTGCTGTTTTCTGCTCCACTTGCTTACATGGGGCACCTACCTTTGAGTGCCTACCTCCCACTGCAGCTGCTGCAGAGCTTGCAAAGCTCTCTGGGGCATGGTCCACATTTGTTCAGTGAGAATCTTTTCATCATATCAAGAATTTCTCTGTGGAAAAGAGGACAAAATAAGCCTCATGTCAGCTTCAATGACATTTTAAAAATCAAGCATCACAGTCAGATTTCTGTATTATATTAAATATGCATGTATGTCAAAATGAAAAGTTTATGTGAATAACATTTTTTGATCATCTGGTATTCTCTCTTTTCTTTAAAATTCACTTTGGAATGTCAGGGGAAGGGCTGTTTTGTTGCGCTGCTTTTGAAACAGACTGTTCTCAATGTTCGTCTGTTCCCGCAGAACTAAAAATCCATTTCTTGATTATCGCTGAACTGTGGCAATTTTAAGTCTGCTAGATTATGCAAGCTAAACATTCTGCTCACTAACTTGATCATTTTCACCAGTGGCTAAATGTAAAAATGCACATTCTTTCTGATGGTATTTTCACTTTTTAGTGAAAACTCACATACAGAGCATCAGGGGCTTGTTTCTAAGTTGCTTACCATATATATGTTGACTCACTGTTACTGTACTGTTACATAGTTACTGTTCTCAGGTTGGAAGGCACCCTGGGAGGTCTTTAGATGAAACTCGCTCAAAACAGGGACAGCTATGAGATCAAACAAGGTCGTTTGGGACTTTTTTTTCTTGCTGAGTCTTAAACCTCCTAGGACTGAGTTTACACAGCCCCTCTGACCAACCTGTGCCACTGCCCACCTGTCCTTATGGGGGAAAAAGTTTCTCCTTACCTAGTTGGAACCTCTCTTGTTCCAGCATCTGCCCCTTGTGTCTCACGGTCCCGCCATGCACCAATAACTACCCCACAGGCACTGGGAGGTTGCTGTTAGGTCCCCTGTAGCCGCCTCTTTCCTGACTGAACAAGCCCTGGTCCCTCAGCCTCCCCTCACAGAGCAAGTCCTCTAGCCTCAACTGTCCTGGTGGGTCTCCCTTGATCTTGCTTCGGTTTGATGTCTGTCTCGTACCAGGGGACACAAAATTGGATGCCATGTCTAGATGTGGTCTAAAGAGTGTGAATATGGGGGAAATAATCCTCTGAGTCTACCTGTTGTGCTCCTGTTCATGCAGCCAGGGATGTAGTTGGTTGTCTTTGCTGTCAGGGCAGGCCACAAGCTCAGCTTGCTACCTGTGAAGCCCCCAATGTACTTTTCTGCAGAGCTGCTCCCCATCCTAGCAGTCAGCCCGTCGCAACTCTGAATCTTGAATAGCTCTCTTCTCTCCCCTTTCCACTTCCTTCATAATAAATGCCTTCTTTTTTTTTTTTTTTTTCCCATCTTATTTGCTTTTCAAGAACTCAATCTTTGAGGTTTTCATATGGTCACTCGTATAAGAAACAGCAGAGGTGTTCCAGTGCATATGTCTAATTGAGAACTTGGGAAGTAATGTGCATATTTAAAAGAAACCTACATTCCACTTTTTAAAATCTCTATAATAAACAACCATTATTTTTTTAGTTGATGTTAATATATATGAGAATTATTTTTTTTCTCTCTCTTTTTTTTTTTTTTAATTTTGACTTCTAACAAATTGGTTTTGTACATTTCTCAGGCATCTCTATGAAAGCTAACTTCTATGCCTGTGTAGAAACTTTAACAAATAAAAAAGGTTGCGGTAGAATTAAAATTCAGACAAGGCAGGAAGGATGACCAAAGAAATAGAAGGGATGACATACACTTGAGGTATGATTAAATACACAAGGACTCTTTAGCTGGGAGACCTGAAAGCAAATATAGCAATGTTTAAAATTGTAACTGATACGGAGAACACAAAGTGGGTACAATTGTTCACTGTATTCAGATTAAAAATTTAGCTATAATTAAATCCAACTGAAAGGAAGCACTTCAAAAAAGAAACACCTCTAGGTGTAGTTTCTTGATTTTTAGCTGGTTGTGAATTCGTAGGGCCAAAACTTGCTCTCAATGGTGCGAAAGTTTGTGTCAGCTACTGAAATGTGTATGGCCTAAATGATGTTCGTACTTGTTAGTGTGAAATAAGATAACAATTTTTTCTTCTGTTGCTGGTTTACACAGCTCGTGCTGTTACAATTTTTGACTATATATGATTTTTATAGATGTATTGGTTGTCTGTGGTAGTGGGGGGCTGCAGGGGCCTCTGTGAGGAGTGGCTGGGGCTGCCCGGTGCCGGGCACAGCTGGTTCCAGCCGGCTCCAACCCACCTACCGCAGGGCACGGCTGGGCCCCACAGCCACCATGGCGACGCCTCGGGGAAAGCCTGGGTAAGAAAGGGCAAAGCGCTGGACAGTCAGAGAGAGGAATGAGGGCAAAAAGTGTGAGAAACAGCCCTGCGAGCCCTGAGGTGAGAGCAGGAGGAGGTGCTCCAGGCACCTGAGCAGGGGTTCCCCTGCAGCACCTGGAGAGGACCATGGTGGAAAAGGTGTTTCCTGAAGGACTGCAGGCATGAGAGGGATGCTGTTTTAGCCACAAATGCAAAGCACAGCACTATACCGGCTGCTATGAATAAAGTTAACTTCATACCTTTTTGCCAGCCAGATCTAGTACAACATATCTTTTAAAATGTATGATTTTTGCTTCAGCAAAATTAGTAACACCTAAAGGAGGTCAGAAGAAATCCATGCATGTAATAAAAATTATGAATAGATACACAAGCTACACACTCTTGAATTGCTTGAACTGCAAGAAGCTCCCCCATCTCTTCAGTTAACCCAGAGACAGAGGAGCCATCTCATTGAGGGAAACTGATGTATTGGCTATTTAGGCGCTCACAGCTGGTGCATGTCCTGTTAAATAAACCTCTCTTTTAAGGTGGCAATGATCTGGTTTCAGAGCTTGAAGGGCCTTATAAGGACGTAAGAATGCTAGTTTTCAGTAATTGCAGTATAACTCCCTTGATCCCTCTGTCTCAGTCAATTGAGATGTGTTTTGGCGTAGACATCCCCCTCAAGTTATTTGCAAAAATGTTTAGAGAAGGGCTAGAACAAATCCATGCAGCAACCTCTCTAGAAACATGACTAGATTAATAAACGCCCTCTTTCTTAATTATGTATGAAACCTGTATGTTTGCCTGCTTTTCATCTACTTAACTTGTGAAATAGAGTTCCAGTATCCTGTTGTACCATTTAAGATATGAAATGACAAGTTAAATGCCTTGGAGTCTAACTGCATTGCATCAATTTTCCATAAACAACAACAACAACAACAAAATCTTGTAATCTCATCAAAAATTATCACATTTTCCTAAGACCTGTATTCTGCTTATTCATGCTGATTGGCATTAATTATAACATCACTCTTTAATAATTTGTTATTTTTTTATACCTGTATTCATCCTGTGTTGAATTTGTCTGTGGTTTATGTCAGGCTGTCAAGTTTTCCAGTTATCTGAATCACCCTGCTTACCATTAAAGCACTAATTGAACAGTAGCTTGTTTTTTGTTGGCTGGGTCCAGGGATTTGAAATTTCTTGAACTTAACTTTTCCCTAGTTAGTCATGGTAACTGTTTTGTACTTTTTTTTTTACCCATGTGAGACAGGAATAGTAATTAAAATCTAAATTTCATTCAAATGGTTCTACTGTTTCCTTCCTGTAACTCGCTGTGGTGTTCTTTTTGCTATTGGTATCATTAAGCTCTCCTGATTTAAGTAAAAATTTTCTAATATACCTAATATCAGCTTTCCTCCTGACATCATCTATCTTTATAGCTTTTTTTTTCTTTGTATTTTACCCAGTCTAGCCTTCTCTCATTCAGAAGAATGTGAGGTGCCTCAAACTCCTTCATAAGGTTTTCTTACATATTTGCTGACTAGTATTAAGATGGTTTTTGTGAAAATTGTTTTTCCAGTTTGATTCAGGCCATAGTAACATTTACTTCAGAGAGAAAGTCCTCTCTCAAGTACCAAAATATATTTCATTTGTAACAATAGATGTATTTGATTCATGAACTATTGCAGTACTAACTCTTAATTTCGGGGCTCAGTTACTTGTTTTCTGCCAAAACAATGCTTTATTATGTTAAATTGAAAATGAGAAGGGAAGAAACTTCAGCAGAAAGTTCTAAAACATGCAGGTTTCTCTATTGAGAGAGATCCCAGAAGGGAAGAGGGAAAGCTTCACAATAAGGTAAAAGAAACAAATCAGTATGTAGCCTCCTACAGAAGGAATAGAAAATGAGAAAGGCTAAAAGGAACAAAATACTAAGAACCTACAAACAGTATGATTGTCTCAATGACATTTAAAATAGATTTCTGAAGCCTCCCAAATAGGGAATTGAAATGTTACCTTGAATTTTAAGCAGAACTTATTTATGCTGAGGAAACATAATGATCACAATAAAGGTAGTTTAATAATGGATTTGTTCCTTAAACTGCTTGAGATAAGCAATAACACAAGTTAGTGTTATAATATTATCATGTATTAGTTATAACTGTACTGCTATAGAGATGTTGTTCTGCCTCCTAATTCACTAGAGATGCTATGTTTGAGTGTCAGTGAAAGTAGAAGAGAATTGCTTGTTAAAAGAATGCTAAAATATGTCTTGTCACTCTGTTCCTCCCAAGTTTTAGTGAAGTAGTGCTGATCCTGTAGTTTAATATTGTGAAAAACAGCTGCTTCTGACCTTAACATTTTTGTTTTAAAAGATTATGTTTTAAGCTTTCAAAGCCATAAACTAAGCCTTTTAAATAAAAACCTAAAAGGTTAAGGTGCAGATCTTCATCTATTATAAACTGTCATCTCTCCAAAGAAGTCATAAGACAGATTAAGTCTTCAAAATATCAGTCAGTCATGCTTTTTTGTTTGTGGCTGGAAATAACTTAATCATTTTTATGGTGTAAATGCATAGAGACTCTTCCATTTTCCCTCCTTGTGTACTCTGTGCTCTTAGCAAGTAAGCATAGGTCTAAAGTACCATAGTACAAGGTGGATGCGAGAGAGATTTTAGAAATTAAGGCGGCTGTTTTGACAAGGTGATATCTTTATTGGCTGATGAAGGTGCCCATGAAGTGAATGTAAAGTACACCTTTGTTGCTGTGCAGCGCTTTCCCAGGATGGCTCAGGTTCAGAGCAGGCAGCCTACCCTTTTTTACAGTGCTGCTATCTCTAGGCGGAGAGAGAAAGAAATTCCTAGAAATGATCATTTTCCACTTCTAAAAAAAGTCAATTAAAGGACCCTTTCTGAAGGCTCCTTCCTTTTAATTGCAACTCTCCCTTTATGGGGTAAAGGAGCTCAGCAGTTTGCTCTTCACCTTGCAATGAAATATGAGGGAGATACAGACATCGCTTGGAAATTGCAACCTACAAGCAGCTCCTGCTACACTGACTTTAAATGTATTTATTAAAAAAAAAAAAAAATTCTAATCAGTGACATAAATTTGCTGCAGACTTCAGCTAATTCACTTTGCATCAGTGAAGAATTTGGTCAGCACCATTGAAGATGCAAGTCGTGTGCCATTGTTGGTGTATAACGCAGCTTGCTCCATCCTCCAGGTGTGCCCAGCATCACACATAAGTAACCATATGTTCTATTAGCTATTTGTAGCTATTGTTCTAGCAAGAGACATAATGATAACTTTAAGTGCCTGGATTTGAGGAAGGCTTAAAAGTTTAGACAAAGATTGACATTAAAGTCAGCAAAAATACAAGAAAAAAATATGAAGTTCCTTAGAGATTTACAAGGTTTGGGTTTTTTTTTTTTTTCCTGCTGTAATTGAAACTGATCTCTTCTACAAATCTGTTGTGTTTTAACTGAGTTATACTTGTAAATCTTGCTCCATAAAATCAGGCAAGAATACCGGTTCAGAAATAAGTCTGCCAGCTACGTGAATGTCCATACCATAATCCTACACAAGGAGGCAGATCTGTGTTAATTAGAGTTTTATAAGCATAATAATTATCATAAAAGTAGCTGCTCAAGTTTATTTGATTTCTTTAGGAACATATTTAAAAGTGAAACTACTTGCAGTGTCGTTCACACACTACTAGTCTTAGAGTCTAACTTGGCATCAGAGAGTCTTCAAAGAAGGAGAGTACATGGATCATTGCTGCATCTGAATTCATCATTCCCAACGTTACACAGCTTGGGGCATGTCGGACTACACAACTTAAACAGGTAGTTGTGATCTGTTCCAGGCTGGCACACCCGCAGCAAAAGTACCTGGTGCAAAGCAAAGTGCCACCAGGGATTCATTAGGTGGCATTTTCCTTCTGAAGCAGCATTGATTAACTCCATGTTATGCTAATGTGCTGCTGGAGCACTATCAGTCAGCAGGACAGGGAAAGGGCAGGTAGAGAAGCTTTAGGGATAGTATTCGCTTCCGAGTTTTGATCAAGTTCTTATAAGAAAGGGTTTAGTGGTGTGGGGTTTGTTTTGGTTTTTTGTTTTGTTTTCTCTGTGGTTCTTTAATACTGTGTTTCAATATTTTATTTTATCATAATAAATTACACCATTAAAAAAAAAAAAGTAGCTAATACTAAAGTACACTAAGTCATGTTGTAATGTTCTGTCCTGCTTTTGCCACTGAGTTAGCTTTACTGTGCTACAGGGCATGTCAGCTATTGTATATATTACAGACTCGTTAGGAAGGGAGCATTAGAAGGCAAGACATCCTTAACCTCAAACTGGGTGTATAACATACACATACAGCCTTCCTCTGCAAGGGGTTCAGTCAAGCCCTCTGCTCATCCAAAGCCCCGTGGACTCTGGAAGGGTTGTGCATTATTGATGCCCATGTTGGTCAGACTGTTGTACCAGAACTACTGGGGTTTTTATTTGCAGTTTTGCAATAAATGTATAGTACTACTTTTCAAGCCAATAAGGAATTAGACTGATAATGCAAGATTGCCTAAAAGAATTATACCCTTTCCCTTAGCTCTGTTTAACTCTGGTAAAATTTCCAGCCTCTCTCAGTATTCCTAAGTAGTTATGCATTAGCAAGGACATGTATAATGTTGCTGTATCTTCTGCTCCACTTTTATGTACAGATAGTGTTATATAGCGAATACTGCAGGAAATTAAAAGTACAAAGGTCAGACTTTATAATTAGCTTATCTAAATAGTATTTGCTTATGTTAAAGGAAAAACCAGCTTCACTTTGAAGACACCACCAGCTTCCAGTTCTATGAAACAAAAACTCCCGAAAGACTCCCAAAAGAGATTCAAAGCTGTTAAATGGTTATATAGATTTAAGTCTACATATATTTTAAAAACTGTGTTTTAAATTGGCAAAGAGGTTGCTATAATTCTATTTCTTGATTTGAATGAATTGATATCAACGAGGAGGGTTTTGCCTTTTTTTTTCTTCTGTGTTTTTTTTTTGTTGTTGTTAGTTTGGTGGTTTATTTTTGTTTGTTTGTTTGTTTTTTCTCCAAAAGAGGAGAAATGAATCACACCACAGAAAATGAAATGGAACATCTTTTGGTCAATGCATTGTTCTGATATAAATTCAAAATTTCAGTGCGGTTTTCCATTCTTTACCTCTTCTTGCCATCTTGGGTATTATGAAGGGCTGATGATACCTGGGATTTAGTTATGTGGGCAAAGGAAGAATAAAATTCTTCGGCCTTGAAGGGAGTGATAACTTTGGAGAAATCTACTTTGAGCTCTGAGATGAAAGAGCATGCTTTCTGAACTTCATATGTATGGAGGAGATGAAAGTGATTTCTTTCTTGTAGGCCTGTGTGCTAAAAAAAGAAAAAAAAAAGGGGGGGGGGGGAAGGAGGAGGGTAGG
This sequence comes from Balearica regulorum gibbericeps, assembly GCF_011004875.1. Lineage (NCBI taxonomy): Eukaryota > Metazoa > Chordata > Aves > Gruiformes > Gruidae > Balearica > Balearica regulorum. The sequence continues at coordinate 104,219,417 of NC_046184.1, forward strand.
GAACTAGCCCAAAACATAATGGGGTGCACATGATAGCCTGTGTAAAGATGTTGTCTACCTTGAAGAAATGAGTTAGTTCTGAATTGAGTATTTTTTCCTAATTTTCTTTTCCTATTGAAAAACAATTTCAACTAAAAAAATCCCAACAACTAAAACCCAAAAACACAAACCCTTTTTAAAAAGAATGTCTGTACAATTTAGAGTATATTTCCTGTTTTCCTTATTAATTTAGAAGGTAGATGAGCCTATCAGTTAAAAAGAAAAAGTGTCAAGCATCCATAAAAAGCTGGTGTATTATACATATAAATGAAAGATATGGATTAATGACATCACTTTACATTTGAAGAACCCCAAAAGAAGAGGAAAACAAATGTTACATGTGAGGTTCTGATTATTTGTAATTGATATTTATTAATTTGCCTGCAATAATGCTTCTGGTTTTCAGACATATTTTAAAATATTTTTTCTTGAGAAACAGGAACATTGATTTAACAATTGAAATCAGTGTCAGCTTTGCTATTGACTCAGAATAGACCGGAATTTCCTTGTCCAAGTTTATCACTACATGAACAGTGCAGCATGTGGCTGAGGGGTGAGATATCTGGACTTGAGAAGCAGGATAATTAGAATGGACACAGTGAAACAGTATGCATTTTCCAGGGATACAAACTTGCTGTGTTTTGTGGTAACAAAGCTTTAAGCACAGTATAATCTTTAAAAGGTGCTGTGTGCAATACATGTGTACCTGAAAGCATATTCCTAGTGGGAATGGTGGTTATAAATGGTAGAGTGAGGTTCTGCCTCTTAAATAATCTAGTTCTGATGGTCTCACTTTCTGTTGGATTTATTCCAACCAGCAGATCTGTTCCTCAGTGTTTAAAAAATGGAAGGTCTTGAGTTTCACTTTACCTAGCTTGTTCGAAGGATTTGTTCTTGAATACAGATTTGTGATACAGATATGTCTGGACTATTCTTCCTAAATGATGTTTGGAATACCACTGCAGTTTTCATTAGTGAATTTTTTCATGAGGTGGTGTATGTCTCTACTGCTGCTTCAAGCTCATCAGTGAGCAACAGCAGCTTGGAAAGGCTTTGTTTTGCATAGATTTACCAAAGTGCAAAGAGAATCATTCTGGTCAAAGTTGGACCAATGTCACTGAATAGTCATCCTTATAGTGTTGCCAGAGAACATCAGAACTGGACTTTGTGTGTATCAGATGAGTCCGGTAACTACAGTGTATGCTTGCAGTGGAGCTGGGGATCGAGAAGCAAGACAATAAAAGGGAAAAACCTGTGATTTTAGTACTCTGAATGGTCTCTTGGGTCAAATGGTAGAGTACATTGAGAAACCAGCTGTGGAACTGTAGAACCTGCCCAGTTACTGAGGACATCATCTCAGGGCAACTGAGGTCCACTTAGGTAGTCATATGAACAGTAATAATAATAATAAAAAATTATCTGTTTGAGATAGCTAGGGGGATTGATTTTTTTTTTTTTTTTTGAGGGCGAGGCTGAAGATGTTAGAAAGGTGAGGAAAGGAAAAGCAAACTATTCCAATTATTCATAACACAAATATTTGAGTTGATTTTGAGCTTTCCAAATTAATACAGTGTTCATTCCTTGGGGTGGGAGTGGGAAGGAGCTTTGAGTGTAACCCTACCCAGAGAGATCATTTCTAAGGGGATCCCTCAGAGCATTGAATCCACTACTTGTTACTGATGAGAACCTGCTACCAAAATACCTGCATGCAAATATCTCTTAACTGACTTATTTTCTTCTCTGCAAAGGAAAAGTTTGGGATTTGGGGTTCTTTGTGGTTTTGCTCTTTGCCAAAACTGCAAATCATCTTGTGTCAGTGATGTGAAGATTACTGGTCAAAACGGGTCAGCTCAGCCACGTAAGCAGAGAAACTCCATCATCATCCTTGCATTTTACTTAATTTCTGTTTATTTTCAATTTTGTTTCTTTTAATTGCTCACTGCGAAACTGAGGTGAATATGTTCTTGATTGGTTGAAAGGATCTCTAAATATGCCTTTTGTTTTTATAAGTTTCCTAATCATCTGCCACCAGTCTCTGTTGGAGGTGAGTTAGTAGCCTATGTGGTCCTATAGCCTGAGCCAGTGGGGCTCCTCTTAATTTCCTTTTGCTTTTTTGCTAATTGCCCACCAAGCAGAAACTTTTATGTGATCTGATTAGACATTGCAACAAAAGTGTTCATACAAAACCTTTATCATAATGTCAATGTACCATGCCAGTTCCACTGCCATTACTTCTGTGGAGAAGAGAGCTGCTTCGGAGTTAGTTACACATCAGTAATCTGTTAAAGAAGTTTTCAGATCTTGATATCTGTATGCCCTTTCTCCAAGAGGGGGATTGAAAGAGCAAACTGCAATTTAAAACCATGACTGCCAGTAATGATATTCAAGGGACTAGAAAAAGAGGCTTTTCTTTTTAAACAAAACCAAACCAAACCCTGTGGGCAGTTCCAAGCATGTAACCAATTACTTATCTTCTCGTCCATCTACCTTTTGTTGTGTGAATATTTTTCACAGTATGAATATTGTAAGACCTACATAGATGCTTGCTGCAGATCATCGGATTGATGTTGCTTTTTAAAAAAAATCTTAAAAAACCCCACGTGTTAGCAGTTTGATAATGGGGCACTACAGTTTCAGTTGCTGTAGAGCAACCACTGTGCAGCACAAAAGAGGTGAGGCAGATATCTACAGCAATTATTTCAGCTGTAGCAATAATAAACTGCTGTACAATTTAGTAGGTTTCATATGGAAATTCAGGATATTTTATAAATGTCATCTCATGAGCTCTGTGAGGTGAACACAAATGCTAGCCACTAACCAGGAAAGGTATAAAAATCTTAAACACCTGGAGACAAATGCTTGTATCTGCTTATTGCATGTCCTTACCACTTTAGCTAATGTAAGGTATTTCGATAGCATAAGCAGTTGACCTTATTTGCAATATAAAGATTGTATTAATAAACACGCTCAGCTGTTCATGGCTCCAGCCAAGGCTAGTTCAGGAATAGGTATGTTTGGCTAGAAGGGGATGGGTTTATTTTCAGTTTTTCTTTCCCTTTCTGGGAAGTGTCAAGTTTTGTCAATGCTTAATGGCTCCACATAAAAAGCACCTATTTTGCCTACACTAATGAGTTTTTCTTCTCTCACCTTGTAATGTGAGAGAATTTGTCTTTGTGCTCAAACAATTGTTCCTTCAGATTTCTCACAGCAGTTTTAGTGAAAAATGAAATTTTAAATAGGTGAGGCGCTTGCCTAGTCCATTCTGAGTTGAGCCCAGATATTCATTTCAGAATCAGCCCAGATATTTGTTTACCATCAGTTAGAAAAAAAAAAAAAAAAAACCCAAACAAAAAAACCCCCCAAAAACCCCAAACAAACAAAAAACTACCAGCTTCCTCATTCTATGTTCTATTCAGTAAACCAGTAATTGAATATAAATCCTTTTTTGTCTGTTGAAGTTGATAAAATACATACCCATTTAGACATGCAACCCACACGTGTGACCTCTTTCAAAGAATGGTTGTGGTTGGAGGTGACCTCTGGAGAGGGCATCTTGTCCAACTCTCCCTGCTCAAGGAGAGTCTCCTAGAGCAGGTGTTGCCCAGGACGATGTCCAATCTCTCTGGGCAACCTATTCCAGTGCTCAGTGACCTTCACAGTAAAACTGTGTTTCCTGATGTTCAGAAGGAGCACCCTTTATTTCAGTTTGTGCCCATTGCCTCTTGTCCTGTCACTGGGCACCCCTGAAAAGAGCCTGGCTCTTTCTTCTTTGTAGCCTCCTTTCAGGTATTTATATACATTAATAAGATCCTCTTTGCACCTTCTCTTCTCTAGGCTTAGCAGTCCCAGCTATCTCAGCCTTTCCTCATAGGAGGGATGCTCCAGTCATCTTATTTCACTGGACTCTCTGTAGCATGTCCATCTCTCTTGTACCAAAGAGCCCAGTGGACTCAGCACTCCAGGTGTGTCTCACCAGTGCTGAGCAGAGGAGAAGGATGACCTCCCTCCACCTGCTGCAACACTTCTCCTAGTGCAGCCCAGGATGCCATTGGCCTTCTTTGCACCAAGAGCACATTGCTGGCTCACATTCAACCTCGTTTCCACCAGGACCTGCAGGTCGTTTTCTGCCAAGCCGCTTTCCAGTTGAGCGGCTCCCAGTACATACTGGTGTGTGGGGTTGTTCCTCCCCAGATGCAGGACTTGGCATTTCTGCTTATTGCAGTTCCTGAGGTTCCTGTCAGCCCATTTCTCCAGCCTGTCAAGGTCCCTGCCCCATGAGAAGCTAAGATTTACCAACATAGTTCAATATTTTTCCTCCATCTCTTTTTGATTATTTTTTTCATGGAAAGTCAGGTCATTGACATACATTCTGAATGTGTTCAGGGTCTAGCGTGAAATTTCTGTCCTAAGTAATACCTCTAGGCTCTGAGCAACCTAATCTATTTGAAGATGTTGTAGAGGGGTTGGATTAGATGACCTTTAAAGGTCTCTTCCAATCCAACCCATTCCATGATTCTTAATAAGATTTATTTTACTGAAGACAAGGATTATTTAAAACAAAAAAGTATATTTTTCTTGGTAGAAAATAAAGTAGAAAAACTTAAATCAAAGTGTAATTTAATTATTTTTTTTTAATGGTCTGGAAAATAGAAATGCACTCAGAATCTGGAAAAAATGGCATGATGATTTCAAAACAGTTTTAATATTAAATACAGAAGGGAAGCAGAAGGTGGCAAATATTGGTAGAGCACACACTGGACACCTTTGAAGCTATATGCTATTAATTTTGATATATTCCACCAAGTGGAAGAGGGGTGGGCAAACAGGGATGGTGTTATGCAAGGTGCACTTAACCTAAAGCAGTTTTCTTAGCAACTCATATGTGAGTTAAAAAAACCACTAGGATTCCTCTCTTCTCCTCTCCCTTCTATATTACCACAAACCAGGGAAGATATTGTCAAGAAAGTGACTTTAATAAGAACATTTCTTAATAAAGCTTAATCTGATGATTTGTTTGGAGTTGGGGATGTGTGGTTTGATTTATTTATTTATTTATTTATTCTTACAGCAGCATCCAAATCTGAGTAATTTTTAGGTACATAGGCATCCAAGACAGAATTTTGCATTCTTCTGCTGGAGTACTTTGTCTAGTGTTTTGATTCATATTTTCATCCTTAAAACATATCACAGCCTTGCTTGTAAAGGACAGTAAATATCTCAATAAATCCTGACAATAAATCTTTCCTAGTTTAAGTTTGTAAGCCCTAGTGACTCCTTAATGCTGGATTTTTTTTTTCTTAAATGGAATGTTTTAATGGACTTTTAATATGTATGTATAAACATATGAATTAATATTACATGTTGCAGACATGTGAAATCTTATTAGGAACAAATTCTAAGGGGATTGTGCATCACAAAATAAAAAATTAAAAAAAAAATCCACTGTTATTAATAAGAATGGGTAAGCTCTGTATAGTATTTCCTGCTTCTCCACACTAAATGTATCCATTTAAGGTATTTCTAAGTGCTTCATCACCACAGTATTAAAATGCCAAAATTTTTCCTAATATGTGTCATGAAATATACATGATAAGAATATTAATTCACATTAAAGTTGTTATTCCAAAAGAAATACTATCCTTAGGTGTTTCTTTCTGTTCTTTATATATGTTTTATTTTATCTTCTATGCTTGCATTTAATTCACCTTTCCAATGTTAAAAATGAAGTTCTTAGTGCTGATACAAAATAAAACTCTTACTAAAATTAATTTAAAAAAAAATAAAAAAATTGAAGCCTGTTAATCAAAGGTTTTTAAGAGAGTGACATTTGTGTGCACAACACACAGGTCAGTGCACCTGATATTCAGTACAGGTATGTAACAGCATGCAGTATTTAGCACTCTGCAGGGATGTTAAAAATTGGCAAGGGATTTGAATGCTAAATTTAGACCCAGAAAACTCAGCCAAACCAGAGCAGCTTAAAGTTGTTAAGCATTAATCAAGTGTCTCCATAGTGACAGGTCAGTACTGTGGGTGCTAATTCATGGGGAAAAATTAGATATTGTTTCATGGGGGGGAAAATATGTAGTTGAGGCAAGATAGACAAAACTCCTCTGCATCACAAACCTTTTTCTGGGGTATGTGAGTATAGCAAAATAGAAAATCTGAGGACCATTGGAACTTGAAAGTGAATTATAGTATTTAAGTGTTTGGCTGGCTTATAATGGAAGAACTCCATAAGCTAAGCACTGATTACATGAAACAGTCCTGAAAATTTTGCTTCTCTTGGAGGGTTCAGAAAAACAGATGAGGGAGAACCCCACTTGATAAACACAAAGCACGAACTTCTTGAATGCCCATACCCATAGCTGTATGAAAGTAGTGTTCACTTCTCCAACAGTTTGAATAATCTCAAAAAGAATAACCTGAAAGATCACATCACTATTTTAGGAGTAAAATTAGTCTTATGTGTCTAAAACCTACTTTTTGTCATTCTGTGTGGTACTTTAGGTTAGTATACATGCCATAAAGAGTTATAATTTCCTGCAGAGTTCTTGGTCAATCATCTTCATTCAGTTGTCTTCTGTATGGTTCTTCTATTAGCAGATATATCTGGAGAAGGAAGGCCTTGCTTTGATATTTATCTCCACTGTTGCCACTGGTCCTGGACTTCTTTTTTTCCAGTTTTCACTCATGGTTTGGGTGGTCTATCACTGATCTGTCTGATCTGAATTGTTGCTAACCTCAGGTCAGTTTGTGCCAACATATGTAACTGTCAGTGTTTAAGAATTTGTTACAACTGAATCTATACAGCTGATTCCAATTCACCACATTGATGTACTCCCCTTTCCTATATTTTCAGTTCAATAAAATTTACAACTACTCAAAAAAAAAAAGGTTTGTGATCTACTCTAAACTGATTAGTAATGCTATCTTTTGGGAAAATTATCCATTTTAGAGCAAATGTATTATTTGATGGGAAAAAGTAAGTGAAATAGGATGAATTCATCTGCTTAATGAAGACAGTGTATCTTTTAATGGGGTTAAAGAATGATGTTCTTGATAGACACTTCATTAGTGACAAGTGCGAGCTTAAGATTTTGCATTTGAGACTGTTACTTGATGAAAGACTTTTTTAATAAGAAATAGGTTTTTCTCTTGCTAGTTTTTTTTTTTGTTTTGTCTCAGTGGACACTCAAAACTTGCATTTCATAATTTATTGGTGTTTTATTGTCTTATATCCTCCATAAATACTGAGTGAAGTTATGGTTTCTCATGATGCTAACAGCAGCTCAGCTAGCAGGGATATGTAGTCTACGATGGGAAAGGAAACTGTGTCCTTATATAACATGGGAACAAGTAGCCTATGGCTATTATTCTTTCATAGCAACACGTAGTTTAAGTTTTCAGATAAATGTATCAAGTCAGATGACTCAAAGCAAACTAGGTATTTAAATTTTGAAATATAAAAACATAGAAATGAATGAACCTGTGCGATGAGGAAAGACTGAAGGAGTTGGGGTTTTTTGTCCCTGGAGAGGAGAAGGCTTGGGAGGACCTCATAACAGTTTTCCAGTACTTACAAGGCAGAATCAAGGATGATTGAGGTTCTCCCTTCATAAGGAGTTATGTGGAGAAGACAAGGGACAATGGGTACAAGTTGCACTAGGAGAGGTTTTATCTTAAAATAATAAAGATTTTTTTTTTTACAGTAAGAACAGGCATTCACTGGAACAACCTCCTTGGGGATGTAGTAGAGTCCCCACTGCTGGAGGTTTTCAAGCTGCAGATGGACAGGGTGCTAGATAATCTCATCTACGTTACCTTTCTCGCAAAGGGTTGGAACAGATGATCTTTCTGGGTCCCTTCCAACTTGTTCTACGATAAATAAGAGACAGAAAAGGGGGATTAAGAAATCTGATTCCCAAATTACATTGCTTTTTGGGGGTTGGGGGCAGTTTTCTTATACAAAGAAATAGTGGGATAGAAGTAAAGCAGCTTATTATTTCTTAAAACGTTTGGGAAATTGTCGGTCTATTCACTACACTCTGTGTAATGAACTGGAAATTCTGGATTTTAAGAGGAATTTCAGCATTGAAAAATAAACCCTGAAAAAGGAAAAAAACTTCAATTTTATGAGGTAGTTCTATAAATTGGAAAGAAAAATAAGAGAATGAGAGGAAAAACTTGTCAAAATTCAATTTAAGTAGGAAAAAGCATGAAATGAAGTTTAATTTTTAACTCGTTTTCCTTGTCTTTGCTGTTAAACCAAAGGACAATGACCAAAGTGGGAATTAATGTAAAACAATGAATTTTATATTAATGTATATAACTCATTATCATAGACATTTCATTCAGAAAGTGACCTCTAAGTGTTGTGGTTTTGTATATAAGACACACTGACGTGCTCTCAGTGGAAACCTTTTGATAACTGCATTTCTTATGTGTATGTTCCCACAGGACCCTGAAATAAAGCTTATGGTAGCATTGTAAAAAGCAGTAACTCAGTCAGTACAATTTATGGACCATCTACTTTTCTGATCCACACATGGACAGGGAGTTTTATTATGGGGGGGAAAAACAACCAAACCCAATCAAACAAAAAACCTGTGATCCTAAAAATTGTGTATTTTATGGCACACAAAAGTAGTAGGTACTCACCTAGGTTTCTGATTGCATATACCTCAAATATAGAATCATAGAATGGTTTGGAAATATAAGGGTTTTCTCACAGTCCGTCTGCACTCTTATGTGGTAAAAGCCCATGCCCTTAGTTTGTTTTCACCAGTGGGTTTTCCCATCAAACTGAAACCCATTTATAGTCCATAAATTACAGTAGAAGGACTGGTGTATGATCTTTATACAAACTTTATTTCTGGGCCCAGTGGGGATACCTACAAGAAGAAGAAAATACAGCTATTAAATGTTTTTATTCAAGACACGATTATGCCAGCTTAAATTTGTCTCTCAAGGAAAAAAAACCACTTAAAGGTCATTTACTGACTGAAAAGTGTGTGATGGTAAGTACAATCCTTAATGCATAATTTTTCCTCTTAGGATCAGTTGAGTTCTAAGCAATTTTCTCTCTGCTGTGTAACACAGAATACAGTACAAGTATGCTACAAATATGTATATTAATCCAAAATATGTATATGCTGTCTGGGCTTGTTCTTAGTGCTAGGCGAAATACTTCAAATAATTGATATAGCATTTACATGTAAAGTCCTAGAACAAGAACCTTCAAGTTTCAAAGTCAAACACTAAAGTTAGAAAAAGGTCACAATTAAAGTAGCCATTCAATTTTCTTGTGGTGTCTTTTTTTGTGTATGCATTGCTGTGGTCATTAATTACATAATCACTTACTGTAAACCTTTCTATGAAACCTTAGCATTCATCACCGCACAGGGAAGAAAGCATTTGCTAAATGGGGAACTGCTAGATGATTCTTCATTATGTTCATCATTAAGTAGTGGCTATTTGCTGTACTTTTTACACACCATCAAAATGCTGCACTTTATACAGAATTATTAGTTTCCCTTATGGGCTTTCTTTGGCATTTATCACCACAATGTGAAAGATTCACAATATTTTACGAAATTAGCTTAACAATTTTTTTTAGGTAAAGTAACCACTTTGCCTTCACCTTGCAAAAGTGAGCTTAGGCACGGAGAGGTTATGGCCCAAATAAGACAGCTGTTATTTTGTGTTGTAATTTGAGGTGCCTGTAATTTCCTTTTTAAGGTATCATTTCATACCTTTCCTTATTTCTATAATGAATAAGACAGGCACCGGAGAGAAAAGGTGTGTTGTGCTACATAGCACTCTCTGAACACCATCCATCTTGAGCTTCAAATGAAACAGAGTCTGTGCTAAAATTAGGATGTAATTAGGTAATTAAAGGCTGTGTTATGATATGTATTTATAAAGGGGTTGAATTTCAACAGCATGACCTTCCCCAGATGTTGATATTTCCTAATTTCTGAACACTTCTGTTGAACCATACTTTCTGTAATCAACTTAAAGTAAAATTTCCTTGGTTTTAACATATGAATACCTATTAACCACTTCCTTATTCAGGTAATCAGTAAGACTTATTTCTCTAGATCGACAGCACAATTTGTACCATCTGACATAGTAGAGTACACAAGGTTTTATGACTGTGGGCATCAACTGCCAGAACTCATTTGTAAGTGGCCTCAGAGGTGTTTGGTGGGTATCAGGGGAGGGTTGTCTCCAAAGACGTCTAGCTCCTCACTTCATAGCTTTTCTCTTCTCTGTTCTTCTCATGTGCCACCTTAGCCTCTAGTGTCCTTTCTTTCCACCCTGGACTCTGCCTCTATTTTTTTTTTTTCCTTCTGCATTTATCACATTGCATTCCAGAAACTCATAGCTTCCTCACGTACAGCAATAACAAGGAGAAATGATAAGGCAGACTTCCTGCCTATGGCCCCATAAGAAAAGATGCTTCTGTTAAAGATAGCTGTGAAACTAGTTCTTGCTTATGTCCAGTTACGTGCCTGCTAAAGACAAAGGCTGTCATAGCATAACTGCCCAGCTGTAAAGTGTTCTGTAGTGTCTTTGTGGCTTTGACAAATCTGAATTGATTTTAAGTGTCTGCAAAGAGTGCGTTACTAATGCAGGGAAAAATTTTGTGCTGAAAGTACCTACTACAAGAAAAGATGCCCCTGAGAAAACATTTGCTTCCTCCTTATGAAGTAATGGTGATAAACCAAGAACAAATGAAATCCATAACAACTGCCATATTATATGGTCACACCACAGGCACATGTTGTCCTCTGTCCTTTTTCTGACTGTACACCGGCATCTGCCAAGTGAATATAAGACCAAGGAAGGTAGAGAGTGATGGTCTCCCAGCACACCCTCCCCGATTCCAGCAATTCTGTAGAGGTGGTTAGACATGAATTTAGAGATGGAGTTATGGCTGTGATAGCTCTTGGCAGATTTTTTCATGAGTTTCTCTAAGAAGTGTATATTTGTCCATGTCTACTTAGTTTTAAAATTTCAGTGCAAATTCCATTATAAATAATTAGATTTGGAAAGCTTTTACTATGAAAAGAGCTAGCTTGTTTCACCTCTAAAACGAGAAGCAATGCTTATAAAGCTAATAGGTTTGCATTATTTTACAGCATGTATTTATTCAGAGGAGACTATCATAAACTTTTGATTTGCTGTAGTTATCTGAAATCAAATTTTCTAGGCATTATAAATAATAAACATTTTTTTATTTCATGCATGCTGGGCAACTTATTTTGCAAAATGTTTTAATAGGTATATAGGTAAATGAACAAGTATTTAACTGGTCATTGGTAAATCTGGCACTGTGGATGCTGAGGTCTGAAAGAGTATTGTTCTGGCATTTCATGTTGCTTTTGGTTACATTGATAAAGAATTTCAAAATCAGACAAAAACAACAACAAAAACCCCAAAACAAACAAACAAAAAACCCAGCAAACACACACCCCACCTCAAAGATCGACACAAGGTTGTTGTTCCTGGGCTGAGCAGACAAACGTCAGGAGAACTGACTATAAGTATTGTCTACCAGAAAGGATGTGATAACTGTCCATTAGTGAGGTTAATGACTTTTTCTTTTGGAGTTAAATTGCTTGCTTTTCGACCTGAGCCACGTTAAGAATTGTGGCGGACATACTGTAGAAAAGGATGTTTGCATTATAGTGGAATTTTGTAAATAACATTCATGTTAAATCCATATTTTTCTAACACACAGAAATATGAGTACTTTTAAAAAGTGTAAATCACCTACATGAACACCTTTAAATATTTAGGACTAAGTCACTGTCTTTGGGTGACTATACACTGTTTCCTGTCTGGTCAAAAACTGGATAGTGGGAAACTGAATAAACCCCTTTATTCTGGTTATTATTAACTTTTTGTTTTTAAGATTATACTCACATTTTCTGGTCAGGTTCCAGTGTCAGGCAAAATAATGAAACCTCTAATATTTATTTTATTTGGGAGTATGATGAGACATGGTTGATGTCTACTGTCTCTAGACCTGAACAGACAGCTTCATATCCAAGCTTGGATACTTGGATGAATCTGTACAAGTGTTAGTTTGTTAATTATGGAACATGCATTCTTTCTCAGATCTTCTAGTCTCATTCTCTTTGAAATTTTTTTGATAAGTGATGAAATCTATTATGAAGTGGCAGATAACTTAATAGAATACCTGCAGCTGAGAAAATTTAATACTAACATAAGTACAGCCTGAAACCTTTCTGGAGGGAGAGGGAAGGAATTTGCTACTGTGATGACAGCCCATGGAAAGACTCTAATCTATGTCATAAGAAATATCTTGAGATAAGTTTAATTGATTAAATAAAATTCTCATTCTCCACCCACTTTTTTTTGTAGTAGTATTGGCCTTAACATGTGAGTATCTATTTTCTTCAATTATAATAAGCCTTGCAGTTAACAGAAAACAAAAAAAATCTTGATTACCTTTCAAGAGTGGATCCCAAGTCCATTGAACTCATGCATTTTAATGGATACTGGGAGCTGATAACTTGCACTGTATTTTAATTCCTAATGCTTTTTTTTTTTTTTTTTTTTTTTTACTATAGGAATATTTTCAACCTAAGCAGTAAAAATTATTTGAGCCAGACTTTGTCTTTTGCCACCTCTCAGCTGATGCATGGTGTGCACTCCATGGAGTGGTTTGTCTGCAGCATTGTACCAGCCAAGCTGGAGCAGACAGCACAGTGTGAACCCTGCAGGTGCTTCACCACTAAACCCCCTGCTGAGCAACAGAGTCATTTGTGGGCTACAGCTGTACTCCGAATTTACAACAGCACGCTCTTCTCCAAGTCGCCTTACAGAATCTAAGCAGAATAAATATATATTTTTAACCATCTGTTCCAATTTCCTGTTGGGGCCTCCTGAGACAGTATGAAGTGGGGTTTCTGTGTATGCTTTCTGAGCTGTCCTTAAATACTCTGAGGCTCAGTTTTTGTTACTTGCAGAGGGGTTTACTTTTAAAGCTTGATGAGTCTGTGGGTTTTCTGGATGTCTGTTTAATTAGATAGGCCTTGGGAAATCTTGTTCAAAAAGAAAAAGTCTTACTGGGGAAGAAAAATATAGTGAATATCCTGAGGGTAGGTAGACAGGAGAAATGGGGAAGGGTGACAATGAAAAAAAAAAAAAAGTCTGTGAGAAGGAGAGAAAGGGGAAGGAAAGATGCAAGGTATTAATGAAACAAACTTTACTGTACTTTGTTCACGTCATTGCAATAAGAGACCTCAGTGTGGCAATTGTATGAAGATTCAGAATATCTTCTGCTGTAACTTTTTTCAACTTTCATCCAACTTTATGAACGTGCTGCAAAGCTATAACAAATCCCTGTCTGGGTTTCTTTAGGATGGCTTATTAAGCTCAGATGAATACATAAGTGTAGCAACATGTAACAGTTATACTTCTCTCTGTGTTTGAGGAAGCTGGTGATATTTTATGACTGTCCATCTACTATTCATCGGTTTCTTTCCTTAAAAATATAATTTTATTGAAACAAGACATAATGCACAATGTCTTAGATATCTGCTTCTCTAGACTCAATTGCATTCAGAATGAAGGACCAACATAAATTTTGCTGGTTGTTCTGTCTCACGGCAGTGTAATCCTACCGTTACTAAAACACTTTTGTACACAATCTGCTCTTCTTATTATGCACATGAGTAGAACTTTTTTCCTTTTTTTATTTTTCCCCCTCTCCAGGACAGTGATTATGTGATTGCCCATTATTTACAGCTTGCGGACACCAAATACGAGCAGCAAGGATGAACCTCATTTTCTCGTTCCTTGCTGTACATTAGTGGGCAAGTGAATGTGCTTAATTATCTGAGCTAATAGAAGCTATGCCAGGTTGTTAGACATGGAAGGCTGCTTAATACCAGTTTTGTCCCCACCAGGGGTCTCCGAAGACCTCGTTGCCTGGATACGCTGAGCCCAGGGTACCTCAATGGGCTCTGGCAGGGTCTGGATGTTTGCAGGGGAACTCTCTGGATCTTTAATTGCTCAGAGAAGTTGGTGATACTCTGTGCTTCCTTTTTCATCCATGCCTTAGGAGATAAGGAGAAGGGTGGCTTTTAATTTTATTTAATTTTATAATTTTTTTAAGTTCCTTTTCCCTCCTTTCTCCCTTATTCTTTCATATCTGTGATGCACTTGTCACTGTTCTGGTGGTTTATGAATACTATTTTAGGATGGATTCATTTATTTCTTTTGTGTGTTAATGTATGCAGTGTATCAAATTAACATGCATCCTATTAAAATCCCTTAAAGTGAAATTGTTTCACTTTTTCTTTGAACTTCATTTGACATGCCAAACACATTTTAAAAAATGCATGAATCTGAATGAATTCTTCCCCCTTGACCAAGTCTGATTTCCTGCTGAAATTTGAACACTGTATACTGGAGCTATCCACACATTCTTTTGACAGCTTGAGTACATTTCCAGATGGTGTGTAATCACCATTCCTTTTTAAATCTGTTTTTATAATGGTGATAATTAAGAATTATTTTCTAGGACTGAATAGTCTGTAAACTCAAATTGAAAATGGTCAAGAAAGTAGTTGGCAACAAAGGGCCGAGCTAAAATTTATTCCAGCATGATAAGATCATGATTGCACCCTACTTTTAAAGAAATGCTATTGTGCTAATTGCTGCACAAGGGAACAAAATAGCTCAGCATTGGATGTTTTCTGTGACAGAAAAGGGACAGAGGTAGTATTTTTCTGGTTTGGTAAATTCTTGATCAGATCAAGCTCACTACCTAGGAAATGCTACTTTCAACAGTAGAGCCTCTGTATATATACATGGTATAGTGCTATACATGTAAAAGTATTTCAAATAACTAAGTTTAATAGTCAGATTCTTCTGAAAATGAAGTACATGACTATAGGCTCAATCCATATGCAAGACGAGTGACTGAACTTTGTTTATCTCATGCTTTCTATGTATTTATGCCAAACATCATATTTATTCAGAATCACAGTTATTAGTTATAGAGCTGCAATTAGCCATTCTATTTAATTGCACACCATTATTTCCATGTACTTACCTAATTAAAGTAGTCAACTTGTATGCATAAAAGTGTAATGCTGTAATGAGAAAATACTGTACTGTGGGATAGCTGTCTTGTTCTTGTCTGAAATCACTGCCATTGTTGGTTTCAGCAGCAAGCCTTGTACCCAATAACATATACTGGTTGATAAGGAAAAAACTTCAGTGATTTAAAATGCTTCACTTCAGTCGCAGATAGTACTGGGGTTGTGCCCGTAGGAGGGAGGTGACTTAAAAACATCTCATTTTTAGTCTAGGTAGTTTAATCATTTCAGCGGGACTAATTCTTTTAGTCCCAGAACTGGTAATTTAACAGGTTGACTTCTGTCCTTTGATATAGCATATTCCCAGTGACCCTTGTAATCATTGTAGTCTTCAAGGTTGTTCAGTTGTAGCATGATTTCTTCTGCTTTTCATAAAATTTAAAAAATCTCATTGGTTGATAATTGCTTCCTAAATATTTGGCTTAAGAATTATCCACTTAAAGTGAGTTGGATACATTGTAATATATCGTGCTGTTTCTGTTCTCTGATTAAACAAACACACAAGTAATATTGATGCATGTAATCTCCTGGTCAAACTGTAACTGCTTCTGCAGTGTTCAAATTGACCGATAAACGCAGGTGAAAACCAGTAAAACTCAGTCATGCAAACTCAAATGTGGTTGAAATGTAGCTCAGCTGAGCTACAAGTGCATTAAGAAATTGAAGAAAAAAGTAATGGGGTTTTTTTCTCTTTTGGTACTGATCATTTGGCTCTAGTAATAGCTCTGGTGTCAAAGGAGGATCTTTGTAATTTGTGTATCCACTCTTGAATGCTTAATTAAGAAATATATGCTTTAGCGATATGTACAGCCCATTTCCTGGAAAAGGCATGAATTGCTGTAAAAGAAATATATTTGATAATTTTACTGGGAAATGGCTCATACATTGATCTGATATACATACACTACTGATCTTTGAGAAGCCTTAGTGGGATTAAAGGGAAAACACATTATTTATAAGACTGTGAAAAATTTCACATCCTCCACTGGAAGAAGAGGGAAGACCTGCGTTGTTTTAAAAAAGTCTAAATCTCTCTTGAGTGAAACTATTAACAGAGAGTCTCTAGAGGGCAAGGGATGAGCATAACTTGTTTGGGTGCCCAGGTTTTGGAATAGTTTTATTAATGATATCCTCTGCACAATTAGTAAATTAGTGGAACTGAACAAAGAGGGTTAAGCTAAAAAAAAAAAAAAGTGTTTGAGGCAATAATGTTGTTCACTAAGTGTACTCATATTTTCTTTCACTAAATTGGAGTTGTATACTTTGCCAATATATGCTCACAGTTACGACAGTTTCTGCAGTAGGATCACAAATGGAATTGGTGGGTCACTCTTGTCTACAAACATGTTTTTTCAGGCTGAATCATGGGAGAGATGTGAGAGGAGAAGGAGGAAGGAGAAAACAAATAGAAAGGGTATGCATTGTCTTCAGCATGGGGTTTCTAGAAATGTTATGTCTGCTGTTAATACTTAAAAAAAAAAATCTGCTACTATTTAAACAGTTATTAAAGCTGGTAAATCATCATAATCAAAACAAGCTAAGAAAACTCATTGTGAACCAAGCAGTGCTTTTGGCATATCCCAAAGTTACTTTTTACTTTTTGTCTTTTTGTAGAATTTATCTGGTGAAACCTATTTTGTTCACTTTCATAATTCTTTGTGGGAGAGTTTCTAGCGTTCTGTTCATTAGACTTCGGTCCACTGTGAAAGGCAAGAACATGGTGTAGAAAAGACACACAAATAGGAGCAAACAGTCTGTACGATGCCTGAAATTCATACATAAGAAAAGAATACCATTTGTCTGCTTAAAAAAATATAATCCCAGTGTAGCCCTGGAATATACAATCAGTTAACATCAAGCTTTGAATTTAACTTAACGGCTGATGAAGTGTGAAGAAGGACTTCTAGTATGAAGGAAAGGCTAACTTCTGTTTCTCAAACTTCCTTTTAAATAGGCTCTGGATGAGTATGCTTTCCGCTTCAAGGAAAATTGACAATTTCAGACATGTTTGCTTAGGTGCACTAGAATACAAGATACATCAAAACTGTATTTTTAAGGGAGCACAGATATTAAATTACCTATCAAAGCTACACTGATCTATTAAATCTTGGACTTTGTAAACATCAGCATTGAAATTGCATAAGCAGGCATAATTTATTCCATTGATGGCTATGTATAAAGAATAACATAATTTGTAAATTACAGTATCATCCATTTTTTTTCCCTCTTTCTAACTCAGTATAATACCCTAAACTACGTCTAAAAGTAAGCGTGTTTATAAAATGTTTTGTTTTCCCAGAAGTTAGTGTGAGTTCAGGAGTGGATGACCTGAGCCTAGTTTTATTAGTAAGGTTGAACTGATAAAGCACAAAGTATTCTTGAACTCTGAAGCACTTTGCAGCTGGAACTATCACAAGATTTCTCTTCTGACATTCAGTTCCATTTTTTTATCATCTTGACCTTGGGCTTTTCAGATTGTGTCTAGTGAATGGTACTGACTCTTTGATTTCATCCTTTCCCCAAGAAGGAAAGAAATAATTTATGAAGTTTTTTTGATATGTGAGCATGTTTTCATTGTCATGCTTAGTGTATGTTACAGTGTCTTCAATCCACCAATGATACTTTCTTGCATTGATAAGTAAATATCGATGATTTGGATGTTCTTAACAGGGCAAATGTGTGTTTATTTCTTTCTCAAGCTGTGGGTAGAAGGTAAATATTGAAATTATATTAAATATCTATTGTACATAGACATGGAGTGTTTTGTGTAATCAAGGCATGGGAAAAATTATGGCATTTATAGTTACATCTGAGGTGGAAGATATGTGTAAATAATGCATTATAGGAATGTTGTCAGTGGTCAGCTTTATTTCTGCACACTTAATTTTCAAGTGTTTACTACTCCCTTAAAGAGGGTAAGATAATATGCCTTCAAAATAAGCTATTGAACATAAAAAACTGCAAAGAAATCTTTGCATTGAAATCTTGAGAAATGTATACATTTGTGTACAATCCTTATCTGATAATCTACAGTGAACCACAGTACAAGTAGCTTGCTTAGAGTTCAAATTGAATAGAATTTCAGGCTTTTACTAAAAACAAAATGCCTGCTATATCATCTAGTCTGACCAATTGGTGTAAAAACTGACACAATTCAGCAGATTTTGTGTTAAAATTCTATCACTAAAATCGAGTCCTGAATAAATTAGTCTGCCTAATCTTGTCTCTGCTTTAGCTGCATGTATGATCTATGGCTGGTATGTTAAAAAAAAAAAAAAAAAAATTGCATTGTCCTCTAAATATTTAGGCCCTGATCCTTAAAAGACCTATGAATGTGCTTAATTTTAGCAAAATGAGGGTCCCAATGGCCCTTTAGTTGTCTAATGAAGTGCTCAAAAGTAAGCAAGCATGCGTAATAATCTTTGTTAGAAACTGGGCGTAAGGAAGTCATAAAAATGGCAGTAATGTCCAAGAGAGTTAAGTGTCTTTTCAAATTGCTATACCAGAAGGGGTAAATTTAGCAGAAAATAAATTACAGTCATGATTAGGGAATGGCTGCAGACTTAATTAGCTTGTTTTTAATGTTGTATATATATCAGAAAACACTTTCAATATCATATTACAAAAGAAAATATGAATCTAGGAAGAAATTAGCTAGTGAATGGGCTTTTTTAGAGTGTTTTTAGAGTTTTAAATCAAGGAGGGACCCATTGCTCATAAATTGTAGGCATATTTGCATAGAACACTTGTGTACGAAAAATGTCATAAAGTACTTGCAAAACTTACACTGAATGCATGATGAATTTTATGGCAATTTGTAAGTAAATCTGTTAATTAGTCTGTGTAGAAATTAATTTAAAACTATAATCTTTAAAGAAATCTAGCATGTGTGTCGGTTTCTCCTCAGTCCTCTATGATTTTCCTAATGGATTAACAGACACTTTGTACTTCCTATGCGGTTCAAATTAAAATATCGTGAATAGACTACAATGGAAATTATTAATAGCTAATCAAGATAATTTATTAGCAATTGTAATTAATTGTGGAAGATTTATATAGGCTATGGGAAGTGTCAAAACAATACCTCTGTTTTTTCCAAAGTGGGGCCTTTGAGACCTCAGGGATAACTCAAGTGATGGCTATTACTCTGCCATGTTTGTATTTACGCATACAATTTATATGCACCAGCCGTAACGGTGGCAGTGGGTCTATAGGCAGACAGTATGTAACGTTGTGCCTGCGACCTGTAGCAGCAGACTGCACCGCCTGTCCTTTCCTACGCTGTGTATGGATGCGTGCTTTCTTTGCAGTAAGGACGGGAAAAACATTTCTGTCATGGTCCTGCTAGCTATGGGAGCAAGTGGGCAGGATCTTCAAGTCTCTTCCTGAAGGCTTTCTTGTCCTATATTCCTCTCTCCACTCAAAGAGGAAAAAACAAACTAACAACAAAACACCTAACCAAAAAATCAACCCCCCCCCCCAAAAAAAAACCCCTCCCAAAACAAATCATGTCTTATCGTTTAAGCATATTCCAAATCAAAGGGCAGATCAAAATAACACTGGTCCTGCTTAACTTGTTGGTACCTGTTGGCAGATGAGGACTGTCCCAGTTTAGCACGGTGAGGAGGAGTCAGCCAGTGAGTCTTCTGCACTGCTGACAGGCTGCATAGAGATCCTTAAACACGGTGACTTTGTGTATGCACCTGGATGGTGGAAGCTCTTTCCATCTGATGCGATGGTGTCCAGCCTGATGAGGTCTGAACCAGCTGTGTGGGCAGTCCTGGTGGTGTGGCACGGCATGGCTCCACCACTGGGCTCTCCCTGCTCTAGGACGAGTCTTCCCTGCACCACGGAGCAGGACGAGGGTTCCCTGCCAGAAATGTCAGTGCTCTACGTGTGTGCTCAGCATTGTGTGAAGCTGCCAAACCAAAGGATGAGGTTGTCTCCCTTCCAGTCCGGGAGGGCAGCGTCTTGACCCTGCTCAAGAACAAAACCATCTGTCTGGAAATACCACCTTCTGGGAGAGCCCTATTTAGTGTTCATAGATGTTTTTAACTTTTACTCAGCTAATTAAATGGCAAGACCAAAACTGCTTAAATTGGGTTATTTTTAGCATTTAAATACCAAGGATGTTACAGTTATGCCACAGACAATCCTTACAACTAAACTGAAATATAAAGTAACTTTTTAGGAACATTCGAACATTTCTTATATGTAGAAGAGAGGATACTGTGGCAATATGGAAAAAAAAAAAAAAGAAGAAATTATTTTAAATATAAATTAATCTATTGCAGGCTGATAAACATTCAAACCACTAGGCTGTGTTTGTTTCTAGCATGCATGTGTTGGTTTTGCGTGGCAAGGTTTTGGTAGCGGGGGGGCTACAGGGGTGGCTTCTGTGAGAAGCTGCTAGAAGCTACCCCTGTGTCTGATAGAGCCAATGCCAGCCGGCTGCAAGACGGACCCGCCGCTGGCCAAGGCCAAGCCCATCAGCGCCTCTGTGATAACATATTTAAGAAAGACAAAAACAGTTAGAGAGAGAGCTTTTGCAGCCAGAGAGAGGAGTGAGAAGATGTAAGAACATCTGCAGACACCAAGGTCAGTGCAGAAGGAGGGGGAGGAGGTGCTTCAGGCGCCGGAGGAAGATTCCCCTGCAGCCCGTGGTGAAGACCATGGTGAAGCAGGCTGTCCCCCTGTAGCCCATGGAGGGAGGATGAGGGGGTGTAGCGATTCCACCTGCAGCCCGTGGAGGACCCCACGCCGGAGCAGGTGGAGACACCTGAAGGAGGCTGTGGCCCCGTGGGAAGCCCGCGCTGGAGCAAGCTCCTGGCAGGACCTGTGGATCCGTGGAGAGAGGAGCCCATGCCAGAGCAGGTTTTCTGACAGGACTTGTGACCCCGTGGGGGACCCACGCTGGAGCAGTTTGCTCCCGAAGGTCTGCACCCCGTGGAGGAGACTCACGTTGGAGAAGGCCGTGAAGGACTGTCTCCCGTGAGAGGGACCCCACGCTGGAGCGGGGGAACAATGAGTCCTCCCCCTGAGGATGAAGAAGCGGCAGAAACACCGCGTGATGAACTGACCGTAACCCCCACTCCCCGTCCCCCTGTGCCGCTGGGGGGGGGGCGGAGGTTGAAGCCGGGAGTGAAGTTGAGCCCGGGAAGATGGGAGGGGTGGGGGGAGGTGTTTTAAGATTTTGGTTTTATTTCTCATTCCTCTGCTCTGTTTTGCTTAGTAATAAATAAGATGAATTCCCTCTCTAAGTTCGGTCTGGTTTGCTCGTGATGATAATTAGAGAATGATCTCTCCCTGTCCTTATCTCGACCCGTAAGTTTTACCTTTTCTCCCCTGTCTAATGAAAGAGGGGAGTGATAGAGCGGCTCTGGTGGGCACCTGGCCCTCAGCCAGGGTCAACCCACCACAGTCTTTTTTGTGGCGCCCAACGTGGGGCACGAGAAAATCGAGATAAGGATAGTAATTGGAAGAGGTAACGGGCAAAACATTGACTGAACGTAACTTGAGAGTGATATAGTGGTGAAGGGACTAGAGGTAGATTTTGTGTGTAGATTGTCCACTCTGGTGTTGTGATAGTGTTGTTTTGATTTTGGTGTGGGGAATTCTTTTTTTTTCTTTTTCTTTGTTGATGTGATTAGTGTTTGTGAAGTTTTGTGTTGAATGTATATTTTAATGGTAATTCTTAAATATGTGATTCACAGAGGCGAGGGGTGGAATGTGTTGGTTTTGCGTGGCAAGGTTTTGGTAGCGGGGGGGCTACAGGGGTGGCTTCTGTGAGAAGCTGCTAGAAGCTACCCCTGTGTCTGATAGAGCCAATGCCAGCCGGCTGCAAGACGGACCCGCCGCTGGCCAAGGCCAAGCCAATCAGCGCCTCTGTGATAACATATTTAAGAAAGACAAAAACAGTTAGAGAGCGCTTTTGCAGCCAGAGAGAGGAGTGAGAAGATGTAAGAACATCTGCAGACACCAAGGTCAGTGCAGAAGGAGGGGGAGGAGGTGCTCCAGGCGCCGGAGCAAGATTCCCCTGCAGCCCGTGGTGAAGACCATGGTGAAGCAGGCTGTCCCCCTGCAGCCCATGGAGGGAGGATGAGGGGGTGTAGCGATTCCACCTGCAGCCCGTGGAGGACCCCACGCCGGAGCAGGTGGAGACACCTGAAGGAGGCTGTGGCCCCGTGGGAAGCCCGCGCTGGAGCAAGCTCCTGGCAGGACCTGTGGATCCGTGGAGAGAGGAGCCCACGCCAGAGCAGGTTTGCTGGCAGGACTTGTGACCCCGTGGGGGACCCACGCTGGAGCAGTTTGCTCCCGAAGGTCTGCACCCCGTGGAGGAGACTCACGTTGGAGAAGGCCGTGAAGGACTGTCTCCCGTGAGAGGGACCCCACGCTGGAGCGGGGGAACAATGAGTCCTCCCCCTGAGGATGAAGAAGCGGCAGAAACACCGCGTGATGAACTGACCGTAACCCCCACTCCCCGTCCCCCTGTGCCGCTGGGGGGGGCGGAGGTTGAAGCCGGGAGTGAAGTTGAGCCCGGGAAGATGGGAGGGGTGGGGGGAGGTGTTTTAAGATTTTGGTTTTATTTCTCATTCCTCTGCTCTGTTTTGCTTAGTAATAAATAAGATGAATTCCCTCTCTAAGTTCGGTCTGGTTTGCTCGTGATGATAATTAGAGAATGATCTCTCCCTGTCCTTATCTCGACCCGTAAGTTTTACCTTTTCTCCCCTGTCTAATGAAAGAGGGGAGTGATAGAGCGGCTCTGGTGGGCACCTGGCCCTCAGCCAGGGTCAACCCACCACAATGCAGTTGCTATAAAGAAAAGGTGGCTCAGCATCTCAGCTATCTATTTTTATACCTTAACTTGCATTTTCTTCTAGTATTATCCAAGTTTTGAATTTCATAGAGCTTTTCCCATGAAAAAGACTTGAACAATTGTGTCATTGTTCTTTAGTAAATTTAAGAGATATCTTCTATTCAGAGCCAAACCCAGCTGATGGCTATTTAAATCAGCTTCAATATACAGTGCTTCATTTACAGTTCTAATTTAAAATTGTTCTAAGTGTTGAGTCTATTTGATGAATGGAGTCATGCAATGGTTTCTACCCCCCCAATCTTCTCAAAATGTAGGTAAAACAAATGCAGACTATACATCATTTAATATTTCAGTTCATATAGCAGTAAAACAGTAAATAATTTAATTTCTGTATGCATTTATCTATTCTAGTTTTCGTCCTAGTTAGTGTTCTTGTCTTCTACTTATCTAATTATCTATTCTGGGCAGGTGCTCTGCAAGTCATGAACATGCATACCATCTGCATAGGCCTTCATTTCCAAGAGCAAACTACTCCCAAGACTAGCTCTGATCAATTGATGGATTGATAATTGGTTTGCTGATCTGTGCCTCTAAAATGTATGTTGCCAGGATTCTTTTTGTAGTTTCTTCCCCTAATAAAGGCAAAGGTTATAATGTAGACCATATACAAATATTACTCTATTTGCCTGTAACATACTTGTTAGTGTTGCAGCTGTTCACCTTCCTGCTTGAACTTTAGAACAGCCTCAATAGTACCAATAAATCAGACTTCTTCAATTTGGAGTGACTTAAGTTAGGAAATGGAGTGATAGTGACTGATTTAGATAACTTCTCTCATCTTAAATGTCAGGTGATAGGAGTAAGGAGAAGACACTGGAGGATTATAGGAATTTAGTTAATATTGTCTAATTATGCACATAACTTGGGAGTGGCTGCAAAGTTTTGTTGAGCTCTATTCCCAGCTCCTCTGACTAATTGTAGCAGTATCCTAGCCTGGAGAGTTTACCACAATGCAAATAGTGATCCTATTAATTCAGAGTTCATCGAAGTGTTAACTTGATAACAGGGCTCCTTTAAACACAGTTGACAAAAGCAACAAATTCTGTAAAGGAAAATGCTGCAAAACTAGAGAGAAACATGCCTCTCTCCCTTTTCACATACAAAACAAAATTGTGCTGTAATTTCTTATAAGGGGTGGGGTGGGTGCATACATGCAGACACACACACATATGTATTGCTAGTGAAGTTAAGGACAATTTTTATATGCACATATATTAATCATATTTTACTAAGATTATCTCTAAACACTTAAGAAAAATGTATCTAGAATGAGGATTTTGCAAATTGCTTCTCAAGCGGGCATGTGGAACTTTTCAGATAGCCTCTGATTAATTCTGTTATCACCTGGAGTTTTATTGGGTTTGTGTCCTTTACATGTTTTTCTTTGTTTACCTTAGCATTTTAAAATTTTTCTTTTTCCTTAGCATTTTGTGTATTTTTATTGCATGTATAACGTTTAGTGACTAAAGCTAGGAGTCAGAGCAGAAAAAAACAGCTGTGGGTCTCTAGTGAATTTTACAAAAAATTTACTGGGAAATAGTTCTCAGTGTCACAAATAGTGATCTCTTTTGACATCACTAAAATTTGTATGAAGTGCATGTTTTGGTGCAATATTTGTATCTTAAGTAATTACTACAGATAGTTGGTGTGGGTGGTGGGTTTTTTTGGGTTTTTGTTGGCTTTTTTTTTTCCTCCTCTTTTAGCTTCAATCGGCAGACATTTTACATTTCCATATAGCATGCTAACTGCTGGGGCTGATTAACGTGAAATTTGGCTCGCATCAATGAGCCAGATGAAAAAGGACACAAAGTAAGTTTTATTTCTTATATTACAGTTATAATAATTTTCTACTATAGATGTTCAGATGCTCTTTAACTTGAGAAAATCAGTAACCATCAGTATATGAGTTTAACAGCGGTCAATTCCATTTAATGACAATCTTGTTTTGAGTTAATGTTTTTAACAAAAAACAAGATCATTTTGTCGACATGGAGTTGATACATGATGTTTTGAATCAAAACCCAAGTTCCTACATGTTCAGAGATAATTAGGACACTGGCCTGGGATGTAGAAAGTAAAGATCTGAGTCCTGCTTGACTGAGCCAAAATAGTGGGTTTGATATAGGTTCCTCTGAATTATTCATAGACACTGGATCTTGAGTCTCTTGCAGGCCAGACCAGTCCTTTAACCTGCAGGCTAGGCAAGCCTTTCTTTTCTTCTGATTCTTAAACCTTATTATAAAGCACATTGGTCTCAGTAAATGACAAACGTTGGAATGTTTTTGACTAGTTAGAATGGCTGCTTTCAAAATAGCATGTGTAGGTGTTTTCATAGGTTTCACAGTACCTAAATGGCCCTTGTGTGAGATCACCTTCTGAGCTTAGAGTAACCATTTGAACTGTTTAAGAGCCTCTGAGGGAAACATATAACTTTACTAGAACTGGCTGATATGCAGATCAACCTACAGTCTCTGTCCCAAAGAATAGGCATGTGGATTCGCAGTATGGCTTTCCTTGATAGATGCCTGAATCAGAGGAGATTTCTTTAGACGTTAGACCCATATTCCATGTGATAGCATTTATTAGATTGTGTACAGTTTCTCTCATTCTTACAGAGTTATCTAAGGGGTGATGCGCATATGGAATATCTATAATGGACTGAGCTGGAATCCACATGGTATCTGCTGCACAAAAAAAATTACAGCCCTTGTAGAAACATAACTTCTAGTTTTGGTGCCAACTGAAGTCTCTATTGAGAGATTAGTTGGCTTTAATTTTAGGGGCTAAGCTTAGGAGTTCATTAATTGGCAAGGAGCTGTATAAGGCTGGTCACTAAAAAGAAACTTTCTATTGTAGAAAATTAATGAAGGAGAAGTTATATTGCCCTGTCTTTTAATAAGTGAAATAGTCTTAGATAAATGCCTCTGTTATAATTTTCTTGATATCAGGAAAGTCAGACTGCATTTGTTTTAAGATAAGTCCACATGTAATGTTAGTGATTATTATTTATGCGTGCATGCATCTTTCATGCAAGAAGCCGTGCAATTCAGCAACTTCCATTTAATTAGTGATTGAAGTCCTTCCTAGAAGTGCTCTAAATAATTTTGGGTTTGATGTTGCTACAGGATGGATTATGTAGTTAGCAATGTTGCTGATCTGTATTCAGCTCCTATTATTTAGGTGCTTTCGTTCATAAAAGACTGACGTAAAGAGACAAAACCTCAGAGACAAAGATCACAGAGATGTTCAGAAAGGGCCCACTTCTGGTAGTTATCAAACTGGTACCAGAGAGAAAAGACTTAATTTTCCATGGGACTGGGAACAATCAGGAACTCAGTGTTTGCTTTGCACCCAGGTGCTGGTGGGTCCCAAAGCACCATGGTAGCTAGCATAATTAACCTGTGGATAATAAGGGAGGGGGTAGGAGTGAAGAACACAGAATATTAATTCTGCTGCAATTTGTATGGATTCTAGCGTGCATTTCATTGTGGGAAGGGGGGAAATCAGCTTTCACTTTTAAAAATTTGTCATGACCAAATTTTAAAGGAAAAATTTATTTTTACCACTGTGTTACCAGCAATAACATAAGCAACTGCAAAATGAAAAAAGTAGCCATAATGGAGATGTAAATCTCTCTAGACATAACAAAAGCACTTTTTCCTATGAATTTGTGCATGAATAGTTTCCAGCCTGAGAATTGTTCAGTGAAGAAACTCCCAGGTAATTTTCAAATGTTGAAGACAGCAGAATGTCATGATCTTGTCATTGCTGAAGGCCTTCAGCAGATGTTGTCCATCCCATATCGTGTCTGTGTCTCGTCCCCCCCAGCCCCCTCCCTGATTACAGCAGTACTGGATTAAGCAATTAGGAAAACAACCCCCAAAATATGCATTCAATAATCAGTTTCAGATTATTCACTCAGATCTAATAAAAGTCAACCTTCTCATGTCAGTCTCTGCTTACGGACAAATAGCTCTCCCTGTGAATCAGCAATGTATGACTGTGAACTTAATGGCCAGTGAATACAAATACTATGAAGATGACCATGCTGTAATGATTCCACCTACACTGAAAAATAAATTGATTTATGAAGAGGAATAAATTGGCTTAACAGCAGATATGGCACGAAGAGTAAACTGGCATTGTTACTTTCCATTATTCATTTGAAATTACTGATGCAATTAAATATCGCTTACTTCCCCTCCCCTGCCAGAAAACACTGTATAAGAAATAAAAATAATCATAGTCTGGCAAATGAGCTGAAAGTTCTTCCCTCATTATGCTCTCAGCATTATTTGGATCACAATGCATGTTTGCCACTTAAACACAGTGTTCAATTTCATATGCCTGCTGATTAATGCTGTCTTTTGTATGCTAGGTACTTATATACACATGCCACTCACTCGTCCACATCCTGTCATTTATTTAAAATGCGTTTTAATTTTAGGAAGACCTTATTGTATGAAAACTATGAAACATTGTCCACCTAACAGAATTATGTGATTTATTTTTCTCTTAGAGGAGAATCACTTTGTACAATTTATCAGTTCCAAAAGAGATAAAACAATTTGGAATAATTTTCCCCATAGAAATGTCTAAGGTGTTGAGCTCCAAATAGCAGGAACAGTTGGCTAATAAAGCAAGCTGAAGTTCAAGTACCTCTATGCCCTATCCCAATGTTTTAATTTCACCTCACTGAAGCCAACTAATTTTATTTTCACAGAACGTGTTATACGGCAAGCACTTTGCTCATTACCCATGTGACTTTAATACGGCAGAATACTCTATCTGAGCTAAAACTAGCCAATGCCCATATAACTGCTGACTAAATTAATCCTTAAAGGAAGGCAGCCGTGATATGTATCAGAAATTGAGTCATTTGTAATTTATGTAACTATAGAAAAGGAGGACCAGTATTTCTGCACTATTAACAGTTGTAGGTTTGCTTATTGTATTGGGTTTGCATGGGAAGGTTTTGGTAGCAGGGAGGCTGCAGGGGTGGCTTCTGTGAGAAGCTGCTAGAAGCTTCCCCCATGTCCGATAAAGCCAATGACAGCCGGCTCCAAGACAGACCCATCGCTGGCCAAGGCCAAGCCCATCAGTGATGGTGGTAGCACCTCTGGGATAATGTAGTTAAGATTGGGGCGGGGAGGGAAACAGGATGGAACACACTAGGAGCAACAGCAGCCAGAGAGAGGAGTGAGAATATGTGAGAGAACAACTCTGCAGACACCAAGGTCAGTGAAGAAGGAGGAGGAGGAGGTGCTCCAGGCTCTGGAGCAGAGATTTCCCTGCAACCCATGGAGAAGACCATGGTGAGGCAGGCTGTCCCCCTGCAGCCCATGGAGGATGATGGTGGAGCAGAGATTCCACCTGCAGCCTGTGTAGGACCCCATGCTGGAGCAGGTGGATGCCCAAATGAGACTGTGACCTGTGGCTCTGAAGAGAGGAGCCCATGCTGGAGCAGGTTTGCTGGCAGGACTTGTGACCCTGTGCAAGGCACCAATGCTGGAGCAGTTGGTGAAGAACTGCAGCCCCTGGGAAGGACTCATGTTGGAGAAGTTGGTGGAGGACTGTCTCCTGTGGGAGGGACCCCATGCTGGAGCAGGGGAAGAGTATGAGGAGTCCTCCCCCTGAGGAGGAAGGAGAGGCAGAGACGACATGTGATGAACTGACCACAACCCCCATTCTCCATCCCCCTGTGCTGCTCAGGAAAAGGAGGTAGAAAATTTGGGATAAGGTGTTTTTAAGATTTGGGTTTACTTCTCGTTACTCTAGTCTCACTTTACTGGTAATAAACTAAACTAGTTTCCCTGAGTCGAGTCTGTTTTGCCTGTGATGGTAATTGGTGAGGGATCTCTCCCTGTCCTTATCTCGACCCACAAGCTTTTTGTTGTACCTTTTCTCCCCTGTCTGGTGAAGGAGGGCAGTGATAGAGCGGCTCTGGTGGGCACCTGGCATCCAGCTAGGGTCAACCCACCACACTTATTTAAACTATTTTTTATTTTTATGAGGTAAACATACTAACCTAAACTTTTTTAACCTCTTTTTTTCTCTTTATTACTGCAATCCATTCTTCCTAATTGAGAATCACTTTCTGCTCTGCTATGTAAACACATATCTTTGATTTTAATTTACTTCAGTGAAATAAAAATTATGTTAAAATGATGCCCTTCTTTATAGGATTGAGAGGAGGGGGAATTTAAAACTTTTTTTTCCCCTAACATGACAATAAAACTCCAATCTGAATCTTCACCTCCAGAGAGGTGAAGCAGGTCTCTGCATAGTGGTGCCTGTGCCCAGTTTACCTTCAGTTTAATGTCATGCAGTAGAGCAAAGTGTTACTGAATTTGTGCACTGGGATTTTCTGCAGCCTGTGCAGGACTGAATTTCATGCTGGCCCCTGGATTACAGCACTGAGATGTGAACCGGCAGCAAGGGCAGGGCAGGATGCAGTGGGGGACAGGGGGAGGAGGACCATTGTGTGTGCATGTGTCTATGTGTCCCTCTGGGATCCTCCGGGCACAAAGGGGCTGAATGCTAGCAGCTCCACCCTGTCCTGCTGTGTACCACAGCCCACGGATGGCCTCTGGAGGGTCTTGGAGTTTCTAGGTGTTGGAGTAATTCCTTTACTTCATCATACAGGAAACACCAGTAGGTAGAGGCAAACAGCTCTCTCATAACAAGTATAGAGTCTTTAGTCGATCCTCATGGGAAGTTCTTTCAGTGAAGGTGTCTTAAATGCATAAATTTGTGGAGTATCTCTTGCTCAAAATATATAAAGTGTATCTTGGAATTATAGTATATGTCATATGACATGTGATTTCTTCTCAAATGAATGAAGATACATGCTCATATTTTTGCCTACATAGCTATGCATACTCACCTATAACTTTCATCAAGGAGTTCTTTAAACTTCACACCATTTGAAATACCTTGAAGATGCTATTGAAATATTCTTATTTACACCTGCTATTAAGTTCACTTTTACTTTTAGTGAATTAACATGTTATCAAACCAGGATGACAGTGTTTTTCATCCTTTCTTGCTTCTGTTTATATTTCAGCTGTTTACCTTTCTGTGGGTTACTTTTGCACACCTTTTGGTTATTTAAAAAAAAAAAAAAAGGAAAAAAAAAAGATGGCAGAACTGTTATTTGTAGCAAAAGTGTAAGTATGGAAGGGAAAAAGTGATCCTTTGATCTCTATAATTTGACCAAAGGGAATAATTCCAGAACTTTTTTCTTCATTTAACCACTGGATTAGCATTTTCTGTATTTTGTTATATTAAAAGTGTTAATGTACAAGTCTGATCATCCATCATCTAGGAGAATGAACAAATTTGAACAATTTTAGAAAACATTTTCTGCCAGGATGTTCAGGATCTGGAGCGCCTATTTAAGATTCTAACAAGCCTGTTCTAAAAAAGTGAAAGGAGTACAGCCTACAGCTACATAAGAGGTGCAAGTAGAGGCAGGAAAGAGGTTCTTGAGTAAAGAGCTGTATGTGCAACTGAATAGGAAATTAGATTAAGAATCAGATTTCAAACAACCTGAAGAACAATTATATAAAAACAGCCTTTCTCATAGAGAACATATAAGCAAGAAATCTTAACTGAATTTATGTTTAATTTTATAGGTGTAATGGATGTGTGAATGTGCCATATGATATATTCAATCACAAAACTCCGATGGCAGGATTTTCCTTCTAGTCAAATGCTGATTCACTTACACCCCATTTCCAGCAAAGCAGGTTTTAGAAACTTATTTTTCCTTTTTTGAGCCTTGCTCTTCTAGGTGTAATCCTATATCTATCACTCCTTAGATAACTTTTCTTTAGAAAAATAAGAAAGCAAGGTAACTTTCTTGAAAATTCTATATATCTGATAGGGAAATGTAAAAAAAAAAAAAAAAAAAGCCAAATGTTTTCTTACATTGTTTCAATTCTTATATTTTACGTCCTCTATGTGACATCTTATAGATATGTTAGCTTTTTAAACAGTGCTGTTTGTAAAAACTTCCTATCTGTACTTGGGTTTTTTTAATATACATTCATCGACCTACTCTGTTCTTCTTTGTAATAGATGTAGAAGGAGATTATTTGTCATTTCCATCTAATGAGACTTATCTAACTGTTTATTGACTGTAATTTGCTATATTTTGTGTTTTAAAACAGATGAGAATGAAAAATAAATGAGCACCACTGTCATGAAGTTCTTTTTATTTATTATCAGTTTTTATTGATGCCAAATCCTACGGTAATCCAAAGCTTGGTCAAGAGCAATATATAACATACTTGTGGATGTGTTTCCATGACAGCATACTGTAATAATGAATACAACAGTTATGGTTAATATTTTATATCAAGAGACTGTGATTGTCTCTTGCCTAGCATTCTTGCTACAGTAACCCTGCATTGGGAGATGGAGGAGGGAGCAGGAGCGTACTTCATTCGTATTCATATTGGAAATTCACAGAGATTTTGTTTGTATTCCTTTCCAAATGGTTATGCTTTAATTAAATAGAAGACGACACTCTAAAGGATCTGGAGATCAAAATAATCTGACGGAGCCAACAGTAGGTTTTATTATACTTCCCTTCTACAACTAAATGATTTGTCGGGTAGGTCATCTTAATTTTGTATATTTTGAAGATAGCATATGAATACCTCAATGAAATTTGAGGAGAAGTATTTCATTAAGTAATTAATTTAAAAAATAAAATTGAATTATCATACTGATTTGGGGAGCGTACTAGTTTGTGCCCTCATGAATTAGCATGGCTTACTTTCAGACTCACACTGTTTTACGTTGAGCTAATTTGAGTATTTAGTACAGTTAATAGAAGTCAATAGCAGAATTCTGGCAAGACTTAGAAGACTTCAAGTTCATATAAGATCCCTTTAGAAAAGGATTCAAATTCATCTACATCCACACCTGGCAGACTTGAGTCGTAGGAAGAACTTGGAACACCATTCTGCCCTTCCTAATTCTGAACATGTTAGTTTTTCTTACTGATCACCTTAACCAGAGTTAGTGTAACTTCTATTCATACTTATATTTTTCTGCCTCTGATCTTTCCTCTTGTCTCTGAGCCCCATGATTGCCTCCAAGACCTGACTTTTTCTAGCAAAAAGCTTTGTGTAGGTACAGTATATTCCTAAAATGCAATATTAATTTACTTAAGTGCAGAACTCTAAATTCTGTATAATTCCAAATTCACAATTATAAAATTTGCCAAGTCTCCTGTAATTAATTTGGAGCACTCTTACTGAAAAAAAAAAGGTTAAGTTTTAAATTACATATTATTTAATATTAAGATGACTGAGAGAAGCCTGATAACAGTTCAGAATTTCCTCTCAAGGCGAAGTTGTACAACGGTTTATGTTAACTTACTCTTTTAACAAACTGCCTTAGAACTATCCTTCTGTTTAATGCAGCCTGAAGATTACAAAATCCCCAGATGTCAACTCCTTGATTACAAGGAAGCAATTAGTAATAGAATCTAAACTTATATTCCTCAAGATGAAGAAATAAAACCCCTATGAGAGTAATTTCTGTGGGCTGCATTTCAGAAGAAAGTACACTTTGAACAACAAAAACCTCTACTGTGAAAAAGTAGTTTAATATCATTAAAGTTAGATAGTGTTGCTATACTTTACAATAAATAAATTAATAAAGCTGTGGTTTTATTGATTAAAACCACTTCTAAACAAGAATATATTTTGACAATCTAATTAATGAAATTTAAAATGAAAATATTTTGGATTTTTAGCTGTTTGAAAAGGTAAACAAAACATTTAAGGTATCTGTCTCAAGACTAGGTTATCTTAAGACAACATATTGTCTTGAGATATTTTTGCAACTTAATTGTCAGCTTCCATAGATACAAAGGTTAAAATTTAAAGACTAGAACTCTCCTGTGAAAAATCTGTCTTGCTGAAATTAATTCAATTTATTATTTCACAAAATGTCATTAAAACTTTGAGTTTGGAATTAAATATGCTATCATTATCAGGAAAAATAAACAAGAAACAATACCTTTGACCCTACTGATACTAATCTTCCTTTTATCAAAAATGTGTGGAAACTATGAATTAATAGATGCTATAAGTATGCTATGGAAATGAACTATTTTATGGACAGCTTTATTTTCTTTTTGGTAAAATGGTAGTTGATCCATTGAACTGTATAAATAAGATTTAAACTTGATTAAATCCTTCTTATTAAAGGGTTACTGTTTTCTTAACCCCTTATAAACTCCAAATGGATTCCTTTAATGTCTTCTCTCTTTAGCGATACCCTCAGACAAGATACTGTGCAACACACTATAATTTTGATATGGCAAGCACATGTTTCCCTGAGTGTTGCTTCAGGTCCTAAGTATGATATCTTCCACTTATTTTAAGCAGTTTTTGATTAGATGCAATGTCTTCATTGCAACTCGCACAAGAACCATATGTGAGAAAAAAACATTTGGAAATGCATTTCTGAAACAAAAGATAATAAAACTAAAAAATTATGTTTTTAGAGTTCCTAAAGTAAAGGAGAAGAAAGATTAAAGACAGGACAAAAATATTCTGGACATGACAGATGAAAAGAAACTAGACTAAACAGCTTTTTGGAGTTCTCAGTATCTACTTTACCATCATTCAGTTGAAATATATAAGGTTTGTTTAAAAAGCATTCATTAGCTCAGCTGCCCATATTCCATCTTTTATCAAAGGAGTTGTATCCAGCAGAGAAGTGGGACTATACGTTAATGAATGTATAGATCCTTCAATAAGTCCAACAACCCCAACGGTCCTTTAAATTACATTAACAAATTAGTAATCTACGGCTGAATTAAGCGGCCTTACAGAGAGTTTTTATTGGGGAAAAAATAGAATGGAGAATGGCTAAGGAACATCAACCTGGGCTTCATCTCAGTATCTGAAGTTTGTTCCTCTGCCACCTCTGGCAGTAAAATGACATCCTGGTCTTCAACAGCTGTCTTGTCATTACCATTTTAATTCAAAACATGACTACTTTTGAGAGTCATCTCCCAATCTTTTCTGCTTACTGTGCTTTGGTTCTCATCATGGATCAGCCTTGAAGTATGCAGTTTTGGGTGAAACTAAATTGAAGCCTCTGCTCCAGAATGTAGGTCATGCTCCCTGACTGCTATTGCACCTTGCATCCAGAGAATCAGACCAGAACTACTCTGAAGAAAATCCTCACAAACATGTAAGCTTTGGCTATCTAGTTGGCTGCACCAAAGAGTTTTTTAACATTAATAAAATCAAGGGACAGGATTTTATTGCTTTTAGTGGAAAACTGTTTGATTACACCTTAACTTGATGTTTGGTATCTGGAAGCATCATAATCTAGTCCATTAAACCTTCTGGAAGACACCTTATTTAAATCAATATTTATAGTTTGGAATAATAATAATAATGTTTTGCCCACTCTTCCCTGGATAAATAGGTTTTTGGGACTTAATTTCTGTAAACATAAATAAATTGAAAATGAAAAACCTGAAAATATTAATCTAAAATATTTAAGACCAGGCCAAGATATGATGTACCTTGAGTTGAATTAGGAAAAAAAAAATAGAAAAATATTTTTTTATTATCACTGTTACTAAAATGGTGAAGAATGGATTACCCTGATAAGAAAGAAATCTGCAAGAAAATACCAATGTTCAGCTCATTTTCCTATTGCTGCTAAGACTCCAGTTTATTAAGAAGAGATTGTGTCCAAGACAGTGATTTATGGTGCACCTCTACCCCTCTCCACTCCTGCTTGTATACTGGATGGTCTTAAAAAAATCTCCAAACTTTCTACCTCTAAACAGTTTACTTCATTTTTAAACTTACACTATCACAACTATAACAACACTTAATAATTATTAGATATTCACTGTGTGGTTTTCTGTTGTTGTGTGCTTGTGATAGCTTTAAATTTAGCAACAGAATTTAAATTTAGCAACAGAATTAATTTCATGACTATAAAGTAGCTTTTGTGTAAATAATACGCTGTTGGGATCTTTGGGCTCCATCACCTAATTATTCACTTCCTATTTTGTGTTTGCTATTATGCAGATACAGTAACTGTGTGGTTTGTTGAGGTCTTCTTTCCAGTAGTTTAAGGGTAATAATTGAAGCATTGCACTGTTTACTTGTCCACATAGAGCTGTAGACAGATTATGCATCCTGAAGCTGTGGCCTTTTGGTAATGTAGCTTTTTTTTTTTTTTTTTTTTTTTTTTTTGTGATGATGATGATAAATACTTAGTGACTTGCTGGTTTTTTGATTTTCTACAACTTTTTATCTACTGTGTGGCATTTTACTAGTTCTTTTTTGTAGAGGATTACTCTATCTCAAGGTCATGTACTTTGAATGGAACAAAAACCAGTCAATTGAGTATGTCTGGACTGTAGTAAGAGTTGACATTACAGCAGGTGTAGACAAACCTGAGGAAGCGTTGCTCTAAGTAGCTCAGGTAAGCTTATTTGTTCATATTGAATACTGAAAGTACGCATCACTGCAGTTCTATAATTTTGCCACTTCTCTTTCTGGTCTTCAAGTGGTGTCATAAGGGAAGTAAAATGTAAGCCTAAGGAAAGGCTCAAGGAGCACCTTTCCCATGAAGCCCACCAGAAATTCACCCCAAGCTGAGTGGTGCTTTTAGCTCAGCGGTGCAGGCCTGAGGGGAGAAGCACCATCTTTACTTCTCTCAGCAGCCCTGGCTAAATTCTGGAGAGACAGTGGCACTTTCTCATAACCACAAACCAAAAATGCACTCTCAGGATTGTTTTCTGATATCAGGGAAGATGATTAAAGCATAGTTCTTGAAAGGAGGGGACTGGAAAAATCTTTTCAGCTCCTTTAAAGCTTAGTCTAGCTGAATTTACACCTACATGTATGAAAATCACACTTCCAGCTACATTATAACACATCCACTTAAGTTTTTGTTTTGCTGAGTGATGGGTTGCTTAACAGTAGTTGACCACTACTCCCTGCTCTTTCAGATTGTCTTGCACAGACCATCCAGTTCTTGCTCCATGTGCTTCTCTTGTGCAATCTGGCAAGAGAGATCAAGCCTGAGGGCAGAGAGGGGGTAAAAAGCAAGCTTACAACCCTGGACTTTGGGAGAGCAGAATATGGACTCTTCAAAGATCTACTCAGAGCAGATCCAAGAAAGCTGGTTAGTATTCAAGGACCACCTTCTCCAAGCTCAAAAGAATTCTATTGCAAAGAATAATAAGTCAGGCAAAAATGCTAGGAGGCCTGCGTGGATGAACAAGGAGCTTCTGGCCAAGCTCAAAGACAAAAAGGAAAAATACAGAGGGTGGAAGTAAGGGTAGGTAATGTGGGAAAAATACAGAAACATTGTCTGAGCGTCCAGGGATGAAGTTAGGAAACTAAAGCCCAGATGGAATTAAAACTGGTTAGATACATCAAAGACAACAAGACTTACATAGGTGATAAAAAGAAGACTAGGGAAAATGTGGGCCCATTATTCAACAAGACAGGAGATCTGGGTACACAGGACATGGAGAAGGCAGAAGTACTGAAAGCTGGTTTTGTTTCAGTCTTTACGAGCAAGACTGGTCTTCAGGAATCCCAGGTCCTAGAGACCAAGGGAAAAGACTGGAGCAAGAAAGGAAGAGGATCAGATCAGGGAATACTTAAGCAACGTGGACACACATAAGCCCATGGGCCCTGATGGAATTCACTCACAAGTGTTGAGAGAATTGGCTGATGTCATCATGAGGCTACTCTCAATAATCTTTGATTGATCATGGTGACTGGAAGAAAGCAAATGTCACTCTTGTCTTCAGGAAGGGCAAGAAGGACGACCCAGGGAACTACAGGTTGGTCAGCATCAACTCGATCCCTGGGAAGGTGATGGAACAGCTAATCCTGGAAACCATCTCCAGGCATATAAAGAACAAGGTAGTAGGGAGTAGTCAGCATGCCTTCACCAAGGGGAAATTGTGCTTGACCTACTTGATAAACTTCTAAATTAAATGACTGGCTTAGTAGATGACCTCCAGTGGTCCCTTCCAATGTCAACCATTCTGTGAAGCCATTGCACAGCCTTGCTGAATCTTGTAACTGTAGATTAAACATTATTTTTTAGTGTAGAAGTCAGCTTGAAGAAACTTGTTCCTAATGAAAGCAACTGTGCACAAGTAGAGTTTAGGGAGAAGCAAGGACAGGGCTTTTTTTGTAGGAATTTCCCTGGCGAAGGTCTTGCCATACTTGCAGTTGTTTTCTTTAAGAATGACTAGGTGTATTTATAGAAGTGTGTGATGGAAGCAGCAGAAGAAATTGGCTCCCTTTTAGTTAGGGTAAGGGACTGAGGTTTTAAGGGGAATTGAATGAAAATTCTTGCAGATGCTCAGGTTCCAAGACCAAAGAACTTGGCCAAATCAAGGCAAAAAAACAGTATAACAGAGAGAGACACTGCAATTACTGACTCCCATAAATAAGAGTGATTGAACCTGAATTATTTTTGTTGAAGCTTGTCTTGTATCATCAAGATTTGATTTTGCCCAGATCAAATATAGTTAATGTTTATGGAAGAATTCAGAAATTTATTAATTTTTTGGTTTAGAAATTTTCAATTTTGATGATGTGTCATCAGATAGAACAGAAAATGTTGATGTTTACATCAGAAACTGCCAATTTGCCTGTAAATGAACGTTGAATGAAAATGAGTATTTCCTTGCTACTACCTATCCACTTCTATATCGCAAAATTGAATAAAATGGCACAGTTAAAATGAGACCTTGAAAACTTTGTAACAACTTTTTATCTTACCACTTTGACAGAAGATAATGAGTTACAGAGGATATTTCATTTAATAACTTTGAATACATGGAAATATACAAATATACTTCTCTACTATCATAAAAAATCCCCAAACTGTGAAAAGGTGCTTTATGGGTAAGGTAAAATTGCACTTTTTATGAATGCTGGAGATGAAATGTTAAAGACAGACTGGAAACAACTGAATATTCTTTCATGTTACTTTCTTGCATATGTATTGAAAATTAAGGTAGTCAAAGTTAGAAGAATCTAATTCTACATGCACTCAAAATTATGATAGTATTCAATGAAAGATAGGTTACATTAAAGAGGATGTAATTCCTTAGGCATAAATGTAACTACTATACAAAACCTTACGACAAGAAAACTCTCTTCTGGAAGCAACAAAAGGTTTACAAAAATTACAAAATTGTTGTGGGTTGCTTATATGGGGTATAGCATGAGTGCATTTTCCCATGTCTTCTATTAGTTCTGATTCTCTGTCACCACAGCCTGCTTTCTTTCACATCTTTGAAATATATGTAATTCATTTGTCCATTCCAGAATAGCACTGTATTTTTTTTTTCTTTTGTGACCACATAACACATTGCAGAAATCTGCTAAATATAGACTGTTAAAGTTGATAGCAAAATCTCAGTTGATAGTTACATCAAGCTTTTTATCAATCAGTTCTGTGGGGTTTTTTTATTAAATATTGAAAAAATATAGATCTGATAACTATTAATACTAATATACTGAAGATAAAGTGATCCGAGTTTTATATTAGTTGAAATAGGCTTGATAGAATACTGTATTCAGAAACATGATGTTTCCTTGAAACATTGTCTTAAAAATTTTTGTTTATCATGTGCATGTCTCAACTTAATCTGTATAAAAGCAGTCATCATAGGTTATTTTCTTTAGCTTTACTCTCAATTTTCTCATTTCATTGCATGGTATCAAGTATGTGATTTTTGCATAATGCTTTTAATTTAGAAAATGGAAAAAAAAAATCTTATGCACTCATAATCCACCAGAAATAGAAATGCATAGATTGGCTTATCCTCTTGTAAAACAGCAGAAGCGGTCTGTCACAAGTCAGTTATGGTTACCATATATTTTCTCCTACTGTTTTCAGACTGAATGTAGGTTAATCTCATGCTATTTATCTTTACTCAAGGTATCAGATGAAATTGCTGAAGCTGCTGTCATGGTGAATATTGACAAGCTGAAATAGTGTAATGATAGGAAAGATAACTTCAAAAGGAGACTTTTTCCTCCTGAAAACTACAGGCAGTTCACTGCTGCTGGTAGTCTGTGGCTTGCCCAGAATATTTTTAAATTGACTTTTTTGTAAGGAAATCATCCTTTTACAATTGTTCTTGACACTTCTCTAATTTTGTGAAATATTTTCCTTAGCAAAGGTAGCTTAAAAAAAAAAATAAATCTAAAATTATATATCGTCACCATCACATCAAATTTCTGAACCAAAGGTAATTAGAAGTGAAACTGATGTGTCACCTATTAAGACCATTCAGGATTTCCTGTTTAAAATACCATCTTTGCCAACCTTAAACCCTTTTGGGTTGATGCATGTCATATTTCTGCACTATTCCAGGTTTTATGGAAATACTTTAGCAGAAAAGGCTGAGCGATACTTTGTTATGAGGGCAAAATAACACACTATTTTTGACATGATAAAAGTGTTTGAGGTTGTTGAAATATTTTGATTTAATCTTAATCAAGTTCTCAAAAATTCAGAAAAGCTAGAATTAACCTTTCCATACAGCTTCAGTTTGGTACTCCTGAACAAACCACTTGGGGTGTAATATTCAGTGACACCATTACGGGTGGTGGGGCTTTTCCAGCGAAACCCTTTTGCACTCTCTGTCCTGGAGATTAATCTGGTCAGTGTGACAGGGTGGCTGGGGTCTGTCTGTGTGCTTAATGGCTCATTTGCTGAATTTGAAGGATCATACTGAATAAAAGAAGGTTTGCTAGAAGCAAATGAAAAGTTAGGACCAAAGAAAGAAGAGGTCCCTGAAGTCATTCCATATAGTTGGTACTGTTAGTGTTTGTACGTGGCACGCAAGACCTCACAGGCAAAAATTAAAGATTTTATTGCTCCTGTAACTTGTAATTCAAAGTGATTATGGGTCAATTGGATTTCTATTGTTGAAGTTAGGATTGCACTGATAAAAGAAGAAACAAGGATGAGTGGAAGAGGAGCAAGAAGAGGAAAAGAAGAAGAAAGTTTGCATAATAGAAGATAATGAGGTTATTTGTGTAATGAGTATTGGAATTTTGCCTTTCTAAAAAGCAAAGTGTGGTGGTGACAAGGTTAGCAGAAGTTAAGCGGGTTGGGTGAGAGATTAAAGTGGTATGGTGTTCTCTTGGCATGTGGGATTCTGGTCATCTTAGGCAGATTAGACAGCAAGAAGAAACTGCACAGAAATGCATGTGGGGCAGCAACAAAACTACTGGGCAAAGTGGAGCTGGCAGAGCATACACCATGTGCCAACATTTGTTCCTTTTAAAAAGTAATAACACAACACTTTCCCACTAACTGTGAGTATTCGACTCTTGTTCTTTGCATGTCACAGGACTGCAGTGGGACTCAACAATGCACACGCACGTCCTCGAGCCTTCATTAAAATTTCATTTGGACAGCAGGGCCCCCTATGTCAAAAATGAGGTGGCAGGAAATGGCTGAATAATTGCAGTTGGGGGAGGGAATGCAATACAGATACATCTTTAATGAAGAGAACAGAATGCAGTCATGCTCGAAAGGCATTTCCAAATACACAGAAAGCTAACAAGAAAAGTGGCAGCCACAATATGCTTCAGAACACAAGATGCCAGGTATGTATATTGGTAAATACTGTTAGAGAGATTAGAGACATCTGTGCACGCAGAATAAAAACCTTTTGACTGTTCCTTTATATAGTGTGGTGTTTGCTAGCTTTGACCAGTGGAAGTGGATAAGGAAAGGGCAGGGGCACAGTTTGAAAACAGCTATGGTTACATCGAGATTAAATTATATATACTGCTAAACTTAAATACAGTTGTGGAGATATTATTTTCTTTTCTTTTTTTCTTTTCTTTTTTCCTAAAGAGCATTTGGGCAATTGTTTTCCAGTTTTGCTCCACTGAGTGCATCTAGAGGTCTGTGAGCTGCTTCTATCACTGATGAAATATGTGTTGATCTTCCGATAGTAGTTCTCCTGCCAGATTGTAACACAGTCCAGTTCACTCATAAAGCGTGCAGAGAAACATCTAGTAAGCTCAGAGAAGGAAAATACTTTCAGTACCCAGAAAGTATTTCAGTGCTGGTTGATTAGTTTTTCATTCAATGTCCATATTTCCCCTCCATTACTATTTTTTCTATGGTATAAATTCAATTTTTAGATCAAACTTTCTGGACACCTAAACTTGAGCGGGTTTGATGAGATCAGAAAGGACAGAATCAAACAGCAATATTCCACAGATGGATAAAATCACTAGCAGTTGAAGGCAGTAAGCAAACATTTGAAAACATAGTTTTCAATTGAATGTTTACTACAAGCTAAATTTGTTTTGATCTCTTCCTTCAGCTTTTCACTAAAACGTAAGGCTGCTCTTCCTATTGAAATAACTGGAAACCTCAACCAAATTGGAACAAACAATTTCCTAAAAATAAGCTTTTTAGAAATCAGTTTGAAAGTGGAAAAATTACAAGCTTCTAGCGTTTTATGCAGCTCTGTAAGCAGCCCATAAGTTAGGTAGCTAACTAGCTCAGCAGGCAAACCCGTGCAGCCCGCCGAAAGCCAGAGGCAGCGCCGCGGAACTGGGTGCAGCCTCTCGCTGCCCTGCCCCTGTGCACCAGCTGCATCCCGGATGCAGAAGGGAAGGCTCCGTGATCCAGCCCGCAGGGCCAATTCCCTCATCATCCCCGTCAGGGGACCTGCAGGAGGGCGGTGCTCAGTCCCCTTTGCCTGGCTGCCCGGGCTCCCTTTGGAGGAGAACCTAGATGTCTGGGAGAGTTGCGTAGGTGGCAAGGCATGGCAAGTCT
The DNA here is from genome assembly GCF_011004875.1 of Balearica regulorum gibbericeps. Lineage (NCBI taxonomy): Eukaryota > Metazoa > Chordata > Aves > Gruiformes > Gruidae > Balearica > Balearica regulorum. The sequence goes on from NC_046184.1 coordinate 104,261,321, forward strand.
GCGTTCAAGGACCAGGACTACAAGGAAGGGGTAATGCTGCACTCAGCCACCAGTAGAATTAATTAGAGTTAGAATTAGAATTAGAATTAGAATTAGAATTAGAATTAGAATTAGAATTAGAATTAGAATTAGAATTAACGTGCTGGAGCATCTGGCATGTCTAGATGACTTAACCAAGCAGCGTGTGAAAACTTTCCCTTCGTTTCATGCCCTTTTAGTAGTTCTTTTCATATAACAAACTGTAGTTACTTACATGCAAGACAGAATAGTGATTTAGAAGGTCGGATAGGTCCACAAGCAGGTGTCAGTCCTAACAAAGTGGGCAGTCATATGAAGAACTGCTGAGAACTGTAGTGCCTGCAGGTGAGTGTGTTCGTTCACGCCAGACTATGTTTTGGGGTCTGCCCACTACTATAAGTTGAAAGTAGGTTTCCTTGGCACCAGGAGTATTAACAGGTCTGACACAAAAGTCTGTTATTCTCCCTCACAATCTTCAGAACAGGAAACATATTACTTGGGCGGCTGAAATGGTCTCCATAGCAGCCTACCATTGCATTAAGTTGGCAGGGAGCCTAATTTACTTCTCCCTTTATGCCATCTCCTACTTATAAAGCCAGGAGATATTTTTGAATCCATAATACTTCTACATGCAGCCTAAAATCACTGGTGCTGTTTTAAATTTATAAAACAGATAATATTTTTCTATTTAGTAGAGGTGCTGCATAGGTAGATCCTGTAAATTATTATAAGGGATTCCAGAATCATATCAGTAAGGAATATACATATAAAGTAGGAAATAATTTTTAAAAACTTCATTTGAAAATGGATTGTTTATTAAACTTGGACCAGGTTCACTTTTACAGTCTTCAGCATGAGTTATGTGTTTCCTAGATGGAGGAATATTGGAGAAACAAACAGTATATAAGGGACATGATTCTTTGATTTAGTAAAGAGGAGTGTGATACTCTCAGTTCTGATCATAATAGATAAAGCAAGTAATACCCAATCCCAACCATTAATAAATTTTTCAAGTAAATTATAAGTTACATGTAGAATGATTTACAACTTTCAATATATTTTTTTAAAATATTTATGTGTTTTCATGTTTTAAATATTTTATAAGGTTACACTAAAAAGTGAAACAAAAGGTGATAAAATAAAGGAAAAGTGAAGATTATTACTCAATGGAACGTCATACTTTCAGACAATGACACTTGAAAATGATGGATTGTCTATAATTTATTCTCTACACAAGAAAAATGTAAAGCAGATGTATTCATTAGGTGGCAAAAATATTTGTGCTATAGTAATGATTTCCATACATACATTATTTCTTTGTACAACAGATATCACCTTTTTGCTAGAATTTAGTGTAGATGAGTTGAAAATACAGTATTATTAAGCATTACAAATGCAAGAATGATCTTTCAAAGAAAATTTGTGATATAATGCTATAAAACTATATTGGATTTTAAAAAGTTGGAGTGCTCTAAAGAGGAAAAAAAAAAAAAACAAAAACCAAACAACTTGACAAGGAGAGAGATAAACACTCTTCTCTGGTTGTCAAAGTCAGTTTGCTTTCTTAACTTCTTAAACCTGGATCACTATTTGAAAAGTATCCCTGCAACTTAGGCTGAACGTACTCAGATCTCCTGATCTATATTCGATTTTGTGCAGCAGATGCTGTTCTACAAAAAGGTTGGAATGTGGATTGGCTTTTATGAAGGAGAGAAACAATGGGCTTGATTTTTAGGAAAAAAGCTTAGCTGAATCTAAGCTATGCAGGCTGAAGTGCAATGTTCAATTTATGACCTATTTTTAGGAACAATATATCACTTTCTGTAACAATGACAGATACACACATATATATAATTTTACAGGAAGGAAACAAATACTCTAATTTTTCTCTGTTTTGTAGCAGTTTAAGGAACAAAGCACAATAATATCTTCCTTTCATCTCTGTTTGAAAGTTGCTGGGTTTTGGCAGGAGAAGGCACCTCGTAGGCTATAGATAAGGGCTGAGCAGGAGTATTGCAGTACATACCATCACAGCAAAGGGTCTGTTGTAATATATATTGTGAAAGTGTATTATTCTTCAAACTGTCAGTCTGATGTGTTGTGCAAATACCTTGATGATATAGAGTAGTGGAGTGCAGCAGGCAGAATTCATTCCTCAGACTGCTGCATGGGAATATTAACTTTTATAGTGTCATAGAAGAGGAAGACTAGATCATTCATTGATTAACTCATCATGAGACTGTTTGAACTGATGTGTCTTGTATCTTCTTTATCCTCTGTCCAATTCAAGCTTCCCAGCAACTGAATGTTTTTAAAATGTTAGAAAAGAACATAGTTAAAAACTCAGTAAGAAATAACTGTAGGAATTTACTGTAATTTCATTCAAGAAGGGGAAAAAAAAATATGGAAAGTTCATTTAATGCAGTCACGAGCCGTAGAGTTGTTTTTCACACAAACTGCAATTCGGACACAACTCATAATAACTGAGCCATTGTAAAAATTATTTTGAAAATCAATTAGGTCAGTAGCTTACCAGTTTTCATCCAGCCCAGTGGGGGTGAAGAGAGGGGAAAATATCTAAAATCAATAAACTTCTAATTCTGCATACTTAGAAAAGGGGCCTAGTTATTTTCTTAAAGGAAGAAAGCAGATTTTAAAAGTTCCAATGCTAAAGTTTATATGCCGAGTTTTTATCTCTGAGTTTTTGCAGCCAGGTATATATTCCTAAGAAACAAGATTTGTTATAAATATTTCACTTCTCAAATGAAGCAAAATCACAATAACAACAACAACATCCCATGAAATTTCTTTCTGTTTACTGTATTGCCCATGACCCAATAAATAGTACTGCTCTCTTTCTATCACTTGCATAGCTCTTACCAAAAGGGCTTCCCTTCTCAAAACATTTGTCAAGGTAGTTTGGATAACTAAAACGTAATGGGCCAATTCTTTTTCTGTTATCCTAGAAGCTTTATAACAATATGTTGGAACAGAGTACCGAGACTGAAAGAATGTATGTTCACTTGTCTAAAAGCCCTTATTGCTGAATTTGTTTGAATGTTTTTAAAGCTACGAATATAAATTAGATGAAAATGCTTCTGGTCAACTGAGTTATACTACCCCATCTGGTCCTGTAGCATGGCGAGGGTTAAGGAATGCTAAACGTGATTCACTTAATGTTTTCCAATTCATTTAATCTTAAATCTCCTCAGGTCTGAAGGTTATGCAGATGACAAGGACAAGGTTATGCAGATATACAGAGTAAACCTTTGTCTCCAAGAAACCTGGAAGCTGCCTAAAATAGCAATTCTCGTTTGACCTTGCTTCTATAAGATGGCAGTAAATGATTTTTGATTCAAACTTGCTAGTTTCATTGTATTTTTCTAGCTAATGGGTACTTGCTGTCTGTGTGAGTATGAATGCATATATAAACCTCACTAAAAGCATGAGTCAAATATTGATTATTTCATAAACTGAATAACGGGGGAAACATTTTTAGAATTTCTGAAATGTTAACAATAGAAACCTATGTGGCTTCATATTTTCAGGGAAATGCCTTCTATCACAGCAAAACACCTTTGAATGTGTTGGTATGTAAAAGTTAAGGTTCTAACCCAGGGTGTCATAGCTGAGGAAGTGTGGGTCCTTACCTGGTAATGGCCATGCCATTAGTGACCAGGCCCAAAGCTCCATGAAATGAAATGTAACAATGAAATTAAATGTCGTGAAATCAGAGTGCAATGACTTCCCTACTTGCCTCCGAAAAAAAAGCCTTTGTAAAACTCCGGATTGAACCTTTCTTGCTAGTGTTTCTGTACACACTTCTGTCACAAGTATGTGAATGGATGCCCAACCACTTTTAGGGATTGAATCCTTTTAATCTGTCAGTTTCTTTGCCTGTGAAATGTTGCTGATGATAATTCTTCCTTAATGCAAAACAGAAACATTATGAAGCCAAATTGTTGTTCTGAGAAGTGCCTTGAGATGCTTACATGGGATATCATGCAATTGCAAAGTGATAGAATACCAAAGTCAAAAGTAAGTTTATTGCTACCATCTGTCTATGTCATCAAAGTTTTATTGCACTTTACAAGGTACCAACTTGTGCCTTACTAGAAGACAATTTGGTTTAGTAACTGAAAATCTACAGATTTCACAATGTGTACAACAATCTACACAACCTGTAGAAAATCTGCAGGTATCATTAAATTATTGCTCCTAAGAAGATACAACTCAAACTCATAGGACTTCTTGGGAAACAGCAACAACAATAAAACCCTACAGCTTCTAAGAGAATATTGTTGGGTTTGTTTTATGTAAAGAGAAAATATGGGTATGTAGTGAGAGCAAGTGAGTATACCTGGGATATTTTGAATTTTGTACAGAAAATGTTGCCAATACTGGTGAAACAAAATAGATAGCATAAACACAACAGTGGGAAATGTTGACACATTTTTCTAGAGTGAGCAAAATCGTAAGTGTTGTGATAGATGTTGCTCTGTGACCATAATAGACAGCCTTTTATAGTCTGCTTTTAAAGACCAACATGTTTGGATTATATTAGTTGAAAGAGAGGAAATATATCCGAGATCAAATTAAACTCCATGGGCAAAGTTCTGCTTGCTTTCCTTGGTCATTTTTTTGTTGTTGTTTTGTTCACGTGTCAGTTGCAAAACCTTTCATTTTAAAAAGGCAATGTAAGCCTGATCTATCTTTATAGTTAATACCTATGGCAGTGTGATCCATACATTGGAATTACTGTTTTTCTCATCTTTCAGGTTCCTTTTAAAGGCTTAATAAATTAGCAACATACAACCCAACAGCCTGGGGCACCACTACCTTTTCTTTGTTCATTGTCTTAAATCAGTATAGCTGATTCCAAGTGAACAAATTCTGAAGGAATAGTGATTAAAGTTTGTCCATGTTTGACACATTAATGTAAGTGGTCCCCACATCATACGAGCTCTCTTAACAGAAAGAAAATGGCATATAAAATGAAGTCCAGGCATTTTGGAGGTCCTCTGTTTACAGAAGAATTATAGGTAAAGCATCTTCTCCATTTGATATCTTGCACTCTTGATGTGTGGCTTATGCAAGTCTAATGTCAATGCTCTTATTATAATCCTCAAAGATAGTGAGGAGAAACAGTATGACTCTACAGTCATTCAGTGTTGATAAATATCAGGTTGAATTTTCCATTTTTATTAAGTAGAAGTTCCTCTTTTGGCTTTTATTCCTTCAGCATACTTTAATTATCACAGATTTATCAAGGCTACTATGTAAATACTTAAATACATACACCATCCTCAAAGTTTTTTCATGAGACAAGTTATGTCTTAAAAATTATATAGCATATCCAGCTATGGCAAATATGCAAGGTCTAATTGAGCTTTTCTCATTCCTAAATTTTAATCTGTTATTCTGTCAGCAGCACCGTTCTGTAATCCTCACTAAGTCTTTTTTTTGGACCTCAAATATTTTCAGATAAACTTTCCAAATCATGACCTTGATAGATGACCTAAATCATATTAAATATAACGTGTCATAATTTTGGATAGTCTATTCTAAGGTGATGCTGTTGTGTGTGTTTTAACAAATTGGGGTGGCTTCTGTGAGAAGATACCAGAAGCTGAAGTTGTCACTGACCCTTTATAAACCTAGGAGATGACTGGTAGAGTGATAGCAAACCACAAAACTACAGACAGGAGGCTAGCATTGATAGGATCTGGCAAACACTAATAGTAATCAAGACAGTTGCTAAGGCCAAGCATTTGAAAAGAACCAAAATGCTGGCCAAAAAAAAGGGCTGAAAAGGCTCAAAGTTAATATTAATTTTTATAGCTTGAGGAATGCAGATTGGAAATAGAAGCGGTAAGAGTTTGCTGCTAGTCTTGGAGTCTGAAAGACAAGACCAGCTGGGTCATCAGAAAAAATGGATAGGGTGTTCATTTGTTATAAGTGGTTAATGGAGGATGTCTGTAGCTGTAGATGGATGAAATTTTGCAAAATATCTCCTTGCATCTTCGGGCAGCCCTTCAGGCACCCTGAGTTGCTCTGTTTCTGAATCCCAGAAATAATCTGGTTCTGCTTTAGAATTTTTTCTGAGAATTTGATCATGACTTTCATAGAGTCAGGAGAACTTCATCTCACATGGTCTTTGTAAAAGTGTCCATCTCCAAAGTAAACTATGCCTTTGAAATAAATAACAAAGATTTTTCAGCACTGCAGTTTGAATATGATTCAAGCTCTTTCAGATGAGCAAATTAGAGAAGGGAACAAGTTCAAATCTGTATATTCATCATAACTTTAATACTTTGGTTAGGAAAGGAATTAGCTATTAGACATCTATTTAAGTATTTTGTGTGCATGTGCATGATGTTCAAGTTATTAAGACTGCATGAAAACACAAAGAAAAAATACAATTCTTGATATGATGAGAGGGATTAATCCATATTCTTCATCAGTTTAGGGCCTATTATATATAGAAATTGAAGTGTTCTATTCAGCTTAGGTTGAGTTGCTCATAATTCTTTTAAGACACTAATTAAATGTCTTATATCCAGCAAGTAATAGAGCCTGCTGCCTCTGACAAATGGAGCTTTGGCCAAAACCTATCAAGTTCTTTAAAAATGTCTGAAGAATAGGAAGACTACAATACATTGTATAGAAACCTTAAATCTAGTTTCAGGAAGGAAAAAAAAAGAAAACATTCTTTGATGAAGTTATGAAAGGAAAGATCTATTGCAGGATGAAAGTCTGACCTTCTGAATTCTACTTTGCAGAATCTGACGTGGGGAAGGTAAATTTCCTTGCTAAGAACATTAATTCTGTTTTAAACAATATGTTTAAATGGAAGTTTTATGACCCTTAAAAAACTTCAGAAAGATCCCCTTTTCAAAAGTAAACTAGTTTCTAAGGAAGGTTTTGATTCCTTCTTTTCCTCAGAAACCTCAGGATCAAATTATGGTAGCCCATTGTGCAGAAATCCCTTCATGTGCACTGTAGAATTGCAGCTAATTGCATTCCAGTGGTGCGATTAACAATTTGAAATGAAAAGCATCAGGCATTTGGTCTCAAAATATGAGCTGGAGTTCACAATCCAGAGAAATTCTTGTATATTTAAACATGTATTTTCTATTGTTTCAGCCTCCAGTTAATTAACACTGCTTGTCGAGTCTCTCTTACTACTTATTATAATGTGATACCTTTCAGAAGACAAACTAGATGCTTTCTGCCTCTAGCTCTGACAGACTTTGCAGGATAAAACAGGGCCTGTTATGTATTGAGGGAAGCCTCTCAACCTACTTAATTTTGCACCACTTACTAGAGCTGCAAAAAAAAGTGAGAATGCTAGATAATACATGTTCCAAATCTGTTGAGAGTGCTGGAACATAGTGTTCATTCCAGCCATTAGTATCTTATCCCTAGCTTTTTGCCTGGAAGGTATTATAGGAGTTTTTAAGGTCACACAGGAAAAATTTATAACTTAAACCTAAAACAATAATCTGTAATGCTGTAACTATTTCTTTCTTTGGTTTCCATACCATTTATCAAAGATGATGAGAATGATGGTTCAGGACTGTCATAGGATCAAGCAAATGCCTGTCCCATCCAGCTATGTCATACAAGCAACAAAAATCAAGGCAGAAGAAATGAAAGGCTTCAAATGACATACAGGCTCACCTGCCTTATATGAATACCCAATTTTAGCTCTCACTATCCTTCTTTGCTCTTCATCAAGAGATGTTTTTCTGTGGTGTTTTGTAAACTGGAAGAGCTTGCATCACTCGTTACTTCTGTACAGCACAAAGCAGCAAAACAGGTTTCTCAGAAGTACAGCATGATTCCTTTCATGATCTAATGGAATGAAAATTTGAAAAGTCAGAAAACCTGCTGTGAACCCTATTATGGTATCCCTACTGTTATAGCTCATAAATGAAGGTAAAACAGAGGGTCTAGGAGTAGATGCTGAGTAGTGATGAGTATGGTGGCAGTGTGTGCAGTGTCAGTACAACAGTGAATTCACTTTGTTTAATTTTTAAAGCTCATTTTATTGAAGATTTCACAATTCCATATAGCAGCTAGTTGCCCGTGGATGTGAAGAACAATGAGATTAAAAGCAAGAAACACAAAACAAAATCGTTAGTAGGAAGGTGTTGTACATCATGCATAGCTCAATAATTGTGGACCTGATCTGGTCAAAATTACTTCAGGTATTCTCAAGCAGTACCAGTGAAATAAACCCCAAAAACCTATAGGACTACTGATGGAGGAAGTCAGTATGTAGTGAATGGAATTCACCTTTCTAAAAGTGGCTGGTTTACTATATAACGTACCTGTTGCACTTAAATCATGCTCTGAATATGTGAAGATAGTGTGTTTGTGCTTTGCTTTATTCAAAGACAAACTTTTTCATCTCAAATTTCAATTACAGCTCAGTCCTGTCCCTCCCCCCACTTTTAATGGGAAAAGAGGAATCAATGCACATCAATGCTTTCCCCAGACCTAGTAATTTGTTTTGGTATGTGGCCTGCTTACACTGGCTTGGCCATTGGAGGAATGAAATCAGTGCTCCTTCATGACTACTTCAGCATCTGTGTAGGGAGTTGCAGCCTTGTTGAGTTTAACTAAAACAGGAACAGATCTCTCTCTCTCTAATTGCCTCAATATCAGGAACAAAAGAAATCACTGAGTAATTTGTGGTGGAACTTATTATTATAAAGTCTCTGGAATTTCCTGTGTAATATAATAATCTGCAATTTTTCAGACAGGAGTCCTACTTTTTTGCTCTCCTTTATGCTAATTTTACATCAGTGTGACTTCTTTGAAGCCAGACACAACCTATCTAGAGGAAAAAGAGTTGAAAAATCAGGTTTTTAGTCCTCCCTGCTCATTCTAGAGGTACAACTATTTCTGTGCAAGAAGTGTTGCTACCCTATTCACCCTGCCTTCAAAAAATATCTCCAAACAGCAGCTGCAAAAGGAGAAAGAGGCCTTGCCTAATTACACTTTTTTATGTGCAAGAACTTGAAGTCTAATTGGCACTACTTAAATGCTAATATTGTTAATAATAGGCAATTTATTTTCTTTTTCCAGGGAAAAAAGGAAGTGAAATGAGAAGTATGTTAAAAGAACATTACTACTGCACAGAAAAAAAAACCATGAACCCACAACAGTGAGGTAGAAGTTCCAGCAATCGTTTTTCCAAAATCATATATGTTTTGTCTTCTGTTTTCTCTACAAAGCTTGTTGTTTAGCGTATTCAGAATTGTCAAACATATAATAGAAAATATCTGATCAGCAGCTTACACGAGTTAGGGCTGATGCTGAATCTCTTGGATTTTTTTTCACTTCCTGGCCTTTGATGTGGAATAAGCATTCTGATACTATTGTTGCATAAACCTTTTTTTTTTTTTTTTCATTAAATGATTGGTAACAGTTTAAGTCCTCATAGTTAGAGCTTCTGAGTGTATTTTTGTAAGTTCAAGTAACTTTATTCTCACTTAAAGACACTCACCCACAGAAATAATGCTCAAGTATTCCCCCCCGAGACAGAAAAATCACTCAAAAGAACAAAAATGACTTCTTGAAGATATTCCTAGGAGTCCTGAGGTGATGTGAGTTTGCACTTCAGCATCCTCTATCATACTCTCCTACCTCAAAACGCTAGCACAATGTACACCAATTGGAAGACATGCAAACTTCAGAAGTGGTTTTGTGTCTAAAAACAAAAGCAAAACCAAACTCCAGGCCCTAAGCCCCCAGCTGGCAGCACAGCCCTTGGACAGATGTTGGACATTGCTCGGGCTATTCTTATTTGTGGCAAGATAAGAGCATGTGCACTAGCCACGTGTGTAGTTAAGTTGTCAGCTTGGCAACATCTAAAAATCAGATCTGCTGGCCTTTGGAGGCGTAGCAAACTACCAAAGGAAGATGCTTCTGTGCCTGGATCCTGCCCTTCCCACCACTACAATCACTTTGCTGTTTCCAGCTGTGAAGCGGCTTTTCTGGTACGCCCCCCTTATGCCTCGTCTGGCTCCCATCCAGACTCTTGTGGTTGCTTGTTTCTCAGCTTCGTTCCTTGCAGCCATCAAAACTGGCTGCTTGCATGGCAGGTTGCCAAGGTATTTGTAGCAGGACTCTGGTATACTTGCTCACACTTAGTGATGCTCTCAACAAGGTTTTTGTTGCGTGATCCTCTTCTTACTATGGCTGTATTCAAGAGGAACACTCATAATTTTGCATTTCCTTAACTATAAGTTACAAACATGTCACTCATAGCCCCTCCATTGCTTGCATTCAATCTGTGAGCAAGCAAATACCTGAGTAAATGTATATGTGATCTTTAACTTCCTCTCTAAAATTCTGTCAATTTGAGCCTTTTTTGTTATGGAGTGTATGAGAGGCTATATATTAAAAGACAAATGTAATGGTGCAAAAAATATTTTGCAAATACTGTACTTAAGAAGTTTTAAATTGTGTGATGAGTAGTTTTATTGTGAATCTCTACCTTTCATCTTTTTTTACCTGCCAGTAGGTAACTCTTGTTCTTCGAGACTTAACGTTGAAAATGTTCCAAGTGATTTCATATGCAGTTTCTGTTTTAAAATCAGCCTGAAAGAGAAATATCATGTCCAATTCTGCCCAGTTATTTCTTCATAAAACCCTAGTGCTTCAGGGCTGGAGTGGACCTCACTGTGTAAAGCCAATGTACTGAAAGTGTCTGTGGAAAACAGTTGGTTTCAACAAATCTCTGGATTTTAAAGTTTTGTTTTTGTTTGTTTGGGTTTTTTTTAAAAGAAATATACAAAATGTTGATATGATTAACTGACATTTTAAGGGCATAGAATATTTGGTTGAAAACACCTTTTCCTTTTAAAAATGAAGTTAATTGTTTTTTTAAAAAGATGAAAAAAATGGTACTGAATTGAGCATTAAACAAATAGAGCTAGTCATCCATATTTTTAGGTGTTTTGAAAATTAGATGGTTATTAGATGGTTGGGTATTTGTGCGGTGGGGAAGCTCACTATCAGTTTTACTGTTTCATCCTGGATCCAAATCAAACTTTTCTGGTCGTGGAAAAGTTTGCAACATTAATATCCTTTCCCTTATTATTTGAAAGATAGATACAGGAAAGTTTATTTAGTCAGCAAGGAGATGCTTAATTTTCTAATAGGAGCTATTGTCTTTTCTAGAAACTTCTGAAATGTTGGAATGCAAATAAGAATTCTTTTAGTTGAGGGATTAATACAGTCACTAGTAAAGAGATTTTAGCCAGGTTGAGGGCGGACTCGGATGTTAGTGTAGCTGTTGATCTTGCACATCTACTAGCATGTACGTTTGGAGTTGTGTAGGAACATACACCTGTAACCACAGAGCTTTGAAAGTGCTATGAAGATAAGTAAAATAGCCTACTCATAAACAGAATGCATCTACTTAAAGAAACAATAAATTTTGAAGCTAAATTTGGACATAATTTTAAATCATGGTAATTTGTTACTAGTATGTCCTGCAAATACTACATTCATGCACAGACATATTTCAATAGTCAGACATTTTGCCAATTAGAAATTGAGTAGTTTTAAAATTACTGTTTTGTGAGAGCAAAGATTATTTTTTGAACTGCTCCTAAACTTAAAAATACTAAAGTAGCTTCACTGTTAGACTAGAACTGTGTAAACATTGGGATGAATAATTCATATAACAAATTTATTTTCTTTTAGTCTTAATGAGTTATCTATGGAGTTGTCTGTGAGCAGCAGAAAACTTTCTTGATTTTAAACATTTTTCAAAATCATTTTAGAAGGAATTTTGTTGATAAGTTCTTCCAGGCGGTTTACTAAGAATACAGGTAGTTTACTTAAGAGTATTAAATAGATATAAATAAATAAATATCTGAATGTTATTTTTGATTGCAAATAAAATTTCCACTTGTGGTAAATCTCTTCAAAATAGAATGGTGAGACTCAGGTGAGACCCTTGAATGCTTTGACCCCAAAATTCACTTCCAGTACATATTCTTCAGAATTTGTGTACTTTGAAGTGTTTTCACTGTGTCGTGGTTTAACCTGACTGACAGCTAAAACAACCACACAGCCATTTGCTCACCCTCCCTTCCAGTGGGATGGGGGAGAGAATCAAAATGAGAAAAAAAAGTAAAACTCATGGGTTGAGATAAAGACAGTTCAAAAGGAAGATGATGATGATGATGATGATGATAATAATAATAATATACAAAACAAGTGGTGAACAGCATAATTTCTCACCAGCTACAGCTGATGCTCAGCAAGTTCCCAAGCTGCCCCACCTCCCAGCCCACCCCCCAGTTATATACTGAGCATGACATCATGTGGTATGGAATACCCCTTTGGCCAGTTTGGGTCAGCTGTCCTGGCTGTGTTCTCTCCCAGTTTCTTGGGCGCCCCCCACCTTCTCATTGGCAGGGCAGTATGAAAAGCTGAAAAGTCCTTCACTGCCTGGCAACAACTAAAAACATCAGTGTGTGGCTGGGGGGCCAGGTGCCCATCAGAGCCGCTCTGTCACTCCCCTCATTCACTAGACAGGGGAGAAAAAGTATACCAAAAATCTTATGGGTCGAGATAAGGACAGGGAGAGATCACTTACTAATTATCGTCACGAGCACAACTGACTGAACTTAGAGAGGAGATTAATCTAATTTATTACCAAACAAAACAGAGTAGAGGAATGAGAAATAAAACCAAATCTTAAAACACCTCCCCCCACCCCTCCCATCTTCCCGGGCTCAACTTCACTCCCGGCTTCAACCTCCGCCCCCGTCCCCAGCGGCACAGGGGGACGGGGAATGGGGGTTACGGTCAGTTCATCACACGTTGTGTCTGCTGCTTCTTCATCCTCAGGGGGAGGACTCCTCTCATCGTTCCCCTGCTCCAGCGTGGGGTCCCTCTCACGGGAGACAGTCCTTCATGACCTTCTCCAACGTGAGTCTCCTCCACGGGGTGCAGACCTTCAGGAGCAAACTGTTCCAGCGTGGGTCCCCCACGGGGTCACAAGTCCTGCCAGCAAACCTGCCCTGGCATGGGCTCCTCTCTCCACGGGTCCACAGGTCCTGCCAGGACCTTGCTCCAGTGTGGGCTTCCCATGGGCCACAGTCTCCTTCGGGTGCCTCCACCTGCTCCAGAATGGGGTCCTCCATGGGCTGCAGGTGGAATCTCTACACCCCCTCATCCTCCCTCCATGGGCTGCAGGGGGACAGCCTGCTTCACCATGGTCTTCACCACGGGCTGCAGGGGGATCTCTGCTCCAGTGCCTGGAGCACCTCCTGCCCCTCCTTCTGCACTGACCTTGGTGTCTGCAGAGTTTCTTACATCTTCTCACTCCTCTCTCTGGCTGCAAAAGCTCTCCCTTACTGGGTTTTTTTCCTTCTTAAATATGTTATCACAGAGGCGCTGATTGGCTTGGCCTTGGCCAGCGGCGGGTCCGTCTTGGAGCCGGCTGGAATTGGCTCTGTCAGACACAGAGGAAGCTTCTAGCAGTTTCTCACAGAAGCCACCCCTGTAGCCCCCTCGGTACCAAAACCTTGCCAACACAGTTATCAACGTTATTCTCATCCTAAATCCAAAACATAGCACTATAGGAAGAAAATTAACTCTACCCCTGCTGAAACCAGGACACACTGGCTAACTTGTTCTGCAGGGTACCTGTAGAGAGTAAATTAATGTTTTACTGAGTCAGACTAAGCCATCAATTGGTCTTTTACAGCATTAGAAATCTTGAATTGAAATGTTTCTAGGGAACCACTCCATGTATTCCAGGTGCTTCTAACTGAAGTGCCATTGCTACACTACGTACAACAGTAGCAACTTGGATATATTGGAACTGGTAGGTATCTTGATCGTATTAAAGAAAAATAATGAATCTTAAGGGAATAGACATACAGCATGGCAATCATTGTTGACAGTGCACCAATTAAAAGACTTGGAATATCCATTCCCCTTAGAACCCTGAACTTCCTTGAAATCTTTGTATTTTCCTTTTTATTTCAATAAGTTATCATTAATTATGAAGTTCTAACCTCCCAGTGCTCTTCAGTTAAAGATCACAGAAAACAGGTCTTGAAGGGACCTTGCGTATATATATCTTTTTTGTGTGTGTATGCGCTATTTTGGAACATTCCCTCAAAGAGCAAACTTACTTGTAATATTTTTCTTTTATCAAGCCTTTCGTTATAGCTGTGAAGTACTTGACAGAGAGTATTGTTGAGGGAGACAATTTGGTTAAGGAAAATGACATAAATGAGGTATTCCTGCTGTTGCCACTTTGTCAGTACTCTGAATTGCCAAGTATGGATGCAGTGCTTTTTCTGCAATGCCTCCTGTAGTGCTCCATAGCCTCTGTTGTGAGGAATTTAAGTAAACTGTTTCTAATGAGTACTTTTTATAGGCATTTAAATAAAAGCTTTTCACCACCCCTTTTTCCATTTGCAAGTAAAGATTGCTAGAAGCAATATTGCTAACTACCCCATCCCAATAAAGAGAGTACAAGGTCAATGACTAATTCTTTGGTGGTGTTCTTCACATCGTTGGCCCAGTACTGCATAGTCAGAAAGACATTTTTGTATTAATTCTAAAAGCGGCATATAACTTGGCACTTTGGAGAATGACATCTAATATTTCCTGTATAGTGAAACATTTTTTTTTCTTGTGTGTGTATATATAGACAATATACAGTCAATGTCTACTTCAGTTTTTCCACTGGGAGAGTTGTGTTTTCTGCAGACTGAAGAGCTTCTGGAGTGTATTTAATACTTTGTCTTAGTTGTATCATTCTATTTCTTGGGTCAGAGATGAAAATGTGGCCGTAGCTCTGCCCGTCGTACCTGGCATTGCTACCACACTTTTATTAATAGTAAACACTTCTCTATTTTCTCTACCTCCCTCTCTTGCCTTCCTAACAATGTGCACTGTGTCCTGGGTGGCTATATACGTTCAATAATATATTCAGTCTATTCACGGTGTCTTATTAAAATTTAAAGCAACTCTGTTGTAAGGGGTTTTGTGAATGTGTAGTTTTGGTATGCAGTCAGTCCACAAGTAGAAGAGAACGATCAAATCTTACACTGTGGTTCTTGCACATGCGGTATAATGGTACTGATGAGCAGCAAGCTGAATGAATGCATTGGTTTCAGATAGAAGATGAATGAAACACCAACTTTGACTGAGAAATCCAAGTTTGCTTCAGTGGAATTCAGGTAGCTGTTTGGTCTCTTTGTATCTCTCTTTTTTTTAAAATTTCTAAAAAACTAAAACCCCAAACAAACAAAAAATCCTCCTCCCCAAAATAAACCTTCCTGTGTAAAGTAAAGACTTAGAATCATCAAGAAATATATCCATTTCCTTTGCCATCCTGACCAGTGTCAGGTTGCAATAGTAGCAGCAGTTAAGGTAGTATTATACTGACTACCTTGAGTAGTGCTGACTGTTGAATCACTGCAGAAAGGGTTTTTTTTACAAATCTCAACTCATCCAAGAAAGCAGTAATGTATATGAGGGAGTTACCTTGCACTGAGACAAATGTTGCTATAAGTCAACATTTAATGTATTGTGTTCAAAATACTGTTAGGGCAAAAAAGGAACACACCATATATGTGAAGCCAAGAATTTATCTTTAGTCTAATTAATATTTTAACAGTTTAATAGTCCAAATTATTAGTCCAGTTACAATGACACAGTGTTGTATATAATAGTCCAAATTAATACAGAAAGGCCTCAATACTACTAATTTAATATTGCTATACAGGAAAACTAATAGCCACCTTTTCCTTTGGTGTGATATTCACTCTTCCAATGTCTCTCTGG
Organism: Balearica regulorum gibbericeps; assembly: GCF_011004875.1. Taxonomy (NCBI): domain Eukaryota; kingdom Metazoa; phylum Chordata; class Aves; order Gruiformes; family Gruidae; genus Balearica; species Balearica regulorum. Next base: position 104,277,176 of record NC_046184.1, read on the forward strand.
GTTCTAAGGTTGAACAGTGCCTGTATTCCTTCATTTTCCTGATGTAAGCTTTACTCATATCTATTACAACAGATATGGCTTCTTTGGTATCATGGAACCTCTCTGTCTAAATATGCAATCATTGTGTGACTGAATACTATGTCAGACATCCTTCCAATACATTTTAGTTACTTGATATTTCGGTGATTTGCATCCTTGCTTTAGGTCCAGCTTCTCTTTCTGTACTGAAGTACTCTATATCCTGGCTTTGGGGTTTTGAGAAGCTCGGTACAATGATGCAGGAGATCCATTCTCATTCTGTGTTCTCTGTGAAGCAGAAAGGGAATTTCAGTCAAGTGGTGAGAAGGTTTAAGAAAATAGTTTTAAACTAGAGTCAACTTAGCAACTGAAACCCGAGCTTTCTTTAGGACAGCAAGTAAGAAGATAAAGATCTTACGTCTGTTATTTTTGTTGGACTATGTGTTTCTTGTTGCATGCATTGTAAAGACCAGACACGCCACATCTCACAAAGAGGAAGCAGTGTTTCTATTGCTGTGATGTGCAACACATGGAGGGGGGGCTATGCAAAGAGGTCAGACAAAACTGAGAGCCCATCTCTTCCATCTTGTCAGTTGGTGCAGCAGAGAAAATGCAAGTGGGGAAGGAAAAGCAGCCCTTGTGTCCCACGGTGGTCAACAGGAAATATGGTGACCTGGAAAGGCACAGCTGTTGTGATTGCCATGAAAATGCCATCCTTCTGTCCAGGTCCTCCTCTGCCACCCATAGGGAAGTTGTAGCACTTGTGTGCAGAACCTCATGTGCCCTGACAGTGCCATCTCTTCAACCGATTGTTCTTGATGAGAGCGGAACTTGAATCAGCTACCGAGAGGTGATGCAAGTTCTCATAGTTTCACCTCAGCAGAGTACTTCATTTCCATTGCCTAAGAGCTAAAATAATAATGTTGTTCCTTCATTGCCACTCAGAAAAAAACATGTGAGTGCTACTGATAGACTCCCTGCCACTTCTTCCTGCAGCAGGCGTGGCCCACATGGCTCAGTCCTCAGCCTTTCTCAAAGCGTTATCTCAGTGCTTGGATATAAGCTTTTACTGCCTGTCTTTTTTCCAGAAATTAAGATGTTTACCTTCAAAACTATGAGTACAGAGAACACTCATCCACCTTCCATGAGGTCTCAACTGCTTTATGGAAGGGCATTATTTAAACTGCCAATGTATTAATTAATTCAGTTTTTTATAATTGTGGTTGTGTGTCTAAATGATCAAGGAACTTGGCTGCAATCAATTTAATGCATTCTTAAATAGAAACCTGTTTTCTATCCCTATTCTTCCATTATCCAGATCACAGCCAACGTGCTACACAAAATCCATTCTTTTAAGGATTGCTAATGACACAAACTAAGTGATCCTGAAAGATGAAATGTTTGGTGTGGTTTTCATTGATTTCGGTAAAACATTTAATCTGGAATCTCATTTGCTTTTCATTCAGTTGTGGAAAATATCTCATTGTGGATTTTTCAGATCAGGTTGAAAAATGAATAACTACTTATCTGATGAAACACAACAAAGCAAAAAATGATAGAGGGGAAAAACCATGTAATCTTGCCATTGGAATCTCCAATTTTTATAATTTGATCAAGCATGATTGTCTACTAACAAAAATTTTTTTTCAGGTTTAATCTTGGTAAAATTTCTAACATGAAATTAGGAAGACTTAATCAGCGGCTAACCACATCTTTAAAAAAGTTTGGAGTACTAATCCTGTATCTTTTCTATATGGAAGGGCCCGATTCTTTTCAGAGGGCTCTGTGAAGTCCATGGAGTCTTTATTTATCACATACAAGTCCCAAGACTGACACCTTGGAGTTAAGCAGCATCTCCTAGGGAGTGGCAGAATCCCTAAAAGAGAGATTAATTCTGCTGGTATTTGATGGAAAAGAAGGGATGATGGTCAGAGCAGACCATCAAGCAGTCTTGAAATATGTATGCTTGCATATTTTTATCATACTTTGGGGTGTTTATGTTTATAGTTATAAAAATTTCTCTGACAAAAATATGGGAGGCATATCATCATTAGATTACTTGGTGTCAACTAACTTTTCTGGGTTTGCTAGATTTGCTAATAATTTCTGGGTTTGCTAGTCACCAATGTATTGTATGTTGGGAATACAGAATTCATGGGCGGAAATAAAAGAGTCTGGTTAAAGAAATTTTTTTTGAGACGTAAAAAAATTTTTGAATGTTATATGTGCTTCTTATAAAATCAGAAATAACTGAGGAAGAGAAGCTGTTACCAAAGTACTGCAGTTAGCTAGACAGTGGATAAATTGGGAATAGCTAGGCAGAAGAGCTACAAAAGGTAGGTGGTGGGCATCTCACTCAGTGGATGTCACAATAGAAGTGAGAATGAAGCCTCCTTCATCACTAGGGCTCAAAGTGGGAAGAAGCTGGCTGGTTGAGCAGTTACCAACTAGGACTTCATCATGCAGAGCTTGAAAAAAAAATCTTTTCTATTGTATAAGGACCACTGCATATTTTCCTCCTCATTCTCCTTTTTCCCCCTTCCTTTTCTGCCTTTGATGTTGTGCTGTTCTGTAAGCCATTTGGATTTACTATTTAAGCAAGGAATTTTAACTCATTGAACACCTATAATTTTATTATTTTTTTTTCAGTCTTTGTCAGTGGCTTCTAAAGTTTGGACCTAATCCATATTGCCGTCAACCAGCTCCTGGAAGAACAGTTACAGATAGTATACCATACCTGAATGTATGTATACTTCCAAGTTGAGTAAACAAGCTGCCATATCCTTTTCACAAACTTGGATGGAACTGGACATAGGACTGAAGGTCATACTAAATGAAGCCCTGGGCTTTTTTATTTTATGTATATGAACTGTATATGTATATCTATATGTAATCCTGCAAGTTCTTTCTTAGCTGTCACACCATGAAAACTCCCGAAGTTCTCGAGCTGCTTTTCTAAGCAACTTGATATAGTTAAAACAGCTCAGTGCCAGACTTGCATATTGCTCAAAATTCACAAATATGCTTAAAGCTCAAGAGATACTGTGAAACAGCTTCTGAAAAATCTGTCTATGCACCTAACATGGGGTCAGAATTAGCATACTTGCTGTTTTCCTTTACTCTGTTTATATACCTGCCTACAAATTAGAGCTAGATGTCAGAGGATGAGCTTTTCCTCTTCTTGAGGGAATTCAAACTTAATCTTTCTCATGTAGGGAGAGTTTCCAAATCAGGTTAATGCCTACCCTGGAAGAAAAATGTCCTCCAATACTACCCTTCATGCCACCCCACTTCCTATCATGTGCTTCAGCTTTAGTTTACCCACGAAACAGTTTGTGGGAGACAACAGTCCAGTTTGACAATTGCCTGAGATAGGACGGACCTCTTAGAGTTCTAGTTCTAAGGACTACTTGTGCATTTCACATGATATTGCAATAGGATAAAATAAATATCTGTTGTAGCAGAATGCAAACTTGAGCATAGGCTTCAAACTCTTTCAGGAGGAAGCTTTGGGGTTTAGCGTGTGGTGTTTGGTGGTTTGGTTTTTGGGGTTTTTTTTTCAAACCATCCAGGTAAGTTTTTGAATTGCATTTTCACAGACTGTTATTCCACAACATTTCTAAGGCAGTGTTAGTGTGAGTAAAATATGCTGACATAGAAAATGACAGTCTGAATGTTATAGGTGAATCTCATACAATGCCAGGCATGCAAGGGGTTGAAATACAGATAACCTATAGCTGCTGCTGCTGCTCGGAATTGACTAATTATATTTAATGGGATAGCAAGGGTCAAAATCTTCCTCTGACAACCCTTACAAGTACGTGAGAAATAAGTTGGGAAAACAGTAGTCTTTAAGACACTGAGCTGCTGGAAGCTTTTTAGCAGGTGAGAAAGAAAGGTGACTTGTCAAGGATTGTTCAGGGAAAAATATAAATAATTCTTCATTATATTTATATTCATATTCTTAACAGGGTGTTCAGTTAGCGATGTATACTTGGAAATAATTTGACTAGCTTTATGGATCAAGAAATTGATGTCAGTAATGGTGAGAGGGATGGAATCAGGCCATTCAAATATTATTTTCTGAGAAGCTGCTCTTCTTATTTTTCTGACATCATATTCATAGAGGAAATCTATATTGATATTAGGGTCAAACTGAGTCCAGCTGGAAGTTAACTCTGAGCCACAGGCTTAGGACTTCCTCATCATGTATTAGCACTCACATCACTGAGGAGGGAGGTTCTTGTTTACCAAGCAGGACCTGTCTCGGCACTGGGCTTTTGATACCATTTTTGCTTTTCCAGTTGTCTCTATTTATAAACAGTAAAGAGTACAAGATGTAAGGAAAGGTACTGAAGGGCTGGATAAAAAAATGGGAATCTGAGATTATAGCCAGTGGACTTGTGTGCTGAAAGCCTGTAAGTAAATCCCCACCATCCTGCAGGAAACGCTGAAGAGGCGTTAGGAAGCACATTGGTCATAATCCATGCATGGAAGTTTAACACAGATCTATAATTGAATTGACAGCCTCTAAACAGTGACGTCACTTAGCGAGTTAAAGTATAAAAACTTGATGTGTAAGGGTCCTAGAGCAGGTATAACATGATACAAGCTGTGTAGCTGCACTTCAATCTAGAAATTGAATAATGCTCTAATTTCTAGTGTCATTAACCATCTCTCGGTTGAACTTGTTGCAATAGTTTTTGTGTGGATCTCTTCCCTGCAACAATCAGAGAATAAACACACCCTGTGACTCCTAAGCCAAATATAAAGGTCTATTTACCAGTTGTTTCCAGTGAACTACTTGCAGTCAAGCTTTTGTGATATACTTTTTTTTTTTCTTTTCAGTCCCTTCACCCACATAAAATAAAATTCAGTTTTGCTTTTCCATAAATGTGTAACGGAAAGGGAATAAGCGGGCATCGCACACACAGACATAAGAAAGCAAAGTATAAAAATATATTTTTAGAATGGTGGATTTTTCTTGAATAAAATAGAGGTCTCTAAGGACTAAATGATGTTCATTTTTATAAATCTTGTATTGGTAAATGCTGTAAGTAAAAAATGCAAACACATATATGCCTTTATACAACATAACATCTAAGATATCACCAATAAACTTTCATTTAATATTTTGAAAGTCGCTTTGTTTTACTTACAGCTTTGTCAACATTTCAACATTTCGTGCGTATTGGTCTTTGCACTACATATTGTTCAGCATTTAGCTGTGAGTATTCACTGCTGGGTAATTAGCATATGTCATCCAGGTGTAAATGAAAGGTAAAATTCAACCCCATTGGTCAGTTTAGGAAAAAAAAAAAAAAAAAAAAGCAGCCTTTCTCTTTGCTGGGTAACCTCTTTTTGATCCATATAAGATATTCAGAAAGGCTTTTGCTTTGTTGAAAAAAAATTGGGAAATGATGGGTTCATGAAATTGTGTAGTCTTTTTTTGTGGTTAAGGAAACCGTATTTGTAGATACTCTAGTTTTCTGACAAATATTTTGTAGTACAGTAATCCTTTACAATGGCAAATCTTAATTATTATTTTTAATAGATATGTCTAAGGAAAAATGTGTGGTAAATTTGATTTGACATTTTCATTTTTCTAAAACAGTATTTATACATGAAGCTTTTAATGATAATGATATCCAGCTATTTTTCTCACACAGAAGATAATAATTTTGAAATAATAATCACACAAATGTAGAATTATGCTGGTATTAAAGAATTGAAACCTTCCCTTGTCCAAAAGAAGGAATTAATCTTTGATTATACAATGCTCTTTTAATTAAAAAAAAGTATGCATCTTCTTTTTTAGTATTGACTTTCATGATTTGTTATTTCATCTGAAAGACTTTTGTATGGAAATTAGATTTCCCTTTCTAGTTGAACAAATGCTAATAAAAGTGTTCTACAATCACTCGTAAAGTTTTAACTGAAGTCACTTTGATTATTTTTGCATCCCAAATGTCATTTTCCCCTCCAAGCATCCCAGCAAACAGGGTTACTGGAGTGAATATTTCCAAACGAAGCAAATAACAAATGTTTGTGAAAATTGTGTTTTAAGTTTTCCTTCAGCAGTAATCATTCAAGAAGATGATTAAACAGGGAGCACATGTACTGCAAACGTAAACCTCAAATGCACAGATCCAATTTCATATATCAATTAATTCTAGTGACCTTCTTGTATCCAAACTACTATATAACTCCTGGTCTGCCACCTGGCATCTGCGTCACTTTCCCCCAGCAGTGTCATTATGTTATTAGATTGAGGATAGTGAATGAAAATAAAAGGTGCAACAGCATAAGGTAAGAGTTTACTAGAGGCTAGTCTGAGAAGTAGGACTGCAAGGGATGCTATGGCCATACAACTTGAAACGATAAGTACTTTGGCAAGCAAGTGAATTTCTCACCTACGCATTACCAGTGAGCTCAGCACACCAGAATAAGGTCCATACACAGAGGTGCTTCCTTCTGGCCGATTAATGTTGGGATCTGAAACCTCCTCTAATTTAGGTAAAATTTTTTGTGGACTATATGTTCTTTGTTGGTTTGTTGTTGTTGTTGTTTTTTCTCCCTCCCCTGAGTTCTCTTCAGTGCAGCACTATCAGTTTGAATGTGTTTGGTTGGTTCAAATGTGTTGCTCCCTATCAGTATCCAACAAAATAATAATTGCCTCAAAGCTCTTCCTTTAAAAATGAATAACCTAAGAAATATTATGTTTTTAAGAGGAAAAACAGGAAAGGAAAGTGTGCATTGGTTTATGTTTGCTGTGAAATATTGTTGCTCTTCAATGTTACAGTCATATAAAAAAATAGACATTCATCATGATCTGTTCTATTGAAATTGAACTTCAGATTGATCTATTGCAAAGGGAAAACCAAACACAGTAAAAGTATAAAATGGAATTCAAGGGCTGTGTTGTAAAATGGGATGAAACTAAATAAAAGGAGTGCTAAACAATGGTATTTGGGAGATATAAATTATATTCTTTCTATTTAAGTTTTTAATGTTTGCTATGTACAAGTACCATGCTCTGTGAATTATGGCAGAAGAACAGTGGGGGAAGAAAATGTTTCAGGTGGACATGTGTTAGATTTCTATTTTGAAATGAGCAGCTGTGATGATCCATCATACCAATTTTTGCAAACTATTTCTTATATAATATCATAAACAAGGTATGTTTCTAAAAAGAAAAGATTCTACCATTTGGTGAATAACTGTAAAATTTGCATATGTTTTGAATTAGGCAAATATGTTCTTAATTTAAAAACTGTTTATCAAGTTTTTGTACTTGGAATTAGTTTACTATCTTACTATCTTTCCTCCTCTGTGAGTTGAAATGTGGACTGGGTTTTTTTGTTTGTTTTCTTTTTTGGTTAGTTGGTTTTCTGTTTGTTTTTTGGTTGGAGGGGTTGCAATTTAGGACTATATTTTATCATCAAAAGCCATTGCCATTATTGTTATTTTTGGTTCAGGTTTTATACTTAAAAAATATGTTCAGCTTCATCTTAGGAAAACTGCTTAGCTCTAACTGATGATAAAAGCTACTACATGTAGAGAAGGATGGATTCCCCCAGCTTATCATTATGAAAGATCATTGTAATTTAAAATTAAATTTAGGAGCTAGAATGAGATTAAATGGAAAGCTCAAGTAGAGCATTAAAGAGAACTCCATCTAAATAGTGGTATGATTTTAAATTCTAGTCAAGGACTTACTATTCTGTTCTACAGGGCCAGTCACAAATGTCTGGGATACTTTAAGAAAACAGTGTAATAATTCAAAAGAAAGAGACCCACTGAACCAAAGGAGGAAATGATTTTAAAAGGCAGTAATAAAACATGGGAGAAAACCAAAATATTTTATCATTGCGATATAATGACAGAGATTTTTGCGTGATCTTTGTTAAACAGGGTAAGTGATCTCTACCCCAATATCAAAGTTACAACCAAGTTTTTCTAGCTATAGTCTGCTGAGGCTGGATCATCTAGTTCTGACTGGGTCAGCACAGCAGCTTTTGGTTCATCATAACTATGTTTTAAGCTAGTGAACAGTTATTTCCTAAGGTGTTTCAGAACATTTGAAATACAAATGTCATACCTTATTCAATTCTGTATGCTAAGCCATGGGGAGGGTCTTCAGAAATGCGCCTCTTTTTACTTGAAATTATGTGATTTCTTTCATGTCTAATTTGCACTACCAAGGAAGAAAACTTGCACCATGTAATGGAAAAAAAAAAAAAAAAAATAGAAATGGCTGTATCCTCCAACTACTGGAACATGATACTTAAGGGCAAAGTTGATAGAGTAACATTTCCCATAGAACTGTGCCCAAACTGCTCAGGAGATTAGGCTAATAGTAAGAATTATGGCCTCTCGATTTTTCATGACTAAGAAATAGTTAACCATGTCTCATGCAAACATGAATTACTTCTTTCACCAACCAGGCTTTTACTCATCTTGCATGTTCACTGAGAATTTCTCTGTTGGGCACAAGACCACAAGGGAATTTAGATACCCTGGCATCTAACCACCTGAGCATTTGCTAAAGCATATGCGCTCTGTGATCATGCACAGCATTGCATAACCTCAGTAGCCAGTGCTTGAATGCAGTAAACCCAGAGGATTTTTCCGAGCAGCTTGAATTCAAGCCTCCTGCTTTTCCTATCGAGCATGCCGGCACTTCAGATCACTTGAAGAAAAAGCCTGTAACAACTTGTCTGCTGGCATCAGCCACACGTCTCTATAAAGCATGGACTGATATACAGCAGCAAACTTGGGCTGACAGTGCATGTGCTCAAAGTGTCCGCACTACAAGAAGACATGCTCTTTGATGTGTGCACTGGGACCTGACAAGAGCTCGGCATCATCTCCTGCTGTGGTCCCAACCTCAGCCAAAGCATGTGCCTGCTCGCTTCCATGCTGCCTATCAGTTGCAGATGTCAGGTGATTTAAACTTAAACTAGAACCTAAAATATAATTTGGTCACAGACCACGACTTTGAAGCTGCTTTTCCTCTGGTAAATTTTACAGCTCTGGGATTAACAGCCCCCTAAAATGCCTAAAAAAATCTCCTTACATGTGATCTTTTTTCCTAAGAAACCAGCTTACGATTTTCAAGATTATCACAGACTTCTTACGCAGTGGTGAGAGGAAATAATCTTCTTCCTAAACTTTGCATCAAAAACCAGTGTCTACGGTAGCTCATTCAAAAATGAAGCAAGAGGTCATGTCTTTTTATTTCAGAGAAAAGGCTCGGTAGCCATGATCCAAGAGGAAGGGTTGTATAGGCATGCCATACTGCACAGACGCAATCTGTTGGGAAGGTAGCAAAGCATCCCTCCTCCTCCTTTCCCATTTCCCAAAATCTGGACTTGACCTGCGCTGCTTGTTTTACCAAGCTGTGCTTTGAAGTGCCAACACAGGGTTGGGGAAACAGGGATTGATTCCTATCCCTGACTGAAGAGAGTTCAATTTACATCTCCCAAAGTAGCTATAAACTGACCTGGGTCAGGGATGCTCTTGTTTCTTCCTGCTGTAACTGTTTCACTTTTCATGGACTACTTAACCTTTCAGTGAACCAGTGACTTAGAAAGAGAAAGAGTATAAGTGGGTGCAGGAATAAGAATGAAGATGATGCTGTTGCCTTGTGCTTGGACCTTGCTTGAGAGATGGGTATTAGTCCAAGAAATAATTGTGAGTATTTAATTTCTCCTGAAAAGGCCATTTTCCGTAAGTCCCAAAAGTTAGAAGATTGGTGTATATATCCTAATTGATAGACATGTCCTAGCTGGAGTAGGAAAGGCAACGGAATAATTTACAGAAACTGAGAAAATTTGAGTTTTATTAGACTAACCAGTTTAGTATTTAAACTGTAGGTTAAAAGAAAATTTAAAAAAAAAAGAAAAAGTGTTTGTTAATGTGACAGATGAACCAGGTCCTGAAATATTTTTTCATTAAATAAGTTTCACCCGTAAATTTATAAGTGGATACCTTTTTCTCCCTTGATTAAGAAGTTATTTTCCTGAAGCTAAGATATTAGCAAAGATGTAACCTCAAAGGTTGTAGTTGTTACTGCTGTGAAATGGGATCTTAAGTATTTTTTTTTGTTGTTGAATATGCCACTTAGATGTCATATATTTTGCTCTACTTATGCAAGTCAATTATCTGTAGACTTAGAACTTAAGTACTTAGCCTTGTGGGAGGTATGTCTAAATGGTATGGATTACTTACTCTTGTGTTCTTCCTCAGACCCACTGAAACCACTAAAGGATCATTTGGAGGTTGAACTTTGAACCCTTTCTCATGCAAATGGTGTAATTCTCAATACTATGTGCAGTTCTGAGGCTGAGCTGTCAGAAAATCTTCTTCCAAAGCCAAGTGAAACAGCTACTACCAACCCAAGAGTCTTGCGTGAATGGACATTTAATGATTGAATCCAATGGGATCATTCCTATGAAAAAGGATCTGAACCTTGAATGCTGTATAGTGAGGACTTCATCTTCTTTATATTCTGTGAAGTGCTGTTCAGATCTATTATCCTGCAAGGAAAAAATATTCTGCTGTAATAGCTTGACCCTCTTTTGAACTGTCTATATATTTTGGGCATTTTAAGTGTTCTGCAACTTGTCTATTGTTCTGTTTCCTAAATTCTTCCCTCCTGGGGACAAATTACCACTTTAAAATCAGAAACTTCATTTTAAAATTTTTAATTCTTGCTTGTAGTTACGTAAAGTGATCATGAACACTGTTTTAATTATGCAGAGGACTGATTTGTTTGACTACAATATTAAATGGTCCTTTCCCTGAAAGAGCTGTTACGCTTCCTGTACACCAACTGGAAATTTGGGATTTTTTTTTTTTTTTTTTTTTTTAGCATCTCAGCTGTCATAGTTCCCCCCTGCATGGTTTTTAGAGGCTAGATAAAACAGAATACATACAGTAACATTTTATGTTGTGCCTACAGAATGACAAATTTATTTTATCCATTGAATTACTGCTGCTTACATGGTCCTACCAATCCCAATTCTTCATTCTACCATAGAAGAATGCCTTGGTATAACTCTAAACACCTATACAGATGAAATCATTTCCCTTTATAAGTCTTTCCAATCACTCCTTTTTTGCTTCTCATCCTCACACTAGTTTACTTTTTTCACAATCTCTGCAGTGTCTTTACCTCACTTGCTCACATTTGCATCTAAACAATCAGATGGAACATTTTTACAAGCTGTGTATTCCAAATCCCTCAATGACAGCTAATGTTTTCATTGCTTATGTATTCACTTTCTTGATGAGGTATTCCACAATCATAACAAATTAAATGAGTGACATACAGTGTGCAGATATTTGTTTGCTCTTTGACTAGTTACAGAGAAACAGCTTGTACTAGAAAAACAAAATATGTAACTCTGAATTACTGCAATATTGCCAAGCTAAAGGTGCCACAGTTTACTGAATTTTGCTCCTGTTGCTGAATGCTGAAGTAAAGGTTGTCATTCAGCTTCCATTATGATTCCTAACTGGCATCTGTGGAGAAGTTCTTTAAAAAAGCTTGTTTTGATCTGATATTGTATATTTCATACTCCATCTCAATTAATAATGCATGCCTCGTCTTTTCAGGAAAAGTTAAATGAAAGTCGTCTTATATGTTTTTTGAGCAATTTGAGGATTTTTTTTTTTTAATCTAAGTTTGCAAACCAACATTATAAAGCATTTTCCTTCATCCTAATCAGTACCCTTGGTGGTTCCAAGACAGAAACTTCTAGATTTAGAGTATAGTTAATCTTTCTGAGTGGTCAGAAGGAAGCTTCTAGCCAATTGCCTTTTTCTCTCTCTTTTTTTTTTTTTTTTCCTTGTTATTACTTTCTTTGCAATAAGAAAGTCTCCTGTTGTGTCCCTGTTGATCGTTCCCCACCTTTTGTTGTTAATAGTTTGATTGGAATTCTTACCAATTTTGTACAGCTGTAAAAATGAGGAAAAGTATTATCTCTGTCATCTTCCTGCTACATATGTTTTAATTGTAAAGGTTTCATTTTAAGCTATATTGTTTTTGTGTACGCAATTCTAGCCTCCAAGTCCACAAAGATAAGATTTCTTAGATGAGGTGAGTGATATTCCTGTTATGCTGCTCCTGCAGAGTACCAAAACTGCAACACATGTAGGGCAAGAAATACAGATACCCATCATATATGGGTGCTTTTTTTTGTTGAATATGCCACTTAGATGTCATATATTTTGCTCTACTTATGCAAGTCAACTATCTGTAGACTTACAACTTACTTAAGTACTTAGCCTTGCGGGAGCTATGTCTAAATGGTACAGATTACTGGAAAGAAAATCTTTGGCTCTACAGAAAAACAGGGACAACAAACCTGTTCACAATGGAGAAGGATTAAGGCAAACTTTTGCACTTCACAAGCATATGGCAATAAAATTACTTTCAAAGGGCACAGGGTGCCTTTGTGATTCATAGTGAATTTTAGATTGATTCATAGTGAGGTAACTCAGATTAGGCAGATACAAGAGATCAAGGATCCAAAGAAATAAGATAAGGGAAGGGAAAAGGAACACATGGAAATGAGCAACCGTGAAAATAACTCAAGGGCAGAGGCGAGATATGAGATAGGCCGTACAAGGTACAGACACAGAGGTGAAAGTGATGTCAGTGCTAAACTAGATTCTCTTCTATTTAGATTTCTAGCCCATCTTTTCAAGTAGAAAAATAATCCACTCAGTGTTAAGCACCAATAAGATTCCCTTTGTTCCTTTTTTCACCATCATATTGGGATATTTTTTTTTTTCCTATTAGTTTCTGAAGGAGGTCTGTAGTTTATCAGCTTTACTGACGTTATTTGGCAATTTTTTTTCCTTCAGTAGGAATATGGAAAATGTGGATGTTTATGAACATATCTTTGTGAGGAGAGAAGGGGTGGTCATAGACAGCAATTGATTTGTTTTAACAAGACTAGTATTTGGCAATTCAAATTTAAAAGGAAAACTGAAAATATGATTAGTTTGACATTATTTCTTGGATGTTTGGGTTGGGTTTTTTTTCTTTAGTTCATGTTGCCTGCAACATCCTATGTCTTTTTCCTAACAAATGATTAAGACAGGTAACGCTGAACTTCCCAAACAAGCTGCCTGACTGTCAAGTGACTGTCTTCATTGATGCAGCACACAAGCAAACACATGCTATAGAATTGGCATCCAAATAACCAGACAAGCTGTCCCTATTGACAACTGCTCCTGCCTCAGCATATGTATTGTCCTCTTGGATTATCCCATCTGCAGCTGCTTCAGCTCTGATGCCACATCATCATTTTACTTGCTCCAATGGTTCCTCTTCAACAACTGAACTCCATCCTTCATGAATCACATCTCAATGTCTGTGCTGGAACAAGCTCTTCAGCTGCTTGTGGCTCCTCCTCTACTGACACGATTTAAACAACGTGTTCAAGAGATGCCAGACTGCTCTTGCATATCATCGTGATTAATTTTAAAGCTTGCTGCACGTAAAACTACAACATAATGATGCCCTTCAATACAGAATGGTAGGGAGTACAGAGAAATTAATTTCTTCTTATGAACCTTTAAAAATGGCTTGCATTAGTGTGCTTTAAAGCATTGTCTTTGAAACACTGTCTGTGAATTTGGGAGCCAGGAACACACTCAGGATTTAGAAAGACAGGAAAAACAGTGGTAAAACCTGTAACAAAACTTCAATAAAATCATAGTAAAATATAATATTCCAGCTTCCAAACCAACTGCTACACTTGCAATATATGTGGAAGTCAGACTCCCTTTCAATTCAAATTCGTTTGTAAAACTCATCACTTCTGTATGCTGCTAGAACTAACGCATGAAGCAAAGGATCATGCAGGATAAGCGGATGCCTTGTTTTGACTCTCTGTCTACAAAAAATGTGGGTGGGAACTGCTCTGCCAGTCTGCCTTATGGCCGTATTGTTGTGTGGTTTTCCATAGGTGAAATTTTCTCAAAATCAGAGTTTATTTTAATATTTCTGGATTTTACTACTTTAGCTACCTGTATGTATTATTATGGGCTATATCCAACAAGAGATTTGATCACCCAGTTCACAATGTTGTCAGGATTCACGTACCCACATCCAAAGCTGGGCTGCAGCTGAGGTTTTCAAACTGCTAACTGTACTTCATGATGTATTTTTAATGTTAAGATTCCCCAATGATCAAAACAAAGTTTTCCCTCATCTCCTTCCTTTCAAAGGTATTCTCAAGACACACTTAATGAATCATGCAGTATACAACACGAATTGCTTTTTTCTTTTACATAACCTGAGGAAATGCGTACACAATCCCATCTCTTCCCTTTCTGCAATGCTGACCTTGGGTGGGGAGTATCTTCTTCACAGCGTACGTTCGCACTGCCAGGCCATTTTGAGTGTTCCTATTATAATAAGGGTTCTAGTTTGTTATGGAATGAAGACATGCTGGTTATGATACTGGAAGCAAAATACATCTTGACTTCAATCTTACATGAAGACAAAGTAGATAGATTTACTGAAAATGCTAGGAAAAAAAAATTAAAAACAATGCCTTCTAAATTCCTCTCAGATAGCTTTTTGCATGGCATTCAGTGAATTATTTTATGAAAGGGTCCATCCTCTGAAAAAAAGTGTGTAAATGGCTAGCCGGCCAAAAGAAACTTCATAGGGTAAGTGTGTTGCATCTTAAGTATGGTGATTAATATGTCCTGCAGTCAGTGTGATTCATATTTGGCTTTGCAACTTTATTTCTTTATCCAAAATACTAATATGCTAAATCCTAGGGATGACAGAAGGAGCAAATTGTTCTATGTTTGATTTTTTCTTTTTTATACTTTACCTATGTATACAAAAAAAAAGTCAGTTGATCAAAGATAGGACTAGCACTTGATTCCAGAAAGAAGATCCCTTTTTTTTTAATTTAAACCAGGAGTTTGCAGATGTACTTCAGCTCTTCTGGAATGCAAGTTGGATTCCCAGCAATGAAAGAGCCCTCCATAGTTCAAAGCAAACAAAATGGATAAATGTGGATATTTCAGAGACCTTCTGAATTGAGTCTTTTTTCCTCTCTGCATGAGTGCTAACGTTCATATGCATTTTGTACGATCCCGTTTCCTCTCAACCTCTGGTTTGTTCAGAGTGCCAGCTGTCTATTCCCTTTCCCCTAAATTGTGGACGTATTTCTGGTTTGTTGTACTAAAACCATCAGTGGTGATATGTGATGCTCTGAGATGGAGGGAGGTGGGTGACTTCCATTTTTATTTCGGACAGTGCTTTATTTACAGTACAGTAGCATGGTGATAATTGTCATTTCCCGCTTATCTGGAAGTCTCTTAGAAGTGATATATTACTTCTTAAAAGAGTTATCCCTTTTGAGGGGTTTTTAAAATCTGCAACAAACTGAAGTACCATTGTAACAAGTTCTGTTGTTGAAATACATCTGTTCAAGCAAAAAGTATAAACTTACAAGACCTGGGTTGACTGACTCAGACTTTTGCCACAAACTCACCAATACTTCCTTTTAAGATTCGTACTGCAATCACAGTATCTTGTCCTGGCATGTGTTCACTGCAAGCTGATGTAACCATATTCATCTTTAGGCAGCACAGTACAAGCATGTAAACAAAACATATTTGATCTGTGCTGGTTTATTCTTGATCAAAATACCATGGATTTCAAATTGACTTCCCCCCCGCCCCCCCCATCCTTGAAATATGAAAAAAAAAAGGCAGTTCGTACTTTTCCTCTCTGAGTTGTAGGTCTAAACCCCGAACAGCAAGGTTCTCGTACTTAAATGCCTGACTGCATGCTGAGTAGTCCTACTGACTTTGACAGAAGTCTTGCTTAAAGCTACGTATATTTGTGTGTATTTCGGGCTAGATTTAACTCATTAACTATCTGACCTACTTTACAAAAGAGCATGCTTTATGAATTTTTCACAAACATTCATGTATATATTTTGTTTCCTTGACAAGGTATGCATTAATGTAATTAACACTGATAAATTCAACACATTTGAGTGAGTGGTTGGATAGGTGTTGGATCTCAAAGTTCAGGTTCTTTGAGTATGGCAGCTTAACCTTTGTGTAACATAACTGTATATAAATCAAATAGGTCTTAGAGTGGAATGAATCCCTAGAAACTATTCTTATTTTGTGCAGAGGATTGGCTTTTTGAAGGATTGTCAAGGGATGTCAAGAAATGCTCTTGTTCTGTGGCATGGAAATGGGGCTGTGCTGGTAAAAATTATATATGTATGTGTTTATAGTAAGCAAATTCTAATGTGCTTAAAATTGGTGGAAATTTCCATAGTTTTAAGGATTTGGCCCATAAAGCAGTCAAGTAAGAGACTCAAAAACTTTGATTAATTTATTTTTCATTTTGAAATTATGGCCCTGAGTAAAACCTTGCAGAGTTCACATGGCTTTAAAATTAAAATACATTTATTTGTGATATTTATTTGACTTACAGTTATAACAGAAATAATAATTCTTATATTTTTTTAATTGTGTGCATTCAAACTCCTAACAAAGGTGATATTGCATTGACATACCGAACTTATGCACACAAGAATTTCCTTTATCTTTTTGAAAAAAATTTATTGTAACACGGTTACTTACTTGTGTAGCTGTTGCTTTATTGGTCCTGTAGGAATCGAAATTTTGAATATAAGCTCCTTAGCAAGACCCCACAAGACCAATTTAAATGCCCTAACTTAACGTGTAAGTTCACAAAGCCCAACCTAATATACCTACCTATTAGTTTGAATCAAAGTTTGTAAAATAACAGAGAATAAGTAGAGCTGACAAGGAGATCAGATTTTCCATTTTATTGGAAATTTCCTGAAAATGAAAATGTGATAGTATCTTAAAATAAAAGGAAAAAAAAATCCAAATCCATCTTACTTTCAAATTCTTTGAAGCTTTAATATTTTTGTTTTAGATCTTAAAAGTTTAGATCTTAAAAGTTTATAGTAATAAATCAACATTTCTAAAAATGACAACACCCTGATTTCAACATAAGGAAAATGCTTCTTTAAAAAAAAAAAAAAAAAAAAAATCTGTGCATGTATCTGAACATTTCAATTCAGCAAAACAGCACTACATAGGGGAAAATATGTTCCAGAAAAAAAACAAAGTGAGAGCTAAAAGGATTGAAAATAAATTTGTAGTGAGTTTTTTATGTGGGATGTGAGACAGCCTGAAAAAAACAGATCTAACAGCCTGCTGAACATTAGGAGACAGAAAGAGAAATATTCAAGAAATAATTTCAGTGTTTTATGCGTTCCCTGTATTTATCTTTGCCATAAAACAGTCAGCGTATTTGGTTTTTATACAACATAGGAACACTTTATTTATTTATTCTTTTTCTTCATTCTCAACAATTTTTTTGGGGGATACTGCACCTACTGCCATCCAGACCAGTGGTCCAGTCTTGTAGGCTATGTTTGCACCGTGAATTATAGCAGCATTTTAATATGCACTTGTGCTCCTTTGCCAGCCCTAGTGTCTGTCACCACAATGGGGAAACTGGAGAGATTAGGACTCATCTATGTCATGAAATATAACAATAACAGAACTCTCACTGGTTTGAATTTATTTATAAATGTTACTTGCAGGATACTCCCCTCTGCCTGCACCTTTTAACTCCATCCTCTTTTGAATTTATTACTGATGACTGAATTATTCAAGTCTCTAAAATCTAGAGTGGTCTAATGAAGGAGGCATAAAATCAATGCAAATTTCTTTCTAATTCATTATCTTTTCTGAGTCCCTAAAACCCATATCTGTTCTCTGTTTCACAGTAAAATGGATATCCACAGAAGGGACCTGATTATCTGAGTCATCATTTCTGACCTTACACTGAAGAGATCCATAATAGAAACACTAAAATAGGTATGAGTGGGACTATCTGAATGACTGTGGAAACACCAGGCAGGAGTACCAGAAGGGATGTAGGAACGGCACAGTTGGACAACATCTACATTGGTAGGTTATCGAGATCTCTGCACATTTCTCTGCAGCTTCTCAGCACCTCTGAGATTAGGAAGAGGACAGCTTGCTCAAAATACTCAAGCAAACAGGAATCACTAGTAAGAAGGTGAGACATGACCGAAACCTTATGACACCCAGCTAAGAGATGAAACAGTAAACAGATGATAATGACTCATGGAGGTGAGATGTGCTGGAGAGGCAAAACTTCCTAATCACCATCAGCTCTGACAGAGTAAAAAAGGTACATCCAAAACGTGCACATGATCACCAACCTCAAAACAATCCAGAAGACATAATAAAACCTTGATAGCCACTATCCCTCCTCTTCTGCATCATCCCAAGGAAGCTTAGCTGTCAGGACCGCTTGGACATATGCCCACTGGTGTGAAAGACTGTGGGGGAAAACAGTTTTCTTTTAAAATAAAATCACCTTTGCTACCAGATGGATGTTTATGAGGCTTTGCTATTCTGTTGCTACAAGACCACAACCTTACTTGCTTTCAAAATGTTGAAGGCCAAAGATGAGGTCCTCAGCAACCCCTTCCTTCTGACCCTGGTGCACAGAAAATACCCAGATCCCTCTGTATTAGACACCACAAGGTCTCCTTCTGCCTGGCACAGAGGTCTGAGTTTGCTCAAGGCTGAGCAGCTTCATGCTGAGCAGCTTCATGCTGAGCTACTAATGCCTAAATCCTATGAGAAGAGGCACTTTAGGCATCTTTTTGATTGTGGAGTAGAACTCCAAAAAAGCATTCAGAGTTGAAAAAAAGAGACAGTCATTTAATTTCCTTTACCTTTTTAATATAAAAACTGCGGTCTTAGAGTAGTAACTTTAATGTTTATAGAATCATAGAATGGTTGGGGTTAGAAGGAACCTTAAAGATCATCTAGTTCCAACCTCCCTTCCATGGGCAGGGACACCCTCCACTAGACCAGGCTGCCCATGCCTCATCCAGCCTGGCCTTGAACACTGCCAGGGACGAGGCAGCCACAACTTCACTGGGCAACCTGTTGCAGTGCCTCACCACCCTCACAGTGAAGAATTTCTTCCTTATATCTAATCTAAATTTACCCTCCTTCAGTTTTAACCCATTACCCCTTGTCCTACCATTACATGCCCTTGTAAACAGTCCCTCTCCAGCTTTCTTGTAGGCCCCTTTTAAGTATTGGAAGGCTGCTATAAGATTTCCCTGGAGCCTTCTCTTCTCCAAGCTGAAGAACCCCAAACTCTCAGCCTGTCCTCACAGGAGAGGTGCTCCAGCCCTCTGATCATTTTCTTGGCCCTCCTTTGGACTTGCTTCAATAGGTTGATGTCCTTCTTGTACAGGGCACCCTAGAGCTGGATGAAGTACTCCAGGTGGGGTCTCACGAGAGTGGAGTAGAGGGGCAGGATCACCTCCCTCGACCTGCTGGTCATGCTGGTTTTGATGCAGCCCAGAAGACAGTTGGCTTTCTGGGCTGCAGACACACATTGCTGGCTCATCTTGAGGTTCTCTCATCCACCAACACCCCCAAGTCCTTCTTCTCAGGGCTGCTGTCAATCCATTCTCTGTCCAGCCTGTATTTGTGCTTGGGATTGCGCCGACCCACGTGCTGGACCTTGCACTTGGCCTTGTGAACTTCATGCAGTTCGCTCTGGCCCACCTCTCAAACCTGTCATTGTCCCTCTGGATGGTATCCCTTCCCTCCAGTGTGTCGACCACACCACACAGCTTGGTGTCGTCAGCAAACTTGCTGAGGGTGCACTCGATCCTGCTCTCCATGTCGCCTACAAAGATGTTAAACAGTGCCAGTCCCAGTACCAGCCCCTGAGGAATACCACTCATCACTGTTCTCCACTTGGACATCAAGCCATTGACTGCAAATTTAAGTGCAACATCTAGCCAATTCCTTATCCACTGAGTGGTCCATCTGTCTAATCTCCAATTTAGAGAGAAGGACATCATGTGGGAGAGTGTCAAATGCTTTGCACAAGTCCAGGTACATGATGTCAGTTGCTCTTCCCTTATCTACCAAAGCTTAACCCTGTCATAAAAGGCCACCAAATTTTTCAGGCGCAATTTGTCCTTAATGAAGCCATGTTGGCTGTCACAAACCACCTCATTTTCCATGTGCCTTAGTATAGTTTCCAGGAGGATGTTAAGAGAATGAACTTCGATGTCTTGCTGTTCAGCATCAACCTGTTACCTGTTGCCTTATCAACCATGTTGTAAGCTTAAATTTTTGCTGTTGTTGACAAAATTAACACACTAAGAGAAAGAAAGAGAGAAAGAAAGAAAGAAAGAAAGAAAGAAAGAAAGAAAGAAAGAAAGAAAGAAAGAGCAAATATGCATGAACTGATCTGATATGGTGGAGCTCTCTAGTTCCCATGGGATCCAGCAATAGTATTTGTATTGTATTCATAGGTTAGTATAAAATCTTCAAAAAACACTGGCGCAGAGAATGAGAATCAGGTACCTTCAATTGCCTGGTGAATTCCTTGATATCTTTGCCCATAGCTTTTCTGCTCCAAAGATATCGTGTACCATTCTGCAAAAACATCAGCAAAAGAATCGAGTCTTTTCTATGAGGTCTGGAATGGGAGACAGAGTAAGGCATCTCATTCTCAGGTTGGAAATTGGGGTTTGAGACTGCTCAGTCAAGGCAGAGGAATGAAACCACATCTATATATAAAGGCTGAGTGCTGTGAAGAAGTGAATTAAGAAGAACATCACAGGAAACATTATTTCTTTAGAGAGAATTTGACTGATAACACAATCCGTTGCTGGTTTGTGGAAGAAAGACTTGGCTGCCTTTCTCTGAGCAACAGGCTCAGAATGATGAAATCTTAATGGCTGAGAGAAACAACGTTTATCACGTTTCACTTTTCACAGTGTTACCTATAACTTAAAATGCCAACCCGGTGTGCTGGCAATGCCGGCTGCCTGGGTTGGAACCTTCAAATCTGTATTTGGAGTACAATTCCCTTCAGTATGTGAATACATGGGAAAAATAGGAACTCATTATTCAACAGAGCTGTCTGCATGCAATCGGTTGCAGCTGCTTGTTCTTGAGACAAAAGTGATATTAAGGGTTTTTGTGTTGGTTTGTTGCAGTTTTTTCCCCCCCTCTTCCTTGCTGCTCCTTTCTCCTAGGACAATGCCAAAGCTGAATTCCATCCCACATTATGTATTGTACAGAGTTGCTGGTCATGTTCAAAGTGAACCTAACAGGAACTGAAGGGAAGCTGATACTGTTCCATAGGGTCCTTCATACATGCAAAGCCTGAAGTTAGTATGGTTTCAGATTCCAAATAGAGGAGTTTGTGGGATTTGATTAAAAGGTAGCTTTCAGTTTATTAATGTTTTCTGTAAACAGCACTCATTTACCTCCCAGTGCTCTTCACATTGAATGCTGAAAAACAATGATTTTTTTATGAAGGAAAGTTTCAAATTAAAGTTTTACTCAAAAGACACCTCTAAACAGGCTGCAAAACCTCTAAACAAGCTGAATCTCTACCTTTTCTTCACATGGGCAAAACAAGACCTGGAACTAGGGTCCCAGCTCATTCCTTTCCTGGGGTTCAGATGGATTTGAAATGTAGCAATCAATAATTCGATTTACATCTCAGCCAACACCTTTTCTGTCTACTGTTTCCCATTAGGACCTCATTTATTCTAGCCTTTCCTCTGCTGAGAGCTGTTCCCACCACCACTTTGTTAGCCTGTGGGGGCTGCCACAAGGGAGTGGGATCCCGGCTGCTCAACAGCGTTTGCGCTCTGGCTGGTGGGGTGGGTCAACAGAGAAGCCCTACCACCTGGTGTCAGTTCTGCTCAGCAGATTTTGTATCTCTGTTTACACTCTGCTCAGCTCTAATTGACAGTTCTGTCATCATTTCTTCACCATCTTTGGGTGTATTGTTATAGCTGAATACATACTATAGATTGGGAAGAATCCTTGCTCATCACAGCTGTCGTTTTCCTCTTCTTCGGTTCTTCTTGTTCCTTTTTCCTACGCTTTTAGTAGTGTAAGTCATGCTGCTTATATTGCATATGCATTGACAGATTTTTTGACTGACATGCAAATTAATTCAGAGGAAGAGAAAAAGAACATTTTTGTTCCTGACACTTCTTTATTTTTATCTTTGCATGCCATCTTTGACAGGCTTTAAAATCTTATTCATATTTAAAAAGTAACTTTAAATAAAGAGCAATTTGTTATATCAGAAGTGTGTTACTACTGCATCTTGCTTTCCAATTTGTTCAAGTCTACACTAAGAAAAGCTTCTCAGTGATATGATTCTGACACTAAACAAGATCCCTGGAGTTCCAGTAAATATATACTCTTTTTTTTTTTTTTTTTTTAAATCTGCTTGAGGGAGATTTTTTAATGATCCTGGGCAAGGAATTTTCCTCTGCTGCCCTTTACCATGCTCCTTCAGGACTGCAGAGGCAGAGCCCTGAGAAATATTCGCAATTTATAAAATTAAAGAGAATGGTCCCAGAAAGGGCCATAACTAAGAGCAGAAAACTCATTCTCATTAATCAAAAAATAAGAGCAAGCAGACCTATTGTCTCCGTATCAGTAATGGATCAGCTACTGCAATATAAGACTTTTGCATTTTAAACCTTAGTTAATGGCTCTCAAATGACTGTTTCTGGTTTTCATTTTTCCAGTTCAACTGGTGTCCTGGTAATTTTACTTTCTTCAAGAAAACAAAGGGTTTATTTGCTTTTCCCTTTTTATATTTACTTACATTAGAATTAAAATTACCTGTGACCTGCCACCTCCCCAGAACATCAGCCTTGAATAATTCTGTGAATTCTGAGGAACGAGAAAAGCAATTTTATAGAGAAGAAATTGCTTTCATGTTTATACTAGATGAATTATAATCTTGAGTGGGATTTTTTTTTGCCAAAAGATCACGGTTCTCAGGTAGAGTAGTGACCTCAATTTTTCCTCTTGTGGTAGAAAAGTGTTGGATGTCCTTTTCTCATTTCCGGTTGGGGCACGGTCACCTCTGAGACCAGTGCTGCCCACTGACTACCCAATGATGTCCACCCCAAGGATTCAAAGGTATTGCAGGAATTTTTGTGGTATGTGTAAGTAGTTTTCAGAGAGGAAAACAATGTCTATTGAATGGAGAGTAAGGTATATGAGGAAAAAAAAGAACAGTGACAGTAAAAGAAAATGTAAGAGTAGGAACATGGGTACTGAAGAAATGGAAATGTCATTTAGAGAGGACCTATGAAAAATAAAAAAAGTGGAAAATTAATTCTAGTTCTTTATTGTCATTGCTCTTGTTTTCCCCAAAAACTGTTTTCTTCTAAGGCAGAATACTATCTGATACAGGAATATGTCACAGACATTTTGGCATGAGGCTTTCTTTTTGCAGTAAAATTTTCAGAATAACACATGATTTGATGCAAAATACCATTAACTGATTTGTCGTTCTTCTCATACAGGTTTTTCAGTCCTTTGTGTTCTCTTGGCTAGTCTCTTGAACTTAGCTAAAAGCTATGTTAGTCAGCGTATGCGATGCTCTTAACTAGAGAGGAAAACGCATACAAACAACGTAAAGAGTGAGTTTTCATTACAATCTATAGCCTTTAAAATTCTTTGCACTTCACAAGCTTAATTGTGCTTGATTTGTGTTCCTGGACAAACAAAGGAGGAGGAACAGCTTTGGAAAATTCAGCCCTTTTGGAGCCAATGACATCTTTCTCTCTCTTTTTTTTTTAAAATCAGTTTTCCACCTTGAGCTCATGGAGAGTTTTAAGTGTCTAAGTGTCACAGGATGTAAGACATAACAACATAACTGGGCAGAATAGTGATTATGGGTGGCAATTAGTCACTGATCAACTATCTTCTTAGTGGCTCATGTAGAATGATGCTTTCCTGCTACCCAGAAGCTAGTATGAATTTAAACCTCCTGTCTTTCTTACTAGTTAATAGGTACCTTAGAATAATCTTACGGTGACAGTTTCTTGTGTCAATAATGAGTGTCAGTAATGAAAAAACAGTAAACTTTATCAGCCTGTAGACTTTTATGTTTGCTTTCTACCACTTACCTTGTTTGCATTTTAGAGTAGTTATAGACGCTTTCTTACTGTGTATCCTTTGATGCAAGTATTGTAAGTTTAAGCAAAGCTCCAGATACCGCTGCAGTTATGCAAAACAGGTACTGAATTACTGGGGTTAAACCTAAGTATGTAGGAATTGTGTTAAGAAAAAGTCTAAAAAAAAGATTTTGATTTAAAAGTAGAAAGTCCAAACTTTAACCTCCTGAAAGTGAACCTGTGAATCACGTGGAGATTAGCTAGCCTGCTTTAGAATACATTTTTTTGCTTGACATTAGAGTCAAGTTTATTTTTCAGTAAACTTATAAAAATGAAGTTTTTTTACTAACCTTACTCTACTTCAGAATGCTTATTTTTGAATTATTCATTTAAAAGTTATTTGCTATGGACAGATCACAATTCTTGCCATGTTCATTTGTCTGACTTCTTTCCTCCCCTCCCTGAATGTGCCTGTAATACATCATTGCTTTCCTTATCTCTGAAGTCCATAGGAACAAATATCTTTTAAACACTTAAAGAAATAGCCGTGCCTTTCTCTTTCTTGTCACCTGCTCAGTGATTTCTGTTGAGATTGACCTTCCTACCTCTAGGGTATTTTGGAAAGCCTGGGGAGGGGAGGAGCTGGCTGTTTCCAGGTGATTGTGGGTTTTTCTGAGGGAGAGCCACTTAGCACTTGACAATCTCCTTTCCTTCACACCAACACATCTCCTGCCCCAGACTTGGAGAAGCTCTGAAAAATGAGAATATTGTACTTGAAGCAAAGGCAACATTTTAAGTTATGTGCTGTTATGAATGTGTGCCTTGTTTCCTTTGTCTGCTGAGAACAGCAATGCAACCCAGCTGCCATTGATTTTAGCTGCACAAAACTGGGACCTGAGTTTCATCTTTAAGCAATTTACTAAGGACATGAAAGAGGTAACTCCACTCTGGAGATCTTTTCATACCAAGGGTTTTGAGACAAATGCTTATCATTTTCTGTCTCACATGTATCAATTAGAATGTTTTGACTGAATCCTTGGAAAATGAGTAAAAACTGATGGGTGGTATTTCAGGCATATGTGGCTAGGTTCAGCAGTGAAATGTTTGTCAACAGTGAAGAGGTAATCATGAGAAAAGATGCTTGGAAGAGTGCTGTTGGTAAAGAAGCATACTGGGTGTGGTAGTTTATTTTTCTTTTAAGCTGTTTAAGTGTTTCAGCCTTGTTTATCCAGTGCTTAGGGGACATTTCCATTAACAGCCACCTGTGGAAAAGACTTCTTTGACCCTTTTGGATCATGTTTCTATTATGCTGGGCACTCCTTAGCAGATGTGTCCCTTGGATGAGCAGATTTCCAGGACATCTTTTTTAATTCTGAATGATCTACTTTGAATATCAGTTTACTATGCAGAATATGGGGGAGAATAATTTATTTTCAAGAAAAGTTATCAAATACTCTATAACTAAATTGTGCAATAAGATTACTGGTAAATCATAATTTTTTCTGTGCAGCTGATGGAAGAAATAAATCCATCTAGGCACATCTAAGCAAAGTATTTACGGGTCCCTTAAATAGCCTTTCTAACTCATATTTCCTGGATAAATCAGTCTTGTTTGTGACCTTGGCAATACATCAGCACCACAAAAATAACTAAATTGCTTTCTGCCAACTCGAGTTGAGGTTCTTTTAACTTACCATTGCCTTCAATTTCACATGAAATGTCCTCTCTGATTAAGTACATTTTTAGCATTAGAAAGTGTTTTAGGAAAAAAAAAACGTCTAAGTGTATAGTTAAAATGGTACATTCATACTACCAATCTGAATTTTTACTACTATGAGCTTGACCAGAACATCCTGTAAATATCTGTTGACATGCAATCTCAGAAAGAAGTCTGTCTTCAAGTTTGTAGTTATAAATTCCTTTTAAGTTATTTTTAAAACCATTGCATTTGAAATATCCTTCTTTTAAGTTAGGATATATTCCTGTAGGAATTTCCTAACACTTCACTGGAGGTTTTTTGTCCCTGTGCCAAAAGGCCAAGAAAGCTACTCCTCTTTTTGTTCGATACCTCTTTTGAGCCTAACCTAAAGTGCCTGCTGTTTCTTTTTAAAGTTTGTCGTGCTTCCATTGATACAATCCCTGACCCAAATGCTTATTGCAGCTTGTCTTCTGCCTTGTAGTTTCTCAGGCACAGAAAGCAAAACTGTTATAATCTTTTAGACTTTATTGATGTCAATATATTGATGTTAACAAAAGATCACGCTGGGAAATTTTGGTCAGCTTTCCTTTTATCTGGGCATTGTCCAGTCATGGTACAATATGTCTTGATGACAAAAGAAGTTTTTGGTGTCTAAGGATGGAGCATCGATAAAAAACAAAACAAATCAGCTAGCATGGAAAAACAATGCTCAAATACCCTTGGGTGGTTTGGGTAATTTGTGTGAAAGCAGTTCAGATTTAAGAGGAAAATTGATATCATTACATTCTCATTACAGTCTTTTCTCTTTCCTTTTTTTTTGAGGGAAGGAATAAATGAAATTTCCTCTTAACTAGAAACTTCAATTTCACCTGGCTCTGCAAACAGCTAAATTCCATTTTCATCAAACTCTTCTATTGTACTTATAAGTCCTATGAATAAACATGGGTTTACCAAAAGCCTGCCCTCCAGAATGGGAAGTTACCATGTCCTTTCAATCTCTACACTCTTTAGGACATTTCCTTTCCATGCACAAAGTCACAGACTCATAGAACGGTTTGGGTTGGAAGGGACTTCAACGAGCATCCAGTTCCAACCCCCACTAGACCACGTTGCCCAAAGCCCCATCCAACCTGATCTTAAACACTTCCAGGGATGGGGCCTCCACAGCTTCTTTGGGCAACCTGTTCCAGTGCCTCACCACCCTCACAGTGCTGTTATGAATGTGTGCCTTGTTTCCTTTGTCTGCTGAGAACAGCAAAATCTTCCTTATATCTAATCTAAATCAACCCTCTTTCAGCTTATACCCATTACCCCTTGTCCTGTCACTACACTCCCTGATAAACAGTCCCTCTCCAGCTTTCCTGTAGGCCCCTTCAGGTACTGGAAGGCCGCAGTTAGATCTCCCCAAAGCTTGCTTTTCTCCAGGCTGAACAATCCCAACTCTCAGCCTGTCCTCACAGGAGAGGTGCTCCAGCTCAAAAATTATAGCCAAAGTTCCAATGTTGGCAGAAGCTTTTAAAAGAAAACAATTCACATTTAGTCAGTGGAGTTGTTCATTACTAAAATCTCAGAAGATTCCACCCACAGTGAGTAACCAATTCTTATTACTACTGGAATGACATGAATAACGCCTAAGAAATTAAAATGTACACGACAAAAAACAACCAGGCAAAAAGACAGTAAATAGGAGGCAAAAAAATAATGTCAGAGGTTTACAACTGAAGGCATAAAGTTGATGAAGGCTACGGGAATATTTTCCAATTTCAGTACCTGTGGCTTTATAACCACTATGTTTATTTTTTTTTGTTGGGGAAAAGGATCAAGGGGAGATTTTAAGTGCAATGAATGTTATATTTGTAATAAAACAGCATTCCTACACAAAATCCATGCCACAGCATACTCCCTTCTAACCTGAAAGCTTCCCCGAAGAAGAGAGGAAGGCACTATTATAGCCCCCAGTGCCTTCTCATGACCACTGAGAGATCTCAGCCTTCTGCTGGTGGTGGCCACCTCCACAGGGTAGGAGAGGAATCTGGGATGTTGCTTTTGTGTGGTGAAGAGACACTAGTTGTTTGCAGCCCAAGGGGCTGAGTGAGTGGGTATTGTTGTCAGCTCACTGAATCGTGGCAAGACCTGTGTCCAGTCCCTTATCTTGCCTCCCTCAGCCATCAAGGTGAACTAAATAGACTCTATACTCATGGGGATCTGTGTCTTATTTCTCTCTGAAGGTATTAAAAACACAAACTCATTCTGCAGTTACCTTTTTAATTAAAGGTCAGTGCAACTTTATAGCCTTCAAAAATGTACTCATGATTTACAGAAAAACATAAAAGTCAGAAGAGAATTGGGTCATGTAATTTAAAGATCATTATTGTCACTCACTTTGAAATAATACTTCCATGTTGGAGTTGAAGTTACATTATTCAATGTAATTTGTACTTTTAGAAATGGGAGATGGACAGCAATTTTTTCAGGCCTCAACCTTTAGCTAGACTGAGTTATGGTAATTGTTGTAAACAGAGTATTAATGTAAGTAAAGAAAAGATGGCAACAAATTAGTAGAGATCTGCCCAGGAAAACATTCTATTCCAAAGAAGAAGGAGAAATTTATGGAGGAGAAGGGAAAAACATTAGACTGATTAATATTATTACAATAGCAAGGTCCTCTATTTAAAACAATGTATTTATATTTTTAAAAGACAAACCAAAACATACTCTTGGCCTTGACAGAGCAAGAATGTGATTGCAGAAGACGACAATGGAGCTTGAAGGGGTAGTTTGACAGGAATATACTGGAAGATTTACATGTGGGTTTTTGAATTCATGAACATCTGGTATCTGAAGGAAAGGACTAAAGTAGGCAGGTTTTGTTTCCCCTTCCCCGACCACACCAAACGGGATCAAGAAGATTTCCCTTCCTTTTACCTACAGTGAAGATACAGCAAGCACTGTAGGCTGTACGTTTGCACTCCTCCCAGCCTGATGAACCAGAATTTGAAAGTGTCTCAGAAGAAAACACAGCTAAGTTTGGCGTGAGAATTAAGCTCCTAATTATTTGTACATTGAGCAGAGACATTTCCTTTTCTAAAAGTATTTAATTTCCTTGACTAAGAAAGGAATAACAACTAGGGAAGAAGTTGGACTAGGTACTGCTAGTTACTTTTCAACAGGTAGAAAAGATACAGAAAGAAACCACGAGTTTTCCTGAATAGATCTCAAAGTATCTGAAGTGATGAATCTCAGCCAAATTAAACCAGATGCCTTTTATCCAGTCTATCTTCTGGTATATCTAAGGAAAAGGCAAATCTTTGAGCAGAGAGATAAGAAAAGGTGGTGGCAAGTGAACAACTGATTCTTCCCTGAATTTGTCGTTGCTGCTTTCTCCCTCAGTCTTGGAGCAGTGCTGCTCAAAGCCAATTTAAGTGGCTTGGACAGACTCATCACAATGTAAAAATGACTTTTCTTACATTCTTTTCTCCTCTGTGACTAACTTACTGGGAAGAAAGGAAGCTGACGGGAGGCAATGTGAAGAGGATACAGATGCTACTGCTACATCCTTGTCTTAGCTATTGTTTCAGGTGATGGTGCTAGCAGAAAAATTTGCAATCTGTTTTTACTTTCCATTTGCAAATGGTACACACTGCAGACAGAGTAAAAGTTAGAGCTTCAACAAGCTGAACATTTGAACAACCCCGAATATGAACCAGCTACTCATTGCAGAATCCTCTTTTTCTGCATATACATACATTTCTGGTTTTATACCCATGTGTATATTTATCTTGTTTTTTTCTTTCCCATAGGTATTTAATGTAGATTTCTGACTGATACATTAAATTAAGAATCCAATATCTTTGCAGGGGCTAATACTTTATAGGTGATATTTAAGCTTTTTTCTTTCTTCCAAATACAATGCAGTTTTATAACTTTTCAGTGCTGCAAAAAAGTTTAATGCAATCACAGAAAAAAACAAATTCCAAACCCCAAAATAATTCTGAAGCTTTGTGCTACTGACCTCCACAATCAAATTGATTTCCATTAAATAAAATCATTGAGTATTCAAGGAACGCTGCAAAACAGAGTCAAATGGACCTATGTAATTATTCTCCTGTAAAGTTTTGGATTTTTTCTGCATTCATCAGGCTTATTCAAATACTTTAACGTTGATCTTTAGCAAAAATCTGGACAGACTACCTGTTTTCACACTGTCAAGAGTTAAATGACCAGATTTGATCCTTCTTTTTTCTTTAGACTAACAAAAGATGTTTAAAAATAAAATATTAAAATGAGACAAGCTTGTTAAATTAAGAAAGAACTCAAGAGTCTTATTTGCCCCATCCCCAAAGGTGCTGAACAAAGTGGAGAAATCAGACATTATTTTTTGAGGTCCCAAGTAGATAGTTTCACGGTGCTGTCCCATGTCAATAAACCTGCTCAGGTCTTTGCTACATACGTTCACTGCATCAGCCTGTGACTGAAAAGGTAGAAAAATGCAGAAACACCTTTCTTTTTCTGAGATAGAAGCTGGAGAGCATAAGTTCCTTATTATGTCACCACAGTAGCCAGATGCACGAAAGACTGGAAAAACTGAAAAGGAGGTTCAACCTTACCATTTTTAAGCAACGAGAGAGCCCATATTTACCATTTTTAAGCAACGAGAGAGCCCATATTTTTGAGAGCCCATATTTACCAATGTAACCCCAGGAATCTGGGGAGTGAAAAACAGGAGACAGTTTAAGAGTTCAGTCTCCTGTTGCAAAAGTGCGTTAATCTTTTTTTTTTTTCTTTTTTTTTCTTTTTTTTGATCCTTTTAACTCTAGTATTTAGTGTACCAGTAGAGATTGCTTTAAAAAGTTTGTCTTCAGATTTCTCTCTTACATGAAAATAGCTATGAACCATGACAGGTCTTCAAATTATTTTTCTCTCTACTCAATAAAAATTGTTATAAACTATAAAAAAATGGAATTGCCATAGGAAATATACTCAATCCCTACCTTTCCCCCCTGCTTTTAGAAGTTGTTTTGGACAACATCGAATTTATACTCTAAGTTCCGAAAACGTTTTTGTCACAAATATCTTCTTTGAAACATATTTTCATTAGCCTCAGTTTTTAAATGGGGAAAATGTTCATGAGGGTTCACCAATGGTCATTATATTATTATCTCATCTGTTCCTTTTTCACTAAAATCAAAGTAGCATATACCGGTGAATCTTTTTCACTAACCTGCACATTCTGGTCACATCCATTATTTTTCACATGGTGAGACAAATCTCATAAGATAGAAGCAGATGGTGACAGCTTCCCAGTACTATCAAATCAAATTGAGATAACAAAAATAAATATTTGGTCCCAAGCTTAGAAACTAGGTGAACATTCTGCCTTCTGAAAAGCTGTGCCAATTTCTTTAGAAACCATGAACAAAATAATGTTGATTAAGAAATAACCATGCATCTCCAAACAGAATACTTAGGACACAATAGTTCAGTGGAGACATGACACTACCTTGTACTTAATCTTCTATATCAAGATGGGTTTCATTTTTTTCCCTCTGGTCTTTGTGTTGAGAAAGTGGTCTGATTAATAATAATTTTGTGTCACCTGAGGTTCAGTATTTGAAATCCAAGAACTACAGGTAATATTTGCACTGTTTCTTCAACCCCTCTGTGGAACAATAAAAATCTCTAAAATATGCAGTAAAAATATCATTACTATATGATGAAAATCTAGATAGTAATTATCATCCAAGTTCACTGACTTACTAGCAACATCAAAATCAGGTTCCATATTTTTCTCCTTTTATTATTTTTTTTCAAGTATTCATTTTTTTACCACTCAAAAAACCATGTACCATGGTACATGACAAACAACTGAAAGAGGAAAACCAGATAGATACATTGGAAATGTAATATATACTTTGGATTGCATCATCCTTAGTTACACTTCTGATTTTGAGTATAAAGTATAAGGAGCAAACATTTCATTGATTTACGACTTGGAGCATATTTGCTAGTAGGAAAGGCTAAATTGAACTGATTTTGGTACATGAAATAAAACTATCACCTTCTAGGATTTTGCTCTGGCAAAACTCATTTGCTTTCCTCTTTCCCCTCTTCATGACCACCCGCATGGACTCATACAATTATATCTCTTCTGTATTTGGCCAATGTAAGTTAGCTTGTCTAATCAAAACATTGAGGACACTAGACTGTGTCAAAGAAATGATTACCAAACTTTTAAACATAGATCAAGTTTCTCCTTGCTCTCCAGCCCACCCCTCTCAACTTTTTTTTTTTTTTTTTAATTAACCCTTGTTTCCTTATGTAACATCTTCATCTCAAATTATTACCTTTGGTAAATTTGTATGTAACAGAAAATTGAGTATGCTACTAGTGGAAAAGTAGGCCAACTGATTGAATACCGGTACTGTTTCCATCTTGCAAAACTGTTGCCTTTGACAGAAAAATATAAATAAAAAATGCCTACAACATTAATGATTTTATGTGACAGTTGAATAGTGAGTGGAGCAGTGGAAAAGAAGAGGTTTTATGAGAAGTAGGCTGTGACAATAACATAGCAGTTGTGTGATACTGGTATCATATATTTTATAGATAGGGAGAATAACTCAGTTCAGGCAGAAATGTTTAGCAGTCCCTCTCATATGGAATGCTCGCTTTGTTATCTTCCAGAGGGTGACTTATCCTGTAAAAAATATGTTACACAACCCATTATGTGTCTTGATATGCATCACAAAATAAATGTTATGACAAATTAATTTGATGAAAAGATACCATGAAAAATATCACAGCATAAATTAAAAAGTGTTATGACTAATGGTGTTCATAAATGAAAAATTGTTCTCCTTAGTGTAGTCAGAGCCAGTTTGTATTTTAGACTTTGGTATACTCTGTTCCTGACTGAAATAAGTTGTATCATCCAAACTTTAGATAGCATAATGTTAGATCACTAACAGGGTGTGCACTAGATGTGCTAACACAGGGCTGAGGGAAATAAAATCCTCCTGTGTTGATGAATAACATAATTCTTATAATTTGGTACTGTGCTTTGCAGGAGGGAATGTCAATCTTACAGTGATTCCTCTTGTCATTCAATCAAATTCTCCTGTAATTTTGGGGATGTTAGAGTAGTACAAAAGGTTACTGCTATCTTCAAGTTTGGGTCTATAATCTCATTAGACTAATGGGGGAATTCACAGTCTAATTTACTGTTCTGTCCTGCCTGAAGAATTTGAAAAGACAGAATCACAACATTTTAAGCATGTCTTTTGGATTTTTTTTTCTCCTTTGTAATCCCAAACACCATAAACATAACTTTTAATAATTAGAAGCTTGGTTTTTACAGCTTTAATCAATGCTGAACGTTTTTGCTGACTTTAAAAAAATGCTATAATTTATGTGGCATGGACTATTAAATGTGTTAATTTTCCAGTTTATTGCTACTATACTTTTTCTTATCCTTATCGCATTGATTTTAAATCATCAGGCAATATATAGGATGGATTTCCATTTACTTCCTTGTTTATGGCAAAGATCTCTTTGACATTTGACTGCATTTCTTAGATCCTTCTTTTTATCCTTTCTCATCATTCTTCATCTTTCCCCTACATTGTCCTTTTCCCCAAGTCTTGGCTTTTTACCTGAAGGAGGACCAGTAGCAATTTGGGATTCTTGCTGCTACCTCTGTCTCGAATATATTTCTCCTCACTTCTAAAATGTGAAGTTCCTTCCAGGGTAGAACTGCAACAGCGTTAGCCCTGTGAGATGCTTTCCCCAACTCCATGTCCTCAGACACAGAGGGGTTTTGCTTCAGGGAACAAGCATTAATTAATCTTCAGATCTCAAAACTGAGGATTCAGTATCTTTAAATGATCTAAAAAGTGGTCAGGAACAATAAAATGAGGGGAAAAGAAGAATATACTTCAATGGATACTTTATTGCTTTACCAGTAACAGCTGAGAATGTGGGGCATACACAATCAAATACTTAACAAAGGAGCCTGAATTTTGATTTTAATATTAATTTCCACTAAGTCTTCACTACTATACACTACTCTGACATTTAAATAAATTTAAATTTATTTAGCACAAGCTACACGGCAACTAGAAAGCATATGTCCACTAATTTAACAGTATTT
This sequence comes from Balearica regulorum gibbericeps, assembly GCF_011004875.1. Classification (NCBI taxonomy): domain Eukaryota; kingdom Metazoa; phylum Chordata; class Aves; order Gruiformes; family Gruidae; genus Balearica; species Balearica regulorum. The sequence goes on from NC_046184.1 coordinate 104,311,098, forward strand.
CTGACAAGTTCATATTATCTCCTTCGTTAAAGCAGTATTTCCATTTCTTCCTTACAGAAATAATCTCCCAGCACTCCTCATAGCAGAAGTGTTTTGGTGCATGGACTCATTCTGCAAATGTTCACAAAGTACTAACATAACATTTCAATAGTACTAAAACCTGCTCAAGTTTACTTGCCAACTTGTGCCCTATTTGCAAGTAAAATATGCCTTCCTTCCTAATCATCTGCTGCTTTAACTGATCATTTCCCATTCATTTAATAATATATGCCAAGTGCCTTCCAAACATGTTTTATCCTTAGACTGTCTCATCGTCATTATCTTGTATGGTAGCAGTGCCAATCTCAAAAGAAATGAACAACATAAGGAACTCAATGTCTAGATGGCAGGTCACTTTATAAAAAATACAAAATGTGAGTAGTAAGTTTTATCTAAAAAACACTAATGAGTTTTTTTCAAATGAACAAAAATGGAAAGCAGCTGGAGAAGCATTTGGGGAATTTTGATCAACCAATGAGTGTTTTAAAGAATATCTATTATTTGTGAATTGAAGAATCTGAAATCTATGTTACCATAGAGATGATACTGGAAAAGTATCAGTTTCTAAAATACTAATTGGAAAATAATGGTCTTGATTCCATAGAAATAATTGTGTATTACACTAATCAGGAAGGAATGGCTAGTTTTGGTTGGAGTGCCAAAAAGTATAGTTATCTAAGGAAAAGAAAGAGGTATTTGCATTTGCAAACTTTATCTGAGTCAACTTTAATTTTGTGAATGAAAATATTGTCATTCTTATATGAGAAAGATTTAGATAATCTAGCAACAGGATCAGAAGTTAGCACGATCTTCCCCAAATAGCTTCTGAGACCAGTTTGTGAAAAATGTTCAAAGATGTATTTGGGAGAAGAGATATTTTTAATATCCTTGGAACAGTGCAGCTGAGTAGTAGAAAAGGTATGACATAAAAAAATATAAATAAAGATAAAAGAAAATAATAGGCTAATAGAAATTAGTTCAACCATTTAAAAATTTTAATCCCTCCCCCCAAAAGCTGTACACTTTTAATATCACATTACTCCAGGGCCTAAGCATATATTTTGACTGGATAACTGTTATAAACACTGATGAAACTTGCAATCTGGATAAAAGATTTTGTTTTTCCCTACATGCCTCAGTCATGTCTAATGTATGTGATACAGAGAAAGTAGTTCTACTTTTGCACTTGGAAGTTTAAGGCAGGGTTTGGTTTTGTTTTGTTTTTTAATGTATTTGTTCTTTGTGAATACTAGTACCTCATTTGTGAGTTTTTTTCAATTTTCTGTTTTGGAAAATGTATGGTAGCGTACTCTAGAACACTCAGAATATTCACTGTGGTAATAAGAGCTAATAATTTTGGGAAAGGTAATGAACAAAGTCCAATGCTATTTCCAGAATGCATGGATCTATGCAAATTTTAGATACCACCTATATCAAGTGTGGTGTCTCAGAATTTTATTAATAAAGACAGAGAATATCTGAGCAACAAGACAAACACTAGTACTCAGAAATTGTAGTACATATCTCAAGCCAGAATAAACATTTAGCACTTGAATAGTGCTTTACAGCTTCAAATCACCTTACTGACAGCCACAGCACCAGTGTATGGTAGGTTTCTACTAACACCCTTGAGAACTAGCCTACCTTACCGAGATGGTATCAAGACATGTACCTGGGACTACCACATTACTGATTAAATTATTTATTTGTCACATTTGGGAGATGAAGAAATAGTGTTAAGAGGAATCCAGAGTAATTTGTGCCAATAAACTGTGCAATACCAATTCAGCATGTTTACAGTTTTATTTTAGAAATGTCTGTCTGCAATTCACATAGACTTACTCATTACTGGATATCAATAACTTGATTATGCAAAGTAACAATCTGTTTTCAAGCTTCCAGAGACCAAGTATATCACCTGCATCTAAACTCCTTCATGTCAGGCACTAAAAGTCAAAAAAATATGGAAATTTGCTTCTCAAAACCCCATTATCTCAAGAGATGTCAACATTTCCTCTTTCACCCTAAAATACAATATATTCTACTTTTATGAGTGAAAAAATATTTACATGAAACAGAAGAAAACCTGGTCCAGAGATAATGTAATACACTTGTAAGCATAAAAACAAACAACAAAACACCAACACCCCCCCCCAAAAAAAACCATCCACGAACAAAAACCAAACCAACCAAAAAAACACACCTCCAAACCCATGCACTAATTTTCTAATCAAGGATGGTTTTCCTTGTCACTATTCTATTTTGCATCCCCATGAGTTTAATACTTTCTCGACCAGCATGCCACAATTACCGCTGTCAACTTGCTAAACACTATGGCAAGTCTGAACCAGTTGGCTTCCAAGTAGTTTTCATGATGCCCTTTTAGTGCAGAGGACAAAAGAATGGATAGGCCACACCTAAAGGACTCTTGTCCCCCTTATCTCATAGTCTTGTTTACAGCGAGCAACCAAAATAAACATGTTTAGATGTGAACAACTCTCAGACAGCATCTGAAAGATCTGTAGGAATTTCAAATGAAACAGAAGAGTTCATGGAGTCAGAAGCATTGAAGGTTGGTGAGCACTGTGAAAAAAAGCAGAATAGAAACTCCTCTCTCTACAGCTCATGTGACATAAACTGCTTCGGGATCATGGAGAGCATACTTGGAGCTCTGAGCTGCAACTGCTCCTTGTTAGGGGAATTTCTCTTTTATGAAAGAGATTTAACTGCAGCCATCTTCAAACAAATTGAAAAATAACCAGAAAGTGAGTAAGTGAAAAATTCATTTAATAATCTCAATGAGACAGAGCCTAGAGCATCTGAAGGCCTTTAACAAGTGCTAATGATTATACCTGAGAAAATACCTGGTTGCCATTCAGAATTATTAATTTAGGTGCAGGATGGAGGATAAGAATTTACACCAATTTAATGTGGGGAATAAAAAAAACCCAAAACGGAAGTCACACTTGCTGAATAAAGCAACTATTGTTAAAATAACTTACAGCCCCACGTTTGCTAGTTCTTTAAGATATGAGATACTTTGTCTTCTGGGTATTTTTCAGGGAAGAAAGGTGACTCTTCCATTGTCCTGCACACAGATGGTTTACTGACACATTCTGACACCTTCTGATAAGTTCCCAAAAGCAGTTTTTCCTTCTGGTCTGGAAAAACATATGTGTAGAGTCCCAGATCTGGACAACGGACAATGAGGTGGGTTGAGAACTGGCTAAACAGCAGAGCCCAGAGGGTTGTGATAAGCAGTGCAGAGTCTAGTTGGAGGCCTGTAGCTACTGGCGCTCCCCAAGGGTCAGTTCTTGGTCTGATCCTACTCAACATATTCACCAATGACCAGGACAAGGGGACAGAGTGTACCCTCAGCAAATTTGCTGATGATACTAAGCTGGGAGGAGTGGCTGACACACTGGAAGGCTGTGCTGCTGTTCAGTGAGACCTGGACAGGCTAGAGAGCTTGGTGAAGAGGAACCAAATGAAATTCACTAAGGAGAAATGTAGAATCCTGCACCTAGGGAAGAATAACCCCAAGCAGCAGTACAGGTTAGAGGCTGACCTGCTGAGAAGGACCTGGGAGTCCTGGTCAACAACAAGCTCTCCATGAGCCAGCAGTGTGCCCTTGTGGCCAAGAAGGCCAATGGTATCCTTCTGGGGTGCATTAAGAAGAGCGTGGCCAGCAGATCGAGGGAGGTTATCCTCCCTCTCTTCTCTGCCCTGGTGAGGCCACATCTGGAATATTGTGTCTAGTTCTGAGTTCCTCAGTCATCTCTCTTATGAGGAAAGGCTGAAAGAGCTGAGTCTGTTTAGCCTGGAGAAGACTGAGAGGGGATCTTATAAATGCTTATAAATATTTAAAGGATGGATGTCTAGAGGAAGGGGTTAGACTCTTCTCAATGGTGCCCAGTGACGCGACAAGGGCCAATGGGCACAAACTGGAACACAGGAAGTTCTATCTCAACATGAGAAAAACATTCTTCACTGTGAGTGTGACCGAGCGCTGCCCAGAGAGATTGTGGAGTCTCCTTCTCTGGAGATATTCAAAACCTGCCTGGATGTGATCCTGTGCAACCTGCTGTAGATGATCCTGCTTTAGCGGGGGGGGGGGGGGGTTGGACTAGATGGTCTCCAGAGGTCCCTTCCAACCCCCTACTGTGTCTGTATGTCTGTGAATCTCTGGCATGTCAAAGAACAGGCTCAGATCAAATATGAATGAAATATAGTCTATAGTACTCATTATAATCTGAAGTCACATGTTATAGTCACAGTGCTATAATCACTGTGATATAATCAGCATTTAATCTAAAGACACATGATCACTCCTTCATCCAAAGGACCAATGAAGCAAAGCAGTCTCGCCACACAAATAAATCAAACCATGGCTTGCTTGTGGTGGATCTTCCTTCCATTTCTCAGGTCTGGGTCCTTGGGTCATCCTGAGGTGTGGTACTTTGTTGTTTTTGGTGGTGATGGTGATAGTTATGTCATTGCCAAGATAGAATGAAATCATACACTAATTTGTCACTATCTTTTCAGCTATGAGAATTGAGCACTGATAATCTTTCTTGGGTTTGGGGGTTTTTTGGTTTGCTTTTTTTTTTTTTTTTACTTTTAAAGAGGTCCAGTGTTCCTGAGTCCAATGAGTCTGTGGACTGCGGTATCAAAATCAGAGCTGCTACAGTTTCTTCATCATCTGAAGAAAGAAGCCTTGAACAGAAATAAAATGATCTGACCCATGCTATACTGTAAGCTTTTACTCGATTTTCAATAAGCTACTACCCTGAGGTCTTTTTTCAGCATTACGCTTCATCCCAACTTTTCAGACTATTTGAATATCTGTATTTTACATTATTTTCCTCAAACATATTAGTTTGTATTTTTCCTATTTGAATCTCATTTTGTAATTTTCTGCCTGATTCCTTAATCTCACTTGGTCTCATTTGTATTATGCCTTTGTGCTCTCTGGTGTTCACCTCAAGTTCTAATTTATTCTCACCTGCATATTTCATTAACGTATTTTTACTCCCACATCCACATTATTAATAAAGACGTTAAACTGAATGAATCTCTACAGAATGCTATTACATATTCCCCCCTACACTCCAGATTTAATACTTTGAGCCTTTATTTTACAGTCAGCTCTCAATCCACGTGACAATGCTCTTCTGCAATTCATTGGGAAATAATTTTGAGTACAATTCTGCAAGGTATTGTATCAAGCACTTTACTAGACTCCACATATATATATATATTGCATTCCCTTTATCCACTATGTAGGTTATTGTGTAAGAAACAAACAAACAAACAAACAAAAAACCCCAAACCCCCCCCAAAACCCCCAAAAACCCCAAATGGCAAAATCTATTTTTAGGAAATAGCTGCTGTACGTTAGTACTTGATGACTGAGTTTGGGATTGGGGAAAGAATGATCTGAATTATTTTCTATAACCTTTGCACCATGATTTATAGAGCAGTGTTTGCAGCTTTACACAGGATCATTTAAATTCCCCTGGCATCAGGATCTGTTTCTGCTGCTTGTAGTGTTTAGCACTAAACCCTTGTTCTCAGGATAGAATAGCAGGGCAAAAGGCTCCTTCAGACCGACCCTTCTGCTGAACTATGTCGAAGCTTACAGCAGGTTCTGCTGCGAATGATACAACCAAGTATGCCATGATGCATCTCCCACAGACAACAAAGTCACCTTTGCGCTATCTGGAAAGCTTCCATCATGCTCTCACATGGAAGTAGTGCCCCCAACAACCTTCTGACTGCAGCGTCTGGGAAGACAGCATGCCCCGTTGCTTTCGTGCTGTTTTGGTGTTGCTCCTTTCTGTGTCTGCTGTCTCACACTTTCTTTTCGATGTTAAATTGTTTCCGTCCCTAGCAATTTTCTCCCAGCTACTTGTGTTCTTTTCTAATTACTAGGCACAATTAGAGTAATTCTACTTCTTTTTGCAGGTTTTGCAGTTTGACAGTGAAATCTGATTGGGACCAAATTCAGCTGTGGTTATCTATCTAGCAAACTATGTGTTTGCTTTGGGAAGGTAAATTGGAGAACTGGTGTGTTCGTCTAACTGTTTAAAGCAATACTCAGCACCAAGAGTATACTGCAATCTTTCATTAGGAAATAATGCAGTGTCTGGGAGGGAAAAAACACTTTTCTACACTCTTTATTTTGGATTTATGAAAAAACTGCACAAAAAATAATCAAGGGAGTCCTTGATCAAATTTGGAATTGTTCCATAGCGAGCAAAGGCTAGGAGAAAAAACAATTTGCCTTAGAATGACTATTGGAATAGCTGCATTTAAGACTTACTAAACAGTTCAGTTCCAAAGACGGTATTTTGACATCCAAGCCATGTGCCCTAATGTTTCAAACCAAATACTAAATAAATTATTAAACCTGTGTGGGCTGCTTATTTCCATTTCAAATAAAATACAAATCAAATATGACATTTAAAGCTTTTCTGTAATGTCTATAAAGAGTGATAAAAAGAACACAGACTTGTAGAAGAGGCTTGTTCAGTGGTTATAAGACTGACCTAACAATAGTGGAAGTCATTAAAAATACAGATCTTCCATATGATGACTCAGGAGAACATTCGTGGCTTAAAATATTGAAAGGTTAATACTGACAATAAAGCTAATGGCTGTCTCAGTTTCTCCTGGTGCTCATTCTCCAAATCCCTTTGCCCAGTGAAGTCATTTGTGACATACCTCCTGTTCAAGGTGTCCCTAAGACGTTTAACTTGATTATGCTAGTGTTAGACTGTGGCGATTTTGGTTTGCTGGGCTTTTCACTAAGGTAAAGACAAGGTGGCTCCTCTGCTTTTTTCAGTAACAAAAAGGACAATATGTGGTAAAAGTTCTGTTAGTGTTTTCAGGCCTTTATAGCTAATGAAAGTTAATTTGCAATAAAGCAGTCCTTAGGTTTCTCTAGTTTGAGATTCATCCAGTTTAAAGTAAGAAAAGATTGTAAATAATGTATGAGGGAGCTCTTCTACACACTGATGTTGGGTACATTTTCTCTATGATGTGTTGTGCCAATATCTTTAGAAGTTACTATGAATGTCCAGAGCTCAGCTAGGGTGTTAAGAGGCAAGCTTCACTAGGTCATCACAGCAGGGAAAATGAAGACTAAGAGTATATTCATGCCATACTAACTTACATATTCTGAATGCTGTCTGGATAAAATTCTGCTGGCACTGGAGTCAAGACAGTCTGACACTTTGTTTAGGCATATAAGGCAAGTGCCTAAAATACATATAGTTATTATGGTGTCTTAATTTTTATTTTACAATGCACATAAATCTTCTATTTTAACTTCACGGATATTTTAAAACCTATAAACATTATGTTTCTTAAGAATATGCTTAGTACAAGCTTTATGTGTAGAATTTAGCAAAACTAAGTTATGTCTTTAATTGTTATCAATTTTGAGATTTATGATAGTTATTTCTAAGTGATCAAATTTAGAAAGCCACAACAAGGGAGCTGTATACATGGAGGCAAGGACAAAATGTTTACCTGAGAGTTTTCTTCCTGGGTTTTCAGTTTGGTTGCCCCTCCCCCAATACCTTTATTTTATATGAATCCCTGCCTACGTTTTGGGGTTGGATTTTCTGAAGTAAGTTAAGATTTCCTCTGTTCAAACACATGCACTTTCAGTGATGCCTGAATGAAATACAAATCACTGCAGACCATCTAACAGATGTGCCATTGGCTCCCATCATGAAAAACTAGCTAAGTAGACGGATGTAAGCAGAGGCACAACCTGAAATTTCCAAAACTGTTTAAAAAATAGCTCTAATTGCTAAAGTTTTAGTAAATGGTTCATGCAGGTACTTAAAATACATGGTGAAGTTTTCATCTAAAATTAAAGTTTATTGTTATGTTGCTGGAGGAAGATGTAAAAAATTTTCAGGAGCTGATGGATAGGCATATTCTCTTATGAAACTTTGTAATATGGCTGGACAAAAATGTTTCATTGAAAGTGATTTTCAACAGAAAACTAGTTTTTGTTAAATGTTCTGGGGCTCAAGATTGCTGTTTTGCTGTCTTTCAATTAAAAGATTAGCATTAAAAAAACCCCAGACAAACAAACAAACAAAAAAACCCAAACCAAACAAAAAAACCCCAAAAGACATTTCCTCCCCCCCTCCATTCTCTTTGCTTAGCAACATGCAGAGACAATAAACTCTTAGTTGATGATCTTTTGGCATATGTCAACACTGTTTCTTATAGTTTTCTTACAGCTACTATTTTTATAAGTCTTAAATTTTATGTCCCAACCTAGTTTTTTATCAGTTCTGGATAATTACTGCTAAATAAATTGAAGAAACTTTGTCCCCAGTCTTTAACATGTATTTGCAAACCTTCTGGTATGGAAAAGACTTTTCCAAAAAGGAAGAGAATAACTTGTTCACCATGTCCATGATGAATAAAATAAGAAGTTAATTAGATTAGATTCCAGCACAAAAGAACTTGGATTAGATATTATGAGGAACATTTTGATGACAAAGATATTGAAAGCAACAGAATGAATTGCTGGGGAAAACTGTAGCTGCCATCATGGGACACCTTTATTAAAAGGTTCGATAAACATCAGCCAGGAATGACAAAGATAAAATTGACCTTGTCTGAGGCAAGGTGCCAGACTAGACTTCCTGAGGTACTTTACAGACTTACTATTCCATGATTCTATCCCCGTAGCTGTGTATGTGTCATGAGTAGTTTCACAGCTGTCAATGGGACAACTCAGAAATGCTAACCTCTTGTGAAAGACTCTCCATGGTCAGAATATTTACATCTGCAGTCTGCAACAATCAAAAAGATGAAAAAGTATATGTTTTTGTAGCACTCTGTTTTCTGCTTTTTGGGTTGTTTACCATCTGTTCTCTAGCATAAGTTGCTCAACATATCTTTTATAGTATAAAGAGATAAAAGTTTCTTATTGGGTATGGGAAAAGGTCAGATTATTTATTCCTTGGAAAATTCCTTTTGCTTTTTAAAGCTGCATTTTTATAGAAAAGTAATACCCAGCAGAAGGAAAATGTAAACAAATATATTCTCAATCATTAAATAGTCTATTCTGAAAAAAATTAAATTAAATTCGGAGAGTTTTGAGGTTTCTCAGGATTTCTGTGTTTTGGTTTCCTCCTACTTCTCTAGTGACTAGGGAGTTGAGAAACAAAAACCTTAAAGGAATTCAAGAGTTATCCAGCATCCCTCAAGCATGGGAGGCAGTTCTTCACCAGGAAGTGCAGAAGCCTAAAAGTTGTTACCTTAACTATCCTGGAGACCCCCTACTGGAGCTGGAACTCTCATGTGTTTTCAGCTCCAAGATTTGAGGCCTTGTGTCAAAAAAACTTGAGGTCCCTAGTCCTAAGATAGTCCACAGAATGGGACTGTTCTTGAGATACAACTTAGAGAAAATCTGAAATGTCAGACTCTGGGATAGGTTTGCTCCAGAAACAGAAGCCCATGAGTCCTAAAAGCCACCTAATTGAGCCCTCCATTCTCCACTGATCTGGCGTGACAAGAGTGGGCTGCTGGAACCCCTATTTGCTTGCCTCTTATCACAAGTTTGTTTTCATAATTTTCATAAATTCATATTCTTCAGTGAAAATCTGCTTTTATTTGGAAAACAGCCAAACAGGTTTATATTTAATGTTATTTAAAGCTCTGGAGAGAAAGATTCTAAAAGTAGTTTGTGAGGAAAAGCAAAGTTGAAAAAAAATCCCACAAACCAAAACTGAAATCTATTTGCCTACAAAATCAAAGTTATTTCATACAGTAGGCCTGCTTCAGAATTCTGCCAATTTTTATGGGCTTGCAGTCACATGTTTCTGGGGGTTTTCAAATTTTGCTTCTCTGTTGCTGTGCGGAAGATCCATGCCAGCAACACATGAATTGACTAACAAACCAAGTATATATTGGAAACAGTTACTTTGTCAATACACAGTGTACTGCCAAATGCAAAAATGTCAAACAAATGAAAAAAAAACCCCACAAAAAAAAACCCCAAACTGGAAAAGAATTATTGTTTAATCTCTTATAGTTGTAGTTTCAGTTGTTCCTTGCAGGAACTGCAGGTAAACTGTTTTCAGGTAGAAATTATTTTAATTGGCAGCCTTTCTTCAATTTTAACCCAATGAAAATTACACAATTAGCTTCAAACTGTCAAAGTGAATTCACTAAAGAGTAAACTGACTAATTTCATTTAGGCCTGGTATTTTCTCCATACTTGGGTTGGTTTTGTTAGGGTGTTTTCATTGCGTTGTTAAAGAACAATTGAATGACACGAATATAAACTGCTTAAATATTTATGATGTGGTGTTTAGCTTAGTTGTTGCAATTGCATAAAACACAAGAACCTAGTCCATTATATTTTGCTAAAAATTGAACCCTGCCTACTTTGAATAATGAAGAAATTTCTTGGATGGGAGACCATCTGGAAATCCATTCAGAAAGAAAAGGGGAAGGAGACAGTGAAAGGTCACAAAGCAAAAGATAAATTGCCCATACTTCAAACAGAGAAAAGGAATCTGAAAATCCTCTATCCAATTGTATTCTAACATTCAATAAAGCCTAACTTGCAGGTTTATTCTTAGTTCTTGCTTTACAAAAATAGTTCCTGATTTTTTTCTTCACTGTATACTTAGAACAGGACCTTCATTTTCTTCTCTTCTTTCCAGTCTAAGGGTCAACGACTGTGACTGCTAATTTTGACTACCTTGACACATTCCCCTTGATTTCTTTATCTGCTTGATCTGTTGTGGTACACCTGAGACATCAGATTTTAGACTTTACGGATCCTACAAGATCTGTTTAGGGTTTATGATTTATTTTTTTTTTTCCTGTACGCACCCCAAATTCACATCTGTTTTTACACTGTTGGGATGACTTTTGAAAAGACTATGCTCAGTTTGACTTTTAGCAAGCTTATATGCCTCAGAATCCTTGTAGGATGCTTTGTATAATACAGTCTTTTCATTTACTTGTTCTCAGATTACAGCTACTGTACTTAGGTATGCAGCATTCACATGATTCCCATTTGTTCCACATCTTGGTGTCCTAGCCATAAAGTTTTGGTTTTCACTTAGATTTTTCAGGTACTGTTTTTCTTAATTTCTTTTTCTTCTTAGTGCTTTATTCTGCTTTATTTACCTACTGATTTATCCTCTAATGATTCATTCTTACAAATCTTCTCAAGGAATGCCTACATTGTAATCTAGTGCTGTAATCCAATATATGATTTTTGACACACCTGTGTGGTTTGCACACACATAATATTTTTATGTATTTTTTGGTCTTGTGTTTTGATTCTCTGTTTGCTTGTGCAAATGAGGAAGGAAAGGGGGAGGAAAGGAGTTAAAAGGGTTCTTTAAAAGGCACTGAATTTGCAGAGAAGTTCACTTGAATTCTTCAATTTTTCCAACACTCTTTTCTGCACAAGTGCTGTGAGTGTGGGTACGGGTGTTCCCCATTCATGTGGATACGGGTTTGTGGTTGAGTTCTTGCATTTAGGCTTGAAATGCCTAGGGTTGAATGTGCTCTATAGATAACGTCTTTGGTGTTATGCTAACAACACTGCTACCACTTTCATTCCCAAGCTCATGTTCATGTTCATGTTCATGGCTCGATGTCCAAGTGGAGAACAGTGACAAGTGGCGTCCCTCAGGGGCCAGTACTGGGACCGTCACTGTTCAACATCTTTGTTGGCGACATGGACAGTGGGATCAAGCACACCCTCAGCAAGTTTGCCGACAACACCAAGCTGTGTGGTGTGGTCGACGTGCTGGAGGGAAGGGATGCCATCCAGAAGGACCTTGACAGGCTGGAGAGGTGGGCATGTGAACTGCATGAAGTTCAACAAGGCCAAGTGCAAGGTCCAGCACATGGGTCGGCACAATCCCAAGCATGACTATAGGCTGGGGAGGGAATGGATTGAAAGCAGCCCCGAGGAGAAGGACTTGGGGGTATTGATTGATGAGAAGCTCAACATGAGCCGGCAGTATGTGCTTGCTGCCCAGAAAGCCAACCGTGTCCTGGGCTGCATCAAAAGAGGTGTGACCAGCAGGTTGAGGGAGGTTATCCTGCCTCTCTACTCCACTCTTGTGAGACCCCACCTGGAGTACTGCATGCAGCTCTGGGGGCCCCAGTACAAGACAGACATGGAGCTGTTGGAGCGAGTCCAGAGGAGGGCCATGAAGCTGATCAGAGGGCTGGAGCACCTCTCCTGTGAGGACAGGCTGAGAGAGTTGGGGTTGTTCAGCCTGGAGAAGAGAAGGCTCCAGGGAGATCTAATTGCGGCCTTCCAGTACCTGAAGGGGCCTACAGGAAAGCTGGAGAGGGACTGTTTATCAGGGAGTGTAGTGACAGGACAAGGGGTAATGGGTTTAAGCTGAAGGAGTGTTGATTTAGATATTAGATGTTAGAAAGAAATTCTTTACTGTGAGCGTAGTGAGGCACTGGAACAGGCTGCCCAGAGAGGTTGTGGATGCCCCATCCCTGGCAGTGTTTAGACCAGGTTGGATGAGGCTTTGGGCAACGTGGTCTAGTGGAGGCTGTCCCTGCCCGTAGCAGGGGGCTTGGAACTAGATGATCTTTGAGGTCCCTTCCAACCCAAACCATTCTATGATTCTATGATTCTATGATTCATCATATTCACAGTGTTCTACAAATCCTTGTAATCATTCAAGAATTAAATGTATTGCTTCGATATTTCAACCTAATCGCTTTATTTATTTCAGTGGCAATGATGGTTTAGTTCTGTTTTTTTTCCACTGAAGATTCCCATCTCATCAATCCCACCTGAGTGGCCTTTCATTTATGCCAATGTTCTACTAGATTGAATCCATAGGTGAGTATGGGTCAGGATAAAAGTAGATTTTTTTTTTAAATTAGTTTCCATTCTTTATAGAAATAGACTTCTTCAAACCCTAGAACCCATTTTTTTACTTTTCTCCAGGTAGCTGATAGGGTGACATGATAGTCCTCTCCCTGTCTTTTTATTTCATTGTTCTAAAGAGTGCTATACAGTGGGATTACATCCAAGATCAAGTAAATAAGCACCTGAATTTAGAGAAGATAAACCAAAGAAAAAGTTTTTTGTAATTCTTTGCTGCAGATTGGAAAGTCTGCAGGAATCCAGCAGAGAGTGATAGATTTGGAAGATATTTAGAGAATATCCTTCTTATACCTGCTAAGCATTCTAATTGTTTCATTATTGGGATAAACAATGTGCCATCTCTCTGTGAACATAGGCAGAGTTTATGAAATATTTCTCATTAACGACATGCTGTACTAATAGCTATAAAATAACCACAGAGATGCATTTCTGGGAATGAGGGTGGCTTGGGTCACCACAGGAGATACACTGATATTAGTCATTCTGCCAATGTTCACAACTTTGCTCAATTTATTGATTCAATGCTGAAGGGGGAAAAAAGGCAAATCTATCTGTTTTTCATGATGAAAATCAAAGAACAACATGAAAAAAAAAAAAATCTCTTTTTTTGTCTTACTAGATCCATGACATGCCTTTCTTCACTGACACCTTTAATGATGAGAAACTCCAGTATGGTTTGACGGCTATAAACCAAGCTAATTACACAATCTGAGATCTAAGGTTTCTGTAAGTCAATATTCCGAACAATTTAGAATATATTTGAACAACGTAGACATAAAGGTCAAGTTACAATATTAATTCTTTCTAGGTAGGCCCAATATATTAAAATATATTTTTCCTCTCTGTTTGAAAAGTCGGAGCATTCAAATACAATCAAGATACTTTTGTCAATTATCCATACACCAAATAAGCAAAGAGACAGCTTTGTGCTGTGCATACTTTCTTGCATTTTAATGATGTGAATTTCTTTCTGTCACACATAAGAAATTCAGGGAAGTGACCTCTCAGCAGCTTCTTTAAGTGGTGCTGAGTAATACATAATTTATCTGTAAGAATAAGGACTTGCATACACTCAGCATAGGAGTTTAATAAATAATTTGTCTGAATACTTTTATAGTACATTGTCATATCTACTCTGAATGCACAGGCTGATGTTTTATATTAAGTTCTAAATTTGGAAAGTGTTATTTTTCCTTCTTTCCATAAAACTTTGGACACTTATTTGTGCATTAGGCAGTGGGAAATTCAATTTCTTCTCTTCATGGAACTGAATGCAGTATAGGATATTACATGATAACTCATGCAAACACTTCTGTAGATATCTTATACCAAGTGTCATTCTTTCACTCACCTCTGAAGAATAATATCTTTATTGTTCCATGTGTTACTATTCTGTTTGACTGCACTGGTGAATTTCCTGAGGTTGTTTGTCAGTTTTAGTACAAAGTAAATGTTGCTTAGATGCTCCAAATTGATTATGTTCACCCTCAGGCAATTTCACAATAACCTATTGCAGATTAAAATCACAAAATGCTATGTCACCTCCCGTCCTTATTAAGATAATTGACCCTCCTACTGAATTAATAATCTACAACCTGGTTGCTTAAATACGCTTGCTACTAAATAGTTCTCCTATAGTCTAAATGCTAACATATTTTGATGAGATAATTGAGCTTGTTTGTCTTCTTATTCAGTTAAACATTGTGGATTGACAAGACTTGATTTGCTTAAAATTCATCAGAAAAATGTGGAAGGACCCAAATTTGCCAGAGATATTTTTCATAATTTCTAAGCTATTTTATTCATCATCTTTCTGCTATTCAAAAGAAAAATTACAGGTGAAAATCTAAGCTATTCAAACTCAAAGTTATCAGTGCATGTCTAATTTGACATTATACATTTATTGGCTCTGAAACAAAGCTTTTTCTATGGTAGCAGGATACCTTCTTCTATATTTTCTCATAATTAGTATGGGTTTACTTGAATTTTAAAATTAGTAGGAAATTATTTAAACATAAATTAAAATTAAGCTGCTCTTTGATAATTTGTAATTTCTAATAGAGATTATGTTCTTCAGAATGCTTTGGATTTCTCTCAGTGTGGAGATTCATGCAGATTTCTAGCCAAATATATGGGAAATAAATAAGCTTATTTTGCTTTTATATTGCCAACCCTTTGCTTTCTTCCCAGATGAATGCTGATGAAATGAACAGGCAGAAACACATATGAAAACTTTGTTTCCCTCATCAAAGCAACTATTTGGCATCTGGTTGTCATTTTCTGTACCCCATTGTTGTATCCTCATATTTCTTTTCTACTCACTTCCCTTATTTTTATGTTTCTTCTTGTTCTAGTGTTTCAAGTAAATATATATACTTCCTTGAGACATGGCAGACAAATGGGCTGGCTAAGCAGCTTGTTTGAAAATATGATCCCCTTATTTTCTTAGCTTTTTTCTTTTCTCCTAATTAAATAGAAGGGGGTTGCTTTTATTTAAAGCAATAGCAAGCATATGTCCATAGCTGGTTAGTTCATAATAAAGCAAATTGATCAAATGGAAGCCTGCTACCATGAGCAAACTCTTACTTAAGTGAGCAACCATAAAGGAGTTCTGTAAGACTTAAACATCTGTTTTGCTTCACCCCTTAAGTACCACCATGTACTTCACTGTGAGTGCACCTGCACTTACATGCTGAGTAAAAGGAGTTCTGTGTATTTTGTACTCAAGGCCTGACTCCACATTGCTTATTTACATAAGTAGCCCATGAGGAGTCAGACAAGCTACTGGCGTGAGGAAAGTGTTGTTGAAATTTGAACTTCAGGTTTTAAAGGCTTTATAACGCATACTGAAAGTGCTCCATAAAAATGTACAATATCCAAACAGAAAAAGTTGACAAGAAAAATCTTGTACATAGAAAAGTCTTCATTCTTGACTGTGTTTTTGAATTACTGACGCAGCATCACAATTTCTTTTCAACTCAGAGAATGACTTTACATACTAGAAATTGCATATGTTGACCTGTTAGATAACTGGACATAGCAGTCAATATTTACTGTCAATTTCATTTCACTGCATCATACCTAGCACCTAGATCAAAACCCCTGGGTGTTAACATACACATCTGCTCTTCTAGAGGTACTTAGCAGTCCTGTCAACACACATTTTTGAACTTCTTTGAACAATGGTACTTTATCTTGGTAACAACTTCTGGCACCAGCTAGCTACACAAAGAAATAGTCAATAAAAACCCAATCAAAATAATATATAAAATATCCTCAAAATGGCCAAAGGCATTGAAAGAGCTAAAATTAAATCTCTCAGCAACCAGGGGCTGAGTGACTTCAGTATACTAGTAAAAATTCTTTATCCTTCCTGACTTTAAAGTACTTAGCCTTTTTCAGGACTGGTTCTTGAGAACGTATTACTTTCTCAAGCTCCACCAGTGGTACTAAATTTAGCCTTCTGTATTTGGTCAAAACAGTAACCCAAAAAATAAACAGTGATTATAAAATGCACAGATCAAAAGATCTGAAAAATCTCCACAATTGCCCATATTAATTTCCATATTCATCTAAGTGAATAGTTATCCCCTCTAACCTTGAAAAAGTCACACATCAAAAAGAGGCATCATTCACATAAAGGAATGTGTTTACCTGTCTGAATTACCTCCTGGAAACCTTTTGGCTGCTTTTCAGAAGTTTTTCTACTTAGCAGAAAGCACTGTCTTGCATGAGTAGAGAGCTTTTCACATGGAATTTGCTATTAAGTCATAGTTACTGTAGAAAACTGGTCAAAAAAATTATTGTTCCACTATAATCAATAGGAAACCTTCCCTTTACTTCACTAAAGCCGAAAATGGACACAAATTGATTGTGTTAAATTGATACTTTTTTTTCCTGAAGTTGTATTAGTCTTCCACATCCATATTTCTGATGTCAGTTTTTCACCCTGAGAATAGTTCTATGTCTTTATATAGGATAGAATCACAGAATGGTTTGGGTTGGAAGGGACCTCAAAGATCATCTAGTTCCAAGCCCCCTGCTACGGGCAGGGACAGCCTCCACTAGACCACGTTGCCCAAAGCCTCATCCAACCTGGTCTAAACACTGCCAGGGATGGGGCATCCACAACCTCTCTGGGCAACCTGTTCCAGTGCCTCACTACGCTCACAGTGAAGAATTTCTTTCTAACATCTAATCTAAATCGACCCTCCTTCAGCTTAAACCCATTACCCCTTGTCCTGTCACTACACTCCCTGATAAACAGTGCCTCTCCAGCTTTCCTGTAGGCCCCTTCAGGTACTGGAAGGCCGCAATTAGATCTCCCTGGAGCCTTCTCTTCTCCAGGCTGAACAACCCCAACTCTCTCAGCCTGTCCTCACAGGAGAGGTGCTCCATCCCTCTGATCAGCTTCGTGACCCTCCTCTGGACTCGCTCCAACAGCTCCATGTCTGTCTTGTACTGGGGCCCCCAGAGCTGCATGCAGTACTCCAGATGGGGTCTCACAAGAGCGGAGCAGAGGGATAGGGAACTACAATCAATGTTACCCCTCACCACTTAGGAGATAAAACATAAAGTAAGCAGTCTCTTGCTAACCTCCTTGTTAATTCTTAACAAAGTGTCCTAATGATATTTCTTCCCTGTAAATAAATTATTTCTCAGAATATTGTAAACTCATTCCTACACTGGAATGCATCAAGACATATATTGCTGTTTCATCTTTCTAACTTTTAAGCTAGCTGTTGACTTTAATGAAATTCTCGTTGGACTCAGGAAGTTACGGAGTTTTTGAACAACAGTAGTAAGTTCTTCACCATTCTCATTCTCACCAACCATCAAGGTTCTAGATGTCTGAGGACTGATCCCATTCATGATTAAGTCAAGACTGTCATTCCTTCCATGGAAATGCTTTGTACAGATAGAGAATGAGAAATTTCACCAAAAAAAAACCAACCCAAACCCAACCAAAAAACCCCCAAACCCCCAAAAGGCAGAAAGAATGTATTATTCCAGTCTCTGTGACTTTTTATCTGTTTTCCTCAGACTCCGTTTTAATAAGTATCCACAGAGCCTTCAATCTAAAAAGTTAAAAGGTTATGCTACAAGGTAAGATAACACGCTCAAGAGGTAACTATTATTGTGCTCATTTTGCATATAGGTAAACAAAAGCTAAACCTATTTAGTGACTTGCCTGAGAAGTTGTATAGTGGGATCACTTCGCCACAAGAATGAGAGCTGAGGTGCAGATCTATGGCGTACTTACTTTATTACAGCTATAAGCTCTTACCAATCAATGTACCTTCAGTCCTCCTCATCCTACCCATGGATCCACAAGCCACACGTACTCTGGCCATAGCCACTTTCCTTGCATTAGACCAACAATCATATTACTGTGGTATAAATCAGTTTTAACACTCTGATCAGACAGCATATTAATCAATCAGAATTACTAATTTATGAATAATGATATATATAACAGCTAGAAGGAGTTAAGGGATATAGCTTTACTCCATCACAGACTGATCCAAAGATTAAGCACCGTATATGACTGGGAGATTTTCAAGACAAAAAGTGAATTGTTCGCTAAGGTTCCTCATGAGCAAAAATAAGCATGGGTTAATGGCAGTCTTTATCAAAAAGGCTGGTATCCCATTTCTCTAAATGATGTAAACTAAGTTGACAAAGCTCTGTCTGTTCGCTCTTTGGTGTAAAGCCCTGTTTATTCTTGTAGGTACTGTTGGCCTAGACGTGTCTGCTGGACTGTGTTTTTTAACACCCTGTGATAGAAACTGTTCTGTGAACTGACCTAGCTAGCGTCATACTGCATGGACTAAGCCTAACAGAATGGGGCTCAGCTTTTTGGGTGGCCTATAGGTTTCGATGTGAAGTTCTGAAACTGATCTTCTGAGTGTCAGGGGACTTGTAGAGGGAGTCCTCAGAAGCACTCAAACTTCTTCATACTGAACTGCACCTTTTCAGAGTTCGCACCATTTGAAAGTTATGGTATGAGTCACATACCAAGTTATTTTCTTTTTGTGTCATTTTCCTTGTTTCTAGTTAGATAACAAAAGAAAAATGGTTGTTGTTAGAGTACTGTTAACACTTAACTGCAGGAGAGTGAATACTGGCAATTCTTTCTCATATTTAGCAGGCAAGTTATTTCCCAATAAAATAACATCTCATCAGAACACTACTTACAAGTAGCAATGACTAGATAGGATATTAAATATTCAATTACAGAAAATACATGTCTGTATGAAACAGGATACCACTTACTAACTGTTGGTCACTAGATCCACATTTTAATACAATGAACTGATGCATATTATAAGAAAATATATATGCATATTTTATTATCAGTTATGAGAAAGGAGATCTACTCTATAAATTAACAAATCTAGGTCCTGCATTTGAATATGCTCTGGGATAAGGTACGGCTCAATAATGTTGAATTTACCTGACAGGAAATACTTTAATTATACTAGTACTGCTACAAGAATGAATTACACCTGTAGTATCTCAACTTACTAGGAAACAGCTGTAGAAATAAAAAGTAACTCTAGGATAGGAGTGCATAATAAAACCGAATATTTTCTGCTTTCAGATATAGTATCTGGGACCTAACAGATACTGCCTCACAATTTTTGGGTGGCAATAGAAATCCAAGCAGAATAAAATAAAGATTTGCTGTTGTTATGTTGGTTCATAGAAGACTGTGTACATAATCTAGATGAAGCATGTTGCGGATGCTTATCTTTGATTTACAACTCTAACTCCACTAAGCTCTGGTTCACGCAGGCGTACTCTGAACTCAACGTAAAAGAAATAAAACAAAGTTTGGATGCCCCACATAAATATTTAATCCATTGTAACAGAGTTAAGGACACAGTGATAGCATGCACAAGTATGCAAGCCTTTAGTTTTGCATAGCACATTTATATGGGAGTCACTAAAGTTGATTTAATTTGAATATTTTTAAACATATATTTCTGCAGGAGCTTTGAGAAATAGGCATTTGTCTTTTTTTTCTTACACTGTATCATAGATTTTTATTAGGGAAATACTTTTTTCTGTGTGCATGACTATATTGTTTGGAAATTCAGATAACTTGAGTATTTTTCCTTGTAAGAACACAATTTCCCTCCCTAAAGGCACCATTTATATTCCTTAGTTGTTTTTTTTCCCACCAAATAGTCTCTACACGATTTTCAGTGCTTTCTCATAACTGCTTCTAAATGTTTTTCTTCCCAATATTATTTAAAACTTTTTTATATAGCACTAAACTTTATTTTCTCACTTTGTGTGGAAAGTGGAGGAAAAACATTTTAACACTGTTTTTATGATGTGGCATATGAAACTTGGTTTCATGTGTGGTTTGGTACATGAACTCATGGAGTTAAATTCATTCCATGAGTCAGGGGTAGGCAATATGTAATCAGCCATGAAGTTTGTGTTTCACAAAGCTGCTTACACTGAATAATTCAATATTTGAGCTTTAATGATATTTGAATAGGAATTTGTATGTAGGCTGTACATTGGATAGATGAAAGAAGGCAGACAAACGTTTGATTTCTGGCTGAATCATTAGCATCTGAGATGATTGTTTTTCAGCCCGCTGTGGGATCAATCCTCCCTGAGACTGATACTTGCCATGCTGCCTCCGATGACAGCCACCACCTCTATAGGCTGTGCACAGTCTCCATAGCTTCTCACAGCTTTCCTCCAAGGTCCTGAACCACCTAACCCTGAGGGGTGACCTCTCAGTGACAGGACCATCATCACTACGTGTCTACCTCCAGGAAGATGGAGAGACAAGACGGATGCGGTAGAGGCCAGGGCTGGTGCTGCTAAGGGGGCACTCCCGTTTCAGCGCATGCCCCCATGCCGTCATCCCCACTGTGACTAACAAGGCACCAGGGCTGCCACCCGGGACGCGTGCTGTGGAGCACAGCTTGTCTCTGGGTGGGGGAGGACAGACCGTACCCATCGCTGCTTGTCAGTGCCAGATGGGAGGGAAAGGAGGAGGGGAAGCCAAAACCAGCCCAGAACATAGGAAACATATTTCAGAAATGTCTGCACGGGGATTTTCTGCCTACACCAGAACCGCCCTGGGCCGCTCTCCACAAATAGGGTGACGGGGATGAGAGGGATCCACAGTGGCAGAGACAGGAAGAGGCAGAAGTTTTATTTGCTGCAGTGCTTGAAGCATGGCTCTCCTGTTTGCCTTTAATCTCCACAGTTGCCTTTAATCCCTGGAGCCGGGGCTGCAGCTACACCCGGTGTCGTGGGTTGACCCTGGCTGAGGGCCAGGTGCCCACCAGATCCGCTCTATCACTCCCCTCTTTCATTAGACAGGGGAGAAAAGGTACAATGAAAAAAAAAACTTATGGGTCGAGATAAGGACAGGGAGAGATCATTCTCTAATTATCATCACGAGCAAAACAGACGGAACTTAGAGAGGGAATTCATCTTATTTATTACTAAGCAAAACAGACTAGAGGAATGAGAAATAAAGCCAAATCTTAAAAACACCTCCCCCCACCCCTCCCATCTTTCCGGGCTCAACTTCACTCCCGGCTTCAACCTCCGCCCCCCTCAGCGGCACAGGGGGACGGGGAGTGGGGGTTATGGTCAGTTCATCACACGTTGTTTCTGCCGCTTCTTCATCCTCGGGGGAGGACTCATCGTTCCCCTGCTCCAGCGTGGGGTCCCTCTCATGGGAGACAGTCCTTCATGACCTTCTCCAACGTGAGTCTCCTCCACGGGGTGCAGACCTACAGGAGCAAACTGCTCCGGCGTGGGTCCCCCACGGGGTCACAAGTCCTGTCAGCAAACCTG
Source organism: Balearica regulorum gibbericeps (assembly GCF_011004875.1). Taxonomy (NCBI): domain Eukaryota; kingdom Metazoa; phylum Chordata; class Aves; order Gruiformes; family Gruidae; genus Balearica; species Balearica regulorum. The sequence continues at coordinate 104,332,897 of NC_046184.1, forward strand.
CTCTGGCGTGGGCTCCTCTCTCCATGGATCCACAGGTCCTGCCAGGAGCTTGCTCCAGCGTGGGCTTCCCAGGGGGCCACAGCCTCCTTCAGGTGCCTCCACCTGCTCCGGTGTGGGGTCCTCCACGGGCTGCAGGTGGAATCTCTACACCCCCTCATCCTCCCTCCATGGGCTGCAGGGGGACAGCCTGCTTCACCATGGTCTTCACCACGGGCTGCAGGGGAATCTTCCTCCGGCGCCTGGAGCACCTCCTCCCCCTCCTTCTGCACTGACCTTGGTGTCTGCAGATGTTCTTACATCTTCTCACTCCTCTCTCTGGCTGCAAAAGCGCTCTCTAACTGTTTTTGTCTTTCTTAAATATGTTATCACAGAGGCGCTGATTGGCTTGGCCTTGGCCAGCGGCGGGTCCGTCTTGGAGCCGGCTGGCATTGGCTCTATCAGACACAGGGGAAGCTTCTGGCAGCTTCTCACAGAAGCCACCCCTGTAGCCCCCCCCCCCCCCCCCCCCCCGCTACCAAAACTTTGCCACGCAAAACCAACACACCCGGTCAGGCCCAGCCACGTAGGGAGCTGGTGCACTGCAGCACCCTGCCCTAACTGGCCTACTGAAGCGGCCCTGCTGTGAGGCTGCACCATGTGCCGCTTGCCCACAGCAGCAGACAGTGCCGTGACGGCCTGCCCTGAGGCTTCCGAAGAGCCGGTGGATGGAGGCTCAGCAGACAGGGCCTGGGGTGAAAGGCCTGTGGGTGTTGTATTGATCGTGACAGAGAAATGTGCAACAAGAAGCCAAAGGGGCTGGTTGCCCTCACACAGTTTGGTTTCTTGCTGGTCTGTTGTGTGACCAGGAGACTCCTGGAAGGGCCCTGGGCTGCAACAGCAGTTGTCACCTCTGGGAACGCTGACAAATTGTGCTGACATGCTCAGTCCTTTCAGAAACAGACCAGACCCCTGTGTACTTTAAAAAAAATTAATGATGGGGAATGTATTGATGTGAATCAGCTGTCTGGAAATCAACCTTAATTCAAGCAGCGTGAGGCAACAGCCATTTCATGAGTAACATAGCAAAATTTAAGAATAAAAAGAAAGCTTCCTCAGCTGCAGAATGTCTGTCCTCACTGCCTCGACATACTTCACAGACCTCCTTCATGCAGTCAGAGACTAAGTCCACTTAACAATCTTTACAGCTCAGGTCACACTAGAAAGTGTCATCCAAACGTTCTTGGTTCCATAATCAATTTATTTCCAGGCTGTCCTGGTACTTCAGTCTACATTAGCTTCCTAAAAAGATTCTTTTACTTCCCTTCACCTCTCAGAAGATGAAAATATTTTTCGCAAATATGCTGTGGCCTCAAGGTGGATAAAAGAAATTTTTAGCCAGACTTTATCAGATTGGCAGAGGTGAGAAGTGAAACAGTTTTCCCCACACACTTGGAAAGAAAAATTTATAAATTGATGTATGAAGCTTTTTCACACTGTGAACTTGGAATTTTAGATCAACTTTTCATTAACAGCATTACTTAACATAATGTCATAACTGGGATTAATGAATGTAGATCATTATTGGCTGCTGATTGAGACTAGGCACAAGAGTAGTCAACCACTCTGGGGTCATAGTGAAGGTTGGGTGATAATGGGACTATGTTGGCTGATAGGCTTAACTAACTTGAAAGAATACCATGACATACAATCGCAACTGTTAGCATGGAAATGATTGTAAAAAACACAGGTCAGATTTTGCCACCTAGGCTGATCCTAAATAATACCTTATTCTTTGAGTATATTCTGTCCCTGAGCAGATAATAAATCCAAATTAAAGTTTGAAGAGGAGGCATTATTTCCATACTTCTCTTTCTAAACAATTAATCTGCTTAAACATAAAGGAAAATAGTTCTCAATTTTTTATAAAGATCTTTACAGGTTTGAATCTCTCAAACAAATTGGAATCTGAAATAAATAAATATTTCTGATGAGCCTTAATGCCAAGATTCACACTTTTCATTATACAACATGTATTTTTAAACTTTTGATTGAGTTGGTATTATGTTATCTCCAGGTTATGAAAGATTCAGGAAGAAATGAGAAGAACAGTCCGAATTCCTGCATTACCATACACTGAATTTCTAATAGATTTTCTCTCCAAGGGTCTTAATCCCAGCGTCTTTCTGGGGTAGTCTGAAAAGAACAAGATAGAATCTGCTTATCACCTTTTCCCCCTGAAAGCACAGGAAAGGTAAACAAGAAAGGCAGCTTGTCAGCATTGAGACAATTACTTATGTTTCTAACGTCACAGCCTAACACTGATAAGGGATTTTTATGAGGGATTTTTTTTGTATCCAGATTAGAAGAAATCAGCAAGTGTGCTTGGGCATTCTGCTATCTAGATTTCATGTCATTTCCTGTGTCCTTATATATCTAAAGGTAAAGTCATTTCACTTTAATTTCACTTTGCTTGGGAAAGAACCAAAAACAATGCACAACCCCCCCAAAAACCAGAAAACCTTTCTGATTTATTCTAAGCTCTGTTATTTCATTTTACAGAGTAAACTATGAGAGGAGATGCAGAGCTGCATTGTCTCAATCCTAGCAGTGGAAGATATTACAGCAAGATACATCTATGGCCTCACAATTAGGACTTAAGAAGTTCTCACCAAGCAGAAGACCAGATTCATAGTGTATCTTTAATTATTCATGTGGAAAGAAACAAGAAAAAGAGAAGCTGACAGAATCACGTTCTAGTAAATAGTACTTCCAAGACCAAAATACACCTTTGAAAATCAAGAATTAGCAAATACATTCACCATGTTATTATGACTGTAACAAGAAACTCTTGTGTCTTCAGGGTAAAATAACAACCATGGATTTCAATCATTCTCCTACCCCCCAAGAAAATCTTCCCACTGAATTTACTTACTTTTTTCTTAAATAACAGTGAAATCTTTCTATGGAATGCACAGATGGCTAGACAAGGCATACTCAGTTAAATAAGGGAGAAAAATTAGAACAAACCTCAAGGGTAGACTGATGTATCTGTGATTCTTTTCTTTAATGTTATGATAGTCTTAACCACAAAGTAAAATGTCTATCAACAGGCTAGATGTAATGATCCTGCAGTCATTTCTCAGTCCAAACCTCCACTGATTTCAGTTCAGAACCACAACTTGGGCAAAAAGTATGAAGTTTGATTTTAGGAGGTATCTGCCAATCCAATGACAATTCACAATAATTTGCTTTGGAAGCAGACCCATATGTATTCTGATTTGGTGTACAGTGTTATAGATATCTTCATAAAAATGCCCCATTTTTCAGATTTACTGTGTCTGGTTGAATTTAGTGTAAATATGGGTATAGTATAGTGTAGCCAATGTAGTGTATTGTGTGTATAGTGTGTAACCCATATGTGTATACTGTAGTGTAACCAATGTAGTGTAAATAAGTTTTACGTGAAGGGAGAGTAGCTATTTTGAAACATTATAAAATTGAATATGTTTAATTATGTAATATGAATTTCAAAATATATGTATTATCTATTAAATGCTGAATAAAATGGAATTTTAAAAAATACCATTCCAAAGATAGTAATGTTGAAGAATGTTGATGATAATATGGAGTAGTAATAGAAATTCAAACTATTTTGTGTGAAGAATAAAGGATTTGCTTATTTGTTTAAAGATGCATTGAAACTAGGATAAGAGATAAGAAAATAAAACTGACACTTGTCAAACTAAATGCTGACTTCTATATTTGATTTAGATGAATTCCTTTGATACAGACCAGATAATACAATTGAGTGAATTCAAAGAAAGAGGAAAATATACAGTAAACACTTAAAACTGTATCATTTTAAAAGAGCAGCAGCAAGATTAAATAAAAAAGTGTTTGTATTACATGAAAATAATCATCAGTACTGAATCTATTTTCCACAAGCTTTTCAAACACTCATGTAATTTATTTGTTTATGTGAGAATGGGTATTGTACATTTTATACAAGAAAGTACCTCTTATTTAAGCTGTTATTAGCCACTTTCTGGCTCTGCTTCAAAAGAAATTGCTTATTTGGAGCCTAATCCCACCCTGAATTTACGTAAAATCTGTGAATGCAAAACATGTTTCTGTGCATTCATGGAAAATACTTGCATAAGGCTCAAGTTTGCCTTTAAAAAGATTTCTAAAACGATCCATGTAAGCAGCAAAGCTTTTTTTGTATTAAGTGACTGGTAGCCAGTACTTCTGAGAAATGTATCACCTATTAAGATCTTTGAATTAGAAATGGATTTTTAAATGTCTCTGCTCCACATTTGCAGTCTGGGATGTGAGAGAAGTTTCTGTATATCTTTTGTGAGTGTTTTACTTCTTTGATTTAGGAGCACAGTCTGCATTAGAATCAATTTGTATTTTGAAGCAACTTAAGCTTTAGTCTGAACCTACAAAATGGGGTTTTGAAACCAAGATGGCATTGGCATCTGAGCTAAATTTGAGAGTTGTGTTCCCCTCTGGGGTTATTCAAGAGATGTTAGGCATCTCAGAATGGGGAGTTTCCTGAGATAATTAAAATAATTCACTGAGGACACAGTCAGATTTAAATCACACTGTGCTGTCTTAGGGGCTTTGATGCCACTTTGTCACTATCAGGGAACAGGTCCTCCTGTTTGGGGAATTCTCTGGCCTGAATTCTCTCTTGCAAGCAGGCCCTTCCAAAAGGAAACAGCTGGTCCTTAATTATTTAATTATCACTTTTCAGGAGGAGGAGGAGCTTACAGAGGATGTTCTCTCCCTCTTTCCCACTCCCATTGATACAGTAGTGGTAAGAGCAGTCATCAGGGATGTCAAAGGTCTGAGTTCAGTTCCCTTCTCCAGTTGCATGAGTTCCAAATGTCTACCTTCCTCAGCCCAGAGGGGTGCTCTGTCTCTCAGGCAATGGACAGCTTTTTCAGCTGCAGTAATCTGCAGGTATGTTCAAAGCAGTTTACTTTCTGTAATATTCAGTGAGCCAGAGAGACAAAAGGAACTGGAGATCAAGTCTATAGGGAACTGTTTGGGTCATCTTGCTTGAAGAGGGAAATCCTGTGATTCAACTGTGCTCTGAGTACTTTTTGTTTGTTCCACATTAAGCAATCACTGGGTGAAATACTTATAAGAACTAGGATTGGAGTACAGGCTCCAGACTATATAGCAGCCAGGAAAAAGAGTCAACGGTGTGTTTTATTAATGCATGTCAGTGGGGTTTAGATGTGAGAAATCTGTTGAGCTGCTCGGCCCTGTTAAGTGGCAGGTGCTTCTAAGCATCTTGAGAAGAAAATCTTGTATCAGTTCTAGTGTTGAAAGTAACATTTATTATTGGTTAATGAGTTAATGATTAATGTTATATGAACTGAAGAGTTAGGTGCTGGATTTTTAAGATCTAAACTCAGAGCAGAGATGCCCTGGTTTTATGGTTTTGTTATTAAGCATTTCTGGAAATGCTTAGGTACAAGTAGTGTGAATTGGGGTCTCCATGTCTGAAAACACTAGCTCTTATATCTTATTACAGCTTCTTTGGAAACTTTATTTTCTCCATTAATGCCAGCATGGGGAGGGGTGGAGGGGGATGGGAGGGAGGTGTTGATGCTGCATGATGATTAATAGAAAGTTCTATTAGTTGCAAGTGTGATGCCTAGTCTCTCTCCAAAGATATTAAAATAAAAAAAATTCTGCTTACTCTTAGTCTTGGGTTTTGGGTTGTGTTTTGTTGGTTGTTGTTTTTGTTGTTAGTTTGGTTTGGCCTAGATACTTGGTGATGATGCTGTTTTATACCAGTTTAAGGATTTTCTGGTAATTATTTTAAAACAGCTTTGTTCAGAATTATTTTCTGAAGTGTGATTGTGAATGCTAGCTCTCAAGAATATAGAAATCATCAAATCTTTGGTGATGCTGAATTACACATAGACATTGTTATAAAAAATGTCTCAGATGTTAATCAGAGGAAATAGGTTACAAAATTGAGGGAGCGCTTGTTACCAGAGTGTGCTGGTTTTGGCTGGGATAGAGTTAACTTTCTTCATAGTAGCTAGCATGCGGCTATTGGAATCTTGAAATTGTGCTGGAAATAGTGCTGCTAACACAGGGATGTTTTGGTTCCTGCTGAGCAGCGCTCACACAGAGCCAAGGCCTTTGCTGCTCCTCACACCACCGCACCAGCCAGTGGGCTGGGGGTGCACGAGGGGTTGGGAGGGGGGACAGCTGACCGCAACTGACCACAGGGATATTCCATACCATATGATGTCATGCTCAGCATATAAAGCTGAGGGAAGAACAAGGAAGGGTGGAGGGACATGATGTCTGGAGTGATGGCGTTTGTCTTCCCAAGTCACCGCTACACATATGATGGAGCCCTGCTTTCCTGGAGATGGCTGAACCCCTGCCTGCCCATGGGAAGTAGTGAATGAATTCCTTGTTCTGCTTCACTTCTGTGAGTGGCTTTTTCTTTCCCTATTAAACTGTCCTTACCTGAACCCCTGAGTTTTCTCACTTTCACTCTTCCAATTCTCTCCCCTATTCTGCCAGGGAGGGGTGAGTGAGTGGCTGCATGGTGCTCAGCTGCTGTCTGGGGCAAACCCATGGAACAGGGTCAAATGGAGACAGGAGTAAAATTATATATCAGGTTATTTTTCCTGGCCGCTGTGGAGGCAGGAAAGCTTTCTTTACTTTTGCTGGAGAAAACAGGGAAGCATTGCTCCAAGTTCCAATTCCCTTTGCTTAGATTACCACAGACAGAATTCTAAGGAAAAATCCTTCAACAATGTAGGGGCAAGAGATGTTGGAGGGACAGGACTACTGGCTAGGAAATATACAATTTTCAAAATTTTCCATTCTGCTTTGGAGAGGAGAAAAGACCATTGTAGGAAGAAAGAACAGTTAAAGTCATAGATATAATCTAGAACACCCATTGATTCAGGAGTGTCCACTTGCACTGCTGTGGGAGATCTAGGTTCAAGCATCTGTTCCAAATCACATGGGCAATGTGGTTAGGTATTCTAACTCCAAAATCAGTACCTTAAATATTATGATATTAGTATTCTGAATCTAGGACTCCTCTTTACAGGTCTCCTTTGAAAAGTGTCATGGAAAAACATTTGCAAGTATATTTTCCAACAGAGAAAAGCTTTCTTGAAATATTCCTCGTCAGCTCCACTGAATTTACATTATAGGAAATAACACAAACTAAGGTGTAGAGAAGAGCACTTGTTTTTGCGTAAATATTTTCGTGAAGGCATTCAAGACCTGGGCTTTCAAGATTTGAGTTGCTCTTGTAACATGCTGTATAGCATGTCTCCAGCAGCAGTAGCTTTTCCTCTCAAGCCCATTGCTGCATCAAAATTCTTCTTCCTCTGGGAACAATATCTATTTAAATACTTTTTATATCTCTTTAGCCCAACTCAAGAGCTAACTTATGCTGTGTGTCTTGATGTGAAATTTTGCAGAATTAGTATCTTTGTGATTCCATCACTCAGGAATACTGTTGGGCATCTACCATGGGGTGTATCACTCTCCTCAAACAAGAATAGGATTTCCTCAAACAAGAATAGGATTTCCTCAAACAAGAATAGGATTTCCTCAAACAAGAATAGGATTTCCTCAAACAAGAATAGGATTTCCTCAAACAAGAATAGGATTTCCTCTTCATAACCAGAAGTGTAAGAAAGTTTTCTGTTGAGCTAACTGAGAACTCAGCTGGAACTCAAGTTTTCAAAATGGTAATTTCTGCTTTTCTGGAATGAGAAAATAAAATAAAAACATTTTAAAGAGACAGGTAACTATTTTTAAATTTAACTTTTAAACTAAAAATGATAGCAAAATGTCAATTTGAAGGCTGAATGAAGCATAAATTCTAAAACAAGAGCAAGCATATACTTACTTTGCAAGGCTATAGTATCAACTCTGGTGGTTGTGCTTGGGTACCTCCTGTACTTTCCATATGTTGTTAAACAATAACAACGCATAGATCTCAGGAAAGCGCTTTGCAAAGGAATGGATTACACTCTGTTTCTAAAAGGAAATTCAAGGTCAATTACATGGAATGCAATATGATAGTAGCATTGCATTGCAACTGATGTGTTCAATGGCCTTCTGATAGCCTTTACCTTATCTGTAATTTCAGAAGTAGCAGTCTATATGCTTTAGCACTTAGAATAAGTGATGCTGTTTTAAAATAAATAAAATCTGAACGTTAAAGGGCATATTCAAGTGTATAGAAGAATTACCACCAAGCCTGGGCAGACAGACTTCACTGCACATTCAAGTAAGTAGTACGCTGCTCACTGAATCAAATTCATGAGTTCCCTCAAGAACTGGGGCTGGACCAGTACAAATCCTGAATATTATATTCCATTATCTATACAGATTTTTATTTAGTATTTTCTTTGTTCATCTTTGACTATACCTTGTCTTGAGGTCATGAGGAAGCATGACAGAAACATACAGATGTTGCTTCTGGAAATTTCTTAGTCCTTAACGTCAACATGGAGAAGTTAAGGTATTTACATTTGGTTTGACACGGTAATGGTATTTAAACTTTCTTAGTGTCTGAGCAGCTTCAACAAGAAGCCACTATTTACACCTCAGACAAGACATGGAAGAATTTTCTTAAAATTGCATGCTGTATTTACATGTAGTCATCCATGGCCAGCTGACCCTGTACAAAGGATAAAGAATGCAAGAGGTTTTAATATGCATCCAAAAACTGATGTGATCTGTAAGAGGTGCAGAGCAACTTTTTTTTTTTTTTTTTTTTTTTTCAGCTTAGCCAGTCCAATTCTGCTGTCAATGTTAGCAAAACTTAACTAACTTTTGAAATGCCACTGGAAGACATTGGAAACTAAAATACAAGAATCTTCTTGTTGCCAGGGACACCTATTCAAGAGACTAGAGTAGCTGATAGAGACATAACCAGAGCCTTAGGTAATGTCAGCTACCGAGGAGTTTGGATGCTTTGGCCAAATTTGATGGGCCACTGAAGTTAGTGACAATCAGTCTAATTCACGATAGTGTGGTAGCAAGGAAAATTTTGCTCAGTGCTGTGCAAGTTTGCTCACACACTGTTCTTGTTCAAATTCTTCTATGCAGCAACATTTTCCAATGTATACAGAAACAGTTACAAAAAGGTCTGATCATTGTCATAAAGACAGAATAATTTCAGTTTACAAAGACTTAACCCTTCATCAGAGGGCTAGAGCTGCTTGTCTATGATTCACTCTCTGTCAATGTTTGCACCTTTGGTCCTTTGCTGAAGTGAGTGGAATGTCTTGCTGACTGTTTTGAACACTAGTGCCAGAATAAAGAAAACATTAAATCTTAAATCATGCCCACCCTACAGTACAACATGTAGAGCAATTAGATGAATCAACAAGGGAACACTGAAACTTGCAGACAAGTTTTCCTGTGTTTGCACAAGGTTTCTCAAAGTACCAATGCTTGGCTCAGTTCAAAGGCTCAGAAATGTTACTAATTTTTCATGAGGTAACCTTACTGCTGTTAGAGCTCCAGCAAGAAGATATTGATCATCGTGGCTCTGCTGTTCCTTTTGAGCCTTGGAGCACAACACCCCTCCTTTCTAAAGTTCTGTCTTACAGTATGCACAAAGTATCTGACATGAAGAATTTAGATCTATGTGCACTGCAGTTAAGGTAGGGTCCCTTTACAGGTCATGTGTTTTTCATGAGATTTTTTTCTTAGTTCTTTAATACTTGTATCTGATCCTTGTCCAATTGATTATCTCTGAGTTCTGGTGACCTGTTGGTGACTAAGCAAGTGACCAACTTTTTGTTGTTCTTACTTTGTCTGATGGCCTTTCTGATCCCTCTGAGCAAGACACTCTTCTGATCCACTCTTGACTCAAAAAACTTCTGTGTGCCCTATTTGGATGTATTTAGCTGTGTTTCATGTTCTCTGCCATGTATATGCTTTGATTGGGTTTATTTATGGAAACATTTAAGAAATAACAATTTCCATCCACAGCAGGGGGATTGGATTAGATGATCTTTATAGGTCCTTTCCAATCCAAACCATTCTGTGATTCTATGATTTTGGGAATGTGTGGGTGATAGATCACTCTGTCTTTCTTCATCTTTTTTATCTTCTCTGAGGAGTCCACATCCAAGAATGGTAGCATTTCCTGTTTGCTGCAGTTGCTAAGAGTCTCTCCATGGAGAGATGAGAGTTGCCGAGTGGGTGGCAAGAGACAATAAAACATTCAGAAGAAAGGGGTTTTATTTCTTGTTTCTGAAAACGTTAGCTTTGAAAAGAAAAAGATGTCTTATTACAAACAAATAAATATAAATGTTCATTTCTTCTGTATGTGTACCTAATGTCTTGGTATTGATATTGGTAAAGCTTATGACAAAACCAGGTTGACTGCAAATGCACAGTTCAAGAAACCCTAGAGAAAAGTATGCATAGAGATTATGTGGAGCTGCTTCTATAAGATCTGTAGCCAGTTCTGTACTGTGTAAATCAAACTACTACGTCACCAATGAGGTGACACCACAGATTGTGTTGCATCAAAAAAATTTCATCAGATTGGAATAAAAAAAATTAAGAAGTGAAACTGAAGAAAACTTGGATTTTTTATTTTTTTTTTTTTTTTTTTTTTGGTGCTTGTTTCTGTAGTGGTTGAGCAACAAAAAGTCAGGAAAACTGCTTTGGATCAATCAGGAAGTAATTTTATCTTCCCTTTTACTGTGAAAGGCAAATTGTTTTGGGAAGAACAAAATGTTTTGTTCTTAAACGGATTTTCAAGGAACTTCGAACTCTAAGAATATGATATTTAGGTATAACTTGAAACAAAATGTCCTATGCAAAATACTTAATTTATTCAATGTATTTTAAAATGTTCATGTGAAGTATTTTATCACTTTCACTTTTTCTTTCTCTTTAAATAACTTGTTATGACTAAAATAATTGTTTTAGTTGATTTTTTTGGCCGATCTTCTTGGAACATGTGTGTGTGAAGGGAGTGTTTCAAAAAAAAAATTTTCTGAGGAAACATTAGCATATTTCAGCTGGCTAACTTCATAGGCGTTTTTTATCTGCAGATAGGTTAAGGCATCTTTGTAAAACTTCTATTCTAAAGTCATTTGCAGTGAGGGAAGAAAAATGCAGGATCTTTCTACCCACCAATAAATAGATTCAATAAAAACTCGAAGAATCCATCAGTTATTTGAAGAAGTTGCTGCTTTCATATAGTTAATACTGCCATCTGTGCTATGGGTGAAATTCAGCCTTAGGCAGGTGATCGGTGCTAGGCCTGTGCTCTAAATCCTATGTCAAAGCCTCCAAGATTTTTTTATACATATATATATATATATAAAAATATATTCATTATCAACTCCTTCTCCATCCCACAGCAGATAATGTAGCACAAGTGGGGATAACTGAGTCATTTTCTCATTATAAACTACTTTACAATTCAATGCGAAAAGGGGTGGGGGGGAAAGACCTACATCAATATGTATAAGAATTTTTAAAGTTGAGAAATGTTCCACATAGAAGCTAAATCAATCCCCTTCACATATGTACTATTTTATTACAGAACTATACCTGCTATTTAGTTTCATGCGTCTGTATACTACTGTATGTTTATAACATGGTGGAAATATTGTTGGAGTGGAAAATATCTTCAAATTTGATGATCTGGGGTACAAAAACTATTGTTGGGTTGAATTGCTATTGATATTTAACAAATTAAAGACAGCAAACCCAGAGATAAATCAATACTCCTATATTCAAATTAAATATGCTTAAGATTCAGTGTGAGATTCAAATGAGTTTTATGCATAAGTGTATTTATTTCATGCCTGCATCACTGCATACTCAAATAAGCTGGGTTCAGCTATCTACATATGTGATGTGGGACTTGAATGAGTACTTAGTGGGATTCTCTTACATACACAATTTACTGCATTATAATTGAAATACCTAGCACTCAGGTAAATTTACTGGGGTTTTATTTGTTTGATTGATTGTTTTAGGAAATCTACTTTAACACAAGCACTACTGCAGAGTATTCTGGTACAGAAAGAAATATGGTTCAGTAAATGTAGAGCAAAACTCCGACACTACTTAATCTGATGTTTAAAACTCCAGCTGAATGGAGTCAGTACTTCAAGCCCAACAGTGCCTATTTTTGTGGTATATTGCCGTTTTCCAGGACTAGAAGTATAGACATCTTTCTGGTTAGTAACCTGTTGTCTACCCTGAACAGTAGATATGGATGATAAAGAGACTAGTTTAGATATGGCTGCTTCCTTAACTTCGGATTACTAAAGCATGGGAGGGATGATCTGTAAAATGAGAGAGGACATGTCTTGTGCAAAGTATGGGTGAAGTACATTCTCCATAGAAAAGCTGCCTGAAATGGAGCTAGAAGTTTCATAAATTGTTTTGCCCCTGGTCAGGATGAAATTGTCAGACTAGCTGAGTGTTGCTGTCTTTGTGTTTCAGTTGTGAACTGTCTCAGGCAAATTGCAGTTTCAGTTTCTCATGCACTCATTTCCATTCTTAACACGTCCTTCTAAGGCTGGGTCTCTCTGAGTATGTGACTGCTCATGTTCTGTGCCAGTTCAAGTAGCCTTCAATGACTCTGAAGGATGCGGTATGAAGCCGAAACTACACAGCCAGTAGGGCCAGAAGACATACCTGGAAGGAGCTAATCTTCTTCTATCACAAGTAGGCACATTACAGGCTCTTTTTTTTTTTTTAATAAACTGACAAGTCACATCTTAGAAGCTGTTAGGATTTCTTCTTTACTTGACAAGCAGTTCCCAAACCCCACTGCTTGAATAGTCAGAAATTGTCAGCCCCTGGGTTCTACAGGAACACGTTACTGTGGGTAAATTTCCACAAGGAAGCTGGGCATCTTGCAAAACTACTCTGCATTGCTGCCAGCTGGCATCCCGATGGGCTGACAGGAAGCAGAAGGCCTCAGGAATCCCATCTTTTAGGCGTACTGTCTTCAGTTGCCTGGGATCAAAGTGTCCATAATTCTCAAGGAAATCATCGCTAGGGCTGTCTTAGTGCCAGCGGTCTTCAGAAGACATATTTTCACAGGGAATTGTAAAATTCTTTTTTTTTAAATGGAAATTAACTAGAATTTTGTAGTGTTTACCTGCTCTCTGAAACAGGATTATCATTCTTAGTGTGTAGGTATATTAAAATAGAAACCTACATATTACTCTCAAAGAAAATAAGCTTCTTTTAACTCATTATGAGATCTAACTATTTTAAATTTTGGTAAAGATCACCTTGGATGTGACAAAATCTGATTGCTTCATTTTCTTTCTTTCTAGATCAGAGACACACTAAAATGTCACTCGGTACTTGTGTCATACTGCAAAGCATTCAATTGTTTGACCTTCCGCGTATATTGCTGTCTGCTGCTTTTCTCCTTATCTGGTATAGTTCTTCTTATTTTTGCATCCAATGCACAGTAGTATTTTTCTCAACAATTTGGATGCCAGTGATTGGCAATAAGAATAGCTCATACATTTTTGTTGAAAAGAAATATGGCATTTCACAGAAACTGATTAGGATCATTGTCAACACATCCTATTTCAAAAAGACTCAAATGGTAAATTCCTGGCAGAATAGTAAGATACATTTGATATGAGTCACCAAAGAGATAAATGTACCTATGCAGCCATTTTGTATACAAAACAGTGAGTTAATCTAGGGACTGGTTGACTGTTCCCTTAGTTGGGTGTATGTCATCGTACAGAAGATTAACCTTTTTGCTATAGTCCTCTGCTATTTGATTTATTACACTTTAAGGATAATTAGTTCATTTTGTTATTTAGTGTTCATTGTTGGCCTCTTTTATATTAAGGTATGCTGGTTACATAGCAGAATTATAACTTTTCTGAAGTACCAGAATAAAGTTGAAATAAAGTAAAATAGTCTCCATGGTGAACTGCTTTTATCCATTGTCTCTACTAGTTATGTCCTTTTCTTGGCTGATATGGCAAATTCTGATTCTTTATTGTATTTTAAGATTTTTACTGTTTTGAAGTAGTCATGCAATACAACAACTACAGTTTACCAGCATTTTTGCAAGGAATCTGAAAAACAAGCTCCCAGTACTTAATTCTAGTTTTGATTTTTATTCTGAAAATGTAGAGCCATTGTGTTTTAGCATATACAGAAAATTTTAGCAATTCTTTGAGAAGTTTTTTGGTTCATGATGAAGTGATACAGGATAATCCTAGACTATTATTTTCTGTGGTAGTAGTTCAGTTTTCACAGAAACTACTACTGTTTCATTTTCCATGTTGTCCTTTTCGTAAGAGCATCAAGAGAATAATTACTTGAAAAGTCTATTCTCATACTGCAGTGTATATGTATCCCTTTAAAACAGAGTTCTTTGATCCCTGTTAATTTTGCTTTGCTTCAGACCTCTCTGTAGGCTATTTATAAGTGACCACACGTTCACAAGGAGAAAATTAAATCTCTACAGATAATTTCTATAACATACTTTGCTTTGGATGCATGTAAAGACAATTTCATTGACACATAGACCATTTAAAGTAATATAAACTTGTTTTCCATTATGTCTTCAACACAACTAGTCAATATCGAACCAGTACACATTTTTCTCTGTTGCTATACTATTACTTTTAATTAGCTTAACAATTGACTTGTACCTTTTCAGAGCATGCCTGCTATTAACGCCATTCTGTTTATAACTTCTTGGCCACACTTGTGTTTTTCGTGCCAATTATTTTTTCCTATGCGTGACTGGCAACGGACATGGTCGGTCAGGCATTTAGAAAATGTGACCTATTAGCAAAACGTGAAAGAACTGGGGTTATTTGGAGAAGATGGAGGGATACTTTATAGCAGTATCCAGTCTCAGCTTGCAGTCCTTGCAAAAGGTTGCAAAAATAAGAGAATAAACCTTTCTTGTTGTTACTAGTGATATGGAGAAATAATGGGCAGCAATGGAACTTTAGATTAAACATCATAAAGCTGAAAGTGTTGCATTAGTTTATCTCAGGAGGCACTTGAATCTCTGTTATTAGAAGTTTTTAAGATTAGACAAATACTGCTCAGAGAAGGCTTAAATGTAGTTGATCTAGACATTAGTAAAGTTACAAAAGCATATCAGGAAATATAGTTTATTTGTAGAGAAATGTGTGAGAGAAGCTGAGGCAGTAGCGCTTTAACTAAAATTGATAGTATTGATAGAATGAGGTAACATGTCACTGTTAATAAATTGCTTCAACAAGTGAGATTTAGTCATTCCAAAGTAGGCTAGTTACTAGGGCATTTTTTTCTGAGAAGATTGAAGTCCTTGCTTCAGATCAGGTGAGGCAGGGACTTCGATACAGGAGGCCGTGTGTGCCAGTGAGATCCTGAGGTACTGGGCAGTTTGGTTTAGCTGCCCTCTCTGCAGTCCCGGCCTCAGCTGGGTTTGTCCTGAGGATGGCTGCCAGGGACCTCCTGCAAGCAGGACAGCTCTGGAGTTTTTGAAGGCTTTAGCATTGCTTGAGTTTTAAAGCAGCTTTGGAATATATATGTAAGTGCTTTAGGGCCATTGCAGGAAGAAATTTAAGTGCTGGAGGAAATCATGGGGCTGTTGGACTAACAGTAAGCTAGTAGGATATTAATGTTGATAATTCCTTTGTGAATTTAACTATGCAGAGGCCAAGTGTTTGGCCTTATGAGTAGGGCCTGATAAGGAAAGAATTCCTTAACAGGGAAGCTTGGGAAAGGGAACTGGCACTTACCAAACTGAAACAGCCTTCCCCCCTCTACAAATATTCTAGCTGAAAAAAATAACAACGGAAAAAAATTCAGCTTGTATTCAAAACACTGAAGTGGTTTGCTTGACCTGGTACAATTGTGAATGGAAGCCTCTGTAAACGAAGTGCTTTATCTCCTGCAATTGGATTGGGCTGGCAGTACACACAGTGGCTGTGGCTCAGCTGACTGGAGATCTTTTGTTAAGCTCCCTGATCCAGGTCGCTGGTGATGCGTACCCTTGGATGAAACAGTGATACTCAGGCTTCAAACAGATCAGATAGTTGTAAATAAGAAATCATACGGATTTGAGAATTTATGTCCAAAGTGTCCCAGTAAGAAAGTTTGGGTTTGGGTGAGTTTTTTTAGATGTTCATTATTGTTGTGTTCTGCATCACAGTCTCATACCCACTGGTCTCCTACATATAACCAAGGAATCTTTCTATTAGCATAGCTCAAAACAATGTTCAGGTTTGCCATGCTACTACAGTTTCAGAAAGAAGCTTCTCAGTTTCTTAGAAATTACAGCTACTTTATACAGAAAGGGACAGCTATGATAACCAGCTTCAAGCCTTCTGTTGCTTTGTTCAAGGTAAAATATGCACCATGTTGAAAGATCTTACTCTTTGTGACTGAGTTGTTCAATAACATTTTGGGTATATTGGACCAAAGTAAGTGCTGGCATACAACTGGGTTAAAGCATAAATATGTAAAATTTTGGTGTTTACATGATTTTCTACAGACTTCATCATGTTTCTCATTTAAATAATTTCACAACTAAAATTGCTAGTTAAAAAAAAAATTCACTGACTCATGATCTCTAGACCAGAAGCAGATTTTCAGTGTGGAGATGATACCAAAGCAACTTTTAACCCACTTAGAACTCATGTATAATTCTTGTGGGCATGAATTGTTGAATTAACACTATGTTTAGGCTTGAAATACAAATTTTCTGTCAAGTATTTGGGACTGTCTTCTGTACAAGGCTGATAGTGTTACATACAGTAGGAGGAAATGAGTTGCTTAGTAAAGAAGTATCCATCACTGGTAGCATGAGCATTAGCTGACTCCACTCATAAATCTTGCAATGTAAAATGCTCTGACCACTGTAAAATTGCAACCAATTAGAAATAACCTTTTCATAGCTTTTCTTTGCAGAAGAGAAGGGGGAGGGAAGGCAGTGACTAATACCCTTCCAGCAGATTACCTTAAATATCTTCACAGACAGATACAAAACATTGGTGAGACGATATGGCCTTATATCTTGGAGTGCCTGTCTGCAAAATACAAGTTACAGAATTCCAGTTTTTCCACTCTACAAGCAAAATGGCTCAAAAAAAAAAAAAAAAAAAAAAAGTGTTGTAATTATAAAGATTTCCCTCAGATGACAGTTGTTTGCAAAATATTGACAGGAGGTCTTCTCAGCTGTCTATTGTACAACTTAATAGACACCGCATTCCTGGAAACACTGGAATTTGACTGTAGCATAGAGCTATTGACATGATCTTTACTGTTTGAGAATGGCAGAAAATATCTAGGAAGCAAAATAGAGATGCTTATATAATCTTTATCGTTCTGACAAAATCCTTTGTTATATTCTGCCTTCGTGGTCCTTGGAAGTTCCTGTGGCAATGTGAATGTTCAGATAAGAAGGCCAACGTCATCCATCAACTCTGCAATGGATAGATAGAACAGGCTGTGTTTACACTTTCCTTCTAGCTCTTCAATTGCTGTAAAGCAAGTTCAAGCCATATTCATTGCTCAGACCTTCTAGTAAGGTTACATGAGACAACTCGGAGAGGGAGCAAAAGACAGATTCTACAAAGGCAAAGAATCTAGTCTAATTCATTTACATGCATCAAGGATAGTGTCAGGAACCCTATTACAAAATTATGTTTGTAAATGTCTGTGCAGTTGTGGCTCTTTCAAAGAAAGACCTGAAGATAATGATATCTCATTATTCAGCAGCCTCAGTAAACTCTATCTTAACAATTAGCATTTCAAAGAATAAGGTTATGTGCTAACCAGCATCAAACAAACAGTGGAATTATGTTGAAACAAACATAAAAATAATAATAGATACACAGTGACAAAATTCACCTTTCTTTGAGTTCCCACAAAAACACAGGTAAGGAATGAAAATATTAAGCTGCCTATACTAAAGGTTAGCACTTCACACTGCAATCTGCAGAGGTGTATTGAAATCAAAGTTTTGGGCCATGTATGGTGGTAATGTTGCATATTGTTGCTTAGTATTGCATTGCCCTTCTTCCTGTGCTCTGCTAAAATGATGAGGCACACAACTGTTAGTCATATCTTAGTCAGAGATAAAGTGTGAGCTTTGTAACGGTGTCATCTCACTGAAGTTGTTCCGTTTAATGTCCACCTTCTGATTCAGAGTGAGGAAAAGGCAAAGGGTTGGCAATTGATCTGTTCAAGCTAAGTTATAGTAGCTTCTAAGAACAGATGATATGGCAGCCTAAGTATTGGCTGAGGGATACAGCCCAACATCTTTCACAGGGTTATGTTTCAGCAGCATGTGCATGATTTGGATTTTATCTGATTGAGAGCAGCATCTGAGTGGGTGCATAAGAGAGGGAGTGCTTTCTTAATGTTTTTTTCCTGCTTTTGATTTAGCAAAACCAGAAAACCAAGCAAACAGCTAAAGCAAAATATACTGTAGGAGAGCAGACTTGAAAAAAAAATCCCTAAGAAAATGAGTGAAAAGACATTCAGAACTATGAGCAGGTAAAACATTTCTTGCAATTTGAGTCATATACATTAATGGAATCAGGCCATTAATTTTATTTTTTTACATGAACAACACTACGTTGAAGAAATTCCTAATTCCATCAGCTGTCTTTCTTCCTCAGGAGACAAGCTTTTTTATTTGACTCTTGAACTCAAGAAGGGTAATGATAACTGATATATATTATGAAGTAACAAAATACAAAACATGCATTTGTTCTAACATGTTAGTCAAGCAAGTTTATAGATAACACTAATAAAGAATGAATGATCCCTTTTCTGCATGGATGAAAAGTGTAGGTGTAGGTAATGTCACTATAGGAACACTGTGTACAGGATATAAAGTGAGAAAAGGAAATATTTTAGCGATACTATCAAAAAGACCTCATAGGGTTGTAGTAAACTGGAACACAATTGTGGCTGTTAGTCATGCCAAATATTGACAGTCATACCTGAACTGTAGCCATCAAAGATGATTGTCTCTGGTGTTCTACAAAACACTAACTATATTTGCTGCAACATTAAGTGATCTAAGGATTATCCTCCTTTTAGACAGGCTCTCTTCTCGGCCATCTAGCTGATGTCTGCTTGCCTTGTTAAACAAAAGGGGACCACATATTCAGTTGTTTTCGTAGGAGTTTCCTTCTCCCTCGATGGCCCTTAGTATGCCATTTTATCTATTGCTATTTGACACTTATGGACACCATTACTATAATATCTATAAATATTTTATTTAAAACCCACAGATGGACAAAAGGTATTTAAATCCTGCCTCACTGAAGGGGAAAAAAGGGCTGGAATGAATAAAATTATGGTCACTAAGAAAAATAAGGCTATAAAAATAAAGCATAGGTATATGACAGGTATATAACATGAAATGAATAAAAGTAGTGTTGGGAGAAATGTACAGCCAGAAGCAGGGCTGTATATAAGTTTGGGTTTAGTTTACAATGCAATTTCAAACACTATAATCTTATCTCATTGTAATGATATGTTGGTATTCCTCCAAAAAGGTAAAAGGATATCTATGTGGCTAATGATATTTACATTTTTGTTGAAGACTATGTAAATATGATGTATAAGATAAATAGGAGGGAGGGATAGAATTAAGGTAGCCTGGGCAGTCTTCTAGCAACAGAAAACAGACTGGGCGATGAGATGCTGGAGACCAGCCATGCTGAAAGGGACTTGGGGGTCTTGGTCAACAGCAAGTTTAACATGAGTCAACAGTGTGCCCAGGCTGCCAGGAAGGCCAACCATATCCTGGGGTGCATCAAGCACGGCATTGCTGGCCGGTCTAGGGAAGGGATTGTCCCACTCTATGGCACGCTGGCGCGGTCTCACCTCGAGTACTGCGTGCAGTTTTGGGCGCTACAGTACAAAAAGGACATAAAACTGTTGGAGAGTGTCCAAAGGAGGGCAACAAAGATGGTGAAGGGTCGAGAGGGGAAGGCGTATGAAGAGAGGCTGAAGTCCCTTGGTTTGCTCACCCTAGAGAAGAGGGGACTGAGGGGAGACCTCATCGCAGCCTACAGCTTCCTCATGAGGGGGAGCAAAGGGGCAGGCGCTGATCTCCTCCCTCTGGTGACCAGTGACAGAACCTGAGGGAACGGCATGAAGCTGTGATGAGGGAGGTTTAGGTTGGATATTAGGAAAAGGCTCTTCACTGAGAGGGTGGCTGGGCACTGGAACAGGCTGCCCAGGGAAGTGGTCACAGCACCGAGCTTGACTGAGTTCAAGAAGCATCTGGATAATGCCTTCAGTCATATGCTCCATTTCAGCTGGTCCTGTGTGGAGCCAGGAGTTGGACTCGATGATCCTTATGGGTCCCTTCCAACTCAGGACATTCTATGATTCTGTATCAGAGGCAAACAATGCAAAAAACCTCACTACTCTGAGGATAGATAGAAATTAAATCCTTGTCTGCAAGACAGAAGAATTAAAAAAAAAAAAAATCATCAAAAGTGTACAAAATTCCCACAAAGACAGACATGTGAGTGTGGTCAACCCTATTGTTTGCTCTAATTTGGAAGGTCTACGTATCATTAAGCAGAAAAAGCAATAGTTAGATATGCTGGCAAGGATGAGACTAGGTACCAAGAAATGAGTAGAAAAAATGAGACAATATCCCAGAATCTGTTAAAATGGTAGACTTTCCACTATGTACAGGTAAAATTAACGTGCTTGCTAGCTGACTCGGAAATTATGGTTAGCAGGCTGCTGTCGACCAAAGTTTGAATAGCAAGCTGCCAGTTTAATTATCAATATAATATCTCTGTTTAATTGGAGTGAAAAACCTCTTACTGTATATGAAGTT
Organism: Balearica regulorum gibbericeps; assembly: GCF_011004875.1. Classification (NCBI taxonomy): domain Eukaryota; kingdom Metazoa; phylum Chordata; class Aves; order Gruiformes; family Gruidae; genus Balearica; species Balearica regulorum. The sequence continues at coordinate 104,353,730 of NC_046184.1, forward strand.
CCCATGTAGTGAGGGCTCCACATAGCAAATAACAGTTGAAAGCACAGTAAGATGGATTTACTGAGGTTTAGCAACAAGAGGACATTCCAAGGCCTGTCGATACAAACACGGGTTGTTTGCCTGTGGTGACGCTTTGTGTATTTGTTAGAGTTGCTTTATTTGCGATGTGTTGGAGATACCTACATCGCTTTACCTCTCACAAACACTTCATGATACACCCTTGCCAGCAAAGCAGTTTACCCCACAAGTAATATAAGGTAGATTAATCTCAAATATGATGTAAATTAATCTCATAATTTCATTTCTTATGGCCATAAGAAATGGTTGACCCTTAGAAAAAGATATATTATTTTACTTACGCATTGTGATTTGAATAAAACATATAAAGATATGAATTTCCCTTGGCGTTCAGTGCAAAGCTATTAATCATTTCTCATCTTTTGCAATATTGCATTTCCACTTTAGTATTCATAAGACAACTTATTCTAATTGCTCAGGGCACTTACTACCATCAGCAGCTTTTACACTTATTTGTTGCAAATCTCGGTTTAAACCAAATATGAAGTTTATCATCACCATCTTTCAGTCAATATATCTGACTAAAATACTGAAAAATCCTCTTGAAATTGGTACTTGTACATGTTAAGCCCAAGTAGACAATGACTGCAAAGGGAATGTTTTTGCAAACTAAGGCTTTCCCAAAAACCTAAGTGATTGGAAATTTGTGATCCTCAACAGAGTTTTTGGATCAAATATAGTTTCATGCTCTATTTACATTTTAGTAGACCACTCCATCATTAACAGTAATATATTAGTAAAGTATTAACAGAGGACAACTACAAAATATGCTCTGTTAGTCTATGGAAAACCTATGTAGACTGGTGAGTAAATAGACATTGGGCAAGATTTTGGCTTTATTTTTTGGTTTTTGGTCTAATTGTAGGCACCAAAGCAGATAGGGAATTTGAAGGTAGAGAAAGATACAGCTTTAGGACTTTTTCCAGTGTGAGAAACACTAGGAAAAAAGATGACTAGTGTATGAATATGAATCCAAATGCAGTCTAAAGGAAATTTCTAACTACTGAAATAAAATGTTTGGGTCAAAGTAAATTTTGTTAGTGAAGACAGGATCTTGTGTTTGATGCCATGGAAAAAAGAAATTAAGCAGAAGGGAGAAATGGCATGGGACAAAGGTTGGATTTTACATTAACCTTCAGTTTGCAGTGATACCAACCCAAATTGAATGCAAACTGCTGCCACTAATATGGTGTTTGCTAACCTTTTTGTACTCTGTATCAATGGCCACAAAGTACCACAGCAGCTTTGGTAGCGTATAGGTTACACATCAAACAGAACTAGGAATCATTTCTCTCTGGATTGGCAAAAAAAATCTCTGAGATCTACTTAATTTGGAGCAATAGCAAATCCTAAAAATTGGGGTTTTTTTTCCTAAAAAAAAAAAAAAAAAAAAAAAAAATCCTATTTAACAGAAACCTCAGGTTTTTATCAACATTCTGGTGGAAAGTTCCCAGACAGATCTGTTGACCACTGTTTCACAGGATGGCATCTGTTTGACTGGAAGTAAGAGTCTGATATGTATTCTATAATGAGTATAATCTCATTGTTTCAGGGAGCATTTAAAAAAGCACGTTAGAAAGTGTTTTGTATTTTATTGAATTTTCTCTTCCTTGTCCAATTCACATATCAGCTTCCCTGATATTTTTTTTTTCCCTTGAAGGGTAAACATGGGTTATGCTCCGATAATGAATGAGGTAAAATGCAGTTTGCGGGAATGATCTTCAAACTGACAAGATTATTTTACCTACTGGCTTTCTGGGAAGCTTTTCATGGTTCCGTTTTTGAATACATGCTATTTGCTCCCAGCTGGAAACACTGTCAACTTCACATCTCGGTAGGTCTTTAGAGTCCTGGGAAATGAAGCTGAAACCGAGTATTGTTAGTTACCATGCTATGATTTGCAAGGTTGGTGAATGTGAGACAAATTATATGATATTGGTACACAAGTCACTTTTCTCATATACAGTAAATTGCAGCACAAAGAGTGCATAAAAAGCAATTAAGTGATTTGTGAACCAGGCTCTTGACATATTCAAAAATTACTAAGGTGAATTACTTCTTGGATTGTAAGATAATTATAGCACCAGTCTTCTACTCATCAACAATGTAGTCCTCATACAGGCACAATTGCAATGGAGTGCTGTATTTTTGTATGTGGCCCACACTCTAATTAGCACATTCTAATTTCAAGCTTAAAAGAAAACCACACGAAACATATGGCTTATAGCATTTTATTGTTAACAACTAAGCTGTGAGTCTCACTGTGAGACAAAAAGCCAATTTTTCTTTTCTTTGATTCAGCCTTGCTCCCTGCTTTTTTATTTCTATCAGATAATTAAATAACCCAAACAAGATGAAATGAGTTACTTAATTTCTTTAGGAATTAGAGGTAATTTAGGTTTGAGAAAATACTTTTTGGAGTATTTGAATGTTTTGTTTATAACAGCTTAGTTCAGCTTGTTTGTTCACTCATGTCTTTTCATCTGCAAGATTTAAAACCAATCAATGATGTCCTGAATTCTGGCTATATTTAATGGAAGTGGTTTTTTTTATTTTGCAGTTAAATGCTCCATACATTCTAAATATCTTCTTTTTTTGCCCCCTTTTTTTTTCTTTAAACAGCATGCTAATAGCATTAGACTCTCAAGCTGAGGATGTTGCTAATAGCAGAGTCACAGAGCATGCTAATTACTTGCAGAGAGGTCGTGAAGGTTGGTGACAGATTCTGAAAAGTTGGGGCAATTGCAATATTCATAACTTCCTTTTCTTGCTCCTCTCTAACTTTTTTCCTCTGAAACGCTCACAAGTCTGTGTCTGCATCTCCAATGAAGGATAAGATGTCTTCAGTTTAACAGAGCTTTCTTGGTAGATTTTTGTGGTGTAAAGCAGATGGCAGTGCTCCTACTGTCTCTTCAGAAATGAATACATTTAATGTAGTAGTGCCCCACTGGCTCTTTGATGAGACAGGTCTGAAATCATCAAAGGCTGGCCCTCTTCTTTCCATCAAAAAGTACAAGCAGGGCCTATAGAGACCACTGTCTATGGAAGACGATAACAGTAATTAGCCTTTATGATAGATAAATCTTCATCCTCTGATGATCAAAGACAGCTAAAATTACCAAATTATATGTGGCAGTTTTGTAATATGAATAAAATGAAGCAGCTTTATAATCTCTATGATCTTGTTATATGGAGTGTTAACTCTATTTTAAGTGCATTTAACATTAGTTTGGTTGGTTGTTGCAAACATAGGAACTTATTTTTGTTAGCAATATTTCTCCATGCAATCTATTATTATTGATAAAATGATTTGACAAAAGTCAGGGAAAAAAGGGTCAGCATAAGGGGAATAGGAAGTTTTTACTGTTTTTCTCCTTTTCTCTTTCCTTCTCTTTCTCTTGATGTGTGCGCTTTTGTATCATTCTTTCCATCTTTTCTACCCTTGCACGCCTGTTATTGTCTTATTAGGAGTAGCACTTTCTGGTTTTCAAACAGGAGGTGGGACTCTCTGACCTCCCTCAAGATCAGTTCAATCTGAAAAACAGGAGCAGGTGACCCGGCATCACTGGTGAGATAGATAGCTGTAATTCTTGTCACAGAAGATGGGAACCTCATTCCTGTGCTAATAGCAAAATCTCCTCTTCAATGAGGCAAAGAACTAAGGGTCTAAGGGTCTGGAAGTGTGTTGCCACTTAGAAATTATCCCCCCCCCGCTAACAAGTGAGGGTCTTTATGCCTGTGGTCGGCTTGCATAATGTTTTTATTTTTTTTCTTTTCAAATTAAAATACTTGTCTTTTAAACAGAGAGGAATTCATTTTTTGATTTCTGCAATGGTGACACGTTTCTAGGCACTCAAGATATTTTATTTTTTTTTCCATCCCAAAGTTGGTGCATTGCGGGGGGTGGGTAATGTATGCTTTCTTTTGACAGCACATGTGTACGTGCACTGCAGTCTGTCGAGAACATAAGGGATGAGTGACTTTAAAAGTGGTTATAATGAGCATTGCGATACCTAACGTCAGACAGCTCATTTCTAGAGTTCCCAAATCCTGTTGCGCACATATTGCGTGCATCCTGGCAGGAATCTCGCAACAGGATCCAGTGTAGCCGGGGTGCTACATATGGAGCCAAAAGGCAACCTGCTCAGCAGGAAAGCCTTTACAGACAGGCTTTTGGGAAACCATGACACCAGGAGTAATTTAAAATGACCTCTTAGCACTGAACTGCCAGTGTCCACATGGTCAGTTCACAGGTCTCAACTGCAAAGCAGCACTCAAGAACTGGAGGGTGAGATGGTAATGAACAGCTAAAAGACAGTCACTCGTTAAGCTACCACAGCTATTTCCCAAGCAAATGTCTGATCGTGTTCCAGGTGCATTGATGGTCCCCTTTCAGGCACACAGTAATTGGAGAGAGCTGAGACCTCTCCTCTGGAATGGATCAAGTGGGGAGGGAAGGGGGGGAGCCTGCAGGCAAATGTGAGTGTGGTGTGCAGGTGTGAGCCTTTTGGGACCCCAAAAGGACAGCAGCTCCCATGGCTGCATTAGGGTAGGGATACTGGCCAATTTGTAAGAGATACACACAGCAAATAGTTGGATCCTGATTAGTTTCAGCATTAAAAAATTGCATATGGGGACCAACTTTTAATTTAAGAAATGAAGCAATGGTAGCCCTTACTAACTTCTAACTCTGTCCAGAGAAAGGCAACAAAGCTGGTGAAGGGACTGCAGAACAAGTAATATGAGGAATGGCTGAGGGAACTGGGATTGTTTAGTCTGGAGATGAGGAGCCTGAGGGGAGACCTTATCACTCTCTACAGCTACCTGAAAGGAGGTTGTAAGGAGGTGGGTGTTGGTCTCTTCTCCCAAGTAACTAGCAATAGGATGAGAGGAAATGGCCTCAAGTTGTGTCAGGGGAGGTTTAGATTGGATATTAAGAGAAATTTCTTCACCAAAAGGGTTGTAAATCAGTGGAACAGCCTGCCCAGGGAAGTGATGGAGTCACCATCCCTGGAGGTGTTCAAAAAAATGTGTAGACATGGCACTTTGGGACATGGTTTAGTAAGCATGGTGGTGTTGGGTTGACGGTTGGACTTGATGATCTTAGAGGTCTTTTCCAACCTTAATGATTCTATGATCCTAATTGAGGAGAGATGAGTGGGAAGTGTGATTACAGTTTTGGGTTTAAGCACCTAAGTGCCATTTAAATCTGGCACTAGGCATTTATTTCCTGTTTTGAGTTAGCATCTAAGTTTATTTAAATTGTTTTGAGAACTTTCTAAATAAAGCAATAAAAATAAGTGTAAGAAAAAAAAAAAAGTCTTTGAGAGTTATCATCCAGTCCTAATAACCTGAAAACTTCAGGGATAAAGACACCACTTCTCTTGCTGCTTTCAGATAATAATAGCTACGCATTAGTGTTATAAAAAATATGAAAATACAGCATGTTCTGTAAGGGAATAACTTTTGTTGCCAAGGTGACTGAGTAGAATACATCCCCAATATATAAGTAACTTTCAAAAAGAAAATGATAAGACAGTTTGAGAAAAGAGGTAGAAGAATGGTGTAGTGCTAGGAGGTATGTAACAATATATTTCAGTTTTATTATCTAACTAAGAAAGTTATCATTTCAGTCAAATATAGACTACTTTGAAGCTCAAAAATACTTTTTTGTGGTGATCATAGTCTATTTTTTCAGAGCATGCTCAATTTTATCTACTGGAATCAAAGGTTTTGTTACCTATTTAAGATATGTTTGTGAAGGAATTATTTGAATAAAAGGGATATTTTTAGCATAATTTCATATTAAATAATAAGTAAAAGATGGCTTTGTATGGGTGTACAACAAATTTTTGCAGCAGCATTTGAATGCTGTCCTAATCTATACCAGCCTATTTTGGGTCAATAGTCCTAAGCATATTTCTGTCTCTTGACTGCATATGGCACTTAGGCTGCTAAACAAAGGCTGCATCAAAGTCAGCTGAGGGGCAGCATCCTCAGAGAGGTTAAGGACTGAATTATCATGAGCTTATGATTTGGTACTAGCAGCAGCATTCCTTACCTTTCTGACAAAGGACTACAAGTTTGCTGCCAAGGAAGGGCTTGGGCTCCTGCTTTCAAGCAGTAGCTTCCTAATGTGGACATACAGTGCTGCAATTGTGTAACTGTCTAGGCTTCATGTTTTCTTCATCATTGGGATAATAATGACAAAACAATGCATAAAAATAATATGAATGGGCAGGACTGCAAAACTACTTTTGCCCAAATGAGTGTGCAGGTATTAATTCAACTTACTCCTTCATTCCTGATTGTTATTAGGGAAAAAAATAATTGAAAGTTATAGCTGTGCTTGCATTTTGAGACATGTTCTACAATAGTGGATAATAGGTATCCACATTTTAATGTGGCTGGCATACACCTATTGTTCTCTGTCATGTCTAAACCAGGAAATGTGAATGTCCTGAGATATTTATTTGTAGAGAAATTATGATCCAGTTAATTGAATTATTAATGAGTTGAAACATGTAGATTGCATATCATAAACATAACCTAAGAGTTAACTGGACTGCATGTTAGAACTGTTTCTTTGTGCTTGTGATAGTAAATGGGTTAAAAGGAGCAATCATGTAGAGTATGGATACGTTTTTCGTCAATGACCCAGTGATACATTCTATATCAGCTTACTAGTCCAAAAGTAGCCTTGTTGTTCACTGTGGTATTGCTATACTGTCTGTCTGGGCAAACAACCACATTTCAGAAGTTCTTTGTCATAACCAGTCATTTAATGCTGAGATTTTATCCGTTCTAAGCCTAGTATTAGACTATGGATTCAGCCAATATAAAACCACACCTGAGGTTCTCTTCTAGAAAGCGGGTTATAAAATAACTTCCTGTGGAAGCACAGTAGATATTTGGATAGGTAGGAAATGCAGAAAGCTATCTCAAATCAAAAAGGTTCAAATAAATTGAGTCTTAGCCCAGTTTATGGATATTCTAATCAATGTGTTAACTAATGAGTCAAGAACTGCAAATACTTTAGATAAACAGAGAAAAGTGTTGCGTCAATTTTGCCTATAGAAACAAATTAAATTTACAGCTGCAGCTATGTTTTGTAAGGAAGCACGTGTAACAGGCAATACCAGGTGGCAGGCGTATTTTTGGAATCCTGCTACCCTGTTGTGTTTTCTTGAGTGTCAGATTGCTTGCTCTTTAATAAAGCTAATTAATTTTCCTATCTGATACAAAAATAAACAGATAAAAATTGCCTTAAAGAGACTTCTCTATAGCAGGAAAGCCAGCATTGCAAAATTCTAATGCCAAATACAGTCCTCATTCACACATGAGCTGCCTAATCTGTGGCAAGATGGTGTGTAGGGCAGAAGGGTGCTTAGTGGTTCCTAATCAATGTGCAAGATGTATGGAGGCAGCCCAAGCTGGAAAGCATTCCTCCCTGAAGGGCTGAATGAAAATGGACCCTTCTGCCTGTCAGTCCTGGTCCAGACATGGTACCATGCCTGAGCTAAAAATTCAGCCTTTCAGCAGGCATGTATTTTTAAGATGACATTGGACATATCCTCCCTGGAGCACAGCTGAAATTGTGATCCTGTCTTCAATAAAGCTTCTTGCATAATTCAAGTTGCAAACTAACTCTTAGTAAATCATAAACAAACAAAGCAAATAACCTCTTATGGAGAACTGCAGTAAGGAAGCTGAAATAGTACAGTGAAGAATCTAAAGATTATTCCTGTCCTACCGGATGTTAACTTTAATTCTCTTTTATAAATAAGGAGTGAAAATCAAATACAGTATATGAGCAAGAAGAGGCCAGAAGTTTCAGTGCGTAACTGGCTTTTTTTTCCTAGAGAAAAAGAAGTCGCTAGCCTGAAGAGAAGGTGATGCTCAGACTGAATTATTTAATAGGAATCTACATGAGTTCTTCTGAACTGCTAAACAGGTTGTGATGTTAACCCTGTGATGTGCCCTTCCTCACCTTGTGTGATGTTAGCTGATTAACTTTTCCTCTTTTTCTTCCCACCTGTTTTCCTTGTTATTAAAAATACTTTTTGTTCTATTTTACTTTTTTCTTTTTACTTTCATTGCCCCTTAGTTTAATAAAACAGGAGTTAAATCAGTGCCAAAATTGTACGTGATATCAGTGGGACAAAAATTTTATTCTGAGTATGCAGACCTACTGGACACAACTTCAGAAAGCTATTCTTTGCAGTTCTGGTTCCTTCTTTTCTTCCTGTTCCTCCATGACTATTTTTTCCACACACAAATGTCCTTTGAGACCTTTAAAACCAGTTATTAATTCACGTAGTTGACCTCTGTCTGGAGGGAGGCGGCGGGGGGCGGGGGGGGGGGGGGGGCGGAGAAAAACCCACCAGACTGTACTTCTCAGTGGAACACAGCAAGACACTACTGGTCAATGAAATACAATCTCCATGAGACCCAGGGATCAGCCAGTGAAAAAAGACTTTCTCTGGTGGAATTTGTCCTACAAAGATCTGCACTAAAGTGCTTGGCATGCAACAAAGCCAGTAGAGATCTTCGCATATTAGTTCTTATTCCATATTGTATGCAATTTGATTGCATGTTTTGTGCAGATGTATTTGTGCAGATGTATTTGTGCATATCTGATAAACACACCCACACAGGTAAATAATTTTTAAATTGTGTTAGTAATTAATTAGAATCATTAGATTAAAATAAAAAATTATCTTTTTAGAGCAATTTTACGTTCAATGGGTATGTTATCAGATATATGTCCTTTCCCTACTTGTATTATTCTTGATAGAAATTTTCCTAAGGAAATTTTTTCCCAGCTGTTAACTTTATCCTTAGATAGCAAACTGGGATTTCTGACTGCTAGATCTAAATTAAAAAAAAAAATAAAAAATCTTCTTTCATGTCTCCTTATAGAATTTGACCTTGTTGCTGTGTTATAAGGGCTTAGACTCCATTTCACCAATGCCTCCTGACTAATTTGATCCCATCACTAGTTACTGGCACAGTCCTCTCCAGAGGTACCACATGCTGACCTCCTTCATGTTGTCTTTTGAATTTTTGATTTCCAGCAGGTGAGTAGGGGCAAGAAAATGAAGACCCATCTTCTAATGAAGCTCCTCTGTGTCCTGCATTTACTGTCTGTTGCTGATTGACATTATCATGCCATTAATACCTTATCATTTTCATCCTGTATAAGTTTCTATTGGATTATGTAATTTTTAAGAGATGCAAGTGCTTATTTTTTTATTTTCTATCTTTGTTTTGGTAATCTTAAATATTCATACGAATATTTTACTTGTTTTCCTGAGCCATAATATCTTTAAATCTTTACATATTCTTTTGCCTACAGGTTACTTAAACAATTGTATAACTGGCATGCTCATGTTAATTGTTTCAAAGCTGAAAAAAAGACCTATTAAGTTATGATTTTCTTGTTTAGGGGTTGGTTTGGTGGGGGTTTTTTGTTTGTTTCATGGTATATTACCAATTTAAGACTTTTTTTACCTGAAAGTCATAGTACCAGTTTTCTTACCTATCTTGATCTGCTCAAGTTAGTTGTGGAATTGAAAAGTGTATTATCTGTTGAGTTGTTATATCTTGGAATATAACTAGCATGAAATCTAAGTGTGATTAACTCATATAGCTAGTGAATGTGTCAGCATGGACATACTTTCCTTGTTCCACATGTAAAAGTGTTTGTATAGATATTGGCTTAAACCTTCATTTTAGATACTTAATGAAAAGAGGAAACTATTCTCAGTATGAAGTTTGAATACTTTTCTTTCCATCTCAGGAGCACAAGATAGTCACACTTGCTACACACAGACACACACACAAAGTGTTATTTAATGCTCTTATTCAGCAGAATTTATGCACATGCTTCAATTCCGCTTGAAACAGAGCTCTAGTATTCATTGTGATTTCTTTCGGTTTTTTCTATTGTTATCTTCTGTTTGGTAGCATAATCCTTCCTAACCACTCATTCAGTAGGATGAAACTGTGCTTATTTTGATATTATATAGCTTCCACTGAAGCCAGCTTTGATTTTGTCATAAATGAAAAGAAAGTTTATCCTGCTCACATAATTCAGGTTTGTGAAGACATTTTATAGACACATCACTTTAAATAAGTTCTGATGACGTCACAGTATAGCCTCAAATACACAGAGGGAAACCAACCCAGTGTTTTCGTGCCTGTTCTTTATCAGTAGCAGAAGGGCCCAGGCATAATAAGCAAAGAAAGCTTTACCAAACCCGGGCAGTCTAGCCCAGTGAATGGAAAAACATCCATCTGACAGACACAAGAAAATACCATGTGATCTAGGACTTCTGTTCTGTGATGGTGTTGATGAAGCTGGAGGTTAGCAAAATGTGCACTGCAAACTCTGAAGCTGTCTTGAGGAATGGGGGGACCCCGTCCTTGTTGCTCACCCCCACTCAAATGAGGTTGCAATGTCTCCCTCCCTGCAAGGTCCTTACCCCCTGTATTTGGTAAAAGTGCTGGGTATAATTGTCACACCTTTTTTAGGGAGAGAGCTGGCATACTCTGTCAAGAGGCAAAAGACTTCTATTTCTTCATGAAAGGACAATTACTTGAGATTTGTCTCTGTCCTTTTAAAAGAGAGATCTGGCTGAAGTAGGGAACTGGGCTTTGTATATACTTAAGAACTTAGTTAATACATATAGCTTAAGGTTAAATTATTAACCTGAAGTAGAAACATTACTACAGAGAATGGTTTGTTCTTTGTTTAAAATGTGGGTTTTTTTCTTGTTCAGGGTTTCCTGTAAATAGTGCAGCATGAAAGGTAGCATCCAAAGAAAGATGCATGCAGTTTTCTGTTATTTACATAATATACATTAGATCTTTACATAAAGATATTTAAAAACCCTGTGAACTATTTGAAGAGAGAGAAATGGTGGGTAGAGGGCACACAAGTTGTTGTAGAAAATTACTACAATGGCCGCTGAAACAGTTATGTTATTCCTAAGTCCTTAGTGTAAGGTGGAAGTCTTTACATGCCTGAAGGAAAGCAATGATTGCTCTGGCTCCAAGACGAAACTCTCTGCCTTGCTATATCATCATTTTGATTGCTGACTTTTTTTAATATCCTTTCCTCTTGGCAATATGTGAAATTATTATATTCTAACATATGTGAAATGTACGTGTTACATATGCAACAAGGCTGATGTCTAAGTGTACAGATATGCTGCTAAATAAAAGAAGACTGGGATGAAGTTCATCTCCTTGATTGTCATCATCACTAACCTGTCAGACAGCTCCCTGGCTCTGTGTTAGAGTGCCCCAACTAGCCTTTTCTAAAACAAAACTAGGGTGTACTTCTGGGAATAGCTCGTGATGAGGACTGCATGAGTAAAAATGCACCGGGTTTGTCCCCCTTCCATCCACATAGTCCCCCAGAGCTAACCCAGAGGTCCAGGCCCTCAGAAACATGTTCACATAGCCTCATGTCATAAATCCACTATCTTGGTGGGTACAGTGTGTCTTATGTTATTTCCTACATGAAGGAAAATCAAACTAAACTGATTGTACCTTTTAGCGCATATTGGCCATATCTACACTGTACAGCATTTGGCCTTGGTCCTACACGGGTGATGTGCCAATAAAGTAACAATCTATGTTCTTTGTAAATATAAGGTAGAATTGCTACGGATCACTGGTCTTTAGACATCCATCCCTGAAGTCCTTTCATTTAGAAGTGTAAAGAGTCCAATATTTTCTAAAATAATACAAAAGATCTTCTAGTAAGATGTACTTTGTTTACTAAGATCCAGTTTCATATTCCATTACTGATAAAAGGTTTTTGAAAACTTTTATTGGAATGAAAATTTCATTTTTGTATTCCAAAAACTTATACATATCTATATATATATATTAAACTAACTGAACTGCTAAATCTAAATTTTTTTTGTTTTCACTGGGAGAAAGTCTAAGGAATGTCTCAGGTGGTAAAAGCCTATTGCAGTTTTGCAAAGCACCACTTCTGGTTGATATTAAAATATGATGTATCACGACATACTTGGTGAAGTTGTGGTATAGGAGTTTGGACATCAGCACAAAGTTTCCATGCTCCATCAGCACACTCGTTCATTCACGTCACTATTAAGAGTAGTATTCCCAAACAGAAAATGGAGAAATGGCAAAACAGTTCTAAGAATAGCAAGTAGAGGCAAGTGCAGTTATGATTCAAAATCCAGTGTTAGAGCATCACCAACAAAAGGCAGGGTGGGGGGGGAATCCATTCTGGCTGCAGTCCTCTAGTAACCCCTGGAGCCTCGGTGGCAAGTTAGAGCTGGGCACTTGTTTCAGCTTTCTACCAGCTCTGAGGGATATGCTGTAATACAAGTCCAAGTATACAATGTCCATTTTGAGATCAGTTTGGCTATTGAGCATGTGGGAGGCAGAAGGGAATGCAGTGCCTATTAAAATGCTTATGAAAAATAGATAAAGCCTTTCAAACTTTAATAACATGCTATTTGATTTTTTTCAGCAGATGCTTTTATGTACAAAGTATTGCATATCCAGGTTTAAAAGCCTGAAAGTCATCAGTCTAAGAAGGATACCAGGAGATGCTGTGCAGGACAGTTAACTCCAGCACATTGACAAGTTGCCAGTTTCAAGGGTGTGAGGAGGATGCAAGAACCACTTACTTGAGTATGTGGATCGGAGGTGGATAGTCTCATCAGGAGTGCATTGACAGGATAGGCATGGACTGGACTGAAAGAAAAACTTTCTGTACAGGCATATTCAGCAAGATCTAGGAAGTGAGACATTACTAAATGTATTTGTTTGTAGCCTTCCCAAGATGTTCTGGAGACAGATTTATGCCAGAAGCTCCTAAATATTCACTTAAAAATACAAAAACAACAACAACAAAAAAAACCCTGAACACCTCATACTTCCAGGAATCAAGGATGTTGATTTTTCTACTCAGGCTGTTTGGGGTGGTAAGCACCTACTTGTAGGAGAGGAAATTTCAGGAAGTGCCTTGAAGAAAAATGTTCATTCAGCCAGATCATGGACAGAAAGATATAAACTGCCTCATTCATCAAGATCTCTGTACCTGATCTCTTTGGGGGTAAGGAGGAAGATAGTTTCCTTTTACTTCTTTTTTTCCTGTTTTCCTTGGATTTATCCTTAACACATGCAAAAGAAATAATTCCTTTTCACTCTCTGTCCTTCCAGGAGCTCTCACGGAAGAACCACTGACTACATATTTATATATTTCTGTATGACGTTGCTGTAAATCTGGTGTGGTTCAGTTGCACTTAGCACAACAGTATTGCTCATGTCCCCTGCCCACGCTGCTCCTGTGATGACTGGCAGAACAGTGGTAAGGTGATCTATAAATCGGTTACGCATATCTTCTAACGAGTCAGCAAGCAGACATCATAACTTCTCTTATTTATTTTTATTCACTGTTTTGACCTCAATCCTGGTTGCAGCACTTAATATGATTTATTTATTCATAAGATGCTAAACTAACAATATCAGGTTTAGTCTGGACTGCCCATGAGACACAGAAAAGAAGTGCTGACGTGTTATTGCTAAGGGCAATGGGCAGATTACTCTGCATTAGGTTCACATGGTAGTGTATTTATTCATCTACAAACATTTTTATAGTGACTAATTGTAACACCTGGGCAGTATATATGCACTATAAAAATGTTGAGAACTGTCCACTAGGACAATTAATTCTCTGTGCAGCTTCTGGTTTAGTTGACACATTGTGCCTTCCAACCCAAACCGTTCTATGACTGTGTTACCGGTTTTAATTAAAGGCCTGTAGTAGGGAAAAGCCAACTCACAGCTGTGAAAATGTGGGTAGATACTTGGACACTGGAGGCTGAGTCTAAGCAAGAGGGGGATAGAGAGTATCATAGCAGAAGCAGTTCAAGTTTTAAAGTTTGTATTGTTTTCTTTGTTATAAAATTTGCCTAATGTCATTATCTTATGACTAGTAATTCGGATAGAAAATTGAGCTTAAAGGGGCCTGAAACTAATCAAGGTTGAATTTGGTTAATAGTTCTAGTCAGAACAAAGAAAGGGAGGAATTTAAAAAATGTCAAAACATATCATTTTGACCTTTCTGAAATGAAATGTTTCATTTCAGAAATGCCAAACCATTTCATTTTGACATTTGTAAAATGAAACTTTGACTTTTTGATTCAAAATGGCATTTTTTCCTTAAAAATTGACCTATATTGTTCAAATAGTATGAAACTGAGGTAAAATAATTCCTGAATACTTTGAGCTGAATAAAAATTTTAATTTTTCAAAAAGATCAAAATGAATCCCACTTGTCTTGCAATACTTTCCTTATTTGTTTTCTCCTGTCATTGTTGTTGTTGTTTTCATATTCAAGTTTTACTCCTTCCCTCTGTTTTGCACAAAACTGAAAAATCTGTGCCTTGCTGTATTGTGATTTGGTTTGACATTTTTCTTGGGAAGTGTTTCTGTGGTTTCTTTGATTTTTTTTTTTTTTTAAATTTTTTTAGCCTATTGTGGATTTTTAACTGCATATTCAAAAAGCATCAGAAGACTGATGCTCTACACTTAAGATAACGCTGCAGCAAAAGTATTAGATGCATGGTCTAGTCTAGGAATACACATGCCCACCACTTGGGAACTACATCAGAAGAAACCACTGAAAAACATGCTTGAGCTGCTTAATCTCAGGTCCTGCAATATGCTTGTTAAATTTGAAATTAATTTCCAGGAATTTCCCAATCAATTAAAATACCACACCAGCCACAAAGTAAAGAAGAATATTTAATACTTCTGTCATTATTGGGCATTTGCCAACAGTCATCTTTACTGCAGTCTTAGAAATGGCTCTTTTAAAGAATTTGATTTCTTCTTATGATTTTAAAGTATACCCAAGTATAGAAATGCTTGATGGAGTGCCAGGCAGTGAGCAAACCTAGATCAAAACTGATTCTTAAACTATAGCTAAAAATGCATGGGTACATGGTTTAGCTCACCTGGAATGAAGAGCAATACTGAGTTTGATATGCAGTCTTCTGCATTTTTCAGCACTCATTTTCATGAGACTAGTGGTCTGAAACTCCAGTTAGGTTTGGTATTGTATGGTGCACAACATACTGTCAGTGAAGCACTGCCCTTGCAACAGACAGTCTACTGCCTAAGCAGCAAGGATAGGCAGGAAAATGGGTTTACAGGTATGCACAAATTTCTCTAGGAAATGTAGAGGGATAGCGGTATATTTGGAAATCAAAATGTAGTAAGTTGTTGCTCACAGTAATGAGCAAGACTTTGAAAAGCTTTTAGAAAATGGAAGCAAGTGGATGACTTTTCAGTTCATGTGAGGTTTGAGGACAAGCCTGATGTAAGTGTAGAAACAACACCGAAGGCTAGTGATTAAAGCTCGTAATAAGATGCATTTCTTTATTTCAACTTCAATTTTTGGTCACAAGAAATAAGAAAAAGTTTATCCAGATAGCTAAATGAAATAACAGCAATAATATAAATAATAAATAAAAAGTGAATCCCATGGGGACTCATTTTTATGGCACCACATATTCTAGAGCAGAGACATAACCTAATCTGTCCTCTAGAAGCCTATCTGTTTATAGTACTCTCTTTTAGAATCTCTTTTGAGATAAAATACTCTTTGAAGTCTAAGGAAACTGTAGACCATATTCATCTTCTGTTGTGCTACCTTGTAAATATTTCAGCAGAAACTAGAGCTGTAGTCTCAGAGGGGAACTAGCCAGTTACATGGAGATTACTGGGAGCATTTTGTTCCAGACCACACTCCAAATCCAGGTAGCTCAAAGACAGCAAGAGCTGCGGCCAGATGCACACATGCAAGAGCTTCATTTTACCAAAATGGCAGGTAATGATAACAATCTTTACATACGCTATTCTTAAACTATAGAGATCTAGACAGAATCTACATGGATTTTTATGGTTACTCATATAGCTGATGAGTTCATGGTATTTAATCACACTACAGAATACAGATGTGATATGTTTCTTGCAATTGTTTACATGGTACCATTGCTTATGGTGCTATCTCGTGATAGTTGGCACTTAACATTGGCACTTTTCTTCAGCTGCCAGTGGAATATGACTAGATTTTTAGAATATTTTTTTTTTTTAGACCTTCTGATTATGAAGAAAAACTGAATGGAATAACTGAAGCTCAACCAATGGACTTATGATCCCAAAAGTAAATAAAACTAAGTCAGCATGTTAGATCAAACAAAATATTTTGTGGCATGACCTATGAAAGAACACGAGAATTTTGCAAAAGATGGGCTGTTTGATGCTGTAAGTGTCCAGAACAAGACAAGCATCACCATGCAAATCACTTGCCTTGTAAACAATTTTGTAGTTGTATGCCAGAGTCTGTCAATTCTGTACTGTGGTATTCTGGACTATGATGTAAATTCCAGGAATATTTACTTCCAACTCCACTTACACTGGAGAATACAGTGAGAGAAATGTAAGTAAAGATTTTCAAAGGAATACAGAAACTTTAAAAAAAACCCCATTTGTTCTGATCTACAGTACATAATTCCTGTATTAAGCTAAGATCTGGGAGGTTTTTAGTTTGATATATAGCAGTAATGTTGAAGGTAAGTTTCTTCAGAAGAGCTTCTGATCCATGGAACGTGGAAAGTTGTATCTCAAGGAGTTTTCAGCTAAATTAATTTGTCTTGGATATACCTTATTTTAAACCAGTAATCCAAAGCTCGATGCAACTGAATGAGAAAAAGGTTTTGTTCAGTGAACAGTAGAATTAATAAAGTCTTATTTCCTATCCATGATGTCTCATAGATGGAGTCTTTAGGGCCTAATCTTTTCACATACTTAAGGTATTTACAGTATTACTATCCTATAGACATATTGAAGTATCTCATAATGGCTGAGTTGATACTGCAGACTTTTTCAAAGTGATGAAACTAATGCAGTGTTTAACCATTTTTAAAGAAAATTCTAAAGATTTAATACCCTTACTCCTTATTTTCTTTCAAACTTGGTTGTAATTTTCTAATAGTTACTCAAAATTTAATAAAGATGAGGACTCAATCATAGGGTGAAGGATAACAATATTGGATGCTACTAACTCTCTTTTAACTGGAAATTAGCATATCCAGTCATCTGAATAGGGCATATTGGAAGATATAGCCAACTCTGTCTTGGGCTGCATCAATATGTGACCAGCAGGTTGAGGGAGGTGATCCTGCCCCTCTACTCTGCTCTCGTGAGACCCCACCTGGAGTACTGCGTCCAGCTCTGGGGACCCCAGTACAAGACAGACATGGAGCTGTTGGAGTGAGTCCAGAGGAGGGCCACGAAGCTGATCAGAGGGCTGGAGCACCTCTCCTGTGAGGACAGGCTGAGAGAGTTGGGGTTGTTCAGCCTGGAGAAAAGAAGGCTCCAGGGAGATCTAATTGCGGCCTTCCAGTACCTGAAGGGGGCCTACAGGAAAGCTGGAGAGGGACTGTTTATCAGGGAGTGTAGTGACAGGACAAGGGGTAATGGGTTTAAGCTGAAGGAGGGTTGATTTAAATCAGATATTAGAAGAAATTCTTCACTGTGAGAGTGGTGAGGCACTGGAACAGACTGGCCAGAGAAGCTGTGGAGGCCCCATCCCTGGAAGTGTTCAAGGCCAAGTTGGATGGGTCTTTGGGCAACGTGGTCTAGTGGAGGGTGTCCCTGCCCATGGCAGGGGGGCTGAAATTAGATGGTTTTTGAGGTTCCTTAAGAAATAGAGGCAAGCTTATATTTCTAAGCAAGACAAATAGCCATGTAATCATTGCATTTGAGAAATAATGATAGAAATTCTAATTTTTTTTCTAGAAAAAAAATTTTTTTTTCATGTCTGTGGTATTTTAGGATGTGATAAATGCAATGGAATGTAAATGGAAAAAACCTTTCAACAGTTATGGTAAGTTGATTACTAGAAATATTTGAGTGCAACTTTGGTGTCCCTAATGTATGGACACTAAAAAAGGAGGAGGATAGAGAACAGTTATTTTCCCTCTTTAAGATGACCTACAAAGTGCATTCATAAAAAAAATAAGTGAAAATGGTATCACTAATCAGACTAGGGAACACTGTGTTTTGTAGGCTATGGAATTCTTTTAAGTATATGGCTATAAATATTTGCACATTCATAAGGTTTGTAGTAAATTTAATAGTTCAAAAATTTTTTTATTGTTTTCCCTTTTTACACGTTAGGCTTTCCCAGCCCTCTAGAGCAAGAACTGAGAATAGCAAGAATTCTCTTACAAATCATCACAGAAAAAACCCCTTATGTTTATATATGTTACTGTTTCATTAGGAAATTTAATATAGAAAATCTGAAGGACAGAGGCAGAGTAATTAACTCTTAATCTGACATGTAACTCCAAACAGTGGCTGATGAATGGTGAAATAATGATATTGTTACCCAAACTGTAGTTTCTGAGCTTTCAAAGATAAATATTATGGCAGTACTCAGAGACACAGCTTTTTCATATTTACAATAGTTATAGCTGTTGCAGTGCTCAATTATTTGCATTTTATATTCTTATTTTTAAATTATTAGTTTAAAAAACCCCAAACCTACTGATATGTTTTGCAATTAAAAGTGAGCAGCAGTCCCCCTTTAAAATTATTGGCATATGTTTCCTCTCAACATCCCCTGAGACTCTACTTAGGAAAGCAGTTGACACATTTATGTGTTTCATTTATTGGTTAGCCTGAAATAGCTGAGAAGCTCACCCTCTACTCTGAATTGCTTAAGCTTTTCCTCATGGCTGATTTATATATATATGTGGGTGGGTGGGTGTATATACGGAGTGGTTTATGATTTTGTCGTTTGGTTGGGGTTTTTTACTTTTTATGCATCGTGTGTGTGTGTATATATAGACTTGTATGTATCTTTACATATGTGCATATATGTAAATATATATATGCATGTTTGTATGTAGATGTGTCTTTGAATATAATCTAGATAATGTGTGGGTAACTGCGTATTTCAGAACTGATGATGTGAAGTATACCATTAGCTTCAAATGATACCTAAGGCTGCCTGAGAGTAACCAGGTAAGTGAAAAAATTCAGTGTCTTCCATGTAAATATTTTAGCATCAGGTATTTCATTCTCCGAGTACCAAGTTCGGAGGGCAATTTTCCCTCTGATAGCCATCACCTAAACATATCTCAAAATGAGAAATCCAAATATTAGTGAGCAGAGAAATCTCTAGTCCGTGCTGAAAGCTATTGGGTCAGACCACGCCATTTAGTCATCTAAATACAGATGTACGATACCACTTGAGTTGCCCTGGGATATCCTCTTGCCTTCCATTTCAGAAGGATGAGTTTCTCCAGTCTTCTGTATGCAAGGCCCATGGACACCTGTCTGGGACAAAAGGGGTTATCTAAAATGGTGTTAGACATCTGTGCCCAGACAAATGACCTGCACTTGTTAGGGGTGCCTCAGCTAAAAATTTCCAATCATGACTGCTAATTTGCTGATGATAAGTTCCCAATTTGCGTAAGACCCAGTTTGCAGGCAGATTTGGGGACCTCCTGCTGCACAGCAGGAGCACAACCAACTTGGAAACCTGTACCCGGCGCGAAGTGGAGCAAGAAAAAGCAAGGTTCCTGGGCCAGGGGTGTTGGGCTGTGCCTATACTAAGCAAGGTCAAAGGATTTTGTTTTCAGAAGTTGAGTGTTTCCTGGAGAGACTGGTAGGGATGCCTGACCTTAAACTTCTGAAGAACTGTGATAGGAGGGAGAGAAGGAAAGGGAGCTGACTTAAGTAGTGTAGATGCTTGTGATGCTATTCTGTATAGCAGGAGCATGGAGGATGGCATGCATGGACTGGTGGTGACAGTACTGAGTAAGCAAGCTTGGCAGAGCTGGGAGCCTGTACAGCATCAGGGGTAGCAATTGTGCAAAATATTATTTGGAGACTCCTGCCCTAATACAGTTAGAAGCCCATTCATCCCACCTATTTTTGAGCTTAATATACTATTCTTCGCTCAATTTATGGAAAAGCCTGTAAAATGAAGATGAGCTAACACCAGTGCTTGCTCCCCCAGGTATTTAAAAAGAATTAATGGGAAAAAAAATTATGGAATAAACTAGGAAAAAAAAATTGTACGCCAAAGCATCAGAAAAACAAGAAGAGAAGGGAACAACATTGAAATAGCTCTGTATGACTACTGATGAGCCAGTAATATCATGTTTTGTCACATATGAGTCATTTTTTATTTGATAACCAGTACTGTAGCAGGGAAAAAGAAATCATAATACACATATTACTCAAAATTGCAGGACACACTAACTCATTTTGTCTTTCCCAAATTTTGTGGATTCTCTTTCCTGCCAGCCTGAGTTTCTAAAGCATGTATATCTGCGTTCAGATCAGTAGTGTAACAGGCCATGCTCCTCAGATATTATGAGGTTTTGTAGTTGAACAAGTCACATTAGGGTTACAAGTTACCTGTCTTCTACTCTGTGCTGAGTAAGCAGATGTATGTTCGTCTCTCTCATATGAAATAGCTTCCTCTCTGTTTCGTGGAAGAGTAAATTTTCTCAAATAATCTTGCTTATGAATACATACCACCAACACAGTTTCCACAGACAACTGACACCTTTTATCTTTTAGCCTACAATACCTTTTACATGTACTTTCCTGAAGTACTGGGAAATTAATACAGACACACAAGAACTGATGATCTGCAGTTCTTAATTATTTTGTTGTTGTGCTCCATGTGGATGAATGTGTTTAACTTCAGGCAGCAAACTTGGAAAAGGTAATCTTAATGCTGATTTAGGGATCTGTGGAAAAAAAGCATTTCTTGTTCAATGCAGCGTTGAAAAAGACAGATCCATATTTTCTCATTAACTCAAGCATAGATAGAAATATCTTGCTCTTGCCTGCCCCTGTGTACAATGTGGAATTATTGTTGTTTTGGTCTGCATTGGTTCAATTGCTTGATGTTTCACTGCAAAAAGTACACAAATACACAAGTTATTTGTATTATACCAAGGCTATGAAGTCAAGCATGGAGAAGTTAAGACAGACAGTACTTAAGTTACCCATATATATTTGTTAGTCAGAACTCTCTATATGATCCCATGGTGGGTTTGTCTAGCAAATCCCTGTCCCATTCAGTGTAAAGAATGGATAGCACTTTTACTGACCAATTGGTCAATATTTTTATTCTTTTTTTCTTCTGTAAACTGTAGATGATGTTACCAACACCTTCATTAATTTTGCTGTGTTCTTCAGCACAGTAGTATCTGGAAGACTTGGAAAGTCTGTGGCATGCACTTTTTACCACCACAATGTTATGAAACTATCTCTTAGTTGTGGTTTCTCATTGAGACAACAAATTTGTCTTTTCAGTCTTTTTTTTTAGATCAGTATTGTAGCTAACTGTACAGACTCCCCTGATGGCAGCTGATGCTGTGAATACTCAGTAGTTCTTCAAATTAGATCCTCAGGTCCCACAAAATGAGAAATACAAATTGGTTTATCATAAGTTAGTTGTGTCACATCACATTTTTCACTTGCAACCTTCTTGCTATTGGTTGAAATAGATATATATATGTGTGCATTCTCTTTAACTAATAGAGAGGCAGCAAAGAAGTTCAGGATTGTTCTTCCTTTGGACTCCCATTGAAATTGGAAATGTGGGGCTTGAATCTAAAATGGGAAGAGTGAGCAAAAGGAGAAGTTGACCACAGAGTTCACAACTGGAGCAGGGACTACTTCCCTCCAGTCTCCTCACCACTCTTGCTCTTTCACATCCTG
Source organism: Balearica regulorum gibbericeps (assembly GCF_011004875.1). NCBI lineage: Eukaryota > Metazoa > Chordata > Aves > Gruiformes > Gruidae > Balearica > Balearica regulorum. The sequence goes on from NC_046184.1 coordinate 104,375,618, forward strand.
CCCAAACCCTCATCTCGCTGCTGGCAGGCGGCAAGGAGAGACTGAGCCTAGGGCCACAAGAGTATCTATTGAAATTAGTGACAGGGAGCAAAAATATGCTGTGAAGAGATAAAATGAAGTTTTATTTTAGGAGACAGGCTATATTTCTGATAGTTGGACCATCCTTCTGAACCATATAGCCTCCAGCCCCATCCTGCCAGTAAGGAACACGTCAGCCTGAAAGATTAAAGTTCAGCAAAATTATAAGCCACCAAAATCAGGGCTTTATAATGGGAACTGTCATCTAACTTGAATAATAGTCCTATTCATAATACTTATGCTGGATCTTAATCTCACTTGAAGTGAAATTACTCTGGGGACTTAAAATAGGAATATTTGTAGTTTAAATGCCTTCTGAGACTCTTTACACCTCGGATATAGTGTACAATGATGTGTGCTCTACAAACGTGTCTGTATGTCAATATATATGTTCCATATATATTTTTAGATACATAGTAATATACAGATAATAGTGAAACCAAGGGACATAATGCTGATTTTCTCCTTTAATTAATGCCAACAAATTTTTTTTTTAGAAACATCAGACAACACATTATTTTCTCTTCCTCTTTTCAATGGCAAATATAAAAGTAAAATAGAGTGAAGATCACAAAGCAAAAAAAAAGGTAGAAGGAATGCAGAGTAATAAAAAGCAGTTTATTGTTATGATCAATTGTGGAGGAAAGAAAAAAACCCACACAAAGAAACAAAACCCAGGCAAAATAAAAATCTCTTGATATGTATGCCATTGAAAGGACTATGAAGCATCCATACAGTTGTCTTTGTTTTATGACCAGAGCTACCAAATACTTTCTGTGCTCAGGACTGAGCACTGAAAACAGTGAATTAAATTTTCTCAGGGCTAAAACTTCTTAATATTTTCAGCATACATTTTATACTATTACTCATAAATTTGCTATTAGAGACATGCTCGCAGTGAGCTCTCAGTGGGATACAGAATTTCATGGTACTTATCCAGTTCTGGCCACAGCTTCTTCTCTTCAGCAAAAGCTCATCAGTTTGTGTAAATTATCATTGCTCTTGCAGATAGAACTTTATTATAGGTGATGCACATATGCCAGACTCATCTAGTATTATAACACTTTCTGTCACCTTCGTGCAAACAACATCTGGCAGCAGTTCCCAGAGTGACATTTCAGACATGGAAGCAGAATTAATATGAAGAAAAATATGGTGGCAGTGCCAATACAACCAGAGAACAACTTCCTCCCCAATTAAGTCAGGATGCTCCTGTACTCTGGTGTCTCAGGAGTCCATGCTCATTCCCAGTAGTTTTTTTCTGATATGTAGTCTGCAAGAGTCCAGTTTTCCATAGTATTGTAGGTCAACTTCTCTCCATGAGAGAGGATGAAAAAGGTGGATGTCAGCTCTTTAAACCTGGCATCCAAGACCGAGGTGAAGATATGCTCCTTCGACCTTGTAAGGTATTGTATGCAACTATCCTCTTTCCCTGTGGTTAACATGCTGTGAATCGAATTCACTGCAACATCAGCAATCATTTCAAAGTTCCCTAAAGCAGAAAGCCTGTTTCCACCCACTACAACTTGTTAGATCTGTGTCGTTGCATGCCACTACTTATGCAGTCTCTTCAAAAAGTTCCAGGGAAATCCACAACAACCATAAAAAGTGAGGAAAAAATTATTATTTTATTAAAGGCTTGAACCTAGTTTTATGGGAATTAAGCTGTGGCTCTTAATTACTAAACTTTAATTTTGAATATAAATGCAAAATGTAAGCAATTCTGATAAAGTTGTAATTTATGGTTTCCAAAGAAAGGAAGTTTTTAAATAATTTACATTTCAGATATTTTAGCTGAGAAATTCAAACACATATAACACGCAATTATGTGTCATGCCATTGCTTATTTGCTTCACTAAATGCATGTGGAATTTCTAAGCCAAAAAGATTGCATATTGTAGACTGCACCTTGTCACTGTTTACAAAATAGAAGAGGAAACCTTTTTAAAGAGCTTCAAAGTACTGTACGGACAGACTTCCCACAGTAAGACACCACAAGCTGGATTATGGATCTGTATCACACTTCCTAGCCAAACAGTCCCAGTCCCTTCACAGGTGAAGTAATTGGGTCACTTGCCCTTCATGGGTAACATAGTTCTTACTAGCTGCCATTACTAGATTTTTATTTTTTTGTGTGTGTGTGCGTGCTGTGTCACTTTTTTTTTTGTGCTACAAAAATAAGATTACTCACCCTAAACCTGGAGGATGTAGAAATAGATCATAGCTGTTTCTATGTTCTCTCACTGTCTATTTGCCATAACTATCTTTTTCATATGGGGATCTTTTTATGTTTACAGTGGAACTTTTTCAAGCTTTGATACAACTTATTTATCTCAGGATTCTTTTTTTTTTTTTTCTGTTTCCTTGTCTCTTACTCCACTGTGAGTTTCCGAGGATTTTATATTTTTCTTTTCCTCTTTATATTCTTCCTCCTTAATCACTACAGCTTCTCTCTTCCTTCTAAGCCTCTTTCATGTATCTTCTGTAACTTCCTACATAAAAAGCATAGATAAAACCAAACCAGAAACATTCTAACATGTCTGAAAGAGTATTAAATATTTTAAAAGCCACAAGTAAGTCATACTCGGCTGTGCCACAAAACAAAGTAATACTACGAATTACAAGCTTCTATTGTTATCAACAGCAACCTTGAGAACTCCCCTTATATACTGAACAGTTTTTAATTATTTACCCTACTGCAAACATTGGAATTCACAGTGTCTCTTCTTTATTTACCATTGCATCCCCAAGAGACCAAGGAAAGGAGAATACAAAATTAATTTCAATCCTTATAGCTCTCTGAGCAACCCACTATGTCCATTTGGAAGAAAAAGGAATGCAACACACTAAATACTTTGGGGATCTGAATCAAGTTTCTATCTTGTGTGCGCTTAAGATTCAAAGAACTCTGAGAGATGGAAAAAGCCTATTACACTTTATCGTCTGGCCACCACCTTTGTAAATGCAGCAAATCCTTCTCAAATAGAGGCTGTAAATAGAAGGCAATGCCAGCTGAAACTTCATCAGTAATTTCCCAGGAACTAACTGCAGAGGTTGGATAATTTTACACTGACTTCACTGGCACCCTGCAACTGTGAGTGTTCATGATTTTGTTTGCAGGCCACAGTCCTCTGATGTTGTAGCAGTGAGAGATCCTGCCTGCCAGCGATAACGCCTTTGCTTGCTGCGACCTGCGTTCCAGCCCGGCTCCCTGCCTCCCCTTGGGGCTCTTTTTCCCACGCATCTCCATCCACACATGGGGAATATCTTGCAATATGATGAAAACAACAGAGAAACAGAACTTTTCAGCACATCTGAAAGCTTTCCATCAGCTTTCTTGTGATCAAAAGAAAAAATTTTCTTGTTGTCTGGAAAAGGTGGAATGATCCATTTGAACGTTGTTCTCAACCCCAAATACTAGCAGGGAGGGCCAGGAGGAAATGCAGAGGGCTCTGGTACTACGGCTGAAGAAAATAAGAATTTAGTTCCTTCTAACACATCTGTTGCCCATACAGCTCTCTGACCATCTTTATTCCCCCATGTCCTCCTGCCAGCATCCTGCCCTGGGTAAAGGACTCAGCAGAAAACTACTAAGGCGCAGGTGGGTTACTGCTGTGGGTAGCAGCTGCTCTCCTCTCGTCAGGGCTGGGAGCGCACCCCCTTCCCCAGTGGTTTGCTGCCTCTGCTCAGGGACAGCTTTGCCAGAGCAGCTCTGGGACACCTTGGTAGGAGGTCAATCCCATTGTTCAGGAGCTGCATTTAAGCTGAGGGTCAGGGCCCTGGTCTCTACCTCACCTACGTTGGAGGTGCATGCCGGACCTTGGACCCCTTCAGTTCGGTCCCTGGCTGACTGGACTGACATGAGTTTCATCTGCCTCGTCGCTGTGGATTGGCTTGCAGATCTGGACTCTTGGCTGTTGAACCTGGTTGCTGTCACTGGACTTCCTCTTCTTGTTCAGGTAGCGTGGGACAGACCCCCTTTGGCAAGGCCACAATGAGATTTCAGTGTGAGTTATCAAGCAAATAACTGGTCTGCTGAACGTGCAGTCGAAGCAGGATTTTGCAGATGCCTTCATATGTATATAAATATATATATATAATGTTTTCCATGACTAAGGAAAAAGATACAGTTATGAATTACAGTAACTGAAATAACTGCTTTTATTCATGAAAGCACTCAAAAATAATTCAAATTTTTTCTCGTTTGCCTAGCTAGAAAATTGTAAGGCAGGTTGCCTGGAGACAATCAAGGTCGGATACTTGTCAGTAAAGAAGGCCAGAAACAGTGTGTTTATGTATATGTTAATAGGAAGTTGTTTTTATCTCCAACTTTTCTTGGTAGCACTGATCAATTAAAGTCAGTGGCACATAAGTTTGGAAATGTAGCTGCAAGGAACTGATTTAAGAATTTTGCCTTCTGGATCTGTCCCTCTATCATCAGCAGAAAAGATACCCTGGGCTTGGACTCACTGCCAGGGGTGGCAGCTGGTGGGGAAAATATTGGTTTTGCAGCAACTGCTGAAGCATGAAGTGGCTGGTAGCTGTAGCTGCCCAAGAGGGAAACGCACGTCCCTGTAACAGAATAGAAAGGGAACGGTGTGCAGGATCCTCAGTTGTGGGGGAAGCCAGTAGATCCTGATTATGAACACCAGAATTTGGCACAAGCCTGCCTGAGACATCAATGATTCCTGTGAGGGACACCTGAATAGTCAAGAAGGGATTACTGAATGCATGGAGGAGAGGCCCCAGGCTTTGATGCAGGAGTACATTATACTTTAGACCTCAGGATGTGGCCATGTGATGAGACCCAAGACTCTGCTGAGATGGATGTAACTTACTACCCAGTTGGCATTGACGCCTGCATGTACTGGAGTGCCTTACGGAAGACTTCTACACATCTGGCCTGTGTCTGTCCTGTCACTTTTCCATTATGCCAATACCTGAGAATCTCTGGGTCAGAAATTTAGGAATGGTGGTTAGCATTCCCAAGGATAACATTAACAGTTGGGTTTTGTTCCAGTTTGTTTTCTACTTCATCTCTCTTAAGTGCGCAGCCTTCATAGCTCCTGGGGGGCGAGGGGCATGCCTGCATGTCTGTTCCATAAACATAGCCTGTGCTGGGAGAAGGGGCTGGGCACATAGATGTTATAGGGGTCTGCAGTAAGGACATGACTGCTGGGTGGAACTTTCAGTGGATTATCTCCTACTCTGCATTTGCAAATAACTGTGAGGCATTCAGATTACAGAGGTAATGACCTGAATATCCTTCTTTCTCTGAATGATTCTTTTTTTTTTCTTAAAAATTTTATTTTTATTTATTTATTAACAGTACTGACAGTCTTCCTTAATTTTTCCTATTCTACTTAGTAAAGTATTGTCAGACCACTTGGATGAAAGTACTACCTCATTCACCTTGGACTAGAATGATCGAGCATTTTTAAAACTATGGAAACATGAAGTTGCTGCTCAGCAAGGTTTTCTTCCTTACTCAGAGCAAGAAAATTAACACAAATCAAGACTTTTCTTCAGGTGAGTGAGAGTTGGCATCAGCTCAGAAACCTAAAAATGTTAATTTAATAACATTATGCAAGCCTATACCTTGGCATAAATTCAGCAAGTTAGATGTGCTTTAGGTATATAGTTTTGTCACAAAGCCTTTGCTTTGGCATTAGCCAAGAAAGCTTGATGTGCTGACTGTTGAGCAAATTATTTTATATAGGTTTTTTCTTTGACATCACCCTATTTGGCTAAGGGTGCTAACCTGTTCACAGTTTCAGTCCTGCAAATAGGAGATATCGATCCATTGACCTCATTGAAGCATTCACATTGATATAGGTGCTGGAAAGTAAAGATGATGAGTTTGTCCTTATGAATGTTTTTGTCTTGAAGTCAGCCAGGTAAACAAGGAATGCAGAGTCAGTAAATTTAAGCACTTTAGATTTGGCATTAACTGCACTAGCTAGAAGTGATGATCGAGTGATCTTATCAAGGTTTTGACTTTGGTTTTCACGCTCCTGTAATTCAGCATCTTTCTCTTTTTGTCATTTATCTGTCTTCTAGATTCTTTTTTCTTTTCTAGTTAAAGTTAGAGCCGTGAGAAGCTTAACCTGGGCATGAGAGAGAAAAACAAAGCTTTCCCTTTTGTGAACTAGAGGCAAGTTGAAGTACTAAGAGAATGGTAATTTAATAGTATCCTAATTCATTTTAGGTTTTAGTAAGCTTTTGCTTTTTATGTGCTGTTCTTTCACTTAAAAATGTCTTGAAAGTTATATAGGCATTTGTAAAGGTTTTGTTGTTCTTGTTGAGAATGTATCTGGAAGAAAACCAGGTCAAATCTTCTGGACTGTGTAGGAAACACTGTGCAATGCTTTTCCTTCTGTTTCGTTTTCTTTTCTAGTGACTGAAACAGGAGTTTTCTCTGGTTTGTGGATAGAATATAGATAAATGTCAGTATGAATTTTTTGGTAGCCTAGCAGTGAAGAAAGTTAGTAACTGGGATGTTAGTGATCTTTAGGAATTTTAAACTGAAAAATGTACCCCAAAATTTTTATTTTTCCATTAGAAAAATCCAGCTATTTGTTCTGAAGCCTGTTGTCAAATCTGTTTTCTCCCCGTATACCATAATCTCTTCTGCTAACTTTAAGGAACTTGAAAAAGGACAGAAGACTGAAAAGCTGCAGTACTAATGCTTGCTCCTTCGAGATAGTAAAGGGCCTTATTGAACATAGACAAGTCAGAGGCTTAGGGTTTCTCTAGTCTCCTGGTACAGCTGTGGGGTTTTTTCAGATCTCCACGTGCAGATGCCAGTGGGAGGTGGGGTGGGGTGTTGAAATGCACGCTAATATTTAACTTATTTATTTTTGACAAAAACATAGTGCGATGGGTGAGCGACTGGCTGATGGGTCGAGCCCAAAGAGTTATGGTAAACAGGGTTACGTCAGGCTGGTGGCCAGTCACTAGTGGGGTTCCCCAGGGCTCAATTTTAGGGCCAGTTTTCTAATGTTTTCATAAATGACTTGGATGTAGGACTAAAGGTGTTATGAGCAAGTTTGCAGATGACACCAAATTGGGAGGAGCTGTTGATTTCATTGAGGGTGGAGAGGCCTTGCAGAGAGATCTGGACAGATTGGAGAACTGGGCAATCACCAACCACATGAGGTTTACCAAGGGCAAGTGCTGGATTCTGCACCTGGGAAGGGGCAACCCTGGCTATACCTACAGACTGGGCGATGAGACGCTGGAGACCAGGCATGCTGAAAGGGACTTGGGGGTCTTGGTCGACAGCAAGTTGAACATGAGTCAACAGTGTGCCCAGGCTGCCAGGAAGGCCAACCATATCCTGGGGTGCATCAAGCACGGCATTGCTAGCTGGTCTAGGGAAGGGATTGTCCCACTCTATGGCACGCTGGCGCGGTCTCACCTCGAGTACTGCGTGCAGTTTTGGGCGCTACAGTACAAAAAGGACATAAAACTGTTGGAGAGTGTCCAAAGGAGGGCAACAAAGATGGTGAAGGGTCGAGAGGGGAAGGCATATGAAGAGAGGCTGAAGTCCCTTGGTTTGCTCACCCTAGAGAAGAGGGGACTGAGGGGAGACCTCATCGCAGCCTACAGCTTCCTCATGAGGGGGAGCAAAGGGGCAGGCGCTGATCTCCTCCCTCTGGTGACCAGTGACAGAACCTGAGGGAACGGCATGAAGCTGTGATGAGGGAGGTTTAGGTTGGATATTAGGAAAAGGCTCTTCACTGAGAGGGTGGCTGGGCACTGGAACAGGCTGCCCAGGGAAGTGGTCACAGCACCGAGCTTGACTGAGTTCAAGAAGCATCTGGATAATGCCTTCAGTCATATGCTCCATTTCAGCTGGTCCTGTGTGGAGCCAGGAGTTGGACTCGATGATCCTTATGGGTCCCTTCCAACTCAGGACATTCTATGATTCTAACTAAAGTCACAGAAGAATTACATAAGCTGTAGAAGTTCTTTATAAGGTGAGACTGGCATCTCTTTACCCCATTAACTAGGAGGGAAATAACTAGTGAAAAGAAGGAAATCCAGCAGAACAGCTTCACAATTTCTGAAAATAAAACTCTGTATCAAGAGTGAAGCAGATATGATGGTAGTTATTTAACCTCAAAACATGGTCAAAGAAAGAGAGACCTGGAATAATATCTGAGAAGCCAATAATAATGCAATCCCCTTTGGGTTGGTATTATCTGCAATGGAAATTTTGAAAACCTCTGAAGATTATGGAATGAGAAGAACAATAGCTATCTGCTGCTATTCAGAAGAAATGAAAAAGCCATAATAATGCACATTATGCTGTCTGTGAATGGGACACATTCCCCACTTGGCGAAATCACTTCAACCACTGATTCTTAATGCTGTGTGAAAGGAAGTTATTTGATTCTTCTAAAGAAAGAGTAAAACACACCTTTTCTTCTAATATCATCAATTCTTACATTGGCAGACAAAAATATCAACTTTTGTGCCTTTCATCTTCCCCTGCCTGACCTAGCCCAAAAAAGCAACCCTGAATTTTGTGTGATTCACATGTCAGCTATTATTAGTTCAATTGCAATGTTATTGGTCATATAATCATCCTCCATGTTCAAAATCTGTGTTTGAAAATGAGGCAGTTTTATTGCTGATTTGTGTTGCCAGTAGGGCTGCAAGTGCTTGAAGGAGCATGAAGGTCTGCCTCTGTTTTGCTTTATTTTCCACAGAAGCACTATTCAAACAGCATTGCCCCTACCATGTTACTTGACTGCTGTTTACCCTGTCTATATCCCTCTGAACAGGAAGGCATTTATCAGAGTAGAGATGTCCCCTTCGCTTGGTATTCAGCTAATATTTAATTTTCCTTAATGGTTTATGGTAAGAACGTCACTCCGAGCTTAGTGAGATCAAGAGGAGTTGAGCCAGGACCTTCTAAAGCCTGTGACTATGCAGTGGCTCAGCATGGCAGGGAAGCTGTGTCAATGATGTCATGAGGGCTTTGACGTGGCAGCAAGCAGGCAAGATAGAGCAGCTACAGAGCACTGCACCATTTTATCAGCATAGCCCACACAGGACAGAAGGATTTTTGATCTGAAATAAGTCTAGTAAAGATGCTGCTCCAATAAATGATTGTTATCTTAGTGAACCAGAGGCTGTGATCTACTAGCTTCACAGAGTTTGATCTCAGATGAGAGCAGGCTAAGATTAGTGATCCAATAACTTGGAAAAGACCAAATCCTGACACTGACCCCGCAAAGTGACCAGCTAGACCAGTAACCTTACCAAAGCCCCTACCTTGATACCAGTCTAACAAGTCAAAACCAGCAGTATCTATAAAGCCCCTAATTTGAAATTGATGTGCCTTTGAGTTTTGCCTCTTAAGTAGATCCAAACAGTGCGTTTTATGTATTATCCTGTAAATATGATATGCCCCTTAGGTTCTGAGCCTGCTTGCCTGGGGCTTTCCAGAGTGTGTGCTTGTTATTTTCATGATAACTGCAACATACTTGCTGCTGCTAGAACTGCTAAGTGACATCTGAGTTAAAATGTAAAAGTTTCTGGTGCCCTGAAGCGTGGGGAACTGGAATTTATCATTCACGTTTCCTGTTAGTAATTTGGGGGGGGAACTGCTGTACTTACCAGGTGTATTTAGCAGTGTCAGAATGGCACAAAAGGATGCTGCATTGATTCTTTTGGTACTGCAGATTTTCATGTTTCCTTGGATCTACTGCTACAGACATAGCAGCTTGCAGTGGATTTGGCACATTTCACAGAAGTGAAAGGCTGCCCTTCCGTGATTAAGCACAGGAGTTAGCGCAAGTTGTCTCTCGGGTCACTTGGTAGTGTAAGTCTGAAGAGGGTCAAAGAAGTGCCTTAGGAAGTTATTTCCAATGATCTCCAGTAAGTAGGTTTATTGTTGTGAGAGTTGCACATTCTCCCAGGCAGCCAGAGATACTGCCATTAACAGCAAAGCTGGTATAAGTAGTTTCTACATATTCTTTCTCTGGTCATTTTTTCTGTCCTCGTGGTTCAATTTTTCCTCCCACTTATCTCCTCAACTGCACAAAATCTGTTCTGTGGTGGGCTGAGCAGGAAACTGGATCACTGAACTCAGCTAATTAAAAGTACTCTTTTAAAGAAAAAAAATAAGACTGCAATGTGCCAAAAATTAGTTGTGACAGATGGCATCTGTTTTGCCTGCCCTTGCTTTTGTGTGCCTTTAAGAAGCCTCAGTGAGGTGAAGCCTCCAGAAAGACAGGGAAATTGTTCCTTTCTTTAGGGATCTCTTGTATCTGCTGAAAGAGGGGTGGCTTGGGAGACTGCAGAGTGTGGCCATGTGCAGCTCCTGGAGACACCTTGAGCCAGCAGTGAGGAGCAGAGAGATGTCAAAGGAGACTGGGAAGAGTAACTCTGCTCAGAAAGTCATCCACTAACTAAAGTCTAGAAACCAAGCAAGGGGAAAAAAATTTTTCTAGTGCATTTTAACCTACTCGGTTTGAGTTTTCTAAATTTAAAAATGAGGTATTGTGGTCATCTTTGTTCTAAAAATCCTGGGGCATTCTAGGTCTTTTCTAAAGAGCTTGCTGTGAGAAAAAGCAGGTGCAGGTCCATATCAAATCATAGCCAGCTCTGTTTTAGTGAAACTACAGCCTTATTAAATAGCCAATAAACTATATTCTTAGCCAAAATCTATCAGACATTTCCTGGTATGTTGTGTTCATCAAGCCTTTCCTGACGACTTTATACATTTTGCATGGACGTGTTCCTCTCCTAAAAACTACGCTTGCTTGTTGGCGTTCCTCTTGTTCCTCCTGCTTGCTGTTTGATCAGATATTAACATTTATATCATTTATATAATCATATTTATGTCTATTTATGTCTATTTTTGTCTAAAATGGGCTTCAAAGAATGGTTCGCACCAATAAAAGATATACTCCCAAGCCAGGAAAATCCCAAAACAGTACTTCTAAGAAAGACAGAAGAATTTCTGCATGATACTGATGACTGAATAATTTTTAGCAAAGCCACAGCATGGCCAGTTTGGTTATAAACCCCCTTCAGAAGAGGGTATGTTAGAAGATGAAGAGTGGCAGAGTCTAATCCTTGCCATGAAGTCTTGTAGACCTTCCAGAATAGGGCTGAATTGCTACTGGAAGTCAGCTGAAGGAACTCAAGTGTAAGTAGCTATTGCATATAGAACTGAATACAGCTTAAAAGTATATCCATTGAACAGTACAAAGCTAACTTCAGTCAGGCACCTAATGCCAGTAATAATGAGTCCTGTTCTTAAGAAGCATTATCACTGAACAAACTTGTACTAGAATTTTAGATACTCTATTGCCTTTAGTTTAGGTATCTTTAGCCTAATGCATGCCTTAAATGTATAGACTCATATCTTGAAGCGGATTCAAAATTACATGAGAAGTCAAAAGAAGAATATGGTTTTATTACTGAAGTATTGAAATAAACTGCAGTTTCTGAGAGATTAATTCACCTCTACCTACATTATGGGAATCTGGTAGAGATGATGAAACTGTGAATAGCAAAGTCAAGCGATTATTTGCCAGGACAGGACAGTCTGCTAGTAAAGTAAGGATGATATAAAAATACATAATTTTTCTCTTGTGTTTTGCAGGTGATCTGTGCTATTCTTTTTTTTTTTTCTTCTTCTTCCTTCTTCCCCCATTCATTTTTTGCAAGGGGAGGGAGAGAGGATGATCTGCCACTACCCAGAGGTGCTGCTAATTATAGACCAAACTGACCAGTGAAAAGAGTCTGCAGGTTGGCTTAAAATCCTCTAAATTCACTTTTGTAAATTCCACTTCCAGGAGGAATTTCTATTTTCTACTTGTCCAGTTATCTACCAGTCAGGTATTTTTAATTCATGAACTGATTTCTGTCAAGCATTGCTGACACTAGGCTATTTTCATGCAATGAGAGAGAGGTGTCTGATGGTACTCAGGGTGCATCGACAGTTTTCACCAGGGTTAGTTACCCTGGAAAGCTACAATATCCCAGTTACTTTGTGGTATTCTTACCTCCTTTGCATAGGGATTTTTGTTTAATAAGAGCTTTGGAATATGTACTGGTTTTAGTCTATATTTCTTCATAATACAGTGTGACAGGACTTATCAGAAGTTCCAGGCAGCATCCTGATATAAATAATTAATAATATTACTTTGTACTAAGCAGTTCCTTCTCGCAGATTTCAATCTGCTTTTCAAAAAGAAGTAGAACTGTTAATATATCCATGTTACTGTAAGAAAAGCAAAGGAAAATAGGTTCATTATGCAGTCACGCAGTGCGTCGAGGGAAAGCAAGAGGCAGAATTCACATCACCTGACTCTCACCGGATCACCCTTCTTGATCGCAATGCTGATGGTATGTGGCATTTGCAGAACTCTTCCTCTCCTTCTCTGATGCTGTGGTTAGGGCTCAAAGCATTTCCAAATGTTAGATGGAGAGCAGGAGGCTTAGAGACTCCTGCTTGCACCTTGCTATTTCCATTTCTTCTCATAATAACTCACAAAAGATTCAAGCTACAAAATATGTGAGGTAGAATATGTGGCTACCAACTACTGTAACACCCTAACCAAGAAATTGATAGGATGTCACTTGCTGGGATGTAATTTCCAATAATCATATATCTCCTGTTTACCTCCCTCTTAGTGATTTACTGTGTAACAACTCCCCACCATATATCTGTAGGGAGCTTCTCTGCTCACCTTGGTTTCTGCCTTTCAAGATACTGCACTGCATGATGATAAGCTTCAGAGAGAAATGACTACTGTCGACAAACCCAGTCATCCATGTTGTACATTGCATTACCTAAATCCCAGGGGAGTGTCTACCTGCGGGTGAATGCTGATGGCAGAATCCATTTAGAGAAATGGCTGGTGTTGTTCTGTTTATTCACATACAGAAATATCTGTAAAGCATCCTATTATTCTATTCCCATATTCTTTTCCTGACAATTATTCTCTGAGGACAGAACTATAAAAATGAGTGTTAAAAAGCTATGAAGTAGCTTAAGATTTTTATTTTTCTAAAAAAAAAAAAGTTTTGTTTCTACTATGTAAATAGTAATAAATGTGAAGGGAGAGAGACTAGAAGTGAAACTAGGAAAAGAAAGGTAATTTAATTTTAGAGCATTTCAATATTTTGCTTTTGGCATTCTTTCTTCATTTGGTATAAAATATTTCTTTTTAATTCTCTGTGAAAAAAAATAAAAATGTGGACTCTGGGAGCCCTCTGTCACTAGCTCAGAAGCATCCCACCTGTTTTTCTGCAGAGCCGTGAAATACTGAAGCCTCAGGAACAGTCGATCTGTCTTCTTGGGAGCTGTTTGACTAAATTCTCAGGGAACTGGTTGCTGTCCAGCAAACTCCCTTAGCACTGTGGCAGAGTTGAAATATCTCTGCATCTCATTTAAAGTTCAGGAAAAGAGTAAACTCTGGAGAAAAAAAAAAAAAAAAATTGTTCAAACTTGCTGCAAAGAGAAATGACCTTGTATATTTATTTAAGTCTTAAAAACTACATAGTCATCATAAAGACAAAACTGTGAGGAGGCAAATTCTGAGGTACGTTAATGCTCCTTTACACCAATCTGTATAAATAGGCGTTAATGGGGTCACAAACTGCTTTCAGAGAAACAGACTTAAAGCATATTACTACTCTGGCTGACAAAATATCTTGTTTAGGACCTCTAGACCAGCTTACAATGTAAGAGGTGTCAGGGTGAGCGGGGGCAATAGGAGGAAGGGAATGAGTCGGGTCTAGGGAATGCAGTTATTTCTACTTTCTAGAGCCCGAGTTTCTGCAATACTACAAAGTTGCTTTTGTCTCTCACTACCTGGAGCAGGGGGAAAGACTTGAGAGGTATGGCCTTCATTTCCAGCAAACGTATTTTTTTTTAGGGAGATGAGGGAACAAGCCTTCAAGTCCTTTAGGGTATTCAGGAAGAATACCCAGCTGATACCAAACCTGCCTACCTATATGCCTCATTGAAAGTCTAATTTCTAACATGTACAGAGGCAGGAAGATTACAATTTCAATAAAAGCTGTAGGCTTTTTTCTTCACTTTAGCTCATCTATTTTAAAAGTTTCTTAGTGGCATGAGATTCAATTAATTAATATCATGCAATGAGGTAAGTTAAACCTTGTTTGCCAGGCTGGGCTCTGAGCTTTACTTCCACAGTTTCTTGTTCTTGAGGCCTTTAAGGGACACGTCTAGTGTTGTGCACAGGTGATGTTGATGTCCATTATTTGCAATAGCTGCTTGAGAAATAAACTTCCTTTCCCAGTAGCCTATGTTCTGTCTAGGGTGTCCTCTTATTCCCTGCTATTAAGCAGACAGATACCTTGTATTTCTCACAGAACTTACCATTTCAGTTTAAAATCCTTGGGATTTTTCATTTCCATTGATGTTGTCACTGTAACTCTGAGGAGAATATTTGCTACGTGACCCACATGTCCAAGAAAAGTATACTCAACAACAATATTTACCTTTACTGTGTAAATATGGCTCTTTATTGTTGTCAGCTTTAGTTAATGGAATACTAGCTTTGAACAAAGGTCTGGACTACAGAGTAATTTACTCTGCATACTAAACATTCTGAGGTAAGTCAAAGTAGGCATGAAATAGAATATGAATACATGCTTCAACCCTTTTCCTGGATATCTCTTTACTGAACTCAGTAAGACTGTGTGAATGCAAGATATTTTGCAAGGCGCTGAAGGAATGTACTCAGTTCATGACGAAGTAGGGCTGCTCATCGCTGCTGGCTGGCATAGATAATCCAATCTGGAGAGGTTTTGGCTCCTTTGAAGGTCATTTTGTTCTCTCTTGGCAGGAAAAATAAATACTTTTGGAGTTGTCTTTATGAAGGAGCAGAGTTGCAGAAGCTGCAGTTTCCAAGTAGAGTCCTGCAAGGACCAGGACAGTGCTTTCAGCCCAAGAATTAGGATTTTGCAGATTCCTACTTCCTTTGCAGTCCTAGTGGAGAGTTTTTGAGATGCCCAGGTGGTGAAATTGCAGCAAATATTAGCAAAGGCTTGCAGTATACAATTGCATTTGAGGTTAAAAAAAGAGATAAAAATAATTGTAACTATGAATATCTGCTTGTGGCCCAATATTCACGTTACGGGACTTACTGCTCTGAGATTCTGGCAGCATCCTTGACTTCCGCAAGTTTTTCTGCCATTCTTAGCCAGGAGTAGCTAAGTAGTGGCATTACCTGTTAGCAGCATCTGCTATCAGTACCCAACACTGCATGTGTTAACCACATAGCAGAATCACACGTGGTAAGGAACAGATGAGCTAAGCAGCAAGATTTGCTGGGGATTGAATTAATGTTTATATAATTTTATTTTCATTATTCAGCCAGCTGTGTGGCCACATCCACTTAGTAAATAAGTGAGACAATTTTTAATCTTTGGTCACTAAATATGTATTTTAGCCCAGCTTTTACCACTCTAACCAAGTTAGTGGTTGCTTGCTTTTCTCACTGTGCTTATAACTAATATCAGACTAAACCATGATATGAGTCAAGCAGAATTTGAATTTAGTTTCCCTTTTTTATATTATAAAAGTTAGTCAAAGTTTCAGAGTGGGAACATGCAATTCTGCTCCTCACTCAGCATCTAAGCGTGTAATGACTTTGTCCTGTGGCAGAAGTGTGGAGAATCACTTTTATAGGAGTTGCAAGTATACATATCAGATACTTCTGTTTTCTGAGTAAGAAATGTATATACAGGGATTATACTGCAATCTGCAGGAGATACGAAATTTTGCCAGCCAAACATAAGTAATGAAACCAGGAGGATGTGTTGATCCAGAAAATGACCTGGTCTGAAGGAGGTTAATTCCCAGCCAGCAGTAAAAGTGTTTGGTAAGGTGGTCCCAGCTGGGAGCTAATTAGATGCTGCTGAGCCTGCTAGGGTCTCCAGGTGGCAAATACGACACATCTCATGTCACTATCACACTTCAGCAGTCCCGTCACACATTCCTGCACCTCGGAGGGATCGCTCACATCTGGTTGAGCTGTGGGAAGGCTGAAGGCATTTTCCTTCAGCTCTGCCTTTCCGTCTCAAGTATCGGATGTGGGCTCTGTTCACTCATCGCTGTTGCTTCCCCTCCTCTTTTATTGCTTCCCCTGCTGCATTATGGTGGGTAGGAAAGAGCTGCTCGGTGGGAGAAGGAGACATTGCTACGGGGGGGGGGGGGGGGGGGGGGGGTGTGTATATGTGGGTGTGCAAGCTTAGCAAGTAACACTCATTAAATGAGCAATGTCTGATACATCTAGCTGTGCCTATACTGTTGTATCCTGAGCCACGAGCAAGCTCAAACATGATTTACACTCTGTGTCCACACTGCCAGTTCTAAGACACCGATGGGCACTTTTCTCATAAATTCATTGCTGCTTGTGATGTTAAGGCATCCTGGAAGGGCTGAGGTCTCTGCTGAACACTGGGAAGTGTGAAATTGCTGTGTGGCAGTGAGAGGGATCACAACGCGCCTGGCCATGTGCGCTGTAAGGTGAGACGTGATGACTGGTGGAGAGTGCTTGGGATAGGACTGCCCCAGCTTTCTCTCTTGCTCTCTGTGAAAGCTCAGCTGAAGCCAGAAATTGAGTCTTGCCTGTGTCTGAGCAGGCTGGCTGGCAAGGCAGTTTGGACATAGATTTTAAAATGCAGCTTAGGAGAATCTTAGGAAATGTATTGCTTTTAAAGAGAAGAGTTACGCAGTCACAGTTAAATAGAAGCTATATAAAAAACAAACAAACAATTATTTTCAGGACACAGGAACTGCACTGTGTAGTTCATGTTTCTAAGTTAAATGGGATGGACACACTGAAAACTCCAGCTAAGTTACATTCAGCTTGCAGACACTGCTTACTTAGTCACAGCTTGGAGTTTCGGTGGACACTAATGCTGCTAAGGATGTCTGGAAATAAGGCTGTTTTGGTTTAAGAGCCTAACTGCACATTTAGAAGTCCAATCTAACTTTGAAAATGCAACTCGCTACAGCAGGTTGTCTTATACATACCAATAACATCTGCCAACATTTCCAGTAACGGGTTTGAAATAGCTTTCTTCATTACCTGAACAGCTCTGAGGGAAGTCATATGGTATTCGTCAGATAAATTATTCAAGATATTCCTTGTCAAATTTCTAGTACATTCTTCATGCAATTTTTTAATTATTGATTTGCCAGCTCTAGCTATTTTGGTTGTCCAGCTTTTCTTAAGAGTTGAGAGAGAGAAGCTTTGCACAAACATCAGTGGCCATTGTAACTATTCAGTTTATAGCCAGTCAGCTCCTGTGAAAACTGCAGATTAAAGACAATCTGTTCTTGCATAGCTGGAACAGCAGGAATTGACTCAATAGGTGGTTGAACAGCTCTGAGCAATACTAAACTGTAATGAATTTGTTTTGCTGAAGAAAGGTGAAGGCTCAGGGCTGTATCTACACAGGACATCCATGGAGCAGAAACTTATGGGAATACCATGAACTACCCAGAGACATAGAGTAGGATTTGTGTGTGTGTGTTTCCTTCTTTAGTAGTCTCTTTATCGCGCAAAAGCAGTTATTATTTGAGCTAGTTTGGGAATACACTGGTGCCAATGTGTTTTCCTTAAGTAACCATGGTTTGGCTTTTGTGAAGTCCAGTTGCTTTTATTACTAAATCATTTTGAATCTGATATGCTTTACAACTGCCTGCCTTTTTCTTGCTTTGCACACCCACTGAGTTTAAATTTGGGGCTTTCCTTGGTTACAGTATTAAATTTTACAGGAATTTTACAAGACGATTTGCCCAACTAGCCATACAAGATGAAATAGCACTACTGTTTTTTAAATGAGATATGTTTGAAATTTGTGTGTACATGTTCAACTTCAGATTTCCTTTAAAATGATACTAACTATAAACGACAGTTAAAATGTCATTTTCTTTCACTTTCATTTTATTTATTTTCCTCCTCCCCCCTCCCCCTTTTTGTGGTTGTTATTAGTCAGCTAGGCAAGTCTATTTCCAGCCCTACAAAATTGAGTTGAAAAGGCAGAAAGTTTCTCCCTTTGGGAACAAAGAGAATGGAGTACCTCTCCTGCAAAGGCTGGGGCAACAGCAGAGGAAATCTGGGCGCTTGTCCCCGTGGCTTAGAGCCACGGTGGCCTCACCGGCAGGAGTGGTCGGGGGCCACAGCTCTGCTCCCACCATGATGTGCTGACAGAGCAGTGGGAAAAGAGGCCCCCACAACCCAGCGATGTGCCCTACATTTCAGGTAAAAAGGAGCGAATGCTCCCCCTAAAGGGAGCCCATTGTTTCAAAAGGCCATTTGGATATATTTTCAAGAACTTCTTCACAGTTAAAATTAAAATGAAGAGGATAAGATTTGGTCTTATTATATGATTCCTAGTCTTATAACAAGCCTCTCAGAAACCACCCATGAAAAAGTCCTAGGCAGTCTATGAGTTAATTAAACTTTGCTCTAGATCCTAACTTAACAGAGAAATAAGCTGCCAGATTTTTTCCTAATTAAACAAAATTTTCACATTTTACTTATGCAAGCCACATAATCATATTTAAGCAGCTGAGACTGTCTTTCCTTAACTCAAAATATTAAAATTTCAAGTATAGTAATGCTTTAACTTAGTAAGACTAATTCCCAATCCAGCCATAGATTTATGCTAATAATTAAGAAATTCCAGGCGTTAAACATTATTAGAAGTTACAGCAAAAGTGTTAATATTTTAAGAATATTTAGAAGATGAATGACTATGATATTTTTCCATAAATATTTTAACACTATATCATATTTTTTCTCAATATTAAAATGTCTCATAGAAAAGAAAATAATTTGTGGGGTTTTATATTGTGCATGTATATGATGCTAGTTTTATCCACCCAAATCAATATATGTAACACATTATTTCATAGCTATGGCCATAGAAAATTCTAATTAGCAATTTTTTTCTGTTGGGTTTTGTTTCAATTAATTCTCTCATACTTCAGTGCAAAGAAAAAGAGGTGCCTTCCAAAAGCAGTCATTGCAAATAGATTATGGGACAGTAATGCAAAAATTCTTTGTAATCAGGTTGCATTCAGTGCTAATCAAGAAGAGATTGTGTAGAAAGAGAGGTTTTGATTCCCTGTAGCCAGTGGACTTCATTCCTTTCTGACTTTAGTGTGCATGGCAAGTTGTTGGCTTTTTTCCACTGGAATAAACAGAACCATAGGTGCAAATGAACAGAGATAAATCAGCTGTCTGCAAAACTGGTACTTTGAAGAAGAGAAGAAACCAAATATGTTTAATAGATCAGTGGAAGACTTCAGAGCTCTCCATTAAGCAGCTTCTGCTAATCATCACCATTTTTACAACTCTGAGCAGAAGTTCAACAGAAACTAGATATTAATGTCTTTGGGCTGCTCTATTTTTGCACTGGTGATCTCAGGCTGGGAAAGGAATTGAAGGAAGAACAGAAAAGCATCCTTGGTCCACAATGAATGCCTGAAAGTTTTTCCCTTAAAACTCAGAGCATCTATGCATGTACCACTTTTTAGCAGAGCAATCCCACTCAGCTCCCACCAGAGCTCGTAGTAAAACAAATCCTGAGCCCGTGACTTGAACTCTGCTGTCGGTGGGTAGTGCCTGCAGGGAACCGAGCACAAGGACAGTGTGTTCTCCGCCACCTGTGTTGCTAAGCAGATGGGTTGCTTTATTTCCTACCAGTTGGCACAAAGAATACTCGCAGCTCGGGGTAAGGCAGCATCACTTTCAAGTTCAGCAATGCCTACGATAATCCCCAATTCCAGAGGAGGAAAGCAGGATCTGCAATCAATAACACCTGAGATAAGTGTTATGGTAACCAACCCTAATCTTGTTAAAATGAACACTGAAATAAAACAAAATACGCTAGATGGAAGTACTGTAGCTGGAGATAGAGTCAGCTATAGTAATTCAGGTAGCTGGTGAACCATGGTATTTTTCAGTTCATTTCTACACACGGTAGTTAATTACTTCATTTCCAAGCCTTGGTTAGAAAACCACTGAGGGAATCAATAGGGAGTCTAGTCTCCAGATAAAGTGTGTTCACCTTTAAAATGTATTTTAAGTGTAGCCACTGCAAAGTGCTTCAGTGCACAATAACATTTTCACTGGGTGTCAAAATCAAGTGACTGAAAAGCAGGATAGGCATTGTGAAGGACAAAGGTAACATTACATTACGGGTTTTTTGGCATGGTGCCATTATTTCATTTGTAGCTTTAAGGGGAGTAGAAATATCTCTTTTGCATATTTAAATGCGGAACATGTTAAATGCAGGCTAAATAGAGAGCTACTCTATGCTCATTAAATATAACTGGGTTTTTCAAACATATTTATTGTGAAATGTGAGAGAACATTATTAAAAGTACACATTTGTATGCTATGGCTAATTCACAATTATTATGTTCTTAATGGTCAGTTGAAATCTAGCTGGCATACAGAAGAAATTTCATACACATTTAAATTAAAAGTGTATTTAAAATGCATTGTGAAAATGACATGATTTGACATATAGTTATATTTGTAAATAAATATCAAGCTTTGCATAAGTAATCTAGGCTGAATGAGATACAACCTGTTCGATAAATGCTTGTTGGTTTGGTTTGGTGGTTTGTTTTTTAAAAAAAAAAAAAAAAGAGAAAAAAGCTATGCTGTCATCCTAGGAAAATTCAGTGCTGCTGACCACAAAAGCAGCTGGGAGAGCTTCATGATACAGCCTAATTTTAGTGTATTTGAGAAAAGGACCGAGAAGTATAAAAACCAGTTACAGAACAAGCATTACTGCGTGACTCGGGAAACTTCTTCGTAAGAGCTTAATTCTCACTGCTTCACGAAAATGCTGACTCCTATCATGCCTGGGCAACTTGATATCAACGGTGGAGAGAGGTGGTTTTGTTCCTCTGTTAGTTCTTTCCGATCCATGTTTCCAGCATCCAAGCAAATTGCCTAATTAGGGTAGCCCCAGGACTCTGGGCACTTCATCCTCTAATAGCGTGGGATTTGCCAGGTCACTGAGATCTCCCGTTCGTGTGCGCAGTCCGAGAGGGCCAGGGGCTCCAGGAGCCGCGAAGGCAGCGGGACAGGAGTGGACTTGGTGGCTGCCTCAGCCTTTACCCAGGGAGATGGATAGAGTGGTTATTTTGACTCTGATGGTTTTACTCATGTGATGACAATTAACTGCTCATCTACAGAAAGTCTACTGAAACCTGAATTTGAGGTGTCAGAGTCTGTTACTTGGTGAGTGAAGTTTTAAGTAGTTGGTATTTTCTTTTCTATTTGAGTACCTTCTAAGTCAGCATATTTCTGTCATAATATGTAGAAATGTTCAATTCTAAAAGATCTAAAACCAAAACTGATTTACTGAACTATCCATTTTCCCAGCTCTGATTAAGGGAACACATCCAATTACATAAGTATATTATTAATGCTCATCTGTAGTGTAGTAGAATGAAAATTGCAATGCCTCCCAATCACAGTCTAAACCGTGCAGTAATCAAGCATGAATTTAGCAAGTTCATTTTTCCATTATGCTGTTTTCAACACAAAGTTACCATATTAGCATATGGTACCATAACATTGCAGTTCAAACCAAATGTGTGTTGGGCACAGGAAGCACAAAAGATGGCTTGCATCAAGTACAAATGGAGGTCACCTTTGAGATGCTGTGGTCCATGCTTGGGACTGCACTTACCTTTAATCGCTTTTAAAATGGAAGATATCAGGATGTGATTGAAAATCCCTACACAGTAACATTTACTGAAATGAATAGTAGAAATAGAATATTTAAAAAGCTCGCTATTTGAAACTTTTAATGTTTCCGATGCCATCTCCCACTTGACTCTTGTCCCAGTAGACCATATCAAAGCAGGACTAACCTTATACCACTGTATTGAGTTCAAAGCTATAGTAAAGAGTCCAGGAGTCTGATTCCTCCCAATTCAAATTATTCTTTTAGGTATGTGCTGCTGTATTTAAATATCAAATTACAGAGGAGGGAGAAAAGTGAGCTTTGGTGTTTGTTTTTTTTTTCTCTGAGTTTCTATGTGCTAAAGAAAGAGTCTTCATAAAATGATGCACTGTAAATAGCAAAAAGGCATAGAAAGTTTATCCTGGAAAAAGTATAGTGTCCTTTGCAGTGCGCCAAGGTTTAAAAGTAATTATTTATCACTATATAACTTCCTTTTTTTCCCCGTTATTCCTAACTTGATCCACCTTTTTTAACTTTTTCTTCACTCATTTAGATAAAAATAGGTAAAACTGTGAAAATAATCCATCCTCTGTCATTCATGCTTTTATCATATGCATTGCATTGGTAATTTTACCTACTGTGCAATTTTTGTTTTTAGCTAAGATTAACTAGGCTTCAAAGTACTTTCAAGGCTAATAATACAGACTGTCCTTATATAAGCAATCTGCTCATTTGTGAGGATTTTTTCTTTACAAGTTTGTGATAATGTGGGACTGTGTTTCTCCCACTAGTCTGCACTTGCATTATGCCATCTCTTGAGAACGTTTTCTGTAGTGACAGCCATGCACAAAGGAGACGTATGGTCACAATTCAGAAGATACACACGTATATGAGGCCAGAAGTATTACTCTCTAATAGAATCTTTGGCTAAAATCCAATACAAAACTAAACTCACAATGCTTTTTTTAAAAGAGAAAAAATGTATAGAGAATGATGTGTTGTATTTAATGGACTAAATTTCACTTCTACGTTGTGCTAGTAGACCGCGATTCTTCCCTTGGAGTTTACTCTCTATGTCATTTGCTAATGTTGGTTTAAAACCCCCAAATACAGGCAGGTGTTAAACCATCAAATAAGTGAAGACATGCCAAATTGCATAACTAATGGCACTGTAAATTGAAAATAATAAGTTAGGGAATGTAAGTTTGTATTTTAGGCCTTTGCAAAAGCAGACTTTGACTTAATAAACACTAATGAGTACTTATGGTCTCATACATTGCTAAGTATTTTTACAACCATGAATATGCATCATGAGCTACATAGAAGATTTGTAAGTATTTTATTGGAAAATAGTAGCTGCATGTGAAAAATACTGTATCTGAAATGAAATCATTCATTTTTTAGCTTTTCCTTATAATTAAACCCACAGTAATGTTCCACATTTTCATTAGAATAAGGTGAAACAGTTCAGGCAAAACAAAAATTGTCTGAAGCATTGTATACCATTATTTTTTTAAGTTCTTAATTTTACTGTTTGGGTTTTTGAGGTTTTTTCCGGAGGCGGAGGCAGAGGCAGGAGTGTCGTCCTGCACCTGAGAAGCAATGGCAGTTGTTCCCCGCTCTGACTGTGAGCCCAAACCATCTTTCCTGTGGTAGCAGGATCTCCTCCCACTCCTGGGTTGATGGAGCAGCTGCTGCCTGAACCAAACCTCTCTAGAACTTGTAACTCTGAAAGTATCATGCCTTATCTGACCTTTTTCTTACTAATTTTTATATGTTGAATGACTGTAGTAGTCATGCTGTATAAACTTGAGACTGCCTTGTTTAGGACAAGACAATCTTCACAGATTGTATCTGGAGTGTTTCCATGCAGCGTACTCAGTGACACAGGTTCCTACAGCTCCCTGGACCAAGGCATGATGGCTACTTGATTGCATGAAGTTTGCCATGCCGTATGCACTTTGAGCTTTCTGTAGAAGTGATTCTCTTTGGTTTTTATTTTTTTCTCTCAACTCTTTCACCTTGGTATCATTCTGTTCCCCCTGTGCAAGCCTAGACTACACGGGACAGTCAGCAAAGGAGGAAACAACAGCGACGGAAGCTCAGAGCAGTGTGCTTTACTTTCTTGTGTTCTTGGTGAGTATATGAAGGACTGGAGGAGATGTTCATTGAATTATGAACTAGGAGCTGAAACTTCTGCTGGAAAGGCATGAGCTCAAAGTAGCTAAAGTGTGACATTTTATTTTACACTAGCTGCTACTAGGAACTAAATTGTAGAGGAAAAGGATGGTGGAAGCAGTATAAATAGGCACTGTCCATTTGCTCTATTGGTAACCATGAATTCTCTTAGGAGCATTTATCCCGTGATCAAGTGGACTTTATCTAGACAACTGCAGCTGGAAATAAGTAGATATATGAGTGACAGTGAAAAGTAGAACATGATGGTTGTCACTGATTCTTATCATGAGGGTGGGACAGCAGATTTACCTAACCATCAGTATATCTCAGAGTGGTCAAATAATTATGAACGTGTCATGTCAACATAAAAGTTATTTTACCAAAACACATCTATGGAAATGGGAATGGTGAGGTAAAAGATAGCTAGGAGGGTTTTTTCTTTTTTGTTTGGGTTTTTTTCTTTTTTTTTTCTTGTTCTTTTTTTTCTTTAAGGGAAATTTTGACAAATAGGAAAAGTCCAGAAAACCTAAGATTTTAGGTCTTTTTTATATCTTCCAAGATGACCCCAAAACTTTGCGTTAGATTTTGGTATTTCTTCAAAAGTATTTGTTTACTTGAAACTACTTTTACCCTACTGAGACAAGTTATAGACAGAAAATATTTTAATAAGTTTCTATGAACTCAGTGTAACACTGAGAAACTTGCTGTGGCTCAGCTTCTCAGCAGGCCTGAAAAAAAATCCTCTGACTTCAAACAACAGGATCCAGTATCATTTACATCAGTGAAAATAGGCTGATTTATGTAATTCAAAACCCCTGTGATTCTGAAATCGAGATCAAATAGGATATGTAGGATACAATAGGATATGTAGCTGATAAATGGAGCTATGTAAAATCCTCAGTACAGGTTGTGACTGTGGATTGGTTTAGCTTTCTTAGTACTTTGAGCACTTCTAAGTGATTTCTGAAGAAACAAATGGTGAATGTAGTTTCAAATGCTTGGGTTTTGACCCGCTATGTCAGAGACTACCAAGACATAAGCCTTTATGTCTAGATTCAGCCATGATTAATGACTAAGAAAAATGATAAAGACAGTAGCAGGATCAATTACAACAGACTGCAGTTAGGCCTTTGAGTTTGAGACAATATCTTGATTACCTCAACAAGAATTTATAAATTCAGGCAAGGTAGCGTATCAATTACTTTTTAATTTATTTTGGTATGCGCTTTTGCACGTGTTCTCACAGTTTCCTAGCGTTATCTGGACATGTTATGGTAAGTTTTCAAACTCTGCTTAACAATGCACTGATGCTTTTTTATTAATCGTTCCAGAAAACAAGAACCCCAACTGCTAAGCATAGGAAGTAGTGTGGTTTCTTAAATTCTTTGCTCCTACCTTTGTGTTTTTCATTGCAGGATAACTATTTGTCTGGTATACATAAAGAAAATTGTATAAAAGTTGATGCTCATAAACATTCATTTGAACTCTGGTGTATGGGTGTACACATCGGCTTTCTGATGGTGATACAAAAACCTTAATTCACGCTCTTCTTCAGTCCGGATGGGTACTGACAAAACCTAACTTGCCAGACTGAAAAACTAGCAGGGCAGGAACATACATATTTATGCACAAGAGTGTGCCCTGGGTAGTTTTGCTGCTATAAGTAAGCTGAAAACAAATGATGATGGATAACATCTGAACGTTGTGCATAGCGGTGCACCTATGATAGGCTATCCCCCTTTGTCCCACAGGATTCCACTAATGCTGATGTAATATGGCTTCCTCCTTGAAGATGAAAACTGTAAAGCTTGTCACCAGAACAGATTGATTATATGATTTCATAAAGAATTCATGACAGAAGAGGTGGATGAATACATACGTGTTCCAACCATAAGTAAGGAATCTGTTTTTCAGTGGAATAAACCATAGTTTCTCCTATGACGTGGTTGTTGAATAGGATCCACACGTTGTTTTAAGCTTGATAAAGCTGGAGGAGTGAGGAAGTTTAGAGTGTTTAAATGCCCTGTAAAGGTTAATGACTGTGCTGAATGCAAGCTTATGGAAGTTCTCATTATTTGTCATTCACGCTTTTCTCTCCCCCCCCCCCCCCCCCCCCCCCAAAAAAAAAAGTTTGAAATACTTGCTGAGTTTAGAGAAATTTCTGTTCTGCCCAGTGTGCTTCCATTTTCTCAATTTTCATGTGTTTTCTTTATGGCTTCAAGCTTGTTTTAGCAGTGTAGTCTGTTTAACTAACTATACTAATTTACAAAGTCGTTGACTAACTTGAAAAGATTTGACAAGAGAATAAAAGTCTCACAGACAATTCAATTTTCACATACTTTATAAAAAATAAGATAGCAATTAGGGAAGAAAGTGAATTTTAAATATTCATTTTTGATTCTGTTGGTTGATTTATTTTTTTTTTTTCAATCAAACATGGGGGTCTGCAAATTGCTGCTAAAATGCTGCATGGGAGGAGAGTATACACGCGTAAAGGTCGCAGAAAGCCTTAGGGTAGTTGAGGTAAATAGTCAAACAACTAGGAGTCATAAGCCTGTAGGAATCAGGTAGCCTGAATTCAAGGGCTCAAAAAGCTGTTTATTATCCACTTTTCATTGTTTAAGCACAAGAATGGTCTCAAGCAGATCATGTGTTGTTTCAGGGTTTCAGCAGGTCTAAACAATGTCATGCACATTTTAATGTTCTGCTAGGTTAACTGCTCTGCTCGTGCAGCCCTCCTGCTGAGTGGTCCTTGTTCAGATGTGCTTCTAAAGTTATTGCATGTTTTTAACTGTGAGGAAAACTCCAAGTCTCATGGGATCTCACTGTGGATTTTGTAACATTGTATTTCCTCACTTTATTGATAGGCTTCATTCCAGCAATAACTATAATTTGTTTTTTAACATTACTGAATTTCACTTTTTTTCGTACTGTAAATATCACGGACTTGTATGTGTATAACTAGACAGTTTTGTTTGACGCTGGTTTCTAAAATTGAAGATTAAAATGAATTTCATTTTTTTCATAGGGAAAGAGATTTAAGGATAAGTTTTGGGCAGCTCCAGGATACAAACAAGTTCGTAGCTATCAATCTTTTCACTTCTCACTCCTTTTGCAAAGGCATTCACAAGAATCTTTCTGATAATCTCACTGATATCTATATCTGGCCTGTTCCTTCATGGGTGATAATTACAGGAGCGATGGAAAGGAAATAGAAACAGATGAACAGGCATCAACTTGGATGGCACTGCTGGCAAAGTAGCAAGGCAATTTGCAGTATATGAAGAGAGAAGTGCATCTACTTAATGAGGGCCAGAGTTATGCAAAGCCAGGTAACTGAAGATGAGCACAAAAGAAGCAGAATTTACAGAGATTCACTCTATGTTTTGGGGCTTGCTCCTTACTTTTTTCTGAGTACATTCTCCATAGCCCTTGGCAAGTCTAAATGCAAATCTATGATATAATGCATAAGCATGTTTATATAGTGCCCACAGTGTGCTGAGGGCTATGTAGTTAGCCCAGCAAATATGGTATCTGTTTGCACGCGTGTAAAGCAAAACACTAGCCATGTGAGACACTAACTTTTTTTTGTATGTTCTTTAGGCAGAACACATTTTTGTATGCATTTTCTGCCAAATCACTTCAAGATTTCTGTTCCAGCCGCATACATAACCAGGCACAGCCAGCCATATAGACCTGTGCAGAATAACTTGGAGAATTTTAGGTCCTGGTTTGTGACCTACTTATACGTAAAATGAGACTTAGAGATGAATGCGGTTTTTTCCACATATACCTATGCTATGCAGAGCTACTCTTAAATTTTAACTCTGCTAAATGTTATGCAAATTCAGTGCATTTGACTTTCACAGTCTGGTATAAAAGTGCTACGCTTTACTTTAAGCACACATTTAGCATAACAATATTAAGTTCCATATATTATCTTAAAATGCAAAATGTATACATCTATGTGGCTGCAAGAGCATAAGCAGAACACATTACTCTGTTAAAAGGAAAGCACAGTCCCAGCAGCATACAGCATCTGTATATTAATCAAGTCCACTGGTAGTTTTGGTTCAGGAAAAAGACGTTAACTTTAAGGTTTTTTGCTCTAATTTATGAAATATGAGGAAATATTAAGCAATAATGCTCTCTAGAAGACAGCATTTAATACATGGAGTTATTCACATTTTTATCATACTAGGCTAAAAGAAAAGCCATAAAAGTTTCAAATTTATAATGCTGCAGCAGAGATAAAGTCCTAAAATGATAATTTAGCTGTTTCTCAATCAAAAATACTAGTTACAGTTCAGTAATCAGATCCTAGTTCTCAATTTGTCCCTCTTAAAATTGAAAACCTCAAAGTTTTCTTAATTAAGCAGCTGAATTTCCATTAGTGTAAGGAAAAAAGACAGAGAGAGATGCTGACTAACCTCTTCTCACGGCTCTATCCTGTGTGGAACTGGGCAGTGGCAGGACATGGGAGGCTCCTAACTGGTGTGGAGGAAAGCAACAAGGCAATTATTTAATGCAAGGAAGAAGAATTATTTTTTAGGCCCCCCCAAAGGCAATAGGACTTGCCAAAGGCAGCAGTGGCTGCTGTCATAGATGTGGGAATGAAGAGGGAAGCAGCAGGCTGTCCTTTCCTTTTCTGGAAAGCCTGAGGAGAAAGCACAGAGCTGCTCCAGAGGACACTGGGGATGGGCTTTGAGAAACACACCGTTTGTCGAAATTTCAGTCTCTTTCCCAGTAAAATGTTTATGATACAGAATGATCAGTGCCCATCTCCCTTTTTCCAACTGCTCCGCTCCACAGGAAAATCAAAACAGAGTCCTGGGCCGAATGCTGGGGCTGCTGTGAGAAATGTGCAGAGGAAGGGAGAGAGGGGTCGTCTGAACACTTTCCATTTGCTCAAAGATTGAAGCTCAAACGAGGATTACTAACAGTGTGTGTGAATCTACTAAAAACAAACCAAATTTCTTCTTTCTTTCCATTTTTCTGAATTAATTCTTGGCTTCAGGAGAATGCAGACAAGCTACCAGCTGCAGAAATAGTTGCTCCCACTATGTGTGGCCCCACAGCACAGATGACTCTTGTAACTTTATATAAATTATGAAATAAAACAAGAGCTGGAGGATATTATTTTACCATACCTGTAAAAAAATTTTTTGCTAGATTGGTTTTGAGTTATAATATTATATTGTTTGTACAATGTGGAGTCTTTTGTGAGCTTAATAATGGATCAATATTTTTTAAAAAGTATGTTGGATGAGAAAACAGGTTTTTTGCTTTTTTTTTCTTTTTCCCAACTTAGAAGTAAAACTACTCAAGCTCCCCTACATTGCAGAGCTCTGATGTACTGACTGTCAATGATGCTGTGTGATTCTGCTGCAAACTCAGTAATGAATATTGTTTCTACATGTTTGTAGCTCAAGAGCTGTATTTTCAAAGATATTTAAGCTTTTATTGACAAAAATTGTGTTTTCTGCATCATCTGTTGAAATCCATGGGACTTGCATTGGCACTGTAGGCACAATAAATGTAGACAGTTCACCTATGTGCTTAACTGCATCTTTGGGTGCCTAAACAGTTTTGAGAATATAATCTTAAATTACTTGTCTGCAGTAACAGAAGAGCTCATGACAGACTGCCTGCACTCACAATCATAATCTTTCCCTACCCACCAGAACATCCTTTAAAATCTACTGAATAAATCACCTATGCCTAAATAATTACATGTTCAGGTTGTAAACCATTAAGGTCCATTGATTTATTACAAACCTTTAGAATATGATGCTCTGTTTTTGTAAATGTTCCCAGGCATATCAAGAAGCAATGCTTCTGCAGAGAAGTAAGGCAGAGAAATGGTATTTCCATGTTTTTATCTTATTCGCCAGGTTCTGCGAAGTATATATCCGCGTGAATAATGATGTCTTATTTCTCATAAAATGAGAACTTTGTTTAGGCATGTTGCTTACCCTAATTGGAGGAAGCATAAAAAGTCAATATGCCTTATACAGGTACTTTGATAATAGTGGGAAAAGCTGAAGTGGTTGTGTTCTGCTCTCTTACATAGAGTCCCAGATTGAGATAAATAGTTAAAAGTTTCTCAAACCAAAAGATAAAAATTTGTGTTAAAAGCTCATGGATTTTCCAGTTCACTGTACAGATTCTTCTCACAGAAAAGCAATTTAGTCCGTACTGACTTTTTAAAGCTGTTATCAGTGCAATAAATGGTTTGACTATATTTAAAGTTAATGTATGTCTTTCATGTGTGAATATTATCTTTTAAGAAGAAGGAAAGGGGGGAAATAAAAATATGAAGCTTTTTTTGAATGCCATATTAATTAACTTGAATTTTTAAACTCCATTACACATTGGTAATGGGATATAATTTCACGTATAGTGTGTTCTGCCACCTATTTACCACTGATTTTGAAGAAAATGTTTGGCATGTATTTGTAGAAAATTCAATTTTTACTTGTTCTTGGTTTGCAGTGTGCTCACATGCACGAAACTTTATTTTTTACATGGTTTCTTAATTGTTCTACCTGTGATGCAGTAGTTGTTGCACGGCTGCACATCAGACTGAACAGACCTGCCTAGTTACTGGTTTTGCTTGATAATAAGCATGTCATAAGCCTTACAAAAGGGAAAGAGAGAACTTCTCTACAATCAGTCAGGAAAGTAATTTCTAGCAAGATTTATTAAAAGGATTTTTTTTATACGAGGATCTTCTTTCCACACTGTGTCTGTTCTGGGTATCAGTACTCAAACCTATACTCTGGATAGCCCTATTTTTAGTTTTATGACTGATACTCCAAACTAATCCGGACTCCTAATCTTAACTCTCCTAATCTAAACCGGTGAGTTCCAACCTAAATGCCTGGTAAATCAAATTTATACTCCCCTGTTTCCTGAGGATGACATAATCAGTTAGAATTTTAACTAAAGAATTTTGGCTTGTATTGTTTATGCTGCATAGCCCAGCAGAATATATATTTTTTTGTTTCTTCATTGCTGACTGTGGTGGGTTAACCTTGACAAGCAGGCACTTGCCTACCCAGCCGCTCTCTCGCTCCCCCTCCTCTGCGGGACGGAGAGGAAAACAGGATGAGAGCAGAGCGGAGATGGGGGAGTGTGGCCAGTACACAGTGGTTTCTCTGTACCGCTTCTTCTCTCTCGCACCTTTTCCCCTCATCCCCTCATCCTCATGGGCTGCAGACCTGTAGGGATGTCCATCTGCTCCACCGTGGCCTTTCCAGGGGCTGCAGGGGATCTCTGCTCTGCACCTGGAGCACCTGCTCGCCCTCCTCCTCCTCCTCTCACCCTGGTGCTCGCAGGGCCGTTTCTCACGCTTTTTCCCCGCCTCTGCTGTGCGGCATTTTGCGCTTCCTCACGTACTTACCCCAAGGCTGCCGCTGCAGCCCGACGTGCAAGGCACCTGCGCCCGACGTGCGCACTCGGGCACCAGCACTGACGTCGAGGGGTGCTTCTTGAGTATATAGACCAGCTTAGCAAAATGTATAGATTTATAACGCCAATGAGTTTCACGTAACGTGCTCAGGACCTTGTACAAATCGCAATGTACGCCCACTGCCTACTGCTCTGTGGTATCCACTTTTCTTCAAAGACATTCCCTAAAGCCTGAATTGAAGGTTTCTCTAAACCCTAGTAAAAATGTAGAGCTTGAAAAGGTGTTCTTAGATGTAATTCTCACATCTATCATTTTCTTTTTAAGCCCTTGAGCCCCTGTACTTACAGACGGTAAGCACGGGCAAGCAATCTAAAAACCCGTAAAGAGTGTAGGGTTAGAACTGAAACGTGTGGGGGATTTGGTTTTGGTTTGTTGCCACCAAATATGAAGAAATAAGCGAAAATACTGGACAGGCTATAGAATAAATTTTTCCTACGCTTCAGATGGAAATATGTGGCTAAGAGGTATCAGTTTGAGCATCATGCTAAAGAACTAGAAATTTTCCCTTGGAGTATCTGGCAGAGGAATGTGTTTAACTTCTGTTGTCAAGGTAACATCAGCAGCATTTGCAGACCCCCTGGGTGCTCTATTTCCCATTCTTTAATATTTGCCAGGTTTGGTGAGCAGAGTTGCACGCCCATCAGAGTGTTCCCAAGGACCAACAGGCCACTGCTGAAATCCACCCATTAGAACCCTCCACTGGTCTGAGGTGATCTTGTAGCTATTGGAGAAAACAGGTGGTTTGAAATTCTTTTTTCCAAGCATGACAGGTTTGAAAAGCCCTGTCTAAATAATTTTTACAAAGTTTACTTGACATTTATAATTCACTTCAAAGGAAGGGATAGGGGAGAAAGAATTAAAAGCCACAAAAAATGGGGTTTGTTTCTTGTTTTCTACTATGAGCAGAATGCCACTGTGCTGGACGCCACACAGAACACAAGATTAGAGTCAGGTTTTGAAATACTCCTTTGTAATGCAAGGGACTCTACATTTTTCCACTGAGGCTTTGCTGATAGAGGTGTAGAAATAATTTCACAATTATTCTGTTTATTCACTATAGTGCACTAACTCCCTCTCTGAGTCTTTACTGCACATTAAACGATATGTGTCCGTAAATTAGTTGCAAAAATACACTGGCAAAATAATTAGCTTTTTGGACTAGCCTCTTTGCATTTTTCATCAGAATGGTTGCAGTCACTACATTGGATTTCACAGTATGGTGACTGTAGCTGCAGGAACACTGTGGGGCTCTATTTGTGAGAAGTCTCATGAATTGAATCCCATGGTTCTCTCCATAGGGGGTGACTAGCAATGAACCAGCCCCTGTATATTAAAATATACTGAAGTACATTTTCAAGGGCAACTGCCGAATGGTTTTCCCTTTTCACAATCAACAGCTAACCTCTCCTGCTCCCCTCAAAGGCGCAATCCTCTCATTTAACTCCATGACTTAACTTTGATTATTTCAGCAAACTCAGTCGTATGAGTTTGTTCTCTTCTAGGACTAGTTGTCTTTTCCCCTGAATCTTTTTGAGGTTTGGTTGTTTGGTTTTTTTGTCATTGATTGTGGACAAATATCCATTGTCTGTATTTGCTAACGTATACAGCCTGGAATGTAAGCCATTACATTTTACAAGTAGGATTGACAGGCATTGTTAACATACTTTCTTAAATACCAACTGGATACACAGAATGTGTCTTCACTGGCACTTTGGTTCAGATCAGAAATGTGCTTTAGCAGTGAATCTCTCAAAGTCATTTCCCATGCTATAGTCTTAGAGCAGATGGACTGGATTTCTGTTAGGTGAAAATAAACTGGAAGATGTACTCCAGGAACATTCATTACCCTCTCTGACCTCTTACGGTCATTCAGTCAACAGGACAAGAATAACATTAAAAAAAATTATATAGATACAGTCTAGATATCAAGTGCTCAGAAGCAACTGTTTCACTCAATAGATCTGTGTAAGATGGACTGAGCCAATACTAAGTCTCACTGAAATCAATGACACTTTGATAATTTCCCCAAATGCTGGGTGAAATGACTTCACCATTTCCTGAACTGACCAAGAATTTGCATCTCTGAGAGGAAAAATAATAATTTAAAACTTAAATAGCTTTGCTTTCCACTATAAGATTCTGATGAACTCTGTGTAATTTCTCTCTGTATGAAAATCAGTCTGAAATCATGGAGTCCCTTGCAAAATTCAAGTATTTCTGGCTTGACTAAACAAAAAGAAACAAAAAAAAATCTTGTGCTATTTTGATAAATTTGCTCATAGTTTTAGGGAGAAAATAAAATTTGAAAACAAAGTAAAATTTCTATAATTTTGTAAAAACTTATTCGGCTCAGCTGGAATTATAGATGAAGATTTTTATGTGTCTTTCCTTCTATTAATTCCTTTTTTTGTGTGTGTGTGTGTTGCCATCTTCCAAAACAAAATCCTGATGAAAGAGATAAAGGGTACTGTGCTCCAAATCGCAGGGAAAGTACATTACTTGG
Source organism: Balearica regulorum gibbericeps (assembly GCF_011004875.1). NCBI lineage: Eukaryota > Metazoa > Chordata > Aves > Gruiformes > Gruidae > Balearica > Balearica regulorum. Next base: position 104,409,574 of record NC_046184.1, read on the forward strand.
CTGACAGCTGACCTGCCATTTACAATTAATATTAGAACAGCAGTAAACCAAAATGACTACTTTTCCACCTGACATAACTTGTCTTCTGTCTTGTCCTCTTTAAACCTCTTTCAATGCACTGTATCTATTGGCATATCCTTCTAAAATCCTTTTCAGTGCTGTTTTGATCTCTGTAGCCAGTTGATCCCATTTTCTCACAGTGTAATTTTGTTTAATTGAACAATGTTCTTGTAATTAAGAAATAATTAAAGTGGAATTTCATTTAAAATATCTAGATCTTACCTTCTTTTCTGTTTTGCTCAGGAAGACAATCTGTTGGAACAGCTGTGTGAACAATAAAACACACCTTGTATTAAGAGGCTAATCTGTTTTAACCATAATAAAAGTTATCTTAGTACTGCAGATACCCAGAAGGATCTTTTTACTCTCCTCCTTATCTCTTCTAAATCTCACAGAGAAATGAGAAATCTCTTCTTATATTCTCCTGGATCTAATTTACATACTGTCAGCACTCTTGACTGGTCTCAGAAATTGACACATGCAAGAGAATTAAAAGAGAAATAATAAGATGAACTATTAAAGTAAGTGAGAAGGGAAAGAAACGGGTATTTGTGAAGAACATGCACAGAGCATATAGCAAAATAGAAAATGTGGCAGTTAAGGGTCGTGTATGGATTTCTTCTTTTAACATAAGTGCATAATTATGATTACTATGTCTGAAATCCAATTAGATATTTGGTAAGAAAATTCTGTCAAAGACTTTCCATCCTATTGTTTTTATTCAATATGTAATATCAGTGGAGGGAAAATAGTTCAGCACAGAATATGAGTGCCCTTGGCTACCTCATAAAAATATATGTATACAATGTATGAAAATATATACATGTATATACATATACGTGTATGTATTATTTATATGTATAAAGCCTTTGATAAACCAAGTCAGATCATATTAGTAACAACAGCAGGCTAGTGATAATTTAAACTTTCATTAGGTTCCTGCTAGTATCTCTTCAGCTTCATCATTCCCTGACAAGTACAAGGGGAAATGATGTGCCACTTTTCATTTTCCAAATATGCTACATTTAATAATGAAAGTAATGTTTTTGAACTCTATGTTTCGAATGGGAACTTTTAAAATAGAACATTTTTAATAAGAGTGAGGTGCAAAGATCCACCTTGTGGCTGAGCTGACCACTCAGAAGTTAGGGTGATGAAAATGAAAGGTGTGAGAATTAAGGATTGTTCTAGAGAAAAATAAGCAGGTCATATGTATGTGTGTGTATGTGTATATACACACACATTCTTGTCATATTTCCACTGAGTACTCTTGAAAAGCAGTAAATGTTCAGAAATAATTTATTTTTTGGAAAAAAAATCCCAAGTTTTGAATGATATATTTGGACAATCTCTAGCAATTGCTAGTTCTGCTGGTAAGTATTGAAGACTGAAAAATGCTTGTTATGTGCATATGTGATAAACTCCCCAGACACAGCATGGCAAATATTAAACCTGCTGTATATGCTTGATCTGAACCATAAAAGTAAGTGTATAATCAAATAAAACAGGCCTATAAAGTGCACTCACACTTCAAAGCTTGCTATCAAAGTGTCTTTGTTGGATTCAATGTTTATTGGGCTTCAATGATTTCTAGAACAAATGTGCTAATTTTACTCAAGGCTTGATCTGTTCCTTTCCAGGAGACAAGAGGATCTTTTTGTTGCATTTTGCTGTGCGTGGGGTGGAGGGCAGTGGGTCTCAGCCAGATCTCATGGTTTTGACAGGTCTGCGGTAGTGTGATGGACAACAGGATTTGGCACTATACAGGCAACGCAGTATTTCTCCTCGTGTGAAATGAGCGGCCGACACCGGCTTCCAGTCCAGCCCTGGTGCTGGTGGTGCCCAGCTGGTGGATGTAATGGACAGAGAATTTTAAGGCTACAGTTATGCGTACATGTTACCGCAATACAGGTCAATGTCTAAATTTACACAAAATTAACTAGGTGGTGGTCTCTCTTTTGATTTCATAATCACAACTTTTGCTGTTTGCACTGGTCTTGACTGGGATAGAGTTAAATTTCTTCATAGTAGCTTGTATGAGGCTATATCCTGGATTTGTGATGAAAGCAGTGTTGACAGCACAAGAACGTTTTAGCTGTTGCTGAGCAATGCTTGCACAGTGCCAAGGACTTTTCTGTTCCTCACCCTGCCCCGCCAGCAAGTGGAACACAAGAGGCTGGGAGGGGACACATTTGGGACAGCTGACCCCAACTGACTACAGGGATACCCCATACCATATGGTCTCGTGCTCAGCAATAAAATGAGCGAGGTGGAGGTTGGCCAGGGCTGCCGTTGCTCAGAGACTAGCTGGGCATCACCACAACCATCGGCTGGTGGTGAGTAATTGATTTTTTTTAATCACTTGTTTTTATTGGTTTTGGTATTTTTATTGTCTTTGTTGTTTTCTTTGTTCTTTATTTTTTAATTATTAAACTGTCTTTATCTCAACCCATGAGTTTTCACGCTTTTACCCTGCCGATTCTCTCCCCCATCTCACTGAGTGGGGGAGTGAGCGAGCGGCTGCGTGGGGCTCAGCTGCCTGCCGGGGTTAAACCACAATGCTGTTGTATGTATACAAGCGTGCACAGGGATGATTCCTGTGAAGCAGCTAAGATGTTACAAATCCACATCTCCGCTTGCTTTGATGTTGCCCTCCTCTAGATACATACGTACACACACTAACCTGTTCCTTGTGATGCCAGATGCTGGGAAGCAAATTTCATTGATAACATTCAAATATGTCACAAAGAAGAGATATTAATACATTCTTAATTTATCCTACTACAGTTCCCTTTTAAGGTCTACAGCAGTGGATCTACATGTGCTCCCTTTTGCTGTAAATGGTATATCCCTGTGCAGGAATCTAAACAATAAATCTACTGTTTAGAACTGCTTAGATTCTAAAAATGAACAAATATTTAGCTGCATAAGCCACAAAGAACGGCAGAAAAATACAGTTATGAAGAAAGGCTGATGAAGGGTTGGATACAACGCCGGATTTCTGAATGACATGGGAATATTTCACAGCAGTGGGATTCTTGAGTGCAGCCAGACAGCAAAAGGGATCTTTATATAACATGTAACATCTATAAAATAGTTTGTGAGAAGTTTGACATTACAAAAGTCAGATGAAAAGCATAAACACAAAGATTTTAAAATAATCCTGAATGTAGGCTGTATTGTGCCACCAGTATCTTTCAGCAGTTTTGACAGTCATTTGCTATTTTAAAAAAATCAATGGAATAATATACCAATGTGTTTGATATAGGGTAAGTCTACTGTATAAGTAAGAGCAAGATTCACATTTTCAATGCACAAATACCATTTCAAATTGGCATATTTTTATTGCATTTTTGACTGTTTTTGTTAACAGTTCCAAGAAGCTTTTACTTATGTAACCAATATTGAAAGCATATTATTTTACTTCTTTTACCTTCTGGTATAAACTTTGGAAATATAAAACAGTAGTTTTGATTCTTCAGTTCTTCTTCCTTGTGGATAATCATTTCAACCCCCCAAAACCAGATGTCAAGTGTTACTGCCTGAATAGCCTGTTATGGGAAATTCTCCACCTATTTTTCACAGATCTAAATGATTGCATAAATTATTATACAGAGAAGATAATCTCATAAGGAAAAAAAGGTTAAGAGGGGGGGAAGAAAAAAAAAAAAAAAAAGCAGCACATTCTTCCAAAAGTAGAGCAAACAGTTGGTAAGTTCAGAATAAAATAGTACTTTCCTAGTCTCCTTTTTTTCCACAGTTATTTATCCTCAACTACTGTTTCACTGTAATTCTTAACCCTTAAACACTGGGGGGAAAAAAAATGACATTGATTTAATTGGAATGAGACTAGGTCCTTTTTTGTGAGTTGTTTTGAGTTCAAGTTGTTTTGGGTCAGCATTAAGGTTATTGCCTAGATCAGTATATTTATTTCTTAAATCCAGTGAGGTCTGCCTGTATTATGTACTGCTTCCTTGAAGTGCTACTAGATTTAAGTGAAAGAAAAAGGGCTTGAATAATAGATGATAATGCCATCTACATTAAAACAAACAAACTCAGTGTGAGAAATGCATAGTTACGGAAATAATTATCTTTCTCCTCCAGTTTCATAAAAATCATTAAATTGTATTATACGTTCCACTTAATAATTTTGCTTAACACTACAAAATGTATTTCATTTGGTACTAAAGAATAAATGGTCAATGACTCACATATATTAATTCAGGAACATCTGTCTGCTTACAGATAAGAGTCAGGGGAGGAAGGCAACTGTGTTGAAGCTCTTTCTTGAAAAACAATGTTTTCCCATATTGAAAAAAAAATATGCAGAAGTAGTAGTTGATTAGTGGATTGACATTATTTCTCAGATGTCATTATGTGGAGAAATGCTCAGGTACTTTAAGTCCTTGCTATGTCAGTCCCCAGTCTTGAAGTATTTTAGAATTGCTGATCTTTCAAACTGCTGATAGTCTAAGCTGAAGAAGTATATGAAGTTCTAGTCATTTGTCTCATGGTGAAATTAAAATGACCTTGCTATTGTGTTTGGCTTTTATTCTGTTTTGTCTCGTGGATTTTTTATTTTTTTTTTTAATGATTGCACAAAACCAACTTATTTATACTGAGTTCTTGTATGGTACAAAGGGGGAAAAAAAAAAGAAAGAAAGAAAGAAAAATGTATTTAATCCCAGAAAGGAATGTTGTATAATCCCAGAAAGGAATGTTGTATATTAAGAAAAGCAGTTGTGGTTGTTTAGCTCAGATTTTTTTTGTTTAAACATGAACTACAACCCATTTTCGGTCTCCTTTATGGAACTGGTAAACACTGGTGGGGAGGGAATGTAATTATTGTACACTGTGGCTAAGTCGGTTTCACCCACAGTGATTTAGTTAGCACAAATGGTAATGTATAATGAATGTATGTTGAATGTACAATGCTCTTCCTTGCAGTACTTGTTATCAGTAGTCAATGCCAAAATTTTATTTTCACATACAATGTATTTTATTCTAATTACATTAAATTAATTTGACCAGAAAAAGAGAGATAACAGTGTGGGGAGAATGCGAATGATAGTCTACAAACATGCAGAGAGACAAAATGGAATTAGTTTAGAATTTTTTTAATGATTGTCCTTTTTAATAGCTGGGTGGGGTGGTGACTAAGACTGTTTTTTCAATTACTCTTCAGGTCATTAATGTTGATTACATTCTTCTTCTAACCATAAGTCTTTATTTAATGAAAATGTATGCCACCCACTAAGCAGGCATGTAGATAGGGAACAATACAGCAAGATTTGATTGCCCTATTAACAATAATCATCATGAGACTTTGGGAGTAATAATTTAATGACTTCTTGCACTCTTGTGCTACTTTTTGGTGGTGTTCATTTAGCATGTACTACAATGATATCTCTAATGAAATTAAAACTTGCCAGCAAGCATTATTAGCTAGAGATAGGCAGGTATTGAAATACCAGCCCTAACAGGGCTCCAGCGACTGCCATTAAAATATCTGTGGACAAGGCAACTTAATTTAAATAAAGCAGGGTGGCCTCTCAGAAAGGTAATAAATAATTTTCAATGACTGACAGGGTTCATGTGGAGGAGACTGGGGGGGGGTGGGTGGAGAGGGAGGGAAATGTTGGTTGGTTTGTCTTTTACCTCCTCACGATTCACAGTCGTTGCCAGACTCGTGGACAAAATGCAAGGTAGGTGGCACAGGGCTGGAACTGACCCACCCAGAGAAAATGGTGGGACAGCTAAAAAGTTCCCTTTTATGGGGCTTGGTCTTGCTTATAAGCTGGTCAGCTGTAAAACTCTCACCTGATGAGTGCAGCTCTGATCACACTCTGTTCCCTGAAGAATTCACTCTTCTGCACTCTGAATTGACCAGTGGGAAATCCTTTTGCAGAGGCAAAAAATAAGCTATCACAGAAGACATTTCACTCGGTCTTACATGAAGAACTACAGCTAGGGAAGGTAGCTGCTGTTGCTGTCTGTGCCTTCCACACTTCTTTTGTGCCAGAATGGAGAACTCTGTGTCTCAATGATCTGGTTGCATGTTTGCATACATTTTCTCCTCGCTCAACTAATTCTCTGAACTTTATCATACATATTCACACTCAGGAAGGTTGCACTCAGCAGAGACCTGCTGTTGAAAAAATGCGAACCACAGAAACGCAGTGTGCTCTGAGCATCCGGAGAACATGGGCACGCAGGAACAAGGAGTCCATTGCCTCAGTAGTGGTGTGCGAGGCCAACTGCATGCATGCCCACAAAACCCAACGTTACTATTTTCCAAAACCTTTCTTCCATCATAAAGCACGCTTCACTCAGTGTATCTAAAAAAAAACTTACTTATTTTGAGAAGTGCTTGATAAGTGCTTGATTATATCAGTCCATCAGCTGAGACTCTCTGTCAGTGAGTGGGTGAGTGCTCCTGCTTCATTCCAGTGTGAAGTTAAACTTTACTGCGGTTTGCTGAAATTAATCTGTATAACACAAGACTGAAACTCCCGAAGGACTTTCACAAGGCCAATAACCAAATCTTCACTTGGAGGCAGTAGCTAATAGATGAAAGACTATAAGGAAGTAGCTTCCTAGAACCTTACTGGCATAACTGCTCATCTGTAAACCTAGTGCATCTCAGCATGAGATCGAAGTATAAGTCACTTTCAGCACTGGCTGAAGGTAAACAGTCCCACTTACAGCTGAGAAGTGGTTTAACAACCTGTTCTTTATTATATTCCACTAGTTACTAACTGCCTTGGAGCCTGAAGTTCCTACTTGGTTTGTTGTCAGTCCATCAACTGGTCGTATCGCAGAATGGAGGAAATTTAAGCTTTCCAGGAGGGCTTATTCACACCCAAAGAAAACAATGGAGATTTAACCTTGTGATGTTAAATTAATTTTCAGCTCACACTTAAGCACGGGCAAACCTAATAATGCATACATAACACAAAAAGTCAATGGAAGACTATTGCCCAAAACAAGCTACAAGAAATACCTGAATTCCCAGTAAAAAAGGAATTTAGGCTACCACATGAGGTCAAAATAAAATGTTTGTGATTGTCCTTTATCTCATTTATGCTAAGCTGATTAGGTATTTACGCTTTACTCTGTACTGGTGACAAAACCTCACACTACATACATACAGCAGTAATGTCGTAACTATTGGAGCGTAGCAGTTTCCTTCGGCCCTACAGTTTTTCATATTGTTGTCACTCTTACTAGCGGCCTTCATACTGCCTGATGCAGTTGGTAAAAGGTCAGTTTCTTGACTTGCACCTGGTGATAAAGTTGTGGATTATGTGGATTTTAAGACGACTACGTAATCGTTTTCATTACGCTTGAAACACACATTTAACATATTTTTCTATTTTTACAGATAAGACAACTTGTGCTTACAGTCCAAAGAACTTTTCACATCCTCTTTTTTAGGAATACTTCCAGAGTGGGAAGAGTGGTAAGACTGTAAGTAGTTAAAAAGTAGCCATTGTGTCCTAGAAGGTAATAAGAATGTATATATACTCTTGTTATAACTTTACAATATATGCCAACTGTCTAAGTAAAACTCCCTGGAAATGTAGAGAGTATCCAATATAATTCTGTGTTTAATGTAAATATAGAATTCTGTGCTTAATGTAAACACAGAAGCAAAAGCAGATATCCATATGATTAAGGAAGTTATATACAGCTCTGCACTGAGGCTTGCCCTAAAATTCATGCAGCGGGCGGAAGAGTGGTGCTGGCCACAGCCCTTGCCCCATGACCAGACCTCCTGTGCTGTGCAGCACTCGTAGGCCAAATGCTTCCAGTAACCATCAGGCTGATTGAACGTGCACTGTACCATTGTCCCAGGAAAGACGAGAGTCAGGAGCCAGTGGGTGCTACTAGAACAACTTCTGGTACCAGGGCACTCTTTCCTGAGTGGTTCGTTCTCCAGCATGGACCTGGATGGGCACCTGCCTCCTGATGGCAGAGAGCAACAGTCCCTGAGTGATAAAACAATGATCCCAGATAAAAATTTTGCCTAGATGGAAGGAAAAAACCCACCTTATTAACATTGTTCTGTGAAGAGGCTGTTGGGAAGACTCCAAGCTTCAAGTGATTAGAAAGGCAGGTTTGGTACCTGTTCAGGTAACCTGTTTGTTGACAAATGGCTCTTCTTAATTGAGGTGAAGGCACAAACCCACTGATTTTGACAGAAACTGGAATCTAATCCTTCAGCAATGCAGGTTAAAGTTTGAGCTTAAGTATCTTTTTAGGTCCAGATTTCTGGTTTTTAATTGCTTAATTGTTGCTGCTCTCTAGTAATGTTCATTTCAGTAACTAAAGCCTTACCTCATTATTCTTAAGATCCCTTAACAGAGGAATAAAACAGACCCAAATAGTCATTAGTTAACCAATTGCTATCTGGGCAAGTAGTAGAAAAAAGTTCAATTGTTTATGGACTTTTTATGTCGTATCACAGGAAATTTGAGGACAAAATCTAGTACTAAGCAGATACAGTGGAGAGCAGAAGGAAGTATCAGACTGCACAGAGCTTTCCAACAATACATACAACAAAATTTCTGAATTCTCTCACAAACTATTACTTTTAAAAATGGGAGTGTCAAAAACTAGCTGCTGTGCAAGCTTATAGCTTTACTAGAAGGAAAATTCAACCTGTTAAGCCTTGTGGCTGTGGGACAAGTGTCAGTACAAGATTAGATGAGACCCAAAAAGTGCAAAGAAAAAAAAAATCCATTCTAGATGCTATGTCTTGTAAGGCAGCATAAAGCATATCAGCATTGGAAGGCAGTGTAACAGGAAGCATTATGAATATCAATCACTTTATATCCCATAAATTCACACAGTGCAGTCTGACTGGCATACAATGTCAAAGTTACAGTCTACTTTAATAGATGTAGTATTTCACCCTTGATGCTCAAACCCAACCTGATGTTTTCTTCTATTTGCAAAACATCACAATTTCAGGTCAAACAGAAAGGGTGTACTTTACAGTATTTATCATGTCCAGGAAACCTGCCAATGACTCTTGTGGAGTGATTCTGGTCACATAATAGGAGCTACAATGCTGCAGTGGTGTCTATTAGGATAGGCTTTTGGTTACTTCAACAAAATTCTGTTTTATTGGCTATAGTGGAAGAGTGTGTGTCCCTTCCTGTGAAAAACAAATGCAGTAATTTCTATAAGATCTTCTTGTCTTTTTTCTTTCTTTTTTTGTAAGAGTGGTTCTACAAGATACATTCCTAAACTCAAGCTATTATTGATTGCATGATTTAGCTATCTATGTAAAAATTCTTTGCTTAGACTCAGAACCATGTCTCCTGTATTTGACATCTATTTTATCTTCATTTGTATTCAGTGAAGAGATGTCAAGAGGTATTTAAGCTGCTCAAGTGTGGTATCAGATGTTTATTATACAAAGTGTATCCATTGTATTTCACGAGTCTTTGTCGTACTTGTCCATATGGTCCGTCTTTATTTTCTCCCGCTTTCAGGAGTTCTATGCATTAACCTAAACTTTTATATGAAAAAAATGTGTCCAGGCATTTTTCACCTGCTGCCACACAGAGCACACACTATTTGAAAGGATACCACTTCAGGCTGGCCCTGCTAATCCTTCCTAGCTCTTCACTTGAGTGGATCTTCATCTTCCGTCTATCATATTAGGCAGAGACACCTTCATCAAGCACCAGGAATTGACCTGTATGATTTCTATTAGTTTTCTCCCTTGATTACCCTATCTATTGGCAACCTATATTGCTTACTTGAGAGTATTTTCTGAGTATTTAAGGCAGATACCAAATAGCTGTCTCTAAGTCTCTTCCACAGAAGAACTCTGACATTAAGAAAATTAAAATCTGTTTTAGTCATACAACACTAAAACTGTTGTTTGACATTTAAGGGATTGTTTGGTGCAGATCTATTGCATTTAGGTGGGGTTGCTTCTTGAATAGTATTTGAAAGGGAAATAAAATCTGCAAGAGAATTTTAGAAGTTTCTCTCAGAAAGCTAAAAACAAAAAATGAAGATTGGCTGATAATTATTCACTATAAAGGCTTTGATTTTAATTCCTGATGCTTCCCAGAACTTCCAAAGCACAAAAAGAGAACAAAAAGAGCTTGGTAATTTCAGGTTTTAGTGTTGTAATAACATTGATGGTAATATGATTAAAAGTAGTGGTAGGCATGGAAGATTCAGCGATTCTATGATACAATTGAAGAGACAAACCTGAGAAAGTATGCTATCTCTTGGACTCTAATTTTATGGAATTGTCCTGGTTCTGGCAAGGATAGAGTAATTTCCCAAGGAGCCAGGACAGGTGAGCCAAGCTGGCCGGGGGCTATTCCATTCCATATCATGCTCACCATCAAAGGGGGCCAGTCGGGCAGGGGCGGGTTCGGCGTGTCGGCGTGGCTCTGGGACGGGTCAAGTGTCCCGTGGGTCGGTCCTTGGTTCGGTAAATCGTTCTCTGTTATCACCCATTGTTACTATCTGTTATCAGCACTGCTGTTGATTGTTTCCCTCTCCCTTGCCGTCCCAGTAAACTGCCCTTATCCCAACCCTCGAGGCTTTGCCGTTGTTTTTCCGTTCTCCTCCCCAGCCCGCCGGGGGAGGGGTGAGCGAGCGGTGCATGGCGCTCAGCTACCGGCTGGGGCTAAACCACGTCAGGAATGAACATGCTAGTTCAATTTACTAATATTATTTAAAGACTCTCCAGAACAAGGTGGGAAAACACCACCATGATTTATATGATTAAGAAGAGAACATAGGTGATTTTAGGGTGTTTTCCTTTTATGTTTTGCACTCTTGTAGCTCACATTATTTGCTCAATTCTTTGATATAGAATGGTGATTACTGCTCTCTTACAGAAATATGTAAATAGTGTATATTCTTTAGGTTTGCAACTTCTCTAATTTATGTTCTGTTTTGGTTGTATTTCTAACATCTCCAGAGTCTTAAATAATTTTCTTTCCTGTTTATGTATCACTTACCTGGCATATAAGCATGGGAATGCTTTTCTGCTGAAGTTTTTTCCTTAAAATTTCTTCCACTCATACTGAAATAAGGGGTTTGGAGATGAATTTGTATTGGTGCATCTCTTCTGAAAAAAAGTTATCATTGACAAAGATACTGAGTTTTGTGAAGCTCTAGTAACTAAGAATTGGATGTCTGTCTAGAAAAGTATTGACAGAGCTGCAGGAAACCATTTTGGGCTTGCAAGGGGAAGTTACTTAGCCATGAGAAATGTGCTCCAGTTTAGTATACTCATAACCTCATTTGTAACCAGTTGGGGAAGGACAATAGAAGTGGTTGTGGCACATAGTCTTACAAAACCAGCAAACAGATTGGGAAATGTTTGTTTTTAATCTGAGGTGGAATATCTGAGTGAATAAGCAAGGACTGCGTGGACTTCCCAATAGCATCAGTTGTCAGAACTTTTTTTGCACCCTAGGTATATCAATGTAGTACCATCTGCGTTAATATCATACCAGCAGTGGTAGAGAGTAACTAAATCCTTCATAATATACATACAGCTAATTGTTCTCCCTGAATAAAAGGGAGCCACCCCATATTTTTATGGTGCCAAATTAGGCAGTTTCCTAAAACTACCCACACAGATATGTGATAGTAACAACTAGGAAAAAATATCAAATAAGATCCTTCTATAGAGGATGAAGGTTTGGGAAAATTGTTTCAATGAATGTCAGTTATTAACAAAGCAGTGGGACTGAAAACTGGCTATTTTCAATGAATTTGTCTGTTTCAATATTTTATTAATAAAAACGTTGAATTTTCATGTCAGTGTTTTCTCCGTGTAAATATAATTTTTTTTTTCTCATTATGAACATTTTAAAGACTCATAGTAAAAAAAAAAAATCAGAATGCTTTAACCAAAATATTGTTTAGAGTCCAATTTTTAAAATTTCCAATGTTGAGATACTTGGGAATTTCACAATATGACAAAATTTTCATAAGGCAGAAAAGGTTTTTTTAAACAAAATCTCTATGTAAGGACTATATTGATGGAAAAAAAAAGTTAAATAAGGTATAATGCAACTCCAGCTAGTCTACCAGGGAACCAAGTACCAGTGAATCAGGATCATAACCAGTTTTTTATGCCTTTGTTCCCCCTGGGCCTACTCTCTATGTTATTCATTAAGGGTAATGTGTTTCTTAAACTATATACAACTGGCTCTTTCTATGGGCTTTTTTTTTTTTGTGTGTGTGTACAGCTGTTTTTATATATTCACATGTCTGTATTTACACATGAAAAATATAGATATGGAAACCATTTGATTTTCTAACCACTAGGCTGGTTTTTTTCTGTTGAATTCATGCTTATGTAGTCTATTGAATATAGATTATCCAGTCGAAATACATGGTAATGGATGCTGATAAATTCCTGAGTAAGCAAAGAGCATTTGATTTGTTTCCTTAAATAAACTAGAAGTCTTCACCAAAATAGTACGAACTTTTTACAGATCTACAAAGATCGTGGATGCTTTGATAAGAGCACTAGGAAGAAATTTTGTACACACTGTCTGTCAACAGACATGATAGTCTTTCATCTCTGTCATGATCATTGTTGCTTTAACAGCATTAACATTAAATAGAGTTAAACCAAGACTCCCAGGATTGTGAGTGCACCTGGATCTGCTGCACATGTTAGTCACATCCTGACATACATCCAAGTCTCATTCCAGTATATCCTGATCCTCCCCCAAGCCCAAGTTTTCAGTGGAAGAGTAAGTAGATTTTGTCAGGTGTTTCAGCATGTTGCTTAGTGTAAACAAAGTGGGAGGGCAGGACTGTGACTTGTATCTGCTCTGAGGTTTCGACACGCCCAGTGACATTTTGCAATAGCTCACCATTGAGGTGATTCTGAAGTACACAGAAGAGGGTACAGTACATCTGAAGGCAGATGATGGGTGAGACAGTGAGAATGCTGAGTTCAAGAGTTTAAAAATAAAAAAGGCTTTCGAATTATAAACAAGTTTTGATTTGATTGCAAACTATCTATACGTCAGTGTAAAACCAGACATTAAAAAAAAAAAATCTATAAAGGCCAAACTTTCCAAAGAGAGAACCCAAGGTGAGATGGAACAGAAATAAATAGGTTTACAAATACATTTTCTCCCTACCTACTGTATCCTGGCAGCAGATACTCTTCTCGTGGTTTCTTCTCAGCCTGGGAACAAGGTAATTATGAGAGTGGCAGCAAAGTCCATGCTGTACTCTCCAAGTGCTCAGGACATCCTGTTTTCAACCCTGAGGTCTAGCTGGGTGTTTCTTCCCAGCAGGGGTACCACGGGCTGCGGGATCCTCGCTCCCCGGTGTGCGCGTTCACGCAGCAGCCAGGGAAGCGTGTGCATTTGCACGCCGCCTCCGCCTCTCAGCCCCAGTCTGTGTTCAAGGAGCTCTTCCCAACTGAGGATGTACTTCTGCTTTAAGGTAGGTTCATCCCACTGTTTCTGCTAGAAATTCCACCTGGTCCATGGGGCAAAAGCTAAAACAAGGTAAATAGCCCTTACAAATACCTCTAGAGGAATACAGCACAGTAAGGTATAAGCAAATGAACAGAATGGATTCACTTTCTGTTTCTGCATATGAATTTAGCTCACCCATTCCCAACTGTAAAAGGAAACAAAATGCAAGAAGAAACATTCGGGAAGGTCACTGCAATGCTTTTGTTTGATGTTTTTGGTGTTAGATAGTAAGAGTGGCCTTTGCATTCAATTTAAAGGCTCATTGTTTCCTGATTACTGCTAGTTTTGATGCTATATATTGTGTAATCTAAGGCTGGCTGGAATTTCAGGTCAGAAAAGCCAGGATTTTGCTGGATCCACAATAGGATGTGGCCTAGCAATTTTTGTTATTTGTCTTGGGTTTAACGACAGTTTTGTCCCAAGCCAAGAAATGTCAGAATCAGGAACTTGTCACTTCTTTTTTTTTTTTTTTTAAATTTTCTTAACAGAGCTTACACCCTGACTTTATTTTTTCTCTAAAGTCCTTAAGCTATTTAGCATTGTGCTATGCTATGACTCAGAGGTGATAGCGATACCGTGTTGCTGTCAAAATAATGCAGAGATGAGTAAATACGTGGTGGGTATTACATATACTTTCTCTCCTAGGCAAAGAATTGGAGCTGAAAGAAACTGAATAATGTGTGTACAACCCCTAGGGAATCACTGTGGTCACTCCTCTCCTCATTTTATGTTTTCATTATCATTGACATTTCTGAAAATGGAGTTTTGTTAAAGACTTCTGGTTTTATCAGTGGGCTAGCAAAATAAGGTTTCCCTGAGGGATAATGCATATGAAAAACGGAATTATGTGAAACACTGTAATAATAATGTTGTGATGGTATCTTGCAAGATGAGACAGACTGTGGAGTAATGTACTACAGAGGCTATTTAATAGCCAGAGTCCAATGTCTTTACTCCCTTTGACTTCAGAGCAACTTGTCCATAAAGTAAAGTGCTACTCTGTGAGTAATTCAATTGCCACTTATAAAAGAAAGGATGGCTTTGTAGCTGGGATAGTCAAGTAACTTCTGGCTCTGTTCTTAACTCAGCCATTTTCTTCCTGTGAAATCTTATGAAAATGATTTGACTAATTCCACAGGTGGAAAATTCACAATATTATGGTGTCTCAAACTTTTTAGCACGTTTATTTTTGCACACATGAATGCCTGTTAGATACTATCTGTGCTTATGCTTTCTCACTACTCTGGTCTTCAATCAAATCCCAAAGTTTTCCACATACTCTAGCTGTTGGACTGCCCTCTTCTGGGGTCCTTAAACGTGCCCCAGCTGGAACCAAATCTTAAGGTAATCTGTGTGTTGCAACCCGTCAAGTTACCCACAAACACCGGTCTGGTTGTTTCATAGTCTAGAGTGTAAAAAGTCCCCAAGTGGCACGCAAAAGGCAGTGTCGTGGGGCCCAGTCCGCAGCTCCCTGGTTTCAGTTTCTCCATGGGCAAGATTAACGGCATCTGCTGATTTGTAAACACTGGCAGTAGCCTCTCTGTGGCAGGATCTCAGCAACCCCCAACTGGTTGGATAAAATTTGTTAGTAACTCAAAGGTGCTGTGATACCTCTCAGTAGAAGTATAAATAGCTTAAAATAGTACCTCCTTTAAATTAATTTCTTTGCTGCAGATCAGTGCAACAGCCACCAGCTGCCAGAGTAGCTTTATGAAATAACCATAATGACAATCAAATCTAATGTACACTGGAAAAGGTGACGTATGCATAAGTCTTTAATTGTAATTTTTTTTTTTCAGTTTGTGGTAATGTATTTATTTATTGCCAGAGATGCTAGTAGTACAGTGAAACAAAATGAAATCTACTTCTAATATATCTCTAGAGTCCCAATAGGGTAGGTTTTGAATCACAAAAATAAAGAAAGGAAAAAAATATATTTAATGGTATACTTTGTTTTCCCCCCTGTGGATGAGATTTACAGTAGGAAAGCAAATGTTAGCTTGCTAGAAAAAGTGACCAGCCATCCACTGGATATCACCTTTTCAACTGAAGGGAAAATAGCTTTCCTTTTAACTAAAACTACTTCTTTTATTTGTGTTAAACATATGCATTAACTCAGTAGATTCTCTGCAGCAGGTCATAAAATATATATGAAATGAAATAAAATAAAAAAAATCCATGCACAATGCATACAGAGAATACAAAAACTTTGTGCAATTACTGCTGAGCTCTTGTATTCACTGTAATATCAACTCAGATGAAACCAAAAATCCTCACTATACTTTTTCTTCAAAAGTAAATAGGGTGTGCTTTTAGAGTTTTGGTGGTTGTTGGTCTTTTTCTCTTACTTTTCCTTTCCTCGATCCAGGAGGTTGCTTTGTTTTTCCAAAATATATTTATCATTGCACCTTACCAATAAGGCAATTAAAAGCTTAAGGCAGGAAGTTTTTTCTAGTTCTTTGGACATAGCACCAGGGGTTCAGGTGACCTGAATTATGTTCCTGAAACGACCACTCGTGCCACATCCATGGGCCACGTAACTTTTTGTCTGTTTTATCATGTAAAACTTCACAGGCTCTCACTGTCTCTCTGCTTTTTAGTGCGTGTCATGCATCGCAGTGGAGGTGGCAATCTTCTGGAAACGCAATAAAAATTGGTAAGTTCTAGTCCTCAAATGTAATTTCCATAGAAAGGTGCTAATTTTAAATGAGTCTGCAAAACTGCTTATTTTGGCTTAGGAAGTGGCAAAGACTCTATATAATCCAAGATCATGATGTTTTCCTCTACAATGTTAGATCTGCTTTAATGCAGTTATTGGCAACACAGGGAATTCAGTGTGGCATAGAATTCACTTCTTCCTTGTTCTGTAGCTGTAGACCTCTAGCTTTGTAGAAATCTTCCCCAAACTGGAGGGCGGAACCCACAGTGCTGATTGTCTTTTGCACAGTCTTGATGACTATTAGACTGCCTTCAGCTTTGGCTATCGAACTGTGCTTTTTCTGAAGCTTTGCTATCAAAAGGGTTGCAAGGATGGTAAACATCATGTGGCAAAGCTATGGGGACAGACACATATCTCCCAGACAAAGAAGCTCCATTAATACATTGATTAACAGCTAGTCATATGCTATGACCAAGGTGACAGCATTTTAGAGAAAGAGCAGTAAGATATTTCTCTTAAACCTCAAATGTTCCAGTTTAGCTTCCCGCTCCAAAGCTGTCTTCCATTAACACAACTGTTTTTACATTTACAGCCTCATCAGTACATACGATTCTGTGGAAAACAGCTGAACTTGATTAATTGCTCCTTATTGTGTGCCTATGGCTGCAGAAGCTGGCATGTCTCAACTTTCATTTCATGAGCATCAAGGGTGAAGATCCTTGATGGAAACAGATACCGTGAACAAAGGTGGTGTTAGCAAAAAAGAATCTTAATTAGCCTACTAGCCAGTCTCAACCATTGCAAATACTGAATATTAACACAACTGGATTACACATGACTCTTCCAAAACGTGTAACTGTATCAAATGTCTTAATAAATAGTTGGGAAGGAGTGATAAAGTTTGCTCAGTATTTTAGAGGTAGGCATTGAAGTCTGTCTCTCCTCTCTTCTGGGGAGAAAACTGTTTCATTCAACAGCTCATTGTGTAATAACTAATGAAGTAGAAATGGTTACTCTTGAGCAATATTTTCTTAAAGTAATCTCTTCCTTCCCTGGGCCATACCAAATTATTTTCAGTATCAGTTAAAGTATCTACAGTGATTTTATAGACTTAGAGGATCTGATGATATTAAGGAAATACCTGCTACTGAATTTTCTTAAATCTGTCTTTTTGTTGATTTACATTTGTCACGAACTATTTCAAACAGAAGCTTTTAATGATGATAATAGTGTTGGGGGCAGGGAAAAATGTTTCAAAACATTTTTGTTTGAGAATATTTGTATTGGTTTAAGTAGCTGTAGAAAGATATCTAATTTTATATAGTAAAATAGCTTTGTGCTAAATATTATGTGATGAATGTGACCTTAATAACTTCCATTCTGGATCCCAGCTTCAAAAGGCAGCAATTGCAGAAAGAGACTCTAGCCATAATCTCTGAGATCCAATGGAAATTATTTATTTATAAGGCCAGATACCCTGCCTCACCATCTGGCATTTAACTGAATACACTAGGTGTAGTCAAGACTGAACTGTGTTCAAAGGAATTTTATATAGTGAGATGACTAAAAGGGAAAATCTGCAGTACAAGGGTTGAACACAGAACCACAGGAAACTTCCTTGTTGAGAGGAAGGTAAAATAGGTAGAAAGTTGTTTATGGTTACTGCCACAAAGGGTTTTGTTTGTCATTTCTACCACTTTTCTCCTCAGAGGTCACTCAAGAAAGTTAGGCAAGAAATGCCACATCTAAAGGCCCTCAGGAGGTTTCGTTGCAGACCCCAGAACTTGCAAGTGAGAGAACCCTTTGTTTATTAGCATTTCTTCTTGACCTGTCTCAGAAAGCATGGCTGCGGGAAGAGCTGTGGTGCAATTCTCCAAATTCCCTTCATGGTGATTCTGTGTCAGTTCCTTTTCCACAGGGCCAATGTTCCTCAAAGCAGCATATACCGTCCCTGGGTTCCCTTAAAAATTAACAGTCCTGATCATTCCCTTCTCAGCCTTAGTTCATGACACTTGTTCTGCCACCTGCAGTAAAACAATTTTTTTCTTCCCTTTCTTTATGCACAGACCATACTGCGATACCCAGGGGTGTCTCTCCGTTTAGATCCCAGAGAAATAAACTGGACCAGACCAAGTATAAACAAAAGATAAAGTAAAAGAAAGAAATAACATCCGAACGGTGTGTGTTACTGTAGGTTACACAGAGAAAAGGTTTGAGGGGAAAAAAAGTTTAATTTCGTTGGAATGTAAGAGGATATCGGAGAAATTCATTCAAGTGCCAAGTAGTACAATAAATATTTTGAAAGACTAGCAGTCTGACTACACCAAAGCTAGAGGTATATTAGGTTACTTATCCTTTATTGTTTCTTCCTTCTCCAGATCAGGGTTGTTTTGTGATGGTATAGCTGTTGGACTGTGATTTATATTGAATGAAAATGATATCGTGTTGCAGGAAAAAAGTTACCATAAAATGAATTGAAAATGAATGTTATATTCATTTTAGTCATATGTTGATCAGTCATTGATTGTGACAGTTTATAGTCATCATATGATTTGGCCTTATATTAGGAGGTTTTGGCAGAAGCTAACATGCTGAGAACTCTTAGTTGAATATTAAATATTGTAAATACTAAATAATACTAAGAGATTAGTTGCTGGAGTAAGCCTATTTAAATTTAGAACATTATTTGCAAGATTTTTAGTTGTGTTTTTCACTCCACTATTGCAGTTCTTCGACTGTGACTGTCATCATGTCTTAGTGAACTCTTGTGAGTGTGAAAATAAGGAAAAAGAGGAACAGACCAGTCACATTATCATGTCATATCTATGAGGTCCAGCAAGAATATAGCATGAATCATACATATAAACAATGTAGATTTTATTATTTACAAAGCTATTTCAGCTCCACTTTACCATTGGCAGCTATAAGCTAGAGATGACTAGAGATCAACTGTCTTCTCTCTGCCCTATATTTTTCATATTGCAACCTCTGTTGATCACTCAGTTTTCTGTGTTGGAATAAGTATTTTAGAACTTTGGGAGTAGAAATATGTATAACAAAACTAAGATACACCAGTATCTCAGCAAAGTTCAGACTCCAGCAACAGAGTAAAAGACTATCATCAGAAAAAGATGACAGGTCTATCTGCATAGATCTGGAGCACTTCTGTAACAACAAGGCCAAGTGCAAGGTCCTGCTGGCATGAGCCAGGAACGTTGCGCTTGCAGCCCAGAAAGCCAACTGTGTCCTGGGCTGCATCAAAAGAGGTGTGACCAGCAGGTCGAGGGAGGTGATCCTGCCCCTCTACTCTGCTCTTGTGAGACCCCACCTGGAGTACTGCATCCAGCTCTGGGGGCCCCAGTACAAGACAGACATGGAGCTGTTGGAGCGAGTCCACAGGAGGGCCACGAAGCTGATCAGAGGGCTGGAGCACCTCTCCTATGAAGACAGGCTGAGAGAGTTCAGCCTGGAGAAGAGAAGGCTCTGGGGATACCTTATAGCAGCCTTCCAGTACTTAAAGGGGGCCTATAAGAAAGATGGGGACAAACTTTTTAGCAGGGCCTGTTGCGACCGGACAAGGGGTAATTTTTTTAAAAGTAAAAAAGAGTAGATTTAGGATAGATGTAAGGAAGAAATTCTTTACTATGAGGGTGATGAAGCACTGGAACAGGTTGCCCAGAAAGGTTGTAGATGCCCCCTCCCTGGAAACATTCAAGGTCAGGTTGGATGGGGCTTTGAGCAACCAGATCTAGTGGAAGATGTCCCTGCTCACTGCAAGGGGGTCAGACTAGATGACCTTTAAAGGTCCCTTCCAACCCAAACTATTCTATGATTCTGTGAACTGTTATTGGAACTAATTTGGGAACGTCAGCAGACATGTCTGGAATTTGAATTGGTTTGCATATGCACAGATACAAACTATGGGAAATACTGTCAGGGTAGTGAGCTGGGGTATCCATGTGTTGGCAGTGAGTGCTGGATGCCCACTAGTCACCCTGCAAGGGGGCCTTCCCTTCAAGGAAGCATCCAGTCAAGAACCCTGGTCTTGGTAACAAGAGCTCAGGTTAAGTAACCTCACTCAGTGGTTCTAGCCACAGATACAGGTTCCTTCTTTGGGGGCTGGCTTATTCTTAGGTAGCTTGTTCCATATGATAGCACTGCAGGGTTGGTAGATGACTGGTCTGGAGCTGATTTCCGGTGAGTAATCCTCTGCTTCAGGCACTAGCCACTCACCACTTTGCCTACTATGTTCCCTGTCTCTCTTTCTGAGCAGCTTCTGGAGACCAGTCATGACAGAATTTCCTCCCATCTCCTTCCCAAGTGATGTGTCCTGACCTCCATCCACAGTGCCACTGGGTGCCAAGCTCCTGAGGAAGCACCACCTGATTTGGTACAATCACAGAGTGGAGCACCAAAATACCTTGAGCCTCAAAAACAGTACAGACAGACTAGGACTCACTGGCCATGGTCTTTTCTAGCAAGTGAAATGGGCCAGAAACAATTCTCCAACCCTCAGGCTGAGTAGCACAACAGTCACTCTGTCCAAAAAGTTAAATTCTCCGTTCTTCAACACAGAGGGGCCACATCTGAGCTGCTGAGAGAGAAGTCACTGCTCCATGCTAGCACCTGAACTATACCTGAGCTCTGTCCAAGAAAGTGCTTGCTGGCCTGGGCCAAAAGGTACCAATAACTTGACAGTATGGGCAATTGCTTGCTGGGGTTGAGGTCCCTGCCCTGGCTGTGTCCAGGTTACTGTCATAGATATAACCTCCCTGCCTAGAGGTGCTCACGGGATAGGTCTGGCTTTCAAAACTCTTACAAAACTCAGATGTCTACTGTAGGACATCATGCCTCTGTACAAACCTCCGTGTAGAAATTTAGTTCGTTGCTGATACTAGAACAGAAGAATGATCTACTCAAACCTGCTCTAGAAGCTGCTGGAGCTATGCCTGGGCTCTCTACTGCTTATGACCTCCTTCCTACCTCGTATTAGTGAACGACGAGCACAATACATCGGCGTTGTGCCACACCTCACGTGCAACCCTCCCTCCTCTGCAAGTCCTCTGCACTAGACTGGCAGATGAAGCAGGCTCTATCTCTTCTGGCTTTATGCTAACGGGCAGCATTATTTCCCCTGCCAGGTAATCAAATAGTGCCTAGGGCTGGAGAATAACACAGTATCTGGCTTTTTTGCTTACCCTCAATTCTTCACAGCAAGTGTCTGTGAAATAATGGAAAGTATTATGGAGCAATTTGATTTCATGATTTGTTCATACTGATGGCAAAGTGTTCCCTAATTATATAATAAACATCTGTTCTGCTTGATTAAGTACCCTCAGAACAGAACCATTTCAGAGCGTCTTTTTTCACTTGCTTAACCAATACAAACATCTTAATTTTATTTTTTAGTGGTCCCTGCAATGTGTGCTGACCTTCATTTGACAAAACTAAAATGACAGCAAGGAAAATGAATTATTGAAATGAAAACGTGGTTTGTAAAGCCTTTAAACTGTCCATTGAGCTGAAGCACAATAGCTCAGTAAGAAGATTTAGAGGCTACCATGTACTCTTATAGAAAATTATTATGCTTTTGAAAAATTTAGGTTTGATTTGTATATTTCCCTGAGATCAGTAACCATAGCTAAAATGGTAGCAAGTTTCTAGCTCTAAACGCCCCAAAAGGAGAAGGGGGCAATTTTTTTAGTTTTGAGCTTTCTTCTTTCAAAGACTGGAGCCATGAAAGGAAGAAAAAAAAAAAAACCCAAAAACAAAACCCACAGGAACTGTTTACAACACTGAAATGCATCACACACTGTTAGATCAATGGATGGCAATGGTAGGAATCTTTTATGTGGGAGTCTGCAACAGCCCTGCTAGGACATGTTACTGATGCAGCAGGGTTGGAGTATTTATTCTTTTATGTGCTTCACCAGGAAAGTCCTAAGTGTCCTGAAAGCAAAGGGCAATCAATAACTCATCAGACGTAATGTAAAATGGAACTAATGTTCAATCAACTAGGTACCATAACCATTCCATGAAAGTACCAATTAGAAATAAAAATAGTTTAAGTAATTATGCAACCTTTTAAAAGCACTCGAGGATGAGAACTATTCTGTTTTCACAAGTGGCATATTCTAACAAGAAACTCTTGTGAATAGCTGCTGGAGATGCATGGCTTCAGATGTTAAACTGGGTTATTTCCACAAATAGTACCTCAATATAACAACTCTAGCATTTTGAGTTCCTTTAGCTACCACAGTGAAAATTTTGTCATCTTCCTTTAAATACATTTCTGGGGTTCCTGAAACTGTTTTTTCACATACCTACATGTATGAGAGACACAATTAAGATAGAAGGTATAGTAAGCTCTATTTCATAAAAACAAAAATTGTTATTTTATAACTTAAGTTCAATTTACTGTCTCCTTCACCTGTGCAATACCTATGAGAATCAATTAAAGGTTTTTAGGGACAGCTCAGGGATGTATTGGTCCTTTTTATTATTTTTTTTTTTTCATCACAGCTGAGGGCTTTTAAATTTAGATGTTCAACTCATTTTTGTGACTTTTCTTTCCCCTTTTTCTTTTAAGAAGAGATCTCCCAGAATCTCTAGAGAACAGAAGACAGAATTTAACCACTTTGTTTACTTTGTCTATTGGATAATTTGTGGCTAAATGCTATTTTAATTTATCGTGACCTCAGTATGTGGTAACATGAAGATTTTTATTGCTTCTGTGTAATAAAATAAAATTACTTTTATCAAAAAAATAGAATCTGTGGGTGAAATGCATAATTTACTGAAAGTTTATTACACCTGGTTGAAAATATTCTGTCCAAATGTGTAGTAGGGAAAAATATTTTCAAAGTCTGGAGGTTTGGGATTTTGGTTTTGTTTTTCTAATATTAACTCTCTGTGGACAGCTTTGGGTTTGAGGGGTTTTTTTTAATCAAAAAACCACAAAGATAAACCTGAATATTTTGATTTTACATTAAAATGCTTTCATTCAGTTGAGCTGCCATAAAGACCTAGGACAGCTGTGACCTGATTGCCTTGTCTCCCTCATTTCTTGTGACACAAATTACTTGCTGAACTTCCAATATTGGGAAAAAAATATCCTCCCTGCCTCAGAAGTATCAGTTACTGTCCTCTGGTGTGAGTAAAGATGCTGATCTAGTCGTGCTAGTGTACTGAGCAGATCATGTGAATTCCAGATCCCGTGATTTGAGAAATGAAGGCTATGCTGTTTAAAATGGGAAACGATATGATGAAACACAGGTCCTTTGGTAGTGTTGCAAACAGCAGGAAGAAGACTGCATCTGCTTAGGCCAGCCAAGTCCATCATGAGTGGAAGGTTTCCATTCATTAAAAATGGAAATTACAAGACAATATTTAAGTTCATGATTTACTACAGCTACACTAACATTAATTATATTTCTGTGTACAAGAATTACAGCAAATATCCTATTTACCAAATAGAGCTTCTTTAAGCATGGAGAAGACTGAGGGGACACATCTCTTCCCTGTTAGAGAGCAGCATTTGAATTTTGCAATGTTAATCCATTGTGGGCAGCGTCTTTCTCACAGAAGGGAAGAATGAGAATTAAACTCCAGATTAGCGATTCAGAGGTACCTCAAAGAGTTGTGTTGGAAAGGGGCAGAACTGGGTCCCAATCTGTAGTTATCAGAGAGGAAATGGAAGGGCAGTAATAATCACTTGTGGATTTTCTCTTTCTGACTGAACGCTTGGTACAGTGCCCATGTGGAAGCAAACCCAGAGCGGGCTGGGAGTGTGCTGCACCTTGGAACAGCCAGCTGCTCAGAGGCCGTTGCTGGGAGGTAAGTGATAACGGTCAGTATCCCCAGAGCCATTGGGGCATCAGGCTATGATCTTCAACTTGTCTGGTGAACATTTTACTAGATAATATATGTCAAGACAAACTTTGGTCCCTGTTGATACGTGTGTAGGTGCTCCATATCTCCCCTTCTAAGGTGTCTGTTTTTCCTGATGAACTGCATAAGCAGCATATATCCTATAACATTACAGTTAGATAGCTTTCTAAAAGGTCTGCTGTTTCTCAGCCAGATTATACATTTTTGTGTGTTATGCAGTAAGGAAGATAAGATATTGAATAACTGCAACTATCTTAAAAGGTACTTAAAATCTTGTATTGAAGAGGGTGGAGGATTTTTCAGAAGGGACTATCAAAATAGAAGCCTCCTTAGATGTATTTATTACTGCAGAGAAAAGGAGATGTGAAATAGCCAGGGAGTTCTGATAGCTGTGTTTTATTTTTGGAAAGAATCAGAAGTATTATTTCTACTGGTTTTTGGTGTTTTTTTTTTCCCCCAGCCTTAAAGAAAATTTGTTGCCCAGTGAACTTTCCTTTCCCAAGCTATCTTTTCTGAAACACTGTATATCCCAGAATGTAGATTTGGATTATATTTATGTAAAAGGACCAAGGTGTGATGTGTGGGCATATGGCTACTGTTCCATATATAGAATATTACCCTCAGCAGTGTTAACATTCCAGCTGCAGAGATCACTCATGCATATGCATAGTCCTCCAGGAACAGAAAAGGCAGGGTTATAGTGTGTGTCTGAAAGTCTTAATTAACAGATTTCAGCAGGGCGAATGGTAGGTAAAACTTATTACAAGCATCACTTTAGTAATATATCTGTGAAAAGGTAAGTTATGCAGGAGGTGGACTGTATAATTACAATGATCTAAAAACTTATGAAAAACGTTATCCACTATTTATTGGGTAGAGATATATGACATGTGTTTTTTGAGCTAGATGAATACAGAGCTGCACTGGACTTCAACCTGACTGGAAGCAGAATTTGGAGTTTCTTTTCTTCTTCTGAGTCACTTGAATGAATGGAGTCAACAGCAGAAAATATGAGCTTTTTTAACAGGTGAAGTGCAGGAAGGCATTTAATTTAATTAAAGCTCAGAAAATGTTAAACCTATGAAAGGAAATACTTTTTCTAGGCTCCATACAATCTGTTTTCATTGCTTCGTGAATGTATGTCAGGTATAGGTATATGACCAAGCTACTGTACCAAACTAACCCACAGACATGTTTGTCATCTGTTTTGCAATAACTGCTAACTGCACTAACTGCTCAAGTGCTTGCAGACTCCTCACTGGAAGATTGCCTTGCCAAACTTGCCAGATTCCTATGGATTTGTATCACGGAAATCGAGCATTGACAAGCCCATTCCAGCCATTATTGTGGAGGTCTGTGACACTACTCTGCTCCATTGCTTTCAATTGCCAAGTCGAAATGGTCATCCTCCCTTCCAACCAGGAGAAGAGCAGGATTAGCAGAGTCCTTATTGGTAGTTGTGATTTATTGCCAGGCAGGGCAAACCTGGATGCCGGATGGGCTATTGGAAGGACAAATAGAATTCACCTCTCAACTACCAAGGGCTGTCAGCCAAAAAGGGACAGTTGTTTTGTCCTGAAGGTCTTCATCTCACTGCTGACAAGACTAGTGCTGTAGTCTTATCTGTTTGATACCTTTTTGTGCAGATGATGTGCCCATGGTGATAGGAAGCCTGCAGCTGTGTAGGCATGCTGGATGTTTCAATGCCTGTTTCTCCCTATGGAGCTATGGAGGCCCGAATTCTCTTCTTCAACTCTTTGGTAGCTACTGATTTTTCTTTCTCTTACCTCTTTCCTTTACCCAGTGATCAAAAGTGGGATTTTGTAAGGAAGGTCCTGCAAGAACCTTTCCAAACATCTAATTCTGGAGGCAGGAGCATTTCCCTGGTATAATTCTTACTCATTGGTGACATTTATCATTTGACTCCTACTTCAGTGCTATGTGTATATAATCAAGGGCATAGGAATCTGACACGAAGGTAAGATAGTGTATGTGAGATGGACTATGCCCACAGATCACTATGGGTATATATTTATATATTCAGGGTGGTCCAAGGTGCATATGAGTGTGTTTTGTTATATGCTGGAAGGTTTTGCCACCACTTCAAGGTTTTCCACTGTAAGGTTGCGCTTGAATTTTTTCCTGCCTGCGTTCCAGCTATACCTCCCTTTGGATAGTGCAGACCTCCATGGAACTGTCCTGAAGAGCACTGGCAGGGACACTGCAATAAAATATGCTTCTGAGTACACAGCTTATGTGTCTTTTACCGGGTATTTTTGCACCCGACTGTATAATGGAATTCACCTTTTTAGTGAAGGGGTCTGAAATGTTTCTCACCTTTAAAACATTTTTCATGTTCTTTCTCTGGTATGCTATTAGAAATCTCTACTTAGTGATGTGCTGTTTGTTGTTTTGTCTTATTTTAATGAAATGGTATTCCACATGTGGTACTACACAGTTGATTGCTACATTTATCTACGCTTCAGTTTTGGAGTGGCCTGTAGATGCACCCAGGAGTTCCAAGTATCATGTATTTATGAAAGCATTAGGTCAAGACAAATTGTTTTGAAATGCTATACAAATAATGATCCCCAAAACTGTATTTCACTGGGTTTATCTGTGCATGTGACAACTGTGCTAAAATAATCTGAGTGCTCCTCCAAGTGAAGTTACTGCTTTCAACACTCCTGACAAACAAAACAATTTCTTTCTTTAGTAGCACATACTCCTGTTTTATTGTGTCTCATTCTTGGCAGCAGGAATGGGTTTTGAGGGCACGACACCTCAATGAGATGCTGTAGCACATATGACATTGTGACAAATGGCTACATTGCAGAATAGAATATGACAGAGACTGTGGCACTGTTCCATGGCCAACACTGCTTGAAAAACCAAACAAAACAACCTTTCACTGGAAACACACAGTAGTATAGTCTTTAGAGAGAGACCCAGAAATCTTCGGAGGGGGGGCTCTCAATTCTTGAAAGTCATATGAAACCCTTTGCACAGCACCCTGCTTCTTCCCACCCCAAGAGGAGATCTCATTCTCTGCATAAAACACACTTCTTTATGTTGGTACAGTTGATTTTAGGTTGCACATTATAAATGTAATGAAGAGGAGCATCACTGATGAAGTTAGAAAACAAGAGCCTATGCTGACATTTGTGGAACATCATTGCCAATAGGCATATGTAAAGATTTACTGTTTATAGCAGTGGTAAGCTATGATGCTGTGCCTCCAACTCATGGGAGCTATATATTTTGTTCTTTAATGCTCATTAGTGTTGTAGGAGGCTCAGATTTTAAAAGGGTTTGCCTAGGTAGGTTGTCAGTTGGTGATAAGCGTAATTGGTGCAGTGAATCTTTCTGACAGCTCACAATCATAATTATTTTCAGAATATCAACAGAAGAGCTGTAATGCATGGTTTATAGCATTTAGCTGGTGGTTTGTGCAATGGTGGGCTTTGTTTTGCAGCTATATCTACCACACCAAAGCAGTTTTCTATTCTCTCACCTTCTGTGGCATTCTCCATCTAAAATCTGTTCGTATTACATACTGCCAAAGCTATGGGATTCACTAAGATTGCATGGATGGAGCTAAAATCTACAATTTGGTGATAACGTTTTAAATTATGTATTTCATAGCTATAACGTCTCTCTATAGAAACCAAAAGTTTAATTACACAAAAGTAATGCTAATTGGGGAGGGAAATACTGGGGCATTAGATTAAATAAATCTAACAGGAAAAAGTTATTTGGTGTGCTGGCTACTACCAAGTGCTCATGAAGATTTCCATTCTCCCTTGGTGATCTGTGGTGGGATGCACCTTCTGCTCTCAGAGCCAGTGCTCTGCCGGGTGCTGGGGTAGCACCCAGAGGCCCACTCTGCACTCGTGGTGCTTGTCCCTTGTGCTTTTTCCCTGGGGTATGAGATCATCGTCTGTTGTCAGCCATGAGCTCTGTAAACACAGCTCTGTGCGTGAAGACCTCTTTCAATATTTGGACATTAGCGGTCTTATGGACCAACCTCACAACTCCTCAAACTCCTGCAGCACTTGGGCATGGGCAACCATCTCCTGTGTCAGGTGCTGGGACAGCTTGAGCATGCTGGCCATGCAGAAGGCCAGAGACAAGACCATCTCCTCGGGCACCTTCTTCTTGCTGAAGAGGAGGTGGTTGAGGCATTTCTCCTCCAGGCAGCAGCACAGCTGCCTCAGGCTGTCATCCAGCAGCAGCAGGAAATTCCTCCTGTGCCAGCTTGATTGGGTGCAGAGCTGCAGATATTTGAGGTGGAAGCTGTTGTGCCTGGCACACCTAGCCATGTGCCTGAAGAACTGCATCCCCTGCCACAGCACAGTTCTCTGGCCACGTCGTGCTGCTGGAAATGCCGGCCTCTACCTACTTGATGGTCTGGAAGTCATGTGAGTCATCCAGCCACAATTCAAACCTCATCTCTATGGAGAGGGTTCCCTTGGAGGCATTTTTCAACTGGAGCTTGCAGGAGCAGCTGGAGGGCAGCACTGTTAGCCAGCAGTGCTGTGACTGACGTATAACCTGCCAGGCTGCTTTCACCAACAGCACCTGAATACAGAGGGAGGTTCTATCCACATTGAGGTAGGAGCCACTGCAGAGGGTGTGTAGGAGGCTGGACTCCTGATTTCTCCTCAGGTCATCTTGGCAGTGGTGGAGGAAGCACAGCATGACCCCCACCAGCTGCTCCCTTGTGCATGTGCAGTCCAGCTGCACATAGAGGCAGGACTTCCTCGCTGGCATCTCCCCCCCACAGTGCCCAGCTCTAGGTGGAAGGTGTGCCTAGGAGAAGGACTCAGGGGCATAAGTAGTGGGGAGGACTCAGGGGCACCAACGGGTGGTAGAGGGCGTGTTCTTCCGGGCACTCCAGCCTTCACCGCCATAGCTGGCTGCAGCTGTGGTTTGAAGGTATTTCTGGGCAATTTTTGGCAGGCACAAAGAAGAAAGGGCAAAACATTGCTCAGCAGTGTGGAGTGAGGGGGAAGGTATGAGAAATAGCCCAGCAAACACCAAGGTGAGAGAAGGAGGGAGGAGGAGGAGGTGTTTCAGGCACTGGAGCAGGGATTGTCCTGTAGCCCCTGAAGACCACAATGAAGCAGGTTGTCCCCTGGCAGCCCCTGGAGAGGACCATGCTGGAGCAGATATCCACACTGCAGCCTGTGGAGAACCCCATGCTGGAGCAGGTGGATAGGCCCTGTGCTGGCACAGATCCCCTCCGTATTTGCAGTCTTGCTTTGAAGGCACTTAGTAAAGCCAAAACCCAACTCAAACTGAATCTGGCAAGGGATGCCAATAAGAAAGGCTTCTAAAAGTTCACAGTTAACAAAAGCAACAAGGAAAATATGGGCCCACTGGTGAACAAGGCATTGGACCTGGTGACACAGGACTTGGAAAAGGCTAGGGTACTGAAAGCCTTCTTTGCTTTAGTTTTTGCTAGCAAGATTGGCCTTCAGGAATCCCAGGCCTCAAAGAACAAAGAGTAAAGTCTTGATCAAGAAAGTCAGACTCTTGGTGGAAGAAGTTCATGTCAGGAAATACGTAAGCAAACTGGAAACACATAAATCCGTGGGCCGTGACGGGATGCCTCCACAAGTGCTGAGGGAGCTGTCTGAGTCATTGCAAGGCCCCTCTCAATAATCTTTGATTGATCGTGGCCACTGGGAGAAGTGGAGGAAAGCAAATGCCACTCCTATCTTCAAGAAAGGAAAGAAGGGAAAGAATCCAGGGAACTACAGGCCAGTCAGCCTCACCTCAATTCCTGGGAAGGTGTTGAAGAAACTAAAAACGAAAACCATTTTTAGGCACATGAACAAGAAGGAAGCCATCAGGAGTAGTTTGGATTCACCAAGGGGAAGCTGACAAATTTAAACTTATATGATGAAATGACTGGTTTGATAAACAAGGAGAGAGCAATGGATATTGTCTACCTAGACTTCAGTAAGGCTTTCAACACTGTCTCCCACATGATCCTCATAAAGAAGCTGATGAAGTATGGGCTGGATGAGCAGACAGTGAGGTGGACTGAAAACTATCTGAACAGCTGGCCCAGACGGTGGTGATCAGTGGCACAAAGTCTAGTTGGAGGCCAGTAACTAATGGTTACCAAAGGAGTTAGTATTGCATCCAATTTTGTTTCACATCTTCATTAATGATCCAGATGATGGGGCAGAACATATCCTCAGCAAGTTTGCTGATGACACAAAATTGGGAAGAGTGGCTGATGTGCCAGAGTGTTGTGCTGCCATCCAGAGGGATCTCAACAGGCTGGAGAAATGGGCTGATGGGAACCTGACGTGGTTTAGCCCCAGCCGGCAGCTGGGCACCACGTGCTGCTCACTCACCCCTCCCCTGGTGGGATGCAGAGGAGAATGGCAAAGCCTTGTGGGTTGGGATAAGGACAGTTTACTGGAATGGCAAGGGAGAGGGAAATGGGTGATAACAGAAAGCAATTTACCTATCTGACGACCCACCCACCAGACGCTCAGCCCATCCTGGAGCCACACCGAGCCCACCCCTCCCCAACTAGCCCCTTTTATGGTGAGCATGATGTCACATGGTATGGAATAGCCCCTGGCCAGCTTGGCTCACCTGTCCTGGCTCCTTGTGAAAATTAACTCTATCCTAGCCATGAACCAGGACAGAACCTCATGAAGTTCAACAAGAGGAAGTGCAACGTTCTGCAATGGGAGAGGAACAACCCCAGGCATTAATATATGCTGGATGCTGACTGCCTAGAAAGCAGCTTTGCAAGAAAAGGACTGGAAGGGAAGTTCTAAAGAAGATGGAGCCAGGCTTCTTCAGTGGTGCTAAAAGTGACAGGACAAGAGGTAAAGCACAAAAACTGAAACACAAGTGGTTCCCTCTGAACATTAGGAAACACTTTTTCACTGTGAGGATTAGAAAGCACTGGCACAGGTTGCCCAGAGAGGTTGTAGAGTCTCCATCCTTGGAAGTATTCAAAAGCTGTCTGGACATGGTCCTGGGTAGTCAGCTGTAGGCAGCCCTGCTTGAGTACGGGGGTTGGACAAGATGACCTCCAGAGGTCTCTTCCAACCTCAACCAGTCTGTGATTCTGTGAAGTTGCCTGTTAGAGCCTCTACAGGGAAGCGGATGAGGGAAGCAAGGTGGGAGACAACTCCTTTTGATTTACTACTTGTGGCTTATATGCACAAGGTTATCTTTCTTGAAGTAGCTCTGTGAAACTTATTTTTTTCTGTTTTGTATCTCACTGAATTAACATTTAGGCTCAGAGGTACTTGGGCTATATACACAGACACAGATGGCTCATGAAGCATAAAAAAGGCAGCTATAAAGAAGAAACTTTGTCAGTTTGTCTTCAGAAATGATTTTTTTCCTGCAATTTGTTTGCTGAAGCCTCTAAATATCTCTAGATTGTGTCTGCTGTCCCCAAAATATACTAGAAAATGACATTTTTTGTTTGGAACTTGATGCAATTTCTTGAATACTAAAAAAAAATCTGTTCATTCATTACCCCTACCAGCCCTTAAAGATACAGAAGTGATACTCAACAGAAACAGAAGTGCTTAGGGCCTTGGGTGTACTTTGCACTCCTAGTCTTGAAGTACCAGACCAAAGGAATGTATTT
The DNA here is from genome assembly GCF_011004875.1 of Balearica regulorum gibbericeps. Taxonomy (NCBI): domain Eukaryota; kingdom Metazoa; phylum Chordata; class Aves; order Gruiformes; family Gruidae; genus Balearica; species Balearica regulorum. The sequence continues at coordinate 104,441,315 of NC_046184.1, forward strand.
TTTGCCTTTTGCTCTATTTTATGTATGAATTAGATACTCCTATATATTATACATTGAATATGCAGTCTTTACTTGATAGAATACAAATGATCTTTAACAAATGCTATGAAGATAAAATCTTTCCACTGTACTTGAGTATTGGAATGTCATAACACTTCTCAAGGAATTTCTCAGCAGGTTACTTTCAGTATCAAATATCAAAAAACTTAGAAAGTGGCTGCTTCACATTCAGAAAAAAAGATACTTCTGGCTTTCTGTAAAATATAGTATGGAATGCACATTATTGCTCTTCATCAAGTTTTCCCCTCCATCTTCAAACCACCACATTCATCTGTCTTTTGCTTTTAATTTCTCAAATTTTTCTACTGTTTAAAAAATGCTCACACATGTGACATGTTGCTCTTACTGGGCTGATATTATTTCCCATCTGGAAATAACATGTAAAATTATATGAACTAGAAAAGAAAAATAGTAGTTGGTTCCTTTCATTCAACAGTGATAAAGTCCAAATCTGGTTTTGGACAAATGAAGACTCCTTGGTTGCGAAACTCCAATAAAAAAAGAGGTCACAGTTCTACGTTAGCTGAGCTCTTAGAGAATTCACCTTCTATGCTGGCCCTCTAGTTTTCATCAGTCCCAGCACCTTGTGATGTGTCCACTTGTCATGGATTCACGGACATCCTGGGAACCAGCAATGACTGCGCAACAAGCAAAATCTGTTCTTCAGGAGTTGTGACCAGTTTATGAATACAGTGACCCAGAAGAGCCTATTCAAAATGAAACTGCCGTATTTTCAAAATGACAAGAACAAAGCATGACAAAAAGAGGGTGCGTTGTCATAAAAAAAAAAAAAATCACCCTCCAACTCTCAACAGATGTACTCTAACTTAAAAGCAAAATAGGCCATAGAGCAAATACAAGGTTCTATGAAAAATCTGGATATATAATGGACACAAAATATTATATAAAGTTTGCAGATCCATCACAATAATTTCATCAATTGTAGTCTGCTGGGTTTTACATTGATTCACAGGCTTGGCATATGACAGACTTGGCATAGGACTCAATACGCATAGTATTAAAGCGATAACAGTGCACACTGCTGATTTGAAAGGTATTTCAGTAGGGATAGCAGATACCTGTGAGTAGATTCTTAGGTGGTATAATTTCTTGTGGCTCTAATGCATTTTAGCTCTGCTGATTTACATCTGCTGAGAATCTAGTCTATGGGAATTCCTCAATGCTCAGTGCTATCATTCTGACACCTGCCAAAATGTCAATGGGAGAATGGACCATAAAAATATCACTCCTTGAATGAAATGAATTTAACTTTAAGATCAGTCATTTGTGTTAGCCAGATTCTGTTCTCATCTTAATAGAACTTTTCAATTTCTGTTTCATCACTAGGATAAATGGCTGAGCATTAACTACTGCAAATGAATGCAGAACTATAAAACCTCAGTATAATCATATAATTTATTTCTTAATTTACCGTTAGTATGGAACCAGTCTTCTATTGAAGAAGACTGTGTTGGCAATTGGGTGCTATATATTTGACATGTATAAGTAAAATTTGTATTCCTGAGAATGCAGTCTTATGATGATTTTTATCATCATTTTAAAAGTACCTCACAGAGGGAAGTAATTAATTATTGTCCTTATTTTATAGCTCAAGAATGGGATGTTTAGAAAGGTGAAGTGACTTTTTCAAGAAAGTCAGTGATGGGAAATAAAATATTGTTAAAATGACAATGATATTTTTATTATAAATGTTATTTTATAAAACAACAAAATTCCATTACCTTCAGGGAGGCCAAAATTTCTTTTGGAGTCTTATATATAACCCACATGTCTAGTTGAGCACCTTATTTGCAAGGAAAGGTATTCTCAATCTTTTGTGTAGCATGGAGCACACCATTTAATAATAATCTCATAACTTCCTCGGGATTGCAACCAATGATTTCATTAAAAAACAGGGTTAGAATTTGAGTTCATCTTAGCTGCAAGAATAGAAGACTTATAGACCACATGACCTCAGGGCTCCATAATCAACCACCGCTTCATGGACAGCCATTTGAGATAAACCATGCTGAAATTTACTATTTTGCAGTAGCTTAATAACCTGTGGTTTAGGTATCCTTGAGGATTCCTAAGCAGTTCTCAACCTCTCAACCTTTGTTCTTGAACCTTTTTTATTTTTTTTTCCTGGTAAAGTGGTTGTTGACTGTGCCACATGGATCATTTCTGTTTACACTCTAACCTGTAAGCATCCACAGTCACATAAGGTTGTACAAATGTGGAGCTGTAGACAGTCCTAAACTCCAGCGACTATACCAGATGAGACCTGGAAATGGTGAGATAGTGTAGTTACCACAACTGCCAATGAATGCAAGGTACTACAGCCAAACCCTGCAAAATCTTCACAGAATGAGGAAAGATTTCATGCAGAATAATGGGGAAACTTTGGAAGCATATGTTTGAAGGACTTCCCCCAAGCATTGCAGACAGCACAAGAGGGAAGGCAAATATAACTAGTGAAAAATGGCAGATGACTTGCCTGGGAGTTACTAATGTTAGCTGCTTGATGTGGCAGTGGTTCTGAATAGTTCTTCAATCTGGTTTTACTAGTTGTAAAACAGTATTAGCTTTCCTGTTGCAGATTGATTATCTCTTATTATCTCTTACAACATGGTTTTACTTATCTGAGTAGTATCTGTCTCTCTGAACAGCTGCAATGGCTTCCATACTAGTGTCTGTTCAGGAGGATTTTATTCTGAGTATCTGAGTCTGGAATCTCACAGCTTTAGCTTTTTTCCTCAGTAGAATTGTCGATGAGAAGCCTCAATTTAAAATTAAGAAAAGGTTTACTTCTGAAACTGACTTTCTGACAAAAGTAATGATGAAACGGATACAACAAAAATGTGCCATAGCCAGCCACTTTGTTAACAAAAAGAACAGTATTATTTGTACAGTAGAATGACACAATTAGTGAAGAAAGTCATGCATCAGGCCATAACCAGTTGGTGTATATTGGTTGCACAGCAATAACCATTGATTATCTGCAACTGCTTCTCTCAAAAGATGAAATATTTGGCCACTGCAGGAAAATCTTCTAGTTCCAGGCCAGTTATTCCATGGTATGATAGATTTTTTTTTTAATTTCTTTTGGCAAGTGATGTGGGTTTTTTTGAGGAAGTTGAGAATGTACTCTTTGGGCCCACCTTCTTACCCTCCTCTTTCCCTGCTATTTCCTTTTTCCTTTTCGTTGAGGCTTCTACTGCTTCCCTTTCCTGCCGTCCATCGTGGAGTTGCCTGCCAGATTTAGCATCATGCAGCTAAAACCAAATAAATAACCCAGCAGGAACTAGCTGAGTAAACCTGGAGTAACTCTGACATTTCTGGTTCATCTTCCCTTGGCTTGTGCATTTCAGGAGTGCTGAGCTAGAACCATTAGTCTGTTTTGCACCAAACCTGAATGTGAGCTTGTTTCAGGGGTTCCATCTCGTACTTTGTTCATTTTATCCTAAACTACGTATTATATTTCTCGGGGGGGAGGGGCGGACAAAAAATACGAGAATTGGAGTAAATATTTCTGCAAGTTACAGATTAAAGTCTGTATGAGGTATGGGCATCACATCCACAGATTTATAAACCATATAGCCCTTTTGCTGATCCATACAGAATTTTACTCAGTATTGGTTACAAACTCATTTATTGTCTCTGCCTCCTGGATTCTTTTTAGAGCTACAGATAACACAAAGGTTTTTAAGATCTTCAGTCCCTGCACACCTTCAACCTTTATAAGTAAGGTGTTTCTCAGCAGGAATAAGGGAGGCACACACAGAGAATTTCATTATAAGTAAATTTTCTATGTGTATTTGTACTCAGGTCTTTAGAAAGTTATAATTTTTTTTTTTTTTTTTTTTTTTGTTAATTGAGGAAAAACTGATACCAGATCAGTTAGACACACTTCTTAAATGAGTTGCTTTTTATAGTACCGTAGTTTACATACTACTTGCACTCTGCATAGCTCATTTTTTTTCTATAAAAATACACTAAGTTGCAGACTTAGTTATCAGAAAGGCAATACAAAAAAATCTCTTTGTAATGGCAGTGGATTTTGGTATACTCCAGACATCTTATTTATTCCATTACTCTATCAAATGTATTTTCTAATAAATTGGTTCTGTATACAGTGTATCACATAAAGTATATGGGGTGTTTTCACTAAAGATGGAACAAATTTTCAGCTTGTAGTGACTTGATAGTATGTTTCTTATATTCTAATAATATGACTTTTTGTATTTAATTCACTTGTGATTGATTGATTTGTTTGAATTCATCTTTTCAGTGTCTTTTTACTACTAATGGTTGGAATTTTTCTTATTAATAAATTGTTTTCCAGTGATTTGTTGGAGTTTTTTTGGCAGGGTTGGATTTCTTGATTTTCTATGGATAGATGGGTAAATTCTCTCAACGGCTATGATGTAAATTAAAAATAATTACATTGAGGTCAGTGGATTATTACATGGAGTGAAAGGATAGATTTCACCATGCCACGCCACAGTTAAGAAAACACAATTCTCTTGTTACCAGAAGATGTGTTTCAATATCTTTTACAAGAGGGAAGCTGTTCAGACTGATTTTAATTTGATGACTATTTCCTTTGGACTTGTTTAACAGATATGTATTGATTTGCTTTTATTTTAGTTTCTTCTCTTTTAAATATATAAGCAATATAATGCAATGCTTATTTTTTCAATGATTTAGGGTAGTACAATATGTAGGTCAGAATTAAAAACCAAAATCACAAATATTTGAAAAAACTTCACAAACAATCTGATTACAGCATAGTTCCAGCCTTTTCCCATAGCAGTCCTCATCAGCAATATTCATAGAATATGTAAACACTTCACCTTAAGTAGGGAGGAAGCAATAATCCCTGGTCAATTGGTCCACAATCATCATTGCACTATAAACAGCTGGTGGTGAATAACTATCATCCTTACTGAGAATTGTAGCATGCACAGAACACAATGCTTGCCAACTGTTGTGTGTATCCCTTTGTTAAAATATAAAATAACCATTTTCAGTTATAGTGATGTATCTGTGTGTTCATAAACAATTTCTTAAATTAAAAAGGGAAGAAAAATGTAAAAATGAAATGGATTAAAGGTCAATAAATATTGTGGCAACTCAATTTTAAAGGGAGACATGAAATAGCTATTTAAGACATGGGAGGGAATAGCAAATCAGAAATAAGGCAATTATATCTATGGAAGTGGGAAAAGTTGAGAGAGTAAAAATAGCCAACGGTACCTTTACAGTTGCAAGGAAAGAAGGGGGGAAAGTGAGATAAAATACTCTCTTTAAGAATAAAAACATTAATACTTTCTATTGTGGATAATAAAGAAAACAAAATATTATTATGAAATTATTTCATTGTTAGTGTGACCAAATTATCCAACTAATTGCAAAACAGTAGGGGCCTAGTTCACCCAAGCTAAGACATCTACTGCCATTTGAGATTGTCAGGGCCCGGAGCACCCTAACAGTCTTTAATGGCTGTGACAAGCCTCACCTGAGACCACCACCCACACCCCTACCCACGGGCCCATTTCAGCTCTGGCCAGGGCCTGAGTCTTGTTCTACTCACTCTGTTCTTGTTTGCACCCCCTCTGGGCTGAGTCCTGGCTCTGACTCTGGTCTTTGACTGGTGCTCGCTGGGCTGTTGGTGGGATCTGTTGCTGCCAGCACGTGGGTCTGCCCTCCCTGCTCAGATGTTGTGCCCAACTGGGGAGGCACCACCTGTTCTGGGGTCACCCTTGGCTCTTGGCTTGCCCTCCTTTTGTGGAGCAGCCCTGATCTTGCTGTTCCCTGACAGAGATGTCCCAGTTACTGCTTGATCCATGCAGTTGTCTTGGATGTGGCATCAGACCTGATCTGTGCCCTTTCATAGTAGTAACTGGAGGTAAGATGGGATAACTAATGGTATATTGACCAGCACCGATGCTGGTGTAGAAGCAGTTGACTTCAGTTCTAGCTCTGATGTGTTTCCAGAGATGTTTGCTTTGAGATTGGTCACTGCTGTGATTGAATGCTTACTGTGTCCTTTAAGCAGAAATTTGGTCTTCATTTGATCATTTTCAATAATAGAGAATTAAGTTCATCATTTTGTGTTTATGGCTTTTTGCAGGTGACATATTTCCCGACTGATTCTTTTCTTACAATTGGATCTATGTGTTCGGTTTTGTTTAGGTTTTGGTGGTTTGGGTTTTTTTAATCGATTCAGAACTAACAGAAGAATATAGCTTTATTTCACTGTAACAGCGATGTAAGCAGATGCAAAATGTATTTAAGGATAAAAATTTGCTCCTGATATCAATTATCTACTTGGGACTTGCATCACTTTTTTTTTTTTTAAATGCTTAGTGGTCAAGATTTTAGTTTTATTTCTTTTTTGGCTTTTTTTTTAAAAATTTTTATCAGGAGACTACATCTTCAAGAGTAAAATATTAAGGCATTGATATAAGTCTGTTTCACTTTTAGATTGATTCAGAAAAAGTGTCATGAAGGTGTATTTGTGATTCACTTCTAACTTATATGCTTCACGGACGATGAATATGATAGGCAGATCTTGGACTCCTGAGTGCTACCTTTGTTTCATTTGCTGAAACAATTTCTGTAAAGTGACTAACTCAAGATGGGAAGTAGTTAAGATGATAAGCTCCCCCCCCCCCCCCCCCCCCTTGCTACAGTTCTTATCCTTTTTGATTCACTCAACTTTTTTTAGCTAAGGTATTTATAACCTTCTTGTGGTGACAAATAGGAATTTCTGAAGTAAGTATGTGTGCAGTTATATGTACTTTTTTATCCCTTTCCATGAAGTGACAAAATATCTCAGGAAGAAATCAATATTTCCCTCTTTCTATAATTACATTACATTTAATAGGTTGTTTTTCTTAGTTGTATGTGGTCCTGATGAGACTCAAGTGAAAATGTTTCTGTTTCTTTCTTTCCAGCAGTAAAACCTGCTTCAAATATGCCTTTCTAGTTTGATTTAATTTTCCTTGGGGGGGAGGGAAGCATTGGTTTTTATTACTAATGTTACTTATTTGGTGTTTACCTCTTCCCAGATTTTGTCACACCACTTTGAAGAGTTGTTTATTGGCAGGGATTCCTCAACCATTCTAGGTAACTAATTATTATGTTCATAGGTGTAAAAGACTGTCTTTCTAGCAATCTATATTCTCTTGGAGTCAAAGCTCGTTACTCCTTGACCAAAACTCCCTGAATCTAGAAGAAAACCTATTCACACTCTCTACAAAAACACTTTACTCACTAGAACAGTGCTATCAGTAATCACCTCTTCCATCCTCTGCCTATCACTGCAGTTCTCAAGAACAGTAATAGTATGGTATTTAAAAATAAAAACATTTATTTTTGCACCTTTTATAATGTATTGTCTTTTAAATTTTGTTTCTGTTGTCTTTCTCTATGCTCCCTCCCATTTGTCTACATTTTCAAAGTATGATGCCCAAAAGATAGACAAACTGAAGTGTCATGGGAAATAAGGACAGCAGAATAGCAAGCTTGTGTATCTTACACGTGAGATGAACACTTAACAGGTCACAGAATGAGAGTTGCTCACTTGTTTTCAAAATTTCCTGCCACACCAATGGCATAATCTGTACATCTGAAATGTTTGCTCTCTACTTAGAGCTAAACCTAATTATAAACTATTGATGAGGACTGAACCCAGTGTAGAGCTCTGCAGAACCCTGTTTGATGTCAAATTGAGAAGACATACCAAAGGATTGCCTGTGCACAATGTTTTGATTATTTTTTGGGGGCCTTCTCTCTCTTTTTTTTTTTTTTTTGGTAGCTGTGCACACAGCATATTATAACTTCATCTTCACCATATTTTCTGAATTTCTCTGAGAATGTCATGTAGAACAGTTTATGACTTCTTCCCCCTTATCCACTTAGCCTGTCAAAGAGGGAAATTCAATTGACTTAACATAGTTTGTTTCTTGTCACTTTGTTATTCTTTCAAGACTTTGTAAATGGATTGTTTAATTTGTTCCAGTATCTTTCTGGACACTGAAATGAGGCTGACAGGTCTATAATTTTCTTGTACTCTTTTTTTCCTCTTTTAAAAGTCAGAGACTAAGTTTTGTCTTCTACTGGCCTGTGATACATCATCTATGCTTCACTAATGACTTGGAGACTGTAATGACTTACTACTACATCAAATTCTTGAGGCAGTCCTGGTTACTTAGATGCTTCCATCTTATTCGAATATTGTTTAATATCTCCATAAATAGGTGAATGCTCACTATAAATAACCATTTAAATTCTATTTTCACTACTATGAATGACACGGATATGTTATTGAAGAAGCAGAGACTACTAAAAAGGTGTAGGGAGGAAATAATTTATAATTTAAGGAGTTACTAGCTCAATTAAATCCTAAGTCATAAAAGAGTTATAAGCTAAGGTCATATGAAAGAAGTTCTTAAAAACAAAACAAACCAACAACAAAAAACCCAAAACCCACCCCCCCCCCAAACAAACAAACAAACAAAACTATAGAAAATTAAGGCCCACCATACAAACATACAACTTTTAAAAAAGGCTCAGACCGATGACACTAAGGTGGCTTTTTGGTTTAAGTTCAGTGATAGATTTAGTTTTGCCTGCTTAATTTTCCTCTGTATAGAATCAAGAGCTGGACTCACTCAAGAAGTATGTAAGCTGTGGATTTCTAGAATTGCTTTGTACAATTCAGTCTAGGAAAACATTTAGAGAATATCGTACCTAATTAACTGAGAATTAAATAACATCTTGCAATTTGTATATAATTTCTTTACTGAATTAATTTCTGTAGGCTTTTTCCTACCTTCATAATGATTTTAAATATAAAAGGATAAGATGCTTAGTTTGAAATTCCAACTAATTAAAGGAATTCTGTATTTTATTGATTTCTTGCCAGAAGAGAACAATTTAAAAGCAAGTAAGATTACACTAGGGGAAGCAATAGCCCCTAGCATATTTGATAGTGTATTTCAGCATTTGAGTTTAAGACAGTTTTATATGATTTTACCTAATACAGTATATCTTTATGGCTTTATCTAAGGTCCAACTACTATCTAAATTTTAAACTAAAAGGAACAAAACATAGGTTGCAAACACGAAGAAAAATCTTGTACAAAGTTACAAAATAGAGTAAATAAATTAGAGATCCTACTCAAGCTGATATATATTTTAAACACGTACTCATGATGATATTCTTAAAGGTCACAGATTATTCCAAACTGCAAGTTACCTTTTAGATAAAAATGTTGATTATAATGAAAGTGATTGTAGATGTGGTTTAAATTGTTCCTTTCTTTGAGAAGTGTCTCTTGCTCTCTCCTCTTTCTTGTTAATTACTGTGTGCTAGCAGAAGAGAAGCCTCTGCTACAGCCGCATTATAGGTGACATATAGTAATACACTGACAATAGTAGTGAAACTACCTCTTTCATGTATTTACATATACTTTGAAAATATGCTTCACATGGCCAAACACAGGCTTGACTCTTCTTACAATGGAACTGTTACAGGGCAGACACAGGTCATCTGTTAACTGAACCTGTCAAGGATATTTCTGAGAGGATGCTAATTTAGGCATCTGAAAAAACATGAATACAAAAGGCAGTCCTAGACTTTGCATTTGCTCTAATCGCAGCTAGAAAGCCTATGTCCTATAGGACATAGAAGAAGAAGAAATTCTTCCCTGTGAGGGTGGTGAGGCACTGGAACAGGTTGCCCGGAGAGGTTGTGGAGGCCCCCTCCCTGGCAGTGTTCAAGGCCAGGTTGGATGGGGCTTTGGGCAACCTGGTCTAGTGGAGGGTGTCCCTGCCCATGGCAGGGGGGTTGGAACTAGGTGATCTTAAGGTCCCTTCCAACCCAAACCATGCTATGATTCTATGGTTCTATGATTCTATAAAATATGTCAAAGCTTTGGGGAAGTAAACTAAGTTTAGAACCTGGAACTTATGGATTGTATACCATATACCTATAATTAAGTGATTTTAACATTTCTATGCATTTCGTATCAGTTATTAATCATGAGCCCCATTTTCCAACCTAAAGGAAAAGTTATTCATTATCACAAATGAGGCTTCCTAAAGTTACTTCAGGTAGGGCTGAGACTAGAATGAAAGACTTATAATTTAACACAGCCTAGCTTTCATTTTTCCAGCAACGGAAGACTGACAAACATTGTCTGAGATAAATTTGTCAGTCTGCACCTGAAATTTATTGTACTAATTTGAAGCCTAGCTGTTTTGCATCAGATGCTTGATCTAATGTTGGTCAATTTCCTATTCTGAGATGGGTGTTTCATGGAATATTTGAAATTGTTCTGATGACATAACTTTTTGAAATGAAAAAGAGCTTTTCGTTCCCAGATAAATGAAATGCTCTAGAAAATTATCTGTATCATCAAAGTAATCTTCCACTACAATAAAATATGAATGAAAATAGGCGTTTTGTGCAAACCAACCATATTTAAATGTTTTTTCATATGGAATTTTGTACGTAGCTTCCAAGTGTTTCATCTCTATGCTAAGCACTGGAAATTTCAATGCATCTGTACTGATGTACTTGTATTTCATAACTCAAAATGCTTCAGGTGTACTAGCTTTCACTTTTTGTATAATCATTTAGAAGAAATACAGGAAAGAATAGATACCTTCCTTTAAAAAAAAAAAAAAAAGAAAAAAGAAAAAAAACCTTCAGGTTCCTTGTGGTATCCATATTTGAAACTATTCCTGTTTTTTGTCTGGGATAGAGTTAATTTTTGCAAGAAGCTGGGAGGGGACACGGCCAGGACAGCTGACCCAAACTAGCCAAAGGGATATTCCATACCATATGGTGTCATGCTCAGTATATAAGGGGGGAGCTGGTCAGTGAGGAGCAGTTGCTGCTTGGGGATGGGCTGAACATCAAGTCCTAGGCAGTGAGCAAATTGCATTGTGTATCACCCACTTTGTATGTTGTTTTATAAGTATTGTTGTTAATTTCCTCTTCTTTTGCTGTCCCGGGAAATGGTCCTTATCCCAACCCACGGGTTTTATCTTTGTTTTCCGATTCTCCTCCCCATCCCACCAGAGTGGGAGAGGAATGAGCAAGCGGCTGAGTGGTGCCTAGCTGCCGGGGGGGGGCTAAGCCATGACAAACTGAACAGCTGAGTTCTGCACAAAGTCAGGGCCTTCTTGCTGCACCCAGCAATCCTGGTTTCGTCCTGTACACAGAGTCACAACCCAGCTACAGAGAAGGGATGGGGTACAGGGCCTCTCACAGGCCTGATGCACCAGGCATCCCCATTTGGGAAATGAATGAAATAAATACTAGTTGCTGCTCTGCCCTAACGTATGGGTGATTCTTGGAAGGAGAATCTGAAGCATGGAGCAATGGTGCACAGCCTAGTTATACTGGAAGCCTTGAAGGAGCCATTGCATTTGAGGAGTAAGTGCTCTTGAACATACCCTGTCTGCTCTTTTGGGCCTTCTACTCAGGGCTTGAGAAGCCATTATATTAGCATGACTAAACACTCTAAGTGAATCTTCTGAGTGTCCCATGCTGGTCTGTGCTCCACACTGGTAGATGTTACAAGAGAGACGACATTCCAGCTTGCCAGGAGAAGACCTATGGGTTTGTTTGTTACACAAAATAAAAGGCGTGTGGGAGGAGGAAGGTAGCTCTCCATAGACAGAATCTGTGCAGCGTGCCATGGGAAAATCCACCCAGGCTCTGCTCAATACTGCACAAAAGTGGGGTTCCCAGCACCCAAAGGAATATAAGACGTACTCATCTATATTCCTCTTTTTATTCTACCTTATTAAAACAAGTATTTTATTACACTGTTTGTCAGGCCTTTCTTTTTGAGATCCAGAACGAACCCTGCTCCATTTCTTTATTTCTCCCCTTTCTCCCCTACCCCTGGTGCAAAACACTAGTTGGTGATTGAAATGGTGTCAAGGTGCAATAAGGCTATAGTTGGATATTAGGTTTCTAAGATGTGCCATGGAGCATTCCTGGGCGATAGTGCAGACTCTGCTTACTTGTTGGTAGGGGCTAGCGATCTTGTGTATGGATTAGTCTAGGCTGACCCTGGGAAAATGTGACCTACTGGCTTCTTTGGATTGGATAATGTCATTGACTTCTCTCTAGCTGCCCTGCCCAATCCTTCAACAAAGCAGGAGGAAACCTAATGAGTCACCGTCTGCACCTGTCTGCAAGCTATTACTGAATCTCCCGCCCGCATAAACTCTTTGAGAAATAATGTATTGATTATGGGGTTTTAGCCTAATGAAACTTTTGCTATGAATATGCGATGTAAGAGTTGATGGTCTGGGTAAGGCAAATGTATGCAAATAACTGAGGACAGTCTCAGGAACATTTTGAACATTTGTTTTTACAAACATACTGGACACGTTTGCAGGACTGAGGCTAAAATGATACTTAGCAACTTAGTTTCTGAAACAAAATGACATCATCTGGTCCACAAATAGGTACGTACGCTTACCAGTGACAACTGAATGCACCCCACTATTTTGTGGTCACAAAATGCAGTTTTGTTAGAGGGATTTAGATACTCTAACTTGTACAGAATAGCGGAGAACTGAATTCAGTTCAACGCATGAAACTTTGGTGTATACATAGCTTCCAAACTACTTTAAACTGTTATCTCATCTTGACTAAATAAACTGATCCTGTTTCTACTAAATTGAATAGCAAAGTAGTTGTAAATACATTTAGATTTCTTTTTTGTTTAATTCCTTAGAAGACAGGAAAATGTGACAGCTAAAACTAATTTAAGATGCCAAGTTTTTGTTTCTGGTTTACATTCTATTTTTTTAAATTAAGCAATCAATGAAGGATACAGCCAATATGGTGTTTCTGTAAAAACAAAAATCTCATCTGTATAATAATTAGAATATAGATAGATGTTCCAGATGGTACACATGCAAAAAGAAGGCTAGCTGTATACCAGATGGTATTATGACCATACATAAAGCAACCGGATAATCATTGTAATATTGTGACATGTCATATTATATGAATAAATACTATGTTTTCCTGAGAAAAAGGTAAAATCATCAGTAAAATAAACTACACAAGGCAGATGTGGCACTTTTCCAGGAATTACAGTCCTAGAGGAACAGCAATATTGGACTAGTAACTTAGAGGCTTTATTTCTTTAACTCATTCCCGTTATGAAAAAGAGGTAATTCTAATTTGTCTAAAATATCCTTTACATAATTAATCTTAGCATAAGCAATTTTAAAGAATTTAGAATACTCTGTATTGCTAAAATGGAACCAATTTTTTGCTCCCCCCAAGAATACTCAACTTTTATAAAATACTTCTATTCCTAGATGCAATAGACATTTAGAAAAAACTTTGTAGTGAAACATCACAATTTCTGATAAAGCATGACAATTTCTACCATAAGATACAAGATCAATATGACAAGAACTTTCTGGATGTTGTTTATATTAATAACATATTGAACAACTTAGATATATGCCAAACTGTGAAAATGGCTGCACCATAACTAGAAAAAAATATTCTTATATTGAAAGTGTAAAGAATTCCTAGAGCAAATGGAAATGCTTCTTTGATTTTGATTTTTTTTTATTTTTCTTCAAAAACACACAAATTGTTCACAAGCATCCAGTGCAGTAATATGTATATATATCATTCAAGCTTTGTGATCTACCATAGATATTTTATCTATAGTTTCTCTATACAGATATTTAAGTTTTTCAATATGGAAAATAAGATAACTTCCTAAAGGAACAAAACTAAGCAGTATTTGTTCCCTTTCTCTATACATGTATTAAAAGGAGAGAAACTTCTTCCGGGCTGACTCCTACTTAATTTAGAAAGGCATTGTGTTCTTATACAGGAAATGCATGTCCTGTATTTCTGAGAAAGTAGCCCTCTATACTTGGCACAGTAAAGTTCCAGGTTTGTACGCAGAGTCCTCACCGATGAAGTAGGATGAGAAGGTGTTGAGCTGCAGTAGCAGTTCTGGGGATACAACCCAGGCTCCTAATTTCCTTCTAAACAACAAAAGGCTTTGTCCTCTTGTCCTGTTTTTGAAAGGCAACTCCCATGGACATTTCCAAAGCCTTTCTGAAGGCCACCTTCTACCTAAGAAACTCTGCACCTCCTAGGAAATCTCTAAAGTAATATTGCATGCTGATAATGCATTACCCTAAACAATTAGCCAGGCACTTGTCCTCCTTGTGTTTGAAGTGAGCTGCTTCTGTGCTCTATTATAGCCAAAGTTCTACAACCTGCCTTTTGGGTATGATTTTGATGTCGTGCTACAATCTGGTCAAGTCTGAGGTACTTGCTTTTGAATGAGCAAATTATTTGACAACTTTTGCCACGAAATGATGAGCTTTGTCTTCTGTAATATGGAAGAGTTTCAGATCAGGCTGATGTTGCAGTCTTCTAGCAAAGGGTGCATGGAAACAGTCATTGACAAGATAACAAAAGCGGAGTGACATGCATTGTTATTAGCAAAACTGAGCTAGTACTTGTATAACTTCCTGTGCAAAAGATAGGATGACTTACAGAAGTGCAGTGATGTCAGTACATGAGATAGATATATACCAGGAACACGTTGCTGGCATAGTATGAGGACATAATTTTAACTGTAAGTTTTTTCCAGTATAAACGTAGAATCAGCCATAGCTGGACAGTTTCTCCTGAGTGTAAAGACAAATGACTTGTTTCTTATTTGAATTAAGTCATTCTGTTAATCTAGGATTTTGAGTCTAAAATGGACCTTTCCAGTATTAGCTCATAGGAACGAGATTATAAAAGTAAAAAAAAATAATGTACCAAATATGTTTTTGTTTGTTTTTGAAGGACGTGATAGCTACTGTAGGATAGCTACTGTTTTGTAGACATATCACAGTATGTAATTTGTTAATAACACTTCAAGGAAGTAGGCTATATTTGTTGCAGGGGAGCACTGGAATGAAGGCTACTTTGATCATTGAATCCTAACTATATATTCAAGGGCCATCAACAAAAAAAGTTTTTAAAATCAAATAAACAAACAAACAAAAAATGCCCCACCCCAAACGAACAAACTCCTGCACCCTCCCCAAACTCTCAAAATAGGTAGTGACAGATATTCAGGCTAGAAGGAACAGCTACATAATCCACTTTGATCTCCATGTATCACTTATAACATTGAACAGAACTTTTCCATTGATAAAAGCACTTTGGATAAAGCCAGTGCTCAAAAAGAACGTGCAGTTGTGAACTGAAGACCTCTGGAACCATAAGAATCCTTTGCTTTCTTAAGCAACTTATTGTGATAACATATTTGTCACAGGTCCAGTTTAAAAAAAAATAAAAAAGTCCAGTTTCTCAGTTGTATTGTCTGTTTTCAAGTACTTATTGTTGCTCTCTCTTTCCTCACTGTATTTGCTTTCTGTACTGTCTTCTAAGGATAACTGCGTGTGGTACACAAGTCACCTATCTTTCTTTTGATGCTGAAGAGAAGCTCAATTTCTAATATTACTCATTGTTAGGAATTGTATCCTTATCTCAAAACCTTATTTCTAGACTCCTGATCTTTGTTTGAATGATCTAGTTCACAAATTGATCCATCTTGCTTTGCATGACTCTTTGTACCCCCAGTTAGCTTCCTCTCTCTTTCTAATGACTACCAATGTTTCCAGCAATGATTCATCATCCTGACTTGATGAATAATGTGGATCTGATATTGACCTACGTGGAACACTCTTAAACTGCATATACCCCTAGCAGTAGGGAAAGGGGGTTTGTTTCATAGTGTTTTTCTCCAGCATCTAGATCCGCTGCCTTTATGGCTACATCTGCTATGCTTTTTAGCAGTCAAAACTGTTGCACGGATAGCATAAGTTCCAGTAGTAGTTACCATGTTTTTGTACTGTCAGAGCATGGTGTTAAAAGATGAGTCTCACATAAAAAGTGGAAATAGTTCAGCCTGGGTTTTAGCCTCGGCTATTTCATGCTGCTTTTCCATTCAGATATGTTATGTCCAAGGCACCTGGTATGTTCGGAAGCAGTTTTCAAAGTCTAAATTCACCAAAAGAAGCATGAATAATAGAATGTGTAATTAGCTCTATTTATTAATACTAATGTTTCACTTGCACAGAAAGATAATAACTTTTGTAATTTTCACTACAACTACTTATTACTAGTAATAACTTACATATGTTTACCAATAGGAACGATACATTCATTAAGATATCAAAATGAAACATATCTGCCTATAATCATTTTGGGGGAACCTGGGTGAGTGAGTTACCTGCAGAAATGCTTGTAATATACCTGCTGCTTCATTACCTGGTAGTTCAGAGTTGATGCAGAGTTGGCCTACAGACATGTAAGATTATATTGAACGTTGCTGATGTTTTGAATCTTTATAATCTAGAAACTAGTATCTATAGGAGAAAAGATATGATTTGTCTAGTACCAGAATGGAGCTAAAATATAATGGGAGCCTTTTAGTATATCATAGAGACAATGTTCATCAAGGTACTGAGGGAGGCTATAAGCATGGTAACAGCCAGAGAACAACAATTTCTCTTTTCCTACTGTATTAGTACCACTCTAGCACAGAGATCATTTACTTTGGACACATGTTAAAAATCTACAGAAGGAAAAAAATATATCCCTATATGAGTTATATCTCAAGGAATTACACCTCAACTTTGCTGAGTTCCATGATGTAAACATCCATATGCTGTAGCCCAACAAATATAAGATACAAGAAACATTAATTTTATGTGAATGCTTTAAGTTAGGGAAAGAATAAACAAAACCTAATGAGGGAAGACTAATGGAGAAGAGATCATGAATTTGAAAGAATAGCAATGAAAAGTGGAAAAAAATCAGCCAAATACTTCTCCATTAATATTAGATGAATAGATGTACTTGCCCATCACCTATGGATGACAGCATCTTAGTGATTTGTGTACTCAAAGGAAATGCCATGTTACTATATACTGGTACTTGCTGCTTCTGTGCTTTCAGTGATATCCACCAGAAAAAAAAAAAAACACAAAACCAAAACAAAAAAACAAACAAACAAAACCCCAAATTTTGTTTTGCGTAGGTCCACAGACAAAAAAAAACCCAAATTCCTAGCCTTCAAAACTTTAGTATCATCTTGAGATTCTGTTTCCTTGCTTTTGCCCACTTCTCTTTGATTACAAGCACTGACAATATGCTGCATTTTTATCTTGTTCCCTTTACTTCTAGGGTATAGTAAACTCTCATGAGCAAAAGTTCAGATCTTCAAAGAGAAAGAACTGTTTTTTGGTTTTGTTTGAGTCGTCGCAACAGAGGTTGATCAATGTACTTGCTATTGTATTTAATGCAGTTGTATGCGAATTCTTTGTTCTTTTTGGACTGAAATAAAAATGGAAATTTGATTAAGTTTGTCTTCCAGCTAAATGGTTTATGTGTGTACAACTTAACTCAATGCTAATATTTCACTGCGTTTCCTGGATGCAGCTGGCTGGAAAGGATTATCAATGGTATAGATCTATAAACAGGATTATAAACAGTACAGAACAGTATAAAGAAAAGATATGATTTGTCAGAAAAGGATGTGAATTAAAGATTTAATGTAAAATGAGGATAGTTAGGAAGAGGTTTCCAGAAGCAGTGGAAAATTTATCGACAGAAAAAAATATTTAAAGATTTTTTTAGAAATACATTTAATATTGAACTACCATCGAGAGAATGACTCACAAACTGAAGTCCAGTATTGTGGTTAAGTGGAAAAAAAACCCAATGTGAATATTACCCACAGTCAGTTATCTCTGGAGCCATAGGTCAGGCCATAACGAGTGTTACACAGCACAGTTTGTTTTGTTTGTTTGTTTTTTGTGGGGTTTTTGTTTTACAAAGATATTACAAGAAATATCTATCTCATATTCTGGTTGTCCTTGTGATGTCTCCAGCAATGCCATGGATGATTTATCCCACTTTAAATGAAGATATAGCGCATCAAGGATGATAACCGGGAGACACCTTTACACTACAAAGTAATTAGCACTCCCCTCCTTGGTGATCGCTCTTTTCCCTTATGAGAGCAGAGGAGTAGTTAGCTGTGCGGAGGGTAGCACAGCTGGGCTTTGCAGGCCCTGAAGGGAAAGGAGCTGACTTCCAAACTGAGCAGCTACACATCATTCTTAAGAATAATTTAGCAGTTTTCTCCTCATTTAAACTGAAAGGGCTCCAGAGTTTACTGAGACACTCAGACTGAGGACAGATGTAATTTCTATGTGTATGAATACATATCAGACAATTTAGAGCAACCTCGATTTCTAACCGAAAGTGAATTGCCAGTGCCAGTTACTTACTGTAATAAGTGAAGTGTGGTCTCAATGAGTAGTGTGATGGGAACTGAGTTATAGTACTCTATTGTAAAGGGGACAATGGAGTATGAGCCAATGGCATATTTCTTTTAACTATTTCTGTGGAAGTTTAACTTCAACATTTTTCTTTCAGTCAAATATTAGTAAATATTTGTAAAGCAAACTGTTTCAGTTCTTCCTAAATAAATCACTTGAAATAATTAAAGCAGGCATATTTCATTTAAGCTATGGAGTAGTTAAAGTCTTAAGGTCTCAAAAAAGAAAAAATAATTACTTATGTAGAATAAGCTTGGCAGTTACAAAACTCCTTGTAAATTGAGAGACTTGTTAGGGTGACTTTTTTTTTTTCCTTCTGAACAGTTTATTTCAATAAACTGGTGATTTCTTATCAAACCAAAAGGTTTTATTCCTTATTAAGATTGTGTGAATCTCAAATTGAGGTCCATGAACTATACTTGTTTTCTCAGACATAAATTGATGGCATAGGTGTTTAGGAAAAAATTCAGTTTCTAGAATGTTCTATATAATCCAGCACTGTCGTACCAGACTTGTTTGGAGTGAAACATAGGCACTCTGCTCTTGGCCAAAGCCTAAAGTTACTTTTCCTGCTTTTGTCACTGATTAATGTCTGATGGAGACAAGGGGAATGTGTATAAGAACATTCTATCAATCAAGATTTATAGGTGTATCTTACCTGTCTTCTGAACCTCCCAATCTATGGTTAACTATTAGAAAAAAAAGAGAAATTTTGATAGTTATTAAAAATTACATGGTATTAAGAAAAAAAAAAATAAAATTATTGCAATATTTACCAAACCTCATTAGCTAAGTAAAATAATGAAGATTCGTGTCAATTCGCTTTGTAGAAAGCAAGTGAGGAGATTGCTTAAATGTTTGTTAAATGTTAAATGATTGTTAAAAACCCAAGAAGTTAAAACTCGACTTATTTTTAAAAGCAGCAGTTTAACTCTTTTTAAAATTTACTACTAGAAGATAATTATTTATATAGTCCTATAATTTCATTTTAAACTCATTGACTTGCAATTATTACAAGTAGCCTAATGGGTTTTTTTCCCTCCACCCCCCCAAAAAAAAGTATCTAGACAATATAAAATAAATGAACCATATAATTACCAAAAGGTGATCATTAGAAATCCAGAATGTTTTGAGGTGTTGCGGTTTGGTTTTTGTTTTGTTTTGTGGGTTTTTTGGTTGTGGTGGGTTTGGTGGTTGGTTTTTTTTGGGGGGGTGGTGGTGGTTATCAACACTTCCACTTTGGGGTCATTTACAGACTGCTACAATACTGATTATTTTAACTTCTGAAACATCTGTGTTCCTCACTATTCTTCTAAGCACAGCATTTTGAAGTGTCTTTAAGATTGTTGAAAATAATCTAACTACAAAAAGCCCTGTTCTGAAGCATCAGATGAGTGGTTAACATTTATAAAAAAAAAAAAAAAAATTCCTTCTAGCTTTATGTAGTTCTGAATGAATTATAAACTTTTGAAATAATCTCCTCTTTCACTTAAAGATTCTGTGTAGGATACAAATAATGGGTTTTCTATCAAAAGAAAGTGAGATGAACATGAAAACTTATGTGTTCAAAGAAGAAAGTATTTTTATTCCAGAGATTGTGTACACACACTTATTAGAAAATATGGGAATAGACTGTCCTTCCTAAAATGAAATCAATGGCACATAACATTGACTTTTGTAAACAGACAAATAAGTTGTAGGCTTTAGCAGGTCTGTTAGCAAAAAGAGGTGTATTCAGGTAAATAATGATTTTTTTTTTCTTATTTTTCTTTTTCCTCATGGAGAAACGATTGTACTAGAGAGTCAAAGGTGAAAGTGGGGTGACAAAATAGAAAAAGAAGGTATAGGTCTTGACTATATAAGTACTTTAGGAGAATTGCAATGCCTTAAGGAAGTATCTTGGGGTCATCATGGTCCACCACAGTACAGCAGTTCTTGGGTGGCCATAGGAATGACTGTAAGTACAGTATATTATTGAAGCAAACATATCTGTTCTTGAAGGTATCTTCTGCATAAGCCTTAGCCTATTCTGTAAAGTTATGTTTCAGAGGTCTTTCCATACAGAACAGTACTACAACGAGAACATCTTACAAGATTTGGTAATCCTTCAATTTGTGTGCCTGCTAGAATCGAGGGCAAGCTCCTTCTTCTTTCCTTTTGAAGTTTGTTCAGATTTTTCTTTGCGAAGGAACACAGGAAATCTGTCACTTTTTTTTTTTTTTACGATATGTTTCTCTGCATAAATGATATTGGTGACTTCTGTGAGTTATTGTTACTCAGCAAGAACTGTGTATGAATGTGTACAGATTGAGGGGGCTGGGGAAAGTGATAGAATTACTTACTTTTAAGATATAGGTTAATTATTACAGATTTCTTAGTAACTGTTACACTCACAGTTATAAGCACTTGTATGTATCCTCAGGAAACATTAATTTTCCCTCTTTTGCTCAAGAATGAAAAGCTTCAAGAGCAACAGCGGTAGGCAATGAACACTTACTAATTTTAAGCATCCAATATGTGTGCTCATGCACAAGCATATATGCACAACGTGCATTTGCCAGTTGTTGCCCTACAAAATAAAATCCTATGGATTGTATCTAAAAGGCCAGGTAAAAAGTAATTTTCAGGTTCTTTAAAAAAAAAGATGCTCTTTCTCTGCATCTTTAGTTCAGTGAGAGTTCAACTGAAAGCTTCTGGAGAGGTTCTTAGATGAGTGAATCATAAAGATTCAATCTCTTTAAAGCCTCTGGAAGAATACAAAAAAGTATTGAAGCAGCATGACCCTACAAAAAGTCCACACATATGTAACAGAAACATATTGTAGTGTTATATATCACACATATGAGCTTCATTAAGCCCATAGGATTTTAAAATTTCTACAAGAAATTTCTACAAGAAATTCTACAGGAACAGAAAAAAAAGTGACCTTTTGTTTGTGGGGGATGAGAGAGGAATGGGAGGCAAGGAAAGACACTGTGTATTTTTGAGGATTTTGTGTTTTGGTGTTTTTAATTGTATGTAAACATTTCCCTGAACATCTGTAAAATCTCATAATGATTTACTGGGTTTTTCTGTATCCCAAACATTTTGGGTTACAATCTCTTTTGAGCTATCCTTACTTTGTGTGAAAGGAGAGAAAAGGAAAGGAATTTGAAAAACACTGACATAAGGAAGAAACAATAAAATATTTTTTCTAATGTTAAAAAAAAAGTTATGTTTTCTGCATACATTTCCCCTTTAATTTGTTCGTATAATATTGGGCAGCTGAAAGATTATTTTATTTTATTTTTCTCTATTAGGTGTCTTTTAACACATGGCTCACCCAGGAAAACCTCATTAAATTCCTCCTCACTGCTATTTTTTTATTTATTTATTTTTTCAAGGAACTAGTATTTGTTTAAAAAAAGTATGTGTGACCTAACTGTATTCGAACAACCAAATATAATGAACTGATTTCATTGAGAATTCTTTCTAAGGACATAGAAGCCTTTAACAAGTGCAGTCTCAGGAGCAGCAGAACAGTCACCAACATCTTTCCCTGATACTTTTGACAAAGAAAAAATATTAAGGGTTTCGGAGGGCAACAAAAAAGAATTCTGTAGAACGATTTTCTTCTTTGACAAGAATCCAGCTAGTCAGAGCAGGAAAGGAGACATTGTCTAACTAGAATGGGTCTCCAAGGCAGAGGAGTACAGCTAGCAATTCTGTTTCCTGCCATGCTCAGTGCCCTTTAGGCTAACAAACTACAGGTTTTTTGGACACTGAAGTGGTAGGCAAGTTATCAGAAAAGGTGGAGGAAGTAAATTTGCCAGTTTAATGCTGAATGAAAAACTGATTTCCAATAAGTATGTTATGACTGGTTTTTCCCGACTGTATTGCACTATAGTTAATTTAATACTGTCATATACAGTGGCAGGGCTGGAATGGAAGTGGTTCATCCCAGTTAGAGCTAACTGATGCAGACTGCTCCTTTCCAACTCCATCCTTTCTGCTGGGAGCTGCACTACCACTGCTTCCTGTGAGGAAGATCTTCCTCCCACTGCTGTCTCAGGTCCAGAGAAGGTGGTCCCATTTCCATGGAGAAGAGCAGCAATACCTCTTGTACTAAATCTATGGCTGCCTCTTAAGCCAATTATTTAATACTCTTTTAGCAGCTCACCTGTGCATAATAGTAACTAGATTTTATGATGAAATATGTATGAAGTCTGAAAAACAGACTGCTATGTGTAGTCACATTTTCTTGATCATTGTTTTGATGGCTGTCTCTTAGTATTCAAAATCTGGTTTTATTTACACTGCTGTGAATTCAGAGTGACTTTTTTGAGATGCATCAGGTATGTACTGCTGAAACCCATGGCATGATTTATCTGAAAGGTTGAAATGACAACAAAAAGCTGTATATATTTGGTTAGTTTGACTATTGCATACCTTGTTATTAGCTGATTCTTTCTCTTCTTTGGAGTGCATGTAGTGCATAATGAGGTGCAGAGGGAAGATATGGCAACTATTCTCAAGGGATTTACGTAAATAAGAAGTATTGGCACTTTTCTTGGCAATATTAAGTTTCTGAGCAAAATGTTAAATTAAAAAAAAAAAATTCAAGGAAATGGTGCATTAAATGTGCATGAATCAGGTCCTAACTCTGTAATCTAACTCTTGGGGAACAATTAAGGCATTACAAAGTCTCAAGGCATTTATCTGTCACTTTTAGTGGGACAAGGGGAATTAAAAAAAAAAAAAAAAACCCTAATGGAAATCTTAATTATACATACCTAATTATGAAAATTTCACAGAATAGAAGTGCAGAAAAGGAAAGCTTCCTAATGCTAATAATGCTGCTTATAAAATACCATAAACAAGGCTGAGAGCTTGGGAGGAACCCTGATGGAATCCTTCTCTAATCTTCTATAGGAAAAAAAGCATAATAGTAAGGAAAATTAAAACAAACCATCACGGTTCTGCAAGCAGAATTTTAGTAAAAGGTAATGTCTTTACTTATAATGGAATCAAATGCAATATACTTCTCTTTAATTGCAGACATTTAGAAGTGTTTGTATATGAAGTACTCATATTTGCAAGGAACAAAGAAGTAGCAAATTACAATATTTCCATACTGCCTAGTGAAAGATCCTGCCTCAGCTGTAACCATAGCCTTAAGAATTCAGAAAGGTTTTGATTTTAACTTGTCTATATAATCTAAAAGGTCTTGGGGTTTGAAACTGTGGTATCCTGAGCAGGAATATGTATCTCAGGGTGTAGGAATACTGAAAAAGAGGGAGAGTACTGAGAATACTGACTAGTGGATATGAAATGAATTAAGCCATGAGGCATTAAGCGAGCAGAGTGTGGTGGGGGAAAAAATAATTAAAAAAATATTTTAAAGTGAAAAAGTGCCTTGCCTCTGTGATCCTAGACCCATCAAGGACAGTATTGAAGGGGATGCCCATGGAGGAGCTGTACCGGGGACTGGTGAGGGTGTTGAGGTACCGGCACAGGAGGGCAGCTTGGAGGAGAGGGGCTGGGTGGAAGGGCAGGTGGTGAATGATGGACTATCTGGGGCAGGGGCAGCCTTTGGATGTGGTTTGGCAGAAGACACGTGTCTGGCTTTTGACTTGTTTTTCTGGGGAACACAGATTGATATAAGAGGTCACCTGTGTTAAGGCTACAAAGCATGGTTTTGAACAGCCAACAGCTGAGAAGAATAAGGTGAAATACTGGTCTTAGTATAATGTTTCCATTTTTAGTATAATAAAAGCTAGCTAAAAAAATATTTATGTATTAAAATGGTATTTGGCTTGGCAGTCCTCTGTTCATGCATATAATATAGTTTCACTTCTGCTTCATTCCTTCATGAACGACCAGAAATCCTGGCAGGAATTAAGTGTGTGGGATGCGCTTTGTGTTGGTTTCAGGGTTTGGACTACAGAAGAAACATGTCACCAGAACCTAGCCTCCATTTATTCCACTCAGTGATGGATACTTAAATGAAGCATTTGCGTTAAGCGCCTAACTCCCCCCTCCCTAATTAAAGGAGAGCACATGCCTTCCGCAAGTCCCGCTTAGATATTGGGGTGTCTCCACTGGCTGTGGGCAGAGCTTAAAACAACATAGCTGCCCTGCTGCATAGATTCAGGTTGGACATCTTACAAGCAAGCCAGCTCCAATGGATTTGTGGAAATGTATGTCAGAAAAGAGCATTGAGAGACAATCCTTCCCCCCAGCTATGTTTGGCTGGGGCTGGGTATGCTCACTGCTCTGTGGAGCCGGCAGCCCTGGGGCCGCGAGCACCGCTGGCCCTGGGCAGGGGTACACGTTGCCAATGGTCAATGGGTGGCTGGGAGCAGCGAGGAGGGAGCAGGCCGGGGTGAGAAAGTCAAGAGGAGCCCCTGGCACATCAGGGACGCACGGGTGGAAGCAGCTCCCTCCCAGTCTAGGCCCCACCGTGGGCAGCCCCTCATGGCTGCCCCTTCCTCACGGAGGCCGAGGGCAGTGGGACCCAGAGATGCATGGGAATGTAAACACGACAGCGAGAAAAGGGGCGCTACTGGGGAAGGCCTTTTCCATTTTCAAATGGCCTTTTGCCTTCCCCCCCCCCCCCCCCAACAGTTTTAAATGTTGAGGTTTTCTCTCCTGGGCCTCTCAGGCAAGGAGGCTGCCAAGGCGCTGGTTGGAAGATCAGTAAGCCCTGGTCCCATAGGCTCGGCCTGGGTTGCGGATGTGCCCCTGGCCCAGGAATGGGCTGGGGTTTTGGGGTGACCAAGCAGCAGCCAGCAGGGAAAGAGGTCTGACCCCAGAAAGTCACGCTTGTTTAAGGACCTTGTGGTTGGTAAACAAAATCACTGATTAGTTTGGCCTTTTTTTTTTTTTTTTTTTTTTTGCCTGGCTCAGCAGGATGCTGCGTAAGGTGGGGGTTTTTAGGTCACACATTGAATTTGGAGGAAGATTCAGCAGCTCGTACTTTTTTTTCATTTTGGGGGTTGGGGGGGTTGGCGGTGCAATGATTTACTACTCCTTTAGGCATGCAGACTGTGGGAGCATATGGTTCTGAATGTCTTAAAGTTAATTCACTGTGTCACCTAACCTCCATTGCTCCTATTGGGAAAAGCTATCAAGCCCTTACCTGGCAGAATTTAAATGTGAAACACGTAAAAGACATTTCAGAAAACACATAAAATACTTTTCTAGATGAACTTTAAGTCTAGTAAGATCTATTTAATAGTGTGTGTAACCAAGAACGAAAGACCTTCTGATAAAGAACTGGTTTAAGAAACAAAATTAATACTTTTCCTAAAAGAATTGGATAAACAGTTATCCTTACTGAGGTGGTCTGTGGTATGAAACCTTTATCACATCAAATAATAATGAAGGGTGACATTTAAATCCTCAGCCATTCTAAATGGTGACTCTGAAAATGAAGCATTACTGATGTCTTTGACAAGGAAAATATATAAGGTAAAAAAAGATGTAACACGGAGATAAGCTATTTATTTTTACTGACCTCAGTCGATCTTGTACTTGTTTTTTAAATATTTTACCAGTCAACATGCTACAGAATATGCCATTCATTAGATCTGTCAGAAGCAGCAGCTTGGGTAAATAGATGGGAAGGATTAGCAGAACTCTATGAAAGGTAGAAATGGTGATAATGCTGCAGAAAAATGATACACTGGTATCTAAAAACTGCCTTTTGCCAGTGTGCCAGAGATATAATAGACTCCAATGGATATGACAAGTATGCTATGAAGTAAAAAAAAAAAAAGGAGTTGTAGAGCCTTTTTAACATGTTTCATACTTGAAATAGGAATTTGGTTGGGGTTTGGGTTGTTTTTGTTTTTTGTAAGGTGATATATATGTGGTAACAATATATGCAAGATAAAATTCTTTTTTTACTTTTTTTTTTAAGGAAGATGCTTGTACAAAAATGTGCTGATGCAGAGGTGTTAGATGAGAAGGATCTTGTGTCAGGTTGATATTGCTTACCGTAAAATAGCTACATTTGATCCATCTTTACAAGAAATACTGAAGGATTCTAAGTTCTCTGTGCAACTAGTACTGAACAGTGCTTGTGCTTGTTTAGAGATATGGTGACAATGCAAATAATTATCACAGTAATGACAGAATCCCTGTTTTTTTTACTAATTAACAAAATGAGGTTTATTTTATTTTACCCAAAAGATTATACAGTCTCTCTAGAAATATTCATTCATAGAAAAACAAACTGTTCTTAGGCCAAATCCTAGTTATTTTATTCACAGAAATAGGATCTTAGTATTTGATCTGTTTCTTAATTAAGCAACACACTGAAGTATGTGCTTAAGTGATCCTTATTTATTAGCATAACTACGATATTTTGTATTTTTATGAAGGTTAAGGCATGTTTAGGAGCTCTGAGAAACAGGAGTGTTGTTGATGGCTCAGCACTGCTACTTCAAACAGTACCTTATTCTAGATACTGTCAGGGAACTGAAAGTTCTCTGTGATGGTTGTAATAAATTCTATGTAGTGATACAAAGAGCACTGAAGGGAAAAAAGGTGTAAGATTTCATCCTGATGGCAGCTAGTGGCCACGTTAGGCCTTATGTTATGGAGGTGAGAGGCCTAGGTCTGCAAACCTTTCTTCAGGAAATGAGACTGTGGATTGAGTTAGGCTGACATGATGGGATATAGAATTTCTCTATTATACAGTGTAAATTCTACTGTTTTAAATATGGATCATGGAATGGTTTAGGTTGGAAGGGACTTTAAAGATGATCTAGCCCAACCCCCCTGCCATGGGCTGGGATACCTTCCAGGTTGCTCAAAGCCCCATCCAACCTGGCCTTGAACACTTCCAGGGATGAGGCATCCACAAATTCTTTGGGCAACCTGTTCCTGTGTCTCACCACCCTTACAGTAAAGAATTTCTTCCTAATATCTAATCTAAATCTACCCTTTTTCAATTTAAAACCATTACCTTTCATCCTATCACTACACATATATGTTGGTATGCCAGTTATTTTTTATATTTTGCTTCATTAATGCTTTAAATTTTGTCTAGTTCATGATATCCTAGTCAGGATATTAAATACTACTCATTTATTTCAGTACTCTTTTTCTGTTGGAAATCAATTTTATATTTTTTTTACTAAATATATATTTTGGAATGGAAATACCTAGATCTATTTATGTGGCAAAGAAAGGAAAAAAATAATTGTGTAAAATGAGAAATGATTGCTTGTTGTAGAGTTGCATAGGTTTCAGGCCTCAATAATATAAGAATTCCTGAATTTTCATGTTTTTCTTGCACAGATAGATAGTTGTAAAATCTCTTATGACATCAGCAATAATAAAACATAGAGCAAGGGAAATATGTCAATTAAAGTAAATTAAGACGTGACTCCCTTGGAAATCAGAATACATTCTTGGAGAAATGAAGAGACTGTGCTCTGCAATCAATATCATAGGATTATAAATATCTTCTGAAATAAACATGGATATATGAAGATGTTTTAAAGCCGTTTAGTGTTTTCCAATGGTTTATTTTCTAACCTGTCTGCTTTTGAAGGTCCAACATTATTAGTTTATTCAATTTACCATGTTTTATATGCAACTGAAGAATATGCTAGACAAATTCTTTATTGTGAACATACATGGCCCGTTCTGGTGAGGAAAGCTCAGCAGCATCATTTAAGTACACTTAAATCGAATCCTTCATATAGTACATCTGTTCCCATCTCTTGGTGCTCATGGAAAAAAGGTAATATCAGCAGGTTCCTGGATAGCAGAAACACGTTAAATTCAATTAAATGTTTGGTCTAGTTAAAAATGAGCAGTAGGGAAGAAACCTGGTAGTAGGGGCTGAAATTCTAAATCCCCAAGTTGAGGTCCTCCATATCAGAAGTGATGTTTCAAAAAGTGGAAACTGTGCTACATTCAGCAGCATCTAACCAACAGAGTCCTATATTATCTGCTGCAAACTGACAAAAAACTCTGAGGCAGGAAGGTGCATGGCTATGCACCTTTTGCTGAGGAATATAGAGGTAAAGCTGGTTGCTCTGGGTCCTTACTAGAGGGTCCCTCACTGCTGCAGTAATTCTGAAGTAAAATCCAGCTCATATCTTCCTTCATTGCCTCCCGTTTAGGTACATATATAGAAACCTGATCTTCAATATCTGATAGAGCACTTCTTTAGAGTAGGTCAGTGGCTTTTTACTCATATTTATTTACATATATTGTATTTATCTACCATTGTTAATATTTACAGTGAATGCATATCAGGACCTGGAAAGATATTAACTAAAATCACCTTTCTTACCATGCTGGAGTATAAAATTTCCATGGTCATTCAAATAGGAAATGTGCAAGCTGACAAACTGTGTTCAATATTAGCATAACTTTTTTTAAATTCTTTTGTTTCATCACAGATGTGAATATGATGGTCCCAATCTAGTTCTTATTTGGATATAGGCTAGTCTATGCTGTAACTCATTATTCTTGCCTAATACAATCCTACCAGTGGAGAAAATCTCTAAGTTGGAAACAGTATAATACATTGAAGAGGTGAGTAGAAAAGTTTATATAGAACACCAGTTTACCTTTAAAGAACATCTCCTTCATAAGTACTTGCAATGTATCACATTTTTTAAAAAAGAAGAAAATTTCTTTTCTTATTTCTTTCCTATTTTTTAACTTTCTTTATTATGATTACTGCTATCTCACTGTTCTATAACATTGACTGTTCCACTTGACTGGTTCTTTTGTTGTGCTTGTATTAACTGTGTATTTATTTTTACTTTTTTTTAATCTTGAAAGAAACTAGTATTGTCCTGCCCTCAATCAGCTAATCAGTACTCCTGCATTCAAAGCGATTCTATTTAGATCTTTTTTGCCTGCAATATTTTGTATTAATGTCAAAAGTAGTTGTTGGGGGAAAGGATGTTTCTTTATCAGTCCTTTTTAAAAAAAACCATACATTATCAGTAAAAAACCCCAAAAAACCTGGAAGACAGTTCTTACAAGACATCCTTTATACCGCAAGACTTCTGACGCATCATTTAGTCTCTTCTCAATCTATGCACATGAAATGGTCCTTTTTGTTTTGTTTAAACCAACTCATATTTGCATTCAGCAATGGTATATGAAAAGGGCCTCAGAAATTTCAGACCATTTTTAACTGAGTACCAGAGGGTGGAGTAGAAGAAAAAAAATTACATTTTGGAACTTTCCTGAAACAACACTCAAAAGTTTAACTCAGTTCTGTACTCTTTAGTATACTAATACACCCTATGTGTTCATGTATATCAATGTAAAGTATGTTAAAAAAAAAAAAGTCACTGCTACTAGATTTGAGGCTGGAGAATTATGTTTTACAAATATTTTGCACCTTATTATGCAGAGGCATAAATTACTATAAAAATGCAAGGACATGGAAAATTAGACCCAACAGGTATAGTTTTTCCGATCTAATTCTTGCTCCATGCCTCTAAGGTTGATCAGGAATTTTTATAAAGGGCAATTCTGTAAGATTAAGTCACCAGAATGATCTTGTAAGTGGATATCTGTCAGGCACATCAACAACTTTTTTTTTTTAACTGGATGTTTTTGAAGCATTATCATTTCTATGCTGTAGTTACAGAATTGTTTTCTGCCAATCTCAAATCAGGACAGCCTTATTATGTTGAAGTCATATCAGTGACAGTCCACCAGAAAGATTCTATGACTTGAGAATTTTGCCTAGCTTAAGGGTTGCGCCCTTGTGGCCAGGAAGGCCAATGGTATCCTCCTGGGGTGCATTAAGAAGAGTGTGGCCAGCAGGTCGAGGGAGGTTATCCTCCCCCTCTACTCTGCCCTGGTGAGGCCACATCTGGAATATTGTGTCCAGTTCTGGGCTCCCCAGTTCAAGACAGACAAGGAACTACTGGAGAGAGTCCAGCGGAGCGCTACAAAGGTGATGAGGGGACTGGGGCATCTCTCTTAGGAGGAAAGGCTGAGAGAGCTGGGTCTGTTTAGCCTGGAGAAGAGAAGACTGAGAAGGGATCTCATCAGTACTTATAAATATCTAAAAGCCAGTGTCAAGAGGAAGGGGTCAGACTCTTTTCAGTGGTGCCCAGTGACAGGACAAGGGGCAACGGGCACAAACTGGAACACAGAAGTTCCATCTGAATGTGACAAAAAAATGTTTCACTTTGAGGGTGACAGAGCACTGGAACAGGCTGCCCAGAAAGTTTGTGGAGTCTCCTTCTCTGGAGATGTTCTGTGGAAGCAAAGCAAAATGATGAGATCTATTCTCTGCTTCCCATCAGCAGGTAATGTCCAGCCACTGGTAAGCAGGGCCTCAGTACGTGTAGTGGTTGCTTTGGAAACCTTAATAATGAAAGGTGGGGAGGGGACACGACTTTCCTAGCTTTTATTACTGAGCATGGTGGTGTATCTTATGGAATATCCATGCAGTCAATTGAAATCAGCTGTCCCAACTGTGTACCTTCCCAACCTTTTGCCCGCTCTCAGCCTACATAGTCTTTGAGGGTGGGATGTGGAACTGGGGGGAAGGTGGGGTGGAAAGGAGTTGGAGAGAAAACCCTGTTGCTGTGTGAGCACTGCTCAGCAATAGCAAAAACTTGGGCATATTATCAACACCATTCTAGCCAGAAATGCAAAACACAGCACTATATGGGCTGCTATGAGGAAAGTTAACTCCATCCCAGCCAGACTCAGTACAGCCGTCCTCCAAAATTACTCTAATTTCTTTGCCAAGTACAGCAATGTAATAAAGATGTTTTATTATTTGCATTTATTGTTAGTGTCTTCGAAAGGCCATTAAAAATAACAGTCCAAATGTTTCTGTGGTTTGTTGGATCTATATCTGTCAGTATTAAAGTGAGTCATACCATCACAGTCATGATAGGTTATTGGCATTTTACTCTAAACCAAAAAGCATGGCTTATTTGAACTACTTTGTTTTCTCTACGTTGGTAGCTTCTCCATCCTACGATGTATTATGAATGTTTATATAAGAAAACTTCCACAAGGCAGAACTCCAGCCTTTATCAAGCACTATGTTTCATTACAAAATTGGTTTTGCTTTGAACTCTAGAAAAATATGTCCAAAGTATTATACTGTGTAAACATGTTCTTGGTAATTACATATCACATTGATGTTGGTGAGTCAAATATCAAACCATTTCCTGAAGATATTCATTTGGACCTATGTTGGGTTTGCGTGGCAAGGTTTTGGTAGCGGGGGGGCTACAGGGGTGGCTTCTGTGAGAAGCTGCCAGAAGCTTCCCCTGTGTCTGACAGAGCCAATGCCAGCCGGCTCCAAGACGGACCCGCCGCTGGCCAAGGCCAAGCCCATCAGCGCCTCTGTGATAACATATTTAAGAAAGAGAAAAACAGCTAGAGAGAGAGCTTTTGCAGCCAGAGAGAGGAGTGAGAAGATGTAAGAAACTCTGCAGACACCAAGGTCAGTGCAGGAGGAGGGGCAGGAGGTGCTCCAGGCGCCGGAGCAAGATCCCCCTGCAGCCTGTGGTGAAGACCATGGTGAGGCAGGCTGTCCCCCTGCAGCCCATGGAGGAAGGATGAGGGGGTGTAGAGATTCCACCTGCAGCCCGTGGAGGACCCCATTCTGGAGCAGGTGGAGGCACCTGAAGGAGGCTGTGGCCCCGTGGGAAGCCCACGCTGGAGCAAGCTCCTGGCAGGACCTGTGGACCCGTGGAGAGAGGAGCCCACGCCAGAGCAGGTTTGCTGGCAGGACTTGTGACCCCGTGGGGGACCCACGCTGGAGGAGTTTCTGAAGGACTGTAGCCTGTGGGAGAGACTCACGTTGGAGAAAGTCGTGAAGGACTGTCTCCTGTGAGAGGGACCCCATGCTGGAGCAGGGGAACGATGAGAGGAGTCCTCCCCCTGAGGATGAAGAAGCGGCAGAAACAACGTGTGATGAACTGACCATAACCCCCATTCCCCGTCCCCCTGTGCCGCTGGGGGGGGCGGAGGTTGAAGCCGGGAGTGAAGTGGAGCCCGGGAAGATGGGAGGGGTGGGGGGAGGTGTTTTAAGAGTTGATTTTATTTCTCATTCCTCTATTTTGTTTTGCTTAGTAATAAATAAGATGAATTTCCTCTCTCAGTTCAGTCAGTTGTGCTCGTGACGATAATTAGTGAGTGATCTCTCCCTGTCCTTATCTCGACCCACAAGCTTTTCGTTGTACCTTTTCTCCCCTGTCTGGTGAAGGAGGGCAGTGATAGAACGACTCTGGTGGGCACCTGGCCCCCAGCCAGGATCAACCTACCACAGGACCACGTGTATCTGAAACCACTTAGGCAATTCCACTGTTTAATAATGTCTGTGGTTTTACTTCATCATTGAAATTAAAGACAATAATACATTGTTTTCATGGGATGTCGGCTGTATTTTGGTATGTGGTTGCATTGCCTCTTGGAGAGAAAGGGCAGCTGATACCTACTTTAAAGCTTCTGATACTACCAGGATAAGTTAAGCGCTGTCACTGCCTGGTTTAGCAGCTGTCCAGTTTGTCATCATTCATGTTTTTACTTACGTAGCTATTGCCTTCTGCATCTGTAGCCTAAAAACCACAGTACTGATATGGATGGTACAGCATGGATAGTAACTCAGGCTTCTGGACTGAATCTTGTTAGGCTTTGTCTAGACTTGTCTTGATCTACCTAAAGCTCTCTTTATTTTTGTGTAGACAGTAGTAACAAGTAAGTTGTTTTCCTGCACAGAACAAACATTTATGATCTTTATATAATGTTATCATATCATGACTCTGGGCATGATATAACAGAGGGGACCTAATGCAGTACAGATGAATGTGGGCATAACATGGTAAGAGAAGTGGCACATGATGACACTGGAGACCCCAGGACTTTAAACAACTCACCAGTGATCACTTACTGATAATTAAAGAAAAGCAGACATGAGAGCTGGATAAAACAGTTTTTAGGGTATCAAAGATCAAGTATTCACTATATGTAAGATACTCCATATATAGCACATTTAGGTGTAAAATGGAGTTGCAGAACAATGAAAAAACCTCAATTGTAAAAAGTGATAAGATATAAATACCCCCAAATGGACCCTAGGAAGAGGAAGTAGAAATCATCCTCCTGCCACCAAAGAGGACAAAGAAACCCCACCCTGTCCACATCCTGTCTCTCCCTCTGAAGGACTTGGGATGCTGACCGGTTGCTCATCATTATATAAGATGTTCAATACATGTCGTACCAAATAAAAAAATAGCTCAAAATATTATTTATATGTAATGGCATGGTCAAGAAGGAAGTGAAATAATATTTCTCTGGCGTTTCAATAGCATCTGCAGCATTGACTTCCAAAAAAAAATTTAAGTATATGAATTTGAGGTAATATTAGTTGGTGGCAAGTGTCTTACCATGCAAACAAAATAAAAAACCCCAGTGTTCATAACTAAAATCTGTGAATCTTCTTCTGTAGAATACTTAAGTATGTGTACTCCCTTCATGTACTCAAAGGTTTTTCTGGGAACTTATTGTACCAGAGCTACATCTTGAGGGATGTAGGGACACAGCGAGAAATGGCATTTAATGAATTAGTGGGTACAGGAAGCAGAATATAGCTGTATTACACAGGGCTAACCTGGCTTAACATATCCTTCTCATTAATTTCCTGGAAACTGCAGAGATATCTATGGTAGGCAATAATAAATTGAACTCCAGACCTAGCTTCCTTTTACTGTAGGGGGTAAAGATACCTCTCAAACTTTGAAGCACAGTTTTGGAGGGATTACAGCAAAGGAAGGGAAGTAATACACTGACTGAAAATATTACTATTTAAGCCTACATAGACAAACAGTTGCCGTTCTGTGGCAAAAACTACTCGCTAAAGCTTTAGTGAGTAGCCTAATTAGAAAGGTAACTCAGCCTTCAGTGAAATCCACTGAATTCTCAAGGCTTATTCTGTCAAGAACTGGAATAATATGGATCAATCTTTATGATTCCAGAAAATCAAATCCTGAGCCTGATCCTTCTGATATGTCCAGACTGAATTTAGCCCTCAGGTTTTTTAGATTGTTAAATTGTGCAGTGAAAAATATACATGATACAACTGGCGCTGATATTGACCTATGTGATATTTTAGCATGACAACACTTTTCATATATTTATATATGAAAACACATGTGTATACCTATGGAATTTTTTTTTTTTTAATGGTATAAATCTGTTGAATGATATAACAATGACAAGCATAATTAAAACCACTGCTCTAACTTACTGGTGAGTCAGTCTGGTTTCATCATTAACTACAATGCCTATAATATATGCATTATATTGTAGGTCTACTTTATTTAGCTGTGTTTCTTTTTTGTCCTGAATTATCACTGAATCAGGTTGTTTTCTATTTAACACCTCTAATATAAAGATGGCATTCTACCAAGTTCAACATCCCTGTGTAGAAGGAAAGCTAGTTAAAGAAGACTCTACTGAATTATGGTCTGTGCAGCTAAGACAGTTTAGGATAGCATGAATTTGATTTGCATAGGTATGCCAATGGCAAAACAGATTTTATATTGAAGGCTATTGCATAGATAAAATAATTTTTCAAAGAATGTCTTTTAATCCTATTTTGAATGTCTTTCCATAATTTTAAAACTTCCTACCAACAAAACGTTTTTTTTTTCCTTAGAAATATTACAAAAGAAACGTTGGAGTCCTAGGCTTGTCTTCGTGGGCCAATTATATCTCTTTGGTCGTGTAACTTCAGAGTTGCTGAGAAGCTTCTATTGCTCTGGAGAGCAAGGAGGATACTCAGTGTCTGTGTAATGGTCTAATGGAGATTGTCATTTTACTCCTGACTATTTAAGGAGTCTTGTTGACTAACAGGCCACATGCGTAGCTGTTGCACGCAAACTGTTGGCTTTCTGCTGTGCAGTTGGCAGACTCTTGGGAGGCACTGCAGAATTCATAGCACTATATCCTAGACAATTATTATATGGCATGCTGCTACAAGCTCTTCTGATATACCACAAGGTAATTTGTGTTAATGAATGTCAGAACTGTAGATGCTCTGCTGCTGAGCGTTTTAGACCACACGTAGAGAATTCCAACAATTGGCATGCATTTGTATCCCTTGTCAACCAATGGTGTTATATTCTAACCTATATCTAATCCTTTTTTTTTTTTTTTTTTTTTTTAATTCCTGCATAGATGTGAACCACAGGCTGCATTTAATCAGAAATATAGCTAACAGGGAGACCATCAAATTCTAGTCTATATACCATTCCATAATATGTTTGACTTAATTAATTTGCTAAGAATACTAATTTGATAATTCCTGGGATAAAGTAAGTGTCCTTTGCCCCTCTGGCAAGGGCAGACTAGGAGAAATTTGAACAACGTCTTGTAATGACAATCCTAACTATATTAGTAAATAACAGAAATAATTTATATTGTTCGGACACCTTGTCTACAAGGTAATTGCAAATCAGTAACTGCATTTTTCTAATACTTCTCTAGTGTGCCACTGAAGGTTTGTCAACCTTGCTCTGTATAAAGAAATCCTTCAATACAGAGGAATTTGTTATCTATTGAGTTTGTAAAGGTGTTTTCCCTTATAGGTTTTAATCAAAATCTAATTCATTCCTCTATGTCAATAGCTTTCGCTTTGCAATATTCAAGGGTTCATGGTACATAAAAAGCAATTTTAAAAAAATAAGCCTGTGTGCATGAGGCTTGGATTTGCAATACAGTGTATGTATCATCACTGACTATTTTAATTTGCAGACTTAAAAAAAAAAAAAAAAAGGTAAAAAAACTAGCTTGCTGTGTAGGTGTGAAGATATGAGCTCTCCCACTGTCCAAAAGTTTCAATAATGGAGGACATACTGAAGTATGTAGTTAGTTAAAAGTTTTACATTATGTAGAGGCTACCAATTAGCAACTTGAGATATGTAATCTCAGGGTACAAGGACTACAGTAGAGTTGCCCAGTGCTAAAAGTGGAAAGTTGTTTTTTATTTTTGTTTATATTCTAATATACTCTCTAGGACTGACAAAGAAATTATTTCTAATAGGTTCTCCATAAACACATACTAGAAGATATTTTCCACTCTGAAGAACTAATGTGCCTCTTAACCATGTAGTATATGTTCATGCTGCTGTTTCCAATTTGCTCTACACAGTCTATCAACATCTGTACATTGCAGGAGTAAGGTCTAATTCCAGATGGAATGAAAGTTGGAAAATATTATTTCAGTTTTACAGAAGATGACCGGACAGAGAATGATTAAGTGACTTGCCAAAAATTCACACTACAGAGCAGAACAGCAAACTGAACTGCAATGGTAGGTTCTTCAAATGCTAACTTTATAAAACATGCTGCAAGTGTCCATCATCAAGTTCACTTGAAAACCTGAGCATTCATGATGATTGATTGCATTAAACACTGCCCGCTGCCGTCACAATGGACTTTTCTGATTTATATCACTTCAGGATCTGCTTTGAGTTCTAGAAGGTGTTTAGTAGAAACATCAGCTTATAAACTTGGTCACTATTCTGGAGAAAAGCATTGTGAAGGTACTTTACAGAACTATTTTTCTGTTTCTGAATAGTGGAGTGGGTAATTTTTTACTTCATATTTTCAGGAATATGCAAGAAATTGAAAGTTTATGAAATGGAAAATTCTGTTATTATTGAAGTTGTTTCATTATGATTCTGGGGAACTATAATAATAATTGAATCAAAATATTCTATTTCAATAAAATTGATATTTTTAATTATTTTTAATATATATTGTCTGTAAAAGATATGCTCTCAAAGTAAAATTATACTAAAAGTCTTAATGCTTCATAATGACAGCAAAAGACAAGTATATTTTTGCTGAATTAAATTTGTCAGAATCAGTACATTCTTGCAGAATGTTTTTATTTTGCTGAAATGATGTCTTCTGACAAGAAAATATTCCATTGAAAAGCTTTTGACCAGCTCAGATTGCTTCTGAGTGTACCTACTGTGAAGCCAAGACACTGAGGAGTACTTTCTGACTTTTCATAGTATTTGACATAACCAATATAAGAGAAGTTATTAAATGCTAAAGCAAAGCTAAAATTTGTGCTGCAGATGCATTGCCCAATTAATATCATCATTGTGTTTTCAATGCTGTTAGTTTTGATAGCTTCTGAGACTGCAAATCAGCCTCTGTTCTTGCTGTCATGCATATCACCAGCAGATGTAGCGTTAGTGCCATAGGCGCAGGCCAGATAATCCTGAATTTGGAAAGCAAAGAATGTCATGTAATTATTTTGCAGCCTAACATAATGTGACCTGTTTGGGGAGCCAAAAATATGCAACTACATCTTTTGTGTTGATGTTTTACAATAAAGTTGTCAGCCAGATAGCAGTGGGTGAGGGAGGCAGAGTGCTGTGCAGAATGTATGTGTGCTATACTGACAACCCACAACACAACCTACAGACACAGCACAAAGGAGTACAAAATAGCTCTTCAAAGTAGATGTGTTAAGTCAATGGCATTAATGCATAATTGAAAAATGAACAATACCTTTATCCATCCTGTCAATCTTTTAGCAGCACAAAGAAGGCAAAGAATTGCCTGAAGACAGAGAGTGGAATAGTCATCTTCCTCTTAGAGGAATTCCAAGCTGGCATCAGTGGACCTGAATTCAAAAAACTTTAGAGGATGACTCCAAATACCAAACTATATATTTTCAGGCTGAGGTCATTGTCTCATCAGTATTCCAGTGTTTCTTGTCTCACAAGACCAGCCTCATCACCCCACTGCTCACCTGCTGTTTCGTGTACTTCGCATTTAAAAGATTTTTTTCTGAGATTAATGCATCAACCAACATATCTGAAGTGACTGACCTATACTAAATTGCTCTTTTCCTTGTCTTACTGATTCATACATAGCTAATTCAAGAATCTTTATCAGGCTACTTGCATGTCAAGACCATATTTAAACTGGTGCAGAAGTTTTACTTTCACGGCCCACATCTTGACTCCTCATATTTCTTCCACACTGTTTCTCTGGATCTTCTCTTGACATCAAGGATAAATTTAGATACCTACCTTTTAGGGAAGATTTCTGGTCTTTTATACTGCCAACCACAGGTTTGATTCCTGAGCTGAATAAAATTGGGTAGCATAGTAGTTATAAGTGATGGAGAAATTGCAGTTGAATGACCGACATCATGATTCTATAATCTTACCTGATTTCTTCATTTAAAAATTAAAAGATTAAAAGAAACTTAAAATCCATTGAGCACTTGATGATGACAATGTTGACAATGGTAATGACTAGAATTAGCAGCAGCCTTGTTAGTTGACTCAGGGATATTCTGCAAACATGAATGGGAGGGAATGATAAGGGATGGCAAGAAAATTAGTTCAGGAAACAATTTTTTCAAAGATGTCATCTGAGTTCTGAAAAAAATGACTTTTTTTCTGAGTTGCATGTATGGGTCAGATATAACATTTCTTCTTTTAAATCCCGGCTTTTTTGTCTCACTAAAAGTAGCACAAGAAGACTGATGATTAGTGGGCAAGTTGACTTGTACCAGAGCCCAGAATACAGGCTTTTTTTGAAACTAAATAGTATGAAGAATAAGACAGTATCAGGCCAATAAAATTTATAAAAGAGAACCTAAAAATCAATAGTACAAAATAACAATTCTCCATCTTAATGAGATAAAGTCAATGCATGCATGTTGGCACAAAGCAACTTGATATTCCACTGATATCCAATTTTATTTTAGGTCTATAGTTCAGGAAAGAAGTTTTTAAAACTGATATATTTGAAATTCAAAACTTCTCTAAAAGAAACTAATTTGTTCTTACCTGTATGAATCACAGTGAGCAAAGTGGTAGATTACACATTACAAATGAATACTAGGGTTCAGACGTTATTACAGAACCACTCGAGCTAGGCTCCTTTAGTTAATGATATCATCTGGACTCTGCAGTGATTAAGAACGTAGTAATATATTCTTCCTCATTCATTACCTTACAGATAATAACCACATATTTGATTACATTTGATTACATTATAAGCAATATGCTCAAACTTATCAGGTATACAAAAAAAAAAAAAAAAAACAGAGAAAAGCTTTTTGAATGTAATTAAGGTGTAAAAGAAAGTTCTATTTAAGAAAAATTTTATTCATAAGTTCTGGCATTTTCCATCAAAAGAAAGAAAGGAAAACCAACCTCCTGCCAATAAAATGAAAAAAAGAAAGAAAAAAACCCCAAAGAGGCTTAATATCTGATAAAGGAAAATAATCCAGAAATGGATGTCCTTCTTTACCATTTATAATACATTTATAATATTTTATTTTTCATCTTAGAGCAGCACAGAAAGATTGCACTCTCTGGAAAAATTTCTGCTAGCTGGTGGTAAGTAGCTCACCTGCTGATTCACTAGTACTGTTTTGGCTTTATCACCCAGTGTTTTTCTCAAATGTGTCCGGATAGCTGTAGTAGTTTGTATCTGATTTTCTCTGCTTGTTATGCAAATTATTAACAGATCTCCCACAACAGAGGAGGGAGAAAGTCCTGAGAGTTACACATGGCCATAGCTTCTTGATAAACAATTCTCTTGGTATTTACACATTCAAGACATCTGTCTCACTTTGTCTGCAATTTTCAAAGAGGCAATATCACGGTGCAGTGTCAAGGGAAAAACAAAAACAAAATATGAGACTTTAAACAACAGAAAAAAAAAACAACTGGAAAAAAGCTGGGAAAGAGTTGAAACTCCTTAGCTGGTGTTAATATTTAAAAGGCTGTTCAGTTATCCTCTAGGATCTTCCGATATTTTGGGTCCACAAACAGTAACAGCAACAGTGTTTTTATTATCTAGTCTCTGCATATGTCACTCTCCATCATACTCTTTAAACTACAAACTGCAACTGCTAGAGTTTGCAAGAATCAAAAAAGGTTTTCTTGAAAAGATTCTCTGAAATGGATTAGTATTGTATTAGCTGGTATTTGTTGTGTCTGGGCGGGGAAGTTAGCCGTTGATGGGGGATTTAAAGACTGAAGTTTTCTGTGGGGCAGATGAGAGACAAAGCTAGAAGATCTGCCATGTTGAATGAGATTATTCTATTAATTCAAGACCTTTCTCGTATTGCTTTTAAAAAAATGATTTGACAAGGACTCACTGGTTATAGTGATATTTTAACTGGAAAGGAACATGGCTCTCATAGAAAATACACATCAAGCTCTGGCATCTGTCATTTGTGTATGCAATATTTATATTGCATGTGTCATTATAGTACTTAAGTACTGTTCAAGGATTGAAAATTCAAGTTATTTCTGAACCAGGAACATTTTAACACCACAGAATACCAGTTTACCATCTCAACAAAGCTGGATGACAAAGGAAAGAGAAGTTCTCAGAATTAATACAGTCCATGCATCATAACCCAAATCCTTAACATGGATTTGACAGATACTAGGAACCTGTGTAGTGGTAGAAGCCTGCTATAAGGTACTTGTTCGCTTCTTTTCCTGAAGAGTTAAAATAGTCAGAATTTCAAAATGGAAATGTTTTGTGTTTTGAAAATGCTTTCAGCTGACAAATATACAGTTAGGCAAAACATAGTCTGCAGTAAATTTGATAGGTCATTTATAGTTATAGGAAAAAGTTGTATATTACAAAACCTACCAATTTCAATTATTTCATGTATTTTCTTGGTTTGACTAGTTTTACCTAAGAGATATCTGGAGCTGTATATCAACAGTGCATAATTTGGTAATTTCTTGTCTCAGGCACAGAGAGGTCTCAGTAGTAGAATACAACTGTTGTTAGAAGCCTGTTCTTTATTAAGAAGATCCACCAGAGAGTTTAAGTTTCAAAGAGGAAAGCACACCAGTGTTTAAAATAAACAATATTATATCTTGCATTTCTCTTGTCTTCCCTGGATTTCACTACAGATCTCCCAGTTTTAATCCAACCCCGTCTCTCTGATATGCTCACTGGTATCCTCAGTGGCTGGAAATGTATAAGGAGCTATGCTACAAACCACATATCTTAGTTTTAAAACTTCACATGTGCATATCTGAAGTAAGAGTTGTGATAGCACTGAACCCTGAAAGATCTTGTTTGTCATTGTGATGACGTGCTTAGGGTGTGAAAGTTGCCTATCATTAATTTTTGGGACTATTTCAAAAGGAATGATTGATGGCAAGCTCAGTGTTAGCTGGAACGCATTATGTATACCACATTCAGCATTATCCTACATGGATGTCTGGGTTTTTTGCTCCAAGGTCACATTGGTAGCCAGTCAGCTTCAGCTGATGGACAGAGTTGAGCTAACAAACCATAAAAGTATTAAACAAAAAGTCTGAAGCCAGCCTGGGAAGGACAAGAATTTCTCTAGAAACTACATATTGTTGGTAAGAGGCCAATATTATCATCCAAGGAGTCCAAACAATGAAAAAAATTATAGTTAGGTGGGTTGAAAGCAGGATAATCTTTTGCATTTCTTAAATGCACCTTAAAAATGTGATTTTATTTATATGAGCATTTCAGCTAGATTTGTTTAAAATATTCAATCATCTACTGCAAAAAGTTCACATCATGGAACAGTTTCCAGGAGCATGAAAGCATGAATCGGATTTCTTTCAGATGAAGTCATGGCAGCAGATACACTCCACGCATGTGCCTAGTGTATTCTAGCTGCTAATAGGCATGCAGTTCACAAAACCAGAATAGGGCTGAAATAAAACCTCTTGAAGCACAAATAATACTGATGTCTCATTGTCACCACAGTTATTTTGCTCCTCAGATCTGTTTCATTTGGGCAGCACTACTCACTAATAGAAACATAGCCAGTGGCTGTTTCTACATGTAGGCTAGTAGGCAGTTTATTTCTGTGTATGTTCACTACATGTATGTTAATAGCTGGCAGAGCTAGTTGCTACAGGTAATTGAAAATCTGACAGGACTGCCTGCATGGACACTGCAATAACCTCTCCCAGGGACTTACAGAATTTTCTAGTAGTGGGAATGGTAGAGGGTCTTCTTGTAAGTGATACAAGAAGTTCTCAGGGTTTCAATGGTCTGGTTGTGACAGGCCTCGAGACTGCCCATAGCTTTGCCTGCGCCTTTTTCCTAGAGGGCTGCTTTTCTTCAATCTCACTTCCAGTTGACAGTTTTCCATGAACGGCTCTCTGGGTTGTAAGAGAGTCCCTTCAAAATCCTTAAGAAAATCTTTCACTTTCCAACATACAAGACTTAACTGTGCGCTGGCTCTCAGAAAGCTCCTCATCT
Organism: Balearica regulorum gibbericeps; assembly: GCF_011004875.1. Classification (NCBI taxonomy): domain Eukaryota; kingdom Metazoa; phylum Chordata; class Aves; order Gruiformes; family Gruidae; genus Balearica; species Balearica regulorum. The sequence continues at coordinate 104,484,059 of NC_046184.1, forward strand.
TTTAATACATTCACAACGCCCATGTGCTAACAACTAGTTCTTACTGTGCCTGCACTTCAGTGCAACTAAGAGACTCAGCTAGCAGAGATATAACAGTTGTCACAGCAGTTTCCAGGCTTCTTCTGCAGGGAATTTCTTCCATATGCTTCTTCTGCAGGGATCATCTTCCCTGGGGGAACTTCTGGCAGCTTTCTGGTGCAGGTGAGGGTTGGCTTCTGGAGGCTCTTGCTTCTATCAGCTCTGGCAGTCCGCTTGTGTTGGCAGTTTCTGGATTTAGGGGTGCCTACACTGCTTGTTTCCAACTGGCTGCTGCTCAGAGACTGTCAAACACCTATTCAGCTGGTGTGTGGGGAGGAGCTATATAACCAGCGGGAAGGAGTGTGGATCCAGGAGTGCTGCAGTTGCTGCAGTTATTACTGCAAAGGGGTCTAGAAACTGCCGAAAACTCCTTGAGCCTGTTCATCTATGGTGGCAGCTTGCCACAGGGCAGTCTCCAGCACCAGCTGTTTTGGAGACATCTGAGGCCTTGACGCAGAGGGGGGAGTATGCAGCCTTCAGCTGCAGGTAGTGCCTGGTGCCTCTCCCTTGGGTTGAGTGTGTCCTTACCTTTGGGAGGTGGGCTGTAGCTGAGACACCGAATCACCAGGTGAAGGAGCTGTGAGAGGAGATGAGCCAACTGTATAGTACCAGGGTGGATGGACGGAATAGTGACAGGGTCTTCAGAGAGACACTGCAGAAAGAAGAGCACAAGCTTCATGGTGGATGCAAGGAAGGACAGCTAGTGACTGTACTCAGAGGAGGAGCGGATGGACTACCATGATCAGGTAGGCTGGAAATGTATGGCTTCTGGCAGCAGGAGGAAAGCTCCTTCTCTGCCTGCAGAGCTGCAGTTATAGGACAGACACATGCCCTGGGAACAGGCAAGGATGGACAACAGTCAGGGAAGGCATCAGAGCTAGCTGAGTCTGAAACAGTGTCTGCATGAAGAGGAAAAAGTGAGTGATAGCAATCCAGTAGGCTTCAAGAGCATGTTGAGGACAATTTTTGTACAGGGGTGATCAATGAGCCAAGAAGGGGAGATACCTGCTGGATGTGTTAATCACAAACAAGGAAGAAAAGCTGGTCAAAGGCAGCCTTGGCAGCAGTGAATGTGAAAACTTCCTGAGAAGAGTTCATAAAACAAACAGTAGAGTCATAGCGCTGAACTTAAGCAGAACAGGATTCAGCTTTTTGAGGGCTCTGTTTGGCAGGGTTCTGGAGGGTCAGGGGCAGAGAAGACCTGGTTAATCTTCTAGGGCAACCTTCACAAACAACAAGCATGGTTGATTCCAGTGTGCATATGTAGCAGAAGGCCTGCATGGATGAACAGGCAACTCCTGACTGAGCTCCTATATAGAAGGAGGTACATAGGAGGTACAAGAGGGGACAGGCTACCCAGGACAATTAGGGACACATTATCTGAGTATGTATTGGCAGTGTTAGGAAAACCAGAGCTCAGGTGGAGTTGAAACAGATGGACATGAAAGGCAACAAGACTGCTTCTGTAAGCAGCAAACAAGAAAAGCAAGAGGAGAGCTTCAGGCAGCAAAAAGAAGGCTGAGAAAAGCACATCTTAATGAGGAACTTGATCAATTCTCAGGGCCCTGAGTGCACCAATAAGCCTTAATTGCTCTGACCAGCCTCACCTGTGACACCCAACCCACCCTCTTAGCTCACAGGCCCAGGACCCCAGAGCTGCTCTGAGCTATGCCATAAGTAGTTGTCTGTCTTCAATGCTGTTTACTGTTGTCTTGACTTACTGACTGCATGGATCCTGGACTTATGTTGTAGGTAGTCTTTGTTTGTTTGTTTGTTTTTCCCTCCTCTCCAGTCCTGTATCCTGGCTGGCTTATGGGCATATTACAAGTAGCTTGTCTCCACTCTGGCCTCATTTCCTGCTGTTCCTGAGTTGGTGTCCTGGGTAGTCCCTGGGCATGACCTTGATTTTTCTGAGTCTGTTGGTAGAACCTGCTGCTGCTACCAGCTTGGACATACTCAGGTACAGTGAGATTGTATGGAGTTACCCCGTGCAGATCGTGATTGTCCAATGTTTTTACTTTATGTGATGAGATCGTGGGCTGTGCAGGCGGGGGAGAGCAGTGGATGCTGTTTACCTTGACTTTAATTTGTTAAATATTAATTTTACTACTGACTCTTTCTGTGACAAAAGATTTATTTCACTTGCTCTTTTTTTTGTGGCTATGCATAGTGTGTACAAACAGATAGAGGTGAAAAATAACTAGTTAATTTTAAATCTTGTAGGTATCTCTGTTAATTAACAATAATATGATTGGATGATAGTGAATGAACGCGAGTATTGACTGATGGTAGATATATGCAAGAGTATACCTTTGCTTTTTAAAGGAAACTGTTGTAGTAAAAATGTTGTGGACTGACTTACGATGTTCCTCATTTGTTGGGGAAAGGGATTTTTGTACTGACGGTGTGAAAGCATAAGGAAGGCTATAATAAAAATAGTCTGAGGTTATTAGCAATATCCTCAACTATTTTTCACTGTGTTCTGAAGAAAGACCTTGAGGTATTGTCAGGGACAACAATGCAACAAATAATACAATGGCCAATCTTATCTTCATGTAATTTCTGACATAATTCTAGACAGCTATATTATGGTAAATTAAAAAATAAGCAGTATATTTTGTATTTGCCACCACTGAAGCTTAAGTCAGCATGATTCTCTGGAGACAATAAACAATCTTAAATTTCTGTATTTATTTAGATCCCTGTAAGAAACAGGTTAGTGTCACAAAACTCTCCTGCTGTGTGCCTTAGGGTTTGTTTCCTTTCAGGTATTTCATTTTTTGAAACCCTTTATGAAATTTTTGAACTTCTAGCTATTGCTATGGCAGTATTTTTTTCTCAATCTAAATTTTCTATTGATACAGGTTATCATTTGGAGTCATTTGATATGTTCATGTGCTCTAATGTATCAGACCAAATGTAAAAACAGGCCTAATACATGGGTTATCTAGTACGTTAAAAGCACTTCTGTTTTTTTATCTTGGCTAGCTACATTATTGTAGCCATGAACAGTAATAAGTGCTAATAGCCTGCTGTTTAGGTGTTACCGATATAACCTGGTATTCTTTTTTGTCAAGTTGTGTGTGATATGGGCTGTAGGTACCTAAACTTAACTTGCATTTCAAGCTGTTACATAGACAATGCAAATCCTTCAGTGAGCGTGGCAAGCTCTATTAATTTAAGTGGAGCAACTCTGCATTACACCTGCTAAAGGTCTTTTCTTGATTCTCAGAATAGCATATATATGCTGGAGGCATCAAATTAAAGGTGTTCAGTACCTTTAGCTTGTGCTTTAGATTTAGCTCAAAGTATCTGTGGAATTCTGTTTGCACCATGAGGATAAAGGAAATTTGTAAAGAGGTGCTGATAGGAAGCTCCACATAATTCTGAAGATGATCATGAAATCATAGGATGACCTCAAAGATCATCTAGTTCCAACCCCCCTGCCATGGGCAGGGACACCCTCCACTAGACCAGATTGCCCAAAGTCCCATCCAACCTGGCCTTGAACACTTCCAGGGATGGGGCATCCACAGCCTCTCTGGGCAACCTGTTCCAGTGCCTCACCACCCTCACAGTAAAGAATTTATTTCTAACATCTAATCTAAATCGACCTTCCTTCAGTTTAAACCCATTACCCCATGTCCTGTCACTACATGCCCTTGTAAGGCAAAAAAGGAAAAAAGCCTTCTTTCCTTGTAAGGAAAAAAGCCTTCTAAGGACTTTGTTATATATTGCCAAAAAGTCTGGTGCTTGCCCTATAAACTGCTTACTGCTCTCCCAGAGTTCTCCCTTTAATTTCAAAATGTGTAACTTCTAAACAGATTTCTTTCAAAACCAGACACAGGGTAAGGAGGAGACGAAAGATAACTTGCTTCTTAGGACCTATACAACAGAAAGACAAACTTCTCTTTTCTCATCCCTTATCCTATGATATCTAGAGAAAATAATTTTGTGTGCTATTCTGTGGAAATAGCCTGTGGTGGCACCTCAGGACTGGATTTCTTTGACTGCCATGCAGATGAGAGAAAGATCTGAACTATCTGGTCTCTTCTTTCTATTATGTTCTGAGATACTGTACTCTTAATCAGCTTCATAGTTAATGGCAGAGACTCCCATACTCACTCATTAGAGCTCTTTTTCCTCATTTAAAAATGAGGTGGTTGTGAGAAAATCAAGATTGTTGTAAGAATTTTCGATGTACTCCTTGTCATCCTTCATCTTAAGGGTGTCCCTGCTTACCTGCACACATCAGGGGCTGTATGGGAGACTGAACCTCTATTGTTAGCATCAACCATTGTACCCAGAAGACTTAGACTTTAAACGTGTCCTTTTGGATACAGGTTCCTCTACGGGAATACGCTGGGCACAATACAAGAAAAGGGAAGAGGGCAGCTGCTAGTGGAAACTATTCACATTGGCTGATCTCGGCCACACCAGTCTTCTGCACTCTTACTGTGAGCTGTTTTCAATAAGGCCACGTGCTGCTATAGAAGTCTTTATGGAACCTGCTTTTTACCCCTAGGAGTGGAGGAAGAGTGTGGTTTTGGGTTTTTTATTCCCCAATATGAAAATTATTTTATCGATTTTTTTTTTGAATGTTTTCATTCAGTGACACAGACTTAAAATTGTTACCTTATTCTCAATAATTCTAAATCTGACCAAGGACACTATTTTTTTTTTAACACTATTGGAGGTGGAGGAAGCTCTCTGCTTCCAGCTTGCAGATTTCCCAAATTCTTATTTAGTGCAAAACCATATTAACACAGGACTTTTGTAGTCGTAGAAACGTGAATCCTGTTGAGCTTTCTTATGTTGCTGCAGACTTGAAATGCTTTTAAAAACAGAAAAGTGATCTTCTGTTCGAGTCTGGCAATGCTATGTCTATCTAGAGATTCACCAATTCAAGAATTAAAATGATGCCCAAGATGAAGTAAAGTGCATGAACATCACAGGGAATGTGCAAATGTAGACACGCACCTTTTCTAAAAGAAGTCTAGCTACAGAAGCACGGGGTTGCATTTAAGGGAGGGGTGTGGCTATATTAGTAATTGTGCATCTAGAACTTTTTGTAGTTTGTTTTTTGGGCTTTTCATTAAAAAAAATCCCAAGTAAACACTAGGGAGAGAATTTAAGTAATGTGTTTGCATTAAAGCAGGTAAGAATAATTAGGTACCAAAGCCAGACTTAAGTTGGGAAACTACAAGTTTGCAAATAATCACAAATTACTTTCTGAAAGAGATTTCTAACCAGGAATAGAGTACCTTAAAGAAACCAAACACACAAAATTACACACACACAGACCGCCCCCCCCCCCAAAAAACAAAAAACCAAACCCAAACATAACTAGTAATGTTTGATGGACCACGGTGCTTTTAATGAAGGAATTTTATGATGTGATGCCTATCATAACAGGGGGCTGGACATGATGACTCAAAAAATCACTTTGCTCTGAACCCTAAAATGACCTCATACACTGTCTTCATAAAAAGATCACAAAATATCCTTAAGAAAAGTATTTCTTGTGGAAAGAAAAAAAATATTTTGAAAGAGTATGGGATAAATCTGGTCTCAGTCCATCTATCTTTATTTCCCTGCTACAGGTTATTTCCAGCATAGATTTAACTCAGGATTATATCACCCTAATATTGCCTGAGGCAGACTCACATTTCTGTTAACTCACTCTGGTTTTGTCACTACTGGCTACTCCATAAAGAAATATAAATTGAGGATAATACTATGGCGCTAGCACCATAACTGAAGCTGCATCATAGTAGAAAAGGGCTCTTGAAAAGTCCATGGTATTTTTTTATTGCTGAGGATAGGGGGTTTTCTCCATTTCCTTACTATTACATTTTTACCAGTGAATGCTTTCATTTCCTCATTGCAGAGTACTCTTACCTTGTGGCTTATAGATAACACTGAAAAATACCGTATTTTATTAACTAGTGTGTTTATTGGCTTGGTTTGATGCCAGGCTGTGAGTTGTGGGCATAGCTCACTAAAACTGTCTGCCTGGATTGTAATAGTGGAAGACAGTCTCACTAATTGCTGGAGGTCCATGTTATCAAGTCTACTTGCTTTGATTCCCCCCCCCCCCCCCCCTTTCTCTTTCCTCATAGCAATCTAATAGCTGATACGTCATGATGCGTAAAAAAGGAATTATTAGTTGCATTAAAACTTGCAGTATAAATAGTACAATATAAAATGAAGATAACCCTCCAGAGAGATTCATATCCCCAAGCTTCCTAATTACTCTAACTATGAAGATATCTCCTTCAGCAGCTTCTACTGGCTCAAAGAGGTCATGGGGGAATTAGCTGGTGCTATTTTTAAAAGTCAGCAATTACAACCTTCTTCTACATAATCATGAATTACATCATCAGCATTCTGCCCACTGCCTACACAAGAACATTTTCCAACCCAGGTAATATAATAGCTGGTAGTAAAAGAAACTTCAAATCAAACAGGGTCAGAGGAGCTTAAAGCTATGGCTACTTACAACACATTAAAATCCCTGCCTCTATTGGAGACTTGCTGCATCTGGAATTCTAATTTGACTTTTTTAAATTATTTTTTTAACTTCAGTTTCATATAAATTAAAGCCACAGTAAATCTCTGCAGAAGATATCACTACTTGTAATTTCTAGGAGTTAATATTTAGTAGATGATTTCAAGGATTTCTAGTGAAAGTTGTATTTTTTCCTCTTCTGTGTTTTTCTCTGAAAGGTGTATGCTTTCTAATTGGGTTTGGTATTTGATTGCCAAGCATTCTTTGTTCTATTTGTTGGTGATTTAGAAATGTTTTAAGATTTGTCTGGTCACATGATGACCTATAAAAAATACCTATAAGGTATTCTTTGAATGTAGCACAATAATATAACTGAAAGGTCTCTTAAAGTGTGTCTGAGATTTACTTTTATTTCTTATTTAAGAAATAAATATTATATATTTTTCCTAGTCTTATTTAAAGAAATTTTTTTTTTAGAAAACAAACAAACAAGCCCTTATATTGTATTCAAAGCCACTGTGCTGTTTTGTCTGGTTTTCAGTGTTTTGAATCTTTGTTCATAATATACTTAGGCTACTTTAATATTTGTATTGCTCACAGTTCACTAAATAGAAAATAAGCCTGTAAGATTTTTCTTCTTTTGACAACTTCACAGGGTTCAGTTGCTTACAAGCATAGCTTGAAGTACACAGTAAAAGTTAGACAGTGTAGCATCCATACTTAGCAAATTCTAATAGTGAAATAATTCAACAGTGCAAATACATGGAGTGAGTATTGAACAAACACAAGATCAAACCATGAACTACTTAGGGCAGAGCTGATTTTTTTTTTCTTGTTCCCTTTCTCTCCCTAGTAAAGTGGTACTTTCTTATCAAGAATAAACCATGACCTGATACAATGTTATTCATTTTAATACAGTTCTTTATACTTAAAACAAAAATACAACCAAAACCACACACCCCTCTCCCCCCTATTCATTCAGTGCCTATAAAATTACCTCTGTAGTCTTCCATATATTTTGAATTGGGCTTTCAAAGGTAAAATCAGTAATAGGATTTTTCCTCCCCCCCCCCCCCCCCAATGTGAAACCAGTGCTACTATGTAGGATGAAGTTTGCTAATAATGCTTAGCTAATGCATTGTTCAGAATCATTCCCATGTGGGAGGATACATATGTCCCTGTCCTGGTTTTGGCAAGGACAGAGTTAATTTTCTTCCTAGCAGCTGGGGTAGTGCTGTGTTTTGGATTTAGGATGAGAATAATGTTGACAAAACACTGATTTTTTTTTAGCTGTTGCCAAGCAGTCAAGGACTTTTCAGCTTCTTGTACTGACCTGCCAAAGAGAAGACTGGGGGTGCCCAGGAAGCTGGGAGGGGACACAGCCAGGACAGCTGACCCAAACTGGCCAAAGGGATATTCCATACCACATGATGTCATGTTCAATATATAACTGGGGGGGGGGGGGGGGCAGGAGTCAGGTCAGCTTGGGATATTGCAGAGCTTTGACTTTGGCTGGTGAGAAATTGTACTGTTCATCACTTGTACGTTATTTTGTTATTATTGATCTTCCTTTTTTGTCCTATTAAATTGTCTTTATCTCAAACTGTGAGTTTTTTGTTTGGGTCTCTTCCACTTTCAATTCTCTCCCCTATCCCACTGGGACAAAGGGAGTGAGTGAACGACTGTGTGGTTGTTTTGTTTTAGCTGCTTGCTAAACCATGACAGTTCCTCTGCATGCTCAAAAAAGCAGGAAGAAAAAAATATATAAATGTTTTCAGGTTTTGTTGTCTTTTTTTTTTTTTCCCTTTATCAACTGTAGCTTTTACTGATGGTCAAAGTCAGTTATGTGTGTAAAATGAAGGAATCTGGCTGTCTCTGATGCTTAAGAGGACAGCAACTGAGTATCTCCAGGCTTTCAACTGGGCAACTGCTTTCTGTGTTGCATCCTCCTACTGATGGCTAGCTCTTCCCTGGCACCTAGGAACTTTCGGCAGTGCTTCATGCTTTTTTCCACTAAACTGCCAAAGCACAGGTTCTTCGTGTTGGGGAATGTCACCAAGAAGCTCTAAATGTTTTACTTGCACAGTTTAAGGCTTTGGTAAAGCAGATGTGGTTAAGTAGTAAAAGCTGGAAAAAAGAATAATCTCTGAAATTAACTGGGAGGTCAGAAATTGAAAACAATAAAAAGACAGAATAGAAACTGAAGTAAGTTCATGAAAACACAAATGCTCTTCTGTTGACTATATTTAAAAATGAAAAGCTGGTTACCACACATAGCTGGAGAGTAGGGCATATATACAAAGGAGTTGCTGTAAAAGTAGGTCAGAAGTGTATTCTAGGAAGTGATAGTTTAGAACTTAATCATTAATAAGGTAGTGGATAAGAAAATAACTGTTGAAAGATGCAGGTTTCAACCTTCTCAGACTGAGTGGAGGGGGGAAACTGAAACTAGGTACCATACTTTCCTGGAGCATGTACTAACCATGAGGTAAGTATATAATGGTTATCTGTCATCATCACCACTCATAAAGTTGTGACTTTTTCCTCTTTTTTTTTTTTTTTAACTTGTCCATCCTGGCAATGGTTGGGGTGCTCTGAGCAAGACTAGTGAATGCAGTCTTTCAGAAGATAAAGATGATAGTTCTGCTTCTCTCAAGTGGGGTGTTTTGGGTTTTTTTGGTGGTGGTGGGTTTTGTTTGTTGCATGTTTTTGTTTTTTCTGATTTGGGATGTGAGAAACACTATTCTGTATCTGTTCTGCTCAGTAGACATGCTCCAGGATTTGATCTTTGGCTTCCAGGCAAACTGGATTATGGTAGCACTGCTCAGGGTGAGCTTCAGCCTGTATTTATCCTAGCTATCACTTGATTCTGAGCCTCCTCTCAAGTGATACCTGATGGGTCTAAACCATCTCCATTATATGCAAGTAAGTTGTTTTTCTTTTTTATTTTTCGTTCACAGTACCAGATATCATCTGAGGGCTTTATACAACCCATCAATGTAGTCTTGCAGCATACTGAAGATATGTATTGATCATTTGCGATGTAGCATGATACATATGGGAATGTTTGAGGGTGGAAACTTCTGGAATAATAGTTGTGGACCATGTAAGGCTGAGTGAGTCAGAACTTGTGGTGACGTGTCTATATAGCCTTCATGGAGTATTCCCAGGATCAAATTATTATGAGGATCTCATTCTAAATATGGCTAGAAATGATAACTAATGATCAATCTGAATGATCAGGGACCAAGTATTGGGGAATACAGTGGGGAGCTAAACTATTTGAGAGTGTAGACATGCCTACAGAGCTCTAGGGGACTGCTCACTCCTGTGAGCAGGAACAGATTTCCAAGCACATCAAGTCTCAAAGTACAAGTGTGGGTGCCCTTTGGGTTAAAGGCAACTAAATGAGGATTTAAATTTCTTTATTGTAATTTGGTTCAGGCCTAATTTCTACTAAAAGCATATTTTTAGGTACTGCAAGTTATATCTACTTTTAGGCAGAACTTTACTGAAGTCTTCAGTGCATTAACTGAAAAACTTTAAAAAAACCAAAAAACAACAAAACCAAAAAAACCCCAACAAAACACCACCAAACAAAATCCTGGAAACTATTGGCTAGCAACATAGCTTTAAGAAAATATTTAAAGTTTCTAAATGCAACTCAGCGCATAATTTGGTACTATGATATAGAGTATAACAAAACCAGTGTCTTCCTGTGAGATGCAAAAATTCAATGTGCGCTCCAAATTTCAAGAGTTCAGTGCAGCACTCAAAAGGGAATTTTACGTTTTTAATATTGAGAAATGTCTTGTAAGGATCTTCAGGTGAAATGTTCTTTCTTAGAAGAAAGACTGCTGCTTTGCTGTTAAACTGACTTGGAGCATGTTATTTGTCTAAGTCAGAAGCTACAAACAGCTGTGTGTAGACAAGGTGAAAACACAACTGGTGATAATTAAAGATTCTGGAGTACTGATGTGTTAGCTGACTGAGGCAGTTAGGGCTGTAGATGTGGAAAGACGTAGATGAAGTTTCCTGGTTTTCTTCCCTCTCTCTGCCTGTACAACTTAGAAGAAATATGGCAACACTTACTATGAAGTTGGTGTGGGTTTTGGGGGGGATTTTTTGTGTGTGTGGGTTTCTTTTTTTCTTGGTCCTTCTTTCTCAGAAGTTTGCAAAAGCAATGTAGTTTTGACTTTTGGAGAAACTTTTTGCTTTTCTTTCTCTAGTAGACTTCTGCATGACAACATCTATGAATGATTGGACAAACTACACATTATGCAATGTCTCATGTCCATTACATCCACGATGTGGAAGCTCAACTGTTTATCCTCTTTTGAAAAAGTGTTATTTTGTCTGCTGTATTCTTTCAGCACTTGCTCATTTTAACTGCTTTAATGCTATAGTTACAGAAATAGTCTTCAAAATACATAAAATAGAATCAAGTTTATTACATTAAAAGCAAAGATATAATTCCTCAGATGACTTGTTTCCACACATGCACACCCCTCTCTCTTTTGAAATAGTTTTAGAAACTTTTTTTAATAATTGTGTTTTCCCAGAGCGATTTGAAAAATGTTTTTGTGAACATAGTTCAGCTTCTGAGTTTGAGAGTGATTCTTGATCTGATTCTTGTAGTTTGCTTTGCACATGCTATCAATATCATATACCTAACTGTCTACTGTCTGCTTGCATTATATCTTTTAAAATCAGGTCTCCCATAAGTATACTCATAATTTGACATTTGAAATGCATGCCTTGTAAATTTTCCTTTTCCCAATATTCAGAAAAAACTTTTTGTAGAATCTGTCAGTGATTTTTATATTTTATTTGCTAGAATATTAATGAATATACATACACATTAATATATCAACATTCTTGTCATGGTTAGAGAGGCTTGAGAAGAGATAACAGAGAAAACTGTAAGAAAATAACCTGAAATTTCTAAATTAATAGATTCCTGATTTATCAAAATCACATTCTTCCTGTTTTGTTTCTTATGGCTGGCTTGCTTCTGATTGAGCTAGAAGCATTCAAGCAAGTTAATATCCCATGTAACTTGAAGGACATATCATAGCTAATAAATGCTACACCAAGTCCCTTATTTTTATGTGGCAGACATAGGAGATTTTAGAAATTCAGTTGCAGCTGTCTGGATAACTTTATCAGCTATTTATCACTTTAGCACAGGCATTCCTACTGAAGCCCACTAAAATAGGAAACAGCATCGATGTTGCACCCTGAATACTATAGCAATGGACAGGCTAGCTTTCCCTGTGAATGGGGAAAATAACTCCTCATTTTTTCACCTATTGCACTATGAACAGATATAGCTTCTTTAGATTGCACTCTAGATGTGTGGCAGACAGAAGCAGGACTTTATTAAGACAGAATTTAAACTTTAGAAAGAGTCAAGTTTCCTTGATTTATTTCCCTTTTTGGTGAATGACCTTCAGTGTCGTTCAAGGGGGAGCATGAGTTGCTCACTCCTACAAGAAAAGAAAAATGCTAGAAACTAGACATTTTGGTCAAGGCTTAACAGATAGAAATGCCTGAGGCAGTAAAGAGTTGGGAAACAGGATTATGAGAGTTAGCTGCCACATACAGCTGGACCATGTGTCTGCTTGTGCCAGATCCTGAACTTTTATTGTGTCCATAATGTGCTCAATTGAATGCTATTCAAGAACTGATTTTGGTCATTTATGAATGCCTATTGTTCATGCTTTCAGTTGGGCAATAAATGGCATATTTACTGCTACTCTTAGCTTGTGCTAATTATATAGAGGTATCCTCAAGACATTTGGTTGAAAAGGCGTTTGTTTAAAACAAAACAAACAAAAAACCCAAGGAGGGGGGAGAGAACAGGAAGGGTAAACAGATGGGTTTTGGCCAGTAAGTAAATTGAGACCATTTCTCTGTCTAAAGAGGAATGTGAGATTTGTGTGGCACAATGCAGAGGTTTTCTAATATTCTTTATTCAAATACCCTTTTTTCCTCTTTATTGGTCAGATGTTATAGACACAGTTAAATAGTTTCACTCAACCATTTGCTGGGGGATGGATTGGGGCAGTTTAAATATTGTGACTTTCTGAAATTCTGGTAACTATTTACAAGCCATATTCTGTTTTATGATTTGGTATCCCAGAGTAGTTCTTACAAACAAAGTGTGTGTAAAAAAAAAAAAAAAAAAAAAAAAAACCACCAAAAAACCCCAACAAAACAGTGGTATTTGATGTCCTAGATGACACACAAATTACTTCTGAGCTTTAGGAATCATATCTAATCACAACAAGGTATATTTTTTCCTCTGGAAAATTTGCATACAGTATATATAACTCATTCCAGAATGTGTATTAGTAAGCTGTCTGCTGTGTGTACCTTCTGACCTAATGAGAGTCAAACCTCTAGTGAAGTTGTTGCTTTTTCCTTCATTGCCTTGTTTCAAAATATGAATGTAGTAAATACACTGAATGTGCTTTTAAGGAATCAAGCATAAGCCTTTATGAATTTTTCCTTGGTGCAAGTTTCTGGTTTTGTTGGTTTGTTTTTTTTTCTTCAGTTGTGCTGCCTTCTTCCTTCATAGAACTTTTATAACAGAACATTTTTCTATGAGTGACTAGGCAAACACATTTCTCATCTTCTATTTAAGCATACTATAGTTCTGAGACATGGGCTAAAAACAGTCTACAAAAACCACTTTGGGATAAATTAATTACAAAAAAGTAGTGAGTCCATCACCACTTCTTTAACCATGCTTCAGTCAGTCTCTAAAGGATACTGTGACTGTTACCATGGAGTGATTGCAATGGGCTGAATGTGTCAGGTCCACTTGTATAGTTGCATGATGTGTAACTTAAGTAGCCAATGAACTTTAAAGGCAGGTGCAGGAAATGGTGGCTCAAGGTATTGTGGCAGAAAACATAAAGTATCCAGTACATTATGATAGCAGAATACAGACATCACCATCTAAAGGAATTGAAGCAATATTGACTTGAGCATTGCATTAAAAAAAAAAAAAAAAAATCATGCCTTGTTTAGAACTAGGGCTTTTCATAGCTGAATGTTTTCCAGTGTGTTACCATTTCAGCAAACCAACAGAGGCATCTTGTAGACTCTAGAAATAAAGTTCTTGGGAAATAAAAAAAATATCCTAAACAATCTTGGAAATATGTTTTCCTGTTGCTTTCACAAATCCCTGGTTTTATTTTGCTTGAATGCTAGTGACTTGAAACGGATCAGGTAAAATGGAAAGATACTTTTGGAGAAATGAGACAGTTAACTAGTCTATATAATACATTTTCAAAACAAAATATTTATGTGCATTTCTAATATATAATTTGGTAATTGTTTGAAATAGATGTATCGCGTATTGACAGAAGGAAGTTTTTTGGGCGTGGAGAAAGTATGTAGAAATAGTAGAGCACGTAATTTTTTTTTCACTTCATAAGTCAGAAACAAACTTACTGGAACTTGCTTTTTTTCCCCCTCTAATTTTTGCCAACAACAGCTTTTGCTTTTTATCTTTGCCTTTTCTGTATTTGAAAAAGGCTGGGAAAAGTTGGAGATAAAAATTTCTGGAAAAATATGTCACACTTATAATGTTTGACTAGGAAAAATATTTCTTAGGAACTTCAGGTGCCTAAGCTATTAAGAGGAGAAAAATGTTTTTTCAATCTGAAGAGGAAGAGTGTCCTTAAAATTTGTGTTCAAAGATATATTTTGAGGAAAGAGAAAGTGGGAGATCTTTCATTTTGGAGGCAAGATACCTTTTTTCCTTCATTTTTTCTATTTAATTTTACTTATAAAGCAGGAAAAGTAAGTTGTATCTGGCTGACTTTTCAGAAGACAATAAAGTCTTTGAGTTGGAGCTATTTTTATTATAAATACATATAGTGCCTCTAATGCTGGAGTTCTGAATGGACTGCTACAGGAATTAGTTCAGAAAGTTTTCAATGAAACAGTTAATGTTCAATAAAACAGTTAATAGTAGATCCATTTTTTGTTTATTACCTGACAAATTCTATTGTCAAATGATTCTGAAAGAAATGTTTTTAAAACAGCTTTTTTTTTGTCTTTCAGTTGTTAAATTCTCAGTTCAAATAGTTGCTTATTTAAGGTGTTAAATACTATTGTCTCCCTTTTACCTTTATTCTTTTTTGAGGAAGCCTTAACTTTTTCAGAAAGTAGCACAGACCACTAAAATGTTAACTAACTGTGGAATATCCATACAGAAGAAAAATAATACATAATGTAAATATTTCACTATTTATGTGTTATAGGTATCCTTCCTTTTTGGCAATCATAAAAGAGAAGACAGAACTTCAGAATTGCTTTTTTTAATTATTTCTTTGGCAAAAAATAAGTAATGACTGGTTAAAATGTTGTTATGATTCTAAGTAAGAATTTAGGGCCTTTTGATTACTTGAGATGGAATGTTATCCCAATTATGACAGGTAAAACTCAATAACTATATTCTATTCCTCCTCCTCCCCCTCTCACCTTTATATGAGGAAAATTAACTGAGGTAGAGCAAGAAACAATTGTTGATAGCAGAGGTTTATGCCATCAGGGTCTTGCTTAAGCCTTCATAATTTTCAGTCCCACGTATAAATTCTAATATGTACTTATCTCTGTGCGATAATAGAATCACAGAATGAAACAAATGAACTGACCATGTAACTTTTTTAAAAAAAAACAACTTCCCAGTGTAAGGGTGAGGTATTTGGAGCATGTGGGATCAGTCAAGATCAGAATGTGTTTTGTGTTCACTCAAGTCAGGGAAACCTACTATAACAGCATTTTGAAACACTGTCTTTTGGCCTGAAAGCTGTTGATGACTGTAGCAGCAAACTCCGAATTTGTAAGTATAGATATAATTCTGAATACTTGCAAATTTTTTTCTCCTTAACCGTGTTGTCACTGATATTTTTTTTTAAAGCTCATAATACAAATAGAAACAAAAATAAAGTCTAGACTTAATTCTTAAGGCAAATGTTGTGTACTATATGTGCAGTAAAATACACTTATTGAAGGGAATGCATCTTGCATATTTAAAAATAAAACTTGCTGCTGTTTCCAGAGTGGTCAAACATGCAGTAGTAGGAATAAATACTTATTACTAAGTCACAATGTGTAGATGGAGTGTGTGGACCTTTATAAGACCAGTTCTTTATGTGGTCCAGCAACCAAGGACTCTCTATTCCCAGAGTTATTCTGTCATATTATTTAATATGCAAGACACATGAGCTCATTAGTAGAGCTCAAAACTCTATCAAATTACCTTTAGTAAACAACCTCGGAAAGATTCTTCGTGTCTCATACTTTGAAGGCACGTCAGAGAAGGGGGGAAGGTCTCAAAAGCTTTAGTTTTAATTAGTCCAAAGAGCAACCTTCCTGTTGAAATGTTATTGGCTATCATGGCAATCTTTATTAAATAAATTACTTTAAGTTATTTCCCATGACAAGCCTCTGATAAAGCAGCATGTTAAATATTTGTTGCCCACTGCAACTAGTTCTGTTGTGGCTAAACTGTAGAGGGAATAAAATAAGTCACACCCCGCGTATTCAGGTAGATGTAAGACTTTTAACAAATATTTTAAGGCACAGTGGTTCACAACAGAAACTCCTGATTTTTATTAATCTTTAAAATATAAACCTTCCCTTTAATGCAGTGTGTAACATCATGACATGGTATATGCAGCATCATGTGAGCTCTTTAAACCTTATACAAAACTATATTTTTCCCTTACAGTGGTTTGTGTGGCATGATGCATTGAATACAGACAAGTTTTTTGGTGGCAGTGGGCTTCATTTGCTTCATTGTTTCTTATAGACAAGCCCCAGTGTTTTAGAAGGTTACTCAAATGATTGGCATGCAGTTCTCTCAACAGATGTCTCTTTATTTGGCTCCATAACGCTTTGGCTAATTCATACATTTAAGATGAATTTTTCTACAAGACTTGCTTAGAATTTCTGTTTCCCAGTTGAAATTCTGAAGTATGCACCCATATTGTACAGTAGAAGTTTAGAAAACTTAACTTTCTGCCTCAAGCTTGTACATATATATAAAAATATATATATTATATATATATTCAAGACACTAAGTTGCATTGCAGACTTACCAAGTTGGACTTGCACTTCGTATACTACTTTTTCATATTTTTTTCATTCAATTACAACATTGCACAATCATAAAAAAACCCCAAAACAAACAAAAAAGACACACACACACACCCCCCACCCCAAACAAAACCAGAAAACCATGTGCTGGTACTTAGCAGTTCCCTTTTAGTAACACTGGAGTTACTGGGGTTCTAGGATGTAATGAAACCCATGAGCTTCCAAAGGCTCAGCACTAAGGTATCTCAAGTTAGATCCCCCAACATAGTACCATCCCAGAACAGAGTTACTTAATTTTTCTATACTTTTCCTGTCAGTAAACTAGCGTGTGAAAAACTAGAGATACTTTACCCATGCAAAGCATCGACAAAGTTTTGTACCTTAACCCTGCAGTCCCATTCAGCTTCCACTGGAGGTTCCAGGGAAGGAACATGATTGCAACTTGCCCCCTGCTGTTCCTCTGACAGCCTGTGGTGTGCTACATGACTTTCCCCACAAGGTACAAGGCTGAATGATTTCTACAATGATTTCCTGCAGTAAAAACTTTCTGTAGGGAGGTCTGAGCTATTGCAGAGGAATTTCAATCAATAGATTTTTCTCTTCCTCTTCTATTGTCTTAGTTCTTCTCTTCCCTCAAAGCCTCTATCCTTGGAGTTACATTTAATGGACATGAGATTTGTTTTAATCAAGCAATAAAGTTTTTTATGTGCTTCCAATCGTTTAAGCTGTGATACATGAAATCTAGTTGGGAAGCTGAGATATCTAGTCATGTATATATATTTGATTGGGGAGAGAGGTTAGAATGGCAGCAGGAATACGGAGAGGTAATCTAAGGATTTGTAATCCTTTTTCCTTCTGCAGTTATCTGCTGTCCCTGGTAAATATAAGCAGGTTACAGAATTAAGCTAGCAAATTTGTAACAGACCTAAGATTTCCAAGTCTGTTCACAGTTCATATTCTTGCTTTTGTGCTTATCCTGTAGGATTGACTCAGTCTGTATTCTCTGATCTGTACCATTTCTTGAAGCTTAAAAAGACTGCTGAAAGGTTTCCAGGTGCTTCTGTACTATTTTAAGAGCAGCTTCTTATTGTCCTTATTCATTCATTGAAATAATATTCTGTCACTTCAGATTTTACCTGCTCCTCCTCTTTCTCTGGCTTCTCTTTAGGTATAAAGCTAATGATGATCCTTTTCTAGCTCTTTATTACCTTTTAACTTCTTTTTTTTAAAAAAAAATTACTTTGAGATGCGCAGCAGCTATTCTAAACAAGAAAATGCTGAGATACAAATAGGACCTGAGAATTTGTGACTAATGTTAACTAAAGTTAGATGTCTGGGCAGATACCTTAATTGAAAGAATAGTATTACTCTGAGAACTTGGCAGGGGAGGAGAGAGATGAAACTGGAAGTGAATAACACAGGCTTAAGGAAAGCTATGGAAGGGCAGTAAATGCAAAGGCATATATTACTAAGCAGCTAATGACATGGGCCGATTACAGTTCGGGAGGAAAGAGAGGCAGGGACGGTGTTGCAGCAGTTAGAGGAAGTTTGAAACTAACGATTAGATTGTCCACCAAGGAAAGGAAATCTATGTATTACACGGTCATCTAGTTATGCCTGTTGTGGTAGGGGTTTGTCTGATGGAATATGCCCTCAGACTAACTTATTCTTCATTGTAGGGCGTCACACTTCAGTACAAAACCAAAGAGATGTTTCTAAAGGATATTATACGGAATTTACAAATTCAACAGCTTTAACAATAGGGTTCAGTCCTTGCATTGTTCTATTGCTGTTTTCTGATCTATTTTCCCCTCAGTGGCTTGCTCTGTTTTGGAACGTGTAGGTTCAGAATTTCCCTCCTCCTGCATCTGCAGAAACTGCAATTGTCTTATTTTTCTTCTCTATTACCCTGCTGTCTTGTATAAGCCTTGCTCTCATAAGAGCAAGGGTTATTTCCATGAAATAAAACTCTTCTGAGCCTCTCTTGCTATTTTGGAAAACTATCAGCCTTGCATCTTGACCACTAAGCTGTCTAGGCTATGAAGTCATTTTAAACATCAAGAAATCCTTCTAGTTCAATTTTTCAGAGAATTAATGTTGATAGTGGGCAGTGATTTGGAGCCTTTGAGTAGCAGCTAGGATACTTGCCATTTCTCTACATTTACTTAAACACAGTCTTACTATTTTAAGGGTAAGAATGTTTTAGCAAGCTAGATGACCTCCTAATTACCACTCTATATATGGCATTGTACTCCTTCTCCAGAAGGAGTATAATGTCACCAGTGTGTGATAATCCTGTTTAGGGGCGTCTCTTGTGTGTGTGGTTTTTGTTTGTGTTTTGTTTTGATTTCCAAAAGGTATTTCAAATACAGAAACCAAGAGGTTTACAGTAGCTTAAGTGTAACTCAAATATAAGGATATTGGGTATTCCTAGATAATTTGAGGCTATACTCAGTTTCTCTTAAATTCAATTTTTTGAGGAGAAAAAGAAAAAAGCAGCCAATTGAAAGTGATTGTAACATACGAGATTTTTTTAAGAAATTTGATTGACAATCTAGTGATAACTTCACATAGCAAAACACTTCAGAATCTAGTGCAGCAAGGGGGGTAATAAACAAGCTAACTAAAATATTACTGCTAATTCCTTTTATCTGTAATCTTCCTTTTTCTGCAAGTACACAATCATATTAAGAAAGAAACCTTAGAGTGCTGAAGATGTCAAGCTTTGTTATATAATAATGTTTTATATAGCAGGTTTCCATCTAAGATAATACATTAGAACTGTTTGGTAAAAGAAAGGCTTTTCCATCAAATCCATCACAAGGTTAGCACGTGCAGGTTTTGTTAGGCAGCAGAACAGGGATGAACAAAGAAATGCAGACTGAAACCCTGATTCTTTTCAGATTCAGCTCTAAAATGTCTTTTTAGCAGATCAAAGCCTCACAGTTGGATTAAACCTTTAACTCCTCGGTTCCACTTCTCCTTAGATCTTAGAGATCACAGGTAGTTGATTACAAAACAACAGATACCTTCACTGCACCACTTCTATATTGAGCCACAGCACTTACTAATTTAAAAGTTACCTTAATACTGCTGCATTTTCACATATAATGGATTTTGGAAGAGGTCTGCTAAAGCTTGCTAACTTGATGCTATTCAGCTTTCTGAGAGACAGGCAGGTACCTGTACAGACTCTTAACATTAATACATTGATATTTTCTCAATAAACTTGGCATATTTTCTTAAGCTGCAATGTATGCTTTTAACTTCAAAACAAGGCTGATGGCTCTTAAGACTTTGCATATGTACTACTGTGCTGTCAACTGCTTGAGGGAATTCAAGCTCCTACTCTGCAGTGTGTTGCTGCTGTTGGGAGAATACTGATAACTCCTGCCTGTGTAGTGAGATGTTTACGATTTGGGGATTTTTAAGCCTCTCCATAGTAAATATATGTAAGTAAGCACACACACATATATTCCATAACTTGATTGGTGTTTCTGTCTTCCTTGTTTCATTTCTATTAACCCGTTGGTGTGCATATTGACAAGAAGGGGAAGCAAAGTTCTTCTATAGAAAATCGTAAGTGTTTTGTACTACTGGTTGGACTGATGAATGGCATGTGTTTAGTAATTAACTGGTTTGTAGTAACATTGAATTGCTGTATTTGGGTATCCTTGCCATTCTAGCCAGCAAATTTTCAATGGCTTGAGTGCCAGATCACTTCTGTCTTTTCTGCTTGTTCTGACAATCACCTCTGTGAAAGAGTACCTGGCAAAACACTTTTCTTTGTAGTTAATTTGGATAAATGTTATTTCTTCCTTCTCCTGTCCTTAACTCTTCCTGCCTTTCCTCCCCAGCAGCTTAGAGATTCAGTATGATGGTAGGAAGTTAAGTCTTATCTGTGACATATGAACAAGTGCTTAGAAATGTTCTAAAGAAGAAACAAAGCTGGAGCTTTGAGGAGACAACTCTTCTTCTGCAGCCCTTTAACCTTCTTGAAAAGAGGGACAGGGTGGGTGCCCACAACAGGTTGTGGACCAGCTGTGAAGGCTGGGGACTGAGGGCTGCCCTTTATTAGGTAAAACAATTAAAGACAGACAATTAAAACTGAGTAAGTTATTGCTAGTATTTCCCAGATGGGTTAAGTTAATAGAGTAGCAGTCTAATTAAAACATTTCCTGCATCATGCTTTTATTCCTACATGTTTGGGACAGGTCTTCTGGGAACTGCATGTAGGAAACATGCTTGGAAATATTTCCTTCTGTGATTATGCAGTGATTTGATTGTAATGACATTCTTAAAACATTGGCTCATGAAAAGACAATTCTGACTTGAATGCCTTCCAGTTCTGCACTTCTGGAATGTTTCAGGTGTATTGAAATTCTCAGTTGGCATTTCCCTGGGTGTGTGTTTTGTTGGGGTTTTTTTGGTTGTTGTTTTTAACTGGCTTTTCTGCTTTGAGATTACTTATTCTGTTCCTAACCACCCTCCTGATTTGTGTAGAGTTTCTAAATGGTAGCTAATGAGACACTTCTGGTAGAATTTATAAATGAAATGAGCCATTATAATAAAGGTAAATTAATGAAAGTTGGAAGAAAGAACTTGTGGGGTTAAGGTGGTCTCATCTCTTTTTGGCTTTTAGCACATATATATGCAAGCAAACCAAACACCTATTTGCTCTGGAACTGTAACGTTTAGTTGCTAAGTCAGCAAACCCACATATCCTTTGCATGTGTACGACGACTGAGGTGATCTGGCAAATACTTGCTGTCTTTTGGTTCTTATGCTTGCTCGTCAATTTTGAAATACTTGACGTAAGGCTTAGACTTTTACTTTCAGTCTTTTCTTAAATGTAGGCTTTTATAATAGAGTGGACCTACTCCTTCTTTCTCATTCTTCTGAAATATTATAACCTTCCTTTTATTAGAAGGCAAGAGAAGAGAGGCTGCTCTGATTGAGAGGAGAGGGCTGTTCCTTCACTTCTGTGCCTCTCCCTTGGGTCACATAACCTGTCCCGACATGCTTATCTTCCTCCAGACCAGCTGGTCCTTCTGTAGCTTAGTTATTTTCTCTCTAATGTTTTCATCGCTATGAGACAGAAGGAAAATGTATACAAATACAGCAGCTGTACTGTTCCCAAGTCTTTGCCTTGAGACTTTTCTAAACCTTACTTTAATTCTCTACATTTTTGTCTACATCAGGTTTTCAAGAGCTGTGAAGGAAAAATATGATAGAACAGGATTTGACTGGATCCTAGACTTTTCTCTTAAAGGGGAGATTCACCTTATTAGGTGCAGTAATAGAAATGAACCTGAGTGCGGTGACTAGTGCTAAGTCAACTTCAGTATGAACTGTTTTCCTTTCCACAGGAAGGAAACCAAATTGCAACTATAGGGAAAAAATTATACCATTGACATAAAAGCTGTCATTTTCAGAAAGATATTTTGTCTTTAAAAATGGATAGAAACATTTTTTTGTCTTGGATTCTACCAATTTTGCTGTAAGCTTACATATTTTACTGGTATTTCATTTTCAGAATGCACTGTTTCTTGTGGTCAACCTCTTAGTCTATAGAAGAGGAAATGCAGGGGAAGGAAGGTTGTGGTGCAGCAAGTTATCCTGTATTATATACTAAATCCTTATGCTTTCAACTAGTGCTATAAGTGGGAAACAGGAAGTTAGGAAACCAGACTGAATGGACATTTGCTTGGTAATTGTTATGCAGTGCCACACTGATATTTTTCTGTCAGTTTAGTATTGCTTAGGATTTCTAGGTAGATCTGGTAACTTCAACAAAAGTATACAGATTTTTAAGGGGGGGTGTGTGGTGGTGAAAGATAAGTATAGACAAACACATAGAAGTGGGTAATTATCTGTTCATTGCCACCATTCTCTGAAGAACTTCAAGCTGCAGGTGGTTGGTAGATGACACATCTTCAGGTCCTACTCTTTCTATATCAGGAACATTCTTTTGGGGAAGAAAACATGAAAAACAAGTATTTTTCAGTTAAACTTGTGCTAGCAAAGATCATCAGTTGTATGTAATGTAGGGCATCTCTGTCCCTCTCCCTTGTTGCTTCCTCTTTCATTTGTTCTCAGTAGATGAGAACATGCTCTATCAAAGATGTCTTATATTTTGAAAGTGATCCCTTTGGAAAGGAAGGAATGAGACATGCTTTCTTGGGAGACAAAGTTTTTAAAAGCTTTTTTCTGTCCTATTTTCAAACACAAAATATTTTAAAGAATAAGATCAACATTTTCTTTCACCATTTGGCAAATACTGAGTTTCATCCTTTGTCCTCTGATTTCTGACTGGTCTCAAGGTAACCCATTTTTTTGTTTGTGCACATTCAGGCATAATGATGTTGTTTTCTATATGGTTCTGAGAACAAAGAGATTGTCCTCTTTACTGGAAGTGGGGTTGCAAAACTCTTCAGGTTAAATCCATTGTCCACACAGTTAACTGTGTATTATGACTGCAGAATGAAAAGCCATACCTTTGCTGTTGCTAGCTAGCCAGTGTAGATAATAGCTTTAGCAGTTTGCTAGACACCTATTTGTAACAGCTTGAGCAGTCTTGTCACATCTTAATCTCTGTGACTAGTGCTAGTGTGTATGAGTATGTCTGCTTATTCTTCAGCTGCATCAGTGAAGATGGATGAAACTTTTTGGCAGGACCAAAAAAAAAAAAAAATTCCACAGGAACCACACCTCAAAGAAGTGATACATCTTTCACAAAACCAGCTTTCTAGAGAAATCTCTCCTCTCCAACATTCTCTCCAAAAGCCAGAATGCTTCAAAACAGGGATGTAATTCAAAGTGGCACTCTAATAATTCAAATAGGTTCTAATCTGTGAATCTGTCTGTTTTCAGTATCTCTTCTTTGATGCACCAAAGTATGCTGTCCAGCTCAACGTGTAGAGTTTCAGCATGGAACCATCATGGAAAATAAAATTTTCCCATGCAATCTGGTTCTAGTGATAGAAAGGAAATAGAGGAATTGTGTAAGAACACTATTTTGAAAATGAACAGTTGCATTTTAGAGTGTTGCTTTGTTGATGATGTAAGGCTGTTGGAAGTTTACAGACTTCTCTAAGGAAAAATATTGCACTGAAACTTACTTTAGTGACTAAAAAAAGCAACCCCAAACAACAAAACCCCTGTAATTCTAGATCCCAGTCCAACCTTTTAGGGCTAATGAGTTTCACCTTTCTTGCACAAGCATTGGGAAAACTAATAATGTAAAAGAACATGAAGCTAACTACAAGCTCAGTATTGTTTGGCTTGTTGAATTAAGCCTTCCACTTTGATTGTTCAGCTTTTGGTCTGACATGTCTGATTATCGTCAAACAAAATTTCACAGCCTTCAGGAGAGGGCAAGAAGTGGTTCATAACTCTGTTGGAGAACTTTCATGCATTTCAACAAACTGTTCATGATGTGATCCATTTTGAAGGTGGGTGCAGTAAGATTTCTATATTTAAAAAACACAGATTCGTATACCTCAACTTTTTTTTGTTCTTTGGTGGCTCTCCTTTTAGCTTGTTATTATAGGACATGTACCTCATAGAAAGTTTTTCATGTTGTTTTAATCAAATACCTGGCAGATGAAATACAAAGTGATTGGTTTTATTCAAGATATGGGCAAGTAGCTCCTTAGAAGTTATGAATTCCTCAGTCATCCTCCATTAAAATAAGGAGCTCAGATCTGGTATTCATACTCTTATCAAGCACTATGGAAATGCAGCAGATTTTCCTGTATTCTTTTGAATTTGGTTGCAAAGGTCATCTACATGGTGTGACCTGATGCCACAAATGAACTGATTTTATTAAATTTAGCTTTATTTCTTGGGGTAAGATGCCTGAAACTTTTAGCACTTTTTGTCTAAAGAGAAATTATTGGTAGAGCAATTTAACGTAGCACCTTTTTGTCCAAGTGACTCTGAACATAAATACTGAGTGAGCTCCTGAGCCCTGCAGTTCCCATTCTCGTTTCCTGCCTTTCTGCTGCTAGGGAGAGATGTTGCAGCTAGACGCACTCTAACTACAGGGAAGAACAGAACGGTGGTTTTGTCTGTGAAAGGTTTAAAGCTCTCTGCTAGCCTTTAGTGAGAGCAGAACGATACTGCATAGCCACAGCCTGGGGCCAGATGTGTCATCATTGTTTTATCCCTGTCCTGTGATGACAAAACTTGCTTTTCTCAACACTTTGGCGGTCTCCTGCAGTAACTTTTCCTTCTGTTATAGAATGGTATTGGAAGAAGCCTTCATTTATTTTTTGCAGTGGAGTAGCCACCTTGTGTGGAGGGAAGGTGGGCACTGCTGAGAAGTATCTGTTCCTACAATGTGACATGGGAAATAAAGGGCCCATAAAAAGCTTATGCAAGAGGAAAACCACTGTTGGCAGAGTGTCTCTATGTGTGTGGCTGAGCTGTCATTCAGGTTTTCCTGTTGTGTAGGAACAATGCATAACACTTTCTGTCAGAGATGTCTGTCTTTTGTCAGCTGAAGGATGTATTTAGTCATAGAATGGTTTGGGTTGGAAGGGACTTTAAAGATCATCTAGTTCCAACCCCCCTGCCATGGGCAGGGACACCCTCCACTAGACCATGTTGCCCAAAGCCTCATCCAACCTGGCCTTGGACGCTTCCAGGGATGGGGCCTCCACAACCTCTCTGGGCAACCTGTTCCAGTGCCTCACCACTCTCACAGTAAAGAATTTCTTTCTAACATCTAATCTAAATGGACCCTCCTTCAGCTGAAACCCATTGCCCCTTGTCCTGTCACTACACTCCCTGATAAACAGTCCCTCTCCAGCTTTCCTGTAGGCCCCTTCAGGTACTGGTAAGTTGCAATTAGATCTCCCTGGAGCCTTCTTTTCTCCAGGCTGAACAATCCCAACTCTCTCAGCCTGTCCTCACAGGAGAGGTGCTCCAGCCCTCTGATCGGCTTCGTGGCCCTCCTCTGGACTCAATCCAACAGTTCCATGTCTCTCCTGTACTGGGGCCCCCAGAGCTGGATGCAGTACTCCAGGTGGGGTCTCACAAGAGCAGAGTAGAGGGGCAGGATCACCTCCCTCGACCTGCTGGTCACGCCTCTTTTGATGCAGCCCAGGGGCTTTCTGGGCTGCAGGCGCACACTACCGGCTCATGTTGAGCTTCTCATCAATCAACACCCCCAAGTCCTTCTCCTTGGGGCTGCTCTCAATCCATTCCTTGCCCAGCCTATAGTTGTGCTTGGGATTGCACCAAACCACGTGCAGGACCTTGCACTTGGCCTTGTTGAACTTCATGTGGTTTGCACGGGCCCACCTCTCCAGCCTGTCAAAGTCCCTCTGGATGGCATCCCTTCCCTCCAGCAATTTCTATATCTCTTTTTGGTTGTGCCTCTGTCTCTATCCTTCAGTTGACTTTTGCTTGTGGGTTTTTGTATTAGCCGGAAAGAAATCCCGACAAATCTGTTGTCTGTCTTCTCTTATTTGGCCTAAAAGGTGTAGACACAGGTATTGGGCATCTATATATTGTATGTCAGAATAAGAGACTCACAGTAGCAGAAAACCCTGAACAATCATTGTTGCTATGGTGACCAAATCAAGCAAAATAATTAAAATCCTTCTTTTCCTCAATCTGGAAAGGTGAACCCCATAGCCTCTCTTGTTCTTAGTGAGGCTTGGAGATGTCCCATGATTTTACACATTATCTTTCTGTGAATAGGACACCTGTTCTTAATTTTGAGATGTTAAGGTGATGGATGTCTCAGGTGGGACTGCATGTTCAGTAAAGCCTGGCATTTTAGGCTGTTGATGTGTCTGGTTCAGAGGACAGCTAAATAAATGCTAATTAACTTATTCAGTCTTTCAGTTGGAAGATATTTCTTTGAAATAACTAAGAATTAAAGAAAGCATTTGTTCAAGCTCACAAAGAATGGGTGGACAAGATCTGCAGAGACTCTGTCACCCTCTACCCTCACAGAGTACTGCTGGCCTAGGAGTGTACTGGCAGTGGTACACATAGCAAGCAGGAAACAAAACACCATGCTTCAAAGTAACTGTTGTATTGACTTACTCCTACTGTGTTCTATATTTAAATATACTGCTATCATGTGTTTTTGTATGTGAACACGTTTCAATACAGATAGCATAATTGTGGAATATATTATTGGTGGGAGTGGAAGGAAAGAGATTAACCTGGAGAGATAACTGCTGACAGATGTCACTGCATTGGGGTCTCCACCCTACTCAAACATAGTGTCAGAAACCATTTGGAGTATATGTAGTTGGAAGGCAGATCTGGTGTGACTATCCATGAAGCTTCATGTGGCTGCCTTGGGTAGCAAAACTCAAAATGCTCTGACCCATGTCATCAAAATGATAAAATAAATTCCTTTTCATGGAAAATTTTCATTAGCTTTTCATGACATCTGCCATTAGTCTCTCAGCGGTATCCATGGCAGCAACCTAAATAATTGTTCTACTTGTATGAAGCCCTTAAACTAGAGTCTTCAACTACCTTCGAGTGACAAGCTTTCAGAGGCTGTTAGTTGCATGCTATTCTTTGAGATGTCTCAAGTTAGCACGCTATTTCTGCGCTTTTAGAGTGAGATTTCTAGTAAAGTGACTACTAGTCATTCCCAAGTTGTTATTGCTGTCTACACAAGTTGATACTGCTTTACTGAGTTAAAATGGAGCACCATTAAAATGAAGACATTCCTGGAAAATGACAGCAAAAGAAAGACTAAGAAACCTGTGGCCTTACTGGTCAATGGGGCAGTGGACATTGTGACAACACTGAAAAAGCTGAGATATTAATGTCACTGCTGTGGATTCTTCTGGTAATGTAGCACTCATATCTTCCAAGTCTCTGAGCCTAGCCTGCAGCCCAAAGGGACGCCTTTAAGGGTGCTGAGAAGCTGGCTGATGTCATTGCAAGGCTGCTTTCTGTCATTTTTGAAAGGTGATGGCAGGGGAGGGGTTCAAGAGCCACATCCAGGCACACAAAGACAAGGTGACTGGGAATATTCAGCACAAATTTACCAGGAAAGGCAAATTGTAGCTGACTGCACCAATTGCTTGCTATGATGAGATGGTCTGTTGTGTGGGCAAGGGGAGAAGTGCATATTGTTTACCTTGACTTCAGTATAACTCTTGACATGTTTTCCCACTGCATCCTTATAGCCAAATTGCTGAGATATGGACTATTTAAGTGGATGAATAGGTGGCTAGAAAATCGGGTGAACCATTGGGCTCAAGGAATTATAATCAATGGGACAAACTCCAGCTGGCAGTTGATTTCCAGTGCTCTCAGATGCATCCTAATGCCTGCTAGATGGGGTCAACCTCATTTAGCGTTTTCATTAATGATCTGAACAATGACACAAAATACCTAGTCAGCAAGTCTGTGGATAACCCCAAAATGAGAGCAGCATTCAACATACTGGAGGACAAGGCTACCTCCTCATGATAGAATCAAGTTTCTGGTTATATCCATTGATGTTATGGAAGAAGGATCAGAATACATAGAACATGGCAGCAGGACACTGTATCCCAGTCTGTCAGTCCAGGAAAAAATAAGGCAGTGGCAAGTTAGACATGTAGATGATTTTCTCTTGTATTTTCACAAGACTTGGAATCAGGACTAGAAGGCTTTCTTGAATCTGTAAAGACTTCAGATTAGGAATCCATGTTTTCTCAGGATCAAATGAAGTTTAGTTGTGAGTCTCATAAAACTTAGAGAAATTCAAAAAGCTTCGAAAGTTAATAGGAATGCTGGGGGTAACTACAGATAAGATAGTTTGGAGTAGGTAGGGAAGGGAAGAGAGGAAGCATGGCATGGAATAGCAAAATATGTAAATAGCAAACAGGCTTATCCAATGGAGTAGCAAAATATGTAAATAGCAAACAGGCTTATCCAATAGAGATTTACTCTGACTCCAGACCATCCTGTGTCTTTTAAATGTAAATGGTTTTCCTTTTTGCACATCTTTAAGGCAGGAAGGAGCATTTTTTTTTTTGTTATCCATGCCCTGATTCAGTTAGAGAGTCTATGCTCATCAGGTCCGCGTGAAGGGGAACTGTCTGAGGCTGCAGCAGAAGCACTTGCTCTTTTTTTTTTTTTCTTCTTCTCTCCTCTCTTTAGTAGCACTTTCTGAGATGGGAGTTTTCTGCCTGTCTTCCTACCTGCCACTCTGATTGTCAAGATATACTTTATAGTATTACTGTCAATATGCCACTAAACCAGCAAATGATATTTTTGATAGAAGCATGGAATATTTTAAGGCAAACTTTACCTTCTGTTTGGTGCTCCTAGATAATAATTTGCTGGAATATCATTGAACAAAGACATTCTAACTCATTGTAATTACTCTGTAAGCAACACACTTGAGGGGGGACCCCAGGGAAAGCCAAAAGATGTACAGTACACGGATATGTTGGAAATCACAAGAAAAATGTAGTTCTGGCCACCAGTTAATGCAGACTGATTATGTTTTAGTTGACCTTGATTATCCATTAGAGAATGTCAAATGGAAAGCCAATATGAATGACAAAATCTAGAAGTGCATGTTACTGTAAATCAGGTACATTAGTGACATCTGTCGAGAGTTCAGAATGCTGTTCTAGAAAAATGTTCAGGATTTTAATACTTTCCAATAACCTTTTTACGCTGTGTGCTAGCCTTATGATGACGAAGCGTCTCTGGCAGGGATACAGACTACATCTTAAAAGACAATTAGAGTCAGTGGGTATTTTTCTCTAAATTCTTTTGAATCTA
The DNA here is from genome assembly GCF_011004875.1 of Balearica regulorum gibbericeps. NCBI lineage: Eukaryota > Metazoa > Chordata > Aves > Gruiformes > Gruidae > Balearica > Balearica regulorum. Next base: position 104,513,532 of record NC_046184.1, read on the forward strand.
TCGATGTGCTTTTTTGAGAGAATAATTACCCCATAATGCACAATAGTGTTCCAGTGGTATACGGAAGTTCTGGTTACTGACATGTCACAGACACATGTCTGTTAGTATCAAACCGAATGCAAACTACGTCTTTCCAACTTAGTGTAGCAAAGAAGTTTTGTTGACCCTCTGTGAGTTCTTACACCAACAAGTGGTCTAAGAATCAATATCTAAAAGTAGGAAAATTTTGGGGTGTAATAAAGTAAACTCTATGCAGAAATGGAACTTACTGCAGGGGTATTGTTTCTTCCAAATTCACACCTCTGGAAAGAGGAATGGGGTTGCTGATGAAGTTAGACTAAGGTATGTTAGGTAACGCAAATAATAGGAAGAAGAGAGACTTCCAAACAGCTGACAGTCAATCTGCCCATTCTTCTCACAATCTGAATTTCTTTCGTTCGGGTAGTTAGCCAAATTTGTAGTGTTTTTCTCCTGAAAGATGTACAGAATCAGTACAAAGGAAGACAAGAAACTTTATAATTTGCCTGTCTTACCTTTGGCCATGCTTTGTGATACTGAAAACAAACCACGTTACAAGGAAGACAATCATAGCAGTATAACTAAGTGGTGCATCTCTTACATGTCTGCACAAAGTTGTTATTATCTAAATGTATAATTATATCCACATTAGTAGTTTTATCTAAAAGTTAGTGCATGCTTTGGCTTTCTTCAGGAATTTTCCCCCAAAGCTGTATTTCACCCTCAGCAAACTGGGAGCTAAGGTGACAGTACCTTCTTATGTAGTAGTATTATATTCAGACTGTAAAACCTAGATAATTGTTTGTTTCTATAACAGAGATGCCCAAAACTCTCACTTGTAAAAAAAAAAAAAGGTGATGAGGGGTATGTGGGTGAATCACAATTAATAAAAATAATCCTCCATGCACCAAATATTACTGTGAACTTTTGCCTTTCTAAAACAAGGCATTTTCCTTTCTAAAAATAATTAAATAAAAAAATCTATACCGCATCTATTTGTCTTAGAGAAAAATTTCAGCAGTCGCTTTAAATTCATGATATCTTCCTTGCTTGTAGACTAATGAACTGTAAGTCTGTACTGCTACTGTGTCTAAAAGCACTTTCACAGCATACTCTTTTTGAAATAATATTTGTATTTAAAATGATTTGTGTTAAAACAGATCAAGTATTCAGGACTTGTAATGGTCTAGTAAAGCATAACATTGAACTGTTGCTCAGTTGCTTTGTGTCCGTGAAATGTGAAAATAGTAAAGTAACAAGCAATTAGATTATTTTTAAATTATCTCAAAAATACTTATTTAAAACAACTGATGTATAGTTAATTTGCTGATGCTTACATAATAAGTCGATACAACAGTTTAGTATATAGCTTACATGGAAATGCCATTTCAATTTTAGCAGTTAAATTCAGTCAAATAACATGAGGATATGATATACATTTTCATATCTGGTTTGTTCAAGGTGTTTAAGACTGTGTACAAGGAATTAAATAGAGCTGGAGGTTGGTTAAGGGTTACTCTTGCTTAAAATGTCTTTTCTAATGCTGATCAATACATAAATATCCTTCTGTCTGTATCCTGGAGACAATGTCCCATACAACTAGTCAGGAAAAATCCAGCAAGCTTTACATAGGAAGCATGCATCTACTTTGCTAGTACAGCAAACATACACATTGGTTAGAGTCCATTTTTAAAGCATCATGGATAATTGATTGAGATAGATTCCTAGTGCTCAGCAACCATTCAAATAAATTATTTACTAATCCGTCTAGAGTTTTTCTGCTTATCAGAAAGGAAAAAGCCTAATCAGGAAGTACTTTAGCAAACTTTTAAAATATTCCTTCACGTTTACTTGACACAAAATAAAAATGAACGCGCACACCCCAAAGCAAGTGTGCCATAGTGGTAAATCTAACTACTTAATTATCAAAATTTATCAAACAGATTGAAAAGAGCATTCATGTCCTAAAATTTAACTTTAATCTGTCTTACATTGTTTAGCTAAATAATAAATACTCTGCCATACCTTCATAAATCAATTAGGTAAATTACTCCAATAACACCCTGTTTTATGATTTAATGGCTGGTTTTCTTTCAAAATACAGACATGTTTCTTAATTATTTTTTGTGGCTAGCAATATTAATAGAAATTAATGTTTGTGCAAAAAGGCTTGGATGATAAATATTTGTTTTGTAAGTGTTCATTATGGTATGTTTATATTAACATAAATAAAATATAAGAATTGTGTTAAAATATTATCACCATAGCTTCTGTTACCATTGGTGTCAAAAAGGCAATTAGCATCTTTTTTTTTTTTTCATGACACCAAAATAAAGATAATGCTTATAGCTAGATTATTCTATTCTGCATATTCTTGGAATAGAAACGATTCAGAAGTAATGTTGGACTGGTAAAATAAGATCGAATGTTTGTCTCTTAGAAAAACTCACTTTGTGGTCAGGAATCAAATTTAACTATAATTATGTTCTTAGTCCAAAAATATTTTTGTTCTTTGTCATGCAAGGTATGCAGTACTTTAAATATTGTTTTAATGCCAAGATATAAAAATGGCCTAAGTGATGCTATGTTTTTAAAAATGTCTAGCATCTTATATTGAAACTGACTTTCACTTTCCTTAATATTTAATAATCACTTTAGTGTTGAAATGTTGACACACAAGCCTTTTTTCTACCTGCTCTACTTTTGATTTTAGTAATGAAAACTATTTTTTAAATATATATGGAGGTATGTATGTACATATGTATTTTTGTTGGTATTTTCTATCTCGAAGGAAGTCAAAGTGTAAGGCCTTAATACCTTTAATTGCTGCAGTTTTATTCCTTGTATTATGTAGCCACCTAACTTGAAAAAGAAATTACCACAACTGCTGTTAGTGTTCCCTTTGTGTGACTGCGTGTGATCTTGGATTGGTTCAGAGGAGCTTGTGTGCTGTCTTGAGAGGTAAGGGTAAGCTGATAAGCCTTCTAGCTGTTCTGGTACAAATTATTTGTGCAAAATGCTTTCATTTTGCCTTCTGTAACAAGGACATCCTCTTTCCACTGCAATCCACTTACCTTTCAGCTTTCTCTACAGTAAGTTAACTTCATCATGTTCTACAAATACCTACACAGGAAGAGTATTTTTGACGGTAGAGGGCTCTCTATTAAACACTTTTCTGCTGGATTAATTTCCAGTACTGAAGCTAGACAAATTGAAATGGAAAATAAGGTGCAACTTGTACTCTTTTTCTTTTTTTAAAAAAGCAATTAACAGCAAGGGCAATTAATGATTGGAGTCATTTATCAAGTGAGGTCTTGCAGTCTTCATATTGTGCGAAGTTTACAAGACCATTGGATAGCTTCCAAAAGGTGTACTATAATTTTAACCACAAGGTTACAGGGTTAATACAGACATGTCTGAGTGAGGTTCAATGGAAGGAGGTCAAACTACTGGTTCTCAGTTGTTGCTTCCAGCCTACAAATATTAATCTTTCTTTCAAATTACTCTTGACAGATTCTGTCATGAGCTTTTCCATGCACTTAAGTCCTGAGGCAAAACCCACAGAAGACTTTCTGACATCAATGGGCTTTGGATCTAATCCATAGACAGCTAGTTTCTTTTGGAAAATGTTGAGTGAAATGTAAGTGAAAAAGTTTCATATAAGTATTACTGCAGCAACCCAAGGATATTTATAGCAGTGGCATTTTTGAAGATGAGAAAATTGAAGGGAAAAAAATGTGTATTGGAGGAAGTGAATAAAATCATCTATGTCCTAGCTTGTAATCTCTCATATTCATCATACAGGGTAGTTTGTGTTTCTAAACATTCAAAGTCATCTACGTCTTCAGTTTGCTGTAAAGCAACACGTACGTGCTTGTGCCTTGACTACCAGGCCTTCACGGGATGAATCGTGGCATGTTGCCTTACCCAGTCGTGTTGAGTATTTTGAATAACTGGTGAAATCTGCCACTGAAGGTCAATGTAATTGTTATGTCCAAGTTGGGACTTATTTTATAGACTTTAAAGAATAAAAGATACTTACGCAGATCTTTTAGGAAAGATTAATTTCATTGTGGTTAAAAAAAACCTGAAAAATTTAGTAGTCATGTAAACATCCAGACTATTTTTAAATGTACACAGTGGCATTTAGTGTGAAGAGCACATTGTAAGGCGATGTGAAGTTTCTGACCACAGTATCACCAGATATAAGTTTTGTTTTCCCAGGCCAAAAATGGAAGTTCTGTGGCTTGTTAAGAATAGCAGTGAATTTAAATAACCTTACTGAAAGGCAGGAGATAGTAATTCAAGCTTGACATCACTAGCCTAAGCTTAACTTGTACTAATCACTGGAAACTATGGGAAAACAAGTGGAAAGAAAAGACTAAATCCTTGCAGAACACCATGAACTTTGAATCCCTGAAGAATCATATGCATTGCTCTATACGCATACTTGAAGCTAAATCATCTCCTTTCCTGCCTTCTCAACTTTGTCAAAAGTTGGGTCAAAATTCTTGAGATTTCTTTTTTCTTTTCTACTTTCAAAAGATAATTTCTCCCTTCTTGCTCATCTAGTCAACATCTATCACATGAAACTTTTCACTATTTTTGCTATAGGTGCTAGTCTTGAAGCTCAGCCTGTCTGTGTCTTTCCTTATGTCTGCTTGTATTCACTGATCATTTTTGGAGAAAGTAACTTTCTCTTATGCTTTTCTTTTACGTTTTCTTATGCCACATCATGTGTGGGATTCACCTGATCCAATGCATTTACCTGGAATGTTGACTCTGACTCTTGTCAGAGGTGAGCCGGTAGGTTTTGTTTATAGCAGATAGGCTGAAGTAGATATTTCAGTGCCCCATTCATGTAATTCCAAAGAAGACGCAGAGCTTGTGCGGTGTGATCCTGAACGTTAGGTTTCTGTTGCTCTGAGCTCTATGATCTGCAGAATTCCATGTTAAACAGGTCTGTGCCAAGGCTGATGAAGTCAGTCTTCTGACACCAACATCTGTTCCCACATCTTATGCCAGTGGGAATGTTCCTATGCATCTTCATTCTCTGAAGAAAATAAGTTTTGCATAGGTGAAAGCGCTGAAGTCAGTGGCAACAGGGGTCCATTAAATGAGACCTTTTTTCTGTATTATTCATGAATTATCGTAGCTTGATTGATCACATGCTTTACATATTTTGATGAAAGAATGTGTAAGCTAGTTCTAACAGAAGAAAATTCTTGTTGAGCTTTGTAAATATTCCTGAAAGAATACATACATCAGTCCTGTTTTGTAAATGCACTTCAGTCATGTTTTCATCGTGGCCATAGATAGCTTCTTCAGGCTTGAGAGAGGAAGGAATTCACCTCTTCATCAAATATTTCATTTAGGATGTTCTTGATGAGACTGTAATTTTATTGCTCATAATGTCTTCTAGTGTATGTAGAATAACTTATTAAATTTTTAATTTTAGAAAACTAATCAAGAAAAATAATCTATATAGCCTGAGAAAAATAATCTATCCTTGACTGACTCTTCCAATAGCAGCTATTTTTTACTGCAACAGCAGGAAGTGGTTTAAGATTCTTTATAAAATATGACATCCAGAGAAAACCTCTCTTCCCATCTTTCTTTTAACAACAAAAAAATCCCACCATATAGCTATATCACCCCATGTCCCACTGTGAAATAATTTTATCTTGTCCGGTCGTTATCACTTGAGGTTTTCCACTGATTTCACAGCTGTATTCCTTGTATCTCCTCCCTGCATGATACCTTAAGGTCTGCTCCAACTTATTTATTTAAATTTTATGCGCACGGATAAGTTACAACTCTTTGATACAAAGCATCTCATTTTCCAGGACACCCCACAGATATTATCAATTACACTGGAATACAAAAGGTTTTCATCCAAGCAAATAATTTGTTTTCCAGTAAAGAATAAAAGATCTCACCTCTGAAAAAGGATATTTTTTGTTGTTGTTTCTCTCATAACTGTGAATGACCTGTGAGACCCATCTGGTCTTTCCACAAATTAAAAAAAGAAAACCCTTCAAGGGTAAAATATTATTTATTCTATGAGAAAACAATTTTAAATTAGAAAAGGAAAGTGTTTGACTTTATAACTCTGCATGTGTCTGATTTGAATCACTCTCAGCTTGTACTAATACACCCTCTTAAAATGTTATATTGCATAATATCTATGTGGAAAGTATAAAAACCTTTCTCACCAGTAAGCAATTGCATATGGTCTGAAAATTAATCCCTCACTACCAGAATACATAAATAGAAAGCCAGATTTGTTAGTAGGCTCCAGCTGCTTTGTGCTTCTCAGACAGTGCAAAATAACCATAGACCCAGCTTAAATGTTCAGCTAAAGTGGGTTTACGTCTGCTTTCCATTACCAAAGCAGTGGAAAGCAACTGGAGGGGGCTCGTGAATCTGGCCCATTCTGCAACTTGACGCCACAACCCGTGTTACACAACAATACTAATAGCCTAGCTAGGATGCTTCAGTTCCTTCCAATTGCTAACTGCTAGGATACCTTTGTGAGATGAGAACCTATGATTACACAGATGTTAGGTGGAAGAATCAAGAGGGAGAAGCTTCAAAGCATTAAGTGTCTAATATGTTCACAGGTTTCCACGTAACAGAAATGTGCATGTTGGGAAAATTTACTTGAATAATAGAGTGTTGTTCAGATAATGGTCAAGTTCTAGCATGAATATCCACAACTATATTAGATTCTGGGAACTGGGAAGTTTTGTTCATGTTTTGTCAGTGCTGACTTATCCTGATCTGTTCTGTGTGTTTTGAGATTGAGACAATTTACAAGGGCAGTTACTAGCTCACAGCTGACACATGAAAATCTTTTTAACAATCTATTTAGTTTTCATATCATACTATGTATGTCTCTGGTGTTTGTAATTCTGTTCCAAGACCAAAATGGTCTGGTTTTCCAGTTCATTTTTCTGCAATGCCAATATTCAGTTACATATTTGTATTGAGTTTGCATGGCAAGGTTTTGGTAGCCAGGGGGGCTACAAGAGTGGCTTCTACAAGAAGCTGCTATAAGCTTCCCCCATGTCCCATAGAGCCAATTCCAACTGCCTCCAAGATGGCCAAGTGGTAGTGTCTCTGGGATAAAATATTTAAGAAGGGGGAGGAGGGGAGAGGCAAGAGGTGGAACCACCAAGAGAAATTGTAGCCAGAGAGAGGAGTGAGAATATGCGAGAGGAACAACTCTGCAGACACCAAGGTTGGGGAAGGAGGTGCTCCAGGCACTGGAGCAGAGATTCCCCAGCAGCCTGTAGAGACCATGGTGAGGCAGGCTCTCCTCCGGCAGCCCATGAAGGTTAATGATGGAGCAGATATCCACCTGTGGCCCATGGAGGATGATGGGAGTAGATATTCCACCTGCAGCCTGTGTAGGACCCCATGCTGGGGCAGGTAGAGGAGCAGGTGGAGGCACCTGAAGGAGGCTGTGACCCCATGGGAAGCCCATGCTGGAGCAAGCTCCTGGCAGGACCTGTGGCCTCATAGAGAGAGGAGCCCACACCAGAGCAGGTTTGCTGGCAGGACTTGTGATGCCGTGGGGGACCCACGCTGGAGCAGTTTGCTCCTGAATGACTGTACTCCATGGAAGGGATCCACACTGGAGCAGTTGGTGAAGAATTGCAACCCATGGGAATGACTTGCATGGGAGAAGTTAGGGGAGGACTGTCTCCTGTGGGATGGACCCCACCCTTGAGTAGGGGAAGAGTGTGAGGAGTCCTCCCCAATGAGGAGGAAGAAGTGACAGAGACAACGTGAGATGAACTGACCACAACACCAATTCTCCATCCCCCTGTGCCACTTGAAGGGGGAGGAGGGAGAGAATTCAGGAGTGAAATTAAGCTGGGGAAGAAAGGAGGGGTGGGGGGGGAAGGTGTTTTGAAGATTTAGTTTTATTTTCTCATTACCCTACTGATGTGGTTTAGGCCTAGCCGGAAGCTGAGCACCACGCGGCTGCTCACTCACTCCTTCCCCAGTGGGATGGGGAGGAGAAGGGGAAAAAAAACAACAGCAAAAGCCTCGAGGGTTGGGATAAGGGCAGTTTACTGGGACAGCAAGGGAGAGGGAAAAATAATCAACAACAGTGCTGATAACAAATAGTAACAATGGGTGATAACAGAGAACAATTTACCGAACCAACGACCAACTGACCAGACACTCAGCCTGTCCCTGAACCATGCCAAAACTGCACCGCACCGCCCCTGCCCGACTAGCCCCCTTTGATGGTGAGCATGATGTCACATGGTATAGAATAGCCCCTGGCCAGCTTGGCTCACCTGTCCTGGCTCCGTGGGAAATTAACTCTATCCGTGCCAGAACCAGGACATTATCCACCCCTTATTCCATACCATCTACATCATGCCCAGATTATTTCACTGACACCATTCTCTTACTCCATGGGCCATCGCTCTATAAAGCGTCCATTGAGTTCATTTAGACCATGGCTTTGCGTTCCATCTGCCATTACAGTGTCTCAGAGTAGGAGCAATGGTGCGTGGTGCTGGATTGTTGCACGCTGTATCCAGAGTATTTCTCATGGCTGGTGTATCTGGTATGGTCCATGCTTGCAGTCTGGAGGTCACAGATGTAATTTTTGACGAAGTTTGTGGGCACCAGTTGAAGGCAGTTCCAAAGTCCATCCTTCATTAGTTTTGGGTGATTCTTATGGTCATACCATTGATACAGTGTATAGCTATTAACATCATACAATTTAATTTATTGGCTATTTTCACCCAAAATCAAATCCCCCTGGGGTACACACCGGACTTCCCCATCCTTTCTCATCACCCACCAAGTGCACCTTGGTCCCTGAGCAAAAGCAATCCCGCAGATGGGCTTGCCTTTGCCTGAAGCAGGGATGACCCAAACTGTTTCACCCAACATATTCTTCATGCACACTACAGGAACTTTATCCCCTTCTACTGGGAGTAGCAATTTTGATTGGGCAGGGACAGCTCGATTGGCAGATCCCCTAGTGTTAACTAACCAGGTGGCCTTTGCTAAATGCGCATCCCAGTATTTGAGGGTCCCACCACCCATTGCCCTCAGGGTAGTTTTTAGCAGCCCATTGCACCTTTCAACTTTCCCAGAGGCTGGTGCATGATAGGGGATGTGATACACCCACTCAATACCATGCTCTTTGGCCCAGGTGTCTATGAGGTTGTTCCAAAAATGAGTCCCATTGTCTGATTCGATTCTCTCTGGGGTGCCATGTCGCCACAGGACTTGCTTTTCAAGACCCAGAATAGTGTTCCGGGCAGTGGCATGGGGCACAGGATATGTTTCCAGCCACCCAGTGGTTACTTCCACCATTGTAAGAACATAACGCTTGCCTTGGCGGCTTCGCGGGAGCGTGATGTAGTCGATTTGCCATGTTTCCCCATATTTATATTTCAACCACAGTCCTCCATACCACAGAGGCTTTACCCGCTTGGCTTGCTTGATTATGGCGCATGTTTCACATTAATGGATGACCTGTGAGATGGCGTCCATGCTCAAGTCCACCCCTCGATCACGGGCCCATCTATATGTCGCATCTCTTCCTTGATGGCCTGAGGTGTCATGGGCCCACCGAGCTAGAAATAATTCACCCTTACGCTGCCAGTCCAAATCCACCTGAGCCACTTCAATCTTGGCAGCCTGATCTACCTGCTGGTTGTTCTGATGTTCCTCAGTGGCCCGACTCTTGGGCACGTGGGCATCTACATGACGTACCTTTACAACCAGCTTCTCTAGCCAGGCAGCAATATCTTGCCACAGTGGGGCAGCCCAGATGGGTTTGCCTCTACTCTGCCAGTTGCTCCGCTTCCACTGCTGTAACCACCCCCACAGGGCATTGGCCACCATCCATGAGTTGGTATAGAGGTACAGTGTTGGCCACTTTTCTCTTTCAGCAATATCTAAAGCCAGCTGGATGGCTTTCACCTCTGCAAACTGGCTCGATTCACCTTCTCCTTCAGCAGCTTCTGCAACTCGCCGTGTAGGACTCCATACAGCGGCCTTCCACCTTCGATGCTTTCCCACGATGCGACAGGACCCATCAGTGAAGAGGGCATATGGTTTCTCATCTTCTGTTAGTTTATTATACAGTGGGGCTTCTTCAGCACGTGTCACCTCCTCCTCTGGCGACATTCCGAAATCTTTCCCTTCTGGCCAGTCTGTGATCACTTCCAGAATCCCTGGATGATTGGGGCTTCCTATTCTAGCCCGTTGTGTGATCAGCGCAACCCACTTACTCCACGTAGCATCGGTTGCGTGATGTGTAGAAGGAGCCCTCTCTTTGAACATCCAACCCAGCACTGGCAGTCGGGGTTCCAGGAGGAGCTGTGCTTCGGTGCCAATCACCTCTGAAGCAGCTCGAACCCCTTCGTAGGCTGCCAATATCTCCTTTTCCGTTGGAGTGTAGCGGGCCTCAGATCCTCTGTATCCCAGACTCCAAAACCCCAGGGGTCGACCTCGAGTCTCCCCTGATGCTTTCTGCCAGAGACTCCAGGTAGGGCCATTCTCCCCGGCTGCGGTGTCCAGCACATTTTTTACATCTGGTCCTGCCCGGACTGGCCCAAGAGCTACGGCATGAACTATTTCTTGTTTAATTTGTTCAAAAGCTTGTTGTTGCTCAGGGCCCCATTTGAAATCATTCTTCTTCCGGGTTACATGGTAGAGAGGGCTTACTATCAGACTGTAATTTGGAATGTGCATTTGCCAGAAACCCACACCACCTAAGAAGGCCTGTGTCTCCTTTTTGTTGGTTGGTGGGGACATGGCTGCTATTTTGTTGATAATATCCATAGGGATTTGACGCCGCCCATCATGCCACCTTATTCCTAAAAATTGGATTTCCTGTGCAGGCCCCTTCACCTTACTTCATTTTATGGCAAAGCCAGCCTGCAGCAGGATTTGGATTATTTTCTTCCCTTTCTCAGAAACTTCCTCTGCTGACTTGCCCCATACAATGATGTCATCAATGTATTGCAGGTGCTCTGGGACTTCACCCTTTTCCAGTGCAGTCTGGATCAGTCCATGGCAGATGGTGGGGCTGTGTTTCCACCCCTGGGGCAGTCGATTCCAGGTGTACTGGATGCCCCTCCAAGTGAAGGCAAACTGTGGCCTGCACTCTGCTGCCAAAGGGATCGAGAAAAATGCATTAGCGATATCAATTGTGGCATACCATTTGGCTGCCTTTGACTCCAGTTCATATTGAAGTTCCAGCATATCTGGCACGGCAGCACTCATGGGCGGCGTGACTTCATTCAGGCCACGATAGTCTACCGTCAGCCTCCACTCGCCATTGGACTTCTGCACTGGCCATATGGGACTGTTAAAGGGTGAGTGGGTTCTGCTGATCACTCCCTGACCCTCCAGTTGATGAATTACTTTGTGGATGGGAACCAGGGAGTCTTGGTTGGTGCGGTATTGCCGCCGGTGCACAGTTGTAGTAGCAATTGGCACCTGTTGCTCTTCAACCTTCAGCAACCCTACAACAGAAGGGTCCTCCGAGAGACCAGGCAAACTAGACAATGGTTCAATTTCCTCCGCTTCTATGGCAGCTATTCCAAAAGCCCACCGGTAACCTTTTGGGTCTTTGAAATACCCTTTCCGGAGGTAGTCTATGCCCAGGATGCACGGAGCCTCTGGCCCAGTCACAATGGGGTGCTTTTGCCACTCATTCCCCGTTAGACTTACTTCAGCCTCCAGCAGAGTCAACTGTGGGATCCCCCCGTCACACCAGAAATAGATATTGGTTCCACCCCTTCATAGTTCGATGGCATTAGGGTACACTGTGCACCCGTGTCCACTAGGGCCTTGTACTCTTGTGGGTCTGATGTGCCAGGCCATCGGATCCACACAGTCCAATAAACCCTATTGTCCCTTTCCTCCACCTGGCTGGAGGCAGGGCCCCTCTAATCCTGCTCGTCATAGTCACTACTCACCTCTTGCAAAAAGGACTTAGAAGTCCCTTCAAGAGGATCAGAAGTGCAATCTGGCCTTTCACTTGGTCTGGGGGGCTGCCCGGTGGAAACTGGAGCAGCATTCTTTCTGGAAGAGTTCCTTTGTACAGCTGTCTTGCCTTGTAGCTCATGTATGCGTGCCTGCAGGGTTGAGGTGGGCTTCCCATCCCATTTCCTCATGTCTTCTCCGTGGTCACGCAGGAAAAACCACAGGATACCTCGTGGTGTGTATGCTCTATATCCCCTCTCTGGAGCAGAAAAATGCTTGCTCCTAACAGCTGAAATGCCGGTCTGTACAGGTGGGGAGTACGATATATCCTCTTTGAGTTGCCAGACGTCCTGGGACAGTTTCTCCACAGCCGAGATGAGGGAGGAAGAAAAGCTCTCTTCATATTGCCGGAGTTGGCCAGCCACTTCATCCACTGTGGGTGCCTCTTCACTCTTCCAGTCGATTACTGCCAGTGAGTTGGCGTATGATGATGGTGCACTTCGCACAAATTTTCGCCACATGGGTTGGGTACGCTGGACTTCATCAGGGTCTGTGGGCAACTGTGCGTTGTCCGGATCATAATAAACCATTTCCCGCACAGCTAATTCCCTCAGATATTGGATACCTCTCTCCATGGTGGTCCACTTGCCTGGCCGACATACGACATCTTCGCTGAAAGGATACCTTTCCCTCACACTTGACAGGAGGCACCTCCAGAGGCTGAGTGCCTGCGCCTTCTTCCCAATTGCCTTGTCAATGCCCCCTTCCCTAGACAAGGATCCTAGCTGCTTGGCCTCCCTGCCCTCCAGTTCCAGGCTACTGGCCCCGTTATCCCAGCAGTGGACAGCCAGGTAATGATGTGCTCCCCTGGAAAGCGGCTGAAGTCTTTCCGCATATCTCGCAACTCACTCAGGGACAGGGATCGGGTGATCACTTCTGGTTCTGGCTCTTCTTCTCGTGATGGCCCCGGTTCATCATCATCTCTCACGATGCGAACGGATTTCTTTGTGTATTTCTTTTTGTGTATAGGGGCAACTGATATTGGTGTGGGTTGATCTTTTGGCTCAGCTACAGTGCCTGTTGTGGGGGCCTAGGCAGCTGCAGTGCCTGTTGCTGGGGCCTGGGCAGCTGCAGTGCCTGTGGGTCCGCTCTCTCCCTCTGGATGGTGCTGTCTACTGTCAAGCAGTGTTTGATAGATTGTGGCCAGGGCCCAGGCTATAAGTTGTGTCTCCTTAGAATCCCCACAGCATTTTCCTTTCAAATATTCTACCATTTTATCAGGGTCTTGCAATTGTTCAGGAGTGAAGCTCCAAACCATTGGGGGTGAAAAGGTCTCTAGATACCCACCCATACTCTCCCACATGCCATGCCAGCCCTGACCATTCAGCCTTGGGGAAGATCCCTGGGTAAAATTCTTGAAACAATTTTTGCTAACCCTGAACAGGAGTTGGAAAACATTCAGGAGACCTAGCAATAGGAATATACTGGCCTGAACATTCCAAGTGTATTCAAAATTCTCAAAAATTGTTGTAACCAACCAAAAGGGAAAAGAGGAGGTGAAAGAGTGGGAGAAGGTATCCCCCCCTGTCTTCCCCATAGATCGGGTGCAGTTATCAATCAATTCTAAAAAATATTGACTGAGGTACAGGCCTGACCAAAATGCTATGTACAAGTACCAGCTCAGACTCATGACTGTCGATGATATCTTATCATAAGTCATTATCACACAATACAACAATATGAGAACACGAACCCCTCTCCCAGAGGTGATAAACAGCACCCGCAGGGATTGCATAGAGTAAACACGGGTTTACAAAACAGAGCCATGTGTCCAAACAGAACATCATTATGACCAGTGACTGTTTCAATAACATCATAAATTCTTATGAGAATTTTCCTTTAACACACTTGGGTCAGACTTGTCGTTATCACAACCCCTCGGGCCCCACATTGGGTGCCAAAAAGGACTGACGTGGTTTAGGCCCAGCCGGCAGCTGAGCACCATGAGGCCGCGCACTCACCCCTTCCCCAGCGGGACGGGGAGGAGAACGGGAAAAAAAACAACGGCAGAGCCTCGAGGGTTGGGATAAGGGCAGTTTACTGGGACAGCAAGGGAGAGGGAAACAATCAACAACAGTGCTGATAACAGATAGTAACAATGGGTGATAACAGAGAACGATTTTACCGAACCAAGGACCGATCAGACACTCAGCCCGTCCCGGAACCACGCCGAAACTGCGCCGAACCTGCCCCTGCCCGACTAGCCCCCTTTGATGGTGAGCGTGATGTCACATGGTATGGAATAGCCCCTGGCCAGCTTGGCTCACCTGTCCTGGCTCCTTGGGAAATTAACTCTATCCTTGCCAGAACCAGGACACCTACTCTGATTTGTTTGGTAATAAATCAGATTAATTTTCCTGAGTTGTCTGTTTTGCTTGTGACGGTAATTGGTGGGTGATCTCTCCCTGTCCTTCTCTTGACCCAGGAGCCTTTTGTTATATTTTCTCTCCCCTGTGCAGCTGAGGAGGGCAGTGATAGAGCAGCTTTGGTGGACACCTGGCCTCCAGCCAGGCTCAACCCACCACAATATTCAAAATAAGGAAAGAAATTATAGTTATCCGTATGAAAATCTGTAAAGAATGGTAGAAGAAATCTTGACAGATGGAGCATTATTTTTCCCTAGAAGGCAGAAATAAATTTTGGATTCCTTTCCAAAACTTCCACAGTAACAACTGATATAGAGATTATGTAGAGGTGGAGGATATCACCTATAGCAATGTAAATTTGCATAAGAATCAGGGCTGGTTTTAAGATAAAAGCATTCCAAGCTGTGATGCTGAGGTACCAACAGTCAGGAAACACTCCATGCCAACTTTCTAGCTAACAAGTTGCAGTCAGTCTAGTGACGATAGCTTGTATCAAGGTCTTGAGTTCAATACCTGGATCTGCATCATCTTCTCCCTACTCCTAGGGAGATTAGGCTGCCTGTGTTCAAGGTCAGGTCTCCTATGGTGCTGTGTAACCTTGGACCAGATTTTTGCAAAAAACAACTACGTTGTGAGGTTTGTGAGAAGCTTTGTCTGTGGCCTCTGTGCGTTGTCTTGGGAACTACATCTATGGACCATGAACAAGAGCCCGAGCTATGTTGGAGTCATGGCTATATCCAGTGTTCCTGATACTGATACTTGACTTCCCAGATAGGCAAGGGCCCTGCACAAGGCCTGCAAGCAGCGTGTGGTGATGGTGGGTTGTGGCCAGCCCTGGTTACCAACCCTAGTCCAACCTGGTTTGCCTCACTGGGGTTTGCAATATGGGGTCTGGTCAGGGAGTGAGGGCATGATCTGCCCCACCAGCTCTACTGCCACCCGTGCTGGTGCCCAAGGCTTCATCACCACAGCCCCTGCCCACACTGCTCACTGATGTCTGCAAGGATGTGGAAGGAGTTGACGTTATCAAAAATGTTATGTTGGTTGGACTATCTGCTAGAAGTCAAAAGAGGTAGAAGTGAAAAAAAGCTGGTCAAAATATGGTGGTTGGAACAGCCAACAACTACAGACCTGTAGCATCTCCCTGCTGTGAGCGTAAGATTATGGCATCGGTGTTCTGGTTCTAACAGCTTAATGTGCCATAGACTACACAACAATGATGACTTTGTTTTTACCAACCTAAAGATTTTCAGTGTGCGGTAGCCTAATGCAGTTGACACAAGCTGTTCTTTTGTATATTTTTCCACAATGGTCTATTATATTTAATGAATAACTGTTGATTATTTTATGGATATTTCTGTATGACTTGGTACAGCTTTTGATGAAAGAATTAGCTAAGATGCAATACCTTGTACTTGCCTCAGTCTTAAGATATCATATGCAGTTTCCACAGTTCAGCTGATGCAGGCAACCTTGACAGCATGTCATGCCATAAGATATATCAAAGTCTCTAGGCAACAATGAATTCCAGAGTTAGTGATAAAGGTACTTTGTGCCTAAACATCTGTATACATTCAGAATCCCGCTTACATAACAATCTAAGGATGCTATGAATGTTGTAACACACCGAATGACTTGGAAGAGAGCTTAAATTAAGTGCAGAAAAACAATAAAAATATTAAATTTAGTCATGTAGTCTTTTTCATCAATAGCTTTTTTCCTATATATTTTATTGTAGATTCTAAAAGGAGAAAGAATTGTAATATTTCTCAGGGCAAGCTCGTAAAATACCTCTCTAACCCTGTTATATGTAACAAACTATTATCTAATGTAGTAGGAGATCTATCATGTATTATCCGTGTTCAAATTTTTACTCTCAAAATTTAGGTGATTGCAATATATGATTTTATTTTTTTTTTCTCCTTGGTTAGAGAGCCTGTAAATCAAGGAACTATTTGTCAGCAAGGGAGAGCAAGATACCTGAATTGCTTAGACTATACTGCCCTTTTTCATCTATTAATTTCTCTGAGTAAGTGCATACTAAATTCTTTAGCATAGCCTGTTAGACTCTCTATATAGGAGTAATTGAGGTAATTTTAGAGCCTGCAGCATCCAGACTTATGGTCCCTTTTGTTCTTAAATTCTGCAAAATGTAAAATTATCTTTTCCAAGAGGAATTAAGCTTTATTAATAAAGCAGTCAGTGGGTTCCAGTAGCCATACAATGATGAATCTACAATAATAAGGCTGGAACCAGAGTAGCCTTGATAGGCTTTTTCTCTTTTTTTTTTTTTTTGTTTCGTTTTCCCTCACCCATGATAATGCTTGCTGATGCTTCCATTTAAGACAACTTCATCCTGTATGTATCTCTTGCCCAAATCTTTGACCCCTTCTTCAAAAGCAGCTTGCTGGGATGGAGAATTCATGCTTAAGTCATCATTTTAATCATGCTGATGCATTGTAAAGAATTAATAACTTCACCATTTCTCTGATACTGTTCAACTTACTGTTAACAATATTTGAGGTTACTGAAAAAAACATGAAACTCGCCCTTAGGGAAAGATGCTTATTTCACTTGCCTCCTTTGAGAGAAGACTTGCATATTTTGTAACCCACTAGCTCTTTCAAGATGTGTTATCTGTTTGCCCTGGGGGCTTGATTCTGGAATTATTTAAAACTGATGTAAACAGAAGTACATTGAGCAAAATGATGTTATTCCACCAGTAAATCAGGTTGTTTTGTAAAAATCTGAATCAGTCTGTATTTCATACTTAGTGCTCAGGCTTCACATTTCTTTCATTAGCACTCACCTTTCCTTTTCTAGAGAGACCTGCTTTTGATTTACAGTAGTAACCTTCTGTCCTGCACCAGGTTAGCCTTTGAGCTATTACTTTTTCATTTTTAGCCTTGGGCCAGCTGTTTGTAACCTTTTTGTCTTGCATCAGTGGTATTCAGCCTCTGGTAGTTTACAGCAATCATGTAGCAATGACCTTATAAACTTTCTGTACCTTTCTCCTTCTTGAGTGTTCAAATTCACATCTAGCACGGCAGTGTATTGTTCAGATACTTGCTTGGCGCTCTGTTTTCAACAAGCACAAGTTCTGCTTCAGCAGTCTCTGGCCTTTTTCGCTTTGGTTTCTAAAACTGTGTTGGAACCAATATTACTGAGGTAGCTCTCAAACCTTTTATTTAAAGACTATGCTTATCCTATTTCTATATTGAAATGTTACAGCCTTTATAGGAAACTGTCACCAGTGTTCAAGGGGATTTTTACCCTCTATCTGTTTTGAGCCTTCTGTGGTATTTTTCAAGTAGGAGAAAAGTGAAAGTCTTTATTATTTAAAAAAGAAAAAGTAAATAAATCCAGTCTTAATAAATACAGTCCAGAAGAAAGCAGCAACAAACTGCCTTTGTTTTCATTCACGCTTGTTTTATACATATCCTCTTTCACAACTTTTGCTATCACTGTATTAACTTCAGATCATATCTGGTGCGGGTTTCTCTTTTTCTAACTGATGATAAATTGGTTCAAGTATCAGAGAAATGCTCAGCACCTGTTGGCCTGACACCACATGCTCCTATCTTACCAATAAGTGTTAGAGAAATAGACTGCTTCTAAGCAGGAGACACAGACTTGATCCATAGATGAAAGCCACGAAGGTGAGTATGTATTGCCCGGCATGCGCAGATGTAAGGACGTGCCATTGTGTCCAAGAATTCTGTCAGGGATCTGTCACACTGTGAGCAGGACTGTAAATTATAAACAGCATATAAAGCTGGAAGGTGATAACATAATGTAGGCACCCTCTTGGCTTTACCAGTTTCTTAAATCTAGGTCTCTGTGATAAAGAATAATAATAAAAGAAAAAAGCAATGAGTTTTTAGCATAGGTGTTAAATAAACAATTCATGTTTAAAATTAGTTGAAAGTTTTAAATTTTAGCTCTTTAAAATTACAGATAAACATCAAAATTACTATAACAGTAGGCTTTACACAACACAGTTGCTCAAAGCTAAGAGAAAACTGAAACTAATTAGGTAATATTTACCTGGTCATTAAACAATTGCCATCATAGCTAAACAAGTTAAAGCAAAAGCTTCAGGCAAGTGAAGCCTGACAAGTCTCAAGACTGAGATCTTGCAGAGTGTGTTGGGTTTGCATGGCAAGGTTTTGGTACCGGGGGGGCTACAGGGGTGGCTTCTGTGAGAAGCTGCCAGAAGCTTCCCCTGTGTCTGACAGAGCCAATGCCAGCCGGCTCCAAGATGGACCCGCCGCTGGCCAAGGCCAAGCCAATCAGCGCCTCTGTGATAACATATTTAAGAAAGAGAAAAACAGTTAGGGAGAGCTTTTGCAGCTGGAGAGAGGAGTGAGAAGATGTAAGAAACTCTGCAGACACCAAGGTCAGTGCAGAAGGAGGGGCAGGAGGTGCTCCAGGCACTGGAGCAGAGATTCCCCTGCAGCCCGTGGTGAAGACCATGGTGAAGCAGGCTGTCCCCCTGCAGCCCATGGAGGAAGGATGAGGGGGTGTAGAGATTCCACCTGCAGCCCGTGGAGGACCCCATTCTGGAGCAGGTGGAGGCACCTGAAGGAGGCTGTGGCCCCGTGGGAAGCCCAGGCTGGAGCAAGCTCCTGGCAGGACCTGTGGATCCGTGGAGAGAGGAGCCCACGCCAGAGCAGGTTTGCTGACAGGACTTGTGACCCTGTGGGGGACCCACGCTGGAGCAGTTTGCTCCTGAAGGTCTGCACCCTGTGGAAGACCCCCACGCTGGAGCAGTTTGTGAAGGACTGTAGCCCGTGGGAGAGACTCACGTTGGAGAAGTTTGTGAAGGACTGTCTCCTGTGAGAGGGACTCCATGCTGGAGCAGGGGAACATTGAGAGGAGTCCTCCCCCTGAGGATGAAGGAGCAGCAGAAACACCGTGTGATGAACTGACCGTAACCCCCACTCCCCGTCCCCCTGTGCTGCTGAGGGGGGAGGAGGGTGAAGCCGGGAGTGAAGTTGAGCCCGGGAAGATGGGAGGGGTGGGGGGAGATGTTTTGAGATTTGGTTTTATTTCTCATTCCTCTACTCTGTTTTGCTTAGTAATAAATAAGATGAATTCCCTCTCTCAGTTCAGTCTGTTTTGCTCGTGATGGTAATTAGAGAATGATCTCTCCCTGTCCTTATCTCGACCCATAAGTTTTTTTTCGTTGTACCTTTTCTCCCCTGTCTGGTGAAGGAGGGCAGTGATAGAGCGGCTCTGGTGGGCACCTGGCCCCCAGCCAGGGTCAACCCACCACACAGAGTTAATGCAGTCCCTGAATACTATTGCTAACAATAACAATACTATATTTACTGGACTTGCAGGCTACAATGAAGTGTGAAAAGAAATGGGTGTGCTATTAGTTATAAGAAAATTCAGAGGTAAAATCTTACATACAGTCTTGTCTGCAACTCCTTGGATGCAAGGAAGGTGCAATACATCATTCAAAGTGATAAGGACTTACATATGCTTAACTACTCCATATAGATTCTTCATCCTGAAATAGGAATGCTTTTCTGTCTGAAGAAAATATGTAAGATGCTAAAAAAAAATCTAATAAGTAGGGTATAATGTTCAACTAAAACATTTTTTATGAACTTACTTGTTTAAATTGATTTAACCTCAACATTTTTTTATGTTTAAACTGTATTTTTGCTATAATTTAGTTTAGAATTTACTGTCATTTACTGTAGGAAAAAAGTCACTTCTATACTCAATTTTTCTGTAACTTGTAACAATATTTATTCAACTTTTTTTTTCCTGAATATTCAGGAAATCTCTAAGACTGCCACAGAAAGAACATTCATATGGTAGTAGAGCTGCTATGCAATATTGGCTTCATGTTTGGGGTGGGTTTTTTCCGAATCAAAAGTAGTATGTGCAATAGGAGGTTTCCCATTTTCCTTGGTCTAAATACTAGAGAGTTTCAAAAATGAAAGTTTCAATTGTTCATGCAGCAGTTACCTCCCACAGTCTTTATTTATATGATATAATACTGATTTTTGTATAACATAATTTGATAGATAGGTATTTTATTGTTTTCCTGCACGTGGCATAAGTATAGTACTGTCTCACACTTAAAAGTATCAAAAATGCTATGTTAATGACCAGGGAGTGACACATCTGTGGAAACCATGTTGGAAACATGGAAACAGAATATGAGATTTACAATGATAGTAAGATCCTTTTCTAATCTTTTTTGAGGTACTGGGAGAATTTTGAAATCTATATGGATTAGAAATTAATTACTGTAAGAAGTGTCATCATACTAAAGAAACTACTGTGATTTCATAACAATCACGTGCAATACATAAAATGTACTGTAGGAGAACTATTCAGTGTTAGTAAAATCTAAATCAATGTCCTTGGGTTATCATAACAGTGAAAGTCCTATATCCTGTAGAAGTTTTATGCTGCCCATGTGAAAGGTTTTTAAGTTTGTTATTGAGATTGTAAAGTTCATAGTTTCCCCTATGAATAGAATCTGAACAAAACTGGAAGGGCAGATTAACTGATAAAGTAGGATATCTGTATCTTATAACTTCTAGGGCCATGTTTTCATAGCTGTGGAAACCAGCACTTGGGGTGGTATCTCAGGAGCTGATGTGTAGTTATGGAGGAGCTGCATGCTGAGTGAATACCCCTGGTGTCATTCCTCCAGTAGGAAACAACAGCAGCAGGAACAAAAATTGCTGAAAATTGGTTTGGTTTATTAGCAAATTAACTGCAATTTTATCAGCTAATTCATTTGAAGTAGATTAAGCCACACTCAGCACAAGACTATGGTTTTTCTGTTAGTTGTGCCTGGTCTGTTCCCCATCACCTGACGAGAGAAGAGCCTCATGGTGGTGCCACCTACTGCATCTGCCTCAGGTGCACCCAGGCCCTTAGTAGTCACATGAAAAGAAAGAGTGGATAGAGAAAATGAAGGAGCTAGCAAGTGCTTTTTTTGTGACTTTGGAAACATAAAGATCTTCCTCCTCATAGAGCATTGTAGTGCCAATGAATGTGAATTAAACTTGAAAGGGTATTAGCTAAGGGTGTGGTCTTCTATTTTAGTTTAGAGAGAAGAAACAGCCTGTTTATTTAATAATTATAATAGTTGAGCTTCTTCTAAACTTGGATATACAAGTAAAGTACCTATTGGTTAGGTTTTAAAAGATAATTTGCATACAGATTTTTAATAAGTAAAATACTAAAGTGGCTATCTTCTAAAACACCTGCATTACCTATACATGCTCATGTTTTCTTTCTGATATACACCCTTGGATGTGCAGACATATGCAGATTTTGTATCTACTGGATTTCATTTGTAGGATACCCAAAGGGACAGCTGGTTTAGATCTGGGTTTTTTTAATCTCAATAGAGTAGATTTTAACTAGGAACAATGATTGCTAAATTCATTCACTGTGTATGAAACTGCAACAGGAATCAAATATTTACTAACTAACTACCCACTACACTGGCACCCAGTTTCTGGATTTCTAAATCACATCAAAACCTAACAGAACTCAGGGTACCTTAAAAAAGAAAGGACTGTATATGTCCATGTTAACAGGGAGAATCTAATTAAATCAGACATTTTCTGTGGGTCTATTTTATCTTTGTCATTTGAAACAATAAGAAGTTGGTTGTAAAGAACATTTGGGGAACGAAGAATTTTTCTGCCTCAAGAGCAGAGCTTTCATTATGTTGCTCTAGGTGGGACAAATTTAAACACAGATCCCACTGTAGATTTATCTTCATGAAGGCAGGATCAAAGGGAAATTAATCTCTTACATAAAAATCAGTAGAAATTACTTGATCAAAGGATCAGTGCTCAGGCCTCATTTAGTCAAGATTTGAATACCTCTGAAGGTAGTTATTCCCCAAGCTCTCTGTGTCCCTCTTCCAGCATTTGACCTCCTTCATTGTGAAAAAACATTTACCAAATAGCCAGTCAGACTTATCCTGGTTGCAACCTGGTTCATTACCTCTCATTCTGCTCCTGCGTACCTCTGAGAGGAGTCTGGCTTCAGCTACCTCATGAGACAGTGTGGAGAAGAGCGAGATGACAAGATCCTCTTCTCTGAGCCTTCTCTTCGTAATGCTGAACTAACCCCGATTGCTCAACTGCTCCTTATGTATCATGTTCTCCAGGCCCAGCCATCTTGGTGGCCCACCACTGGACTCACTTCAGTCTATTTCTATGCCTGTCATCTTACCAGAGCACCCCAAACTGGTCACAAGACTTCAGATGTAGCCTCACAAGTGCTCAAGAGAGGGGAAGGATCACTTTCCTAGACTTTCTGGCTACACTTTTGCTAATGCAGCCCAAGATGTTCTTGGCTGTCTTCAGTTATGGTTTTATTAAAGCCATCTTCTGTAGTTCAGAACCATGTTAAGATACATCAGACACACTGAAAAAAATTCATGTTTATGTCTGTATATGATGTCACCCATGTTATCTTCCTTTTTTTTTTTTTTTTTAATGACTAGTCCTGTCTGGGTAATATATTCTCTGATAATTGTCATTCATAACTACATGTTCCTGTATACCCTGCAGCTGTAATGCTCAAGAAATGATCAAATCAGATCTTGCAAACTCCTCAAGGATTTCATAAGTTGATGTGTGGAAGGGAAAGAAGATCATGCAAAGACAAGTTTGCTACAGAAAGTAGCACCGATGTTCAGTACAGATCAATATTTATTCTGAGTTTCTATTTAGCCATTGCTTTTCCAGTGGGATTTGGTGAGGTAGAATGCTTCTTAAAGCTTTGCCCTTCAGATAAGGTTAGAAGTCATGTGGCAAGTAGTGGTATTCATTATTGCTCTAGGTCCTTTTCCACAGTATTAAGGTTATCTGTTATTTACAATCTGCTTGCTTAAATCCTCTTTGAATACATATTATCATGGCTTTTCAGTCATTCTTGTAATGCTTTGTATGCCCAGAAGACTCTGTCAGAACAGAAGGTTCAGCACTTTTTACTAGCTGCAGGTTAGTCTGAATAGGCCATGGGAAGCATATAGGTGATACCTGTTTCCCACTGAATATACTCACTCAGATGACTAAATCATAAAATACTTTCATACATTGTATTTGCATTTTGTTATCAACATAACAAATATGGTAATTCTCCTTACAATCATATGCTGTTCAATGGCTGTTCATTCTTGAAAGGAGATGCATTTTAATGAGGGCTAAAATAATTTGCGTGCATAGAGTAGTTTGCAAATTTACGTAGCTCTTTGAGAGGAAATATACTCGATAAACATTTTTGTTAATTTTTAACTTGGAATATACTTGGTTTATTCATCTGGCTAAATCAACATAGGTGTTTTATTGAGTGACCCTAAGTTATTTTTACATAGTATAAAATAAAGTTTGAGGTAAGAGTAACCAGTTTAATTGAAGAAAATGACAACTTATGCTATCCACAATGAAAAAGACCCTAACAGAAATGTTCTTCAATGTATTAAGGTAACTAGCTGCGCCTTAAAGGAAAAGGGGGTATATTTAACCCTGAGCTGAAATAATAAGGCACATCAATTCTCAGAAACAGGATGCAGAAGTCTAAAAAGAAGCTTTTAGTAAACAACTTTTTAATTTTTTTCTTTTTTTTCTCCCTCCCTCTATTTTCTCCCTCTGTTTTTCTTTCTGGCAGGTGGGACAGCTTTGATTTAAAAATTACTTTTCTAAAGTAGGGCAATAGAGACAATAAGCTATCTATGGAGATATCCCAATTAAGAGGATTAGAGTGTATTAGATAGCCCATTATCAGTTTTATGTGATTTTATCCTTCAGGACAACTTTCTTCTTCCTGTAGGAAAATTATTTGCTTTCATTTCTTCAAGGGATTTTTGGTTACATTTATCATACTTGGCACCAATTTCACATGCTGCTCTTGAATCTAATTTAAACATATTTTAGTTTATGTAAATTCTAAATTTGCTGTCTTTTCCTCTTCAGAATTTTCCTAGGAGATATCTCCTTCCAGGAAACAAATCAAGTTCAGTTCCTCTATCACTGCATACTATGATCATACATACATTTCAATGCATTTTGTTTACCTGGACTAAAAAGCTTTCTTTGTGCTGCTGCCTGTATACTGTAAACCAGGACACCCTGGCTTTTCTATCTGTTCCTAAGTCCAGGAAACAATTAATCTGCTCCTGAAAATGTTTACCTGATGTCTGCTTTGCTGAGTCAGTCTTCAGAGCAACTATAGCTGAGAATCCGATAAACCTTTCAGGTTGGAAAAATTACTTTTCTCCTCATATGAGTATTTAACATATGAAAGTTGCTTGAGGCATATCCTGAAGCAATTGCTCAAATGGAGCTGCTGTGTGTCAGTACTATACTAGCATATCTTCTCTGCTCTCTTCCCACACATTTTCTAGTGTACAAGTAGGTCAGGAATATGACACTGACAAAAAAAAAAAAAAAAAGAAAAAGTCTGATCTATTTGTTGAAAATGATTAAATGCCATGCCTAAAGATATGTAGCCTCATGTACAAATGAGAAAAAAAAAAACCAATTTCCTACCTCTTTTTCTTCAGTGGCATGATGTTAATTTGATATTATTGCAGTTTATTCTGTTTTAATTTGCTCACTTATCTTAACAAGTCTGGAAATATTAGTTTCTCATTGGAATCTCTGACCTTCTGCTTTTTAAAGAAATAGCATAAAAAAGATTATTATGCAACAGTGTCAAATTCACGGGAAGCTCTTCCCTTTTTCAGCCTGCTATAAATTCTTCTTATAGATTGACAGTGATCTTTAGAGCACGTGTTAATTGCTTAAATTTAGATTGTTTGTTGGATTGCATCATTTGCTTATGTCTAGCTTTTCTGGGGGTTATCCTTCTATTCCCTTTTGTTTTTCTTTAAATGCATTACAGATGCACTACAGATGTAGCAAACAAACAAACCAAACAAAGACAAAGTTTGCAGTTTCTTCACTGATTTTTTTTTAATATATTTTTCCATTTGTTAGTACCTTACCCTCAAAACTGAATGTGCATGGAGATGTCATCTTTGTGCCTGGCTACTTTTTTCTGTCCAATGTGTTCACTAATTTCAGAGTCATAAGCAGAAGTTAAATAATCATATTTTCCCTTCTGGCATTTATCTCCTCCTTGTTATTACTGTCCCCAGGGAAAAATAAACGTATTTTTAAATACAATTCAAAAATACAAATGAAGGAGCAAAATGTGTGATTTTTTTTAAATCTACGGAAATATTCAACTATTGCAAATAACATGAAAATGCTTGGACCCAGCAAGTTGTTTTGTAACATAGGAGAAGCTATGCTCAGGGTGATCAATCACCTATCTAGATTGAAGATAATGACATGGAAATGAATTATTCTGAGCAGAAAGGAAAACAGAATGAATTTATCCCATAGACATCATTTTGGTTTTGTTGTTGTTGGAAAGCTGAAACTGATTGCCCTCAACCCAAAGGTATCAATTTTTGTCTTGCAATATTCCATAGTTTTTTGGACTGCTTTTAGGAGTTTGTGTGTGTGTTTGCTTTTTTCCTTTTCCACTCTTTCTTGGTCCAGTTTTGGTTTTGAGTGGGGTTTTTCCCCTTCAGAAAAAGTTCCAGTGGAAAGTATTCCTCTTAGCGCCTTCAACTTCCTGCAAGGATGGCAGCATCCAGATATTTGAGAGCCTTCTAGTCAAACTTAGTTGGTATCACTAAGTGAAATTTCTTCACTGGCTTGCTTTGGCTTATGTCACAACTGTTAAGATTTAGCTTGCTTTGAGCCCAATAGAGAGCAGGTCTAGCATACAGTACTCAGTTCCAGGAATATTACATAAAGTTACCACAGGCTTAATGTTTCTAGCTTCTGGCTTGAAGTGAAGACATAGGCCTCTATAATGTCACTGAATCAACAGCTGGCATTGTATGGGGTTTATCTGTGAAGTAAGACTTGCTGTTTGTTTGTCACAACGTTGAGGTGTCAGAGCTGAGCAAGGTTATTAGCTTACTGGGGCTGGTTGTGCCAATGTGGAGGTACAAGAGCTTCCAAGGAAGTGCTGGAGTGGCTGAGATCCTTTCACAGAATCACAGACTGGTTGAGTTTTTGGCAGGGACCTCTGGAAGGTATCTCATCCAACTCCCCTGCTCAAGCAGGGTCACCTAGAGCTGGTTGCCCAGGACCATGTCCAGATGGCTTTTGAGTATTTCCAAGGATGGAGAGTCCACAACATCTCTGGGCAGCATGCACCAGTGCTCAGTCATCCTCCCAGTGAAAAAGTGTTTCCTGATGTTCAGACAAAGCCTTCTGTGTTTCAGTTTGTGCCCATTGCCTCTGGTCTTGTCACTGGGTACCACTGAAAAGAGCCTGGCTCTGTCCTCTTTGCACCTTGCCTTCAGGTATTTATATACATAGATGAGATGCCCTGAAGGAGACTCTGTAGGCTAAACAGCCCCAGCTCTCTCAGCCTTTTCTCATGGGAGAGATACTCCAGTCTCTTCATTATCTTCTGTTTGTTTTACTGTGTCCAGTATGTCTGTCTCTCCTGCACTGAAGAGCCCAAAACTGGACCCACCGCTCCAGGTGTAGCCTTGCCAGTGCCAAGTAGAGGGGAAGGGTCATCTCCCTCGACCTGCTGGAAACACTCCTCCTAATACAGCCCGGGATGCCATTTTTCTTCTTTGTGGCAAGGGCGCATTGTTGGCTCATGTTCAACCTGGTTTCCACCAGACCTTTTCTGCTAAGCTACTTTCCAACTGTGTGGTCACCAGCGTATACTGGTGCTCCTTTGGTGCTGTGAGGGATCAACTCTTCGACATAAAGCACAATATCCATAGTTATTTGAATTAAAAGAAACAAAATGGGTATGGAATTTGACAAACTTTTGGATTGCATAGCATACCATCATCTCCATATGGTAGTGTGTGCTGTGAAGAGAAATAAATTTTCTGAAGGAAAGCTGTTGGCTAGCAACATCAGAACCCATTGAAAATTAGAGTGAATATGCACCTACAAAACTTAAGAAGCCTTCACGCTAATGTTATTTAGAAATATTTTAACTTTATAAACATTCAGCTTAGTGTGATAATATTTACAAAGAAGAGAGTTATGGACCTCATTTCTTCTCTGGTTTTCTTCTACAGAAGGAGAAATGTGATACTCGTGTTCTGTTTGAATATGTTAGCACATTCTCAGTATTCAGCAAGCATGTAACAGGCACCAACAATGGAGACTTAATAAAAGATATTTATCTATTTAAAAGAACCCTAATGCTTATCTTTATTTGCATCCAAATTTGAAGCCTCAAGGTGTGTTCAGAACATATTTCAAGCAAAAATCTAAGCCTCAAATCATTGGAGGCTGGAAGAATGCTCAAGGGAAGGATGACCATGTACTTTGTGTAATCTGTTTCATTTCCATCATCATCAGTCAACAACTCTGGGACAGTGGGCAACGTGAACCCTTGGACTAGCCCAGTAAGGCAATGCTTTTGAAACTTAGCAAAAAAATACCCCAAACTACCACCAAGATAAATTGATAAATAGCCTTGAACAATCACTTTTAAGGATAATATTTTCTCAGTCGCACTCTTATTTTCTACCAGCTTCCAAAGCAATTGAAGTATGTTAAGAAAAAAAAAAATGCTGAAAGAATGCTAGGAATTAAAAAAAAATAAATACTTGATAAGTAGACTGGGGAAAAAAATACATCAAAAATGGGTAATAAAATGATAATGCTCTGCCAGATTCAGAAATGTCTCTCCTGGGTTATCCTTCCTGAAAAGTATTCTGCTTCCCATAAACTCAGGAATTTTCTGTTTATTTTTTTCTTGTGTGTTTTTATGAATCAGAAATAATGGAAAGGGCTTAATATCCCAAAGGTAAATGAGTGTATTTCTGCAGATACATAGTTTGCTTTCATGGTAAAATCAGTTTATAGGTTGTACATATAAAACTTTTCAATATAAGTTTTTTCATGTGAATTCTTGGCTAGATGTACTGGCTAGTGGTACTATGTTTATTAAGATTTACTAGTTTTTGCTATGATTTACATGGGAGAAAATCCTCTGGAACAGGAACACTGGAATAGTTAGTGTTGTGTCCATGTGCAGAATAAGGGCTCAAGTTAATTGAAACAAACAAACAAACAAAACACACACAGACCCCAATCCTAGTAGATGTAAAAAAAAAAAAAAAAAACAAACAAACAAAAAAAACAAACCCCAAACCTTTCTGATATTGCTGGAATACATATTTAGAAACTTAACCTTTGAGCCAGGGGTAAGGTAAAACTCCTTTTGCTGAGAAGTAACAGATGTTTAATTATGTTTTGTAGACCTTACGTTCAGGACTGCATGCTGTCCAAATCTGTCATGGAAGGACTGATAGCAGTAGTTATTTCACTGCACAAAGATCCTGGGAGGCATTGACCTTTGTGTAATAAGTGAACTTCTGTTTTTCTTTTATTTTAATTTGCTGTATGATTGGTACAATTAGTATTGCTAAGGGGAGAAGCTGCTAACCCATGAACTGGTCACTTAATGCTGAGGTTTCCTTTTGCCTCCTTACCATAACTCCAGGTTCTCCTCTCTAAAGAGTTAACAGTGCAATGATACCAGTGTAGCTCTCAATACTGCCCAAATACTGTTACCAATCACAACTAGTCTATGGTGGGAAAGAGAACTTGTACCCATGTAAGTTTCTAGCTAGGATGCAAGCAAAACAAACAAACAAAAAAGCAAAATATTTTCAAGTGGGCCACATACCTATGCCAATTCTGTTCCAACTGAGTGGGAAAGATCCGGAGAACTGTAACTGGTGAGCTCTCAGCATCCTGAGTTTTTGCTTTTAAAAGAAAACTGAAATAGAAAACATGATCTCATCGTGGAATACATTATGTGTAATATTGCCAGTTTGATGTATCTGTAGCCCTCATCTCAAATGTTTTAGGGGAGAGAAAGAGGCCAGCACAGTCAGAAATGAACTTAAACAGATAAATTGAGCACAACTGTGATGTACCGACAACTTTAAGTGGCTGATTACAGCTTGCTTGCCTAATAAGTGTAGCAGCTGTGCTAGGATAGAAAAAGGCCACGATGTGCTGCCACTATTAAAATGACAGTAAATAAACTGGCTGCTCATATGAATGCTATTCTCAATTTCTGTCTTATTCACCGTCTGAATAAGAGTTTATAGCATTTGTGTTACAACAGTGACCAAGCGCAGTTAAAAGGAGGGTGCATTTTTTTAATGTACGGTATAGACTACTTTTCAATATTTTGCAGCCTAAATAGACAGAACTGCTAAAATAGACTGGGGGCACAGAGAACCGAGGTGACTTGCTCAAGGTCAAGCAAAAAGTCTTCAGAGAATAAGGAATTCAGCTTAAATCTCTCATCCTTTGCCTTTACCATAAATACATCACGCAATTGGCTTATCTCTGAAAGCTGGGTAAATTAAAGGGCCATTGTCAAGTTAGGAAGACTCCCATTTGAATTATTTTTTTTCTTGTATCTATCTACAACCTCAGTGTAATCCTTTATTAAAAATACTTCATTTTCCCCCAGATCATTATATGAATAATTATCAGCATAGAGAGGCTCATGAGGCTACTAACAATAACAAAGCCGAACATGTGGGTTATGAAAGAAAACACTCCAGAGCTCAGACAGATTTCTCTTTCAAGCTTCTCAGGAGGCATTAGAAACAATGGAAAAAATATTATAAAAGTCTTACTTTCAGAGGTGTTGAACTGCCACATCTGTTGAAGTTCCGTAGGAGTTACAGATGCTGTATGCCTCAGTACATCAAGCCAATAATTTTATATTATAACTATATTTAGTTCAACCGTTGTCCTCTTGAAGAGCATAACAATAAGGCTAATCATATACTCCTTCCACTAACTCCAAAGACCATCATATCATTAGGGTGCAGTGTTCAGAGGTGACATTACTTATGGTCAGAGTATCAATTTAAATAGGAGGAAAACCCCTAAATCCATACTGTCTTACAAAGGTTCAAATGCCAGGAGCTCCAGAAATAAATTTAAGGCATGTGACAGCATATATGAATGCTGATATTTAGAAGAACTTTGATCTTTCAAAGCAACAACAGGACTGAACTGTCCACCTGAACAACATGTGATGACATTGAAGCATGAGTGAAAATCATGCCTGGCGTGTTACAGGTGTTTTGAGGCTGGAGTAGATACTGTCTGAAAAATCCTTGAAATCTGTTGCTGTGTTCCTTTGGGGTTTCTTTACCTTTTGGCAGAACCAAAAAAATGGATACATCTTCAAAATCTCTCTGTTGAGATGAGGTGATGACTCTTCTATTACAGCATTTCCAAAGTGATTCACTTTGAACTCTTTTGTAGTTACTATACAGTATTTGCTTTGCGTGACTTTTTGTTTTGCAGCATGCAAACATCAGCATATTCAAGCATTGAGGGATTTGATTTGCAGAGGTTTGGCAGACAGGATTTTTTTATCGCCTCTGTCTCCCCTTTTCTAGTAGAGTTAGATGTTTGTGTGCATGGTCTACAACTCTGTCATGGGAGAATATGTTCCTATAATGGTGTATCAGTTTTCCTTCCTTCTCTTCCCCCCACCTCCCCACCCTTGTGCTATTTTTGTAAGCATTAGCAAACTATTAAATAGCTGGATCATCAACTGATATGTGGAACAAGTTGGTATACATAGCTCTGCATGTAGAAAGGTATTCTTTTTTAGCTCAGATCTGCAACTAATCAGTTAATTCATCCTCTTAAGGAGCTTCATCACAGTTTCCACCGTTGCTCCCGTAATCTTTGCCTTCTTGCTACCAGTAGCTTTTGCAGGGCAACAGAAATGGAACGTTTTTGTGTGTCTAGAAGGACTCTCAAGTTGTATTCTTGCAATAGACTAATTATTTCTGTGTTTAATGAAAAGAAGAAATAGCCTGAGTCTGTGAAAGAAAAGTGACTTAGAGCATTAGGCAGGAGGCCTGAGGAATCTGGTTGTAAAGGAAACCAAAGAGAAAAGGCTTCTGCTTTGCACACCAAGGTTCTGAAAAACTAAATTCTGTATAAATATTGTTTCCTGTGTCCCTCACCTATTTTTCTCTACTGTTCAAGCTTAATTATTCTTCCTAAATATCTGAAAAAAATAAAAAAGAGAAGTTGCAAAACATTATTACAAGCAGAACAGAATGTTTTCTGCTCTTGAGTTAAGAATTATCATCAGTAAAAGGCACTTGTCACAGAATCAGGGTTAAGACCTTAGAAACCTAGACAGTAGAAGAGTTAAAAATTAGATGGCTACTTGAAGCAGGTACTCTTCTTTAAGAAAGCACTCTAGTCTACAAGTACCTCTCCAGGTACAGAGAAGGTTTAGCCATTATCTCCAAATAATGCTCACTTCTGGGGTGAATACTTTAGTTAATCAGTTTTTGATATAGAAAATACAGTTTGAATTTTGTTTGCTTAATATTAAAAATATTTGTTTTGTTTTATTTGTCAAATGTGTCTACAAGAATTATGGAGCTTGACATTGAGAACTGGATCTGGTTTTGCAGTGTGAAAGTTGAAGATTCCCATTCTGTATATCTTTGAGTAACAAATTCTTACTACAAAAACTCTTTGAAAAGTCTCATAAGGGAAAGTTGCTATGGAGACAAAAAAAAAGTTCATTTTTATTCATGAGTTATTGTAAGGGAGGGATAGGCCTAATTAAAGCTGTTTCAGCCCTATTTATCCACAAATATCTATATAAAAAGATCTTGCCTCAAGTGAAGTACATTTCTCAAAAGCATACTATTTTTCCCATGCACTCCGGAGAAGTATTCTGTAGTTTTCCACGACAGCAGTGAATACTAAATATTCTAAATTAATGAGCCTATCCTTGTTGTTTATTTGGGGGGGGTAAGAAATAATCACTGTTGCCCCTGTAACAGTGTTGCTGAAAACACTATTGAGAATATATACAACATAGGAAATACTGAAATAGTTCATATAAAGACAAGAATGAGACAAAAGTAATTCTGCTTCCTTTTTGTGTAAGTGTACATGTATAAAATACCAGCCTAGGAATGATATGACTTGTGTTTCAAATTACTGAATAATTGATACTGCTGTCTTCTGGATTTATCTAGAGCTTGCTTAAAATTCTGCTATTTCTACCTGTGTAAACAGATGTTAGTTCCAACTTTTCTCTTTATTTAGTCTATTTCTAACATTTTTTTTTTCTTTTTGCCCTCTCTAATCCAGCTTCAAAGCACAAATGTATCAACTCATTTTACATTGAGTAAACAATATCCCTGTGTTTTAGGTGCTACATTTCATTATCAGGTATTTCACTAAAAATATGCATTGTCCTGCTGCTGCCTGAAGTTTGCATTGTTTTTTTTTTTTCACTTCAGCTTCATATTTTACTGTCACATGGGCAGTAGTAATTGTGTATGTGGCCTTATTCTACCACTTGGAGTATTCAGCTATATTTTATTCCTGAAATAATCCTTATTTCATATATGTGTATATATATATAAAAAATATTATTGCTATCTAGATAAAACAGCATTTTTTCCTGCAATGTCACTTGACACTTTCTCGCCTTATTTTAATGCTATCTGTTCTCTCATAGATAGTCAGAATTAGATGGCATAAATTAACCCATTATTTAAGTTAAAAACTAAACCAAAATTCTCTGAGGCTTCCTTCAGATAGTACTCTTTCCTCAGAGGTATACAATGTGGAACAGCCAAGCCAATTGTTTCAGGGCTGTTGAGAGATTTGAGTGAGGCTGACAAAACTGGATGTGGGAGCAAGGCATTCAGCACATGCCAGAATTTGATCTAAAATATGTCAAATTTGGTTTCCAGAACCAGACACCATGTTAGAAAATTCTGAGTTTTATTTTTTCAAATTCATTATTTAAAAAAAAAAAAAAAAAAAATCTGTCAGCTTCCTTCCGGAAAGAAACAGTCAAAAAAGAAACAACCAGTGTTCCTTGTATTATCATCTGTTTAGAATTCAAGAAGTTTAAAAAAAAAAAGGGTTGTGGGGGACACATCTAAGCCTCTGGTTTAATATCTGTGTTATAAGGTCTCTCTTTTCGCCTTTGATAACTGTGTTCAACTTAATTTTCTAATGTCTCAGCCCAGGGCTTAGATTTTATTTCATATGCTGGTGAGCTGACTTTCAGACTGACCTAAGGCATTGGTGTCTTAAGAGGTCTTATATCCCCTGTACAAGTTCCTCTATATGCAGAATAAACTTGCTTTTATAGCTTATTTTCAAGATAGTCATGCAATTGAGTCTAAGCTGTCATGTTAATTTTCAAAGAAGTGGATTCCTGACCACCTCATAAGTTGGTGTTGATTGAGCTATTCATTGTAGCTAGATCGAGTCCAGCATCTGCATGCAGTTTCTGTTTTCCAAAGTACTGAGCAAACTTGAAAACTGAGCAAGCTAATTGAAAAAACTGTGATAGAAATACGGGATCTTGAGTTATTTTTATGTGTATGTTGCAAGTTAAGTGAGTACTCATTTGGTCTAATGTTATTGTTATTTTTTTCCTGTTAAATTCCTTAAAAATAAGGAAAAGCTGGACAGGTCATTGGGGCTTTTTTTTCTTTGCTATAAACATAGTTTCATCATTCAGACAAAACGAAGAATCTGGAGTGCAGGGTTAGCCAAAATCATGTTAGTTTTCACACTTACCTTCTAAGATTGCATATTCTTTGTAACATAAACTGCATAGATTTTAATGTTTCAAATTTTTACATTTACATAAACCTATTTTAGTAAAGCTTTCTGTTTCTGCATTAGTTTTGTTGAATTGCTATGATATTTGGCAAAAAATACAACATGCATTTTGACTTTTATTCAGGAGTTTGTTGTTGTTGTTGTTGTTATTATCATGATTACTATTGAGAATAATGTAACTAATCCACAGGTGAATAACAGAGAAGGGGAAAAAAAACCCCAACCCTAAACCCTCTTCATGAATCTGCATGGATTTTGAAGCACCACTAACATAACACCCACCAATATTTACAATACTTTGCATGTAATTCTATTCCAGTCAGGTTCTATTATAGGTAGGGTGCTTGTACATTTCTTTTTTGCTCTCCTGTTGTTTTGCAGGCTATATAAGCAAGACATATGCTATTGCTTTTATCTAGGGTTTAGCACCTAAAAATATCAAGTACCAACAAGTAATTCTGGATCTTAATGTGAGCAGGTACATCCAAAATAGTTCTGTGTTAAGGGAAATGAAACTGGACATAATAACTAACGTTAGAAAAACAGAATGCCAATCATTTTTTAGTCAAAATACAAAATGACAGGGGAGTTGTATTTCTTTAATAGCTTTTATGTTTTCGGTGAGACTATTTAAAAAGTAAACAATTACTTTATCTAAGAATTAGTAACAATGTCTTCCTTCCTGTCTCATCTGCTAACTGGAAAACTGCAGGAATCTGACGTCAGTGAGCTTCATACCAAACCCACAGCAAGGAAAAATCCAGGAAATCAATTAGCAGGATTTTCTTTTTTTATTGCTATTGAGGAAGCATCTTTAACTGAACCTTAAGATGAGCTTCTTATTTATGATCTAGGGTTAATATGGAATCACCCAACTGCATAAGTAAGTGTTGAAGAAAAAACAAAAACTTTTGTTGTATATGTCAGTTGAAGTTGTAATTAATACAGTGCTCTCTGTGTATTGCTTCTCAAGGGGTAAAAGGAAGTGCACCCTGAGAGTTTTTAAACACTAGGTAAATACCAGAAAATGTGTAGGTGTAGATCCTGATTCCTCCAGAAGTACCAGAACAAACACAGCCCTCCTGTTACCTAGATGAAGACTATTTTATTAATTATCCAACTATTTGTTACTTGGGTCTAGGAACAATGAATATGTTAAGCAATGTACATCTCACCTAGTGTAAACTGATCCAACTTGAAGTGAACTTGCTACATTGTTGAAATCCAGTGTTAATTTAGTGTTTGATTTTGTCCTACATCATACAAAATATCCATTGAAAGAAGAGATTCTTCAGAAAATAGTTACAGTAATTCAATGACATAGAGTCACAGTTCCCCTCTCTCTCTCCAATTCTTCTCCCCATTGCTCTAATACTCTTAACTATTGCCTCCAGAGTTTGTCTAGTGTCTCAAGAAGCAGCTCTCTCCATATTCATATTTGGTTCTCCTCTATTTTCGATGAGTTTACTTCAGGTGAAAAGTTCCATAGTGCAATGCTTCAAAGGTCTGAATGTTCTTTCACTTTTCTTAGGTGAGAAGAGTTGGAAGCTTATTCCGTCTTTTGTAGTACTACAATGTGTTGTCTTCTTTTTTCTTCCTTTCCCTCCCTCCCCCTCCAAATGAATTTTGGGCTAATTTCACTTGTTGCACTTTATTGGAAGATGTTTAACATTTGTTTCAGGTATCTAAACTCTAAAATGAGCAGGTTATTATCACAACTTTAGCATGAGCCATATCTTTACTGCTACCCATGGGCAAGCTAGTTAGCCTAATGGTTAGGTGTGGTACAGTCGCTGAGTGCTTTGCATTTCAATGTCAGCTGCATAACTTGCACAGGGCAGCTGTGACACTGGAACACTAGGACTGATTTGTGACTGAATAACTTCAATGCTTTCTGCCTATGCACCAAATTATGTCACAATGCATTTTAACAGTTGGTTAGCACAGGGGCACTCATGCCAGAGAAATAGTTGAACCCTTGCTTAATACAAATACTTCATTAAAATTAATAAGACAATAACAAAAATTAGCTATAATAATGAAAAAACACCAAGCAACAACAATAATGCCCAAACCATGTGTATTTCATACATACCGTGTTAGTTATCTACAGCCCATGCCACAGCTACACCTGAGAAGTCATGCTTGCAGTTGCATGATGCACCTATCTGAAAGGTATCTGAGCAGAACTCAGATCACTAATAATTATGGCACCATGTTAACCACAGTCCAAATCAGGGTACAGAATGTAGCTTACCTTATTCTAAAGTCTAGCAACAACAACAAGACTCCAGTGCTTCCTCCCAGGAGACTGTACTACTTTCTGCACAGCAGCTGAACCTACTGACAGTTGTTCCTCTGGGACCTTCTGAGGATCTTACTGAACATGACCTACTTATTGAAGGTAAGCCTTAAAGTCCTTTTTAAATTTCCCTTATTCACTATCTTTCACTTACTACTTGAGGTTCTGCACCTTATCTTCATCCTACTTTGTCAGTTTTGCACATATTTTTCTTTCATTTCCAAGAGCAAAGAGAATTGACCAAGTAAATGGAGTGATATCTTCATCCCTGCTTGTTGATGAATGGGTAGCTCTTTCTGCCATTGTAGATCTTTCCTGCACAGGACCTAGAATTACCTTGAAAGATTCTTCTCGCTAATGTGAGGGGTTTTATGGTTTGTTTGGTTTGTTGGGTTTTTTTTCCATTAGTTTATTTTTTTCCAGAAGCTTTTAAGACTTCATTTGGCTTATGGAATCAGGCTTTTTTCGGAGTATAGTCAAGAATTCGGGTTGTGTTCCTCAGTTCACTGTAGTTGATCCCTTAAAATACCAGGTCTGCAATGTGAAATGCCAGTATTTCTTTGAATTCATTATTTCATTCAACTCACAGCAGTGTTGGGAAGACTTCATGCTTCTCCTGAACAATACCTTTCACATTCAACATTTAGCAGAGTGGATTCATGAGAAGTAAGAGCACGGTTGCATTAGCTATCTGAACTCATACACCCTTCTGTTTCTGAAAGACCTCTTTTTTTTTTTTTTTCGCATTTCTAAATTCAGATTACTGGCAGGGCAGTTTTGAAGAAGCTGTTTTTAAATAACTGTCTAATTTATTCTATCCAGTCTTCCATAAAATAAAAACTACTTTAAATACCTCAAATTTCTCAACCACCATTTCCCTGGGAAGGGAAGGGAGGAAGACAAAGGATCTGTTTGCTAGGGGTCCCAGGCAGAGGAGGAAGGGAATGTTTCAATTATCTTCCAATTGTTACACTTGAAAATATTGTATAGAATTTAAAAGGCATGGAGACTGATATTTTCAAAAGTGCTTTTAAACATCTAGGACTTTAATTTTATTTTCAGAAGTAACAAAAGCTTACAACACTATCTTCCTGAAAACCACTGAGACTTAACTGAATCTGTTTAGCAAGTCTGGGTTCTGAGTGAGAAACAAATCATCCAAGACATGTAGGTGGCCTATTCTTGTTGCTTTTCAGTGCAAACTTAACATCCTTTGGTGCTTCGGGCATTTCTGAAACCAAAGAAAATGGAGTTTCTTTTGTAAAGTACTCCAAATGTATGTAACATGGAATAATATACTTGTTTCATATTACAACTGTCATGCTTCCACCATAACACCCTAAAAGACTACAAATTTTATCATGTTCCTTAGACACAGAGAGAGGTTCTTATACTCTGTATGGTGATTTGAAAGGAGCTTTCCCTTAACTAGCATTTTAAAATAATGACTTTCTTCATTAGATGCTAGATTTAAAGAGCTAATTAGTACATGCTTTATTTTGGAGATGTCTTACATATATCAAAAGGAAGAATTGTGGTGTGTTAATTTCATTCAAAATGCAGGTGTAGTAGGGGAGAATAGCCTTGAAAAATCTTCCTTTTCTTCAGTCACATGTTGCATATCCTTTTCCAAACTGCAGCTTGTTTTGTAAAATCTATTGTCAATGGACAAAAAAATAAACCAACATAAAGAAATTTGCAGCTTTAACAAAGTCAGATTTCTTGTACAATGGTAATCTGTTTGAATGGCCCAAAGTCATTAACAACAGGGAAAGAGTCCCTGATTTTCTAGTTTCTTTCCTAAAGGAGAAAAAAATCAGCTTGCTTTAACTGTAATGCTTGTCAAAAAATACAGAACTTCTGTTTGCAGTATACTTACAGTATAGCGAGGAATACCATTAAATAGAAATCAGAAGGTATGTGGAAAATGCAAAAACAATTTTTAAAAGCTTACTCTGATAGCACCTCCTTCTGGTAGAAGTGTATGAATGGTACTATGATTTCTTTTTATGCTAACAGGAAATGGTTTTCAGGCTGTGTCAGATGAGAAAGCATAAAGACGAAAGTAATCCTTTACTCACTGGATTTTTAGTACCTTGCTATCGTTGTAAGGAGAGTATTCTTAAAAAAAAAAGGCACATTTTCAAAAATATGTCTATTAATTAAAGAACAGTTGTACAATAGCAGGATACATATTCTGTGAATGTGAATCAAATAGATAATATGAAAAGATATGTTGTCAATACATTCACTGATCAGACCTAGCATAAAAAGGACTTGGATCTATGAGCCTCTTCTTACTTGGAGGGGGAAAAAATATAAAAAAAATTCAGTTTCATTTTACCCAGCATTTTGGGAGGAGAGTTTAACAAGAGCTGTAAAGGAATATAAATAGTCAAGAAAATGTATGTGTTCAGTTGAAGCTGAAATTAGATGGTTATTGATTAATATGTGGATCTGAAGCCTCTATATCTTGGCCGTATGATCTGATACAAATCTGTCTTTGGATGGAAATACTACTTTTTGTTTGTTTGTTTTTTCCTCCTGGAATACAAAACCAGTAAAATCTTTTGCCTTTTTAAATTTGAGGGTATCTTTTAAGGTCTCATTTCTAGCTTTATTTTTTAAGTAAATATCTGAAATTTTTTTGGACAACATTGGAATCAAACGTACATAAATCAAATTGGACTCCATTTTTTTGTCATATTGAATCAGTATTTTCAAGAAATGTTTTCTTTTAATGAGATTATTATATCTCTAGCCACACTGGTTGTGGGTCGTGTGATGAAGCGTAGGGGAACTACTGGAAATAAGTAAAGCTGGGAAGAAAAGGTCCTTATAACCAATGGTAGTGAAAATGCACAGAAGGAGGACAGAAGTCTGAAATAAAAGAAAGAATGGAATATGAACAGTACAATCTGTTGAGAGTTTGGAAACTAGAGGCAAATCCTGATCTGAAAATTTTAAAAAGGAGCTAGTGCAGCTGCTCACAGACTGAGTGATGCGGTTTTGGTCACAGAATGTTAGGGAAACAGGAAAAAGATGGTATTTCATGTACCAAATACCAAAAAGGCATTCGGTTCAAAATATTTGAATTTTGTTGTGCAACCTCCTGTTGCAGTAGAGGTTGCCTGCTAAATCCTAGGTAGTAGCACAAGCGCTGTGGCAATGGGTAGGATCTAATACAGCGATTCTCCAATTGCAAAGCCAAGTAGAACAAGTTATACAGCAGGTAAGACCACAGTTAATGTTCAGGGACACTGTTGTCACGCAGGGTGATGCAGATAACCAGACTACAAGTAAAGGTGTCTGTTTACTTTCATACTACTAGTTCATTTCTATTTACCAGCAGACACTCGTACTGTGAATCAAAAGAAACCTGTCTGGTCTTGTGGACTGGATGTATTTCAGGTACTAACTGTTTTTAAAATGGTTGTGTTCCCATTTGAAGTAGTTTGCATTTTCTCATGACCACCACCTCATTTCCTTTTATTAGTGCCATCTCGTTCTGCTTTATGCTTCTTTTTAAGTAGATAGTCACCTATCTTTACTTTATAATGCTAGTTATAATTTGAGATTGCAACAGAAATGAACACATTCCAAGGAATAATACACATTGCATGTATTACTTCCCATTTCTTTTGGAGACCTATAAATTATTTACAGTATATAACTTCAGCTGATGATCCAGCTGCAGTTTGAAGTAATACAAGAATCTATGAGTTTGGGTTTTGTGGTGTAAGGTGAGGGGGTTTTGTCCTCCAATTTTCTCCTCCTCTAAATGTAAATTTAGTAAGAGGAACCATTGCCTTCTCCTTAAGACAATTCTGTGTTCTGTAAGAAAACTTCTAGACCATTAGATATCGGACTACTTCTTTCCAACTGCAAGGTTTTCAGTTTCTTATTAAGGATTCTCTCTCAGGAGCGGTATCATTTCTTCACAGGAGTCAGACGGAATCCCAGATGGCCAACTGTAACTTTACTGTGTGAGGCTGTGCTCCAGCTTGTTTCCCTCATTGCAGTATTTCCTATTCTTGGTA
The DNA here is from genome assembly GCF_011004875.1 of Balearica regulorum gibbericeps. Taxonomy (NCBI): domain Eukaryota; kingdom Metazoa; phylum Chordata; class Aves; order Gruiformes; family Gruidae; genus Balearica; species Balearica regulorum. Next base: position 104,554,021 of record NC_046184.1, read on the forward strand.
ATGCCCAGCAGGGTTTACATCCTAAACTGATTTCCAAAACATTTAACAAGGTTTTTATTGACCCTTTAACATCTCATACTCTCTGAACTTGACAAAGCAGATTCCCAAACATGGAAAAGTAGATTGGCTTTTTTTTCTTACAGAACAAACAAACAAGATTACTTTTTTAAACAGTTTTATTTGCCTAGTGGTTTTCCTAGCTTTGTGATTAAATACTATTGCACGACTGTTTAAAACCACGTAATTGTAAGCAAGATGGAAAAAACTTATTAACTTGCCTTATTTCACTGGCTGCTCTCTCCTGTATTTACTCATGCTGTACAGACTAAGTTTTACAGTTCAGTGGAAAAAGTGGAATCAGTTTAACTTCTTACATGAACAGTACAGCAAGGAAAAAAGAAAAAATAGAGGATCATGGGTAGTTTATACTAATTTACCTAAGAGAGAAAATCAATTATTTCTTTTTATAGTGAGCACCCTGAGGAACAGAAAACATAGTGATTAGATGCCCCACTCTCTTTTTTCTTTTTTTCTTTTTTTTTTCTTTTTTTTTTAATTTTATCGTGTCTCGGATGTTAAATGAATCTCTGCTTTTTTGCCTGAAGTGTCCTGATATATTGTAACTTATCAATGCGTGAGGTAAAGCAGAAGTCTTTTAAATATGTAAACTGATAGTAGTGTGCAGCACAGAATTTCTTAATAGCTCTTGGTCTATTTACAAAATAGTTTACAGATCTTTTGAGTTTAAAATATTCCCTTAACAAAATCTTCTTTTTACAACCCAGGTTCTTCTTATCTTTTATTATTCTGTGCACTATCACTTCTTTTAGCAAGATAATTCCATCATCATTTCTACTTATCTAAAAATATTTCACAACCTCCCTCTCTGTTTTGGTTTGTTTGCACCTTATTCAGTATGCTCTCCAGTTTAATGTGTTGTTTTAGAAGGGTCTTCTCTTGAGATGTGGGTGAATTTCAAAAAACCTCAAATATCTTTTCAGTTGGAAAAAGCACATTAAATACAAGTACCCAGTTGAGTTATCTGCTGCTGAAGGTTTCAAATTTTAAAAAATCTGAATGATGACTTGGACTGTAAGTCATGAGAAAATAATCTTTCCTACAGTAAATTGATACCTCTACCTCTGTGCCAGTGAATACCTGAAAATACAGAAGCAGAAAATCACTTAGACATTCCTCAAGAGCTTTCAAGGGACTTTGGGGAGAGTGGTTGATTTTGGTTTGGTTTGATTTGGGGGTTTTTTGGCATGGATGGAGGGTAAAAGATCAAGGGCAGGAAGATGTAGAATCCATCACATGATTAATTTAGATATTACAAATTCCCTTTTTGATTTTCATGAATAAAGACTTTGGCAATACTCAATTTCCAAGAACCTGCCAGGAAGAAAATAACTGGAAAAACAATCATTGCATACAGTAAAGTCTAAGTCAACAGTAAAATAATATGAGGTTGAGGTGTACTGCTATAGGACTGTAGCAGTGGTCTTCAAACTTTTTTGATCATATACCTCATCAGTAAAAGATTTTTAAAGCACGTACCCCCAATGTGTGTGTATATATATATTTATATATATATTATTTATAAATTGTATGCATGGGCAATTGCACTAATTAGGTACATTATAAAACATACACAAAAATAGAAACTAAATAGGGATGAGAGATTAACAATATTAAAATAATTTCATTAACAGTACAAAAAGCCTTTTGTTATTTTTATTATTTTATTATTATTTTATTATTATTTTTGTTACTATTATTATTAGTGTAATATGGTTAAATATGCTTAATTATTTTTTAAAATCTTGGTTTAACACTTTGTGATACAGCAATTTGAAGGTCTGTTTCTAAATTCAACTGGTTTGATACTTGGTTTTAATGTCTGTCATAAATGAAAAAGATACCTCAAAGATACCTATATCCAAATGGAAGAAGTGCATCATTTTCTATGCTTGCTAAATCATGACACTCATTTTTTCAATCCCATCCATCTATTATGCAAAGGTTTTTATTGAAATTCAGCTAGTAAATTTCTATCCGCCCCAATGTGAATCAGTTATTTTTACAACATGGTTGAAAGGTGTTACATTTTTATATTTTTAACAAATGGGTTCAAAACCCACTGACACTTTTCTTTATGAAAAATTTTAAACAGGGAAGAAAATTCTGTTTCCAGGTTTTTTATGTATGCAGATATGAGAATTTTTATAGGTGACACATTGTTTTCAGCAACAAAATCACACAACGATGAAAATATTTCCAAATCTCAGTTTTCAAAATGCTCTTTCCATAGCATGAGTTTCTTTTGAAAAACAGTTACTTTCTCACTAATTGTTAAGATGTTACCTTTACCTTGAAGGGACACTTTATGTCCTTTTTTTTTTTTTTTCAAATGTCTACTACGTAACCACTTTTCAAGACAGAAAAGGCCAGCAGATATAGAACACTTGTCTTTTTGTAAAAGAGAAATGCGTAACTCATCTTTAATTTTGACAGCTCTTTTAAGCACTTTGTCATGAGATAAACAGAAAACCACTTAATTGTCTTTATAAATTTAACCACATCAATGGCATCCTGTAGAACTTTTTGCACTTATGATTACTATTTCTTTGCTGCAACAGTTTGCCTATGAATGATGTAGTGAATGAATTTCATGTGTGGTACTAGCACTGTAACCCTGCCCTGGAATCCTTTTTTTTATTCCAGTCAAAGCAGCCACTCCATCGGTGGTTACACTTGCACAGTTTTTCCATAAAACATTGTTTTTTATTAAGGAAGTCATTTACCATTGAGAATACATCTTCTCCAGTACATCTTTCCTTTAGCGGCTCACAAAGCAGTAGTTCCTAATGTATTTCATTATTGAAACAGAATCTAGCAAATACTATAAAGTGTGACATGTTAGAAATGCGTGCACTTTCAGCCAACTGTATAGCAAGTCTGCTACACTGCTTAATTTTTGTTCTAATACATGTTTCTTCAAGTCTTTGACAGTGTATTCTATGCACTTTCCAACAGTATTTGCTGACAAAGGAATGCATTTTAGTTTGTTGCCATATTGTTTTCTGTATATTTTGGCCATTTTTACCATGGCAGATTTTTGTCTTTTGCTCTTAAGAAACCTCAAAAGAGGCTTCTAAACATTAATCATTAAGTTTAGTTAAGTACTGGGTTGAGTATCACGTGACTTTAAACTTCGCTGATTACGTCTGCTTAGATTGTCATTGGTTTTACCTTATGACTGACAAAAGACTTGTACTAAGAATAGGAGAAATGTCACCTCTGCCATTTTTTTGTAGTTTTGCTTGTGCTCACATTATTAGCATTATTTTCAATTTAAGAAACTTGTCCATTTTGTGAGGGTTAGTTTAGTTAAAGCTAGATAATATAATCTGTAAACCTGCTTAATCAAGGACACATAAACTGCAATATATTGCAATATGCTGAAAGTATATATATGCTGAAAGTGGTGCTGAGGGCACCACTGTTGCCTCCTCCACATTGTGGAGCACTCGCTCTTCCCCAGGACACCGTGGTGATCACGTAGGTGACGTGGGAGATTCTGACATACAGACAGAGTGAGAGTGCCGGTGTCAAGCCATACATTAAATATTAGTAAAGCTTCATTTCTCTCTTTCTCTTCTCTTCATGAAAAAATATATAAAGTTCTAAAATTTTTCCTACCCCCCAAAAGATCACTGTCAACCCCTGGCATGTGCATGCTCCATTTTAGAGACCACTGTCCTGTATTATAAAGTTAGATACACTTCATGTGAATTCACATTTTTCCTAGTTCAATTTCCAAATTGGAATGTATATTGGATCCTGTGGTGACAAAAAGAGTGAAGTGTTTTCAGTATTGTTAAGCCCAAATATTCAAAAGGAACAGATCAAGTGCCAGAATAGCAGATTTAAAAATAACAACAAACACCCTACTACTATTTTGTCTTTTGTCTCTGCTTTTGAGCTTTAGGACTGACCTTGAGTCATGTATTTCCAAGCTTCTTCTGTAACTATGGGATTAGAAACATAATATATATGTAAATTAATAAAAAAAAAGAAAAGAAAAGGGAGTGGAAGTGTTCATAAAAGACCTGTCTTGGGGACCTGAGGCTTTTAAGAAAATCTACAGACATCATGAGACTCATGATAAAATCTTGGTAGTTGACAAGACTGTGTTTTGTCTCATTACACATGAGAGCACTAAGAGTCTTTTCCTCAAATGGGATCTGAAAAGATCCCTAACGTATCATGTCTAATGCAGTTATTTATCTTCTGAACTCGCACTGAGTTGTGGTTCTGGCAGACCCTGTACCTGAGTAGAATCCCACTAGTGGTTTCACGTGGAAAGAGTAGATGTGAGTGTGGCACTCTGCCCGAAACATCCACCTTCCCTCTGCACTGATAGCCTGTAGACATCCCGCAGGCAGCACGCGTACAGTTTGTCTGGGAGTGCCTCGTGGCATATTAAGCTGCCTTGTGGTACAGAGGTCTGTTAGGCTGCACAGGACACCACATGCTCTGTAAGGCACTCTCCAGTTGGCATTTACAGGTGCCAGTCTCTTAAGGACAGTGGGTCTCATTTTAAAAGCAGCTTCAGAAGACTGCATAAGCCCTATCTGAGCAAAGAAAGTTGCTGACAGAAGGTCAGTGCGGAACTTAGGATCTAAAATTAATTCAAAGCTGATTGTAAAAGCACTGTCAAAGTAAGGAAACCAAATAAAAAGAGTTCATGGGCAAAGAACAACTGCAAAATTGTTCAGTGTGCAGTGATATGTAGTTCCTTTAGTACTTTGCTGTTTATCTACTAGTATTGAAAGAAATTTTATTAACTGTGTATATATTTATAAGCTTGTATATGTAGTTATGAGATTTGGATTTGAATGCTTTAAAATCATTGATCTGTATCTGCATCATTTTTTGATAGAAAAGGGAGAAAAAAAAGAAAATGATTGGGCAGTTATCAAGTCCCTGATGTAATGCTTTTGGAAAGAGCAAGAGTTTGCCTGCAGACCAATGAGCTATGGAAAATCAAGGATGGAACTTAGTGGAGCCAGTCCAGCACAGGACCACCTAGATGATTAAGGGACTAGAGCATCTTTCATGTAAGGAGAAGCAGAGAGCTGAGACTCATTAGTTTGGAGAAGAGAAGGCTCAGGGGGATCTTCTCAATGTGGAAAAAAAAATATCTGGTGGGAGGGAAATCACGAGAGAGCTAGATTCTTGTCATTGACACCCAGCGACAGGACAAGAGGCGATGGCACAAATTAAAACGCAGGAAATTCTATCTGAACACAAAACATTTTCTTACTGTGAGGTTGGTCAAGCACTGGAACAGGTTGCCCAGGGAGGTTGTGGAGTCTCCATCTGAGGAGATATTCAAAACCAAACTGCATGCTCTTCTGGACAATCTGATCTAGCTGACACTGCTTGAGCAAAGAGCAAGAGGCACTTCCAACCTTCCCTCCCTGCCCCTCCCCCCCCCCCCCCCCCCCCCCCCCCCCCCCCCCCCCAAAGAAAAAGGAGGGAAAAAATTATATTTTTCTAGGAGTAAGAAATGAAGAAATGCAGTATTTACATGTTTTTGTTTGCCTGGCTGCATATCAAAGATCATCACCTGCAGAACAGTTTCTGGCAACAGCTGGTAATATGTCACTATTTCTGTGCTTTAAACAAGTAAGCTTACCACACTTAAGCCCTCCTACTACAAAAAATGGACAACAGCTCCTGAAGAATTTTCATCAGAACACAGTGATGTGAGAGACAGAAATAATGTAATTGTTTTAATCTGACATCTGAAAGACTGACATGCTAATTTCTTTAGTGGAAAAGATATATCATGAAACAGAGTGATGAACATGGGTACAAAAATGCAAAAGGGCCCTTGAGCAGACAATATTACCATTTTACCTTTTGAAATACTTTGCAAACCTTTTTATCAGCATGAATAATACATTGCAGTGATGAATTTCTCCTAGGCCTATTCACGTTAGAAGAAACATTGTGATGAGAGCAGATGCTCTACTCATCATGGCACATTGAGAAATTGTCCATCAGATGGCATGGTAACAAACAGCTTTCACAAACAATCCAAAATATATCTACAAAACAAAAACCATCCTACAGCCCACCTGCTCAACAGAAAATTCAGGGAAAAGCTTTCAATATATATATATATATTTTTTTTAGAGATACTATCCTAGGAAGATGTTGATGAACTAGGGAATGTCTGGAACAGATTGCTGTATGAGGGAGGAAGATAGAAATAGTGGTTGTTTCAGCCCTCCCAGAAGTGAAATTATCCCAGCTTGTAGAACAATTCAGTCTCGATTACTTAGCAGGCTTTGAAAAATATTTTAAATTACGTCTGTCTGTAGCTACTGATATGGAAACCGTTGAGGACCAGGCTATGTTATCCTGGATCTCTTCACTAGTCAAGAAGTTCCCTTACCCTTGCTTCTCAGTTCCCATTTTCAAGGGAACTGATGAACTGTAGCATAAGTTCTCTCACTGGTATTACCTGGTGTCATGGTTTAACCCAGCCAGTGGGACGGAGGAGAGTATAAAGAATGGAAAACAACGAAGTAAAACTCATGACTTGAGATAAAGTCATTTTAACAGGACAAAAAAGGAAGATGGTGATAATAATAATAATAATAATAAAAGAATATACTAAGCAAGTGATAAACAGCACAATTTCTCACCACCCGAAGTCCATACTCCACAAAACCCCAAGCTGCCTTGCCTCCTGGCCCACTCCCGAGCTATACACGAAGCATGATATCATATGGTATGGAATATCCCTTTGGCCAGTTTGGGTCAGCTGTCCTGGCTGTCCCCCCTCTCAGCTTCTTGGGTGCCCCCCACCTTCTCGTTGGCAGGCCAGTATGAGAAGCTGAAAAGTCCTTGACTGCTTGGCAACAAATGAAAACATCAGTGTGTCATCAACATTATTCTCATCCTAAATCCAAAACATGCACTATATTCTGCTACTTTCTTCTGCTAAGAAGAAAATTATCTCTATCTCTGCTGAAACCAGGACACCTGGTGTGTTCACTAATTTGGTCAGAAAGCTAGTGGATTTTACTTTGCTGCTGAGTGGTAATAAAGAGGCAAAAATGCATTGGGGTAGTGTAAATGTGGGTGACAAATGGAGAAAAAAATCAATAAAAATTGAGAGTGGGTCAGAAAGGAAAAGCACTCATAGTGAAATAGAATGGAAGGGAAAGAATAAAAAGTTCTGCACACAAAATATACAGACATGGGAACTGAGGAAAACAAAAGAGGAAACAGACTGATGGATGAAAGGGATGAAAAATAAATGTCAAGACAGAAGAAAAATTCAGGTGACAGGGAAAAAAAACCCTCCAGAATTGTAAGATTACCAGAAGGTAGATATTTTAACACCAAAAAAGAGCATCAAACACAAGGAGCCAAAGTATGTGCTGTAATGACAGTGGGTCTGAGAGATGCATATGCCTTTCATGACCTGAAACAACACTCTCACCTCCATTACTTAAAGTCTGCCTCATTGTGTTCGGAATAACAATAGTCTGGAGGTAAACAAGAAAAACAGACGTATTCTCTTAAGATTTATTTAGTTATGTCAACAGAAAAAGGTGACATCACAGCTTGAATAACCACTCTACCTTTCTTGTATGGTAAGTAACATATTCAAGTGCTGAAATACAATGCAGAGCCATTGCAATATCTGAAAACTGCCACATTGTTGAAGCATAGCCAGAAAGCTTCCTAGAAGCTCCTAAACTGTGTTTTAGAAATTAATATTTCTTGAGGTTAGGAGGCAAAGAGAATAGGGAAAGGCTGAGAGTTTTATTTTAGAATAAAGAAATTTCCTCACACTCTAAATAAAAGAGCTTTTTTGGTGTGGGATTTTACTTTAGATTAAAAAATGCATTCATACGGAACTTTAAAGTCAGTACATCAGAATTTGCCACATGGATGAACGCATGAGAATCATTTGCAAATATATATCAGCTAATATTTAATGCGTGCCTTCAGAACTCCCTTGCTCTACCAGTCACTTCATCTCCTCACTTTTCCCTTCTTCAGTTTCTTTTTTGCTGCTAGTTCAAGCTTCAGGGATTTATTGTGTTCCAAGTTTCAACTGGAGACATGTGCCAAAACAAGTAAGCAAGCAGCACTTTCCAACTCGACTCTGCTAGCAGCTTTATGAAAGGTTAGCAAAGCTTTCTGTCTCACAGTGAAGGCATTGAACAATGTGTCAATTACCATGTCAACCTGATGTTTCAGAGGGGAAATCACATTTAAAGTGAACTATAATTTGGGGGAGCCTGGAATTGAACTGGAACCAGATGAGAACTGGACTGCTGAGTCAGAATGGTATTTTTATTTGAACCCAAATAAAAAAGTAACCATATTTGTAGTCTACCTACTGAACCAGAAATGAATAGCAGGGAAAATAAGTTTTATTGGTTAAACAGCATTCTTATTTTCAGTACATATATGTATACATATATATATGTGTGTGCATGTATGTATACATACATATTAAAAAAAAAAGGGAAATCCAAAACCCAGCAACAATAAAGTCCTACTGTAGGAAAACATAAAGAAAGTGTACTATCAATTCATGTGGCAAATAAGAAAAAAACAGTGAAGTTAGTATTTAAGCATAAGAAAAATGAAGTAGAGAAAAAAAAACAAAATAAAAATTAAAGGAGATCAGAAAGTGCTATAAATAAAAATAATAGTTTATTCCTTTGATTAACAAACAGAGAAGTTACTGTTCTTCCTATATTCCCAAGCTTTCAGACCAAAACTCATTGGAAGAAAGCATACAGTTTCTTAAGATATTTGCACAAGAAAAACAGCATTAGAAAAAAAATAAAGAAGAGAAAGAAACAGATTTGGTAGAATTTAGAAGATTAGAAAACAACCTTTAATTACTCTACAGAGAAGCTAGTTAAATTATCATTGGCCTGAGTGATGACTGCTAGGTCATGGCTTCCTCAAATCATGTTTCTTGCCCAGTGGAAGAAGAATTAAAAGCAATCAAAAGAAATTCCAGGAAAGCTTATGAAGTGATAGAAAAGTGTAACTAATGGAATATGGATGGCTCTTATGGAACATGGACAGGCAGCAATGTTGATTTGGCACATTATATATTTGGTTGGATTTTATTGAAATTAGTTAAAAAATCATATTTGAAAAATTAATCTTCTACTTATTGTGGATTAACCAAAACTGTCAGAAGACAAAGTCAAAGCAACATGTAATTTAACCAGAGCATGGACAAGTTTTGGTGTTACAGAAATAATACTGAGCATATCTGACTTTGAAGAATCAGCGAATGACTTCTTAAAGCCTGTAAAAAAGAGAAGGATATATAGATAAAGGAAAGCCCCAAAAAGGATTGGACCAATTCTTGATTTATCAGTGGAGAAGCCACATCTCAATAAGGAAGAAAACATATTAGATTTGCAGGGTGTCATAAAAATGTCATACCTAAGCTTTATCAACTAGGAAAATGTATCTGTCAGTTCTAGCAATGTAAGTACAAGTTAAAAAAAGGTGTTTTCAAGCCTCAAATTTATCATTTCACCTGAGAGGTCCAATGTGGAAGAACAAATATAAGAAGACATTAGTCTGATTTTTTTAAGCAAAGAATTCTCAACAAAATAATAAAATTATAGAAGGTTGGGGGTTTTTTAAGTTAAAAAATTAAATCAGGAATCAAACATAAGTTTTCATGCTGAGATATATATTTTGTTTTCATATATCTACTTTGACTAAATCACGAAGTAGATTTGAGTCAGACTTGTCATTGCAAAAGCATCCAAACAGTTATTCTTTATTTATCTACTGGTGGCTCCACCAAAACTGATCTTGAGTATATTGAATGCAACTGAACTGGGAATTGAATTAAACCTATCTATATGCCTTCATATATAAAATAGGCAGGGTAGCAGTTGTGCCAGGTTTCCTATATTCCTTAATATATGGTTCAGCCTTTTCCAGAAACAGCTAAATTGCCTGTAAATAAGAGCTGTGAGGAACTGTGAAGCTTTAGAAGAGAATCTGCCACAAACATATTGAAACAGCTGTCTTGCATTGAGGGTCCTGTTATACAAGGCTCAGAGTAAATTATTTAAGAATTGAGCTTCAAAAAGAGATATATCCCACTGAAATTTCATTATACTCTTAAAAAAATAAGCATTTGAAAGAATGGTCTGGAGTTGTAATCAGCTAATCTGGCTTCCTGTGTAACAAAGGTTTTGAAATTTTATTCATAATTTCCTGTGGTCAAAGTTATTTTTCCTTTATTAGTATGTTTTATGTATGGTATCAAGTCAAGTATAAAGTTTTTGAATGTTTGTTTTGATTTTTCTGGATCTTCTGATTTGATTTATATCCTGATTTCTGTTTTGTACTATTGGATTTTTTTACAGCTGGATTCCTGTGGAAGTCTGGACTCATCCCCTTGCTCTGGACATGTGGATTCTTTCCTGTCCATGGTAGCAGAAGTTATCCAAATATTTTTTCTATATATATATTTGTATAATATTTGTATATATATACACACACATATATATATGTGTGTGTGTGTTTATGTTTTGGTTTTTTGTTTTTGTTTTTGGTTTTTTTTTAATTTCATAGTATAAATTCCTTAGATTAGACAGATATTACACACTTAGTAACAGGAGAGTTTCCTTTACACTTCCCATTGAGAGCAGCAGTAGAGAACAAGAACCACTGTCAACCAGGAGAACACAAGATATATTCATGGCACAAGGTTCGTATTTCATCAGTCAACATTACTGGAACACGAGTGCTGAAATTCTCCTATCCCCAGGATAAGAGAATTAATCTCTTTCTCATAAGAGAGATGCCCCAGTCCCCTCATCATCCTCATAGCCCTCCACTGGACTCTCTTCGGTAGTTCCCTGTCTTTCTTGAACTGAGGAACCCAGAACTGGACACTAAACCCAGAAATTATTGTAGTAAATATACAGCAAATCAGGCCACAGAATAACAAATGAAATAAAAACATTAGTGAACTGCACATGCAACAGTCTGCAGGACAAATTATGCTTCAAATATAGATTAAATCAATTTCATGCACAATTTATTAACGTTGTCGTGGATGGCCTGCTCTAAGATCTTAGGTAAATTGCGTTGTTCACCTAAAGCAGTACCTAGTGGTCCTTTACAGTAGAAATTAATTACTGTAGCAAAAATGGATATGTCAGACAGAAAAGGAAAAAAAATAAAGGCAACTTCAGAAGGGCATTTATACTTTGCAAACTGCTGATTATCTCTCTATAGATAAGCAGATCACTAATCATTTCTAAACAGTGATGGTTTACATTAGCCACAGGTTTCAAATGTGGCCAATATCAAACCTGTCTTCTAAAAGGACTAACTACTGTATTCAGAAAACCTCCAAGATATGTTGTTTTAAATTATTTTTAATTAATTTCTACTACAGAATATAAATTTAATCCCAGACATAGTAGAGTTAAAAAATGTTATATAACTGAAATATAGAGCTTCAAGCTGCCTTGAAGCCCAAATTAATACAATTTGTTATATAGCATCATAATTTTACCAGGAAGGAAACAATTCTCTAAAGAGTACATACAGAACTGTTTTTGAGTCTGGTTCATGTCACAGGTAAAGTGAATTTTGTTGGCATCACTCCACTCCCTAATGCGTATTTATCCATAGCACAGCCCCTTTCCAGGCCCAGAATTAGAAGTGACTGGCAGCTTCTCCACTCTGGAAAGCCCCAGTAATGACACAGCATAGGTATTGTGGTATGTCAGTACTGAAACAAAGTTGGCACAGATATTAGGCTAAATTTAAAAATAACTGCTATGCTGGTAGCCATATGCTGGAAAAATTATATTAAACTTGCTCTCATCTTTTTAAAGGGCTAACAACTATGGAGAAATAATAGAAGGCACATATAGAACCATGAAAGATTCTCTTTGATTTCAGATTCTTAATCTTCTCCTTAATGGGCCTGTACTGCAGCAGTTCACCCACTCAGCAATAATTTTGTATCCCAGCGTGAGTACAGAAAGGACTTCAGTTTCCTGGATTGTCTGACTGCACTTTCCTGAGCATTCATATCTAGCAAGAAAGGGTTTATTCAAGGTAAACAAAGAAAACTCCTGACTGAAAATATAAACTCGAATCTAACTCTTTCCTTTCTTTATTCTCAATTCATTCCTTGGGAAGGGAAGTGCCTTGGTGTGCTTTTTTTTTATTTTCCCCTCACTGCTGCCCTAGTTTACTTATTGTATATTATGGTTAGAAGCTATTGAGGCAGTCACCAGGACCAGCTGTCATTTGCTGGTATCCTAGGGGGGCCCTCTCAGGTTAGAGCACAATACTGAAGCAAAACTTGTTGCTTTGCTGAATTACTTTCTTCTGTCCTTAGACAAGAGAGTCAATCACATCCATACTTCTTCTAATAGACCTCTCTGCCGTGTTTAATGCTATCAACTGCTATTACATCGGCCTTCACTCTGCCTGGCTTTCTTCTGAATTGAAATGTGGTTAGCTATATTGTATTGTGAACTGTGGTCCTGACCACAACTGACTGGCAGTGTAGATAATGACAAACCCTGTTCAGTATGGTTTAAGTCTTGGCTTTTGTTCAGATCTGGATCCATGTGAGAAGGGCCTGGCTCCTGAGGCCAGAATTCTCCTCCAGATCCACCTTCTAGGGTGCAACCTTGCTGGGGGTGGCCTGGTGAGGTCTGGAGGAGTGCTCTCCCTCCCTGGCCAGACCCATTCTGCGGCCACCAGCAAGGAGAGCCATGCTGGGCAGGAGACAGTGGCTGGAGTCGGCCAGAGCCTGGTCATCCCCAGGTGTCACCACAGGCTTGGGTCCAGCTGGGAAGGCAACCCTGGGATGGGATAGGGTCGGGGTGGTGCCTGGTTCAGTTGGGGCCCAGGGCCAGCCTGGGGACAATGGCCAGGGCTGAAAGGCAGTGCCCGGAGCAAGGGGACAAGTCCAGGCTTCTCACAGCCCTTTCCATAAATGTCTTCCTCTGCTCATCACCACGCAGTTTCCCTGTCTGCCCTGTTCTTGGGTGCTGAGCCAAGGCCAGGCCAGGCCAGGCCAGGCCAGCCCTGCCCCAGGGGCCAAACCCCATCTAGGGGCAGTGGGGAGGGCGCAACAGCACTGGCCCCACCCAGAGCTCTGGCTAACACTCGGTAAGTGCGTTAGGGGCAGGTCCTGACAAGTATTTTAACTGTTTTGTTCCTATCCAGGCACATACTTGCCTTTGATTTAGAAGCATGGTTATTGATTTGGGAATCAGTCCATATTTGGCTTCATTCTGGCACTAAATAATACCTCCTGGTTTTCAAAATTTGTTAGAGCCTAAGGAAGAATTTAGTCTTTTGGTCCTCCTAAAGTCATGTAACTTTCTGAACGTTTTTTGGTCCTTATCACTCATTTGTTGAATATTCTTCTTCTCTTGTGCAAACCCTCATCAGCATGAAAAGGATTTCTATGTAGAGATACAAGGATTCATTCTTTTTCTTTTATTATGTGTGCACATTGGTTTCTCTCTTTAGAGTTTATCTATAAATGTTAATGACTTTTTATGAGGGCTAATATGATTCTGTAGATTGTGGGACTGGCTGTTGGAAAGATGACTACCTTTAAGTATAGGCAAGCAATATTTTTCCTAGTGGGAACAACTACTTTTACTTCACAGAAAATATTTGGCTTTTTTTAAGTGAATGAAAATGGTAATCAGGTATTACTGGACTTCAAAGACAGTCTGAGTGAATTCTGGAAGAAATTATCTTGTTTAATTATGATCATCAAGAGCTGCCTTATTTGTCTTCATGAGTCTGGGTTTGCTCTTTAATATAGTAAGGCATTACTACAGCCAAAGTGAATATCAATTAAAAAAAAAAAAAAAAAGAAAACTATTGTCATTTATTTGAAATGTCATGAACAGAAAACTAAGATAAACAGTAGATGTGCAGTATCATTTTCTGTCCTAACTTCTAGGTGAATAAATTGACAATAGGAATAACAGCTTCAACCCTACCTACGCTAATCACAGAATAATGGCATAAAAATTTTATATAACATCCTATTTTGCTGCCATAACAAATTCTGCATTCTCACCTTTCAGTCCTTTTTTTCCTTTTCAAAAATTGACTCTCAGTCAAGGAAAAGAATGAAGGCAGAGAGGACGCCAGTATACCTGCTGCTCCTCGATTCTTGCGTTTGTGTGACCGTCCAAGACAGCAACTGCCGTCTTATTAATACTTTCAATTTTTATGATCATCAAATTTTTATTTGTTAGTGGTAGTACTGAGACAGGCTGCCAGTGAAAAGCAGCCAGTTTCCTCTGAAAACTACCCAAATACAGAAAGAAAGTGTAAAAACCTTCTGGCTCCCTATTTCAAAGTACACCTATAAAAAGAAAGTCCAGGAAGACCCAGAATTATCCAGCTATACAGCTTCAATCCAAATTGGAAAAACAAACAAAAAAGTCCAAAAATCCATTTTCTGTTACCAAATAAAGTTCCAGTATGTAGAAGTGTTTAGAGATTGGAGACAAATAAGAACTCAAAATAAACTTCTCACAGTTCACATACAGCAACCAATTTTCATGTCTCAGATACATTTTTTCCTCCAGTTTTTCCAAGCCAAAAATATCTGGGTAAAAATGAGATCCTAGTGCTTTTGCACTATTTTAAAGGCAGAGGGATCTTTTTGATGTTGTTCATTACTTCTTAATTTAACCAAGTAGACAATAGTGTGGAATTTTACCCAGGAAAAAATTTCCCTGAGTAAAGAACTCAAGATAAAAGCAATTTCAAAAGTATCGTTGTAGTTATAAAATAGTTCTTGTATTTCATTATAGTAAGCCTAGGAAAGAGAATGTATAAATATACCTCAGTTAAATCATATGTAAAGATACAGGCACAAGCCACTCCTTTAATGCTTTGCTACCTGTATGTAACATCACAAGAATAATTGGAAAGGGAGAGAAACAGTAAAATTACTCTGTGCATACTAAGTTCCATTTAAGTTGGAAGATGAAGTACAAATCCACAGCAACTGGCTTGGTGAGGTTTGGAGTGAGGGAAGGGTCCAAAGCACTGGAAATACCTTGAGATTATGCTTTGTGCTGGAAAGACACAACCAGATGAAAGATGCATTCCCCAGCTACAGGCTTTACTGTGGATCCCTTCTCCATTATACAGCGAATGTATGATTTGACATTTGGTGTCCCCTGTGTTACATATCTCTCGCAAGACTTAGGAAATGTGTTTTCCTTATGCCAAAGCACGTTAGACACACACGATAGAGAGAAGGCAATAGGCCTGAAGCAGGTACTTAACTTTATGCTTAGGCTCAACTCCTCTGAAATGGCTGATAATTTCTACTTTCATATGTGTTTTGCTCTAATAGTTTGTTTTTATGACATCCTTAACATTTCTGTTCCAAGTGTTTTATTTGTAGAGCTTGAATATTGCATTTTGTAAAACTTTAACTTCTCAGTTTGGGAATCATGAAAAAGCAGTTCAGTTTGAGCTCCTGTGAACTGCGTAGTACCTCCTCTACTGGTGAAAACTGACAGAGCTACAAGGACTTGAAGATATATGACATTTTTCAGCTTTGGACTCTGTTTTAATGTTGCTGGGGTAATTTTGTGAATTCAGCAAAAACTGAGCTTTGCACATTCAAAGACAGAATATTAATGCTTCGGGTCTGTTCCTCGAACCCTCGGGAGCAAGAGGACGTCTAAACATGCCAATCATAACTTGCATGGCTGTGCTTTTCATGCTTCTTTCACAGTGATATATTGCAAGTTACAGTTAGAATGCCAGCTTGGATTCTTAATCTAAAGCCAACCCAGGTAGAACACAAGAAATTTAGGGTACTTGTATAAATACACTCTTAAACTTTGGAGAAGTGCTTGCTTTTCCCCAAGTCAAAACACTCTGTGACAATGGAGGATAAGAGTTAAAGGCATAAATTAATATATACCATTTCTTCTTTCTTTCTTAAAATGTCTAGATGTCTTAAAGCAGTCTTTTGATTCCGAAATGGGGTCTGCTGTAATTAACAGATTCTTTTCCTATATGTGTATGTGCAACCATGCACATGCACTCATGTATATGTGGATTGGTGTCAATGTATACATATATGTGTATATATGTGTGTACATATACATATATAGCCACAGAGTAAGTCCACAAAGCACCCTTTAGAATTAGTGGCATTGTTACAATGCTTTAAGGGAAATTGGAAGAGGATTTCAGTTTGCAAATTTTGTTTTATTTCTGTTCAGAGAGTAAGACAACTCCTTTCAATAATAATAATAATTATTTTTATGACAAATTTAAAAGGGAAAAATGTCAGGGACCACTATTATATTTAATTTGTATTTTTTCAGCTCTGACCTTAATTTTCTGTCACATCTATTTCTTCATTTAACTGTCATGCATAATATTGTTGCTATTTTCAAGAAGCGTTCTGAGTTTTAACACAGTCCCCTTCCTCTCCTTCTTTGTCACAGCACAAAATCTACAATGGTGGCTAGTCTTCTGTATGAGTCTCTTTTTTCTTTTTTCTTTTTTCTTTTTTCTTTTTTTTTTTTTATGAAAAAATTATCATTCCCTTTCTTGGCTTGTCTTAGAATCCAGAGTAATGTCACTTGGGCCTCAGGGGCTGTTGAGCAGCAGCAGCAGGTATGAGCTGAGGAAGTCAAGGTAGCATTAGCAGTCGTGCCTGGCTTTATAATAGTAGCTTACTCCTCCAGGATTTGTCAATTTTGATTTTGCAGTTCAGTCAGCAATGGCATGTGCTGTTTGCCTCCTGTCTGTTCGACAAAATAAAGGGAATCATTTTCTCTTCCAGGTGACAAGACCGAAAAGGAAACCTCAACAGTTGCTTTCATGGCTTGATGTGCAAGCTGCAATATTTCCCCCCCTACAACAGTGATGACCCTTTTTGTTTAGGAATATTTGGGTTCTCTGGATAATTTAATAGTGGGAAAATCCTATTCAAACCTACTTTTCCTTTTCAGAGGTTGTGTCCTCACTGAACGTTTCTGCTTTCCTTTCACTAGTTGTGAAGGAAAGTGAAAAGGAAAGGAAAGTGGGGAGAAAACAGGAGGGACAAATCTCATTTCTGACTGCAGAGGAAAGTCAGTGAAAAAGAATGAGTTGTAGGATACAGAAGATCTTCTTGAGAGCTCTGTTCCCACTAGAGAATACTCTTGCCATAAAAGGGAACAGAAGGATAAAAAAAAAAAAAAAAAAAGCCCTGCAGTAAATTCCAAAGATAGTGCAGTGCCAGAATGTGAAGAAAGTGGTTGAATTCCTGAACCAAACCTTGTAGAGCAAATAGAACCTAGCACCAAAATCTCTGTTGCCCAGCTGTGAATCTTAGAACCGCTCAAGTAATTTTGTCTATTTGCTCCATAGAATAACACACCAGCACAGCTTTGCTATTAGCCACTGCCCCTTTTTCAGAGAACTTGCAACAAACTTAGCCAGGGGACTTCAGTCAGACTTTGTTTTAAATCGTTCTTGTGCATACAGGCTGCAAATATTTGCCAAATACTTTTGACTGCTTGGAAGGTATTTCAAAGATGTGAATACAGTTTGCATGAGGTATACAGAGCTTGGTGTGGGGTTTTTTTTCAATACCCACAATACTAATTAGCTGCAAAACACTTGCCCCTGAGAATGAAAATTGTAATTTTAGTTCTGAGAATGTTTTCACGTTTGCCAGCTCACACATTGTGCAGTGACTCATCAAAATGGATTGTGTTAGTCATTTGATGCTTCAGCTAACAAATATGAGAAATCATGTATTATTTTAACAACGGTTAAATGGACATGTGTAAGCTTTTCTGTAGGAAAAAGAAGTTTTTAAAACATGTTTTTATTTTCCTTTTGCAAAGATGGAGTAAGGCATTGTATCTATGGCAATATAGAAATCCCTAAATACGTGGGAGAAACGCAAAAACATTTTACACCCTCTCCAAAATTTATGCTATACTTGCAATATGATCCATTCATTCTTTATGCCCCCCCTTTTCTTTTTCTCAAAACTTCTTGCCATTTATTGTTTAGATGTAATTCATTAGAGGAGGATACAGTACTTGCCTCTTTGTAGAGTATTAGCAAAAATATCAGTACAAAGGTTGGCTATTTCTTGTGATTAATAGTAAATTATTGCCTCATCTTTGTCTATGTCTCCACATTACTAGCAGAGTTTGTGGAAAACTCATAAGTATCTGCAGAATACATTTTGTATTCTGTGTACACTTTCACATTTTGGGAAAAAAAGATTGTTTATAAGATTAAATTTCATGGAGCAAAATCTTCAGTCCTTGGAAAAAGCCATAGTTGACTTCCAGGGTAACCTGGTCGACACTATGCTTTTAGGAAAGTTGAAAGGAATTTGAATCAAACCAGTGCTTGCAGGGCTTTGTTTTTATTGAAAAAAGGTTATATGGTATTTTTCCCAAGGCAGATTAATTTCAATAGACCACCTGCATTTTGCTCTGAGAGGTGTTTGGAAGATGTAAGATAATATAATCAAATTCTCATCTAAAATGCATTTGTTTAAGTCCAGATAATTCTGAAATAAAAAAATGCCTTTCACTTTGTAATGACTGAAATCATAAAGTGGCCTTTTAACTGTAGGGATGAAATAAAACAACTTGATAAACTAATCCATCTCCAGATCAACTCTGAACTATTCTGTGGTAGTATTAAGACTTCCATGTTTCAAAATAGCTAAATCCTGCCTGGCTCTAATATAGAAGTCAGTACAGGAGATATCTGACAGGTATTGGCATAGATGTGTGTGTGCATCTAGAAAGCAGCATGATTTCCTGACCAAAGAAGGGCAGGTATGGTAGGGAGGTGTCCAAGGTGCTGGGAAATAATGAAAAAGTATGTTTATGAAGTCCCATGGATTTTGGTAAGGTTTATTCTTAAGACAATCATGTTGACCTAAAAGTGTATGTCTAGAAAGAAAAATCTATACTGTTACAGCACACACTATAAAAATGTAAATGCAGCTTGAAGCATGCTTTATTCATGAATTTTTCAAACTACTGAGACCTTAAAGGAACAAAGCTAAAATAGTTCCCTGTTTAAAAACCTAAAAGATAAAATATGTATTTAAAATAATAAATTATACATAAATGTGATTTATAATTTATTGACTATAAAAGTTTTATCACAGAAACAAGGAGAATTGGATATATGTAAATACAAAACAGCAAAGTAAACACTTTCATAAGATGGGTGCAGAAAGAGAGTGAACTTGGCTATTTTTATTTTTTTCCTTTTAATACAGGTGTAATCTCAGAGACACGCTTATAAGAGTGTCTTATAAGAATGGTAGAACTCAGGTTATTTTTTCTATTAGAAATGTAACTTTTTTCTGCTTTGGTAGTAAACCGTGATGTTCTCTGGCATGCAGTGGTGTGGTGTTTATCCAATTCAGTAACATTCAGTAAGGCAGACCAACATGTACATCAGCTAGAATAGTCAGTTCCCATATTGTATTCAGATAGCCAAGAAGTCCTGATTTCACCCTGTGATTTTTATAATGTGTCTACCTGAGTTACATGTCACAGGCTTAACAGAGCTGCATATTTAATAAAAAAGGATGTGAGAATCAGAGGCCATAAAAGAAGAAACACTTCAGGCTTTCTAAACCAAGCATACTAAGCTGTGAGCAGGGCTCATACACAATCTTGGAGTCACTCAGCACTCATTGTCTTCCCTCACTTTAATACAGTGAAAATACAGGCTACATCTAGGTCTATTTAAATATATGTACATATGTATAATTAGGAATTTAATGGGCTGTGTTGCTCTGATTCATTCAGGATTAGTTGTTAACCGTAAGAAATTGGTTACAGTCATGACTCAACTACAGATCGATTTGGCAGTGAGTACAGAAAACAGACCTAGCAAGCTTGTTAATAATGCTATCAGCTGTATTCCGAAAATATTCTGATTGGTCTGCTTTATGAAACCTTGAGCTATGCAGATGCTAAGGTCACACAGGATGAAGGCAATAAATAAGAATTTCCCCTTGGAAATTTTACTGTTGAGCTCATGCCTCTTCAAGACTCAAACAGAACCTGCCAAGTTTTTTATTTTTCCCCACTATTCCAAGAACTTATTTTGAAGCATGCAGTGGGCTTTTTGGAGAGAATGATAGGAATTACTAAAAAAATGCTTGATGTCCAGACTTAGAAGAAAAGAAAAAAAATCCCTGATACTTGACAATTTTATATTTAACATTTTTATGTGTGTATTTTAGATCATAGGTTAAAGGGTTAAATGCTTATCCTACTGCATTGTAAACACCGAGGTGACTAATTTTAACAGAACAGTGAATTGATCGAAAAATAGTTTGAAAGTACTATTATATTTTAACCATCTTAAAATTTAGTAGAGTTTTGCATTTAGTAAAGAGTTTAGTAGAGAAAAATGGAGAACAGTAATAAAGCAGCAGGACTTGAAGTAGTTATTTTTATGATCCCTGAAGGTATTAGAGTCCGTAACAAAGAAAATATCTCAATAAAATAGCCTTAAAAACAACTCTAATAGTATTAAAGAGTACCTGTCTCTGGAAAAGTGGTAAATTGCAGTAGCACATAGCAGAGTAGACAGCTGAAACTTGAGACTGCAGAAATACTATTTATTTTTTTAAATAAGGGTACTGATGTAAGTTATTGTGGCAACCAAGCAGGAGGATCTTCAGAAATCGTCAAGGATACATCACTGAGAGCCTTAGCTTTGACCCTTTCCTGAACAAAGTAAATACTAGACAGGTTTTATATAGTGAGATGATCTCAGTGACTCTCTGATGCTTCTTCCTTCTTTCTGTTAACCCCACTGAAACGATCTGTCTCTGATTTTCATTATTTTAAATTTTTTAATTTATTTTTGTTTCTGTTGCTGGCCCAGAGGGAGAGTGTTTAGTTTATTGCATATGGGACAGCTTGATTAGAGCTAAACTATCAGTAAATCAATGAGCACTTTAAATATTTTCTCCTTTTTAATTCACAATGGAACAAAGAAAATCACTTAGCAACACCTAACAATGTAAAGCTAGACCCCGAACGTTCGTTGGAATGTCTACTGTGGTTTTGTAACTTAGCCAGTTCTTTAGACAGTCTAGTCCTTTTTTAACCATCTAATACTTTCCCCATTAGTGTTGCTAAACAACCCCTTTCTTTGATGCGCTCTTCAGATGCCTGTCTCAGACTGTATTTAATTTCATTCTTTCTTTGAAAGGCTGTAATCTTGTTTCTCTTTACTCTGTTACAGCTGTGTAAATTTAAATGAATTTACTTTCTTCATACATTTATGCAGCCAAGAATAGAATTTTATCATCCCAAGATGCACACTGTCAAATATTTGAGTACAGCAGCCAGAAAAAGTTGATGAATACTAGGTAATTCTGGGCATCTGGCTATTTCATTCTTGCTTGTAAATGGGAATTGATCTCTTCATAAAATTTGGTGATCATAGCTACGACTAGTAGTACTGCCAGTGGGTAAGGTACACTTATCCTTGAAACTTTTCTACTTTAATTGTTACAGATAAATCTCTTTGGATAGCTTGGTCCCTGAAGAAGAATAGGAGCGTTAAGTACCTGAACTATAGCTTCAGCGAAGCCCTGTTTGAAGTATTTCTGTTTTCCACTAAAATGTAGTGCCATCAAGACAGAAGTTTCTCCAGAATCTTTCCAACACATTTTCTTGAATTTAATATGTATTTTATTAAGGAAGACTAATGGAAAGAGGCCAGGTTTTTTGGATTTATTCTAAAACTTCTTACTTCCCTAAACTCCCCAGTTATCTTTCCCATGAGGAAAGGAAGGTGGTGACTTTAAAACTTACTTAGTCCCCTTTGTAGCCTAGGATATAATCCAAGAATTACTGAATATTGACAGTTCTTTGCTGTGCAACAAATAACTTCTAATTTCTGTGGCAAAATGTGTGTCTCTCCTATGACAGTTGATGTGTTCCTGGCTGTTCTTGTTACCATTTACCAATCTAATAGTAGTCTTGTCTCTTGGTTGAAAGGCTCTGAGCCTTCGAATTGCTAACAAAAAAGTAGAGAGGAATTCCTTTCAGAATTTCTCTGTTTTAATCAGAGTTAGTTTATTGAGAAGTTAATACTTTCAGAATTATATAAAGAAGTGCCAAAGCTGGAAGGTCAAGTGATCCTAATTAATAAATTAGAAGCATGACACTTGTTCTTGCGTCTTTGCTTTGGTTGTATGTACACAGTAGGTTATCATTTTTAAGGACATAGTCA
Source organism: Balearica regulorum gibbericeps (assembly GCF_011004875.1). NCBI lineage: Eukaryota > Metazoa > Chordata > Aves > Gruiformes > Gruidae > Balearica > Balearica regulorum. The sequence goes on from NC_046184.1 coordinate 104,576,377, forward strand.
CTTTCACTTTTCCTCATACACCATTTTCATTTACTATTCAGTCTCATTCTACTTAATACTGTATGCAAAGTCTGCATGAAATATAGTCTTATTTTTCTTCTGTCACTTCTCTAACAATCTTCACAAAATACGCAGATGCTTCAAAGATATTAGTGACTGTACCTGCACTTAACACCTCTGAGCTACATAGAAAACTGTTGCATAGACTATTTAAGGAGCTGCCTATTACTTGGGGCACCTAGAGTTTGTAATCTTTGCAAATTGCATCCTGAAAGGTTTCAGTTGTAGCTGCCTTTTGCAGATTGCATCAAGATGCCCCAGATTAGGTATTCAAGCATACAATTTGTGAACACCTGTGAAAAAAGTTTGATTTTAATTGACTTTCCCAGCATTACACACACATTTTGAAGGAGAGTTTGGAGCAGAATCCAGTGTTGCAAGAGAGGATTCAACTGATTTAGCCAGTTTAACTTGGGGGCATTGGTGGATAAGGAGCTCAATATGAGCCAGGAATGTTGCGCTTGCAGCCCAGAAAGCCAACTGTGTCCTGGGCTGCATCAAAAGAGATGTGACCAGCAGGTCTAGGGAGATGATTCTGCCCCTCTGCTGTGCTGTCATGAGACCCCCACCTGGAGTACTGTGTCCAGCTCTGGGGTCCCCAGTACCAGAAAGACATCAACCTGTTTGACCAAGTCCAGAGGAGGGTCATGAAGCTGATCAGAGGGTTGGAGCACCTCTCCTATGAGGACAGGCTGAGAGAGTTGGGGTGGTTCAGCGTGGAGAAGAGAAGGCTCTGGGCAAGTCTTATAGCAGCCTTCCAGTACCTGAAGGGGGGCTACAAGAAAGCTCCCCTACAGAGAGACTGTTTACAGGGGCAGGGAGTGATAGGACAAGGAGTAATGGCCTTAAGCTGAAGGAGGGTAGATTTAAATCAGATATTAGAAGAAATTCTTCACTGTGAGGGTGGTGAGGTACTGGAACAGGTTGCCCAGCAAAGCTGTGGATGCCCCCTCCCTGGCAGTGTTCAAGGCCAGGTTGGGTGGGGCTTTGGGCAAGTGGTCTAGTGGAGGGTGTCCCTGCCCATGGCGACAGGGTTGGACCTAGATGATCTTTAAGCTCCCTTCCAACGCAAACCACTCCATGATTCTGTGGGGTGTGTGTGTATATATATATATATATAAAAACCCAAAAGCTGTATGAAAATGCCTTTTCAGAAACAGTAAATCAGCAATGCCATAGGTCACTTCAGTCCTTGCTTTTCCTAATTTTGGATTCCTTGATGTTGCCACCATTACTTTCTTTGTATGTTTTTATAGTTTATCTTCCTTTTAGATACATTCTCTTCATATGTTTGTGAGAACTGCACATAAAAGGTTAAAAACACTGGCATCTGCTTATCTCTTATGCAAATATTGTGGATGGATATCTGCAAGGTTGTATGAGTAGCAGACAAAGGAGAGAGTCTTACAGCAGCAAGATGGCCCTGGTTTGGCTAAAGAATGCAGAAAACCAGATAGATGGTTTCTACACAGAATCTTGAAGGCCACGGTGCCCGGAGTGAGACCTTTTGTTTCATTATCCTTGAAATGCTAATGAGCTAAAAGAAGTACATTTTAAACATATATGACTATAGTACTCAACTCTCCACCCAAATCATGTTAAACATCGCCCCAGGGAGAGGACAGCTAAGGTTGGGGTATAAAGATATTGAGGAAGCTACCCCTCGGGGGGAGAGAAGAGATTGAAGACTCCGAAGAGGCAGTCGACAGGCTGTGCTTCTCCTCCACCCAAGATAGGGACTCCTCCTTGGTAAGCATTGCAACTTCACCTTTTGGGAAGAATACCCAGGATAGCATTTTACTAGCACTATAATCATATATTAGCGCTATTGCAGTAAAGTGCATTTATCAGCGGTAATTCTGAACTCTTTATATCTGTCGCTTTAATAAACTTTCTATCGGTTTCAACTTTGCAAAACTGTCTCAGTGAAAGTCCTTTAGGGAGCTCTGACAGGCAAACATTGGCTCTGATATGTGGCTACACATAATCCTTTAGACATAAACTGTTGACCAAGTCTGGGACTAGGACTGGACCTAGTCGCACCTAGATACCTCTCTGAGAAGGAGTTTAGAAAGTAAGAAGATCCTTTCTGAACCTCGTGACTCAACAGGAGGGCCTCCCTCAGCCACACATCAGACTCATACCCTTTTACACAACGATGTTTTTCCATATTTGTCTTTACATTGCTAATTCCCTGGTATCTTTAAGCTACCTTTTTCACAGATTGGTATCATTTAATGAAGAACATTTAGGGCTACATTTTTACTGATAATATTCTAACTCTTCAGGGCATTTCACTCAGGCCTGTAATATTTGCAGAGTTTGTTTTCTTATCATAACTTTTGACTTTCCTTTCATTTCCTTGGATAATTTTTCCATCTTCCTGATTTGTTATTTTCTCCAATAGTTTCTGTCATTCCTGTCACATTTTTTCCTTTTTATGGACTAAACACCAAGATTGTGATATGCTGAGGACTACATGAAAATGCAAGGAAGAATTTTAACTGAACTGAGATTTGCTAAAATAGGTGTTTAAAACAAAAGGCTTTTCTTTTTACACCCCCTTTTAAATTTGTGAAGTAAATATATTTGTATTGAAAGCAGATTATTGATGTTTCCCAAGGTTTTCTAATGATTTTTTTTTTTTTTTCACATTTAAATGCTCCAGTATAAAATTTTCAAGATTTGTATGTTATCTACTTTGTAAGCACCTTGTCTTTCAAATCTCCATTCAGGTGACATTTGTCATGCCACCACCACTATTGTAATATCCCCACTGATTTCTTTTTTATTCCATGAGATGTGATTGGATAGTTTAACCAAACTAAGTTATTTTCAGAATTATTAATGCAATTTCATATTTAGTTTACTCATAATTAAAACTACTGTATAATATTGGCTTCTTTAGAGTTGCCTGCAAGGCTCTGCCTGAAAAGTTAATCATTTAGACTAACTTAGAGTAAAAGACTAGCTTATGATCACAAATGTGCCCCACAGGAATTTTGTTACCTGTGTTGGGGCACGTTATAAACTGTGGTTTAAGAACATACACTTAAATGTGCACTTAAGGCTCATTCTTGTCTCATTTATGATGGTATAAATCACATTGAAATTTCTAGAATTGCATTGCTTTTCCGGCATTGTACTGAGAGCAGAAGAAGGCTGATTAAATTCATGTTAATTGACACTAATTGGCAGTAAGGACTTGAACATGATAAAGTTTTTAATAAAGCATTAAATAGACAGATGATCTGTCTAAACTGACCAAAGGCATTTTCTTATTCTAAAAATCCTGCTGCCTTATTATTCATATCCTAAAGCTAATTTCTAAACTAAAATCAGCTTCCCAGTCTTGGACTGCATGGAGTTCTTCATAGTTAATGCTAATTTTGCTCTCTGATGCTCAAATAACTTTCACGTTGGTGACCTACCTCTCCAGTGTCAGGGCTAATTCAACACAAAACCTCCAGGAACATTTCCTTCCCACTTCTGTAGCTGCACTCCATTGCTCTTGAATCTGAGCAGCTACTAAATATTCTTCTAGTCTTTTCTTGAACTGCAAACCTGTGTTTGCCAGGTTACGCTTGCACACTTGCAAGAACTTTCTTACTACTTCTCTGTCTTAGAAGCCTTCTAATTGTGATGTCAAACTCTTAAAAGTTTGAAAGTCATGGCTTCATGGCTTTGCTTGTAGCACACAGTCTGCTGCAATTCCTTGTTCATGTAGATGTTACAGAATCGGGCTGAATTGATATTCAGTATTTGTTCTATGTATATATAGTGCATAAAGTGTTCAAGGGCAGGCACTGTGCCCATACGTGTATAATATATATGTATATATGTGTATGAAATATAGTGACACAATATATACACAATATATGTGTGTATATATGTCTAGTATGTACAGTATATTTATACATACACACAATGTATGTGTGTATGTATTTGGACTCATTATTGATATCTGGTGCTACTGGTTCAGTACAGCATTGATGATCTCCAGATAGGTGACATGTGTCTTACTGCATTGTCCAGTCAGTGAACATCAGAATTTTCCTGTGACCTTTGTGTGGAAGTTCTTAGGAACTCTATATTGAGGTTCAATGAAAATAAAAAGATTGAGTTCTTCCGAAAACAGTCCACCTCAAATCCTGCAATTGTGATTGGTCCTAATTATCCAAGGTACAGGTAGCCAGGAGAGACTGCATTGCATTGCACCTGAGAACCTGAGGCTCTCAGATTCGTGGCATAATCCTGCTATAATCTGGCCATTCTGTAGAAACATGGTACTGAGCTGCTTATTTGTTATTGTTTGAACCTTTACAAATTAAGGTTGAACCATGAGGCAGTTTTGCCTTTGTTTGTCTTTACTGATGAACTGCCTATAACCTAAGTGTATACTTTTTGGTACATATTCATGTTTTAACCCTGTTACAAACCCCACTACTGTTACTGCAAGTCTTTCCACAGTATGGCATACATATAACTGCCTCCCTAATTATTTAAGGTGATTTTAAATGGTTACTCTCTACAGGATTTGGCTAGACTAGATGTGTAGAGTACTGAATATTGAGTCTTATTCTGTGTTCCAAACTGCTGAAACCATTTATTTTCAATTTAAGTTTAAATTAGAACTATGGGTTTGCAGATGTAATATTTAAGATGCAATTAATCATGGATTAAAAATTTGATTGCAGTTGGCAGTAATTTAAACACCTCAATCACTGCTCATGACCACTTATTAGGGATTTAGATGTGCATGTACAAATTATATCCTCTTTCTTCATAATTTTTAATAGTTCAGTCTTCCCAATGGTAGCCACTGCATGCAAACTAGTGCTTAACACAGTCACTTAGTCCTCTGAACTTTTTTCATACTGGATTTATTGGGTTAATGGTGATATTATTAGATACGTAAAATTCTGGAGATAGCAGAAGTGGGGGAAAAAGGAGCCACTCAAATCTGGCTTATGTATTCTTCAATATTAAGATGTATCTTGTTTTTCTCAATTAGAATCAAATCAATGAGTTCCCAACTAGAAGCTTTTAGAACAAATTTTGTCACAAAGCAAATTTTTGCTTTAGTTTAATCACAAACATGTTAAATTTAAATCCTATAGAAGATTACTAATAAAGAAGCCCTGATACATACATGTGTATCTGTAGCAGCATGAGCATACTGCCATAATAGTAAAATTCCACCACTTTATTCATCATTCTAATTCAATGAGTTATTCTCAGAGGATCCTTGCTAATAGTAACCACAGAAAAGGGGACCTGCAGAAAGTGTGTAGTTCTTTTTCACATCCAGTTTCTGATTTCTGAATATGTTACTATTCAGTAACACTGAAGCAATTTCTTCCTGTTGAGATTTTTAGCTTCATCCTCTGCAAAATCTGTATCAAGCCGACAGGTAATAAGTATAGGTAATTTACATTATTGTTATGTTCCAAATAATACTGTACCAAATTTAGGAAACAAAGCTATGTAACAGAGGGGAGAAAGGTGGTATAGGTTTTTAAGAAGCATTGATTCTCTTGGATCTTGGATACGCATCACGTCTCTTGCTATTTTCACTAGTGTTTTCCCTGTTGTCAGCCTTTCCAGCCTTTCTGCACGTTCTCCCTGTCATTTATTCTCCAAAAAATACATGACACTTAATAGTATCCCATCTGAAATATAACTCTTCATTTTCTTCATAAACCATTTCAGGCTATCTGCATGCTTTACCATGTTAAGGGCAATTCCTACAGTCAGCTCATCAGATGCTAATTTTGGCAAACCTGCGGAGAGAAATTTTGGGCAATGAAGTTTTCTACTGCAATTCCAGGAGCAACAACATCTCTGTGTACCTGGCTTGAAGAGGCATCCAGTACAGTGGATGAATGAAGTCCGAGTAGTAGCACCACAGGCTGAGGAAATGAACCAGAAATCTGGCACTCTGAAGGGTCCCTGCCTACAAGAAGCTTGAGATATTATTTTCCTGCCTACTTGAAAATGGAGCTGTCTTCATTCACAGGCATGACTTTATTGCTCTAAAGGACACCTGGCCTACTGGGAGGAGAGGAGGATCTCTAGAAAAGTTCCCAGTCTGCTACTACAGCAGTGGAAGAGAGAAGAAAAACTATTAAATACATGAAATAAAAATTAAGTGTTTCAGAATAATACCTTTGAAATTCTAGACACTTTCTGGGGTCACACTTTTTTTGAGGTACACTTGTAATGTTTCATGAATTATTTTTTTCTGGACTGTTTCCAGGAATGGTCTGCTTATTATATATTGTTTGTTTTCATGTTTGGTCACAGACTGCTGCTCCATGAGTAAGCTAAATAAGGACTTCCTCTCCTTTCCATGAACCTAACTGTCGATCCTCTTTAGTATGCAAAAGGTCTTTGTTATCAAGTTAGCAAGCAACAACATCCATTTGCTTAGCCCTGTCTCGGAGTAGGTGGGGACTTGTGTTTGGTTTGGTGCTTTTTTCGCAGTTTGTACTCATGTGCTTGTGTGCGGGAGGGCGGGAAGGAGAGAAGGATCCTGATGTTATAAAGAGCCTAATTACAAATTAGTGAAATTCTCCATGACAAACTCTTCTGGATTACGGTTTGTTCTCTTTCCACTTTTTCCCACAGAGACTGTTACAGTTTGGGTGCTAAAGATCAAAATCAGGCTATACTTTCTGGTGCGCCATTATTTATTTCAGAATTTACTGATGCTCTCCCTGATTTTCCCTACTGTTACTTATGTAGGAAAATTTCTAGTCAAACAATGACTATTTATAGATTGAACTAGGCCATTTGCAGGTACATTGTTCTTATAGCTTAAACATCTTTTACATTTATTGATGGATCTCTTCACTGCCCAGGAAAATAAAAAAAATCCCAGATATGTCCAGGATTTAGAATGCCATTTCCTGTTAAGAATGATCCCCTATCTAATGCAACATGGTTAGACAACCCTACTTAAATTTTAACTGATTTAAAAAAAAAAAAAACCAAAACAAAAACCCCCCAAAAACCCCAAAACAACAACCAACCAAACAAAAAAAATTAATCAACAACATGTGCACCTGCAGGCCCTGACATAGACCTTCATCAAAAACTATAAAAATTACAGCAATGGCCCTATTTTAATGCAGAAATAAAGTGACTGCTTTGTGGAAATGATATAGGTAGATTTCCTTCCTTTGTCCCTTATTATTTTCATTCTTTATCTAACACCTTTTCAGGTCCTTATAAATTTGGAAAGATCCAGTCATGAGACTTGAGCATCCAGAAAATGCAGATGAAAGGAAAATCAAAATGCAAAGGAAGAACTCAGAATTAAGAGGATGCTATAAGCTAAGGGGGAGCCAAAGTAGCACCTCTTGTAGAGTTTTCTAGAACAGAAAAATGGCAAAGCAGGACTGGTAGCTCATGTAATCTCTAGTCATTAAGGTTTTCACAGGTCTCAAAATCTGAAAGCTCTTGTCCTGGCACAAACATCTGTGCAAATGAAAGCTCTTGTTCCAAGGATATGACCCTCCGTCTTCTCTAGGCTTTCTTAGGATTTTCTGATAACTTTAAAAAGGTTTAGGGATTTTCCGCTGAAAAGCCTTGCAAGAATGAGCCAGTGCTACATCCTCAGTCCTGCGTATTGTATATTAGGTTCCACCAGAAGAAGTTAAGAGGGTGACCAACAAAAGAAACCATTAAAACTGTTAGTAAATTTATTTTAATTTGGTTTTTTCCTCGGCTGTACCTAACAATCCTTTTTTTAATACTAAACTAAACCCTAGTTTTATACTTTTAGAAGAAGATTTGTTGGCATACAGCTACTCTGACTATTGTTTTGGATACCCTAATACACTTGTCGGTTTAAAGAACCAACATTTTTGTGTATGACTTTGGCCAAGTGGGCAAAAAGAAACCATATTTATGCAGAAAGGTTTGTTTAAAGCAAGGAACTAAAAATCCATTTGCAAATCAATCCTTCATTCAGTATAAACAGAAAAACATAAAGATTTATACTTGCAAAACCAAAAATCTACAGACAGCTCCAGCAATAGAATTAACCAGTGTAATCTTCCTCCTAAATCCTAGACACTGTTTCCTGTTTTGGAACTAAATAACATACAAAGTAGTTAAAGCAGCAAGGGTACTTCCGGTCCGTTACTTGTTAAATATTTTTCAAAAGGAATGGTATGAGCTCATGTGACATTTCTAATGCCTGTTTCAAATTCAAGTTACTGGAAACATGAAATAGAAATATCGGGCAGGGCAAAACCTTTTTTCATCATTAAGACCAAAAGGGAAAAGGCTGCAATGCAGTAAAAACTAATTCTTGGAGGAGGACTTTTCTAGACAGAGAAGCAAAACCTAGGAATCACTGAGAAGCAGCAGCTCTAGAAAAAGGCTTATACAAGTCCAAGACTCTGGTTGTGCAAATAATGCGCTAAGATCAAGCATTTTGTGTAGTCAGACACTCAGAATTTCTGTTAGACATAGTCTTAGTAGGAGAGATTTGGAGAAAAGTCATTAAATGAAATTTTGATTGCATTTTCCTTTTTGCTTTCTTTCCCATAAAAATGATATTTTAAAAAAAGTGGTAGTTCAATGTTTTCCAGGTACGGTCCCTTAATCTCCTTGACTGGTTCAGGTAAAAAAATCTAGCTAATCTTCCCAGGTTTTCCTCTTATGATCTCTTCTTCCTTAGAATGCACTTTCCTTCAAATCAGGACTTCACCTTCACACTTGTCAGTAATCAAACCCAAAAGAGAGTAGAAATGATTCACATTTATTTTGTGAATTGGACTAGACAGCAGGTTGTCATTCAGAGCAGCTCTGAAGTCACCTCTAATCCATACAAGTTTTCTAGCAGTTTACCTTAGAAGACCACAGAACCCAGGCAGGACAGCAGAATGCTGTAATGCAGCAGGGATTCACTGACACTGAGACACCAGAGATGCTCCTTGAAGCTCACAAGGATAATATAGAACCAGCACCAGACATATAGGGCACATCTCCTATACTTAGCTCTGAAGTGAAATAAAAAAAAAAAAAAAAAAAAAAATCTGTTGTTCTTACACAGGTCCTTTGGCATTGTTACCAGATCGATCCCTACTTGTATAAGTACAGTCCCTGGAGGTATGTGAATTTGTAAAACCCATTATTTCTCATTGGACATACAAGGAAGTGTTGAATAAATATATTATGTTGTTTGAAAAGTTGTGTGGAGAAAAGAAGTTATTGGTGGTAAAAGGTACCAGATGAGGGACTCTGAGAGTAAGAATTGATGTAATATGTATCTGCCAATTATCCTTTCTGTTTTTTTCCTTTTTCACTTTACGTTTCTTTTTCACACTGATTTTCTTTTTTCTTTGATTTTTCTAATGATTTTCAGTTGACAGGAGTGTTGTCAAGAAAGCAAAATGTCCCTTGTCAGGTGAGCTGAAAATACCTTGCTTTTGTGAAAGAAGCTTCTCTCTCTCAGCTACCAGTAGTTTCAAACTCGAGGAGACAGGAGCGAGGGGCTGCAGCCCTTTGTGCTCACAAGATGGGGAATTCATCAGGTGGCCAGACTTTGCCCATGCAGAAGAAAGACACTGGCTGCCAAATCTGAATTCTGACGTATCAAATATTCTGAACTGTTGCTTTTCAGAGAGGGGCTCAAAAGAAGGTGGTAACAACTGCTTCCACAGAAATTATTTTGCATCTTTGAGAGGTATGGGCATGAGGCTCTCCCAAGCAGGGAGAGCCCACAGGAGTCTCTTCATACCTGCCAATTTTACTGGGTTTTGAATGTCAGGTGTTGGCAGCTATAGATATAACTTCACTTTCTATCTCTCTAGATTGCTTTCTTTATAGAGGACCTCAGAATGGTCCACATGAAATTGAATACAATGCTCTCAGCTCTAATAGACCTCATAAAATCCCCAGCTCCTTTCATTTGTGGGTGAAAGTTTCTCTATCACAGTCTTGATTTTCTTTAATTTTTTTTTTTTTTTTTTACTGTGTAATCAGTCTTTTAGAAAGATTTAGGGGAAGAATAGATTTATATGTAGCTGTTTCCAGGTCTGGGGTTTTTTCAGTGTTTTGGAGTGATTAGGAGAGGGGTCTTACTGATAATAAACTGAATTTGCAATTGAGCCAGTATCAAAGAGTATCTTCATATACCTCATTATGAAATAGTGATGTAAAATGTGACTGTCATATGTATCAAGAAGATAAATCCTGCCTATTATTCCTTTAAACCACAAAGAATATATTCAATTTGAGAAAGTACTAGTGCACTGTGTATACTCTCATGTGTTGAAAAACTCATACAAGACTACTATTTAATTTTTGTAGCATCGTGTTTTGGAGATCATATTTTACAGACAAAGCCCATGACGTTCAAAGTGATTAGAAGAGTAAATTACACTGTGTTATGACAGATAAGGAGCTTTTGACATGACTATGTGTGTTTGAAGTTCAAATAATCATAAGGTATACATTAATCCATATTATTTCCACTTTTATGCCTGGCATTTAAAATGTCAAGCATGAACCTAATTCTATTGTGATAGTACAGGCTTTCAGTAGCAAAAATTTAAAACCCTGTAACAACAACAAGAGCCAGTCAGTGTATAAAAGCAATAATTTTCTAAAGACATAAGATCACTGATGAGTTAAAAGGTATTGACTGATGATAGAGTTTTACTTTTCGGACGATTCCTTCAATATTGCTACTATTCATCTGGTGCTTCTTTCTGCTCCTACACCAGTATGTTTATTTCTCAAAACAGATCTGCCAATTAAGGAAGATTTAGCCACCACTAGACAACAAATCACAGAGCGATAGTGATATTTCTGTTGTCATAATATATTGATTTGCTAATTAAGTACTTAATGCTTAATGTTGTAATGACAAACAGAATTAATACAGACCTTGATGTAAGGGACCTTATGGAAGTTCTAAAGGGAGATGAACAGAATATATTGACATATGTGAGAAAGCTTGTATATAGTTCTGTATTTTCCCAAAAAGTTTTTAAGAACAATAAGCAGCTGTACCAATATATATCGGTACTGCATTCTGTTGTGGTACCCTTGATTACTTCTTGATGCTGTACTGATCCTTATAAGCCACATGACATACTTCAGGCAATTATATCTAGCCAAATACCTAGAATTTCTAGTCTTCAGAAATTATGAAAGTGAAAATCAGAAAGGTAAACCAAAAATTTAATGAGGTTGAGAGATATAGGGAACTGTCAGTTCTCCTCTTACATGGTCCTCCATTGAAGACAATACCATAATTGTATCTCAATTTTTGGATCTATTTTTACTTGCCTTTTTCTCCTGCCTGATGTGTATATTTCTTGGTTCTGTTGCTGGCCTGATACCTGATCCAGTCTTCTGAAGCTGATGAAAGCCTTTTCAAACATTCTGATGGCTTTTATTTTTTGTTGCTGCGAAACTTGCTTTGTCATTCACTTGTACATGCATCACTCTCAGGGATAAAACAGGTAAGTTCAACAGATTCAAAAGCATCAAATATGTGTTTAAACAATGAGTATAAATTACAGTAAACATTTTCACCCTTTTTGGATAATAGATATAAATTAATAAGACACTATAGTAGCAAAGGAAAGTATCCAGAAGTCAAGAGAACCCCAAAATTAGGTTGTATATGAAACCTTTCTCTTTGTTTTGTAAAGATAAGTTCTTAAGAACTGAAGCCTGGAAGAGGAGAGTTTGTAATGTATTAGAAAAAAAAAATACAACTTAGTTTATATTTTTCTTCTGTACTTTGTACACAAATTTATTTATTTATTTATTTATTTAGGTTCACCCATCAGACAAAAAGACAGTAAAATGATACAGATCTGCTGCTTGAGGTCAGCTCATCAGATGAAAATTGAGCTCAAGAGGAACATCTAATCCTAAATATCTTTTCCTACATCAACTCAAATTATAGCTTCTTCACTGAACATAGAAGTAAACAGCCCTACAGGTAAAAAAAGCAAAGTAGGACTAAACATTGGAGAGTTTAAGGTTTTCCCTGCTGTTGGAGAACTGTGAGTGTCTGATGAAGAAGTGATTGTTCTGCTCAGTATTTTTCCTCTTTTCTTGAGTGTTTGCCCCTCCACAGGAATTTTCAGCTTCCTTACTCTTCCAGAGAAGTAGATCTCCTCTTTTCTGATATTTGATGAATAATGTTTATGAATATCTACACTAACTTACTGGACAGCCCAAGGCTTTTTCTTCTAGATTTTTTTTTCAGTGGGGAAGATAAGACTCACATTAGAAGCACAGAAGCTGTCCCCACTATCCAGCAGGATACTCTCATAGACCTGGTGTGTGACAGAGCTTAAATGCTTGTTGATACACATCCTCTGTGTGTATTTAAACAGAGAAAATCTACACAAAATATATGAAAGAGGAAGAGATATCAAATCATTTCTGGTTTACGGTAAGCAATTGGTTTATACATCCATTTAGATAAATTGACTACAATAATCTGAATTGGAAAGTTGAGTCAATTTTCTAATATTTATCCTGATCTTTCTTCTTCTAACTATTGGGTTTGATACTTTTCTAAGTTTAAGGAAAAAGAATCAACTACTGCCATGTGAGTGTGAGCACCCCTAAGAAACTAAAGACATTTAAATAAGCATGAGAATCAGAAACCCTCTATTATTCCATGGTCTGTGTTATCAAAGTTGCAGACTCTGTCTGTACTTAACTTTCATTTTCCCTGCTAATTCTCTCTGTATATTCAGAGTTCATCCATTTTATTTTATGTGTAAACAAATCTTAGGTTACGATGCATAAAGTGTTGGTCTGTTGCTTTAGCAATTGCAGTTGTCAATTATTTTTTTTCCCCCTCTTTCTTCTTTTCAATAGAGTGGGTATGTAGCCTTCAAAAAAACCCTACAAAAAACAACCCTAAAAACAAAAAACAAAAACCCTGGCTGAACATCCAGAATCCTAGTCATTAATTATAGAAACTTACAGCAGAGCAGTTAAAATGCACCTGTGCCACACATGTGGCCTTGGTATGCTAAGTATTTTTTTTAAACAATTACAAACCTAATTCTTAACAAAACAACAGACATCTGGTCCACTCCGAACAAAGGATCATAGAAAATTGCCAGATTGAAACAGACTATCTAGTCCATTATGCTACAATTGGAGGTAATCTAAACCTGTTGCTTCTAGAGGAGCCAGACGTGATCCCTAGTGTGTTATGGCAAATGAACAACTGTTTTTCTAGGACTTCTGTCAGTGAATTAACTTTCACTGTAGCTTACATAGTAATTAGAACAAGTCGAACTATTCATTTAAGAAATGTTGACATGTTAATATTAGTGTTTTATTTCTAAGAATTATTCATTTTTGAAGATGTGGTAGTTGTTTGTGATGATATGAACATCATATTTGACCAAACATCAGTTTATGAGTTTGTCATATACTCTGTAGGCATTTGCTGTTCCATTTTAGTCACAGCTTTCTGTGACTAAAGATTGCTCTTTCTGTGCATAATTTGGCTTAAAGTACTTAAAGGAATGAGAGATGGTACAACCAAACTTGTGGACCTTTAAGTCATTGTGGGAGTAGTGTGATACTAGGGGTAGGCAGGTACTCTGCAGACCTTGACCACAGGCAGACCTGTTCAGGTAGGGATATTAATCAGCTATTACATGATAAAACCAGTTTGAGACAATTTCTGGAAAGAAAAGGGATTTCTTTATGCAACATTATTTTGCTTCTTTACTTTCTGTCTCATAAATGTTGGTGATTGTTCAGCCTGGAGAAAAGGCGGCTCCGGGGAGATCTAATTGCGGCCTTCCAGTACCTGAAGGGGGCCTACAGGAAAGATGGAGAGGGATTGTTTATCAGGGAGTGTAGTGACAGGACGAGGGGTAATGGGTTTAAGCTGAAGGAGGGTCGATTTAGATTAGATGTTAGAAAGAAATTCTGTACTGTGAGAGTGGTGAGGCACTGGAACAGGTTGCCCAGAGAGGTTGTGGATGCCCCATCCCTGGCAGTGTTTAAGACAAGGTTGGATGAGGCTTTGGGCAACGTGGTCTAGTGGAGGGTGTCCCTGCCCATGGCAGGGGGGTTGAAACTAGATGGTCTTTGAGGTCCCTTCCAACCCCAACCATTCTATGATTAGTTTAAAAATATCAACAGTTACATAAAACCACAAAGGTTTTCAACGCATGCTATCTTCTCATATCTTTGGTAACTTCACTGATGTTAATAGAAAGAAAATGGAGTTGATTTATTCATTCAATTTTGATTCCATGTGCTTACATTAACACAGCAATACTTTCATCCAGATTTCTTCAACTCCTCTGAACACGTAGAAGCTAAATAATTTCCTTACTTCCTCTTTGTATCATCCTGTCTTCTATATAGCTTAATCCTTAGTAAAAGATCTCCCCTCAAGTAATATTAAGAAAGAATATAGTAAAAAAATAAAGTCCTGATCCATCTTCATATTGCTTTCTTCTGGTTTCAGTCTCTTACATTAAAAAGAGTTTACATTTTCCATTGGTAGAGTTTTGAAAAGACTCAGGTGTTGATTTGATGTGCTCCTTCTGTCAAGACTGAGAAGATTAAATTATTTTCCCTCAGACAGTTACAGACAGATTCAATTGGCCATTTCCCGCTTAATATTATAAAGGAGATAAAAAGAACAACTGGAAACAGGAATATTTTTTCTTTCATTGATTAAAGGTTTTGAAAGGTGTAGTAAGAAAAAAAGCATTAGCTCAGTATTCTATACTGTATGTAGGGTATGTTTTAAACAACAGCTAATTGTACTGCTTATCAGAGATTAGACATTATTAATCTCATTTGCTCTAAATTGCAGAGTAAAACACACATGTATCTACACATGCCAACAAAATATGTGTGTTGTCAAAGTCTGTATAGATTTTACTCTTATTTTCAAAGTAATCAGCTGAGCTTTAGCTGCTGCAGGCAATTTTAGGGGCTTTGTATGGAAGTCCATGAAAAGAAGAAAAAAGATCATATAATGAAATAAAAGTATTAATAAACCACTAGCAAATACAGAGTACTAGTCTCATCATACCACACGCATCCTTCTGGCCTACACATTATTCAACATAATGGAAAAAGACCAAAGGAATATAAAACAGGAGGAAAAACAAAATTGCAAAACAGCCTGCAGCTGATAGCAGAGGTAGCTGTGGATGGCAGAACTATATAGTTCATTCACCAATGTCATTGAAGGGAGGAGTAAAAGTGAAACCTTAGTACAGAGGTAATTGTCAAAGAAAAGGAGAAGTTTTCATTAATGGAGAGCTAAAAATCTAGCCTCAATCTCTGAAATTGCTCTTTAATAGAAAAGCAGTTAAATATGCATTGAAGTCTCACTGAAATAATTTTCAGGCTCTCGTTCTGACATCTTTCCTCTCCCCATTCTCTGTGTAATTGGGACTGCAGCTATGCTGCATGTTTTGAACTGAAGCCTCCCCAAGAGTCTGGTGACTTCTGCTTCCAAAAGCAAGGGCAAACTATAAAGAATGTCCTCAGATCAAATGGATTTCTTCCCTACTGTATCCTTAGATAATGGCTAGGGGCTTCAATGGCCCTATGAATTTGTCCCAATCTGCTAACTAAAAAACTAGGTTCTTCATTAATATTCTCCACTCCGAATGCTTTTTCTTGTCCTTGGGCCTCACAAAGGTTGAAAAAAAATATATATTACTTGAGCTTCTACTTTTTTTTTTCCTCTCATGTCCTTTTTTATGTTGCTGATTTCTTCTGTGATATGTATGTATCAAGATCAGGTAACTCTGTTATCAGCCATGTGATGACAACACGGTTCTTTTTTTCACACACCATTTACACTAGTGTAACTCAAGACAGTTTGTCTCTCCCAGTTTTTTTGGCTATCACAATCATTTCTGTGTTGTTCCATTTCTGTTACCATCTTTCTGATCAGTTACATCTGAAGACTGATATGAAAAGTAAAAGTAATATTTTCCCTGTGAATGCTGCTTCTGTATTGTATTTGCTTTAAATCAGATTCAACATCTGGCAGCCTTATTGTGTATTCCAGTTCACACTGTAAATGTGAATAGAATTTATATAATTGAAAATGAAGTTAATGATAGACCACTAAATTCTGTTGTATTTCACTGAATGCTGAAATCATTTACTATTGCTAATATAGACCATAAAACCAAATGCCTTCACAATCATCAATTCTGACTAGAAAGTTATTCAGGGTATCATCTTCACTTGTTCACTGGCTGATTAATGTGTTCTAGTTTGGTATGTTTAAAGAATGTAGAATGGCTGAGTTGGTAGAGTTATATGGGGGTCTTTGATTTTTAATTCCTTCAACCGCTTTCAAATTCCAGAGCATTCTCATGCCACATGTCTTTTGTTTGTTCAGATACCATTCCCTCAACAAAACTTCTTCTGCACACTCAGTAAAGGTATAGTAAAGAGGTTAAAAGTCATAAAAGCCTTCTGCAATTCTTGTTTGCCAAGCGCAGAAAAAATAACCCATTGGATGTGTACTCAAACCACTCGTTATTTCTTTCTTTCTCTTCTTCCTTCTTTACCACCCCATGCTCAGATCCTAATGTATTTGTGAAGAAATAATGTGCTTTAAAGGCATGCCAGAGATTGATATGCACATATACAGCATGAATATTTCCATGTTACTTCCTAGGATACTCTTTATGCTTTCCTACCATTTTAAAGAAATGAAGGTGGTCTGAGCCTTGAGAAATGAAAAGTAAAGCTTATGCATGCCAGTATGCAAAAGGGATTTTAGTGACCTTTAATAACTTCAAGAAAACAAAGCAAACTCTGAGAGGACAAAAAAAATCTACTCAGCTGACCTTCTGAAAGTTATGATTCGCAGCCTCCAAGCACATTCATGCCTGTCCTCATCAGAGATTTTTTTTTCAGTTGAAGGAAATTATAGTTCACAATATGTATTGTTTTTCTCTTTGCAAGAACAAAGCTTTCCACAGCAGGCACTGTGGTGGATTATCTGGTGGGGTCTTTGTCATATTCACAGGTCTTGGAAGTGTGTGCAGGTATCTCTAGGTTCATAGAGAATGTATATTTATCTCACTAATGAGCTGTCAACAATTTCTGTTCCTGTAATAAATATTTGGGTGCTCATCTTCGCAGTTTATCCCAAGGTACAGCTTAAACAACAAATATATTCTCAAGGTTCTGTAGCAGATGTATTGCTCCATGTTTCATACAGTACTGGTAGCAGATCAATTAACAAGTGATTACCTGTTTTACATGGTTCTTCTTTGGATCATTAATTTTTTGAGGAATGCTTGGGGAAAGTAATATGTCTTTCCATTTGATACTGCTACAAAACTAGTCAATTAGCATGTAAATCACTCATTAGAACTAATTTGATGTTATCTCTCTGGGATTCTATTGGAGTTGCTAGTTACTGTTTTTTCACTCCCACTAGTTGATCTCTACATAGCTCCAAATGTGTTGTGCTGTGTGCGGCTTATTGTAAAAAGTACCAGTTGCTTGAAGATGTGTGATCATGCAGTGAAATGGTGTATTTTAAGATTAATAAATGTTTTCATATACATTAAATATCCTTTATTTAGTACATAAAGGAAAACATTAGAAATTTGGTTAACAAATGCAGTCTCCGTGTATATGGGTGAGTTAAAATATCTAGATTTCAGAATCTAGATGTGGCCATACCTTGGCTTGTGGTCGTCTTGTTTTCACAAAGTTCATCTGGATATATAGATGATTTTATTTCTTCTTTTAGTTATTGTTATCTGAATTTGTTTCCCTTCGTTATAAAGTCAAGACAGTGACAGATGAGTCTGAGTGATTCCATTTTGGATAGGTGACTTGAATAACTATAAATATGACTATAATAGGATAGGTGATCAACACACTTTAGAAATCAGGGTATTTTTAAATGCTTACGTTGGACTACTAAAAAGTAGACTTTCACTGTTAACAGTTTAGAATTAAAGGGACATGAGACCCCTACCTTCCTACCATTTTGTAAAATCTAACATACTTAGACAGACCATACAGATTTCCTGCCCAACACTCTCTTAAAAACTTAGAATAATTATCATTCTGCTATCTCTGCCAAACAATATAAGTTCTCTTGTAGTCAGAATATTTCTGCTAATATTTGATCTAAATTGTACTCACTGCAAATTAAACTGATTGTTCTTGCCGTACGCCTGATAGGCATGATGAACAATGCCTTGCTCTCCTTCGTGTGCATTTCTTTCTGTTTCAAAGACTAATCATGTTATCTTTCATTTTCAACCTTAAACAAATTTAGTTGGTTCAAAATTTCCTCATAGATTATGCCTTCTAAAATTCTGTCAATCTGGTTGCTTTTCCCTGGATTCTCTTCAGTACATTTACTAATTACTAGTTATTATATGTATATATTTAAACACTATCATGGTTTGGACTAGGATGAAAAGAAACTGATCTGGAAGACACTCAGAAAAGTCAGGACCTCCTGCTCTCCATGGTGCTGAAAAAAGGGTAACAGGGAATAATTTATAAGTAACCGTCTACCACAGAACTGCAGTAAATTTTGGAATTCAGAGATAGTAGTAGCTCCTATAGATACTCTGAGTGTGATATATTGCAGCGCAGGCATCTGGTTTGAAACAGTTATTGGTGGGGTACAAACTAATTCTCTCTCAGAAACTCACCATTTTGTGTCGCTTTACCATAAATTGCTCATGACCCAAAGGGACATTTTGTTCTTGTAGGTTTTGCAATGTCTATTGCCTACTAAGCTAGAATTTCGATTAGTATGAGATGCAATCTACAGGAAGAAAAAACACCAAATAAAAATTTTAAGTGCAACCAGAAAGTGATGCATTTTGTTAAAATAACGGTGTTTGCTTCTTATTACCCAAGAATAAAATTAGATTTGTGTTAAAAAAAAAAAAAAAAAAACAAAAAAACAAAAAAACAAACAAACTTTGAATTAGAGGTTTGGTCCAAAATTCCAAGAACCTGATTTTATTCCATAACAGATTCTTTTGTGAAACTGAGGATGTCAGTTTATTCCTATGTCTCGTATTTTGGATAAATGGATATTTGTTAACACACCTAAAAAATTCAGACTGCAACCTTTTCATTCAAGGTAAAAACTAATTCAATATATTTTTATTATTTGTTTTATGATTACCAGTATGGTAAAGTAATGACTGTTTTTAGTGCTCTTCAGTTCAAATCCAATGCAATTAAGTTTCCAAGTTGATCATACTGCTTGTACTTTAAGCAATGATGTGTTATGATAAATTATTGAGTGAAGAGCAGAATATATATATAGTTTGTAAATCCTATTTAGAATTCTGTCTTTAGATAATCATCTTTTAATAAAATGCCAATGAAAACACATCACTGTAAAGTGAAAATTGTTCTCTAGTAAGTTATAGCTGTAAAACACCAATTTAATCGTTTTTATTTACAACACTGTATCTTAAATGATGGGCCTCTGATAAAACCATAGCTTAAGCAAAGCCTCAAAAATACTTTGTATTGCTATGCTGTATGGTACATAAAATTAATAGCAGTGACATTACAATATAGAAAATCACCACTTTAAAATACAAAATAACTTCAAACTATTGTGCAAGATAATGAAACTAGAACATACAAAAATATGAATATCCCTTATACATTATCACAGTTAGACCTATTTTGCAAAGTAGAAAGATTTCTGTTGACTTCCCTACAACCAAGATTTAATTAAATTTGCCTTGAAAGAAGTGAGGTAAGTTTGCATTATGTCATTATGTATGCCCTTTTTTAGATTTGCTGATTAATTGTCCACTTTGTTGTAATGAGAGATAAGCTTATATATGGTTGTAAACTGCAGATTAAATATGTACCAAATTAGAAAATGTCATAGTTGTGTATTAGGTGGTCTTGAGGACATACATTAAGTATTTCACTTTGAAATGTAATCTACCTGTCTTATTGAGGTTTAGAAATTATATATCTCTATTTCAAGAGCAATTAGTTTCTAGTAGTTTTCTTTTGATTATGAAACAGGTCACCTTCCATTCTTAACTTGTTACTTTGCATCTACAGAGACCAAAACATTTGAAGTATCGTGAAGGCACTGGAAAAAAAAAAAACAAAACAAAAAAAAAAACCACAACAAAAAAACCCCAGTAGTTTAAAAATGGGCTTGAAAGACATCTGGAGAGGAAAAAAATGGTACATCTGTTGGGGGGGGGGGGGGGGGGGGGGGGAAGGGGTGTAAAAAAAAAAAAAAATAGGAGAGAGAGAATTATGATACAGGAGCTTTCTGGTCTCCGACCATTGCAAATTTTCCTATGCACTCATATAAATCACAGAGAAAGGAAGAAAAACTACAACCAAAGAAAAATCCCCATTATATCACATGCACATCTTTGCTTTTTTCTTTTTTCAAAGTAGGCTTAGAAAGAACAAAGGGCTTAGAACTGTTCAATGATATTATGCCAGGGAAGTACTGTACTCGGGGTTCCATTTTGCCACCTCAAAGAAGATTTAATTCAGCTGTCAGAGAGTGCTTTTTAGTCTGTAGACAGAGTACGAACTGGGAGAATTCTGTTTGTTCTTTAAAAATAGTCCAAAACATTCCAGTCTTTGTGAAAAATTCTCGAAGCTTAAATGGGAAATAAATTCAAAGTCAAATTCCCTATTAAGTTAACCATGATGCTTGTTTCTTATTCCTCAGAGAACAGTATATCACTGTTCTACTGAGGCTAAAAATAAGCTTAATATAAAAATGAGAGCTCACTCTATAGAAGTTTTTTGATTTTACCTGAAAGTCAAACAGGTCTTAAAGTTATACAAGGTCACTTATTATTCTAATTTAATATTTTACTGATGCCATTATTTTTTGAACTAGCTGAGGCTGAAGTTACCTACCTGGGCTGTGAAAGACAGGTACAATATGAATTGGACTGACCTGATAATGCTTACTTCTTTTTTAAAACAGTGAGGTCATTATCTAAAATTAACATTTAACCAGATATTTTTGTCTCTCAGTTAATACAGAGGCATGAGATGCACTTGGCACAAGAGGTAGGACCATTGGTCATATAAAATGGCAAATTTTATGTTTTTAAATCTCATTACTTTTATCTTTAGCAAGTCAAGAACTGTTTATATTTCACTCCATAAATACATTTTTGTATTTGCATTGAATAGTCTATGGCAAAACATATAGGGTGGGGGAAAGACTCATCAACATGCACCTGTTTACTTCCCTCATGATCAAAAAATAAAAATTCTTACTGAGATGATAATACTACCATTAACAGATGAGACAGGCTCTCATAAATAAGTATAGTCTTTAAACCCCCCAGGTGTTCAGTGTATCTCCAGGCTAAATGTACTTTCCAGGAGAGAAATCTGGTGTGTGTTGTTAGACAGAGAGCTCTGAATGAGTTGAGACCAGTCCCACTGAGGACTGAGGATGTTCCTCACTTCTCAGTGTATGTCTCCTCTACTGATGGAATAACCTCTTCTGAAGGAAATACAGCTGCCAACGTCAGCTCTATGTGTCTTCCTTACTTTGGGCACTGGGGAAATGACCTCCTGCTGGCACACAATCCGGAGACTGCTAAGCAAGTCATCAGTTAGCAGGCAGTGCTTTGGCATCTCATCTTTCTGTGCCTCATCTGTCACAAAGATCTGCCCTGGCAAGATCTAAATTTATAGATCTGAACTGTAAAAGTGTGTAGTCGTCTAAGACAAGCATGGCTTTTATTCCATTGCTTTCTTCTCCCCACCCCCGACTTTTTGGTTTATGTCTGTGAAACTTAGTTTTCTAATGTGACAGCACAGAGCCAAAGACACACAGAGACAAACATCTTTCCATGAGCCTTTTCTCTTTGATAATTTAGGGAAAGACAGTATGGGATACTTTACAAAATAATGTCGTGGTGGCCAAGAACTCTTGCTTTATTTTTCTATCTCCACCTTGGAAATGGTCAGCAAAGGGTAATTCATTATACAATCCTGCTAAGAGTTGCTATTGTGAGAGCTATACAGCTACTGTATATTTTGGAAAGAAAGGCTAGATATTAACCTATGTCTTCCCTCACTTTGTGTTACAAAGTTCACTAAAAACGAAAAAATATTTGAGGTGGATTTCAGCTTCTGGTTTATATTAGAAAATATTTTGCTGTAGTACCAGTGGAAAATCATTAAAGATCTTGGATCATCAGTTTTGTTTATTGCACTTCACCACCAGTGATGACAAACACAACTGAATTCTCACTATGAAAATGGTTGTTGGAAAACATACTTTTCACAGTAAACTTGAAAATGGTGTCTGTAGACTTGAATTTAGTGAAATGCAAACAATGTATTTTCTATACATAGTTTTCTATGAAGTATGCTTTTATTGTTACTATTGATGATGACACCATATGAGGGTAAACTCACTCTAATATCCTGCTTTTGGTTAACTTAAAGGCTGAGCAGCTATTAACTTACCACATTACCAAGAATGACTAACATGCAAGGAAGAGTCATAGTAAACTTTGTTACACTGCAGGTTTTACCTGGTTTGGGGGGCATTAAATATTTTCCTTATTTGTTCTGTATCTCTGTATATTTTTGAATGTGTTTCAATTGAAAAATTGTTGCACTAAATACAGACTTTCTCTTTCCTATATAGGAACTAGAAGCAGGCACTGAGACCATCAGTGGTGACAAGGTAGGTTCCCATGTGGTAAGCAGCAGTATGTTTATGTCCTGGACTCAGTCGAATGAACATGCTAAACTAGATTCTTCACCAGTGTAAATGGAATGCAGTTCCCACTGATTCTAAAAGAAACAACACCACCTGAGGGCCCGGGGCCAGAATTAGCTGAAATCCTGTAGGAGAAAAAATTAGGATGTGACTCATCATTTTCTTCATAATACAAGGATAACTTTAATTCTAGGAATTCTTACTGTGCAGGTTTGGACTTGGAAATACTAACATGCTTTCTATTGTATTTATGTGCAGGTTTAAAAAAGCGACAGTTTATTCTTCATATTAGGGGATGCACAGACATACACACACAAATATATATATATAAAAAATATATATCTACATATTATTTCAAGTCCAGCTCTAATCCTAGACTTGAAATATTATTGGGGTAAGATTTTTATGTAATAATATTCAAAGTTAATACATTATTCCAGTAAGTTTACACTGGTTTAACTGAGAAAGGTAGGCTTCGGTCTACTAATGTTGATGCAAACCAGAATAGCTCTTCTGATTTACACCTAATAAGATCCTGGTTCTATATCTCATTGTTGAATTTGTTGAGGGGTTTTTTCCCTCCCAAAAGACAAAATTCTTGTTTATTTGGAGGGGGATTTTAACCTCTTGGCTGAGTGATACATTTCTGTTTATCAGCCACCTGCATCCCCTCAATGCATTCTGAGGCAAAAATCAAGGAATAAGAAAGTCCAATTTTAAATTCAATCAGTTCCCAAGTTGTTTGATGCAATGGTTTCCATTTCAACAGCTGCCTCTGTCTACTTCACCCACAAGAAGGAACCAGCTTCCTCTGGAGATCTGAAAATGTACATTTGGCAGCTAAAATTCAATTTAAGTCTGGCCAGGTACAAGTTTATTGGCACTAGTCCCAGGTCTTGCGATTGACTTTTAACCCCCTCAGAGCTTTCCTTGTGTGCCTAATAGAGCTGTGTGCTGTGTGACAACTTCACTGAAGTCCAACTGCTGCCTTTTGTTACTCTGTGAAGCAAAATATTTTGAGCTCATAAACAACAAGCTCTGCATTTGAATGGTATTTGTAAGGAGTCTTCACATTAGTTATCCTCATAAAAAATAATAAGTGTCTATGCAGTTTAAACAGCTATCAACTGCTTTCTGAAAGCTACACTGAAGAATATTGCTTACTTTTTTCTTCATGTTTCATGATCCCTAAAGTTCAAATTTCAACTTTAAAAATCCTTTCCTTACTTTAGAAACAATTTGCAATACTTCCATTCACTCTGATAATTGTTTACATATCCGAGTATTCAAAATGATTCATGGGAATGAGAGGTTAAACAGTTTATCCCTTAGCAGAGCAAAAGAGTAGAGGGATTTCTTCTGTCCCTAGAGTTTGCTCTTCTAACAGGTAATGAATTCCTGTGATATTTGTGGACATGTGAAGTATTTAAAAAAAATTCCTCCACCACAAGGTCCTTCTTTGTGTTAGGGCTCAGCTTGATTTTTGTCATGCCATTCAGCAAAATATATATATTTTGCAAAACAGCAAATCAAGTCAGATTATGAGCAAAACACTAACCTTCAAAAATTCAAACTGAAAACACCACAGCACAAAGACAATTTTTATATCTTTATTCCCTTGTCCTCCATCCTGCACAGAAGAGTCCAAAATAACCATGTTATTGTAGCTCTTGGTACTAGAAAGCAAGCAGTCATCGGCTAAAGGCATATGCTAACTTGATTGGTAAGCAAAGGGGTTGGTCTGTGCATCGTCTGTGACAGTAACCTTCTACATTAAAGGGAAAAAATCGCCATACTGGAAAACTTTAATGCTAACACATAGTGTTTAGTTAATCCTTTCACAGTAGCCTGTCAGCCAGCCACAGGTAATGGAAGCAATTTAAGCTCACAAAGGTATTTAAGCTGCCCAAACCTATCTCTGTCTAGAGAGCTACTCCCTATATCCACCAGTATTCTGCAATGTAGAACAAGAAGGGAATATAGCAACAGGAGAAAGTTACTACCAGTAATTATTCATCAAAGCCCTTCCTCTTCTCTCATCCATGACCTACACCTTGAGAACTGGCAGTTTTAAAGGTGGAAGACAGGGGAAGTCTACTTTCTTAGGTGATGTTCAC
This sequence comes from Balearica regulorum gibbericeps, assembly GCF_011004875.1. NCBI lineage: Eukaryota > Metazoa > Chordata > Aves > Gruiformes > Gruidae > Balearica > Balearica regulorum. The sequence goes on from NC_046184.1 coordinate 104,601,298, forward strand.
AGGTCTTTGCCTCCTTACTTCCCACAGCTTGGTACTATTACCCTGGTGATCTGAGGTATTTCATCAGATGAAAGAAAAGAGGGAACTTTGAGTAACTGAATTCCAGATCACTTGTTTTTTTCAAGAAAACAGTGGGCACAAATGTATAAAATATGAGTATCTGGGAACAGGTGAAATGAAAGAAGTTTTTCAGATTATTTTTCACTGTGAAACTGAGGCCAAAGCTTGAGGCTTTGGTTTTAAGACCAACCATGACTGAGTCAGTTTGGATAAAACACAGGCATCAAGAGTTTGCACTGTGGCTCACTTTACCTGGTTTTTTTTTGTTTGTTTGTTTGGGGTTTTTTTACTGAAATACCAACAGAATCTGATCTCACTTTTTCTTTCTTAACATTACAAAATAATAAACTTTCTTAACTCTGTATAGCACTAAAGAAGAAATGCAAGAGTCTCTCTAGGGTAGTTTGGTACAGCTGGTATGGACTGGAGAGAGCTACATGTAAATCTTTGGCCATCTCTGACTGATTTTCAGTGGGGTTGAGAGAGTTCAGGTCAGTGTTAGAATGGATCTGAACTTGTGGGCATTTGTTTGGAACAAACATCCATGTTTTCTGGAGTTTAAAAATCTTTCCTGACAGAAATAAATGGGAGCAGAAATAGTGGCTTGTTTGTTTTTAATCAGGAAACATGAAAAGGAACAGAGATCAAATAGTTACACCATTAAGCTATTGAGAACTGGGAAGGTACATTCATTTGTTAGAGGAGCTATAGTGTAACTAGAACAAAGCTCAAGGATCTAGCAGAACCAGGTGCTGAAGAGCAAAAAACTTCTGTTAAGAAAAGAGAGAGGAGCTAGTAAGCTTTAACTGTTTATTTAAGCAAACACCCATCTCTTGTATTATTTGAAGTTAATTTCTCATTGCTCAAGATTCAGAGAACTCTTTGTGCAATGCTTCACCACAATGTTGTCATTCACACATTCTGTGATACAAAAAATTATACCAGTATTTTATAACCTCAGAAATATTTTTCTCCTGTCTTGGGCGTTTCCATTTCATAAGCATTTGCAAACAAACTTCACATTTAGAAAATGGCAATGGCCAGCCAAGGTTGTGACTGATAAAAACTACATTTAATTGAGTTCATTTGCTAAAGTTGTCCTTCAAGATAATTGAGATATGGCACCTTGAGCAGTGGGCCATATCTACTGCATCAATTTGGAAATGGAATGCTGTTTGTATCACAGTTGCTTTTAGATAATGTGTGCAATTGTCTATGAAGAGCAGCTAGATGATTCCTGTGAGTGAATCTTTTTGTACTTTCATTGAAATAAGTATTGTAATAAGCCTTACAGATTGTTTTCTTCAGCCATTCATCAGTATTTTACTATATGAAATGAAGTCAATACTGGTCCAGTAATTTCTACAGATGTATACCAGATAACTGTCCCAGATAAAACAATATCAAAGAAGTGATAAAGGGTATATTGATGTAGATGGTCAAGAATTTATGCATGTAGGTTCTATTTACAATATTGTAAGTTAGGTAAATCTATCCTTGTTGGGTTGAGAAAGGTATGAGTAAACATGCTAGTGTGTGTTGGTTGAATTTTGTTCTAGACTTCAGGAGACAAACTGGAGAAAGGAGAAATTATTTAACCAAAAGAGGAATTAGGTAAGTAAAAAAGTAGAAAGACTTTGAAACCACATGGTCCTCATCTATTGACAAAGCAGGCTGTGAGATGTGATATACTTAATAGTTTTAATAACAAACGGTCTTACTGGGATACTAGTGAAAAACTTTCACTGATTGAGGAGTGTTGTTTGGAGGTATAAAAGGAGATGTTGCATGTTCCAGGTAGAAACGTCGTTGGAGAAATGAGCACAAATGTATATTTCATGGAATGGCTAAAAGGCAAGTAGGTGGTAGAATTTGTATCACTGTAATCTCCAAAGACCCAGCTCAAAACAGAAACCTGCAGGGAGAAAGAGGTGAGGAACCATTCCCCAGGCAGAAGAGTAGGGACAAGGGATAGAATCGACACTGCCCAGTTTTCAGTGACCCGTTTGCTGGAACTTGGTTCCACTTATTAGAACAATAAGTTTCTGTGAAACTATATTCTTTTGCATAGTAGATGCATGTGTGTTTGTTTTCAAAAGAGAAACTGGGTATATGTGCTATACCAAGTGTTACGCAGAGACTTTTTCTGGAAATTTTCTGCTTAGATAAAAATTGCCAAATGCTTTAGTTACAACAATTTCTAATAGTGTTTATAATTTCATTGCTCACAGGTTCTTAACTATGGCACTGTACAGTACAGCATAGTGAAATTTATTCATAAAAGTGGCTCGAGTTTCCCTGTGATTATCATTGTCTTCAAAAGCAAAGACTTCAAATTGTTCTAAAACATCAGCAGTAAATATTGTACTATTGAACTCAACTCACTGTGATTAAAGAGATTACTATCGTTGAGGAGAACAGTCATCTCTCTTAAACTTTGAGTTTCACAAAAAATAATGAGAAGCGCTTGATCTCTTTTGCCCAGTGATATAGCCTGCAGGAATAAACAGAGCTAACTTTGTATGTTGAGAATGGGGAATAAAATGTATTATTTCAGACTGAAGTGAATCTAGGGGTTTTGGTTGGATAGCTTTTTTTAAATTTGGACATAGCTAATTGCCACACTGCCTGTAATTTCCCTGGAAATCTTGTGGTCTCAACCTTAGCTCCCAAGATGTTGTGTCTTGCAGTTTGCTTGAGTTGCCTACAGAGCGACAAGCCAAAATATAGTGCACAAGAAAATGCAAAGACTGTAAAACAGGCTATCACAGGCAATGTCTTTCATGTCACCTGAAGATTTTTTAATTGTGCAAGACGTTACCTGAAATAATGGTTTTTGCTAAACTAAATTTCCAGAGAATGTTCTTTTTTTCTGAGGCTAAACTTATTTTGCAGTCTAGTGAAGTATAATAGCTTGCAATTTTTCTTTGCTTACCATGTCTACAGGGTATCTTGCCTCAGTGAACCCTGTTGAAGCTTACCGACCAGTATGTGCCCCTTCAGAAGACTGCCTGCATGAATATTTGAGGAAACTATTATGTAGAGATCCATCACATTGTTACTGTTTTAAATATTCTTTGGTAAATAGCCTTACGGGCCCCAGAGGAAGGAAGAAAAGCATGCTCAATTACCTTCTAGAATGCATTTTCACTAAATGCCAGGGTGAAGGAGATGATGGTCAAGAACAGACAAGACTCTTTTATTATGAACTAGTCTCAGTAGAATTTAATATGATTTTTAGCAGGTTAAGCATTTATGCTTGCATTCTGCATTTGAGTACTTAAATTTCTGTCCAGTGCGTCTTCTTTACATATACTGCCGTCCCTTCCTAATGGTGATGCAACCTACAACTTTGGGGTTTGTACTTTTGTGTATTTTTCATTTTTCTGCTAAAATGTTCTGTTCTGACAGTTCTGGTGCACAGTGATTCACAAAGTTTTCTTATCCAATTCTCAGCTATCCATAGATATAACACATTCAGTCTTCTCCATCATTCTTTGGTCAGTCCCGTTGAAGCTGCTGTCACTGCAACATTTTACTTTCTTCTATCAAGGCAGGCATGAAACTTCCAGTGGAGCGAATGCGAATACTAAGGCAGCTGCATGGGTCAGCAGGCAGATGGAGGGGGGGAGGCTTTGGGAAAGCTAAACAGTTTGCATCCTTCTCTAAAAGACAGCAAACCACAGGGCAGGGATCTGCAATCTGATGATTTGACAGTGCAATGCCCTTTGGTTGTTTGACTGGATTTACAAGTTCTCTTTAGCTGACAGATATTTTGGCTAATACCCTTCTCTAGTTGTTTTCCTTTTGACTATCAGAAGTTCTGTTTAAAAATTTAAGCAAGCTCTTGTTGTAACACAAAATAAACAGATTTCTCTTACGGATAGGAAACACTCTATGATTTTTTGGTTTGTTTTTTTTTTTTTTTTTTTTTTTCTATGAATACCCCAATGAATACAAAATATTGACCTAAACAAATGTAGTTTACTGAGAGTGCCAGTAAACAGTCTGGGAAGTAAATCACAGGATATAGCTTTATTTTGTGTCAAAATGCTCTTCCAAGCTTACAGCACACAGTCCAATACCTCTTCTTTTTTTTTTCACTCTGTGTATTTTTTGCAATTTGTCATTCTCCTGACTAAAAATCAAATCATTAGCTTTTAAAGTAGCCAAATGAAGTAAAGCCATAGCTATGTAAGAAAAGTGTGAAAATAAAAAGGAATTTGCACTAAGTGAGATTTTAGTGGTTAAATATTTTTTACTTTCTGAGGTAACATATCTGTAAATATACTGCTAAAAGCTATGTGAGAATTAACAGGTAACTGTTTTAAATGCATAGAATCAAGGGTCCTGGAAGAGAGACGGACAGTTGTTTGTAATGTTAATGACTATAATCAAGAGAAAGAAAAAGAACTCTTGCTAGGAATCACAGGTTGACACTGTTCACTGAATTATACCTTGAAATCATGTGCAAAAATAATTCTGTTTCACTGGCCCAAGGTCTCCACTTGAAGCTTTTGAGAATGGACTAGCAGTAATATGTGTCCTACCAGAAGTGGTCAAGGATGAAGCACTGAAAGGACAGACATCTTTTTTTTTTTTTTTTTCCTTGTTTCCAGTGTATATCTCAGGTATCCAAAGCTATCTGGGGATGTATGACTATGAATATCTGAAGCTCCAAAACACTGAACAGCAGGAAGTGTGTGGGATGAATCACAGATGGATAAGATGAAACCAAGTAAAGAACATGTTAGACTGGCTGTCAAGAATAACAGAAAACAGCAACTTTATTACATTATGAGTGTCCTACATTCAGAGTCAATGTGCTGCTTTTGGCTGGCATAGAGTTAATTTTCTTCATAATAGCTAGTATGGGGCTGTGGTTTGGATTTGTGCTGAAAACAGTGTTGCTAACACAGGGATGTTTTGGTTCCTGCTGAGCAGTGCTCACACAGAGCCAAGGTCTCTTCTGCTCCTCACAACCCCCCAACAGCCAGTGGGCTGGGGGTGCACGAGGGGTTGGGAGGGGGCACAGCCGGGACAGCTGACCCCAGCTGACCACAGGGATATTCCATACCACATGAGGTCATGCTCAGGACATAAGGGGCTGGGGGAAGAACAAGGAAGGAGGGAGGGACATGACATTCAGAGCGATGGCGTTTGTCTTCCCAAGTCACTGTTATGCATGATGGAGCCCTGCGTTCCTGGGGATGGCTGAACCCCTGCCGGCCCATGGGAAGTGGGGAATGAATTCCTTGTTCTGCTTTGCTTGTGTGCATGGCTTCTGCTTTCCCTATTAAACTGTCTTTATCTCAACCCAGGAGTTTTCTCACTTTTACCCTTCTGATTCTCTCCCCCATCCTCCTGTGGGGGGAGGGCGCTGGGCATGAGCGTGCGCGAGCGGCTGCATGGGGCTTAGTTGCTGGCTGGGCTTAAACCACAACAGTCAGCCATGGAAAAGTTTCACCAGGTACACCTCCATTAGCACAAGAGTGAGGTTTTAAAGTTCATCTCCTTACTGTTCTTCCTTACTATACATTGGTTTTCATCACGGAGCAGCCTCAGGACATTGAACTGAGATTCCCTTTGGGTTAAACTAAACCAGAAAACATGCTCCAGGAATAGGCTTATTTGCTCCAACCGGTAAAGTGCACTAGGCTTAAAATTACAGTTAGTCTGAAGTAAAACTCCCCTACACATGTTATGAATGTATTTCAGGTCCTTAACAGCAAGTTTTTTTTTTCTCGGCAGACCTATTCCTATTTGGCCAGACATTGCCATTCAGCATTGGACTGTATTTCAGTGGCAGATTGTCCTGGTTTTCAGCTGAGATAGAGTTAATTTTCACAAGAAGCTGGGAGAGGACACAGCCAGGACAGCTGACCCAAACTGGCCAAAGGGATATTCCATACCATATGATATTATGCTGAGGATATAAAGGAGATTGGCCAAGGAGGAGAGGTTGCTGCTTGGGGATGGGCTGGGCATGGGCTTTCAGGGTGGCGAGCAAATTGTGTTGTGTATCACCCACTTTGTATATTCTTTTATAAGTACTGTTGTTGTTATTTTCCTCTTCCTTTGCTGTCCCAGTAAACTGTCCTTATCCCAGCCCACAGGTTTTACCTTTTTCTTCCAATTCTCTTCCTCATCCCACTAGGGGAGGGGAAGGAGTGAGCGAGCAGTCATGTGGTGCTCAGCTGCTGGCTGGAGCTAAACCACGACACAGAGGAAGGGCAGGATGACTTAGTCATTCTCATGTCTAATTTCTGTGATTATATGAAGCATTTTCTAAATTAATGTAAAATTTAGTGCAATTGAGAGGTTTCAGGGATTTAGGCTTTTGACAGGAGTTACTCAAGTTAAAGATGAGAGAGAGAGAGAGACTAAGAGGGCTTGATTGCCAAAACTTTTTAGGTATCTTTCTTTTTTCTCTACTGCTGAATTTTAATAGCCCTTAAGATAATGTAAATCAAAACCCTGAAAAAATGTGCTAAACATGCACAGTGTAAAACACTGCTTTTGCTAGACCTGTCTGGCTTGTACAATCCCAAATTCTCAGCAGTGCAACTGTGCACAACAGCAGCCGCTAATAATTAATGCCTGAAATCCCCCCTAACCACACTGCTGCCCTGGGAACTCCAAAGCAACTGCACGTGCACTTCCAGAAGCTGAGCACACAGTCCTCCGGTGTGCACAGGGAGGCGGGCGGAAGCAGAACGACTGGCACTAGGAGCTGCTGGGGTTGCTGAGTTTCAAGACCTCCTACAACGATGTTTGAACAATAGCTGCTGATCACTTTCCAGAGCGGCAGCTGTAGATGCTGCAGTTTCATAAATCCATTGCAGGGTTTCGTGTGAGTGCGTGTGTGTACTGCTGCACTGGAAAGATATTTCACTGGTTAATAAGTGAATTGGTAAGCCAAGGTCAATCTGTATGTGGAAAAATATTTATATGTTACTATTCATAGGAAACCACAGACAGCAGTGTGAGTGACCAAGGCTGAAGTACAGCTGTAAAAAGCAAATTATGTGTTTGTGTGTGTATGGCTAGATTTCAGTCACAGGAGAATACCACTGGCACCTGCTAGTCATTTGGGCCCATGGACCAGGAGAAATTTAGCAGACTTAATAAGCCTGATTAGTGAAACATGCTACACATGCTGATGCCCCTAACTAAAAATAACTTTAACCCTTTGCATTTTTATAATGTGTTCTTTATCAGTCATAAAAGAACTGGAATGATGTCTCAGCAGCTGCTGCTCTGCAGCACAGGCACATAATGACTAACAAAAGTTTTGGTATTGACAAAATGACTTAGTGATAACAATATTTGTTACCTGTGTCCAAAAATTTTCTATATCTATAATCCCTGCCTATCCATATCTATCTATAATCCTTTCATACATTATTTTTTTAGATAATAGCATACTGAACAAAGTTCACTTCCAGCTGTGAAAGCATGATAAAATTGATTTAAAGCTGCAAAATTCACTATACTTTTTAGAGGAGCTCTCTGATCAAATGACAGATTAAAATAAAAATCAAGACCTAATTACTAGGCCTTCATTTTCCACTAAATATATACTATTGGTGGCAGATATCCCATTTAGAAAATAAGTCAAGGACATAATCTTCGTATTTTCTCTGTATAATTACTGTTCTGCATATCAGTTCTTGAACAGAGTTGGTCACAGGTAATGAAACTGTCTTCCTCCTTCATACAGCAGCTCTAAGCACAAAGTATTCAAAGTGCATATACTTCGAAGTTCTCTGGGCAATGTTGGTGTTAAGGATGTGGGAACTAAATGCCTTAACCTGTCATATTCCTCTGTTGTGTGCAGCAGCACTTGGGAGAAATAAATAAGAAACAAAGCAAGGTAGGTCTACTTAAAGAAATCTGTGTAATCTGTGTCTGTTGAAAACATATTCTGTTATTAACTTATATGCCTGTGAGTGTAAGTGCTCATCATATCCATTGTATTGAAAAGTAGATTGAGGAATAAAGAATGGCAATAGTTTGGACATGATTATAAAATGCAATTCGCTGGTTTCAATAAGAAAATAACAAGGATTTCTGGTCCCTTGATTGTGATCCAGTTGTTACCATGTACTATTGCACACAAAAAGCAGTACAACAGAGTTGTAATTCTATTCATAAACTAAAATTATGGCTAAATTATCCCAGGTACCATGTTTTAAAGAATACAATACTATCTAATTACATACATTTGATATGTAATAGTTGGTATCATTAATTACATGAGTTAGCTGTTCAATTTTCCATCAGAAAAGATAGAATAGGTGTGGGGAATGTTGGCAATTCACTTAAGTACTTAATAATTTGTATGTTGTTAATTATTTTGACTCATATTGGTGCATGTTACAACAACACATAAGTAAACCATCTGCTAATGGTATAAAGGAAGAAAGAACTTGAAATTGTATTAATTAAAAAGATTATTATTAGGCCAGCTTAGAGTCTTTATCTGTGTATTCATGCACAGTTTCAGGAAGGACCAGTCATTGGATGTGTTCTTGCTCAAGATCTCTTGCATGCAATGACAATGAACTCTTCCTAGGGGAAGGAAAGGAACTAGAAGAAGATATTGCTTGCACACACAAAAATGGTAAAGCAGAAGAGAAATAGAAAACTATTGATTTAATTCTGGTTTATGGATTGTCCTAGCTTGTTACGGGAGTGACCTAGGTATTAACATAACTAATGCAGTAAGCTTTAAATTAAGTACCGGTAGTGACAAGCACATGTGTTCTTGGTTTGACAGGGTCAATGAGATTTTATGTACTCTGCAAATGATGTTTTCTGGTTGTTAATTGTGGACTTCTTTGTAATATCATGGTCTGTGTTTAAGTGGTGGACTTTTACAGTTTAAGCAATTGATGTTGTCATCAAATTTATCATGGGCAATAGAAACATTCTCCTCCTTACCAGAAGTTTTTCTTAGTGACTTTAACAAAATTGGCAAAAGAGGACTGGTGACAAAACCAAAGCATCTTTGAGTAGATCTGAATGGGAGTGTAAATCCTTCTGCAGAAAGTTTCTTCCTCACACAGATTAGAAAGAATGATGGGGTGCTAAAGGGGTATGTTTCTGTAGGGGTGCACATGTGGATGTAACCACATAGTCTGGAAGCAAATTTCTGGATTTTACATTTTTTCCCTTGATGACATCAGAAATCAACTTGTCATTCAGCTCCAGTTAAAGTTGACAGGAATATTTGCATTCAATAGAGAGGTCAGAGAAGCCATTAATCTTCTACTCTATGGGGAACATTTGTTTGACGAGACAAGCAGGTGCTCTTGCTGACAAAGACAAACAGAAGCTGCATTTTAGTACCAAAAGTACAAGGCAAGGAAGTCAAGCCCAAGCTGCAGCTACAAGAGGAAAGAGGCGTGTTCTGTCATGTCTCAGGCTGCAGAACGTAAGACTTCTAAGCCCAGTATCCAGTAGAAGGTCACTGGGAGACCCAAATATTGCAACTTTCCAGTCATTTACTTCATATTTTCATTTCCTGGCTACATTGTTGTTAACAGTAAAAAAAAAAAAAAAAAAAAATCTTAAAATATGTTTGTTGGTATAATTGTTTCTTGATGAATGAAGTAGCTTAACCTAAGAATTGAGAAATCTCATACATTTATGTGTATCATGCCAAATTTTTAATGACCCAAAATACAGTTTCAAATGGCTTATTAACTGGCCACCATAAATCATATTAGAATTTTGCAAGCTGTTGAATTTACTTATTTATAAATATATAGTTTTATCTACTATTTGAGTACTTATACCTCTTTAGGTTCTGTTGGGGGTGGGACAGGTGGGAAGAAAGCTATCATAACTAATTTAAACATGCAGTCCAATGTCTAATTGTTATGGAGAGCTTTGATAATGTGGGATCCCAAATCACACAGTACATAAATAGCACAATCTGTAAATAAATAAATAAGTAATGGAAGCTTATGGAAGCTAGGCAAAATTCAGAGATTTCAAACAATTCATCCTGGGGACTGAACAACACTCTTCTCACCTTTATTATCACCTAGCTAGTTTTGAATTTGATTTATATTTGATAGGTACCTTTAGCTCCATACATGAACCAATGCTTTGCTAGAAGAATTTAGGTGCAGTTTATATTTCAGTGGTGGGATAACCCTGTTGTTTTCTCTTGCCGCCATCATGCCAGATGATTTCCACTTAGACAAAGAAAGATGTTTTCTGTAGCCAAATAATATACATGTATATGTAAAGTATGTCAATGCAGTTTACAACTTGAATGTATTCAGCTCATTTTTCCTTTGAAAATGAAAATAACAAATAATATACAAGCAGTTCATTTCCTGGCAGATCTTGAGCACTTATGTCTTCTTTTTCCTACACGCAGGCATGAAGCCTCTCTCCCCATTTGGTGCAAGCCCTTATCAGTGTAGACACTCTCCTGATAAGTGCTGACATATAAACCTGTGTTACTAATGTTGCTTTAAGTTACCCATCCCCAGGACTGAAACAAAGTGTATTCTTTCTTCCTCCTCCACCATGATTTTTTGCAGGCCTCATTTATTCTACAACTAGTTCAAATTAAACACATTAATGAGGTTGGACAGGAGTTGTATTTTAATTCCATAAAAACTCATGCATCTAGTTCATGTTGAAATGCTGGTTAAGATAAATTCTGAGTGTTTTTAATGAAAGTTAAATGTTTAGAGGAAAACTAAGTTGCCTTGACTAACACTCAAATTAAACCTGCCTTATCTTCACTAGGATTGCACCATAGGATAATTTAATATAGATTTTTTTCCTCCCAATTTAGTAGTAGCAGCATTTGTAAGGTGATGATAAGTGGTGTGTTCCCTCATGTTGTTCTGGTTTGAAGGAACTAGTTCAGTCAAAAACATGCACTTTTTCCACATACAGTCAATGTAAAGCACAAGGGGTTAGCCTAGGACCAATGAATTGGTTGGTGTAGCTGAACTGGCGCTTGCAGTCAGAAGAAACTACTTGGGTGTGTTCCCTGTATCCTTTACAATGGTGCTAAGAATCTTACTTTAATTGGAAAGCGTTAAAAAGTAGGACTGTATTTACAGTACAGAGTTTGTCAGCAGATTGCTGCTGTTGCAGATTATAGCAGCATCACTGTTGTGCTTGACAAATCGTTGGCTGCTCAGATTCAGAATAAACTGACTTGAAACCTGCCTCAGTCACCAAGCATAACGACTTCGTGTCTGTGGATTTCAGTACAGATGAAAGACTTATAAAAACAAATCGTTTATTTTTTTCTGATCTTCTAAGAAGTAATATATTCAAAGAAGGCACAAAAATTGAATCCTATAAGAAAAGTAAGCTGATCTTTAAAAAAATTTAAACACCTACTCAGAACAGACATATTTCTCTCCAGATTAGATGGTGTTATTTGCTATTCTTGTTTGCTGTTGAGCTAGTTGCAGGAAAACTGTCACACATAGCAGTCCTTTATTATTCATACTAAATCAGGAAGGAAATCATTATACTCTAGTACCATTGCAATAGGAATTTCTATTACCTAGTTATAGATAGACTTTTTTTCAGTACATTTAGAAAAGAGAAACACCTTCCCATGTGTTTGAATGATTATTTAAATTGCCATATAACTCCAAGATTTGGAAGAAAATGTATATAGGTTTTTCTTTTCAATTTTCTCAGCCTCATTTCCTCCCCATTCCATTCTTCTTTCATTTCACAAATCAGTTTACTTATTTAAGTTGCCAAAAGAATTTAAGGAAAGTTCAACTAACTTGTGCAGAGTTAGTGGAATTGTGTTTGTGTGCAAATTCCATGCTCCTTAAAGGATTTATTGAAAAACTTCAGAGCTGTTAATTTCTGTAGAAGCTTCAGACAATAAGCACTTGACATTTTAGTTGTTTTCTTTATTCTTTCTGGTCATGGGACCACAGAGTCATTATAAAATATGATCAGATTGATATATATTTTTATTCAGGTAGCTCCATTCTAGGATACAAATAGAAGTTTCTATGTATGTCAGCTAAAACTAAACAAACAATATAAGAAAAGAGTTAGTTCACTGAATTCTCAACAAAAGCTGAAAATAATAAAAGTATGCCCAGGGAGATAGCTTTTCGTGTAATTTCTTGTCTCTGGGTGCTTCAACTTATTACAAATAATTATTTCATATTTTCCTTACTTTTGTAGGTTTGTGCTCTAATAAACGCACAGATAGAGAGCATTTGCTGTTTTATAGGACACGGATTTTTGGTGGGTGAGAGAAAGAATCTGACTTTTCCATACTGAAGATATTTTTCTCATATTTTATTGAGTGTCCATTTTTTTTTTTTTTTTTTATTCCAAAGATTAGTATAGAATTTTCTCTTTCCATTATTGGATGTTGTATAAATCAGCCAATCTGTTATCTGCAGTTGACCAAGCTAGCCATCTTTCAATGTGAAATAAAAAACAATATCAAAAAGTTTATTTGATATGCATGTATCAGAATTTTCTTTAACCAAAATAATCAAAGGAGGGTCTGTAATATTAGCATTATTGCAACCAATACTGTGGACATAACTCTTTCAGTTTTACACTAGAATAACTAAAGTCAATGCATACCTAAGAAAATAATTAAGCATTAATTATATTTTCCCTTCCAATTTAAAAAATAATGTAAATTGCACCACTGTTTCATTTGCATTTGCAGTACACTGATTCTGTGAGCAGTCAAATCAAATTATGTTGCTCACAGAGCTGTTCAAACTTGTAGAAGATGGGATTTTGCCTGGCTGGTACCTCTGTTCTGACCTATTGTAAAAGGAAAAGTTAGAAGGGTTGTTTGGGGATTCTACCTGCCCCTGCCATCTGTGTCGGCTAACAAAGGACTGGCTGGAATTGCTGCGGAGGATGTGTGAAATTGCCACCCTGTGTCCCACCTGGGGCCGGGTGCCTAAGGGGTCACACAGACCCCACCAAGGCAGCCTGCAGAATGGGACAGATATTTACACTATTGCGGTATAACTGTGGCAGCTACAGCAATCTCAACAGCAAAAACATCGAAATCGAGGTAAATTTGTTTTGATTAGGATGGATTTCTGCAGATTTGCACAAAATTTCCTCTGTGCTGGACTACATCTATTGATTTTCTTTCTTAGTCTTAGCTACTGCAACTCTGTGTTAACTGTAGAAATCTTTTTCTTAAGAAAGGCGTAAAATAACAAGCACTTTGATGGCCCTGAGCCAGACTGAAAAGCACTTAATCACCACTGAATTAACATGCTGAAAAAAATAATTCTGATTCCTACAATGACAGGATATTGTCGTAGCATTGGTAATATACTATTTTATATATGCTGAGGAACCGCTAGTGTCTGATACGGTTGTGGCCTTGTAATACTGTACATCACATTCCTGACTGCCAGTCTGCGGCAACATAGACACTGCTAATTGCACCCAAGCAATGCAGAGTTGCTTAAATCCCCAATTCTCAGTCACAGCTTCTTCTAGATTGGATTGCAACCACTCTACATATTAAGTCAACTTTAGGCTGTGTGTGTCTTTTGCTTTTTTTTTTTTTTTTTTTTTTTAAAAAAGGTATGAAACAGTATGAGGACCGTGCTGCAGCTCAGCAGAATACTGGTTTATAGCATGAAATGGAGCGCATGTCATACGCGCTAAATGGTGGTATGATGGCATGTGGAAGCACCTGAAATTGTAAAACTTGATCAGACAGGTTTGGAGGATAATGTGCAGTTGAGAGCACCAAACCTGAAGCAGTTGCTTTACGTTATCCATCTGGCAGCCCCTAGAGTAAGGAATCTAGGATACATATTTGGATTTTGGTGACAAATCATCTGGTTTATGCCAAAATGAATCGTGTATGACAAGATTAACACACAATGTGGGTGATGAGGGACTGGGTCCCTGGAGTGCACTAGACATGAACTTCAGAATAGCTGTGGGTCAGCTTGTTCCTCCCATTGTTCTTGCATCCTTCATTTCAGATGGTTTTCAGTTGTCAACTGCTCTCTCATACTTTCTGCAACAGCCACTTAAACAACACAAATTTCAAAAGCCTGCTGGCCATGCAGAAGTGTAAAATTGTATAAATCTTGAAAAGCTCTGCTCTGCTCTGTTAGGCAGCCCTTTGCTCCTCCTCACAATATGGTGAAGAATTAAGAAATCATCTCTTTCTTTTTCACTTGAATAGTTTTTGTCTGGTCTTGTCTGAGAGGTGCAGTTAGGTGGTTATACATTTTCTATTTTGATACAAGGAAATTTGACTTATTTTTTTTCAGAAGCCTATTCTTCCCATACTACAGCATGCTGGATGCTGAAGAGATTGTCATCTGCCTTTTTTTGGCCTAGCTAGATGTAAGGCTTCATGTGGAAGTTTGCAAGGTTGCACAAAAGCCTACCAGGACTATGCAAACAGTTTTCAGAGTTTATTTTTTAGTTTCTTTGCTTTGTAATATTGGAAACAATCAATCACAGAATAAAATAATCTCTGCCTGTCTAATTGAAGTTTGGATACACAGTGCTTGTTTCTGTACCTTCCCTCTATAAATGTGAAATAAATATAGATATTTAAGGAGATATCTTAGCTTTTACAATGGAATGGTCCTTACTTTACATCAGGATACACACCATACAATCTGACTTTCAAATTATAAGCTCCTGGTTAATACTGCCTGCATCTGCAGTGTAATAACACTGCATTCCATCTCGTAGAACAGTCTAGGAGTTTTAATCTAGGAAATTCTAGTAATATTATTGAAGTAAAGCCTGTATGGCAGAGAGAAATTTTATTCTGCTGTTAAGAAATGTTATTTTTCCCAAAAACATGGTTATTTGGAAAAGCATTAGAGATTTTAGAGACTGCCCTGGAAACTCAGTCATGTCAACAGGAATCTTGCCATTAATTTCATCCTGGTCAGGAGCAGTGATTTCATGGTGGGATTTCATAGTGTAGTTGATTGAAAAAGGTCATTAAAAGTTATTATTATGAAATTACTTCTCGCTTTGAAAATAAATTTGTTTGCCAATGTTTTGAATGTGTTTATTTTATGAAGCTGTTGCGATTTTTCAAAATTTCAGTGGTATCAACTCTGTTGCCAGATTTTTGCTGAGAGACTTGCCAAAAGAGAAGATTTCAAAAGAAAAGGTCTGAAATAGATAACAGTTCTTGAGATTTACAACCTGGCCATTGGAAAGGCTTTTCTTAGTCATGCTGTCTTTCAGACTTTTAAAGAGGATTAACCCATGATTATGAATGAGGTTCAGCAGATGGAAAGAGGACCAGAAACTTTGCATTGTAACATCTAAGAATGAATCTCTGTTGCTTATCGAGCTCAGGTACTGACAGGGGATATTTCCCTCTGCTCTTAGCAGTGGAAAGATGGCTGCATGTGTCCTTTTGCCATCCTGCTTTTAATCTTCAGCTTCAACAGATTGTATGCCTCTATGGGGAAAAATATAGCTAAATTAATATTTCTGTCAGCTGTATATCTAATACATTTATGTATACACATATCATTGTTAAGATTAACTCAAAATTGAAGGTAGCCACCTGCATTCAGAGCGATGGAGTTTGTCTTCCCAAGTCACTGTTACACGTGTGATGGAGCCCTGCGTTCCTGGGGATGGCTGAACCCCTGCCTGCCCATGGGAAGTGGGGAATGAATTCCTTGTTCTGCTTTGCTTGTGTGTGCGGCTTTTGCTTTCCCTGTTAAACTGTCTTTATCTCAACCCTGGAGTTTTCTCACTTTTACCCTTCTGATTCTCTCCCCCATCCCAACAAGGGGGAGTGAACGAGCGGCTGCATGGGCCTAGCTGCTGCCTGGGCTTAAACCACAACAACATCTTCTCAAAATGCGTATCGGACCTCTTTAGAATTCTTAGTAGAAATCAATTAGTAATGCTAAAACCCAAAAATATAAGTAATGTTCTTATACTTTAGTATTGTCTTATTTTCCCTCACAAAATCAGTTTTCAATGTGTGAAAATTGGAGAGACAGTAGAACATTATTTGAAGGAAAGGATTAGTGAGACAGTATGGCTATATACCTGAAATGTAAGTAGGAGCATTTTAGCATTTCAACATATAAAGGGAGCTTATAAGAAAGACAGAGAGAGCTTTTTACCAAGGTCTGTAGTGACAGGACAAAAGGCAATGGTTTTAAGCTGAAGGAGAGTAGATTTAGATTGGACAAGAGAAAGAAATTTTTTTACAATGAGAGTGGTGAGACAGTGGCACAGGTTGTCCAGAGAAGTTGTGGATATCCCATCATTGGAAGTGCTGGAGATCAGGTTGAATGGGGCTTTGAAGAACCTGATTTAGTAAAAGATGTCCCTGCCCATGGCAGGGGGGTTGGACTAAATGATTTTTGAAGGTGTCTTCCAACTCAAGCCATTCTATGATTTTTCTCCTTTCTGGATAATTACTTATGTTTAAGATGCGTGGTTAAATCAACATGATCTCTGTGCACAGATGTGCACAGACCATGAGGAAAGATTACTGGACTTCTCGGTGAATAACACTTCCTCGTGCTGGTGTTCTTCTTCCTCCTGTCTTGTTAAGGGAACCTGTCCTTTTTCTCCATTGCTTAACAAGTCAAATTCATCCTGGTATGCCGTCTTTTGGCCCAGTATTACTTAAAATGTCTTTGTCATTTTTACAGCTGTGAGTGCTGTAACCAAAAGCCATGCCTACTTAAATTTCTACACTTTCCTCATTATTGCTAACTAGATCTGGATATTTTCAATGCATTCGTACATTCAGCAGATGAGATCCTGGCATCTCAGCAACATGCCGATACTCTAGGGAAAGCGAGAGTTAACATGCCGATAAGCCCTTCTGACCCTGTGCTGCCCTGACAGTTTTATGTGCTCTTAGGTGTCATCTGGTTGCCTAAGGGTGGATGTACAATAGAGTTACTTCTTACAGATACTGCTCCTGTGATGTAGCCCACCTCTGAATCTGCTCCCAGCATCCCATCTAGGGCAACATTCCTGTGTGGCTGTTTTACCTCCAGTTTTCTACTAGAGAAGATTTTGCATGGTCAAGTCTGGGGTTTGGATACATTATTTATGCTTCATTAGTTCTTGTACCAGACATTATATGGACCACAGCATTGCTAAGGATTTTATTCAATGTATGTGCATGTTTTTAATCAGATTTATTCACGTCAGTTACTTGAAGTGATTATTACACTGCTGTTTTAGTAAATATCTTTAGCATATTATAAGCTGGGTAAACACATCAGGCATTACTGTTACTCAGTCTCCCATTATAGTTGGTGAATAACCTCAAAAGTTAGCGGGATGACAAAAATAGAGTAAGTAAGGGAAATCTAAAAGTGGAAGAAGATATGAAGATGGAAGCTACTTTTTGGCCTTGAACGGAGAGGTGGCATTTCTTCTACACTTCATTTTTGCGATAGTTTTGAGCAGTTGCAGATTGCCATTTCCTTTATTCCCATGGCTGGGGACAGAGACTTTTGTCTCCCTGGAATAGGATTCCGTCTTTGGGCTTATGAAATTGTGCCAGTCTGATAGAATGATTGAATACTATATTTTCTTTCCTCTGGGTTGTCTGTGACAGTTTTAACTAGTTCTTATCCTTCTGCTTAGATTTTGCCCCAAAATAATCTCCTCTTCCAACACTTCCCACCAAGTGGTTTTCGATACACATGTAGGATCATGCTGTTCTCAGAGGTGCAAAGTATAAACCAGCCAACACATTGTTACTTCTTTCTCCCAGGCTTTACACTCCATTTATTTACTGTATTTGTCTTACTTAAAGTGAACAATAGTTTCTTGCCAGACACAAAAGTAACAAAAATATGGTGAACTAAGTCTTTTACAATAATACAAACAAATTCCATTTAGTTTGCTTTCCCAGTTTCTTTCTGTATAGTTTTTGTCCCACTTCTCCATTTAGCAATTAATCTGTTTCTGTCTTCAAGTGACTTTTTAAAAGTAATTTTCTTGATGCACTTGTTCCCCTTTGGGAGACAACTTCTTGGTGCCATCAGTTCTTAATTTTGTAGATTGTGTTTGCCTTCATTTTTTTTTTCTGCTTTTTAATTGTTTTCAATTAAGAAAAATGTGGGTTGAATCTGTTTATTTAATCTTTTTCAAAACCCAAAATCTTTAATTGCAATATTAATTCCCACTTGTGTCATGTAATTTCTTACAGCATGCCATAGCTGTGCTTAGGCAGGGACAAATGTTGCTATTGTCAGGAAGCAGTAACTTGCATGTTTTCAGTGGGGGCTGGTAAAAACGTTTCACAGCTGGGAATGAACCTCTGACTTAAAACTTTAGCTAAACTAATTAAACCATTAAAGTTTAGACAAAGCACCTTGCTCTTTCTAGAGATCTCATGAGAGCAGGTTTTTCTCAGGAGATTTAAGTACTTTCAGAAGTGTGACATATATATTTCTCATCTCTCAACTTGCTGCTGCACAAAGAGCATTTATGAAAGATAACAAGGAAAAAAAGGAACTACAAGGTGTCTTGAGACAAAGTTGGCTTCATCTTTGACTGAAAATATCAGCTGGTTACCATATAATCATCATTGTTGTCTGGTAGTAATCCGTGACTATAAAGGTGTCATTTAAATGTTGCAACCACATGTTCAGTGGTTTTCTGTAAGGTTGCTTGGTATTTTTCTTCTTGATATTTTATACTGCCGAAAGAAGAGCACCCTTGTCTCATTCTTCCTTGAACCCACAGGAATTGGATTTTTAGGAGCAAAATCCAAACAAACATTGCAAATGCAAATTGCGTTGCTCTTTTGCCAGTCATGATTATCACCATATTGTATTATGCTGATATGTAATATGAACTATACTTTTTATTATTTTTAGTTCTCTAGTAACAAAATCAACTGGATTTTTTTGTTTGTTAGTTACTTTGTTTACAATTTTTTTTCTCTGGGGGAAAAGGCCAGATTTCATTTTTTTTAATGTTTCTATGAAAGGCTATATTCTGCCACTTATAACTTACTTTGCAAGTAATTCCATTGACACAGTTTGAAAATTTCCATAAAGAATCTTGCATAACATGAGTTTTTCTTTAACTGGTTTCATAGGTAGTCCTACTAATGTCATTTATGATCATGACTTAAGAGCTATTCAGAATAAATTGCTTTATTATTGTTTAGCATTATGGTTATGGTGGTTATCAGAACGTGAACAAACAATTGACCATTATGTTACTTCTTAATTTGTGCTCAGGTTGTTTCAGGATATGAAACTGGGGCTAGATTTTAGTGAGTCTCCTGCCCAGCTTCTCTGAACGAATGTATTCAGTTCTAACCAATAAACTGATAAACTAAACTGACAAACTAATGCAGTTTTACTAGCAGAGGGAACGACTCTTGCATTTGTAGCTTCTTTATTTAAAGATTGATATTACCTTTCAGGTATGTGATCTCTCCAACTGATGTTTGGTTTAGATGTGTTAAATAATTTTTGAGGCATTCAGTTTCTCCCTATTTAAAAAAATAAAATCCAACAAAATCAATCACAATAGCTAAAACAGTACTTTTGTTTTCCTACTGTTCTGAATTAGGTTTATTGAATTTATACTCTAGCTTGAACAGAAAATATGAGAATATGCTTGTAAATAATAATATAAAAAATCCTCTCTGACACTAGCTAATTCAGTCTCTGGTGTTTTCTTCTGTTGCAAATCCATGCTTTACTTTCTTACTCGTAAACTTTAAACTAGTCTTGTTACACAATGCTTTGTCTACCATGAGCTTGCAAACTGTCTCTGATGCTGACTACATTGCTCACAATTGCTGTTTCTTTCAATTTCCAGATTCTTTCTTCTGTTAAATGAACAATAAAAGCTAATGCCTGCCACTTATCTTTTACACCTGTGTAGTACGTTACCTAAAGCTGTAAATGAAATCACCACTTTCAATTTCTACTTTCTTGTTCTTTTTCTTCCTTTTTGCCAGCTGACAGTCTCTGCACCAAAGCTTCCCATTCTTCTCCAAATTCAATTCTGTGGATATTGAACACTAATGTGGAACATCATAAATTATGTCTAAGGAAGATATAAGTAAGAGTCACATCCATATCTTTCTTCTTTTCAACTATAGCTGCAATATCATTAGCAATTTCCAGTAATTGGAGGGTGGGGGATGGGAATGGGGGACACAGATGGACATGGTTGTCATTTCTTGGAATTGTGTTACATATTTCTGTCTTAATACAGTAGTCAATTATCCAGCCCTTTATGTCCAACATAACTTAGGCAATTATACAAGTATTTTCTGGTAGCTGTTTCTACGCACACAGGATATATCCCATTAAAGATGCCATTTACTGCATTAAGGGACTCAGGTTCTTAATTGCTTGATGAATCAATAGTGCTTGGGACATTGGGGTCACTGGCAAGATTTAGAAATATGAGCTTCATTTTTTCAAGCTAAAGGACTCAGACTTGACTTCATAAAGAAACAGCTGCTTCTAATGAAGGACTGGCTGTATAAACAAAAATTTTTTGCCCCCCAAAACCTAAACTCTTTCACGTGTTTATCCAAAAGAAAAGATTAAATTACGAATGTTAACCTAGTTCTTCCAATGACCTGAAATGCAATTAGCCTATCCCCCTCTCTATATCAGTTCTCATGATGCTGGTCCCATTTCATTCAAAGTCTTCCTTCACCAAATGGGAACATTACTGTGTTTCATGGAGAAGGCAGTCCAAGCAGGGAAAGAACAGAAAGGCAAGGCAACTGAACCGCATCTCCTGGCAAGCATGACTTGCTAAATATTGCTATTTTTTTTTTAATATGAATTTTTTTTTAGGATTTTCAAGGGGGAAGCTTTCTTAGCAAGCTTTTCCTGGAGGTGACATTTCAGTACCATTAGTGAACCTTTAAGAGGTCAGCTATAACATGTTTTGTGTTGCGCATTGAGTTACTGTTATGCAGAACTGAGCATTTGGTGCTGAGGCACTAAATGAAACTACATTTATCACACTTCTTGGCTCTGAGGAAGTCCATAACGTCATATCTGAAAGAATCATATAGATTTTGCTCCTGCTGTCATTCAACATACAATGGAAAAGTCCCTTACCTGCTAAACAAGTAAGCGTGTATGATACAAAGCAAAAGTATTGTTGCAGTCTACAAATATATGTAAAATGGTAGACTACATGTAAATTGTCAGCTAAAATTGATGATGTGTGCTTAGTTTTATCCTTTCCATAATAACCTCTTACATTTTTTTTATTTGAAATCTTTCCGTCATCTCCAATTATTGGCAAAGTTTGTGAGACTTCTTGTTCATCTTGAAGTTGTTCCTCCATGTCTGGTTGGTATTCACTTGAAAAATGTATTTGAGCTATCCCAAAATTTTAGAGGTCAAGGCATCAAGGGAGGGCAATCTATTGATTGGGAAGAATTTCAGCATACGTAGTGCAAAAAGTAGCTGGTAGACCCACGATTTCAAGAGCTCCTCCAACTGTGTTTACAGCAGTGTAACTGACAATGGCAGCATCAGTCACCACATCCTATCTCACCTTCTGCAGTTCTCCCTCTACAGCTTAACAATTGGCAACTAAAGTACTTGATCATTAATGTACAATAAGAGCAATAATAATACTCATAAAAGACCAACAGTGGAATAATGATGGCAAGAGAGGCATGGAAGTATACAGAAAAACCCTGTCCTGACACGGTAGAAAGGGACTGTGGATTGAAGGCAAGGAGAAACACAGACTCCACAGAGCCAGCCAGAATCCTAGGATTAAACTGTGGGGGACCAGACGGTAATAAGAGCACACGTGGCGCAGCCATAATGGAGAGCAGGCAGGACACCGTATTTGGGAAAAATGGAGGCACGGGATGTTCCTGTAGTAGGGGAGGTTATGAGGAATTGCAAAGGGAGAAGAGGCAAGGAGAGGAGCAGAACGAAAGCATGCGTGGGAAGGCTGTGCTACAAAACACTGCAGCGTCTTTGTCCTGGAATTGCTGTGTAAAAGCCTGGAAGTTGCGGAGCACCTAAACATAAATGTGCTAAAATAAATGCTAATCTAAAGGGGAAAGCAAAGCCATAATATGAGTACCCTCTTGATTAACATCCCAGATTAGCTGCCTACACCCACTTGAAGTGTGTCACTTCCCGGGGGAAATTTTTCTGTCTGAAGAAGTTCCAGTGACAGAAGTGGTTCGTTCCTACACAGGAGATGCAGGCATTAGTGTTAGTCCAGCAATTTAGGCAAATGTGAATGTACTTTAGTCTGTCTGAAGGGAAGACCTTCCATGCAATCTGAGCAGTCAGGACTGTGCAGTGACTAGAAATTTTTATGGTATGAAGGGCAAAGGTTTGAGCAGAAAATACAGATCATTGGCAATCTACCTTTCCATGACAGGAAGCACCTCTTCCAAGCAGTGGTCCTAGTCTGCATCACAGTTAAACAGTTTTAATATTGCTGTGCAGAGTAGGAAGTTATATGTAAGATGTCAAATTTACATTTCTCCCTTTCTTTGAAAATTACTTACTATTTTACTTAGTATTATAATGGTGCACATTTTTGATCTTAATACTTTCAAAGCAAGATTTCTATTTAATTAATTATTTATTTCCCCATTTTTCCCAGTATATCCACGGCCTAAAAACAAGTAAAAACCATTTCTCATAGGAAAAAAAAAACCAAAAAACCAAAACCCAAAAAACAGAACCATAATAACCAACCAACCAACCAACCAAAAAACCCAGAAACAAAACATGAAAACTGCAGAATCCCTTAATTTTCAGTGTGGTTTGTATTGTAAAATTAGTGCTAGATTCCTTGTTGTTGAACTATAGAATTGTTCATGAGAGAGCAGTGCAAAACGTTTTACAAAACCTGTGAGTGGTATTACCTACATCAGTATCTCTGCCTGCAAGTGTTTTCTTCCATCTGATTAATACAAATCAAGTTGCTTAAACCTTCTGGCTTCTCTGGAAGATGCAAAGATTTCTGATGTTGCTTTGCTTTGCTTTGCTTTGCTTTGCTTTGCTTTCCTTAAATGTCTGCAGTACCTTTCTGTTGTTTATACAGAAATATCTAGCCTCATCAGTTAGGTTTATAACCCTAGCATGATTGCAAATACTCAGTGTAAAATTTCCCATGAGACCGAGACACCCTTTTTGTACAGGGAAAAATGGACAACAGGTCCTATGCTAGCTCCCATTTCGGAAGGTTCAGTAGCAGGTTTTTATGGTAAATTAATACTAATTGTTCACAGCAAATCTCTACACTCTAATAGTAATTAGAGTGATTTACACAGTTGCATAATGCCTGTATTCCGATTGTTTGCCTCATAGTCATTTATACATATTTACAGCCTTATCAAGATTATTTTTTTTCAGATATCATTAACTAGGTTTAGGAATGATTTATTATATTTAGAAGTTGAGAATCAAGCAAGATACTATACAGTAATTAAAAAAAAAAAAAAAAACCCAACAAAAAACCCCACAAAATCAAAACCACTTAAACTTTAGAAACGTAAATACCTGAGGTACCATTTCAACAGTATTTACACAGTTTATTCTAAAGCACAGGAGCACCCACACGTAATGGTGATTACAGCCTTAATGGATTATTTTGATTGCTTATTTGAGAAAGCTCCCCCTTTTCCATTAAATTCTCTAAAACTATTTAAATATTGATTGAAATCTCTCAAATGGATGCATGGCAATCCCATTCTTTATTGTCTTCATTGGTTTCTAATGACACATTGTTTACAAAATAAAAAGACCAGATTTAGCTCTATTTATTCCTTACATCTCTCTGCTAAATATGCGCTCTTAGCTTGACTCATTTTTGTTGCCGTCTCATGTTGCAAGTCAGTGTTTTAAGGATTGGGCTTTAAAAGGAAAAAATATCCCATTGAAATTTCATTGCCTCAGAACATATGTTCAGACATTTCTAACAGCCTTCAAACCAAAGAAGAAAATGTCCTTAAAGGAGGCACATCTTTTCAAAGTGATCATCCCGAAGCTACAACTTGCCTCTGTTTTAGAGCAGGATGTTTATTTTACGGACTTGTGGTCTCTTTGTTACCCATTGTGACCTCTGAAATTGTAATATACGAATCATTTACTATTGTATTTTTAGCTGTTACTACACCCACAAGACTTTTTATTATCAGCAGGAGTGGAGGTATTAAAGAGATTTGTGGGCCTCAGAAGGCTCAAAGCACAGTAGGGATGAAATTACAAAATTATATTGTTATAAAATATATTTCTAAAACTGTGTACAAAGGCCCAATGTTAATGAAAGTAATTGATAGCAAATACTGATTTCTTTTTACATCACCAACAAAGCATTTTTTCTGAGTAATAATGAGCCTCTTTTTAGTAACAATAGGAAAAAAATGAGTCTCATGAATCATTTATGTGGCCTCATTCATTGCTATTATTACTTCTGCCATCAAATATTTTGGGAATTCAGCCCCTTTTTCTCTCTGTCTTTACATCTCACGTAATGGTCTTTCTTGTGCTTTTCAGAAGGAAAATTGAACTTTCTTCTTTTTTAATGTACAGAAAAGTACCAGATCTTCCATTCTGATTCTGAATAAATGTTCCTGTTGCTGAGGCTTTTAGCTGGAGGAAGCCATAAAAGATGAATAATTGCTAAAGGAGAAACAAGATAGGGGAAGTAAAAACCCAATGTGAAGAACGAATCCATTTTCAAAAGGTCAACACCTTCAGCACAGAATTTGCCTAAAATGGCCAATTCCGTAACATTTTAGCTGTCAGTAATTCCACTATACTGAAAAGACTAAGAAAGTGCACGGAAAGTGTCATGCCTATGTAGTCAGTTTAATTACAAGCAGCATTGCATAATGCTTAGAGCAGGACAATGAGTGTCAAAAGTCTTTGGTTCTTTTGGACTTTGTCTAAACTCATTGAGACAAGTAATTTAACCTTTACTACTTAAAAGCAATCATCCGCGCAGTTGTCGCTTCTCGAGATATTCACGTGTTCTGTAGGAGGCTCTGTGTAGAGACTGTTCAGAAACTGTCTACAACAGATATCACACATTCTCTTCCACTGACTTTAAGAAATGAGGATTTTTTGGTGAAATATCCTCTTCTACTATAATTCTGTCAATGGTGCCCCTCATCTTCACTTTTTACCAATTTAATGTGGAATGGTTGTTCTCACGTCCAGGTTTTATTTCTGGTTTATATCTTCCTAAAGCCATTCTTTAACATTTATTTTATATATTCAGTACTTTAAACATTATTTATGTGCTCATGATCTTGAATCAGCTGAGGTGGGTTTTTTTATCAACAAATACAGTTTAAAATATAAGGGAGCTAGCAAAGAGGCTTTTTTTTTTAGTGAGGTGTGCTGACCTCTGGCCACTACCTCAGACTCCCAAAACATAACTCGCATTACAAAGATATTCTCTGTACTCAGGATTTTTCTATCATTATGACATATGAAGCTGGTTTAGTTTTAGTTTAGCTTTGGTGAGGTTACACTATGACAATTACATTTTTTCCTTTTGTTTTTAATACACATGGTATTTAACTGGAGAAAAATCTGTGTTCATTGAAAAATACTTATTATAACTTCCCTATGCCTCAGCTTCACCTTTTATGAAATTTTTATGATCATTTTTACATCCTTATAGTTCTAAGATTTGTGGGTGAGTGGTATTGTATTATCATCAAATAGCATTCTGGTAGTTAAAGTTTTTGCACAAATTTTGCTAGATTTTTGGCTCTTCTTGTAACCGTAGGATAGGGGCCGTGAAACAGAAACTATAGAATCAGGTTGAGATAACTAGTTTGTAACGAAGGTAATAGGTAATGAAGCTAACTGACCATGGCAAGGTACAATGCTGCTATGTTCCATGTACAGTCCCTACCAAACTGAACAATAGGTTTGGAGATATTAATCTTATGAAGTCGTTATGGACAGGTGCATCCACAGCAAGGGTACTGCGCATGCCCACAAGAAGAGGGTCACCCAGCGGACACGGGTGCAAGACCAATGACAACCACCAGAGACCCTTGAGGACCACCGACTCAAATCACTGAGCATGCGTGACGGGGAGGAGAATATGGAAATGGATTCTAAGAAATTATTATCATAGGACTGCCTTTTCTGAGAAAGATGATGAATATGTATGTTTTGATCCTGCATAACCTGTGTGTTGGTGATCACCTGGCATGCACGTTAGGTGGAGCTATCCCCCGTGCATCCAGCGCTGCAATAAAGAATGCCTGCCTTTTTAACACTACATTGGTGTTACGAGGTTTATTCCTGGATTTCGGTGACATTCTTATGAAAAAATGTGGCATCTTTCAAAAGAAATACACTTCAGTGTGAGTTTCCTGACAGTCTCATCAGCATCTTAAAATTAAATAATTATTTTAAACTTTAAAAATTGGTAAATTGATGCTCTTTTTTCCTAGTATAAGAAGAGTGTTAGCAACAAGAACCATCATGCTTTCTTGCGTGAAATATGACAACAAAGTCAGAACATTGTCTACCCTAAGCAGAGCCACACAATAAGCTGCTTCTAAGATATAGCCTAGCTATAAGTAATCTTGATGCGAACAGACGTTAAGCACCCCTATGGCACCAGATAAGAACTTCTGTCTAATCAAATGAGTTGTTCAGTTGTTTTGATTGAACATCACTGGGAACAGTTTCACGACTGTGAGTCCCACTGCCTTTGTGAGCAAGGTCCTCACCCTTTCCACTGTGTCAATATGCCACTTATGCCACTAGCACTGTTGGTCATAAAGCCATAGTCTAGCTTAAAACTAATCCAGCTAGAAAATTCCAGGTGAAATATTTTCATGTGGATCAATACCATGATCTGGTTTTTGATGCAACTGTAGAAATGCTGGGTGCTGGCACAAAAGCCTAGGTGGGAGTGCATTGCTGGATACATGGGGGATGGACAATTGCTCCCCTGTGCCATGACGTCTCCATCAATTCCTTTAAATAGATTGTGAGACAACACTTTCAGCAGGCAACGAGGGAGCCAGATTGCTGGAGGCTGCTTCTTACCTATGTGGTAATTGTGCAGAGGGAGAAAAGGGGGATGCATATTGGGAAGGAAGGGGGAGTGAGTGTGGAACCCCAGAGCTAAAAGAAATTTTCTATTCAGATCCTGAGATAGCATTTGCTGCTGGTGGTTTTTGGGTGGGGTTTTTTTGGTTTTTTGTTTGTTTGTTGTTTTTTTTTTCTTTTTCCTTTTCCTCTGCCTGTTTCAGAGCTCGTTTCTTCCATTAGAAATGTGTTAAGCACAAGATTAGTAATAACTGAAAACACTAAGTGGAAGCTCTTTTCAGATATAGCAGTGAACTCTTTACCTCATAGTGTTTCACTGATGATTTTAGAGACTCATATGCACTTTTGAATCTGTGATCTAATACTGAAGTGCTTTCTTAGTGGACTTATCTGAAGGAATTAACATCTCTAGTAAATTACATTTATTTTTTTCTATATAATGTATGCTATGTGATAAGTCACATATTTCACAACAGAAGTATGACCTGAACTAAGCAAAAAATAATCATTATGGATTAATGAATGAAAACTATGTAAGTCTATAAAAATGCAGAAGTGATGCAATTACCATTTCTTTCCTTCCTGACCAACCTTCTAAAAAGAAGGGCCTGTTCTATTCTTTTAAAATATAATTCCAATATCTATATCCAGCTCAGGAAACTTAAAATATAGTTCACACTCTTATTATCTTTACGTATAAAAAAATACATACTGAAAAGTCCAATCAGTCAAATCTGTATTGTACATAGGCCCCTCCTTTTTTAATGCCCTCCTCCCCCCCCCCCCCCTTTTTTTTTTTATTCTTTCTTTGTCAGCTGTTGCAGGCTGGAGACAATGTATTAAGTTACTGGATTTCATGCTCTGGAAAGCTGCCTTGCATCTCTATTCTAAAACATGATTCCTGTCTCCAAGCAAGAAACAAAGAGAGAAAGAGATGACCTTTGCAGCTACCATTTTGAAAAAACTCTTCAAAGCTTGTTAAGAGAGAAGCCAGAAACCTGGGACAGTGAAACAGAAGAAAATGAAAACATTTTGTGCTGCAGGGAGAAGTGTTTTGCCAAAAGATGATGGCAACATATCCTTTACCAGGTTTGTGTGGGCTCTCTGTGCACAAGGAGCAGTAGCAGCAGAAGGTCCTGCTGAGCTTGCTTGTGGTGCTGGATGACTCACTGGAGAGCAGCAGACTGATTTTTAAGGCAACAGATTCCAGCATCTTAATCCTCCCATCCGTCTCCCCAAAGGTGTCTTCAGCACCCTGTGGAACACACAATTTGCTTTGGGGCGCTGATTCCCTTTTCCTAAACAGGCGTTCTCAGAAAAGCATCAGTTGGATGTAAAGAATCTAGAAAACAAGCTGTAAATTGCCTGGAACAGATCTGTTGGACAGACAGGATGCCCCTGGCAGGCCACAGCACCCCACACATTGCCCCAGCTCAATATTCTAGGGCAGGGAAACCAACCCAGGACTGGCTAAAACACAGGGCTTGGGGAAAGAAAAACACTTCTACAGATAGATATTGTCAAACTGCCAACACTTAAAACAGCAATCCTACAAACCTGAGCAAGGATGATCCCATTTTCTTAAGGTCAGATGGAAAAGCAAAAGCACCTATTAGAAGTGGTAAGAGACACCCAAAGTGAATAGTATTGGAAAGATCGCAGCAGAAGCAAACAGCCAACCTCCAAGCCATCTAGACTTTCCCAACACAGACTGGGGCTGGACCTGCTAGTAGTTAACTGGAGGTTCAGTACACTTCTTACTGGAAGTTTTTCTGCAACAAAAAGACCAGATGCCCACACAAACCAACAGCGCTCTTACAGCTTTCTTACAGCACACAGCCAGGTGATCCTGTGGTGTTCATTATTCTCTGTTCTTTTGCAGCTGCTGCCTCAGCTATAAAGTGCTTGAAGTGAGACCCTACAACAGCTTCTCCTTTCGTGTGCGTAGAATCACAAGAATTACTTCTGGTTGCAGTGGCCAACCTACTTAGGGATACTTGCAGCTTTTGTTATTCAAAACATATGGTCTATGCTGTGCTTGAGTCACCAAATATAAATTTGCATTTCATTGATATTAGGATTTGTTTTCTGGGACTTTGAGATAGCCGGTACTCTTTTTCATGGGACAGAGGGCTCCAGGACAGCAGAAGGGACATCCCAGAGGGTTTTGAGTAGAATAATACATTTCTCTTTGATTTAGAAGGAATTGAAGCAGCTAAGTTGAAAACCATACTAGAGAGTATAAACATCTAAGGATTCAAACTACCGTTATTTTACCCATAAATGACAACATGCAAAGTAATAAAAAAAACCCAAACAACCCCCCACAAAAAACCAACCCACACTCCAGAAAAGGAGTCTCAAAATGCCTGCTAACTGCTCAGCCACCCAAACACCTACTTATATGGTGTATCCTGTTGTCATGACAATGGTTTGTACCTCCGTCCAGCACCTCACACGAGCATTTGAATGTGCCCCTCAAAACAAATCTAGTTGCAAAGAAAGGCTACTGATTCACAGTTGTGAAAGACAGATAAATAAAGAAGTCTTACAGGTAAAAGACACCTCTGTTCATTCTGCAATAATACAGTCCTCTTTATGGAGTACTGCAGCCTTTTAATGGAGCTCACTAATGCAGGGATAAGACTGAAAGTGCATTGAGGAGTTTGATGAAATTCAATGTCTAAAGGTGGTATTCAGCCAGGAGTTTCCAATAAATGCAGGAACTGCAATGACGTCTCTATTGTTTGCAAGTCAGTACTGCAGCTATATTCTTGACCTTACCTAAAAGCACATGAGCTTATTTCAGGTTGGGGTGTGATTCTCTTCTGAATCTGGGGTATGAATAGCATCCACAAAATCAGCCCCAAGTTTAAAGTCACAAGGAGTAGTAAGTCCATGAGAGATATCTTATTCCAGACACTCCTGGCTGCTTCAGCACCCTGGTCCTCTCCCTCCAGCTCTGCCGCTTTGCAGAATAAGAGAATGCAGCACAGGGCACCCTGCAAGTGGTTCCAGGGAAACTGAAATAGATACTTCATGTTACAGCGAAGGAAGGAAGGTTAAGAGCAAAAAGTGCAATCGCAAGTATGACTAAGCAGGCAGATTTATACTGAAGAAAGACCTCAGGGGGGGAAAAAAAAAAAAAAGAAAGAAAAAGAAAAAAAGAAAAAAAAAGAAAAAAAAAAGAGGAGGGGAATTGGGGTTAGAAAGAATTAAGGAACAGCTGAGTGCTCAAAAAATACAGTATTAACAGTCTCTAGCAGCAGCAGCAATATACATGTGCCAGAAACTCGGCTTCCTGTTATAGGACTCAGTTGCTATAGAAACTTACAACTGGGAGCTAAATAAAGTAATTTCTATGCTAGTGCTGGTGTCTGTAACTTCAGCACCTGATGCTAACCAAATTGTGCTCAATAAACAAATTTAAACTCTAAAAGCCTGCAATGAGTTCACAATGGTTTCTATAGAACTGATTAATCCCAATTGATCTTGGCTTAGAACACAAGAGCGTGAGAAATCATAGAAAGAGAGAAAATACTACTCCGGACAAATATGCCTCCCCCTTTTTTCTTTCTTTCCTGATTTCCTCCTTTTCCTGTATACCTCTTTATTTTATTTTAACTTTTTTTTTTTTATTTTGAAACTGTCTTTTTCATGGCTACCCTCATAGTTGAGCCTGACATCTCTCATCCTCTTTAGAGAAATTAATTCTGCATTAATCTGCAGTTGCTCTTGCATCCCTTTCATATATCATTAAGCATTTACTTCAGGTTAAAAATGTGAGAAGCGATGTCAACAGCTGAGTGCAAATCCTTCTTCCTAGATCTCCAGTGCAGGGGCTCAGGGATGAGGCACAAGGGACACGTTTGCAGAAGTCTGCGCAGGTGGGTCACACCGTGGGACCTGTGGGAAGCACTCGTCTCCCAGGGGGCGTGGGCGCAGGTAAGGCTGGTGAATGTGGATGCCAGGGCATCTAGGGTCAGAAATGTCTTCTCTTTGGAAAAGAGGAACTGTTATTGTTATTACTGGACCACTTTCCTGTACTGACTAGGAAACAAGAGATCATCCCAAATGTTTCAAAATGCAGCCTCTATTTCTGCTTGACATTAAATACCAGTCCAGCTTATTAGAATAAATAACACTAGTGCCATGAATAGTCATGTAGGACACATTTAAAGCTCTTTAAAATTGCTTTGTCACTGTTATAGAAGATGCTTGGATATCTCTGCAACATCTGGCAAGATGTCAAGAGCTGAAGCTACAGAGGGTGTTGCAGAGCCGCAGCAGTGAAGGCCCTCCCTTTGGCAGCTTGGTCAAAATCCCTTCCTTCACATCTGAAGTGCCCAAAGCAGCCCATAAATAATGCACGTAAAGGAAGGGGTTAAACACCTGGGGTACATGGCACTTCTGGGGGAAGAAAGCAGAAGGGGAAGGCAGCAGTGTTGGGAGGGGAGTTTTCCTCATTCCCAGCGAAGGTGAGCAGCGGCAGCAGATGTTGCTTATCCCTGAAAGAGGATCTGAGGAGAATGCCCAGGCAAAGACACCTGAGGACCATTGCACTCTAACCCAGCATGCGGGTGAAACCAAAGGGGAGGGAGAGGTGAGCAGGAACAGCTCAGCAGCCACTGCAGGACACCAGTGGGCTTTCCAGAAGGGACAGGTAGCAGAGCTGCTGGGAAGAGGCCACGGCTGCCACACCGCAGCTCCCAGCAGCCGCCGGCATTTGCTGGGATGAGAGTGGCAGCGGCTGCTGGCACAGGGATGTCTGAGGCCTCGGGGACAGGCTGAAGCAAGAGCAGGGCTTGGGCAAGCTTCGGCAGAGCAGCCTCTGGGAAGTCAGATCATGCGACACCTCTCTGACGCGTGGCGGGTCGCTGGGCTCGGGCAAGGGGTGGCAGACGGCCGAGGGTCCCGCGCCAGGTGGCCAGTGGCGCGCAGATCCCTCGCAGGCTTTGGCAGGCGGCGCGGGCAGCTGCCACGCACGAGCTGCCCGAGGGCTCCCAGGCCGCAGCGGCAGGCGGCCAGGCTGCCAGCCAAGGCTGAGCGTAACGGGCTCCTGCCCATACCGGGAGAGCAAAGCCTAGATGGTAGGGCTACAACAACTCCTTGCTCGAGAAGATCTGGCCAGTAAAGTAGAGTAAGTGTATGTTTTATCAGCGTTGATTTAAACCAAGGCATTAGGCGTGAGGCCAAAGTCTTTGGAACAGCCCTGGTGAATCAGGGTAGACTTTGAAATGCTTTTGTTGGTATTTTGTTCATCTAAGTCAGTCTGATGATATCTTAATGTGAAATTATCTGGGCCTTTAGGAGAGCTACACTGCTTGTGTCTTGTCAGAAACAAAGTGTGTGGGACATATATGCATCCCAAATATATATATTTGCATATACGCTTGCATATATGCATATATATATATAATCCCCCATTCAACATAGCAGGGTAGTGGCTGCTCAGAACTGAACTGAGTCCTGCTGCTCATGCCAATGCCAGGCATTAAGGAGATCATACTGAAGTAAATGCAGTTCAGCAAGACACTTGCTTAGCATAAAATATGTGTTTGCAACCCATTGACTTCAGGAGAACTTACCTACAAGCTGAAGTTTCCAGATATGCCTGAATGGTGTGTTGAATAAGAACCATTATTCTGAAATTCACACATGAAATTAGACCATGCTTAACTGCTACATGTAGGACATGCTTCCAAGCCTTTAGATGACAAAGGAGCCCATAAGGAGAGGGCAGGGAAATATAATTAAATATTTACTTCCTGTAGGGAGGGACTTACCTTGGGGAAACAAAGACAACAGCAAGGTCAGGGTCCTAAGATGGGGAGGCCAGGTTTTGTAGGCACTATGTGTTGTTGATGATGAGATGTAGGCATCTCGAGAGAGAGGTTCATGGCAGGGAAATAACTGTGGGGGTGATCTGGAATATCCCTGTCACTGGGGGTTGTTGGGGAGCCTGGGGATTTTAGTCCCATACATTGGCCATGAAAAATAGGGAATACAGCTCCAACCTCTTCCTTTCTGAAACAGAGATAGTTTTCATTAGTTCTAAAGTGTAAGAAAGCTGAAGATGGAGAGGGCTTGTATTTTATCTTTTTCTGGTTAGACTATAAGGAAGACATACTTGAGTCCTCAAGATGGCTTTGAGAGTTTTGCTTTTAATGAACCATAATTTTGAAAATTCTTTTCATTTCAAGAATTGGCACTCAATTCTGATGTCTGTTAGTCTTTATAACGCCGAGTCTGTTTGCACAACTTTATGAAAGACTTGAATGGATACTTAAGTACAGTGATATTGTTGCAAAACTGTGCCTAACTGTTTTCATAGAAGTGTTACTTTTTACCTTGCTATTTCAAGAAGAATGTGTCCTTGTACGATCTACATACATAGTGAGTCACAGCTGAACTTCCACGCTAGTTTTTTTTGTCTTTGCTATAGGTTTTGCAAATAAGAATACAAAAGGCAAAAGGGCCACACTTCAATGCCTTGCAAAAACAGAAAGCAAAGTTCGTAACCCCCTTGCATTGCTTCTCTTCCTTTCCTTTTTATACTTCATTGTCTCAATCTGTCTCTCCAGTCACCATGCTATCCCCCAGTGACTGGGGAACAATATTATTTATTTCTTCTTTCTTCTATTTCAGGTTACCTAAGAGCTGTTGTAGAGAATATGTCTTTTAATTTGCATTCCTGATGCATAAGTTCTGCCACTTGAAGTGTTTGTGCTACAGAGCATCATATACTTCCCGGCGATGGGTCTCCCTTCTGGCAGGATCCGAGCTCCCAAACACTCACAGAACCAGAAAGCTGCAAGCTGGTCTCTTCCCTGCCATCTATCTCGGGATCCATGCCAAGCCTTCAGGTCTTCACTCCAAACCTGAAGTCTTTTTCTGGTGAAGTTACAATGAAAGACAGAAGAGTTTCACTTCCAAATGTTCTGCTCAGGCTGTAAGCCTGCAGTGAATTTCACACAAGGAGATCTCTGTTTGCAGAGATGGACCAAATTTGGTGAGTTCCTGCTGAAGCACAAGGGACTTTGCCTGGGGAATTCTTTTGGTGAATAGATGGCCAGAGTCACTTCTTAGTGCATCATTTTAGTCATGATGACTGTTTCTTTTAGAAATGGAAAAAATTTTAATAATTAGTATTTGCCTATACGTTGTAGAAAAAGGCATGCCAAAACTGATGACTCACACTATTTGTTCTTGTCTCTGATTTCTCTAAGTTTCACAAAGGCCTGTCACTGTTCATGGTTACTAATCTAAACAAAGTAAGTAAAAAAAATAATTGTGTGATAAAATAAACTTTGATCTAGAACTTGCTAGGATATACATGCCCACTTAATTTTATGTGTAATAAAGGTCATTGCAATGATTGCTTACAGCATGTTAAATTTAGCATGTGCATAATTATTTCCAGGATCAGTGCATAACAGGTCATCTTTCAATGCATAGGAAACTTAATGAGGGATCAAAATTTAAACTCCTAGATCTGAATGACTCTGAAATCTGGGACTTCAAAATGTAAATCTAAGTGTTTGCAGGCTGCCAATAATATTTGCTCTCTAAATTTCAACAGAAAACTCTAGCTAAGCATTTTAATCTGTTGGTTTACTCAGTGTTACTTTTTACAGTAATCTGACGTGCCTAACTGTATTTTACTTTAGAGAAGTGATTAACTTTTATAAAGAGGAAATGGTACTTTAAAGACATAAAATTTATTTATAAAACACATTCAGGTTCTTAAGTGGGAAGATGTTAGGAAATTGTTAGCTGTTTGCGGGAAGAATTTCTCTGCTTCTCATGTTACATAGTTTGTTGTTGTTTTTGCATCTCAGCCCTACTTTAAAAGGAAAAAAAGTGAAGACCTAGAGGAACAGTATCAACTTTCTGTCTGTTCATGAAAGAAACACCAGTGCTTTGTTCATTTCTTTTATACATTTGACCAAGTATGATTTTTCTTCTTTTTAAATCCTATGTGCCATTTAATTTGGAAGAAACTTTTAACATTTGCTGAAAAATAATAGTGAGAAAATAATTGCTTACACAGAACTTTATAAACCCTTTATGTGTCTAAGGGGCAAACGGAGCTGATACTTTCCGTTCTTCACATGCTTGTGATGAGATAACTGGCAGCAGCTGTTAAAGTGGGAAAAGTGCACCAGAGTCTCTGAGGCTTCATCTGCTACCTGGGATGCAGGAGGGTTCTGTAGCTCTGGGCATTCGGAGTGGGTTGGCAGCTGCCTGGGTCAGGAATCCTGCAAGTGGAAGGAGGTGAGGTTGTCTGGGTTTGTTTTCTTGAGTTATCATTTTATTTGCTGATTATTATCTCTGCAGAGGTGTACTTATAGCCTATAACTTTGATTTTTGAAGAGGTTCATGAATACATTCCCTATGGAAAGGGAGTTTTTTTTTTCTTGAAGTATTCATTAGTGGTTTTTTGTTTGGGTTTTTGGTTGGTTTGTTTGTTTGTTTGGGGGGGTGTTTCTTTTACCGTAAGGGTAACTTATCTGCTCAACTATTTCCTTCTTGACTTCTGTTTTGACAGACTTCTAAATCTCTCCCTGCACACCCATTCCCTTTTCTCCTGCATTTTGATGGCATATGGGGTTTGGGGATTTGGGGCAAGTGAGAGAAGAAGAAAGAGGTGAGAGAGGTTACCTTCACTCTGGAAATTACTTAATTCTAGAAAATGATGGTGTATGCTTTAAAACACCTATTTCTTTCAGTACAAAAATGCAATAACAGCCTCATAAAGAAATAAACAGGTAAAATGACTTTTCTAGGGCTTTAGAGAGGTAACTGTTGGAACCTGCATTTGAATTCATAAGCACTGAACCAGAAACTGTTCCAGCTCTACCTAGCTCTAAAAATAAAGTTTACCTTGCTGAAAGTCACTGTCCCCTTCCTCCATTGACAAAGTTTGTAGTATTACGATGATTTAATACAACTGAATATGATTCTAGAAAAATCAGAGCTCTCTGAAACCTAGCAAGGGTCTCTCTGCTTATATTTTGATGCAGAATCTAGTCTGTGGTATGAATATACCCCGCTTTCTTAAAAGCAAGCGTCCAGAGTTTAAATACATATGTATTTAGATATTTTTAACTGAATGCAAATGAATGTAATAAATGACAGTGACAGTAGTAAGATCTACCTTGTGAAAGGGCTTTAGATAAAACTAATGGTCTGGAGGCTATTGTAGCTGGGGAAAAGAAAAAAAGAAAGAAAAATAAACTGAGAAGCTGTAAAGGTGGTGGCAAAGGTGAAAACACTGATAACAGATTCATTTAGACAGAAGAACATATGGGGGCAGAGTGACTTTTTGAGGCAATTATCCTGTAGGAGTAAATTTTCTAAGGAACCTCATCTGAGGCAGCTGAATGGGCAACTGGGAGAAAGGACTTAATTGTCCTAGCATTTGATTACAAGGTCAGAAGTACCTATGGGAAGAAGTGGCTAGATTACTTAAAGGATTTAGAAGGCAACTATTTACAAGATTGTCCAAGAGGCAGACTTCAGTGGGACAATAAGGATAGAACTGGAAGATAATAATCTATGATATTTTATTATGTTAGTTATGATGTAGAGAATATTTTGTGTGATTGATGCAAGAGCTAGGAAACATGGGACTAGAATTACTTAAATCTAGGCTTATTTCATATGGAAGGTTGGTAGTGGGGGACATATGTCAATAGCAAAAGAGAATAAAACGAGGATTTAAGTGACCTGACTTACACTGATGCAATTGCCAAGTCTCATCAAGGAACTGTTAGGGAAAATCCACGTACCTGGAAGGATCTAAATCAGCCAAAAATGACAACATGTGGGGCAACTTAAATAGTAAAGATAGGACTTCAGTTAGATCTGAGTCTGATGAGGGATACCGTACTTGTGGCTACTTAATATGAATGAAGCGATACTGAACATGCCTGGTTATTGGAGCATTTGAATGCTTAAAGTTCTTGGTGAGCGGATGTATCACAGACCTATGGAGTATAACCATTACTCAGCATATTTATTAATACAGTGAATTAATAAAGTTATAATACCCCCTTTTGCCTGTCTTAACCTTTAAAAATATTTCCTACAATCCTTATGTAACATGGAGAACAAGAAACAAGTTTTAAAAACTTGGAGAGTTGAAGGCCTGTGCTCAGTCAGGCACAGTAATTTTCCTGAAGGCCTGACTGATATGCAAAGGGCTGTATTTTACACAGCACGGTAACTTCCACATGTGCCCATCCATGGTTTTCATTCAAAGGAAAGAGATATCTGGTATTGAAGAGCGTGCTACTCATAGAAAATCCCTACAGACAGCCTAGCTGAGATGTTAATTTTCCTTTCAAGAGCCCTAGGCTTGTCATCGACATTAGGGGAGTACTGGAGTGCAACAGCAAACGTTCAGGCAGGTTGCTGAGATGATCTGCTTTGCTAACCAAAATACAAAGAAACAGAACAACAATTTTGTGTGTGTGTGTTACCGCTACTCATAAGGGTTATTAACAAAGCAACCAATGAGCGACAGAGAATAGAATGCACACTGTTGCTTACAAAATAAAACAAAACAAAAAGACAAGAAATAAATGTGCTTAAGGACTAGGAAACCAGCACTCATATTGCAGCTCTTCTAGCTGGGATCTTGAACACGAAACATGAACATGAAGTTTGCTAAGCGCTCACAAACATGCTAAGGGAGTTTGTCCAATTCCCATGCACTGCAGATGCTGACAGACAGCACAGGATATCAAAGCTCAGACTTGAAAAGTCACTTTCTCCTAGATGGATGTTACTTGATTTTTGACAGAGCTGGCAATGTTCTCTCTCTTCTTACACACTTATAAGCCCTGTATAGCTTGTCAAGCCAATAAAGTTTCACTGAGCTGAAACTGCTTTCTAATTATCGTATATGACAATACCTGTGGAAACTCATTGCCTTCAATAAAATTGCAGAGGTGGAACTGATTGGGAGTTAGTGAGGGGTCTGGTAAACAATGCTCAAGAAAGAATAGGATTCGGCATCCTCACTCCTAGTTCAGTTGTTTGCACAGAGCTAATGAGAACAAAATCTAGTAAAACACTCTGTGTGATATGAATGGCGATGCAATCCTGCTGAATATAAAGGTGCCATTGCCACAAAGACAGCTTTCAGCATAGAAGTACATATTTGTACAATCAAGATAGTCTCAATGCTTCTCTAAGAATGTTTGTCTTTTTTTGCTCTTTTAAATTGAGCTTTTAATTTTGTCATGCTGCTCTGATAGAACGGCAGGTAAGGTTTCAATCCATGCAAGATGGAAATCATTACTTCTTGCCTCTTTTGCATTTTCATTCGACTTTTTTATTTGCTGTCTTTTTTTTTCCTCCACATTCTTACATTGTTTGTCCCTGATGAACGCATTAAATTTTTCTACTAAAGGTGCAGTATGTTTGATGGCAGATTTTGTGTAAAGAGTAACATGTCAGGGTGTCATATAGAGTGATAGATAACAGCATATCAACAGATTTATCAAGTTTATCTGAAT
Organism: Balearica regulorum gibbericeps; assembly: GCF_011004875.1. Taxonomy (NCBI): domain Eukaryota; kingdom Metazoa; phylum Chordata; class Aves; order Gruiformes; family Gruidae; genus Balearica; species Balearica regulorum. The sequence goes on from NC_046184.1 coordinate 104,639,930, forward strand.
GCATATTTAAAAATGCCAAATGTGCTTTCAGCTCAGTTCTGGTGAGTCTTTTGAATCTCATTACAATGCAACCTTGAGGGAGTTTGGAGATCTGAAACAGAAGTAATTAGCTCTTTCTTTAAAGGAAATTTGCCCTTGCTGACAAAATATGAGCCAAGATCATCACGATTCTTGCAGTGGCTAGTACATAGAAACTACTGCAATTCTAAGAGTAGGTCTCCCTTCAGGTACATTTGAAAAGTATCAAAAAATGATTGAGGCTTTGTTCCTCATGTAGTCATGTAACCCTGACATCACAATGAGGAATAAATGTTTCTCATTACAAATAAAATCACAGGTGTATTGATTCTTAGGAATTTCCATCCCAATGTATTGCTTGACCCCACCCATAGTTGGTGGGTACTGTTATAATTACAATATGGAGGGTGGAAGTAGCACAAGTCAGAGCACACACGGTAGTCAGGGATGGAAAATGGCAGTGTTTGCGGGTTTTTTCCTTACTACTGTTTTGGCAGTGCAAAATTAATGTAAGCCATATTTGCTACTTGGTATTCATATCAGGTTTGCATACTCATCTGGGGGAGCTGGATTTTGCTGTTAGCTATAGACAACTCCCTCATTTCTTGAGATTCACCTCTAAATAGATGCTGAACTGGTATCCAGGAGTAGTGTGAGATTTTCTGGGAGCTTCATTCTAAATGGTCACTGCCAAGCAGAAATAAGCCAGCTGAAAAAAACCTGTTCCCAGGACTTTGTGAACCTCCCCAAATCGTCATTTCTGATGGCTCAAGCTGCAGCTTCCTTCAGAAGCTGCTAATTCTCAGCCCAGTAGGAGTAAATGGGGTGTCACACAACGGGTGTCAACCAAAGTACTCTGAATCCATCCTGTTATAACCCAGGACTGTTTGGCACAATCTGGTCAGTTTGTACGTTTAGTGTTTTTCTTGCATCTATTAAAGGAAAGAAAAGTTTGGGGGCTTTTTACTGCTTTAGCATTTGTCATCGCTATTCTTTCCCCCATTTGCCACAATAGAGGCACTGTTAATATTTTCAATCCTTAAATGGTGATATTTTATCTAACTTGGTGTTTTGTTTTTTGTGGTTTGTTGTGGTGTGGTGGGTTGTTTGGTTTGTTTTTTTTTAAGAAACCTTTTCGAAGCAAGGCAGGTCACGTTAAATGTTTCACATTGACTAAAAATGCATAAAGTAACATCTGATCAGGTGACAAAATTACGCCAGTTTTGGACCAACTGAAAATAAGCATTCGTAGATGTTTTTGCCATGTCAGCTTTAGAGTGGTGCAACTGATGGATGTTGTTCTTTTCCCATGGTTCAGTAAAGTGTCTAACGCTTCTATGAGGCACACTGAAAAGCCTATGTGGATAAAGCAAGATTGCTTTATCTATGCATAAATAATATTCCTCCTTTTTTTGACTAATTGCTAGTGTGCCCTTTTACTGTCAACCTGAGGTTACAACTTTGCCACTGCCTTTTGAAAAACAGTCTCCTATAATACAACAAGGGTTTAAAATCTTAATAAAGTCTTAAAACAGACTTTAAAGAGTACTGAGCAAGTACAATGACAATATATGTTTTGTGAATGCACACCTGAGGGGAAAAAAAACCCATTTCTGCAATTGTCCTCTTAAAATTTTACGTAGTTATCTTACCATTTGTTTTGATAATGCTGATTACTTGTATGTCCACCAAAACTGCTACTGTCACTGGAAAAGTGATTCTATTTGTTACTGGTAGTAATGGAGCAAGCAGACTTGCACCTGTGAGAGATCTTCCTTTCTTAAAAATACCTCCACAAGTTTTCTTATGTTCTGTCTTATTCACTCTGCTCAGGTTTCCTCATTTATTTATTTTTTTCCTTCCCTCTGTCTGCAGTTGTTATCTCCTGCTGAATGTTATTTTTCTAAAAGCCTCACTCTGAGTGATGTTACCATAGAAGCCCTTTGTCTTCCATTGGTGTTAATCTTGTAACATCATAAATTTAGGATGACTGTGGTCTTCAGTGGGGTTGTCTGTCTCTGTAATGTGAATCCTTACTCACTGGTTAGGGGAATGTTGATATCGATCCAGTTAACAGCACTTAATTCTAAGGAATTTGAGTCACATGCCTGTCACAAGTTTTTTTCCTGTCAGTCATTTCCTAAAACAACAGTGCCTTCCCTCATAATATTTTCATTTATTCTAGTGATGTATCATGCGGTCTGATATTTTGCTATGATTGAATTATATTTAAATATTAAAGTCTAACACCTTGAAAAAAATGATGTTTTCTGAAGTGACGTATAGTATTTTTACAGTGTGCGCTAAAGAACTGCAAAAGAAGTCTTGGGCTAGTTCCAAGGGTTTGGCGCGCGTGTGTGCATGTGCCCATACCCTTATATACACATATCTGTACTGTCGGTACACAGGAGTATGTGGCGAGACCCACTCTGGTCCAGGAAGTGTGGTAACCATGTTAGTATGGCATTGCATCTAATCCAATAAACCCTATCTCACAGCAGGGCTTCCTGCTTCAATCCCGAAAGTATCTCGGCCACAGGCAGGTTCAGCATTGTGCTGTACTGTACAACAGCGCAAACGCACTGCAGTGTGGTCGTGCCTTTGGGCTCTGAGGATCCTGTGTCTAAAAAAGCCAAGCTGTTTCTGGAAATGTGCTACGCTGTGGAAGTCGTGATCGTATGCTGGCAATCACCACGTCAGTAACCAAAGAAGCTGATGACGGAAAATGGTAGGGAGCATCATCTCTCTGCAGGCAAATACAGCACAGTATAGACAAAGTGCAAGGCTCTTTTTTGAAGTTTAGTAGCAGGGTGGAAAGCAGCGTGACCCTCCTATTTTAAAGCCTGTTTGTCTCCAAATTGTAATCATTCCTACACAAAGTCATGAGGACAAGTTGCATTGATAGAAATAAGAGCAATTGGAGAAAATTTGCTGGACTTTACGATTATGGTATCTCCTAGACTTCCATCAACTCATGAATGTAAAGACCTTTGAAGTCATTGCTGTCCATTTCATTAAGAAGTGCTGTTTCCATCACTTTTTGTATTAGAAACTCTCGGGATTTAAGTATTGTAAAGACATAATTTCCCCAAAATTTCTGACAAAATTTTATGCAACTATTCCTGCTTCACTGAATTTTGAGTTTTGGAAGGAAATTGGGAAGCTTGTGAAAACATTCTCAAAGATGAGCTTAATATTTAAACCAGTACTGGGAGCAAATGTAGCTGGCTTGGTTCAGATGTGTCATAGGAGAAGGCAGGAGGAAATGATACTCTGTGTGCTTTGCAGTGTTGGGCAAGGCATAAATGGGTGATACGTAGACTAATTTAGATGGGAAAGACCTTTGAAGTTCATCCAGGCCAATCCACGCTCAAAGCAGAGCTGGTTTAGATAGATGGTTGACCATGACCTTATACATCCATTATAAATTCTCAAACTCGGACTGATTTAATCTTTGGGAGGCTGGACCAGTACTCAAAATGGATTTATCTCATTATACTTTGCAACTTCTTGACTGTATTTCAGTAAACTGTGACTTGGGGATTGTATGCTCTCTATTGGTTTGTCTGATGGGGATATCCCTTACCGAGCATTTCGGTCTTGGAAGAGGGATTTGGGAACAAAGATATTGAGATGGTGACTCTATTGCTGAATAGGACTATTGCTTTGCATCAGCATACAGATGGTGAGATTATCCTTGGACCCAATACTTTTGCTTTTTGTTTCTTAAATTAATCGTAAGGAATTCTCATCTGTGATTCCTGCCTGCTTTCATGTATGCTGACTGCAGGAAGCTAATGCTAGCATCCAGTTTCTCATTTCCTAGTATACGAGAAATATGGTAGATAACAGCCCTTTCTTTATGATCTCTACTTTCTGTGTTGTGGCTACGTTATTGTCAAACTGGGACTCTATATAATTTACATGGATGATGTGATGATTAGTAGCAATGTCAAATTCCTCTGAAGCCTTGACCTATATTGACTCTTTTTAAACAAGTGTCTCATTCTTTACTTTTTTTTTCTCTTCTCAAAGATTTAATGTGACACTGTGTGTATTAGATATTGATGCACTATATCAGTATGAAATGTCTCAAATACAAAAGTATCAGCTATACAAAACCTGACTTGCTCTGACTTCTTAGGAGAGTAGTTCTATCTATTAAGTCCTACTTTTGCAGTGTGAGGTTCAATTTACTGAAGCAACTGTTTAAACCATCTAATGGTGTAGTACATTTAACTTGATATGCTATTTGTCTTGTTCTTAATGAATCTTTGATCAGTTTACACCTAGTTCACAATTTTATCTGTGTTTTACTGTCCACAGGAAAAAAACAAAATAGTAAGGTCTTAATTTAGAAAGGTCAAAATAGTAAACAAATTTAAAAGGGTCAATGTACTTCAGAGTGTAAAACAATGTCAGATTGCGGAAGGATTGCTTTGATCCTAATTCTCTGTATCACGTAAATGTGTCGGTCCTTCTTAGACTTCCCTGATGCTAACAAAGCTAGACAAGAGCTGACTTGTGAGACTGGGCTTTGCTGTTTTAGACTCCGTCTTTTTCCAGCAGAGTATTTCAGTGTGTCACAGTGTATAAATAACCCTTACAGAGCAATAGCACACAGTTATATTACTTGCTATATGCACAACAGAGCCAATTAGAAGTGATGAGTCTATTTGGTGGATTTGTTTTTTGGGGGGTTGGGTGTTGCTTGGTTTCTGTTGGTGATTTTTTTTTTTTCTTCCTTACCTGTACCCTGCAGTACATGTGTACTCTCAATGTGAATGGCATAACTGTTAATATCAGAAAACTATTGTGTGTACCATGAAGTAAAAAGTTTGCTTTTAGCTGCAATTTTGGGGCCCAATTGAAAAGGTCCATTTGTAGGCCAAATCCAATTAGATTTTCAAGGAATTTGGCCTTGGAAGATGAGGGAGGGGAGTTTCCTTTTACAAATAAAAACAGTTTCCTTGGAGAAAAATCTCCCAGATCTGTGCTTTCAGCTAGCTCTGTAATCACAACCATCATGATTCTGTTGCCAACAAACAAATCCCATGATGATTTCAAGGCAGGGTCAATTAAAATAAATAAATGTTTCTGTTTTCCAGGGAAGCTTTTGTGTCAGAAATGAAACAAATTCAAAACATAAATAAACACAGACTACCGACACTTTTCATTTGGGAACAAGTAACTCATGGAATGGCGTGGAAATGTATGGTTTATGTGCAATTCTTATATTACTACTGCTCTACAACTAGTGCTAGTAGTCCCATTAGCTTAATTACTCCAGAATTCAGAGAATCTGCTCGTTTGTAGAAGTCCCCATTAGTGTAAAGCAGGCCTATAGCAATGAACTCAAACATAGATTAAGAGCCATAAAGATTGTGGTTGGCTTTTATACATTTTGCTATGGGTACTTTTCAGTCTAATCTACTACAACAGTGACAAATTTTGCAGTGTGGTGTCCTTTTTGCTACATAATCATGTGGTTTAAGTTGGAACGTATTTTTTTCCTGGCACAATGGACCTTGAGGTAAAGAAAGAATTTCCCTTGCAATTCTCTAAAGCCATTAATACTCTCAGGACTAGTTAAGTAATTTTGTTAAACTGTATCTGTCAGGGACACTTATTTGGGGAATCATACCAGTGGTATGACTTTAAAAAGGCAGAAGTCTCCCCATGTGGAGCAGCCTGCAAGGTAAAGGTCCAAACAGTCACCTCTAGGCAATAAACTGTCTTTTCTTCTTTCTTCTGTTCCTTGTGTACATTTAAGTCCTGCTATATTTAAAGGGATTGTGAGCTAGTCCGTGTAGTGGTCCTACATACTGATGTTGCACGTAAGGGATCCCTGGTGGAGTATCGGTGAATAAACTATTAATGCTAATGGTTTCTTTCTGCCTCTCTAACTCACAGCCAGCTTACTAACAGCTCTATTGCTACTATTTTCAGTAAAGACAGGAGTAACTGATCCGCTATCAAAGCGTGTCAGCAAATTCAGTGATAGGAGAGTCATGGCAATGGGGAGGGTATTTGAAGAAAAGTGGATTCTGAGGTAACATGGCTGAAAATAGTTCCCTTACTAAGGGGCTCAGTGGTTTGTCAGCTGGTAGGGCAGAACAGAGAGTGGCCGGGCACGTGTGGTGCTCCTCTGAGGGATGGGGTCTGCAACTACACTGGTGGTGGTGGAACAAATAATATGTACCCTTAAATAACAGAGAAAATGTATCGGTTGCGGGGTGGGGAACTTCTATCTGTAGAAAGCAAATCAGGTTGTTGTTGTTTTTTTTAATTAAGTAGTAATTATGCACAGCTTTTTTCTCCTGTTAATTCATCAGGATATCAGTATGTGTAAGGTATTGTAAAACTAATATGTAACTTGAGGGTGGCTGCTCAGCATCTGATGGGATGAGTGTGTGTGCTAGTTCTTAGAAAGGCTGGGGGGGAAGCCAGGTTAATACATCCAATATACTCAAAAAAAAAAAAAAACAAAAAAAAACCATGGAAGGATAAATAGCTGACAACCTTCCCAGAATAGATAGCAGACAACCTTACTGATAACTACCAATACAGCTAAGATGACAGTGGTAAGAGTGGTATATGAAAATAAACACAGGTATTGTGAATGTTAGTCATGAATACATGTATTCCTGGGAAATGTTTTTGTCACTTTGTTTTACAGATATTTCTGTAACTAAAATAATTTTGAGGGGATAATATTTATAGATTTTCTTTTTACTTATCTCCAAAGCGTCAGTAAGTAATACACCATGACTGTGTGTCTTTTGCAATGTGATGATACTTACACTTTAAAGGCTGTGAAGACAAAGCTGCTAGTAATCCTGTCTATAGATTTTCTCTGTCATGTTGTTTCCTGATTTATTGTATCCATCTCCTGTTTTCCAGAGATTCCTTTGTAACTGTCACTCTGCAAATTTGTGCCCCTTAGCGTGACCTTATCTAAGGAACATAAGAATCATAGAATGGTTTGGGTTGGAAGGGATCTTAAAGATCATCTAGTTCCAACCCCCCTGCTACGGGCAGGGACACCCTCCACTAGACCACGTTGCCCAAAGCCTCATCCAACCTGATCTTGAACACTTCCAGGGATGGGGCATCCACAAACTCTTTGGGCAATCTGTTCCAGTGCCTGACTGCTCTAACAGCAAAGAATTTCTTTCTAACATCTAATCTAAATGGACCCTCCTTCAGCTTAAGCCCATTACCCCTTGTCCTGTCACTACACTCCCTGATAAACAGTCCCTCTGCAGCTTTTCTGTAGGCCCCTTCAGGTACTGGAAGGCCGCAATTAGATCTCCCTGGAGCCTTCTTTTCTCCAGGCTGATCAACCCCAACTCCCTCAGCCTGTCCTCCACCTGGCCACCACCACAGGAGAGTGCTCCAGCCCTCTGATCAGCTTTGTGGCCCTCCTCTGGACTCTCTCCAACAGCTCAGTGCCTCTCCTGTACTGGGGCCCCCAGAGCTGGACACAGTACTCCAGGTGGGGTCTCACAAGAGTGGAGTAGAGAGGCAGGATAACCTCCCTCAACCTGCTGGTCACACCTCTTTTGATGCAGCCCAGGACACGGTTGGCTTTCTGGGCTGCACGCGCACACTGCCAGCTCATGTTGAGCTTCTCATCAATCAATACCCCCAAGTCCTTCTCCTCGGGGCTGCTTTCAATCCATTCCCTGCCCAGCCTATAGTTGTGCTTGGGATTGCACCGACCCACGTGCAGGACCTTGTACTTGGCCTTGTTGAACTTCACGTGGTTCGCACGGGCCCACCTCTCCAGCCTGTCAAGGTCCCTCTGGATGGCATCCCTTCCCTCCAGCATGTCGACCACACTACACAGCTTGGTGTGTCGTTGGCAAACTTGCTGAGGGTGCACTCGATCCCACTGTCCATGTTGCTGACAAAGATGTTGAACAGTGCCGGTCCCAGTGCCAACCCCTGAGGGATGCCACTCCTCACTGTTCTCCACTTGTACATTGAGCCATTGACCACAACTCTTTGAGTGCGACCATCCAGCCAATTCCTTATCCACAGAGTGGTCCATCCATCCAATCCATTTCTCTCCGATTTAGAGACGAGGATGTCGTGCGGGACAGTGTCAAATGCCTTGCACAAGTCCAGGTAGATGACGTCAGCTGCCCTTCCCTTATCCACTGATGCTGTCACCCCATCATAGAAGGTCACCAAGTTTGTCAGGCACCATTTGCCCCTAGTGAAGCCATGTTGGCTGTCACCAATCACCTCTTTATTTTCCATGTGCCTGAGCATAGTGTCCAGGAGGGTCTGCTCCATAATCTTGCCAGACATAGAGGTGAGACTGACCAGCCTGTAGTTCCCTGGGTCTTCCTTTTTTGCCTTCTTAAAAATGGGGGTTATGTTCCCCCTCTTCCAGTTGGTGGGAACTTCGCAGGACTGCCAGGACTTGTCAAATACGATGGAGAGTGGCCTGGCCACTTCATCTGCCAGTTCCATCAAGACCCATGGATGCATCTCATCAGGTCCCATGGACTTGTGCACCTTCAGGTTCCTTAGATATTCTCAGACCTGATCTTCTCCTTCAGTGGACGGTTCTGCATTCTCCAAGTCCCTGCATTCTGTGACCTGAGCAGTGTGGCTTGAACATTTGCCAGTGAAGACTGAGGCAAAGAAGTCACTGAGCACCTCAGCCTTCTCCATATCCTGGGTAACCAGGTCACCTGTTTCATTCTGGAGGGGACCCACATTTTCCCTCGTCCTCCTCTTATCACCGGCATACCTATAGAAGCTTTTCTTGTTGTCCTTGACATCCCTGGCCAGACTAATTTCTCTCAGGGCTTTGGCTTTCCTAACCTGCTCCGTGGCTGCTCGGACAGTTTCTCTGTATTCTTCCCAGGCTACCTGCCCTTGCTTCCACCCTCTGTAGGCTTCCTTTTTTTGTTTGACTTTGCCCAGGAGCTCCTTGCTCATCCACGGGGGCCCTCCTTGTTGGTGAGAATAAGGTCCAGCAGGGCACCTCTCCTCGTGGGCTCCTCTATCACTTGGACGACAAAGTTGTCATCGACACATTCCAGCAACTTCCTGGATTGCTTGCGCTCAGCTGCGTTGTCCCTCCAGCAGATGTCAGGGTGGTTGAAGTCCCCCATAAGGACCAGGGCTTGTGAGCGTGAGGCTGCTGCTATCTGCCTATAGAGGGCTTCATCTGCTTGGTCCCCCTGCTCAGGTGGCCTGTAGCAGACCCCTGCTATGATGTCCCCTGCCCCAGTGCTCCCTTTAATTCTGACCTATAGGCTCTTGGTGGGCTCCTCCTCCGTCCCCAGGTGGAGTTCCATGCACTGCAGCTGGTCATTGACATAGAGGGTGATGCCTCCCTCCTCATCTGCCCTGCCTGTCCTTCCTAAAGAGTCTGTACTCTTCCATCCCAACACTCCAGTCATAGGACCTATCCCACCATGTCTCTAATGCCAATAAGGACATAGCCTTGCAGGCACACATGCGTCTCCAGCTCCTCTTGTTTATTCCTCATGCTCTGTGCATTCGTGTAGAGGCATTTCAGCTGTGCCCCCGATGAGGCTGACTTATTGGCTGGGGTGGCTGGAATTCTTTGGATGTATTCTCCCACTGTTACCCCATTGGTTCCTGTTGCATCCAGAGCCCCCGGCTTGTCTCCTCTAGGCTTCGAGCGCACTGTAGTGCGTCCAGCACGTCTCTGAGCAATAGGCTGAGGGCCCTCACCTCATCCCACAACATGTCGCTGGCAAGCCTGATGTTATCGCTTTCCCCCTTTGAGTCTAGTTTAAAGCTCTGTTGATGAGCCTCACTAGTTCCTGGGCAAAGATCCTCTTCCTCCTTTAAGAGAGATGAATTCCATCAGGGTTCATCAGGCCTGGTGCCATGTCGGCCGTCCCATTGTCAAAGAACCCAAAGTTGTGGCGTTGACACCAGCCACGGAGCCATGCATTTATGGACTGTGTCTACCTGTTCCTCCCAACATTGCTGTCCTCAACTGGAAGGAGGGAGGAGAATTTTACCTGCGCTCCCAAATCCTTCAGTGACTGTCCCAAGAGCCTGAAGTCCCTTTTGATCACTTTCGTGGTACATGTCTCTGCTTCATCCCTGCCCACATGGAGGAGCAGCAGTGGGTAATAGTCAGAGGGGCGTACCAGGCTGGGGAGTTTCCTAGTGATGTCCTTGACACGGGCCTCGGGGAGGCAGCAGACTTCTCTGAGAGGAGGGTCTGCCCTGCATATTGGGCCCTCTGTACCCTTCAGATGGGAGTTGCCTACAACTATAACCCTCCTTTTCTTCTTTGTGGGGGTGGTCACAACCCAAGGCATGGGCCTTTTGGGCCTAGGTGCTACCTCTGGAGTAGCTTGACTGTCATCCATATCCTCGCTCGAGTGGCCTTCCACAGCCAGAGCCTCATAACTGTTGCACAGGGGTACGTGGGATGGCGAGGTGGGTGAGGAGGAGAAGGTTTGCCTGCCACGCTGAGCGTGGACTTGTTTCCATTCACTCCCCTCTCGGAGGCTGCTGCCTTCTGCCTGGCAAGGGGAGAATACGGGGTCCCCTTCGCTTTGGCTTTGGTCTGTTAGCTGTCCCTGTTTTTGTCTCAGGGAGGGCAGAGCTTGGCTCCAGCCTCTCTGATGCTCCTTAACCTCTCCACGTAATTCTGCCACCAGGCTGAGCAGATCATCCACCTGGTCAATCATACGAAGCTTCCAGCTCTAGAAGCAAGCAGCTTTGCTTTGGGTCAGGTCTTGTTTGAAAACAAAAGTGTAAATAATGTTAAGAGGACAGGAGCTGCTCGTATATCTGTGGAACGTAGGCTTGAATTGTGGTACAGAAACATTTGCAAGAATATAATACTATCTTCAACTCAGCCTTTAGAAACATCACATATACGCAGTTGTTTGACGAATTAAGCTTATACATCAACTTGGATTGCAAAATCTTACCGTTCTTTCTGAGACCAGGATGAGTGTATGATGTGAGATGTCACACATACAGCACACTGAGATAATTTTTTCAGTTCTTGTAGGGCAAAGTGAATTAGATATACTGCTTTATGCACATATTTTGGTTACTCTGTGGCTGATGTGGACCAGCCACCTGCAGAAGAACAAAAGCCTGGCTTAGCTAACTGTATCCACACCCTTCTGCAAGCCTAACAAAGTGCAAAGCAAGTTATACTCTCCCGTCTTCTATGCAGCTGCAGTGAAATGTTGCTGTCCAAGCAAACTAACTGATCGTAATCTTTAAGTAGTCCTAGGTAGTCCTTAGTACGTTACAGTGCCTTCTCTGGTGACAGAATGATACATTCAGTTGATTGTATATCTGCTCTCACTGCAAACTTGTCAAGTGTTGAATAAACTGGTAATCTTCCAGGAAAAGGGGAAAAAGGACAGAATTGGTCTGATAAGAATGGATGTTTACTGCAGGGGTTTCTTTTATACTCTTTTTGCAATATCTACTGTTAGTTTGAGTTTCTGGGATAATGAAGTGGGTATGCTTCCTATCAAATCTACAACTGGCTTTAGAGAAGGACTGTATCTAACTATAAAATAAAATCACATCATAAAATAAACCTGGGTATGTTAATTGGTGAGGGGGAGTTATTCATCTGAATTTTTCAGGAGAGAAACCCCATATATAAAAGATTTGCTGGAAACTCATGATTCTTTGAGAGGTAACTGTCATAAAGACAGAAACGTTTTACTGTGCTTTGAAGACCCCCAGAGCACAGATCTTTGTAATGGTCTATCTCATACACCAGTTGAACAGAGACCAAATCAGCCAAAGGCAAAGGAAACTTTGGAGGGAAAATAAGACACTTTAGTTTTGCATGGCATCATCACCATAATTAGGTGGAATGCAGCACATGTTTAAACAGCATGCTTTGTTGTTACTACTTTTCCCCAAAAAACAGAAGAGGTCATTTAAGGACTTGACACACGAAGATGTTTAAACCAGCTGTGAACATGGGTGTTACTTTGGGGATACCCTTTAAAAACACAAAAGACAGTTGGGATGCTGCCTCATCGCTGTACCTAGCGAAGAGAGAATTTGTAACATTAGAGTAGGAGTCATTTAATTGAGGTACCTAACCAAGAGAATGTAAGGAAAGAAAAGATTCTTAAATCCATAGATTACATTTTAAACAAACAAACAAAATAATAACAGATTTTTTTATTTTGGGTGAACTGGCTCAGTATTCAGAACCATTGTAGCCACGTGGTTGCCTATTTTGCAGGGCTTCTACTGGAGCAGTGCACCATTTTTACATTTTCTTTCTGCCAGAGTTCCTCTGGGCACAGATTTTAAGTCTCCAGCGCCCTTAGAGCCACTGAGGAAAAAGGAGGCTTCACATTGGAAGTGGTCAGCTCAAATGCGCAGATGTCCCCTTCTTTCACCATTGCACTTCTAACACTGAGGGAAACTTCCGTGCTTGCCCTTCCCGTTCCTCCCCTTCGTTTGCTTCCTGCTCCTTTCTAGCTGCCACAGCTCTTCTGCTTCCTCTCCGTCATGTATATCTCTCACTTTTTCTTGCTGCCTTTGGCATCTTCCACGTTTTTCTCTTGTCCCAGCAAAATAATTCTTTATTGTCCATCTTCACAGTCTTTTAAAGTTGTTTTTTTCAGTAAATGCTTGCACACTACTCAAAACAACTAGAAAAAGTTTGTTTCCTGTAATAGATGTGCGTAACTAATCAATGTAAATGCATAATATGGAATTCTAATTAGTGTTGTAATCTGAATAAACACAATGAGCTCTCTCTTCCAGTTCAGATTTTTTGTTGCCACTCAGCATGTTGCTGACTTTGAAATTGTTGATGTTTTCCAGAGCAGAAAAACAAAGTTGTTCTGGATGTTCCAATGCTTTATACTTTACCATTTCTCATAGCAAGGCTAGCAATATACCGTTCTGTTTTGACCATGTTTTGCAGCTGTTTTGGACAAGATTGTCTAAGTAGACAAGGTAACTAAGAACGGTAACATTTGTCCTTGAAACTCCAGACACAGCTATGGCAGTGTATATACATAGTCAATTAGGCAAAATGTGAATCATAGAATAATGATTGTATTGTGAACATTGTCGTATGTGTACAGGTGATGTAATGGAAAGTTTTCTTATCCTCTGCAGCCTTAACAAGATTTTTTTTATACTCATTAATGCCATTCTGTAATAGATGTTTTCAACAGCACAAGTCACGAATGCAATCAGATTGAACAGTTCCCACCTAGTTCACCTGACCTCCTAATTGTAACTTATGTGCACAACAAGACTTCAACAGCACACCTTACTGTCTGAGAATTTGACTCTGGCTTATTTTCGTTTTGTTAGAGCTTTTGTATATATTATAAAGTTTTCACACAAGTGCCTTTTTCAAAATGGTCACTGAAAAATCATTTCTGTTTGTATTTCTGCAGCTACTGCTATCGCTTGATGCTAGTGGGCTTCTGTGAAATTAACAGACCGTTCAGCATTTTATTGTAGCGTTTGAAGCAAAACTCTAGATAGTTAAGGCACAAAGGAGGAAAAGCCTGTGGACGCCTTTCTGAAGAGTGTATTATGTCATTTATGTAAGTCTTCTATCAGAAATTTGTATACCAGTCTAACGTAATTTCAAGGCATAAATACATGGTGTGCTTTCTCTGAGACCTAACCAGATCCTTCAGCAGCTCTAAATCTCCTCAAAAGTTCATATGAGGATATCAGCAGTAGAAATAATTTCTGGGTGCTGTTATGTCAAAAGACCAAGACAGTGGTCACATTGACTTTCTGTCCTATACTTTAAAAGATGAAGGATTCATACAGTGGGTAAGGGCAATACACGAACTCTAGATGTAGAAATACAAAGTGTTGCAAGGTCGAAGATTAGTGTTTGGATCTTTGATTTTTGTTTTGGAGACTGAGTTTACAGATCTTTCAGCAAGTAGAAGATTATACTAGTGCAAAAGGAGCAATTGAAACCGATTGTGCCAAGTGGTGTACAAATACAAAATAAGTGTCTGATCTGGCCCAAGGGATTTTAAGTTGGGTGAGAGAGGAATGATAAAGAGGCAGGGTGTGAACAATGAGTTTCAAGTCCTGACTGTATTTTTATAGTTGGTTGTTCTCGTGCTTTTTCTGTGGATTCATGTTACAAAGGGATGCATTTAATTGAAAGATGAAGGGAGCGTATGTTAGAAGAGAATGCTAAAGTAAAAGATTGGGGAAGTAAATCTGAATGAAGTAAAGATTTGTATAATTTTTGCATGCTAGAGATGCATGAAACAAACCACAAGACACTGCCCTGGGAAGCACGTTTGCTCCAAAGAGTAGCAAAGCTGTTCTTTCAATCTAAGAGCCAAATGATTTATGACTCGGGCCAAGGAGTAAATGCCATATTAGGACTTCCTCGTTTCTCCATTTAAAACAAAATTGGAGAAAAAAATGTTGCTTTTTTATCTTGTCCCTTGGTGTTCAATTTGTGTTTGCAAGTCCCCAAAACACAATTTATCTCTGATATTTTCAGTTAAAACTTGCAGTCTCAGCCCAGTGTAGTAGTTAGCCTTCTCTCTAACTCCCTGACGGCTGCAAACATTGCTTCTTGCTCAGTCTTGCTCTGCAGCATCTGTTGAAACTGGTATAGGTTCCAGTTCACTAGATATACAGAGTGCAAAGGAGTTGAAGATCCATAGGGACAAAAATGAACTCCTTCACAGAAAGCAAAACTCTACTGCACTGTTCTGATGATGGCAGAAGCAGCAGGCTTTGGGACAGTCTGAGCCTCTCTCATGTCGAATTGGTGAGACAAAAAGCAGAACCTCAGACTATGCGTTGCAGATGGTTCTCAAAAACCTATTTTGCTTAGCAGAAGGTAGATACCCCACCCTCCCCCATTTCTCCACTTTCTCTTCTTAAGGTGGAAAGCTTGCATTTGAAAGTCATGATTCCTCTAGCTCAACACTCCACTGCATCAAACCATTTTGTTAAAACTAGACAAAAGACTACAGGCAGACTTCCCCTTAGGTGCCCGGTGTGCATCTCGCGAGTACTGTGATACCGCGATTCCGCAGCATAATTCTGATGGCTTTTTAATTGCTGCTGCCAGGGTCTGGGTGCCTGCGTAATCTGGGAAGAGGATGCTTGAATTAGACAGCAGTAGTATGTAGTCCAGCTTGAGCCCTAAATCAGAAAACTTTGTGATGAGCACAAAGGGCAGAAATGTAATGGTTGCAACATGATGTTGTAAATACAGTAGTACATTGAGTTATACCAGGTTTTTTGCTTCATGTGTGCTTTCAAGATAATATTGACTCCTTCTAATAGATAGAAATAATAGAGGTTATGATTCATTAACTGAAGAACAGGTGGTAATTAAGCAAACTAGTAAATTTTTAGCTTGGTATCTGAAACTTCCCTGCAAAAAGTGGACAGATGATTTTTCTATGTGTGTAAAAATATGCATTTGTATTTACAAAAAATGTAATTGTGCATTTGTCTGTTCTATGCATAAATTGATTTTGTGCATGCTAAGTTATACAGGGATAGTCTGTGAGATCAACTTAAATTTTGAATTTAGAAAATATGGCCTGGAGTTTATTGCAAGGTTCCAAGTAATGTTGTAAAAATTTATAATGAGGAACAGTTTGGTTAAGAAATCCAAAATTATGGCTTAAAAATGTCAGATGATTTGGTTGTCCATCTGGAATTCAAGTTTTTCTGCATTACACATGAGAAGATACTGAAATATAAAGACAAATCAAAATTTGATAGACTTGTGGAATAATTTACCAACAGGAAAGATTATTGTGTCTCCGAGCATTGTTCTTTCTCATCAAGTATGCACACATCCAGCTGTTTTGCAAGGTTCGATATTCATTATACTTACCTGAAAGTGCAGCATTCATTACTTTCTTTCAAGCATATTAGCAGTGTAGATACAGGACATAGATTTATATCTGAACCTGACCTAAGTCGACGAATTGACTCAATAAACGAAGTGGTGTTCGGAAGCTACAGGCAAACAAACATTTATGTGAGGGTAAAGGATGCATCAGTTCAGCAATCACGTAGATGGGAAATTAAATCCATTCTCTGGAAGCTACTTAGGATTTTTTTTCTCTTTTTTTTTTTTGTTTTTTTATTTTGCTTTTGTCTTTTTTTTAGATGTTTGAAATATTTCTAAATGCAAAGATTCTTGGACTGAGCCAGAGGTTTTGGAGATTTAATTTTTTTTTCCTCTTTTCTTTGTACTCTCACAATGAAATAGATGATGGGAATCTTTGGAGAGAATCATAGAATCAGTTTGGTTGGAAAAGACCTTTAAGATCATTGAGTCCAGCCATTAGCCCAACACTGCCAAGTCCACCACTAAACCACGTCCCTAAGCACCACATCTACATGTCTTTTAAATACCTCCAGGGATGGTGACTTCGCCACTTCCCTGGGCAGCCTGTTCCGGTGCTTGACAACCCTCTTGGTGAAGAAATTTTTCCTAATATCCAATCTAAACCTCCCCTGGTGTGACTTGAGGCCATTTCCTCTTATCCTATTGCTTGTTACTTGGGAGAAGAGACCAACACCCACCTCGCTGCAACCTCCTTTCAGGTCTTCCCTCAGCCTCCTTTTCTCCAGACTGAACAACCCCAGTTTCCTTAGCTGCTCCTCATGAGAATTATGCTCTAGACCCCTCACCAGCTTGCATGAAATATGCCCATCCCTGTCTTCTGGTTGAATTGGAGAAGGTCCCAAAACGTGTTGGTGATTTGGTTTGTTTTCTTTTAGCTTTTTGCAACATGGGATAAACTGAAGACTACTACTCTTCTAACATCATATAAAGCATGAAAATAATTAATAGGTGATTCCTGCTACCAACATGAGCATGCCAATATGACTAAACTGGCTCCACTATCACTCCATATGCCTGCAGAAATATGTGGGTTTGTGTACAAAACCACATGCCCCATCCTCCTACCTTCTGGAGGAATTTATCACTATCCTGAAGATGCCCTTCAATTTTCCAGCCTGGAAAAGGTAACTTAAGACTGTGCCTTTTTCTTCTCTTCTCCCTCTACCTGTATTTGAAAACATGGTCTGAATATATGGTGCGTGTCAGGAAGCTGGGGCTGACAGGAAGGGGGGTGTGGAGCAGCATGTTACTTGCTCAAATGACTGCATTTCACTTTGCCATGAGATATCTAGATTCCAAAATAACACTTGTTATTCCCACAGTTTGAGGCATAAGATAAATACATTAATATTAGTTCCTTTAAGAACAATATTTTTCTGGAACATGTTTTTTAACTTAAATGATCCTTAGAGATATGTGTGTATTTGTGTGTGTAATACATATGTATAGATATATTTACAGGCAAGAATATGATAGCAATATAAAAATAACTGGAATCTGAATCAGATAAATTTGCTCTTTCCTTCTCTTTGTGAAATCTTATGCAAACCAATTCATCAAATAATTTTTTTCCCCATCTGTGAAATAGTGCTCATATTCATCTTTAGGCAATTTTAGTCTTTGCTTAAGCATCACTATTTAGAAGCAGTGTTATTAATTAGATCAGTGCAAGTTCTTCCTGGGCATAATGACAGCCATGTAGGCATAAATGGCTTATCAGGTATTTTTGGCTACATGGAAAATAGAAAAGCTTACATCTTCTTTTGAGTTTTGGCAGTTACTTCACAGTCTCAGTAACACTGCAGAAAGCTCGGGCTTTCCAAACAGTTGTCCAAATGGGAATGCAAACAAAGTGGTGAACACTGAACACTTTCTCCTTCATCCTCAAATTTAATGCATGAGACAAATGGTTCCATCCCAGGAATCATGCTATTGGGTAGGAGAAAATTTGGATTATTTCAGAAAATGTTGCTATAGGCATTTGTAAAAAGACTGTAAAACAAAGAACATTTAGAGAAGTGTATTTGGAATCATGAACGTTAAAGCTGCTAATGACATTGTGATAATTAAAGAACAGAAACCGTATCTTTCTGAGAGGAATCAGACCAGATGAGTATTGAATCACCTATAGAAGAGCTCTAGCACTAATAATAATAATGTACTTTGGGGTACTGAAGTTATTGTAAATGGTTTGCCGATAATGCAATTTTCAGCTTTAAAATGGCTTTTGAATGCGGAACACTCTTCTCCAAATCTGCCCACCCCTGCTGACATTGTCTGATCACACTGCTTACTCGAGTCCGGCTGTTTCTTGAAAGTAGCTCTAAGTGCCAATAATGAAGCACCTTAGAGGTTCCATGTCTCAGCACAGATGTATGTGTCTTTCAAGCCTGATACCTCTTGTGGGCTCGAATTCAGGGGTGTTTTTGGTTTGTGGTTTTTTGGGGTTGTTTTTTTTTTTTTTTTTTTTTTAGAGAGAGAGAGATATATATCTCAAGGAAAATAGCTTCCTTTGTCTAATATTAGCTCCTTTTCCCTTGCCTTTTGTAAAGTATTTGGGTTTTCTCTTGAAGAGAGAGATGCTGGGTTTATGCATTATGGTACCTTAGGTAAGATCTGTGAATCTCAGAAGCTTGTATTCTCATTATGCTATAGAGGAAAGGCTTGGGAAATAATAAATCCCTTAGTGAAGCAGACTGAAAGATTTTCGTCTTGAGATGTTCCAGTGTGCCTTGTAATCGGCAAACAGCTGTACTGTTGGATCCTCTAGGTGCAATTTGGTCCTGAGCACTGAGGAGGAGCCAGTGAGTAGTGAGAGTATCTGTCCCGGGAGCTGAGGGGCTGCGTACATCAAGCAGCAGGGACAATGTTAAATTCAAATGGCAAAACATTTTCTGACCTTTTGATATCCTTGGAACACTGATTTGTTTGGATTTCTCAACATTTATTTTAAATTAAATTTTTGAGTCAGAAACATTATTGGGCTCTGTTGCATGAAAGGAATTATTTTTCCTTCACCAGATGTTTGCTAACAAAAGTGTCATCAATGTCAATTGTTATTTTGAGATGAAGTACTGTATAATGGGCATAGCACATAATCAAGTATAGATACATAAACAAGAGCAAATTAGTATTCAAAATAGGAAGTATTCTTGAAAAACAGCACACTAATTAGCAGAGTGAAATAGCTGGGCCCTGTAAGTGTGGGGTTTTCTGGAGTTCCTAGGGCCTGATGTTTTTCAGACACGTACTCAGTTTGCAAGTGCCTAACGTTGCTAAAAATAGGTTCTTGGCTTTTCCCGTTATATTGGTTTGGTTCTCAAAGTTCAAACTTCCATTAGTTTCCAAGTCCCATTGGAGTTTTGCTAAGTGTACTTTGCTTATGGAAATTGGATAATCTGGGAATATATCTTCTGATTCAAACCCCAGATTTAAAAAGCAAACAAAACCCCCTATCCCTTAAGGTGTTGCAATGACTGTGTTATGGCATAACATTCTGTAGTATGGACTGTGGAAAGGCTTGTATGAGAGAGAGGTATTGGAAAGAAAAGCAGAGAAAAGTTATATAAAATAATTTGCTTTAGCTGTGATTTCTTCCCTTTTTGTATTTGCTTTTTGCAAATAATCTGCCACCCACAGCTAGATAACTTACATGGAGAAATGTTACCCAACAAAAACAAATGTTTGCAAAGGAAGATGACTTCTAAATACTGTGACTACAGATTTTTTTTGTTTAACTCCCAGCAACAAGAATTCAATTTTTAAAATGCTAGCTGTGTATTGTATTGCACTCCTACCTATACATGTGTGTTGCAGTAGCACCTGAGAGCCATGATGGTGGAGCATCGTCCTACCAAGGTAGGTGCAGTGGCTCTTCCTGGAGTTTACACAACATGGGGCGGTTCGCCCTTATACGAATGACTTTGGCCACATCAATTCAGCCTGTGTGAGGGTAGAGGCTCCTCAGAGGAACATGAGTGCAGGCTGTAGTCCTCTAAGACAAACGGGGTTTTCTGGGAACAGACAACATTATGAAAGTGCCAATGGGAGGAAGACCTGAAAGCAGAATTGGTACCAATGCCAGTAATTATGCAGGAGAACAGTGCTTGTAACTAGGACAGATCTTTTTGAAACTTATCAAAGGCTTACTAATAATACATCATAGAAAAATGAGCTCAGGGGCCCAGGGGACAATTTCATCAACAAAACTGGAAAAATTAAGGCCCAGCAATGTCCTCAGCCACCCATTGTAACCCCAAGCCTGCTTTCCATCTTTGTGTTAATCTTTCTCTTCTGCGTTATCCATGCTTGAAAGTACCTCAGTCCTTGCACAAAATCAGAAGCTGTAAAATAAATGCACATACAATGTTAATTATGGATTGAGTGTGCCACGTGATACATTCCCTGCAGCTGATGCCTATAGGCTGTCTGAACGCTTCAGCTTACATCCACTCTAGCTTCAAGATGGTCTTCAAAAACAGACATACACAAATGCACCTCTTGTTATTCTCTGGGAGTTAGCAGAGCCATAGATGACAAGAGCAAGGCGCAAAGCTGAGAAAGGCAATCAACTATCTTTTTGTTTGAAGATGGTGGGAAGGCTTTGTCCATAATTGCAGTGTGCTCCTGGGCTCCAAATTGCCTCTCAGCTAGAGCTCTTTGACAAGGACAGGCACTGCTGGGGTGGAGTGTGACAGCGTCTCCTGTGAACCATGTATTTACACAAATAGACCAAGTCTGATGTCCTCATCCAGAATAAGGTTCTGATCAGCTACTTTTTTTCTAATTAACCAGACAAATGCCCACTAACTTTCAAAGTGATTTCCTTCAGTAAGGAAGGCGTTAGTATGTCATTCAGGATTTATTCATATTTTATGAAGCATTTAAGAATCCTTCAGAAGGAATTGTATTATGCATATATAACATTGGTTACATATAAGACTGCTTGATTCAACAATGAGCAAATAAAATGGGCAATTTTATCCTTTATTGCCCTCTTTTTTTTTCCCCCCAATTTTGACTTTGTTGTCTGGAATAAAATTAATAATAATATTATTTCTAGCATGTCTGACTGTCTATTGAAATAATAAATCAAGCTTCCAAGGCACAAGTGTGATTTTAAAAATACATAAACATTAATGAGCTTCATTTTTCTCAGCTTTGTCTTTTTTTTTCCTCACTTTGATAGCATATCAAACCATTCTTAATAAATCAGATATCCAAGTTAAATTGTATACTGCATGTGGAACAGTTTATACCATGCAGACACATAAATGGGTTTGGCAACTACTTTGAAATATAAAGAGATTCATAAACAAAATATTCACTCAAAAAAATCTACAGTTCAAAACATACCCAATTAGAATTCAGAAAGCAGATGAGTTTTTAAATGCAATCTTAAACTTGGAAGGAGAATCTATCAGGAGATAATTGATTCCCCCAAACAGAAACAATCATTGAAAATGTTCTGCCACCGGAGGATCCTAGGGGCTATAGAAACGGTAATAACTCTATACTTTTCCTTGTGATATTTCTGACAGATTTCTACAAGCCATTGTCCTAGCTCAGTGAGCAGGCACCCCCTCTTCCGTCACGCTACATTGCTCTGCTTTTGTCCTATTTCTTTCCTTGATGATGAAGGCGGCCCTGCTTTCACCTCCCTTTCTCCTCCGGCGGAGCCTGGGGAGAGCCACGCACCCCTGGGGCTGGGGGGCCGTCCCTCCCCCTCAGCAGAGGTGCCATTCCCACAGTCCGGGACAGCAACACCCTGGGCTCCTAGCACCACTGGCATCGGCAAAAGGATGAAGGAAAGGAGAGATGGGGCCATTGCCCTTCTCGCACCAAGGTAGCTTGAGGGAGGAAGGAGTAAAGCGCCTGATGCTTAGAGGGCTTTCTCCTGGTTTCTGGTTCCCTTCTGCTCTTTTCCCCTAAGTCTTCCCTTCTTGTGGTGGAAGAGTCCTGTCCCAAGCCTGGGCTGCACCCTCTGGAAACACGCACAGAAAAATCTATTTTGCCTCACATCTGAGAAGCCCTGAGCAGCCTTGCGTACAAGCAATCATTTGAGGGTAGGGGAGGGACTGTTGGTGTCTTTATTCCAAACAGATAATTTTTATAGAAGTCATTCAGGATAAATTAATATGTTCAAACTTCATACCTTTTCCTTCCTCAGGCACAAATTTGAGCAGACATCTGACTGCTTTTCTAGTTATAATTCCTAACCTTCTTTATTTCCAAAACTGCAATGAAATGCACAGATTTTTCCAGATATAATCAAGTAAAGAGATGTAATAGAAAGACGACGTGGTTAACAGATTACTTTTGCCAGGCCTATCCAATGGGACAAACTTAGTCACAAATCTCCCTGCCCCCAAACAGGGTTAGTGATATGTGCGTTAATTTAGTGTTATATTTTTCTTTCTACCTGTACAAAGAATGTGCTTAGACAAGCCTAAAAGGAGTCTACAGAACACTTATTCTGGCCCATATGTAAATAAGTCATGCTTTATCTCTTGCTGATGCTCAGCAATTTTCCTGCTTTTTATTTTTGCTCTGTCCTCTTTTTCATCAATGATTTTATTCATTTAAAGTATTTCTAATAAAAAATATTTGCTATATGAAAGGGAATGATTCATTGTAGGAGTATGTGTATATATGTGTATGTATATACAAAGCTTTTATTTCTCTTTTAGTAAGATTTTTTTGTTAATCTAGAGTTGTGCTAATAATTTTATGCAGTCATATAATTTTACTTAGAACTGCACTAGTTGCACAAGAGCATGGTTCTTTAAAATGATGAAAAGGTACATAGTTCTATTTATTTTTAATGTTCCTATAAGAAAAAATGAGCTCAGGGTGTGTGTGTAATCTAATTTTTCCAAATAGGTAGCAATACAAAGAACCTAGTCCTATCCAGAAGTAATAGGAAGGATTGCTTTGGTGTGACAGCAGATGATGTGGAAACCTCTCAGAATGACACACTAGGCAAAGTGGGAGTTGCTGCTATTTTATAAGATGGTATTCTATGAGTGGGGAAGCTAAAGAATCATCACTTCTTTGTGGATCCATGTCTTATGTGTTCTGACAACAGTAATCTCAGCCCCTGCCTGCATCTTCTATGCCATTGTCTCTCCGACCCCTGACTTCTGCATCCCTAAATCCACAGAGTACCTTGTGCTCCCTCCTGTGTTTTCTAACTAGACCAGGCAAGAACCAGCATGCGTTGCAGATGGCACTGAACCGCACATTTCCTGAGCGGCAGCTGGTAGACCAAACAGAGCAGCTCAGTGTTGAGGGGATACTGCAGCCTTGTGTCCTAACTTACATGTCTAATCTACAGACCCTTGGAGATCTCTTCTGCCCATTTGGTTGATATTGACTGAATTATATGTATTTATTTATTTATTTTTGAAGAACTCAAAAATGGCGGAGAGAGGGTGAGATTGTATGTATTTCATTTCCTTAGGTTATGACGGTGGTGAGAAGTAGTAAAGCAGTGGAAGCTTACGAATTTCACTCTGTACTTGAACAGGGAAATATATGAACACATAGATAATTTCTTCCTTTTAATTATCAAATAATTGTCAAATATTCACATTCAGTTGTTCTGGTGATCTTTCATTACACAGTTCATGATCCATAAAACCCCAAGTTTCTTGATGTGACATCCCCAGCCCTGCCAGTCTTTTCTGGGAGAACAAACTCTTGGAGCCATCCTGGTCATCTTTGGTTTTAGTTGGACTCATCCTGAGCATACGTGCACATGTGTGCAGATTCTTAGAGTCCTTTAATCAACTCTGGCTTAGACAAGAAAAAACTATTGCCATGACTTAGGTATATGGGCCATGTTCTTAGTCTCACAGAAATTAAAGAGTGTGGCGTTTCAGGGTTAAGGCACTAAAATCTAACTGCTAGTGGAATGGGTGGGTAGGGAGAAAGAATTTCCAAAAGTAAGAGTTAGAGAAGCTGCTGCTAATTTAAGCCCCAGAGACACTCCTGCTTTGAGGTGTAGTAAAGATAAAATGCTTTTTTCTTCTCCTTCTTAAAGGCATATTTGAAACACAACACTGCAATTAACTTCCTGTATGTTGCATCTCTCTTCTGTTGGCTCTGTTGTCCTTTTGCTCTCATCAGTTTTTCTGAGAAGCCTTACAGTTGGGCTAATTTAAATATTGATAATTAAGCTGTTTCTGCATTTGTCTTCCCCAAAATGAAAACGAAATATTGCTTCCAACTCATCTGGCGCAGTGAAGAGATTCTGGATGATGTATAACGTCTTCTTTAAGAGATAAAATGCTAAAGTAATAGTTATAAATAGATGTGTAAAATCATACTGGTGAATCTGAGAAGCACTGCGCTCAAGGAGAGCAATGCAATTGACAAGCAATTTAAGCTAGAGTGTGAAAGGATGCAGAAATAACAAGATTTGCATGAAAAATATTGAGATCATGAGAACATCAAATTTAAACGAAAAACTCATGTGCCTCATGATTTAATCATGAGAGCTGACATTACTGTTATAACATTCAATATTCTTGGCTTTTGAAAATAGTTTTATAATGAGGGTGGAGTGTATCTATCTGTACAGAAAATGAGCATTGTTTGTATCCAGCTACCTCATTATTATGAGAATCAGGAATACAAGACTCTCAAACCTTAATACAGGTCAGAAGATCTCAAATGCCTCCAGCTATGGTTGAGCCCCCATTGTCAGGAAGATAACCCAAAGCAAAGACAGAAACTGACCCTGCTTTCAAATTGGTCAGTCAGTCAATCAGTCAATCAATCGGTGATTAAACAGTACTGCCCCCCCCCCCCCCCCCCAAAAAAAAAGGGTATTTCAGTCAGGTAGTTCATAGTCTATTCATTCCATCTTATCAGTGACAATCATTTATCTTAAGACAGAATACAGTTACTCAAGTCAGTAATGGTGGCAGTAGGTCTAAAGAAGGGTCATTGCAAAGAGACTCTCTCACATCCATCAGGCTTTACTCTTACATGACTTACAACCACCATGACAGATTTCATTCACTTTGTGGCTGTTGTGCTTTCTGATAAACTGAACGGTCAGGAAAAAGCTAATATACTAACTATCTAAGTGAAAATATGGACTTCCTAAATCAGTTTATGCTTTCATAATATACTGTATCACTGCAAATGTGGGTGGTACTTCCATGGATTCCCTGTTTAATTCCGTGAATAAGAAGGTTGTCATAAACAAAGGTGCATTGATGTTTTCTAAATTTTTTTCCCCACAATTGAAGGGTTTTTAAAAAAAAAAAAAAAAAACAAACAAACAAACCCAAACCTCTGGAATTTATTAACATTCTTCTTTTAGCTTTAGTGGTGCTCACTGAGATTTCTTTAATACTTTACATTTTGAGTATTTTAAACCTGTAAGGTGCCCATGTGTTTTCTTCTGTTTGTTTTTAAAATAGCTATCATTCTTATGATAATGAGTAGCAGCATTTATATAGAAGACTTTTTTTATTATTATTATTTTTAACTGAATAGAATAGAGAAAAGAATAACTTCTATTGTCTGGAAGTTGCTAGGATCAGCTGCTTCATGAAATGTACCACTGGAAAAGATTCACAGATTGTTCCCCTAAAGAAGCAACTGACCTTTTACTTCTTTCTTTCTTTTTTTTTTTTTTTTCCTTTTTCTCCCCTCCAATTTTAACTTTACAAGTTATGAATTCATGGGCACTTCACACAAATTCATTTCTGATTAAAAGCAATTGAGTCAAACAAGACACTTGCTGCTGTGCTGTAATCCTGGGCAGCCACGTCCCTTTTGCCGTGTCACATTTATTAATGTAATATTTCATAGTTGATGCTTTGTCACAGGATTGCTTTTGCCTTGCAAAATCAAAAATGCAACTAACTATTCCAAAGGCTGCAGAATTTGGACCCATTTATTCTAGGTATTGTATGATATCTTCACCTGTAAAGCAAAAAACCTCGTCTCTGTTATGGGTACAGCAGAAAATAAACATGGGTCCTCCTCAAAATTATCTGACTATTTTCTTAGGTAATGGTTTATATCTTTTAGAGTTTGTATCTTAGAACTAAATTAACGGCTTTATTGTGTTTGGCATCAACAGGCATTTTGTGTGTTTGTTTAATGTAGACTTAAAATGTTGTGACAGTGATGTGTCCAGTATTAGAAGAATTATGCTAATAAAACCCCAGTACAGTAGCACTAAAATAAACCTTGTGGGAGGAAAACTGGGTGCTGATGGGCAATTTCACGCTGTTCATGATGACTCTCGCAATTAGCAGTAAAAATGAGATTATTTTACCTGGAAAAGGAATCTCTTTGCAAACAGCGCATTTTACTAGTCTCATCAGCGTCACAGTTTCATGTGCGGGAAGTGCCCCACTAAGAGCAGATAAGATGGAGCCTAGATCTTTCTTCTTGTTAGAAATCTTTTCTTCCTGTTGGCCACGAGAAAAGAAAAAGCAGCAAATTGGTCTCGCTTTCTATCCTCCTGCCTCCATCCACCCGCCGCGTAAATGCGTATCCTGTTGAACCGCTCATCCTTCAGGACGGCATCCTGCTTCCTCGCAACCACACGTGGGGAACAGCCGCGCCGATCACGAGGGCGAAGGTTGGCCGGTCTCTGATGGACCCTCCCTTGCAGAAAATCAAGTCCTTTCAGAGATCCCTGCCTGCTTGTCTGGCCCACTCAGTCTTATGTGAGGTCGTAGTGTTTATTTTCTAGGTAGTCTGCCAAGTCCAGAAGAGATTAGGAGTCTGGAATGCTTAAACCCTGAAAGAGCAAAAATTTTGCCAGTTCTTTGTTTAAACATGTCAGAAGGAGCTAGTGACTTAGCCAGAGGACTGAATTGCTCCCCACTGGGAGCAGCACGCTCGGAGCAGCCGGATGGGCTGAGATGGGGAGGGCAGCCTGGGAGGGAGGTGCTCCTGGGACCAAGCTGCGCGCCAGGAACGTCAGGCACCCGCAGCCTGCAGTGGAGGAGTTATCCGTTGGGGGAGAAATCCACACACCAAAGCTATTATTCCCAAAATATGCTGTGGAGATACTACAGGGTAAAGATATTTCATGCTCTGACTGAAAAAAAATAAAATTGAAGTTTGTGGTATGTGTTTGTTCCTCATAGCAACTTCTGATGGTTACTGAGGAATAGATAGACCAGGAACCAAGTTTTAGTCAAAAATTCAAGCGTTGGTCAAAAGCGGGCTGCGTTGCAAGGTTTTGACATTAATTATTTGTTATTGGCAGGGAAGTAACTCTCTGTAATATGAACTCCAGGAAAAAAACAAAAAAAACACAAACAAAAAGCCCGCTGGATACCTTGCCAAATATTGGTACATTTAGAACTGTAGTAATGATTTGCTGCTTCCAGGTTTGTGCATTACTCAGAAGCATACTGTTCTTTTGTCTGTTCTCTTCTTTGCGATTAATGCTGTGTTTACTTTAAATATCAGTGTCTGTAATTGGCTAGGTTTTTCTTGAGTATGAAATTAGGCAGGCATATAAAAATCCTTCCAAGCAAAGACTGATTTGTTTTTTGTCCGTCTTTCAGAACCAAGTGTGTTTAAGAAACTAATTTGGGGAAAAATCCAGTTGTGGAGAAGCAAAAACTTACCTCCTTCTCCACAACTGGAGAAGCAAAAATGCAAGAGGAAAAGTCTTGTAGAAGTTTTGAAGCATTTTAGTTCTGAAGTTTTCTTTAAGGCAAATATTTTTGCAAATGGACTGCAGAGGTTGTTTTGATTTTAGTTTTTTCCTTTTGCTGTTTACACAGTGTCTTTCATGTTAGAATGACCTCTGAAGAAAAGCTTGACTTTCAAAGCTATTTAATCACTTGTTCATTGTTAACTGCAGGTCAAAATGCATTATTATTATTATTAATTGCAATTTAAATTGTAAATGAATAATTAATTATTAATTGTAAAATTACTGAGAAAATAGGTAATTTTACAAAACTTTTCACTGCAAGTGGTTTCTTTCCCTCTCCTCACCTTTTCCCCTGAATCTTCATTTCAGGGAAACAAGCTGTAAATATCTGCCTGGTTCTTTTTATACCACCCTTACTGTTGTACTCTCCTAATGCTGGACTTCACACTTTAAGCAATGTGGCTAAATATCTGTCAGATACTGTTTGTTTTCTCATTATCCCTTCAGAGGAAAAGGTATGGACCGTGAAGTGTTATGTTTTGATAGGGATTTAGGTTTTTTAACTTACACATTTTGTTCTGTATTTACGTTAGCATGCACAAGGTATAAAAATGTGCTTCAAAGGGAAAGTAGTCCTTTCTTCATACGGGAGTTCTTGTCTCAGGGTCTAAGAAAACTGTCTTCAGCACAGGCCAGGTTGGCTCATCTGGCGAGCCTGACTGTCAACCATGGTTTGCATCCTGGAATTGGAGGTAATTTTTCACCCCTTAGTGTGTTAAATGTTCAAAGCTATTATCCTGCTCCTCATCTTAGTTACTTGTCATGGGGAGAGTGGAAGAGAGAATTTAGTACATGTACGTGTTAGTTTGTAATTCTGGGAAGATGAACTACAGTGCTCAGCAGAAGTTAGAGTTTTCCAAGAGATTAATTTTGAAATAAATAAATATGTAAACAAACCCACAAATTGTTGCAACATAATCACAAATATTGTGATGAAGCAAAACAGAGGCCAGATACTCTTTTTCTTTTGTCAAAGTGGGATCTAGACTACTGTATGGAAGGAAATAGTAGCTAATAAAGATATCGCTATTCGGAGAACTTCCTTTCAGTGAAAAATCCAAATTCATTCCCAAAGTATAGGATAAACTGAGTAAATGCGGTACACATAACATCCATCACGTGAGCATGTATTTCACTGCAAGCTTTTCAGAGCTCTACCTTCTACCTGCCAAAAAGTTGTCTTTGCCTGCTGAGATTCGGTTTCTACCTTAGGCAGCTGCTGAGCACCTACCTGTAGGCTCACTCTTCCAGCCTCTCTGCCGTCCTCGTGGAAGGGAAGTGATCCTGCGTCAGGGAGGATATACCTAGCCCTGGCATGTGGTGAGCCACTGTTTGGCTGCTGGCCGTTCCACCTAGCGGTTGTCTGCAGATGTCGGAAAACAACGTAAAATTAGGATTAACCGTGAACTTTTCAGTGACAAAGAGCAATTCTGTGTTTTATGGCAGAGATTCAATTTATCACTCAGCATGCTTTGCCTGCCTTCTGCTAGGAAGGACTCCAGGAAGAACAGTCACAAATTAATCTCAGCATTTTACTTTTTTTTTTTTTCTTTTTTTCACTGCAGCAATATTGTAACAGGGAGAGGCTTGAGTGTCTAGAAGTTTAGGAAGATGTTTGGATGTCTTCCCAAACTGATAAAACGACTGAGTTGAAAAGGCTGTACTCCCAAGGCTCAGTGAAATCATTTTCTTTCGAGTTCAGTTATCAGTTAATTCTGTTAGCTAGTGGTCTTGATTGCTATTTGGATGCTAGAGAGAAGCAGACTGTGATTAGTGTGATTTATTTTAGATGCCTACCCTAAGTCAAAGTCAATCATATCCCTCATTCTTGCAATTTCCTTTAAAGAAATTCCAGATGAAGAGCTCAAATACTTTTCTCAGCCTTTGGGTATCTGTGAACTTTTTATTCATCTGTAGAAAAAGATTTTATGTTTCTTACTTCTGGTGTCATGGGCTGCCATTACATTTGTATTAGTCATCATAGGACAGATAGTCACTTGATTTAGATTTTTACCATTCAGAAAAATTTAGCCGATGGGTAACTGAAAAAACCCAACCCAGTCTGGAAGGCTACCATTGATTTGTAAAAAAAAATGCCAAAGCATCTGTTTGAATTCCTACCTACACTCTTAAAGAGAAAAATAGTTTTTCTAGCAACAGTTTTTCTTTCTGTTAAAGCCTTATATCAATTTGAGGTGCAAGGAGAACAGGCCTAAACCTTGGGAACTCAATCTCATTTCAGTATTTTGCTCACTGCATTGATGGACATTTTGATGTTTTTCACTTATCTTATTGCCTAATCTTAGTTCACAAGGGAAAATGTACCATTTTTTTAAGCTGAAGGTCAGGGAAGTGTGTCTCCACTGTTCTATGAAATAAGACTATGATGATTCTACAGATGAATGCCCAATTATACACATACAATAGAAACAACCACAAACAGAAAGGCAGAATTTTCAGAGTCGGGAAAACTTGCCATCTCGTAGAATATAGGAATTATGAGTAGTAGATATTTGCACAACTATAATGAAATATATTTTTCCTTTCAAAATGAGAAACAGTGGTGCAGAAGAACAACCAGCATGTGTTACAAGTATAATTATAAGTATTTCTTTTAGGAATTCTGCCTCTACTGACACTATTTAAATTTCTGGTATTGATCTGAATAGACAGTAGAGTTGGTGTTAGATAAATTTAATAATGAATGTTTCATTGTAGGTATGTCTTTGTGATGTCATACAGTCAAGAGGTATATAATGGGCATTTTATTTTGCAATGGGATATCACAGACAATTCACTGTCACAACATATTATCATCCCTGTTAATGCCAAGTAGAGGGAGATCAGTTTTATCTTGAAAGTGACCTTGAAGCTTTCCTAACAGTCCAGCAGAGACAAAGAAATGTCACAAACCTCTTAGCAGCTGTAATGGTGTCAGGTTTTTGTTACGATGAGTCGTGTTATGAGGAAAGTCATCAGAGAAACAAGGATGAAAAGGAAAAATAGCAAACCAAAGACCTCTCCCATCAGAGTTTCTTGGGTTATTCAGTAGAAACTCCACTGTCCTCTACTGTTTACACATCACAGGCAAAAGGGGCCTGAAAAGAGTAAGTAGTCCAAAGTCAGAAAATTAGTTAATTAAAAAACATTTGTGTAAATGTTGCACGTTAAAGCAACATGCAAAAAACATTTAGTGATTATTTTTTTAACAGTTTGAGAGTTTAATATTAAATGAGGCAGCATAGCAACTAAAAAAATCATAAATTCAAAGTCTGACTTTTGAAATAGTTGTTCTTTCTAAAAATGGAAATAGGCAGTTGATACCAAAGGGATTCTGTTTAGACAGGAGGAAATGTTTTCTTCAGCTATGCCTGCAGTGAAGAAAGTATAATAAACCAGTCATGCTTTCCTAAGCTTGTTTAAAAGTGGAAAAAAGGAAAGGATGGAGAATATGCTTCCAAAAATCATTCATACCAAAATACAAAGTTTACCATTTAGAAGTCTTAGATTTATTTTTTTTACACTAGTGAAACATCTTTGAGTTGCTGATTTCTCTTTTGTTAAGCAAGCTATGTTACAGTATGTCAAGCTATACTTGATGCACATAAAATGTTTAAGATGCTCTGAATTATCCATTGCAAAAAATGTCAGACACGCACCTTCATGCATTCGCTCTTGTCCCACTTTATCGTATCAACAAGTAGAAAAGAAAGTAACTGCAGTAAAAACGATACAGAGCATTGTGAAGCAAGGAAACATGACTTGATGATGCTCTGCTTCGCTGACAGAGAACCAAATATTTGACAGCAGTCACAGTAGTAAATGTTGCTGTTAAAGTTTGAAAGGATTAGCTGGTAGAAGCAGAAATATGCTTCCAAATCTATTACAAGACATGCATACAATATATGTGAAATACACACTCAGATCTGAAAAGGTAGTCTTTAATATTCCCCAGGCTAAATGCTATCTTTTAATTTATTTGTTTTCAAAATTATTCCAAAAATTTGGACAACTGTAAATGGCTGGGAAGTGTAGAGTGTGAATGCCAGGACTCCCAGTCCTCAGGGAAAGGAGCATCCTACTGCCTGATGAGCTCATGGAAACGTAAGCATGTCAAGAGATTTTTCCAAAATAAGTAAAACTGCATGTCACAACTATGGAAATGTAAAATAATTATGCAGATTTATTAGATGGATAGCTATTTAAAGGGTATGTGCCAAAAAAAAATGCTGCTCTTAATATAAGCCACTTTCATGCAGTCCATGTGGCCGTTCTGCTGTTACAGTGTCAATACTAAAAAATTGTAAGTGTGAGGTATATGTTCTGTGAGACCTAGTGATATAAATACTTACAGGAGAAGTATCAAGTCTCAGACTTAAGTATAGTTTGGAAACAATTTCTCTGTGACCGTTTTAACATATTTCCTACCTGATATCCTATGGAGCGGAATCTGCATCTCAGTGATCATTTGCTGATTTGTGTCATTTTCATGCTTCAAAAAGCCTCTTGGAACTCAATAGTAATATATCAACTGCATTGATACTTGGGTGATAGGTTATCACTCATCAAGGTAATCTGAAATGACTATTGCAGACCAATTAGGAAGGAAATATTTCAGTAGGGAAGGAAAGATAACCAAGTGCAAAGGTTTTCTGCATTTCTACAGAAATGTAAAAACTGTCTTAAAAAAAAAAAAGTCATAAGTAAATTATGAAGCACAAGCATATTGCCTTCAAGAATATTATATAGTCCTTCTCTGTGTTGTACCTTAAACTTTATATTTTTTCTTTTGTTTGGTTCCATATTCCTGCCCTGAGTTGATTTGAGGAGTGGTGTGTGCTAATGCCTATACGGAGATTGTTTGTCTTTTCAACACTTCACAGGGAAGGTACTTTGTTTTATCCTTGCTCCTGGTATTTGTGTCCACTAAAAGGGTGTTCCTAAAATGTCTCTAGTTCTTCACTGAGATGGAAGAGGGGTGGTTTGGAAAGCTGATGGATCAGTCAGTGCAAATTGAAGTGGGAAGGAACAACAACTGCTCTTTGTTTCCTTCTTTTGCAGCATGTTCTTAGGGAAAGACATCTCTACAGAAAGTTGCTGCAAGAGGGGAGGGATGTGCAGCAACATCTGTAGCCTAGAGAGAGTGAAGGACACTGGCAAGAAAACGGTTGTTGAACCAAGAGTCAAAGCAGAAAACTGCTGGAAGGGGGGAATGAGCTGTTGACCTGTAAGGTGCCAGCACTCATGTCCTCAGCCGGCCGCTGCCTCTGTCCGAACACCCAGGCTGTGCAGCCACTGCGCAACGTGCTCGTGGTTTAGCCTGCACTTCTGCAGGTCCACTGGCCCCTGCCTGTAGCGCCTGTGCAGCTGCCGCTGCTTTCCCTGACCCCTGCCATCGGGTCTGGCGTGTTCCCAGGGGCGCGAGCATGGGAAACCTACTGACATTCAGTTGCTTCAGAATGAAACACCGAGTCACAGAAGGTGTTAAGCAGTGAGGTCACCTGAGATGCCTGGATGTACAGCATTGCTTGGTGATGACAGACATGCTGCAGTGTATACGCAACCCTCAATACCAAATATATTAAAAATAATGCTGTACCGATTCAAAAAGAACACAGCTAGCAATCAACCAGTAGTCCTGGGACAACCTCCACCCTGCTCCAACACCCAAATCCACCTGGACAAAAGCTCCATGACAGAAAAGGAGAAACTAAGGTGCGGAGGAAGGGGAAGCACAAGCAAAAAGGATGTATGTGATATTGTTTATTACATAAAGTAAGGGATATGGAGCATGGAGCAGCACTAAGGAGGATCGCTCTCCCTACAGGTGAATTAGCATTGCCAAGTTAGTAGAAATACTGCAGCTGATGAGACACTGTTCTTTTTTTTTTTTTGGCTAGATCCACTTTGGAGAGTGGAGAGAATGGGAGAGGAATGCAGTTGTTCCCCTGAAATGACCAGTGGATAGTGGAAGCAACATCTCTTGGTCAGCATGTCACCCTAGCCCTGAGGAACATGCAGTTTCTTCAGATTTTTCTAGAGATATTGTTCTCTCTCTGATGTGTGGCTTACCAAAGGAGTAAGGTTGAGTCAGTTGTCACAGTCTGTGCATCATCAGAATTATTTCATATCTACAGTAACATGATAATGGCCATAGCCTGCACAAACAGAACTCTCTGGTGTACTATTAGTAACGCTTGCGTTTTCTTATCAAATCTAAAAATACTTTCAGTTTTTTCTTGAAACCTGACTTGTCACATCAAGTGACTGCATGAGGAACCCTCGTGATTGTTTAAGAAATTAGTAGTTTGAATTCTCATTGTTTGTTCAGAACCTTTGAAATGATCCAAGGAAGGGTTCTAAAATCACAATGTAAAATAGACTACCTTTTTGATTTATTTTTTTTTTCTTCTTGTCACTCCACTGGGGAACAGTGATAAAGAGATGGGGAGGAGGATGCTAACCTGAGATACTTTAAAAGATATATGGTGGGAAACGCTGTTGATGTACTGTTCCTTGGAAGTTCTGTTGAAGGTAGTGAGTATTGGTATGACAGATCACCGGGTAGGTCCACACTTCACTGCCCACAAAACAAACTGAGGAGAGAAGAGGACAAGGTTACGTAGACCTGTACAACATATACAAAATTTACTTAACATCACAGGATGGGGTACAAGGCATAAGGCATTAATGTTTTTAGGCTGATGTGAGGTGAATGACTCTTAGCTAACAGTGAGGTATGAAGCTGTTGTCAACTCCATGTTCAAAGTTAGGATCAGATTAGTAAGGGTTCCTGGGTTTTTATCCTGATCTTCTGCAAAGTCTTTTTCAATAGCCAAACATGAGCTTCCTATTCTGTTCCTTTATCTGCAAAATGTAATAACATTAAATGGACTTTTAATGCTTGTATTGCACTTTGAGATCAGTGTTTTGAGTGAAAGTTGCTACATGTTTACGGGGTACAGATTTATTCCCATGAAATGGCCCTGGGGCACCTGAGCACAGCCATAGAGATGTATCGGAACAAGGGAAAGCAGAATCTGGTCTGAAGGCACTAGCTGCTATTTTAATAACACCAGTGACATGTAGAGAACATCAGTTAGGCTCCTGTTTCACTCACTTCACAATAAATGTTTCTGGTGACACATTGTTATTAAGATTTTGTGGAATTTAGTTGTTCTTGTTATTCTGAAAGTCAGAAGAGAGTATTTACTAGTAGCAGGTGTTAGGAAAGTATCATTACTGAGCTCTTTCAGAAACAATTTATGATCTATTTTATAGATCCTACCATGCTCATGGATCTAAGCTTCATTCTTGACGCAATTGATCAAACTAAGCCTTGTGAAGGCTGTAATAAGGTAGAGGAAGAGGACATTTTTTAGAAGAATAATTGTTTAAGCAAGTGAGAAAATGAGGAGAAAGAACAGGTTGACACTATACTGGTGTTAGTAAACCCAGCTAATCGATAACCTTATTATTAGAAAAGGTTAAAATTTCCCACTCCAGGAGTTTTTTGTACAAACACCATTTTAAGTGGGCAAGTGTAAAAACTCAAGCTTGTGGGTATGCGTAAGGGAGACAGACACGATGCTTGGGATTTCAGGCCACTCATTATTTACAAAACACTTGCGGCTGGCAACATTAATTACTTGACTTCTAAAGAAAGCGGAGGGGTTGTTCTGTTTTTCAGGTTAGAAAAAGCTCTTTACTGCGTGGCATTATTTATGTGTTTGCAAGGATGTGAACTTGTCGGTTGATCTTATTTTATTTCAAAGCTAAAATTGTTGCAAGCTGATGAAGCAATAGTTCAGGTGAATAATAGCTGTTGGGGAGCCTCAGATAAGAAGGGTTCAAAACCCCTGCCGGAGCCATGCTTGCCACGGAAAGGAACTGGGGGAGCCTGCCGACCCCATGGCAAGTGTCTACCGACCCCATGGCGAGTGTCTGCCTCACCGTGGGGCAACGAGCCGGCCAATGTCAGACGTGGTCTCTGCTGAAGCCCGCACAAGTGGAAAGGGGAGGGGAGCGCGGAGAAAGATTGTGTTGCAGTTGTTTGACAGCCGCTGGTAAATTATGCCTCTTACCTGTAAACTCTCTAAATCCCCTTTCAGCATCTCACAAAGAACAATAATTGTTTATTGATCTAAACGTTAACAATGTATCGCTCGTTCTTCAATAAGGTCTAGAAATGTAACTCAAGGGCAATAACTGCTTTGGATAAACAACAGGCTTGATGGATGTGTGGCTTTTTTTTTCTTTTTCCTTTTCATAAAATATGAGCATATAGTTTAAGCATTTTGTTATTATCTTGATGTAATCCGTATACACCCGTGTACCTGTATGGGCTAGCGTCTGTCTTCTGAACAGTCATTTTTCTCAATAGCTTTAATACTTCCTCATAAACGCCTGGCTTAAAGCACAGAAAAATGCAGAATTGTGTTTCAAATAATTATTTTTACCATCCTGTGCCATCTGTGCTCTGTCAGCCCCTCAGATGTTATATGCAAAAATAAAAAGCAAGGTGGTGCAAGATAAAACACATGACAGTGCATACACCCATGGAGAAATTTTCCGTACACTACCAGCATTTTGTGTGTGCTCGGTGGACACATAGAAAGAGAAACAGAATCCATTTCTTTGGATAACAACCGGTCACACTTAAAGAGGAAGGTAGGAATATAGAGGTGCGTGTTTGTTTGTATTTAGTGGATTTTTACACGAGTCTGTTCTGTTTAATTTCAAGATAGAAGTGATAAGTTTAAAATGAAAGTAACTGCTGCTCAGCAGAAGAGCAGGCAGGTAATCATCGTGGTCTTAGGTAACGGCACTGACAGCAGTAGGCCATAACCAAGTTATAATATAAAACCAGCTTTCATGAAGAATGAGGATGGAAAAGTTTGCCAGTGTAGGGCTTTTTCCAACTTGGTAGATCTGGACAGCTGATAAACTCTCGGATATCTCAGTGACAATTAGTTAACTTTCAATCCTGAAAACGGAGGTTGAAAGTTAAGTAGCAACATAAAGCTAAATACCTCTGGGACAGGTCTCGGGTCCAAGCTAGGCAGAAATGACAGAAAATCATTGAGAACAGAAGACATTAAAAGGTCAGAAATAAATTGTGATCAAGCCCTGTTTGACCATTTTATCAGTTGGTATTTTTCTCTCCTTTTAAGAGCGAAACGACATTTTCCCTCCTCTGAAGCCGTTTCTGTTGGCATTAAGGATTTACCTACCATCTAAATATGTCATCTTATTTAGATGTGTTTCATACTGAAGGAGGGTCATGTTATTAGAGGAAACTTTGATTCAGGAAAACTTTTAGTGGAAATATCAGTGATAATGTAAGAAATAAGAGAGCCAGGGAACTGAAAAGATTTGGCTGCCTGACTTAGTTGCACTACATCTCTGCATGCTGGAAATTTCTCCTTACAAGCCCTGTGAGTGAAATTCTGGCTGTGAATAAACCAAAATAAAGCCCTCCTCGATTTCAGTGTGATCTGAGGACTTTATCCTGTATAATTTCTATCCCACTAAGCAGACATAGTACCTTTAGGGTAGAAAAGACTGTAACTTATAAATACATTATTGAAAACAACACGTATATATATGATGTATCTTTTAACTCATTCATACATGTATCTCTCTTAGATTTTGATCTTTGTGGGGAAATTCAGTCATTAAAAAA
Source organism: Balearica regulorum gibbericeps (assembly GCF_011004875.1). Taxonomy (NCBI): domain Eukaryota; kingdom Metazoa; phylum Chordata; class Aves; order Gruiformes; family Gruidae; genus Balearica; species Balearica regulorum. Next base: position 104,677,223 of record NC_046184.1, read on the forward strand.
AACTTCCTCTGCCTTCATCTACCATACAGGTATTCACAGTTTCTCAGAGGTCAGCTCTGAAAACGTGAGATTTTCCTAGAAATTTGAGACTATTCCTATGAATTTGGAAACACTAATTTCCTGTACTGCTGTAGTCCATGAGGTTCTTGGTGCTGCGGAACTTAGTAAATAAGTCATTAGGGCATTGGAGTGAGTGCCTAAATGTAACCACATTTGTTTTGCTATCTCTATCGTGGTCTGTGATGCTTGGCTCTCCCTAATTCCCAGTTCCAGGTACCAATAAGGAGCTGGTCCCTGGCCTTATTCTGCTTACCCCGTCGTGATGACGGTCGGCTATGCAACACGATGCACTCCGAGGGCTTCCTCAACCAGTCTGTTCTAGGAACAGATCCTTGCATTTTCTTGTCCCCTACGTGTTCTTGTTGGAGAAATCCTAATTCAGGCTTTAGCACTGATCAAATATTTCTCTGTTGCATTAACTGTTTCTGAAGATAAACTGTTGCTGTCTGTTATTTGAGAGATTCTTAACAGAAAATCTGTTTGTCTTCTCAGGAAAAACTTTTTTCAAGTTGCTTCAGTTGCATTAGGATCCTGATGCATTTATATGGAGACAGCAGCTGGATATACCCTAAAGTGAAAAGGAATTTTTTTATTATTTCTTGTATTCTAACTATTTCTTACGTTTCACTGTTCAATGTGGTTTTTTTCTTCCTGAGGCTGGAAATTGCCTTCAGCTGCATTTCTTGTCTCAATTCAGATGGTATTTTGTTCTTCACAACTGTAGTACTTTGAAAAGGGTTCTAACAAGAAACTTCTTTCTATGTTAATTCATTAAAGTTCAAGATTATGTTGCCCTGGAAATTCTTGGACTGAAAATGATTTAAAAGAAAAGCAAACATAGGGAATGTAGTTGAAGTACTCTGGGAAAACCTATGCACATTCTATAGGATGCTACTCTTTCTTCTAGGTGAACAATTATTTAATCTGTGCCAGATGGAATCATTCGTTATGAATGATTGGCAAAACAATTGGTAGGAAAACTAAGATGAAAAAGGTGGAAATAATAGCAAAATAAATGACAAAAATCAATTGAGTTATTCTTTGGTTCTGGTTGGTTTTCATTACTGTACTCCTGTTTCTTTAAAAAAATCTTAATGCTGGTATGTAAATACATGGCGGCTTCTCTACTGAATGATATTTTATATCTGATAACTTTGTCTTTTGCTTTGGTTGATAGATAATTTTACAGATTAAGACACATGCCATAATTTCTCCAGATGCTCTGAGCCAGCCACAGCCTAAATATTTAATACGCATAGCAATACATAGTTTTGTGAGAAATACAGGGAGGCTACTGGTTGGAGCACTTTAGATCTTTTTTTTTTTTTTTTTCCCCTCTGTGTGTGTGTGTGTCCCCTGAAATACATGCTGCAGTCTCTTTCAAATCCTCTCCAGGAATTATATTTAGGTGTATTGACTATGTTGCCATGTGTCATGTGAAAAGGTGATTTAGAGAGCGAGTTCTACTTTTTAGGTAGAAGCTTGTAATTTGAACTCATCTGCAGATAGTTGTGGTAATGGGGACTTGAACGTTTAGATACGTAGTTACTACTTGCTTTTCTTTCAGTGGCACACATTAGAACTTTAATTTTGGTCAAATTTTGTAATTAATATTTTTATTTTTCAGCCAGGTGGTACTAAAACTGCAAACTCATATACATCCAACTATAATTTTTTCTCATCTATTTTACTGCTCTGTAATCGCAAAGGAAATTAGTGAACTAGTTTCCAAGGGCAAAAGCACTGAATTTGCTGTAGTTCTTTGTCTCCTTACTGCTTGTCAGTGGGGTCAGCTGCTGAATTGGAATCCTTTGCTAGCTTTGCTCTGTTAAGAAATTCAGTGCTAGCTAGAATCTAGCATGGGCCAAAATCTTTAAGCGCTTAGGACTGAAACATCCTTAGGGGCAAATGTTTTGTAGGTATTCAGAAGAGAATTTGCAAATGCTTGGTTATTTCCATTTCATTTTTTTATATCTCTATGTCTTTCTATGTATGTTTGCACATTATATTCGCATGTTGGTGCTTCTATATTGAGTTTCTGGATATCTTTATTATATACCGACCAATTGTTGGTGGTTCTACTTTTGCATCTGAAGTCAATATGGGATTCTGTTTCTCCTGTAATGGGCCTTACTCTGTAGAGCTAGGTCTTAATCGAAATTCATTTTGATTTATCCCAGCATACATTTAAATGCCAAAAAGTGTAAACTGATTGTCCATAGTGAATGTGCAAACATACTTCTTTAATGACTGCAGATACCTTTTATCAGCTTACTTCCAATATGAATAGAGGAAGGGGACTTTTTAAGTTTGCATGGTTATTTTAAGGAATGATGTAGGGAGGAATGATGTTTGACTTTATGGTTTTGCTTTGCTATACACTAGAAAATGGTATCGTTCTCTCTTCTGTGTTGCCAGTGTCCTTAGTTCTCACTTCTGAGACTTTGTAGCGAAGGACTCATATCTAAGAGGATTAATTTTGGGGAACATCTTTCAGCGGTATCTACTGTTGGAGATTATTCAAATTCTAACAAGTTGCTACTGTGTGCATCGGAACTGAGATTCTTGGAAGCTTTTAACTTAGCAGAACAGGAGGATATTCAGTTGGGAGAACAACTTTAATATTCTCATATCAGGATGATCCTTTCAGTAAAATTAGTTTATTTCTTGGAAGAAGCAGAAATATGTTAAATGACATATTAAAAAAAAAAAAAAAAAAAAGCCTTGGGACAACAAGAGATATAACTATAATCAACTGAAGAGAAGAGAGTCCTGCCAAGGAAAGTGCTAGTAGCCTCTACTTGTAGCTGTTGTTGTCAGCTCTGCTTATAAGACATGGAATATTTGATCGAAAACTTAGTTTGCAAAGGTGAATATTTTATAAGTACTTGATGTTTTTTAAAACCTGAGCATACTTCTAGGATGAAATTTACAAGGGAAGAGGAATATTTCAGTCTCCTGCAATTCCTTTGGCACATGCATAGTTTAATGATAGAAGTTTACAAGCTATTTTGGAGTATCATTAACAACAACTTTTCCTGCTGCCATTCTGCAAGGCTACTCCAAATTTTTTTCTCTCTTTTTTTTTCTTTTTCTTTCATCTCCTCTAACTGCATTTACCGTGATACTGTTTCTTAGTTCATCATTTGTGCGCAGGTCTTTGTGGTACAAATTAATTTAATAGCTTACTGCAGCTGAAGCAGGTTGGAGAAAAATTTCGAAGAAAAGGAAATGCAAAGTTCTGCACCTGGAAAAGAATAACCTCATACACTGGTGTGGGCTGAGGACTGACTGGCTGAAAAGCAGCTGGTCAGGAAAGGACCTGGGGACTCTGGTGGACACCAAATTGACCATGGCCTGACGATGCACTCTTGCAGCAAAGACGACCAGCAGGTTCCTGGGCTGCATTAGGCATAACACCCCCAGCAGGTCAAGAGAGGCAATGCTTTCCTTGTGGGGAAAAACCACAAGACACATGGTAGGCACAGGTGTCTCGATCTTTACCAGAAATCCAACAGATACATCAGATGAATTCCAGCCACCCCAGCCAATAAGTCAGCCTCATCGGGGGCACAGCTGAAATGCCTCTACACGAATGCACGGAGCATGAGGAATAAACAAGAGGAGCTGGAGACGCATGTGTGCCTGCAAGACTATGTCCTTATTGGCATTAGAGACATGGTGGGATAGGTCCTATGACTGGAGTGTTGGGATGGAAGGGTACAGACTCTTTAGGAAGGACAGGCAGGGCAGACGAGGAGGGAGGCATCACCCTCTATGTCAATGACCAGCTGCAGTGCATGGAACTCCACCTGGGGACGGAGGAGGAGCCCACCAAGAGCCTATAGGTCAGAATTAAAGGGAGCACTGGGGCAGGGGACATCATAGCAGGGGTCTGCTACAGGCCACCTGAGCAGGGGGACCAAGCAGATGAAGCCCTCTATAGGCAGATAGCAGCAGCCTCACGCTCACAAGCCCTGGTCCTTATGGGGGACTTCAACCACCCTGACATCTGCTGGAGGGACAACGCAGCTGAGCGCAAGCAATCCAGGAAGTTGCTGGAATGTGTCGATGACAACTTTGTCCTCCAAGTGATAGAGGAGCCCACGAGGAGAGGTGCCCTGCTGGACCTTATTCTCACCAACAAGGAGGGCCCCTGTGGATGAGCAAGGAGCTCCTGGGTAAAGTCAAACAAAAAAAGGAAGCCTACAGAGGGTGGAAGCAAGGGCAGGTAGCCTGGGAAGAATACAGAGAAACTGTCCGAGTAGCCACGGAGCAGGTTAGGAAAGCCAAAGCCCTGAGAGAAATTAGTCTGGCCAGGGATGTCAAGGACAACAAGAAAAGCTTCTATAGGTATGCCAGTGATAAGAGGAGGACGAGGGAAAATGTGGGTCCCCTCCAGAATGAAACGGGTGACCTGGTTACCCAGGATATGGAGAAGGCTGAGGTACTCAATGACTTCTTTGCCTCAGTCTTCACTGGCAAATGTTCAAGCCACACTGCCCAGGTCACAGAAGGCAGGGACTGGGAGAATGCAGAACCGCCCACTGTAGGAGAAGATCAGGTTTGAGAATATCTAAGGAACCTGAAGGTGCAAGGTCCTGCACGTGGGTCACCGCAATTCCAAGCACAACTACAGGCTGGGCAAGGAATGGATTGAAAGCAGCCCCGAGGAGAAGGACTTGGGGGTGTTGATTGATGAGCTCAACATGAGCTGGCAGTGTGCGCTTGCAGCCCAGAAAGCCAACCGTGTCCTGGGCTGCATCAAAAGAGGTGTGACCAGCAGGTCGAGGGAGGTGATCCTGCCCCTCTACTCCACTCTTGTGAGACCCCACCTGGAGTACTGCGTCCAGCTCTGGGGGCCCCAGTACAGGAGAGACATGGAGCTGTTGGAGCGAGTCCAGAGGAGGGCCACGAAGCCGATCAGAGGGCTGGAGCACCTCTCCTGTGAGGACAGGCTGAGAGAGTTGGGATTGTTCAGCCTGGAGAAGAGAAGGCTCCAAGGAGATCTAATTGCGGCCTTCCAGTACCTGAAGGGGCCTACAGGAAAGATGGAGAGGGACTGTTTATCAGGGAGTGTAGTGACAGGACAAGGGGTAATGGGCTTAAGCTGAAGGAGGGTCGATTTAGATTAGATGTTAGAAAGAAATTCTTTACTGGTAGAGGGGTGAGGCACTGGAACAGATTGCCCAGAGAGGTTGTGGATGCCCCATCCCTGGAAGTGTTCAAGGCCAGGTTGGATGGGGCTTTGGGCAACCTGGTCTAGTGGAGGGTGTCCCTTCCCATGGCAGGGGGGTTGGAACTAGATGATCTTTAAGATCCCTTCCAACCCAAACCATTCTATGATTCTATGTCTTTGCTGCTCAGCTCACTGTAGCTAGATGGATCAGGTTGCTTATATTCAGCACCTGCATGGGTCTGTGTTTAACTAAACTCTGTTCTAAAACAGATGGTATGGCTGAGTTCTCATCATCCAAGCACAACAAACTCACTCCAGGATACTTTTGTCAAAGACTGAAGAGTGGAGTCCCACAATCTTTTATGAACAGCAGGCTTTTATTTCTTCTTTTCTATTTTGTTGATGTGGCAACCTGCTAGTCCTTACTTATAGAGAGTAGAGGTATTTGGTTTTGTGTATCAATTAGGATACATAACAGCTCTTCTTACAGCAGAAGGGTTTTTTCAGCTGAACTTTTTCTTAGCTGGGTGTGATAAACAGCTGTCAGCACTAAATGCATTGATCTTAAGCTATTCAAATGCTAAGTGCAGCTTTAGAAATAAGAAAGAAGATGGTCCTTACTGGTCCAAGATTCAAGAAATTGAAATGCAGGCTATTGAGCTGTATTGGTCAACTGATGTAAACCTATGAAAAGCAGAAAAGGCAACAGCTGTGGGACTGGGGCTGTCTGCATACATTCTGACATGCACTTCAGTACTCTGAAGTCAGAGAATTAAAATATATCTTTCCTTTGTACCTATGACCAGACAGCAAGGAATGCATAGCATGTATGAATAAATCGAAAGGCAGAAGTAGGAATAATTTCTGTTTAACTGTATTCATTTACAGAGAGACAGGATTTTTTTTTTTTTAAGAAAGAGTAGCTTATTGTAATGAATTATGTAGGGTTTTTTTAAATTTTGCATAAAAACTAGCACTGTTATTTTCTCCTTGTCGATGGTTCTGTTGAGGAAAAGAGAAGTGGGGGGGAATTCCTGTTTTTATGTGAGATCAAACTATGCTGCCAGTTGTACAGAATTACTATTACTTAATTCTCTGCTTTGTTGTAAGGTAGCTGTGGAGAATCTGGCTCATACTAAAGCATGCTTTTTTTCTTGTTGTATCATCTTTTCATAAGAAGTCACTCCCCAAATGCTGTATTTATACATCTAATGTACTTACAGAGATAATTGCAATGGCAAGAAATGAGTTAGGAGCATGAAGAATAAGCTGAGATTTCATCTGAGATGTAATGGTAAAATGGACAAGAAAGCAGTGGAGTATTTAAGAACAGAGGAAGTAAAATAGTTGTCCTTATTTCTACTGTATGTTTAAGAAGATAAGTAGAAAAAGGCTGTCTATTTTTGTATAAGGACTGCAAAACATGATAAAGGTTTGCTGTAGTAAAGGTAAGAAAAGATTTTGTATATTTTTACCCCTATCTCCAATATATCTTTGCCTTGGTAATGAAGAAAGAATTGTTGTAAATAGAGATGGAATATGAGGAGGGGTTTGAGTTACAAAATCATGGGTTCAAATTCAAGCAAATATTAATCCACATCTGGAATAATTTTTTCCATATCTTTTGATAAATCTGCAATTCTGATATACTGGATCTCTATTCAACAGGTTTTAAATTACATTGTTACTCTATATTTTAATGCCAGCTATATCTAAAGGTATGTTAACTTGCAGTCTATTGTTCAGCCACTGGCTGTGCCTTGCTACCCTGTATGCTCAGGAGCTTTTCAGGCTAAATGAAGGAGACTAAGTTGCACCACAAAGCATGGAATCTTGATTTGAATACGTTATGCAGGTTTTTTCTCAGGAAGTTTCTTCTGTTTAAAATGAGCCATATTCAATCCATTGCAAATGATCAGCCTTTACCTGTGTGTGTGTATGTATCTATATATATACATACAGAGAGACATATGTAAACAATGTTAATTATAAAGTTATACAAAATATAAACACAATTTAATGAATTCATCACATAACTTTCTTCTTGCAATCTATGTGGAATCCCATGGGCTTCCTTAGAATTCTCTTTGGATATACACATTCAGCTGTGCAGATCAAACTGTTTGACTGGGGTTATTTAATGAGACGACACAGGTCTTTAGATAAAGTCATCTTTAGATTACTTTAGATAAAAATAAGAAAACTCCAACTCTTTAGATTCAGTCTCTTTTAAGTGTATGATGACTTCAGATTTTCACTTTGCATTTGAAATCTCATTAATATCTTTTCAATTTTTTGGTCACATATGCTTCTTCTTTCTTGCCCTTTCTTGCGGTGACCACATCTGTGAGCTAACTGCATAAGCAGCACTCATTATTTGCTTATTCAAGTATAGCAAGACATTCAATTTCAGATTTTTGAATTAAAGAGATGGAAGATTCCTCCCAGTTCTCCAGGTGATGCTTAAAAGAGCTCAGAATTTTATAGTTCACTAGTTAAGATATCTTTCTGAGGTTAAGCTAACGGCTTTTTTTATACCTTATTAGCTATCTGACAGTGCACTAACAAAAATATATTAAACTTCAAAAAAAAAAAAAAGATAACTAATGCAATCACATAAAACATCACTTAATACTGAAAGCCCCAAGCAATATTGCAGAACAACAGTGTAAGTTTGAATGTAATGTATAATGAAAAAATAGAATATTTATGATCTACCGTTCCTGTAATCTTCTTTCACTCTAAGTATTTTTCCTTTTTTTTTTTCCCCCTTTTTTCTAACTGTTGTATTACAAATAGGTTAAAAGGCAGGATATATCTTTCCAGCCATGATTCCTTGTCCTCAGCAAGGAAATCAAATATACAGAGGGAAAAAATCCCAACCCCCAAGCAATGGCAATATTGGTTAAAAACCAATAGCTTTCCTGTCATCAGTGGAACACCAAGGAGCAACAGAATAAATGGTCCAACATTTTGTCTTGCAAGATCCACCTGTGATGATCTACATTAGTGTGACTCCGCCCTGTTTCCCTAGCATGAGTGCTGCAATTATGCCCGTTCTCTCGGTTAGAACTGGCTATTTATCTTGTAGTAGAATCAAAGGATTCAAGCTTCACAGCTGCATCATGTTCTGTATAACCATCACACAGAAGTATAGAAAGAAAATAATTTCTGTCAAAATAAGTAAGGAAGAATAATGTGGGAAAGAAATAATTCTGAAAAAATATTTTGTTCCATGGTGGTAGCATATAAACTGCCTTATGCCTGTGAGGTTTTTGTAGGTCTGATGAGGCACAAGAGCATAAAGTAACAGAGAACTGCTGCCTCATTAGCAGCTGCATCTTGATTCTGAGCAAAACAGAAGCAGGAATTCTGAATATAGATCTATGTATTAAAAAGTGGTACTGCTGTTATCCTTGATATTATTCACTGCTAACATCCTACCTGCAGCAGCAATAGTGCTGGTGATAGTAGGTATAAAACGGATAACCTGTAAAATGTCTTATAGTCAGGAAGGAATTTGTAGATATGAATGAGGGAGATGGTGCCAGAAATGTACGAGCCAGAACAGTTATTTTGGCAGAAAAATTTGAACAGATAGAAGCAAAGACATATGGTATTTAGGCCAGAGGGGTAGAAACTGCAGTAGCTGAGACACAGCAGAATGAAGACTTGGATGAAAACCTGTTTCTCCTCTCATTCCAGACAGCTCAAGTTCTTAAATATCTTGTGCCTGAGGAACCTCCGAGATCTAGATGATGTTGTGGGGGATTATATGGACGGGCAGTTAAAAAATGATTACAAGTTGTGTAACTGAGTGGGAGGAAAGTTAGGGTCATCCTGAACCTGAGACTAGACTGACAGAAAGATATTTAGGGAAGGAAAAGAGGGAGGCCTCTGTTTTAATTGTGCTGAGATCAGAGGACAGCTGGGTAATAACAAGAAAACATTGAAAAGAAGGCCAAGACAGGTATAGAAAAGAGAAGAAATTCACAGTCATCTGGACTTTCCTTTAGGAAATAGTACATTAATAATATATAAAGTGTGTGTCTACTCCATAGTTGTAAGATTTTCCCATATGTCCCTAGTTGCCATGGAGATGAGAGCCTAAGGACTGAAAAATCATTTGTTTAAATTTAAAATTCTACTCTGTAAAACTAAACGTGGTTCTTGCCTTCAGTATGGAGACTTTTTGGGTCAAAAGAAGAGCAGTCTTTGCTCTCAGAAAGAGCCTGGTAGTGTTGGGAAAAGTTTTTTCACTACTAGTTATAAACAGGTGATTTCAGTGAATATCATCTTCTTTCCTAGAGAAAAAATAATCTGAAATGGGAGTTAGTTTGGTGAGGTTTGCCGCCTTTTCTCAAGCTGAAATGCTCTGGCACATGGAGCAATGCGAACTAGGTAGGATAAAACACTCTTCGATCCAATGACTAAAGCAAAATTCTCCCTTATCCATGTGTAGCAAGGCAATAGGGATCTATTCCCTCTGTCTGCAAATTATATAATCCTGCTCATCATGTGGCTATGAGGAATGGAATAAAGGGCATTGCTGAGCAATTATAAAATGCAGGCATCACATTTGTATGACTAACACAAAGTGGAAAACCTGTTTCTGAAGCTAGGAATATGAATCCTCTGCTGTTTTCTACCATGTGCCCGGAAAGGTTATTGCTTTGAAAGCAAAGCGCAGTTCAGGAAATTTCAAAGGGGGGGGGGGGGGGCGGGAAATGCTGTTGCATTTGCTATTACTCTTCAGTTTCCTTCATCTTCTCGATATATTACTGAAAATTGAAGACAAGTTTATGATATGTACATCAAAAGAAAAATTTCCCTATGATGAATAATAGCAGGACAAGGTCAATAGTAGAACTGATTTAAGCATTGCTAAGATCTGTTGTATTATTCCACTGTAAAGTTTGAAAGGCAAGAACACACTAAAGCTAATAAATACTGAGCCAGATTCTTCTACTTATGTCTCTCTGTTCATAAAAAAAAAAAAAATCTAACGTTTTCTGGAAATGCCAAATTTAAGATTCCTGACGTGATGTCACTTGGCTATGATTTCATGTTTGCTTGAGAGATGCTTAAGATGTGCTTATTTATAAATAACCAAACCATTCTGTCAGTTCTGTGTCGTGGTTTAAGCCCAGTCGGCAATGAAGCACCACCCAGCACACTCGCTCCTCCCCTCAGTGAGCGAATCAGAAGGGTAAAAGTGAGAAAACTCGTGGGTTGAGGAAAAAAAAACAGTTTAATAATTGAAATAAAATATAAGAATAATAATAATAAAAATAAATTGTAATAAAAAGGAAAAGAACAGAGAGCAATAAAACCCAAGGAGACAAGTGATGCAAATGAAAACAACTGTTCACCATTAACCAACCAGCCAGGCCCTAAGCAGTGCGCCCCCAACCCTCTCCCCTAGTTTTATTGCTGAGCATGACGTCACATGGTATGGGGTATCCCTTTGGTCAGCTGGGGTCACCTGTCCCGGCTGTCCCCCCTTCGAACCCCTCGTGCACCCCCAGCCCGCTGGCTGGTGGGGTGGTGTGAGGAGCAGAAGAGGCCTTGGTTCTGTGTGAGCACTGCTCAGCAGGAACCAAAACATCCCTGTGTTAGCAACATCGTGTTTAGCACAATTCTAAAACATAGCCCCTTACTAGCTACTGAAGAAAACTGTCCCAGCCAAACCCAGAATCGTTTTGAAACAGAATAAAATGTAGATTATTAGAACTGAGAAAAATTACTATAATAGCTGCTGCTGATTGCTAACTTGTATTACATTAACACTTGTATAAGAAAAAATTGATTTATATTTTCATTGTTTTCAAAACAAATTACCCTTGAGTTGAATAAAAGGAGTTTATATTAAATGATTGGCTGAAAAATATTGATAGCAATAGTAACAAACACTAGCAAACCATACTCCTTTTGGGATAGTATCACTGTGATGAAGAGATATAAAAACACATTAGTAAGGAAAGGAAGGTGTAAGGAACAAAGTAAAAGATACATAAAATAAAAGCACATTTACAAATTTGAAAACTATAGTTACCTCCTCCAGTGAAGTAATGAGTGAGAGGTGGTATGAACAAATTTTTCTTGATGAAAGATTATTGCCAGAAAAAGAGTCTTCATGTAGCACAAGTTCCCTAGAGTGTACTTTTTTTTTTTTTTTTTTTTTAATTCTACAGCCTACTATATCACTGTGTTTGTAATAATTGCACTAACAGATTTTTGTTTCTTGGAGTGACCAAAGATGTCGTGGCAGGAATCAGGCAGGCGAATGTGTTCGGGTGGGACCACCTGTGACCCTTTCCGTGTTCCAAGGCACTGCCCTCCACTGGCTGGGAGTGACCGGGCCATGGGGCAGACGTTGCTTTGGTGGGTCTGGAGGTCTGGAGGGAACTCCCTATGGACTGTTAATTTTCTAGCAATCAAATCTGCCAGTTTAGGACTTCTTTTCCCTATTGTTTCAGGAATTCAGAAATTATTGTGCCACTGTGGAACTGTTTTAATAAAGATTTTATCAATATTTAATGCATATTAGTCCTTAAATAGAAAATATTTATAAGGACTAAATGGTGTTAAATTAAGAAGCATAATCTCCAGTAACTTCCCTTTTTTTATTAATATTTAGCGAATTTTTTCTCTAATCCTTTTAACAGATCATTCTGCTTGGGGCTGCTGTTTCAATAGTGTTCCATTCTTGGCCTTGTCATTTAAGTTTCTCATTTAATTTATATATAAAAAATTCAATAGGCTTAATGTGCTAGTTTCTCATTGTTTTAATTAAAAAGGAAAATATGTCCCTTTGTATACCACTTCAATTCCTGAATATATGAGCCATTTAAGGCAGCTTTAAAGAAATCTTTTTGTAAAACTGTTTTGGTTTTTTTTCCTCTGTTGTTCCTTAAGATAAAGTCAACAAGAGCGGTAAGATGATAAACTTTATTGAACTGAATGTTGAATCTCTTAGAAACATAATGATCAATAATAAACAATCTTTGCTTTACTAAGGCATCTCTAGGCTTTGATTTCCTCTAAATTAACCCAGCCCCTGATTTCAGTGGATTTTTTTTTATCAGATCTCTAAATCTGCTTACATATTTTATAGTGCAGATTGGTCTGGTGGCAGGTTACAGAGTTTAAAAGGTCTTTGCATTCCATAGTTGTTGCTGATGCTGCTGAGTTACATGAAATCCTCAGTTTCTGGCAATGGGAGCGCTGTATCTTTGCAGTGCCTGCTGCCTCCAAGTGGGAAGCCTGGGTTTAAGTCCAGTAAAACCAAAGGAAGGAGTGGTGTTAACTTTCTGGAGACTCGGGTCAGAACCTGTGAGACTAGCAAATCTGTTTGCTCACAGAGTGCTCAGAAAGGCCTGTCATGGAGGCTGGTTGCAGTTTTTAATTTAGTTCCATTCAGAGCTTTAGCAAATCAAGTCTGAAAGGCAGAAACTACCTCCAATTCAAAGTAGTACTAAAATGATCAACTTCAGTCAGATAATCTAGCACTAGATCAAAACCCCTCAGGGAAATATTTACATTTTGCCAGTTTACTCAGAGGAATGGCTCTAGGGATCTGGAGATATCCTCTGCATACGTATTTTTAATTTTTTATTTTTTTTTTAACTGAAGGAAACACTGATGCCAGAGCTGAAGCCAGTGATTTAATCATAGAATTGCTAGAGGCTGCAGTACCCTATCTGCTCAGAAATCAATATCTATGCTCTCAGTTATATTAGAGAAATGTTTACTTCTTCACCTACCCAAGATATTAATTTGTATATGCTGTATTGTCTGATTTTTTTATTTTTTTTAAGTTAATGATTTGTGGGGAGAGTAGACTAATTTATTTTGAAATCCTTTCATGCTGCACAATTTTCCTGTTATTGACTGATTATTTTCTGTGTATATATTGCACTATCCACATGTATCAAGATGCTCCACAAAGAATCTGAAATGCTCTGTATGTAGGAAGCGATGCGCTTCGCTAAAACACAGCCATCAGCGGGGCAGCGTGTAGTAGCAACCTTTGCATTGCTGGTGCTACCAATTTCAGCTCAAGAGGTGAATAGGAGAATTCAGCTGGCGCATCAGAGGAATTTAAGTAGGTGAAATGCAATTACCCACGTTGGAATATGATCAGGATACTGGTGTTAAAACCCCGGTCTGGTGGAAAGCGCTGTGGGATTTTTAATGACCGAGTCAGATAATGTTTTATTTTTCATCCCAAAGACAAAACCTCTATTAGCAGAGTGCCTCCTGCCACTTGCTGTGATGCTAGTTTAATACGGACCCGTAGGGAAGAGAGTCACCTCCTGCGGCAAGTCACTGCCGCCACGTCTGCTGGCTGCTCAGAGGAGGGTGAAGCGGAGGCGAGAGGGAGGCGCAGAGATTTGCTGACTGTCATGGGGAAGTCTGTGGCAGGACACGGGGCTGGGTGGGACGGCGGGCGCTGCTGTGGTGTCACTTCCTTCATGACTGAATGTATTTCCTGGTGGGAGTGTGCTACAGCATCCAGCTGTCCCCAAAGGTCTCCCGTCCACAGACTGACCTGCCTCTGCTTCGTTTGCCTAATAAGAACTGACGAGATCGTGGCTCAAGGTGGTCGGCTACAAAAAGCACATTAAACGTGTCAGTGCAGGTGACTGTCCCACTATATAAATTGACAGTGTAGGATTAGATGGTATTGCGTGTGAAATCTATTAACATTTGAAGCAGTTTGCTTGAATTAGAAGTCTTGATAGAATTACAATTACTTTTCTTCTCCTCTGTGAGCTCTGCTGATACCTTTGTGTACTTTGTAATGAGAAGACTTATAAACCGAGGAAGATGTTTTCTAAAATCTTATGTGGAGCCATATTCCTCTTTTGCATTTGTAAGCCTTTGTGTGTAAGGGAGAAGAAGCAAATGGAGGGGGGAAAGATAAGCAGAAACCCACTGGCTTTTGCCAGCATGTACTGAAGCATTGAGATGAGTAAGTGGGGAGATGTAAAGGACCTTGGGAACTGACATGCATTGGCAATGTTCAGAATCGCATGGGACATGGGTAAGAGTATTTTGTTTCCTATACACTCAGTGCCGGGTAATGCAGGTAGAATAACAAGAGAGGGCATCATTTCAATCAGGGAGCTGGAGGCATGTAACCTTTTCTGACTGGGATTCTGCGTCCTTCTGGGTGCAAGCTGGCAGTCAGGAATGAACTACGTGTGCTAGCACAACAGGTTTAGGATATGCAACTTTTTCTTCGTAACTGCATCTGAAAAGTTAGAACCTGCAATCTGCCTCACTTCCCTGGTGAATGGTTCCTAGACAGCCTTAAAATAGCAAAGAATTACTACTAGTAGTTTTAACGTGATGTGAGTGGAGTGGAACCAGCATTAGCACAGCATAAGAGGAAGTGAAGGCAGAAAACTGGGAGGTGGACAAGTGAAGCCACCTGGATGATGAGCTTGGAATAAAAACCTGGGAGGCAGCTGTGAAGGGACCACAGGTTGGCAGGGCCTGCTGAGCAGCCACAGAAAGACAGAATAGAAGGGAGAAAATAGTGACTAACATCACTTGGGGAAAAAGCAAGTGGACTATGAAAGAAGTAACTCTTGGGCCTTTCAGCCCCACTGCAGGGGAGAAGGGTGATGTAATGAAGATAGTGTGGATTAAGTGGAAGCAGGTGGAAATCAGAAGAAACTGAGAACCCTTCTCAGGAGTTTGACCCAGACAGTTCAGTGAAATGGATATTATGGAAAAATCTTGCCTGCTGTATCAGATTTGCAGATGTGTCACTGCATGCTTTTCCCTAGACCAGAGGTTGCTTTAAATTAATGAGGTCAGAAAAGGGCTGACCATCCCATGTGAGCTGCAAGAAAGAGAAGCAGCACTAAGTGATTATGCTTTATTTATAAAAATAGCCTTTTTTTCTCATACTGTATTTGAGGTCTTCTATAGGAACTTTGGAAAAATCTTATATTTCATTTTCATCAGTGCTACTATTTATTTTTTTAACTTCAGAATGTTTTAGCTCAAACTGTAATGCTGTTCTTTTCAGAACCTGATCTGCATGTGCCTCAAATAGTTCATCTTCAGGCTTAGTTTAAGTCTTTATCCTTACACCAGTACAGTATCTACGTACTCAAATGAGTCCTTCTTTTGAGAAGTCTGTGTATGTCTTCTGCTGGTGGAGCATTCCAAAATATTCCAAATTATTTTTGTCTTTTATGTCTTGATCTTCATCTATGAACATTAAAATATCACCTAACATTATGTAGTCACCATAATGTATTTTAGTCCTTCCCCTAATAAAACCATCTTTGAGTCATGCCAGCAAAAAAACCCATCCTTTATCTAAATATAAAAAAACATCAGTGGACCCATTCCCATTAGGATTCTTTGTAGACTCTGGTCATTTTGTGGACCTTATTTCTGGCAGACAGCATAACATTTCATCTGATCTTCACCCTCTCCTCCAGCAATTACTAGGTTGCCTGTATTTCCTATTCCTTTAGCTCCTTCAGGTAACACTTACTGTATAACATCTTCTATCAGGTACTTATTTGAGGGTGTCCAATATATATGTCACATCTGAATCCAGTTATTTTGGTTCATAATTCTTTTATCTAAGTAACAGTTCATCTCCTGATGAACAGTTTTAAAGCCCTTACAGTTCATTGCTTAAGGGCTATATTTCCTTTAGTTGGTGAAGAAGAAAAAACATCTATAAGATCAAAATATAGGCTTAACATTTACTGAATATAGTAGAGGTATGATAAAGGAGAATTTTTAAATTTTGGAAGCTCAAATGTATCCTGACTGTGACGGAGGGAAATCTAATTACCATTCTCAATAAACCTATACAAAGTGCTCAGGGAACTAATATTTACTAATCACTAACAATTCAGTTTTCCAAATATGATAGGTTTTGATTTTTCTCATCCATCAATAACTTTGATATTATTAAAAATATAGATGGTAATGCAGTCCTGAAAAGACTTCAATTAATTAAAAGCAATAATTCTATTACATTATGTGTAGTTATTAAATTTATGTTGATTTTTTAATATACTTTTAAATCTATATAAGGAATAAAAGGATTTTATGTTAATTTGTGTAATCTACTGTTAGACGGATAAAATAAACCCTGTAGTCCACAAAGGCCATATTGTCAAATATCCTGTAGTGTGGTTTATGGTACCTTCTACCAAAAAATATAATTAAAAACAGTTCATGAAACAGAAGCAGTTCAGAGAGAGATACTTTCTAAAATCTGTAATGCTAAATTGACTGTTAACTCCAATAATGCAGAACTTTTGAGGAAGAATGGGAAGGAATTATGTTTAAGCTGATAATGAAGTCCAGAGTAGAAAGGAAATGTCAGACACACATCACATTTCTAAGTAAGAAACTCCTGTGAACAAGTCAATATTTGCACGTGTATTGCATTTGTGTGGCAAGGTTTAGGTAGCAGGGGGTCTACAGGGGTGACTTCTGTGACAAGCTGTGAGAAGCTTCCCTCGTGTCCGACAGAGCCAATGCCAGCCGGCTCCAAGATGGACCCACCACTGGCCAAGGCCAAGCCCATCAGCAATAGTGATAGTGCCTCTGGGATAATGTAGTTAAGAAGGGGGGAAAAAAACCACCAAAAGTAATTGTAGCCAGAAAGAGGAGTGTGAATATGTGAGGAACAATCTGCAGACACCCAAGCTGGTGAAGAAGGAGGGGGAGGAGGTGCTCCAGGTGCTGGAGCAGAGATTCCCCTGCCGCCCATGGAGAAGACCATGATGAGGCAGGCTGTCCCCCTGCAGCCCGTGAAGGTTGATGGTGGAGCAGATATCCACTTGCAGCCTGTGGAGGACCCCATACTGGAGCACATGGATACACCTGAAGGAGGCTGTGACCTCGTGGGAAGCCCAGACTGGAGCAAGCTCCTGGCAGGACCTGTGGCCTCATAGAGAGAGGAGCCCATGCTGGAGCAGGTTTGCTGGCAGGACTTGTGACGCCATGGGGGACCCACGCTGGAGCAGTCTGGTCCTGAAGGTCTGCACCCCGTGGAAGGGACCCATGCTGGCACAGTTGGTGAAGAACTGCAGCCTGTGGGAGAGACTCATGATGGAGAAGGTGGTGGAGGACTGTCTTCTGTGGGAGGGACCCCACGCTGGAGTAGGGGAAGAGTGTGAGGAGTCCTCCCCAATGAGGAGGAAGAAGCGGCAGAGATGACGTGTGATGAACTGACCACAACTCCCATTCCCTGTCCCCTTGTGCTGCTTGCGGGGAGGAGGTAGAGAAATTGGGGGTGAAGTTGAGTCCAGCAAGAAGGGAGGGGTGGGGGAAGGTGAAGGTGTTTTGAAGGTTTAGTTTTATTTTTTCATTACCTTACTCTGATTTGTTTGGTAATAAATCAGATTAATTTTTCTGAGTTGCGTCTGTTTTGCCAGTGATGGTAACTGGTGAGTGATCTCTCCCTGTCCTTATCTCAAGCCAGGAGCCTTTTGTTATATTTTCTCTCCCCTGTGCAGCTGAGGAGGGTAGTGATAGAGCAGCTTTGGTGGGCACCTGGCCTCCAGCCAGGGTCATCCCACCACAGTCCTATGTAATCAAAATGAAGCTAATAACCACCTTCTATGCACAGGTCTGGGGAGATAAATGTCTCAAAATTTGAATCAAAGGAAATATTTGTCCTTCATTTTAATCATGAATGAGACTGGAAACTAGCTGTACTTGTTTAAACAAGTGTTCCTTATAATATCTCTTTGGTATAAAACTGATTTGGGTTGGATTTTTGGTGTGGGGTTTTGTTTTGGTTTGGTTTTTTTTAATTAGTTCAGTTGTTTCAATATTGTAAGTAAAAATGCCTTAATAATACTGGGTAAACCAAAATAAGTAGCATACTGAGACACCTCTATTTCCACTAAAGGTTATAAATAAATGGAATGTTTCCAAGTATGGATGAATGGAACAAATTATTTATCAACTAGATCAATATCACTTGCTATATCTAAAAACAGAAACATGTGAAGAGACAGCAGTATTTTCAGGCAATATTCCTTTTTTCTTTCTTTTTTTTTTTTTCCTTTTTCCTAAGCTTGCCCATAGTACACTTTGCAGTCCTGTAATACTGCTGTATTCCGAAAAGATCCATCCACTCGAGAGGTGTGGGAAGAGAGGTTGCCAGTGAAGACTGAGGCAAAAAAGTTGTTGAGTACCTCAGCCATCTCCTCATCCATTGTTACTGGTTTCCCAGTCGTGTTCATCAGGGGGTATGCTTTCTTTGACCTTCATATACCAATGTCCTGGCGAAGTCACCTCTAATAATTGGATAATTCTGATAAAAAAATAGAAGAACCAGGCTGAGGAAAATGAGTGCTCAGGTGATGTTCCAGGGTGTGGGGAGCATTGTGTGTGTGTGATCAGTGCTCTATTACCCTTTTTTCTCTCTCTTTTGAATGATTTTATAACAGAATGGCTGAGTTAGTCCACAGCATTTTATAACTACTCTTGCTTTCCTCCAATGACTAAGTCGTTTTTTCTCATCTTTTGGTAGCCTTCTGACCTTCACATTCCTTGATCAGTCAATATCATTCTACTGGCCAGTCTTTATTTATGATGGATAGTCAGAAGGGAAAAAGGACTCTATTTGAATTAATGAGGTTGCCAAAGACCAAGCAACACAGAGGTAGCAAAAAAGGAATTTATTCTGTTCCACCTATTTTACTTGCAGTGTGAAAGCAGGTGTCTGTGATTTTAGGATATTCAGATCTTCTCAGTGCAGCTCTTTGGTGAAATGTCAGGCTATACTTGAGGAATATGTGGCTCAAATTTTAACTTTCATTATGATCTGTGATGGTGGCCACAGGGAAACTTCATTTGTTAGTTCATTCCTGGACTACATGAAGACATCTTGACTTTCTTGCCCTGGGAATAGAATACTTTTCACTACATATCACAGTGAGTTATTCTATCTGCCCAACCAATAACACAAGCTAAGGAGGCAGCCTTGTGTTATAAACATTTAAGCTAATGTCTTCCATAAGAGATTTGAGCTGAAGAAATGAAAAATATTTTTTCTCCCCCCCTTCCTAAGTCTTGAAGAAGGTGACAGAAATTCAGTCATCTCTTGGATTGTTCAGGAACTACCTTGTGTCTAAAGATTGGGAAGGACTGAGAAAATCATGACCAGAAACAACAGAGAAAGCACCATAACACATAAAAAGTGCTTTCTTATTCCTGGACACTGTTACTGTACACATATAGTTATATACATATAGCATGTACAATGTAAGTACATACGCATAAAATACACATTATATAAAAATAATTTACATGCATATAGATAAGCTGTATGATATGTTATATACATATAGTTATGTATATAATAAAAAATAAAGGCTATACGCTATAGAGATAATATTTTATTTCTTGTGGTACTTACGACTATTTATGACAAAGTGACACAATATCTAAATACAGACAAGGGGTCAAATTCCTTTCCTGACAAGTGTGTGTTCTAGACCGAGCCACATCTTCAAACTAATTTACGACTAGAGCTAGGGAAATTCTCTTATTCGTTCATGTTGCTGGCAAAACTCCCACTTCAGTGGGATCAGGGTTTGATCCTGTTGACCAGAGTAGCAAACATGAAAGAAATGAAACAGCTAAACAGTAAGCGATGTGTAGACCGTTGTGGACTTCAACGTGTATGACACTTTGGCTTAAAAAAGGCATAAGCTTCTCCATTGCAATGAGTCTTTGCAGGTCTGTTTCTAGATTTTGAAGTCATAGTTAGTTGAAGAATTACTACCTTGTTTTCATCATTTTTTCCCTGCAATTCGAGATCTGGGCTGTTGATAGGTGTCCAACCAGAGCAGGACATCAAAGCAAGGAAGAAAACTGTCCTTCCTCTGCTCTAAATGCCCCTCGTAACTTTATACAGTACAGACAGCTCCAAGGAGAGATGCTGGCTGGTCTGAATGCTGTAAGGGTGACGACACCTGAAGTGGAGACAGAAGACCAAGATTTTGGGAAGCTGACTACAGAGAAAGGCAAAACTTGTGAGCGTGAGGGAGACTACAGAGCTATAGGAAGGAAGACCGATGCTACCGGCAGGCAAAGGAAATGATGGGTACACCAACAGCAGTTGAGGAGACAGACGAATAGGAACTTGATTTTGACTTGTACTTCAGGTGGTAAATGGATATGGCATGATGGGACACCTGGGTTTAGGTGAACAAAATAACTGCTCAGGAGCCGCTTGACAATTTGCTTTTCCCTTTTCCATCTTTTCCTTGCTGCACAAATGATTATGTTCTTGTCTGCTTCCCACCATTCATCCTCCCTCTTTCAGAGATTAAAATGTGGAATTTTTTGTTCTGGGCATAAGCTAGTTTTTGAAGGAAAGGTTATATAGAGAGTATTATGTATTCCAGTGTCATTTATGGGGGTAATTTGGAACATGTATTGTGAAAAGGTTTGTATTTGCAGGACTCGCACTCTGAAGATATTGAATGGTACCAGGGAGAATGCACTTCTCTTTCTCCCTCTCTCACGGAGTCCTTGTGTGATGCTAATCAGAGCAGATTTAGAGTGCATAGTAAATAAAGACTGAACAAAGGGACCTATCCTGAGGAGAAGTAAAGAAAGTATTGACTAGTTGTTATGAAGCATAAAGTGTCTATTGTGTACTTTGAATGGCATGAGTATTGCAGGGAAAAGGAAAATCATAGAATTAAAGCCAACCTGTAAGCATAAGCATAGCATGCTGAGTTAAAGTTTCTAGAACAACTGCAAATGGTGTTTTCCTAGATGTTTCCTAGGTTTTTTTAAAAGCTTGATTTTGAAACATTAATATTCTCTAAATAGGGGGTTTTGGGTTTCATTCTGTATAATTGTGTCTATGCTGATTCGTAAGTACACCTTTCTGATGATAATAGCTCACCTTCCAGATCTTTGAAGAAAACTGTCTTGGCAAAGAGACCTAAGGTTAATGCCTGGTATGAAGCTGTTATTCCCAGCTTCACAGTACACAAAAAATTACTGACCTGCCTGAACAAGAAATTAATATTTTACCGCTGGTTGATTTGCTGGCAGGATAGATCTCTTTAGCTTGAGAATTTTCTGTTTAAGTGATCTTAGAGCAATTTGTTTTGTTTCTAGCTAACATAAGGAAATGTGTAGGGTAAAATATTTGTGCAGAGAAACTAAACATTTGAAATGTCATGGCGGATCAAAGTTGACTATATTTCCTAAATTAAAGGAGGCCAGAGGTTATCTGGCAGAGTCACAAACAGTAAAAGAGAGATACTGAAAAACAGTCTTGTTATGTATGTTGAAATACTATGTCAATGAAAATTACACAATGAACTTGTTTACTACAGCAATCCAGATTCATTCCCAGCTGGTGTGTAAATATGATAAAAATGTTTATTTGTTTAAATATATTAACACAGAATGTGATTATTTTTTTCCCAGAAATTATAAGATTAAGAACTGTCATGGTTTAACCCAGCAGGCAGCTAAAAGCCACACAGCAACTTGCCTACTCCCCCGCCCCACCCAGTGGGATGGGGGAGAAAATCGAAAAGAAAAAGGTAAAACTCATGGGCTGAGAAAGACAGTTTAATAGTACAGAAAAAGGAAGAAAATGGTAAAACAATGTACAAAACAAGTGATACACAGCACAATTGCTCACCACCAGAGCCAGTGCTCAGCTAGTTCCTGAGTCACGCCACCTCCTGGCCACTCCCCAGTTATATGCTGAACATAACATCATAGGGTATGGAATATCCCTTTGGCCAGTTTGGGTCACCTGTCCTGGCTGTGTCCCCTCCCAGATTCTTGGGCACCCTCCACCTTCTCATTGGCAGGGCAGTATGAGAAGCTGAAAAGTCCTTGACTGCTTGGCACCAACTAAAATATCAGTGTGTTATCAACGTTATTCTCATCCTAAATCCAAAACACAGCACTATACCAGCTGCTAGGAAGAAAATTAACTCTGTCCCAGCTGAAACCAGAACAAGAAAGAAAAGACCTGGAATAGGCATTGTAATGACAAAGGATATGGAAAGACTTGGTGCCTTCTTTGGCTCCGTCTTTATTGTGGCAAGGTTGGCTTTTAGGCCCCTGATGTATCCTGTGTCCAGTGGGAGAGTCTCTGAGAATGAAGACTACTAATGGTAGAGGAAGACGAGGCAAGGCAAACTGGAGAAGCATAAGCCTATGGGACTGGATATGTTCAAGGATGCTGAGGGAACAGTCTGAAGGCTTTGCAAGAGGTTGTGGCCATTCAAGGATGTCCCTGATGACTAGAAAAAGGCAAATCAATCTACATTCGTGAAAGGCGAGGAGAAGGATTCAGAGAACTATAGGCCAGTCAGTCCACCCTTGGCCCTGAAGAAGGCTATGGACTAAATTCTACTGACTTGCCATTTCCAGGTACCCAAAACCCATGGTGACTGGTAACAGCTAGTTTGCATTCACTAACAGAAAATTGTGTCTGACCAACCTGATTGCCTTCGAGGATGAGATGACTGGCTTGGGGGATGAAGGAGAGAGCAGAGGATATTGTTTACTCTGACTGTAACAGAACCTTGGATATGGTCTCCTATAGTAGTATTTCTGCAGCCAAAGTGGTAAAAATAGGCTGGACAGCTGGAAAACTTGCTGGGCTGCCAAAAGGTTATAATCAGTGGTGTGAAGTCCAACTGGCAGGTGATTACTAGTGGCATTCCTCAGCAGCTGATACAGGGGCAAATACTGATTAATGCCTCTATTAATGGGCTGAGTGGTGAGAATTATGATAAATCCTCATCAAGTTTGCAGATAGCACCGCATCATGGGGGACCAATCAATACCTTGGAGAGCAGGACTGTCATTCAGAGAGATTTCAGTAAGCTAGAGAAATGGGCTGACAGAAATGTCATGGAGCTCAGTAGTGGCAGACTAAAGAACATAAGGCTAGGGGGAGACCTAAATGTCACTTTCAACTTCTTAAAAGGGATTTATAGAGAAGATGGAGCTAGACTTTTGTCAGAGGTTCACAGCAAAAGGGCAAGAGGTAATGAACAGAGGCTGCAGCAAGGGAAATTGTAATTAGATCTAAGAAGAAAAAAATCTTCACCATGAGGACAGTCAAACACTGGAACAGGTTGCCCAGAGAGTTTTGGATTCTTCATTTCCAGAGACAGTTAAATTTGAACTTACCACTGCATTGAGATGGGATTTGGATACAAAAGCTTTTCCAACCTGACATATTCAATGATATTGTGAAGAAGGAACTGATGATCACAGAATTCTAGGACCCAAGTTTATGATGTTAGAAAAGGCAGAAAAGGCTTGTTAGATGGTCAAGTCTATAATTTCTCAAGAAGAAAAAGAGATTATTGCTTGATACTTACATAAAGGAGGTGTTGGAGTGACTTTCCTGTTTGCGTGAACGTAGGCCAGGAGCTGTGACAGTTACTGTACTCCACAAAGCATTGTAGACAGTCTTTTTATCTTTGAAAGACAAATTGTAGCAAAGCCACACACATAGCTTAGCTTTATTTGCAGCATAACTGAGAATGGTTATGCTCTATTGTCCTACTGATAAAATAGAATCTGGACCTTTGGAAGGACTTGGGTAGGAAGCATTAGTAACTCATTTACTGGCTCAAAAATACACAAGTTTGTATTCTAGAAACTTCTCAAATCTTCTCTGTTGGAATATTATCAAATATTTTCAAGTACTTTCTTTTAAGGGTTGCAGTTATCTCTAAAGATACATAGGAGCAATTCTTGTTCTATGTAGTAGTTAGCCAAATGTAAGAAATTGGCTACATCTGATCTAAGTCAGTATGACTACTTATTGGTTAAGTCTATTTTAGTTTTGACTGTTGCATGCATGGTAATCTTCTGAATAGCTTAACACGGATCTCCTGTATGCTATTCATATGATTAATGCAGAAGATTTTGTTGTCGTAGACAGGCATTGGAAATTCAGAGTTTTAAAACCTGTTTGGGGTGTTAGTAATACCATGGTCATCCTAACGAAAGAGGAAAGACTTCAATAATTTCAAAGAGTTTAGGATGTATTTGTGAGTATGCTGATAATTTTGTTTCGTACGGTGACATACTCCCTGAGGATTACTGTGATTTTTGGCATGCTTCCCAATATCTTACTGTATGTGACAGAGCGCTCATGGTTATCACAGTGACCAAAAGGCATTTGTTCCTCCTTTCACCCTTGTGATAGCAGTTCTCAAAACAACACATGTAGCTGAAATGTATATGTAGGTACTTGGGAGAACGTTCTGGCAGATGAGCGCATCTTCAGGAGCCCGGATATCCTAGTATAGATTCACCTTGTTCCATACTAAGGACTGATTTGTGTTTTGGTATCTTGTTTACTTTGCTATCATCCTTACTTCCGGTATTCCGTAATTCTGTAATCCTACGGACATGCAAATGTCAGTTTGACAGACCAAATGTTACGTCCTGCTCTTAATCTGATTAATCAGCTCCTTGATTCCCTGAAGGATGAAACTCTCCTGCCCATTAATGGTCATGTGCACTTGGCACTATCAACTGTATTTATGTAAGTCTGTATGTTAATAAACACACACAACACTATTGTCCGCTTGCGGTCAACACGTATAGCTTTTTACAGGCTCCGAAACAAAAACAGACAGGAAGCTAATAAATGATTTTGCAGTAATTAGTATTTATGGTGACCTACCCTTCAGCATCACTCTGAAGTATGTCATAAGACATGAATGTTAAGGTGCACTTGCAAAATAAGTTAATATAAAAGACATTCTATTAATAAAAATGTCTTCTTTCTTGTGTCAATGCTATGGAATTATAGGTTAATTATGGCATAAAATCATTGGCTATCCATATGCTAATTTGCACTATAAAATGAAGTTAGACTTAAATATACTCTTCTTAATTTATTTCCTTCAAGAAATAGAAAACTAGTTCTTTGACTAGTTTTCCAGAAAATTCAGCACATGATGCGATCATCTGTGTCCATTT
Organism: Balearica regulorum gibbericeps; assembly: GCF_011004875.1. Classification (NCBI taxonomy): domain Eukaryota; kingdom Metazoa; phylum Chordata; class Aves; order Gruiformes; family Gruidae; genus Balearica; species Balearica regulorum. The sequence goes on from NC_046184.1 coordinate 104,702,463, forward strand.
TCTTGCTTGCAGTACGGTCATAAGCCTAAGGAATTTGCAAATGAGGGTTTTGTTTGTTGGGTTTTTTTAAAAATATTTCTGCCATGTCCAGCCTTGATTATACTCACTTTGCATAGATTGAAACCGTTGCTCTAAACATTTTTTTTTTGAAGGTATGTTTTAACTGTGATAATCACAAAAATTACTAAAGAAGGAGGATTTATGTTCAAAGTTTCTTTTAAAAAGTCCATCATGACTGCAGAAAACTTAATTGCTTGTTCAGTCTGTACACGTTAGATGGTCATTGAAAAGAGAATGTTAATTTTCTAACATTTTGTTAGGAACATCGAGATCTATTCTTTCCAAGATGGATGCAGGACACTACATGGTTCACGAAACTGGTAATGCAACACCGAGCCTATTATTACACAATTCACTGCCTCAGATTCAGACATGGTGATGACTGAAAGTCATTACCATCTGACAACTGGTCCATAGATTTACGTCAAAGGGAATGATGATTCCAGTCTGGTTTGTTAAGGGCATCTGTCTGCTTAATAAAATCATCTCTATTATTGGTTTAGATTTCAAAGACTAAACTCGAGTAGAAAACAACCATTCAAGAAAAGACTTGAGAGTGCAGTGGGCTTGTGCAAATAAATACTCACTGCCCTCGTGCCTCCTGGGAGCTTTCTGGAATCCTTAATTGATTCGCAGATCTCAGCTGCTCTTGAACGCTGAACAAACTAAAGGCAGTTTGCTTAGCTGTTTTCCTTGAGAGAATCCATGATACTTTCTCACAAATATAGACATGTTGCATTCAGTCACTGACGCCGCATGTGGGGTTGGAATGGGCATAGCTCTCTCCCAAAAGCAATGATTTTCTGATCTAGACCTTAAACATTTTCTCAATCTCATGAGAAAGTTTTTCAATCCCACACTTCCACTATTGCAATTTAATGCTTATAGGATTATATCTTCAGCATGAGACAGTGATTAGTTCTCTGTTTCAGGGGGAAAACAGGACATCTGACAAGCTGTCAAAACCTTATCTTTTAGTACATGTCTTGTGTTCTTTTGTTCTTTGAATAAGCAGCATAAATGTGATGATAGTATAGATACGGGCATATAAATAACTAGTTTAAGTCTCTTTCACCCAACTGTGTTAAAAATAGGTATGAAATTCAGGAATTTAGGTCAGATAACTTTAATTCCATACCTGGAATTTCATTTTTTTTTCTTTTGCACTGCATTTCCAAGTGAGATTAAACCTCTTATAAACTGATTGTATTCGAAGTCATTTCATGTAGCAGCTACAGGCCAATGACTGTGCAGCATTTACTTCAACAGTCCTGACAGGTGTGCAGATGACAGTTGTCCTACTAAGATGCATCCTCTTCAGTTAGTTTCTTTGCTGGTGTTAACGGATATCACCCTATGAAATTCAAAGGGTTCGTTTGAATTTAGCTACAGATGCATTAGATCAGACTAGTGCTTTCTCAGTATGTGTTCTAGGCATATTCAGACCACGTAATCAAAAGCTGAGGCAAGAACTAAATATGAAGGATACAGTCTAGCATCTTCTTAAGTGAGGGAGGAAGTGGTAAATGCAGAATTCAGAAATATGTATTGTGGGTTAGGGATACTGTGTTGGGTTTGCGTGGCAAGGTTTAGGTAGCAGGGGGGCTACAGGGGTGGCTTCTGTGAGAAGCTGCCAGAAACTTCCCCTGTGTCTGACAGAGCCAATGCCAGCCGGCTCCAAGATGGACCCACCACTGGCCAAGGCCAAGCCCATCAGCGCCTCTGTGATAACATAGTTAAGAAGGAAAAAACAGCTAGGGAGAGAGCTTTTGCAGCCAGAGAGAGGAGTGAGAAGATGTAAGAAACTCTGCAGACACCAAGGTCAGTGCAGAAGGAGGGGCAGGAGGTGCTCCAGGCGCCGGAGCAAGATCCCCCTGCAGCCCGTGGTGAAGACCATGGTGAAGCAGGCTGTCCCCCTGCAGCCCATGGAGGGAGGATGAGGGGGTGTAGAGATTCCACCTGCAGCCCGTGGAGGACCCCATTCTGGAGCAGGTGGAGGCACCTGAAGGAGGCGGTGGCCCCCTGGGAAGCCCAGACTGGAGCAAGCTCCTGGCAGGACCTGTGGACCCGTGGAGAGAGGAGCCCACGCCAGAGCAGGTTTGCTGGCAGGACTTGTGACCCCGTGGGGGACCCACGCTGGAGCAGTTTGCTCCTGAAGGTCTGCACCTTGTGGGAGAGACTCACATTGGAGCAGTTTGTGAAGGACTGTCTCCTGTGAGAGGGACCCCATGCTGGAGCAGGGGAACGATGAGAGGAGTCCTCCCCCTGAGGATGAAGAAGCAGCAGAAACACCGCGTGAGGAACTGACCGTAACCCCCACTCCCCGTCCCCCTGTGCCGCTGAGGGGGGAGGAGGTTGAAGCCGGGAGTGAAGTTGAGCCCAGGAAGATGGGAGGGGTGGTGGGAGATGTTTTAAGAGTTGATTTTATTTCTCATTCCTCTATTTTGTTTTGCTTAGTAATAAATTAGATGAATTCCCTCTCTCAGTTCAGTCTGTTTTGCTCGTGACGATAATTAGTGAGTGATCTCGACCCACAAGCTTTTCGTTGTACCTTTTCTCCTCTGTCTGGTGAAGGAGGGCAGTGATAGAGCAGCTCTGGTGGGCACCTGGCCCCCAGCCAGGGTCAACCCACCACAGATACCTAAGTGTGAGTGTAGTAAAACTGATTTTTTAGGTATGTAATTTTCCTTGCCCTTCTCCTCTTACCCATTTTCCTGTTGCCATGCACACAAACGTCCTCAGTTTTGTCAGGATGCCTGTTTATAGGGCCATTCTTTCAACCCAATCAAGGACTTGATTTGGGCTAATAAAAAAAGCGGCCAGGGAAGGCTTTTTTTCATTTTTACCAGAGAATCCTAATCAGAGCTGTAGCACAGTAGAAGGCAAAGTGCATCATAAGACAGGGGAAGGAATAGTTTAAGCTGCTATTGCTACTAAACACTGCACTTGAAAAGATAGTTTTAGAGGAGTTTCAATAAACATGTAACTAATGCTGTGTGTTTTCAACAAGATACTAACAGCTGTCCAGCAAAGATTCCAACAAATGTAAAAGGAAAAGACAAGTGGGCTTACTTAACGGAGATTCAAATTAAGTGGGAAAACTGGGTTGATAGCAGCTGTGTGCCTTTACTTAGAAACCAGTTACACAAGTTATATTTTGGAGATGCTGTTTCTAAGCTTCAGTGTGTGAGTCAAGAAATTTGACTCCTAACTCAACACAAAATAAAAAGCAGAGGATATGAGAAAGTGGCAGACCAGAGGGATCAGATTTGCTGGCTGTTACCTTGATAACTTTTTTGGCAGGAGACACAGGTGACCTCTGATTTTAAGCGGCCAAGGGGGTGCGCAACCTGAACTAGGGTCAATATCACAGGAGGAAATAAAAGGCATGCTCTGCCCCAGAGTCTAACACATAAAATTGAATAAGCTGTCAGCTTTATGTAACTATTTACTCTAGGGTGGAAATTAGTAGTTACCTTAGCAACACTGGTATCACCTGAGACATAGCTGTGCTGGCTCTGATTTACAGAGATGCGTTTACTTTGACAATGTATTAAGTAACCTTTTTGAATGTTTTACTGTGTTTTTATGATGAATGAGATGTATTGCAGCCAAGAAAAATGGTTTCTCCAGATTTCAAAATACTACATGCTGGTCAGACCCTTACCTGGCATAAATCCAAAAGACTTCATCTCCAATGAAGTAATGTTGATTTATTACAATGGAAGAACCAGCTCATCATTTTGAGCAGTGCTGTGGTTTATTACCACTCACTCTTTTTACTTGTCAGGTATGAGGGGATTTGATTTGCTTCCCACGTTATTTGTAATATCATGATCATGGAAATGAGAACGGTTAACAATCGTTGGTGCTGCTAGATCTACTGGGGCAACTGAAATGTCCCTTTGCTGCTATATTCAGGGTTGGCTTAGATTCTCTTCTGTCACAGGATGCTTCAAATATTGAGGACGCAACAAAGAAGATATTGCTGAAAGCATAGCTTTCTATCAGGAAAGTTCTGAATTTAGTCCTATGATACTGCATGGTTCACATTACATGCTAGCTGAATTATTTAATCCAACAAAGTTGCCACCAGTCCAAGCTTCCTTATATACGTACCACACAGCCATCTTCCAAAGATACGTTAAAGTATATTGAATCCTATTTTAAAGACTCCAAGCAAGAGTGAGTCTGCCATCTTCCAGGCTAAATTGTTATTAGCTCTCAATACGTGGAAACTGCACCTTATTTGGATGCTGAATTTACTGAATTTTTAGCTGTTTCAGCTGATGTATTGTGGGTGAATTCTGATACTGCAGATATGCAGGTTACTTTAAAGTATAGGTATTCTGCATACACTGGGAAGGTTTATCCTTATTCTTCTCAATAGTAAACTAAACTAAACAGATTGAATTTATGGCATGCACAGGCCCCAAACAGCAGGACATGGTATCCTTCTACCGCCTTAGACATCTTGTCCTTAGAGGCAAAAAGACTTTCCTAATTTTGTTTCATTTACTTATGCCTCCTAGACCTACAGTTTACTGGATGCGAGGAGGCTAGGTATTGATTTTTATTTTGTTTCTCCAGCTATATATTCTTTTCCCACCTGGAAACCTTGTCCTGGCAAATTTTGAGAACTTGTTCTTTGGCCAAGATTTCCAGGCACGTCAGCCCTGTTCTAAATGGAAGGTTTCAGCCATACTGCATACGGGCCATAAGGTATGTGCAAAAAGCCATAACAACTACCACATGTTCAAAAATCTGAGCCATACGCAGCATAAGCATGCTGTGGATGGAAAAAAAAGATGCAGAGTAACCCCATTGCTTTCTGAGAATATATGAATTCTGGGTTTAGACTACAAAGATACAAGCCACACTTGCAAACAGTGGTATACTATGAAGTTTCCAAAAAGTGCTGGACTCGTGCATATTTTAAGCAATGCACATGTGCTGCAGTTTTCCAGGAAATTCCAAATTAGTATAATAAGCATATTCCCATTTTATATAACCAAGTAACAACTAATCCATTTAACTGCATCTTTGACATCAGCACTCATGTCCAAGTTGTTCCCTGCAATGACTCAAAAGACTTTGATTGATGAATTCTTGAGCAAACTTTACTACGCTGCGGGGTAAAATCTTCATTCTTTATTATTAAGTGCATTTTCTTGTGTTTTGCCATAGTAATACACAGTGTTGCTTTGACAACATCCTAACTAGTCAATTCACACCTTTCCATAGCAGAAAATTGTTTTCATTGTTACTTACTATACTGTAACTTTCATGTTATCTGCAGACATTACTGGGCATCACCTAGACTGCTGATAAAATTGCTGAATAATTTGGGATGACAGATTGATCCCTGCTGGACTTTGCTAATCATGTCTTTACGCCCTATAACCAAACATGATTTTTGGAGATCTGTCAGTGATTCAAGTTTTATTCCATCTACTGTGCTCTGTTATTTTTTTGTTAAAAATATTACCAATATGAAAGTAGAAAAAAGTAGTTTCTATCTCAAAATTAGATCTTTTTTTTCTTACTGGTTTATACCCACCTGTTATTTTTCTTCATACTCTTTTCAGTTTATTTTGCATATGTTGTCATCATTTGAGATGAGATCAGTGTTTGTTTTGTTTATTCTTCTTATTTCTATTCATTGAGAATAACTTGAAGTACTAAGTGAGGTCCTTGGTGCTGCATGGAACTTCTGTGATGTGTGTTTATTTAATAGATGCTCAAAAGATTACTAAAAATACCACACAACCCTGGAGAAATGGTGGGAACAGGTGAATATCCATTCTCTTGTTTTGATAAACATATGGAAGACAAGATTATTTAAATGTGCCTGCTTGGGAGGTGGCTCACAGAGTGAGAGATCTGACTTGTATTCCTCCCAACATAAGCTATTTGAGGTGTTTGTGAAATGCATGGAGCGGATTTATTTCTGGATTTTTTACTGTACCGCTGGAACACTCATGAGCGAGATGTCTAGTAGTGGTGTTCGTGGCTCTTCTTTACCTTGCAACTTTTTCTCTTCTGGGTAAGTATAATAGTGCTCTTTACCTCTAATTTTTGGTTCAAATTCATTCTGGGCCACCATTTACCAAATATTACTCTTGTACTCTTCGTGCTTTCTACTGCACTCAGGGGTTCATCCCACAAACGAGCTTTGGCACCCCTTACACTGCAGGAGGATACAGTGCAGTGTAGGACTGAGTCCATCATTGCTTGAAGTAGATCTTAATAAAGGCCACTTATTTGTTTACATTTCAGTAAATTTAGTGTGCAGAAGTCTAAGCAGATGCACATAGAGTAAAAGCATTCTTTTTGTGAAATGTTCCAACTGTAGAAACAGTCTTCAAAGTGCACAGCTGAACATGGTGTTCTTGAGCCATGGTTCACTGTCTTGCAGCACCAAGCCTCCCTGCAGAACAGCGTGGATCCAAAGACCGGACGCACTCTCTCTGAGGCTTCCATTGCTGGAAGAATTACTAAAATTCTTTTTTTCTAGCAAGTTACTACTACAAAGCAGCTACCATGTATTAAAGGTGTCAGGAGTTAAGGAATGACTTCCTAAAACCACGATGAGCTTGCAAGCTGTGGGGGAAAGGGTTCAGTTTAAGTGACAGATGAAACATTTTTTTAACTGCCTTGAGAGCTGCAGGAGCGTCTAGAGAATGGAAGATCATGTGAATTCTAGTGCATCTAGCTCTGCAGTGTTGCAAGGGCACAACACAAATGCATGAAATAATGGCTAAAATAGAGAAGTATAACAGCTCTAGAAAAATAAGAAATCAGAGATTTGTTTTTCTAATTGTAAACACATGGATAAGAGTAACAGTTCCACATCTGAAAGTAAAGGTTAAAATCAACTCCTTAGGTGCAAAGGAAGAAAAGAAAACATTTTTTACATACATTTTTGGACCCTGTGGGTTTCTCCCATAACAGTTCCTTTGGAATTGCTTCTTTCCTGATAGGAGGAACTAATCTTTATGTACAGGAGCAGTGCCTGGAGAAATCATTAGGGCAATGAATATTTCAGAAAGAGCATGGGGAGCACTTCAGGGAGAAAGGCGTATCAGCAGAAAACCTGTTCTGAGGAAGTTTATGGCATTTTAAATCATTTCCTGGTCTCTTTTTTGCATGTTAGAAGATCATTATGTTGCAACATACATGCATCACATTTTTGAAAGCTGGATTTTTCCCTGCTAAAAGGGGAGAGGGTTAATGATAGCTGCTCAAGAAATGCATTATATTTCTTATCATATTTGCTGCAGTAGTGCTTGGATTCTGCTTTTGTTTTTGTGATGGGGTGATGAATGCCCAAAGAGTAGGGATAAAAAGCCAGACCTTGCCAATCCAGGAATATGCTACTCAACACAATGAGAGGTGGAAGGTGGTATCTTGCTGCTGATCACATGCTTGTCTTCTTTGCAGTGACATGCATGGATAGTACACCAGCTCCTTCTCTGCCTGAGTTCTCTAGAAGTAAAATGAGCTGCTTTCACTAGAGCAAACACATGCATTGTCTGTGCAAGGTAGGGGCTCAGAGTTCTTGCTGCTTATTCCTGTTGTCCTTGGGAGCAATGCCCAAGTAGGAACTCCACTTAGCAAAGCTACCAATGAGGTATTGTTTGTTTCCTCCTGCAAGCTTCAGCACCCCACTGATGGGAACCAATTGTGGCCACAATGTCCTTTGGAGACCTTCTTGTGAGTGAGCTATCCCTCACAGCTCAACACCCATGTCTGTTTCAGCACATATGCCTGCAATTTCAGGAACCTATGCTCCTGAGTCCCCCACACTTTAAGGCCAGGCAAGCTAAAAGGAAGAGGACTATACACATTTCTTTACTCCTGGTCTTTCCTAGTCAGTGAACTAGGACTATGGGGACTGCTGATTCCATGCCACCATCAATAGCAGGCTTTGTTTCAGCTCAGGCCTGAGTGCTTTGCCTGCTGTGGCAGACAAAGTCTCATCAACAGATCTCCAAGTCTCATGTGACCGACAGTGACAATGAAGACAGTGCTTATTTGATGTTTTGTTTTGAATGATACCATAGCCAAGCTGTCCTTCCTCATGATTTATGGGTGATGATTCCCAGTGGAGTGCTCAGTCTGACTGAGGTTGGGCTTTTATAGTCCAGGCACTAACTCTGCCCTGTCTGTCTGCAGCTCATGGGCACATCATAGCCCATGGCTCTCTATTATGCAGCTTTGTGCCTGGGTAGTAATGAAGATGGTTAAAGGAAGGAGAAGATAACCAGGCTAATCCTAAACCTGCTAGAATACCTTGGAGGACTCTGGATCACCTGTTGTGAGTCAAGTCTGGTGCAAAGGTATCCCTGGCTTTAGTCTTTTGAGGGAGGATTGAAATATGAACCTTCTTCATGCTGAAATGTCCTCACAAAGATGTACAACTGTGGTGGGTTGACTGTGGCTGGCTGCCAGACACCAACCCAGCTGCTCTCTCACTCCTCCTGCTCAACAGGACAAGGGAACAAAATAGGGAAAAAAGCTCATGGGTTGAGATGAAGACAGGGAGATCACTTACCAATTACTGTCACAGGCAAACCAGACTTGACTTTAATTAATTAGTGGGGAAAAGTAATTTATTGCCAATTAAATTAGGGTTGGATAGTGAGAAACAAAGACAAAAGTTAAAACATCTTCCCTCCACCCCACCCCTTCTTCACAGGCTCAGCTTCACTCCTTCATTCTCCACTCCTCTATCTCCTCCACCTTCCAAGCAGTGTAGAGGGTTAGGGGTTGGGGTTGATCCATAACAGCTTCTCTCTACTACTTCTTCCTCTTAACACTTTTCCTCTGCTCCAGCATGAATCATTCCCATGGGCTACAGTCCTTCAAGATAAACCTGTTGCAGTATGGACTCTCCATGGGCCACAGTTTCTTCAGAAAATGCCCATCACTCTAGAATGGGGTCTTCCATGGGCTGCAGTGTATATCTGTTCCAGCATGATCTCTCCAAGGGCTGCAGATGAAGCTCTGCTCCAGAACTTGGAATACCTCCTCCCCCTCCTTCTCTCATCTTGGTGATCACAGAGTTGTTTCTCACACATTTTTGTTCCCTTTGTTTATCATTTTCTGCCCTTCCTTATGTTTTCCTTGAGACAACACCAGCTTGGCTGATGGGCTCAGCTGTGTCCTGTGGTATGTCAATTGTGGAGCTGACTGTGTCCTGCACAGGGCAGCCTCTGACCTCTTCTGGCACCTGGGAGTTGCTGTCTTTTGTAAAAGTGTACTGCGCCTGGTTGAGATGGAGTTAATTTTCTCTATAGCAGCCTCCATGGGGCTTTACTTATGAAACTGTCTTTATCTCAACCTACGAGTTTTCAGCATTTGTTCTTCGATTCTTACCCCCATCCTACTGGAGACGTGGGGTGGGAATGAGTGAGTGACTGGATGGGGATTTATCTGCCGTCAGGGTTCATCCCACCACAAAACATCAAGATTTTGCCAAGCAAGTGGCCCCAGGAAGACAGCAGCTCCCAGCTTCTGCTGCGTTAGAAACCTCTGCTTCATGTATAGATAATATACTTGTCACAGCTCAAGGCAGCTTGTGTCACAGATCAGGAGCTCCACAGCAGAAGGAACCTCTCATTACAGGGGAGGGGGGAGAGAAAGTGTCTTGAGATGAAACCTCACTAAAAAAGGTTTTAAAACAAATTTAAAAAATGAATAGGAATAAATTGCCAGGGCCAGATGTCATTCACCCATGAATATGAAACTGTTGAACTGCTAACTGTGGTTTGCAGTAAATTCTTTGTATCATCCTCAGTACCCAAGGAAAGAAAAGTGGCAAGTATGACAAAAACTTTAAAAAAGAGCTCCAGAGCAATCCTAGTTAATATAAACAAGTAAATCAGATTTCCATGAGAATCAAATTAGTAGGAGCAATGAAATAAAGAGAATTAATTAGCAGACCCATGAATAAATATGATGCAGCAAATGAAAGTCAATAGGTTTTTTGTAGAGGAAGCCATTTCTCCTCTATGTGACAGATACAGGTGATACAGTCAATGTCATTTACCTAGTTATGTAAAAAAGCCCTGTAAGACAGGGCTTCCTGAAAAACAGGAAATTATCATCAGGAGGTGTCTGTTGGCTGACAAATAATTAAAAGGTTAGGTTTTATAATGGAAATTCATTATCGATGAGGCCCCAGATCCTGTATTTGGGACTTACAGTGCTTAATACGCAAGCATATTTTGAACTTGGAGAAAGGGATGAATTGTTAAAAGTTAATGATGATGATACCAAGCTGGCTGTAAAGATGTATTCTGAGCAATTAAATAATACAGTGGCAGGAACAGTGTCAATGTGTGCTAAGTAGTAGTTTCGTGTGTGTTTTTTTATATGTATGCATACACGCATACATTTGCAGCCCTTGATGAACTCTAAATAAGCTATCACACAGGAGAGACCTTAGGCTACTATCAAACTCCTAGGTTTTGAGAAGTCAAAAAGCCCCAAGTTACACCATTACGTATCTTTCTAGTATACCAAGAGTTTGAATACTGTGTGACATTGGATTTACCCCATCTCAGAACGGGTGCATTACAGCTCAAAGCTGGATGTGGAGAACAGTAAGGCTAATATGGCTTCCACATGAGAAAATATTGAAAAGACTAGGATTCTTCATCATGGAAAACAAGTGGCTGAAGTGGAGGTATGGCCTAAAAAGTCATTAATTAACAGAGGGGAAAGGGTGTAGGGAACAATCCCTAGTTGTTATACAAGAAGTAGGGGACATCTGTTGAAAGTGTTGGAAAATAAGATTAAAACAAGTGAAAATGTTTTTCACTAAACATTGGCGAACACTGCCACACATTTCTGTGGGTGTTTGCTTACACATAAGTTCAAAAAGGACAGTGGCACTGACAAGCATTAAACTTTGGGGGTCTGCATTTACCTGTTGTCTTAGAAAATGTGTATGTCTCAGTCTGCCAGATCTGAGTAACTGTATCAGCATAAGGATCAATTTAAAGCAATCTTACTTAAGCATTTCTTCCTAATATGTCATCTCACAGTCCCTGGCATGATGGAGAAATTTAACCTTTCCACATTAACTAGTTCTTTCTATTTAATTTCTATTTCTATTATTTTAGAGCAAATAAATGGACATACAATCATCATCATCCCCCCCCAACACACACACACACACTCACACAGGAACTCTTCCTAGATTCGTGCCAAACTTAGAGGAGAGTTGGGGAGGTAGGGGAAGAAATAAAATTTGAAACATTCTTTTTTCAAACTTGTTCTAATATATATATTTCAATCTTTGATTATTAGTAATTTTTAAACTATTTTTTCTTCAAATTAATTGTTTAAATGTTTAAAAACAAATTACTAGATTAACTAAAACATTAGTTTCTGATGAAACAATACTTCATCCTGAAAAGAGAAGAAATTAGCACTATAAAAAACTGTGCTCTTGGTATTTACTGAATGTTAGATCAGCAGGCATGTTGGCAATCAGTATCAAGACTTAGATGGTCACAGAGGCTAAATCTGTCATGTCTACATGCTTCTCCAGTTTGGTGGTTGGGAATGTTGAGATATGAGAAAGCACATTTTGCGATTTCCTTTAGCTATAACCATCTCTATGGGAAAAGGAGTTTTTGTCTTGAAACATTCTGCTGTAGTGTGTATATAATCCTAATGATACCTAATATTAATATTACACATGTATTATATATTATTTTACTACAACATACACAAATTATTTTTTTAAAAAAGTAACTAACTTGCTTTACTTAATGGTACATGTGTATATTAATCTTGAGAGGAAAAGTGGGAAGAGAAAGGGTGAATGTTTCCAAACTAATCTAGAAAAGGACAAGATTTCTCACCTGTGAGAAGGGATAAAGGCCAAGACTTGCTAAAGAAGCAACCTAAAGAGGAGCTCCCTGGGCTGCAATTAGGCAGCTGTCTGCTTTGCTGCAGTGTCAGGCACCTACGAGAAATCATATTGAGTGGCTGGTTGCTCAGCACTCTTCAAAGCAAAACAAGTGCCTAAATATGGCCTTTGGGAACCCAGCTTCAGGTAGCTATATTTGACTCTTGTCCAAAATGCAACACTTTTTGTAAGAAGCTTCTAGCAACGTTTGGTCCTGGTGGTATGTTTCATGATTTTCACTGGAGAAAAAAGTTGTATTTTGAAACTTCTCAAAATTAAGTGTTTACTTTTTCTGAAAAATCTCATTTGTAAAATTGTAATATCCTCTTCCTCTCTCTCTCTTTCTGTCTTAGAAGCACATCTCAACCTTTAAAGATCTCTACCTTGTGAAAGTGTAACTTCAATGTTGCTTTTCAAAGTTTATATCAAGTAATGCTGCCAAGATATACCCTTCTGTGGCAAATAATTCACAGATTCGAACTCACTGGCAAATCCAAAAGCTTTGTCTTATGCTAGTATAACTTCAGCAGTATTTTCCTGGACTGAGGATTAAGTTTGCTGAAGCAAAAATTGCCGATCTGTCTGATCTATTTCAACAGTATCACCAGACTTAAAGATGATTCATCACTGTTCCTTCTCTAATAGTGACTATCTCAAGTGGGCAATAAAGAATGACCAAACTGACTATCAGATGGGAAAGAGCAGAAGTTGGAACGGTATTTGCCTTGCTCACTTTGTACTTGACTGTGTGTCCATGTGTTCTCATCTAGAGTTGCAGGAGTTGCTCGAGCATTTAATTACTTGAATCCCAATGAGCTGAAACTGCTTGGTTCAGGAGATAGCATAATAAAAGTATTCTCCTGAGGTGGCTATATAATTTTTTTAAGCTTTTTCTGATGAGCTAGAAATAGTCACAGATTTTAAGTGTTGCCAATGATTATATTCAAAAAGCATGGAAAACATGAGCCTACATTTTCTGCTACGCCCATGTTCCTCTGGGAACAGCAAAAGAAGGGAGTGTGGGCTTCCCAGAGCACTGCTTAATTACCTGGCTGACTACACAACAGCTTTGGCCTTGTCATAGCCACTGTTACAAACTGCACAAGTTGATAAAGTCCCAAAAGGGGACAGTCTGGGGCTGGCCCTCCCATTCCTGTATCACTGCGTAACTGGGTCAAGAAATGGGAAGACTGGCTCCATGTTAGCTGATGTTGCTCAGTGCCTGAAGTAAGTACCCAGACTATAGGTCTCTTGCCAATATTAAGGTGGCAAGAAGGATCAGAGTAGCCAAGAAACTCAGGGAAGAGGGAAATGTAAAAATAGTATACACTTGGGCTGTGTATTTCCTGTGATGTATTTGTGGAGAATGGATGTCTTCCAGCTTTGCGTATGAATGGTGTCACTGGGGTATCTGGTATCCAACTAAGCATGCAGCTACCATGTGTCAGTAATTATAATTGATGTAATTCTTTCTCAACTTTGCTACTTTGTGTGTATGTGTGTGGGGATATTCAGTTGTTTGTTTCTTTTATTTTTAAACTGGTTTTTCCCATATAGTTGGCATGAGAGGGTGAAGGTTTTCCATGTAGTAGAAGAAAAAGTGCATGGACTTGGGATACAAATCCAACTGGAGAAAAACATCACCAAAGAAATCTAAATAGTTAGTGACTCATCTAAAATACAGCTTGACATTTGAGCATGCAAGACAATTTGTGGGATTTGGCTTAACTCCTAATTTTCTATGTCTCTTTATAGAGAAGGCTGTCAAATCTGGAATAGAATATATGATTTATTTTTATTTCAGGGTAGAAATAGTCTTTTTGATTTTCAGTGTGCAATCGATGAGCACTTGCCAGTGCACATTTGTACAAAGCCAAAAAAAGAAAGCATACTTGGGCCAAACAGGAGCAGAACTAGTTACAGGCCCTGATTTTTCTCCACAGCATGATTTATATTGAGATGTTTGTTGTGTCAAATGGCATAACTTTGTATTTTTGCACTCATTTAAGTAAGGAAAGGTCGTATGGGTTGGAACCTGTATGTTCTGACTTAGGTAAGTAGAATAGGAATAAGAATTCTTACCTTATATACGCATAATTCTCTTCAGACTTCCACTTAATTATATGCTATAGACTATATCAATATGACCCTTTTGCCAGCTGGGACATCATCTGAGCTCCAGCTTGACAAGCCTTACTTCTTATAGCATGGAATTCTTTTACTTTAATCAGTTTTCTGGGATTACCTTCTGCTTAAGACAAAGTATGTTCTCACTGGGTTTGCACCTGAAAAGGAGGTGCATGGTCATCAATGCTAAGTTTGCAGAATGGTAAAAAAAATAACAAAAGCAGCTCTGAACTTTCCTCATTTTGATTTCACTTCTCCTGGGGAGGGAGAGTGGGTAGGAGTCGTAATAAGCCCTTGAAGATTTGGCCGATACTTAATCACATGACTAAATATCATAATCACACAGATATGTACTCATACTCAAGTCATGAGAGAAATTATGTCCAACAAGCATGTGAGGAGCTGTTACTACCTCCCTTTTCTGATCAAACAGAAACCAGAGGTTCCTCTTTGCATCCATTAACAAATTGGACAACCTTCTGTATGTTTAGTCAGCTCCACTAAAGGCTGCAACAGAGCTGCCATTGGATGTACGCAGGGTGTATGCGTATCAGTGCCCTCAGAAGCATTAACTGCTGTGTGTGGTTTGTAGACCAGCATAGCTATTCTAGGGACCATAAATCAAGGAGGCCACCTATTGCCCCTAACTAGTCTCAGATTGGTCCCACCTGTCTCTCTCATCTTTTTCATCAGCACTGAATGCAAATGTCTCAAAGAAGTACCAAAAAGTGAGATTATACCCCTCACGCTTCTGAGTTGATAATTCAGAGCTGTACGGTTATTCACTCATTTTCTGAAGAAGATACGTGGAGTTCTTGGATAGAACTTGGCTCAAACTCTTCATGTTACAGCACATATGAGCCAATCCACAGGGTTTTGCACAAGCATGTAGTAAACTACTGTCAGAAGCAGAGAGAAAAAGAAGTTGTGATAAGCCTCAAATGTTCTTGTTGTAATTGCCTCCTAGAGTCACTCCTCTGCTGATAAGCTATATTATGTGCTGCTTCTTCCTCCAAGCTCTGTTTAAATTCCTAGTTTAACCATATGTGCCTTTCTTTTGGTTAACACGGTGATTTTATTGTGCTAGTACCATTATTTTACTGTCACAGAAGTCTGCATGGAGAGTGGGAGGTGTAATGCTGTGCAGCGCAACTTTGCTTTGCATAGTACTTGCCTGTTTCCTTAATATATTCACTTTCACTGCTAATACTATTTTGGAAAGACAAATACCATAATCCATGGATAATTAAGAGGCTAGACTAATTCTGTCATGTCATTGCTTTCTTAATCTACTCCTAATCAGATTAAATACCTTAATTTAGAGTTTATTGACATTGCAGATTGCAGAAGTCTTAGGGAGCTGTTACAGCCTATCATGTCATAGGGATTGTTGTGATGTTAATGGGCATTTATAACTTAAAACATTTTTCAAAGAGCAGAAAGAGTGGTTTTAGAATGGAGGAATTCAAAAGTGTGGTTTAACACAAGGAGATATGAAAGCACGCATCTGCTAGGATATTAGCAGGTTTGGTTCACTTTTTTTTTTTCCCAAGAGACGAGTCACTAAAAGGAAATCTTAAAGTTTTCTGATAAAATTTTGACTACTGCAATGCCTGTCTCTGTGTGTGTATATGCACACACAAACCCCATATACTCTGCTACTTATGCTTAAAAATGCGAGAACTATTTTCTTAAGAACTTTCTGCAACTTAGAGTTGCACAATGAGTTGCACTGTAAATATTAGTAACTCAACACAAAATCAGTCCATTAATTAGAGCACCCACATGCTGTTTGCACTTTATTTCAAAATCAATTACAGTCACAAATGTTTTGGTATAGTTATTGGCAATAGCCAATGTGTAGGAGGACTAGTTTAAACTTGGAATTTATGTTTTGTAGCCAACTGTGACTCACAAAACATGGTTTGCACCTAATAAGAACATGCTTTGATCACAGGCTGACTGTGTGTTGCTAATGGGATTTTATGAAATAGAAACACAAATGATACCTCAGGACATATAAGGAAAAGCCTTCTAGCAAAGACGAAGAAACTGTAATTACAAAATTGCATCAGCAAGTATGGCCAAGTTTTATTTTTATCTCTGCCCCAAAATACATTTGAATAATTATCAGTAGCTTTACAAAGACGTTCTTGTTTCATGATTTTGTTAATTCGCCTCTACCAATTTATTTTTTCTCTTGAACAGAACTATATGTTTTTAAAGCACTTGATTTGTGAGTGTATACTTCTGATGATGTTAGTCAGTTTTGAACACAAATTGAATTGCGACCTTGACTATGGAAGGTTGTGACTGCTTTGTACTTAGTCTTTGCTTACAGCATCAGCAATTGGCATGCCATGGGTATTGCCTATTCTCTCTTCAATCTGCTTTGGCAAAAGAGGTTATCACAAAGCAACTGTATTCTCACTTGGTATATTCTGTCAAGAGCTGTATTTAATTTTTAAGTTAAAGTAATCCTTGCTCTCATCTTAAGACATAAGGCCAAATTTATCCTGAGTGAAATGCCTATTAAATTTCTTTTACTGTGAATGTTTATTTCCTTGTGTCAGGTTTCAGCCTAAAGCAATTGCTTCTGAAAGTTTATTTCCTGATGTCTTATATGTGTTTGCAGAAATGTTTGCCTCTTTAAATAATGCCAAACAGTTCTTGTACAACACATACAGTAGGCTCTGTGATTTTGAAATATCAATGGACAATTGTTGATAGAACAGCGGCAGTGATTAATTTAGCTCAAAGAATATAACACTATTCTTCATGTCTCTCAGGCTCACACGAAGTACTGAATCAGATTTTTCCATTATTAGAACTATAAACTTTATACTGAAGTCTGCCAAAAATGTTGTTATATAATATGCATCAATCACAGATGTTATAACCTCAGAAATACTAGTGCTAACTTGTTTCGGAGAAAAAGGCTACTCTTTGGTAAGTTGTGTTTTTTAACGTCATTTAAGATCTCGGGATGTTTTTAGCCTTTAGGTTTTGTTCTTAAGTTGTTAATAGAAGGGGGGAGAAATGAAGAGGACAGGAGGAAGAAAAGATAGAAATTATTGCACTCATATCAAATGCTAGGCTAAGAAAATCTCCCAGCTAATTGTTTGTAAGATGGACTGGCTACAGGGTTGTAAACTAATTAGGATATAAATCACACCATGTGACAGGATACTTACTACAAAAAATTGTATCTAACCTTTATTACCAAATGCATTCTGCACTACAGATCAAAATTAACATTTAAATTCAGCCTGCTGACTCCCCTGCCAAAAGCCCAATTGTTTCCAGAAATTTGCACATTCTTATTAAAACTAGACTTTTTAAAACTGTAATTTTTCTCTTCTGCTTTCTTTCACTTTCATTATTCTCAGAACTGTTTCTCTTTCATTTAGATGTCATTTACAGTTCTCCTGCTGGTTGAGATGGGATGCAGATAGAACTGTAGTATCAAGTATCCACTGATTCTTAGGAACAGCTTTTAACCTGCATGTTATCCATTCTATTATTTTTTCAAGCTGTGCATTCCTCTTATAGTTTATATATAAGTTAAAGTTGTCCATCATGCACCAAAGTCCATCTGCAGTTAAGTTTGTACGCAGACGTTACACTGGGATGATCCCTGTTCTGAGAAGCTTACCCTTATTTACCAGAAGCTGACACTCCAATCAAGCAGGTGGCATATATGCTCATAGCCTGGTGCTGCTATAGCATGTGACATCCGCAGCACAGTTGTGATATAGAAAGAAGGTAAGGCGGGAAACTTGGTAGACACGAAACAGTAAATTAACAATATTGAGGTAGGAAATGAAGTGATACTGGTCAAAATGATACTTGGTCACTTTAAAACAAGAAGTGTTGGTTGTTTTGTTTTGTTTTGTTTTTTTTTAATATAGGTAAGGTATCCAGCTTGCTAGGGTGTATGTCTACAAATCCATTTTCTAATGCTTACTTGTTTTAAAATTCGGGTTTTTTGAGAGAGAGGACAAAATAGTGAAGAGACTTTTAAACCAAGCGAGTTTTAAAAAAGTCCATTTAACCCAAAGGTGAGACATAGTACTGCATATGTAATATGATAGTTGTCATGGTAACGTGGTTTGTTATTGATTACTTGAGTAAATAGCCACCAAAATCCTGTTGACAATTTCAGACTGCAAAATAAACTATTTCAGTCTGAAGTTCTTATTATATGCAGTCATTTATACTGTCAAGTAATTAACAAACTATCACCCTTTATTTATGATATTAGATATAGTTATTTTTTAATCTCTGTTCTTGTCGACAATGTGAGAGGAGATCCGGATGAAGAAAAGGCTCAGATACTTAATGCCTTCTTTGCCGCAGTCTTTAAGATCAGTTGTTCACTGGGTACCCAGCCCCCTGATCTGGAAGACAGGGATGGGGAGCCAAATGAAGCCCCCATGCTCCAAGGGGAAATGGTTAGTGACCTGCTACACCACTTAGACACGCACAATTCTATGAGGCCAGAAGGGATCCACCCAAGGGAACTGAAGGAGCTGGTGGAAGTGCTCACCAAGCCACTTTCCATGATTTATCAGCAGTCCTGGCTAACCGGGGAGATCCCAGTTGACTGGAGGTTAGCCAATGTGACACTCATCCACAAGAAGGGCTGGAAGGATCTGGGGAACTAACTATAGGCCTGTCAGTCTGTCCTCGGTGCCTGGGAAGGTTATGGAGCAGATCATCTTGGGTGCCATCATGCGGCGGCATGTACAGGACAACCAGGAGATCAGGCCCAGTCAGCATGGACAGGCATACGGTTCAGTGGGCTAAAAACTGGTTGGATGGCCAGGCCCAAAGAGTTGTGGTGAATGGAGTTACATCTGCCAGTTGGCAGCCGGTCACAAGTGGCGTACCCCAGGGCTCAGTACTAAGACAAGTTCTCTTTAATATCCTTATCAATGATCTGGCCGAGGGGATTGAGGGTGCCCTCAGTCAGTTTGCAGATGACACCAAGTTGTGTAGGAGTGCTGATCTGCTTGAGGGTAGGAAGGCTCTACAGAGGGATCTGGAGAGGCTGGATTGATGGGCTGAGGCCAACTGCATGAGCTTCAACAAGGCTCAGTGCTGGGTCCTGCCCTTGGGTCACAACAACCCCATGCAGCACTACAGGTTTGGGGAAGAGTGGCTCAAAACCTGCCCGGTGGAAAAGGACCTGGGGGTGTTGGTCAACAGCAGGCTGAATATGAGCCAGCAGTGTGCCCAGGTGGCCAGGAAGGCCAACAGTATCTTGGCTTGTATCAGAAATAGTGTGGCCAGCAGGACTAGGGAAGTGATTGTCCCCCTGCACTCAGCACTAGCGAGGCCACAGCTCAAGTACTGCGTTCAGTTTCGGGCCTCTTGCTACAAGAAGGACATTGAGGTGCTGGAGCATGTCCAAAGAAGGGCAATGAAGCTGGTGAAGGGTCTAGAGAACAGGTCTCATGAGGAGCAGCTGAGGGAAGTGGGGTTGTTTAGTCTGGAGAAAAGGAGGCTCAGGGGAGACCTTATCGCTCTGTACAACTACCTGAAAGGAGGCTGGAACAACATGGGTGTTGGTCTCTTCTCCCAAGTTAGAAGTAATAGGACAAGAGGAAATGGCCTCCAGTTGCACCAGGGGAGGTTTAGATTGGATATTAGGAAAAATTTCTTTACTGAAAGTGTTGTCAAGCATTAGGACATGCTACCCAGGGAAGCGGTTGAGTCACCATCCCTGAAGGTATTTAAAAGGTGTGTAGATGTGGTGCTTAGGGACATGGTGTAGTGGTGGACTTGGGAGTGCTAGGTTAATGGTTGGACTTGATGATTTTAAATGTCTTTTCCAACCTAAATGATTCTATGATTCTAGCAACATTCAGAAGTAAAAATGTAATCAACACCGGAGTGATTTTTTTATATCCTGTTGAAAACAGAAATGCATGTAATGCCTTCGATATGTCTGTCTTTACCTTGTACTCCTTCAAAATTATCCACCACATGTCATTCGATACTCTGGGCTTAGATTAATTAGATTTTTGATGCTCTTGGTGATGATGAAGGCTTTTTCCTTACTATTGTATCTGTAATTTCAGTAAACCTCATGATTATTTTCTTTTCAGGTTGAAGCTGTTGTGGAAGTTGCCATCTAACTGTGTTCATATTTCACATCCGATCTATTCAATTTGTCTACACTCCTTAGACTTCCAGAAGATAGAGTATATTATTTCCAATTTATTTTAAGGACCTTCCTGATAAGAATAATTAATTCTAGAAAAGTTCCTCTTTGTTGTGGTGTTCCAGAAATATCTCTTAAAAAAAAAAAAAAAAAGGAGAGGAGATACTGAAAATTCTTATTGTGTTAGTGGTGGTCATCCTTCTGTGGCAAAAAATATTTCAAGTTTCTGAAAGACGTTTTTTCTAAAGGCTATCTTATGCCTGATGTCACCATTATGGCACGTATCATTTTCCAGATGAGTAAAAAGGCTTGATGTTTCTAACAGTATTCCTGGAATATTAACAGGCACACATTTCTTTTACCTTTTTTAACAAAACCATGTATTTCTGTTGCTGATTAATGTCATCAGCAAAATGAAGGTCATTCAAATGGGGTTTGCCAGTGAAATGTCTAGTTGCCATTTATGATTATCTTCCTCTTGATTCAGACAATAAATAATGCAAACAGTAACAGGGCATAACAAAGCCTTACTTTACTCTTTAGCTTCCTCTGCTAATTCTTGGATGCTGATCATCACTTCTGTATAATCAGTATGATCATAAAGGACTTTGAGCATTTTGATTATGATGTCCTAGCATTTACTAGTAGTTTTTTTTTCAAAAGCTATTTCTCAAAAGGTGTTTTGGATGGCAATACTTTCTGTCATAAAAAATTATTTATCATCCTACAGTTTATAAAGAGATTTAATACATATCTTTTGGGGGATTATTTTTCCAACTGCAAAACTCCAATTTATTTTTGTTTTACTGAACAAAAATGTACCTAAAAATATGTATCAAATAGTTGGAAAGAAAAATTATACAGACACATAATTCCTAGGTGTTTTCAAAGTGGAGAAGAGAGACCTCTACAGTAAGTTGAATTATCACCTTATTACATGTAAGTGAATACCGCTGGAAATTTTCCCCAAAACATCTGCATGTAGACATCTATAATTTCTGTTCTCCAGTCTGCTGTCACTGCAATTGTCAGAGTCACAAAATGCTTACAGTATTTCCAGCAATGTCATACCTCTGGCGTACATGTGCTGCAGTGTTTGACTTTGTTCTCTTCAGGATACCTGTCATCTACAAAGCAGACAGCCCGCAGCTTTCACAATCTGGCCATTTTTGGATGTTGGCAGAACACTGTGAGAGCAACTTATTCACAGGGGCTACTTGTCATCAGCACCAATGCTTAATTTTTTTGTGTGTTTTCAGAGCACTGAAGATACATTTCGTTTGGAGGTGTTTCACACTGGCCTTTCTATATCTAGATGTATCTGGAAAAAAGAGATTCAGCTGACTTCTAGCTCTACTTTCTTCTTCATCTTTAGTGAAGTTTTGCTTTTTAAACCTTAGCACCAATTTTTGTAACTAGCAGAAAAGAAAATACTTTCAAACCTTAAGCAAGTCAAGTCCAATTGTAAAATGCAGGACAATGCCACAAAGAACAAGATTTACTAGTAATTCTCATGGAAGCTAACACTAGTATCATTTGAACCAAATATTGAAAACTTACAGGTACTAGTCCTTTCGGAAAGTAGTTTGCAGTTTCAGAATTAAATTCTACTGCAAGTGTGATACGGTACTGTAAAGTATTTATGTCTGGTGCATAGTTTATATGGATCATTGTCAACCCTGAAAGTATACTTACCACATTCGATAAGGTAATATTAGGCACTAAGGAATGGCAAACCTGGTTCAACAAGTCACAAACATATGTGTAAAGTCAAATAGCTCCAATTTTCTTTCTCTGTGTGAAAGTCTTCATGGTATCAGGGTGTAACAAAGCTACAAGACAGAATTTGTTTCACTGACCTGGAATGAAAAAGGATAGTATATATATTTTATATATAAAGTATATTTTATACATATAATAAACAGGAAAAAAGAATATATTTGCATTCTAAGTTTCTAAATGTTTATTAGAAATGTTAATGTTAAACATTTAGAAAACGTTTATTAACAAAAAAGGATCTTGACTCAGTAATAGAAATTGGACTTGCTCAGGGGAATGTAGACTAAGAAATATTTTTTAAATGAACAGTTGTCTTTTATAGTTTCATTTTAAACTGAAGAATAACAAGAAAAAAAATCACTTGAATAGGCTGGGTTTTATCTCTCTGAAAGGAGAAAATATGTTTAATTAATATTTTTTCTGAATGCTTTGGAAATGTTTATGAAAATAACATATTCCTCTTAATCAGAATACCACTTAGCTTTTATCCTCTATCATTATGCAATATTCTGTCACATCCATGTAGCAGCACTACTTTAAAAAAATCTAAAGGTTCTGTGCGTAGCTTTGACTGCATATACCCCTTCTTTGAGCAAGCGAATCGTAAAGTATGTAAAGTATGTGTCAGTTTAAGATAAGTTTTCAGCCTTCAGAGCTGAAGTTCTGACTTTCGTACCTGAAACGTTTTGAGCCTAAAATTGCACTTAGTTAATCACAGGTGGAATTAATGCTGCTTAATTCTAATATATGAACAGTTTTAAAATGTAAAACCTTACAGGTTTAGTACATAAGATTGTTTTTAAACCACCGGGTTACGGGTACCCCATTTGTGCGTAAAGTTGTATCATTATGAATATGCCTAATACCTGTATAGTTATTTCCCTGCCAATGTGGAAAAGAGCTTTGCTAGTACAAGCTTTGTAAAAAATTCACAGCAATAGGAAAGTTGATGAACCATTTTAATAATACAGGAAATTTGAAAGGCATAGCTTTTGCCAAGCGTGTTTGTGAAAAGAACAACTGCACTGAGACTTTTCCTATACATCAAATCAGCCATGTACAGATGTCTGTAGAAAGGATTAGATTCAGATTCCCTAAGCAACTGAAGCATCTAATGATTCTGATGAACACCAGCTGAGATTTTCAAATATCTTTAACAAGTTAGGTACTTATCTCCCATTGGCTTTATCTATTTAGTCACTTTCGGGAGGAGCGGGGCAGGGGGGAGAAGATACTAGACTATTCTGAGCAGATTCAGCTGCCTAGACACTCATTGAAATATTTGCCTTATTTACAGTTAGTGATTGTTTTTTGTTTTAAAGACTTAAAAAATCTATAAAATTCCTGTTAATGACTACACTAATGCAGGTTTTTTTCTTGGGGGATGGGGGGGTGGAATTCCAAAGTAGTAATAGTCTAAAATACACCCCATAAAAGATTGATTTATATGTTTTAAGAACCATATTGTAATTATGCAATCATGTATTATTTAATAATTTAACTAACGAAAACATGCAATTATAAACCTACAGAAGGGGTCCTAAAAGGTGGGGGCTAGTCTCTGAAACTTGGACTAAAGTTTTCTATACTACTGAACAAAACAAAGCAGTCTGAATATGATACTTTTATCTCTAGCACAGAGACTTTGAAAGTAAAAATGGTTTATTTCACACAGCGATTTAGCTCAGTTCAAAGACCCACACATTTAGGTTTCCAGCAGAGCTCTACTGCAACCGGAGACTGACAGATGAAACGAGGCTTTTCATTTTTGTTTTATTACCTGCCATAGTAGTCAGTTATACCTGATCGTACAAAAACATATCATAATTTTTATTAAAGCCTATAATTTAATGTCAAGATGTTAACCTTTTCCCCATATTATTATTTCCTTCTTTTAGTTTTCTGAGCATATGGTTCTTAACTGTTCCAGCTAAAACCCCATGTTTTGACTGCAGTTGCCCAGAATAAAATTGACATTTCTCATAAAGATTACATTCATTTTACCTTTTTGAAAAGCTTCTTGAACTTTAGAACTGCCCTCAGCTTTCTGCAATAGATGATTGGTTTCACCTATTTTTATACTTTTCATTTCTAAGTTTCAGGGCTACAATTAAAAGTCAGTTTGTTTTACCTTTTTACCAGTCAGAAGCAAACAGGAACTCATAAAAGATGTGGAGTCAGTCTAATATGTTTATAAACTGTGCAAAAAGCCTGGTATTTTCACTCTACAGAGGAAGCCCAGGATTTTGATAGACCGGCAGAAAGAATTACTGATACTTTCTGTTGTTAAGCTTTCCTAGAGAGCTATAAATGTGAAAGGGAAGGTGAAACGGAGGGTGAAAATTTGAGACCGTTTTTCAGCATGCTTTGTTTAAATTTGACAAAAATAATTTCTGCAGACTATATTTGGCTTTCATTTGTAACAGTGAGAATCCAGTCACTACTTTCACATGAAGGCAATGAAGATGGAAAATGAAGGCAAAATTATATTAAGACCCAATTTGTAAACATCAAAATATCCATATGGGTTCCTTTCTTGTCAGTCCTTTTATCTGTAATTTACTCCACATTCATACTTTTGGACTAGTCTGTATTTTCGACTTTCAATTAGCAGAGCTTTTCAATTTAACAACTTAAATTAAACTTTCAGTATGACAACTTAGTGCAATAATTTTTTTTTTAGATGTACGAAAAGCAGTTTGATTGACCAAAAGGCTTCAACTGTTAAGAAAATGAGAACCTGCCAATATTTTATGATACTGGCTACAATTCAATAGCCACTTATGTAGGATATAGTCAAGCCTGTTACATGATACTTTCAGTATTTTTCGTATACATATGCTCATAATCATGAATCCTATTGGTACATAAGCCTCACCGGGTAGTGATAATCTACTCTAAGGCAAGAAGATATCTTAAAACCCACAAAGAATCACATTGAACATTTTTATCCTCCCAAGGCTATACTGAGAACAGAAATTAGTGCATGCTCTCAGACAAATTGCATTAAACCAAATGGGATCTTGAATAAAAATAATATTATTTAAGTTATAAAATGTTCTACTTGAAAATGCTTAATCCAAATGACTTATTTTTAGCACTGCTAAGAGCAATTTGCAGTACATCTACAACTACATTACTGAATTTCTGTTTAAAGCTGAATAAAAGGCATCTGCACTACTGGTTTTATAGAGATTATATGTGTGTATATGTATGTGTGTGTATATATATATATAA
The DNA here is from genome assembly GCF_011004875.1 of Balearica regulorum gibbericeps. NCBI lineage: Eukaryota > Metazoa > Chordata > Aves > Gruiformes > Gruidae > Balearica > Balearica regulorum. The sequence continues at coordinate 104,727,761 of NC_046184.1, forward strand.
ACACACACATATGCATATGTGTACCTTTATGGTATTCTCATTCTGATGCACAGGAGTTTATATGCATGAGAAGCATAGAGAAGTAGGACTTACATCAGTATTTAAGAAGATGACACTATGCCAGTTATTTCCAGGAGAAGGTAACAGACTGACACGAGAGATGTGATTGATAGCTGATACGTGGGGTGTGTGGCATGGAGCACGCCAAATGTGCCAGCCACATGGCACTCTCAGAACCGCAGCATTCACCACACCATGCTTACAAGAGTAGAGGTATCTTTTAATACTAAAATCAGAAAATTAATTAGTTCTGCGGATGCTGTCATGTAGGAAAACTTTCAATGGCTCCCTTGTATGAGTTGAAATATACATTTATGAGTAGTAAAATTTCGTTTGACTGACATCTCTTTTACAACTGAGAAGTCTGGTAAGAAAGTGCCAGGATATACAAACCAAATAATACAGAGAGAATGACTGCTCTTTCTTAGTGTGTGTAGGAGACTTGTCATAAACCAGACAGATGTATCTTAATTTCTATTATGTTAAGACCCTTCTATGGTCTATGTCAAAGTGAGTGAGCCTTAGCAATGGCCAAGAAAAAAACCTCCTTGTGCAATAAGCTTCCCACTCAGCAACGTGTATAATTATGGGGTTGGTTTGTCTGGGATTCCTCCTCTCGCCCATTTGATGTCCTAGGAGAGACTGCGGTGCTAGCTAGCCCATGCTGCAGCGTGGTTACTCTCTTATTCCAAGCTAGAACAGCCATGGTTCTTAAGAATCCTAAGAGCTAGACATGACATGAAAACCCATATGAAAAAGCCCCAATATAAGCACTGTAGAAGATTCTATATGACCTCAGTGCATGTGGAGTATAGAAATGTTTTGAAGTCAGCTTAAGCCCTTTCTTTAAGGGGGTAGAATAAACTGCAACAGTATTATTTTCCCTTAACAAAAATATAGTGGGGTTTTTTCCCCATTCTACCAGTGTTTTTATTTGAGATTTTATATCAGCTTTTCACTGAAAAATAAAAATATTTAAAATATTTCTCATGCAGGTATACACTGGTCTTCCAGTTTGTGGTAATAACAAGAGAAAAAGCATAGGCACGGGGAATTTAACAGTCATTTTTTTTCTGTTGTAAGATATGTAAAGAAGAAGAACTAAAGCTCCGTTCTCAGAGTTTTGCTTTTGCCTCGTTGACATGGATGAACTTTTGCAAATAAAAAAGAAAATGGGGTTAAGCCAAAGAAGTGTATGCAATAAATGGAGGCAGGGCCAGTTCAAGGTTGAAATAGGATTATCTCACAAATTTGATCCCAAACCATTTGAAATCAGTGGCATTGTTTTTATGGAGTAATATGTTTCATTAAATAAATATTGTTTCAAAAGCAGTCATTACTGAAGAACATTATAAAAGGAAAGAATAAAATACAAGGAACTTGTAATAGGTATATTTAGTGTATTGCATATAGATATTCTGTCCTATGTTTCTCCCATGTAATACTACTGAATGCAAACCAGCACAGAATGCGGTTCTCTGGTTACATTTTCTGGGAATTAGAGTCCTGTTTAGGTCAGTTTATATACAGCAAAATTTTTGCAGCATGTGGCCTTCTAACCTGCCATGATCCTAGCTGACACTTAATAAATGAATATATGAATATCTTTTCCTGAGCTGCTTTATGAAGAATTTCAGTATCATTCTTAACTGTGCATATTAGCCAAAATAGTTCTGGAAATAGATGTTGATTGCTTAAGAAAAGCGGTTTTTTAACTGCTAACAATACCAAGGCAATTTCAATAGTGGAATTACATCAAATGCTACCATACATTGGCTTCTATATAATTCATTTTAATTTCTTATCAGCAGTTATCTCATTTTCCAGAAAAAAAATATTTTCTTAGATTACATATTTAAAGTGTTGCAAAGAATCATGGCAAATATCTGTAACATAACTAACTTAATGGTCATAAGTTTTATAATTAGATTAACTTTTTTTTCCTTCAGTGTGTTCTTGTTCAGGCATGCTGAACCATCTTTAGGACATTAAGTTTCATTGATTGCTTCGTGTTATGTTGCTTCAGTGTTCATTTTAAATTTATCCTTCATATGAGACAGAATAAAAAAAAGGTGAGGGGAAAGTGGCTATACAGTACATTGGTTGCTTGCTTTCCAATTTATCTCTACCTCTCGAAAGAATTATGAGAATGTATACACAAACTCTTCATACTCTTTGCCAGCCCAGAAATTCTATTCAAATACTAAATTGTCTTTAATAGTTTCTACAGGTTATTCTTAATTGCTGTGATACTGTTTTAATTGACTTCTGCACAAAATGTCCAGGGGGGTCAAGGTTTTTGGCTTTAAGCAAGCTATATGTCATAGCAGGATAGGAATGGATGGGGGACTGTTGCATACCAACAAATTACTTAGGCAGCACAGCTAGTTTGTCTGCTTATTAGTCATTCTCTGACAAGTCAAAGGTCAAAATGGAAAAAATCTTAAGTGAGGATTTGGACTATTTATTCAAAATAAATTCCAGAACGTCAATATTTTTTTAAAAATCCTTCTAATTTTTTTTTTTTTTAAACAAAACTGAGAAACATGACAAGGATAAATGAAAGATTGATGTTGGAAGCAGTTACTATGACTGGCTAGCATCATGTAAATTTATTACTAATAAGAAAAACATCCGTAGCAAATTATATGGTTTTACCTTTCTTTTGCTTAATCAAGTAGTCAATATTTGATGCCTTTTTATTTCCATTAAGACTATGTAATCTGGATCAGTTATCTTCTGATATAATTGAATGTAACATAAAAATGCAGAGGAAACTAAACATAGTAGGAACAAAACTCCGATTTCTCCATTGAATTGTCTGTTCTGGTTTTTTGGGTTCTTTTTTTTTTTAATTTTGCTGGAGTTATGCTAGCTGTTTGTCTCAGTTTCTGCTACCCTCCTTATTTCTGGTTCCTTCATTCCATTATTAATGCGGCTGCAGCTGTTAGTATGCTAGCCTTTCTATTTGTAGGCTATTCTAAGCTAATTCCTTGGTCCTTACTCTTAATAAACTTTCAGCCTCATACAGTAGCCTTCTGATCTTATTGTTATAAGTTATTGTTATAAGAACTGGAATTACCTGAGTTTACCTAAGCTTGAATGAAAGGGTATATGATGCTTTTTGAATTTAAGTAGATCAGGGATGGAACAAATACATACACAGAATTTTGGTACTTTTATGTTTTTCATAATACATAGCATAAGGGATAAACCATGGAACCCATGAATTTTGAAAAATTAAATTGAATCATGAAACAGCTTTCTTTATTCAGCAATTTTGAAATTTAGAGTGGCAATTAATAAATTATGCTAAATGTCATATTCTCAGAACTCCTGCCTTTTCCACAGTTCCACCAATATCTTTTCCTCTTGAGAAGATCATGTTTTCAGATTTACTCTTGCTTTTTTATCTCTTTGTCTTGGCGTCCAAACTTCAAAACACTTCATGATTTAGAATCACTAATTGACAAAGAGGGATCCTGTAAAATACAATTTGGAAAATCTGAATAGAGAGAAGACTAATAAATTTATCTTTACAGTGGTAATTCTAAGAATTCCCATCTGTCTTCATGATCTTACCTGATCCTACAGATGTCAATCTGCTGATTAATGGTGTTTCTGTATATTCTCCATGTCCCGACTTTACGTAAATTTTATAGGACATTACTTAACATCAATTTTAAAACTTAATTGTTTATTGTGGTGGGTTGACCTTGGCTAAGGGCCAGACATTGACCCACCACTCTCCCTCCTCAACAGGACAACGGAAGACAATAGGATGGAAAAGCTCATGAGTTGAGACAAACAAGGGAGATCACTCGCCAGCTAGTCACAGGCAAAAAAGACTCAACTTGAGGACTCCAGTGTGGGTTCTTCCCATGGGCTGCCATCCTTCAGGATAAACCTGCTCCAGCATGGGCTTTCCATGGGCCACAGTTCCTTCAGGGCACGTCCACCTGCTCCACTGTGAGGTCCTCCATGGGTACTGCTCCACAGGCTGCTCCAGTGCCTGGAGCACCTCTTCCCCCTCCTTCTCTCACCTTGGTGTTTGCGAGGTAGTTTCTCACATGATTTTTGTTCCTTTTTCTGTGCCCAGCATTTTCTGCCCTTCCTTAATTACGTTTTCCCACAAGGTGCCACCAACTTGGGTGATGGGCTCAGCTGTGTCCTGCAGTGGGTCCATTGTGGAGCTGGCTGTGTCCAGCACAGGGCAGCCCCTGGTCTCTTCTCACAGAGGCCACCCCTGCAGCCCCCCTGCTGCCAACATCTTAACACCAACACCCAATGCATCTACACATAGTTCCTCTTTTCTTGTAGCACCTTTAAGGTTTTAAAAATATGGCTAAGTTCCCCACTTCAAATCTCACATTTATTTGGAATCCATCAATAACTTAATTTAAAATTGAATCTTAGTGATTAAGCTGGAACTGTGCTCTCTGAAGCTTGTACTCATGGGAGGTGTGGGATTTGCTTCATGTGTGACAAGCTGTATGAGCTACATAACATCGTTTGCTATCCCTAACTGGTAGAGGTAACTCCACCTTCTTCTTACTCTGGAAGAAAAACCCAGATGTTTATAAGCCTTGTTATGCTCAGCACTCATCACCATTATTTTAAAAGTAGTGCCCTTTTTTTTTTTTTTTTTTAAATAAACCGAGCAACAATTGACTCAACCTCTGATACCCATGAACTCTTATGCTGGACAGACAGGAATGAAAATTACATGGTCTTTGAGGATGCCACATGTCATGCTCTGCTTACTGCTTTTATTCAGCTACTGTTTAATAAGTAGCTAGTGGTAATAGATATTACTTCTCCACCCTAATCCATCAGATATTTATCAACATGAACTGTGTGCTGTGAGACTTAAATCAGTGATCTTATCTCATTATTTCTTTGAGTAATACTCTAGTGACCATGAGTTACGCAGATTAATCCGAATCTGGATTTTTTGAAAACTTAAGCCAGGACCTTTTCCTGTTTTTTTGTTGGGGTTTTTTTTTTTTGTTTTTTGGTTTTTATGGGGGGGGGGGGGTGTTTGGTTTGTTGTTGCTGGTTTTGTTTTTGTTTTTTTAAACTAAGAATGCATAGATGTTGCAAATGAGGATGAATGTGACACACATCCATTTTTGGACTTCACTTCCATGGTTATTAAAATGCCCTAACGCAGGCTTAAATGGTCATTAAAATGTATATTTTTATTTGAATTTGTGTTTAAGTAGGGTAAAATTCAGTAGTGTTTGTTCCTGAGGTTTGACCTAGACTTGTTTCTAAATTACGAACCCTAATATTTAAGCAATTTAAAAGCTAATGTTGTTTATACATCTTGGATGCTAATAATTCCGTTCTATTGTATAAATATATATTTACACTGGGAAATCCTTATGAAGCTGAATTAAAGGCAAATGTAAACATCAGGGTTAATTTTTGCACATTTTCAAGCACATATCAGAAGGGAAGAGTAAAATTGGTCATTATGAGTACATAGTGATGAAAAATGGCTAGACACAATAAAGGATAATTTCTTTGGTTTTCAGAGCATAATGGAGTATGAATCATATTTAAAATTAATGGCTGAGAAGACAGATCATGATTTGAATGTCATCAGTAGCTATTTTACTCTTCCCTAGAGCAGCAACAAGCCTTTTATGAGAGATGAGTTCCTGCAAACAAGCCCTTCTAAGCAATCTGAAAGCTCCTCATTTATAACAGAGCTTTAGAAAATGTTTTATTTTTACTTTTTTCAGTACTTGGAGTAGGGGGAGCAGACTGGGAACACCACCTCACTGTCCAGCAAGTAACATGTAGTTAATTGTTTGCAAGTAATTTTTTTTAATGTAACTTTTTTAGAGGTAACGTTGGCAGCAGATGTCCTCTTTTTCAGATGGCGTGTAGTTCTCCTTTATCCTTTCCTACTTCTAAAATAGATTTGAAATTATTTCAGCCACTTCTGGTATTTTCACTTTTGGACAGCGCTGCATCCCCAAGCCTACATTTGAAGCACCGCACCGAGGTTGATGTTTGACCCCCCCGAAGACTGCCGTCACGTTCCCACCCCTTGCCGAAGCGCTCGTCTGTGCCCGGCGTGAGGCCGCCGCAGCGCTCGTGCCCGGGCGCATCCTGCCTCACCTGCAAGAGCTGCTCTCGGGCACGTGCCTTGCTGCCTGCTCTGCAGGGACTTCTGCCGGCCATCCAAACCTGACCTGCGTGCAGTGCGTACACCCTAAGGCCTTCAGCCGACAGCGGGGCAATGCCTAACGTGAGTGCTTATTAAAAAACCCACTCTGTTAACTATTTCTTAATCTGTTTATTCTTGCGTACAGGGAATGTGTTGCAATGCCGCTTGTTCAAAAATAGCACGTTTGGCCAGGGTGGCTTCTGGTCGTTAGTGGGAAAGGAAAAAGAGACAAAAAAAGCAATACATGGTATCTGTCTGTGGGAAAAAATGGTGCTCGCCCTTAGCATATTACTCACAAAATGAGTGTACCTCAGAGGATGTGCCAGTACTCATTTTGGTCATTGGAGAAATAGCACAGTGGAGGGGTACATGCTATTGTTTCTATTTCAGTGAACTGTAAGTTCTGTTACAGTGTACCCGTGGTAGGCAATAAGTAAAGACAACTAGTCAACGGGTCTTTTTCCAGAAGAAGGCATCATGATGTTTTTGATAGTCAAAGATATCAAGCAGCAATGAAGGAGGAAACTGGGGTGGTTTTGGCTTCTATGTATGTGTAAAGTCATTCATACTTTTTGATTTTCAGCATCAGCAACAGGCCTGTATTGAAAGTTGAAGTCTGCTGTTGGAGATCAAACTTTTAATAAAAGATGAAGTTCTCCTTTTGTTTTAAAGGATTGTAGGTAAGACCTTTCCTGACATTCAAACTTTGTGTTTACTAAGGCTGTTATGTACTTTCAGTTCACAGGCTGTCCTTAAGCTGTTGGAGTTATTATTGTGGTGTATTACCTTTCATTCTTCCCACCAAATCTCTCATGGCTCATTTGCCGTGCACAATGATATTCTGTGAGATTGTTTTCATTTTTCAGTAACTTATATCACAGAGTATCCCAGATTTAGCCATAATTCTATTTCGCTGTCAGGCTCCCCTCTCCTCTTCTTTTTGGAATTGCCTCTTGAAGGGACCACCCGTAAAGCATGGCCAGTTAGGCTCTCACTTTAAAGGGCCCGCCAAATTACACTGTTTCACATCGGCATGAGGGCAGGGTCACAGGCTGAAAGCAGGCTTTGGAATCGTTCGTTCTTACAAACGGAGATAGACGAGAAGAGATACTTTCATGTATAATACCTAAAATAATAGTCTGACTTCTGGTTTAGGGCATCATTCTTCATGCTGCCTATCCTATTTATAGTCTTGTAATGTCAGAAAAACACCTTTTATTGTATTTAGGTTGTCCTATACTTTGGTAACATCTGGAAAGACACAGAAGCTATTCTACTCAAGGTAGCTGAAATTTTGTTGAGAAATGTTTCCCTTCATGTCATTACAGTGTATTGTTTTGCAGGAGCTGAAATGGGTGCAATGAAAGTTAAGGACTTCATGATCCGTAGCCTGGCAACTACAACAGTGGTCTGAGATTTGAAAAACACATACATGCTCAGGTTCTTGCTCTGGTAAAAATATTCCCACGGACACATACACCCCCCCCCACACACACACACCCCATGCATACATACATATACATATTATGTGTGTGTGTGTGTATTTTTACATGAAATAACAACAACAGCATAGTAAAATCAACTCTCTGCATGCTACTTTTGTACACTCTAGGACATGGTAGCCTGACCACCATGTGGCAGGTTTCTGTCCTCTTGATGAATACTTTCTAAAACAAAAAATAAAGTATTTCAAGCTACATGGGCCCCACCAATGTTTTGCATAATTTCCTTATTGCAAAGAGACTTGATGAGCTTACTTCTTAATTCAGTGTGATGAAAAGCTAAATGTCAAAACACGAATTTCAGAAATGCGATTGCTGTTTCTTGGTCAATTATAATGGGGCGTTATCCATTAGCTCTACTGGATAGGCTTGTGAACTACATAGAGTAACTCTGCTCCTGATGACCCCTCAGTTATCAAAGCACAAGGACTACAGGAAAGTACTTCTCTTTTTTCATATATGGAAGATTGGAAGGGATGGTAACAGTGGGAAGTTCATTAGGACATGAATAAATGGAAGGAATCCCCTGGTGTAGGGAGACAACCAATGCAAGTTATAATCTAAGTAGTCTAAACTGTTACTTGAAAAAATAGCTGTCTCTAGGCATTTCTCTGTTGCACTTCTCATTTTGTGTAAGACATACCTGGTATAGCATTATGCTATAGGAGTGGGTCTGATGGTTTAGAAAGGCAACCCAAATTAAATATGAACAGCTAGTTTCAATGCTTATAGAAATACATTAGAAAAACATTACACAGAAGCAATAATTTGAGATCCCAAACACGTTTTTTCCCCATTAACAATATTTTAAAATGCAGAAAGCACTTCTGTGAAGCATGAAGGATGGTCAGGGTTAGCTAATGAGGCTGATAGGTACAATTGCTGCATGCTTGATCTGTCTTGGATCCTAATGCTCATTTGGACATGTCTTATTATTGTGTGGGTGTTAAGTCTGTCCAAGCTCATAATCAATAGATATATGGTCATTCACAGTATTTATGCCTCTATCTTAGAAAGCTGGAACAAAGTGATGGGGATGTAGTTTGCTAGGTTCATACAGAAAATTTCTCACAGAAAATCTGAGCAAACTAATTGCTGGCATTAACATGGGAATCGTATGAGCTGTGATAATGATACGGATAATGAAACCCGCACCTCTGGCCATCACTTTATCACCTACGGGGTCAGCCAAGAATTTATTCAACCCTGAGATGCATTTTATAATTGGTTTTTGTATCTGGGAAGATTTGGGTACTGTATGGTAGCTTCAGATACAATTCATTGACTGAAAAACGGGCCTAAGTGCATCAGAAGAAAGAATGGTGGGGACCCACTGTCAAAGTGTGTTGGAAAACACAGAGTCAAACCCCCATAATTTTCAGTTTTAAATACATTGATCTTTGAGATTGAGAGGAAACAGCCTGAACTGGCATCTTATCAATAGCTTAGCAGATTTATAAAAACTGTATATCTGCCAAATGATGATAACATGATGTTGCGTGAACATACTGAACCAAGTGGGGCGGTGCTTTGCTAAATGCAGTTTCATTTTGGTGATGTGACTCCAGTCTCACAAAAGGGTGGGCATTTCCCACCTTTAATTCTCCACTGGGTATCATGGAACATCGCATTTATGAAAGTCCCCCTGAAAACAAGGACTCTTGAATGCCTGAAGGTTAACAGTAGGATATTTTTCAGTTATTTGCTAAAAGCTCAATTCAACATGAGACATGGCCACGATTCATTCAGCTTGTGTCTAGATGCCTAGCTGAGAACAGAATTTGGGAGTCCAGTTTTCTGAATTGTATGTAGCCTATGCAGTGAGAGAGGCACTGTTAGGAAGCAGCTCATACCTTATATCCCACCAGAAAGCAATTCAGCCTGCATTTCTTTCTGTCATCTGTATAAAAAGCCCAGGGAGAGCATGAGTTTAATTTAAGCTGGTTTTCCAAAGACTATTTGACTTGGGCTTAGATATTCTGTTTATTGTCCCAGGCACGTGGGCATAGGTGTCTGCCAATATCAGTAACTTAAAACGATACCCGCAGCAACGAATTTGCCAAGCATCTCCGGTTTCCACTGCGAATTGTGGCTGGCTGCTTAGTAAGACCCAAGGCTCTCTTTCCAAGCAAGAGGAGCAGAAGAGCTCGTGCGCAGCTGACTGTAGCCTCTGAGCTGACAAGGGGTCCTTTCCCCTGACGTTTCACAGCTGAGACTGGAGGCCACACACAGCGGTGCTAGTTCTCCATTCCCAAAAGTGCATTCCTACAGCCAGTCAACTGTAAAAGGAGAAAAGAAGATACTAGTAACCGAGAGGTGACCAGGAAGCGTTTCTTAAAGTATCCCTTATCTTGCACTCGTTCATGGCTGACTACCAGCCCAAATTATCATATTTCCACTAAGGCACTCCAGTAGATCAGGTTAGATGCTTAGCTGTAGGAAAATTACTTGGAACAGACCTAAGTTTTGATAATCTAGGTCTAAAATGTGATCCCAAATCTCCTGCTCACTGGTTGCCTATGGTGACATGGCTTTTACTTGCATATTCTCCAGGTATCAGTTCTTCTCCTGGGCTTCCTCCTGTTTTGAGCTGCTATGTTAGTAGCTTCAGTAAAAATCAGATCAAGATCCAGGTAATGTCCACTCTGGTAAAAGACTCTGGATGCTCAGCACACGCCCACAAGATTAGATGGCTGTTAGGTACCATCTTTGCTATGCTATTTTTTCCTTGACACAGGAGAACAAAGCGATTTTTTTCATCTTTAAAGAAAGTTTCATATTTTTTAAAGGACTTATCAGCTTAGGTACAGGAGCAGTAAATTGAATCAGGTTTAAGCTACTCCAAATGTTTTTCTTATTAAAAAAACCCACACACAAAACCCCCCAATAAACAATTAAAAAAAAGCCCAAACCCTCAACAATAGTAAAGGAGCACACATAGAATTCATAAATAAAATATGATTTTCATTTAAATTTTAACTTTCAAATTATTTCTAGCTCCAAAATCACTCCACAAGTAAAATAAGTTTTTCTTTCTTTTCTTCACTTAAATAGTGAAAAGCAGTAGGAATTTCCCCTTCCCAAGCCTCCTGAACCAGAGGTTTCCAAACATTTTTTAACATAATAATTTGGAAAGCATTCACTTACTCTGTTTTTAATCTAGCTAGCTATGTATTACTGATCTGAAAGGGTTCACTCAAACTACACACTTATTTTATTTTGAGTCTCAAGAACATTGTAAATTTTAAAATAAGCCTAAGAGTTTGGTTTTGTAAGAATAAGATTTTACAAAACCAAAGTCAAATAATTCTATAACTGTTCAGAATTTAATATTGTTTCAGAATATGTTATTGGTAATAAAGCTTCAAAGCAAAAAATTGCAGCTACAGCATGACCTAGCGGAGAGATGTTTCAGTCATTCCTGCTTATTATGCCAGCAGACAGGTGAATCACATCCGAAGATCTCTGTAGTCATATGATGGACCTGGGCCGTAACTTTGCTAGGACCTGGCCAAACTATACGTGCTGTGTTTTTGACATTCCTACAGAACATCCCATACATATTGCTTTTTTTCTAGTTTCCCCAGGAGCGGCTGCACCATCCCATGAAGGTTTTTAACTAGGAAAACAGCATCCAGCATCTGTCTGTCCTGACGGAGAGCTCCAGCCTGCTCACTGCCACCTCCTGGGCAGATTTTAGGACAAGGACACGGCATTGCTACGTATGTTGAAGGATTTGCTGTGAGCTGGAACCGATACTCCCAGGGGCTGGAACATAAATGTAAATTCAATGATCAGGTGGTGTCAGGAAAAAAAAGGAAAAAGAAAACAGGTTGCTGCAGGTCTGTCCTACTGTCTGCACGCTGTTAGGCCTCGTGAGAATTTTGGATTAAATTCGCTGCCTGAATTTTTGCAGGTAACTGGAGGGTACAGTATCAGGCAGTTTTACAACTGTGGCTGCTGCACTGAAATATTAAAAAGATTTTTTTTCCTTGTACTTTTGACCTGCGAGACAGGAAACTCCCTGTTCTGGGAATTAAAGCAGCAATGCATTTCAGGTTTCTGTTGTGAGAAATGGAGAATCCTTGATAAGACAATTGCTGGGTTAAGTATTTGTTTAAAACCGAAACCAACTCGTGAGTAACATAGGCAGCTAAATTGCACCATCTGGAGCAAGAGGCAGATGTAAGCATCTTTGTTTAAGAATCAGTTTATAAATAATAATAGAAGATGTGTGGAATTTAATTCGCTCCTTTTCTGCAGGTAGCAACGTTCGCGGGAATTAGCTTCGTTAGTTCAGAGTGTATCTGTGTAGCACATGAAGCTTTTCGTAGACATCTGGAATAGATATTCCTTCATAATTTTGTATAATAAATCCAGAATAACTGCTAATGATTAATAGGCAGCATCACTCAAGGACTTCAGACTGCTGTTGGGACAGCCTGGACAAAGCGCAGGCAGAAGCTTTAGGCAGGCTGTAAGGGAGACTGGGAATTATAAGCAAGGCATGAAAGTGACCTTTTATTGTGGCAGGGACTGATAGTGTCATCCTACACCTCAACCCCACACATCGCACAAATTAGACTGATCCATTGACTACATCTAGAAAATCTTGTTTTCCATTGGGTATTCTGGGCTTTACAACTTTAGGTTGGGCATTCAGAAACCGAGGCATATAAAATTATCAGTCGTCATCTAAATTTTATAGAGAAAGCGGTATTTTCATAAGAGTACAGTCATTTTGTTTCCACAATTTGTTGTCAATGATTAATGAAATGGTAATCATTTTTGTTACTGAAAATGACAAGGCTTGATTCACAAAATGACTGTTATTCATTCAATGTTTACAGATGGAAGGAAAAAAACCACATGAAAAACAATTTATATGTGATCCTCAAAAACTTTTTTAGCTTCTTCTAAGTTCGTTCAAAGCGAATATATAAATATAAAGATAAAATAAGGCAGTAATATATCTATATTCAGGCAGAAACAGACTAAGATTTAGAGCCTCTTAGGAGAAAAATAATGAATGAAAAAGACTGCTTAATTAAAACTTAACATTAAGTTGTGCACTTTTAAAAAGGTCTATCTAATTCAGCGCAATTTATTTCCAGATGGAGGGCATGCGTAAGAAAGATTATGCTCACAGAAAAAAGAAAAAACTTCAGTGAGACCAAGGCAACCGTTAGGAAAGCAACCATTAGGACATTTATAGAGCTTCAATAGAGGAAGATCTATGAAAAGAGAGTGTTTTAAAGAAGGTGCCCACCAAAGAGACATAGAAAAGTTTAGATTTTGAATATATGGCTATTTTCTGAAGAACTCTGGTTTAGTTCCAGAGATATTTTATGGTCTGTACAATTAAAACATAAATATGAATGTGCATTCTACTGCCTATCCAAAGAAACCTACTAGCTTAATTCTTGTGACGTGAGCAAACATACCAAGAAAGGACAAAATTATTTATTCTTCAGTGGATCTTTGTCTTTATTGAACAGCTAGTTAGCATCAGGAAGCAGGATTTATCACAGAGTCTAAAAGTTAGGCCCTGGTAATTCTGCTCAGTGAAATTTAATTTAGATTTAATTAGAGATGGACTGGAGTCAAGATACCTGTCTACAATAAACTGTTGTTAATACTGAAGGGGTAAAAGTTACCTTTGTTTTATTGGACCTCCCAGTTGATAGTGACCCATGAAAATTTGCCTTTCGGGTCAGCTGGCTGTGGCCACCGTGGGCTCTCAAACCTGCGCCCCTATCAGCGGGGTGACAGGCATTCGCGTACACATGAGAAACAGGGGCTGCCAATCCATCTGTGCCAACGCTGCCTACAAAAACACTGCGCATGGGTTTATTTCCCACAGGCGGGGAATGAAATGGCGGGTGAATAGCATCCCGCTTGCTCACAGCCCTCGCGCAGCTCCTTCCTGGACCAGGTGCTCCCAGCCTCCCCAGCCCTGTCACCGCCATTCTAATACTTTCTGGCCACGGTGCCCCCAGCCCAGGGGGGCACTGCCCAGCCACGGCTCCCCTCTGCATCGCCCCCGGCACGCCCGAGCTCTGTGTCCTCTGACCGGGTGCTTGGGAGTGGACCCCCACGTGCTCGGACAGAGGTTTTAAGGTATCGGCGACATGTCTACCTCGGAGACAGGGCCGTATGCGTGCAGAGCTCCTTTCAGGACTGGTGTCTCCATCTAACTTTAGGAATTACAGTACCAGCAGCAATACTGAGTAGCTACAGCCTGTCCCTCCCGTCCTGTTTCTAAACTTGGTTTGTTACCTAATCCAGCTACATTTCACATTGATTTGTGGTAATTATCTTCACGTGTCTGAGGACAGAACCTGATTAAGCTCTTTTTCCTACTATTGATCACCACTAGCTCTTTTATTTTTGTTTTATAATGAATACTTTTCATTAAAAAGTATCATTCTTAAAAGAGTATCTATGTGTTTTCCTATTGTCAGGAAAAAAGCTAAAATTCCCACCATGAATCAAAACAAACCAAATCAAAATCTGGGGGAAAGAAAAGCTATCGGCAGGTTTAAGAAAAAGGCTTAATATTCTCAGAATGTTTTCAGAAAATTTTAACTTTTAAATTAGTATTTTTGAAAACATAACATGTCCAGTGTGGCATATCAAGAATTTGAAACTTTCTTCTCAGTTGAAAAAAAAAGTTAGAAATTGATCTTTCGCCTGTACGTTGACATGGCATTGTCTCATGATCTGAGAATCCTGTAATGGCACTGAGCAGCTCAGGAATGAGTGAGGAGCATCCCGGAGCCCAACGATTTTTTTTCTTGTCAGACGATGATGCTAGAAGTTTTAAAAGGATCACTCTTGCAATGTCGTTTCTTTCAGTGATGTCGTGGAATTTGAATATCCGTAGGTTGCTGGTCGACAGTTGCTTTCTCATTTGTGATTACACCTTTTTCATTAGGTGTAAGAGTTTTGCTACAGAAGAGTAGCATATGGTAATGGCTAAGGAGATGAGACTTTAATGAGATATAGAACACACCAGCAAAATGCATGCTAAATTGCAATGACACACTTGTGTTGGTAGCATGTGGTGTTGTGAAATTAAGTTCCTGACAAGACCATACAAACAAATGCACTTCAGCAAGCATGCAGTCACCAAACTTGTTTGCAAGTTGGCCCAGGAGACGGGGCAGGTGGGGGCACTGCTGGGAGGGAGGAGGGGGTGGCTTCCCTCCGCCTCCTGCAGCTGATTTGCTGTGCAATTTCATAAGTGATTTCGCATTTTTTTTCTCTCATTTTGCACATGGACATAATGAGGCATAGTACTACTTACCTGAAGACGTAAAGTGGTAAGTATGACTGCTGATCCAGAAGAGTCTTCTGAAAACTGTTGCATTTATCTTACACATACGCAATTTCAAACAGATAGCTAAACAATAAAGAATACAGTCAACAACAATAGAGTGTGAGCAAGTGATATATGACTTGTAACCTGGAGCCATGCATGCTATTTAATCAGCGCCATGGAAATTTTCCATGAGGGAATAAAAGAGTCAGTCTTCTTTTCAGCTCAGGGAGCAACTATTGAGCCTGCAGAAGGAAATAGATAGCAGTACCTCTGGGTACCTCTGACACTTTGGTGTTCACGCCTGGACTCCCAAATTACCCATTTTTGCAAGGAAGAATAAAAGTAATAACACTAATAATATTGTTGTGAGTAGTTCACAAGGTTTGAAAGGATTTGGTAACATGGTTACTCTGTCTCGGGAGAGATTAAAGAAATTAAATGTTAGATTCCTAGCCAAGGAATACAGATCCAACAGATATAACCTAGGTTGTCACCGTTTGGAGTATAAAATGAAGCTATAACTGTTCCATTAAGACTGCTCCATTTGGGTCCTTCCATACCTCTCTAAGCTTCCTCATGTCCTCCCCCAAATGGGGAGAAACACATATCAGAAAAGTAGAGTATTTAAACATCTTTTTCTACCGTGCTGAGGCAGAAACAGCCAGCTAATTAAAAACAGCAGCTTTCATCCACACAGCCCTCCCAAAGCATCCTGAGGCTTGTGGTAGAAGTGTATTTTTAGGGAAAAAAATACATGCTGTCTCTTTATGATGGGTTTATTCATGTCTGTTTCACCTTAACAAAGTTTGGAAAGCTAAAAGTAAAGAAAGTTTGTAGTGCAAGTTACAGAGAAATTGCATTTTTCAGCTACAAGAATTTTCTAGGTACCACCACTAGTTTTGAACTAGAAATAGTCTCAAACCTAAGGATTCAAACATTTGTGAACTTTGAGGAAATCCAGATCTCCCTGTGACCTTCATGGGTCGTCTTTTATACCTGTTGTAGAATTTAAACTAAAATCTAATCCTGCATGCAATTCTACCTCCTTAGAGCAGGTCTGAACTAGAGCTGATCATTACAATCCCAGTTCTATTACACTCGGGGGAAAAAAAGAAAAAAATTCTGAAGAAGAGCAGTTGCATCATCCATATCTCTAAGATATATGAACTGCAGGTGACTGCAGATGTTCTTAAGATAGCTTTAACGTAGGTAACTCTAGCAATTTACCTTCAGGAGCTCAGCATTAGCTGGCTCTGGGTGTCACACCAGAAGCCAAGGTGAGTTTTCCACCACGTTGATCTTCATGACACCTTCAGCAGTCAGACAGCAGTAGCCATATGAGGTAATTTAAAGCTATCTTCAATGTGCAACATAGGGGCCATTTGTGGACAATGCTGTCTCTTTTGCTTCTGACACACTCTGTCAGCTGGTGTTTGAAAGATGGAAATCTCTGTTTTAAAGCTACTAGCGGGAAGCATTTTCTTGCACTTTGCAGACCAAAAGGAGGATGATAATGCCTTCTTACAGTAGTCATGGAGCAGAAGGAAAAAATCAGTTTAATTTCCAGTGAGGATTTTATGCTCTGGTTTGCTTGCTTGTGTCGAGAACAGCAGGCTGGATTAACGCAGGATGGGCAGCTTGCGGCGTCTGAGCTGCGTGCCCTTGCCGCGCAACCCGCGCGCACTTTCCCTGCCCGCGCTCCTCCGTGGCTGTCGCCGCGTGGAGGCCAGGCCAGGTAAGAAGTAGGGCAGGTCATCTGAGCCCCGGACCGGGCTGTTGAATTGAGATTACCCCCAACTCAGCTCATATTATCTCCTAATGAAGAGGTAACGCCCAGAGGATACCTTTGCTATTTCCTACGCGTAAGTCACTTTCAGGACTCCTTCAGACTTCCAGCGCTTATGGTACGTGCATTTGCTTTTGGCAGGGAGCTGTTAGGATCAATAAAGATTTGTGGAGACTTTTTCTTACTGTTTCTATGCCAGCTAGTTTTTACAAAATAGTATTTTCCCAATCTTAAGAAAAGAATAAAAAAAAATAAATTGTTGAAAGCACTCAAATGGAGACCAAGGATCTGAGCCGGGGCCTGTGTGGATCTGACAGTGTGGGAAAAAGACTGGAGAAAATATCCAGCATTTTCATTCGTACTTGCTCCCTCATACTCCGTATTCGTACTTCTCTCCCTGCTGGCACACCCTTATTTATCTCTTACCTTGACCCAAATACATTGTGCTATTCTGAGAGGTATTTTCCAAAGGTGCTACAGCGTGTCCTTGGGATGATGGCTCCTGGTAAAAAGATTGTTTTGTTCACTTGGTTATGCACAAAGCATCATCTGTTTCATCCTAATAGGTTTTTCTTCTAGGTAAATGTCTTCTAACAATCAGAATTAGAAACAAATTATATTTAGCTATTCAGACCGTGCAAAGAAAGAAGGAAGATTGTCAGCCTTATGCCTTTGTATTTTCCCTTGCTTGAAAAGTGGGCTAAAGTACAAATGCTGTACCGTGCCCACTACTCTCAAGAGTATGTGAATAATTCTTATATACATATATGCATACATATACTATATATATTTTTAAATATATACTGGTATCTATATAACACATACATCCTGTTTGCAGATGTTCCAGTGATACCAAGACACTTAGCAAACTATATGGAAACATTTTTTTTTCAGTCTGTTTAGCCACTGCATTGGATGAAGTGAAAGATTTTATACCTAGCTGATTTTTTCCAACAGTGAACAGTAGATCTTCAATTATATTCTCACTGACTTCATCGGGGTATGATCATCAGTAAGAATCCTCATGTTTTTGCAAGATGGGGATTGTGCATCTATACTATGGAAACACGCTTCTCCATGAGGGTGGTACCAGGACAGCTATGCGCTCAGAAATTCTTTTTGCTTTTTATTACAGACAAAGAAGAACAAAACTTTGGGAAAGAGTTTCCCTTATTAAATATTTACCATTTCAGCTCCAGAGTCAGGAAAGGTAAGCTCTGAGTCATTACTTTTTATTTTTAGTATCCAATCTACTTGGAAATGAATGGAATGCAATAACCTTCAAATCCCTTTAGAAGTTGTGAGTTACATGAAATCATTTATTTGAAAAGCACCATGAGATAATGGAGGAGCTGGTTGGGAAGTATAAGGCAACTTCTTCACTTGAATACCCATTTTCTGACTCCACTTTTTCCATATTTCAAAATGGAATTCAAGATAAGAATATGAATTGATTTTTTGAAATTGTTTTGTGTTATGTTAATTTAAAATGATCAGCTAATGCAGCAGTAATGATCACAGAGGATTGTTCTTTTGAAACAAAGATAACATATCATTGATCTGATGCTGAAATCACAAGCTTCAAAATATATCAGAGATTTTTAAGGCCACAAGGGAGAGTTTTGATCAGCTAGCCTGACTTCTTGCACATGAGAAGCAAAGAGAATTTCAGCTGTAGTTCCTGCACAAACTGCGTTTCTGGGCAAACACAAATACTTTTGTTGGTAAGGGCTTCTGAGTGTGAAAATAAGGCTTCCTACACCAGACTCTATGTATAACTAGGTAATTTTAACTTCTTTTGAAAGCACAGCTGAATATTTCATTTCATTACACATTCTGACTTGAGATATTTATTAAAATCATGAGTCGATTCTGGAAGTGAATGAGAGAGATGAGTTATCAGCAAACATTTGAGTAAGAAAACTGAGCCAAAAAACATGGTAAAACGCTGAAGTATCATCAACCCAGTACATTTTTAAGAAGCTTATTCTTAGAAATAAATGCAAAGAAAGGAAAAATGGCTAATGTCTTAATCCAGTGAAAGACTAAAGCATGCCTGTGACTCCAAACATGTCAGAAGTTTCATCAAAGGCAATGAGACTGTTAAAAGTTTCAGAGGACGGGCACAGGCATGCGTCCAAGTGCTTCAGTAGATTGGAATCCAAGTGTCTGGTCAAAATCATTAAGTTCTTTTAGCAAGGAGGTAGTACAGAGTTTATGAGCAGTTCAGTAAAATAAATTACAAAACAGAAGGAACTCTAAGAAAACTTCAACAGTCATGTTTGTGTTATTACCCAAGGATCAACCACAAATGAGGTTCCTGCTGTGCAGTGTAATGCACCTCAGAGAACACTAGATGCTACTTGCTCTGCAGAACATGCAAGCTAAAGAGAAGAAAACAAAATGTAATTTTTATGCAAACACTGTCTTCCATTATTTTATTGTCTTTCTTATCACGTGCTCTTGTTTTATTCTTGACTGTATATTCAGTTGTTTTCTTGTGTTTTTTTTTCCCCAATGCAGAAGCCTTTGGTTTGCATTTCTTAGTACCCAAAGCTACAACTGAAGACCAACAGGGCATACCCCAAATACTGCAGCAGCCCTGCAGGTGAGATGTACCACAATATCATTTTAAAGACTGAAGTGCTTTTTTTTGAAGAAGCCAGAGTACATAATTGAATAGAGTTGCCATCATTAAAATGCAATTAAGGTTGTGAAGCCCTTGAGCATCTTAAATTGTGGCGTGATACAATATTTATCAGGCTTCAGAACACATAATCACATTTATGACCATCCGGCCATGTTTTGCTTTTTCACTAGGTAAGATTAACCCTCTATCACAGTTTAATGCAGCTAAACTTGCCACTTCTGTGTATGACACCTTAATAATTTTGAGATGGAAGAGTAAGGACTAGGGTTGCACAGAAAAGCAAGCCAACGAAGTGCCAAGAAAACACATACGCTTAAGCATTCGTTTAGAAAGATGCTTTATTTTTTTTGCTGTTAATGAATAATGGAGCTAATATAAAATTCTGACAGGCATAAACTTATTGAATAATTCTGATACTGCAATCTACAGGTGACTCACAAGCAACAAATTGAATGATGTTAGTTTTATGCAAGAAATAATCTTTTGAAAGCCAGAAAAAAAGGCAAATATATAATTAATTTGTCTAAAGTTTGAGGTATTTTGAAGGTAAATTCAGACATTTCCTGTGAGTGTCTACATGTGCATGAGTTAAAAAAGAAAAAAAAAAGTACAAATGACCTTCAATTAAAAACTTGGCAACTATTTCAAATTCTACTTCTAAATTTAACTTTGTCATGTATGCTTATTAAGAATATAATTCATCGCCTGGGAGTCTGGTCTGAAATACCAGCATCTATGATAAATGCTGGACAATTTTTCAGTGTATCTGTTTTCAGACATTGGCACAGCATCAGCTTCAATGACTAGGTCAAATTCAGGTGTTGGGAAATGATATTGTGGGCTTTAATGACAGATCTGTGAATCTGCTGACAAACTATACGGCTGCGGTTCAAAAGAGTTACGATTATTTTGATTTTCTGTCACATTTAGAAGTTGAGTCAGAAAGATCTTGTGAACTGTACCTAAATCAGAACAAAACATTGCCACTCTTACATGTGGATGGCCTTAATTAGCTGTTAAAAGTGTTGTCCTGAGTTTCTCTGTTTTGTTTGTTTATCCAGGTAGGGAAGACTTGTTCTGGAGGGGAAACAATTACAGCCACCATCACATTTTTTCCTTTGGAATAACTGCCTGTGAACAGAGCAGATTTTTAACATCAGAAACTCAGTAATGTTTAACAATTTTTTGCATGCTATGATGTTACTTGTTATACTTTCATTTGTCATACATAGCACATGCATGAAGTAAGATCTGTGTTGCTCATCGGTCAGTGAGGAGATGAACACAGACACAGTCTATCTGTCCAAACCGGACAATGGAGATAAAGTCCAAAATTCCTTCCAAATTTAAAAGCAGGATCTTTAAATTGGAGCAATTTACCCAATAGCTTAACAGACTGAGGACTAGAGATGCTACTACATTTTAGAGCTGAAGACTCAACGTCCAATGTTACCAATGCAACTACCACAATTTCCAATCAGTAGCTACAGCAGCAATGGAAAAGAGAATTGTACCTGTTGTACACAACCTAAAAAATGAAAATGTGCTTGGTTGGAGAGGCAAAAAAAAAAAAAAAGTCTTTAAATGGTGGAAGATCTTCCTAATTTCTTCCTAATCTTGCCCCTGCTGCTTCCTCAAATCATCGCTCATCTTCACGTTGCCCTTTGGAGAGCAGCATGAGCCCTTCTTCCTTCCCTCACCCTCTGCCTCCACAAGCTCAGCCACCCACGTGGGAGTTCCACAGGTTCTCCAGGCAGTGCTTTCCTGCCCTTGGGTTGAAACCAGGAGGTAGATAGAAAAGCTTCCCGTGCTAGAGACATACTGGGAACCATTCTGAGCCATCATCAAGGAGCAGCTTAACAGGTGGACAAAGCATAAAGGCATGTGGGGGATGTGAAGTGGGTAAATGCTATCTAGACTACACATCTCAGAAGTGATTGCTTGTTTCTGAGTGGGGGTGGACTTGATAATACAGATCACTTTTTTTTCTGTGACTGCAATGCAGAAGTTTCTATGTGCTAATCCTGGCACTGACATTGAAATTGATGTGTGGCCTTTAGGCAAGTCACTTAATCAATGTGTTTGTAAAATGAGGATGATAACATTTATTTGCCTGCCTGAAAAGGATGTGGTAGGGACAGACTAGTTAATGCTGTAAAATGCTATTTACTAGTAATTGCAAGTATTATTACACTGCAGACTTAAAACCCTCCTTGACTGGTAATTGAAAAAGCTGAAGAACCAAATAGAAGCCTGTAATGTAAAGGTGATAGAGGTCTCAGCAAAAGTGGAGGTGGCTAATCCCCTTCCTTTTCATGGAGCTAATTATGCTTTAACTGAGGCAATAAATATCAAAAAAGTCTCGAGCATATACCTGCTTTTAGTCAGAGACAGAATGAAGAGAAATATTGTGGGATTCATATTTGATTCACTGTAATGTGCCACTGATAACGGGTCAAGGGAGGAGCTGGGTGCAACACAGGAAAATACGTGTCCAAGCCTCTGTTCTGGGATGTAGATGCTCTTCCTGCTCTGAGGACATCTGAGTGCACCGCAGGTAAGACAGAATTAGATGCATCATTACCATTTTCAACCCAATTAACATCCTTGCTGTTCAGGATTACATAAGGTCTGTAACTTGTCTTTAGGTACGGCAGGTTAAAAAAAAAAAAAAAAAGAAAGAAAAAGAAAAGTCCTGAGGGTGAGAAGGATGAATATAATACTGTGGAGCGGCATGCAGTAGATTAGGAAATGAACTACAGTAAACTGGCTTATCTGTGAGCTGTGCCTTGAGAACTCTTCTGAGGCCTCAGCCTGACATCCCTCCTCCCCCAGATGTTTCTCTGAGAAGGCAGGAACATAAGCTGGCTGCCTGGGGTGGCGAAAGGATCAGGCCCTCCAAAAAAATTCCTTTTTTGCCATCTGTAATGCTACCAAGAATCATCCCATTAAAAACTATCATGTTTAGTTAACATAGTAGTTAAAATAAACAGTCTGAGGTTTCTCTGTAAGGAGTCATAGTTTGATCCTTCCTTACGGTGAGTGAAAGCTAACCAGCAGGGTGCGTGCCTTGGACTTTATTAGAACTTGGGGGGATATCTGCTTCATGAATATTACTCATATCTCAGTTTAACTGCTTGATATTTTCATGATGAATTTGCTTGAAATTAATCAAAGAATCAAGGAAGCAAGGAACCAGTGTGATTAGCAATATTTCCAAGAATATATCAAGAGTTATGAAAAGAAATGGTGGAATTTTTAACTGAGGAATGACCTACTTTGCCTATCTCCAGGTTACAGCCCTGCTTTCCCATTTTTAAGCTTTACAACCAAAACTTGGGGCAAACCCAGGCCAGGAGGGAGCTAGGTGGCTAGCATCTCCAGAGCAGCAGTGAAAAACACAAGAACGGGTGCTGAGTGGAGGACCTATGACACTGGGAATACTGCTCGGCATACCAACGGCAAGTCAACTTACTTCATGTTATTGGAGTGGATAATCTTTATAGCGAGATACGGATGGAGAAACATTTTGCCGTTTTCTGTAAAACAGTTCTAGGAGAGGTGGTGAGTCACTGCATGCTGGTCTACTACCCAGGGAGAAGCGTCGTGCAGAAGTGAATCTTCATTTGGCTTACCACGTTAATAAGGTTAGAAACAAAGAGATGCCTCTTTGAGGATAAGACAAAAAGCAGTAGCTGTAGGATATTCAAAGTAAAAAGAATCAGACATACTGAAATCCAGCCATTTAAGGGATGCACTTCTGAGGAGGAGATTTAAATGCAGAAATAAAGACTATGGGATGCTGTAGGCTCATCAGGTTTAAAGGCGAGCGTCTCGGGGGAGTTCTGCTACGGTAAGACACGGACAGAGCCCTGTCACTCAGAAAGACTGTGCACTGAAGAGATTAAGTAGACGCAAGGTCCAGCGACTGTTCTTGTCCCATGGGAGACAGCACGACTGGATATAAAGGCACTGCTCTCTGCCCATCAGTGAATGCTGAAAAATATTTCTGGGAATATTTGGTCAAATCTGTAAAAGAACATGCTCAGTAATTTCCTGTTCCTTTGGGGTTTTGATGATCACAGTCTTATAGAGACAACACATTTTAAATGACTGTCTGAGAAAAATTCCTCAAACCAGTATTTGAGACTAGCCATGCCAAAACATCTAGCACCAGCAATGTGGTAAGTATCCACAGCTAACAGGAATATCATGTAAGTTCAGTCAAAACAAGTCAAAAGAACTCGAATTTCCTGATATGAATGCTAGTCCTAGATTATCTGTGGATTATCTACAGACTAAAAATATTGCATAAATAACATTTTGAATTCATAGAAAAGATTTTCAGTAACTGGAGAAGTTTCTAAAAGAATTAATGTTTTGTATTTCCCTTCAATACCACAGTGGGTCACAGTTAAGTATTTAAACAATTATGTCATATTTTCAGTTAGTTTTTTGTTGAAAAATTGGCCAAGTTCTAATAAGATACTAAGATTTTTTTATTATAAGCATGAAAATAAAGCATTCTAAATTATCTATTACTTTTTATTTCACCACTGCGGTAGCAGTGGTGGCCGTTTTCTTTGAGTAACAGACTCCTTAGCTAATCTTCTTCTTCCTAATTATGCTGAGATCATTTATGTAGCATTTCCCCCCCTCCAGTACCTATTGCTTTGAAGGTATACTGAAATCTTTCTTCTGTACTTGTCACTTTGTGATGATGATGACCTGGAGATGTCTGTTTTATTGGAAAAACTCTATGGAGGGATTGTACTTCTTACTGGGAACAGTGGATCCTTAACCGGATTTTAGACAAGCACTATCACTATCCAGTGCTGGGCGGCTTCTTCTTTGCCTTGCAACTCTGGCAGTTATCCAGAAGTCACACATTTGGCAGTTCATAAACTCTAGACATCCATCTATGTACACTTTAGAGAAAAGGAGTATCTTATTTCAGCAGCTGAAAGAAAAGTCAAGTAAGGCTGCATGTATTACTAATTTCCTAAGGATATATTTTACTCGCAGTGCACTGCACTCCGGGAGATGGGTGAAAAAATTATTTTAGATTGAACAGAAGAAGGCATTGTAGCAAGCATCTTAAACTGTGGTTATGCAGTGTTTCTCTCTGTGCTGGGGCAGGGAATATAGGAAAGAGTAAGGGTGCTCCTGTGGAAATAGAGACATGTATCTGGTGATGTACATACTGTATAGCCCTTCTTCCTTACCAAGTTTTCCACGTGTATTGTAGGAAGAAAGGAGTGTTTTCTCTCTGCCTTCAGGCCACAGATGTCCCTGACATCTGTGGCACTGCTCACCTAAAATTTTAAGGTACAAGCACATTGGTAAGTTTACTTACTAATGTCTTTTCTGCCATCAGTGATATTGCTGTAAAGCCAGTAAGTCAGCAGAGGGTCATATGAGGTCCAGAACAACAGCGGATCAGATCATCTGAGTTTATCAACTCAAAAAAGTCCTGTGTTCAATTCAAATTCTCTCCAAAAAGAAACAGGTGCTGTTTTGCATAGAACAGGACCGTCTATTTTTACAAAATCTTGCTCCACTTTCCCTGTTTTTACTTCATTGGACCTAGTTATTCCAGGCAAGTGACAGTTTTAATCAACAAGAAATTTTTCATTGATACAGCAGCAAGGTATGTCATTCTGCCAGCAAAGATAAATTCACTGTTATGGTAATCAATATGTACATTGGAAAAGGAGACTTTCCATCCACCTTTAATGAGCTATTCTTAGCACTACAAGTATTTCCTAACCCGTGATAGGAGAAGGAGATTTAACCTTACCCTGTCAAACTTAACAGCTAGATCAAAAGTGTTACAAGAGGGGGAATTCCAAGTCATCTCAATTATACAGCACCACATGAAATAATTATATTCGGTTACCCTTTAGAAGGATATGTTCTTCAGGGATAACTTTTATGTACTACTCCTCCAAACATGACTACATTCTGACTGTGCTGCTTTTGATTTTTAAATAGCTCACACAGCTATAACCTCTGCATATTATCTCTAACTATGAATGACAGTGTTATATTTACACACAGATACCATATTCTTGGAAGAAGATTTTTTTTTTTCTTAACCATCCAGGTTTACGATGTAAGACAAAAGAAATTAAAGGCTTTGTTGAATCTTCTCTAACATAATGGAAAGTTATCAGAGAAGATTTTATACATTTTACTAATAGCGCTAATATACAATGCAAAAGACTTTTTTGAAAAGAATGAAGAGAAGAAAATTAATCAAACCTTTCAGTTAATATGCAAACTTGTACTCAAAGCAGTACATAAAATACATTAACCTGAAAGGCACAATGTACCTCATTCAAATTCATAAATAGGCTTGTTTTCATGTTTCTGAATATCGAATAGGTTATAAAATGAATGTAATTTACTATGGAAATGCAATAGAACCCACCTCAGTTCCCCACCGTTGTGTCAGTGTTGAAAGAGGTCTTGATGTTTATGAAAAATTGGTCCTCAACACACAAATGAAATCATATGAACAAGCAGGACAGATGCTAAAAGCTGAAACACTTCAGTTTATTCTAAAGATGAAAAACTGGGGCAAGACATCTGACTAATGATTTAAGTTAAATTTGCAAAACATTTCTAGATTTAAGAAAAACAGTAGACAACAGATGATAGTTTTTCTTATTGTTGGCTTTTTTTTTTTAAAAAATACAAATATCCATGTTTCATTCTATAGAAAGGAAATTAGAAAAACAAGAAACAACACATGACAGTTAATTTTCTGTTGTTGGCAGTGTTGGGTTTTGTTTTTTTTTTTCAGTTATGAATACCCGTGCTTCATTTTACAGAAAAGGAAAGACTCCTTGTGGAACTCCTCACAAAACCAGGGAAGTATTTTGATGACACTTGTATCACATATTCCACAGTCCTGTCTCTTTACCAACATGCAATGAGATCATGGAGAAGCTATAACGCCTATCTCATCCATCGGCATGGGGCTCAATTTTCTTCCATGTAACTTTAAATTCCTTAGGGATAGCAATGCCACATGACCTACTGTAAAAAAAGAAGGAAAAAAAAAAAACACATTAAAACAAAAAAAGAGCTGGACAAGTGATAGGCAGAAGATACATATGCAAGCAAATAAAGCAAGGAAAAAACCTAAAAATTAGTATTAATTTGGAAGATTACAAATTTAAGAAAGGCAGTGTTTATAAAAAGAGAACTAGCATGAAAAGTCCTAAAACATGAAAAGAATTATAATGGAGAAATCAGCTAAAAGGTTTTATTTCAAGCAATGTAATACAACTCAGAGTTCTTCAGAAGCATTCATGTACATCTTATTCAGAGCTGCAAGTAACCCAGTAATTTGTACATAAACAGGAAAAGTCACAATGTTAATAACTTGTAGTACTGTTAGAGTGGCTTCAACATACCAGAGTATACATTTTGGGCAAGCATAGAGACAAGATTAAAAGCAAGTCTGTTCATTTAAAAATACAAAGAATGTGTATGGTATTTTATAGTGCTAAGAAAAGGATAAGAAATAAAGTTGGTCTTGTTTTTTCCTCACTTTCAGGATGTCATCATTAGTCAGCCCTTTTAAATGTTAGGTATATCGGATTACTTAAGCCAGATTGATATTCATCATGAGCGTCTTTTAATGGTATGATTGGAATAACAATTTGATTGTACAGCAGGTTATGTTTCTTGAGCGCTGGAGGTTTCCTGGATGACAGGAAAGCAGTCACAATACACAGAAATTAGATGTATGTACAAAAAACAAACCAGTGAAGATGTGAGTATGTACGTTTTGAAATGATGATTAAAAAAGGAAGGAAATAGAATACAGAACTGAGAAGGATAACTAATTTTTTGCCATTGTGTAACACATATGATATGAATACATACAGAATTTTGGTGGATACTGCTAAATTATGTGCTTTTCAGCCAGACGCACAAGTAATTTAAAGTAAGAGAAGCTAAAATATCCCATGTAAAATCACATAGGTAATACTTGCCCTTAAGTTCTGCACAGGAAGATTTTGTGTTCAGAGGATGATGGTCCTGATTTAGAGAATGACTCAGCTCCCAGGATGGAAACCTTTGTGAGTTTTTTCTTGAGCATGTGGTGAAACAGATGACAACATAGGAGTTACTGAGGAGACAAGTGAAGGAGTGAATAGGTCAAGAAGGAACAGATAATTCATGAACTGTAAGAGCAAATAAGTATTTTAACTGTGTGGCTGAAACAGCAGGAGGAGGAAATAGAACAAATAAGTCTTAACAATTTGGACAATGATCTTATAAATGAAATAATATCTTCATTTGCATAAATTAATGCCTTAACTGCAAACAGTACAAGAGCCAGATAATGACCAACAGAAATAAGTCAGGAGAGGACTTAGTGTGGTTTCTGAGACTAAATTTTAATGGAGGTAAGACATGAAAGACTTTTGAAAGGATTCGTTCCTTATAGTGTACTAACATGGCACTTTATAGCGTACTAACTATTTGACTGCTACTGACCTGACTGACCAGAAACAGTGAACTCTATGACTGACAAAAAAAATGTTAAATTTATAGAAGGTTGATATTAAGGCAAAAATATATACATATAACAATCATTTTGCTTAGAACACTGTGTTATGAGAGTCAGTGATGACACAAAGTAAATGGCAGATGAGTTCCAGAGATTCAGTATACCTACTGGTCCCTGTATTGTCATTTATCCTACTACAATTATTCATATTTCAGATTCTTTGAGGAAAAAGAGCTGGAATAAAACAAGACAAAAATAGTTGTAATTTTTTACCAGGACAGAGCATTTTGAGTACTTAAGTATTTCTACAGCATATTTATCTAAGAACAGTTGGTTAATGTAAGAGAAGCACACAATTAGCTGATTTGCTCATGGGTCCGACATGGATGTTACGCTTTTCATAACAGGTCAGAATTTTAACATAAATTTGGCAAATTCTGCAAAAACAAAACAAATTGGAAGAGATACTGGACTCAAGTTCTTTATATTCTATATTGACAAATGACTAAATTGCAGGCAGACTGTAAAATGGGCCTTTATACTGCAACATTATATATGTCTTCCATTATATGATGTCTTCCATTTATAGATGCTTTACTCAAGTAGCTAAGTGACAAATTTGAACTTAATGATGAAATGACCTCCAGTTTTATACAGGTCTTCTGACTATGTATTTCAGCAAAACTACTGTGAATTTGAAAAATCAACCACTGCTTTCTAACCTGTCTCCTGGATTCTCCACTAAGGATTTACAGTTTTGTATTGCTAAAACTACTGATTTTAATAGAGTTAACGTTTATATAATAGTGGAATAAAATTGCAGAGGATGTCAGATATCTGCTGAGAGGTCTGGAGTAAAGATATTGTACAATATTCAAACTATCTGGGAATCAATAGAGGGAGGCAGATGGTGTAAGGAAAAGGTTTAAAAATAAAACCAAACGTACCAAGACTGAGGAATTACAGTTCCCCAACAAGAACATCATTGTTCTCTTTGTGAAGACCTAAGGGGCTGATGACTTGTCGTAAAGCAAGTCCCCTCTCTCGTCTGCATCAGGAAGACTTAAACTGCCAACATCAGGACCTAGAGGCACACAGGAAAGGTGACCATAATGTCAGAAAAGTGAGGCTTTTCTATATTAATCAGATAATTTTGACTGTTAGAATATTTACTGGACTAACAATAAATTCTTAGTGTTGTGTATATGGTGTAGTACACAGGATTTTGAGTGTAACAAATCAATGGAGAATATGGGCAAACCCTTCTGTGAACTGTGCCAGTATGTTGGTGAGCAACCAACTCTCTGCAAAAACTTTTGTAGGCGAAAGCCTACAGTCATCATAGAAGACCAGGTGTGCATTCCTGTGTCCCGGCAGGAATCTCATTTACAGTAAAAGAAATGAATTTTTGGCAGCCCATGTGATTCAGGATCACTGAGGATCTGAGGAAAGCAGAAAACAGTAGTTACATTGTTCTATGGTCTGGCTGCGACTCACTCCAGGCAAACCTTGCCTGGGTAAGTGGCAGTTTCTGTGGTGGAAGGTGACAGTGTGCTGAAAATCTGAGAGAAAGAGCAGAAAATAGATGGCAGCCTGAGCAAGCTGATGATAGGTGGACACTGGATAGAAGCCTAAAGTTTTCTGATACTTCTTTTAAAGACCTCTGATCATATTCCTAGCTGATCAGAGATCTCTGTCTCTGTTCCCTTCTCATGACCCAGCTGAGTACAGATTTTGTTTTGCTTATGGTTTATCTGTAAAAGACAAAATCAGGTAGACTGGCAGAGGAATCAAGGAAGGAAAAAACCAAATCCAACCCCTTACTAGACATGCCCACGCTGCTTCAAGAAACACCCACCCTCCTCTCCTTTATAGAAGAAATGGCTGAGCTGAGGGAATGGCATATTCAGCAGTAACTAAGTCTTTGAGGTACAGATTTTTGCAAATCAGTCAGTTCCTGCAGTGGCAACTGACTACTATGAGTAGATGTACTACAGGTTAAAAGGAAGACCAGAATTCGCAAGATTGTATCATCTGGATGATCACAAACCAAAAGAAAGCAGAGACGTATTAGAAGCAGAAAAAGTCAGGCTATGTTCAAAGTTTTGTGCACAGCAGAGATGGACAAGCCTTGAATTAGGACCAGGGTGCATTTAAAGAGCTGTAGTGGATGTCCTCGACACAAAAATACATGTAGTTTTATGGCCTATAGATACTGGCACAGTATGGAATGAGCTAGCAACCCATATGAGGGAAGAAGTGATCTAGGGGACACTGAATAATAGTAAAGAAGAAAAAAAAAAAAACCCACAAAAAATCCATGAGAGTGTATGACTTAGAAGCTGTAAAAACTGTTACTTTTGTCAGCATTTACTCTCAAATATTCTTCTTTGGTAAAAGTAGCAACAGGGGGATGACAAAGTAAAAAGAAGCAGAAAAGTCGTCCATGCACATATGCAGTGGTAGGAAATAGTGTAGTAACAAAACAGTCAGACCTAACATAAACGCACACATGGAAACAACATGAGAAAACTGGGGAAGAGATGCAGTACTGGGACAATATTTCCAACAAGCCCCTTACCAGATCACTAACTTAAGACTGTCATAAGGAAAAAGGCAATTAATTGCTTACGCCTCACCTTTACAGACACCAAAGTACAACCTGCTCATTGGGGATGACCTGCCGTCTTGGTGGAACTAAGGGACAAGTGGAAAAGGAAAAGCCTCAGGATGTTGCCTGAGAAGATAATATAATGCAAAAAGATTGAATACCTGGCACAGGCTTTGATCTGTGCAATTTGGAAGGATATTCTGATCATTATAGAATCATAGAATCATAGTACGGTTTGGGTTGGAAGGGACCTTAAAGATCACTTAGTTGCAACCCCCCTGCCATGGGCAGGGACACCCTCCACTAGACCAGGTTGCCCAAAGCCCCATCCAACCTGGCCTTGAACACTGCCAGGGATGGGGCATCCACAGCTTCTCTGGGCAACCTGTTCCAGTGCCTCACCTCCCAAAACAAAAACAGATGGAGGATTACTAAAGTTATCTAATAATACAAAGTAAATTTTCTTACTATGTAGTAACAAAGTAGTTGTTTCATTACTATGTACTTCAACATAAGTATTCAGGAAATAGAAATGCAGCTAATTAACATGTATATCCTCAGAAACTTATACTGAAGGAGGTGCTTTAGCCTGGATAACTAAGATAACTATTAATAATAACATTTGCTTATTTTATCTTCCACATAGTATAACCAATCCTTCCAAATGTATGCACACTGTAAGCTGCATATCGCTTAGTTTTATTTACTGCATATTTTTATTGATACATGCACATAGGAAAATTTAAAGGCATACTACTTTTCTTTTAACTCAAATACCATGGCTGAGTTTAAAAACAAGAACAAAACACGAACCTAGGTAATGAGACAAAGGATCCAACCTAAAGGATTCATCTCCAAACAAGAGAAAACTTGTTTCTCTGTGTGAAGACAAATGTATTCTTACTAATCTGTCCTAACAAAAGATGTGCGTATGTGTTTGTTTTGGATGAAGCTTTCTATATGTATAAAATATAGAATTTTGAGAGTTCTAAGAAGAAAAGGTGAATCACCGAGGTTTAAAAATACTTCCCATGGAAAATTGTATTGCATACAATACAATCACCAATGGCAACGGACTGCATACCTGTAAGTGTAGTTTATGACATTGGGACTGTGAAGACTGGACCTTCATTTATTGTACTGGGGATATTTTCAGACACGTAGAAAATGGTAGAAATCAGAGGTCCCTAAGCTGATAGGGTATCAAAATGTTACTTATGTTTATAATATGTAACCTTGCATGATTATTCAACTATAGCTAATCAGCTAACTTTGGAGGTCTACAGCTATAGCATTTCTGAGATGAGAAATGTGTATTTATGAAGATGGAATATTGAACATGATAGATGTTCTTCATAGTCTTTTTAGGCAGATTCCAGAAAAACAACTACTCAAGACATGCATTACATATATAAGGATATTAGTTTTCAATATTTTGACAATTGCTTAGATCAGAATTTGACAAAAATGTGGTTATGAAATTGCTTCAGTCATTGTGCCATTATCTATACAGGATTCAGTTTTGTTCATATACATTCAGAAATCACTGTGTACTATCTCACAGTGTGTAACATGCCCAATGCTAGGCACACATGCAATGTAAAGATACAAATTACATCGCTACCTTAAAAGTAAGACTATGGTCTCTGACATCTACAGAAACCTGAAGTTAACTTTACACCCTACAATTGTAATTTTAGTTGTTCTACTAGCTTCTGTGATTGTACAATGGTTATACATCATCGTACCTTCAGACCCTTAAGTGTTATCATAACAAAAGACCATACAGGAAAAAAATATTGTTTTCAAGAATCGTTACTCAGTCCTGTTAAGAAGCCTTGAGTCATAGGAGAGTTTGGAACATCTCTGCTGAACTCATGTAACAATTAGCCTGTGTTTAACAGACCATCTATCAAAAAGGGGAATTTTAGCCTGGTACATGTGATTTTTTGCCATTGCCATTCCTTGCCTAGTGCCTGAGTGACTATTGCTAAAGCCATGTGAGCTTGCATCTCTGAGTGCCACTGGGGGGTGAGGATTTGACAGCCCCGGGCAGTCCCTGCATGACCAACAGGATCCTTAATGTCAGCTGCATCTGGGAGAGGCTGTTGTGTAGTTGTCAGACTTCAGCTGGGAACCTCAAAATTGAGGAGGGAGACACCCACCCCTCCCATGAACATCAAGCTGTCTGTGGCAAAGACCTCAGGAGGCCAATGTCTTGTCATAGCACATATGCTCGCATCTGCCTGAGGAAGACTTAAACTGTCACCCATAGGACCCAGAGGCAGACTGGGAAGGGGGACATAACATTAAGAGAAAAGGCATAGGTTCTACAATGTTTTCTGTATAACAATTTAAATTTAGCTGTTACTAAATACTGCAATATTGTGAAAGCAAGAAGCAGCCATTATCTAGGACTTTTCACTCTGCTTTGCATGGAAAGTGCAAATGGCATTCCTGTCAGCTGCGCTTACTGGAAACTGACAAGCCTGAAACTGGCTTTTTAGTATTTCCAATTGTATATTAGTTTTGATCTTTAAAGACCTGTTGTTAGTTAAAGTTCCTAATACCATGACAGGCCAAAGGTAAGACCTTAAAAGATAGTCTCAATGAATACCCTGCATTTCTTAAAAAACCTAAACCCAAGAATGAACCCCACAAACCTATAAACAAGCTAATGGATCTATCAATGGAATGTTTGCTGCAATTTTCAATTGTTTGATATGTGCTTTGCTCTTCATATGTAATCAAATAATTGAATCTTTGCTAGAAGTGCAGTCTTAATTATGGAATTGTGACATGCTGTTGAGGTCTTGCTTTGGCAGCAGCTGTGCAACACTGACCATTTCTTCACCATTTCTTTTCTCCTATGTGTTTCACCTTGGAGAATCTAAAGATAGGGATAAGTAGCTTGTTCAGTCTCCATTCCCAATGTTTGACCTGCCTGAGAAGACTACCAAGATAAATGATAAATTTTTTAAGAGGGGCGGGGGGAGGCATTTGTGTTGGATCCAGATGACAACTGTGCAATTAAGTTTTTATGGATTCTTGAACAAATAATAGGGGTAAGTATGGCTGGCCAATGTGGCAAAATAAGCTAGTTTTCTTTCAAAATTTGAACTCCATTTTGTGTTATGTACTGAACATGCAAAAACCAGTCCAAAGGTGGGAAGCTGCAATGTGTACTGTAACACGCTTAGATGTCTGACACCTCTATGAAGGACACAGGGAAGCCTTCAAGAATCCATTCTTCTGGAATAATGAAACACAAATCTTTTTGAACAGCTGCCTCTGTCCACAGGTACACCTTTTCTTGATAGTGCCCATTGTGGGATCCAGTATCAGCACAGGGGAGAGCTCATGTGTTCCTGTGTTCCTCAGTCCTTGGCCATGGACTATTTCTCATCTTTAAGACATCAAAAGGTGCAATGGCAATAAAAAATGCATACATCTCCTCACATGCAAGCAAGCAAAGTGCACCAAACACACCTAGATGTAAAAAGGCTTTCAGGAAAAGGAACTGGGAGGAGTTCTGCCCAGATTGAAATGGTGACAAATCTTGGATATAGCCTTTAAGTATTGAATTGAAACATACAATGGACATGCCTTGTGACTTGTCACTTTGAGAAAGCAGTAATTCTTAAGTGTTCTCAGCAGCAGAGTTAAACATCTTGGTGTCTCTGGTACCTGCCATCTCTTCTCAGATGGATTAAACTAGGAGTCTACAGGCTGCCCGCAGCTAAAACAGAGCACAGCTGATGGAATAAGCTAATGAATACTTTGTGGTATGTGGGACCACACTGTAGCATCCGAGTATGGATGTTTGCAATGCCCCATTTATGTCTATACTGGAATAAAACCTGGGCACGTATCATCCTTGGCCATTGCCCTCTTTCCCTCCCTCCAGGCTAGAAGGTAATTCCAGCAAACCCTCACCATATTCCTGCTTTGGGCAATCTGAGAACCAGCATGGCAGGAAACACACTGTAACTCATATATGAGTTATCTGTCTCATAGCTGTGGGATTGAGCAGTCTAGAAATTAGCAGTAGTGCATAACAGCCGCAGTGTAGAATCCTGTTCTCCAAAGATGACTCTGACTGGTCTGGAAGTATCTTATGGAACCACGCCAGGACCAGGGACCAGCTCTGCTCTGAGCCACCTGGTTTAGAAGTACCTGGAGCTCAGGAACCGGCTCTGCAAGAGCCAGTCATGGACAGACATGCCTCAGATCTGTTCTGGCTGAGAAACTAACAGACACCATTGATGAGGGAGAATCTGAACCAGTGCCTTTTTTCCTAACCTACTTCCTACAGTTTCACATCTCTGTTGTCTTTTGCAAAATAAGTGTAAGATATTAGTGAATCAAAATGGAGGCACTGCATGACAAGAGTAGCTATTTTCTCTTTCTTAAATGCTTTCCAAATCTTGAATGTTCTTTAATCCAAAAATTTGATTTCTACTTGAACTTTGCTATTTAAAAAAAACCCTAAATTGATGTTATAATAATTGTGCAGTGACTGCTCAGCATTGCTATGCAAAATTTTAAAGTATACATAACTTAACCACGAGCATCCTTTGAAAGACTAGAGTGGATTGATATACTCCAGCCTCAGTGATAACTGGGTGCCAGACACATGCCCTAGACACCACTCCTATATGATCCACTGCTGTCCTCCCAAAAGAGCAGTTACTACAAACAGTCCTCCTCTTCTTACTTCTACTGGCAACAGCAGCTGCCCGCTTTGTAGCAATATCTGATAAAACGCACAAAGACGCATTCAGCTGTTGGGACAATATTAATTGTTTGAACTGCCATATTTGCCTCCAGGTAGAGGACTAAACGGCAGTGTCCTGAGAACCAACGTCAGCCTTTGAGTCTTACCTAGATCATGGTGTAACAGATGATCACAATAATATATGCCTATATGCAGGCAGTTTTGAGTTACTTGTGACAAATAAAATCATGCCCAAGTTGTAAACTGAAACATGAGTAGATACAAATGATATGGTTATCAATTTCCCAGTTCAGACAGTGTTAAATTTAGCATTTGGGCTTTGTCTATTATAGGGACAGGGGCTATTTGAAGAATTTAACTTCCTGAAGTTCAAGGTTGCTTGGATATGAGGCTGGATACTGTGTCATTTCTACTTAAAATCTTCCAAATGAAGGTTAAGAAGGGGTCTCTGTCTTCAGGGAGCCAAAAGTCACAGCTATATTCCTACTGTTTACACAAACTGCTAATGCTGATTAATCGCTCTCTTATGTTTATGCCAAACAGCTAGTAATGGTGCTGTGAACTAGCTTGAGCTTCCTGACAATGAAGAAAACCAAAGAGACTGCCAAGAGTGAAGCTGCTGTTTCCTATGCTCGTGAATTCAAAGGTTGGAGGAATTATCATCCTACCTCCACTTCAACAGCAGGTGACCTCTCCAGTACCAAACACCTGGAAGCACTAAAGCAGCAGCACAGGTAACATGTAAGTATTCTAAAAAACCAATTTCCTGGTTCTTGATAATCAGCTGGAATTTCTCTCCTTTTAGTTTGGCAAACTAGTTAACCATGAGAAAGACAGTGACACATTCGCAAAGGAGCATGATGCACCTAGTACGATGCAAAAAGCAAGAATAAGAAGATGGTAAGAGTTGTTAAAACTTTGGTTTAGTACAGGCAGTGGAATCACTGCCATGCAGAAAGTTTTGAGAAGCACAGGTAATTTTAAAAACAGTTTTTCAGTCTCCAGTGAGACTGAAGACATGGTAGACACCGGGAAAAAAAGAAATCCTCGTCTATCAGAGCTGGATATGATAGGTAGTTCTGCCACAGCACAGATCCTACTTCTTTCCATAACCAAACAAAAACCGCCTGGACCTCCTGCTGGGGCAACTGCTATAGCAAACCGTATGAGTATTGCCCTTAGGATAGGGAATACTTGTCGCACTCTGTAAGGAACAAGGACAAAAGTACTTGGATTTTAGATACTGCTGCAAGGAAGGAAATATGGTGTAGTTAAACGTACACTGTTGATGAAATAAATCTCTATGGAAACTTTCACTATAGCCAATTTTGAGTAAAGTAATAAAGAAATTGCTAGTGTTTATTACACACTGTGCCGTTAGTTATCTGGCAGGCAGGAAGGGGAAGCAGCACTAAAATTCAAAGGAAGCTAAGATAGGGGAGAAGAGTTACAAACTAAGGATAACAATTTAGGAGATGGTTCTGGAAACAAGGTAAGGTATCTAGGAGCTGAAAAATTTATAAACCGTGGCTGAAAAACATTCAAAAGAGGCCTCTAAATAAATGCTCTCACTACATGTCTAAACAAAGCAAAATTGCTGGACCCTAAATAAAAGTGCTAAATGTTGGCCTAGAGGCATGGTCAGGCTAGTGATTAGTTGCCTTGGATATTTGGTGGCCTATCCAAAAATAAGACATGCTGATATTAGGTCAAAAACTTCCACAGCAATCTACCTGTGCTATTCGGCATTCAGAGCTGCATTAGGACCAGCTGAATTAATCTTACTTTGTTTAGGATTCTTCATGTGTCTAGTAAAGCGACATTTTGCTGTGCAGACATGGTGTTTATGAGAACTCATGGATGCCCCCGGAGTCTTGTTTTGCTGAGCTTGTCTGTGAGCACGCCAGCACCCCATCAAACAGTCCAGAAATTTATTCCAGCACACATCATGACACCAAATCTGGTTGTGTGTGTGTGTATTGGTGTGGGTTTTTTTTTTTTTTTGTGTGTGTGTGGGAATGCAGAGTTCACCCGGCAGCAGACACACTGAAAAAGACATCAAAGAGGCACTAGGAAAACAAACTAGGGACCGCCGAGAGCGACGGCAGGCATCTCCCTCCTGCCGGCTCGGCTCTGCCCTGCCCTGCCGGGGAGGCCGGCTCTGCCAGCTGCTGTTTTTATTTCCCGTACTGGCAGAGCACAGCTCGCCCCCGCACCTCACCGCGCAGCCCAGCAGCAGCGGCACCTCGGGGCCCCGCAACGAGGGCAGCAGTGCTCCCTCGCCTCGGGTGGCTCCGACAGCGCCACGGCCCAGGCCCGGCCCGCGCTCACCCGGCCGGCCGCCCCCTCCGCCCGCCCCGACACCTCGCACCGTTTGGGAGAGAACGGCTTTTTACATTCGCACCCCCCATTACCGCTATTATCCCCCTGCGGGCAGAGCGCCGGGCTGCGAAACTAAACCCCTCACTAGTCCACGTCAAGAGGAGGCAGGGATAAAGTCCCCTCAATACCCCCCGGACTCCCCGAGGCACCCAGAGCCCTGACACCGCCGCACCGGGGAAGGGAGGGCGGAGGGGGGGGGGCGGCGCGGTCCAGGCTGCTGGCAGAGAGGGCGGGGAGGGGCGGCGGAGGCGGCCGCCTCCCGACCCCAGCGGGCTGCCCCGGCCGGTGGGCGGCGCCGGGTGGTGAGAGGCAGGGGGCGCCTCTCCCGTCCGCCCGCCCCGGCCCCCCTCCCTGGGTGTATATAGCGGCGGCGCGGCGCGGCGCGAATCCTGCGGCGGGCAAAATGGCGGCCGCCGTCAGCACGCAGCCCCCGCAGCCGCTGAAGCTTCCGCAGTTGCTGGAGCGGGACCCCTACCTGGCCCCCTTCGAGACGGACTTCCAGCGCAGGTACCGCCCCGGCCCGCCCGCCTGCCGGCGGCCTAGGCCTCTGTCGTGGGGAGGGGGGCGCCGCCTCGACAGGGCGAGGGGCGGCGGGCGAGCAGGCGGCGACCGCCCGCCTCTGGGGGCGCCGGGGCGGGCGGGGGAGCGGCGGGGCGAGCGGTGTCCCCTCCCCCTCCCTCTCCCTCCTCTTCCCTCCCCGTGGCGGCGGGGGCTGTCCCTCAGCCAGCGCCGGGGCGGCTCCGCTTCCCGCCGCGGCGGCGGCGGGGGGGGACGGACCTGCAGCGGGGTTTCGCGCCGGCCCTTTCGGCAGAGGCGTCTCCAGCGCGGGCGGAGCCGCCGCGGGGCCCGGCGAGGCCTCCTGACCCGAGCATGGCCCGCCGCTGCAGGAAGGCCTCCCCGCCGCCGTCGCTAGCGTTGTGGGAGGCCAGGCCGTTACGTCCCGTGCTCCGCAGCCTCTCCGGCGCTTTAGGCGTTTTCGTTGTCCCCCTTCGACCCGGCTAAAAGCGGCATTGCTGCGTTAACGACGCGGGGGGGGGGGGGGGGTGGCTCACAGGCGAGTCCGGCCCTTGGAGCGCAGGCAGGTGCGGCGCGGGGGGAAGCGCCGGGGACAGCTTGTGAGGGCGGATAGCCGAGCCGCTGTCGCCAACAAAAACGTTTTTCAGTCCAGCTGTGGTAACCTGTAAACAACCTGTTCATGAATCACTTCTTTTTTTGGAGAATTTTCCTTTCTGAGCATTTTTGGAGCTGTCCCTGTAACCCCAGCTCAGCTGTCCGTCAGACTTGGGAACAAAGCAGCAGAGTGTGTGTTAGGTTGGTTTCAGGTTGCCGGTCTGAGCATACTTTTTTTTTCCTCCCTCTCGCTGGGAACTGCGACACCAGCCCTCTGGCCGGCATGGGTGGCAGGCCTGGGCGA
The DNA here is from genome assembly GCF_011004875.1 of Balearica regulorum gibbericeps. Classification (NCBI taxonomy): domain Eukaryota; kingdom Metazoa; phylum Chordata; class Aves; order Gruiformes; family Gruidae; genus Balearica; species Balearica regulorum. The sequence goes on from NC_046184.1 coordinate 104,766,939, forward strand.
GAGCCTGCCAGCAGCAGCTGGGGCAGGGGTGACCTGTGTCCTGCGGAGCAAACTGCCGGCCTTGAAAAACTGCTAAAACCTCACTGGCTGTTCAAAAACAGGAATTGGGAGGTTTTATGGTGCAGCTTTATATGTCGCATTTCACTAGCGGTTCTCTGATAATCAAAATTGCAGTACTGAACAATGCTCTGTATCCCAGAAGTCTGGAAAAGTCTGTGTATGTGGGATGGAAGTAAGAGGGAATTTGATTTTGTTAATGTTTGGCTTTTTTTCCTTTACAGTATTACACATGGTGCTTTTGGCTTAGCATTACCATGTGTTCTGTTGGGTTCTGGCAGAGAATAGTGGTAAGGCTAGATCTTGTAAAATGGGATTAAGGATTGAGTAAACTACTAGGCTGATTTACAGAGCATTTTCTCAAACGGTAATCTCTTAATGATAGAATAACTGAGTGTTTTAAACAATGATTCCTGGCAAGCCTGAGGTAATGTATGCAGTGCTGTAAAACACCTAATTCTTTCAGTGGGGTGCCACGGTGTAGGAAGTAATAAGTGGGTGGATCTGGCTCTTAATAAAACCATTTATTAAAACATTTGGGCTTCCCAAATATGCCTGCCATCTAAATGAGTGCATTGTGAATGATGGTGTTTGTATTTCTGAGGATAGTACGGCTGTGCTGAACACAAGAAGTTTTCAAAACCTTTGTGTACTTCCAAGGCTCATCCATCTCAAGCACAGAACTTCAGATGACCCTGTTTGTATTTTGTCTCTTCCTGGCTTCTGAACCTTAAATCAGTCACTTTTAACATATATTTTTTGTGGAAACATGTATATTGTTTCTTTAAAAGAAAAGGAAAATTTGTGACAGCCTCTGATAAACCAAATGTCTTATTCCAAGCCCAAACAACAAGCCTGTTCTGGCTTCCACCCTGTGGATGATAGAGTACCAAGGAGGAAGAATTTAAGCACAGGGAAATGCCTGTTAGTGTCTCCATGCAGTGCTCATCCCAGCTTCCATGAAATGTGATTCAGTCTGTAGTTAGTAGCTCCAGTTGTGTTTTTCTCTAGAGCTCTTGCATCAAGAGTGCCCAAGAAAAAAAGACTTTTTTAGCCTAATTGCTGCTTGTGTGAAGAACCAGTTCTCTGGGGTGTTTTGAGCCTCCAGTAGGTGGGGTTTGCTTACTTTTCTCCAGTTCTTGTACTGGAGGAGGTGATGAATGACCCTGCACAACTCTGTTTGCTGTGTCCATGAAATCTTCAGCAGTGCAGAGCTATATGATCTTTGTTCCAGTCTGAATGAACCTGATGTGTTTAATTGGTCCTTGTATGAAGGTGGTCTGTATGTCTGATCCTTTGTTGTGTGTCTTTCCTGGCCCCTTTTGAGACAGGAGTTAGAACTGAAAACAGTCTCTGAGTTGAATGGATTAATACAGTTACGTAATGATATGGCACTTGCATAACTAATATTTCAAGTAAGTGTAAAGCAAAATAAACCTGGCAAGTTGTCTAGAAGCAGAAATGTGTTCAAATGTATTTACCTTTGAAGCTCCAAGCATATGAACACAGTAAAGTTACACATTAATCTTAAATCCTTCTGGCAGTAAATTCTAATGCCTCTAGAAAGGTGGTAATTATTTTAGATGGTGACTTAAATGTTGATTGTGCATTTGTGGGGCATCTCATTAAGTAACCCAGTGGATCAGATGTATCCCACACAGTGTAGGAAAGGCTGTGATAAAGCAACCAGGAGTATCTGCTGTTGAGCAAATCTATGTATTAGTTGATCAACTGTCAACTGCTTGCCATGGCTGCCTCATAGGTAGGGTGGGAGGACTAATTCTTAATATATATTTGGTATTAGCAAGTTCTTTACTCATGTAGAGTAAGAAAACTGGGTAGAAACTGTTACTTTTTCAGCAGTTGAAGTGGTATAATCTCTTTTTTTCTTCTGATAGTACTGGCTGGCTTTCTCTCTACCTTAGTTCCTGATACTCCCAGCCAGTGGCATTTTTTTCCCCACTTGAAAAGTTTAAATAACAAAGATACAGGTAGTCTCTCACTTCAGAAGGCAGAGTTATTCCTGATGAAGGGGACAGGAGGCAGCTGTTGTACCTGGCACCCTGTAGCACCAAAAGTGATTTACTTGCTTGGATTAGGAAGCTTTTGGAAAAAACAGAAATGAAACAAACTTGATCAAATATAATATGTATGGGTACTTTTACTGTAGTAATATAAATTTCTTTTTAAAGTTTGCAAAGATATTGACCTTACTTTAATATTAAACAAAATAATTAAGGACTGATGGGAATTTTGTAGCTTATGGTTATCATGCTGTGTATCACCTAGAGAAATAAATTGGGGATTTTGACAGAGGATTAAGGATACTTGAGAAACGAAGCTTTTTAAACATTTGTCTGTGGAGATCTTTATACTATGCCTTGTACAAAAACATATAAAAATAGTCCTCACTTTGTCTTCCAGTATGTTCCTCTACAGAAGAGGAGGGATAAAAGATGTAGGCTCTATGCTTGGCAGTGATATCAGCAAGTTGTTCACTCACCCTTTGGGCTTGACTTTGCTGTTCTATCCATAGCGCTGTATTAGCATTGCCGTATTAATACTATTGGAAAATTTTATGACTGTTTATGCATGACTGTTGTAGGATGTACAGTTAACTCGGTTATGATGGTTTATTCTCACACTCAAAGCAGGGCCATTCCTGGTGTTGGATTGGGTTGTGCAGAACCTTGTTGGGTTGCGCTGTATCTCTGTAGATATGCTTCCACAGTGTTTCCCAGTGTTTGGCTGGTCTCACTGTGAAAATTTCTTAATACTGTAACTTTCCTTGCTGCAACTTTGTCCATTGCCTCTGGTCTCTTTTCCTGTCTACCCTGGGGGAGAGCCTGGCTCATTCTTTGCTCTAGGCACTTCCCCCCAATCTGTCCCTTTAGTTCAATAAAATGTAAAAGATTTTCACTAGGAAACTATACTCCAATTCTAATTTGATAGTGATTAAACTTTTTCTACTTAACCTTCTTTGACTAAAATCAAGACAACCTCCTCCCCCCAAAAAACCCTCCTGATTTTAATTCTGCAAAATCATGGTGGTATGAAAATTAATGGCTGAAAGTAATGCTTAATGTAGATTTAAAACAAAATACTTCACATCCTAAACAACCCAGTAGAAATATTTGTTGCAACAAATGTGTGGTCATGTCTGCATGGCAGCATGCCTAATACTGAGATCCTTGCACACTCTTATATTGTTCCCTGTTTTTGGGAAGGGGATGTTGAAGGATAGACAAGCTTTACCGGCATTAGCTTGGGTTCTACAGTGTAATATAACTACTGATTCACTTTGAGAATTGCTAGATTCATGATGAAATGAATCGTGAAGTTGCAAGTTCTGAAAATTTTCCTCTTGGTTTCAAGGACTGTCTCCTTTAACCTCTCAAAGTATTAGCTTTAGACAGCTGACTCTTCCTTTTTTTAATAAAGCTTTGAGACACACTGAATGGGTGCTTTGATGGAAGCAAAGTGCTTATCAAGTGATGCCTAAAATTGATGCTAGGACCTAGTTAAGTCCTAAGCATGGAGTATGGACTACCATAGTTAAATTGACTAGTAGGAAGAAATGAACTGGTCACATTCCCTCCTCAGTTTTGTCATGCATGGGCATATTGTTGCAAATGGTGTTTGTGGGGGAAAACCAGAAATCTGTAATTATTCCTTTCTCTGAATGCCTTAATTTGACTGAGTTGGAGGAGGGTATTTTCTTTGGGAAGGGGGGGGCAATCCTTTCAATGTATATAGCGAACCATTCACCCTCCCCTCAAACACATGCTGTTCAGAGCTTGAAACAAGAATCTACTTAAAAGCAAGCAAATACACCCCTCCCTCTGAGTGATACTGTTTGTATAGGATACCACTATGCTACATTGTTTGACCATCTGTGATATGTTTTCCCACAAGTATTTTGTTAACTCCCAAGTGTTGTTTAGGCTAAAGACTTTGTATAATTTGGTATGTATTTTTAGTCTTTTACCTCTTAGAACATAATTGGTTCAATTAAAACCATTAATGCCTGTGGTGTAATTGCATTTTATGGAGTTACAAACTGGTGTTAGAAAGTGCTGCCCATTAGAATTTTCTGCTGTAACAATGTGCATGGCTTGTTATATTTTACCAGCCCCTGCAACTGCCTCTAATCTACTGACTGTGTAGTCCTTAGTGAAAACTTTTTTGGAATAGTTCAATTTATAGAAAATAAGTAAAAATATACCCCTGCACAGCTTCAGTCTTTATCTTGATGAAAGCATCAAACAGGACACTGATTTGTTCAGCTAGACAAAATACCAGCCATAGTGCTTGGTTATAGGTATGGGTAAGACAGAGAAGGTCACATTTCTTCTATGTTTCTAGTAGTGTTCTTAGACCTCTGAACTCTTACAAAAGGGAAATACTTGCAATTCTTCTGTTTCTATCAACCTAATATCAGATTACTGCTCCTTTTTGATGGTTCTGTTGCTTTTTTTTTCTCTATTTGAAGAGATGCACAGTGGTGGGTATTTGGCCGAGGTATTGAAAATGAAAAGATGTGGATTTGGGTTCAATAGGACTGCAGAGGAAGGCAGCTGTTGGGGGTCTAGCAAGTTTGGGAATGGAAGTTGAAGAGTGATCCAGATGGAATCCTAGTTTTAGGTGATGGTGAGGAGGGGAGAAAAGCTGGTGTGAGATCTGTCACAGAATTAACACAGCTGCTATGTACTGTGTATCATGTGTTGGGAGCTATGAATTAACTTAAAGCTGGATTTCCTTTTTCTGTTTTGTCTCATACAGACTGCTGTATTGGGTGCAAAACTAAATGTTCATGAAGAACACAGTGTCATACATGGCTGCTCTTTTTTGTGGCATTCCATAAGTTCAGTCAACTTCTGCTGAACTACTTAAAGATTCCAGAGCCCTATGGAACCCAGTGCCTGTCTGTTTAATGGAATATATGCTTTTGCTTTATAGTAGTCTGAAGAATGCTCTTGTGTGTAAGAATTACTAACCCTGAGAAGCACAGCTGACTGCATCATTGATGACCGTAATTTTTAAGTCTGAGGAAGTAGTTACATAGGCCAATGTACAGCCAGTATATGCATATCTGGTTATAGTCCTCATCAAAAGATTCAAGTTGGCAATTAATAGCTGCTAGCCTTACAAAAAGGCGGGAAAATATTTAGGATGTAGGTATTGTTTTGTTAGCAAGGCAGTTGCCTCTGTATAAGAATTTAAAACTAAGTACTCAAATTGAGTGGAGGCCCCCTCAGCTCTGTTACATAGTGTTAGCATGTCTGAGGATGTTGGATGGGCTCTGAGAACTTGCCCAGAGTTTTAAAACAGTAGATAATGGGACTGGGAATCTAATTACTGTCATCTCAGAATAATAAGGACAAGCTTAATCTTGCTGAATACTTTAAATACAAGTATTTATGTATGTTTCTTTACTACTTCCAAGCTGTAGAGTTGGCATTCTTATTATGGAGGACTTTCTTAAATTGACATCCTGTCTCATGAAGGTACTTTTCTCCCCCTGTTCAATTTCAATATTTGTGTATACACACTACTTTTTCCTCTTCATCTCCCTATTATGTTCTATTTACTCCCACTATACCTTCTAATCCTAGCTGCTCCATCTTCTGTCTTCCACAAAAGAAGCCCCTTTTCACTTGTGCAGTGTCAGAGTTCTAAAACCTCTCACTTATGCTTCAGTGTACTTTGTACTTCTGAAACTTTGCTTTACACAGTTATTTATTAGCTTAAAAAGAAAATAATGTCTTAAGGCGATGTGTCAAGTGCAACAAGATCAGGTTTTTGTATTTGAAATGTTTAAAACATGAATTTTTCCCTGGAAAAAAAAAATCTGCAAAAAAAATTTTAGCTGTAATATGGTTGCCTCTTCTCCAAGTATCTGACAATTTATTTGATGTTCTTATAGCACCTGATGTTAACAAGTTGAAGGCCAGTTATTAGTGATAATTTCTGGCCATGCTGTGAAGAATAGGCCTCCAAGCTGCTTAGAACAACAGTCTGTTTAGCCTTGTGTTGCTGTCAGAAGCGCCTTACTGATGAATGTTATCTGGACATTATTTGTGATTAAAAGCCAGTGTAGGTGCTTGATCTAATATCTCAGAATAGAAGTCTGACCTGTCTAATGATGGAGGTCAACTAGTTCACTTATGTGAACATCTTGAAACTGTTCCATTAATCTGGATATTTCTAATGCTAAATTTATTTTAACCTACTCTCTTGATATACTTAAAAAGAAAAAAGTGTTACTGAAAATTTCTTTAAACGTGCTGCTCCAATTGTATTGACTGATGTTACTTGAAGGTAGTGGTAGCTATAATGCTTTCTATCTGATACACTCCTCCTTTCTTTAGTGCTGTTGCTCAGGCACATTATACTTATGGTTCACACATGTCCTTGCTGTTCTGGTGTGCTGTGTTGCTGGACTTTGTGCTAGCATGTCTGCCACTGTGGTTAGCATTAGAGAAGAGAAAACAAGTTCACAGCGGGGCATGAAGTTCTGGTAAGGGTGGACCTACTCTCCCTGAAGTAGGAGTACCACTACTAGAAGGTTATATGAAGTTCAGAAAAATGTATCCTAGATCTGCAAAAGGAATTTAGTGATGCTTAGTCACACACAACATTAATGTCTAAGTGCTTAGTTCATGGAATAGCAAATGTGAGTTTCAGCCCTTATGTAAACTAGTCTTGCATTCATTGAGTGATTTGTCTCCATTTGTGTGTTCCACTGTCCTTAAAGCGAGGTTGGGATCTGGGTCCTCCCAATTCCAAGTGATGCTGGCATGAGGCACCAAGGGAAGATGATGTCTTTTGTGGTAGGAGTAGGAAAGTAGAGAAACCCTGCTTAAAGTAATACTTTGGGAGAGTGTAATCCACTCCTAATCAAAACAAACCCCCATCTTTTTGGTCAAGAAAAGGCTTATAGGAGTGTGGATAAGCTAAAATACACAAACATACTTCATTGATCTTGAAGGGTGTTTAAATACCATTGCAAATATGTGCAACTGGAAGAGACGTATTTTTCTATTTCTGGGTAATGTTTAGGGTCTGATCTTCATTTGCACTCAACTTTTTCAAGAGGGGGCTGATAGAGAAGGCTTTTTAGGAGATGCTATATTGGGACAAGTGGAAAATAAACTTTTAGTGCTGATCACAAATGGATGCAGGTAGTTACTACAGTTAGCATGAGATTTTTTTGACAAAACAATAGTTGTTCAAGCAACCTCTGTGCCAACTGTGTGTGTGGGGCCAAACTTCTGTTCTGAGGGCACTCTCTTTTTTGTAGTGTATCACTGATAGGCAGGCTACATGCATGTGCAGGATGTGTGTCTTCAGGCATTCCCCATGGTCACATGTGAATATGGTGTCATCATCAGATCAAGTTTTTGGATGTGTAAGCATTGGATAATATCCTTTGGAGGAAAGGCAAGAGGACCGGGGGGGATTGTCTAAAAGACTTACTAAAATCACACTGAGTTACTGTCTGTTTTCAATGAAAACATGCTGCACTACCACAACTGTTTGGAAGTTGACCATCTAGAATTAATTAATTGCATAAATGTAGAAGTCAGCTGCTCATTTTAGCAGCTTTAGGGAGTATCTTGATTGTACTGTACCTGCTATCCCAGAAGAAAAGATTAATACATCTTGTATGTGATAAACTTAAGCAGATACTGTGGGTATTTTAGGCTGTCTGAAATGCCCTTGGATGTCCCTCTTTATGCAAGCAAGTCTTACTGTTAACATCATTTTGATACCTATTGTGGTAGATATCCACAGTATAAATGCTGCTGGTTTGACGGGGATTGGTAAGCTGTTAGTTAATGCCTTCCATTCTAAGATTTATACAGCTGACTTTGAAGTTATGAATCTTTAATTGCTTTCAGTAAGATTTGTCCTGTATAAACAGTTCTTCTTGCCAAATGCCACTCTTTTAGAAAATTGTTAAAGTTTAATAGAAATATAAAGTGTTGCATACTGCTTTGGTGTGCAGCTTTTTTGAGAAAATTTGGGCAGCATGCCGGTTGCAAGTACTTGCACAATAGCTTCGTATTGTTGCACAAACAGTAGCACTAACTCCACATAGAAGCATTTGTGAAATAGATGTGATATTTTGGGAGAGGAGCTGGTGCAGAGGCTTTCTAAAGGTTAGAGCTAAAATCCACATTTCTTGAGAAGAAGAATCATAGAATGGTTTGGGTTGGAAGGGACCTTAAAGATCGTCTAGTTCCACCCCCCCTGCCATGGGCAGGGACACCCTCCACTAGACCATGTTGCCCAAAGCCCCATCCAACCTGGCCTTGAACACTGCCAGGGATGGGGCATCCACAGCCTCTTCGGGCAACCTGTTCCAGTGCCTCACCACCCTCACAGTAAAGAATTTATTTCTAACACCTAATCTAAATGGACCCTCCTTCAGCTGAAACCCATCACCCCTTGTCCTGTCACTACACTCCCTGATAAACAGGCCCTCTCCAGCTTTCCTGTAGGCCCCTTCAGGTACTGGAAGGCCGCAATTAGATCTCCCTGGAGCCTTCTCTTCTCCAGGCTGAACAACCCCAACTCTCTCAGCCTGTCCTCACAGGAGAGGTGCTCTAGCCCTCTGATCAGCTTCATGGCCCTCCTCTGGACTCGCTCCAACAGCTCCATGTCTGTCTTGTACTGGGGCCCCCAGAGCTGGACGCAGTACTCCAGGTGGGGTCTCACAAGAGTGGAGTAGAGGGGCAGGATCACCTCCCTCAACCTGCTGGTCACACCTCTTTTGATGCAGCCCAGGACATGGTTGGCTTTCTGGGCTGCAAGCGCACACTGCCGGCTCATGTTGAGCTTCTCATCAATCAATACCCCCAAGTCCTTCCCCTCAGGGCTGCTTTCAATCCATTCCCTGCCCAGCCTGTAGTTGTGCTTGGGGTTGCGCTGACCCACATGCAGGACCTTGCACTTGGCCTTGTTGAACTTCATGCGGTTCGCACGGGCCCACCTCTCCAGCCTGTCAAGGTCCCTCTGGATGGCATCCCTTCCCTCCAGCGTGCCGACCACACCACACAGCTTGGTGTGTTGTCGTCAAACTTGCTGAGGGTGGTCTCGATCCCAGTGTCCATGTCGCTGACAAAGATGTTGAACAGTGCCGATCCCAGCACCGACCCCTGAGGAACACCACTCCTCACTGTTCTCCACTTGTACGTTGAGCCATTGACCACAACTCTTTGAGTGCGACCATCCAGCCAATTCCTTATCCACAGAGTGGTCCATCCAATCCATGTCTCTCCAATTTAGACACAAGGATGTTGTGCTGGACAGAGTCAAGAAATTGGAGAGAACCACAGAAAGCATCATAATCTGTATACTTTGCACATAAAAGTAAGTACTTAGGGCAAATAAATACCTTTTGTCAGTTCTCAAATTCTTTCTCAGTTTGTATTTTGATTGGACTTCTCGTCTGATGTTACCTTCTCTCCATCCCACCCTTCTGCAATTGCCCTCCTCAGCCCCCAAGCCCCTTAACATCCCCAGGAGAAATATAGGACAAATGGGCTGGAAAAAAATTCCCCTTTCATAAGAAGGGAGGGAACAGAGCTGAAAAAGACATGCCTTACAACTTCAGGGTCTGTTTAGACTACAGCTGTTTTATGAGGCTGTTAAAGTAGTAGAGAACATGGTAAAACCTCTGCATGCTGAATGAGCCAGGTGACTCAAATCTGAACAAACAAATCCTCTCTCTCTTAGCTGACATGAACTCCCAAGCTTTAACTTAATCTTTGGAAAGCTCATGGATTATCATATATTTCAAGTTCAATACATGGATATTATTTGTACTAAAATAGTTCATTTTTCAGGAGTAACAGTACGTGTCCAGTACTGCCTATGGCATGGCATCTATGGACATGTATGTGAGGTTTTCCAGTGAAGCATAGTCTATTGGAAAAGGTTTTTCATTTCCCTTTCAATAGGGATCAGATGTCTTCTGTAAATTTTTTATTCTCACTTAGAGGAAGTGATTTAGAAAAATACATCTTAAAAAAAAAATTATCAGTGTAGCAATAACTTTAAATTTTTCGTCTTGCAAGTAGCATGGTGGTTGTACTATCTTCTCCCTTTGGTCCAGGCTTTAGGAGGCTAGATAGTTGTATCTGCCCCCATTTTTTTTTTAGTTAGGATGCTACCCTCTTTACCCCTGTGTTTTCTTCTTTGTTCATCTCTTTGCTACTTCCTTGCCCCTGGCTAGCAGTTGTTTTGAACCACAGCAAGTCCTTGTGGGATACCAAACTAATTTCAGCATGTAGCACCGGTAGAAAAAAATCTTTTCATTGACAGACTCCAAAGGGATGGGAGAGAGACTGCAGCAAAGCATAGCATTTAGGTTAGCTACTTTGGTCTGTATCCATTGTCTAAGCAGGCTTTTTCCCTTTCTTAAATAAAGCAAATCAAAATAGGCATTACTCTCTGTTTTGTCAGGCAGTAAGGGAGAAAGCCTAAAGTGATAAATGGTTTATAAAAAAAGTGATTAAGGTAGCAGTTTGGTACTAGTGACAATACTGAAAGGTATGTGTTTTTCTTCTTTTGTCCTTGGCATGCCTTCCCTCCCCCATAAAAAGAGGGGATCCCTGAGACTTTTGAAAGAAAGGCCTGTGCCTGGGCTGTGTGGAGATGTTTCACTTGATCTGCAGGCAGCTATTTCTTAGTCTGCAAAATTCAAGGTAGTTAGTTGTCTCTTAGCTTTCAGTGGTGTAAAGTTTTTGATTGGAGTGTGAAAGCTAGCTTTTTTCTTTCCTGTACAACTTCCTTCATAGCTTTTGGGGAAATACATAAAAATATCTTTATTAATTGTACTTAATGGACTTAATGTACAAGTGTATATAGACACACAGAGCTTTTTGGAGGAGTTTTTGGCTAGCATGTGTATACATCCAGCCTCCATTGGGGTTCATTGGCATGTTTAACTGTGGCTTATGGAATTTGCTGACTTAATCTATGGCATATTTGATATGAGTCTTCTAATAAGAGTGAGTTCTTTAATACTTGATGTTAGAAACACCTGAAATATTCAAAATATTGCTGCTTTATTTGAATCTTGTTTACAACAATTGGAAAGTATTTAATAAAAAAAATCAGGCTCCTAACAGCTTTTTTAAATAGCAGCAAACAAATTTTTAATACTAATGCTATTGCAGTGTAATCTGAATGTGATTATAGTGATTAGGTCTTTCAGACAGAAAATTATAAGTAACGCTTGTTAGCATTTATATTTATTTGCTGAACTTCTTTGGATATTCTTTGTATCATCAGAAATTCTGGACAGAAAAGCTTTTTCTAGCTCCTTTGTACTTGTTATCTTAAAATAAATAAATGTATGAGTTCATAAATCTGATTATTTGTTACTTAAACACTGTAAATTAATATAAAGAAAACCACCTCAAAACTGAGTATTACCCCTTCATCTCCATCCCCTGCTCTTGCAGTTTTAGATGCCACATAGTTTTGATGGTAGGTTGTGGTGGGTTGACCCTGGCTGGGGGCCAGGTGCCCACCAGAGCCGCTCTATCACTGCCCTCCTTCACCAGACAGGGGAGAAAAGGTACAACGAAAAGCTTGTGGGTCGAGATAAGGACAGGGAGAGATCACTTGCTAATTATCGTCACGAGCAAAACAGACCGAACTGAGAGAGGGAATTCATCTAATTTATTACTAAGCAAAACAGAGTAGAGGAATGAGAAATAAAACCAAACCTTAAAAACACCTCCCCCCACCCCTCCCATCTTCCCGGGCTCAACTTCACTCCCGGCTTCAACCTCCTCCCCCCTCAGCGGCACAGGGGGACGGGGACTGGGGGTTATGGTCAGTTCATCACGCGGTGTTTCTGCTGCTTCTTCATCCTCAGGAGGAGGACTCCTCTCATCGTTCTCCTGCTCCAGCATGGGGTCCCTCTCACGGGAGACAGTCCTTCACAAACTGCTCCAATGTGAGTCTCCTCCACGGGGTGCAGACCTTCAGGAGCAAACTGCTCCAGCGTGGGTCCCCCACAGGGTCACAAGTCCTGCCAGCAAACCTGCTCTGGCGTGGGCTCCTCTCTCCACAGGTCCACAGGTCCTGCCAGGAGCCTGCTCCAGCATGGGCTTCCCAGGGGGCCACAGCCTCCTTCAGGTGCCTCCACCTGCTCCAGAATGGGGTCCTCCACGGGCTGCAGGTGGAATCTCTACACCCCCTCATCCTCCCTCCATGGGCTGCAGGGGGACAGCCTGCTTCACCATGGTCTTCACCACGGGCTGCAGGGGGATCTCTGCTCCGGCGCCTGGAGCACCTCCTGCCCCTCCTTCTGCACTGACCTTGGTGTCTGCAGAGTTTCTTACATCTTCTCACTCCTCTCTCTGGCTGCAAAAGCTCTCTCTAGCTGTTTTTCTCTTTCTTAACTATGTTATCACAGAGGCGCTGATGGGCTTGGCCTTGGCCAGTGGTGGGTCCATCTTGGAGCCGGCTGGCATTGGCTCTGTCAGACACAGGGGAAGCTTCTGGCAGCTTCTCACAGAAGCCACCCCTGTAGCCCCCCCCCGTTACCAAAACCTTGCCATGCAAAACAAACACATAGGTGTATGTACAACTTTCCTCAAAAGTTCAAGGTACTAATTCTACTAGCTGGTGTGATGCCTTTTTTTGAGAAAGGGGCCTTAGATTGTAATGTCAATGTGTAAGTGTAATGTATGATGTGTATTTTTTTTTTTGCATTGCTCAGGTAGACCACGGATAAAAAGTTCAAACTTGCAGAAGGAGGGCAAGACTAGGAGAGGTTGGAGATGTTAACTGCCAGACTTAATCTATAGATTGATAATGCCAGGTACTGATACTGTATGGGGGAACTTAGCTGTGTCACTTCTGTATAGATTCCACTCCTCTATCCCCAGAATTTGCCATGAAGTGAATGCTGATTCATAGTGTGAGCTGTCTGTTCTCTGATTTTAAGATATGTTTTCTTCAGAGACAGGTCTGAGCATGTTTTAGAGCTGAAGATGGCTTTCAGTTTGCTTTGTCCTCACAGACCCAGTCAGGGCACTCTAGCTGGTTCCCATGCAGTGGCTGGCTACTCATGCTAAAGTTCAGGCTTCTTAAGCCCTAAGTATGAGGCCCAACAGAGCATATGGGACCCATTCAATGTCACCAACTCCTCAAATACAATGTCTTCTGCAAGGCTCACAGTACAGTGTGTTTCAGCAGGTTTCATCCATGTATTGTTTAAATTTAAACTGCTTAACTTTTTTTTTCAATTGGATAAGTAAAAGTACAAGTTCCTTGATGCTGATCAAGTTCTTAATGGCAGCAGAAGACTCAATCTATAAATCTGATTGTTGAAAAATACACTTTTTTCTGCTGAGGAAAGCAGTCTGCCACTTCTTCCATGAACTAATAACAGGATGAAAAAGTATGTTCATAATATAGAACCTATGCTAAGGACTAACCTAGTCCTTGACACCTTTAACTGGTAGGTGTCCATAGTTTCCCCAATTGGTAAAATTAAGAGCAGCACAGTCAATTTGTGTATGGAGACTGGAGATATTTCAGCTACAACTTGTGAATTCAGCTACAACTTGGGAATGCTGTGGAAAGCTTTACTAAAAGATTAGGTACCTAAATAGACATAATGATTATTCTCATGTGAAAATATAGCAAATTTCAACCTAAATAGCACAAGGATGTCAGCTATTTTAGCACAGCCAGTAAACCAGGAATGTTATTACTGCACAGTAACAATGACTGGATTAAAGTATCCTTGCCTCCTGAATAGGATCTCTTTTGGGCCATGAAGTTATGGAGTGAGTATTATAAGATAATGAGTGATGTCTTTGAGTGTCACTATCACCCATTGTGTATTTTGGCCAAGCTATTTGGTTTTTTTGCTTAACAGTAAATCTTATAAACAATTAGATAAACAAAAAACACTCTTTAATACAATAAGCAAAAACTTCATCTGAGCTGTGGGCCTTTGAATTGCAGAACCAGAAGTAAGGCATCACCTTCCCTGATATCATAAATGATGTATTGTCATCAAAGTAGGTATCAGACTGAGCTTTCAGCAACAGTCATGGTTGACTTTGAGTGGCTTCCAACTTAAAATGGAGGTAGCTGCAAGTGGCAATTATGTCCATTAAGTGACATTGTAGAACATTTTGGCCATAATGACTCTTGACAGAAACATCTCCCAGGCCCTACAGAGGTAGGAAATGCCAAGTCTGTCAAGATCTGATTCTTTTCCAGATATCCCTCTGAACAGCTTGCTTGTTTGTCCTTACGTAGCAGGGATCAGTGTAGTTTGCTGCAAATCCAGTACCTGTCAGTTAATGCTGTTCGATTATAACAGTGTTTTCTCAAAAATACTTCATCAGTTCTGGGGTGTAGGTTGGATAATCATCCTTGGCAGGGAACCCAAAGAACAGAGGTATTGAAATAAAGTCCAAAGAAAGTGGAAAATGTCCACAGAAAGACATTGCCAGTATAGCATACAATATTGGAGGAGTCATTGTGCAGTGAATACAGTTTATAGGTGCAAGAGCATGCTGTTGATAATGCAAATTTTTGCTGGTGCCTATTTCAACCCAGACAAAACTTGTAGTGATTAATTCCTTGGTCTAATGACATCTGCACTAAGGACTTTGCCAGCAAAAAAGATATTGCTCACCAATGGTATTTTCTAATGCATTAACAAGCACTTCTAGTGTAAACCTGGTTTTAGAACAATAGTCTTCACCTTTTGAAAGGTCAGAGACAGCTTCTAGTGCACTTGCATCAGTCCTTTAGATGTTACTGTGACTGACCAGTACAAATTTTGACACCACACTTGTGCAACTTGTGGACTGTACTAAGAGGAGACAGATTGAACTTCAGGTATTTGGCTCTACCGGTTACTGTGGGTCATCGATTACAAAGGCTGCTCTTGGTATTGACGACTCTCAGCAGCAGCATATGCATGTAGTTGGCTGTTTAAGTAATTGTAAAAATGCCACTGAGATGTTTTCACAGATAGATTTTCTTTAAATGCTCAATGAGGTTTGTCTAATACAAGCAACAATGTTTAGCCCATGCTAAGGAAAGCAATGGGAAAGTTGTAAACTGGTGATTTTTGTATTTTTTGACGCTTTCCAAAAAACTTTTCAGACATCTGAGTGTGTTTATTTTAAACTAGAAAGGGTTTTTTGTGGAGGTATGGAGTGTTGTGTGGTTTTAATATCTGTCTGTAGTGGATTAGCTTCCTGAATCTGTTTTGCTGAAGTTTTTGATTCTCAAATGTCAATGCAAAGAAAGTGCTCAATCCCCTGCAGCTTGTAAATGACTTTACTGGCTTTCTAAAGCTTTGTGCAGAATAGGCTGACCAAGACTGAGATTTCATGCACAGCTCTATTGGAGAAGATAGGAGGAAAGTGAAAAACGGTTAGTCAAGAGTGCTCTGGGTCTCACTGTGCTTCATCAAGGTAGTATTTCTGCAGTGGTTTGCTTTCCCCTACAGAAGAGAAGAGGTATTGTAGAAACCTCAAAATTCAGTGGGTATGAGCTCTTGTCTGATCATATAAAAATCTAATGGTCTAAGATGTAGACAGGCATCCAGAAAATGTAGAGATGGTACTAGTGTTGTACATGTGTTTCAGCAATGAAGGCATTGTTTTTAAGACTTTCTTTTCTCCTGCTATTTCTATTGATATTCCTTCATCTACTGATCTACTTGTAAATTAGGAAAGAAACCATAAGGAAAATTGTAGTGAAGAGAAAATTGTAGTCTTGACAGATGTGCTCAGGAAAGGTCCCTTTGTGATACAAAGTGGGAAGTATAACTGGGGGATGTGTATTGCTTCTGTTCATGCAGTATGAGACACTATAGGCTTTGGGGTGGGGGAAATAAAATGAAGCTTTGAGGGCTTAAATAACTATAAATAAGTATCTAACTCAGCTGCTTACTAACTGTTTGCCAGACTGTGCAAGGTGTGCCTTTTTCCCCCTTCCCCAGCCGCATTTAAAGAACTTGCTACTTGGTGAGAAAATTGTGTGCTGTTATAGTATTTCTTGATGTGTGTGCTTTGTGCTATATAAGCATAATGGTTTTTGTTGGCTTTACTTCAGGTATCAAGATCATGAAATTGAATTTGGGACTTTGTAAAAGATAGGTCTTGCTTAATACAGATACATATAGGACCTTATTTGAATGACAGAGATATTTGTTAAACAGTCTTAAAATTGTGTATGTCCCTGGCAAACGAGCTGGTCTGTTGCAGTGTAGGATGTCAGATTAAGTCTAATGTTTTGAAAACTTACTGACTTGGAAGCCTGGGTAGATGGTAACTTGTTGAAGATAAAATGTTAGGATACTGTTGCATGTACTACCATAAAATTGTAATATACTTTGCTTCCTCTACTCTTCATAATACAGCTAAAGCACATTTTCACAGAAACCAGTGGTATTTCATACACATATGTACACAGAGTGCCTATTGTAATATAAATATGAATTTCTGTCTTGTCAAATAATTTTATTTTGCAACTTTTAAAAAACTTCATTGCATCAACAGTGAAATTAAAATGAAAAAGGCTGGGTGGGGTGAGACCCAAGGCAAACTTGGGAGCTGAGGGAAAGGGAAATAGGGAATGAAGATTTGCAGACCACCTCTAGAGGCTGTAACAAAACCTTGGGTTACATACCTCTTTCTGAAAGCATCAGACTTTGCTGTGTTGTGTTTTCCAGCTGTGAAGAAGTCTGGTGTGGGCGTTGTTTGTGGTTAGGTCTTTTAAATAAGAGTGGTTATAAGATGACTGGAAGAAACAGGTTGTAATTGCACCTTGTAGTATTACTTTTCATGATGGTTATTGCAGTGACATGGTAATTGCAGATCACGCAAAATCTCAGTAACTTTTGTAGTGGAGTATTGCTTCTGCTGGCTCATTCCTTTGTGCTCTGCTGTGATAGCTGATGTGAAGAGCTGGTCAAATGTGAGGAGCTTAAATAACTGCATCATTGCATTGTGTGTATGAGTAAGATGACTATCAACCTTCAGGTAGAATAATGGTGTATTTCAGTGTGATGCTTCACTAATTCTTACTGTACTGATATCCTGTCTAGATATCACTGAAATGTTTATTAGTAGCTGGAATCATGTAACTGCTTTCTGTTAAATTCCTGGAAATACAGGTAACTGTCAAATCTTAAAAGAATAGTTTCTGCACTATTCATGATGCAATTTGCCTTGGATACAATCATGTCAGTATTCCAGTGAATCCCATATATTATGGGAAATGTTTATACCTTACCAAAACCCAGCCAAACAAAAAAACATGTCATGATAAATTCTGACAATACAAAATGCCCATGATTATTGCAAAGGAATCTTGATTTAACTAAATATTATGAAAGGGTAACATACACAAACATTTTGTGTGTTTTCAGATCTTGACAGGTATCCTGTGTTGCATCTTCTATTTGCTATTTACAGTAGTTACTTCATTTGTGCTTTTGCCTGTCACCGGGACCATTTTTCATCTTCCTTGTAAGTATTTGTGTACCCTTTACACAAGGAGCAATCTGTGGTATGTATTGTGGGTGTGCAAGTCAGCACTTCATAGTCTTGGGGGATTTGGGGATTCTAAGGCTGATAATAAATCTTTCTTTTGCAAAGTGCAGCACTTTGTTAGCTTACAAGGTACTGGGAGGAAATTCCCTCCAGACTATTACTTAGAAAGAAAAAAAGATTTTTAGAAAGGTGGAAATCATAATCAAAGACCTACGTACTTGCTAATAATCTAGAACTGATTTTCTTTTTGCATGGGGTACCCGTAATGTCTAGGGTGTGTCTGGGTTGTATCTTAAAGTAAACTTTCAGGAAGGGCGGAAGTATTTCTGAAGCAAAAGGTGTCATAACAATTGCTGATTGTGCATCATTGTTAGAACTCTTAACATTTCAGTATTATAAAAATATGTTAATCAGAACATGATGTATACTACTGAAAGAGTTTTCATGTGGGGATTTTCTGCACACTTGCAGTCAGAAAACTTTGAAGTTTACTGAATGATCTTCAGAATAGCTATCCTGGGTGCAAGTTAAGCTTATGTCTAGCTTTATTTTTGTTTCTGGGAGAACAAACAAAAAAGGAATTAATAATTAACTTAAGCTGGGATAGTTTATGTTGCTTTAACAACTTCCTCCCCCCGAAAAAAAGCCAACCCTCAAAAAACACTGACAACTAGTTGCTACTCAGAATTTATTCTTAAAGCAAATATGGAGGGTGTGTGATGCTGAAATTTTAATCTAGAAAGAGCTAGTTGACCAGCAATGGGGCAAGACTCAGTTTTAAAATGTAGGCCTTAAATGCTGTTTGTTTTAGGAAGAAGTTACCAAATGTCATGTTCACTGCCACTCGTGTTATAGGCATCTGTCTCTGCCAAGATACTTATTTTGAAACAGCTTACCTGTTTGCCTGATAACTTAATATGTAAATAATGAGTTAAAGAACAGCTTTTTTTTCTTCATGCTACCTTAAAATTTTAGCAGAATGGATTTCATTTAGTTTTCATGACCTTTTTTTTTTCGTCTGTATCTTGGCTATGTGTGAGCTATTTGAAATGTTAGGTGCGTAAAATTGTATCATGGACACTTGTGCTTGTTTTGAGAACTATATGGGGGAAAAGTAGCCCTGTTGCTTGGGGAGCTAAAAGGCTGGGAGGGGGAAGGTCTTGCCAAAAGGGAAGGCTGTGGGCAAAGAGCAGGTCAGGTCCTGGCTACAGGCCCCTGCTATCGCTTGCCCTGGAGCTGGGAAGTGCCAGGAGACTGCACTGCAAAGGAGCCCCGTGGGAAGGCTGGTGAGGAAGCCAGCTCTGCTGACTAGGTCCTGAATGCTGGTCAAGGGTCTTAATAGAGCAGTGTCCTACAATGTATGGAAGCTGAAATCCATGTTAGCCGCATTGGGGTATAAATGCGAGTCCCCCAAAATTCAAGTGTTGTGTAAGTGCAGTGCAGTTCTCACAACTCTACAAAAGAGGGAAGAATTAGCAGTTTGAGCTCTTCACTGTTGTCCAGATCAGTTTTTGTTCGTGTTGTCCATGACATACTGATGTGCCTTCAAAATTTTGTTTTTAGCATGGATTTTTCTCAGTAAGCAATCTGAAAGTTTATATTAATTAGGAATGATTGATAATCTTAAGTTTCGCTCAAGTCATCTGGTTGATGACTTGAGAGAATGTATGTTGAATGTATGTTCAGTTTAGACCTGAGACTTGCTTATTGTTCTTCTCACACTTACATGATACAGCACCTGTGAGGCATGTGCTGGTAACCTTGAATGAGCTTCTCTTGCTCCTGTGATTCCATGTGAGACATGAAACTTAACTGCACCAGCTGTGTGAAACTTTGGGTTTGGGAAAGAGGCCGTGGTTCTGGCCTGCGTCTACACGTCTGACCTGTACTAAAGGACTGGTGGTGAGAAGGGCCTTTCCACAAGAGTCTCTTGTCTCTCTGGTCTGTTGCTGAAAACTTTGTCATGACCAAATGCAAGTGTTGTGTAATGTAATTCATTAGGATGCCACACCGGGGCTTTCTGAACAAAGGTATCTAAACTTTGTCAAATGGTACACCCACTGATGGTCTGTGGCTTAGCTTTTAAAAGAAATAGAATAGTTCATTTAGCGTGCATGTTCCTAAAGGCACAAAATGCTCAGTACAGAGAAGTGTGAGAATAATTAAGATTATTATAAGGAAGAATCCAGGCTTCCTTCAAGAGATCTTAAAATGAGGGAGATACACGCTTAAAGCACATTTTGTAAGAGACTAATGTGTGGACATTAAACCAGCCATGACACTGCAGTGAGGCAGACTGGTTCCCTCCCTGGTGATGTAGAGGTATGCTGATTTGACTTAATAGAGGTTTGCAAAGACAGACAGACATGTTAAACAGCACTGCCCCAAGTAGTAACGGGTAGCTTTTCAAAAGCCACAAAGAACGTTATGGCTGTCTTGAAAATTTAGGATTAATTTCTTTTATATCCCGGAGACCAGTGTCCTTTGCAAAGGACTCCCCCCTGCCCCGCATTGATTTATTCAGGATTTTTAAGTTCAGCCTAGTAGAATTAGGGCTGATGCACTTGATTTAAAGTTACCAAAAGCTGACTGAAATGTAGGGTAAAGGACCTAGGTTTTATAAAACTTGAATATTGGCACAATTTTACCTCAAGAATCTCATTACTGGCATAAATGAGAGGCTGGCGGTAGCAGTTACAGGAGAATTGCCAGTCAGTAGCAGGAAAGTACATAAGGTATCATGTGGTGGCTTCATGTTCCTGCTAGCATTGGTGAGATAGAAAAGGAGATCTCTTTCCTGTAGAGATTAAACACTGTTGAACAGCAGTTCTGTGCTTCAGTCATGAAGAAAACATAGCACCATTACCTTTCCCAAAGGTTGGCCCTCTCTGTTGCAGAACACTCAAGACTATGGTTGGTCTCTTGTTCAAATCGGTTATCTAGGAAGAAAGACTCAAAAATTGCAGCAGTAATATTTGGTTAAAAGAAAAAGAAAAATATTTGGTTAAAAGAAAAAAATCTTTAATATTGGATAACATCCAGTATGAATACAATCTTGCATCCATAATCCCTCAGTGCTTTATACTCTTGACAGAAATTCCAGGGTTTTCAGCACAAATATGAAATTGGTTTACATTTCCAGAATGCTTTGAAACAATGTGTATACACAAACATCTATGTATAGTGTGTACTATGCAATTATATAACTTGTATGTAAGGAATTAAAATAGAAATAACTTCATAAGTATATCAATTCCTTGTGAATATGTGGTTACCATAATTGTAACATTTTACAGGTAATATTGATATAAAAGTTCTCCTTACACTTGTAACTACTTTAATTGATTTTAAATTACATGGCAGAAACTTATATGCTAGTAAGATATTTGAGGAAAAATTGACTAACAACAATAGCAAAGGTAGCAACTGGACTGTTTTGTACATTTTTGTTTTAGCACTGTGGAATTTGTTTTATCTGTGTGCATAGATACATGTACAAAGAAAATTAATGCAAGCTTAGGGGAGGTGTATGTGATTGCCAGTAATCTAAGATATATTAGAATACTTTGGCATTTGCAGTGCTTGTAGTATTTCTATCATTGTCTGCATTGTTGGTGTTTTATATCTTGATGTGTTCTTTGTTTTTCTTAAGCAGAACTGGCTAGCTTCAGTAAGTGTAAAGTACTAAATATTCACAGAACAATTCTGGTTTGAGGGGACCCCTGAATGCTGTCTGCATCCCAGCCTCCTGCTCAGAATCAGGTCAGTGCTGAATAGGGACTGGATTGTTCAAGTTTTTGTTCTCTTGGGCCTCAAACCTACAGGGAAGGGGATTCTGCACCCTTTCTGGGGCCCTGATCCTAAGGGAAACTTTCTACTTCTATTTAGTTGGCATCACCTCTGTCAACTTTTGTGTATATTTTACACTAGAATCTTTCATTTTATACCAATTCAGGTGATAATTGAAAGACTTAAGTGGCAGTGCTCAAACTACGTGTATTGGGAGGGAAAGAATAGAAGATTACAGCTATAGATGCTAATGTATGTGTAGCCTTGTAGAAGCTGAACATGAATTCAGGCTCTCAAAGAGCAGAAAAGACTTAAGTATGGAATTTTTGGTGGGTTATATATGGTTTACAAATTATGTATTTATGGAATAACAAGTACTCAAGCTACTCTGATGTAACGAATACATTGTGATGAAAAAATACACACATTAATTCTTTGTTTACCTAACAATATTTTTCTTCCATGATGCCTCAGAAGTCTTTACCAGCTTTATTCTTGATGCATAGGTCATAAATGAAGAAGCTAATTTCCTGACAAACTGAATAACTAAAGTTGGTGGCTCATAGCTTTCTTCCTTCATTATTCCCTTGTGCTGGTGTGCATCAAGTTGACCTCAAATAAGGAGGCTATGCTGACTGAAACTCTGGGACTAACCTGTTGTCCTGTTTGGCTTCAGTTTGTAGGTTTTACTTTGGCAGCTCTCCAGGCTGAGAATTGGAGCTAATAGTGTTTTTCTAGGCTTAGTTCCAATAAGATATGAATTTTATGTTCTGTTGTATGTGTTTCAGCTGAGAGAAGGGAGAATGAAGGAATGTTTTGTGTGTATACACCTAATGTAAACACCCAGTTTTGTAGATAATCATATACATATTTGTATTTTTTAGTCAAGTGTAGTGCACTGCTTTTTCTATTTTGTACTTTAAAGTGTCAGCAACTTAGTAAGTTGTCTAAATTCCTGTATAAGAGGAAAAAAACATACTAAATGGTCATAGGAATGTCATAGTGGGGGTGAAAAACTACTGAAAAGGGAAATCCTATCTAGCTGAGCATTACTATATTGCTCAGCCTTTTTGCTGTTTAAGTTTATGCATCTGAAGTAAGTGAAAACTTAGTAATATTTCTATGCAAAAGGTTCTGTGTAAATAAAGCTTATGTCAAAATTTGATATGAAAGTCTTCTCTAACTTATATGCATCTTCTAAAACAACTACTAGAGACTTAGGCAGACAAGATGAATCTGAAATTGTAAAAACGGAGAGGTTTTCTCCACCCAGTAGACAGCTTGTTCATCTTGTATTTCTTAACTCCTAGTACTAGACAAAAGTTAATATTCCATGATCTCTGAAGCTTTGATAGTAGTCCTTTCTAAGAGTAGGACTATGGTTGCATTTGGGTGTGCAGCATATCAGGATGACTAACCCTGGCAATACCAGGCTAAGTTTGTGGTTTTTTCCTTCTTCTTTCTCCCCCACCCTCTGAATGGTCGCAAGTGGCTTTCTGTGTCCCAAGTTACCTCATCACTTCAGATACTTAAAATTCCAATATAAACTTCATTGTCTTGTTAAGTCTTGAGTTATTTATAGTAGGTGACATGAGTCTTGCATAGTAATACAGTATTAATTATTAATCTCCTCTCTCTTGTTTACAATTTCCTTTAGTCATATCAATTCAAAACTTGATTCATAAGCTTTTTAATGTCGTGACAGGCAAGTTGCATTTTAGACAAGAGACTAACGTGCTTGCAGGCTGCAAAGTAATGGTGACTATGATTATCAGGCTGTCCCTGCAAACATCAAATACATCCACAATCCTGTCAGAAGGTTTTGTATTGGAATTGGAAGCTATGTCACATGTGCTTATGAGCTTAAATCATGTGAAAAAATAGTATGTAGTTGGGGTGAATCCAACAACTGCTGAGTAGTGCTCTTTCTGCAATGAAATGCTTAACAAATTTTTGTAGTTTTACTCAGATTAAAGGTAGTGTCAAGGAGCTTAATGTTTCAGAAGAGTAGGCGGACTGTGTAAAATCTGAACTCTTTTCTAAAGAGGCTTGAATATTCAGTATAATAACTTTGAGAATTTGATGTTTATACTTCTCTTTTTTTAGATGATGGTGCAAATTAGTTAATGACTAGTATTTCTGATCTTTGTACTCATTCTTTTTGAAGTCTGGAAAAAGAGCAGCTTTTAGACTGCACCTTGAAAATGCTTGGCCATAAATGAAGTAAGCTGTTGTATACAACTATTCACAGCAGCAGTCAACAACAATACATGCTTTGTGCTTGCTCATCATCTGTGGGAATAGGCTTGATTGCTTGGGACTAGTTACAGACATTTCTTAAGGAGACAAGTTGTAATTATACTTCTAGTATGTTGATACTAAATTATAAACACTTTGCATTGTGGACTATATAAATGTTTGAGTGCTTGACTTTCCTCATTGGTCCTGTCTGCAGCAAAAGCAGTTAAGAATTAAATTTAGACAAGCTTGTGCTATGAAGCCAATGTGGTGCTTCTGCTAACGTGCCTGAAGCTGGTGCAATAATGCAGAAGGTAAAGTAGCTCAGTGGTGTTCCTACCCCCACCTCCAAATCCCTCCGGATCTTATTTTCCAGACACTGGAGGTAATGTTTTTTTCTTTAAAACTATCTTCTAAAAGGGCTACTTTTCTTAATCAGTGTTACAGGCAACCCAGCTAGCAGACCAGGTGTGCTTGGTGAATAGAATGGGTGGTCTAAATGAACAGCTCTGTACAGCTAATGGGCTTGACAGCCTCTTAAGATGGCTATCCATTTAAATCTATTTAAAGTTTGACAAGGAAACAGCCCTGTAGTGAGGGGGATTTTTGTTTGGTTATTAGGGATGAGAAGATTTTTATTTAACTTTCCAACTTAACTTTCAAATAGTAAACGGCTTGAATATACAAGCCATTGATCTGATCCATTCAGTCAAGACTTTGTTTTTAATATGTGGAACATATTTTAAAAGGAGATGAAATAAGACTTACCCAAACTAACAATGAAGTTGTAGCTAGAACAGCTGCTCAGTTTCCTGTTAGGAAATTCAAATAGCAATTCTTACTACATAATGTGCCCTCTAAAGAGGTAGTGAGAAATATCTGGTGTTACCTGAAATAATCAGAAGTGACTTCTGACTTAAAAGCTTTTTCCTGTTTAGTAGACAAATAAAACTTTTGATTCTTAACTCATTGGGTGTTTATTTAGAAAGATAAGTCTTTCTTAGCATTGTGTTGAGCTTCATTTATGCCAGTTAATGTTACTTGCAGCATTACTAAGAATATGGAAGTCAAACTGATGCAGCAGACTTGAAATTCAAATTTGAAAAGAAACATGGCTGCTTATGTTTACTGCTGTGGCAAGCTAATAAAAAACAACCACTCACAACATTCAAAATTGCTTTATTTAAAAAAACCTAAAATTAAATTAAAAAGTTACTGAAGTCCAGATTGTCTTATCCCTGTACAGAGCTTTTACAACCCACAGGAGGTGTGTGGGCTGGTTCTCACAACACAAATTTCTTTTGAAATGGTGCTGACTGACACTTTGAGGTTACTGAATATGTTCAAGAGGTAATAACAGTTGCCCACCAAGTCATGTTATAAATTCATGTAAAAATATTCTGTGGTGTTTTTACCCTGAAGCCTCTTGTGTAGCTACTGCTTTTAGTTTGTTTTGATTCCAACTTTGAGGTAGTGCTGTGGGAATCACTGACTCTTTCCCCTGGTAGACCTTGATATCTATTAATACAAAGATAGTCTGTTAGAAATAGTTGGCAGTGGAAATAAATGGGAATTGATATGCTGTTATTTAAGGCTTCATTAAAAATAATTCTGATAAATGATTTGAGTGAGTTGTTTCTGGATGAAGGTGGCTTTAAGCATAAGTTAATATGATGAGCAGAAACTGTTTTGGAAGGGCCATTAATAAATACATTCTACAAACAGGAAAAAAAACCTTCTTTTTAATATTGGAGGGTGGGAAATCTACCCTACAGTTTCCAGTTAAACAGTACTGAATAACAAGAAGAATTTGTGTACTTAAAGGAAAAATGCATTAGTAAACCAGATAAATTATTTTTTTTACTGTATTGTGTCCCTATTACAAACAAATTAATAACGGTATGGTTCCTGTAGCTTACCTGGGAATGTGATTAATGTTCAGTATTACACATTCTGGTGTGTTTTGGCAATATGAAAACCTGAATGTTTAACAAGAACATAATTTCAAATTAAAGTAATAAATCAGAGTTATTGAAGTAAGGCCTGCAGTATGCCACACTCCTCGATGGGCATTGAAAGTGTGGTATTTTTGTCCCACATGCTTTTGGCACCAAAAGCCTCTTTATCAGCTACTGTCTTTCCAGTCACGCTTGTGTTCATGTCTTTGCTACATGCTCTGCTGATTACCTTGGAAAAGGGCAATGCTGTAACTGTTCAACTGACCTTTCGGTTTATTTTCTCTTGTGTAATATGAAACATGAGCTAACACAGTCTTAGTCTACTTATTTCTAGAAAAAAAAGTCTCTTCTGTAGCTTTCTGCCCAAATATGATGAAGTTTCTCTGTAGTTATGTTAATTCAAAAATAACTCCAAATTGCTTTGGATATCATCACAACAGAAGCAAATTATTGTAGTTAAAGAGGTTTTTTAGTGTACAATTTGTGCATAATTAAGACTACTTAGTAGAGGGATAGTGAGACAATGACTATTAAATGAAGAAATCTCATGCCTAAAGCATTTACCTGATAAATGTCCAGATAGGTAAAACAAAGTATACTACTGGTAAATTTGTTGCCTTATATACAAAGTAAAAACATATAGAACTCACATTATTTTGTAACTGCTGTCTTTAAACAGGGAAGCTCTCTGGAGTGCTTTGGCAGATACAGAATATACATAGCTGTGCTGTTCTGGGAAGCTGTAACACAGCTTAGTTTCATAAGGGGTTTTTGGGGGAAGCTTTTTTAGGGTTGTGTCTTTTAGTTAAAGCTATATATCTCATCTCAAAAGAGGGTAAAGACAAAATGGCTTTCTTGTAGCAAGTGTTAATACTTACATATACACTTCTGTTTCTCCTCACTTGCTTGAATTGATGTCTTTAAGTAGTTTGCTAGGCTTCTGGTGGAAAAAAATTGCCTCTTGCTCCTTCTAAACACTAGTAATTTGTTACACTTATCCTGTGAGGTGCATCCGTGTGTTTCTAATAAACTGAAGGGGATGATAGATGAACAAACATATGTGGATGCAGGTAAGAGAGCCTCCAAATATTGTGGGGAAGGGCATTCTTAGAAGTGGGATTGGTTTAGATGAGTCAGTGGAGCAATTATTACTAAATTATTGTATTAAGTTTGCATTTGATACATCTTGTAATCACTCCAGCATTTGGTTCCAAATTGAGCACCGTGTGTTTGTTATGGAGCTGATGGCAGAAAAAAATTATAGCTGTCGATTACTGGTGAAGCCACTAAGTTATCCTAATGTTTAAAGCAGGGAGGAGGCTTGCTTCTAGTCCCCTGTATTGTGCAGAAAGCACAGTGCCAAACTTCAGTTAGCAAATAATCTTCTTGCTAAAATACTACTGAAATGTATTTATCTTTATTAGACTTCATAGCTTATAGGTCTTTATATCTCTGTTAGAAATAGTAACTGCTGGTAGGATATCAAGAAAAACTCTGCAGTTTCCCTTTGTTTTCTGCTGGTTTTTGTTTTGTTGTGCTCCTACATACTAGACTGTATGTTGTTGTTAGGGCTTGACTTGCATGTCACTGCTTTATTTTGAAAAAAGTTGATGCTGAATCACTCGCTTGTCCTGTGTGAATACCTTTCAACAGAGCAAGTGATTAGTCATTAATTATCCCCAAGCAAATATTTTTTAATTTTTAAGATCCTGCATTTAGTTTGAGATGAAAAGCTGCATTACTTCTCCATACTGAAATCACAGAACATCCAAAGAGTTCAGAGTTTACATCTGTTTGCTCACCAGGGAAAGTGCCCACAAATTGTAACTTAACTGTTGAAGTAAGGTGTTGTGGGTGCTATTGCATTTCTTTTTTTTATACCGCTGCTTCCATTTCCAGTGTAGCTTCCAATATTACAGACCTATTCTAGTTGGAGAAAAGTCATAAGGACGCTCAAATTAATGCATTTACTTGAACGAGCTTTTTGGATGTAGCTAATGAAAAAGCTTCTATGTTCATTGGATTCAGCAGTAAGAGATGCTGCTGAATTTCTTACCCTCCCTCCCATCATTTGGGTAAATTTTAAAGAAAACTCCTGGGGAGACCAGAAAAGCACAGAGCAGAGCTGTCCTTTCTGTTGGAAATGAAGAAATGAAAAGTTGCATGTTGGCATTCATTATCTGCAGAGTGGAGAAAAATGGAAAAGTTGCTTTTGAAATTTTTGCCTTACTTGCTCACTCTTATGAGTTCTCTGCTGGGTGGTCTTCTTAGTAACTAGTAGTAAAGCACTTCTTTGGTAGGAATTGTAGCAGAAATGGTTTAACTGTGCAAGTTCCTTATTGGAACCTGTATCCCTAAACTATTTGGATAATAGTTAATTTTGTTATAAATGAAAATAATATAGTTGAGCAACCTGCAGTATCTTTAGTTTTCAGTTGCAAATGTGTGTTAAATTCTCTGAGACGCAAAGTACTTGTGTAATGAATTATTTTAATAGAGCATTTAAAACCTCTGGGAAATTCAGATTTAACCATGCACAGGCTTAAGGTCATGATTTCAGAAACATTTAACACCTTTACTTTTATCCTGTAGAAAAGCAAATTGAAATGATCATCTCTCTACATCTCTGCAAACATCAGCCCCTGGTATCCTGTACTTCCAGAGCATATCTCTCAGGATTATTCTAACACTTCAAAGGTTACATGTGTTCATGTGTTGCTTAATCTATTTAAATGTATATTAAAATTACCTGAATGTGACTTTTACTTTCTGCATAGAAAACTCCTGTCCATCATCTAAAACTATAAAGTTGATATAAGTTAAAATACAGTGAATCTGCTGTTCTGAAAGTTGTACCTACCTGAGATTTATTGTGCCTTTACTTACTGTTTTCCTTAATGTGATTACTTTGTGTAATACTCTGACTACTCAAAAAGTGAGTAAAAGGAGGTGGAGAAAAGAATGTAATAAAATCAAGGCTTCTATTTTGATACACTTCCACTAGTGATAAATGAAGTTGAAGAAGCAACTGCAAACAGGAATCTGCTTCTGCTGCATAATTCTAGTTCAGCATGGTCTGATGCATTTGATTTGTTGGACTGCAGAAATTTACTTTAGGAAGAACTTGATCCATCCTACTCCTGTCTTCCTTCAATCCATCCCCTTATAAGCACCTGAATGAAGACATTTTGAAGAAATAACTAACTACAGAGTAAAAGAAAATGAGAATCAGACTCGCTAAATGTGAGCAGGGACTCTGCACTGGTTCTGGTGTTGATGAGAGTGTTTGTAACTGCATCTTCAAAGTGATAGCAGCAATATTAGAAAAAGTAATTTGTGAATGGCCCCATGCTCTTTATTTTGAAATATTCAGAGGTGGTACACCTACATTTTCAACTTCTATTTTTGTATTTCCATTTCCTTTTTTTCTTCTGTGAAGCAGTAGGGGTCACAGCAGGAGTAGAAATGGGCATTATTAATGGTTATTGTTTCAAGATTGTCTAGTTTCATATTCCCATGTGCTCCTCCTTTGACTACCTTGAAAGACATTAATTCTACTCTAGCTTTCCAGGAAAACCCATGAGAGTACAGCACAGTTCTTATCAGAGACCTTACAGCTGTGCTTCGTGAAATCCAGTGGACTGCAGTGCAGAGATCAAAGAGCTAGTGAGCCTGGACCATGTAGCTCTGTATAGGTGTATGGGAGGCAGGAAGGACTATTTTACAGGCAGGCTCTATGAGATGCCACAGCATGTTTGTCATATTTGACTAGTTACCCTGAGGGTTGTAGTGGACTACAGGGGAACCTGTTTTTATAAGAGTTTTCTCAGTGAATTTTACTACTGCAGATGAACATTTTTGACTGGATGCATAGCGATAAGAGTTGCTTAAGTACAGAACCTTGACCTAAGTGTTAATATCACATCTTCAGATTCAGAGTTCCTATTCTTCCATAGCTATCAAGTTGTTTTACAGAAGCAGTTACTGTTTACATGTTCAACATAGGTGCTTAGATGATACCCATCTGGTGTGGTTTAACCCCAGCTGGCAACTAAGCACCACCCAGCTGCTCACACCCCCTGATGGGATGGGGGAGAGAATTGGAAGAGTGACAGTAAGAAAACTTGTGGGTTGAGATAAAGACAGTTTAATAGGGAAAGCAGAAGCCATGCATGCAAGCAAAGCAGAACAAGGAATTCATTCCCCACTTCCCATGGGCAGGAGGGGTTCAGCCATCCCCAGGAACGCAGGGCTCCATCAGACGTGTAACAGTGACTTGGGAAGACAAACACCATAACCCCAAAAGTCTTTCTGCTTACTCCTTCATCCTTCTTCCCTCTAGTTTATATGCTGAGTATGATGTCATATTGTAGCCAAAAAGATAGGCCTGTAACGAAGGCCTGCTTATATTATACATAATAAGAAAATGTAGCCAAGAAGAAAGGCCTGTAATGAAGGCCTGCTTGTATTATATGTGATAAGAAACTATTCATTATTACTTTAGGTAGAAGGCTAACAATTCTTAGAATGAGCACCTGCTACACATCATGAGAAAAAGGAGGAGCTACAAGACACTTCAAGGTCCTTATGTACATACTTTGCAGAAAGGGAGGACATTAATTGCCTCCAGCAACATCCTTATCTTTCTGAGGCGTATAGCAAACAATTACCAACACTGAAATACTGAGAAACTAGGGGAAAGGTAATTTGGGCCCGGGTCCCCACGACCACCGACCCATAAGCCCCCTACCCAAATTATACCACCTACTCAAAAGATAGAGGCGGAGAACAGAACTGAGCATGCGTTCTAGTTTGCATACTAAGCGAAGAAATATGAACCAATTATTGGAACGGGGAGTGTACCACTTTGTAATCTTTGTAACATTTGTGTATAAATATGACAAGAGAACCAGCATTAGGGGTGCCTGATTTGAGGAACTATCCTCCTGACACCCAGCGCTGCAATAAAGGAAATGCCTGCTTCTTAATGCTAAATTAGTGTTAAGGAGTTTTTCTTTCATTCCCAAATTTCGGTGACAGTTTTGGCGACCCAGATGGGACAAGGCTTTTGAATCTCGACGGATCCGTGGGATCATAGGACCTCCAGCCGGCACCGAGGGATTCTCGGGGAGACCCTTCGATCCCCCGGACCGAAGAGTTCTGAGCACGTTCCCTGGGACAGGTAAAAGGCATTTCTCTTACTTTTTAAATGAAATTTAAGATTTTGGGTTAGAGGCCCCCTTAGCCTTCAAGTAAGCCGTGGCATGAGCTACGCGAGGGGCTATTGTACTGTGATTTAAGATTTTGGGTTAGAGGCCCCCTTAGCCTTCAAGTAAGCCGTGGCGTGAGCTACGCGAGGGGCTATTGTACTGTGATTTAAGAATTTTGAAAAGAACTTTTGAGAGGTATTGATCAATCAAGAATTTGTGTTTTAATTGTTTTGTGTTCCTTTTGTCACCTTTGTCATTTGTCAATTTTTGTTTTGTGTTTTTTTTGTGGTATTGTTTTGTGTTACTTTTGTCATTTGTCAATTTTTGTTCTGTGGATTTTGTGGTATTTGCGTTACAATGGGTAACAAACCTTCGGTGGATGGGGGAATATTAAAGAAATCTCCCCTAGGGTGTATTTTAAAACGTTGGAAACAAATAGGAGGGGACCCTCTTATAAAAAGACAACTAATTGAGTATTATAATCACTGGTGGTCGATATATAAATTGGATGATCAGGAAAAATGGCCCAAGAATAAGAATTTGTAATATAATACAATATTACCATTGGTGTTGTTTTGTAGAAGGGAGAAGAAATGGGATGAGGTACCTTATGTTGATTTGGTTGGGTTTTTTTTTTCACCTTGCGAAATCATCTTGAGTGGCTGAAGGACTGTGGGTTTACCCTGCAAGACCCCCTGGCATCAGCACTAGAAAAGCAGAAAAAGGTAGCAGGAGGCTGTGAAGGTGTTGCTCTGCGTGTAGTACGGGGCAACGGTGTTTGAAGTGCGAGCGTGATGAGGAGGATGATTTGGAATTAATGAAAGATGTTGGAGGTTGCATGGATGGTTTTTGGTAACAGGGAGAAAGGGAAGGAAGTTAGAGAAGAGCAACGAGAAAACGAAGGAGAGCGGAGACAGGCAGGGAGAGACAGGGAAAGAGACGGTAACCTGAGAGCTGCGCTGCAGGGAGTGTCAGCAAAGAGTAACTTCAGGGGAGGACGGCAATACTATGGGGGAGAGGCGGGGCCTCTCCAGCACAAAATACCAGTAATACCTTAGGAGATCATCAGTGTGCATATTGTAAAGAACTGGGACATTGGAAATGGGATTGTCAGAAATTTAAGGACTGTTTTAGGGGTCCTATGCCTATCAGTCCAGAGGTTCTGGAGGAGGCACGATACAATCAAGAAGCAGCTCCCTTTCCACGTCAGTTCCCCTTAACTAAGTCCTGAAGGGGACCAGGGGAAACCTCCCCAGCAGAACCCCTGGTTATAGTAGAGCTGGGAAAACAGAAAATAGATTTCCTTGTAGATACTGGGGCAACTTATTCTGTATTAAACACTTGTCAAGGAAAATTGAGCAATGATGCAGTAAATGTTGTGAGTGCCACAGGGAAAGCGGAACAGTGTGTCTTTTTTCCATCCTTTAAATTTTAAGCTTGGAAAACAATGGGTAACTCACCAATTTTTATATATGCCTGAATGTCCTATACCACTCTTGGGACGGGACCTATTGAGTAAATTGGAAGCACAGATCACCTTTAAAGATGGAGAAGTTCAACTATTAATCCCTGAATCTAAAGCCATTGAGGCAAGAGTTTTTATGTTGCAGGAACAACCTAAGACTAACGAAGGAATTCCCAAGGAGGTGGAGAATGCAGTGACACCTTTGGTACGGGCTAGTGAGGTTCCAGGTAGATCCAGAAGAGCAGAACCACTAAGAATTATCCTTAAACCCGGAACAAATCCGGTAAGACAAAAACAATACCCATTGAAGACAGAGGCCAAAAAGGGATTAGAAAAGTTAATACTCAACTTTATAGAATATGAGTTGCTCACATAATGCGAATCAGAATTTAACACCCCAACCTTACTCGTTAAAAAGCCAGGGGGTGAGGAATACAGATTAGTGCAAGATTTACGAGCTGTGAACCAAATTGCGCAGGACATTCACCTGGTGGTGGCAAACCCCTATACATTACTTACAGCCCTCAAAGACAAACATGAGTGGTTCACAGTCCTAGATTTAAAGGATGCCTTCTTTTGTATACCTCTCGAGAAACAGAGTCAGGCTATTTTTGCCTTTGAATGGAAAAGCCCAACCACTGGACGAAAAACTCAACTAACCTGGACTGTGTTGCCTCAAGGATTCAAAAATAGTCCAACAATCTTTGGAAACCAGTTAGCTAAAGAATTAGAAATATGGAGAAGAGACCATCCTGGAGGAGTTATGCTGCAATATGTGGATGATATCCTATTAGCAGCAGAAACCTGGGAGGAGTGTATACAAATGACTATAAGCTTATTAAACTTCTTAGGATAAGGAGGATACAAAGTGTCCAAGAAGAAAGCACAGATTGCAAAACCAATGGTCACTTACGTGGGACTTGAGATTTTACAGGGCCAGCGGAGATTGGGAACAGATCGGAAAGAGGCTATTTGTCAGATCCCAGAACCGAAAACAGCAAGAGATCTGAGGGCCTTCCTGGGAATGGCTGGATGGTGTCGTCTGTGGATATCCAACTATGGACTGCTGGTAAGACCTCTTTACGACATCTTGAAGGAGGCACAGAGAGAATATCTGCCTTAGAACCCTGAATGCGGGCAGGCCTTTCAGAGCCTAAAAAAGGCTTTGATGATGGCGCCTGCCCTAGGGCTGCCGGACTTATCTAAGCCCTTCGAACTATTTGTATATGAAAGGCAACATCTCGCTTTGGGAGTATTGGCCCAGAAGATTGGGGACTGAAAGAGACCAGTCGGGTACTTCTCTAAGCAACTGGACCCTGTAAGTAAGGGATGGCCGGGATGTTTGCGAGCTGTAGCGGCCACCGTCCTATTAATACAGGAAGCCAGGAAATTAACCATGGGGCAAGAGATAATTGTATATGCACCCCATATGGTTACCACAGTTCTAGAACAAAAGGGGGGACATTGGTTA
This sequence comes from Balearica regulorum gibbericeps, assembly GCF_011004875.1. NCBI lineage: Eukaryota > Metazoa > Chordata > Aves > Gruiformes > Gruidae > Balearica > Balearica regulorum. The sequence continues at coordinate 104,800,685 of NC_046184.1, forward strand.
TCCCCCAGCAGAATGCTTAAATATCAGGTGATGCTATTAGAACAAGATGATGTAGAGCTCAAAGTCACCTCTGCTGTCAATCCCGCTATGTTTTTTAACCATGAATGAGGAAAGTGAGGAATCTTTGAGCCACAACTGTCTGCAAACAATTGAAGAAGTCTATTCCAGTCACTCAGATCTGCATGACGAACCTTTGACTAACCCTGATCTGGAGCTGTTTACAGACGGTAGCAGTTTTGTACAGGATGGGAAATGAAGGGCTGGATATGCTGTTGTTACAACTACAGAAGTTGTGGAGGCCGAGGCGTTACCCATCGACACGTTGGCGCAGAAAGCGGAACTGATTGCACTATGTCAGGCCTTGAGAATAGCTAAAGGTAAACAGGTAAAAGATATGGACAGACTCCAAATATGCCTTTGGTGTCGTGCACGCTCACAGAGCCATTTGGAAAGAAAGAGGATTGCTGTCAGCACAAGGATCTTCTATTACACACAAAGAAGAAATTTTACAACTTCTCCAAGCTGTCCAGGAGCCAGAAGAGATTGCTATAATGCACTGCTGGGCACACCAGTTTGGGCAATCCAATGTTAATATAGGAAATCATTTGGCAGATTGCACTGCCAAGGAGGTTGCACAACAAGGTATTCTAGCACTAATCCCAGCTAGAAGGATACAGCTACCAGGGACTAAGCCTTTTTACAGTGAAGTAGACCATAAATTGGCATTGCATTTAAAAGCAACAGAAAATTCAGAAAGATGGCTGATAACCCCCAATGAGCAAGTTATTGTGCCACCTCAATTAATGACACAAATAGCTGAGGCCAGACATAAACAAACACATTGGGGAGTGGAGTCTTTGATTGACAACCTCCAATCACAAGTACTTAGTGTTCGAATGACTAAGATTATAAAATCAGTTACACAGAAGTGTCCAGTCTGTTTAAAAAAAAAAAAAAACCAACCCTCTTAACCAAAGGAGGCCACCCCCAGGGGTTACTAGGTGAGGGAACTCCCCCGGAGATTACTGGCAAATTGATTTTTCTGAGTTACCCAGGCAAAATGGCTATCGATATCTTTTGGTTTTGGTGGATACCTTTTCAGGATGGCCTGAGGCTTTTCCCTGTCGCACCAACAAAGCACGGGAGGTTGTTAAATGCTTATTAAAGGAAATAATACTTAAGTTTGGTGTACCAATTGGAATGTCCTCAGATAGAGGACCGCATTTTGTGGCTGAGGTTTTGCAACAATTAAGTCAAACCTTGAATATTACATGGGATTTACATACTCCATGGAGACCGCAATCTAGTGGAAAAGTTGAAAGAAGGTATCAGACTCTTAAGAGACAAATAAGTAAAATCTGTCAGGAAACAACATTAAAATGGCCCCAAGCCCTTTCTTTAGCACTTCTCCACATTAGGGTATAACCTCGGACTAATAAAAAGGAAAAACGCTTGCAGGTCTAAAGAGATACGTCACCTTATCTGAACCTCTGACCCTTGATACCCCCATGCATCCATACCAGCCTGGCAACCACGTCTACATGAAGACTTGGAACTCTGAACCGCTAAAGGAAAAGTGGAAAGGCCCCTTCCAGATTCTTTTGACAACCTACACAGCAATCAAGGTTGAAGAAATTGAACCATGGATCCACTATACCCGAGTTAAGAAAGCCCCCCCTGGATCAGTGGCAAGTAACTACGGAAGGACCTCTAAAAAATCAAAATTAAATCGGGTTTGAAAAAGTATGTCAAATATGTAAGATGTCTTGCTCTGTTAGGACAGGTATGGTCCTGTTCTGGGTATTACTGGCAGTTTCTTTGCTCTCCAGTCAAGGGAACCAACAGGAGCTATGGTCTCAAGCCCATAAACAACATACTGGTATAATGGGGAATGTAGGCAAAGCTACCTTACTGACAGTGGTAATACATGGAACTGAGGTGTTTTTAGAAAATGAATGGGGCTTGGAGGATGGCCATTGTGGGAAAATTCCCATATTTAAGGGGAAGGTAGGGAAAGAAATGAAAATAGGATGCAGAATGATAAATGGATCTACACATCAGAGGGCAAATAAGGCCACATCTTGTATAGGAGAAGGTCAAATTACGACCCAATGTATTTCTAGTACCTTAGATTGTTGGCACAATTTTACTTTGGTACAATCTGTGCACATAATCTGTTTAGGCGTCCTTGATCAATTGTTGGCATTAACATTAAATTTAAGATAAACGTTATCGAACCTAGTATGACACGATCCCCTAGTCTAAGCCTGGGCCTGTGCCAACTGGACCCTCTGGACTGACTCCACTTACTTTTAGCATTGGTCCGTATGTCATTAAAAATGTGGGACAACAACAAATCTTATTAAATCCATTTTATTCCCTTAAAAGGGTAGAGTTGTCCATACTGAAATCCTCGCCAATAAGTTAGCTGCTGCCACTAAGGACGTGCAAGGATTACAACATCCTCTTCGATCCTCTCTTTCAGCTTTAGGGGCAAATCAGTGGCTGTTACCAGATATATTGCCTCCATAGAAACAAATTAATGAAAATGACCACGAGATAATCCTGGAGGGCCTGGGCACTGGCCAAAGTAATATCTCATTAGCTCTTAGCTGTATTCAAGCCCAACTATGGGTCCAGTCGGTGGCATCAGCAATCATTAGAGAAGGGGAAGAAGGGGTCTTACCTAGTGAAGTCCCTAAAGTCATTTGGGATAACGCAAAATGAATTTGAAAAAGAATTCCAGTCTTGATGGCAGTTAGTGCATTTCACCTACAATCCCACCAACCATAGTGCCACAGCATTTGTACTGACTGTATGAAATGCTTCAATACATACCCCTATAGAAATGAATTTAACACTTGTGAGAGAACTTTTACATCATCAAGACCTACAGAAAATTTTGCAGACATGAAAATGGACGGAAAACATTGATAACCATCCACCACGATACTGAGAAAATCCATCAGGTGTTGGAAAGAGTGAAGGAAGATGGGGAGCATAAGTGGTGGGATACTCTGTTTGGATGATCGCCTAACGTTACTGGACTATTGAACAAAATGTTGCATCCGGTTATTGTATTGCTTTTGCTTGTCTTATTAGGCTTTGTTTTAACTACAGCTTTGTATATTAAACTTTGGATAATGATGAAGCACATGATACAGCTCACAACATTTGCCAGAAGTACTGCTAATATATCTACTGATTTATATATGGCTTTGATAGAAAAGGGTGAAGGTGAAACTTTTAAGAATCTGAAAGGATCTGAAAAGTTTCAAAAGGGGGGAATTGTAGCCAAAAAGATAGGCCTGTAACGAAGGCCTGCTTATATTATACATAATAAGAAAATGTAGCCAAGAAGAAAGGCCTGTAATGAAGGCCTGCTTGTATTATATGTGATAAGAAACTATTCATTATTACTTTAGGTAGAAGGCTAACAATTCTTAGAATGAGCACCTGCTACACATCATGAGAAAAAGGAGGAGCTACAAGACACTTCAAGGTCCTTATGTACATACTTTGCAGAAAGGGAGGACATTAATTGCCTCCAGCAACATCCTTATCTTTCTGAGGCGTATAGCAAACAATTACCAACACTGAAATACTGAGAAACTAGGGGAAAGGTAATTTGGGCCCGGGTCCCCACGACCACCGACCCATAAGCCCCCTACCCAAATTATACCACCTACTCAAAAGATAGAGGCGGAGAACAGAACTGAGCATGCGTTCTAGTTTGCATACTAAGCGAAGAAATATGAACCAATTATTGGAACGGGGAGTGTACCACTTTGTAATCTTTGTAACATTTGTGTATAAATATGACAAGAGAACCAGCATTAGGTGTGCCTGATTTGAGGAACTATCCTCCTGACACCCAGCGCTGCAATAAAGGAAATGCCTGCTTCTTAATGCTAAATTAGTGTTAAGGAGTTTTTCTTTCATTCCCGAATTTCGGTGACAATATGGTATGGAATATCTGTTTGATCACTTGAGGTCACCTGACCTGGCTGTGTCATTTCTGTATTGGACCTGGCTGAGAGGGAGTTAATTCTCCCCACGGCAGCCCTCACAGTGCTGTGTATCGGTAGCTACTAAGGTGTTGCTGGCCCACATTAAGGCTGTCTCTCTCCAGCATTTCTTCCCCCTGCAGCAGTAGGTGGAGGGTGGGCAAGATCTTGGGAGTGGACACAGCTGTGACAGCTGACCCAAACTGACCAAAGAGATATTCCATACCATGTGATGTCTGCTCAGCAATAAGAAGCTGAGAGATAGGGGGAGGAATGGGGCTGGGGCATTTGTTGTGGGGTTTTTTTACAGTGTTTGTCTTGCGGAGTAACCAGTATGTGTACTGAAACCCTGGTTCCCAGGAAGTGGCCAGACACTGCCTGCTGATAAGTAGAGAATAATATTTTGCTTTTTTTTTGCTTCTGCACGCAGGCTTTTGCTACATTAAACTGCCTTTATCTTGATCTGTGAGTTTGGGGTTGTTTTTTCCATCTTAATTTTCTCCTCTTCCTGCCTTGCTGAGGAGAGTTATAGAGCAGCTTGGTGGACACCTGGTGTCCAGCTGAGGTTAAACCACCACATGCTTCCCAACTTTCTGTGCTCCCCCAGCCATCCTGCTGGTGGGGTTGGTGTGAGGTGCAGCAACAGGCCTTGGCTCTGTGTAAGCATTGCTCAGCAATAGCAAAAACATTGCTGTGTTGTCAACACTGGTTCCAGCACAAATTCAAAACATAGCTCCATACTAGCAACTATGAAGAAGACTAACTCTATCCCAGCCAAAACCAGCACACCATTACTAGTAGTTGACATCAGCATTGCAAGATTTTTTTGGACATCATTCTCTAAAGAATGGCCTGATGGTGATATCAAAAAAACCTGTAGCTCCTGAACCTTTCTTGGTATATAATTCAAAAGCAGCTGTTAATTCTTTCTCATGTTCCTACAGTAGATGATCAGTGCTAAAATTGGCAGTATTCGATTCCTTATTTGCCAAATTTCAAAGTGTGGCTTTATTTGAATAATAAATTATTGCAGAAAAAACCTGTAAAATTTGTGACAGTTTGTTCCTCATACTATAGAGAAGTAATCTGTAAATGGTATTAAGTTGGTGAAAGTGTAATGCATCTATGCTGATTTGGATTTTTACTTTTTTGACTGCTTTGATTGTCCACAGGGATCATAAGAGAGTGGATCTGTACCAAAACAGGGAATGTTTTGATGGTCTGACTGTATCAGTAGGTGAATGAGTTTCACACTGCCCAACTTTTTTCCCCACTGCTAGCCCCAGTCTTCCCACACTGTCACAGTGAGCTTCATTCAACAACTCTGAAGACAGCATGCAATCTCAGTATTGCTCCAGAGATAATGATGGTTTGCATTCTTGTTTACAAGATGTACAAATGTTTTAAAAATCAAAAACCCAAACTAAAAGCCTGTGGAGAAGTCAGTGGAGCCTTGAAACTGCAGGACAATTTCAGAGCAGTGTGATTTTGGAGCAGAGGATGGTGGTATGTTAGCCCTCAAACAGAGCTGCTGTGTGGGGATGTTAGGAAGATCCTATGATTTCAGCAAAGCATGGTTTTCCAGTTGTAGTAATAAGTGTGGGGGCACCCAAGACAGATTTGAAAATGGAGTTCAAAAATCTCAGTAACATTATGAATAGAATTGCTCATGATATGTCAGTGATGATAAAGGACAGGATTTGATGGCCTCTTTGCTTCCCTATTCTCTGCTTTACTGTAACGCTGATACAGCTGCTTCTGTGGCAGGGAGGAGTAGAAGGTTGAAAATAAGAGGCAACATTCCCCTAAGGCTTCAGGATTAATCTGATAAAAAGGATAAGTGGTATGTCAAAATCTAAAACAGTTTTTCTTAAGGTTTGTTGTTTAAGATGAGGAGGAAGGGGCAAAACCAAATCATTTTTTCCCTTTCTGCTTTCGATCTTTTAGTCTTTCTCACACACCCATTGGAAGAAATGTAAACAAATGCAATAGACTTAAGTAGCTGAGAGTTTCATTTTCTCTGGATTGCAGCTTTATTTAACACTGATGTTACTGTAAATGTTTGTATTTATTGGAAAATGGGAGGATTTGGCTACAGAGGGTACCTTACTGGGCATTTTCATATCCTTTTCACTTTGGTATCTGCAGAATTGGGCTTTCCATATGGACATCAGATACCATTATCAAAGTCTCTCCTATTTGCTTTCATGTTTTGAATAAATTAGCATTAATACTGGGCCAATATTGTAGAAATAAATTACAACACAAAAGCTGGTGTGGACAAAAAGAATCTAAAAGATGAATAGCTTCTAAAATCAGCATCATAAGCAGAAGAGGGACTAAAATGATTAATTTCAGTGTTGACAACACAGGTCTTAAAATAAGCTGATTGACTGTTCTATAAACTGCAGTAACTGCAACTTCTTTATAAAGGTATGAGAATGGGCATAAAAATGTCCTGAAGCTTTGCTACCACCTTGGAATTCAGCACCAGATTGATTAAACAAAGGTATCTTGTATGCTACTAAGGCCTTTCTGGTTATACTAGTTTCTATTTAGATTATGTTGATGCCTAAGAAACTAAAGGTTATCTGGTTAAATCTAAAAGTTTAAAATATTAGAATACCTTTTTGTCAGTTTAGAAAAGGGCTAGGAAGGAGTTTGTACCTCTGGTTGCTTAGAAGAATAAGGACTGAAGGTCTTACGTAAGCCCTAATTCAGTGTTCTGACTTGCCATCAGGTGACTTCAATCGTCTGCCAAAAGTCATACTTCACTAAGGCAGCAGTCGACTTTGGGGAGAAAGGGGAGGCTTAACTTTTTTATTCTATTGCTCCATATTGAAGCTACTAATTTCAACATGTCTGAGACTTTTAATGGGATCAATAGTTGAATGAAGTCAGTGGTGATAGGAACTGCAGCATCAGGAGGGTTTTGTATGTCGTGGTTACCAAATAAATAGAACATTATTTCTTTGGATAAGACCTGTATAGCTTTGCCTATTTCAGGCCATCTTTTTCTCTGTATACTTCTACTGTATAAGCTTTAGGTCTCTGGATATATGTAAGACAAAATATTTGAGGGTGTTTTAGTGATAAAGTATGACGAATAGGTGCTTACCTGAAATGTAAACCCTTGAAGTGGTTACTGAGTTAATATTGTCTTTACTGCTTCACTATGAAGCTTACTTTATTGGGAAGATATTTGCTTTCTAGATAGCCATTATACTAATTCATGTTTGATGTTTTAATCCTGCTTCTCTATAGAAAGCCAGCCAATTCCTACACTTCTATTGTAATGGTTTAAACAAAGCTGCATATAAAGCGTGGGATTTAAAGTAATTCTGTGTTACAAATTATGAATGTAACAATAGGAAAAGACTGTTGTGACCCTGTTTCAAGTGATGTTTACAATTACCAGTATTTCACAGTGAAATCGCAGTAGAGGAGGGGGAAAAAATGCTGGTGTAAAAGTACTATTCTGTTACCAAATATCTTGTTTCAAGCTGTGTGTATGTATGCTTGGGGAAATGCCAAGACTGTGAAGTCTTTGTTTCCAGTAAGTCTGAAGAAAACACCTGATTTTGTTATTTTAGTTTTAAAACCCATTGGTCTGTTAAGAGGTGAGATGAATGGATATGGAACTTGAGTGGAAAAGCTTGCTTTTCCGTAAGAACTCCAGGAGTGAGGAATGCACCAAAAGCATCCCCTCTCTGTTTTCCACACTTGTCAGGTGTGTTTTGTCATACCTGGCTGTAGGGACTTGATGTAAACCTTTCTCCAGTTATTCCAGACCCTCTGTACCTGAAGTCCTGTGGATCCAGCTGTTGGTCTATTTAATTTTTTGTCCCAAAGGTAATGGTTGTACTTTTCAAGGCATGCCTGGGTACAGTTTTGATCTTGTAATCCTCTTCAGTGTCGACTTTAATGTAGGGAAGTAGAAAAATCTTAAAAGACTTTGCAGCCACTCATTAAGCTGTGAAGACTTGAAAAGTATGAAGGCAGAAATCAGCCTTTTGTCCTGAATTGTAGCTCTGGATGATCTTGTTGACTCTATTCACATGTCCAAAATTTTACAAGATTTTCATCTTTGAAATGTGTCTGTGCATCCAGAGTCTGTCATATGAGTATATATGCATAGCTGAACATAACTTTCAGTGTTAAGAATGTCTCATCAACCTACTGTCTACCTCTCCTCTTTTTAACATTTGCATGCTATTACTGAGCAGTATAAAACTTTGGAATTGGTTGAACAAAAAACTTTTTCCTGTCAATTTCTGTGTGTAATCCTGGAGTTTCAGTTTGAAAGAGAAAGATGCTTAACAAGCTTCAGTAATGTGGAAATGAAAGCCAAAACTTCTGTGAAAGCAAAACCTTAAGTTTCTTAAATCTGGATCATGAGCATGCACTTAACTGAATCCTTTCCCTTAAAGCTGCAACAGGATACAGAACTATGCTTCTGCTGTTTTACAAGACCTTCTATGACAGGTAACTTTGTTCTGTGTCCAGATGTGTTTAATCTCCTGACGTGAGTTTTTAGAATAGTTCACAGCACAAGTAATTGATCCATTTCAGAAGCTAGTGGGTTTTTAATGAACTTTGAGCAAACTACAATTTGATAATTTCAGGAGATGATTTAAAAAAATTAGAATGCTTTTTTAGGATATAATTTAAAAACTATTATTGAAACAACTAGTGTTCTCCGTAATTATGCTTTATACAATAACGATGCAGCAGCAATACCTGAATTAACTTGCTCTATCACAAGCAGTATGCTTGTGTACAAATTGCAGGACCATTTGTACTCTATGTACATGATGCTGTATTACTTCTTCAAAATCTGTCCTGTATAAAAAGTTATTATTGTAATAATGTTTTTTACATCCCTGATCAGCAACTGTTCTAATCTGCTTCCTTCCTTGACCCCCATCCTCCAAATGAAATTGTTCTTATTGAGCCTGTAGTCTTGTTCACCACTGTTGCAAAGTAAGCAAAAACTAGGGGTTTTTACGTAATACACCTGATCGTTTCACGTATTAAGTGTTGTGGTCTCTTCGTTTGCCTGAACTTTGAATTTACGGAAAGACAAAGATTGAAACAGTGGATGTATTCTTCGTGGTTCTGTATTAAGAATCCAGAGCTTAGTGATTTTTCTCAGACATAAATTGTATAATTGCTTTCTGAAAGTCCATTTTCATCCCTCCCCACCCCATAAACACAATCTCAAAGCCTGAATTTGTTTGCTGCTTATTTCTTTGGAATGAGATGAATGGGTCTGATTCCCCTTTGCTAGGGAGGACTCATCGAGAAAGAGCAGCAGGCAGTCAGCATGTGCGTGCCTCTAGGTTATATGAAGCTTGTCATAGCCTTTTTCTTTTCTGCACAGGGATATCGGTCTTCCTCTGACCTGCTGTTCTTCTCTGTTAATAAATGTATCATCTCCTTCCTCTCCAGCTTTCAAAGATTTATATGACTGACTTTCGTTTAAAGATGAAGCTTAGTACTTCTTCTTCCTCAATGTGGGAAGTACCACATCCAGCCAAAGGTGTTCTTAAAGCTGTGAAAATACACTCTCCTCGGGGGGAGGGAAGGTTAATTTTAAGTAATCTATTCCAAAACACCTTTTGTATTTTAAATGTGTCAAATTCATTGCTTCTGTTGGAAGAACAACAGTTACCTATAGCATATACAAAAGGGTTCCTGCTTCAGCTGCAGTGGAACTAGTTAAAAATTATACGTGTGACAGCAATATTGAAACAGCTTACGTATAGCTGAGAAATTGGAATTTGTGGATAGCACTGTGTTCTTATGTAACTGATATATTTTAAAGGAAGGCTTAAAACTTTTTTAAAAACTTATACAAATCCAAATACTTCTTTCAAGGAGAACCCTTCAATAATGGAGTGATTTTGCCATTTTTTCAATGTTGTATGTTGAACTTTTGAGGTTGTTTGTGACTTATTCTGTGTTTCTGTATTTAAACTTTATTTATATAAATCTTTCTGTGATTGCAGTTGTTTAAAACTTAAGTCAGTCAACTGGGTTTGTGTATATATGTAACACACTTATACTTGGAAATATGACAAAATATTCTCCCTCAGGCACTATAAATGAAATTGATTATCAGAGAAGTAGTACTTAGTAATGCACTTCTGAGAATTCTACTCATAAGCAAATTTTAAAGGAATGATGCAGGTGGATGGGCAAAAAGTTGTAAATGTATTTGCTATAGTGTGTCCTGAGGCATTTTTCAGATTTTGCTGTCTTTACAGGTGAGCATCAGTCTTCATAAGAAAATCTTGCTGGGAGATTAACCTTGAAAGTAGTCACAGTAGTCTAAATGAATATAAGTAATGTTATTTTACCTTAACCAGTAAATAGATGTTTTAATCCTCTACTTTGAACTAATTAAGGGCCAACAAAACTTTAAAACTTATCAGAGCAGTGTCCTAAGTCTTGACACTGCAGACAGGCTACCTTATTTTTTCTTTTTGAACCAACAAGGTACCATCCCAAAGTGCTGTTTTGCTTCTTTACTGTTTATATTTTCTTTTTCAAAATACAGTAAGGGTAATGAGGCAGATAAATTGTTCTTGCTGGGATTCTTAGTAGTTTTTATACATTTCAGAAGAGTCCTTTCCATTTATGGAGAACATAAACACATTTCTAATTTACATTGGAGGTGTCTTATTTAAAAGAAACAAAAAACCTGTACAGGTAGCATTAATAAAATTCTCAACTGAAGCTTTTAGCTGTGCTGCTTCCCATATCTCACATTTTAAGAGTCAAAGTTGACATTCTTATTTATATTGTGTACCTGATGTGTGTTTCTTGAATTGGTGGGAGCTTCTTGGAGAAAACATAGCAAAATATGTAGCAATATCCAAGCTGTTACTAGTGAATTTTTACATTAGAGGTTTAGGCCATTGCATGTCCTATTGGAGTAGGTAGGGTGTAGGCCCAAATAATTACTTCCCTGAAGTGGTAATTTTGCTTTCCAAGTCATTGCACTGTCAGGGGACTGCAAAGTCTTGCTGATGGTCTCTGTAGAGAAGTTGCCTAAGGAGCTGCTTTCTGCAAGTGCCAGACTAGTTTTTCCATACTTGCTATATGCTGTACTGCAAGTTTTTTGGTGTCCTGAGATTGTCTATTAAAATTGGCTGAAAGATGTAGCAAGCCTATACAATTCTCCCTAGGAGGCCTGTGTCTGGTATTAGTAAGATGGAAGGAAAAAAATGCTGGGCTGTTCAGCGTGTGAAGTTCTCCTATTGTGTAGAAATACTATGATTTCTTGACTGCCAATCAGGAGTTGTAGTCTTAGATTTAAAGTGCAAACTGTTCCCATAAAGCAGAGAAAATACAGACAAACGTGAAGATTGCAACTTTGCACTGTGTAACAACCATGGAAAAATTGTATGGTTTGTATCTGATTTTTTCCTGTTTCTGTAGAGAACTGTAAATCTGATATTGTAGTCTTAAGACCTAGTGTGACAGTGTCTTGCTCAGTTTTTTTATGTTCTTACACTTGTTAATGTGAGAAAGGCACTTAATAAATTTTCTAAAATTTTTTAATCTATTTTCATTGAAAGGTATTCTCTGTTTTATAATCGCTTGAAGAACATTGAAGAAAACGAAGGAGGCCTTGATAAATTTTCAAAAAGTTACAAAACCTTCGGAGTTAACCAATTTGTGGATGGTGGAGTATATTGCAAAGAGTGGGCACCGGGAGCAGAAGCAGTGTTTCTCACAGGTGACTTCAGTAAGTATTTTAGGAACACTTCTCTGTTGTGTTTTAGATCAATACCCTCTTCACTTAAAGACAATTTTGTAGTAATGGTGAAATTCTGATAGTAAAAAATGTGTCATGGCTTGCCGATGTAGTGGTATTTTGTAAGTAACAACTAATAATCTTTTACTCTGCAATAGAAATTGTAATAGCCTAAAAACCATAGGTGTTTTTGTTGTATTGTGTGTGTGTGTATTTTTTTTAAATACTAATAAGGCAATGACTTGTCTATAGGATCTGGCCTGATCACACTACAACTTTAGGATGAATGTGTCTAAACTACCTGAGGTTCTTCTTAAAGCTATACAGTTAGGCTTCTATAAAACTGTATGCAGAGAAGGAGAAATAACAGTGCAATAATTTGCTTTATCTTTGATGTGACAGCAGTGTTGGCCAAGGCCCTTTGAAATTCCCACTAATCATGAGAGTGTAGACAAAAGTCCTGCTGGAAAATGGTAACCTAAAATCAAAGTAACCTACTTAGGAAAGAGGAGGTGGTGGTCTGCTTTGAGGGGAAGAGAGGGAAGGATGTTAGCAGGATTACATGGAGGAATTGCATTGCTTACTCTGAGAACTGGGGAGATGTTTTAAGTAAATGAATCAACTTGAGACAAAAATATAAACTTGCTCCTCATTTGGAAAGCTAACTATATACTCAAATCATATTCTACCAGTTCTTAAATGGAAGTCAGATATATTTTTGCTCTTAAATCTTGCAATACTAATTCCACTCTCCTTTTTTTGTGATTTTGGGGATGTTTGTTCTGTTTTTTCCCTTCCACCTCTCTACTCTATCCCTTCTTCAGGGTTAGGTATTAGTCCAGCAAGATACTAGGAATTTCATTGCTGGCCCTTACTGAACTGAGACCTTATCTGTGAAATGATTTTGTTCACTTAACTGCATTTCAAAGTATGCTGTGTTACTTATCCAGCTTTCGTTTTGCTGAAATACTTCATCTGGTGAATGTTCAGTGTGTATATTTATATTACAAAAAAGTATATGAATTGCCAATTTGAGGCAGTGAACTATTTCTGCTTAAACAAGTTAAAAGTTGAGTTTTCCTTCTTTACCCCTGTTTGAGGAAACTATTGAAAGGGCAAACTGTATTTGAGGAAGTCAGTCATGAACTTGAAATTGTATGTGCTTATATAATTTTAAAATTATAAGACTCATTACATATACTATTAGTTGTAGTATCTGGTGGTGCTTTCTAAAGTACTGTGGTTAAGCTTGTGTAAAAATATGCAGAGTAATTAAGAAATAAATGGACTACCCTGGCAGTTTGTTTTTCAGATCCATTGTTAAGTCTTTTTCTTTTTTGCTTCATAGCAGTCTGGTTTAGTACTGTTTTTCTGTAGTCCCAAGATCAATACACTTATAAATAGAATAAGCAAAAGAAGGTGCTTAAATAGTCATGTTACGCTTCAGTCATAAAATGCATTTATTTTAATTGCCAGCAATTTGTATTTTCTCTCTTTAAGAATTCAATGGGAGGGTCTGTGTCCACTATTCACTGTGATGATCTGAGTCTACAGACAATGATTATTTTTATAAAAAAATTTTTTTTAATGTGGAAGATAAACAGAAAAGTTAGTGCAACACTACCTTCAACCATGGTCCTGTTTGATGTGGTTAACCTAGTGAACGAAAGAGTAGCTTTCCTTGAAATAGTCCATGTCTTTTTATTGACATAGACATTGATAAAACAGGTTAGTGCAGTACTTGAATTTTAATGTGGGAATCAGATATGTCCTCTGATTTAAAACTGAATAATAAATCATGAGTATAGTTCACCTACTGCTAGATTATAGTGATGTCAGCATCAATGCTGACTGCAAGACAGCTAGATGAGGGTATTTTAATAGCTCAACTTTATATGTATAAACACAGAATATTCTCCTCCTCACCCCTCTGCTACTTCTTGCAACTCCACCCATTGCTGAAGGTTTTTATGTGATGTGATGGATATAATAGGCTTTAAATTACTCAACACAGTTGAAGACTAGAATACATTTATTTTAAGTATGTGTTATAATAGATGGCCACTTTAAAAACAGACTTTTAACAAAAATAATAACTAATACTTCAAAAAGAGGGGTAACTTGTAAATTGGCTTGGCAGGTTGGAGGGAGAAGTACACACACCAGAATACAGCAGTTAAAAACTGGAATTCTTTTCTAAACTCTACTTCATTTAAAATATTTCATGTAATATATCACATGAAGCAGAAATTTAGGACTAATATCTTAGAGCAGTTGTATCTAGATGCTAATTAAATGTGGCAGTAAAAAGTCAAAAGACTGAAAAGAAATTCACTTTAATGTGGAAAAACTGCATTTGTACTATATATCATATTCATCAGTCATAGTAAAGTATTCATTCCCAAAGGGGCAGATAATGTACTCAGAAAGCCTAGAGCAATGGAAGATTGTCATTCAATTCAGATGAGCTTTAATAATGTTCTGATGAGAAATTGGGTTGCAAAACCCTAAGATTTAGACTCAGGTTACTACGGATATGTTTAATTAAAACTGAATCTCTTTAACCTTTCTTTAAGTTTTCAAGCAGGTTAAAGTCTCAAACTAAATTTATTATATAGTATTTAAATTGGAGATCAGAATTGTTTTTAATTTTTTTTTATAAAACTTGGGGTTTTTTATTAAGATAACTGTAATAGAACTACTTGGAAGTTGGAAGTCTCATGCAAAGAAACAAACATGGAACTTAAATGACAGCACCTCTTTAGGTTTTAAACTGAAATATGATGACATATAATATAAAAGCAGTCAATTTGTGCTTTGTTTTTTAGTTATTTTGTAGGGAGATGTATAGCAGTGTTTTCTCAGTGTTTTACTTAATATGGTATTGTTTGCGAGTCTCTTAGATATTTGATGGAAAGACACAATAAATGATAAAAAATATTAGTCCCTACTACTTAATCTGATACGTTTTTGAGGATTTAAAACTAGTAAAAATTATAGTGGCAAGTGCAGACTGTTACAAAGAACTTAAATTTATTTCAGAATTTATAATTAAGCTGACAGTGGGTAATAGCTTTATTATGAACTGTGCATAAAAGAAACATGGATAATTTATTTCTGTAATTCTATACATGTGAAGCATCAATCTTGCAAATGTAAAGTTTTTTTTGTAAATGACCTTTATGCCTTATAGCAGACAACAAAAGCTTTGCTATTGAGGTACTTTGGCCCAAATTACAGTATTTTTGTATGTCATTTTGAGACACTTGTAATGACTGGGCTAGCTCCTGTTTATAGAATAATTTTCAATATCACTGCATTCTGGAAGAAAGCTAGAATCTAGTAATAGTACACAAATCTGTGTTTGGGTTAGAGAATGAAAAACATAAATTCAAGAAAACCCCAATACTTCCAGGGTTCTTTTGTCTCTTCTTTAAAACTCCATAATTGGAGAGAAAAAGATATTATATCTGTTGGTATTCTTGTATGATGCTTTATTCTATGTGAAAAGTAATAAATGAACATCCAAAAACATTAAGGTTTGTCAATTAGTACTTTTAGCATCTCAGTAAATCAAGTGTATGAAGCAATTAGCTGAATTTCTGATACTAAAGGCAGTATCAACATTACAGCTACCTTAAAAACGGTGATAACACACTGAATATTTTATTTGCATGCTGTATTGCTGAGGAACTTGGTGACTACGGGCAATTTATTGCTACTTTACAGTCAACTATTTCAAAATAAGTCACTGAAGTGCAAGTTTTGAGGGTAACCCACTGTGGTGGGTTGACTGTGGTGGACACAAGGTGCCCACTAAGCTGCTCCATCACCCCTCCTCAGCAGGATAGGGAGGGGAGAAAAATAAGATGGAAAAAACCCCTTGTGGGTCAAGACAAAGGCAGCTTAATACAGCAAAAGCAAATGCGATGTGTGGAAGCAAAGGAAAACAAAAGATTTATTCTTTGCTTCCTGTCAGCAGGTGATGAACAGCCACTTCCCAGGAAGTGGGACTTTAGTATGTGTAGTGGTTGCTCTGGAAGACAAATGTCGTAAATACCAAATGCCCCAATTCCTCCTCCTTTATTTTTTTATTGCTGAGCAGATGTCATATGATATGGAATATCCCTTGGGTCACTTGGGGTCAGCTGTCCGCTGCCGAGGGGGGCTGTTGGAGAGAGACAGCCTTGGTGCTGTGCCAGCGCTGCTCAGCAGCAGCCACAGCCCTGGTGTGTTACCAACACCTTGGTAGCTACCCATGCACAGCACAGCGCTGGGAGGGCTGCGATGGGGAGAATTAGCTCCATCCCAGCCAGACCTGATACACTCAAAATTTGGGAATTGGAACACTCAAAATTGTATTTGGCCACAAAGACTCAGTGGGTTATCTGTAAACAATATTTTAATTAAAAAAAAAAAGTTACTGGCTTTAAAGCTTGAAAGAATGAGTATATGCTAACTTGGAAGTCAGTATTTGATATAATACATTGTCATACTTGTGGTTTCTATTCTTTAGTTCCCTTTTTTCTCTTTTTTTTCTCCCTCCCTCCTTCCTAGCTAACATTATATCTGAAATGTGGATCACTCTGGAATGTCTGCTTGGTTTGGTTTCTACTTGTGTTGTATTGCACTGGTGGGAACAGCTTCTGCTGGGGCTGAAGGGTGGAAGGAGGGTGAGCTGGTTGGTTTTGGGGGGAGTTTTATTATTTAAACTCTGACAGGCTTCCTTCAGAGTGAAGAAGGGGAAACTGAAGCCACTGGCTCTTATATATAACTTGAATATCTGACAGCTGATTGGAAACTTTTCATATCTTAGAGTGATTATTTTTTTCCCAGATGTGACTCAAACTTTTACCTAAACGAAGTCTAGATACTACTATGGTATGATACTGATCTTTGTACTACTTTATTCAAAACTTTTCATGGAAAAATACCTAGATTTCATGAGTAGAGTCAAATAGTTCTATGCTTCTGTGTCTGCAGACAACTTAAAGACAGTAGACTTGAAGTATAAGCTGCTATTAATATCCAGGGAGTCATCCTATCTGAGAAGTAATGACATTTGTTTTTATGTCACTGTTTGAGCTGTTTAATCACTTCTTAAGCAGATTCTGTTAATGACCCTGCTATTCAGCTGTTGGAAATCAGGCAATGTAGAAGGAGGAAGACTTAACTGGCCCCTATGTAGAACAGTATAGTGTCCTTAGAGAATCTCTCCATTTATGTTCTGACTTCATATTCCAAGCAAATGATATAAAGGTTATCTTATGAAATAGTAGGATTTTGATGCCCCTTCCCTTGTCTGAACTGCTATTTGTCTGATATCTGTTCCTCAAGAAAGCTGTGTCAATGCTTGCTGGACTCTGTAGTCTCTTTGAGCATCTTTCAGTTGATCAAAAGTATGTGGAATGTAGAAATATAACTGCTCGAAGAGATGAGTTTATTGCACTTGAGAATTCAACCTTAGTTTGTGAAGTTTTTTCACTTTTGAAAAAAATAGTTATTACATCGCACTGATGTACTGGCTCTTACATTAGAACAAGTGAATGATTTGGTCAATATATAAGAATAATTCCTTTCCCCTATGAGAAGCAAGAGGAGTGTTAACATTAAGTTTCATACCAGAAATTAAGCCATGATCCTCAGAGCTGTATATGCTTGCCAATGTGAGAATAAAACCATGAGGTGGAACAAGAAGGCAATTTATGATTTAGCTGGAAGTATTGCATTTAAATTGATTTTTTTTTAATGATAAATGGTAGAATCCAAGCCATTATAGTTTTGAATTTAGTTCTGGATTAAAGCTAATTTCATGATTCTTTGGCATGTTAAGGGTGCAGTTCTGAGCAAGAAGTTACCTTGTGCTTCATGTTGCTGAGGTAGGATGTAATGTTTAAATAATTGACTGTTTTTGGAAAATCTAGTGACAGAGATGAGAGAAACTAAAAGTACCAGGCTATTCAAGATGTTTTCTGTGTTGGATTAAGACATATCTGGGGCCTGAACTCTTGTATAGAAGCTCTTGTCTCTGTGTATAGCTAATGGGATTTCTGTGATGGTGTCCTTTTTTCCTAAAACCTATTCAAGCTGATTTGAACTTCTGCTGATAACTTCTCAGTCTTTTTCTGTTTGTAGCTATTGGCAGAGTTTTCAAACTCCCCAATAGCAAACTAAGATATTTCCTTGTTTCTTACATTTTTCAATGTCTGAATAGTCTGCTATCTAGTTTTTGGTGTGGGTTTTTTTGTCCCTAGGCATTTTTGGTTATGTTTTGCTGAAAAAGCTGAAAACTGAACAGTAAAAATGAGAGAAGCCTGAGCCACTTCCTTTTTGAAGGAAGCCTTCAGTTTTCAGGATGTTGTAACTCTTTGTGCTTCTTGCCTTCATACAAAGCAGTATTTTCTGTTTTAACATTCTTAAATGAGTTCGTCTCTGGGAGTAAGTTGTAAACAATGGTTTTAAGTAGGACCATCTAAAACAGATGGCTAGTGCTTTGCATTTATTCTTAAGTCATGAGCCACAGACACCCAGTAATGAAGGACCATGGCTGAGAAGAGGAAGGGCTAACAGGAGCATCTGGTATTGCTAGCTAGTGGAGAGGAAAGTGTAAGTGACTTGGGCAGAATTGTTAAAGCTGCCTGTGGAGAGCAGAGATGCTTAGATGGGTAGAGAAATGCAAGCATTCTTCCTCTAAAAGAGGGAAGAGAGGTGGTTGTAACAGAGGTCATGAGAAATTTTTCGAATAATGTAAGAATTCAGTGTTCTTGATGTATGTAATGAACTCAACTTCAGGCAGTTTCCCAAAGTGAGTTTTATAGAGGCTGGGCCGAAGACCTTTGCTTTAGCTTTTTATTTTGCTCAGTATTAGCAAGTCGTTATGTGGTATATTTGGTTCAAGTTCATGCATTGTTGATACACCAGAAGGCTGCACTGCCATTCAGTGAGACCTGGACAGTCTGGAGAGTTGGGTGGAGAGGAACCCGATGAAGTTCAACAAGGGCAAGCATAGGGTCCTGCACCTAGGGAGAAATAACCCCAAGCAGCAGTACAGGTTAGAGGCTGACCTTCTGGGAAGCAGCGCTGTGGAGAAGGACCTGGGAGACCTGGTCAACAACAAGCTCTCCATGAGCCAGCAGTGCACCCTTGTGGCTGAGGCGGCCAATGGTATCCTCCTGGGGTGCATTAAGAGTATGGCCAGCAGGTCGAGGGAGGTTATCCTCCCCCTCTACTCCACCCTGGTGACACCACATCTGGAATATCGTGTCTGGTTCTGGGTTCCCCAGTTCAAGAAAGACAGGGAACTACCGAAGAGAGTCCAGCAGAGGGCTGTGAGGATGATGAGGGGACTGGGGCATCTCTTGTATGAGGAAAGGCTGGGAAACCTGGGTCTATTTAGCCTGGAGAACAGAAGACTGAGAGGAAATCTTGTTAATGCTTATAAATATATAAATGGCAAGAGGATGGGGCCAGAGTCTTTTCAGTGGCGCCCAGTGACAGGACAAGGGGCAACGGGCACAAACTGAAGCACAGAAGTTCCATCTAAATATGAGGAAAAACTTCTTCACTGTGAGGGTGACCGAGCACTGGAACAGGCTGCCCAGAGATGTTGTGGAGTCTTCTTCTCTGGAGATATTCAAAACCCACCTGGGTGCAATCCTGTGTAACCTGCTGTAGATAATCCTGCTTTAGCAGGGGGGTTGGACTAGATGATCTCCAGAGGTCCCTTGCAATCCCTACCCTTCTGTGATTGTAATCAAGAGATACAGCTCAATTGGAAAGAGTTTCACAGAAAGCAGTGAAGATGACCAGATATCTATGAGAGGGAAGAAGGTTGAAAGACTTTGTAGTAATTACCATAAGGTCTTGACTATTTTAAGGAACCTGTTAGGATTTATGATAGTTGTCTTGCAACTTCTTAAGATGTTTGTTACTTTTTTCATCTTTCTTTTCTGTTCCCATTTTTATGTTTATTTCAGACAGTTTAGTTTCTTGCAATTTAAAAGAAAATATCAGTTTTAAGCCTTCATTTTTTTTAAAGCCTCAAAATCCTAGTGATGTATTTGACATCTTTTTTACCATTCCTTGAAATAAAATACATTATATATATTTGCTCAAGAGATGCACTGCACCTCCTGTAGATAGGTCACTGTAGGCTGCTTATTCTCCTTTGAGGGTTTTTTATACAACAGGACATGGTATGCAAATAGTTAGCATGAAGGAAGATTATCATGTGTTCCTTGAATGTCTTCTAATTCAATTTTCTGTGTTGACTAGTTTCTTGTTAGCTTAGGAGTCTAAACTGCCTTGAACTGAGATACGTTTCAAGGTAAAAAAAAAACCAAAAAACCCCAAACAAACCAAACAACTTTGAAACTTGGCTTGCTACTTCCTTCTAGCCTAGAAATGATTACGTTGCCTAAGTCTGTCAGTTCAGAAGCTTTATATTCAGTCTCATTCATATGAATTAACCTTGAACATGCGTACAAACACACAAGACCTTCTTGGCAAATGTCTGTTCAGTTGTGCATGTCATAATGACCAACCTTGTGTGTTTCCAGTGCTCAGTGAATCCAGAGAGGACAAAGAATCTTGAATTATGTAATCTAAGCTTGGTTCAGTAAACTTTTTCAATGAAAAAGGAATTTTTAAGACTTACTTAAATAAAAGATTTTGTGCCAAATTTTCTTGCTGTGGTGTCATGTCTGGTATTGTGTGGTTTGCTAGCCATTGCCATCAAGCTTGTCTGCAGTTTCCCCTTTATTTTTCCTGTTTTGTACATTTAATGAGTGTTAATAGGATGTCAGCTTGTCAAAATAAAGGCAGTAAGCAGTGTGTATGTCCAAACTCGGTTTGAGCATTCAGTCTATGAAGGTTGGTTTTGGTTACGTTTTTTGTCCACTTCCCCTCTCCATAATCAACAGCTACTGATTAATTTTTCCCATAGTGTTGCAACAGATATTAGGATGTGAAGTATTGGGTTTTAAATCTACATTAAGCATTACTTTTCAGCCATTAATTTTCATACCACCATGATTTTGCAGAATTAAAATCAGGAGGGTTTTTTGGGGGGAGGAGGAGGAGGCGGCTGTCTTGATTTTGGTCAAAGAAGGTTAAGTAGAAAAAGTTTAATCACTATCAAATTGGAATTGGAGTATGGTTTCCTATTGAAAATCTTTTACATTTTATTGACCCTCTTTTGAACATGTATAGTAGTATCAGATATAAAAGTATTTCTCTGTCACTGAAGTTTATTCTGAAAGATGGAACACAGTTATACCTTTGATTTGTAATTGGACATATTTTAAGATAAATACATGTAGTATTATTTCTTATATTGTAGATGGCTGGAATCCATTTTCTCATCCATATAAGAAGATGGAGTATGGGAAGTGGGAGCTATTTATTCCACCTGGAGAAGATGGTTATCCTCCTGTGCCCCATGGATCAAAGCTAAAGGTGTTGGTTCTAGGCCTACTCTGTCCAATTCTTGTAACCCTTCTTACTCAATTGTCTTTGTTTTCTTTTAAATAACTCTTATCTTCTTTTAATTGTTCTAAAAAGCAGAATCAGTTTATCTGCTTCTGCCAAGTGACCTCAATGAGTGAAACATTAACATCTAACTCTGTGATGCTTAGGAACAGGCATGTGTGGCTGGAATGTGGATATATTGTATCATGTTACAAGATGAAAACATATTGCTAATTTGAAAAATAAAAACTAAGTAATGTATAGATAAAGTCTTTCTGTATTTGATGCAACTACTTCAGATTATGATCCTAGTCAAATCTCAATACCTTGGTAATTTTTGTGATCCTTTTAAGTGGGGCTTTTCAGGTGAGCTTTTGTACATGTGACTTTGAAAAACTTCTGCCTATCCTTCAGGAATTAAGGGTATTGAGCAGTAGGCTTAGGTTAAGTTAAACTAAATACAGATGCAGGGAAAACTTTATTGTATTTTATCAATTGTATTTTGTGAGTATCCATGAGTATAAAATCCTTTCTTCCAGAAATTAATGGAGAGTTTCTTTGAGCTGTCAAGATGCCACAGTAGTTATGCTTAGTGCATATATACATAATGACAACTAACTTACCAGAAGAGTTGATTATTTCTAGGTGAAGACTGATTTCTGTCAGAGATGTAACTCTGAGAATTTTGAATTGTTGCAGTCAGAGCTTCAGTTCCAGAGTTGGGGGACAGTAATGAGTAGTTAATGAAAGAAACATACTGAAATCATCTATAGACTAGGAAAATTAAGAAACAGGGAGCACTTGTATAATACTGCTATATTTTCAGGATTCCCATTAACAAAACTAACACACTGAAAAAAATCCTCATTTTTCTGCTGAAAATCAGCTTAGGTAAACAAGAAATCTGCTGAAACAAAGATATGCATAAAAATGCTCTGGAAATGCTTACTCAATGTGTGTGCTTATCTCTATGCTTTTGGTTATGGCCTATGAAATTATCCCAGTAATAAATATGGATA
Source organism: Balearica regulorum gibbericeps (assembly GCF_011004875.1). Classification (NCBI taxonomy): domain Eukaryota; kingdom Metazoa; phylum Chordata; class Aves; order Gruiformes; family Gruidae; genus Balearica; species Balearica regulorum. The sequence continues at coordinate 104,822,944 of NC_046184.1, forward strand.
AATTGAAATTTAGGAGTAATCGTTCAAGGATGAGAAAGCTGTTCTTATTTTACAGAGCAGGAAAGAAAACAGTTTTCTGCAACTCAGAAATACAGTGATTATGCAGAAATGTGTGAGATTGCAGAATGGTTACTTAATATTTTCCATGGTTTTGAGATAGAAGTAGGTTAGATTTTTTGATGGTTGCTAAATTTACCTTTTAAGTTGTATCTACAAAACTATTGAGCTCACCTACTGTAGAACATTCTATGCTCAGTGTAGAGATAAGAGGTGTGAATGATGAGGAGTGTTGATAATTAACATAATAGCAAAAAGCATATATTCTTAAACACATTTGGAAAAACTTAAGATTATTTCATTGTCTGTCTACCTATATAATCACTGGTCATATCTCCTAATTTTGAAGTACAGGTCTTTATAGTACTTTTCTCTCTTTCCATTCACCATTTTCTTTGACCTATAAACTCCATAAAGCAAAGATTGTGTTGTGCATACCTTGGTTAGTAGGCAGATATTTTTGACTACTGATTACTCTTGGTAGTGATGTACTAGTAGGATCTGCTGTAGTTGTGCTGAGTCTTCTGAAAAGCCATGAGACTCTGTCTGGCAGAGCAGAATGTGAGTTTGTTTTCCTTTTTTTATTTTATGTTTTTTCCTCTGCCACATCTTTAATTGTGCTTTTATATGGTCAATTTTAAACAAATGCGTGCAGTTGTCACTGACGCTCAAAATACGTGATTGTCAAACAGTCTTGTGAGCCTAACCTGTTCTGTCTGCCTGTGAGATAGATTTGCTTTTGAGCGTGTATATTATTGTGTTTAAAAAAAAGTGCAAAGATTTAGAAATTTGATTCACAAGCGTACATAACCATAATTGATGACTTCATCCATATGGAACTGCTCCCAGCCTTATCTGTGACTTTGCTAATAATCTTTCATGACACTTTGTTTTTGTTCCATGGTGCTTACACAACTGAATCTAACATATCACAATGTGTACTTTCAGTATATTTAGATGATATAACTAATGTGGAGAAAAATATCTCCAGTTAAGGTGGTTCTAAAATGGTTTATCTGTCACAAAAGCTGGAATGAGGTTGGAATATTCCACATCATAGGCATGTATCTTATCCTCAAGCTATGTCGGATCTTTTTATCCTCTCACTCTACTACTGGGTTCAGAAAACTGCTACTCTTCTGTAAGTTTTCTTCAAACTATATGGTTCTGTTAGATTATGATCACTCATAAATGTGTGTATTTTTGTGAACATGAGGATTTGTGTGGTACAGTATAGTCTTGCAGTTCTTTCTTCATGTAGAAGCTGAGAATATTGGTTTGTCTGTAGATGGAAATTACTATGCAGATTGCAGAGCTAATATTTATATACACAAGCACTGTTGTGTGCACTATCTTAGGCAACAAAAACTATTTCTTTTTAATAATAAAGGTATTCCTCTTTTGCTTTACTAAAGAAGCATAAGGGAATCACAGGTTTTAAAGTTTCTTTTACCAATATTATTTTAAAATATTTAAGTTAAAATAGTCAATTTCAGACATTTATGCAGTGATTTGATTAATCTGCTGGGGGGGAAAAAGTCTTCTCCAGAAGGTCTTTAGCTTTTGTCTGCACTGTTTTCATCTTCAGTTCTACATAGGTGAATGCCAAGTTCTGAAATGGTGATAAGGTCATTCCTTTTAAATAACTGATTTCTAAGCCAGAATGGGAAATGGATGGAGCGTAGATGCTGACACTATTTTAGATCAGGTCACAAAACATTTTTGTAGTAGAATAAGGAGCATAGGTTAAACATTTGCCTGTTTTCATTGGTAGACAACTGTAGCTCCTTAAGAAGTCTTCTCATAAGTAAATATAAACATTGAAGAAGGTGAGTAATTAAACCTGCTATAGATCATAGACTGGTTTGGGTTGGAAGGGACCTTAAAGATCATCTAGTTCCAATCCCCTTGCCATGGGCAGGGGCACCCTCCACTAGACCAAAAAGATGTTTTGATACATTTCTCTGTGGAGGGATGGATGCATATCACAGTTGAGTGACTCCCTTATTATGGGAATTATGATATCCATCTATAAAATAAAGTTACCTGGTAGAAAGGGCTTTTTTCTTTCCTTCTCCCACAGATTACTTGGGAGCTTAGAGTGAGTTAAGTGGACAAATATAGTTGCTGTTGTATGTGGTGTCTGTGTTTTTAAACTTCTGTCAGATGTCATAAGCTGAGCACAGATAAAAAAAAAAGGCAAATCTTTTGCTTTAATAAACTAAGTCTCTCTACCTCTGTTTCTTTATTCTAATGGGAGTAGTTTGAAAGATAGCCTGGAACAACCAAAATTTCTTAAGTTTAGCGTGTTTGTCATTCTAACAGTGATGGCAGTTGTGGGGCAAGTGTGCTGCTTCAATGGTTGAAAATTACTTCCTTCATTTCTAGAGTATTCTTAATTAACTTTTCACAGTATACAGAAGGCTTTCAGAAAACGCTATGGATATGCTTCTTTAGCAAGTCTTGTCATGTGTTGTCATATATGTATGCAGGTGTTCCACTTTGTTCTTTTACTGTTTATTTATAAATGAGTTTTATGGATATTTTTAAGCAGTTATGGGTTACAGTGAAAACTTAATTTACAAGATCCTAATTTTGAAATAGTGTCAGTGGAGTTTAGGGGTCAGGATGATACTGGTAACAATTGAGGTCTTAGCATCTGTAGTGGAGAACTCGTTTAATACATTCTTCATAGGAATGCCAAGGAACAACACAGAAAATGCAGAACAACTGGGAAATAGAAGCCAGTAAGAATTCAAACCTAGATGAAAATAACTTCCAAATTCATTGTTAATGATCAAGTTCTAAAATATTTTCACGTGGCTAAATAAGAAAAGATGGTAAGATCCGTACTTCAAAAATATTGGCAATTGTGATTGAGCTGCCTGCTGCCCTGGAACACTGAATAGGAGATCTGTATAGCAGAACCATTAAGTTTTCTTCCGTGAGCTGGAGATGATATACTAAAATAGTAGTAATTGGTCAACTTTTCAGTAATGTCAGTAGATCTGTGACTTGACAGAACCAGATTTTTTAAATATTAATAAACAAATCTGAAAATATCCTGTATAGATGCATAAAATTAAAACACTGTATGCAACTAAGTATCACTTGTACATTCATGAGATCTAGTTTAATGTAAGTGATTCTGGTTTATTTCTTGAGTTATGAAGGTAAGTCAGGATGGCTGACATGCCTCCATAATGCAATTTTTAACAAGAGTGAGGTAAAGATTAGAAAGTTGTCTGTAAAATATCAGTGACTAAATTTGTTGGTTTCTTATTACATTTTTGAAGCTATATGAGTTAACTACACATGGCTAGCTTTCTCATAGCTTTTATGTAATTGAGTATAGATAGATAAAAGTAAAAAAAAAAAAACAAACCCTATTTTATAGTTAATTTTAACTGGGTCTTAACAGATCATTTCTGGGCAGCTTTCATAATTTCTCTGTGTATGCTGACAGAATTAATCATATACAGCTCAGGGAACAAATAATGCAAGCTTTCCCTGGAAAGGTCACCTCAGAAAATGGTAGAAACTTTTAAACAACTTTGCATGCCATCATTTGCTAAATCTATATCCTTTCCTCCTTCACACACACATGTGTATATGTATTTAAAAGGTAAACTTTATAGTTTTTTGAGGGAGTATCTTGTAATGAGATGATTAGATTTGATATCTTCTGTACTTGTTAACACAAAATTCTTCTATTGATATTCCACTCTTGCATGTTTGAGTGGTTTCAGCAATTGCTAAACAGTAGTTATTGGTGCCAAGCTCAATACAAAATTGAGGCTGGCATGAAGAACAGTGTCACAAATTTTTTTCAGTTTGTACGGAATGTTTTAAAAGTTCACTACTGCTGGTTTGGAATAATTTTCCAGTCTAAATGTATAACCCTTTTTAATATTAAAGTGTACAAAGGAGGAACTACTTGGAGTCAGAACACTAACCATGATTAATCATGGTTAGAAGAACCTAAAAGTACATTTGTATCCATGAGGTGCAGGGGAGAGGAAAGTTCAATGTAAAGAATATTATTAAAAACTTTGTCCTTAGAATTTTTTACCACTGTATCCTATACTTTGTAGTAGATCTGCATACTCTATGTTTAACTTGAATCAAATATGGTGAGCAGGTAGGTTAATCAGTGTCAGGGAACTACTGTTAGCAAAATTCATCAAGTGCAATTACTGTCACTGATGAAGTAGATGGTGTTGCAGCTGACCCTGCTGATCAGGAAGTCCAGCAGCATAGTATCAGACTGGCTTCGAGTTCAGGTCTCATGCGCTTCAAGCAGTCTGCAGTCAAAACATGAAGGCATTTTTTAATGAGAATGTGAAAACCTGGGAAAACTCTTTATTAATGGTATTAATAAAGGCTGGTGGTTAGGATGCTAGGTATGGAAGTGTTACAGGTGGTGAGTTTTCTGTAACAAGATGTAAATAGGTTATGTGGAGTCAGCTTTTACAAAAGGAGCCTTAGGTACCCCTAGCAGAGGTGGGAAGCTTCCTGAAGAAACGTTCACTGTTCCTTACATGTACAAATGCTAATATTTCTTGTTTTCACCTTAGCTGAGGGGTGGAAAATATCCTTGCTCATAGCCTGTTAAGTTCCATGTCACTTAAGATGTGAAATTTAAATGGTGTGTAGGATGGAAAAAAAATAAATCACCAGGTCTGCAAAGCTGATCGGTGAATGAAACTAGTGTTCTATAGCATTGTGGTATATAAACTATGTGCAAGAAGGAGCAGATGTGCCATTCCTGGCATTTTGAATTTTAGGGAATAGGACTTAAGTCATCTAGCATATACATTTCTAGACATCAGTGGTGTGGTGAATGGGAAGTAAAGCATTAGTTAAATCTGTGGTAATACCCTTCATGCTTCATTGTTTGGTTGTGAGCCATGACCCTTCAGCAAGTTATTGTAGACCTCTGGTTACAGGTTAAGCTTACTGGCAGGAAGAGTTGACTCATTGGGAGGTAAGTGGTCTCTTGACTTTGCCTGTTTGGATTTGGTAAACAGTGTGCAGCTACATGTGGACTCATAGGATCAGCTGTAGCAATGATGAAGCATTGTAATGCAGTAGACTGTTGCTCTTTGGAGCCTTTTTTGAAAACTGAGCTCACCACTTCAGAATATTCTTCTTCAGTTATTTTGGCAGGCTTAGTTCTCCTGTGACTTGAAGATTGCACAGTTCTTTAGTAGGAGGTTTTGCTATTTAAAAATACTTTCCTTTCAGTTTATCCATACAGAAGACTAATTGTTTCAATTGATATTATGTGTATGTTAAAGCAAAATGTGGAGTTTTTGGAGGAAAAGAGAGTTTTTAAAGAAAGGGTCTTGAAATGGAATTTGATGTTTGAGGGTCCGTACAAAGTATATTTAAACATGGCTGTGATTTTGGGGGAATTGTTCTTGTTTTGAAGATAGTCACTATAATTAGGTAAAGCTTCTGACACTTTTCAGTGTGACTCACTGGTGCATACTCCCTGATTTTGAGCTGTATTTGTCTATAATGTTAAGAGGAGATTATAGGTCAAGCAGAAAGTGGAAGATAAACTTTGATATTCTAATGGACTAATTCCACACCTTGGATGCCAGAGTCTTGTCAGATGGAATCTGTAATAGCAACACAGCCGACACTGGAGCTGTTTGAGGAGGACTTCTCTGAGGCATTATGATAAAGTATTCAAGGTATGCTACTTTAAAATATCAGAAAGCAGTTAATGCACTTAATGTGCGGAGAGGGTCAGGTGAGCTCATCCATGATAGATGACCTCAGAACAGAGGGAACATATCACAACTCTCTGCACTTTCTCTACCACAGAATGTGATGTAAGGTGTTAGGGACTCTTGAGTTGTTGAGCAGGGAGACAGCAGCAAGAGGAGAGAGAGGACAGTGGAAGGACCATTTGGGGCAGTAGGCTACCCCAGTTATAAGATACTGTGGGAGTATGTGACAGGAAGTGGAGGTATTGAACATGACCTGCCTCATCTCCAAAAGATGTTTTGCAGTCAGTTTGAAACATCTGTGAATGAGAACATCAAAAAGTAAGCATGCTATGCTGCAGCCACCCAACTGCGAGGTGTGCTATGCAGCAGTTGTCCTTTATACAAATGCTTTATAGTTGAGGATAAGTAATGCTTAATGCTTGGGTGCCCCTATTACGTACTTCAGCTGCTGCTTTTCTACTTGATGTGGCTTGAAACAACTCTGTTACATTTATTGTGTGTAATGTGCTTTATTATTATGGTTGCTTTTCAAACAGTGCTCTCCTACCCCCCAAGCCTCTTGGTTACATAATACATATAAGAATGCTTTTATATCATGCATACAAATTTTATAGTCTGAACTACATCACTGTTGTTATAGTAACTTGATTCTAGTTGAACACAGTGGTGGGGGGAAGTATTTCTTGACCTGTGTATTTTAGAGATTCCAGTTTTCCTTTGACTTTTATTAACTTGATTTTGAAAAAGGTTTTCCAAGTCTGGATTCTAAACTGAAATGTTTGAATACTGTCCTGCAGCATAGCTATATATGGTATTTTCCTTTTTAAAAAATAAACTGCTTGTCCCTCAATAGCTAATAATGCTATCTTTTGTGTAGCTAACAGTTAAGCCTATTGTTTATTCATGTAGAAATACCATGTACTTCTAGGATACTTCATGATGATTGAGTGAAGTATTGTCTCTGTGCTTGTGCTTGAAATCTATTGGGACTGTTTCCACATGATATTGCTTTCATTTTAACAACTCTCCTATGGTTTCCTGGATTTTAACAGTTTGATTTTTCTATGGTATTTTTATCTCTGCTTAGATATTTTTATAATACTAGGCTACTGTCTCCATCTTTTGAATATTTTTATAGTCAATAGATAATACAGTATTTTCTGTATTTTTGTTACTATTTACTAATTTCTCTTAGTTTTGTCAGAGAAGTGTGGAAATGGAAAATAGAGCAAAAGCTTTTCTTTTTAATCTGATTAGTAGACTAGTTAAACATGTTTTTAGGTTCTTTTCTGCAATGGAATACTTAATTCACAAATGGAGTTATATCTCCCTCTTTTGGAAAATCGAGGCATGACTTCATGACTTGACTTTGAAGATAGGCTTTTGTTGCTTTCATATCTTTATTTTTTTAAAAATTTATTTTCTTTCCCTCGTGGAGAAGGGAAGGGGAAAGAAGGGGGAATTGTGAACAAATATTTGATACCTCTAATAAGTTTAGAGTCTAATAGCTGATGTGATGATATACTTATGGAAAAAATAATCTACACAGCAAATAGACTGTGCTCCCAATGGCTTCTGAGCCATGCAGATTCCTCTGCAGAGCTTTGTTAAACATATAAACCACCTGAGAATTATTACTATGTGTCCGATAGCTAAGGAGTATTTTTTCAATATTTGATTTAAATGCTTATCCCTCTAGCAGATTTCTTTGCCAGAAAATTGCTTGGAACAAAAAAAACCAAACAAAGCACAGCTTTGTCTCAACTGACTTAATTTTGACAGTAATCTTGAATTGTTGGGGAAAATAAAGTTGGAGAAAGGGGGACTTGGAGTAATGTGACTACTGTTTCTATTACTTTTTCTTTGCAGTGTAACTGATTTGTAATTTAGGAAGAACAGTCTGGCAGAAGCAACATGCTGTCCATTCCTCCTGAAACTTCTTTTCAAGGCTTCTACTCAATTTGCTTGTTAGGAAATAACTTCAGTGACTGCAGGCACCTTGACAGATATGCTTGATTTCTTGGTTATTTGGAGTGGTAGGAATAGAGTATGGTTAAGTTTTTCAGTGGAAGGTGAGTTCTAGAAAGATCTCCCATTTTTCATGCTTTCTTCCCCGCTGATTTGGGTAGAGGGTCCATTTGGGAAGGTATTCCTGGCTAGGGGAAGCTGAAGTGTTGAACAACTTCTGATCCCTTTTCCTCCTTGCTGCCTGTCCTGAGCTTTGTTAGGCAGGGCTGTGCAGTAGCAAGAAGAGTAAGGCACTAGTGGAGCTGCTTCTTCATTCCTTGCCTTCTGAGACTATTAGAGAGGGAAATGTTTTATCTGTTCTCTAAAAATATGTTAGGTTGAATGAGACAATTCCAGAATAAAGTTCTTAACAGTGCTGTTCTATCCAACTTTCTGTCAGGCTTTTGTATTTAGCAGATCTAATCTTCTTTAAAGCAAACTGTCAGGCTAGGAACTCTGAATTCTGGTCCTAGGTTCTGCAGCAGGTTGCATTACCTTACTGGAAAGTGTTCTGCTGTGGTCCCACGCATCAAACATACAAAATATTGCCTCTAGACTCTAGTGATTCTCTCAAACCAATATGATCTGTAGAAAGAGAATGGTAATAGTTGCCCTGTGGGCCTACGGAAGGCAGGGGTGGTGATATGATTTACTTTTGTAAATGGGCTCAACTTACATCATTGACTGACAAGAGATCATCAGAACCATGTGTTCTATTCTGGGTGCTAAACTCAGGATTGGATACACTTTGAGGGGAAAAGTATACACGGAAGGTGTGCAGGGAAAGTTATTTTTCAACTGATAGTGAAACTTCACTTCTATTTCTGTAGCAACTTGAAGGGGTTGAAAAGAGGATGAACAACTGAAGAAAAAAGAAATATGGTCTTATTAGCAGGATTGTATCAGTGACATGAATGCAGGAACTGTCTTGGAAACTGAATGGCATTTATGAAATAATCTAAGACCAGGTTTTCTTATAGCAGCAGTATGTCCAAAGTATAATTTTTTGGAGAGATTAACTTTAATTGTTTCAGATTCTTTTGTATTTTTATAAATTTGTAGTGCAAAAGTAAAACTTTTCTTTGTCCACTGTACATGTGTGGTGGGTTGACCCTGGCTGGATGTCAGATGCCCACCAAACTGCTCTGTCACTCGGCTCCTGAGCAAGAGGGTGGGTGGGGTGGGGAAGTAAGATGGAAAAAACTCTTGGGTCAAGATAAAGGCAGTTTAGTAAAGCAAAAGGCCACATATGGAAGCAAAAGACATCAGCAGGTGATGTCCAGTCACTTCCTGGGAAGCAGGGCTTCAGAATGTGTAGTGGTTGCTTCAGAAGACAAATGTAAAAAACCAAATGTCCCCTCTTCCTTTCTCTCAGCTTTTTATTGCTGAGCAGATATCATAGGGTACGGAATATCCCTTGGGTCAGATAACAATGGTGTGTTAACACCTTTCTAGCTACCAGTACGAAGCGTAGCACTATGAAGGCTGCTCTGGGGAGAATTAACTCCATCTCAGCCAGACCCAATACAGTATTTTATACTAAAAAAAAATCTTAGTGTACAAGCAGGTTTTTTCCTTCCCCATGGACTCTTAGAACAACAATGGGAGGGGAATACATTGATGTTTAAATTCTAATAGATTTCATTTGGTGGAAAAACCTGGTTAAGTTATTGCAGCTTCTAACATAAACTTCCTAGAGCTTTTAAGACTTAATCCTGTGATGCTTTTAGGTTTTGGGTTGAACTTACTTTCAAATCAGGTGTATGTTATTGAGATGAGGTGATGTTTCCACCTGTGTTCTTGTGGCTTTTACATTTTTGTTAATCTTGTCTGAGAAATTAATAAATATGAAGCTAATGAAATACTATAAATCATAAAATATTGAAATAATAGCTTATTATCCTTATATAAAAAGTGACATTTCTATATGATTCCATTTGGCCAATTTAATTTCATCGTTGTATTAAAAGCCAGATATACCAACAATCATTCCAAGTGCTTTCAAGCTATTAAAGTAATGAAATAATAATACAGTGTTTCAGAGCAGTTTATTGGCTTGCAGATATTCATCAGTTATCTGTTATCACCTCCTTGTTTTCCTCTCCTTGAGTATAAATGACAAACCACTATATAACAAATTTCTGTAACTGCAAAAATATCAATGTTAATTTTTTAAAAAAAGTCCAGCAGATGTTAAATGAAAAATAAGGAATTATCAAGACAGTATGGCTTGCTCTTATTTCTAGTGTTTGATCTTGTATCTTTATTGGTGGAAACAGAGGCAGATGACTTATAGGGGCACATCATAATTGAATACAATCCTCACACCTGGAATTACAGGCTACTTTAGATGTAGGATCTGAAAGCTAAAGGACTAGATGCAGGGCAGAGAAATTATCTTGTAGGTAACTCATCTGAATTCTTCTCCCACACTGTTCTGAAGATCTGTGTATGCGTACACTGGAAGATGAGGTAGCCAAATGAAGCTCATTTGAAGGAGAATATTGTTGTGGTTTAGGCCCAGCCGGCAGCAAGGTACCACGCGGCTGCTTGCTCACCCCTCCCTCAGCACGATGGGGAGGAGAAGTTAACAAAAGGCTTGGGTCGAGATAAGGACAGGGAGAGATCACTAATTATCGTCACGGGCAAAACAGACTGAACTTAGAAAAGGGATTCATCTAATTTATTACTAAACAAAACAGAATAGAGCAATGAGAAAAATAACATCAAGCCTTAAAACACCTCCCCCCACCCCTCCCACATTCCTGGGCTCAACTTCACTCCTGGCTTCAACCTCTGCCTCCCCTCAGTGGCGGGGGATGGGGGTTGTGGTCAGTTCATCACACGTTGTTTCTGCTGCTTCTTCATCCTCAGGGGGAGGACTCCTCTCATCGTTCCCCTGCTCCAACATGGAGTCTCTCCCACGGGCTGTAGTCCTTCATGAACTGCTCCAGCGTGGTCTCTCCCACGGGGTGCAGACCTTTAGGAGCAAACTGCTCCAGCGTGGGTCCCCCACGGGGTCACAAGTCCTGCCAGCAAACCTGCTCTGGTGTGGGCTCCTCTCTCCATGGGTCCACAGGTCCTGCCAGGAGCTTGCTCCAGCATGGGCTTCCCAGGGGCCACAGCCTCCTTCAGGTGCCTCCACCTGCTCCGGTGTGGGGTCCTCCATGGGCTGCAGGTGGAATCTCTACACCCCCTCATCCTCCCTCCATGGGCTGCAGGGGGACAGCCTGCTTCACCATGGTCTTCACCACGGGCTGCAGGGGGATCTCTGCTCTGGTGCCTGGAGCACCTCCTGCCCCTCCTTCTGCACTGACCTTGGTGTTAAATCTTCGCACTTCTCTCCCTGGCTGCAAAACCTTCCCCCCCGTGGTTTTTTTTCCCTTCTTAACTATGTTATCACAGAGGCGCTGATGGGCTTGGCCTTGGCCAGTGGCGGGTCAGTCTTGGAGCTGGCTGGCATTGGCTCTGTCAGACACAGAGGAAGCTTCTGGCAGCTCCTCGCAGGAGCCACCCCTATAGCCCCCACCTGCTACTGTCACCGAAATTCGGGAATGAAAGAAAACTCCTTAACACTAATTTAGCATTAAGAAGCAGGCATTTCCTTTATTGCAGCGCTGGGTGTCAGGAGGATAGTTCCTCAAATCAGGCACCCCTAATGCTGGTTCTCTTGTCATATTTATACACAAATGTTACAAAGATTACAAAGTGGTACACTCCCCGTTCCAATAATTGGTTCATATTTCTTCGCTTAGTATGCAAACTAGAACGCATGCTCAGTTCTGTTCTCTGCCTCTATCTTTTGAGTAGGTGGTATAATTTGGGTAGGGGGCTTATGGGTTGGTGGTCGTGGGGCCCCTGTCCCAAATTACCTTTCCCCTAGTTTCTCAGTATTTCAGTGTTGGTAATTGTTTGCTATACGCCTCAGAAAGATAAGGATGTTGCTGGAGGCAATTAATGTCCTCCCTTTCTGCAAAGTATGTACATAAGGACCTTGAAGTGTCTTGTAGCTCCTCCTTTTTCTCATGATGTGTAGCAGGTGCTCATTCTAAGAATTGTTAGCCTTCTACCTAAAGTAATAATGAATAGTTTCTTATCACATATAATACAAGTAGGCCTTCATTACAGGCCTTTCTTCTTGGCTACATTTTCTTATTATGTATAATATAAGCAGGCCTTCGTTACAGGTCTATCTTTTTGGCTACACTACCAAAACCTTGCCACGCAAACCCAACACAAATATGAAGCTAGGCAAACAAAAACAATGAAAGGGGATATTCGTGAACATATGAATTTTAAACAGGATGTTTTATGGCCTGTTACTGCACGCTTTCATCTGTCATAACAGCACAACCACATTAAGCTCCATTTTACACATGGGTATATGTTTTATCTAAATTAGTATTTGTGACTAAACTTTTAGACTTGCAAAACTTTCAGGCTTTTTATTGTTACAGATAACTTAAGAAAAAGTGTGTAGCTTCTGTTCATAAAAAGTCAACAAATTTCACTGTCACAGTAGGTTGGAAGTTGCCTGAACATAAGTGCTGAGTTTTCCTTTAAATGCCCTGAGAAATCCAGAAAGTGGCTGGCAGATGTGCTGTAGGCAATACAGAAGACATATGCTATTTTGGAAAGGAAGAATAGCAGCATACTCAAGAGTTTCAAAAATTTGCATTGTTTCTGAAAGTCGAGGCCCCTGAATCTCACTTGTTCTCCATTGGAAGCACCATTAAATTAAATGAAACCTATTTCAGCTTCTAAATTGCTCCCATGTTCTATATTGCCTGTTCTATATGACACTAGACTGCCCTCAGAGTGAGGGTTTCTCCTTAACTGTAATAATCTGCTTTCAAGAGTTTCAAACGTCATCAAAACAGACCTGTAAATACTGTACTTAGTTTTACACATCTGTGTACTCTGTGAAATTTAGATTCTGCTTTGTCTTCCAGCAGTCCAGTATTTTGAAAATTGGAATGCACCTCTGCACACCAGTTTTCACGTACATTTAAAGATAGCCATTGTTGGCTATATGTTTGCTCATATTACAGCCATACGTTTCAGTTTTTCTAGTGATTTTTTTTTTATTATTCAGATCTGAAAGTTCTTCAAAATTAGTCACTTCAGTAGCACTGATGCCTTAAACTTCAGGTTACTAGGGCATCTTTTCATTAACTTGGCTGTATTCATCTGTGAAATCTACTGCACTAACAACAGCTGTTTTGGATGCTAAACCTCAAGTGTGCTGAACATTTCAGACAAATGTTGAAAATACACCCAATATCCCTATAACGAAAAATGCAAACAAACCACAGATTTTTAACCTTTACATACAAAAGATGAGCAGCTTAAGTTAAGTTCTTCACTTTTTGTTACTTTATGATTGTGCTTATATGAATTGTGTATCTGCGCCATGTCCATTTTTGGAGTAAATTGACTTTTTAGTGTCAAATTTTGAAGGACTTTTTCGTTCTGTCTTTTTGACACTTATTTGTGTAAGAGCATTTATTTGCATGTATTTATACTGATATTTCACATGGAAGCCAGAATCATGTGATATTCAAAGGTCATCAAGGATTTTGAGTTTTTACATAAGTATTGTGTGAATGTATTTACCACTAGAGGAGGGGGAAAAACTCCCAAAACTATTTAGGGGAGCTATATCTAGTATTGACATAGGTAAATTCTACATGACTAACTTTGAATTTTCCAGAGTCTTGTGTTAGAAATTTCCAATGGGTAAGCCAACTTGGAAACTATGAGGAAGTAGGGAGAAAAGACTTTTTAGTATAGAGTTCTAAACAGGTTACCTGCTGTAAGACTTCCTCCTCCCCACAAAAATATAATTGTCATGTTACCCATATTATGCAGTTTGACAGTAGAATACTACTCTATCTTATGTTTCAGATAGAGATGTTTAATGTAGGTGGTGGCAAGTTCTCTTCATCTGGGTTTTCTTTGCTTTTCTGTCCTTCTAAATTCAGGCAGCAAAATCTAACTCTTGATGCGTGGACGACTTCTTAACTTAGTTTTGGCTGTTTCTTAACAGTTTAAACACACACATAGAGGAGGATGTATTATTTTGCCTAGGAAACTTGTATTTCCTTTTTCTCCCTCCACTTGTTCTCTTGTTGGAGTGTCTTCTGTAGTGACCAGCATTGCTTCTCCTCCCTGCCAATTTTACATAGCTCATATTGGTAAACATTTAAAAGGTGACTTAAATCACTAAGCTGAAGAAAGCCAAGGGTAAGCCATAATGCGGGTACGTAACTGTAATATGAAAACGTATTGATGATAAAGGGTTGTTTGGTACATATTGTGCGTCTTAAATGCCTACTGCAGAACTTCTACGTGCCATGCCTGACTATTACTTGTGGCAACTAAGTTTAACTACCAAGGTGTGTGCTCTGTTATGTTTTCAGAAGCCAGAAAAAGTGAAAAAAACTGATAATACAATCAGAAATACAGTGACTATTTTTACCTAAGATTTTCTTGAACTGAAGCTTAAATAAGTGTAAAACAAAAAGGTTAGTTGTGATTAGAGGCTAAACTTTAGCTAGTTTGCTTGGTCCACTTGGCAAAGGCATTTAATGCTATCGTAGTATGTGTTTTGAAAGCTTTAATAGGGGCTGTAGTGTTTGTATCAAAATGGTATGATGTGTTTCCTCATATACCTTAAGGAAACAGGGACATATATCTTAAATGAAGTAGGTAAACTCCAAGGCCGGTTTGAAGAAGCCTATTTAATCAACATCATGATTTTACGTATGCTCCTTAGAGAAGATTGAGTTAATTAGAAAATGTAAATTCAGCTATAAAATGTTGATGAACTAAGTGGTAGCTAGCTTAGGTTATGCATCATAACTTGAGAATTAGTTTGAAATGAGTAAAAAAAGCAAATTTGGAGCAAAAGTATAGTGTCTCCTAAAGAGGCTTATAGATACTTTAGACATTACACAGCCCTTTTGATATATTTGGTATTCTTTATATATATAACCTGTAGCACCAGGTGCAGAGTACACATGGCAGCTACTTTTTATATCTGAGCACTGCAGAGAATGGACCACAAGTAATAGTTTGGGCTGAGTGGAGCAAGAGTAGCTTATATATCTTTCAGTTTCATGTGTGTGCTTTATATTATTACTTCTTTTATTACAATTTCTATTTATTTGTAATTAACTGTTTAAAGAAATGCCAAAGCAAATATGGGAGTGAAAGCATTGGACTGTTGCTATTAGAGTTATTTTTGTCAGTCTTGAGCTGAATTGTTATTTGTTTTGGGATGTCATTCAACTTTTTGCAGGTTGGTGGGGTTTTTTTGCTCATGCCTTAGCTAAGCATGATGGGAGTTCTGTCTCAAGAAACTTTAGAAAATATTATCTGAAGTCTTTCTACTTGTAACTACTTAATCAACTTTTTACAGTATCAGGAGAGAGGAATAAGAAGTTGGTTAAGTATAGAGCTTGGTAATTAAGGAAAGATTCAGCAAATGGGATTCACATAAAATTAAGAAAAGGATTAAGCAAACATAGGAAATGAGCATTGAAATTGTTAGGGATCACTTGCTAGGAAACTAAGGGAACTATGTTGATTATACTATTGTAAACTAGGTAAGAACAGGATTCAACTTAACCAGCTTCAGTGTTGCAATGATTCCTTTTCTGGGTTAGCAGTGTTCCTCTGGACTATGTTTTCTCTGTGCATAGCTTATGATGTTCAAAAATTACAGCAAGACGTGAGTGAAATTGAGGTTTCTACTCCTGTGGTGAGGTTCAACAAGATACAGCCATGGCTGAATATATTTGGAAAATATTCCTTAAGAAGCAATACACTGAGGAAGGCAACAAATTTTCTTAATTGTTTAAAATAAGTGCTCCCCCCCCACTTTCTAAAGAGACTTCATGACACTTGCATGGTTAAATTGTATGACTTCTGTTGTTGGATAAATACATCCTTTAGAACAGGGGAACTATCTTACATATTCACATAGTAAAACTGGAAGCGAAGTTCTAAAATAAAAATGAAAACCAGAAATTTAGATTATGAACCTTAAAATAGAGCAGACTCTTAAGTCTGTTAAGACTGTTAAGTATGTAAACCAAACCCTAGCAAAAAGTGGTAATTAGTACCACCTGTTTATGGCTGTACATTGTTACTATCTTAACATGTGACATGCATGTATGCCTTTGCTCCTTGGAAGTTTTATTTGTAGCTATTAGAATTCTCGTTGTGAAAGTTGGTGGGAACTTGTACAAGTTCCTATAAAAGTCTCTCAATTCCTGAAAAATCTAACCGATAAACTTGACCTGATAGATGCTTTGAATAAAAGCAAAACTAGTACTTAAACAAAATGACTTCTGAAAAACTGGTAAATCAAGTACACTGGTGCCTCCGAAATGAAGGAGAATATGGTCAAATTGAGTTGAGTGACTGTGGAACAACAAAAGCTCTTACGCTATTTCAGAAGGACGGGATGCAGAGATATGGTTAATTGCACACGCAGCATAACTGTAGAAGTGTGGGTTAAAAAAAGTGAAAAAACTGGTTGCTCATTTAAATGTGTTTCTAATCTCTGTTTTTCTTAAGTGTTTTTCATTGCTTAATGGATTAAAGAGTATGCATGACTGGTTTTAGTATTTCATAGTAAATAAACTTTTTCTCTTCTCCAGTATCATCTTTGGATTAAACCAGTATTACATCTATTTAAATAATGTTCTGAATTTAGATTAATTATCTCATATTTATTAAAATGTGTCCACCCCTCATAAGCTTGTATAGTATAAATTACACTATAATATTAGAGAAAAAGGAATGCTAACATGAGTAGCCTAAGTATGGCTATTATATGCAGCAATTGTCTTATTTCTGTAATGGGTAAATTGGGACAAATTAAGAAAATGAGCAATAGCATAAGCAGAAGTATGATATCAAAAAGATGAGAACTCTTAGTATTTTAAGAGTAACTTGCAAATTGTCAATGCTGTCAGCCAGGAGGATCTTCATAGTGTGATACAATTTGCAGAAATACCCTTTTGGCCAGCATTGCTAGCACAGATGGCAGAAGTAGTTTTATGTGCAACTGTACGGTGCTTCCCATAACTTTCTTAGTTTTTTTCTGTTTAGGTGGTTCATTTCAATTACTCTTCTTAGAAAACCTGTTTTGAGTTGTCAGAGTTATAATATACACTGAGTAATTGTATTTCCTTTCTTACTTTACCAACTTCCAGTACACATATTTTCATCTTACCTTCTACTGTGGTTGGATTAAGGATACAGATGATCTCTCAAAATAATGAAAGACACTTGCCACAGGTGAAAAGGCAATTCTTTGATAGTTGTCTTCCAGACTACTTGTTAGGAATTGAGATCAAAGAAAAGTCACTTTTAATAAAAAAGGAGGAAAAAACCACACGACCTTCCCTTTCACTTGAGGCTTTTTATGATGTTCATAGCTCTCCTTACAAAAAAAAAAAAAAAAGCCCCCAAAACCAACAACCAACAAAAAAAAATAAATCAACTTAATAAAGAATTTCGGGACTTCTTGCTTGTACGTTTGAGTTCTGTATTTGCAAGCCTTCTGTGTTACTGTTTTAATGGCGGCCAACACACCCAGCCAAACTCAGAGTGGGGAAGGTGGGGTAGGCTGTGGTGAGGTGAGGGAGATGGAGCAGGGCTCTTCCTGCATCTCAAGAGGAAAGGCCTGACAACAATTGGCTTCACAGGATAACTGCTTTAATTTAGAATAAGGGTAGGAATACTGATAGTGAGTGCAAGTAGCCTTCAAATGCTGAGCACCCCACATTAGTGTGGCATCAGATAAGTATCCTGGTAGATTTTCCCATGGCATGCTGTGTGCAGCAGATCCTGTCCTTGGAGAGCTCTGCCTTTTGGTCATTTGAACTACTATATAATTTCCTTACAAGAAAACAACTCTACTCCTAAAGCATGTTCTCATGAGAATTTATTACTGTGTTTTTAGACAAAGGCAAGGCCATGTGGGTGGCATAGTCATGGGTACCAAGAGGCAGCTCTGCGAGCCCCTCTCTTATGCTGAGAGGGCTGAGGTTGTCCTGCTGCCAAGGGACATGTGCAGCATAGACCTGTTGTCCCTAGCTCCTAAATGTGCAACACTCTCCCAGTCAGCAACGCTACATTCCACCTCTTGATTCTCATACCCTTTCCCAAGGGTATTTTATAAGTTATGGATTGCATTAATTACTCAATAGAGTAATTAATCATCACCTGTTCAACATCATTAATCACCTGTTCAACATCATCAAATACAATGTCGTCTGTGAGGTTCTGGTACAACATTATCCTAGTAATTATTTCAATTTTGCTTTTGTTGTGTAAAATTATAATACTCCAAAAGGGTTCCTAAGTTTGTTGTGTCTGGTCACTCTGCAGTGAGTGAAAAAAAGCTCTTAGGAGCTTTTTGAAGGAATTGAAAAGAATGGTCCTTTTTCATCTTGTTATAAGATAGAGGAAGCCAAATACGGAAAATGAAACATGATAATATTTTGTTTTAATTGTTAGAATGATGAAGGCATCCAGAGAAACTGAAAGGCAGAAGAAGAAACCCAGCAATTTAAATTTACTCTTTTGCCTCTTCTTGACCTGAAAGCTGTCATGTGCTTCTTGTGCTGATCCGTGGTTCTGGTCTATATAATACTGGTCAGGACTCACAAAGCATAGAAAAGACGCAATTAATATATTAAAATTGGCTTACTAGATTATTTGCCAAGTAAACAAATCACAGTTCTCATCTTGCTGGCATTATACTTCATGTCTATTTAAATTTATAAGAATGTGGCGGGGGAAATAGCAATGACAGGGGAAATTAGGGAACCTAACTATACATTTGGGAAGGCTCTTTTTCCCATTACTTACATGAAGCTTACATATATCTTCACCTTTCAGCTCCTGCTCATGAACATCGCTCCTCTGTCTGACATGCCTGGTTTGCTGTACTTTTGCAAATCAAACCTGTGAACAGGGTCATTCTTCCTTGTCTTGTATATTTGTGTGTTCTTTAAATTAAATTTCTGTGTAGTATACTATTTCATTCTCCACTATGGTTTATGGTGTGTGACTACATGCATGTTGTGGTTATTTTATAGGTGGTGATTCGTGCTCAAAATGGTGAACTCCTCTATCGTATTTCACCTTGGGCAAGATATGTAGTCCGTGATGAAGACAAAGTGAATTACGATTGGGTACACTGGAATCCACCACAGTCATATATAGTAAGGCTTAAATATTATTTTCAAAAGGTGTATAAGCTGTATATTGTCATCTTTGTATGCTTGCTCAGAATTCAAAAAAAAAAGAGTAGCTCTACAAAAAGAGGGTAGCGAACTAGTTAAAGTAGCTAAAGTGAGAAATGAAGGGTTTTTAGTCATGGCTTTGACAGAAACAAGTGACTTTAATGATGGATGGTTTTGAGCTACTTTTTCAGTTTCCCATGGAGTATATAAAAAAAGAGTTACCTGTTAAAATGGTATTTTAACCTTGGCTTCTCACATGCTGGGCAAGCTCAATAACTATTCCAGGACTAGGCGGCCCTCCCTGCTCCACAGGAGAGCAGGAAATTACCAGAATTGGGTTTAAGAATTAGTTAGCCACAAATACAAAGTTCAGTACTCCAATAATAAGTCAATGCTGTGTGAAGTCAGAAAAAGTGTTCAAAAGTAAGGTGTTCATGGTCCAGTCAAATCCTAGTTTCTTTGTATCAGGAAAATCTGTTTATTGGTTTTAAAGCCCTCTTCTTATGCGCTGCCATAAGGGGGAGAATTCTTTACATGAAATATGAAAAATATAGCAGGAGAGCATTCAGAAATTTCAGACGGAGTACAGTAGTTTTTCCAAGTTTCTTCAGACAATATTTTAAAATCCCAATCAAGTCTAAGCTCTCATTCAAGTGTAAGGAGGTTTTGTGATGAATTTCAATTGCCTCTGTATTCTTTAGATATTTTCGCCTATCTAGAAATACTGTGTACTCCCCTACAGACTTGGAATTTATTTATTTAATCCTAAGTGATTATGATATAGATGATTCTGTGCTGTGGAACTTTTTTTAGGACTAAAATATTTATAAATTTTAGTTTGGAGAAGACAGAGCACCTTCAACTTCTTAAATAAAAATCTCTGTTTCTGTTGTCATCTTTTATTTTCAAACAAGCTTCATAGTACTTCAGAACAACTTTATAATACAATGCCTGGTATAAGTTTGTACACTTCAGTGTAATTTAAAGAGAGTATAAGAAAAGTGTTGAATCATGGAGGCCCATGATTTCTTATTCATGAAGAATGTAATTTGAAATAGGGATTTGTTTTAGCAATTTAGAATGTTTAATTACTTCTCAAATGTTTGTGTTTTTAGAGGAAAAACAAAACAAACCTTAAATTGTTTTTCATCTTGTGCAAATTATGTGATTGTGACAATGCTTCCAAGCTGTTGTATCGTAACGACAACTGTTTTCTTCCTTACAGCGTAAGCATCCTTCCCCCAAGAGATTAAAAAGCCTAAGAATCTATGAATCTCATGTGGGGATTGCTTCCCCAGAAGGGAAAGTAGCTTCTTATAAAAATTTCACATACAATGTATTACCTAGAATAAAGGATCTTGGTAAGTAAGTAAAGACACTTACAGAGATAAAACTTTTGTGTGCCTGTGCTCTTACTAGAAAATATCAAATGTCTATACTTTTTTTTTGTGGTTTTGGATTACATGTACTATAAAAGTAGATGGAGGGCAGCAAAAATTATAAACAAGTAAAATCTACAGAGAAGAAACAAAGACTGAAATAGGATATGTAAGTGAAAAACAATTCTACAGATTAAGTAAAATGTGATTGCAAAAGCCTAGATAAATACTGCAGAGCAGTTTGCTTTTGGCATGGCTTGCTTTCAACTTGAAAAAGGACCTGGTTTTGTGAGAGAATCTTCAGAAAATACTGTGTTCTTAATTGGTTTTACTAATGTAAATCTTGATTCTAAGGAAGGACTAAGAAATATCCAGATAGAAAGGATTGTCCTTTCAGTTTGCTAGAAAAAGCATGCTAAACTTTTTATCCCTGAACAGTTTTATGAAGTATCAGAATACGGAAACTTTAAATGTGAGAAATCCTCTTTTCTAAAAGAACTTCTAGTATATTGGGAGGGGATGTATGAAACAGCTGGCATGATTATCTCAGGAAGCCCAGTAAAACTGTTCATCTCAATTTCTATTTGATTTTTTTTTCATGTGGTGTCTTTACGCTGTTTCTATAATGGCAATATTAAAACTTGCTGGCTTTTACAGCCCTGTGATGAAATATGTTTTGTTATGCTCAACTGTAAAATAATCATGACATCCATGGCTGAGACCTTTGTGGAGTGGAAGGTGGCTGTGCTTACATGTTGATTTTTTAATTGTTTTTATATCTTTATTTTTATTTATTTACCAGTGTTTGAAGAAGCCATAAGGGGTTTTTTTGTAGGTTTACTTGGGTCAGTGTTTCACAGAATGTGGTTTTTGCCTTTCAATAAAGTTGAGCTTGCAGGTGAGATGAGGGAGTTTGCACATCTGGAGGCCCTCAACAAAAAGTAAATTTGGATTCCATATTACATATCTTGACTCTTTCCTTCTGCCAAAGATTTTCAGTCATTCCAGGAGGTTAATATGTTTCACAGAATCAAAAAAGCTTTCTGCTTTTACCTACAGGTTTTTCTTTGGGGAGGAGAAATGTCATGAAAAGGCTGATACAATACAAAATAAAAGCAATATCAAGTTTAGGTAGGGTATACAGAAATGATAGATAATGTTCATTCTTATTTACATCAAGTAAACACTGTGAGGAATTAAGTCTTTTTTAAATGTATTTTTAGGGGCTATTAGATTCGGTTTTGGAATGTCTTGTTAGGACAAGCCTAAAGACATCAGTATTTAAGAATGCTAAGATTATTAATAATTTGTAGAAATATGTGCATGACAAATAGCAAAATAAATAGCAAGCAAATCAAATGAGATTAATTTGATGCTATGTTACTGTTTATGTATAAAAATGCTGTAAATAAGTGCGATGAGCCTGAATTATAAAACAGTAATGAATCTGACAAAGTGCTGAGCTCATGCCAACTATCTTCTAATAATAACTTTCTCATAAGTGCAAAATTTAAAAACAGAAACAAGAACAATAAAAAAGAAATCAGTGTTTTGTCTAAACTAAAGAATGAATTGAAGATTTTGGTTAAACTAATAAAGAGAAGTGATTGTGGTGGGAGTCTCAACAGACTGTAGATTAAATCCTGAGGTTATGTTTTGCTGGTAGTCCTTACTTGCTAGCTATCTGGGGCACTTATTCACTGATATTAAAGATAGCTTTAAGTTGTGTGGCAAGTACTGTGACATCAGCATTAGTATGTTGTTTTCCCTTTAGATTTCCATCCCTTAATATTGCACAGAACTGTTTTAGGTGATACACAAGACCTCCTGCACTGCCTTGGTTCTTTGGTAAACTCAGAACAAAACCTCATTAATTTTTTCTCTCTTTTTTTGACAAACTCTTGTAGAGGGGAAATGTAATCATTAAAGTTGGAAAAAAGTGATTTTTGCAGTGGTAAAAAAGGAATTCCATAGGCACAAAGTATAGCATGTGTAGCCCATGACTACCCCCGCACCCCCTGACTGCAAGTGTCAAAAGTGAAGCAGAAGTTCAGGTGATGCAGATTGGCATAGTTAACGTTTTGAAGTTAAGATTATATTTGCGGATCACTTAGTGCTTTCTAAATCTGAGAGATTCAGTATACCTGGTTATATGTAGATCACTTGACAAATTGACCATTCCATTTTCGATGGAAGATCATGTAAGTATAAACTATTAGGTAGAATTATGTCTTGAAAGAAGCTGATTCTTTCATTGTTAATCATTAGAGTTAGAAGCAGCTAAAATGAGAGAAGACTGGAATGAATGTTACAGGTGTTTAATGCTCTTTTAGCTGTCCTTAAGGCAGGGGTTTGTTTATTTCTTTTTTTCATAGGCTATAACTGTGTCCAGCTGATGGCTATTATGGAACATGCATACTATGCCAGTTTTGGTTATCAGGTCACAAGCTTCTTTGCAGCATCAAGGTAGGTTTAAGTATTTCAATATCTTCTCTGTTATTTTACCTTACTCCCCATCCATTGAAATCAGTATGCTTGTATGTATGTGTTTGCAAGTGTTTAATGGAAAGAGAAAGTAGTGGCTTAGGTATTTGCTCTGGCTTCCTCTTAAATGTGAAATCAATTGGGCATAGTGGTCAGCCATTCTGTGAAACACTTTACATAGGATACAAACAAGAAGGTTATAAGTAACTTCAGCTGTCACAGCATATTCCCACCTAATCCAGCTTTCATCAGTCTCTATGATTGGGTTTTGTGTTGTGGAATTCTTGGCAGTTGCAAACACGATGTGTAAGTCATTCTTTTATGATAAACAGAACTGTACACTACTTCTTTACCAAAATCATGGCTCTGTGTTCCGTAGGAACTTTTTCCCATGCTTGTAACAGACTATACTTAGATTTGAGGCTGAGAGTGAAAATAGATGGAAAATGTTTTCAGGTAATTCTTAAGAAAAATTGATAGACCTGAATGTTGTGATTTTTTTTGTTTTGTTTTCATCTTGGTGAAGCTCAAGGGACAGCCAGGCTAAATTTAGACAGGAAGTTTTAACTGGCTTAATTAGTTGAAAGAAATGTGTGTTGGACACAGGAGACAAAAAAACCAAAATCTTTATTTAAAACCAAGTTGGAAAATAGTGTAGTAGCTAAAACAAATAACTAAGCAGGACAGCAGCAGATGGTGTGTTTTGGGGACTTTCATGAATGCACATTTACTTTTGTAGCCATTATGGATTACTTTATTCCAGTAGCATAAACATATTTTTGTCTCTTTTAAGGAAGTGTTCAATATTGAATAGAAGCTTTAAGTTGTATCAGTTATCTTTTTATACTGAATTTGATGTATTAACATTAAAAGGGAAGAATAAAACTTTGAAACTATTTCTGCAAAGCATTGTATGCATTCATGATGTAATATTTATAATTAAAAAACTGTTTTAACTGTCAGTTTGTAAGCAATAGCTACTACTTAAGAGGCTGAAAAAATAACCTATACATAACTGGAAGCTAGGTGATGAAGAGCTGCTGACTTTGATGTAGTTTTTTTGAGTAATGTTCAGTAGTGTCAGCTTGAGTTCAGATTATACCACTCATAACACATTGCATTTTCATGCTGATAGCCGTTACGGAACTCCAGATGACCTGAAAGAAATGATTGACGTTGCTCACTCAATGGGCATTACTGTTCTGCTGGATGTTGTGCACAGCCATGCATCAAAAAACTCTGAAGATGGTCTCAACAAATTTGATGGTACAGATTCTTGTTTCTTCCATTCTGGTCCTAAAGGAACTCATCAGCTCTGGGACAGCAGGCTCTTTGACTATGCAAAGTAAGCATAAAATGTCACTTCATGTATTTAGTGATGATTATTTCTTATCAGTTCTATTAAAACTACACTATTCGCCAAACTGGAAAAGGCATTTGGGTTGTTCAACAGTTACAATATGCTGAATTAAATTCCTTTACCTTGCTGAATACTTAAAATCTAAGACTGAGTAATAGTACTTAGGTTTTGGTTTTCTTCTGTCATCTATGGCTGCATATGTACGTATTATATACCATGTGCCTTGTATGTATTGTATGTATATAATTATGTGGTTATATATTATTCTTATTTTAAAATAGATTCAAATATATATAGATACTTATTTGAATATTTATTATATAGCAATATATTATAAATAAATATTTTATATGTTACAAAATAAGAGAGATTTATATTTTCAAATTATATATTATTTTTATGTAATATATTTATGTTTATAAATAAAACTACAAAAAACTGAAGAAAACTTGCAAGCTCTGGAAGTTTGTTGTGTCATACTGTTGAAATGTAGCAAAGATTTTGTCCCCAGACAACTAACTCCATTCCAAAGAGCTTCCAGAGGTCAATCAACAGTTAACACAGAGCAGGGGTCATTTTCAGTAGATAGTTTTAGAGACCTAGTTTGGGCATGCTTAATTAATTATTGTAAATATAGTGTGTTTGTCAAACCACATGTTAATACCAGATAATGATTAGCATTTAATATTGTTTACTCTTTATTCTCCGAGGTACTGGGAGTGAGGGGATTTATCTTGTATGCTGAATATTTCAGTGGTTTAAATGGAGAAACAGACAGAGGCAGTCAGCTTATTTCAGTCTTTCTCATGTTTTTCCATGTTTGTTCATCCCTGAACCACCTTGATTCCTCCCTTTTCTTGTCTTTAATTCTTCCCTTAAGCATCCCACACTAAGTTTTGCCCAACCCCAGAATCTCTTTAAAGCATTTCTTAATAAATTCTTTAGTGTCACTCACCTCTTATTCCATGATAAATTTGCTTTTTTGCCCCACTTTGAGATACGTGATAGTTATTTGCACTTGTTATCGATTACAAATTTCTGGTTTAACCCTTTCAAGGTTACACTTGAGTGGTTCCTTCAGTGGCTTTATCACTCAGTGACTGTAGAGTTCTGGTCTCTTGTAATTTGTTAGTTGTTAGCATTTGTGTGCCACAAGTTCAACTTAGTGTTTTTCTCCCAGGTTTTTCTCCCACACTTGCATTGAATTGCTATTAATTGGATATGTTTACATTGCAGATATCCTTAAACCTTGGATCAGAATTACGTTCAGTTAGTTGCTTAAAAAGATTTTTTTCTTCTTTTACGCATAGTCTGTACTCTTGAGGCTGATAGTTCCATAGTTTATGGGGATTATAACTGTTTAAGAAGGTCACTAATGCAGAAGTAATTTTACATAGCATAGGTCAACTGTTTAATGGAAACTCTTGCACAGTAACTCACAATTTCAATTAAAGCGAGTGACCAGTGTAATAAATGACTTACGCACTATGCACTTAATAGGGTGAGATGTTCTTTATTTACTTTTTATTTGGGACAATTTAAGTTTTGAATTCAGGGGGCCTTTTTGAATTGCGATTTTAATTATTGTAAAAATGCATTTTAGTATGTCTAATAATCATTTCCTGTTTGAGTTGCTTCCTATTAATCTTTAAATTCATATTCAAATAAATTCTATTCCAGATAATCTTAAAGCTTTAATATCAATACGATGGTATTTCACACTTTATTTCATTTTATGCTTATATGTAATCAACAAGTGTGTGGTACCAACTTCTCTAGTGAGAAAATAAATTGAATGCAATTGTGGACATTTCTCTGTTCCAGAGGCAGATTCTTCCTGTTGGGGGGGGGAAAAAAAAAAAAAGCGGTGCTGGTATCGACTGTTTTGGAAGGATTTGTAAATGAAAGAAAAGCAAACTACTTTCTAGGTAGCACTTGGCATAATCTTAAGCATTTTCAGTACTGAAGAACTTTGTGCATGGGTCTGTTTGGTCAGTGATATGTGCCGGTACTTGCTGGGGAGGGACACTGCTGCATTAATTACTCTTCATCCTGTGTGATCAGAATAGATGCCAGACTGAATGAGGGAAAGGAGGAGGGGAAGGAGCTGTGATGGAGAGGGAAGAGATTGGGAAATAGCAGATACCAGAGAAATTGGATCTATGCTCTACTGATGAATAAAACAAATGTTCTGGATGAGCAAGGGCCCCTTGTATGTCATTCCTCATCTCTGGCCTTCTGGTGAAATGCAACACCAAATTTGGGGTTCCTTTTTTAAACTTTTAGGGAAACCCCTCCTTCTGCTTCGAGCACAGCAAGCTGTGCAGTGAACTGTTTTTAGTCATTAATGCCTTCTTTAGTCCTAACATCTGAAACATTAAGTATTCTATGTGTGTTTATAATCAAATTTTAAGGCTTAAAAGATATAACAATCATGTTTATTCTAAGTTACTCAGAACTGATGAAAAATGGTTTAGTTTTCTCCCTTTTTTGTGTGTACAGGTCCCAAACAAAACTGGGAAAGAATCAGAACTGACACTATTGACAATGTTTTGCTGTTTTTTTTTCTCCATTTAGGCTTTATTGACACGTCTGCTAATTTTCATACCAGTAAATGAGCAGCTCTAGTCTCAAAGAGGGGAGTACAGAAATCTGTGAGACTTGAGTTGCTTGCAGATGTTTGAAGTTTGCTGAAAATAAATGACACCAAACACAATCTATTGAATGATATACAGAAAAACTTACTTTGAGACAAATCTCTTCAGCTAGTACAGCCTTCTCTCCTGTATAGTGCTTGTATTAAATCCCTTTCCTTCTGTAGTGGGAAGAACTGTTAAATCTACAGGTACTTAAACATCAAATACAAAGAATGCTCAATTTACTTTGGAATTGAGAGAAACTAATTCTCTGCCATGAAAGAGATTAAGAAACAATTGCTTTATCAGTTTAGTCTGTCTACATTTGCTGTGAAAGCCAAGACATAAGTAAATTTGTCTCTCAGCATTTTGCAAGCTTACTCAGTTGTCTGGGAAGGAGACTGAATACTTACTATAACAGAAGGTGGCAAAAGATCTATATCCATGCAAAAAAAAAAAAGGACTATTATCCATGGTGTATTTTAAATACTATATTTTTAGTGATATTCACTGAAGTAGAGAGTAGCTCCAAGAAAAGCAGTAGTAAAATTCTTCAAAGACAACCTGGATGTTGTATCTCTAGCACCATAGTGCAATTTAACATACAAGTGTGTTTTGTATTGTAGAATTTGAGACAACACTTAATGAGCAGTAGAACCGTATAATTTTTTTAATTGATGTTTATACAAGTGTTGTACAAACAGTGAACTTATCCAAAAGTTGTAAACAGCAACTTAAAAATGATACTGTTCAAGGTGATGTCACATGAGAATAAAACATCTCAATTTCAGTAAAGTAAGAATTTGGAGGTAAAATAACTGGATAAGTAGAAGAAATTTGCTGCTTAACTTTTTTCAAGAAAAGTATTATAAATTCTGCTTTAAAAAAGGAACAAGAAACTGATTCAGAAATAAACTTCCACTTTGATAACTTTAGCACATTTTTCCAATTTTTCTAAAATATGGAACTAGGCAGTTTTTTCCTCAAACATGTTAACTTGGTGACTCTTCCTCTCCTGCATCATCACCCCCCTGTCTGTCCTGTCCCCCCAGCCCCTTTCCTGAGCTGCTAACCTCAAAATCAGAACCACAAAGCTTGAGTGAAGATTGCAGTTTATTTTAATAATACTTCATAAAAACAAACTTTTACATCCTTTGTCTTGGTTCCTATTAAAAATGTGGCTTTCCTATCCTTGAGTTCATGAAAGGGAAATGCTGTGAGGTAAAAGGGATGCCACAAGCTCTGGACCTTAGTCTGGCTGTCTCCATCTAGTTAATTTTGTGGTAATTTAAGTGCCTTGTCTCTATTGTGATCCTCTTTAAGATAGCTCACTCGAAATACATGTAAATACCCTCCCATCTTAAGTAAGGATTCTGGTTGTAATTAATTTAACACAAGCTAAGTATAACAATTTTTTCCTTCCTATAATCATATTCAAAGATTATTCAGCTGCCAAGTTCATTAGAAGTGATGCTGTAGACCCTGGAGTCCAGGTGGGATCACAACTAGAGTGGTTGATTGTGTTTTGATTTAAATTCATTTCTCTGTATAGCAAACGTGTCTAAAATACTAATCAGGCAAAACAATTTAAAAAGAATTGAGAACAAGATATTGCATAGCAAAGATAAGTTGTTGGCTTTTTTCTAAGCACTACATAATTAAAATGTGTAAATGATGCTGCTTTTCTGGGCTTATTGAGATCTGAGAGTGTTGGTTTGATTTTTAAGGCTCTGTATTCCTTTTCTCTCATTAGGCTTTGTTAGATTCTGCACTTTCTTAATCCAATTCTAAGGGACAATAGGTATACTGATGTGTTTGTGAACATTTAGAAATAATGGTAGAAATAAAACTGGGCAGAAATCATGTGATGCCCTAAGTTTTGTGTTTGGTCTTTTTTAATATTGTGACCCTTTTCACCTAAGCACTTAGCCAAAATTTTAAGTTCTTGCTCAATCTAGAAGGATTTGGCACAAAAGTCAGAGGTTGAATTACATTCTGGTTTTAATTACAAAATCTTGCTTCCTTGAATGCAGCAGTATGATCAGCAAGAAATGATGTTAGTTACAAGGTTCTGGGGCCAGCAGACATCCCTGGCATGTCTTTTGAGGCTGTGTTTTCAGTGCTTTTTTTAGACTATTTTTATGTGTCCATGCTTTGGTGGTTCTGTGAAGGCACCAAATCATAACTAGTGAGAATCCTTTGGGCTGTCCACCTACAGGTGTTGTGTAGTTTGTATTTGTTGGTGATACTCAGTGTTTTGAGAATTAAGGCCTTTAAGTGCTGTAGAGGAAATGAAATTTACTTAACTAAGCCATGTAATGGGAGAAATCTCTTCTTTAGTCTTTTCTTCTTCCTTCAGTTTTATGAAGTCTCAAGTGACATTTGTGCCAAATGTGCTTTGAAATGCTATAGGTAGGGTTCAGAGTATAAATAGTGTGTCCCACAAGCCACAATTCACATCAGGGTAACAGATGACACGCTGGTCCCCTGCTGCCTCACCAGATGTTCTCTCCAGCTCGGTCTTCTGAACTGTTGATGGAGCAGCTGATTGTAGCTCAGTATGCTACTCTTTTCTTAATTTTTCTTAGTTTCTGAACTACTATAGTTCAGAAACTGCTTTTAGTCCTGCCATCAGTGTGGCAGAAATAGGGCTCCTGACAGCTGCCCAAGCATGTGTGTTAGTTCTGGTTTAGATGGCCTGTCCAGCCGCCCTTCCAGAGCAGTGTGGGTCACCTGAAGCTTCTCT
This sequence comes from Balearica regulorum gibbericeps, assembly GCF_011004875.1. NCBI lineage: Eukaryota > Metazoa > Chordata > Aves > Gruiformes > Gruidae > Balearica > Balearica regulorum. Next base: position 104,852,621 of record NC_046184.1, read on the forward strand.
TTGCTATCCTGTGGTCCAGCTTCAGGGTATCTTGGGTGCTCTCTTGCATCTGAAGTGGCACAATATGCCTATGTTTGGATGCTGAGACAGTGGCCTCTTCTGCCACCCACTGTTTAAATCCTGCATGAACTTCATGCTGTATTTTGGGGGGGGAGGGGGGGAAGTCCACTGATGTCAATAGGTAGTAATTTACTTCACTTAAGGATCTGACTCCTTAAAGGCGTGTTGATCTTCTAACTTCTTCATCAGCCTTTATTAAGGTTGGTACTTAATTTTTCCTTAAGCAACTGTTCTTTACCTGAATTTTATTTTCTTCTGATTACCTACTTCCCCAATCTTTAGCTGCCATGACGTGATGTTATTAATAGGTGGAATAAATTGGGAAATACATCTTTCAGAGATTAGTGTTTGGTTAGTAGCGGTACCTATCTGGGCTTGTAATGCTCTTAACATAGCTGTTCAGAGAAATTTTTGGGGCTTAAGTAGCCTACAATTCAATGTCAAGCTCTTCTAAATATCTGTGGAAGTGAAAACTTGATCCCTTATCTGGGAGCATCACCATGGTTTGTAATAGTTTTCAGGAAGAAATGGATATGCTGCTACTCTATAACACTTGCACATTTAACATTTTAAATTGTTCCAAGTTGATGCTTTGTAGAATACTACAGTATTAAAGATTATAGTTCCTTGCCTAATGCACTTAAGGGAAGTTGGCACATCGATATGAGTTACAAAATACAGATAACATGGTGTGCGTGTTCTTACTGTCCATCTCAGGATTGCTTTCCTCACTCATTTTACAGAGTGCAAAGAGGGTATGCTTGACTGCAAACGATTGCTTATTAGTTAACATGCACAAAGGATAGGTAGGATTTAAACACTACTAGTACACTCTTAGCTTCCGCCAAGACACCTGAAGAGTCTCTGCTGGCCAGGTACACATTGGTCAGATGGGAGAAAGGAGGCTGCCACCCTCAATGGTGCTGGGTTATCCTCTTCAGACTCCATATAATTTTTTTTTTTTTACAGTTCTGCACCTTTCCATGTTCTTTTGAATCTTTGAGCTATTAACAAACCTGTCTTTGTAACTTTACCTTTCTTACCTTGCATAGCTCTAATCTAAAGACTTCTTTTGCAACTTTCTTTTAGCTAAGTAACTTCCTTAGAAGTTTAAGCTATACAGGTTTTGGGACACTGATCCCCCAATTTGGAGGGAGGGGAGATGGAAGGGTGGGAGGAGAAAATTACCAAAGAATTAATGTATATGAAAGACTTCTCAAAGTGTCGCTGTAGTCACTGAAGTGTTCTCTTCTGCAGCTTCTGAAGGTTGTCAGGTACAGGTGATACTCTTCCAACTGCATTTATACAGTAGGAATGACATGCAGTGGCAGGTCATGTTTGTCACAAATATGTATTCATTGGGGAGATACCTTGGCCATAATTCCAGCTAGATTAAAGGTAATGCAGTGATAGTTGTCAATGAGCTAGATTCTCAGCATTTGATGGGGTTTTTTTATGCATTCTTGATTGTAGAATAATTACAGTAGGAACAGGGATATAAATTGTGTTTCATGATGTAAAACCTTTAGCTATGCTGATTTTAATTCATTTCCTGTCAGTCTTCCTCCACCAAATTAGTTTAGGAAAGCTCTGTATGTGGAGATCCCATAATATCCATTGGAATTGGATTTGGCTGGCAAAGATTGTTTTTTTAATGACTGTTTTAAGAAAGCACTGCTTGTAATGTAATAGTGAGATTTTATTTTTTTCCCCAGAGCTCATAAATGTAATTATTTTGATTACAGATTGACTTTAAAAAAAAACAAACAATACTGCCTGCTTATGTCCTTAGCAGTCTGCTTCTAATAGACTAGACTTTGAGGGTGAGTGCAAAGGTGTGAAAGTACTTTTAAATTTAAACCTTAAACTTTAAGACCTTCCTTGTCTGAAAATCTTTGTTTCTTTGTGTTTCTCTTCCTTTTAGTAACCGTTGTGAACCTTAGCAAGTAAGCACTTTCAAGTATGGGGACGTAATGGCTTTCTTGAAGGGAATGAGTACTGGAAGCATTGACAGAAGGGATGATATATTGGAATTGACGGCAATATAATTAGAATGATTAAAATAATAGTGCAAAAGAAAAGTTCCACCCATAAGCATATGAGTTACAGTATATGCAGTCTAGACCTGCTGTAGAATTGCTTTAATTTTTTATTAAACATTCATCTAGAAGCTTAATTGTTTTACTGCACTTAGCTTGATATTACAGACTAAGAGGCTTTAAATCCACAGGTGCTCTGAAACTCAGAGCTTCACATAACAATGTGTAGCATCCTTTCAAGTGTCCCGTTTCCCATATTAACCTCCAACATAGCAATCACAGTTTTGTGTGAAGTTTCTTAAATGCTGCACAAAAAGTAGTATAGTGATAAAGCAATATATTGATACGTGAAGAAAAGGCACGCTGAAAAATTGCAGCCAATTGTTCTAAATCATGTCAGGTAGTGTATTTTGAAATATAGAGGTCATCACTTGTAGCCAATTAAATTCAATCATATATTGAATAGACAGTCACTCTTACCTGAAGTTGATTACGGTATTTCAATAAAGATCTAAAATTAGACAAGATTCAACACACTGCAGAGAATCATTTGTCATCAGTCTAAATGCAATAATGATCTTGCATTTAGTAATCCACACTTAAACTGACAATTTTCACAGCATTCTTATGAGTACTGTAGTATGTTGTATGAGCAGTATCTGTTGTGAATAGAAGATTGTGCTGGGGATAAGGGTGATGGCTTTATAAATTTGAGATGAGGGAGAGGTTTTAAAGAAAATCCACAGATGAAATGGGGATTGTTGACTTTCTTCTCATAGTTTCATCCAAAAATGTTCTGCGTTGGAGGAAAATTAGGAATGGTACTGCTCATGGCAAGGAAGGAAGATGGGGTCAAGACAATTGTCTTTTTTTCTGATTCTAGTGTGTATATGTTATATAATGTACAGATCCACTTGAAATCCATTTTTGGAAAGCTCATTGGAGAGAGAAAGAAAATTGGTCATGGGATAAAACAATTAATGACCAAAGTAGAAAACAATATCAAAATACTGTATGCGTTTCCAAAAGTAGCGTATGGCCAACAGATCAGAAATGATCTCCAAATAATCATGCTGATCTGTTGTTACTATCAGTTTTGAAAGGGATGCCCTGTTTTCTTGAGGAATACCATTTCATGGACTAGCATAAAAACTAAGTTACTTTTCCTGGAAGTTGATCGAAACTGAAGATGGAGGTTAGTGCATCCGACTGAGCTGGCCAGCCTTCTGCTTCAGGTGGTAGCTGTCTCTGTTGTTCCAAATTGCTTCCTAGCTGTAAACACTGGCTGAGATTCAGTTTGATGGGACTGTGTTGGTGACTCTATGCTAAAATTTAGGGAAAATATATATGGGCTCACTCAGCTTTATATGGATGCTCTCTTTAGAGTTCTCTAAATTCCAAAATTACTTTGACTGTGGAACTAATGTGTTATTGAGATAAATTTTATTAGAGTTCATACTTACAAAATTATTGGTGAAATTGTAATAAAGATACAGAAACTGGTTCTATTGCTATCATATTGTAACAGTAATGGATGGACTGGGAGTAGCTTTTGCTGCTTTTTCTTCTAGGTTCAGTTCTGGCTGATATGGTTACAGTGGAAGTCTGAAAAACTGATACAGTGTATCATGTCAAATGTGTCATAACAATTAAGGAAAATATTGTATGAAAAGCTTTATCCCTGGGAACAGAGTGAATTGTTCTAAACCAGGTTTGGAAAAAGAGTTCAATTTAAAAAAAAAAAAAACAAAAAAACACAAAAAACCAAAAAGCATATCGCACTGAATTTGCTTAGCTGTTTTTTTCCCATTCATTTCTTTTGGGCAGTTCCTTGTAAAAAGGGAGTTTGATAGAATTCTCTATAGTTTGCCATATGAATCACAATCAAACATCTGTTTCTCCTGGTTCTACTCCGTATCTCTTCTTTGATAAGGAGGCTAGCTCTACCCAATACTTTTATATATCTATATTATCCCTTGTAATCTCTTGAAAATTGGTATAAAGTTATTTAGAAACAAAAGAAATTAATCACCATAGAGATGACCATTATTTGTTTAGATAGCTGACACAAGTTTTTTCTAAGTTATTGTACTGTGCTTAATTTGATGAGTTTAGTTGGGAGCAGGGGAAGTAAGTGTGCAAGTAATGCTCTGTAGACCTTACTCCTCTTGATTTCTTCAATCTAATGATTGTGCAGTAAGTCCCCTCAAATGTAGTTACAAGGTTAGATGCACGTGAACAAATAAACACAAGAATGAAAAGGCACATCCATATAAGTCACTGCTATGTATTCTAGTAACTTTCTTCTGTAGGAGATGTCTAAATCTGTTAAAGAGCTGAGAATTAAGTTCTCTGGAGAATTATTAAGTAAAAGTGTGGGGTTTTTTATATATATATATTTAGTCATTACACTAAAGCTGTTTGAGTGTATATATCAAAGGGCTTCACAAGGAAGAGGAGAATGCTCTTTGTCTTTATTCTTATTCTGTCTTCATTCTCTTTTAAGATACATAAAGAAAGTAATGTAATGACTGTTGTAAATTTCCTGATTAAACACACACATTAGATCACCTTTTCTTGGCTGGAGAGATTTAGGTAAACACAATAGAATTTGTCACTAAATTATGTGGAGTGAAGCTGTATTCCAAAATGAGCATTTAGTGCAGCTAGACCCTAGGGCCTGTATTTTTAACCTGCAAAGCTTCAGAGATTGACATTATCATTTAGTGTTTTCTTCAGCACTTTGCAGTGATCAGCTCTCTTTCCCCTTGCTGTTTAGTAACATTTTATTAACACTATAGCACACTTTTGATTAGGGCATGAGATTGTAGAACACATTTTAGTGTGGGCTTATTGTTCTTAATATACCTCAGTTTTCTAAACCAGTTTTCCAATACAGTAAGTAAAAGAGAAATTGGTGTCTTTTGAGGAAAGAATCCAGTCCTTATTAAACCACAATTGGAAGTAAAGTTATCCCTATGAGGACTATTCAGTTAACATATTTGTTTTGGTCAGTGTTACATTTCCATACCCTGACCTTTTGCAAGCAGGTGGAGGCAGTGCTAAATTCCCCCTTGCCTTCCCTTCCCTCTCGTCTTCACTGAAGGGAAAAAAATAAAAGGAGAAAAAATTTAAGGTTTTGTTTATTATGACACCGCATTAGTCAGAATGTGAAATAATTAGAATAATAAATAGAATCGTTCATGCTAAGGAAATTTTACGTGTACTTCGTTGCTTCATGTACCAAGGTTGTTTAAAAGGATGACATTTTGCAGTTCTAAAAGTTTGAGTCATAGCTGTGACTGAACACTTTTTATTCTGGATTAGGTAATTTAGGGTTGATGGGTTTCTTTTTTGAATTTGTTTATTTTGAAATGGATTAAACTTGGACATTCAGAAACAAGTACTTAAAGTTGCGTTTTAAATTAAGGAAATAAAGAGCTAAAGTTTTCAAATTGCTGAACATACAATTGGTCTTATGGACAACAAGAACAGGTGAAATTCCTTTTTTGTTGTTGAAATTTAGCTTTTGGTATTAAATTCACTAGTGACTTTCTGTGTTCAAAGAATTGATGAATCTGAGTAATCAAAGTCAGCTAAACACTGGAGAAAAACAAAAAATCGAAAAAAATTCCACTTTTTTCCTCACCACATCTTCTGGTTTGAGTGTTTAGTGTTTATTACTCTAGATTTTTGGGCTGCTTTTCACTACCTTGTAATCTGAAATTCTGTATTTCTCTTCCTATGAAATGGAAGTAAATATTTAAACCGAAGCCTAAGTAGTAATTGGGGTCTTATGACCATTCTGGGGTTGATGCTTAAACCCCAGAGATTATTTATGAACTGAATGCTTTTTGGAGAAGAAAAAATAAGACAACTATGAAACACTAAAATTTACATTATCAATGTTTTCAGGCTTCCTTTGCCACCACCTTTTTGGATAAGGGCATTGGAAAAGATGCAAATCTTCTTTGCCTATGTTATAAGAAATTCCAAGGTAATTATTTTGTCATCGTGTTAAGTGGGGAGGAAACAAAGCCTATCAGGAAATGGATAAATGGAAACAACTTTAAGCTGAATGTTCTTTCTAATGCCTATCCAACACTGGTTAAGGAAGCTAGTGACTTATAGAAAGTAGTATGAAGTAGCATTCTTATAATTAATTGTGTACTAGAAAGAATGAATGTTCTGCAGGTTGCGTCTACAGTTGCTCTTAGCACAGCACCATCGTTATCCAAATTTGGAAAAACAAAAAAGATTTGATTAGAAAGAATGTCTTGAAGTGCAAGGTATAAGCAACTTGTTTGCCTCTAATGCTGAACTCTCAATATATGCAAGGTCAAACTTGTTTTAAAATATTTCAGAGAATCTTAGCTTTAGTTTTCTTTGTGTTTTATCCTGACCTAGACAACAAAATTTGGTTATCACAAGGTTGTTAAGTCTACATCAGACTTATATTTTAATCAAAAGTTGTTGTCATTCTGCTACCTCTTAAGCCAGCATCAGTAGTGATTGCACTGAAATATGATCTGAAATAGGAGATGCCTATAGGAGGAACAGTTGCTTTCATTGTAGTTGAAAATCATGGCATTTCATGGAAAAACCTTACTGTTAAATACCTATTTCCAGTGTATTAATTATAGTGGTAGATTAATACATCCAAATGGAGATCAGTAACAGGTGTCCGTCAGGGGTCCTTGCTGGGACCGGTACGGTTTAATATCTTTATTAGTGACATAGTGGGATTGAATGCACCCTCAACAAGTTTCCAGATGACACCAAGCTGTGTGGTGTGGTCGGCACGCTGGAGGGAAGGGATGCCATCCAGAGGGACCTTGACAGGTTTGAGAGATGAGATGGGCCCTGTGCGAAAGTTCAATAAAGCCAAGTGCAAAGTTCTGCACGCGGGTTGGGGCAATCCCCGGTATCAATATGGGCTAGTAAGAAACTGAGATACAAACTGTCTTTGAATATAAACCTGCTTTTCCTGTTCTCTTATGTGAAAAAGTACTTAGGAAGCATACAGAAAGCAGTATGTTTGCAGGTTCTCAACTCTGTTGGCACAGGGTAAGTTGAGCTAATATGTTTCTTTAATTACATTCCTGAAGAATGTAACTTTTTAAAGTGCAACAAATTGAGAAATACAGCTCTGTGCTTGAGAGTGGATTCCTATTTCTTATGAACCCTGTACTTGTGATCTGTGCTGTTTTATGCAAAAGTAACAGCTTCGCATTTTGTTGCTCGCTGAAAGATAATAGGGACTGATGCAAGCGTAAATCGGTTTTGCCAGATGGCTGTATACTTCTACAGTCATCTCCTGAATCTCATACTAGGGATGATATAAGATAATCTTAAGGCTCTCTGAGCCTTCCACTAGAAATCTCTTTTTCCATGAAGGTAACGATTCATTGTACAAACTTTTCTGTGCGTCATGCAAGTCTGTCACGTAACTGAGCAGTCTTGTCCCATAGTGCTGAAAAGAACATTTTGGACTGTATCCAGAGCAATTGTTTATGCTGAGGATAACAATCTGGAAGTGTGAGAGGAAGTCATCTAAGCTTTGCATTAGCTAATATTAGTATAAAGAATGAACTTTCCTTACCCCCTGCTTCCCCAGGGGAGGAAATCAGTAAATTACCAGTCAGGACATGGAGTCAGTATCTCAGAAGCCTCCTGTAATGTCTGTACTGGATGATGACTGATAATTAATGTTGCTACCCATCTTAAAATTTTCTTCTCCTTATACAGATTTGGCATTGCTACCAACTGCCTAGGGAAGTACAGACTTTTGGTTAATAAGACAGACATCTGAGACTTCAGGAGTCCAGTATGCCAGTCTCTGAGAGACTAAAGTAAAAGAATTTTCTGATAATATCTTCTAAGTAGATGTCCTGGGATGATAAAATGCAAGACTCACCCCCTTTTCAGACTTCTGTATGTGATGAGACCTATTCCTTATTAGCTTGGTTTTGCTATGTTCAAATAAAAAATAATAGCTGGCACAGCTCAGTGCTTGAGGGTTAATATTTTGGGTTTTCAAATTGCCCTTTAAAAGTAATCTGTAATAGCATAAGGACACTGAATGGTAGATTGATAACGTTTTGTTAGTGCGTTCCTGGTATATGTGAATTTGAGCCTCTATTCCCACCGTGGCAACTGTAATTCACTGTCATCTGCATACAGAAAAGACTTCAGTCATCAGTGCACTTAACTTCTGGAACACCAGATATTTGATGATATGTTTATATTAATGCCAAATTTTCTCAAAGGCAGAGGTCTGCTTCAACTTCTTTAATGCTTTCCCTTGGGAGGTTTCAAAATCTTCTCTTTTATGAAGAACTTTATTTCTTTGCTGCTTAAATTCCTGTTGCTATTCATTAGCATTAGAAAACCCCAAACTTCCACCTGAATTCAAATGAAAACAGTCTACATTTTCATCTGGAAGGCACAGGCAGAATACTAATGCTTTAAATGTTTTGTGTATGCATTTGGTTTTAGGCATTCTTACACTTTGTGCTTACCACCAGCAAAGACGAGGTAGTGCTTTGTCGGCTGTAGCTTTGGTTTCTGCATGTTTGAGGGAGGGAGCATGCTCAAAATCCTACCTTGACTTGGGGTGGAGGTCACAGCAGCACTTCTTGGCTGTGGCTAAACTGCATGGTTGCAGGAGACAACCATGTTTCTGTGTGGTTCTTCAGACAGAAGGATGGGAGCACTTGGTCAGGTGGGGAACATAGAGGGAAAAGCAGTGAGCCACATGCTTCTTCAGTGTCCCTTTGAAGTTGCTTGTGGGAGTCTCAGTTTGGGAACCAGTATTTTAAAGTAATAAATGGAATTAGGTTTATAGAAAACACCATTTCAGGCTTTTAATAAAATGCTTTTGAGAAAGTAGAGCTTAAAAATGTTATCAATTTGCCAGGTATTTTATGTTTTGCTAATGGAAAGATTTAATTGAGAGAATAATTTGTTTCCTATATAGGGAATATAGAAAGTTGAGGATAATTGTTTTCTATTCTTACACGTGTATAATAGCATACTATTTTAGGTGAGAAAAACAAAGTAGTTAACTAAGTAGTTACCTAAGTCTTGAAGTTTGATTCTTCACCAGTCCCTTTAACTCTGGTGCTGTTTTCTGGGGCAAGTTCAGGATAATGGTCTGTTTAAGGTCGTGAATCACCTGATGAATAATAGTTTGGCTATTTCTACACTACATTTAGACTTAACTTGAAAGCGAACCCAGTGTTGAACAGTAAACTACTCTGAAATATTTGAGACCTCAGTTCAATTATGGAAGTCATGAATTGCATTAAATTGTGTGCAAAATCCTGATGGTACACTTAAAAATGTCGTGATTTAGTTGCATGTCATAGATTGTAGAACAAATTTTGTTTGTTAATGTGCAGGGTTGATTATGTGACTAAACAAATTTAACACTTGCTAAGAAATTTATTTTGGGAGAAAAGAATTTTAAATGTTCTCAAAGATTTTTATTTTATTAGTGTATAATTCACTTGGGTAGAACATGAGTGGTACGAGTGCTAGTGTTAAACAAATCACAGCTGAAATCATGTAGGCTTTATCAGTACTTTAAAGGCTTTTGTAATTTTATTTTTGAGACGTTCTCTATTTCAAAATGCGTGTGTCCTGGAGGCTCTGTTAAAACTGCAGGTAACTGTCTTCAGTACTTTTTTTTTCTTCTATTTACTTAAGGAAGCCTTCTGAACAAAAGCATCAAGAATATTAAATTTCATTACAATGAGTACATATCAACTTTGCCTCCAAGACTATTCTTATATTCACATTTTGCAGGACATAACCTTTACTGAGTAATACTTGAGTTATTGCTTCAATTTTTATGGCAAATAACTGAATGCTTTATTTGATATTATTTAGTTTACTCTTATCAGGCGTAGATAGGACTAGCCTGAAAAATTTAAGTCTAGAACACTGTGCTGCTTACTAGATATAGTAACCTATATATAGTCCATAGTTCCTTTGAGGAGAAAATTTGTCTTTTTCTGGAAGTGGCATTTCAGTAGTCATGTGAAAATACTCATAAACACATTTAATGCATTGGCAAAATGCAATAGAGATAGTTAATGCAGAATTAACCTGCTAAATTAAAATGATAGATCTCTCCAAAATATTGATCAAACTTCTAAGCACTTGAAAATTGGGAAATTCAGAGGAGGAAATGACTTCCTGACCCATTCTTCAGAATCTCGCTTTTTGCTGGGCTGAGCCCAGATCTGATGCTTGCCAAAGACAGCTTGCCTTTTTGCGTGCAAAGCTGCTTAACGGTTTTCAGATAGCTGTAGCTTATTCTTGGTGTGTGCACGTGTCTGTGTGTGCGGTAGGTACAGCTTTTGTGATCTGGAATTAGATGGGCGGGCGATTAGCGTTCTGTGCTTGGAGCGGAGTCTGCACAGTGCGCGAGTGTCGCTGCTCTTCTCGCATTGAGCAGCGCTTGAGAGGAATCGGCTGCCGAGGACACGCAGCGGTGTGTCCCCGGGGGCAGTTATAGTGACCTTGGAGAGAACCTGCAAGGAGGATAAGCAGTTATCCTCTATCATCTTTTATTTTGATTTTTTGGGGGTTTTTTGTCTAGAAAAAATGTTAGACTGACTATCCCTGTTTACCTAGCACATGTTCGGTCACCCTAATTTAACTGTGTATTATATCATCTGTGCCAATAGCTCCTGAAGGACCTTACTGTGTAGTGCTGCTTTGTTCCAACAGAAGAAGTAGAATTTTGAAGAAAAAAAGTTAAACATTTTCTTGGGGACTTCAAAACTACTGTTTGTATTTGAATAAAGGATGTACCTATTTCTAAGAAATAATATTCCCTAAGTAATTGCTGAATATGAATCAAGTCTAAAAAATGCATATTGCTATTATATTTTTCACAGCGTAGTGAATGAGAGTGCTTTCTCCCTGCATAACACTGGATTTATGGGGATCAGGATTAATGTTTCCAGAAGGGGTATTGTCTGTTATGGCACTCTAGAATTCTAATTTTAACTAAAATGGAAAATCCTCTTCTTCAAACCTGCTGTTAAAACTCTTAAAAGAAAAAATGAAAAGCTATAGTTAAATGAAATATTTTTTTATCTGTAATTAAACCAGGAAAACTATTTTGATTATTTTTATTTCTTACTGTGTAGTATTTTAGTGGTTCATATTTATTCACTTCACATTCTCAGAATATCAGGTTGCAGCTTGATTATTGGATGTTACAAAATACATGATAGAATAACCAGTGTTCTGCTTATTAGAATTTTTAAATAGAAAAGTGCAAATATATATATGTCAGTGGCTTCTGCAGAATTGGAGTTTTGCCCGTGAAAAGGGCAGTATAGAAATAATCATGCAATCCTGTATGCAGTTAATTTACCAGTATTAATTTTTATGTTGCCTAATAGAAACTGGTATGATCTAGTTTGTGAAAGGACTTCAGATTTTCACTGAACAAATGCTTCCAAATTTGAAAGTAATCCTTCTTCCACTTTGACTTCTCATGACTTTTTTGTAATATTACTTAAATAATTAAGGACCGTTTTTCTGAAGGCTGGCCTTGAAATTCTGAAATACTTTTGAGCTTTTCCATTTTAATTCAGGGAATGGGATGTTAACACTTAAGCAAAGATGTCTTTTGCAGCAAGTATTGATTAAAGTATCGATTATTTTTAACTGTTACAGGAAACTTTTAGTCTTTCAGTGACTTACTTGATATAGTCTTATAATAATGTAATATCATGGGATTTCTAATTCTGATGACATAAATAAAGCATCAATTTCTGTGGCTAAGAATAAAACCTTCTTCCTGGATTTAGTTGTGCCCAGGTTACATGTTTGATACCCATTTACTCTTACAAATGCAAGATTCCAGTGTTTCTCCAGCATGGATTTCTAAATAATGGAGGGTCTCAACTGCCTCTTCTTACTGTTCATGGCAGTGAGGTGCTAGTAATCTGTTTAGCTTTATTTTTAGCATTTTTACCTCTTATACAATCCAACTTAATTGGATAATGTCCTATAAAAATATGGAAAGCAATTTCTTCCTATCAGCCCTCTTCAAAGATCTGTATCCTTCTGTAAAAAAGCTCAGCTGAAAGCAAGTGGCTGTGGTGAAAGGTATTTCATTCCTACAGCCACCCATCTTTCATCTTAACTTGATATGATTCTTTGAGGCATTTAGTAGTTGAGAAGTATGCGCCTGAAAACTGTTGTTTTCAAGATGACCTAATACCATCCTGGAATATGGAAAGATAGAATCCTGACTTAAGACTTCCTTAAAAACATAACTGGCTTACCCACATCTGGTAATGCTTGTGTCTGCCTTCTCCTGTCTAGTTTTCCTGTTTCTTAGAAAGCTGTGAGATTGTTTACCCTGATCTCAAGCTATTGGGAAACTTCACTCTTCTGGGAATGAACTGTGTAATGGTAATTGCTCTAGGTGGGAAATCTGCTTAAGCAGTTCATCAGTAGTTCAGCTCCTACTGGGAAAACTGGTATCAGTGACCATTAGTAGCTTTAAGCACCCTTTTTTGTTGAAAACAACAGTAAGGCAAAAAGGCGTGACCTTCCTCCTTGCTGTGCAGAGGCACCTGTACTTCCCAGTGGAAACTGCTGTCTGGCTTCCTGATGCCGATCACTGCACCTCTGAAGGTTTCATAGAGGTTGATCTGAACAAGTGCTGGGTTTTGCTGCCACCATTGCTCTTCTCACAGCTGTTAGACTTCATGTTGAGGTAGATACTCAAATACCTGACCAGAAACAGGGAGAGATGGACTGTTAACAGGTCACATCCACTTTGTGTGACATCTCGTCACCTCACTGTGACAAGATAAATTAGGAATGACCTGTCTTCCTGTAGCTCTTTGCTTTAAGTCCATGAGGCTTGGTTAGGTTTTTTTATTGTCTCTTTGGGTAGTAAAACATTCGCAAGGGCCATAGTAGTGGCTGAGAATACAGGAAACTTTTAGTATAAAAGTTTTTCACAATCACACGGTCATACTGAGGCCCCATCCTAATTACTGATTTAGTGTTTCAGATTTTAATAATAATGACTGCATCCCCTTCTGGCCTCAGGGTAGACTGTGTACTTCAGACTAGTTTAGAACACTTGCTGTGTTCTGGTGCAGACCTCTGCTCTTCTTTGAGATTCAGTAGGGGGGTGATTATCTAGGACAGACACAAATGGGTTAATGTTTGGTAAGTCAGGTAATCTAGCGCTGCTTCAGAGAGATGTTGTCCATGTACCTCCTGAGGTTAAGATTTTATATGCTTTCAAATGCCTGCCTTTTAGCACTCAGCTTTGCTTGTCTTTTCTGATTTCAGATATGTAGCATTCTTCTTTATTCACTTACTTCCTTATAGTTCAGGTTCTTTCATGTGTCCTTAATAGGACACATGAAAATAAGTCTTTCTTCCCTTGCTGATGTCAGAGTACCTTTTACTCATACGTGAACCTGAGTAGGCAAATAATTTTAAAGTTTTTATTGCATAGCAATTGTGGTTTATCAAAACCTTTCATCTGCTTGCAGTGACCTATGTGCATTCTTCTTCAGTAGTGGGTCCTCTTTGTTCCGTGGTTGGGTCCTGAGAGCTTGCAATGTCAATCAAGATTTCCTAAGTGAGGACTTTTTGTTAGCTGTAAGGAGAGTTGGCCATGAAATTTTTAGACTAAACTATCTAATTGATGATTGAATTTTTTAAGGGTTTTGGTGTCATATTGGACCGTAAGGAAAGATAAAACTCAGAGATCTGTAATACACCTTACTTGTGTTATTTAATGCTTTTTTTATTTGAAATGTCATTTGAAAGATAAAGCTCTTTGCAGACCAAAGATCAAAGGTTACAAGTCTCTTGTTTGGCACTGTCAACATCTTTGCTGTATCTCGGTGTATAAATTGTCTACTTTCAGTGTTATGAATTCTATACAGGTAGCAAAGCAAATACAATCTAATCAAGTGAAACAGAAAGGTCATGGTATGGATCCATTTCTCTTTAAAACAAACAAAACCTCACAATGGAGAAAACAGAAGTGATAAATTGATTGTAAGCAGTAAGCGGGGAAGGAGAAGACAGTGGGGTAATAATTAAGATATTTGATAAATTTGAGAAAAAAGCTTGGGGAGATAGATCTAAATGGAATATTTATTTGAAATTCAGAGGGGGGGAAAGTGCTCTCTTTGTCGTTGATATGGCTGAAAGAGAGATGGATAAATCTTCTCTAATGATCTCCCTATAAAGAAAATATTGAGCTAGTAGCAGTGGGAGACTTAAAGAATTGGGAACTACCCCCATTAGTTTGCCTAAAAAAGTACAGTAACAATCCATGCAGTATGAGTAACATCTTTCCAAGCTTTGTGAGAGTAAAGATCTATCGCTATTGAAAGTGCTAATTTCAAGCCTCATCCATGTAGAATGGATGGACAAGAAGCAGAGAGACCTGACAACTTAAATATCTATCCTGTCAGTTCTCTTGGCCCCTCAGATCATCTTCACAGTGCAACAGCTTGAACTGCTTGACCAAAGGAGTCATGACCACACTGATTGTCTTTTGGGTTGGTTGCTTATGTTGGGGTTGTTAAAAAAATCAATTTAATTGTATTAATTTGTTTCAATAATCTCCAAAATACTGTAGTGCTGTGAAGAGTAGTTCAAGAATACTGCAAGAATGTTGCAGCCATTCTGAAAACTTGTACCGGCTGAATTCTTCTGCAACTGAAAGTTGAAGCATAGAGAGGACTCTTATCCTCAGGACTTTTATCAGTTGTCTTCTGTTTATTTTAAAAATAATGTTAAAAATTCAATGCATGTTAAACTGAAAGCTTTAGTCTCCTACAACTTCTCACATGTTGATATCTGTGCCACTACTATTAATTAGTATTACTTGTTTTCAGAATAAGCTTTTTCCTTAAAAGTTATTTTGTGTCTCAATATTAACTTTGAAATGTAAGTAAGCTTAATATTGCTGAAATAGAATCGCTTCTTTTCTGGCTGTGGCAGACACAGTCATGCAATGCGCTCTCAGAAATCCTAAGTCTAGAAAAAGTACCACTCTACATTAGTGCCTCTGTGGTGGTTCCTGTGGGGGGGAAAAAGTGAATTCACTGCTTCTGTCTCTTCTTGGGATTGATACAGGGGAAGCAACATGTTGCCGCTGACCCCTTCTGCTCACAGGTTATTGTATACCCCAGCAGGATAGCTCTTTCTTGTGTTTGTTGTCTGGACAGTTAATTTTGGAGGCATAATGCAGCTTGAATCAACAAGCAAAAGCTCTTTTGGTCTGTTAACGACTGCATCACGCTCTGTTGACCGATAGAGATGCGTATGTTCCCATAGAACAGTGTTTCAGTATAATTACAAGTGCAGGTATTGAGAGCATCTAGCAGTGTGAGTCAGGGTTGTCCCTTGGCTAAAAAGTGGGCACCTGCTGTGCTGCTTCGATTTCTCAGTCCCTCATGGCTAGAGATGGCTTGGGGTCTTGGCAACGATATTACCTAGAGGACAGCAAGGAATTACTTTTCCATGTAAATCAAGGAGGTTGAAATACAGAGAGTTTATTCTTTTGTTGTTGTTGTTTTCTAAATAGGATAAGACTGGTTACCTTTTTGTATTACTTTGATCAAAGAAAGTGTATCTGAATAACAGGCAAACTGGTATATGCTGGTTAACAGTGGGGGAAAAAAGAATATCTCTGGATGTTTAATTCATAAAATAATTTGACGAGATTCACGGAAAGCTAACATTATCACACTGAGTACCAGTTTCTTTATGTTTAGCAATCCCTTGGTGGAATTTAGGCCAGTCAGCTCTTGAAATGTTGGGGGATAATTCTAAAAGTAATATTTTAGCAATTCAATGCTACTATATGTTAAGTTAATTAAACAGAATTGAAACAGGTAGATCATCTTAAAAGTCTGGATTCTTACAAGGTCAGCAGTTCCAGTCATCTTCTATAATACATAATAAATGCAGATCCTGAATGTCGACATTAATATGGTTCAAGAATTGCAGCTTCGAACTGTTTCAGGTACAGCCAATATTATTTTTTTGTCCATAGTGACAAAATTAACTGGTTTAAATGTATTACCTGCATCTAAGTATTTCATGTTCATCATGGATTGGGATTTAGAATTCTTATAGTGAATCATTATTTTGCTTTTTTTATTAGTACAGGAGGAAAAAAGTAAATAATGACTTTGACTTGTAAGCAATTTCACAGGTTTTCTGCTGACCTAGTATAGGAAAGTTGTTAAATTTCTCATCACCTTGTGAAACCAGGTCATCTAGCTAGATAAGCTCATTTCACTACTTCAACTGAGAAATCTGTTTTAATGTGTGAGCTGTTGGCCCCAAGGGAGAGAAAAAGCCAGCAAGACTTCTCTGCAAAGACCTTTTTTCTTTTGAATGATGTCTGAGTGAATTCTGAATTATTTAAATTTCTTACAGTGTAAATCATTCTGTTCCTTAATGATAATACAGCATTTATTTTCCTCTTTGAGATCATGCATGCAGTGAAAGAACTTTCTCAATTTTATGGTATGCAAAAATGTGAGAGACTGTTAGGATATAATTTAAGATGTGGCTTTTGCCCAAAAGAAATTATATTCTTAATGAATGCTATCCTGTTTCCATATCTGTCTGTAAAATTATGAGAATGTACTTTCTAGAAATGTTCCTGAGTTATTACTTATATGGTGGATGTATTTCAATTATGCTATGATTTTGGCCTCTACTGGCATTCTGCAAAGTTATTTGTTACTTCTGTCAACTTCTATTTCTAATGCTGCTGCTCCCATAAACAAATTGACTTGGATGAAATCATGAACCTCTGTATGGTATGTGTGATTTGCATGTTTCAGAAAACCCTATTATTCTGGCTTGTGCTTTGGAACTGTGTAGTTATCTCTCTAAAAGTCAGTATGGTTGTTAGTTTTTGACATTCCTCCTAGAAATTTTCCTAAAACTCAATTTTTCCAAGTTTAGGTGAAAATCAGATTTATTATGTTTGTTTATTTATTTACAATCTTCTCTCCCATGTGCAATCAGATGGTTGGAAAACATCTGCTGCTCCTACTCAGGTTTTTGATCTCATCAATTTGCTAACTAATCTTTTGGTTCAACAAATTCATCTTGTTTGTTCTTATCTGTAGTCACTTTTCCATGTAAAAGTCATTATAATTTATTTTTGTACTGGTTCTTCATCTTTTTCCAAAGATCAGTCTTCAGTGCCAAGAGTGGTGGAAAAAATTACATTTGTTATCCATTTTTGGACTTATGCATATGTTTTACAAACGTACAAATCCTCTTCACCATCTTAAGAACTTCAAGGTTATAAAGTCAAGCAGTCTGTGATGATGAGAAATAACTTTTACGTCTGGCTGGTGCTTGTAGCAATTAATCTACTCTTCGTACATGTTTATCTTAATTCTCTGTGAGATTTTTATTGCAATACAGCTACTGCTTTGCTTTGCTCACAGTGTTTAGTTTGCAGCAAATAGCTTTCTGCAAATTTGATACTGGCTCAGAAAAAGATTCAGTGAGCATTTGCACAAAGTTGTATTTTTGTGGTCAACTTGCCAGTTGGTCAGACTTTTGATACCTTTCTATTCCTTTCAACATCAGAGCATTCTCTCTCCAGCATTCATTCATTGCAAATCATTTCACCTCAGAAATATGTAAAAGTTTCTGTAAACAAGCTCCTGAGATCTTCCTAGTATCGTGTTATCTTTTGTGAATTGGATGATCTGGGGCAAGGCAGGGGAACGTGGGGATGGAACGATCTTGTCATGTAGTGCATGCCCATAAAAGGTATTGGACTGACACAATTCTCATTGAACTGATGTGCATTTCCTAAATTTGGAGGTTTTGATTTGGTAATATTTCTGTATATCTGTGTGCAGTATGTGCAAAGAAAAGGAGAAATAATGCTATTGAAGTAAATAAGAATTGACTATTCGGTGAGATCAAGATTTTACCAGCTTTATAGCGCGTCCACAGCCTCCTTGTCTTTTCATGCAATACCACTACCTCTAGACTTAAAGCACCCTTCATATGAGGAATCTTTCTGGAGGAAGGAAGACGGGGACATTTGTTTTGTCAAAATTAAGTTTATTTCTTGTGTCATAACT
Organism: Balearica regulorum gibbericeps; assembly: GCF_011004875.1. Lineage (NCBI taxonomy): Eukaryota > Metazoa > Chordata > Aves > Gruiformes > Gruidae > Balearica > Balearica regulorum. The sequence goes on from NC_046184.1 coordinate 104,870,862, forward strand.
GCCTCATAAGTCTACTGTCTCCAACGTGTGTTAAATAAAGTGAAATATAGAAAGGGTCTCCTTCACTGCCTTACGCCATCTACGTGCATAGGTAAACCGTAGCAGTGATGCTTAGTGCTGTGCTTTGGGCTAGGTGTACCCCTTCCATCTGTCCCACCAGAGTGTGGTGGGTGAGACACCCTGCGTGCTGCTGTGTAGCTTCCACACTTCTCTGAACAGCAACTCGGTAGTAAGCAGGGTTGTAGTTGTGCTATGTTGGGAAAGTGCTATGTTGGAGAGGAATCATAACATTGGCAAGTGTTGAAGACACGGGCAAAAATGTTTCGCTGTCTCATGTGGTTGGCTGATTGAGGTGGGTCTGCTCTTTGGAGCCATAGCTTGCAGGAGATGCACCTGAGGCTGCACCTGAGGCAGCCCCTGCAGAGGGTGGCAGAAAGAGGGGAAACAGGAACAAGATATGGAGGTCTTTTGGAGCTACTGAGACCAGTGTCCTGGGAGAGGAGGTGATGAATAGTAGGAAAACTGTTCATGAAACTATTTTGTTCTTCGATACAGATTTTGTTCACAGATGTCTCCATGTACTTGCTTGCTTTGAAACCTCTTTTATATTTTTGATTTTATGTCTGCACTTTGTGTGTGTGTGTGTGTGTGTTATACTACATTCCTGTTGTTTTGAATTTCAGAAGATATCTCCTCGACTTCCATAAGTTGGTTTACTCTTTTAATGTGTAAATTTGCAACATAGTAGGTGATTTGGTAATCCACTGGTGACGTGTGATTTGTAAATAATGGGGAGGGGGACACACAACAGCTTTTCAACTTTTATTATGTCTAGCAATTCCTGTAAATCCATAAAATCTTGGGGATAAAATCTTGCCTATTATAATTCTCTTTCTGTTTCTCTAAGATCTTTTCCCCACAAAGTATAACCATCTTTAGAGAGGCAAAAGAAAACTACAGTGGCAAGTTATGGGTATTAGAATGTTGTATATGTGTTCAAACAATAACCTATTAAATGTCTATATAGATAGCTACAATTTTTCCTAAGCACTTATCTGCAATCTTAAAATTATGTGCAGTAAAAGACGAAGATTTAAGGAAGACAAACTTTTTGGGAGAAGGCTAATGAAAAATGGGGAATTAAGTTATTAAACTTGTGAAATGTCCAGTACAAGTACCATATATGCAAGTGGGGAACATAGTATAAGGAGCTCTAGTTGATCTCAAGGTTTCTAAAGCTTATAAAATATATTCATGTTATTTCAGTTGGGAAGTTTTGAGATTCCTTCTGTCTAATTTGAGAATGTGGATCGAAGACTATCACTTTGATGGATTCCGATTTGATGGTGTTACATCTATGTTGTATCACCATCATGGGATTGGTAAGTAGTTTGATCAGCTGTAATCTCAGCAGTCCTGTTGCAGCTCTGTTCCTTGGAAATAGTGCTATAAAGGTCACTGAATGCTCCAAAAGTTCCAGATTTGCTAATATCTTGTGCTGCTATATGGATAGATCTGAAATTATTAATAAGTTTGGTGCTTATAAAATTTCATACAGCAAAATATCTGTTTGTTTGGTTTTTTTTTAAAAAAAGCAACTGTTGCCTTTCTTTAAAATGTTCTGTCTTATCAGGCACAGGATTCAGTGGAGATTACAATGAATATTTTGGCCTACATGTGGATGAAGATGCTTTGTGTTATCTAATGCTGGCCAACCACATGATTAAGTTCTTGCATCCAGAATGCATAACCATAGCAGAGGTAGGATCAGAACTTGCCATCCTCAATGACATTAATATTGATTACTTTCCTTTGGGATGTGAATTTTCTGTTAATAATTAAGTCATGGTTCAGGCAGTCAAGGAGTGACATGAGCTGAGAAATATTAATTACTGGACAGACTTTGCCTTGTGGGGAAAAACAACTGGAATATGCACATTGGGAATTTTCTCTGCATTAATGGTTCACTAATTAATGTGGGGATTTCTCCCCCCCCCCCCCCCCCCCCTTCATCTCCTTGAACTTTTAATGAGATTTTGGGTTTATTAGTTTATTGCTTGTGCATGATTGTCATTTGTCACTAGTGATCGATGGTACTAAAGATTAACAGCCCTAGTGTGGTTTTGCATATTTTGAATTATATTGACATAACTGACAATTCCCCTTCAAAATAAATATGATAAATTTATAAATGTGGAATGTGTATGCTCATTTAAATTCAGTATTAAGTTTCTCCAGGTTTCTAAGGGAGTGAATAGACTATATTACTTGAGTTGATTGAGATCAATTAAACTTTTTTGACTGAAAAATATTATTGTTGGCACATGGAATTTTTAATAGTATGAAACACCAGAGCATTAAAGTTCTATGAGTAGGTACATTGTGACTCATATTTTCTCTTTCTATTAAAGAGAAAATCATGTAAACCTTGAGGATTTTTCTGTTGTTCTGTTTAAATAATTGTAAAAAGTTGCATCTATCTGGTGTCATAAGGAACTATATGGGTTAATAAAACTTGTTGTATTGCTTAAGAGTTCCCTGTTTATCTTCAGAAAAGAAAATACTGCTTAACTTCATTTCTTATTTGTGGTAAAGTTTTATATTATAGACAACCACTGCTAAAAGCTTAATGACAAGCTATCAAAACCAGAATCTGGTGAGCCATCACTAGTAAACTTGAGATGGTTTCATTGAGCTGTAGGTTTATTTGAAGTGAAATTTGTTCATTTTCTAGGTAGTCTTAAATTATAAGCGTTCCTACCAACAAAATTCTGAGTTCAGTCTGCTTCTATTACCTGCCCTGAGAGGTTTTTTTTGTTTGTTTTAATACGGTGTGTCTTCAGTTTCTCTTGCTTGAGTTGAAAACTGCTTTTGTTTCACTGCATCATTTTCTGCCTGGGGGAGTCGCTACATGAAATATAGAATTGATCAATGTGCTGCATGGTTAAAGGAAATTTTCAGGAGCAGAAACTATTGAAATAATAGAAAATTATAAAAGGCAATGAAGAATGTCTGCTTGCCTGTAATGATGATGGAATGAGTGCCACATGAGAAAAATGCTTTTGTCTAGCCATAACTAGTTATAATATATTCCTTAATTACTTAACTGATAGTATGTACAGCTTTTTAATATTCTGAATATTCACTGTCTTAGTATTTTCTAAGTTTTTAGGTATTATTGACTATGCTTATTTTTCATTTTGGCTTTCTAAATAAAGCTGTGATTAAAGTTTTGTGTAATGAGAAGAAAAAATGTTAAGTAAAATTACATAATGCCTCAAGTGTTATAAAAACAAACAGGCAAAAAACCCCTACTATTGTGATTTCTTTTTTTTTTAATATGCAGCTCATTTCAAACTAAGGTCTGAACAAATGCTTAGGCATTGGCTGTTTACATGTGGTGGAAAGTCTACTGAACAAACTAACAATGAATTGTTTTGGGGTTTTTAGTGTTCAAGTAAAATCTGTAGATATAGATATAAATAGTATTAAATTTGGAATTTTACTTCCAAAATTCTGGCTTTCAAAATTGTGACTAAATTGGATGGGAGCTACTCAAATCTCAGACTCTGACTTTGTCCAGCTAGGCATCATAGCATCATAAAGGCTTTTGTTTCAGAGCATCTTGTCCTGCATAACTTGGGAAACGTTAGTCTGTTTTTATCCTGTCTAAGAGAGCTATTGAACTTCCTTTCATATAATCTAAAAGTCTGGAAAGAATTTCTGCTGCCTTACTTGGTATTTACAGCCTGTGGAATGTGGATGCAGTTTTCTGTCATCTAATGACTGTGGAGTAGTGGGGGATGATCCCCTCCTTTGGTCTCCTGGCTTTGCTGTTGGTGCACCCCAGGATGCTGCTGGCCATCCCTGCTGCCCAGGCAAGCTGCTGCCTCATGCTCAGCTTGCTGCCGGCCCAGAGCCCCAGGGCCTTCACGGCAGAGCTGCTCCCCAGCCCACGCAGATGCAGAGGGTTAGTCCATCCCAAGGGCAGGGTTTGGCAGTTGCTCCTGCCGAACTTCCTGAGCTTGCTGTGGATCCGTTCCTCCAGCCAGTCTGGGTCCTGCTGGATGGCAGCCCTGCCTTCCTCCCCATGGCGTGCCGTCCGTGAGCTGCGTGGTGATGTGGCTGGTCTCCTCTCTTATGTCAGTACTGGGGGTGTGGGGTATGTACGTATAACTTCAAGTGCAAAACCTTTTTCACTAGTCTAATGCAGCAATTGGTTTGAAAACTGGATTGAATCCTGAAAACCAGAATGTGTTTCCTCAATTTAGCTCTGGTTCTAGTCGGAATTTAATCCCATAAAGTCTCTTGTGTAGACACAAGAGCTGTGTGTTAATCCGTAACCGTTGTGGTGGAATGGCTTCTCACTGACATAAGTTAATAAAATTGAGTACTGATAGATATTTTACAATTATTGGAGATTTGCATTTTTCTATACAGATAAGCTAATTTTAGAAAAAGGATGCTATGTGACATAATTGCCTAATAAAATGGTGAAATAAATATTTTAAGAACTTTGAATTACGAATTTAAGAATGATCAGCCCCCATCAATATGAAACTGGAAAATCATGCAGTAAGAGCATGTCCCTTTCCAGGGCTAGCTGGCTCAATAGTTTTGGTTTTGTGCATTTAGGAAAAGAGTAGAGATTACATTTTTCTTCCTTACTCTACTTTATATTCAGCCTTTTATTTTTATGCCATTCTTTATGCAAAATATCAATAAACAAAATTAAGGTTTAATTTGTCTTTCGTTGACTGCTTTCTACTTTCTATTGATTACTTGGAGCTCAAGAGAGCTAATTATTTCAAATTCTGCATCTACTGAGGTCCCTTCCCCCTCAAATATCTACTCTATTAAAATACTTTGTGGTAAAGTATTTGATGAGAAAAGTCATAATGCTTTTCCCTGTAACTTTTGCATACAAACAGCAAATCTGGGTGTATTAATCACTGGGGGGTTTTTGTTTATTTTCTCCCTTAGCTACACAGATCGACCTGTGTGTTTATAGTTTACAGAGTGTTCGTATAGAAGTGTTACTGTATGGTAGAAAAACTGAACTAATAATTGCAATACTATACAAATGATGATGTGTTTTTTATTTAAGGATGTTTCTGGGATGCCAGCTCTCTGTCGTCCTGTTGCAGAGGGAGGAGGGGGTTTTGATTATCGACTAGCCATGGCTATTCCAGATAAGTGGATACAGGTGAGAACTTTTTTAAAAATATGTTCTGCTCTTCAAAGTGGGATGTTTCTCTATCTGTGTGTACACAAAATCACTTCTGAATCCTACTAGCAAGTTTTATTCTCTTCTGTTAATGCCCTATTAAAATAAATTCTGACAGGCTTGAACACAAATATTAGTGGCTGAAATGAGACCTGTCAGATATCATGTAGGTTTCAGAAGATGAGTAAGTTCAGGGGCTGTTAGCATTCTAGCTGATAGTTGTTTTCTTTGTACAATGCACATATACTCATTTTGTTTTAAATAAGCTGTATCTTGCAACAGCTATAGATTGTGTAATCTGAACAGGTAGATAATAAGTTAACCATATGCATATAAATATTAAAAAAAAAAAAACCCACCCCAAAAACATGCAACAAACCCTGCTGAAATTTGGTGTAGTAATTGACATTGAACATAAATAAAGCTGAAAGTTTAACCAAAGTAAATATAAGTCAATTATACAAACACCAGCAATTGGTACAGTGGGGTTACAAAAAGAATAATAAAAATCTGTAAATGCTCTTCAAGAACAATAATGGACTAATAAACACTGAGTATGATAAGGATTTAAATCACCCTTTCCTTAATACAGAGAATCACAAGAAAAGGAAAAAAACACTAAATGATCTCAGAAGGCTTCTACTGATGTTTTAGAGAATGTTTTTCAGTTAGATAGAAGATTGCATCCAAATCCCTCAGGCTATCATGATCTGAAAACAATAAATGTTTTATATGAGCATTAATGCTTCAATAAGTATAGTGAGTAGCTTAAAATAAAAAGCAAATTAACTTATCTTCAGCATCTTTCACTTTTGTAACTAGGAGGTGGAAGGCTGATTGAAAAACAGTTTTCAAACCTCTCGTCATTCAGAAGACAAACTTCCCAGCATTTCCAACAGGGACGGCATCATGAAATCTTGGAGTGTGTCATTTAGATTCTGGAATGCAATGAGGGCTCATTTTTGTTGTAACCTCATTACAATGGCTGCTTTTTTTTTCCCTACTTGCTTACATCTTCACCTTCCTTACCACTCTTTAGGACAGGCAAAGATGAGCAATTTCCTAGGTAGGCAAAATGTAAGTGACCAAATTTGTATTACAAAGGAAAAAAGCAGACCGTAGATTTTACATGGCAAAAGATGGATCACCTAATTTAGCAATCTCTGATATGGTCTGCTTAAGTTTAATTTGCAGTACTCAGAGAGGAAACATACCTATTCTGCGCTAAGTTCTGTTGTTTGACTGGAGAAAAGTCTTCCAGTCTAAGCACGTACTTAACACAGGACAGCAGGTGGATGCTTGGCATGCTTGACATAAATTCAGCTATGATAGTCTAAGCTGTTTCTCATCAGACTCCAGTTATTTAGGAATGTGTTGGTTATACAAGAACATAAGGTGATGCAGGCAGGAAGCTTCTAGCTAAGGAAACTGCATATAAACAACCACAACCGAAGACCTTGCGTTAAAGAAAGAGGTGATGCACATAGCCTGTTACCACATTTCATGAAGCAAAAATAAAGCTGAAACTATTGGAAGGGAAAAGTTTAGAATCAGAGTCTATCAGCTGTTATCAAACTGTCCTAGACTGCTTGCTGTCTTCTCTCCAGCTTTGAACTATCTACCTGTTAATAGCAAGCTTCCTAGTCAGCTTCCTAAAACCAGTTTTAAACTTCCAGGGTTCCATGAAATAATTGTGAGGAATCTGTAAAATTAAGAGAGATAAGTTGTTTGTCGTAACAGTGCCTGTACTAGTTCAGATTAAAGATAGATGTAGTACATAATGTGGTGCTGCACAGGGACCTGAATGTGTTCACAACCAGAATTTATGGAGTAAAAAAAAAAAGGCTGTGTAGGAGTACATGGCCGGTTACAATCAGAATTTAGATTTTACAGCATTGTATCAGCCATCTTGGTGTTACTGCCTTTTTATCACTTTCATTTTTATGTCTATATATTTACATACATGTATTTATGTTGTGGTGATCAATGGATGTCTACAAAGTACTATAGAAAAAAGAAAGGACTACCACTGAAATTGAACTAGATTTAGAAGAGGGAGGAAATAGTATCGTGAGGCAGAAAAATCCTAATTCATGTGATTTAATTTAAATTGCTAAAAATCAGGAGCTAGCTTGGCAAAAAAATGTAAAGCTTGTTTTATATCACAAAACTTTGGTATTGGCACTGTGGCTTGGAACTGACCAGGAATTCACAATCAGGGGACCGTGCAAGTCCCTGCGCTAGCACCTTCTCATGTTATTGCGTACTTCATGGCAGTAGCATAGTGCTATCTTGCAGTGATCCATTCTCCACCGCACAGCCCAGTGGTTAAGCTATAGTTGGAAGCTGCCATATGCCAGGGTTGCTTGAAATACAGGACTACTTTCAAAATCATGTGTAGGTGGGTGTGTGCCCACATATTTCTTCCCAGTTTTTGGTGCAATGCTTTCTTGCGGCTCCTATCAATCCCATTGCCCGCTTTATCAGAGGTTTTGCATGATAGCAAGTGCTGTTGTCTATGCTTAAACATGGAAGTACAGGAGAAACAAAATGTTCTAGTTATTAGATTTATGTAGTGGAATTAAAAAAAAAAAATCTCTTTGGATTATCAGAGAAAGCTCATAGCTTCAAAACTTGGGAATATGAAAAGTTAAAGTAATACAGTTCACACTCCGTTGGAAACGTCTGTGACAAGATAATGAAGAAAGGTAGTAATGTGCTTTTAGCTAAAACAGCAATAACTTTTCAATAATCTTTCCTTTATTTCTGCAGATAATTAAGGAGCTGAAAGATGAAGACTGGAATATGGGCAACATTGTGCATACATTAACAAACAGACGGTATGAAGAAAAATACATTGCATATGCAGAGAGTCATGACCAGGTATTTTACTTGCTTGTTTGTTTATATATAAGCAAGCAAAAGATGACATTTAGATTTGGTGAGGTTTGTTTTTTAAAAATGAGGCAAGAGTTGAGAAGGATAGGCAACAATTTCAGAGAGAGGTAGATCTGGACTACTGCTTGGTTTTTTTTGGTTGGGTTTTCTTGTGTTTTGTTTTGATCCTCCTTTTTAATAAAGGAATCCTGCTTGGAGTAGGTGGGTGGTATTTTCAGTTTTGTTTTTAAGTGAGTCATAGGTTCTTGTTTTTCCTGCCTATCATAGGACATAGGAAGGTATGTAATCCATACTTCTGAAAATCTAGTTTCCATAAAGTAAGCTGGAGCACTATTTATGATAAACAATATCACAATGTGGCAAATTTGTTCACTGATTCAGTGTTTATGGCTATTGTATTCCCTTCAAGAAAGTGTTTCCTCTCAGAAAGGATTGCAAACATCCTCCTTTGTTTTCTAAATGAAATATTCTTTAACAGTTTGGTTCAAAACATGACAATTGTAATGGTTCTGTATACAGAAAAGTGAAAAAGTAATGATAAGTTTGGATAACACTCATCTCCCATAATCTTAGTAATGATTGTTTCTGAAGAATCAGAAAACACATTGTTTGACTTTTAAAATTAAGAATTTAAAAAAATAAATCCATTTTCTTGGATTTCTATTTCCTATATCTTCTATAAAAAACGTCAACAGAATTGTCCAAAACAAGGCCTATATTTTATTGTAAAAAGAGAATTCTGAGTTTCAGCTTCATTTTGTGTATCTATTTACACTCTTATCTCAGAGACTGTTACATAGTGTTCACTTAAGGCATGAGAGAAGAGCCCCAATCCTGGTAAAAAAACTTCAGGTATTACTTGGAAATGCATATTATTCTATCATTACTTTCTTTTATAAAAGCTGATTCTTCACCCTAAAGCGTGACATATAATGTTAGATTTGCTGTTCTTTTATTTCATGCTGGATATTATCAATTGAGTTGTTTTCCATATCACTATGTATTTTTCTTCTAGAATCTCATGCTTGGGAAAAAGATCTATTTATTTTGAATTGAAAAAAAGAAAAGACAATTACAGATGTACACCAGGATGATATGTGAAAAGTAGGATAGAGAAACAAAACAGGAGTGTAGATAAAATTCACTCTGAAGGTGCTTGAAGTGATGCACATGAGGGGCTGAAACAATTCTAATTTCTTGTATGTTTTAATGGGCTGTGAGCTGACTATTACCAGTCAGAACACAGGGCCTCATGGTTATAAGTATGTGAAAATAGCAACTCAATGCTAATAGCTGTCAAAAAAAGCAGAAACAGTACTGGAATTATTATGAATGGGATGGAGAGCAAAGAACAAAATCAGTATGTCACTGTAGTCTTTCATGGTTTGTGTGCATCTTGAATGTTGGAGGCAGATTTGGTCCTGTATCTCAAAGGATATACAACGTAACTGGAAAAAATGCTGTGAGAGAGTTGGTAAGAATAATAGCAGGTGTGGGTTGGTTTTCATAAGAAAACTAAATAAACTTAAGACTCTTCAGGGTAGAAAAGAGATCATTGAAGGGGGAAGGATAACAGTTCATGAAATCATGGCTGGCATAGAAAACGTGAATAGGGAACATTTATCTTTTCTTCTAATGAAAAGATTAGGGTATATTAAATGACGCTGATAAATACCATATTCTGAGTCCAGAGAAAAGTTGTTCCTTGTGGTCTTCAGTCTTGCCATTGTTGCATAGGATTTTTTTTAAGATTATTTTTTACTTTAGCGAATCATCTATATATGCTGTTATATTTGTTTAGTTGGAAAACTAAAAGATGATGGTGCTTTTCAGCTAGACCTGTATACTACTCATCTGTCTCTCTGAAATCTAGTGAGTTTTATGCTAGAGTATAAAATGAGAATTGGATGAATTGAACAAAAAATAGCTATTAACATACAAACGCTCAAAAATGTTTTCAACTACCTGCATGCTAATATATTAGAATAATCTTTGTTACATAGCATTTGCGTGGCCTTTCTCAAGTAACAGTAAGCTGTAGCAAGTTAGCAATTCCATCACTGTTTTTAGACAGAATTACTAGTTTGTTTTTCTCTTGTGTGAAATCACAGAAAACCAATCACGTTCTTGATTGCATATAAATGAATATTTCCTCTTCACTCTGCATCTCTAAATCAGGAGTGGTGTTAATAGCCCTTTGTTTGTACATCCCAAGAACTTTACTTGGGATGTTTGCTTTCTTATTTTCTGTGTTTTCTATAAAGATTCCAAAATGGTACATCACTTGTTGAGTTGACGCTAACATTTCACATTTGATATCTGTAGGCAAAAAGGTTCTCAGAGTGATTGTGCAGTTTGATCCCACCAGGTGAAGTGTGGGACCACAACAGGGGTTGACAGCTATTAGTTTATTGACCACGTACTTGTACTCCAGGACAAGGAGTGAGGAACCTCAGTGACCTTGTGGAATGTTGCAAGGGGAGAACAGACGGTCGGGTCCGGCATCCAGTTGAGGCTCTGCTCAGGGATGTCCCTGCCTCAATTTACATACTTTCTCTTTTTGGCAGCAGATTATGTATTTCATGCACATTGCAGAATACAATGTTGCAGTAAGCGGAATCTAGGGTCACTGTCACCTGATAATCGTCGGCTGCGGGGGGGGATGTTTTCATCGTGAACAGGGACTAGATCATGCACACCGAGCTATGTCCTTGACTCCTCCCCAATCTTCCAGGTCCTCCCCTTAAGATACAGAGCACTTTTTTTTTTTTTTTTTTAAAAAGAAAGTTAGAAACACTTCTAGTACAGCCAAGGATTTTCTTCACTTTTTTTCCTGAACTGTTATAGGCGCTTGTTGGTGATAAGACATTGGCGTTTCGACTGATGGATGCAGAGATGTATACAAACATGAGTGTGCTCTCGCCTCTCACTCCAGTTATTGATCGTGGAATACAGCTTCATAAAATGATTCGTCTCATTACTCATGCACTTGGAGGAGAGAGCTATCTGAACTTCATGGGTAAGTAATCTTAGGAACAAGTCTTTCATTTTCTCATCTACAGAATGCTTGGCAGGGAAATAAAATGATCTGACACCATCTTACATCCACAGTATTTATCACAATGCTGGAGTTTGGAGCATAAATGCTTTTATAAAGATTTAGTACAAAAGGTAATATGCATTGTTTTTCTGTCTGTAAGATGTGTTATAAGACAAAAAAAATCAATGTGGTTTCTAATTGTAACAGAAAACTTTTAAAAATGTGGTAAGCTCGAGTTCAGGTTACTCTGATTTACAACTCAGACTAGTACTTTAATTGTTGTTCTGGAAGTTTGTCAGGTGGTGAGCTTTGCCTTACACAGCTGGGTTGTCTTTTGTCTCTATTCTTTCTTCTACTGTCCTAAACTTTAGACTAACAGTAAATTTACTAAAAGTAGCTCTGTGCTTATTTCAGTTATTAATTGTCAGGAAGTAATCTGGAATCAGCTGATTTATATTTCATTGTTTCTTAGTTGAAGGGCAGGGGCTTAATGAGATAGACAAGGACAAATCATAGAGATAGGAGGCACATACTGCTATCAAAGCAGGGAAGTAGTAAGATAGCAATGCTTTCTTTTTGTTCATAAGCTGTAAAATACAACTGTCGCATTGCTTCATAAGCACTATTGCTACAAGAATGTCCAATAGTTAACCTTATTTAATCAGCAAGTTGCAGTTCCATATAGTTATCTTAAAAGTGGAATGTTGTTCTTAGTTTTACACAAAATGCTGAAGCTCTTTATGCTTGATTCTCTTTACCATATTCATGTTCCTTAATCTCTTTATAAAATAATCCTTTATAGTAAAAATCACAATTCTGTAGTGTGGTGTGAGAAGTTCTGTATAGCAGTTGTAATAGTTTCATGGGGGAAAAAAAAAAAAAGGCTGAAAGCATGGTGTAAATGACCATCGTGGTTTTCTGACAACAAAACACTTGAAAATTATAGAAGTTTTAGCTTAATATTTATTGCCCTCAACTTTTATTGTTAAATGTTTTGTATTATGAAGTTAAAAGGGATTGTTGGATGTATATGTCAGCATGCCTGTACTGATATGTTTCTCTTCCTTGGTATTAGAAGAATTCTCAAAAAATGGGGTTTTCTTAAAAAGAATTAAAGCTGTTTCAGTAAAGAACAAATCAATTCAGTATATGGTATACTAGTAAAACTATTGTTTCCAATAAAAAGCAGAAATTTTCCCCGAGAGTGAAGAAGAGTTAAATAAATAAATATTTATGAAGTGTGTAGTCAGGCACCAAAATGTGCAAGGTATGATGTGTGCACTTCTGTGCACTAGTGAGACTGCAATACTACTAGTGCTGTGCACTAGTGATACTACAATAGTTCAGGAAGCAGGTGTTTAAAAAAAATACACCAGCTAAACTGCCCCAGATTGACTTGGTAAGGTTAGAAAAATGATCAATAATTCAATGTGGCATGTTAAATCCTGTGTGTTAATGCAGGTTGATTGAGCAATTAATATTGTGTATCCTAGAGTACCTCAGATATTTCAGTAACTACATTATAGTTTACTATATGTAAAAGGGGAAAAGATTGCAATAAATGTTGGAGGAGAAAACATAGAAATTGAGAAGGTTTGCAATCCAGTGTACTTAAAATGCATGTTGCAGCATGCGATCTAGTTAAGCAAATACAGTGACAAATGAGTTCTTTAACTTTCAGTTTTGAGCAAATGTTGACAGTGAGGAAAAGAAAGCCTCCTGTGGGCTGGGGGAAGGAGTGGAAATCTCTTTTCACAACACCTGGAGAAGGCACTCCAGGGGCCTCTGTGCTTCCTCTCATCCTTCCATAAATGTCTTGTACCTTCTTTTTCTGAAAACAAAGACACTAAAGCAACATGCTGCTTTCTTGATGCTTTGCTCACCTCAAGGAAAAACAGACTGCTCTAAAAAAATGTTGTCAGGAGTGGAAATCTGTGTTCTCAAATGTATCCTGGAATTTCTCTTTGAAGATCTGGAATAATACTTAATTACACCTGTGTTGGAGTATCATTTGTGTTTTGTATGTGTGAGCAGATTTGTGTTGAGAGAAGTTGTGCCCCGTTGAACACCAAACACTGATTGTGGCTTTCTCCCATCTTTCTCACTTTTCATACTGGATGGTTTTGTGTCCTTCTTACAGGTATCTATAAGAAACCACTGCAAAAATCCTGGAAGTTGTTGTTCTTATTTTTCATGTTTCTGGATGTTTAATTTTCACTGGAGGCTTTTATTTTCCTTCTCTGTTGCTTATATCCCATTACAGGCAATCGATGATGTATGCGAACTTAAATGTGAATAGTAAAGTTTTGTCATTTTGGTAAATTGTCTCCCTTGTAACACAAACCATTGGGAGCATTCTTTCCTCTGGTCTGTATTTTAGTTTTCTGTGCAGCTTGCAAGTAATCTCTGGGGTTTCATGTGCCCATCTGGCATGGAAGACTTAACCTAGAAAGGGAAAAACTTCATATGCTTGGCAGAAAACGAGCATGACAATGATAAATGTCCCGCTATAGTGAATGAACACTCTGAAAGGCCAGTTAGTTTAATAGTAAAAAAGTAGCAATTGTTTCAAAACTTGTGCTATGTATAGATACTCTGTTTTCAAAGTAGGTAGGGAGCAACAATCCTAGTGTAGCTGTAGCTTTGTTCAACCGAGCTCCTGCTTTAGACAGAGATTTTAATGCTGAGACTGGCCAGTACTGGTCAGAAGATGTCATATGACTTTAGGAAATCAGAAAACTTACAAGTTCTTCTGCACAACACTTTACTATAGGTATAGGTGATGCTTCTTTAAGGGTTTCCTCCTACACAGCTAAGCTTCCATGAATTATTGGAAATAATAGGGGAACAAACAACCCTCTACTAATTCAAGTGTTTTTGTTTGTAACTGTAGTGATATTGAAATACACTTTCAATAATCTATTATTAACTTAATTAAAACCAGAAAAGTATGTGGAAAAATATTTTGAGACCTAGATCTTTGCCCCCTCTAAAATGAAGATTTAGAAACAAATCCAAAATAAAACCCTTAAAACCTTGTATCTGACTGAAATGCTTTATTGTCAATTTAACCCCCTACAAAATAACAAAAAAAGTTTAAGATTTTAGTCTTACTTCCTCAACTGCTAAACAAGGACTAATAGAGGTTGTTATAAGACTTCTAGAATGCTACAGGAATGTTCTGATCTCACCCTGAAAATAAAACAATCACTGTTGTTAGGCACTGGGCAACATGTAACTTCAATATAAAGACTTTTAAATATTTCTTGAACATAATAGTTGAACTTATCCCTACAAAACTGTTCTTTCTGTACATCCCTTCATTTTCCTTTGACTTCATTTTCTATCCTGTCCCTGAAGAAAGCTGTAGACAACTGTAGCTGTTCCTTTCCCATTAATATTAATTTTTCTTTTCTTTTGTTCATTGCCTGTGGCCTGCACTAAGGGAAACCCTGCAGGACATGGGGAAGAGCTGTGCCAGTTCTTCAGTAAACTTGTTTCCGTGTTCTCCCCTAATCTTGCAAGATACCTCTGTCTAGATTTAGACAAGCAAGGTAGCTGCTTTCTTGCCTAGAATAGACAAAAGATCCAGCCCAAGGGGTCTTAAATAGCATTTTAGGTCCTTGGGATTCTTCATAGCACAAATATTTACTGGTTTATGCCACTGTAGGGTATTGCTTTTCAGCTTGCTAACAATCATTTTCTTGCTTCCTTCTTCATTTTAAATTGGCTTAAACTCAAATCTGTTGATTTAAATGGAGATTGGTTCCTACATGAACCTCTAGCACTATTTTTCAGGACTTTTCTATACTAAACCAACTCTTAATTAGGACTCCAGAGACCGAGTCTCTCTGTAAGACAACTTTTTTACATATATAGAAGCTAGAAAAATGATTTGCAGTTACTAGAACATTTTTTGCAATCATGAGCATTGACTGATGGTGTTATTGTTTGGGTTGACATTTACCTCTGTTTCTCTAATATTGTCAAATCTATCTGTAAAGTTTCTTTTTCCCACTTGCTAGTTCATTTACACAGTAGTTTATCTACTTTCTCTATCCTTTCGGGTTTTTTCGATGCACTAAACCAAGTTTTTCTTTCTAATGGTTTGGTATGATGAGACCTCGTTCTCTATTTGACCTTTAAAATAGAATAAAATCCTATACATCATCTATTCCTTTGAGTATTTTGGAGAAATAAGTTTAGATTTTTTTTATTTTTTTTTTTAACTAATGGATTTTGTAACCTAAGGATTCAAAAATATGTTGACAAACAAGAAAAGGAATGATGCAAAACCTGTATTGGTAGCACCAATATCAGGGTGGGACATGTGCATGCAATTTACTTTAAGAATTAAAGATTTGAAATAAAAATGATATAACTTACAATATAAATAGGAATGTTACTTAAAACAGACTGTGAAATATTTTTATTGCTACATATTCTAGATAAAAAGAAATTGTATCAGAAGCAAGGTTATTTAGCATAAACCTGGGGAGGTTGTTTTCTTAGACATGTTGCAAACAAATCATTTGAAAGTTTTACACATTTTTCTGTAAACTTTCTTATGCTTATTACTCCTGTGCACTGGTGATAGTATGTCTTTTTAGACCATGACCTAAAAAATGGCCTTGCAAGAGCAAATGTTCTTTAAACTAGCTCCCCTCAGTCAACTCGTTTTAATGATAAACCTTGAAGTGCTCAGTTGGTAAAGACTGTAGATTAAGATACATAGTTCAAAATCATCCTTCTTAATAGGCTTACCTAATATACCTGGCAAATGTGCTTTCTGTGGTGCAAGTTCTACCAGGTGCTTTAATTTTATGGCAGTCTGACAGAAACAATTATCTTCATTTTAAGGTAGACAACAAGAAGAGTGTAATGTAAAATCTTTCCTACAGTTTGGTATAGACTTCTCCTGTAGTGAGAGACCACGTGCAATTTTGTTCCACAGTACCCTGTATGCCCCCACTCCCAACTTAGGGCAGGCAGTGATGGAGGAAGAATCCAAATATATAGATTAGACTTCATTAATTGTTTTGAGAGTCTCTTCTGGAAGGTCTAGAGGTGCAAGCTGTTAATATTTGTTGTTCGTTTAGGGTTGATTGAAACAAACTTCATTTCTACACTTGGTCAAAACACATTAGAGTGACTGGGAGAAAAGCAATTAAAGAGAGACTGTCTCATAATTTAAACATAAACCACACACACAAAAACTAATTTTCTTTCTGTCCCACCTTCTCTTCACAAATTACTTATGTCCAAATAGTAGAAATCTCTTGGGTAAGTTGATTGTGCTTCCTACTTGAAGAGGGTATGGAAGAAAGCTCCATATATGTGTGTGTGTCATTTAAATACATAAATAAAATGGTTGCTAGCAGCAATTTATATGTATGATGGTATGTCGGTGCCCACACTATGGCTTCTCAAGTCAGGAACCTTGAAACAGAAGCCTTCATAGTCAACAGCATCCTCAGAACTGCTCGAGAACCAACAGTTGCTCCAGCCATCTGCATGGACTGAAATCCAGGTAGGATATTCCAGGGTAGGAGAGAGAATTGTCTAAATCGAGGTAGCTGTCATGTGCGGTGCCCCTTTTCTCTTTCAGAGTAATGCTGATGTTTCCTTAGTTTGTTGCTAAGTTTTAAGTCTGCAGAGTATCAGATAATCAGTATTATTAGTGTAGTGGGTTTGTAGTAAATCAAGCCATTCTGGCACTGTGTTTCACTTAGAAGATATGGGGTTTTTTAAAGGATAGGTAGTTTTCTAGTTGTTTTTCTCTGTTACTGATATAGAGATTCGGTTTTTAAGCCTGAGTTAAGTTATTTTGGGACCTACAGATTTTTTTTATTATGCTTAGTACCATCATTTAACTATGGTGATATTGTTATTGAGACTTCTGCTAATGTCTCGAGCTTTCTTCTTAAGACTCCATCTGTTGCCTTGCATCTTGTATGATTCGTACAGCTCTCAGTTCAGATAAGTAACATCTTTTCTGTTACCATGTGTGAGTGCAAACAACCTGGTCTACGGACACAATAGTTTGTGTGATGTGAGGACTTGCTAAAGAATAATAAATGAAGTTGTAAAATCAATATATTGAAGTTATATTAGAAACGAGTTCCATTCTGTATGACAGCCTTCCTTTTTACTTTACTGTTGTTTTGAAGAACAATCACAATAATAGGCCTCTACTATAAATTTGCACTCTGTATTGTAACTTTAGACTTTCAGCACAGGTGTTTGGAGGAATTTCTCTTTTCAAGCATTCAAAATTATAATTTATTACAGAAATCATAACAAAGTCCTATTGTTATGAAAAGCTTTTCTCACGTGTTCTGGATTTCTAACTCTGCAGGGCATGGCTGTTATTCTGTCCTTTCATAATTGGTTTTTTTTCCCTCCATAGCTGCAGAGTTCAGAAACTCTTTTCAGTAAACTATAATTAAACTATATATAGATGACATGATTAGTTTTACTTAGCTGTCTTTTATGGAAAAAAAATACTCGATAGTTAAAGATAAATCTAAAGACTTACAGTATTCTGACTAAACTATATTTTCTTTTCAGTTTCTTCACCTTGAATTCAAATAAATTTAAAATCAATAAATTTACCTCACTGTCAGACTCCTTTGCTTTTTAAATTCAGAATGTAAGCACTGTAGTAAAAGCTCTGTCTTAAAAATGTATCTCAAATTTATTGAGAATTTTGCATATAAATGCACATGTTTGTACATAAGAAACTGATTATTCTTCAGATGTTGTCCAAAATTAAGATTTTTGTAGAGGGCAGAATATTCTTGCCTATTAGTATGGAAGTGTAATAATTTTTGTAAATTTGAGATACATATATAAAAAAATCAGTTTTCACTATATGTATGCATATATATATACACAAAAAGGTTTCTTTGCTCGATTCATTGTGTGTAAGCAATTAAGTGTAGTCATCTTAACACTTTCTGGTCTGTGGTTAACTCTGATCCAAACAAAATGCTTTGAACGTTTGCTGTTTATAAAGTCTTGAAGGGCTTTAAAATGTTACATGTTGTAATTATTCTAAATATTTTTAAAAGCTTGATTCATCCTATGAACTCTTCGTTAATGATTAGGGCTTTAGAAGAGCCTTGATGTTGTAAGGTATGTAAAAATGCCTTTGTTTTTGTTCATAACACCTTTTCAGAGAGAAAAAAAAAAATCTAGCTGGTTCCCTCTTCTGAGCAGAGAGCACTTTTGGGGAGATAGGTATGTGTTTTTCGTAGTCGTATGGAGATTTGGTCCCTCACTGCATGTATTCAGAATGACAGACGGCCTATGCTTACTATAGGTAACCTGTAGAATTCTGCTTCTAACACTCTGGGTCTTTGGCTGGAAGACATGGTGCAGACCTGAAGGGAATAAAAAAAAAATAATCATATTTTCATGTAAATCTTAAGTTGATCTATAGATAAAACTGGAATCCAACATCCAGGTCTCCATTTAGATTACAAAAAAATAATAATAGTTTGCCTTTTTGAGAGAGAGTAGGCTTGTTTGGGTTTTTTCCCCTCTGTTGTACCTTCTTCAATAAATTAACACAATAACATGTAGTTTGCACACAGAACTTAGCTTCTGCTTTGTCACAAAGCAGTGGAATAATGTTTATTTCCTAGTTTATCAGTATTGCTAATGACATGCTTAGTGCAGGAGGCCACTCATTTCCTGGATGAAAGCTGTATACCGAAATGGTCTACCTGATAAAAACTAAATCTATGCGAGGCCATCACTTGCAGAACTTTGTGTGTAAGAGCAGGGAAAAAGGGTAAGCATGCCCCATTCGAACAGTGGTAAATAAGTTGTTTATGTTAAAGTTTGTCTTTTCTCTCTACTGCTCACTGTACTTCATACAATTTTGATGCTGATAATTTATCAGTACTCATTTTAAGTTAGTTTCTTCTGAACACCCAATGCTGAAAAGAAGCTACAGCAGCCTCTTATCACACCCAGCTGCGCCTTCTACTTTTTGCAGTCTGTCTGTACTCAGTAATCTGGAAAGTCTCGGCAATTGCGTGGCTGAGTGGAGGAAAAAAAAAAAAAAAAAAAAGGATTTATTTTGTCCAAAACAGTCTACCAAAGAGCAAAAAAATTCTTCCTGATTCTACTTTGTAGGTTGGCTTTTAAAGAGAGGGAGGGGTGACAGGAACTGCATTTTCCTTTGTCCCAATCAAGTAGTTTATCAATACAAAACCGTAGTGAGCTGGTGTAAGACCATGCATAAGAGTTGGTTAATCAGCAACCCTACCTTTGGCGACATGTTGTTCTTTCTCAGACTGGTTTCAGGCAATGCAGAGCCAAATAAAATTAAACCCTATGTGTTTTTCAGTAAGGAATTGTTGTTTTGAGACATGACTGAGCAGGTGACATTTTGTATTAGTAAAGTCTGAATAATAGATCCTTAGGCATACATTCCAATTTGGATTTTAATGTGTGCAGTTGTGGTAATTTGAAATGAATTCATCTCAGTAGTGTCATTAATTCCCCAAATCAACATACTTTAAACTGAGATGATAACACTGTCTGTGATGACATTGGAATGAAAAAAGATGCCTTTATGATTTCAAGAACTTCTTATTTTCACAAGCCATATTTATTAGCTTAAAATCTGCTAATTGTCTTAATTTTCTGAGGTCATCAATCCAATATTCAGAAATATACTAGAACATGAATTTAAACAACATTGTAGTTGAATTTGCATTGATCTTCAAGGGGCAAGGTATTTTCTATGCAAATTTTCATAAGAAGTTGTATATTCTGCAGAGTAAAGCATATTAAAACATCCTTTATAAATGTCTTTCTCAGATGTCTTTTGAGATCTTCAGTTTGAAATTTCAAACTATGTAGGCTTCAAATGTCATTAGAATTTATCACTGCAAGCAAGGACTACACGCTTTGATTTGGAGTACATTTCTGTTATAATTTATTATAACCTTGTTGAGGTTTACAAAAAGAAAATCTAAAGCGCTCTAACCCATTTTAGTGTGCTTCCATATGTCAAGAGAGTTAGTGGAGAAATGCTTTTATATAGTAGCAGTCATAGAGAGGTAGCTATGTGTTGGTGTTGGAGGGAGGAAACATGCAAGGTAGAAGGCAGACTAGGAGAATGTGGGGATGGAGGAGGCACGCAGTCAGGTTGGTATTGGAGTGGAGCTGCAGGCTCCATTAACCCAGGACAGTCACTTTATCTTTCTCACTGAAAAGATGCATTCTTGTACATAATTCAGGGTACGTTATTTCCGTGAGTTCATGGAAATTGATAAAAATACAGTGAAAATGAGGTATTTTAGTTTTACTTCAGAGTTAAGTGTTATGAGGTTAATCTTGTGTATGAATATAGAACTGATTTTAGTAAGCTCTCAAGAAGGGAGAGGAGGAATTTATAGTGGAGTAAATTAGGGAGTTTAGGAAGAGGGTAAAATTAGGTTTGGCTGAACAGAAAATTAATTTTGTTAGATTATTTTTTTTGGCAAATAGAACATGTACCTTTTGAGTTGGAATGTCTTGTTGAATAAAAAAGACTACTTTTTAAATGTATTATGTAAAAGCGCAGGGCTGGAGGAGAAACAGGACAAGTGACTTAACATCACAAGGAGAACAGAGGGTTATTCACAAAGCCAAGAGTGCTAGTGCAGTCTTTTTATGGCTAGAAGCCCAGAACTTTTACTCAATTAGGGTAGTAATTTCTATCTTTTTGTGAAATTCAGAGCAGGTCCTGCAAACAAGGTATTTCCATTGAATGCTAGCTGCTTAACTAGCATGTTTTTAGAGATATTATTTACAAGTAATCTGTTAATCCACTCCTGACTTGAGTCAGTCCATAGACTATGAAACAGGTCCCTAAGCTCATCAGTTTTTTTCATCAGGCTAACTTTTAATACTGTCATGGTTCTGCCCCAGCTGGCAGCTAAGCCCTATGCAGCCTCTCACTCACTCATCTCACCTCCCACCCCCCCTCCCCCCCGGCAGGATAGGGGAGAGAATCAGAAGGGTGAAAGTGGGAAAACTCGTGGGTTGAGATAAAGACAGTTTAATAGGGAAGTAAAAGCTGCGCACGCAAGGAAAGCAAGACAAGGAATTCATTCCCCACTTCCCATGGGCAGGCAGGGGTTCAGCCATCCCCAGGAACGCAGGGCTCCATCACATGTAACGGTTACTGGGGAAGACACATGCCACCACTTTGAACGTCTCCTTCTTCCCCCAGCTTTTATTGCTGAGCATGACATCATATGGTATGGAATCCGTGTGGTCAGTTGGAGTCAGCTGTCCCCCCTCCCAACCCCTTGTGCACCCCCAGCCCACTGGCTGGTGGGGTGGTGTGAGGAGCAGCAAAGGCCTTGTGTGAGCCTGTGTGAGCGCTGCTCAGCAGGAACCAAACCATACCTGTGTTAGCAGCACTGGTGTCAGCACAAATCCAAAACATAGCCCCGTGCCAGCTACTGTGAAGAAAATTAACTCTGTCCAGCCAAAACCAACACAAATACAAAATAAAATACTGCAGGAAAGCCTGGATCATTTTGGTGCTTGTATTATAGGTCAGCTCTTTGTGCAACCTAAGCTCACAACCATTGACTTCATAATGAATCATAGAATTGTTTTGATTGGAAAAAGACCTTTAAGATTATCAAGTCCACCTAGCACTTCAAGTTAACCTAGCACTACCAAGTCCACCACTAAACCATGTCCCTTAGCACCATGTCTACGTGTATTTTAAATACTTCCAGGGATGGTGACTCAACCACTTCCCTGGACAGCCTGTGCCAGTGCTTGACAACCCTTTTGGTGAAGAATTTTTTCCGAATATCCAATCTAAATCTCCCCTGGTACAACTTGAGGCCATTTTTTCTTGTCCTATCACTTGTTATGTGGGAGAAGAGACTGACACTCGCCTTGCTACAACCTCCTTTCAGGTAGTTGTAGAACAGTATGGTCTCCCCTCTGTCATCTTTTCTCCAGACTAAGTAATCTCAGTTCCCTCAGCTGCTCCTCATAAGACTTGTGCTCTAGACCCTTCACCAGCTTTGTTTCCCTTTTTTGGACACATATGGACTTATTTCAAAATAATAATGCCAAAAAAAGTAAATCTAAAGGAAAATGTTAATCTGTTTTAACATACAGTGTTGGATCAGCAGCATGCTTTCCACCATTTACCTTGTACTCCTTAAATTTATGAAAAGTATGAACATTGGGATTGTGACACCTTTTTTTTTTCATTCCCCTTCCTGTAGACTTCTGCATAGGTGTCTCTTGTGCATGTGTTCTCTCTAGGACTGGGGGAATATGTGTTTGTGGCCTTTTGAAAACAAAGAACTTGGTTCAGGCTGAGATTTTATTCTTATATTTGTTTATTTTCATGATTGGTTATTTATTGTAGTTCATAATGGCTGCCACCATTTTAGAAAGTGAGGAATTGTACATAATTTTGCTTGAAGGGAAAAGTGCAGAAGTCTGATGGAATTCCATAACTCGGATTTTTTTTCTTTCATGTAAGCTAGCATAGTGAGAGTACTAGCTATTTATAGGTACCAAAATACTGTCTAAATGTATGTTTTATTTTCAACAAGTCTTTGTGATATTGTGCTTTTTTTTCTTCCTTGTGTTCTATTTAGCTGTACTTAGGCAGCTTTTATGCAGACCTTTATGAATATGTGAGTAGTTCGTTAATTTTAAATGTCATCTAACTTTTCATCTCTTTCCGAATAATTCTATCTCTTTGTTCTGGATGGAAAAAACCCCAAAACATAGCATGTACTACTGAAAATATTCTATATGGCAATAGTATGTTTGAAATACTAGATTACCTTGTTTCTAAGTGCGCTTTTTAGCGTAATGTGGGCCTTACATGCACTCTTATCTTAATACATGCCATACTTGCAAGCATCTTGGTGCTGAAGCACTGATTTACACTGATCAGAGAAGTAAAAATGACCTAGAGCAAAGTAATGGAGGTGTTATTTGAGGTAATTCTTATTCCTGCCTGCAGGTGCTTTTCAAAGGAGAAATTGGAAGTTTAGCCAAACTGATGAGGCTTTGGGCAACCTGGTCTAGTGGAGGGTGTCCCTGTCCATGGCAGGGGGGTTGGAACTAGATGATCTTGAAGGTCCATTCTGAGCTGTTCTGTGATTCTATGATAATCTCAACTGAAGTGTGTGTTTTTGTTTGAAGTTCCATTTTGTTTCTGGTTTCATCATGAAGGTTCCTACCTCCCTGTACACACCCCCCACTCTCCGATTTAATCCTAAGTTTCAGAAGCTATGCTATAAGATATGCTATACTGTTTTATGTCAAATTTAATATGACTATTCAAAGCCCGTAAGTTGATAAGTATGCCAGAATATTGACATGTTCATTTCGGTAGGTGTAAAAAGAACTTGCCTTATTTGTGCAGACTTCTCCAATATGTGAAATTTGTTGTTCTGGTTGGGGTGGGGGGAATCAATAATGCTATACTTTTGTTATGGTGCTGACTAGTCTTAGAGATATAGTAAGCTATTTATTGATATCCTGCCTTCCTACTTATGGGAAGGGAGTGGATGTCTTGATTAAAAATTATGAAGAAAGGAGTCTCTTAACTTAAAATAGTCTTAATTTTTCTGGAGTTTAACCTAGACATAGTTGAAGTTTTCATAAAAGTTGTGACATTTCCTTTTCATACTTACTAGTTGCATTTATATTTGTAGGCCAAGAAAGACTATTTTTAATGTTTTATTTCCTACATGGAAGGCTATTGTTTAGTTTGTACACTGCACATAAGAACACAGGACTACATCCATTGCTTGTCTCTGAAAACTTAAATACAGGAAGAGGCCAGTGGAAATAAATAAAATTTATCTTAATAAAGGAGCTGTCTACATGTTATATTCTCTCGGTGATTTTTTTGATTCATGGTGTTTTCTGTTTTATGTTGAAAAGTGACAGAAAACAGTATGATGTGACACTAAAGGGCTTATGTTCCACTACTCCTCAGTGCTTAATTGTAAATAGGGAAATGCTTGTGCTAGAAGTATTTCTTCAAGGAATATATATTGAGAAAAGCCTGTAGGAAGCAGCAGTGAGTATATTGGGTTTAGAAGTTGTAGCATATCTATCTTTGTGTAAGATTTTTTCATCTCCTGGCTTATAAAGGGATGATGTGAGCCGTATCCAAGATACCAAGAGGCTAGACTCAAGTTTTTACTAGTCTCGTGTTCAGCCCTGTCTCTCTGTTCCTCCCTCTCGCTGTTACAATGCAGTATCAGGTTTTCAAAGGATATGTTTTTTTTTCTGACAACAAAATGTTCCTATTATGGTCTAAATAAGAAAACAAGTAGTGAAATAAGCTACCAGCATAGTGTGGCTGTGTAAAAGAATGAAATGGAACAAAAAAGAATGAGTAGTGACATTGGCAAATAATTTTTTTGCAGATAAAGATGTAATTTTACTTGTTTCAGAGGATCGTTTTCTCTTTTTTTAAAGAAGATCCATGCAAAGCATTTATCACTTCAGCAAGTTTATTTTTTTTAAATAAAACCCAAAGGAATGAAAAATCATTACTGAGAAATCTTTCATATGTCCAATTCAAAATGTCTTTGTGCAAGTAATCTCTAATGGTTTCTTGTCTCTGTTTTGTGTGTTGCTTTTGTCACTCTGAATTTCCATACAGATTGCTGGAGGGGGAGAGGAGAAATCATCTTAGTGTTTGTACATATTTGGCTTTCCTCAAACAGTTGTAACACAACACTTTTCTGACATTGAAGCAGGCTTTTTTTTTTTTTCTGAAATCAAAGTTTACTTTTTCCTTTGACAAAGAATTTTTGCTTTAAAGACACAAAAAGCATTATGTGCCTCCTAACATAGTTGCAGTACATTTTCATATTTGGCCCTAAGAAAGGGCCGAATATCACTACAGTGCAATGACAGCATGAAATATAGTGCATTGAATGCATATATATTTCAGTGAAATGGAATGCTATTTTTGGAAATAATGTTTTAAAATAATTAATACATGCATACAAAATAAATTTTAGCAATTACATGAAACTTTGGGGTAGGAAAAGGAGCAGTACGTTAAAATATTCTTTTAGTAAAAAATTGCTTAAGGAAAAAAGCTGAAGGTGGCTACTAAGATGAGATTGCTTATATTATTTTATACAGCTGGTTCAGAAGTATTTGTTTCAAAACCTGAAAAACAAATTAAGATTTTATCAAGTTTTAAGCAGTCGTAATGTAATGTAGAAATAATTCCTGCTCTGATTCTCATTTATCAGTGTAAATTTATTTCGTTTCTATTAAGTTGGTGTCACAAGGAAAACCTAAAATGATTAGTTATGTCTTGAAAGGCTCCCAGCTTTGTTATGCCTACAGCTGATTCAGGTCTTAAGGCTAATTTAAATATTTCAAGTATAAGATGAATACTGTCATGTTTGCATCTGTGTATATAGCAAATTGTTGAATTTCAAAACCAGAAGGGATAGCTGTAATCTGCAAATAGAGGCACAATATAATGGAATGAAGAGATGGGATAGCTCACAGCGAATCTCTTTTTTTATATTTTTTTTTTTTTATTTGGAAGGTGAATTTCATAGGTTCACTGTGCTAGTCCATTCAGTTACATCTATTTACTTGTTTCCTAACTTTGTTCAAAGTTGTTTGGAAAAACCCATGAGTATTAAGATAACCAATCTTGATGATACCTTCCTTTTTTATGTGAAAGCCTCTAGACAAAAGTTAGCATTCTGATCTATGAAGACACTTGTTCAGAGTCGTCACTTCCCCGCTTGCCGTGAGGACATACTGTCCAAAATGCAACTTTTCTGCCACTTGCACTGCCAGGCCAATAAGAAAGAGCACTCAATTGGTTCCTGGTGAAGCCCCCCAAATGGAGTTGATTAGATTTCTTTTTAATATTACAAAATTCTATTTGATCTTTTCTCAAAGTCAGGAAGTCAACTGGAGTTGTAAAAAACAAAACAAAAAAACCAACCAGAAAACAAACCCATAATTACCTGTTCTATCTTTTATATGCAGTCACTTCAGGCAGGTTAATTTGCTCGTTCTTGGTGTCTCAGTCCCTAGCCTAACTATATACTCTGAGATCATCTTCCTGTCAATATAAATGCAGCTTTCCTGTTGGATTTGGGTGAGGAATAACACATACGGAATAGTGTCTTGTGTCATAAAAGCTGATGGCATGAAGCAATGCGGTGAATTATTTATAGAAATGTTAATACTTTTCATAAATTTAATTTTTCATAAATTTAAGGAGTACAAGGTAAATGGTGGAAAGCATGCTGCCGATCCAATTCTATATGTTAAAACAGATACACTATATGTTATTTATAGAAAGTTCTTAAACTTTTTTACCTCTTCTGAGGCTTTTCTAAATAAAAGCAAGAACCATCACCAGTAGTCTGAATCTAGCAGGTATCCTCAGCGTCTGTTTGTGAACCCATGTGGCTCAGGTCATGTACGTATACCTCATACTAGGGTTCTTAATGTATGGGCTGATATGTATCTGGAGTTATGTAATATGCTAATCATCAGGAAATGTTGGAGTGCTTTAGTGGGTCTTGGATTTCCTAGTTATTTGAACAATTTTCTATACTAAAACCTGAAAATTGGTAGGTGAAAAACAAAATTGGCGGAAGCTCTGCCTGATGACACTCTGAGTACCTCTTAAAAGCTCTTCATCAAGACACATTATTCAGCAGCAGATGTCCAAAATCTTTTCTCTAGTCTTTCTGCCTGTAGTGAGAGTGATTGCCTGAAGGAAGAGGAGTGGAATAATGCCACTTAAGCCAGTGTATCTTGTCCATCTTCTGATGTCTCTTAAGCTGCTCCTTTAAGGCATGCCCTATTCAGAAGTACAAGGGAAGGAGAACGTGAAGGATTAATGAAGAAATTTGTTTTACAGTGAGGGCGGTGAGGCACTGGAACAGGTTGCCCAGAGAGGTGGTAGATGCCCCATCCCTGGAAACATTCAAGGTCAGGCTGGACGGGGCTCTGAGCAACCTGATCTAGTTGAAGATGTCCCTGTTCATTGCCGGGGGCTTGGACTAGGTGGCCTTTAAAGGTCCCTTCCAACCCATTCTATGATCTTGTTTTAAGTCTTTTCTCTCAATATTGCAAGATTACTTTTTTTTTGTCTCCCTACATGCAAACAAAAATATGATGAAGGCCTCGCTGGACAATTGTTCTCTAATCTTATAGATTTTGGGGAGTATTTTATAAATTGCTTCCTACATGTAGCAAAAGTGCCATCAGTACCAATTCACTAAGTCCTCTTTTTATCTGAGAAGTGATGTTTCACTTCAGCTTCCAAAGCTATTGCCTGCTGGGATTTATCTAAACCTGCTAAATCATTTTTCTTTTTTCTTCTTTCTTCTATTTTCTCTTTCCCTGTATTTTTTTCCTTTCACCTGTTTCTCAATTGTGCTGACACTGGTTTAATGTGAAGGCAAGACGAGACTATCTTTAAATCACACTTGTAAATCTAGCTCATTTGTTCATCAGGACACCTGTAATGGTCTGCCCTAGGCTTCGCAGTAGTTGCATTCTCCACACACACCCCCATACTGGCAGCACCATCCTCAGTTACTCAAACAGCGGCCTGCTTCGTTATGCTATGAAGAACAACTTGGTTTGTTTTGGGGGTTTTTTTTATACTCTAAAAGCATGGCATCAGAAGTTCTCAGAGTCTGATGCAATTAATTGTAGATTAGTATTAGAAGTTTACGCTCTTTGGAGACTTGTTCTTAATTACAGCCTTTCTTTATGCTATTCTGGTGTTGTAAACAGTCATAAAAGTATTCTAATAATATGCAAGTATTATGTTGCTATTATATTTTAATTTTTTCCTTTTTTGTTTTTTTTTAATATTTTGAGATGTGAATAAAGATAGGTTGAGGATCAGGTTTAAGATGCTTTAAAATCAAATTTTGTAACACTTCCATCCATGTAAAACATTTGTGTACATAATGTCCACGTGAAGCAATTGCAAATCTATGCTAAATTTTAGGAACTGATGTAGTAAGCGTTCCAAGACTAAGTATTTTTGTGGAAGGAGCACATCTCAATGATTGTAAATGAATTCTGATTTGTAACATCATGCAGGTGCAGTCACCCTCCATCTGACAGACACATTATATCTTGCAGAAAGTTCAGAATAACTCTTTGAAAACTGTGTGAGACTCGTTCCCTATTCCAGTGAGAGGGAGAGAGAACGCCAGGGCAATTACTGCCTTGAACAGGCCAGAACTGCATCACTGGAGGTTTTTGCTCATTAATACATACCTTTTGTGCACCTTCATTACTAGATCTTATTTACAGACAGGCAAGGCGTTTCACTTTGCACCATTCCTTTTCTGTTCCATGGCTGAACAATCGTCTTAGTTCAGTATACTGACTGATAGTCATAAGTAGCTCAGTTGATCATGAGGCAGATGTGACTCTTAAACCTGCCCCTTTTGTAGCATGGCAAAGTACCAGTGACCCTGACTACTGATCTCTAACTCTTCTTTCTGAAAAAACAAACTCGCAAGCTTTAATATCCATTTCCATGTAGGAAAAAGCAAAACAAAACAAAACCACCACAAAAAAAACAAAACCCAAAACAAAAAAATCCAACAACACACATAATCTTGCTTTAGGCATCCTACTTATGATTGACTGTAATGAGGAGAGATCTTGTAACAGATTATGCTGTCACCATACAATTATTATGCTATCACTTTGGAAATATGCTAAAACTAATAACCATCACTTAGAAAAATTGCTTTCAAGTGTCTGGTTATAGTCTTAAATCAAGCAGTTACCTTCTTTCATTTCTTATGTAAAAATATCTTTAAAAAAAACCAAAAAAACCCACGAAACACAAAAAAGACCTCTAAAAATAACAATGAACAAGTTGAGGGCGGGGGGGGGAGAGGGTCTCTGAAACAATGAATACACAAAGGAGGTAAATTGATGGGGGAATGTTTTTCTGATATATACACTAATTATCTTTATACCAACATAAATATTTATGAACCACTGAGGATACTCCTTTTGAAACATACTCTGAAAAGCAGCAGTTTCATTCTGTGTAATATCAGTATATTTCAAAGTTAGTTTTCTTTCCAAATTAAGATGAAAAGCCAAATTTTTGTGAGATGAAAAATCAGGAAATTATTTCCACTTGATAGAATTTAAACTGTGTATAGTACTGTTTTCATCCATTTATTTATGAGTAAGCAGAAGGAAAATTAATCGGAATGTAAATGTACTGTTTAATTTGGTGTAGTGCAATGAGAATTTGAAACTCTCGAGGCTTCCCCTTTCTTCCTCAGGTTCCTCAAAATACGCTTCTACAAAGAGATTTTGCCCAGCTTGTATTTTTCTAGCTTAAATAGTCAGTTAGTTTTGACTTCAGTTAGTGTCATTTGTCTTTAACCACTTAAATTTGTTGTCTGATTAATAAGAATACCTATCTGAACTACTGTTAGATATTTTTTCAAACAGCAACATGTTCTAACTTGAGTTATTGGGTAAAAAATCATTCTAAAACCCCAGCAAATCATACTGAAACACTATATTGGTTTGAGTGGAAATGCCAAAAAATAATGCATTAATACTGTGATGTGTTCTGATTTGGGGTTGGTGATTTTGCTTTGTCTTTGAACAGAGCTAGAAAATATTGAGCCAACATTTGTGTTAGCAACTAGACATAGATCTTATAACTCTGTCACAAGATAACGTCTTATGCAGAGTTACTGTCCTGTTTGGTGCTTGAAGTGGGACTATGGGCTACAAATGAAAGCAGCATCACTCTTTTCTCAGTGGCATGCTGTAGTTTTGTGGATGCAGGACTCGCAGCAGTTTCTGCAGATCACTACATGCAGTCCAAGTAGACCAAGCTGGACTTGTGTGGAGTTACTTTTCTCCCTACAAAGTAGCATGGGACAGCTGTGTCCTGGTTTCGGCTGAGATAGAGTTAATTTTCTTTCTAGTAGCCAGTATAGCGCTGTGTTCTGGATTTAGGATGAGAATAATGTTGATAACACACTGCTGTTTTTAGTTCTTGCTAGGCAGTTGTAGTGCCTACACTTAGTCAAGGACTTTTCAGCTTCTCACCGTGCCCTGCCAGGTGCACCAGAAGCTGGGGGAGCACAGCCAGGACAGCTGGCCCAGGCTGGCCACAGGGACATTCCCTGCCATGGAACGGCATGCTCCGGGTGTAACTGGGGAAGCGAGACAGGAGGTGGGATCACTGCTCGGAAACAGACTGGGCATTGGGTTGGTTTATTTTCTTTTAGTGTGCGGTGAGCAATTGTATTTGTGCATCACTTGGTTTTTTTGTTATTGTTATTACTATTATTTTTATTATTCTCTCCCTTTGTTATCCTATTAAACTGTCATTAACTCAACCCATGAGGCTTTTTCCATTCTCCTCCCCATCCCTTTGGGGTTGGAGGGTTGAGCAAGCAGCTGTGTGTTGCTCTTTACCAACTGGGGTAAAGAGCAACTGTGGCAAACTGATAAGCCATATCTTAAATGTGTAGGAGGCAGTGGTTGCCAGCTCAGAGCTTCAATGGGATTTTTGCCTCTCAATCCCTGTGATCAGCAGGGTAGTTCAATCTCAGCTAGCCCTTAACTCAGCAAGGGCCTCTGCCACTCCTGATGCAACATCTTGTCTTTTTTATAAACACAGTTTTCCAGTTTCTGCTGGGTCTGATTCACACTTTACTTTATCCTTTCTTCAAACTCTGCTGTTGGGTTAAATATCTTCAGTGACAAACTAGCTGTCAGCTGGTAAACTCGGACATACGTATCTGGGATATATTTTGGGCCCTTTTACCTCTTACAGCTCATACAGCGTATTGCTATCTGCAAATGGTTTAGTGTGAGCATTTGGAAGTGGCAGTATGAGGCGTTTGGTTTTACTTGTTGCCCACACTGAGTTCTTTGTCTACACATCCAATTCTTCTCATGAATCTCCTTGTCTCCTGTATCACATTTACTTTAATAACTGTTTAGGAAAGCAGATTAACTGATACATCCTATCTTAGGATTGTTTTAAACTATTAGCAAAGCACATGACTCTCAAAATGTGGATTCTGTATTTATATTTTCCCCAGCGTGTTTGAATTTTACAGATGGCTAATGTTTCATTTATCCCACGGTAGTAGTCCTGAAGCAAAGGGGATAGTTCGCACATCTTTTCCAGTGTCTGGAGTTGGCATTTATTTTCATCTGCTGTGTATAAAGCGGGGGGGGGAATGACACGGGACGGACCACCAAAAAAACCCCACAAACCAAACAAAAAACCCCACAAGAACCCAGAAACAAATAAAAAGCAACCAACAGAAAAAACCCTGATCTAACCTTAAATGCTCAGTGCATGATTATTTAGCATCAGCCTCATATGTTCTTTTGCTACAAGGTAGAACTACAATAAAAATCTGAATGTCTTCCTGCCAAGTAGTAGAATTGAAGTAGTTGTAGAAAATATCCTGTACTGAATAGTAGGAATGATTCTTTTGCCAGGACTTTGCTTTTTTTATCAGCTCAGTGAGGCAACTATTTCTTGAAACAAATTCTTTTGAGAGCTCTGTAAAAGAAACCTGACTTTAAAATGGTTGCAACTCTTCTTATTTTGGAAGGCTTTCTGTATTCTAAAACATTGCTAGTACAGGATTCAGGGTCACATCGTCTGCTTTTTTTCTCAACAGCAGATTTGGATATACTAGCCAAGCACTATAGGCATTATGTTGGAGTAGTGTTGTCAAACTCCGTAATAATTAAAACACTTGAATGAACACTTTGAAAATATCTCTATATCTTAGTGATCTGTATTTTCTAAACAGTATATAATTGGAAGATGTGATTATGTTCAGAAACTTCCTTGACGTATGTTGCCATAATCTTTAATTGTTAAGAACCTGCAAGGATTTTAATATAAAAAGTTTCTTATCAGATGTGACATATTGACTTGTTTTGGAATCATTTCACTATTTTTTCACAGCGTGAAATTTTCTGCTAACATTAAGATTTTACATATGATGGTGGTGTAAGTTTCTATCAAATTTTATACTCCTTTTACTTCTATGAACATTTGTTTTGAGATTAGGATATTGACTTTTACTTTACATGCTAGTTTCTGAATTTTTTTAAACTTCTTTTTGTCCAAGGACTGAGAGAAGGCTTCTTAGCTTTGCAGCTTGTCTCAGAGACTATGTCCAAACCTAATTATACAATGGTTGCATTCACTCACGGCAGATCAGTTAATTATACCTTCATCAGAACTGAGCTGGACTGTAAAACCTTGGCTAGTTAAGCACAGAAAGTTCATGTGCCAATCAGCGTGCCATGATGAGATGTACTGGCATCTATCACAAACACATCAGATTTCTCTTTTGCTCTTTCTTCAGAAGCTCTGTACAACTTTCTCATTTGTTCCATGTCTCAGAGCAAAGTGTGGTGCTGGGACATGCCATATGATACATGTCTGAAAGAGCCCTGCTCAGCACCATGCTCACAAACAGGCTTCTCTGACTCCAGGGAAACTTGGTAAGTGAAGCATGTCTGTGTAGGAATAGATATCAATGAAATGCTATCGGAGGATGCGAGATAAGCTCAGGTAAGGGTTGTCACGACGCTGCTACCTTGTGGTTGAAGTGCAAGCTGTGTTTTCAGCTTGTCTATCCTCATATAAATCTAGAAAACATACATTTGAAAACAACAGTAATAATCATCTACCAGTATGAACAACTATCACGTGTGTATTTTCACTGAGAGGTTGAGGGGCAAGTAGGCAGGTAGCACATCCAAAATGTAGGTGAGCGCGCTGCTGAAAAATGCAGGGATAGCACGGTCGCTGTTGCACTGAAGTCTTCTATAGGGAGGGTGTTACAACATGGAAATGTTCCAGAATAGGACTAGCTCACATGCAATACACCTGGTTCTGTAGCTGTTTTTCTGCTTGATTTTACCATTTTTCTGTTTGTTCTAACTAATTATTAAGCAAATTACCTTGCATATCTAAAGTATGGCTTGAGTTAGAGATTAGTTACACCTAAGACTTCAGCTGTTGTGTAGAATTGTGTTTAGAAACAAATAGGCCATTTGATTCCATTTTTATATAAAGGTATATTATGTATATATAATATATATTCTGTTTATATATACATATTTGTGTATACATAAGCTCACAGTGGTGACACAGTACAGTAACAGGTTGCTTTAAAACAGTGCCAAGTCTTGCAAACAGAATACTGCTTGTACCTTCAAAATTCACAAGTCACTTATGTAACATTCAGAATACAAATAAATCCATTTTCTTAATTACATTGCAACATATTGGTATGTGAACTTAGTATTGATTGGGGTTTTTTTACATCAGAGGAGTGTAACGTTGGGAGCCACAGCCTTGAGACTGAGCATGTCAGAAGTAAATCTCTGGAGTCTAAGAACTGTGCCCCAGTGCGCAGGTACTACTTTCCATCTCTGTGCGGAAAAGGTGGTGTAGCTAGCAGGGTGCTGCTCTGCCTTTTCAAAGGTTTTTACAATAACCATGTGAATATATTTTTGAAAATACCTTAGTAAGTGCCCAGGTCCACTGAAAGCAATGGCAAATGAGAGATGTTTAAAATTGTGAAAGTCTTGAGAAAATGACTTTTAAAACAAATGGTTTTTAGGTAATTTATAAATACATTCTCGATGTGACAGGGTTGAGCCAGCCTCAGGTGGAGAGCAGGAGGCAGCTGGCAGAAGGAAGCTTTAATGTAGGCTCAAAGCAGTGATACATGATTCTAGGAGGAATCTCAGGAATGTACTTCCTCTCTGAGGACATCAGGTAAGAGGTTCAGAGCTGCAACCACAAATATTCTCTGATGGCTGATTTGTAGTGTTTCAAGAAAGTAAGACTTAATATTGTTTTGTTGTTTTTTTTTCTTCTTTGGTATAAGGATGACCAGCCTGATTTGTGGACAGTAGAACAAGTCCCCAGTCAGTGCCTTATCTGCTTTTTTGTTTCCTTGTTGCATCAGTTCTGCACAGGAAGTATGTGTTATGTAGATATAAATATTTGTAGTGCCTATAATGATGCATATGAAAGGAAGGAGCCAGTTTCCCAGGACAGATGATGTGCCAGTTGCAGGTGGACTCTGTGTGTGTCTGAAGTGTCTGAAGACAAGAGAGCTGATGTTCTCTGAGTGTTGTTTTTACCTTTCTGAGGATTGCATGACTAGGACATCTGCAATCAGGCTAGTAGGGATAAGGTGGATGTCTGTGCATATGCCAAAAAGTGTCTTTTTGGATATGACTTCTCCCTTAGGCAAGCATACTTAGCTACTTGCCTGTCTTCCCCTCAACCCAGATAAAACCATTTAATTTAAACTTTGTCATTTTGATGATCTGCTTTGTCTTTCACTACTGCCCACTTCTCCATCATCACGTCTCTCTTCCTTCAAATGACTTCTCCACAACCCGTATGGCTTCTCACAATCCATCTTCTGTTTTGTCTCTCTGGATTGTACTGCCTACTTCCCTCCCACCCCGCCCCATCGCCACCTTACCAAGTGATAAGTTGCCAGGTCTATGGAACAGGACTCATGTATTTTCCTTTCTGTTTATTTGCTTGAAATAGTTGTATAGAAGTATGTGAAGACATAGTGCCGTGTTAATATTTGTTAATGAAAGTATAAGGCTTTATTTTCTTAGGAAGTGTTACAACGTTTTAAAAGTTGAATCTCAGTATCTTTGAATGTCACTTCATTAATATTTCTATATTCAAGAGTCCTGACATCTGTCACTTGGGATGTTTAAAGTTTTCTGTTTCAAATTAATGAGAAATTTAACAACAACTAGATTCAGCTGGTATGGAGAAGTTTGCAAAACTATCTGATATGGTACAGTCTTGTACAAAGTTGTGTTCCCAGACATCTTTGTTCCTTGTCAATGTTGACATCTATTGTAGTCCTGTCTGTGGTGTAATTACATTTCTGGTGAATGCCCAGACTCCAAAGGCAAGCTGGTAAATTTTTTTTAATTTTTTTTTTAATTTGAGCTGCATTTTGAATTGGTCCAAAGTTAAATTTCAAATTTTCTTATTTTGTGCTGTTAACAAACGCATAATTATGTAATTTTAACTAGATTTGTTCCTATAGCTACAACAGAATATTACTGAACTTTCATTTTTTATGTATATAATATGAAAAGCTTTAACTTTCCTATGTATGAAATACTATTCAAATGGTCTCTTTCTTCGGTTTACATTTTCTTTCTCTTTCAGTAACACGAACCTTTATATACTCCTTCAAAATTAAAGGATTAAATTCTGGACTTACTGATACCACTAAGAAAACTGCTATTTATTGAATATATTATGGGAAAAAAATTGCCATCTTTGTGTAACCTCTTCCCTGATTCCAGTCTGGTCCTTGATTCCCTTTTGAAGCCCATTAACCTGTCTGTGTGGTACCAGTCAATACCCGGCAATATGCCACACTGAAAGATTTAGCTAGAACTTCTTGGACCACATCCACTGTTCAGGAAACTTTCTTGTCATGGGTTTTGTATGTTTTTGTTGGGTTTTGGTTTTGTTGTTGTGTTGTTTGGTGGCTTTTTTTTTTAACATTTGCAATGTGTTGTGGATTATTTCTGTTCCTAAATATTTTAGTGAGCTCTTGGAAGTGGTTGACTAAATAATATATACTATGCGTGTACACATAGAACATAGTGGAAAATATCACAGTATCTAAGTCAGTCTCTTGTATTTACCAAGATGCAGCTAATAGTAAAACAGGAAAATGGAAACTGTTTCAGTGTAACAGCAACACAAATAGTTTACATTGTTACTCAATTTTTTAAATACTATATGAGAGCATGGAGTAAATTTTAAGTCTGAAATACATTATTCTACACTGGAGGAGGGGTGCCAAAATGTAAACTTTCAGGACTGAAAGGTTGTAAGAGTAGATTAGTAAAATAAGCATCCTCTGAGGGTCCCTTCTAGTCTAGATAACTTCTCATGGTACTCTTGTCCATTAGTATGAATTGCAGAAACTCTTGAGCTCTGCTCACTAGAGCATTCAAGGGAAAACATTAATCTGCCCCTAGCAGCTGAATACTATTATCAGTGACACTACTAATATTTCACTGAATGCTCTTTTGATGAAACACCACAAATAAGTAAATGAAAGAATTATTTATTCCAGATAAATGTTTTTTCTGTGTAAATATAGTTCTACTAAATACGAACGTGCTGGCGTAACCATCGTGTGTTTTGATTCTGTTGAAAAGTAAAGTAAATCACAGTAAGCAATACACATGGTCTGACCACTATGCCTGTACCTGGCTACTCCGCTATGTAAGCAAGCTCCTCAGCCATCCAGCCTTTCCTAATACAGGTATACAGAGTTGGTGCTTCTGAGCAGAATTGCTTGCTTTCCTGTTACTTGTTTGGGGTTTTTTTGTGTTGTTTTTTTTTTTTTTTTTCCTGTAATTGATCTGACAAGAGAGGTGTAGGTTTGAAACAAAAGGAGGACTAAACAAAGCTATCTAGTATGGTTGGAACTTTTATTGGAACAATTATGTCCTTTAAGAACTTGGAACTGTTTTATCAACATTATAAAATTGTGTGGTATGATAACTCCAACTTTTTAACATCGGTACAAAATGAATGAAGTCAGGCCAGCCTTGATATGAAGCGGGAATGGGAGAGAAGCAAACCATTTATTGGTATACCACAACCCAGAAAATTGTATTTGATTTTCAGCATTTTTTGAAGAGGGCAGAACTGTGCTTAAATGTTATCAAAATTTCACCTGAAACATGAGACAGCAAGAGTTTTGGGTAACCAAGCTAGCTTCTTTTAGGATACGGTACGTGAGGCCGCATCAGCTGGCTTAGAGCTGTTCAAAGGATATTGTTGAAAATGAGAACTATGTATTGTTTTCAGAAACTAAAGGTATTTCTGCTCTGTGCCGTGCAGATGTATGAGCAAACACAGAGATCTTAAGCTGTTCCTGCAGTGCTTTGAATTATAGTCATTCTCCCCAAAAGAGCTGCTTAGCTAAGCCAGGCACAGCCCTTGGAAATACACAAGGGAACTATTGTGTCAACTGTATCGTTTTAATAGCGCATGAATCTAATAAAGAAACATATTTCACAGAAGTTTAGGGTGGGAGTTTATTTCTTTGGGTTAGGTTTTACTTAAGCTGTATTTTTCTCTTGAATTCAATTGAAATTTTTAAAAATTGTGACGTGCAAGAGAGAAGAATGTACCGTAACTGGTTGGGAGAAATGTCTCTTAATAGGATTTCTGTTTCTCACTTATTTGCTAAATAGGATGTGTTAGGAATAGATAACAATAAATACAATTTGAAGAGAATATTTTAGAAATACTTATCGCTGAACTTTGAAAGTGCTACAATTGGCTAAATATTTTATAGTATAAAAAAAGCTAGTTAAATATTGCAGTATATGTAAAAAAAAAAAAAAAAAAGAGGAAAAACTTGATGACCTCTACTCACAGGTAAAGATTAACTGGATTTATCTGGGCTTGACAACCTGTATACTAAGCAATAGCATGATGTGGTTTGAAATGACTGGTCTATTAAAATGTAAAAATCAGAGTACTGGACCTTTTAACAGTACTAAAATTAGTACAGTATCTTTCAAGAGCATAGACTTGGTAAGCATTTGTCAGCTTCTATAAAAAAGAAATAGTAAATTATGAAGCCTCTTAAATTTAAACAAAGTCTCTGGTATCAGAATATTTACTTTCCTGGATGATTTGTTTATATTAACTTGTGCCTTTTTGCCTTAATGACTGAGGGAATAATAAAACTGATCTGTTTGCTCTGACAAAAGGCGTTTATTATAAGTGATGTGTACTACAAAGGTGTCTCTCTTGGAGGAGAAAAGGTCAAAAGTATATAAAGTAATAAAATACTTAGTGAAGAATATAGCTTCTAAAGTTAACATTTTCCTGCAGAGCAATGGTGTAGAACTTTCTGTTGCCAACAGCTTTTCATGAATAATGTTTTCATATGCACACAGTTTTCATGGGTTTGTAAATTTTTTTTTTATGCTGTACTTTATTCCTTCTGATTTGAAAATCTGCAATTTCATTTCTTAGGAAGTAAGAATAAAACCCAATTTTTAGAGTTCTGGAAATGTTTTGAATTTTATTCAAACCAGTTGTAGACAGATAAGTGAAGGGAGGAGGGTCACCTGCAGAATCTCCAGGATCGTGACAAGCAAATCTCCTACACCCCAGCTGTGCTCCTAAACTCTTGGAACTCATAGAGTTTGGAAGAAATTGCAGTTGGGATTGCAGTTTGATCCATATGATGTTGGGGAGGACCACCGTCATCATTTTCTTTAGGATTTCTCAGGGCAGAGGGGGGAGGCTTAAAGCTTCAGTGGGAGAATGTTCACTGTTTAAAAGCTTGGATATTCAAATGATAGGTAGGATATTTGAAAGTGCTACTACCTATGCTGACTGTGTGAAAATGTAATACAGGCTTCCATGTTAGTTTTTTGGAGGGAGGAGAAGAAGGGGGGAGGGGAAAGAAATAGAATAATCATTGTCATGTCCTGAAAATGAATGGAGGCTGGTGGAGCATGTTAAGAGGAAGCATCATTTATGCTTTTTGTATTCTTTGTTCCTTTACCAGGCACCTGCTTTTGGCCACTGTTGGAAACAGGCAACTATATGAACATTTAATTCTGATTCAATAGGGTTTACTGGTGTATTAAGAAATAGGACTGGAATGTCATAGCTGAATAGTGTTAAAGCCATACTTCCAAACAGTTTGCTGTCATAACAGTTGAGATTGAGAAGTACTAAAGAAGAAAAGAGAGGCTGTAAAAGCAGTAAAAGTCATTATAACAGAAGCCTTCATTTAGTGCTGTAGAAATTAAATTAGTATTATTCTGGTGGAAGAACAAGAAACTACATTTCTAGATAAACTGAAAGGTTTCTTCTTGGAGCAACAAGTCAGAGATTGCAATGAATTCCTCAAAATTTCATTCTGTAGCTGGCCTGGTTCTGCTGCTGTGGATCGAGTACGGTGTGTCCCTGGTGTGATCTAGGGTAACTGTTTTAAGATCTCAGTACTTTCCTATGTCTCTGCTACATTAGAGGCGTGCTTCTGTTTTTTCATGACTGTATCACACCAGAGGAGATGCGTTCTTTGATCCTTTACTATAGACAAGGTTAAGCATCCCCTCCCTTCTTTCCGATGAGATATGGTAGATCCAAGTTTCAAAACAAATGTGATGTTTATCCTCATATTTGTCTTGTCTTACAGACTGTAAGGAGAAAATACCTGATATTTTCAGAAAATGGCAGAAAAATACTTTTCTCGCAGAACTGATTTTACCAATACCTCTCTTTTTACCACTCCCTCATATGTGATATTTCCTCTAGCCTGTTGTTCTATGCAGGAATTACAATATAATTGTTTACCTGAATTGATTTTTATTAGCTTTTGGGGGGGACCAATGTGTTAATGAATACCACTGCTAGAGAGATTAAGAAAATATGAACGTCTCCCAAGTCATCTAACCCAAGTGTTTTGACAGGAGTCCATTTGGAATTTCACTTTATTACATTGTTGCATGGAAGACAAGATTAAATGAATGCTTGTAATGAAGCTCATTCTCTCGGAATTTGAAGGCAGTATAGAGTTTCTTATTTGTTTTTGGTAATATGAATGTTAAGTTTAATTACTTAAGGGGCTGAAGAAGAGTTGGTACAAACATTAGTAAATACAAAGTATCAGATTTGCTTAATATCCAATAGCTTCACAAATAGGGAAAATGAGGATTAATTGTTTGAAATGTTTATTTTTTTGAAATAATGATAAATATCATATGCTATCTAGATCTAATTTACATTGACTCCATTTATAATCTGAAGATTGTGGCATTATCGTCATTGTTCACAAAGGTAGTGAAGTTAAATTCACAGTTACAACTCCTGGATGAGTTGATGATCTGACCTGGGTAAATTGGCGTAACTCCGCTTACTTTGATAGAAATATGTTAAGGTGGAACTGTTGAAATTCTGTCTCAATGTGTCCAGACTCCAGCTCATCAGCTTTAATAGGATCATTTTTAATAGTATTTTACATCGTTTAAAAACTTATTCAGCCTCATACACCTAATTAAACTACTTACCTTTGATGTATCAAATAAACTACTTGCTTTTACTACTTTTAAAGTATTTAATGTCATACTTAAATCAAAATACAAACAAACCAAAATAACAGGCATCTCTTGACACTGTCTGCTGCATCTTTTAAATATGCCTTCAATTCTACATAGCCTGATTCTTTGAGAGCAAATTGCTAGTAAAGATGTCTAAAGAAGAGAGATCAAGGAAACTTTAATGACCTGTGGGGGACAGCTTCAAAGTAATCATCAGTAGCATAACTACTTTGTGGTGTAAATGCATTTCTAGCCTAATAAAGAAGTGTGATGTAGATTTTCATTATAATAATAAAAAGTTAATTTATTTGTTGGAATTTTGATCTTGAAATCTTGTACATCATAAAGTTGTCCAGTATGCGCAGTATGTAGAAAATGGCAAATGTGAATTAATTCACAGATAAAATTAGTATGTATTACACTTCAATGATTTATCATTGTTTTGTTTATCTAATAAAAATTTCAGTTAATTTCAGTTTTATTCTCTGCCTCCCCCACATTAGTTCCATTGTCTTGATTTGCATCATTTGTAGCAGCTGGCTTCTTGTCAGTCTGTAGTTTGGACCTTTATATCAAACAGGAAATTAATTACAGGAAAAGAAATACCAATAGTACTTCTAAGCTTAGAGGCTTTCACAATTACCAAGAAGGGAATGTTGCTGATTCCTGTCAGAAATGAGAAGTGGAACACGGGGAAGGGGGTAGCACATGCTTCACAGCTACCATGGGTTATCTCTAGAAGTAAGTGTCAGTCCTTGCATGCTGAATGTTAGCTCCTTTTCCCTATACCACATCTTAAAAACATAACCAAAACTGCCTAGTTTAATTTGTTTTGTCATTATTTATGAACTTATATTTTTTTTCTCAAAAGAGAAATCAAGGAACCCTTCTAAAATCAAGCAACACATACAAAAACTCATAAGTGTGTTGTCCAGAAGGTGCCCATAGAAACACAATTCAAGTGGGAGCTGTCGTGTGTAGACCCTTAACATGCTTTTCAGACATCAGCAATAATTCAGTCTTCTCTCAAGGTGCTGCACAATGTTAAATTCCTTTTTTGCTTAATGACCATTAGTAATGGCTAGAACAATAACATTGCTTTTGTATTTTGCTGCATTTCTATTGTTCTTTAAAAAAAACCCCACAAAACAACAAAATGCACCATTCAATCAACTGTGGTGGGGAAATAGGCAAAGCGAGTGGAGGCGAGGGAGTTGGTATATGGTATAAACGTGAAGGAGATATGCTCTACTTACAGTGAAATACTCTACTGAAATGATGGGCTAGTTTAGTCTAATTTATTCTCTGTCTTCTGTTGCTTATTTCCCTTGTTTTTATGTTTTTCTTGAACAAATAGGTACTATTTCCTTGGCTATCTTTTCAAGATACATATCATCTCTGACTTTCTGATGTTCATTGCTATCTTTAACTGAACTATCTCATGTAGTCTATCTTTTGAATAGTGCACAGATCACAAACGAAGGTAATACCTTGCCCAGCTCTTAAGAGAATATTGAATTTTGTTAGATACAGTGTCTGTTTTGTAGCAATATCTTTCTTCATTTTTGGTACCGTATTGTTAGCACAGTTTAAGAGCTGAGTCCAGCATTATTCCAAGGTCACTTTCAAAGTCCTGCTGTGATTCCGATTCTTTTATATTTATCTCTGGTTTTGAGCTGAATATGAAATTTAGTGGTTTAGCTTTTGAACGGGAAACTTAATTTACAACTTGTCAGTTCGTTTACAAAACGGATACCACTGTGAAGAATTCTCCTAAATATATATACAGCCTTTCTCTTTTGTTCTCTGTTCATTTCTTTGTTCCCGTGAAGCATGGAAACACACAAAAAAATCACTTCAAAAATCTAAATTCATAGCTGTCACTGTTGACTGTATCCTCCGGGCCTTCCAGGCAGCGCAGGCTGTGCGAGACAGCAGATGGTGGCTGCACGTGCAAAGTGTCCATCCAGGAAACAAAGCTTGCCTTCTCTTGGCATCCCTGCCCTTCGTCTGCCCACAAAAGTCCAGTTTAGTGACAAAACTTAAGTAACTGCTTGTAAAAATGGTTAATATGAATAAAATGAATAGTCCAAAATGACTGAGAGTCTGCTAGGAAGCAGGTTATAGCACGAGTTAGAACCATTAAGTCCATTTGGATTTCTCTCAAACTGTAATTACGACAGTATACAAAAAGAAAACTTTGCATATATGAAAGTCATTCCAAATACTGCATCCCTAACAAGGTCTTGCTGCAATTCTTTAGCTTTGACAGCTGAGATTTGCTTTGGAGATTCTTCGTAAGAGAGGCTAAGCTTTTTCTTGATTAAATTACAACTTTTCCCCTTCTTTTTTAATGGAGTGTGATTTAAGTCTGAATAAACCTATTCCTTGTCTTAAAGCAAAGTCTGTTCAGTAGTTGTGTGGGCTAGATAATCAGCAGAGTGTGGCAAACTTGCGAAGCATTACTGCTGTGGAAAACCAAATAGAAATGCAGTGGTGGCTGCACATGTGCGAAGGGACCTGTACTGGTGGGCGCACAGAGGAACCTGGCGCTCAAACCTGCTTCATCCCAGCCTGAAATGTGTCTCTGGTGTTCCTGACGCTGAGAGTTATGTTTGGAAAGGGAGCACCCCTTGCAAGGCAGCTGGATCAGTGCATACTGTTAGATCCCTGTATTGTCACACCCCTTAAGTCACTTGTTTTCAATATCAAATGCTGAATGCATCATCGTTATCGTGCTTTATTCTCTATAATCCAGCCTGCTACTTGAACTAGGATGTCTTTTTGAATTTTTCTGGGAAGTGAGGAGCCAAGATTCAAGTCATCTTTTTTACTAGTTATTTTTATACCACTGGAAACAATGATGAC
The DNA here is from genome assembly GCF_011004875.1 of Balearica regulorum gibbericeps. NCBI lineage: Eukaryota > Metazoa > Chordata > Aves > Gruiformes > Gruidae > Balearica > Balearica regulorum. The sequence continues at coordinate 104,914,100 of NC_046184.1, forward strand.
TGTATTTATAGCCAAGATAAAAAGTAAAAAAAAAAAAAAAAAAAGTGATCAAAGTGCATCCAACTGATCCTTTGATTGTTTGAAGTTTAATTGATAAAATGAGAGATTTCTGCCTGTGTCGTTACATGAATGGTAGCACTGATTTCTGTTAAGTGCTCTAAAGCAATGGATTGCTACTGTTAGTGATGTTTTAGGTTTCATGGTGATTCCCTAATTTGTATCCTCGTTGACTGAATTTCTGTTGCCCTTGTTAAGGGCAACAGAATGAAGAAGAATGCTTTTTCTAAGCATGGCATGATAGCATAGAGCTTATAACTCAATCACCGCTTTATACTTCTCTTGGAGTCCATAGATATTTTGCTCTGGTAGTTTTACTGGCCAAACCTGTTAACAAGCATAAATGTTCTAAGACACTTTTTAATAAAAAAAAAAAATGACTAATTTATTTTTTAGAATTTAAAACTTGTAGAAAGGAAATGTACTTTAATGTATTTTTAGCACGTGATTTCACAGGTCCTTAATATTTTTAAATACAGGTAACGAATTTGGACATCCAGAATGGCTTGACTTCCCCAGAAAAGGGAATAATGAGAGCTACCACTATGCCAGAAGACAGTTTAATCTTACTGAGGATCATCTTCTTCGCTATAGATTCCTAAATGCATTTGATAGAGATATGAATAAATTGGAGGAAAGATTTGGCTGGCTTGCATCTCCCCCGGTAAGCTGTATATACTAAATGATAAGTTTTTAGTCACCAGTTGCATACGTGTTCAGAATAACAACAATACCAAATTTACATGCAGAAATTTTAAACAGCACTTTATTATGCAGTGCATAATGCCCAACATATATTTCAAGTTGTCAAAATATGTCACTGAAATATCTTCCACAGATAATAGAAATCTGAAACAGTCTCCTTTTAGCTTCATAGCAAGCTCTTTTCCTATTATTTTTGCTATTTTTATGTAGTAACTGTAGATTGGATAAAACAGACTATAAAATTGTCTGTAATCCAATCCGAGGATTGCTCTGGGAAAGTCTAAATTGTTCTGACGATTTACTTTTATATAAATAATTACTCTGTTACTGAGAAAACACTTTCAACAGAGTATAGTGTAAGTTATAGTCTCCCGGTCTTCAACCTGTCACTTTTGTATTTGCCTTTTTTTTTACCTAAATATTACACTGTACTTTTTTATCAAAGCAACTCAATTATAATAAATTTCTGAGTGTTTTATTATTTCATACCAGTTATAATCCACTTTAAAGAATTGTTTTAATGGATATCTAGTTATTAATGACTTTAGCAAATAGAACAAAGGTGCAGCAGTTTAATGTGACTTATCAAAGCCATTTCTCACACAGATTTTAAAAACAAAAACATAGCCAGTGCTTCATTTTCTAAATTACTAATAGTATGCCCATAACAGTATATTGAAGACTTGATTTGATAAAAGAAATCCATTTTTTGCTAAAGGAAAGTGTGATAAACAGACCACATTACCAATCATTGAGCAAGATTTTTTCAAGTGCTCTATCCCTAACATGCTTCAATCTCTTTAATTTTACATTGCCTCATAAAAAGTAAGCTACGGCTTAGTAATCAGAAATTTTATATGACATTACATAGGTAAACAATTTCAGTTTGCCTGATAATGCCCTTATCTATGCTGCTTGAATCTTTGACCATTGTACTTGAAATGAGGTATAGAAGCAGTGTTTGTTTCTTTTTGTTGTTGTTTATTCAGTTAGAAATGAAATATTTTATAGTATTAGTTTTTTTTTCTTTCCTAGGCCTTTGTGAGTGAAAAGCATGAATCCAATAAGGTCATAGCATTTGAGAGAGCAGGTCTCATTTTTATTTTCAACTTCCATCCGTATCAAAGTTACGTGGACTACAGAGTGGGTATTGAAACTCCAGGAAAATATCCTTTTCTTTACTGTTTCGCTTGTACAGAAAAACTTCAGAAGTTGAAAATTAATTTTATTTCTGTTTTCTAATATGAACACAAACTGTAGTTAAAAGGTAAGAAACCACTTGTCATCAATATAATTCTGCTTTAATTCTTAGTGTACAGCAAAAAAAAAAAAAAAAAAAAAAATTAGAAATGTGCCCTCTTCATAAGAGATCATTTTGTAGAAACCAAAAGTAAATATTGCAATTTAAAGACTGCACGCTAAAGTTTCATTGTGATGCTTTGTTTTTTGGAATTATGTTGAGGCATGAAAAGCAAGTAACTCCTCCTCCTTAAATAAACTACAGAAAGTGACCACAGTAAGATGAGGCTGTGCACACAGTCACACAGGAAAATGCATTAGCTTAAACCTTCATGACAAAGGTTGTATGATCTCTGTTTTATAACTGGGTGGACTGAGAATGTGCTCTCAGCTGAGCAGCAAATGATTACTCTTGAGTGATTGGCTGGTTTTGCCTTTGTGTCTAAACGCTTAGCATTAAGGGAGATTAAAAAAATTAATGCTAACTTCCCAGAAATATTTAACTTGCCCAGATTCAGTTTCTTTTCAAGTCCTTTGACAAACAATTTCATGAATCTTTCTATGTCAGTTGAAAGTGCTGCAGTTCCAGTTTTGGCGTACTCTCCATTTATCAGCAATTTCAGGAAACTACTGCCATATTTCGGTTGCTTTATTTCAATGTATTACTCTAACTCCTGAGCACTGCTGAATTGATGTACAGGGTCTCAGGAACTTAGCAGGATTCTGGTTTAGAATCATCAAGTCAAACCCATCTTCTTCAGTGCTTTTTTCTGCTGCCTGTATGCTGCTACTGGTTCTCCTGGAAAAGGTAGAATCGAGAGTAAATTGGAGTAGTAAAAACTTAATCTGGTGTTGTGAGATATACCAATATTGACTGTCATAGGCTTCAGGTATTCACCTCTGTAAGCTGATGCACTTCGTCTGTCTTATGAAATTCACGTTCTGCAGATGGAAAAGGTGTAAGTTCAGTATTAAGGACTACAACACATAGTGTGACTTTTTCTGCTCTGATACTTATACAGATATGATTAAATCCAGTCCACATTTTGTTCACTTTCTGGCTTGCTTTTTCAAAGATGCTAGAGATTCAATTATCAGAAATGCTTAAGCAATATTTTTTAAAAAAAAATCTCACTCTTTTGTATCTTGTATTATTTTCTCTCTTTTCCATAGCACATCTTCTTCAGGTTTGTATTTAATTACTATTATAAATGAGGCTCTCTACCTAACTTAATTTTCTGGTTTGTGCTAAATTAATTGAATACCTAGGCATTGTTTTTCTAGGTGTGTAAATGCCCTGCACACATTGTTACAAAAATTCTACTCCTGCGCACTCACAGCTAAGATGAGATTAAGCTTTGTTCAGGCTTCTGAAACTATTTGGGCTTTATGTTTATGGAAATATTTTTATGACCAGTATGTTGACTAAATATTTAATATAAGCAGCCTTTTGGTTTTTATCAGTGCTCTGAATTTTTCAGTTGTATCAGAAACATTTCATTTATCTATCTTAAACCACCAGAATCTCCTTTCTCCTTTATCAGTTAGGCATTTACTGTTTGTATAGAATCCTGAACGTGTGTCTCCTGTTTCAGCTGAGGCTGCTCTATAGTGAAGCAAATTGCAAAATCTGCTTTTCAGTGGTTTTACTTTGCAAATCAAGGATCAGTTGAGTTTTGGTTAGTTGCTCTGTTGCTAGTTTACTCTGGGCATTGAAACAGTTTTCTGCTGTATCTTGGACAGAAAGAGTCATTGGTAATTGATTTTTTTTTTTTAAAAGAGATTTTAATGCAAGCAGAAACTCACTGGAAAATGTTTGCTGTTCACTTAGTAGTAGATGGTCTGGGATTTTTTACATCCTCTATGTTTATTTTGGTTCACTGGAAATCATACTGAAACTTAACAGCTCAAGTGTGTTCAAAATAAGTATGATATAAACAAGGCATACAGATGATGTTTCATATTTGCAGTTTATATCGTACTTTTTAATATGTTAGTGTCAGCAGACATCTTTGTCCTTTAAGTGTGTGCAGTATAACTTTATTTGCATCATATATTATAGATAGTTTAAATTTAAAAGGCCTTTTTTAAAGCGTAAAGATCCATATTAGCTTCTCATTCACTAACCTAAAATTTTTATTGCTAATAGAACTGCCAGTTATGACCAGTGTATTTGCTTTTGTTAAGGTGCTGTGTCTGACTAACCCCTCCTGCCCCAAGCAAACAGTGGGTTTTGTGGTTCTTTGTCCTCAGGGTGTGACGTGCTCCGCTGCCTTTGGTGGGAGCGGAGGGCTCTAAATGCTGCCGCTGCTCTTCTCTGTGAAACACAGTGCACCTGCACCTCCAAGAGCGTTGTTCATATGGTTAAGGAAGTGTCTGTCCCCCTTTATCGTATTGTTTGCAACTCTGAGATGAAACTCTTCTCTTAATTTAGTGTTCTTGCTCGGGAGTCTCAAATGTAGAATATTCCTATATATCACCTTTTCAACAGTCTTCCTCTCTTCATTTTATTCCATGGCAGTTCAATGCATGAACCAGGGGAAATTACTGAAAATCCTCTGGCAGGGAAACGTTGCCAACTGGCTCTCAAGCTGATTTAACCTTGGATTTTTAAGTTTGAAGGTAGGAACCTTCTCTTCCTTCTAGTGTCTCAGATTCTGAATAATACACAAGCTTAGGCAGACATATCACAAGAGATTGTGCAAGTTCTGGTTCAGAAAGCTGGCCTGAAATGATCTTCAGGTTTCAAAAGCTGCAGTGTTTTGCATGGTTGTCCCTCAAGGAGAACATAGCAGTGTTTCCCATGCTGGGAGAATAAAGAGCCTCCTCTCAGTTGAAAAAAGTATGTCATAAAACACTTTGCTAGAATTGGGCGTATTTGAACAATTAATTTAGCTGCCCCAAATTTGTAGTTTTAGCTTAAAAGCAGATTGAATGTATCTTCATCAGACTTTCCTGAAACAAAGTTTAGGAAGTTGTAGTGGCTCTGTTGAAATAAAAATCATAGTTTTTCTTCTTAAACTGTTTTGCATAAAAAGGAGAAAATAATAAACTTGCTTTTTCCTTTTCACTCCTTTAACTTAGGTCAAAACCTTTTGATTTGGCTTGTAAGCATCTTTATTTTTTTGTTTTTTCTCTTTGGCCTGTGAAATAAAAGTCTTATTTATGTTAATTAAGATCTCTATCTGGGAAGCATATTTATTATCCGTATTAAAAAGGTCACTGTGTTCTCATCCAAGGCCATCACACGCGATGAACCGTTGGGACTTCTTTTCTAAAGAAAATGCTTTTGACTCTATGCATCAAGTAAGACAATGTGCCCTGATGTCTACACCATAAAAATATCACTTCTTTTTAGTGCCTGTCGCTAGCAAAGTCCTTGGACAATAAGATGTCCGTAAACACCTTGAACATACCTAAACTTCTCGTTTCTGTCTGTCTAGGAGAAAGCTAAGCAGTACTGTATGCACCAATTGCTTTCTCAGTATCTTTTCACTGATAATGAAGCCAGCTCTCCATTATCCCATTCCTTTGTGTAAAAGTTTGCTTCTAACCCAAGGAAAGCCCTGAAGTTGCGGAACTACCATCAAGTGTATTAGAGAACTGCTGAAATCCTAGTAATAGCCGGTATGTGATGCACTTACAGGCTCATCATCACAATTGCTTATTTTCAAGAAACTTCATCTTAATTAAACTAGACATACCTAATACTTTGGCATTAGAACAGAGAAGATGCAGACAGTCACTGTAACGCTTCTCTGAAGCCAAGCTCAAACGCAGAATCGTGTTATAGCAGTTCCTTAAGCAGCCTCTACTTAGCTGAGCAGTGGTAGCAAACTGTATGTGTTGTCATAAGTGACAGCAAGTTTGAGGTATTGCAGCATGCGGTGAAAGAGAGTAACTGAAACTGCCTTGCTTCTCATATGTCCATGTGTAATATTTGTGATTCTGTTTGTAGCAGCACACCCTAAAAATTCTGTATTGTGTTCATAATCTCTTCTTGTTGCAAGAACAAACAGAAAAAGTTTGTGTGTGGGCGACAGTTCAGTTCAGATTTGGATCTGCTTTTTTTCTGTAGTGTTGGTAACTGTGTAACTGTTAGCAGTAAACAGGGGCTAACTTATACTATTTCTGTAATCTTACTAAAACTGGGAAAAGTGAGCCAGTGCAAAAGAAAAGCAAAAGAAAAGGATGGCATGATTTCCAGAGCATGAACAAGTTAGAGGCTTTTGGTACTTCAGGAAGGATTTAGCTTTATTGTTAGAACTGAAAGTTAAGGTTATCAAGCATTTTATCAACCACACAAGTCCGTAGGAATTCCACTTTATACTCCACCTAACCAGGAGACATGCAAATTATGTGCATTCATTTCTTCAGACATGCTAAATGTTTCTTGGCTGAGATTTCTAACCTATTTATCAAGAACAGCCAACTTGAGCAGTACTTTGCATCAGCTTACAAGCAACAAAAAAAATCATGAAGTTTTCTTATTGCAGCTCTATCTCTTAGAGTAGTCAAACATTTTAGTGTAAAAACAATGCAGAGCTGGTTATGGTATCAGTTTTTAAGTGAAACATACCCCAGAGTTAACCACTATTACCATCCTATTCTACTTGCTTTTAGCATCCTTTCTTCTTCCCTGCCAGCATCCAGCAGGCTGAGTTTTCCTATCTGTTTTCTTTAAATATGTCAGGATATTTTAATGTTGACTAGCTTTCTTTCTAACTTTTGTCCTGCAATTAGAGCCATAATTATGTATAATTTTGTAATGAAACCTTTTAACCTGAGATTTTTTTTAAAAAAGTATCCTATAACTAGGAAATGTGGTCACGTGACATTAAATCTTCAGAACAATTTCTCCGTTTTAAAAGGAATTCTTTACAATCCCTTTGGAACTTAAACATGAAGCAGAAGTACTTAAAAAACAAGAATTTGCTGTTGCTCTGTTTTCTTTTTTAAAATTGGTGGATTTTTAATTTGATACTCTGAGGCAGTTACTGAATAAGCCTGAAGAGCAAATTGCTATAATGATTAAATTCTTTTTATTAAAAAGGTTTATCTGAGTGGTATTGGGAAATGTGATGATCCTTTGACTACCTAGGTTTAAGTTTTAGTGGCTTGAATTAATCAAATTAGTGCATGTAACATGCCATTAAATTCGCCTTTATTAAATGGATGGCTTTGGCATATCAGTATATTGTAGCAATACATATCACTAAGCTGTTGCAACATATAATTTCTCAGATATGTTACCAGGTATGTTAAAAGATACAGAGCTTCCTGCCTCTCTGGCCTACATTTTTGTAGGCGTTCCTCTGTTCTGAACTCGTTGAAAATATCATTCTTCTTTCAGCTGTTCTTTATTTGTAGGCTGTAGGCATAGGGAACCTCATCGTACTTTTATAAAAGAAGCAGTAGTCAGTAGACATTACAGTCCTTCTGGTCCCACTTGGTTTGCAAGATCTTTTTCTGACGATAGGAAGAGTCACAGCCAGCTTGAAGTCAGTTTTTCCTTCCCTTTTGTGCTGCAGTCTTCTCTCTTACTTCCTTTGACTTTGCTCCGTGCCATGTCTTGTTCTCCTATGATATACCCTGGTGGGAGACATCCAAGGACGGAGACCTTAATTTTATATGTGAGCATGAATGTCCATAAATGTTGTTGAGCAATATGAATCGCTACTAGCTTATCTCTATTTGTGTCTTGACATTTCACGTTGTCATATACTGCTAAAGTGCAAGATGGAAAAAAAAAAATGTCATGGGAAGAAATGGTTACAAATGTTAACATATCAAAGCATTGTAATGCTAGAGTGAACGAGTACCAGTCGTACACTTATTGTTGGCATGAATTTAGGGCGAATAAAGACATTTGAAGTCAGAGTTGTCCTTAAGTAAATAGCTAGTTGAGATCTGAGGTATAACAAATATTGTCATCAAAATGCTGCAAAAATATACTTTCAAAAAACCCAACATAGTAGTTCCGGCTGTCTGACATTTGCAACCTGCACCTAGAGTTTCTAATGAGCAAATAAGGTCACTTGAATGAGTCATTGGTGTGCGATTGCTGAAGGCAAAGCGCTGCTTTTGCAGGCTGCTTTGAAGTGCGGTTGTGTAACTGTCCCTGCCTGTTAGAATTCAGGGAGTATCCGGCACTGGAGACAAAGGACTTAATTTAGGATCAGCCAAATGCCAAATTCTATAAAGGTAGTTGATACATTAAGGTTAATAGGTGTGAATAAGAAATATAGCATACTAATGTGGGAATGCATCTTCGATCTGCTTAGGAAAAGACACAGGCTTCCAGCACTGTGACTCTGTGTAACTATTAGAGCGGCATGTGCTATTTCCCAATTTCTGTTTCATTATGTGAAGGAAAAAGGAAAACATTTCTATGCTCATGCTGGAATTTTACTTCATAAATTATGCTCTTTCAGAAGACTTTTCATGAGAAACAGGCAGCTTGAGCTAACAATTTTTTTCTGCCTAATTTGCTTAATCAACATCTAGGTCAGCTGTCTCTAGTTCTCTGATTGTAGATAAATTTTTGTGCGTTAACAGGGAAACCATTCATAAGTTTCCTTTTTTTTTTTTTTTTAAATACTGACTAGACCTTTCTATGGGGTAGAGGTTGATTCCAAGGCCTGTCTGCAGTAAAAATTCAGTAAGGAAACCTTGTTTCCTCTGTTCGAAAGAAACATAACTAAAAGGAAGGGGAAAGATCAGGAAAGGGGCTTTGATTTGATTTCCATTTAAGTTACTACGTTAAACACAGTAATTTCAAAATAATCTCTCCCACTTTTGTAGTCGGGTCTATTCCCATATGTCGCAGTTTCTGCTACTGGATTTTTTTTTTAATATTTAATTGAAATCTGTCTTAAACGGTACCTAAATTATGTTATTGGTCCTATTTTTAAAGGAGGAGAGATTTACGTTCTGTTTTGGTAGCACTGAAGTCACTTTTTCAGTCTTCTCTTGTTAAAGTTCTTCAGCCATTCACCTAGAATTAGTTTTTCTTGAAGTTTAGTACCAAAAGCAATTCACAGTTCTGACAGTTAGCTGAAGCTGGAGGAATAGGCAGATTCATGGTTTTGAAAATTAAAATCCTACGTTATGGTTTTTGCCAGGACATGTTCCGTTTGTGATGTGCTAACATGTGCTATTTTTCAGTATTTTCTGTTTCTTCTCATCTTGTATTTGTTACCCCACAGTTAAATAATTCTTCTTCCTATTAGTGTAGCATTTTGCATTTATCCCAACTGAACGTCCCCTCTTTCACCCTGGGCCATGCATGAATTTAATCTGGTCTTGTGGCCTACTTGAAGGCACTATAAATTTTGCCATCTGCAAAATAATAGTAATAATATTACTAGTGTGGACAAAATAAGTGAATGGAAGTGTGTTTGTGAAAGCACTAGAAGAAGCAACAAAACGAGGATTAAAAGAATGGCCTGTATTGATAACAGACAATACTGTTTCTAGCAGTAAAACAAAGGAGGGAGATTTTTTTCGTGACAAGACAAGAAAAGAGGTACTCTAAGTGTCACCATCTCTGCTGTGGCCCCGATGACTTGTCAGAGGACTGTATAGCCTAACAGCAGTGGGATGGCAACCACGTTTACTATATGCTGTTCCTTTTCCCATTAGCTCAGTAGGAAAACAGACATGTTACAAGTGAACAAGGATAAGCAGTGAACAGCAACCTTTCGTAATGCTTATGGAGACTGCAGTAAGCAAGATTCTGAAGCAAAGAAAAGATCGTAACAACTGTCATCTTTCAGAGGGTGTAAAAGATTTGTCTAAAAACTTTGTCCTCCTCATGAATCAAGAACAACCTTGATGAAGACTTGGTAACTGATATCCCTTGTCGTCACTGTTGTATGCATGTGCCGGACGCTTGGGCACATGTGCCTTGCTATGAGAGTGAATGAAATCTATGACAGAATGAATGTCAGCAGGTAAAAGCTACTTTCTTAAGGATTTCAAAAATAACTCCTTTCCCTTCTATAAGATCCCACGCTGATTTTTGTTCAACAATTTTTCTGTATGTTGGAAGTCTCATTAAAGTTAAGCCCTCTCTCTCTCTCTAATATATATCCTCCCTCTTTTTTTTTTACAAGGCTTATCATCTTGGCACAAGTAAATCAGCATTTTATGTTCACAATTACCAACTGATACAGATTTATGAACCTCCAGATCTACATTTAGTTTTAGCAAAAAGCATCCATATTTGGTTGAAGCAAAAGGTATAGTTACCCCCCGCCAGTACTGTGCCACGAGTTAAGTGCTAAATGGCTTCAACTATGCTCTAAATATGCTGAACTGAAGTTCATCAGGCCGAGGTGTTTAATTTAATTAGAAAATTAATCCAAATACTCTCTAATATTATTTTTCTCAGTTGTAGGTTGTCCCCTTAGTCTTCTCCAAAATTAGGAGTGTGTGGAGAGGAGGAACAGAGGTACCCTTCATCTTGAAATTAATTATGCTAGTTACCTGTTTTTTCAGTGAAATTCAAGAGTTATTAAAAACAAAAGTGCCTTAACCACTTCAGGCTCTTTACAGCCTTCCTTGCAGTTGTACTTTCCTTCATCTTCCCTGTGTTTATGGTGCATTTAATGACTGAGCTTTTGTTTTCCTTAATACATCTTAATAGCATATCATTTTGTCCCTTTAACTTCTTTATTATCTTTGTATTCTTTTATGCCTAGCTTGAAAATATAGTTTCCACTTTCTTTAGGCTTCTTCCTAGGATATGAGGTGAATGAAAAGTTCATTAATTAGCCATATTGATCTGTGGCTATATTTCTTGTTCTACGTGTATATTAATAATTCATAAATTATGCTTGTATTCATAGCTTGCTTTTTACAAAATGAATTTCTTTGAGAAATTGCTGGTCTTTGGTGTCCTTTCCCTTTCTTTCAATCTATCTTGAGAATAACATTGTCAGTTCTACAGCTGTTGGTGTGCCTGGCTCTCCTTTTTCTCGTTTTGTTTCTTGTCTTCACTTGTTGCCAGGATATCTTCTTTTATGTTAACAGGTAGCATTTTGGCAATGAAAATTGCTGCCAGGACAGCAGTACATGAAAGTTATATATCATTTTCATTGTCATCCTCATGACTTTTCCATCTGGGCACTATTTCCAATAGCTTTTCTACATACTTTTGAAAAACAGGCAATGAATAGCATTTTCTACCAGGTATCTTTAGTGTTGGAAAAATGTGGATCGTGGTGCCAGTAAATCCAATCTAAAATCTGAATCAGAGCATCTAATGTGGATGGGGATTATTACAATCTAGGTACTACTTTCTGAGCTACAGGCCTAATAGCAGAGATCTTGCCTTTCCTAAGAGAAACTTGTCTACAGTGCTGAGAGTCAAGCAAGTGTTGGAACAGGTTGCCCAGAGAGGTTGTGCAGGCTCCATTTTTGAATGTTTTCAAGAGCTTACTGGATAAAACCCTGAGCAATCTGGTCTGACCCTGTAGCTGACTTCCAGAGGACCCTTTCAGCTTGAGTGGTCGTTGTTCCCATCCCTGTGATCCCACCCTGTGGCTTGTGATCCTTGTCTCTTCTCCTTCAGACTTGTTTATGATAGTGTACCACTAAAGGTAAGCATCAGCTCCATGACTCTGACTCTCCACTCCCAGTTCAATGTGTATATCTAAGCATACTTATGACTAAAAAAGTCACTTATGGTCAATAAAGTGACTTTTTTTTTTAAAGTATTGCACTTGGCTTTTTCCAATATAATCAGAAAATTTCTGTATACGGAAACTTTCAAAAGTGAATTTAGGCTAGAAAGATAGAACATTTTTCCATATAATTAGAATTATATCTCTAATTCTGCGTCCGTACAGTCAGTTTCGGTTTTGAAGAAAGATGGTGAATCAACTCTGTGTGAACTACCTCAAATTGAAGTAATTCAATTTTCATTTTTTCTTAGAATAACCCTGGGTTGCATCTTCAAGGTGAACAAACAGATACACACAGGGCCCTACCTAGGGAATATAGTAACTTCTCAAAGTGAAACCAGGGAGGGTTTGTACAGTGTTGACTTAGTGACTTCTTTTTAAAGAGCAAACTTGGAAAGACTTGTATATTCAGCTGTTAAATATTGCTGTGAGTTATTCTACATTACTTTGCCACTTTGTTCAACCTGACCTCTGAGAATCCATTTGTTACAATATCAAAGATCATCCAGATGCAGGCTGCTTGTGTGCTAGTTGCTAAAACAAGACTAAGGAGAAGTGCTGATACAGTACTTGAAAGTTGGCCTTTGATTTTCATCTAAGATGGGCAATATTTTCCAAGAGTTTGAGTATTTGTCAAATACATCCAACATATTAAATACTTTATTTAAAAGTTTTTCTCTTGTGCCATCGCTGTACTGTAGCTAATAAACTAACCATGCTAAGAAACCAGTTAACACTCAGCATCAGATGGAGTCAGTCTTGGTTTGGCCACTACAGTGGCCAATACTTGAACATTGAAATTACAGTTGCTGGTCGCTCCAACATTTTATTTGCATGTTCTACTGTCACTACTGCTTCTTAATGTTTTTGCCAGAGGTAGAATCTGGAAACATGCTGCTTTCACCAGTGCATATATATTTTACACTTCTAGAAGAAGGTATATAGAACATCTAGGCAGACATGTTGATTTAGAAACTTTTAGTTCATTTTAAATTTGGGATTTTTTTCTGCATTTGGGTATTTATTTTTAATTCTTCCTTGAACAGTGCATAGAATCATAAAATAGAATCATAGAATGGTTTGGGTTGGAAGGGACCTCAAAGATCATCTAGTTCCAAACCCCCTGCCATGGGAAGGGACACCCTCCGCTAGACCAGATTGTCCAAAGCCTCATCCAACCTGGCCTTGAACACTTCCAGGGAGGGGGCATCCACAACCTCTCTGGGCAACCTGTTCCAGTGCCTCACCGCTCTAACAATAAAGAATTTCTTCCTAACATCTAATCTAAATGGACCCTCCTTCAGCTGAAACCCATTACCCCTTGTCCTGTCACTACACTCCCTGATAAACAGTCCCTCACCATCTTTCCTGTAGGCCCCTTCAGGTACTGGAAGGCCGCAATTAGATCTCCCTGGAGCCTTCTCTTGTCCAGGCTGAACAGCCCCAACTGTCTCAGCCTGTCCTCACAGGAGAGGGGCTCCAGCCCTCTGATCAGCTTCGTGGCCCTCCTCTGGACTCTCATGAACTTTCTTAATTCAGTGTCTTGTTTCAATAATGATAGAAATTTTCAGCACTCTGGTATTACACAGCACTGTTAATAATTGAGAGGGAAAAAAATCTTTTAGTCTGCTATTTTATAAGTTTATTTGAAAGAAGAAAGCCTTCCTGTAATACCTGTTTCTGGATTAGAGTGTTGGGTCAAAATAGATAATAAACTTTTGAACTTTTTCCCTAAGAATTTTTGTTTCCTTTCTCCATTTCTCCAGGTTTAAAAACCTCTCTTTTTCAGTAATATGTAGTATAAGATCTCACATGGAGAGTGCAAACTGGCTGTTGCTGTTACAGGAATTCTGGAGCCTATTTTTCTTCAAAAATCAATGATGAACAGTTTTGGGCTGGGGTGGAGAGGGATTTATTTTTCTGCATTTTTGCATGGTGTGTCAAATGCACTAGCTAAATATCTCTTGCTTTTTGTACAGCCTTTAGTAATATATTTTGAACAATAGTAAATATATGAAACTATCTAATGAGATATAGACTTCTTAAGAAATAGTCTTTTGTATGCTGTGTGCAACTATGACAGCATATATACTGTAGCTACTTTTGTACAGATTTCCCTTAGGAAATATTGAAAAAGACTTTATGGGAAAGTTGTTTTGGTTTATACAAACAAAAAACACCCAGAGCTTTCTTTGCACACCCTAAACAAAGCATCCACCTTTAGCCATTACTTCTGTGAGTAAATCTTTTTATCCATGTAGTTGTAATGAAAATGTGTAAATTTAATCTTGTCATATGGTTATAATTTCCAGCTGGATTAGGCATGGGATCATGCCAGTGTTACTATCACTGTCACTATAACTGGTTCAGGACAGCAGGCTGATCCCAAGACTGCTTAAAGGATCAAAAGCTTTTCAAAAGCATTCCCATGTCTTCTGTCATCCATACACTTTCTTTCTAGCCTAAATTCCCTTTTGAAAGTTTCTGTATACAGACAGAATTAAATGTTTCAGCACAATTTTCGATCCTTTTTGGTCTGTACTTTTATCTTTGTCTCATCTTTTTTTGCCAGAACCACATCCTTTTGCTTTTAGCCAAGAAATGATAGCAAAGAAAAAAATGGAATATTTCTTAGGTATTCTTTTGTATATTGAGAAGTGCAGTGAGAAAATGAGAGCTGATTTGCATATGAGTTAAAAAGAAAATAAGTATTTACATACATACCTATGCTCTAGGGCATGCCTGGAAAGCACCAGAGAACCAGAAGTATGGGTGCTTAAACCTTTCATTGTACAGGAACATCAAAACTATAACAGTTCCTAATCCTGATTTTAAAACAGATTATGAAAGGATGGAGCTGAAACAATCGGGATCACCTAGTCTTTTTTATGTGTTTGGACACGTAAGAAGGGTAACCAAACTTTCTTGCTCAGTTGTGTCCAAACTTTCTTGCTCAGTTGTGTCCAAACTTTCTAACTTGATGGGTAACCTGTCACATAAGCTATCACTGTAATAGGGTTGTCATATATAGAGAGATACAATACAGAAGATCCAATGTACTTAATACTATTTGAATGTATTTGATTTGTGATAGATGTTTATGTGAGTCAAACCAGACCATACGGAAAAGAGTAGTTCTTTTATAAATAGTAAGCCTTACATCGTTTTACAACTGGTCAGTAAAAATTCTTATCTGCTCTTCTGCAAAGCTTTTAATTATGCTGGACCATCACTCCCACAAATAGCACTTCGATTCTTTTATCAATAGTAAGGGTTGAGGAACAAAATACAAATTACCCTATTTTGTGATTTGCATTTACTTAGTACTGATTTATGTGTCATTAAACATGCATAAGATCAAATAACAAATTGCATTAAAATATGTATTTCAAAGCATCATAAAAGCATGGTAATTCAGTAATTAATGTGGTAGATAATGACAGCCTTTCCATTTCCAGCTTTTATAAAAGAGTTCGTTACTTTTGCTACTCTTCTCCACTGTATTGGAATCATGGAATACCAGGTTGGAAGGGATCTCAAGGATCAAATGGTCCAACCTTTCTCGGGAACACCTATCTAGACAAAAACACCATCTAGACAAGATGGCCCAGCACCCTGTTCAGCTGAATCTTAAAAGTCCAATGTTGGGGAATCCACCGCTTCCCCGGGGAGATTATTCCAACGGCTGATTGTTCTCCTTGTGAAAAATTTTCCTCGTGTCCAATCAGAATCTCCCCAGGAGTAACTTGCACGCGCTACCTCTCATCTTTCTATGTGACTCCTTCTAAAAAGGGTCTCCATCTTCTTTGTAGCCACTCTGTAAGTACTGGAACATGGTGATGAGGTCTCCCCTAAGCCTTCTTTTCTCAAGGCTGAACAAACTCACTTCTCTCAGCCTTTCTTCATATGGCAGGCTTCCCAGTCTTTTGACCATCTTCATGTCCCTTCTCCGGACCCTCTCCAGCCTGTCCACATCTTTTTTATATAGTGGGGACCGAAACTGAACCCAGTATTCCAGGTGTGACCTGACAAGCACTGAGTGTGATAATGACTATTTTATCTCTGCTGGTGGTGCCCTTGTTGATGCAACCCATCTTCCTGTTGCCTTTCTTTGCCGCTCAGCACACTCGTCACTCATATTGAGCTTGTCCATCAGGACCCCCATGTGGGACCCCCTTTCCCCAGAGCTGCTCTCCAGCCAGGTGGATCCAGTCTGTGCTGCTCTCTTGGATTATGTTTTCCCAGGTGCAAGACCTTACACTTGTCTTTGTTGAACTTCGTAAGGTTCCTGTTAACCCACCCTTCCAGCCTATCCAGGCCTTCCCGCAGGTGGCTCTCCCTCTCAAAGTGTCTACTTCCCCACTCAGTTTGGTATCATCTGCAAACTTCATCAGCGTGCTCTTGATCCCACATTCAGATCACTTATGAAGATATGAAACAGTGTTGGGCCCAATATCGGTCCCTGGGGCACCCTACTTGTGACAGGTTGCCATTTTGAAAAAGAGCTATTTACCAGCACCTTCTGGGTGCAGCCTATCAGCCAGTTCCCCACCCACCCCACGGACCACTTGTCTAGACCGTAACGCATCCGTTTCTCTAGGAGGAGGCTGGGGAACTGTATTGAAAGCCTTGGAGAAATCCAGGTAGACAGTGTCTGCTGCTTGCCCCACATCAAATGAGCAGGTTACTTTGTTGTAGAAGGCGATCAGGTTTGTCAAGCACGATTTGTTGTAGTGGTTAGGAAATTTAGACCATCAAGCTGAACAGAAATCAGGCTTTTTTTCAGTCAGAGTACACGTTAGTATTTCCAGCACACTGTTGCTGAAACAAGAGACCCCACTGCAAAGGAAAATACTTCTATTATATGCTTAATTAAAATGAACAACTGTTGTTTAATGTATTCATGAAAGTAGTCTTCAAAAACCTGGATGCTCATAAAGTTCTGACATGTGAAAAGCAGCTTTTCTGTGAGGTTTAAGTTGGAAAGCAAATGGGCGTGTTTACCAAACTAGTTGTTTTTTTCCTGAGAAATATCTAATTTGTGAAAATCTTAAAATTCCTTTTGACCCCATTATTCAGGATCTGGTGAACAGTATTTAAGCCAAAGAGGCTATGCTGTGCGATGTGGAGAAGCAGCAATGTTAGCTTTGTGTTGCTGGAGAGCACTGCTAGACATACTTTTATAGCCTGGATTAAGGAAATGGGATAAACTGTTTTAAAATTAGCATAGCCATAACAATTGCACTTGCTGTAGATAGTTTTAAAGGAATCATTAGAGATGTCAGGGCTTTCAGCAGCATTGATAAATTATTAAATTTAATGTATAGTGTAGATCACAGAAGCAAAGAGTGAAATGCTTGAGGGAGACACTCCCCTGCTATGTTAATAAAATATATGGTGGAATAGTAGCAACCAGTGCTGATGCTGAGTTTGAAAGGGCACTGGACAGAGTAACTAGAAGTCGTAGTTTGTATTTCTGTGTTGTACGTGACAACAAATGAATGGTAATTTGAATGTCTTTATAAAAGAAAGAGCGGAGGGGTGGGGAGAGATATGTAGTGCACATGTAAAGCATTGAGGACTAAAGATGGCAAAATATATTTTTCCTAACTGTTTAAAAAAAAAAAAATAAGGTAACTAACACAAAGATTTGGCCAGAGAATGTGGTAATCTGCTGTTTCTCCCTTTGGGCACCTGCCCTCTAGAAATCAACAACTAACTTGGCAGTTCTGGACCTTTTTCTAATTTTGCTGCAAATACTTGTGGGGAAGGGATTACTTAACATCAGTGATTTGGTAGCTAATGGACAGCTTTGCTTTCTTACCTCGTGTGCATCTATTTTTCTTCTCCTTTGCCTTCTGTCAGCAAAACCTGTGCAATCTTCTAAACTGAAATATCTCAGAGTAAATTTGCAGTTACTGTTAGTTTAGGTTACTTTTTGTCTTGTCATGCTTTGGTCTTTCTTGTTGCTAGAGATTTAAATCAGTAAGACTGGCAGTTGGGAAATATCTGTCTCATCTGGTAGAGAGTAGTGTCAAAAGACTTAAATAAAACCACTTCTGTTAATGTGAAAATCCTTGGATATTTGAGCAGGCCTGTTTTCAAAAGATTGCGCAAACCTAGAAGCCCAAGAGCAGTGTAAGAACCACTGAGTTGAACGAGTGTTGCTTCACTCTTCCCTAATCATATTAAATACAAGCTCTAGCAAAATAAGATTCTTACATTCTTCCTTCCTTTAAAATTAAGGAAGCAGACTGTGGATTATAGAGCTGTGTTATTTCCCTCTCTATGTTTTGGGGGATGGGGAGTGGAGATTGAGGCTATCTGTTGTAACTCCAGGAGGGAAAAGGATGTTTTAATTATGTCCAGACAAGAAATTCAAAGGTCCTGAAATAATCATAAAATTAAAAAATCCTATTTGTTGTTGTCCCAAATAAGAATTTGACTTTTGAATGTGTTAGATCTTTATTTACCCATTTATTTCCTTACATTTTCTGATTTACTTCTTTCAATGTTATTTTATCTCTTATTTTTTGCTAAATCTGTTTTAATTCTGTTAAGTATCTGTACATGTATTCTAACTCATTACACTTTGTTAGTAAGTCACCCCATTTTAACAACTGCAGTCACAATGTCTCTTTAAAGCTTTTCTATTAAATACAAGCTTTCTTTTGTTGCTCTGTGCTATAATAATTCAAACTCTTTTCTAAAAAACTCTCAAAGGAGTTGTGGGGTTTTGTGTTGGGTTTGCGTGGCAAGGTTTTGGTAGTGGGGGGACTACAGGGGTGGCTTCTGTGAGAAGCTGCCAGAAACTTCCCCTGTGTCTGACAGAGCCAATGCCAGCCGGCTCCAAGGTGGACCCACCACTGGCCAAGGCCAAGCCCATCAGCGCCTCTGTGATAACATAGTTAAGAAAGAGAAAAACAGCTAGAGAGAGAGCTTTTGCAGCCAGAGAGAGGAGTGAGAAGATGTAAGAAACTCTGCAGACACCAAGGTCAGTGCAGAAGGAGGGGCAGGAGGTGCTCCAGGCGCCGGAGCAGAGATCCCCCTGCAGCCCGTGGTGAAGACCATGGTGAAGCAGGCTGTCCCCCTGCAGCCCATGGAGGAAGGATGAGGGGGTGTAGAGATTCCACCTGCAGCCCGTGGAGGACCCCACGCCGGAGCAGGTGGAGGCACCTGAAGGAGGCTGTGGCCCCCTGGGAAGCCCATGCTGGAGCAAGCTCGTGGCAGGACCTGTGGACCTGTGGAGAGAGGAGCCCACGCCAGAGCAGGTTTGCTGGCAGGACTTGTGACTCCGTGGGGGACCCACGCTGGAGCAGTTTGCTCCTGAAGGTCTGCACCCCGTGGGAGACCCCCACGCTGGAGCAGTTTGTGAAGGACTGTCTCCTGTGAGAGGGACTCCATGCTGGAGCAGGGGAACGATGAGAGGAGTCCTCCCCCTGAGGATGAAGAAGCGGCAGAAACACCGTGTGATGAACTGACCGTAACCCCCATTCCCCATCCCCCTGTGCCGCTGAGGGGGGAGGAGGTTGAAGCCGGGAGTGAAGTTGAGCCCGGGAAGATTGGAGGGGTGGGGGGAGATGTTTTAAGAGTTGATTTTATTTCTCATTCCTCTACTCTGCTTTGCTTAGTAATAAATTAGATGAATTCCCTCTCTCAGTTCAGTCTGTTTTGCTCGTGACGATAATCAGTGAGTGATCTCTCCCTGTCCTTATCTCGACCCACAAGCTTTTCGTTGTACCTTTTCTCCCCTGTCTAAAGAAGGAGGGCAGTGATAGAGTGGCTCTGGTGGGCACCTGGCCCCCAGCCAGGGTCAACCCACCACAGGTTTTCTTCTGTAAAATCATGCTTTTCTCCTTTACACAGACTAAAATATTGCTAAACACCAATTGATTTTGACAGTCACGAGTATGTAACTTCTTAAATCCACTCACTTTTAGTGGTACATTTTTAGTCTAGTTCATCATAGTGCTATACATATCTACTGTAATACCAGAAACTTAGCATTCATGGAAGATTCCAGAAGAGACTGGAAGGTACTTTCTTTAGTAGGAGTCATAATGCTAAGATGAAATTTTCAAGACAGCTTTTACATGTTCTGTATATTTTTCCACTCTTAAGTTTTCTTAGATTTCAGTTTAATTATTATTTTGCTTTATATTGAGTATATTAGCATGAATTATGTTGCAGCAATTCTTCTAGGTTTTTTTTGCTTTGATTTATTTCCCATTTAACAGTAATTTGGCACAGTTCCTTAATAGTCATTTTTAAGTATAAAATCCTTCTGGATTCTGATGCTGCAGAATATGGAGGGCATCAAAGGCTGGACCACAGTACAGAGTACTTCTCTGAAGAATATCCTCACAATTATCGACCTAATTCACTTATGGTAAGTAAGATTATTTTTTTTCATTCTACTTTGATCTGAATTTTATAATTCTTTGGACAAATACAGAGTCTAGGAGTATTTTGGGGGGTGATAGGGTTTTTTGAATTTATTTTCTGAAATTAGCCCTTATATGAGATAACAGAGATAACAATGTTGTGATTTGATTATGACATATAATGCTAACTGATTTTTCTCTTTTGACATTACATTTAAGTTTGCATGCAGTCTTGCAGTGTCTGGCACACAACATCCCTTGCCAACATGCATGAAAACCTTCTAATGTGCTTTTGAATTGTCATTTTGAATATCATTATTTGCTTTATTTTCATGTCTGAGAAACTCCATCTTCATGCTTGCTTTGTGATTTAAAGCTCTGTGGAAACTGAATCTTGCATTGCGTTCTTAAAATCATTTGCTTAACTCGGCAAACACGAATTAGAGTAAATCATGCATTTGCCCACTGGCTTTCTCCTCCTTAGTTTACAGAAAAACTTTGCAAAATGAAACATCAAGAATTTCAAGAATTTCCAATCCTAAAGTGATACAAACAAGGAATACTTTCCCACAAATCACTTCAGATGAAGTGGGATACATATCCTTGCATACAATTTCTGTTAGCTGAGATGGTGACTAATAAAACCCCTACCTTTCTTCATTACTCTTAAAATCATAATCACGTACCGCAATTAATAATTTTAAAATGTCATTTTCCCCGTTCTTTATATATGTATTCACACATGTATAGGTGCACGTAAATTCAAAAAGGCCATGAATTAAGGTAGAGTTCACTGAAAAAGTTCTGAGAACGCTTATATTGCTGACTAGATTTTCATATCTAAAACACATGGGTGAAGGGGTGTGTGTATCTCTGCATAAGTATATCTATACACATAAATGCCTGTAAATAAGCTACACTTGTACTATTAACAGGCTAAAAAATGGAGTATCTGCACTGATTTGTGTGGGCCGCTCCTCTTTTGTGACAGAGTGGAGATATAAATTTCTAGTGTCACATCTTAACATCTCTCGAGATCTAAACTCCTGAGAATTACTGTCACTTTGAAGATTTCTTTCTCACTCTCTCACCCTATTTCGTTGTATTCAGCATATTGGCATTTCTGTCATTTGCTTGTTTTACAATAGTTTCATTACATGAAAGAATTCTTGTGCTTTTATCGTGCTTGATGTAAAGGATCTTGGGAACATATTTTTTTAAGTATCTATATAACAATGCCCTCATAGTGTGGGTAAGTGTCTATGCTCATTTGCACACAAAGAAACTAAGGTTCTGAGATTTCATTCCTGAAGGTTATGTAGCAAATTAATGCTTCCAGAATTCTTGCTTCATGTGTCCAATTCAAATACCTTGCTTTGGTGATTGGAGAGCATCTTAATTATCTACAACTAACTTAACTTTTGCAAGCCAATTAACTGTAATTTGGAATGTATATTTCACATTTAGACACTTAGATGCTGACTGCAAGTCATTCAAGACAGGAAAAAAAAGCAACAAAATGTGAAGATGCTAGGAGCATGTGGAAGATAAGGCATGTGACAAGCAAAGCAGCAAATGCACTTATGCAGCGTAAACTGTGGCATGGCAATGGCACTTCTGGGTCAGAAAGAAAGCCAGCAGCATAGGTCACGTTAACTTTCTTTTATGTCCTTCAGCAATCCAATTCACAGACCACCTTCAGCCAACACCCTAGAAGATGCCACAAGCACCACATAGAGGTAAAATGCTAGTAAAAGGACACCAAGTAAAAGTAATTGGGGCAAAAAAAAATCTGGAAAATCGGACTAAATTCAGCAAGATAGAACTCTGAGTAAGAAAGAAGTTACACTAAATACCTCCAGCTGTTATTTTACAATAAAACATAGATGTTTTACTTTAAATAGCAATCTACATCCCAGTTCTTGAGTAATCAGTCAACCTTGGGAGTTGCTTTAGTCTTAGTTGCAGTTTCTAAAATCCAAGCAGAAGTCTTCCCCTCCAATTTCTTTTCAAGAAAACGTATGGTGCCACTCCAATAAACTCATAAAGGTTCTTTTCCTGCTGTTTAACAATTACCTTATTCTCTTTATATAATGCATGAGACTTAAGTTTCTTGTTTCAAAAATTTTAGTTCCTCCTCCACCACAAACTTCAAAGAAATATTTTTTAATGACAGATGCACCTCCCTTAAAATGTATAAGTAAACATTGTCAGCAAAACGTGCCCACAGGGCTATGACAAAATGAAATCACATGTGATAATTCTGCTGCTCAAGTCAAGCTTAAATAGCGCACAAATGTGTTACAAAAATAGAAGATTAGATATGACATGATTCATTCTAGAAACATCACCTAATAAAAGATATATTCAAAGTGACATTGCAAAATGAGAAGGGAGATACGAAATTCCTGGAGCAAAGAACCCTGGATGAAGAGGAAGCTTTGTAAGCGCTGCTAGGCATTTCACTGTAAAATTTTGTTGATGAACAGATGATGATTCACGTTTGTTTAGTAATGCTGTAGAGGGCCAGACTTCAAAATCAGCAGACACACCTTGAAAGCTCCATAGAAAAATACACAAAAAATGTCCTTTGTAATATGATTGATTTAAATGATTGTTATAATCTAATTTTTCCATTTCACTGCTTGCTCTGTTCTGGATTGTTAACGAATACATGAAATGTAAATAACTTTCCATGTAATCAAACTTTCTAATAACAAGCTGTTAACCATTTTGTCATTGTGAAAATAGACTCTTTTTACCACAGTTTTATTTCCGTTTGTATCTCCACTGTGGTATTCTCTTAATAGTCGTCTTTGAGGTATGTTTTATAAAACAAGTTTTGTGCTTTTTCAATGCTTCTATAAACTTTTAGTTTTGCTTATGTCTTACCATCTCTTTGCAAGATGTAAATTAAGTGCTGCACATCCATTTCAACTCTGTCAGATCCTAATGCCCCTTTATGTATGAAGTCATTTGTTGATACCTTACTTGGTGGTTGTAGTTGGATGTGAAGCTTAAATTTGGGGCGGGGGGCAAGAACCATTTCAGTAACACTCATCATTCAAAATGTTTTGTCAGCCTTTACTAAGGCATCCAACCTGACTGAATTTTACTGTAAAATGGAACTGGATATCACTGTGTGTCCTAGTAACTTTAATATTTTTGTACCACACCAAAAGCTAGGATTTATATGAAAACAGTGGGGCTTATACTTTGGTGCTTCGTGCACCAACAGAACTGAGTAATAAGCAGGCTATATGGAATATTGCAGAGTATGTTGTGTCATTGGCAAAGTAGTATGCAGTTGATTGATAAATATAATTGTTTAACGTATTTCAGCTTCTGTGGATTTAGTTTTTCTGTAGTTCTTCCCAATTAGTTAAAAATTAGATGTCAAAGTTTTCCTTTCCCCCTGTTGCCAGTACTGGGTTTTTTTTCCTGTTTTTCTCTATTTTTGACACCTACTGATATATAATCTTTTCACATTAAATGAGACTGAAATTATATAGTTTATTTTAAGAATATCCTTATTGCTGGGTTGGGTTTTTAACCTTGACCTTAATGTATACTATTCAATGTCAAAGTGCAACTTCCTGTTTCCTTGAGTCTATTGACAAATTAAAATCCTCACATAGACTAAAATGATCTAAAAGCTTTTAGTGACCTTAGCTTTGAAAATACTCATTTGAATAACTTTCATGATAAGGATTTATGTATTGAATTTTAAGGGAATGATGTAGTCTTTAACTGTTTTCTCCCCTGACATGCACAGATATACAGATTATATGAAAGAATGTTTGTAGTTAGAAAATTGTTTTAACTAGGGGGATTGGTAAGACACTGATACCAGCAAGGTCTTTTGTTATTTTTACCTCTTGATGATTAAGAATTATAAACTCATTTGTTATATTCATTGACTGTTTGACTTCTTAAAACCACAAGCAAATGTAATGATTCCAAAGTTATTCTGTTAGTCATTTTCTTTCATCCTATCTTATTTTTTAGTCTGCTTGTTTGTGTTGGCCATGGGTGTTTATCATCTTTTTAAAGTACTCTTTCTTAACTTGAAGAAAGAATGCAGAAGATAATAGAGGAGAAATTTTGAGGTACAGCCTGTGCAGTATATGTACTTCTTTTGCAAGACAGTCTGAGAAATGATTTTCTGCATATTCATGCTGTACAGCTGTAAGTTGAAAAACAAATTGGAAGGCAGAACTTCACATCATTTTAAGCATACCTTCTTTGTCATATGCAATATCTAGCAAAATGAAAACCAAAATGTCTGAGGTTTTGTATAACAAATTATAGTCAGAAAGCAAAAGCTATCATGTATTTTATTCATTGATGGCTAATTATATTCTCAGAATAGTGTCAGTGTCTGACAATTAGTAGCGACACAGAGACATGAGATTGTCCAAATCCCTCATTTTAATTAAAAATTTGGGATAATGTTGGCACAGACTCTTGTAACATTGCCTTCTGCATCTACCAGCTGCAATATGCACTATCAAATATTTTTCTGCAGTGCCTGATCTAGCTCTGAGTTCCAGTAATTCTCCCATCTGTTGCAAAATGACCTTGAAATGATTTTTAGGGCTTGGTGTTTTCCAACCCTGAAAGTGGGATGAAGAGTAGTTCATTGCAGTTCCAGCCAATTTCAGTTGTGCTTGCCACCTGGTACTGAATCTAGTCTGACAGATTTGAAAGTAGCAGTTGTGATTTGCAGAACTTCTTGCTTGTGGGTTTTTAGATACATTTGGAGATTACTGTTGATTGTAGTCCTCTCCTAAATTATGTAAGGTAAGATTTCTGCTTATAGCTGCTGCTGTTCACAAGTGCTTCCTGTATTTGGTATTCCTGTATTCTTCTTAGCTTTTCTAATCTATAATTTCTTGAAATTTCTTCATAATTTCTTGAAATTATCTGGATATGTACAGGAAAAAAAAAGTAAGCATTTGTATGGCTGAAAAGCGTGTTATGTTCCTGGCAGTAGTGGTAGTCGTACCAGTGGTTTTTTCCTGTTTGTGAGATAGCTTACATGATTGGATTATGATCTTGATAGAACACCATGTATTTTGGTGGAAAACAGATTGATTGAAATAAATGGGGTTTTGTCTCTGTATTAGAATGGCTATACTATTTTAGTGCCAGAAGCCTTGATCTGTGTGGGGTTCACCTAGTATCAGACAGTGTAACTGCCTCATAGTTTAAATGGGCATGCAGTATAAAAAAGGTCAGAGGTGATAACAAAAACCAATTTTGTATGTATTTGACTTATAAACAGCATTCCTATCCTCCATCATCCTTTCTGTCAGCACATCTGCCTGTGAAGTCAACAGCAATTATTCTACTTCATTCCTCCTGAACACTCCATTGAGAATAAAAAGACTCTCAATAATTGTTTGATGACTAACCATTTGAATGTTAACTTTGTCAAAAACTTATAGTTACAGCTGAGTCAACCTAACTCTGTGCCAAACAGATCTGATGTTCTCCCTTTTCCATATTCCACTCTCCCATCAGAAAAGGCCTCATGAGCCTTCCTATGTATGGTTTTACATGTCTTCGTGGTTTCCTAAAACAGTGGAGTTTTTGTGACACCTTAGAGGACCTGAGGTAATAAGTAAGCAATTGGTGTAGAAAGCAGAGGGCCAGCTCATTGGTAATCCGAGCAACCTGATCTGATCACATAGCTGACCCTGTTTTCAGCGGGGAGTTTGGACCTCCCGAGGCCATTTCCAACATGGATGAGCCTTGTGAGGAGGAAAGGGCTGGAAAAGGCATTTAAGATGAACACAGAAGGCTTGAAACAGAAGAGAGATTCAGAGGATGATTTCATTGAATGATGCTCAACACATTGGGTAGCTATGAATGCATTCTCTTTAGTATTCTGTACTTTGGATTTTCACTTCTGTCCTTGTCAGCCTCGTGAAATGTTGAAGGAGACCTGAATGGAATAAAACTTGTGATCAGAAAGAAGCAGGTTAGAAGACCAGAGATCAATAGAATTGAAGCTGGTAATTGGAAGTATATAATTCAGCAACAGCATATGAAAGGGAAGACAAGAATAAACTTCTGAGCCCTTCCTTCTAGGGTACAGAAAAACATCAAAAATGACATATCTCTGATAATGTCTTTTACTGATGAATACCTAAGTTTCCTATGATGGTTTTAATCAGGACACCTCTATGTACTTCTACTATACTTACCTGTCTGTAGATAGATACGTATCTCAGGCCATGTACTACATATATAAAGACTAGCTAGAAATGAAGAAGAGTGGCGAGAAGATGATTCTACAAATATACTAACAGGAAAAGCAGCTTAAGAAAAAAATGCAAGTCCCTTGACAAAGGGAGGAGTGAAACCTGTGATGGGTACTATGACAGTACAGGAGTATTCAGTGCCTTTTTTTTTTACCCCAGACTCCAAGGGCAAAGTCTGCTCTCAGACTCTTTTGTCTGCCATTAGACTATTGAAAAGAAAGTAGCAGTAGCAGAGCAATAGGTTAGGGACATCTTAAAGACACTATATATAAATGGGATACATCCAGAGGTTTGGAAAGATTTCAGTGATGCGATTGCAAGGCTGCTGACTATTATCTGTGAAAAATCATAGTGGTCAGGGGAAATTTCTCACAACTGAACAAAGGCTGGAGTAAAAGCAAAAAGGAAGGCTGAGGGATCTGTAGGCCAGGCATGTTCTCCCCTCAGTCCCTTGAGAAGTCAAGGACCACCTCCTCTTGGAATCTGTATCCAAACAAGCAGGGTATATGAGATGGTTCTATCAGCTAACCCAGATTTAGCAAAGGCAAAACATGCGTGATCAACTTAGTTGCTTTCTGTGATGAAATGACTCTAGCTGTGTGCATGAGGTTGCTACACTCAATGCAGTAAGACTTTCAGCTGTCTCCTATAGCATTCTTACCTAGGAGCTGAGGAAATACAGGCTGAATAAGAAGATTGTTAGGTGGGTTAAAAACTGGCTGGACTGCTGCAGTTTTAGTAATCAGAGGCTCAGTGTCCAGCTGTTGACTGGTATCAAGGAGAATGTCCTAGGAATTGCTCTGGGGCCGATAACTGTTTTGGAGTCTTCAGCAGTTCACTGGAATGATGAGACAGTGCACCTTCAGCAGACTGGTAGATGACACTGAATTAGGGTGAGCGGTTGATAATTTGAATTTTAGAGGTCCAATCCAGACACATTGTGATAGATTTTAGGGCTTAGCCAACAGAAACTTTATAAAAATTAATGAAGAAAAATTCTGCAGAGGAATCCCATGCATCAGTAAAAATTAGAAAGCAACTTGCTGAGTAGCAGCCCAACTGAAAAGGACGAGGGTTGTGCTGGATACTAAGCTGAATGGAATGGAGTTTGTCACAGACACATATCATAATATCTCAGAACAGATGTCTTCATTAATGCATTTCACTGTGTTGGAATTCTCTTCAAAATTCTTTATTATAATTTGGACCTAAGTAACTTAGAAAAAGGAGAGGAAAAAAAAAATCCATGGTACTTTACCTAGGAAATGCAAAAAGAACTGTAGTTGCCCCTTTTTTTTTTTTTTCTTCAATATTTAAGGAAGACAGAACTGAGTAATACAATAGAAGCATTGCTTCTGTGTTCTGTCTATTTAAACAAATGATAAAGCCAGAGCATATATACTGTAGTGTTTCTGGAAATACTGTTGTTTGGGGGAGGAAGGAATAATCCTGATACATTTGTAACAAGAAGTACCTAATACTTCTGTAGTATTTTTACCTTTTTAAAAAAATTGTACAGCAGTGGAGTGTATAATTAATCATATTTAATAGTTATTAATATATTTAATCAACAATTACTATTTATTAATGGTTCATGCCCTAATTGTTGCTTCTTGCAGTTTTATTTAAGCCTTAGAGATGATTACACTGTCCAATGAAATACGTTGATAAGATTAGGACATAATGCTGTATTTGGCTTTTCTATGATTTAGCAAGAAGCCCACCAAGACAATAAACACTAAAATGCATGTTTAATTTGCCCAGTAAGGAAAAAAAACACATGACTAAAGTAGTAAGCTAGCAGTTGCATCTCTTCATGGCAAACAGAAAACGTGTATCTCATCAGTCTAAATACAATCATTTCCACAAGTTCTGAAAATGTACTTAAAAGCTGTTTTAAAATTCTGATTGGCAATGAAGTGGTGGAAGTGGGATGCTTCCATACTGCTCTCAGATTCTCAGCTGATGTAAATTGACTTGAAAGGAACTGGGCTAATTTACTCCTCCTAGGATCTGACATATTATTGACCAGAATATAATTGAGAACTGCTATATCCTGTATTAATGTTTATTTTTGTTCCCTTAACTGAAATAACTTTTTACACATTCTTTCTTAGAAAGATTATTTGTGTTTGTTTCTTCTCCCTTCTCACTTCATCGTACAAATGCACAGCACTGAATTTCTCAAAATGCAATTTTAAAATCACTCCTTTATCTATACATTCTGAGCTGGCTGACTTCATTAAGTATTTCCTGTCCTGCACAGATTTGTAGAAGCTATTTATCACCGAAACCTTAGGGGAAATCATTATGTTCGCTGCCTTTCAAGAAGCATTGGACATAGCTCCGTCTGGTTCAATGGAGATCAGATGTTCTTTTCCTTTTTCTCCTTTTCCTAAAGCTTTTTGCTTTATTGCTTTATTCCATTTTGAAAACTATGAAAGCCTTTCATGCCATCAGACTCTAGTTAACAGATAACATAGTTGAAATTGCAGAATATTAGACATTCCACAGGGATGGAGGATAGTCCAAAAGAGGATATTGTCAGAATGAAGCCGATAATCTTCAATCTTGTGTTACCTTTTATAATTGCATTTTTATTGACTTGTTCAGCAAACACATTCATACGCTTGACAATTGATGGAGTACCATATATCAAGGTAATTGGTAGGTAGTACATATCAGTCTTGTTTTCAGATTGTGACTCTACTGTGCTTGGAAGGAATGTCATGTAAAATATATTGCCACAAGTTCTTTTGTGATCTGTGAGAAGTCTTTTGATTATATATGTTTGGGTTTTTTCATGGTAATCGGAGGGGAAAAAAAGGGTAAAGCAAAATGCAATAATTTAATGGATAATTTTGAATCTGTCTAGTTTTGAGAGTGAGTTTTATTGCTCAGACACTGCAACTCCATAGATGCCAAGAGTAAGAAGAATACACTGTATTTACCTGTACGAAATGACATCATAGACCTTGCGGCAACTTCAATTTGCAGCAGAAGAGTGTTCAAATGCTGTTGTGAAACTTTGTCATTTATCATTGTACGGTCTGTTGACCTAGATGTCCTCAGGTTTTTGAAACTGGTCATTGTAAGTCATATGAGGCCCTCTACTGGTAGCAGCTTTAAAATATATCAAGGTAAGATTTTTTTAAAGAAACAAGAAAAGAGGAGAGATTGCAATGAAGCTACCTTTTGAACTTTTTTATTATCTTGTGTAATTCAAGCGCTGGGGACTAAGCCGTTGACAATCTCTCTTTAAATGTGATTAATAGGACCCATAACATTGTGCAAATGTTGTATTTTTAACAGTTAAAATATTTAACTTTTTTTCTGCATACTGTTATTTAGAAGTTGCACCCTGTGCAGTTGATGGGTTTTTCAGCTGTTCTTGTTCTTGTCATATTTTTACTAGGTGTACATTCCAAGCAGAGTGGCTATTGTGCTTCAGAATATGGATATCCCAAAATGAAATTCTCTGTAACTACCACTGAAGAAGCAAGTCATAGAAGAAGTGCTGATACGCTGTGCTAGTACTGAGTATAACAAAACTTGCTCTAAGGAAGCTTTCTGAAACTGAGTATAGTAATATTAGGTGTTTAAAATGTAAGATTAATATTCACATATAATTGCAGAGCTCTTGACTTGCTAGAACCTCTTTTAAGGAAACTTTACGAAAGAGGCAGAAAGGAAAATGTTGGGTTTGTAGTTCTAGTAGTACAAAATTACGCTTAAGGTATTGCAAAGCAGCAGGTATTCTCAAATTGTTGTTTACAGAATTTTTTCAGGAATAACAAGAGTGATCCTGCTCCAAAGTTTGTAATTTCTTGTAATCCCCTCTTTTGATAGTGAATTCAAATGTTCATTATATATTAATGCTTCTTACTAAAAGTAAGTAGTTTGCTTAAATAAAACAGAAGTTTTTGGCTAAAAGGCAGCCTTAACGGTTTGTGGGACCTAATTTGAGGCTCCTCTTCTTCAGTGAAGTCCAACTTGCAATTAGAAATGTTTATCCAAATGGATGAGAAGGTCCTCTGAGAGTATTGTTCTTTGCCATTTTTTATTTCATTAAAATTGCACAAAAACACTGAAAAACAAAATGAGCAGGCTGATTGACTGGTGACCTGCAGAGGCTATTGTGTGTGTTGCTTACTTGTTCCCAATCAAATCACTTAGTCTGTGCATCTCACTACAGCTGAAAAAAAATGACACTATTTTATTTAGATGATTACAATGTTCAGTTAGAGTGTTTTGTTCTCTACTGCAATAATACCACACTGGAAGATGTACTTAAACTGTAATTCTTCCCGTTGCATTTATTTCATTAATGTCAGGACCTTGCAATACTGATTTCACTATTTCCAGAAGCTGCCTTTCAGCTTGGAACATGATGTTTTTCTTGCACTTTTATAACTTTTGAAACATTGCTTCTCATGAAGAAGCAGTCTCAAAATACAGTGATCAAACTAAGGTGGGTGGTTTTTTTTCAATAAAATCAAGATAGTTAATTACTGGAGTGCTGCTAAGATTATTCAAGTGAGTTCTTTCATGAGCTATAACTTTTTTTGTAAAGAGTAAGATTTTGTATATTTGAAAATGTATTGCAGAGTATTCTGGAAAATTAATACCAAATTAACGAGATATGCTTTATTTTGTTCCATTTATTTAAAAGCATATTTGAATTGGTTCTGAAATGAATGTCTTTTGTACAAATCTGAATTTTCTAACTTTTAAAGTAGCCAAAGAGGAAGATGTCCGTGACTATTTCCAAGTCATAATTTTACCCAGTTTCCTATGTGAACCATTGTGTAAATTACTGAATAGTTGTGCCAACACTGAAACACTATTCACGGTTCTTGGAATGCTTACTTGTGGCTTACTTTTTAAGCAAAATAGGGGATATGACGGAATAATGCAGCATGATGGAAAACAGTCTTTTGGTAGAGTTCACACTGAAAGAACTTTATGAACATCCCCTATAACATCCATCTGCTATATTCTGTGTGACAAAATTTTATATTGTTGATTACCATAATACTGTTTAGTATCATGCTTCATTTTCCTCTACACCAGTTTGATCATTGTTTGGTAGTGGGCTAATAAAAGCATTCCTGTTCCACTGAGACTTTAAAGAAAATACACTGAACTGTTTTAGCAACTGGAACTGATTATCTTTTTTTTTTCCAGATTGTTTTCCTTGTAGTGAAATAATGAGAAAATTCTAATACATGTTATATTTACATTGTATTGATCTAATATGTTTTATAGGGTGGCTTGTTTTTTTGTTGAGTTTTTTTTTTTTTACTGGCACCAGTTCCAGGTTTCAAAAATGTAATGCAAGGCAAGTGTCCGTGTCAAACCTTTTTTTCAACAGAAGGAATAAATGTATGATGTGAAGTATAAACTGTGTAAAATTACATGCAAAATAAACTCTGAGGAGGTTAAAACAGATGCATATATGGTTTCATTGCTTGTACTGCAAAAGGATTGTACAATAGTCTTAACACTAGAGGAGAGTATTAGATTTTGGTCCATCTTGAGATCAGAAATAGTCTAGTGAGCATGGCAGAATATTTGTCCTACATATATTTTTCTTTTGTGTAGTGATAGATTAATAACAGTAAGATTTTTACAAAATTTGCAAGATCAACATGTAAATATAGGAAGCATAATAATTAGAGCTTTTTTGGAGTACACTTCTACATTCTAGCAGTGTGTGTGCTTCTGCCTGTCTTGCAAGGCTGGAAAATTTTTCCTTGCAATACCCACGGAAAGACAATTTCTTCCTCCTGCTCTTTGTATTCTGATGGATTATGAAGAGGAATTCAGCTACGGCCATTTCGGCTTCTGTCTAGCGTCACATTCAGATTGCAAGACTTCAGCCAAGGTCCCTCCTTACCATTATGCACTGAGCTAATCACAGAAGTAAATTAAGCAGTCCATGGTGATGTATTCCTGGGCACAAAGCTGTTCATAAGAGATTTAGACAACAATAACTTCTCTTAGTGAAAAGGACTGATAAGGAGCTATATTTCTTTAAAGATAGCCTTCCTACTTCCCTGTCACCTGAAAGAGTACTGGTGATTCTTGGTAGCTCTGGCCCCAGAAACTGTTGTTCCATGGTCTTTCTAACAGTCAATGAAAACTCAAGTTCACCCTCACATGCTGGTTTATATAAAGATTCAGGCTGACCCTCCCTCCATCTAGCATCGTGTGTGCTGAATGATTCTGTGTACTGAATAATTCAAGTTCTTGTCCAGTCCGTGTGATTCTTATGATAACAGGCAGGCATCCACTACATGGGCATGTTCTAAGGGCAGGAAGTTTTGATTTCCTTGCTGCTTTCTCCTCCTCCCACAATTCAAGCCTTGCTGTCCTGAGGTTTATTTTGAAGATGAAGGATGGAGTTGCTATTTCAGCTTGGTGAGTACTTGTGGAAAACAGGTTTTAATAGAAAAACTATTTGACCTTTCTGGGTTTTTTTCTCCAATGAAATTTGTCTTGCTCATTATATTCAGTTCAGTAAAGAGTTTGTTAACCACGTGCTCTGAAAGACAGGAATGTGTTGTAGCTAATCCTCTGACAAAGGGAGACCGGCTGTATGAACAGTAAGATACCAGACTAGGTAAGCAATTGTATGGTACTCAGGCATAATGCAAGGTGATATTTCCCAGTATTAATCTGTCAGTCACAGTTCTGCTTTCAAATGATGTTTTAAGCAGCTTGAAGTTTTTGTTTCCCCATTTTTTTTAATGGCTCTGGGTTCTTCACTGCTTGCCCATTAGTGGTTAAAGGAAGAACTTCCTGTTTATTTAAGTCTTCCTTCTCAGAGCTCAAAAATAACTTTACTAGTTAATTAGTGAAAGGTGAGGGTTAACTAAATGAACAGGAGAAATTGTTTCCTTTAACTTAAATGTTAACTTTAATGGGTTATTCTGTTCTGGATATGTTGAGGTCTACAAGCTGTCTTTTTTCTCCCTGATCCGTAATTTAACTTTCTGAGGAATCTAAGTATTCAGCACTTACGGGTTTCTTCATTGACTAATGTTTCCAAACTGGACTTCTTGTCCCTGTTGAAGGACTGCTACAGAGATGAAGCAGTGTTTTTCATATTTTCATACATATCTTAGCTGAGATCTGAGTTTCACGAAAATCAGCCCGTAAGCGGCACGTTCCTAACAATTAACGGGAACTCTTTTGCCAAGGAAGACTGCGCATGTGTGTGTTCAGACCTCATAGCATAAGGTGCAAATGTTTTGAAGGGCAGGTATGGGTTATTTGCTGTGATGATAGAGCTGTCTCTTATGCCAAAACATATGTTTTAATTCTCTTTAGATTTCCAGATTAGAGTTGTATTTAAATTTTTGAGCAGAGAAACTGCATCTTTCTGAAACTTTCATGACCTTTTATGAAAAAAAAAAAGGCAAAAAAAGCAAAAGTTTTGGTCATATTTGCCTTTATTTAGAGAGAGAAATATTTTTTCTTCATGCAATGTTTCCTTTATGTAGGCTTTTTCATTTTTGTTTTGTCTGAAAATAAGTTGCAGTAATAGTGATAGGCTGACATATGACTACTCTTATTAAAAAGAATTATATAAATCGTTAGGTAAAATAACTCCAGTTGAATATGTTAAAAATATTCTGCTTATGGGAAGGTAAAAACAAAAGCTAATGACTCATTAGATGAGACAAATTATATTTTTTCATGCCTATGAGTACAATATGTACCCTGTAAATATAAATAACTCTTGGATATTCATGGTAAATTAAAGCCTAAAATGAATTAGGAGAAAATGCGAGAACATGTAGGCATTGAAGCAATAGGTCTCAGCTTAGCTGATATTTTTGCATATTTACAAAGCAATTCTGAACCCTGAAAAAAGATCTAAGTGTTTAATTGAACCAGTTCTGAAAACTGTCTTCTGAAGTTAAGACAAAGACAATAATTTCTTAAAGTATTAGGAGGGGATTAAAATTGATGCAACACTAATCAGCTGTGCCATTTGACTCCAAGATAACCTTCAGCATTGTTAAAAGCTAGGAGGGAACTCCCACTGAACTTGCTTGTTTTTTCTGACTCCCTCACAAATCACAATTTAAATGTATACAACAAGGACAGTCTGTGATAGGATGATGTAAATTTAATGCATTGAATATTCAGTCTTGTCTCAAGGTATGAGGTTTGTGACAAAAAAGATACAGTGCATTTAGGAAGAAAGGTATATCTGCAAACACTAAAGAAACTAAGCTGCAAATGCTATGATGTTGAAGTGTTTTCCTCACAGTAATTTTTTGTTCTACTACTTTCTAGTAGTCTGCTTGAGTCTTCTGTAGCAAAGGAACCAACTCTGGTCTATTTTCTATTCTCTCCACTGGCGAGAGGGACTGGGGCCAAGCAGCTAGCTGTCCTGCTGCACTGGCTCTGGCTGGGACGGCGTTAACGTTCCCCATAGCAGCCCTATGGTGCCGTGTCCTGGGTGCGTGCCTGGAACAGCACGTCGCTGTCTGGGCTGTTGCTGCACAGCGCTTGCACAGCGTGAAGGCTTTCTGATTCCTTCTCTGCCCCAGTCGCCCCTTGCCGGGAAGCGGCTGGACATCTGCCTGCTGGTGGGAAGTCATAAATGAATTCCTACTTCTGCTTTGCTTTCGCACACAGATTTTGCTTGCCCTCTTAAACTGTCATTATCTCGATCCAAGTCTTCTCACCTTCCTTTTATTTTCTCCCCGTCCCAGAGGAGAAGGGAGTGAGTGAGCAGCTTGTGAGGGTGTTTGGCTGTTTGGGATCAACCCGCCAACTCCACCAAAAACTGAGAGCTGTCTGCCTCAGAAGGAAATTGGCTTGCAAGAGGTGAAGTCATCTCAGAGTCATTTGAAGGAAAAGGTAGGGTGTAAAACCCAACCTTGCTTCCTTACCTTTCACAAAATACTGAATGTCTGCTTGGGTTGCAGAGCAAGATAACTGCAGGAGATTAATTATCCTGCTATTAAAGTATCACCTTTGTGAATGATCTATGTATTCAGTCTATTTCATGTTAAAAATTCTTGGACCAGTTCTTCAGTAGTAGTCTTGACTTGTTAGCACGTGATTATCCCTGTAGAAAAATGTAAAAATACTTCTCTACTTCAAAATGTAAGTAATTTTCAATGTAAATTCCTACATAAAAGTTTATTCACTGCTAAAAGAGAAAAAAAAAAACACCCTTCCATCAAAAGACTGTCCTCTGGTATAGTAAGGATATGGAAAATTAACTGAAATGAAAACCTGATCTTTAGAATGTATGAAATTTTAACCATTACTTTTGTACAAAGCTCCTTTCATGTATTGACCTCTGCTTCTGTTGGGATTTTTTTTTCTTTGTTCATTACAGTGGTATTAGACCAAACACAACATTTTCTTTGAGTCTTTCTGTATACTGTAACCTGTGTGGACACTAGTTATGAACGTTTGAGGCAACCGCAGCTTTCAGTCTTCAGTAAACAGTTGGGGTTAGCTTTGGTTTGAGGGTTTCTAGGGTAGGGATAAGAGGGCAGGCTTTAGTTGTTTGGTGGTTTTGTTAAATGCCACTTAAATTCCTGCCTTTGCAATTCAACTAATCATTTCAAATCTTTGACTGTGATATGGTTTTGTCAGACAAAAGCAAACCCTGGCAGCAAAAAACCCCCACATCTTTAGACTAGCATGAGAAAGCCAATTATGTAAACATGTGATGTCCAAAACCTGAAATGTATTTTTCTGTCCACGATTGCTTATCTGAAGGAACTAGTGTTGATCACTTTATGAAATGGAGCAGAAGAGCTGTGTGACATACAGAACAGTTTTTGTGCATAAAACTATTTTCCCAAGGCAAAAAATATTCCAAGATTTCAAATATGGTATATTTTCATTAAAAATATTGGATTATGACAAGTGAGCATTTTCATAGAAAGATATTTGTCAAAAAAACCTGCAGAACAGTTCTATAAAAATAAGAATACTAAGCAAAATCAATGCTTGTGTTATGTGCAAAGCAAGGACACTAACAGTTCTAACGTTGTTAGTGTAAGCAGTTGTGTGGAGGGGTTTTTCATTAAATTCATTGCATAAGTGAATCCCTGTACCGTTCTGAAAATAAACGTTTTTTTAATGAGCATGTAAAGTGATAGGGCTATAGAGTTAGCTTTCTGTAGGGCTCCTTTGACTTCTAAAATTCAACTCAGCAGTGTAACTTCTGCCTGGCAGCTGCTGGGGAGGCTTGGCAGGCAGTGATTCGGCCCGGCTGCTGGCCTCAGCATCTTCTTTCCCAGATGGGTCAAGCTGTCCCGGTGGTGATCCTTGCACAAATGCTGGTGATGCCATGTGATGAATTGGACTGGAAAACTGATTTGGTGGGCATATAACTTTTCAATGGCATAAGGCTGCCAAAATACGTAACCCTAGCTGGAAAATAGGCTCTTTACAATTGGTGTCTCACTCTTCCTGCAACTTGTTGGGGGGTGACCATGCTGCATCCAATATGTGTGTGGTTTTTGCTAGTTGTGCTGTGTAACAGCCTGCTATTGCACAGACCTAACCCTTCCTTCTAGTTTTCAATAACCTCCTGGATCTACCAGCTCCTGTTCCTCAAACTTATCGGACAAGTGTAATACAGTGCATCGTATTAATGGATTAACACAGAGGTCACATGTCCTTCATGGAAATGACTTGGGTTTTTTGTTGGGTTTTTTTTTGGGGGGGGAGAGGGGTGGGGTTGGTTTTTTGTTTGGTTTTGGGTTTGTGTTTGGTTTGATTGTTGGTTTGTTTTGGGGGTTTTTTTGTTTGTTTTTTTTAAATCTCCAAGGAATGATTCAGTAATGTAATTAAGTATTTTAAAACAAGTTGAACGTGGTTTGCCTAACTGAGGATAGCCGGTAGGTAGTGATAATGAAAAAATCAGATATATTTAATGCAATTTTAGCTTTTTCCTTCTTTTTTTTTTTTTAAATCTTTTCTGTTGATATAGTAAGTACAAGGTGTTTAATGCATTCCAGAAATGCTATCACCAAACGCACATACACACACATATTAAAAGGAATATAAAACCATATTGACATATAGCTAGAAATCAACTAGGGACAGCTATTCTCATATCGACACCAGAAAAAAAAAAATAAAAATCTAATTATCCAGTTCTCTGGTGGATTGAAGTACTGATGGAGTGGAGGGAGGAGAGTCCTAATCTTCCATCGCTGCACAAACACGGTTACTCGTTCAGACATCATCATGCTAGTTCTGGTACAAAACATGAAAGGAGCAAATATCCTGGAGTTATGCATCGTCTGCTGCTATAGAAGCTCTTGTCAGGAAATTCTTGCTTTCTACTGCATGTTTATTACAGTGGTTGGTTGTGATAGCCCTATTTAAACTCGAGTGGTGATACACACTGTGTTATGTAAAACACTGTGCAAGGTTGTTTAAACATGAAAGATAATTGCTGATGTTTCATTGGCAGGAACTCACAGGTAGACATTCCTATGGCTAATTAAATACACTGACCTTTAGTATTAACAGCCTTGATGGCTTTCAAGCCATGATATGCTTTGATGCTAGGCATAGCTTTCAACCTGTCTTGTCTGCTTTTGCTTTTTCCTGAAGAGAGCTTGTGAATCTTTTTGTTTATTTTGGACAATGTAGGCAGGTGTCTGGCGTGCTTGTGCTCCCTACAGAGTCCTGCCGCCTCACAGGACTGTGCCGTGCCTAGTCCTGCATGCCTTTAGCTATTTTCTGTCTATTGCATTAAACCATGCTGACCTTCTGAGCAGCCCTCGTGTCCTTATCCCTTCCTATTTCTCTGGCTCCCACCACCCAGCAAGGTGGGTATGTTGATGCAGGTATTTGCAAGGGTTTTGGCCCATCAAAAGATCTCTTAAGGCCAAATCTCTCAGGTGCTTGGAGACAGAGAGGGGACTGCAGCACAAATAAATGTGTTGGCCCATGTTTTACTTTATCCTTCAAGGTCACCAGGGGCCTAGCTTCTAACTTCCTCAGATTTTACAGATTTTGTCCCCTTGGTTTGGTGGTTCCTTTTCGGGTCTGTCCCTGACCTAAAAGGATAGGTGGTAAGATTTCAGCTGTTGCCCTCACAGCAATTACTATAACAGTGCAGATGCAAGCTGCAATCAGAGATGTGCAAATGAACAATCTTCAGCTTCTTAAATTTATTCCTCTGTGTCATCTGCTAAGCAATGCTTGCATGTTGCTGGTAGGGAATTTTCCCATGAGGAAAAAATTCTAAGTCTGAGCATGTCCTTGCATATATTTTGAAGTCTGTTTCCTTTGTGCCCCATACATCTCTACTCTGAAAAGCTGGTAGGTGGCAGATGACTTGCCCAAGATTTGAGAGAATTACTCCTCAACTCACCAGGTACAGATTTTTGCACTGGGGGAAGCAAAGCAAATATGAAGGTATGAAGGGCTTGTGAAGACACATCACCTGCCGAGGTTGCTTTGATGCCCAGTGGAAGAGTCAGACTTGATGTGAATCCTGCTGGACTGGTACAATCAAATCCACCGTCTTCCTATCTCTTCCGAGGGGTTTGGTCATATCCATACCAGTACACAGGTACTGCATATGCTCGAGGGATTCCAAGTACGATGTCAAGAAATCAGATGACAGGATGGCCAAACAAACAAGGACATGGAACCTTGAACACACAAACATACAGTATTTACTGTTTCTTAACTCTCTTCCAGTTCTTACTGGAATCAGTCAGGTGCTCATTCTGCCTTTCACAGTGACCACAGCTGGCAGAAGATGCAAGCAGCCAGCAGCAGGTATCTATGGGATAATCCTGCTTATGGGGGAAGCAGGTTCGTTTGGGGATGACAGGGAAATCTGGGTGGAGCAGGGAGGGAATATGTATCCAGATCTATCTGGTAGGTATCTTCAGTGAAGCTATTTCTCTTGCTTTTAAACC
The DNA here is from genome assembly GCF_011004875.1 of Balearica regulorum gibbericeps. Taxonomy (NCBI): domain Eukaryota; kingdom Metazoa; phylum Chordata; class Aves; order Gruiformes; family Gruidae; genus Balearica; species Balearica regulorum. Next base: position 104,953,375 of record NC_046184.1, read on the forward strand.
TTCTGTTGATATATCTCTTAGTCACAGAAACCTGACTAATTGGGCTTTATTTTAAAGCACACATTCTACAGTATTTTGTACCCACTTCTATTTCTTTTCTGCATCTCTAAGTCGCATCATTAGCAACAGCAACCTACTGCCGCACAATATTTCTGCAAATGATACTGCTTAATTAACCAAGTGATGTGTAATAATACTACATGACATTTTTCTAGAAGTGTTACCTAAAAGGCCTGAACCTCTTAGAAGTGATAACAAAAAAGTGGTAATAGAGTTCAGGAAGATAAATTTGCTGCAAATGGTTTGGTATCTCTGCACGTCTGTGTCTATAGCTATGATTTGGATTAGAGCAGTAATATGCAGTTTTGAAGTGAGTCCCCGATGGTCTCTGCTTACCATGTGCTAACTCAGTTCCCAGAGCAGCTTTGGGACAAAAAAGTAGGTTCCTTAGAGGTGGAACTAAACAGTCACTTCTCCAAAAGGACTCCAAATGTCCCTTGGTGTATACTTTGTTTAGACCCCAATATTTCCATGTGTGGCCTCCACCCATTGCAAGGACTTCCCGTGTGCATCTAATAAATCCTATCAGGAAGCTTCAAATTACATGTGGAGGTAAGACTTTTCAGCACAGGAGATGGGACTCTCCCTAATCCACAGCATACTGCCCAAACCACATGTGATAGCAGCGTGAGGAGCTCAGCAGCAGCCACTTTCATCTGTTCCTAAAATATTCCCTAACACAGGTGTAGTGTAATAGGCCAGTACTATTAATTCTGATTTTGCAAGTTTACTATTGTCAGTCCATATCCTTGGCTTAAGCCCCATTCTTTATGTAACACTGCAAACCAAATTAAAGATACAGAAATGTTTCTGAAGATGTTTACTCAGAATCTACAATTATTTTTACAGTTATCTTAATGTAGCTGTTATGGCATAATAACAGCCTTTAGTCATTGTTCTTCTGCCTGCTAAGGCAAATAATGTGCTTGTCTAATGTAACAGAAACTGCAGGCAGTAGCAAAATCTTTAATATCTAATTTGCTAAACCTTATTTTGCACTTTTTCATCTGAAATGCGGATTTAGAAATTGAAGCAGTATATGTAACATCTCGGTGCACAAAATCATTACCAACAGGATATTTGGATGACAGTTGTAGCTTAGTTTGGGAGGGGTTTTTTAGCTGAGACTAATTTGTCTTCCTGTGCCAGAAGATTTTTAAAAGCTAACAAGCTTTATGGGGTTTTTTTTTTTGGTTGGATTTTTTTTTGAGGATTTGGGAAGGGGGGTTAATTATTATTTTTTATTTAGAAGTATGTAGTAAAACAGTTAACTCCTCCCACCCCCTCAAGACCCTCTGTTTCATTTCCGTTCTGCTGCACCCGAGGGTTGCCGTTCCTATTTGTACAGCCATAAGTTGAAAATCAGGATTTGGTTCTCAGTCCTCATTGAGATTGGTGCTTCCTTGTGCAAATATTATGTCCACATAAGGGATTGCAGGGCATGATTTTTGTCCCCGACAAAAGTACAAGAGAACTAAAAGTGATATTGTCCCATTTTACATGTAGGGATCTGTCATGTAGAGGGTATATTTCAGGATATGTGTTACAGTACTTTGCTGATACAAGGATTCAATGCTTCAAGATCTTGCATTGCTTTTCTCTTACTAAATACATCCTTATTTAACTGCAGTCAGGCAGTTAAAAGCCCACCTGGGAGTTAGATGGAGTGAGTATCGCCCTTGATGCCCTGCACGTATTTTATTTTGCTTATTTTCTGCTGCATTTTATTGTTGCACTCTAATGTTGCATGCTCTAGCAAATGGAGTAACTGGGGAGGGTGCCATGACATATGTTAAAGATACACCAAAGGTATAAAATGACGTCCATAAAAGATGCTGTGGTATTCAGCATGTCAGTCCTCTTTGCTCCCCAGTCGGAGCTTCAGAGCCAATCTGTTCTTGCTTGGCTAGCCATGCACAGCCACTCTTAGGTCCAGAGAAGGGTAAAAGTGTATTTCTGGAGTAGGTAAATGAGACCAGGTGTGGGGAGCACCTGAAGGTCACTGGAAGCACACATTGCCCAGGCATCAGGTGGCTGCAGGGTGAGGATTATCCCAGAAGTCATGTGGAAGAACTGTTGTGGAGTCACAGGAACAATGAACATCCTCCCTCGCCCCTGCTGGCTACTGACAGGTGAGAAGAAGAAACGTGCGTATATTTTCTTGTGTTGCAATATTCTGCCAGTTTTAAGTGTTTGGAGGAAAATACTGTCCTGGCACAAGGAGGTCACCAAGGCAGTGCTAGGCGCTGTCGCCCCGCTGTCCCAGCCCATTCTGGGTGGGTCATGGCAGAAGAGAGCGCAGGTATTTCCCAGGCGCTGTGAGCTTTCTGCCTTCTCCTCCCTGGCCTTCCCTGGGCACAGCTTGAACCGGTGCAGGGGCGACAGATTGGTCTTCTGCATGGCCAGCACGTGTGGTCGTCGGTAACACCAGGGAAGTTGTGATGTGTACCAGTAAATATAAACTATTCCTGTTCAAAGGATATGTTTGCTGTATATACTGGGATATATAACTGGTGCGGTCTCTGGTACTGCATATGAGACCTTGCTTGGTTTCCCCAAGATTAACATTTTTTCTTTGTAAATATACTAAATGTGCCTGCTGTAGATACCCATGCACTGCATTAAAGCCAAATATATCTTTACCTCCAAATATTAGTCAACATAAGCAAAAATTAATTTCATTTAAATATAAATTCAATCATCAAGGTTATCCAACCACCTTTGTTAGTCCAAAGCCTATGTAAGCAGTGTAGCTCTATGCCAGGCACTAAAATCAAGATTATGGAAGGACCCCGGGGAGGAAAACTTAGTATTATTTGTCATTGGAAAGCCTCACACAAAGGTCGGTACTGTGATGGTTACAGTGGTCCCATGAAATCTGATGCTTGTCGAGGCCCATTGGCTGCATAACGGCAGTTCAATAATTCATGCTTATTGTTACTGTAAGGAATCTCAGGCATGAACTTCTCCAGCACAGTGTCAGGTTCTGGCCTTGCTGAGTACAGATCACAACATAGCAGTTAAGAAATATTGACTTCAAATATATTTGTTGCTTATGGAGTAATCCCTGTTTATGTATTCAGCTCATACCACAGAAAGCAAAATTTATTTATAAATACAGTTTAACTTCCATTAAAGCTTAAAAAAATTTATCGTGAACAATTTTTAAGAGGGCTAAGCAAAAGTATTAAAGCTGTCATTCTCATTCCAGTCCTTCAGGAAAAGTCCTCCTTCAGTTTTCATAAGAGTCCATCAATAACTAAAATGGATTTTTCTGTCTAAGTAGAACTCAGTGTCTCCTCTCTGGGTGAATAATTGAATTTATTGGGTCATTCAGCACGCTGATAATGTACAAATGTTTAGGGATCATATTAGCAGTTTTTATCTTTTGTTATCAAAGTAAAACACAATGTTTTGTAATGCTTGCATTGCTTCATTTGACCTAAAATAACAAAATTAATTTTGAAACAGTTGAGGAACAGAAGACAACTGATGGACTAGTTTTCCAAGGGTCCAGTCATGGTTCTTAGTTGGGAGTCTGTGTGAATGAGATATGGACCTAGGTGTAAAATGACTGTCCTCTTACAAAGCAGTGGTGAGGTTGGTGTGAAATACCCAAATGCTTGGTGGTTCAGAAAAACATTGTGATTCTCTGCCCTAGAGATTAGTACACCCATGTGGGAGGTGAGATACCTGGGGTACGATTCCTAGTGCCCCCAAAATTGTCGATCACGTGTGCCATCGAAGCAGCGTTTAACGGAAGAGGGCCGCCCCTGTGCCTGAGGCATCTCGCTCTCTGTGGGTTGGGTACCTGCGGGAGAGGTGAGCAGCCGAGGTCGGGCCGCAGGCGCTGAGCGAGACGGAAGCCGGGATCCTCGCCCGCCAACGGCCCCAGCCACCTGCTTGGCTTCCGGGTGGCACAGCTTGACTCCCATGTGTAGCTAGTTTACATCTGTGACTTAGCAATGCCGTAACCCGAAATGCAAGTGATACCAAAGCATCGATTTTGTCCCGTGAGCTGCAATCCCCGGCCCTACCGTGTCTGCATCCCCTGCCCCCCCAGTTTTTAGGGCTGTCCTAAAGCCCACCTGCATGCCCATGCTGTCTCAAAGGGGCAGGTGGTGGTGGTGGTGTGTGCAAACCTGTCTGTGGCATTAGTTGGGCTGAACAGTCAAATTGTGTCATAATCCTGGCCGACTGGTTTTTTTCTTCCCTAAGCAGGGTGTTCTCCACAACCTATATGATTCCAAGTGTATGTATGGCTCATATATATGCACACATACATGTATCTCTAATTCTTATATTTGAGTGCAAGAAGATTGCGTAGTTTATTATTATATTTCATCCTTTTTAGGGTCAGGAACTGCTTATTTTTGTGTGTCTGAAGAGACCTAACACAAAGAAGTTATGCTTTACTTATGAAATTCCTAGATATTTCTGGAAAATAAATCAATAACAAACATTCTTAACATGCAATCAATTAGGCTATTTACAAAGATTTTTGTTCAGGAACAAGATGAAAAGGCTGATCTTTCTGTTGGGGAATTCTACTAATAAGCCTTTTTTATAGATTCTGCACTCATTAAGGAAAATATACAGACAGGCAAATACCACATGGCTGTATATTTCTTTCACATTAAGTGTATTTATTTAAATATTAAGTGAAACAGTTGTCCTGACAACTTGCTAAAGCAACCGTTGAGTCTGTGTAATCTTGAATGCTCTAGCTTAAGTAGTTTTAAAGCCATTTGTTTGTTTAGTACTTTCTTTTGATTCTTTCCTTGAACTAGCTTCCCTTAAGCAAGTGAATGTAGTCCATCAGGAAAGTTCCCGGATCGCTAATTCTAGGTCACTGGGAATTATTATATTTCCTCATTAAGTTGTGGTATTGTCTTTGTAATACAGAAATGTAGTGATTACCATAACTCTGGTACCTTAGGATCAGAATTACACGAAGTAGAAGACAGGATTTGAGACTCCGTATACTAAATTTGCAGAAGTGTTTTAATACTGTAGGTTAGTCCTACAATTCTGACTACCTCCGCAAACTGCATATGGATTATGAAACAGAATTTGGTTTCATACATATCTGATATATATATCAGTCACAATAATCATCTAATAAGAGCTGATAAATATTGGCAAATTATTGCATCTTTCAGATTACTTTGCTTTCACCATTCTTAGTACTTCCACTGAATCACCAATCTGCTGTGTTGTAATTTACCCAGTTATATTATCACAAGCTCTGTCCACTGAAGACACTGAAAGTGTTGTGCCTGTTATCTTGTAATGTTTGATACCCACCACAGCTAACTTCCCCGAGTCTGTATTTGTTGCGGCACAGTACCTTTGCGCGCTCAGATACTTGCTTTCAGGAATGGCAGTGCCTTGGACGTTCCTTTTGGCAGGACGCAGCCTTGGCCTAAGGAACTTTTTCTTGCTTTCTTATCTGGTACTTGCTTCAGAAAAGGAAAGGGGGGAGAGATGCACAGGATGGTGCTGAAGTGAGTAAGCAAAATGAAGAAGTTGACATGCGATATAAGCCACTGCAAAATGATTTGCGTGTTACACGCTGCATGTCAGTCAGGTGCTGCCGTGCCCCGTGACTTCTCTCTGGCCAGTCTAGAAAGAAATTTAAGCATTTGCTTAACTGAGGGATGCCGTTGAGATAAAAGGCTTAAAGATGAGTGTATGTTGTATGCTTTTTAGTTTGTTTTCCTTTATAATCAGGACTGGAGAGCTCAGTGTCATATATAATTGGAGTACAGGTATTCAAGAAATCACTCTGCTTGACTTATATGAAATCACACTGGATCTCCTACATCTTGTCTTTAGAAAACAAAAACAAAAAAACAAACAAAAAACCCCAAACAAACAAAAAACCAAACAAAAAAAGAGTTACTCTGTAAGGAACCCCCCCAGAGTCTCACTTAAGGCCAATGAAAGCAGTCACAGTATTGTCAGTGATTGCCAAATCCAACCCATGCCATTTATTTTCTGGCTGTTTTGCATACAGTTTGTCAAGTATAAGTTTTTCCCCTTAATTATTGTCAAGTGCAAACCCTATTATGCTCTCCTGACTTATATATATTTTTAAATTAAATTTTGAAAGACTGTGGTACTTATGATGAGTTAAACACATTTCAAATCTTAATAAGCCTATTTTTATGTTATGCTGCTTGAACTACAGTCATGCTAAGGAATGGGCTGGGGGAAAATAATATTAATGGCTTTCTCTTGAAGTAGAAAAAATTACTCATTTTTGATAAAAGATCTTTTGATAATTTACTCTTGACTTCACTACTTGATTTATCTCAACTTCCCACATTAATTTTTTTAAATTTTTTTCCCCTTGTCTTCTGAGGTTTTCTAACTTCAGTAACAATTCTGAGATGGTTGGATTTATGGACTACAAAATCTAACATTTTTGAACGAAATGTAAAAAAAGCTTAAACACTTGAGCTAACAAGCAATATAACCTTTGCATAATAAACTAGAAATTCAGTTTTCCAATGCCTTGATCTAAGATGCTGGAAATTGATTATTTAGTTCACCTGCTCCATGTCCCTGCTAGGTCAGTATAGCTCCATAACGCAAAACTTTTCTTTTAGTGATTTGCAGAGTCTTTAGAATGGGTTAAGTATTGATACTTCCATTGTTTCCCTTTAGATACCATTTATAGGCTGGTATGTGACAGTAAGGTTTTTGGCTATATCAGCCTGTCCTGGTTTCAGCTGAGATAAAGTTGATTTTCTTCATAGTAGCTGATATGAGGCTATGTTTTGGACTTGTGTTGGAAACAGTGTTGATAATATAGAGATGTTTTTGTTATGTAGAGGTGGTTTTTTTTGTTATTGCTGAGCAGTGCTTACGCAGAGCCAAGGTCTTTTCTGCTTCTTACACTGCCCTGCCAGTGGGATGGCTGGAGGTGCACAAGAAGTTCAGAGGGGACACAGCTGGGACAGCGGACCTCAACTGACCAAAGGGGTATGCCATATCATATGATGTCATGCTCAGAGTATAAAGCTGGGGGAAGAAGGAAGGGGGGGAATGTTCAGAGTGATGGTGTTTGTCTTCCCAAGTAAGCATTACACGTGATGGAGCCCTGCTTTCCTGGGGATGGCTGAACCCCTGCCTGCCCATGGGAAGTGGGGAATGAATTCCTTGTTCTGCTTTGCTTTTGTGCACGGCTTTTGCTTTACCTATTAAACTGTCTTTATCTGAATGCACAAGTTTTCTCACTTTCACCCTTCTGATTCTCTCCCCAATCCTGCCAGTGGGAGTGCGCGAGCAGCTGCGTGGGGCTTAGCTGCTGGCTGGGGTAAAACCACAACACAGCCTTTGTTTTGTTTTTATTTTTCTTTCTTTTTCACCCTTTTTCTTTCTTTCAACTTTTCTTTTTAAAGTGTTAATTCTGTCTTCAAATGTTACGTTTGCCTAAATCTTCAATAAAAGACCAGCCTGTGTGTAAACTTATCACTGTTATTATATGCTAACAAAGCATTCTCAGTGCACATAGTCTTATCTCATTTGCAGCCTGTTGGTGTACTCTGAGTAAGCTATGCCTCAGAATTAGCAAGCCTTGTAGGGTAGACTTACAGTTATTTAATATAGAGTCAAGATATTACTTTCATTATTACAATAATTTTAAGAACCTAACATGCTACTTACTGTAAACACAGAGAGATTAGAATAATTAAAAGAGCAAAGGATGAAAAAAAAATGAAATAGAGTAACTGGGAACATTAAAACTTCCCTGGTACTAAGTCATTGAATTACACCTAGGCTTATGTTTTGATAGGCAAGTGATTCAGTGTAGACCACGATAACTTCACCATGAGCTTATGCACAGAACACAGGTGGACATTCAAAGTACTCCAGTGTGATGAATGTTGATGGAATATTTTAGAAGTTGAAAACAAACTGGTTTAACCCAGACAGGAAGAATTTTGATGAAACTGTGGACTGCAGTTAGGACTGTGAGCGAAGCATGAGAGGGGGATACTTTCTGAATTGGTTGACCAAAGGTGACAAGTCAGAAATGGAACCTATCAATTAAATTATAAATTTTTCTCATATTGTCTGTCAACTTTCAAAAAAAAAAAAAAGTTGCGGATAGGGAGGAGAGTTGAATAGACTTTGGCATATCAGTTGGAGTTCGTACTGAAAGAGGAAATATTGTAACTCCATACCCTGGAGAACTTCCTAGTGCTTTCCCCACTGCCTGTCCTGTTCTTGTTTCTGTTGTTTTCATCCATCATGTTCCCTTCTTGTGCATGTACATTTCTCTGTCTTCACCTGTGTGTGAGCCAACCTTCCTTGATTGTGCACCAAAACAGAAGGAGGTGATGCCCAAACAGCACTAATAGGGGTCACAATATCTGCCGAGGCACCAAACCTGCTGAGACTGACCTAGGTGGTAGTCTAGACCAGACAGTTGTGTGAAGCAGTTTTAGCTGAGACGCACAGCATGTGCTTTCATGGATGATGGATCACATTTTAACCTGAGATATACCAAATAAGCATTTTTCCCTTTACTAATCTGTTGTGTTTGTCCGTGTTGGCAGCAAGGTAACACAAATCAATTGAGATTCAATAAGAACGCTGTTTCTTTCTTCTTTACTAAGAGCGATTACTTGATGTTCAAGAATACTGAATATCCACTCTCTAGCAACATAAATCTGATAGCTTTTATTAAATTTATCTTGTGCAAGTGTTGAATGACAGTCAAATTGTCGTGCTATAATTTTATTTTTTCTCTTGTGTATTTTAATTCTTTTTCTCTGTTATATTCTAATTAATACATTACCAAACTTTTGTTAAGGACTGCCTGTTCTGTTTGCTATGAAATAATATATTACCTAGTCTTTGTTCTTGAACTTTGTATGGCTGTTAAATGTTGTAAACTAGCATTAAGAGAATTGTATGTGTGCTTAGAAAAATGTTAATGTGTCCAAGCTGTAACCTTTAAAAGATCCTTATTTTCAGCAACTTACAAGTGCTTGGGCACTTGTGACTTTTCATGTCACATACATGGCATATCAATCTTTAACATTTGCTTGATTTAATAGCATAGATGGCAAATTTGCTTTTGAACAATTAATATAACACCCAGCTTAATTTAAGTTTTTATTTTCTCTAATCTGATGCCTTAACTCTTTGGTGTTTAAACATAAATATTTGAAAGCTTTGCTACTCAAAACTGGAACAGATTTTTACTTAAGAATGATCTCTAAATTTCGGTGACATTTCTTTTTCTTTAAGGCAGTCTGAGAAAGTAAAACTTTATCTCCTTCCTAGGTGCTTGAAGCCTTCAAATGTTGACTGTTCCATTAACACACACCTACTCTCTTTTCCACACCTTGCTTTTTAGTCAATTCTTGGCCAAATAGCACATTTTCAGTGATTTTTGTCCTTCCTTGTTAATTAGTTCCTGAGCAATCACCAATGATGATCCAATTTTCTGAGATATTTAGTTGGTTGGAGTTATGTATGGCATTTAAAGCACCTGTCCTAGATTCCAGGCTTTTCTGGTATACCCTATGATTAAAGTAACGAATATAAATGCGAAGGAGGAAGAAAGCAGCCTGTTCCATAGTGTAGCTTCTTTAGTCTCAGCTCTTGCCTTTTAAGTCATTTTTCCATTTCTGTGACCCAAGGGAAGAGATGAGCTCTGCAGCTTACGCTGGAAGGTCAGTGGCCTGAGGCTGCTCCGGGGAATGAGCCCAGCACTGCGGCTGCCCTTGTGGCAAACCCTACTCACGGCTGTCCCCACGTTCAGAAGGTTCATGTGCCTTTGACTACAGCTGGAGTTGAGGAGGTTTTTAGATCAAAACAAATAGCTTAGGTAGGGTAGCTTTCCCTGTGAGCCTTCAGGCAGTGAATGCATCTCCTGGAAGACCGGTGTCGTTTTCACAGAAAAAAGAAGAAAGTCTATATCCCCCTAGTGAGTGTCCTTTTGCATTATTTTCATCATTCAATTCAATTATTTATTGTGTTGTAGTTTTATTTTGTGTTGAAATCAGCTTAAGCTTAGATTGAAGTACGGATTATGTTTAACACCACCAGAAGCAGTCCTCGCCACATTGTCAGCACACATCTTCCATCTTGCCTAAACCGTTGCTAGATTGCTGAACTTTTCTACCAATTTCACGCCCTGCTATGTCTATGCTTGACAATGAGTGCTTGAAGTTGTCTGTAATAGTGTAGTAGAGAGGACTGCCAGATAAAGTTTGAATCATTTTGAGTGCTATTTTTCAGTGGGTTCTGCTAAATGGTAAGACTTTAAAGAACTGTTCAGAAGAAATGTAGGTGTAGGCAAATATCAGCTCCCCTGGCTCAGGTGCTCGTTTTTGTCTGCTCAGCTACGATCTTTTGACAGCTCTCTAGACACTGCCTGTATATTGTCGGCAGGAGTGCTGAAGGCACCAGTTAGATCAGTAAAATTATGTTAACTCAATCTATATTTGATTGGAATTTTTGCAGGCCTTTAAAAATGTTACAACATTATGCCATCTATTATGTCTGCTCACTTACTGAAATCTATTCTAATTGATGAAAAGCGCGGTAAACTTCTCAGGCATAGGTTTTAGCTTGCTTGCTTTATTTACTGTAAATCTCCATGGGCTAGTGATGGAGAAAAGCAGATCCACTGCCCATTAAATTGATAGGGAAGGAATCAACACTTCGTTAAGCCTCAGACAATATTGGTAGATAAGGACTTAAGTTGGAGCAGGTTGTAACTTTAGGGAAGAGGGGAGGTATCATGAAGATGTATGTGGTTTTGAATAGTTTGACTTTCTTGCTTCCCCAGTGGCTTGATTTTCCAGGTGATGCTGTCTGCTTCAGAGAGGCTACCCAATCCCACGTATAAGCACAACTGAATAATCAAGACGACATATTCATCTGCCATCGTTTTGCTTTTGTAAAGGTTTTTGCATATCGAGGCGTAATAAAAATGCGTAATGCGTTTCAAAATAATTTTTTTTCTTTTCTCACAAATTTAGGCAATCAAAGCAATTGCTGAAAATTTTCCAGTTGTACAGTATGTTAGCAAGGGCTATATTTGAGCTTAATGTCAGACATCTAGTTGAACGAAAACAGTGAAATGGTAAATAACAAAAAAAGACTCAAATATCAGATGAAAAGGGTGTGTCAAAAGGGTATGAATTGGCTAGATTTAGATATTACAGTTTTAAAAAGCATATTGAATTTTACAAATGTTTCTCATACATTTTTAATGAGCACAAATAATCAGAATGATTTTCAATCACGGTAGAAGGTTATGGCAACACTGTGACTTACTTCAGTAGGTGTACTGGCTTAAAAAACAAAAATAAAACAAACACACCCCCCCCCCCCAAGTTGGATGCAAGAAATGTCCTGTAAGTTTATTTAAAAAAAAAAAAAAAAAAAAGAGCATGGGCTGTAAAGAAGCAGACTCAATCTTGCCTAGTGAAAACTATAGACTAAAAATGTAACCTTCCCACTCCAAGTTCAGCTTCGACATTCTTGTAGGAAGCCCGGAGAAAAAGACATTTCCATTTTCAGGATGGAAAATATTTGCATTGTAAAGATTGCAGCAATTTTGTTAAAGCATTAGAGTAATCTCTCTGTCTTTTTTTTTTAATCTTCTTATACATGCTCTTTTTATACTACTCATTTTGAAGTTTCATGCAGTTTTAATTCTGAGGAGAGTTATTTAAAAAGTTATGTCTTAAGATTTAGAGGGTTGTTTCCTGCTATATGTGCTTGCAGGGTTGCTTCTTTACTTTCTAAGAGGTGGTGGTGATTAGGATTTTTTTTTTTTTACTTCATTACCAGTGGGGCAATCAGGATCTGAAAAATCAGAATAATATTTGTTTCCCATGCAATCATCTGTTCCTACTGTTTATGGTTCACCTGGATACCTAATCCTTTTAGCAGTGCAGAAGATTATGAAGGTACAGACAAGAGATTACAGCTCCAGGTGAGGGATAAGCAGCTGATCAAATGAATGAAGGAGAAAAAGAGATTGTTTCAATGCAAATATCCTCTACTAATTAGGGCTAGGGAAAAAAACCTGAAAAGAAATATATTAGGATTCTCTGTCTCTCTCAATAGGAATTTTTTTTTTCCCCAAGGAGAATATGTTAAAGTTTTCATAAGGAATTAAAGCCACTTTCAAAATACAATTCTTCAGGAGACTGGTATAACTGTACAGTTAGTACTACACTCTTGTGCCAGCTTTGTGGATGTTTTTCCTCTCACTTGTTATATATATATATATATTTGTTTTAATCTTCCTTTGCATCAGAATTCGACAGGGTCAAGTACTAAACATCAGGAGGAGGTACATCTGTCAAGTGTGTATGGTCAGCATTTTCCATGACTTTGCTTGCAGAAATAGACATCACCAGTTCATTTTGCAATTAGCATTGCATCTATTTCTGAGTGGTATTTATCCTGGTAAACACCAAGTGAGGTAACAATGCAGCAGAAATCTTCCTCGCTGCAGTGTCACCCTTTTCAGACATGAAAATATTAGAGTCCACAGTAGCAGCCAGTGCAGTCAGGTCCTTAATATGTTTAACATTTTATTCTGTTTGTATTCTGTGCTCTAACTTGTCCACAAAAAACCTTTCATGTCTTGCATAATGCAAAGAGCTAATAAAGATACTAATTAGCTAAATAATACTGGAGCTACTCCTTTTCCCCCATCCTATCTACTGAGTGCAGCCCATCAGAAGAGAGGCGGTTTTCTACGGATCTTTCCTGGGACCTCTGGGTGCTACTGCAATTCAAATATTTGCTTTTTTTCTCAAGCATCTAGTCATCTGTTGTCCCTTCCAATTCTCTTTGCAGAAAGTTAGAAATTACTGGATTTTACTAAAGTTAATCCAATTTGCAAATAGAAGCAAACTAGAAAATCCATGCTTAATTTTATCTCAGCATGGGATGGTGTTTGGTCTTATACAGAGCAGTCACCTGCTATTTTGTTCCCATATGGCAGATATTGGGTTTCTGCTTCTCAGAAAACTGTAACAGAAATGAAGAAAATACCTGTCTCCACACTGATGCAAATGCCAGACATAGGGTGACATGGCTTGTCCAGTCTCCTCCTGTTTAACTGGTGCAGCTGAGAAGAAAATCCAGTTATCCTGTTATGACCACATGCCCTAGGCCATGCTGCTTTCACTGGTACCAGAAGACCATATCTCTGTGCTTCTTATTTTTCTTAAACAGAAAAGAAAAAAAACCCAAACAACAAAAAAAACACCCAACAAACCATGGCTCAAAGACAGTAGGTGGAGTAAGTAAATAGAGAAAGTAATGATTTATTGTGTGAGCTGTGCTGTAGCCTCAGTAAACCTCATAAATTGTTTCCCAACGTGTACATGGAAGACTCAATTAAACACAGGTAATTAAAAGCTGTTTCACAAAACTGACAAAAAAACCTTCTGAACCTGTGGAAGCATTCCTTCTGAAAAGGAATTACCAGTTCCTGAACGTGCTTGGGATTAAGAGAGAGACTTGATAAGCATTTTCATATGTTTTAAGAAGGGTACTCTCTTGATTTACTTGTGACAGGCATGCTATTTTACAATCCTGTTCTCCTATTCAAACTAACAATAAAATTCTGTCATGTTCTGCAGAAAAAAAAAAAAAAAAAAAAAAAAAGAACAGAGACAAGAAATACAGAAGCTTGTTTGCCTTTATGGATGATTTAAAGTTTTGCCACCTAGCTGAGCTGTTTCTAAAAGTGTAAAAAAAGTGAACTCCACATACAGTATATGCTGCATGATAGTAAAGAAAATAAAAATTTACAATTTATTTAGGTGGCCTGTACATGCTAATATATTCGTCCTTGAAAAAAAAAAAGTGGATGCTAACACTTGAGTCAGTATTTCAATCTGCGAGTTGCTCTATTAATAACCAAATTCATTAACAAAGGTATCTGTGGAATATATCTAATTAATTGACTGTTGCACAATACTAGTCTTTTCTAGGTTTTTAAGTCAGCCAGTATTTATAGCAAAACAGTGCTGCTAGGGACTTTTAAGTTGTAATTAATAATTATTATGTCTCATCATTTAAAAGGCTTGTCCCATCAGTATGTTTACTTCAGTTTATTGCTTGGGAGTCTTGCAATAATTAAAAGTAAAATGGGGGAAAGTAAATTAAATTCTACATCACAGAGATATTAGTGGGGAACAGATATGTCTTGTATGATTAACAACAAAGAAGTCAAGTGTTTCTTTAAAAATAAGAGCTATGCTTCTATTGAGATATGTGAAAGACTTAAAATGCCGAGTTTTAAATCAAAATTGCATCCATCAAATTTAATTATGAAAGATTGCAGGTTACAAGAATAATTTGTAGGTTTTAGGTAGCACTAGTACATAAGCAGCAGCTCTCAAGATACTTTACAGGTCGGAAAGCGAAGGAGCAGAGCAAAGAAGTGACTTTTCCAAGGCCATGGCTGATGGTAATGCTGCAAATAGGTGACCAAAATCAGGCTCTTTTTTGAACAAAAAGGTAGCTGTGCTTTGATCTCTCTCATCCACTGATGCTGACTTCTGGTACCTCTCTGTCCCTCCATGTTAAGCACATGTGAGCCCAACTGTTTCTCATCACTTTAACTGGTGTGGTAGCGCAGCTGGTCACAACCTCTGCTAGTTCAGAAAAGTACAAGGTTTGGGAAGAACACCTTTTCTGAGATAACTTCAGCATAATCAATGAAGTTGCATTATTATTTTTTTTTTTTCCCACCAGCTGAGACTTAGGCCCTGAGTTGTGCATTGGATGAGAGATTTTTCCTGCCATTAGGTAGGAGGCCAGGCTGTGGGCTCTGCTGATGGCCTTCCTCCATGCCTACGTGCTCCTGACCTCTCCTATAAAGAGCGGCTGCAAAGCCTCGCTCATTTATCTGCACCTCAGCCTGGAAATGGACAGTCCTTTCTTAATTGTTTTTATATGAAAAAAACCCTCTCCAGTTAGATTAATCTATGGTATCTTTATGCTGTTACCGTTGGGAGAAAAGCACCATGTTTCAGGAGGAAAATGCTTCACTGTGCCCGTGTGGTAGTTTCTTCTGATGACATGGTATTTCTTCAGTAATACTAAACAGTTCATCTGATAATTTCATGTTTCACTTTTGTCCTTCTAAGCCTTATGTTACGTGAGTACTGAAAATCCTAGATGCTAATTTTTCTTTACAAGCTTCCTAATGGTAATTTTGTTTGCTGTACCACTTAAGCTATCAGTCCCCCAGGCAGAGACAAGAAAAGAGCCAGCAGCAAAGCTCTTTAAGAGAATTTTCAAGGTTCACTTTACACTGGTCTTTTGGAGGCTAGAGTACCTGTTCATCAAAGGTGGTTTAAGATACCAACAGAGCCATTTTTCCCCCAATATTTTGTGCCTTAACATGTTTAAATGTTTTTCAATATTTAATTTCTTTAAACTCAGCAAAGTACTAGTGAGGCTACAGTGACCTTTGGCATGCAGCCTGAGAACCCAACATCTAGTCCATTCACTAGGGTTTTTTTCTATTATTTTGCCCACTTTAGAGCATGATGTACGGAGTCCACCATCTTCTGGCAAACAATTGATTCTAGAAACATTCATTGATAATCCCTCCAAATATTTATTTTCTCTCTATCCCCTGGGTTTCTACATGAGCATGAGTAGCTTGTGTAAGATGGCTGAGAAAGTTACTGCCCTCAGCTGCAGGAGTGTAAATCAGGAACTACTTCCATTTACACTGCAGTTCTGCACTGTAAACTATAGTGGTTCAAGGTGTTCTTGGTGATCAGCTAAAACATCTTTGCAGGGCAAAAATTTAACTTTGTGAACTGTCCAAAACTAAAGCATCCTGCTTGTAATTGAACCCCCCTGTGTTCGTTCTTTACTGAATAAATCTACGTTACTGTTCTCTCCTTAGTGCCACATTCATTACAGAATTACTGGTTATTTGAGGAGCAACATCTGAGATTATTACGATTTCGTCTGGAATGGTGGGACGTGGGCAGAATATGGCATGAGTGTTCTGTCCAGCAACATTTAGTATCTGGAGGAAGCAGGCGTTAATGTTTCTTGCTGTTGCTGGCTGTCATGCTGTATATGTCTGGCAACTTAGAGCAATTGCTTTGGATTAGAGATGGCACTGAGCATGCAGAGGAAAAATGGTACTTTGTTGTATAGTAAGAGAGCACCTCACAACAGCCCTCTGAACCAGTTCATTTGTTCTAGTCACTGGCTGTGAGTAGTGTGACTTTATCTGGTACATGCAGACATTAAAAAGAAAAGGGAAAAAAAGAAAAAACCCTATTTATGCTCAAGGTTGTGCAGGCTTGGTCTGTGGGCCAGTTTTTCAATGTCCGAATTATGTTCTGAACATTTGTCTATCCATGCAGTTATCTGTTCACCTGTGTGCTTGCTCTAGTAACCCGAAATCATGGTCCCTCTCTGTATAAACCTAGACATGCAACTGCACAATTGTTTTATTCTTCTGCAATGTGCTTTAGGTTTTTTTTGTTTCTCCAAGTGGCCTACTGCACACTGAGTAGCTTAAGCTTCCATTATCTGTGAATAGCAGCAGTTATTTATACAAATGAAATCATTGTATTTGCCTTACTGGCAGCATACTGGGTAGAAAATCTAATGGCCTAGTTTACTGGAGCATTTTGGCATTCACTTTTAACATCATGGGGCCTGCATCATCCATCAGCTTTTTACTTGTTAATGCTATCAGTGTTTATTCTGAATCTTAAACATCTCAGTTTTACTTAGGCAATACAAGATAAAACTAAAACAGGAGCACTAGAATGTTCTGATTATTTTTTTTTTTTAGAAGAAGAAACAAACTGATAGCTGAATTTCGCACTTTGCAACTTGTAGTAAATTAGCAAAATCCTCTCAGCTGTTTGTTTGAGCTGATGGCAAAAAAAAGTCACGATGGATTGTTAAAGGATTTTTTCCTACGGAAGAGAAAAAATTTACCTGTTTATTGTGCATCTAATTTTCCTTCTTAAATAAATAGCAGAGGTCACCACCATAATTATCCATTTCCCCCCTGTATGTATATATGAACGTTTTTACAGTAGACAGGAAACTTTAGAAATTACATATGGAGATTTAGATATGTATTTCTGTTCAGTATTACTGAAACAACAACATAAGAGGTTTTTTTATGTGCACTTTACCTTTTATCTGTGAGCAACTAATAATGAAATAGAACACTTTACATGAGTATTGGATGTCATTCACTTTGCAGAAAAAAATTCCCACATTTATAATTCCTCTTCTGTTTGTGCTGTATTTTCCTGAAGATGTCTGCATGAATCTGTAACCTCTTCCTTCCAATCCTGTTTGTTACAGGTGTGTTCAGTTAGCCAGTCCTTCCCTGCTACACTTACAAGAGGTAACAGGCACTAAGTGGATGTTCTCTAGACTCTTAGGGGAAAAAAAGAATACAAAGAAATGAAGGATAATGTGCTTCTTTAGGAATTTTTCCATTATAAATATATATATTTTTAAAAGCTTTCTTGGGGACATCTTTACTTTTGAAATATTCACATTGTGCTGATGGGGTATGACTGTATTTAGGGCTACGTTTCATTAACTGTTCTCACCTCAGCTTCCTCAGCCAGATCCCTTTTGGTTTGCCGTGTGCCATGGTTGACTTCGAATCAGAAATGGTGTTTCTGACAGTAAAGAAAATTTAGTTGATTTTGGATTTCTCCATATGTTTTGAATCAGGAGAGCTATCAATATCCCATTTAATGGATGATGTAGTATTTGATTTTTAGATTTTACGAAAAAGCAAGACAGATGTGAATCCTGTACGTTTTGTAGGTTTAAGTTCTGAACACGTTTGATTTTTACTTGTTTCTTTGTTAATTAATGCAAAACTGCTGTCATTTTTCGTATTGTGAAATGGATCTGCAAATGGGCTAGAGGTTTTTCTCTTACCAGATTTTTTGACCTCTAGTCTCATCTAGACCTCTACCTTCAACTGAGATCAATCATACTCTGAATAAATCTACAGTTCTGTGCTGACTATAATAAAAGTCTAGCTGACTAGCTCTCACATATCCATCTACATTATAGATGTCTGTAGGCAGTCAGATGACTCTTAATCTGACTTCAGGAAAGTGAAGCGCTGAAAATTCCTTTGCCTTGCTTTGTCAGTGTGCATAAAAAGAAATCTTTAAATCTTTTTAATTAACATTTAGAAAACACTTCAGGGAACACTAATGGTGTATATATACATCCATGTATATGTATGTCTATATATCTATATATGCGTATTCATATATAATAGAAGTGTGGGTCCAGATTGCTTTTAAACAAAAATTTTTATCTAGGAATAAATTTTTTGGTTACTTTAAAAATGACTGTGCATTTGTTTCACGGTAACCATATTTAGAGTCAACAATGCACATTCTAATGTTTTAGTTGCCCTAAGCCTCCAATATATTGATCAGCAGTTGTGCCTTACTAGTCCAGATGATTGGTTCACAAGTTTTACTATGTGAAATGGGTCTCAACTTTCAGAAATCAGCCATGAAAGAATCAGGAAATGAAATAAGTGTACCTGATTTTACCTTTGATTAGATATTTTGCGATTGTGTAAGCAGAGGGAAGAAGCTTCTCACAATAACCTAGAAGTAGCAGAGAGAATGAAGTCCTTTCAATAGTATTAAGTCCCTTGGTACTAATTCCTTAAGCACCCTCCAGCAGATTGGGAAGTTGATCTAACCTTTGCTGTCAGTACCTATCAGCCAACCTTGCACTCTGGAAATGAATGAGCTGAGCAGGAACAGTGTTGCAAACTTAGTATTTATTTGAAATCCTTGCACTATGTGGTGTCTTATTCCAGTTTCAGTTTGTATGTTAGTATTGGAGCATCTGGGTTTAGGTTTGGTTTATGTTTTTCTTTTTCTTTTTCTTTTTTTTTAAGCCTGTAGTGTTTGCTTTTAAAGGGAAAAAAACTTAAATACGAAAATTTTTTCACTGTTTCAAAAATATTGTTTTAAGCTTCTTATTTCAAACCAAGCTCTTGAATTTTTGGGTGACTTGGAGTTATCAGTACTAGAGGAAATCTGTATCTCTGCTGTTATCCTCTTCAAAGTTTAAAGATCCCTAGCTTCATGGTCCAATAAATGGTTTCCTATGCTACCTAAACTACTCTAAAATTAGAAGACAGAAGGACTGAAATACAGCAATGAGAGTTTTGGCAATTGTCCTCGACCTTTTCTGCACAGCCAAAACAAGTGGTCTTAATTTTTTTGTGATAGAATAGGTTGCTGTCATTTTGCACACCCCAGAGTGTGTGTTACAGGTTATCAGGAATTACCTGACTCCTCCAGTTCTGATGATACTTTGAGACATAAACTGTCTCATGTATGTAAACATACAAAAATATGTAAAATGGAGCACAAGAATGCTGTACACTGAATAACTGTCTTGGTACTGAAAGCCTTGTGAATCCGTACCTATATTTTCTTAGTGGACTATTCGAGGTAGCTAGAATTTGGGGGGTTTTATGACTGTAGCCAAGATTGCTATCTTTAGGAAAAGTATTTAGTTGTCTAGGCTTGATTTAGCTTCCATTGCATGATATATGTGGCTGGAGGAAGAGGTAGTACTGAGAGGATTCCCTAGACCTGGTACGTACCCCTTGCATTACAATGTGAAGGCTGTAGTTTTAATTGATCTCTGCCCGAGGAATGCAGAACCTTGCCTGTCCTTTCCCATGAAAGTATCCTAATTGTAAAGCTGGAGGCTAGATTGGCCAGTCTTTATAAAGAGTGAAGGATTGTCTCCGCAGTCCTGTGATAAGGGCATTCCCCGAGCAAAGGGAGGACTGAAGATTGATCCGTGCTTCCCAAATCAAGTGCAAAGCACAGTGCAATCCTAATTACTGCACTGCTATGACACATTTATCATTACTCTTCCCCATCCACTGTCTCCGCTTAGTGTTTCACAAGACAAGAAGCAAGCTGAGAATGCCAGCCCTGTCACTGCAATCCTGGTCTAGAGAGGGACGAAGGCATGGTGGTACTTATTTATTTTGTCCATGAATGAAATGCACTGCTCAGGGGTTGTTATAAAAAGAAAAATACTGCCAAACTTCTATTTCTAGCTATTTTTAAGAGGAAAAGTGTAAGCTGCTTGTGTGTGTTAAAAAGGTTCCCAAGTTCTGCAGCACTATGGATCCTGACTTCATAAAAACAACTAATGCAGATTGCATAGAGACACCTGAGAAAGATGAGATTTTAGGCACTTTTCTCCACATTTCCTTCTAGCTAGTTTAGATGATCTTTTAATTATATGGAAAATGAGTGCTTAAAATAGGGCTTCTGTAAATTTTGTGGAGGGATGTGGGTGTCAAAAAGCCAACCATCGCCATGTTTTAGTCCTGTCTAGATTTGGGCTGCAGTGACAATGCTGGCATTCTCAGCTTGCTTTTTGTCTTGTGAATTATTTTAGTAGAGCCAGTGGATAAGAATGAGTAATTATGGAGGTGTCATAGCAGCACCATAATTAGGATTGCATTGAGCTTTGCAGTTAAATTTTATGCCTAATGCTCCCCTGCTGTCCCCCATCAGTGCACCACATTTGAAGTACAGCTACAATTAAATCATCATAAAACAGAGTACACAACTAGACAAAATTATTAAAAGGAACCTGAATCCATGTGATGTTAGAGAGGAATGACTTTCTTGTGACATTGGTTGTTCTTCCTATAGGTTGTAGATTTCCAAGCGCTTCAATTTGGTAATGTCCCCCTCTGCCCCTCTATTAATATTATAGTATGTGTCACCTTGGGCCCTATTATTTGTCCGATTGCAACATAGCCTCATCCAATATGACACAAAAGAACTATAAATAATCTTGGCGCTCTCTATGCTTGAATAGTTCAACATGCCTGAGATGCCTAGGCACAGTTTGTGAACACAGCTATATAATAATCCATGAGATATAAAGCCAGTTCTCTTTTTGAAATATACATTGGGTTTTGTTTTCTTTAGCTTGGATATTCACATCAGTGATGTTTTCCAGGAAGCAGGCAGAACATGAATGAAAAAGTCTCACTGTGCTGTTGAAGCCCAGAACACCTGCAAAAATCTGCTGGAGTTTGCAATAACCCCGGGGTATTTTTGGCTTGTTCTTGAGCATTTGCTCATTTCCCTTTTCCTATGTTATTCTGAATTAGGCATGCAGTGGCATCCACCTGCTAGAATACAGACAGAGGGCATATATGGCTTAATTTGGAGGGGTTAAAAAGCTAAATCAAAACATTTATGTCTTACTGAATCAAACTTAACTAATCAGTGATTCAGTCTTCTGGGGTAAGTTTTCAAATCTGCTCATCTCACATTTGCATGCCTAAACAAAGCACGCAGAGTTGCAGACGTGCCCCAGAGCAATTATTATTAGGCACCTTTGCGTGGATCAGGATCTATAATCCAGTTCAATATTTGGGAGGTTCCTGGGAGGTAGGTGGAAAGACTTTCTCTGTTGTCTTTTTCCTTTTGCATTTAGGACTTTTCAGGAAGAGCACGAAGGAATGTGGCAGCTGAGGGCCAGGAGTACAAGAGGTGATTGGGGAGGCACCTTCAGTCAAGTGGAGGTGAAAAAGCAGCGTGTGTGTGCAGAGAAGGCAAGTTGTGTAGTGACGATCTGGGAACGGTCAGCACATGGTTGCCTGCAGCCCTTAGTTCACCTGCACTGATGAGGGTTTGGAAGCAGCTCGGGCATGAGGGAACTAGCCCAGATCTTGCACTGCTCAGTAGGAAATCGAAGTGGGCGTAAGATAACTCCGTGTCCTAGAGAGCCTGTACTAGCATTGATTTTCTGTGACTCAGGAAGCCCCAGATAGCCGTAATCTTGGATAAAAGGGAGATGAACCATGCAGTAATCACATTGTTTGGGTCCCGTTCTCATGTGCTGAATTAGCACAGAAGAGTTTCAGTTGAGGGGGGTGTGTGTGTATGTGTATATATGTGTATATATCTCTTGTTGGAGATTATCACCTTGTTTGATGGCAGTGACAGCATGTCTTTGACTCGCCCTTTTCCAAGACAGATTGCCTTACTGCTATGATCTAATTCTGCAAAGCGTATAGCATCGAAAGATAGGTTATAGCCAAACGCTACTTATTGGGCTCCATGTAGCAGTAACAGAGAGCCTGTGTAATACAGGAATTTGTATTTGCTGATCTAATGAGACTGACATTTGGGGATCTACTACAAATTAATGCAGCATTCTGATGTAATGCTAAGCAGGGATCCTAGCAGCAAGTTTCCATTTTGTTTCCTAGATAGTCCGCTTGTAAAATCATTCAGAGAT
Source organism: Balearica regulorum gibbericeps (assembly GCF_011004875.1). NCBI lineage: Eukaryota > Metazoa > Chordata > Aves > Gruiformes > Gruidae > Balearica > Balearica regulorum. Next base: position 104,975,776 of record NC_046184.1, read on the forward strand.
CCCTCCTGGATAAACTATTCAAACTTAGTGAAGTTCTTATTTATAAAGAATTTGTGACCTCAGGAGGAGGATAGGTTACTGTAATTTTTGCCGGCACGTGTCCTGTTCCAGAAGATATTTTATTGCTTGAAAATACTGTTACTTTTATTTTCTCTGGAGCCTGCAATGCTGTTCAGATAGAGAAATATATTTTATTCTAGGAACTTTTGTAATAAATGAAATATTATTTATTCTATTTTTGCTACACTTTGCACTACAAAAGCATGAATATCTTTTAATAACTCATTAAACTGACAGTCATTACAGTAGATAATTCAAAAAACATTGGTGAAAACACTGTAAACTACACTGAGGCCAAAGTGTGTATAATCATAAAACTTTACTAAAGTATGCCATCTAGAGGTCTTTGAGAGAGCAGAAATAACACTTCAAAGTCTTCAGAGAAACATCACGATAGTATCTCTTAAGTATTTTGTCTAAATTGTCTGTAATCTTACATTTACTTACAAATACTCAAGTTTCTGCATGAAACTATGGGCATGTGTGCATGTTTTGACTGGCGACAGGGAATAAGCTGAGGTTAGTATCATCATTTTTCTGATCCAAAAAAAACAATTTAAAATGGATTTGCAGTTTACAGGTTAGAATTTTTATCTTGCATGTATATAGCAAGACTTTCAGTTTTCATTCACTTCATCTTTTTGCTGTAGAACACAAAAAAGACTTTTCAAATGGTGCTGCATAATAAATATTTACATCATCTTTACAGTAAAGGAAAATTAATGAATCAAAGTCTAGGTAAATGTCATCTTGTGAATATAGACGATAGAAACTATCTAAAACATGAGGAATTCAATGCACAGTAATGATTTTCGTTCCTAGGGCCTGCTTGTTTCTTAACAGGTAGTGAAACAAAGCTTTATAATTTTGAAAGCAAAAAAACCTTCTTCTTGAAAAGAAAAATGAGATTAAAATGGAGTAGTAGTAATAGTGTTCATGAGGTTCATTCTGCAGAAAGGAACTCTGTAACCATCCTACAAGATAAAAGCATCTTCTCACATTCCCTTTTTTTTAATTCTACCAAAAGGATCTATAATCCTTAGTTTGCTTTTTCATCAATTAAGCATGTGGGATTCTTGTCAGGAATGCAATGGGCATTTCATTTATGTGGCGGGCTTTAGTCGTATCACTTTAAAACTTGGGAGAATGGGGTTTAAAACGCATTTTGTGTGATTGAATACAACAAGAGTGCCAAATAGACATTAAATTTTGAATTTGAATTGAGTAATGCTTGTGATCCAGGACTTTTTTAGTAAAAAGATGATCCTGAACCTTTGGGTATGATGAGGAAGAATTATATAGTACGTATCCTACTCTGTCTTCCATAAATATCTGCAGGGATACCTTTTGGACTGCAGTTTTCTCATTTCAGTTTCCTAGGCAAAACTTGAATTTATACCCTGAGATGCACCCTGTTGGTGCATTTCTGAGGGCTAGAGAAGGAGAGAATGGGAAGTGGAAGCAGGTGGCCTCTGATCTTGTTTTGAATGGGCTGAGGATTTAAAATGCCACATAAGTGTGTGTGTCTGATTTTCCTTTATATGTTTAAAAGATAGGAAGATACAAGTTTGGTCCATTTACATCTTTATTTTCATAGTGGAATAGAAGCAAGAAATCCCAGCAGGAACATCCCCATTTGAACACAGAGAGGTTGTGAAGGGACATGTAGACATCTGTCTCAGGCAACTCTGAAATTTGATTCAAGTTCTAGATGTGACTAATTATGTGAACTGCTTTTATCTTTTCCTGAAGGAAAAAAAAAAGGAGGAAAGATTGCTAGTGAAAGGATTGTCTACATTTCCTCTTCACTTTGACTTCACTATAAATGATGTAGTTGAGTATGCCTGTTATTGAGAAAGGACTAAGTATTACATTCTGATAACAAATGTATAGTAAAGTCTGTGATGGAAATCCTAGCTGAGATAAAGGAAGATTTCTCAGTGTGGCTTTGTAGGGGGAAAAAAAAGAAAAGAAAAAAAAAAGAAAAAAAAGAAAAAAATTGCCTTTCACACTTTCTGGAGAATCGGACATAGGCAGCAGGGAAGAAATTGTGGCAGTTGTTTAAGTCTAGATTTCCCTCAGGAGAAAAATCAGTCTGAGACACTAAGAAGTAAGACAGAGAAAAGCTTGAGTCTCCAGCAAGCTCCATGGCTTTCAGAGAGTGGAAGTTGGATTCGGTCCTTCCTAATGGAAGAAAGAAACCAGTCTGCCTTATTTGTATTGTAATGAAGTGTAAGACTAAATGAGTTTACATATGTGTACAGCCTTTCTTTTGTTATGAACGATTCTCTAATATCTTGCTTTATTTAGTACTTCAGCAGACCAGTACTACAAAAGCTGCTGGTCACAGGTTCCCGAAAGCAGCTGGCAGAGAGGTAATTTCAGAGAGGCAGAGCGCGGTGTTCAGCCTCCAGTGGAATTGCACTTCTGAGTGTGCACTTAAAGAGCTTGGGAAGGAGCAGAGCTGCAATCAGCTCCGCAACCTAGATAGTGATATTAACAAGTAATTAAAACTTGATTCCCTCCTCTGTCTTCCCCAGCACTGTTCCTCACCTACCTTTAAAAATAACCTAGAACAATCAGTTATGAATATTAACCTTTCCGTTGCTACAGAGAAACGCAACATGCAGTGGTGGATTAATAATTAAAATCAGGAAACTAAGAGCACAAGCACCCGAGGGAGTCAGCAGCAATAATGTTATTTAAACAGCCAACTTAAGAGTCAGAATTTCTCAAATAATTTGAAAGTTTAAGATCACCTATTAAAGAGCAAACAACATATAAATCATCAGCAACTACACCAACATTCTGCATAATTGGCAGTTTACAATTAGCCTATTTCTCTGTCTCTCTATTTGGAGAAACAGCAAAGCCTTATAAGCTTAGGAAGCTTCTTAAAGGTGGAGTACAGAGATAAATGAGATTTGGGCACTTGAAGTAATATATACATTGCAGTCAGAGAAGACGTGAGGAAAAAAATATAAATGATGTGATGCTGAACTCTGTGCAGCCACAAGTAGGTTTTTACCTGTAATCAGGCCTGCCCTAGTGTCTAAAGGTAGTCTGAGTGTCTCTGTGTTGTATTATAGGCACTGGTATATTTGAATGAAAGGTGGTGTGAGTACTTCTGGGAATTGTTGGTCTGGTTCTAAAACTGTGGGGTGTTTAATTTTTTTTAACCTAAACAATTTTTTGTTCCATTTTTGGTTTTTCTCTCATTTTCCTTCTGTCTCCTAGCTGTTGAGGACAGCATCTTGGTCTGATCCCTGCTGGCATTCCCCCATAATGAATTGTTCTGCAAGCCCCTTCCTGCCCTTGCCTTTGGATCAGGCACCCAAGGGCCTTTAGACCTTGGGAAAATCTCCTGTGGGATGTGTGTCACACAGTGGGTTCTCAACAAAGCCAATTAGTCCATGCAGAAAGTTGTTTTAATCTTACTTCATGCTTCTGACTTGTTCAAAGTAAACATGAATGTCTGAGCCAGGCTTTTCCTCTCCTCTAGCTCTGAAGCTGCTTCCATATTTCCTGGTGACAGCTCATGGAGTTGGTGGTGGTTTTCTTTTTCTTTTTTTTTTCTTTTTTTTTTTTTTTTTTAATCCTGATATATAGGTCATTATCAAAATAATATTTTTTCCTGTCTTCAGTTTTCCAGCTGCTGCTTCTTTGAATTCCTGTTTGCACTGAAGGGCCACTAGATGTGCTTCACAGGAAGCCTGCTGAAATTTCAGAACCCTGCTGCTTCTCAATGACGGCAGACTACCCTCTCAGATATTGATCTCAGTAATAAAGAGTTGCTATCATTAATAGTGACTAACAATGGGAAAAGTATTAAATCTTGGGGATCTAAAACTAAAAAGACAAGGAGTAAAAAGCTTTCATGTGGTGAATTTTATTCCACCTATGTTAAACAAGGAATTCTTGTATCTTCTCCCACAGTATCTCCTTCTGGGTACCCAGAGAAACAAGAAATGAGGGAAGCTAGTGTTTCATGATGAAGCTCTGAAGTGTTTACGAATGTTTAAAAAAAAAAGTAGTAATCTTTGCCTTCACTAGAAGTGCTTATTCATCAGTTGAAAGGTATCTCCTCTGCCTTTTCCCCTGTCCAAATGGTCTTGCTGTTGTCATATTGGTTAAAAGTAACTATCCATTTTCTTACCTGAGGTAAGTCAAGTCCCTGTTATTAGAGAAATGAGGGCCAGCAGTGTGCAGTGTTTTGTCTGGAGCTTTTCTAATTGGGACTCTACCTGTGTGCTAGAAGTCCTTTTGATTTTTAGCACTTCAGGAACCAAGCTTGATTTAAATCATAACCTTGGAATTAAAATGTGTATGTGTGGGGAAATGTTTTTTAAGTAGTTTGGGTTTTATAAGAGTTTATAAAGGAAAATAAAACCTTGAAAGTTCATATTTCTTTTTCCCTTTTCATCATTTGTGTGGTTAATTTGCTGATAAAACTATTAAGGATCCAGACTCTACTCTTTCAATTTCAAAACATGTTGTCTTTTCCCACTGCCATGCCATGCTTGTTAATTCTGTATGTTGCAGTAGCATCCAGAAGCCAGTATCATGATCAAAACCTTGTAATGCACTTTGCTGTACAGCGAAATAGGAAGACACAATTTTTTCCATTCTCCAAAGTCCCTGTCCTTTGCTATCTTTTGGAGGTAACTTAATATGTTTTACAATATTAACTATTCAGCTATGTTCACATATCACTTCTCATCCATCTTTCCCTCAACCAACCATCATTAACTGTTTGAACTCCTACAGTTATGAGAGCAAAGATCAGGTTTGAGGAAATGCTTAAAGGAATAAAATAGTACGGTGTGAGAAAGAGATAGAAGTGTGGATTTTTGAAACTTAATTGATAGTAATTTAAAGAGTCTCGAATTCTCTCCATTACCTCCATCCTAATTCTAGCTGTCTCTGCTTGCCATGCCTTCATCTTTCTGCTTTCCCTTCTTTTTCTGCGCTGTATAGTTTCTTCTCACCCTGTTAGTCTGCTATACCCTCATTTGTAAACAGTGGGGTTTTTCCTTCCGTTTCCAGCACTAGGTGTGTTTCTTCCCCTTGAGCATTTTCATTTCCCTCTCCATTGCTCCCCCCACTTGCCTGAGATTTTCAATCATCATTTCATAGCAGCGGTCTCCGAACCTCCCTATGCTCACAATGCTGTACCTGCCATGGAAAGAAAAACACATTACCTGATTCATTTTTAGAAATGATTTTACAATACATCAAGATAAAAAGGCCTGGGGTTATAAACAAGCTCAGATATATTTTGAGATCAGGTAGACATAATTAGAACACAGGCTGTTGATTAGATTGTTTCATTTTGCAACAGTGAGAGTTTAATCATGTTGGAAATTGGTTACAGGACTTCTGTGGAGATTAGATATTTCTATTGCATTTTAGTCTCCTTTAATTACACAAATAAATACTGGTTGTTTACTTTTTTTGGCTTTTTTCCTGTCAGCGTGCAGATGGTAACTAGGCCCGTTGCTCAGCAGCCACGTTAGGTGCAACCAGCCTCCTTACGGCACTGGCGGGGAGGGGAGGGGAGAGGTCCGCATCCTTTTCCTTTTGCGAGAGGATTACTCTGTTACCCGCTTCCTGATTCCTCCCTCTCCCTGATCAAAGCTCTGTTCCCTTCCATTTGAAATCCCTGGCGCCAAAGCAGAAGTTGCCGCATCCAGTTCAGGCTATACAGAAGTGCCCTTCTTGAGCAAAACCACAAAAATAAAGAGAGCGTCTCGATGCCTGAATTGCTGAAGGTAAGAACAGGGCTCAGTTGCAGTGCAGTGCACCGAGGGGGGTCAAAGCTGAGCGTGGCTGTCACTGTATATCCTTCCAGAGCAACGTGGTGGCCTGTAGAGATGCCCCAGGCACTGTATTACCATGCCAATGTGATGACAGCACCCGAGTTTAAATGGCCTTTCCTGCACCTGCAGCGCTGTGGTGGCAGAGCCGGCCCCTGGCTCTTCTGCTCCTGGCGATGCTCGTGTCCGTTCTCCTGTGCAGATGCACCCACACAGGTGCACCGTGCCTCTTTATTGATTTATATATGTGTGTATATATAGTGCTGGGCTGGCAAAAATATGTAAATAACTCTCATACGAGAAGCAGCAGAAATGTCGCAGCGTTTTGCTTTCCCTTGGCCTATGAGGCTGCAACCTCACTGAGGTAAAAGCGGTTTCCCTCTTTCCTGGCAGCGCGCATTAGGTCCCTGCTGATTTCTGTGCCGGCCCTGCTTTGCGTGGCACCGCTGATTCCCTGGGAGGGGTAGCAGAGCTGTGTCTGGCTTCTGGTGCCACAGAACGGCACATGTGGCAACAGGCAAAGGCGGGTTATGAAGGCAGACCTAGACTCCCATTCCCACAGGTCAGGGTTTATGCTAGGGACGTATCAAGGTCAAACTAGTTGAGAGGTAAATGCTTCTCCTAGGCTTCCACATGCAGTGCGAGGCCTTGTTGTCCTTCAGTATGACAGAGGGAGTTTATGGGATTCCAGGAGACTGAGTGCACTAACCTGGGCCTGATAATCTGATGGGAAAGCAAATTCATCGTTTTCCCATGAGCTTCCCACCTTTTGAGCCTCTTGGATCAGCTGCCCACACTGACCTAGTCAGATTATTCACATGCTGCCTGGACTACCATGCTTCTACAGTTTATATGGCATCTAATCCATCCATAGGCTCAGCAGATACCAATGGTATGGATTTAATAATATATTATATAATATATAATAACTATCCTCTCATAATTCTGTCCTGATTGCAGGTAAATTTTTTCCTTTTTTTTTTTCTCCCTTCTCCCTAGCTCCACCCTGATGTGTCAAATACATCTTTGCTGATGCAGGTATGCAAGCAGTCTGCTTCAAAAATTGCAGGTACGCATTAGCTTGTGGGCAGGTGGCACAGTTTTCATAACATTAAGAAATAGATAATCTGGTGCATGGTTCTGTATTATTGAGGTTTAGGACTTGATTCTATAAAGTAAACTTTTAAAAATATTTTTAACAGAACTTTTTTCCCTGCAACAGAAGTCTGTTAATCTTAGGGTGTAATGAGCAATCTTTCTGGATGTCACCCAGTATCCCACATAAAGGTGCAGGACATGTTAAAAGCTGGTAGCTCTGTGTAAATATATATTCAGACAACAATATTGTCATCTTGAGCTTTCTTTTGCAGGGACGGGAGAGTAATACGACAGTGCTAAAGATTTTTATGTCTCTTTCCCCTGTGGATTGATTTTTGAAAACTTAATTCTAATGTGTACACTGCTGGATTCACCTTCTGGGAATAAGAGAATCTGTTCTTAAAAATAGGTCAATATGGTAAGGAAACAAAGGGAAAATATTGAGAAGGAAATAGAAAAATAAATTGTGTGATACTGAGAAGATAATGATGAGAAGTCCAGAGAAAGAGCTGCTAGTAGAAAGATGAGGACAGTATTCAAATATGCAAATTTGAAACATATGAAGACCTATAGAGCCAATTAGAGGAGATTTTAATAATAAAATCAAAATTTTGATGAGTTATTTCAAGACATGAATGGAGAATATGGTCCTCATAAGGACAGCTCTCTCACTTTTTCTATTAGACAATGAATGTTCATTCCTGCTTCCTCACTTTTTTTTTAATTGAAGGCTTTCTGTGGCAATACTTTATTCCTTTCCACAAAACCACTGTTCCCTTGGTCACCCATAGCTCCAGAAATATCATCAAAACTTTCTGTAGCTCATAAGCCTGTTTCTTACAAGTAGAGTTGCCTCTCAGAAAGAGTATTCTTAAATTCCTGGAGGAAATGCTTCATACAGTCAAATGAACTTTGTGAACCAAAGAAAATAATGTAAGGTTCACAAAATCTCCAGCTTAACAAAATTCCCCCCCCCCCCAGTTCACCTGGGGTTTGAAGAAACCAGTCAGGCAAAGCAGTTCAAATCTGATGCTGGGGAAACTGTAAAAATTTAACATAAAAAAATTTAACATAACTCTATGCCACAGTAAATATAAAAACATATTTGATAACACTGTCTTAATGTAAGTGTGATAAACTAGTTTTTAGCGTAACGCTCTGTATTATCTTTTTGCATAATACCTAGCGATTCTTTGGCAGTGTAATCCATAAAGGCAAAATAATAAATAAAAGATGCAGTACATAGAAGAGATGAATACAGGGTGTAGGTTTCCTTTTGAGGTCCATGCTGTGCCATGAAAGGAAGTACATTTAGATACCAAGGGAAGACCCTTCTGTCCATCCACAAGGATCAGGATGTCTCACCATCTTTGTAGTTTTGAAACGAAATTCTCGTCAGTCTGCGTGCTGCTTTGCCTAGGCCACAATAAGCAGAATACAGAATTACACAGGGATTAATGTGTTTTTATTAATTGATCTATGCTTGGGTTAAAAGCACCAAAAGGGGTATATGTTCTCTTGCAGGGTAAATTTTTCTCTTCTCAAGATCTTAGTTACCTAAACCCCATTTCTTTATGAATTGAGTCTGGCTCATGGAGGTGACAGTGAGTGACCAGGTAACACTGTCTCTTCAGCTTCTCCTTCCAGCAGTCTCTGGTCACAGTCCCAGTGTTGTCCAGGGACTGAAGTTCAATATGTAAGTGATCATGGAAGGTGGTTTATAGCGTGAGAGCAGTTCCTTAGAAGCAAAGAAGGCCCACGGTGTTAGGACAGGTTATTTATGTAGCCCACTGGAAGGAAGCATGCTGCCTATTGATTGCCTACCAGTCCTCTCTTGTGAGAGGTGGTTGCACTTTCTGAGTGAGACTCAGAAAGCTAAAGCAGCTCCTAAGTATTGTTCAACATTATTAAACAGTAATAACAATGTTCTGCAGTTCCACATCATTTTCAGTCCAGCAGTATCAAAATACATGACTATCATTAATGAAAGCAAACAACGTATCCCTGAGATAGAAAATCAGTGTTCTTATCTTAGTGATGCAGATGAAGAAGCAGAACGTGATAATGTATCTGTCACAAGGACAAACGCGGTAGGACTGTGGCAATGGCAGAAACATTAACAGGATTTTTCTGTTGTAATCAAAAGATGGCATTTCCAGCAGACCAAGAACTAGACTGTAGGCTGAGGGTGGATCTGGGAGGAACGATGTGCGATTATACTGATTCCTTCTCCCTTGCCATAGGCTTAATGTTATTTAATGATTGTTTTACAGTGGTGCCCCAGGGCTCTGCTCCACTAGACTCCTTGCACACAATTAAAAAAAAAAAAAAAATCCTTACCCAGAAGCATAGGTTATAGACTGCACTTCATCTGTTATAACTTTAAAACAACCAGGATTTCCCGGGGCGGGGGCGAGGGAGGGGAAATCAAGGAAAACGAAACTGAATGTCTGTATTTCAGTCAGAACACTGCATTTGGGGATTGTTTCCAATGCTCTCACAGAGAAAGGAGGTACAATATACTATATGTACCATTTACTAATAAGTGACATAAAGAAATACAGGAAAGTAGACTAATGATTTTGTCATTATCATCATCAGTCTGTTCCAATCTTCTCTTCAATGCAAACTGTAAAGAAAAGTGAAGATGAAATTGATGGGTTTTTTTAAATTTTACTTTTTAAATCTTTTTTTTTTTTTTTTGCATCTGAGGTAAATGTGCTGAACAGTAAATCCCAACCTGACAGATTTTATCAGGTCTCTGTATAACAAGCACTCTCTTTCAATCTTAGAATGTCACAACTGCGTAAACCTTTTCAATGTTCCCTCCTGTTCTCTAAACCCTTTATAAACCCATTATGATTTAAAAAAGATTTTATTTCTTACAGCTACTGCATAGAGAAGGTAAAACCCATTTCTTTATTTCCAGGATGTTGTAACCTGAGGTAATTTCGAGAGTGCTTGAATTGAAACTTTTATGAAGAATATACACTATTTGTCCCCTAACTAGAAAAAATGTGAAAGTATACGTTGCTTAAGTTGCTAGAGATTAAAAAAATGCCCATAAATATGGTTGTGTTGCTTTAAATATTTAAAGTACACTAAAGAAAGTAAGTAACACTATGATTTTCACTGCAGCAGCCGACAGCTGGCTGGCTTTAAATCTTAGTGGAAACAACATTTCTGGATGCTCAGAGCCTCCACTGTTCCATTTCAGCTAAAGGCAGGATTACTTGAGCTGTATTATATCCTCCATCTCATTTTCAGCTCTATTGCACCAATTATGCAGCCTGGAGGCTTATAGAGGCTTATATTGAGTTTCAGATAGATATAAGAAAGTAGTCTATATTCTCTGTGATAAAAATAGTCATTAATTACTCAGACTTATAAACCGCTTAGCATCCTTCTTAATGTGGTACATCAGGCACTTTACTGCATTCTATAGCTAATCACCAAAAAAGAGAGACAGAAAAATACTTCATGAAGAATATGATCTTCCTTAGTTGGAATTGAATGCTGGAGTTAGAGGGATCTACAGAAAAGGCTTAGCCACTTCAGTATGAATTTGCTTTTCAAGGGTTTCTCTGTTTGTGTCTATAAATCGATTAAACGTTGATGTTGAAGGCAGCCCCTTGTGTGGATTCACCAATATAATCAAATGGCTTCCCTAATCTGCACAGTGGTGTGATTGCACAGAAACAGAGAAGTCTTATCTAACTGGAAAAGATATTTTCAAGTAGGAGGGTGCCAGAGTGAACTAACAAAAGCCATTTTAGACTTCTTAAACAGTCTTTGTGGCTGTTCTTGTCCTTTTAAATTGTATACGTGTGTGAATAATGCACTAACCAGTCCAAATATGAAATGGCTAATTATCATTCATCCATTTGTGGGCTTTCATGCAATGGAAGACAACTGATCAATAATAATTTCAAAACCCCATTCAAATCTGTTTTTAAATCCCTAAACTTCATACTCTAAGTCAGCCAGAATAGACAAAGTGAATACTAAGTGAATAACTTCAGCTTTCGTGATTTTTTTTTTTTTAAGAACAAGGTATGCAGTCTATTAAAGGAAAACTCATTTAACCTGTGTGGTTTAAACATTTATTTGCTGCTTAATTTTTTTTCATTTTGAAAAGTGTCCATTTGCAGGTTTTGCTTGACTCTCCTGAGATGGATGATTTAATTACACTAGCGATTGTTTTTTAGGTCTTTTATGACTTACATTACCATAGTACATAAGTGCCTCTCTGTGCATAATTCATCCACATAAACAATTGCTTATCTCATTGGAAAACAATACTCCTTCAACTCAGTCTGGAAACTGATACACAAGTAAACTGAAGATTTATCTATGATGTGGCATCAAGAAGCCCTGTGCCTCCTGATCTACACGTCTCAGCCACACACCAAGTCTGTCTAAGGACAAGACTTTGGCATGACTCTTTCTATGCCCCATGCATTTTTGCAGTGATGATTTTTTCTGGGTGAAAAAAAAAAAAAGCTGTACTAGTGTTTATGCATTACAACACCCTCTAAGAGCCCAATTGTGAAACTGTGAACTCAGTTATATAATTATATTTAGGACTCAGACACACACACCTCACAGCTTCCAAAATAATGTTCCATCGTTGACAAAAGATAGCCTTTTTTTTTTTTTTACGCAATTGACTAATTTTAGAAAAAGTTGCAAATATTGCATCTCAGCCTGCTTTTCTAATATTTTCTTCTCACTTTCCTCCTCTTAACAATAATGGTGACACCAAATAGGATCTTAATCATTTATTTCTGTATTTGTCCATGTCCCTTTAGGTTTGTACGTCTGGTATGATAGAGGGATCTTGGTGATGGAGTATCCAAGCACTGTGTACGGCTCTTCAGCTTCTGTGCGCAAGTAGAGGTAGATGAATTCAGCCTGGCAGTTTTGAAAAGTGTCGTAAGCACCAGGGACATGAAAAGATGTACGTTTTTTCAAGTTATTTACCCTTAACTATTTCTAGTGAAGAGTACACTTAGCACTTTAAAGATGCAAAGAAAATCTTATGCTGAGAAAGGCATTTGCATGAATAGCAAATTTTATTTTCTCCTAGTATGTATTGTCATCTTTTAAATTTTATCCAGTGTTTTTCCTGGCCTTCATATCTTTTGCAAGCAAACAATCACTATTCATGGCATTTTCCATCAGATTTCTTTGCTGTTATGTGTTGGTTCTAAAATTACAGGTGTCATCCAGTTTTGATTTTTTTTCCTTGTCACCAATAGTATTATAGATTATGTCACAACTGTGCACCAAAAGTATTTGCAGTGCTGTGGAAAGGAGAAATAGGCTTGTTAAAAAATCACATCCTTATTTATTTTTTCATAATATTCTTTTATTTAATTTTAATAGGAAATGGGACAACCTGCAATGCAGACTTCATAGCTTTTATACACTAATTTACATTTGATACTTTTTTCCCAATTTATTGCAACAGGATAATTGTACTGACTGTGTTATGGTGAGTGAAAAAAGATTAGGGTATGTATCATTCCAATGTTTTTGACAGCCTGATGTATTGCAACTTGAAATGTACAAGTCCTTTCAGTGTTATTCCTTCTTGCTCATTAAAACTAAGAACAAGGTTTAGGAATCTGATGCTACTTTTCTTGACTGCTTTTAAGGAAGAGCAGAAATCAGATGTTTGCACTGGTGACACAGATCCCATTCACGTGTTCATACTGTGACCTAAGGACTGATTTCCTCTTTCATTTTCATTCTCATTTTCAATCTGAGGCTGAAGGAAATCGATGGAGATGGCCAAGTGGCACCTCCAATATCTGTGAAACCAGATGACTTGGTATTCTTTGCCGACTATCAAGTAAGGGCAATACCTGGCTCTGCAGCAATTATTTCCATGAGATGCTAGCCTAGGAGGAGGAATTACATGTCTTTGTGTCTGGTGCAGAGGAGAAGACCAAGTCCAATAATTTTTGTCCAATATGATCTTTGAGTGCCTTCCACAGTGCAACCTCAACTCTGTTACTAGCTCAGCTGTTATGCAGTTCTTGTATGGTTTGCAAGATTTCTGCAGAAAGAGGAGAGCTAGGGAGAAAAAGGTGTTGTGTTGGGTTTGCATGGCAAGGTTTTGGTAGCGGGAGGGGCTACAGTGGTGGCTTCTGTGAGAAGCTGCCAGAAGCTTCCCCTGTGTCTGACAGAGCCAATGCCAGCCGGCTCCAAGACGGACCCGCCGCTGGCCAAGGCCGAGCCCATCAGCGCCTCTGTGATAACATATTTAAGAAGGAAAAAACAGCTAGGGAGAGAGCTTTTGCAGCCAGAGAGAGGAGTGAGAAGATGTAAGAAACTCTGCAGACACCAAGGTCAGTGCAGAAGGAGGGGCAGGAGGTGCTCCAGGCACTGGAGCAGAGATTCCCCTGCAGCCCGTGGTGAAGACCATGGTGAAGCAGGCTGTCCCCCTGCAGCCCATGGAGGGAGGATGAGGGGGTGTAGAGATTCCACCTGCAGCCCATGGAGGACCCCATTCTGGAGCAGGTGGAGGCACCTGAAGGAGGCGGTGGACCGTGGGAAGCCCGCGCTGGAGCAAGCTCCTGGCAGGACCTGTGGACCTGTGGAGAGAGGAGCCCACGCCAGAGCAGGTTTGCTGGCAGGACTTGTGACCCCATGGAAGGGACCCACGCTGGAGCAGTTTGCTCCTGAAGGTCTGCACCCCATGAGAGACACCCACATTGGAGCAGTTCATGAAGGACTGTAGCCCGTGGGAGAGACTCAGGTTGGAGAAGTTTGTGAAGGACTGTCTCCTGTGAGAGGGACCCCATGCTGGAGCAGGGGAACGATGAGAGGAGTCCTCCCCCTGAGGATGAAGAAGCGGCAGAAACACCGTGTGATGAACTGACCGTAACCCCCACTCCCCGTCCCCCTGTGCCGCTGAGGGGGGGCGGAGGTTGAAGCCGGGAGTGAAGTGGAGCCCGGGAAGATGGGAGGGGTGGGGGGAGATGTTTTAAGAGTTGATTTTATTTCTCATTCCTCTACTCTGTTTTGCTTAGTAATAAATTAGATGAATTCCCTCTCTCAGTTCAGTCTGTTTTGCTCGTGACGATAATTAGTGAGTGATCTCTCCCTGTCCTTATCTTGACCCACAAGCTTTTCGTTGTACCTTTTCTCCCCTGTCTGGTGAAGGAGGGCAGTGATAGAGCGGCTCTGGTGGGCACCTGGCCCTCAGCCAGGGTCAACCTACCACAGGTGTACATCTGGCTTCTTTCTTCGGAGGAGGGTTTGGATTTTGTGGAGTGCAAACTTCTATCTGGGGCCACAGAAGTCCCTTTAGATAGAGCTAGCCATCAGGATGCAATGAAACAGCATCCTTGATGAGGTTTCTACTAATGGGCTGAGTCCTGCACAAATGCTCTAGAAGTACGTAAATTGCTTCACAACTACTCCTTCCCTCTGTTTGTAGAAGTCTGTCTTGGATTTTGGTAGAATTTAGATCATGTTCTGCCTTCTTCCCCGTAATTCACTATGGATAACAGAGCAGGAAACTTCATACCAGAGAGAAGAATGGGTCACGCAGCATAAAAGTCAGTCCTGGAAAGAAAAGAATATTCCTGTCAAGTGTTTAAACACTATAGGCGCTTTTAGTTCCTAAATGGGGAAAAATAGGTGATAATAACTCTACCGTGTGCCTTAGGATCTCTGCGTTGATACTTGCCTTGTGTCACTCATATACCTCCATAGGCATAAAGATCTGATTAGGAGCATGGTAGTTCAGCAGAACAGAGTGAAAGGTGGACTATCATTCCAGCAGATAAACGTCTCCATAAATCAATCTGAATTTTGTACTTTGAGTTTAATATCTACTGTATACCAGCCAAACCAACCTTTTAGATTTAATAGGACAGTCTCTTGACTTTGTGAAAGTTGCAGTTCACTGGGCATTATTCCAAAAAGCATCCATTTCCAGCACTGAAATGACTTTCAGGATCAAACCATGCTTTGCATCTCTGGTTTTCACTAAGATTACACTATATCCATTACCCTATCAAAACTAAAGACAAAGTAGAAGTGGCTTTTCTCATTTAATCATCACTGTTGAGAGTCGCAATTATAAAGGGCAGTGCCCACTGGCAAATTTTCACATTATGGAGTACTGTGAGAACTGCCTGAGTCTGATATTGGAGATTTTAAATAAAGTATCCCATGAAAAACACAAGAAGCCAAAGTTGTCTGCCCACTGTGCCAGCTTAATATCTAAAATCAAAATTAAGGTGTCTTTAAAAGGTTATGTCTTTTAATGAAGGTGCAGTATTTAGAGTCTAGTAAGGGATTATAGAGCTCAACAAACTAAACGGTAAAACTTCTTTATTGTGGAGCTTTGTTGTGCTGGAGACAGAGCACTGCTGTAGCCTACCTGGAACAGAAATCTCTGTGGTTTCCTCTAAAGGCTGTGCATAGTTGGGCTTTAAGTTCAACTTAAAGCTGAGCAAATAATAGGAAAAATAAATCACAAATATTTGGAATTATTTTGAAAGTGAAACAGCTGGCCATGTTTTCTTGTTTTTTATATTCATCTCTTCACAAATATTTGTATTCGTGTGAGTGAAATTTCATTTGTACAAAAGTTGGAGAAATGGATTTTTAGGTTGTAAGTTGAAATCTGTTTTATAGTATACCAAATCCATTTCGGGTGAAAGTGAAAGGAATAGATTTTTGGTTTTCCAATTAAATCTGTCAGAACGTACTTTTCTCTCTCTCTTCACCAGCTCCCTCTCTCTTCCTCAGGTAGAACTCAGAGTAGGAATGGGCCATGATATTAGGAAAAATTCCTTCACTGGAAGGGTTGTCAAGCACTGGAACATACTGCCCAGGGAAGTGGCTGAGTCACTGTCCCTGGAGGTAATTAAAAGATGTTTAGATGTGTCTCTTAGGGGACACGGTTTAGTGGTGGACTTGGCAGTGCTGGGTTAATGGTTGGACTCGATGATCTTAAGGGTCTTGCCAACGTAAATGATTCTATGAAATCCAGTTCCTTGCTGTCCCAACTACCACCATTACATATCTCCATATAGCAATTCAATATCTCCAACAATGAGACATCTGTAATATTTTGCCTTTTAGAATAATTATAGAAAACTCTATCTAGATCAGATATTTAACAGTCCCATTGTAAAAATTCTCTGATATCTTTTCCTAGGATGACTGTGATCTTTTCCTAGGATGACTGCGATCTATCTCGATTGTTTTTTCTATACTATCTCTTTCTTTCTGCCTATCCATTATACACTTCTTCCCAATCAGAACTATCTTGATGAGCTGATAACAATTCGAATCTTGTCCTTGAATACAAGATCTAGGAGGACTCATTTAAAGAAATTCCCTCCCTTTTCCTGCACATCCCCCTGCCTTTGCTGTTTTCTGTCACTTGCATGCAGGTGACATCTGCCAATGTATAAGGAAGAGATATCAAGACAGAGTCCTTCTTTGAACCAAGCAAATCTTCACTGAAATACCCTCTTCCAGAAAAGTCAAGACGACATTATTCTTGTAATATTTATGGGTACTTCCCTTCGGTTTCTCAAGAAGGACTGGGGACACAGTCAATCAACTAGTTTGTCACAGCAGTATTGGTGCACAGTGGTGAATAGTAGGACTCTGAAGACCAAAATATTCATGCGTGCTCTTTGTATGCGAGCAAAGAGCTGCTGTACCATGCTGACAGAGGAGTCTGAGGAGGGGGATTCTGCTCTCAGACTGCAGTCTGGGTCAAGCTGCTCCCTGAGCCACAGCAGCACTAAGCACAGACTCCTCTTGCACAGAGTGTTAGCTCTGGTCAGCTCACCAGATATTCCCATTAAAATTTACCTTTTGGTGCTGAGAGTCATGATGGGGCCAGGAATGTGTGGCCAGGCCAGGAATTGCCAAAGGCATCGCCATGCCATACTGAAAGTTAAGTCTGAGTGGCCAGGCACCTCATTGCACAGCCCTGCATCAGCTGAAGCAGAAACCTTTGAAGTAGGCTGAACTTCAAGTGACACAGCCGCATATCCTTGCAGTGACAGAAAGTTTGAACATTAAGGATTGCAGTTAACTCTTAGAATAATCCAAAACATCTGGTCAGAGATATTTAAAGGAGCCCAGAAAGGCACCATTTTGGAATATCTTCGAAAGAAAAACCCAAACCCCTGAAACTTTTTAATCTGCTAACCTGGCTTGCCTTAATTGCCTTTTCTTCAGTTTCTTTCCTCCATGAATGTACTTAAATATAATGAAGTGTATCATCAAAAAAGGAAAGAACAGAAACATATCCCAAGGTGACCTACTACAAACAGCAACATTAATTCTATAAACACAATATTCAAGCAGGTCATAGGCCAAATGCTGCTGACATACGATCTCCAAATCAAATTATGAATCTGCAGTGAGATTCATAAAAATAAAAGGATATTTGTGAATGATTAATTTACTTGTTTGCTGTACATAGCCTATATACAGGACAAATGGCAGTAGCAGATGTATAGTTCAGGTGGTAATGGCTTTCTTCAGTAGTAATGAGAATATCTTGACTGGTGGTGAACACAAGACGACAGTGTGGCCAAATTAACAGTGAGATTGTGTTTCATAAATGTAGTAGCATTGAACCTATTACAATATTGGTGTTTGGCTAAATTATTTCCTTGGCCAATAATCAGACAGTTAATTGTAAGAGCAATCAGGTCACTTCAAAGTCATCCAGTATTTTCATGTGGATGTACTTTCTTGGTTCTCCTATTTCATCTGGCTATCAAGCAAGCATTGCATCCTCCTGAAGGAAAGCAATGTTGTAAGAAAAGGCGTGGTAGATTTTGGTATACGTACAGCCCTTTAACTCATCCACCTTTTTTTAAAAAACATAATTAAATGTCTGTGTAATTCTTAACTGCCTATATTTTATTCAGATGAAGTATTACTGTTTGAAACTAGTATTCAATATGCACATCTGGAAAACAACAGAGCAGCTAGTAAAATTGATTGCAAATCTAATATTCCTCTAGCCAGCACAGCCTCGAGCTAAAAAGCAGTTAACATGCTAGAGTCAGACAGCTCTTCTGCTTCCTCCAGAGTCTCTAGCTCTGTGTTAGAAAATACTGAACTGCATTTTCAAATGCTTTGCCAAAAAAGAGCAGTGTTGTGCTATTTAAAAAGCAAGGAAAAAATCCTATTCATCTTTCATCTGAAAACTTCCTGGGAAATTTTGGGGAGTTCCTTGGATGAGGACCTTTCCCCATCTTCATTCTACAAATGCACCTAGGCGTTCAGTGCTGCACGGGCCCCCAGACACCTCTGTGTTTCTGCACGAACCCTTAGAAAGCTTTCCTCTATGCTGGTTTCCAAAGTTTGTATTTGGCTTTGCTAACTATAGCTGGCAGAGCGCATGTGAGGGGTTCCCATTCTTTATTTTGAACCTGACTTGTCCTTCTGTTGTGTTACTAGCTGCAGTACAACACACTAGTGGACAATGAATGCTGAGAAGGTTGAGTGTCTTAGAGGTTAAGATGCAAAATCTTCACTTAGATAACGAAAATTGCTCTGTTGATGGGGATTACACCTTTGAACATTGACCTTAACTCATCCAAGTCAGTTTAAGATGCAGTTGCATAAAAGACTGCTTTAAACATAACTCCATATAACCTGTGAAGGTTTTTTTGTTTGCTGAACCATGATGATGAAGAGAAGGTTCACAAAAGTATCATGTGTTGCCAATATTTTTATGCATAAGAAGTGCTAGTTCAGCTTGTGGATTGTTTCATTTTCTATTCTTTTCTGAGGCACCTTCTCAGCTTGCTGGAAAGCTATGTTTGTCTTCTTGGGCAAGAAATAATTACGATTACCTCTTTTCAAGGACTAATGGCGGGGAGGCAGAGTGGGGTGTGTAAAACAATGAGGTAGCATGGTGTATGGGGGGGTGGAATTTTTTATTTTCACTAGCAATTAACAAGAAGAAAGACTAAAATGCTCGGTAACATGACTTGTCTGTTGTTTTGCTTGGTTTTTTGGTTTTTTTTTTTTTTTTTTTTTCATTGGAGCCCTGGGAGTTTAGTATGTGGCTCCTCATGAAAGACTATTGGGTTTAGGCACCCTTAAGTTTTAGCCTTCATTGTATCTCTTGGAATTAGAAAGTGGAATTGTGTAGCAGATATTCCCAGCCCGCTTTGCCTCATTGTAATTCCTACAATACTTGGTTCCTTATCTTTAACCCATTTCTGAAATCGATGGTGTCAAGCCTCTCTGGCTTCACATAATCTAATATGTTTTAAAAAATGATTTTTCTTGCCATCTTATTCTTTCCGCCTCGCTTCTGCATCTTCCATCGACTTTAATTAAGCTTTCCTTGGGCTTGTGACCTTGGTGGGCTTTTAAAAATAAAGTGAACTGACTTGCAAGGTGATTTTTCCCAATCTTTTTGTAGCCCTGCTGGAAATTCACTTTGTGTGGCATTTGAAAATATAGGCTGTTCATTTGGGATGATCATATGTGCACAGGGTGGAAACAAGTAGAAACCTCAACCTTCTAATTGCTATATTGTGGTAAATAGTTCATTTCTCCATAATTTATGCTTTGACTTTTCTACCCCTCTAGGACCTAACTACACACTGTTGTTTTTTAAAAGAAAGATAGAAAAGATTTATTCTTTCAGGCAGGCAGTATTGAAAGAAAACCTTTAAAAAAAAAAAAGAGTGCAGAGTAAAAGAAGTGTAGAAATGCCTAACAGAGATTCTCAGCATGCTTGTTATCATCCTTACCATTTTTTTTCCCAATAAAATCTCAGAATAGATGGGTAGAAGTAGATGACTCTTCCTAATTCCATTTATAATTATTTTTGGCTGGCTTCCATCAAAGGTCTGAATAGTAGCTCTTGTCCTGATTTTCACTGCTATGGAATCTACATATAAATCACTGCACACTGTCATACCCTGGAAGGCTGAATATGAAATACCCCTAAAGCTGACATTATACATACTAGATCTACAGAGAGTCTTACATACAGAATGACTAAATGGGGCTAAAACTTGAAAGGATTTTTTTTGTTTGTTAGCTTGGTCTATTCTTTCTTACTTGGAATCATTCTTTTTATTAGTTATTGTGCCTTGTGGATGATAAGGAGCGTGCAACCCCATACAGAGCTTTATGCAGCTTTATAATTACTTGCCTTTGCAGAGGCTTCTCTTCCTGTGTTCACTGGGGAGCTGGAAGAGTTAGCAGAGTGTGTGTGACCTGCCCGATCCTGGCCCTTTAGTAAAAATCACATCATGCTGGCGCACCCACTCGGGTCAAGTAATGAAGGCAGTATTAGATGTGACTACGTGCACAGAGCAAACTCACAGTAGGAAAAAACCCCAATTTTATAGGCATTACATAATGTAGTAAATAACACAAGAGAAATCTTAGTAAAGAGTGGCATTTTAGTGCTAGGTTGAGGTAAACTTTATGGTAAAGACCACAGTGTGCCTTGACCTAATGACCTGTAGTAGTACAATTCCTCATTTGTTTTTGCTAGGAATACATTTTGGATTAGTCACTACTTGTTAAGACAGTAAGCTCCTTTCTTTTGAGGGAGGGGAAAAAAAAAAGCAATCTCTTCAAAGAGATTATGCTCAGTGTTAGCAAAGACTAAACCTTGAATTAACCATGACTATCTGGCATACCGCTAAATTTAGCAATCCTTCTTGATACTGTGCATTTAAGACTCTCCTAATTCCTAGTATTCCTCAAGCCATATTCTAGCATGATGTAGTTTTCCATTGCAGACAAAGCCTTTAAATGAGCTTGCGAATGTCAGATTCATTTTGTTTAGATGCCCTAGTATACAGTCCAAGCAAACTACATCAGATCCCTGCAGCAGTATTCAATATTCTGGTTTTAGAACTAGAAACAGTATATCAGTTCAGCAAAGTGTGATACTTTCCTAACACAGCTGCAATACTTTAGAAATCCAAGAGCTCTTCACAGGTATATACTGCACTTGGAATGAGCTTGGGTGTCTCTAATGTACTGCTGCAGTGCTCTTTATGGACATACCCTCACTGAATAAGAGGGGATGACTCACTGCCGTGAAATTAGGCATGTGACTTCATATGGTACTATATCAAGGCATAACCCGGATTTTTAAAGAGCATTGATTTAGTCGTGTAGGTAAAATTTAATGTAAGGTATTAATAATGTCATAAAATTATTAACAGTAACTCCTTGCCATCTATGAAAAGTGAATGTTTCAAACAGCTATGACATTAAAGTCGTACTAGCTTTCTTTCTTTTCTTTTTAATTCTCTAGAGTCAGTCTATTGTCGCTATTGTATTTAAGAGAAAAGTTAGAAAAAGAATGCTGAGAGCAGACAGGTTGTGAATTATTCTTCATGTGCGTTTTTTCCCCATGAAGCACTTCTTGATATTTTAAAATGTATTTGAATGTTTTTCTGCTCCACTTTCACAGCCTCCAATAAGACTGCAAGCCTTAAGGCTTTTAAATAGACTTGTACTGAAAGGTATGAGATGGTGAAGGAATAGGAGAGGCGCTCCTCAGAAGAGCCTGGACCTTTACGCATATGGATACTGCTTTTAGAACTGGGGAGACACTATATCCTATTCCAGCTGTGTGGTGAATCTCTTTGCCTGACATTTTACATAATCAGATGCTATTGCTGTCATAGTCTCTTGCATTCTGTACAGACCTTCTACTCTTAAGAAACAAATACCCTTCTTTTCATAAGGCTTGAATTAGTTCATAGACACATTTTACAGATTAGGGGTGTTTCAGGGCAGTGGAATTCCTTGCCTGTGCTAAGAGACACAGAGATGCAAATGTTTTCCTAGACTTACTGAAGATAAATGGCAAGCCCTTAAATGTCTGAGCATAGATCAATGTTCAATTTAATAAATCTGGTAGATAAGGGTGAGGTTTTTTTGTCATAATCTGGAATATGTACAGTATCAGCAAGAAACTCTCAGGCAATTTTATTTTGGTAGCTGAAACTCAGCATCTCTTAAGTGACTTAGAGATAAATTACTACTTTTTACAGTCCCCTTTGGAATCCATATTTAGTCAACAACATTTAGGATTCAGTTTAAAAGAATTGATTGCTCCCTGTCCTGTTGGTACTAGCTAGCATTCATGCAGCAGAGATTTATCAGCCTGATTTTCCAGCTGTATTTGCAGGGATGATTTGGAAATTTCCTTTTCTCTTACATGTAGATCCAGACCAATTAATAAGATCTATGCTTCCAGTGCCTTAAATTCATCCCACGTTAGAGTGAGTGGATGCTCAAGGTAGAAGGTCAGATCCGTTCTAGGCTTACCTGATAAGCCTTAAATAAGGTATTTGCAATTTAAAAATATAGATTATTCATATTGATAATATGTGTTAGGGATGGATCCCCTCAATATTGTGCTGCTTTACAGGTCAGCATTCTAAGTCTGGCAAAACTGGTGATCGAGTGTTCTGCCCCCTTTGATTACAGAGCACGCAGCATGAGAGAAAAAGGCCAACATTATCTCCTGTGTTGGTTATTTTACAGCAGGTATCCTGGGTTTAGTATGATTGTTCTGATACTCATTATATAGTACACTTACCCTCCAGATTTTCACAGGCTAAAATATATATTAAACCAGATCTTTGACATTTTAACAAATTCAGGCTGATGAAAATTAGAAGTTCGCTATTAAATTCCTAAGCAAAATTGTAAAAATGCAAATGAGGATGTCAGGTGACATACCTCTAGATTTTTAGACCTCTAACCTGGAAACAATCTGTATTTTCAGGGATAAAGAATAATAATGACACACTTAAGTCACGGTGATATATGAATCATTTCGCCTTTATCATATCTTATGATAAAATGACATTTCAATATATATAACTTTTCATGTTAATAGCTGGTGAATTTCCTTTTAGTTTCACATATGAACTGAGCCATTTTTTCTTTTCATACTGTTTATTCATAGAATCATAGAATGGGTTGAGTTGGAAGGGAACCTAAAGATCACCTAGTTCCAACCAACCTACCATGGGCAGGGACACCCTCCAGCAGACCAGGTTGCCCAAAGCCCCATCCAACCTGGCCTTGAACACTTCCAGGGATGGGGCATCCACAGCCTCTCTGGGCAACCTGTTCCAGTGCCTCACCACCCTCACAGTAAAGAATTTCTTCATAATATTTAAATCAACCCTCTTTCAGCTTAAAGCCATTACCTCTTGACCTATCACCACACACCCTTGCAAACAGTCCCTCTCCAGCTTTCTTGTAGGCCCCCTTCAGGTACTGGAAGGCTGCTATAAGGTCTGCCCAGAGCCACCTTTTCTCCAGGCTGAAGAACCCCAACTCTCTCAGCCTGGCTTCACAGGAGAGGTGCTTCATCCCTCTGATCATCTTTGTGGCCCTCCTCTGGACTCACTCCACCAGCTCCATGTCTGTCTTGTACTGGGGCCCCCAGAGCTGGACGCAGTACTCCAGGTGGGGTCTCACGAGAGTGGAGTAGAGGGGCAGGATCACCTGTCTCAACCTGCTGGTCATGCTTCTTTTGATGCAGCCCAGGAGACAGTTGGCCTTCTGGGCTGCAAGCACATGTTTCCAGCTCATCTTGAGCTTCTCCCATCCACCAACACCCCGAAGTCCTTCTCCTCACGGCTGCTCTCAATCCTATCTCTGCCCAGCCTGTAGCTGTGCTTGGGATTGCCCTGACCCGTGGGCAAGACCTTGCACTTGGCCTTGTTGAATTTCATAAGAGTCGCGCAGGACCACCTCCTGAGCCTGTCAAGGTCCCTCTGGATGGTATGCCTTTTCCCCAGCATGTTGACCACACCACACACCTTGGTGTCATCAACGAACTTCCTGAGGGTGCACTCAATCCCACTGTCCATGTTGCTGACAAAGATGTTAAACAGTGCCGGTCCCAACACTGACCCCTGAGGAACGCCACTTGTCACTGGTCTCCACTTGGACATCAAGCCATTCACTGCAACTCTGAGTGTGACGATCCAGCCAATACCTTATCCACTGAGTTGTCCATCTGTCAAATCCGTGTGTCTCCAATTTAGAGACAAGGATGTCATGTGAGAGAGCGTCAAATGCTTTGCACAAGTCCAGGTAGATGACATCAGTTGCTCTTCCATAATCCACCAATGCTGTAACTCTAGAAGGTCACCAAATTTGTTAAGCACAATTTACCCTTAGTGAAGCCATGTTACCTGTCACCAATCACCTCCTTATTTTCCATGTGCCTTAGCATAGATTCCAGAAGGCTCTGCTCCATGATCTTTCCAGGCACAGAGGTGAGACTGACTGGCCTGTAGTTTCCTGGGTCTTCCTTTTTTCCTTTTTTGAAAATGAAGGTTATGTTTCTCTTTTTCCAGTCACTGGGAACTTCACTGGACTGCCACAGCTTCTCAGACAGAATGGTTTAGTGGCTTAGCAACTTCATCTGCCAGCTCCCTCAGGACCTGCTGATGCATCTCATCACATCCCATGGACTTGTGCACCTTCAGGTTCCTTAGATGGTCTCAAACCTGACCTTCTCCTACAGTGGGTGGTTATTCATTCTCCCAGGATGCATTGCTCCTGAGCTTGGAGAAGGTGATCCTTGACTACTAGACAGCTTTCCTGGGCCCCTCTTCCCTCCAGGGCTTTGTCCCATGGTACTCTACCAAGAAGAGCCCTGAAGAGGCTGAAGTCCGGGGTAGTGAGCTTGCTGTGTGTCCTCCTTGCTGCCCTAAGGATCTTGAACTCTACCATTTCATGGTTGCTGCAGCCAAGGCTGCCCTTGAGCTTCACATTCCCCACCAGCCCTTCCTTGTTTGTGCATTCAAGGTCCAGGATAGCACCTCTCCTCATTGGCTCCTCTATCACTTGGAGAAGAAAGTTATCGTCGACACATTCTAGGAATCTCCTGGATTGCTTATGCCCTGCTGTGTTCTCCCTCCAGCAGATATTGGAGTGGTTGAGGTCCCCCATGAGGACTAGGGCTTGTGAATGTGAGGCTGCTCCTATCTGTCTATAGAGGGCCTCCTCCACTTGGTCTTCCCATTTGAGTGGCCTGTAGCAGACCCCCACTATGATGTCTCCTGTCTCTGCCTTGCCTTTAATCCTGACCCATAAGCTCTCAGTTAGCTCCTCATTCATCCCCAGGCAGATGTCCATGCACTCTAGCTGGTCATTGACGCAGAAGGTGACACCCTCTTCTCATCTGCCCTGCCTGTCCTTCCTAAAAAGCCTGTGTCCTTCCATTCCAGCACACCAGTCATAGGGTCCATCCCACTATGTGTCTATGATGCCAGTAAGATCACAGCCTTGCAGGTGTGTGCACTGCTCTAACTTCTCTTCTTTGCTCCCCATGTTACAGTGTGTTTGCATGGAGGCATTTCAGTTGGGCCACCGATGAAGCTGACTGGCTGGACTGCCTGGAATTCCTTTGTGCTGCACTTCAGGTGGTCTCCTGACCTGT
The DNA here is from genome assembly GCF_011004875.1 of Balearica regulorum gibbericeps. Taxonomy (NCBI): domain Eukaryota; kingdom Metazoa; phylum Chordata; class Aves; order Gruiformes; family Gruidae; genus Balearica; species Balearica regulorum. The sequence continues at coordinate 105,001,213 of NC_046184.1, forward strand.
GATCCTTCTCCCAGCTCTGGGCGTCTCTTGCTGTCACTGGCATAAAACTGGCAGAAGTGGGATGGATTGAGGTTCCCCTCCCCTGAGAATTTTAGTTTAAAGCCCTCTTCACCAGCTTGGCAAGCCTACGACTGAAGACACTCTTCGCCTTCTCTGACAGATGGTCTCCATCAGCCCCCGGCAGACCAGGTTTCTTAAAGTGAGTCCCATGGTCTAAGTAGCCAAACCCCTCCCTGTGGCACCAGTTCTGTAACTATTTGTTGACTCACCAGATTCCAGTGGCCCTTTCAAATCCCTTCCCTTTGACCAGGAGGATTGATGAAAAAAAACTACCTGTGTTTCAGAGTCCCTTACTGCTGCCAGGGCTCTGTAATCCTTGATACTCCTCGCACTGCTCCTGGCTGTATCATTGGTGCCCATGTGAAATAGCAGCAGCAGATAATAGTTGGTGGACTGTATGAGGCTTGGTAGTGTCTCGGTGACATTCCTGTTACGAGCCCCCAGTAAGCAGCACACCTCTCTAGAGAGCGTGTCAGGTAAGCACATGGGTGCCTCTGTACCTCTTAGAAGCGAGTTGCCTACTACTATCACCCGTCGCCTTTTTTAGTTGCTGTGGTTGTTTTACAGGGAGCAGATGGGGCTGCCTTACTCAGCGCCAGTGTCTCTCCTGATGTGGTGAGTCTTTCCTCTTCAGTTTGTAGAGCAGTGAAGCGGTTCTGCAAGGGCACCTCAGGCTTTGGGGGAAATCTCTTCCTCCCACTGATCCTTGCTGTTGCAAGCCGCTGTTCTTCTGCATTATTTCCTGCCCGCCCCCCCCCCCCCCCCGCCCCCCCCCCCCGCCCCCCCCCACCAGTGGGGTAGTTTTAGCTGTTTGGCTGTGGGCTGTAGGTCCAGTGCAGACCATGCTTGGAAACAGCTATCTAACTCCTTCTCGGCCTCCCTGATGTTACGCAGCCTTCTCACTGCCTCCTGCAGCTTAGCCACTTGCTGCAGGAGGTCCTACACCTTTTGCAAGCAAGTCTGCTGCCTGTCCCTGACCCAGGAGAAAGGTCTAGGCACTCCTTGCAGCCTGAGGTCTGCACTGCAGCCTCTCCCTTCAGCAGCTCCATCTGGGTGGAGGCATTGGCCACCGCTGGGTTAGATGGTGCAGACCCCCCAGCTGGAGCTGCAGCCTTTGCTTTCAGATGAGTGCCCTCTGTTCTGCCTTGAGAGCCAGGTAGGATGGGTGCCCTGACCTGTGCAAAAACTCCCTGTGTGCCAAGATCTGCTGCTCCGCTGCAGACTGGGCCAGCTCCGGAACAGCTCCCCTCACTGATTCATTAGATAAAAAAATTATCTTCCTCTCTCTTTCATTTCAAATGTGTTCTTAAATATTTGTCTGACTGAAACACAATTATGATTCAGTGCATACATAGTGCATTTGAAATAGTTCCAACAAAACTTGACACCGAAGCTTCCCGTCTGAAGGATAGTTGCTCATAAGAGAACACATAGGTAGGAATTAACTCAAACCATTCTATGACTAAAGTGGCTGACAAATAACATTCTCCAGGTCAACTTCAAAGTGGATTTATGTTCACCTTCTGTTGTGATTTCCACTTTCTTCTGTGGGTCCAGATCATGGACTCTATAGGGTTGATGCTTCTGAAGGCTTTGAGAAATCTATCAGTGTTGCTCGGGATTCACCATATCTACTGACATAATATTTGATAAATAGGAGGCTCTTCATAGTTAGTTCTTGTCTTTGCTATACCGACCATATAAACAACAAGGAAAGTCCTGGGATTCTGAAGCAACTTGTGGCAGAGTATGCATTCAAGATGACACGTTCCTCTGAAGAACACCTGAAAACTGGTTTTTCTAGCCCATCTGATCAATATCAGTAACTGAGGAAAAAGAGATTCTGTATCTAGACACACAAGGATGCATATCTGTTATGCTACAATAATTTTTAAGGCAAAGTACACGGCCACTTGAAAGATGGTAATTCATTCTTTAGAGCTTCCTGTTTTCCTCTCTGACTCTCAAGCTGTCATGATCAACTTGTCACAGCTATGTTGCTTTGAAGAAAGTTATCTCTGACAGACAAATATGTGTATTACATGAGTATGTATACATGCCTTAAATTCATTGTATAACACATCCTCAGGCACTATTGCAGCTATTTGCAGAATATCTGGACTTTTTGAATTTTAATAAATCATCTCTGACCCAAATAGCTGAGAAGCCCCATACTGCTGGGACATCCTGTTATGCGTTCCTAAACCTCTCCTGGGTAAAAGATTAAGTGGGTTGAAAACAACCAACTCAGAAGATCAAGATGAGACACAAATCAGAGAAAGATGTTCTCAATGATTAGAAGACTGAATAGTTACAGCATGGTGAGGTGAAGTCCTGCTAAACATGGAGGGTCAGAGTCACTCCAGCTGTAGCAACTGAATCCAACTCCTGCAGCAAGTTCTGTCAGGTATTGGTATTTTATTTGGTGGTATTTTATTTGTATTTGGATGGTTACTGAAAGCCTCAACAATGATGAGTTCAGTTACGGTAGGTGTTGGATAGCGCATGAAGATTCAGGCCATTTCTGAACAACCTACAAGCTAAACAAAACAGTTGAGTTATCTCATTTTATAATAACCATTAGGAAGTGCCTAAATAGATTTATGAATCTGTTTCAGCAGGCCTATCAAGGTCAGATGGGTGTCTGGGGGCCATGAAGAACTGAGCCCGCTAGCCCCTGCCAATGGCCTAGTGACTGAGTTGTTGACTGGAGCGCAGGCATCACTTCAACTGCTCCCATTCCTAGAAGGGTGTGAAAAGGGAAGGATGACTTTCATACCTGCTAACATTTTAAGCAGTACATGAATATTTTCAGTACATGAAGGAATAGATTACAGGAATCACTTCACTGCTTATGAATAGGGGATGCCACGCAGGCAATGTTCTGTCCAGTAATGCTTGTTCATGTTTTGATCGTTTGGCACACTACAGAGATATCTATTAAACTTCCGCTGCAGTCGGTGCCACTGTCACCCACTTTGAGTGGGTAGGATTGTAACTTGTCAATTTGCTGACAAACTGTTATGACTAAGAATCAGCTATTGTCTATTATAATAATCTCACACATTTAAAAGATGCAAGGAAAATAAAAATGGTTCAATATGACACAAAGAACAGTGTAGGAAAAATTCAAGTAATTGGAATATCATTAAAATTGAACTCCTATCAGCCCTGCCAATTAGACAGAGGAATTCTAGGAGGAATAGTGATACACAGAAGCATATTTGTCTTGCAGCCTTAAAAATATTACCAATGAGAATAATTTAAAGGTCTAAAAAAAAAATTAAACCTTCCTAGATACGTCCCTAACCATTCTTTACATGTCCACAGGCATCTTCTATTTTAGTAGGAGTATGGATGTTATCACTATCTCACATAGAAAAACTGTTCATATAAAAAAAATTAATATGAGTAAACTAAAAATGGAGGACACAGGAAGGAGAGCTCAAAGTGATTCAAAGCAACATGTGCGTAGCCTTAACACTGGAAACATTCATGGGGTTTTTTGTTTGAATGTTGTTTGCTTTTCAGCCCTGTCAGTGACGAAAGTTTCTCTCTTACTTATGTTAATATAAATCAGGAATTCTAAAGAGCAAAGTTTTATGGTTTTATTTTTCTGAAGTGACTTTTTCTACTTCTGTCTCTTGTTTTTGGAAAAAAACATACCTCAAATACAAGGTGTAATTAAGGGCAAAGATTGTCTCTTCAGAGGACCTTGGGGCAAATATATTTTGTCAATGTTAAGGGAAGTTAAACACCAATGGCAAAAAAAAATTGTTTATGACAAAATTTTCCCCTTTCTTGTAATATATTAAATTAAATGTCTCTGCTATCTTTGCTCTTTTAAGTACAGCCACAATTATATTAGAGTCAGTGAGTGGGTGTACTTGGTACCCCTGGCTGAGCTTGCTCACTCTTGCTTTCCAACTGTTACTGTGGTGGTAGTTCATATCACCTAAATATGTATTCCTACCTTTCAATATGCTCAATAAGGGATATAAATAACTGTCTCTCATAAAACTTGCTGTGGATAAGTAAGAATTTGGACCAATGTATTTCTCTGAGACTTGGTGCTTACTTCAAGGGAGTTGTATCCAGCCCTGTTCAAAAGACATATCCCATGTTTTCTGAGCTTAAGATCAGTTGTCTTGGTAAAGAAGAATTCCTTGCTCAGACGTTTTGGGTTTGTTTTTTTTTTTTTTTTTTTTTTTTGTTAATGGGAACAACTGTATTGGGTCAGGAAGTATTCTCATTTCAGAGACCTGAAAGGAAACTCCAGCTGTCAAAATGCAGTTCAAATGCGAGACAGGCAGTCTTCTCATTTAAGAGGGAATTGAGGTGCACTGATGGATAGCATCTGAACAGGCAATGTAGACTGCTTAACACTTTTGAAGGCTGACCATTTGAGAGCTGTCCTTCAAGGTTGCCTTTTTGCTCCTGCTCCAATTACACTTGCTTAAGAGGGAGAGGTAGAGGGGAAAAAAGACAAAACAAATGGCCCATAACAGGTTTCTGGTTGATAGCATGGATTCAGGGAGCTTGTTATAGTGAACAGATATTACTTTCCAATACCTCTGCAATAAAATTTTGCTGTCAGCAAGAATCCATATTTTTACTGAAAAATAAAGATTGTTTAGCTGGGTGTATTACAATAAACTTTGGAGTGTGACTGGGGAAGAACACATGGCTAGAAAAGAAATAAATCTGTAAGTTAAGTGTATTTATTGCAGGTTGATATAATGCAGGTTTTTAACATACTGCATCAACTTAAATTTAATGTCTAACCAAAAAAGAAAGTACTTGAAAAGAGATAATATAAAAAAAAAAAAAATAGAGAGAGAAAAGGGAGGGAGAAATTATTAAAATCTCTGCTAATAAGTTGAGATCTGCTTTGCTGGAGGCATGTTTAACATTGGAGAACAACCAGAATGTAAGAATGAGATTAAAGCTTTGCAGTAATAATGGAGTTGTGCTGTTAATGTGCATTTCCAGAGCTGCAGAAAAATAAAAAATATGATCACTTCTTAAGGAGATTTGTTTTAAACTGACTGATACAGCTACTAGGTTTCCTACTAGATATGAATCCCAGAGATAAAATTAACCTAATTTGTCACAGGTTTTAAGATTTGGGAATTTTCTACATGCCTATAATGAGTTACTATATAAACCACAGTGCCAAGCAGCACAGCATTTCCTCTTTTTTGTTGGGTTGTTTTGTTTGTTTGTTTTCTTTTTCTTTTAGAATAATATAAATGTAAGTACCTCCTATTTAAGTGCAGGAGCTTCTTGCCTTTCTTAAACACTGGCAACTTTCTGAGTCATCAGAGAGCATCAAGGCAGATGGCTACAAACTAAGTCTCTTGCTTGGCTGGTGTGTTGAAGATTTTTTGAGTGCTGTCTTCTCTATCTTTCATGAAGTGCTCTAAATTTGCATGAAAATGGCTAGTAGAATAGAAAGCTTTGAAGATTATTGACAGAGCATGATAGCGGTGTGGTTTTCTGTAACCGTGCTGTGGGTTAATAAAGGACAAGTTAGTGAGTTACAGAAACTCTGTGCCTTGTATTTCCATCTTAAGGATAATATGAATACTTATTGATTCCAAAAAGATATTGTGAGGCTTCATTAAATAAATATTGCCTTTTACAGGAATACAACTAAATCTTGTCAATGAAGCATGTATTAGCTGAAACCCAGATGTTGATTTGAAGGCAATAGTGACAGACTATTTTATTGAAGGCATTCTTAATATCATTTAGTAAAACACTGAGGTTTTCTTTTATTAATATTTTGTAGGTTCCTAAGTGTTGAGTATAAGATACTTACAGAACTGTATATGACTGCTACTTATGACCCATTCTCCTTTCTGCATGTAGGTTCTGGCAGTTCATCAATAGTAGCAGAAAAATTCCAATAGAAGAATCCTCTTGGCTTTTGTACATACAGTATATGTATGAAACAAAAGACATTCTTGTGGTTTAATGATCTTGTATGGGAGCAATCTTGAATGAAATGGTTAGTATTTTTCTTTGTCTTTGAAAAGCAAAACCAATCTTCAGATGGCTTAATGCCTGGTAGTTAGTTACAGTGATAGGTTAAATCTGTGAGTTGAGAGCAGATAACTATCCTGCATTGATGTAGTTGAGGAACTAGCTTAAGCAGCACTGTGCCATGGATGCTGCCACAAATGAAGTGGAAGATGCTAGCGACCCTGGTGTTCCCGTTAATTGTCCTGATAATGATACTGGAAATGATGATCCACATAATGGAAGTGATTAGCCTGCATTCAAAGGGTCTGCACCTGCTTTTATTGAGTTCAAAGGCAGTTCTGAAAGGGGTAAAAATTAGCTGCTAACAGTATATTTGCAGTATGGCAGGAGTGAGTACACTTTTATCAATCCCCTTCCTCCCTTTTTTTAACAGCAATTAATTTCAGCAATTACTCTTCTTCCTTTCTGCTTTATTGCTTGGATACCACTAAGGCCACCTTTGCACCAGTGTTGCAATAGTAGTATCAATTTAATTGGAGGCTTACTGCACAGCCCCCACAAACCCCACTGCTGACTGACATGGGTAGTACTACTGGAGCATGAATGATATAGGGAGACACAGGGGAGGGAGAGGTTTAAGGCTAGAGCTGCTGAAAGGAGTATTTGTGAAGCCATCTTAAGATGCCAGTTCCCAGCAAGCAGAACTGACTCACAAGCAGGCTACAAATATGCAGCTTCCATACTACTTGAGCATCATTTTCAGTGAGTTAGTATTCCTAGGACAGAGGCAGTCATGCATCTGTTCAGCCCACGCTCAGAGATGATCAGCTGGGATCTGGAAGCTGCACAAGTGCACGAATTCAGGGCTGACCCTGCCATAAGCTGGATGAGAAACACTGCATTTCAATGTGGATTGAACTCCACACCACTGTGACTTCCAGACTAGAGCTGGCTTGTTTCTTGTTGATTTGGAGGACAAGCCATTAGACTTTGTACCCACAGGGAGATGAGTTCTGCTGACTGATATCCCTGGTCAGAGTAAAGTGGAGATAATATTATGCAGTGTGTAAAGACACAAAGCAATTAAAAAACCCAGTGGTGTCTTCAATGAAAAGCAGCAGAAAATAATATTTAATATCTTTTGTCATGTCATATAATCTAGTGTGCTGTAACTAAAAATATTTACTTTTTGCTGTTATATGAAGCAAAAAAATTTATACTTATTTTTATTCAATTGTAATTAACTTTTTATTTTGAAATTACTGGGACAGGCAAGTGGTAAATAAAAATCTTGCTCATAATGGTTGGACACCCATTTTAAAGTTTTCATTCTGGACAGTATGCAGTGTGGAGAAAAATCTAGGCATGCTAGTATTTTCACATTGTTCAAAAGGTTTTTAAGGTCAGAATAGATTATTCTGATCAGAACTTGACCTCCTGTCTGCAGCATGTGCCACAAAACTGAACTTGTCAAAGGAGTTTCTTTTTCTTCTTGCTGTCTTTAGCTCATCTTGACTAGCCTACTGTGAATATTCAAGATCTAATAGGCTGCAAGGAAAATATGCTGGAATTTAGAAAACTTACCTATCAAATCATAGATAGTCTAAGTCTAATATGGTATTTTCAGGGGAATCAGTCACTACAGTATTGTTCTTTAGTGTGTACATGTGCACATACTTCCTACTCATCCTGAGTGATTAAACACTTACCGAGAATGGCTTACCTTTTCGTAGACCTTACTGACCTAATTTCTGCAGTTGATGAATTCACCTTTTCAAAGATGTTTCTTTGCACGGCTTAGGTTTTTCACTTGAGGCCCATATTGAGCTTTAAAGACATCCATCATGGGCCTTATGGTACACAAAATGCACCACCAAAAATTATTATTTTCACATCAGAAGGGAGGATATGTAGCAAGGACTAGGCAGCTACCATCACCAGTTTCCTTTTCTTTTTTTTAATGACTTTCCCAGTTTCCTGGAAAAAAGAACCCAGGTAATACTCATTTTACAGATAGCATAGAGACAGTATATTGACTAGGTAATGAATTGCAATTGAGACCCTTTTACTCCACTAGTTTCTAAAGCCACCTCTACTTACCACTAGTTCTTTTATAATGTTGTTTATATCATTACATCCTAGAGCTTCCCATACTAAAATGTTTTATGGAACATCTGAGAAGAAATACTGTATTAAGTCAAGTTAGGTAGAAGGAGACTCTTCTTGCTCATTTGTCATTCTTTTTGGTCTTTAATGTTCTCAGTGTGGGGAAGAAATATCATTTGGGAAAGCCTTTTTTACCTATTTGGGTCTACTTCAGGGGCTCATCTGTAATGGAACATGACATGAGTGAAATGGAACAAGCACCCTTGGATGAAAGCTACCGCATAGACACAAGTAGCTGAGTTACCTCTTGGCCAAGCACAATTATGCTGACACCTGAGGAAAAGTGACAAGATTATCAGGCTGGCTTTGACAGCATTAGCATGGATTGAAGGCTTTTATGTCTACTTAGGGCCTACAGAAGAGACCACCCGGTTAAGAGGAGTGCCCAAGTTGAATGATACTAGCTCTTCACACATCTGCATGAGGAAAACAAGCAGATCCCCTTAACTAATCGTGTTAGTGCTGCTGACAGCCTTCGCCGTACCTCAAGGATTTTCCAGCTTTTTTGCTGTGCCAATAGGGTTGCATGTGGGGGCTGGTGATAGCATGTGCATCGGGCTCTCCTTGGCTTGTCAGTTGAGTGGTGGATTACTCTCAGAATTTCATGTTTTGGCTGCACTTGCAGAGAACTTCTCCAACAGCTATAGCTGCTATTTTTAAGCAGCCACAAGAAACTGATTTATTTGTCAGTGCAGGAGAATGCGCTTTGCAAAGCAGTAAGTTACGTATCTGGGTCACACACTGTATGGTGTGAGGCAACTGTGTGCAGTTCAGTCAGGAATTAGACAGCTATCAAGTGTTGTTTTCTGGGGGAAGGAAAAAAGAATCCTCAAACAGCGGGGAAGGAGTCTTCTCTGGGATAAAAATCACCATATGCTAAGCTTCTCTTTTGCCACAAGCTAGACAGATGTACTTTAAAGGCTGTCTAGAGGAATAAAGTAGATTGGTCTCTTTATTCCACAATTTTTAACAAAAAAGGAAAAGCAAGCACTTTTTCATTGGTTGAAAGAACAGCTAGCTGTAAGCCCCTTTCTAAACCATCCTATTCTATGTATATTATTATTGCAATTTTAAAACCATTGGGGGGTGTGTGTGTTTTCATTATAAAAGCAGCCTAGCCTAGTATTCTTTAGTGTCAGAGAGGGACAGAAAAGCTGTCTTTACCTCTCCTGTGGGAGTCTGAAACAGGGAAGCTTGTTGGCACCACCATTGGTCTCGAACAGCTTCGCTGGAAAATGAATTGACTAACCATTGTCTGTACCAGCTCATGAAGGGGAGAGTCATGTCCCTCAGCTTTCATGAGGCTCCCACCTCAAAAGCAGCTGCTATGAAAACTGCAGCTCAGGTAACTGGGGAGGCTGCAGGCTCTTCTGGAGAGTGGAAAGAGGCTGAGCTGTAGTGAGAGCAGTGGTGAGGGAAGATTGTCAAGCTGAGGAAAGCACAAGCAATTTCAACTCAGGAACCCAGTAAGAAATTACAAGAGATTGGGGGTTTTGCTGCTTGAGACCATGGTCTTAGGCTTGAACTTGCCCCTCAAAGAAGGTTACAGGGCTTAGTTTCTACTCCTTTGACAACATCATCCTTTACTGGGGAGAAAATTTTCTTTCTTTTATGCAGCTATGAAGCCCAGGCAGACTAGAAACAGACCTGGATCAGGATCAATTAGTACTGTTGAATCCTTCTAAAGCAGCTTCAGATAACGTGCTAATGACATTCCTAAAGTAAATTTTAGGTTGGTGGCTTTTAAATGACAGAAGGAATTGCATCCTCTCTCTTTGGTTTGCTGAGGACCTGCTGATTAGGGATTTGCTTATGTGCATTGACCAGGATTAGATGGTGAAGTAGAGCTGGTAGAGCTTTGGTGGCAAGTACATGTGCAATACAAAGCAGAACCAGAGGGAACTTAGGACTTTACCTTTCAGGGTCTTGCACCAGCGTGGCTGTAGTGGCAGCATTGACATGGTCAGAGCACAACTATATCTGAAGACAGGAGGACAAGACAGGGGACACTAAGCTCCAGAAGCTGATGACGTCCCATCATCACGCCGTCCTTGCCTGGCATGGCCAGGGCTGATGGACACCCTGGACACCACACACCTGGGAGGAATATGTGGCTCATAACAGCAAGCTCTGCAAAGGGTGGGTAGAAAAAGAACAGAACATGACATGAGTAAAAATATAACAACCATTGCCTTAAGGAGAATTAAAATTGTCCATGGATTGTTGCATCATATTGTCATCCTATTTTTCTTCCCGATTTTCTTTAGTACAGCAGATTATTGTAAGTTTTTAGCTTGTGTGGTATCCTAATACAAAATCTTTGAAGACAAAAGAAATATTAATTGGATCATAGCTGCTTTGGATCTTAGTTTCCTTTAGTGTTTTTGAGTTAAACTATCCAATTGGCTTGGATAGAAGTGAGTTGGAAAAGGTTGGAGTTTCATTTATTGTTTTATATGAGGTCATCAGACTGGATTGATGCTAATTGGTCTATGTAAAGAAATAAAACAACAAAACAACAAAAATAACAACAACAAAACCCCCAAACAAACTCACAAAACCATGAGAAGTCCTGCATGATTATTTTCAGGAACTCATTTTAATAATTTTCTCTTATGACAGTCAAATGGTAGTGAACTAAATTTAGCAGCTGCAAAAAACTGTATTTCCTGTATTCAAGGAAGGTACAAGATAGCACTGTCTTTTGAATGCTTTACTAGGAAATTGCTCTTTACTTCCCTTTTCCCTTTCCCCCCCCTCTTCTCTGGTTCCTGGTCAATCTAGCTGCCTTCTAGCTGGCAAGAGCCCTAATGTGTGGCATTTTTGTGTTGAGCCTCTTGGTTCTGAAGAGGCTCATTAGGTACCCCTCTGTTCCCTGAAATACACTCACATTGTGTACTTTATTATACCCTCATAATGAAGTGTTTGCCTAAACTGGAGCTCCCTTTTTTGCAAGGCCTAGCTTTCTGAGTATAGTCCAAGGCTCATTAACGCAATTTATTTCTGTGCAGGGTTGTAATCTAGTCAAAGGCAAAACAGATTAAGTCAAATTGATGTCCACCTCACATTACACGAAAGTGTGTCTATTGAGGTGCCTACTACATTCTTATATGTTTTCCAAGAACAAATGTGTGTGCATATATGTATGTACATTTTAAATATCACATTAGATTTTGAAGATCATGCAATACAAAATATTGTTTCACTTATGCACTTTTTGCATTCAGATTGTATGTAAGGTAGAAATTGAAAGTCTTTGCTGAACTTGGACATAACTGTTCCTTTTATAAAGGTTGGTAAATTCACAGGGAATTACATCAATCTGGAGTCAACCCTTAAGTCTGCCCTGGGGCAATAGTATAAAACTTTCCCTTTGATCATGGTCACGATTTTTATTTAAAAAAATAATAACAACATTATGTCTACTCTGCAAAAGTGTAACGACTTTAAGCAGATATCTGAAAGCTTCTGTACTATTTCAGCAAAATTAGTTATTGAACTTGAATAATATGTAGGTAGGGATTGCAGGGTAGAGGACCCACTTGAGTCAAGTGTTTCTATGACAGAATTAATATGAGCGACTGTAGCTTTAGCTCAGTGTTCTCTGATGTAATTATATGACTTAAAACCTTCTGAAGTGATGTTGAACTTGTAATTTCATTCAGTTTCCTCCTTTTTTTTTTGGTGATGTCTAGTGCATACACACTTCAGGTTGAAATAGTGCTTATATATCAAGTGGCCATAGACTATTTTATTATAAATAGTACTGTACACATTTATAGATTATGTGCAGATAGGGTTACAATACCAGAATAATAATTTGAATAGCCAGAATAGTAGTCCCTCAACTAGCACCAGGGGGAAAATCCATTATATGTATCCATATCTACTTTCAAATTGCATGTAAGGTTTTTCTTTTCAGCAAAATTAAGTGTTCAAAATTCTTTCATTCAAATTCATTTTGTCCTGGAATCCCACAAAATAAAAGGAGAGATTGGCCAAAGCTTTGGATATTACATTGTAAAAATGTGTATTTCTTATTTTCTTGTTTAATTCGCTATGTAAAATATGCTTTATATATCAAGCATGGAAAATTAGCACAACAAAGCAGCATCTGTCATTAACAAAAAAGAAAGCTAGATATTAACTCCAGGAAAGAATCTCACTTTCAGGTGAAAGCCAGACCATGAAGGAAGGTGGCTGGACATGCAATTAAAGCTCTTGTGGAATTCTCTAGTGTAGACATGTTTCTTATTAGGTTTAGCCAAAATGTCTATTCCTGTAATTGTTCCCAGATGTAGGGCACCTGGTAATTGTTGCACTCTGGTCCAGTAAAGGAGGGCTTTGCAGAGAGTGTGAGTTATGTGGGTTTTACTTCTAAAAATTGTGAAGGTTTTGGGGCTAAACAATTCTAAATACAAGTATAAAGCATCGTGTTGTTGGCTACCTCTCCAAAGAAAGAGTTCACAGTTTTTTTGTCCCTTCAACAAATCAAAATGTTCCTAATCAAAGTTGCCATATATAACACATAACTATGTACCATATATTGATTCTGTCCTGACAATCGCTGTACTTTTAAAAAGCAATCTATCTGGTTATGTGAGAGAATAGAGTAATGCTACCCATGTATTTTCAGAATTTGTTAAAGCAGTCAAAAGAACAATATAGATTTACAGAACTGCACAAGTGGCACAAGTTTAAACATGTTTATCTTCTGGCTGGAGCTTATCAGAAGCATGTCTTGAGGTCTCTGCTTCAAATCCCATTGGCAGGTGTGGCCTATGGGGTTTGCAGAAAACCTTAGTGACTGATCTTCACAGAGGTAGGGTACCTGGCTACTGGTGACTCAGTCACACCAGTCGGGACTTCACCTCTCTGGAAATCAGATTATTGCAGCACATGAGATCTTTTCTACCAGTGGAAGGATAATTTGTTTCCTTCCAATGAGTTCGCATGAACTTACAATATTCCCTGCCAGCTGATGGTTTTATCGGCTGCCCAAAGACAGAGCACAAGGCTCTGGAGCTGGTCTGCGAGGGCCTTCTCTGCTCCTAACCATGGGCTGGTTTAATGCTGCTCAGGGCCCATGTAACTACAAGTCTTTCCAGAAAGCTACCAAGGGTGAAGCATCTGGTAGTAGGGGGAAGGCTCTGAGAAAGGAGCAGCCTCACCCTTGGTTTGGGTGGAGAGAAGCCAAGCTCCTGTTTGATGCCCTGGCTCCCTGGATCCTCCTGAAAACCAGACAGGTCTACGCTGCCATTCACATCCCAAACTAAGCAACAGGCTTTTGTCCCAGAGACCTCATTACCATGAAAAGGATTAGCTAAAGATCTTTCTCTTGAAGAAGGTAGTCTGAGGCTGGGAGAGTCATTTAGGAAAATAATTTCTGACTGTTACTATACCTAACTCTTATGTGTTAAAATTTTACGCCTTACAAGTCTGCAGCCTTCCTAATATGGAAACATATTTTAAGTGGGTAATCAGATTTATTTTCAAGGGTAATTTTGCCACAACAATTCTAGAAAGTTGGTATTTGAAAACGAAGGCAGAGACTTTTCTCAAAGCAGTGCTGAGTAATTACAGTCTTCCTGGCACTTATATATTGCTCTAACTTCATTTTATTACCCAATGCATCTTTCCTTCTTCCAATTAGCTTTAAATAATTCCCATGCTTGAACCTCAGAGCAATTTCAGAATTATAGGGATGACATTACACAGCCTGTCCTCTAGGCTTGCAAAGCATATTTCTTTTAGGGTGCCAGGAAAACAAATGGAGTAACAACTTCTGTAAGCTGTTGAAGAGCAGAAATGCCTCCAGGTATCTGCTGACTTCAGATTACTGTTTCATATCCAATCAGAGAGACTTTTAAGTCAAAAGGATTCTTTTCTGATACAGACACAACCTTACTCATTTTAAAAGCCTACCTGTTTGCAGAATCTTTACTTATGTTCAGATTTGAGGCTGACAAAATAAAAAATGTGTAGTTTGGAAAATTACGCAATTGGGCACTCCAGTTCTGGGCAATATTTTTATGTTAAGAGAATTTCCTTTTTGGGGAAGTATTACTAAAGCCTTGAGATCATTTTGGGCACCTAAAAGTGGAAAAAATCAATACTGAACCAATGAGATCAGTGTCATAATCTATTTTTATACTTTACTGTTGTATTACTGCAGATTAGTTCGCTATTCTGCAGCCCTGCCAGTGACTGGGGAACATGTTCATCAGTGCTTGGACCTGAGTAGCTATTTTGCCTTCATCCCTATGTAGTAATTACTAGTGTAGTGGGGTGGACGTACTGCATCTGTGCTTCCCCTATCAGCTGTACTTACTAGCATTGTTCTTAATCTGTCATAATGAAGGGGAGGACAAGGAACAGAGGGTGATGGATGGAAGGAGCAGTGACTGTAGCATTGTGTTTGCCATCGTATCAGGGTGGTGGTGGGTACAAAGAACAGAAGGTGACGAATAGAAGAAGTGATTGTAGTACTATGTTGTTTGCTGCAGTTTGAGGGATGTTTTGATGCCTTAACAGCACTGACTATTTTCCGTTCAAGTGGAGAAAAAAACCTCTAAGGCTAAAGACCTACGAAAACTTATATGCATTCTGACCTTGGATTGGAACTGTAACTTCCTCTCTGATCTACATATGCTAAGGCACACTCATATGTTTACACTAAGTTTATTAATTCTATAACCTATTTTCTGTGATGTATAATCATCAAGGGGTGAGGATGAAAATGTGCTAATAAAAATTACTCTCATCCCATGTCCTATCATAAAACAAGATCCTTATTTGTAACAGGAGATATTGACTGAGTTACTCCCTGCACTGCATGGTGTTTTGACTGTGTAATTACTTCACTACTTAACAATGTTAACTACAATGTGATTCGTGGCAGCATTCCTGCAAGTATCTCCCAGTAAATCAAAATAGATGTGCCAGGGCTGTTACTCAAATTCCTTTGCAAATATTTACAGGAATATATCAAACCCGCTGAATTATAGCTACTAAATTGCTGGGAACGTACTCATGAAAACAAATCCTGTTTGTATACGAAAGAAGGCACAATCATCCTTTAAAATGTATGATAAATCTTTCTGCTCTGAAAAGGTTGAAAGTCATTTGCATTTGGCAGAGGTAATGAAATGCATCTTAATAGACTTAAATGTTCAGTGTTGTTAATAAAGAACAGCAGAATATAACCATTTTATGGGTGTGATCAGGTGGGTTCTGTGAAATTAAGGTTTGGTTCTGCAGTTGGATCTTGTTCATTGCCAAAACTCTTATTTCTTTGTGGGAGTAAATCAGGCAATAGACTTGCAGACAAATATAGCATGAGAGCTATTATCTTATGGAAATAAACAAGAGTCATTTGTTTAGTCAGCAAATGTATGCTTAATAAAGAATACAGACTACTACAACATTTTCAGAATTGCTGTTAGCTTGATTGGTAAAATGATCTCTTTAAAGAATTTCACTGAACTCAGAACAATAAAATATAATAGAATCGGTATCCCCAGGGGTTTGCATGATACTGTATAATTGTGAGAAATTAGCCTTACCACAGTGAGTCTACCCAAAGGTAGAGTTCTATGCAGCTTCTCTTTTAAGACATAGTTAGCATTTGAAAATGTGCAATTTTCTTCACTTCTTTTAAAACTTGTTTTAAAAGAAGCTAAATTCATGTTCAGCTTTGCAGACTCAGAATGCAACCCATTACTATTAGAAAATGAAGCTATGCCATAATAAAGTGTGAATGCTATTTCCGAATTAATCCGTAGTGTTCTTTTGTGTCAGGGAACATAGGTGTCCCAGGTGAAAACTTTTTTCCTTCTGAAGAAAGATAGTTAACTTTTCCTGCCCTTCTTCCTTTTGTCATAAAATAGTTTTAATTTTTCTATGAGTAGATGTTTACTCTGTCTCAATACCAGTGCAGAATAAAAATAAATGCCTTTCATATCTTAACATCTTGTTTATACCACCTATCTACATTTCCATTACTGTATATGTGCACAGCAATAGTTAGATGCTGTACACTCAGGGAAGGGGACTGAAGCTTTTAAAAATTAATTTGATTCTTACTATAGGAGTCTCTGTATGGAAAGTTAGGTTTTTCTGTCTTTTACAAGTTATTGATACATACTGATGTTTAAATTGTTGAGGTGCTTCTTTTTTAGACTTTGACTATAGAAGTTTTATTTAGTTAGGGCTCAGTTTGTCACAAACTTTGTAATATTTGATTGCAGGTTTTGCTAATTAACAGGTAAACAGGCATACAATATAATAACAAATAACTAGAAATAAAAACAAAGAACAGACAGTTGTATAAATCAGCACCTGCCTGCGACTTTCTCTTCTGAGTGAGAAACAAACTGAAAAGGACTCCCCCGTCTCCTATAACAAACAACAAAAAAATCTGCTGAGGTGATCCACTTGTACAGCATTACACTGTCCTTCAGAAGAGTCAGAGGGAATCTCATGTGAGACCCAAGAAATGGTAAGCTTTGCTTGTCATCTGTGGCTATGTGCATTCTAGGAAAATCTATCATATATTATAGAGTATAGAGGACAGTAAATCCAGTATCTATCATTCTTCAGCCAGACCCTGTTTGATATGGCCAGAACCTTGAGTAGAGCAAGAGAGCTACCAGCGTTCCCTTGAAAGCGTGACCTCATTTTATGTAGTCTTTTTTCCTTGTTGCAAGCACCTCTTTGTTGCCTCCACTGCAAAGCTTCCTTATTCTGCCCTGCACCCAGGTGGCCAGGCCTATGGCCACAGCTAACACGAGTCAAAAGCCCCCTCCATTTCAACCCCAAGGGAGCCTCCTTTGCAAATCCCGGTGCTGCACAGCAAATATCATCCAGCTCCTTAACAGGCCAAAAGGTCTTTTGAGAAGGTCTCAGAATTGTTTCATCCACCTGAGTGCTCCTTTCTGAAGGAAACAGTTTTGATGCTCTGAACATCAGCATTTATATCTAGTCCCCAAAGAGCAGCATCTGTTTGAACTGAAGAATCAATGATGTTACCTAGGTGGATTACTTGATGACAGTTTTGTTGTTGCTGTGTAAACTTAGTTCAGTGACAGACGCTGTTTGATGGGATAATTTTTCTGATTCATTTGCCTCTTTTGTTTGTTTTATCATGTTTCACTAACCTGTGATTTGCTTCTGACAATAGCTTATATGATCTTTCTTTTACTTAGATCATCTTGTATGGTTACAGAGACATTTGATAATGATTCTCTATGATTTTCAAATGCAAACAGAACAACAGCCAGGGTACTTTAGCTGAGAGCTAAACAGAACTGAAATAAGAAAAAAAGCTGGTCTGTGATTTGTAGTCCTTTGACAACACAAGGACTTTGTGTGTCATATGATATTGTTTTAAGTATAAAGCATGCCTAAAAGTTGCTTATATTACTTTAATATTTAAGAAGATAACAGCTGGGTATGAAGGTGGCAGACAAAGCAGTATAAATTATGTAAGCTTGAAAGCAGAAGAATTGCAGTGGAAATCAGCAACCTTGGAACGTATAGCAGTCAGGTCTTTTAACTCAAGAAGTAACGTGGAAAAATAACAGCAGAATTATTCTGTGACATTCACACTCTGAGATAACAGTAAAAACAAGTAGAGTGCTTTGAAATTCACCACCTATACCAGGAGTATCTTAAAAAGTGGAATCACCTTTTCTCCCTCTTATTTAATACAAAACACTACTACTCAAGGTAGGAGATGCATTTGAAATTTAAAGAAATTTGAGGGGTCACTTTACAGCCACAGTTCCAGAGGAATTCTGTATTGAATAACAAAAAAAAGTTTCCTTTTTCCCTAGATTCACATGTTATAATTTGCTTTCAGCTGGTCTCAGAGCTGCAGGAAAGGCCAATTTCCAGGTGCAATGCATTTGGGTCACAGCTTTGGTTTGAATTCTGAATTGGGTTTTTGTGGTGCGAGGAATGTTCTGAATATTTACATGTTTTTTCTTAGAGCAGCATTGTCCCAAAATGTTCTATGTTTCTGGAGTGCCATAATTGCTCTGTAGGAGCCATTTGAGTCTCTCAGGTAAATGCAAAACTGATTGGAGAGTCTTAAAATGTGTATTGTATTAATTTCCTTTACTTATCTGACTCACCTTCATTTTTGGAACTATTATAATCTGTTGTGTATATCTGTCATTAAAAGCTCATTCAAAAGCCTATCTGTAAGCTAATAGATTGTGACAGCTTCTTTCTTTATTTTTTGAGCAGTTCTGGGGTAGCATGTGCATGAATTTGTACAGACCTTGGAATCCCTGGATTATTCATCGATCATGAAAGTGTGCTAGGGCTGCAAGCTGAAAATCCCCTTGAGAGTTTTATTGGAGATGTTACTGCATTTCCAGCCTCACTTTGAGACAAAATAACATCTCAATCACTTTTATTTTTCTCCTTGAATAGTCAGCACATAGCATTTGAAGAAAGGTCTGTAAAGGTAGCTTCATCACAGTTGTCTTAGAAAAGTAATTTCTCTCTCTCTCTCCCATTTTGGGCGTTGCATGTTTTCTTAGGGAAGCTGTCTCATGGAAGTGTGTTTGTGTGTCTGGGGGTGCCCTTGCTGGGCAGCTAGGAGAGTCATAGCAGCTGGTTAGAAGTGGGAGAAAGTGCCATATTGAATGCAATGATTTCTCCCTTGGGACAGGGAGACAAATCATCACAGGGACTCACAGGGGTTCTCAAGTATTTTCATAGGGTGGAATTGATTGCACAGAGCTTTCATTTTGAGCAATTAGTTGTTCACTTAGATTCATTTCTTGTTTCACTACATGTTTGGATAAGAAGAAAAATATTTGTTAACTTAGCAAACAACACAGGTTGTTTTGTAGGTTTAAAAGAAAAACCTACAAAATTTCTAATAACTTTAATTTTTTTTTAATTTTCTTTGTACAATTTACACAATTTTAAGTCTTTTCTGCAGTTGATTGCATGGGTGAGGTGGGGGCAGCAAAGATGTGAGATCCTTAGAAAACTCTTCAGGGACGGAATCTTTTCCTTCCAAGTTCCGACAACTATTACCACACCAGGACATGAAAGTAATACATCTCTCCCCTCTTGGTGTAATTTGAATGTGAATTTGATCTTCCTAAGGAAGGAAGATCAAATACCTTCTCTCCAAGCACAAATAAAGAAAGGGAAGTGGAGAGAATAATACTGTTTGACATTGTCAGAGGTAACTTGTAACCTACTGCTGAGCATATGTTACAGACCTACCTATGTCAATATACAGAGAGTGTGTCTATTATAGTCCCATCTAGAGACCTCGATTCTTCATTTCAGACAGTAGCAACTGAAATTTTAAGCTTTAGAGATATAGCTGTAGTTTGACAGCCTTGACCTCAGCCTGTACGCAAGGGATTACACATGCTTGTTCAGGCTGTAGACTGTGCAAGGAAGGACTTGCGTAGTGCTCAATTGCACCCCCTCTTTGAGTCTCTGTTAGAGTGGAAATTGCAGCAAATGGAGGAAGAAGGTATCAAAAGGGGCTTACTAATGAGTCTAACTGTTATTTGACACAACATGCATGGCTGGCTATAGGTGGACCCAAGCTGCCTCTCCTTGCTCTCCATGCTTGGTTAGATACGAGTCTACTGTTCCTGGGTGGGATAGAGAGCTATCATCCACTTGGCTCTGATAGTTTTACAATGCTAGTGATCACAATAAATTACCTGCACTAACGTGAAGAATAACCCGATGAGGACAGTTATTTTGTAGCGAAGCTAAACACCACATGAACAAGGAATGGAAGACCGTATATTAGAGATTTTATTTGACAGGCTAATGCACCATAAAGTTTTGTTGGGCTTTGAGAGAGAGAGGTTCAGTGATGCGGTTGGAGAAGAGAACCAGTCTTTGCTGGAGTCTTATAGCTCCTCATTACAATGTCCTCACAGGACCAAGAAGAGATGAAATTGCAGGAAGAGCAAGCAAGATTTTTTTAATGAAGTTTTGGGTTTTTTTTTCCCCTTCCTTTGGAAAAAATCTTATAGTAATACAAGTTGAAGGGGTTTTTTATATATATTTGTTAAATTTTTTTTTTCCTGATTTTGCTAAAAAACTGTATTCTAGAACTCAATGTTGTGCACTAATAGCAATTTATTTCAATTTAAAAAGACCAAAAAACCCCCAACAAACTTTAAAATTCCAGTGATTATGGGTCAGAAGAAAGATATTTTCTCTGTCCAAGTCTAGCTGTGAAATAACTAATCTGGAGGAAACTACAGTCACTCTCTGCCCTTGCAAAGCTAACCATCAAACAGCTGCTGTTATAGTTGTGCACTGGACATGGTTAGCACCATAACTTTAGCAGGTTTTGTTATCTTTCCCTCAGACAGATATGAACATTGTTTGTGCCTGGAAATCAATAAGAAAGTTCAGACAATGCAGTAGTCTTATTTCCTCATGTTTTGAAACAAAATCCCTTTGTAATGCCTGAAACATCTTCAAATGATTTCTCCTGTCCTGTTTACCTTCTAAGGGCCATAATATGTCATTGATTTTTTTTTTTTTTTTTTTTTTTTTTTTTTCTATTAAAGGTAGAGCTTCCTACTGAAATCAATGGGGAGTTTGCTTAAAAAGCAATAGGGTGTTATGGCCCTGAAACTGAAGACAATGGTGGCTCCTTAATCATATCAGAAAAGGTGATTAAGATGCCACAAACAAACCACTAATCCACAGGCAAAGGAACAGGTGCTAAATTAAGAGCAATCAGCTTTACCAGAGCATAAATCCATTTAACTTCAGTGGGAGTTTTGCTTGAAAAAAAAGCAGTAGAATCAAGTAAGAAATGTGAAGCAATGTCATCAGATTTATTAATCAAACATTTGTTGCTGAGATAAGGTCACTTACCAAGAGCAGGTTTGTCTTTAAATAAACTACACAGGCAACATCACTGATTTCTTGGTTCAAAGAACTTCTGGTCCCTGGGGACTGGGAAAGCAAGAAATGAATGCGGATGTTCAGAGCATCAAACTGCCTGTTCCAAAATGAACAGGCTAAACTGATGAAACAATTCCAAATCTTTCTCAAAAGACCTTTTGGACCTTCAAAAAGCTGACTGGACTTTGACATGCATAGCAGGGATTTACAGAATTACTCCCGTGGGAAGTAAGCAAGTGGAAGTACAGATTGCTTCTAGTTATTCCAAACCTTCTCCTAGTCCTAAAGGGCTGCATTTGGATTCCTTTTAGTAAGCTGAAAACAAATAAGCATCTTTAACATTTCTTACCAACCTTATTTTTTGTCCTTTTCCAATCTAAAGATCTGACCCTTGACATTTGTGTGAGTCTTTCCATTGTTTTCAGTAGAGCTCTTTACCCATGCAGGGGACAGAAGCTAAGAGGACCTTGGCTAGGATTTTTTCTTCACCAGTCTCATGCTAGGGTATCTTTTTCACAGTCCAAATTTTGCCTATAGTATGTTTTTGGCAACTGAGTAGTGGTAAAAAAGCCAATAAAGCTCTCAATAATAGTTTTGTAAGCTGTATGGCAAAGATGGAGATGGCCGTATTTAAATAAAAATGTAGAAACTGAAGACTATATTTGCCCTTTAAACATAGCAATAAATTTATTTACAGTATTAAAGATATTTCTGAGAAAATTACTCTCAAGGGAAAAATGTAGGCAGAAACTCTATGTTTATTGTTACTCTTAAAGAGGTGGTATCTGTTATCTCCTATATCTAGTATCTTAGCTCTATGCTTAAGGTTAGAAAGCTGATCATGCAATGAACTTTTTATTACTGCTCTTGGCTATTTTTACTTCATCCCTGAAAGTGAGTTTCAAGAGTTATCACAGTTTTCAAAGGCTGGAAGAAGAATTAGAATCCAGATTAGTAGTTCAGCCTGTGAGTCAAGAATGATTTATTGTCTGAAATCTGATTATATTATTTTGCCAATAAATACTGAGCAAAGCTTTTGTTCATCTTCCACACGTGGTCACTACTGCAAAAAATAGGTTTAATTTGCTTTGTTAGCTTGTTATGAGAGGCGCAGTGGAGAACGAGAGCTGAAAAGAACCTCCTGTATCTGTGGTTTTATTAAGAATTGTTTTCTCCTGAGAACGCTCAGGCTGTTGGATTAAAAATTTAAAGACACCTTTTAGTCTAACAGTCTCACAGTTATCCCCTTAGTAAAGTTTACTTTTGTGATAATTACATTTTACCATCAACAGTTGTTTACTAAATGAACAGCTTTTCTCTGCTGGTTCTAGTCTTGACAGTTTTCCTCGGATAATTTGTGGTTACAATGACATATTTAGAATTATGTGTTTGCTTTCTGTTTGTTGTTTTTCTTGGTTTGATTTGAAGCAAATTATTTTGGTTGTGGTTCGGATGATTATGGACCACAGGACTAGCTGAGGAATTATGCCTGAAATAATGTGGCATTAACACTGCTGCTTGCATTGAGAAGAAAACTGCAGGCTCATTCATTTTCCCTGTTAACAGAAAAGGAACCATTCTCTGTAAGGAGGGAGTTGTCAGCTTCCAGGATGCCCTGAAGAGGCAGGACTTCAGGTTAACATCCACTCCAACACTAACAAGTTTTTTTGATAAAAATATTTCATGTGTGAATGTGTGTGTGATCTCATCCTACAAAAATTTTGCTTTTTTTTCAGCATTGTAGCAAATAATGAACCTCTGCATGCATGTAAAACTGTAAAACTATATAAAACTATAAAACTATATATCAAACCATAATACTTATTAATGCTGACCATTTTTCATCCAAAACTATTTACTATGGTAGTGGCATCTTTGTTCTTTGAACAAAGAAGTAGGGAAAACTTCAAATAGGTCAATCTAACCAGGCACCTCTATATAAAATACAAGTAAATATTTTTCTCATTTTAGTTCAATGAAGTTTTTAATATTAAAGCAGGTTTGTTTATTTTTGCAGTCCAGCTGACTCCAAATCATATTTTTGTATGACTGCTTTACATTGAAAAATGTGAATCATAACAGACTTGATACAAACCCACTTTCACTTATAAATCAGGATGATTTAAAATCTTTGAGTGTGAATTAAAATCCAGGTCTAAACCTCTGATTTTTGTGACTACTTGTGAATGTTGTGAGAATTTCTGCTCTGCCTCTGTCACTTAATCAGATCTGCTCAGTTCTGAAAGAAGCTGCTCAGAAAGACCTGACAAAATATATATTTTCCTACCTGCACTTCAAAGGCAGCTTTCTGTTGCTGAATCGAGTTACGAACCTTCAGCCTTCTAACTTTCTAGAAACCTGGGCCATCAGCAATATACAGCATTGAGTGAAATCTTCTAGAATGGTTTCTGTATTGTCCTTGTGATTTGGAGCTTTACTATTTCTGCAACTATAAGTCACAATCTTGGGCACAAAATTCAGTAAGTTCTAGTAAATTTGTATGTTGAATAAATCTGAATGTGAAGCTAAAAAAACCCAATAAATCAGGAAAAGAGCTCAGTACATGCTGAGATCTTTTTCAAAAATTCATCCATAAGAAAGTCCCAACTGTCTTAACCATAGGGCAAAAAAAGTATATTTCGTAGTAGTGACGTATCTAATTGCTAATGCTCTTGTCATCCATGCTATAGCCTTTGTTAGATAGCACATTAATAATTGAACAGTACTGGTAGTTGGACAACACATATTTCTTCTTCACAGCCCCGCATACTCACTTTCTCACTCTGTCTTCCCCAAAATCTTTAGTATAAATTTACTAGGAAGGGTGAATCAGCCTTGCTGAACTCTGTAACCAGGTACAGTTGTTCTATGCTATCTTGGAGGGGTAGGGGCTCATATAGGGGAGAACAAAACCACACTATCTGTGGCACCTTAAGTAAAGCCTGTAGAAACAAGTGCATGGTTGATAGTATAAAAGACAACTGCTTTTCTATTGCCACAAGATTATCAGGAAATTCTACCATTTTCCATGCTACATCTCAATATGGACTAATGTGTCCATTCCCCCCCACCCTCAAAAAAAAAGTCACAAATCCTCTTGCTGAAGGTGGAAGGTCTGTGCTTGATTCTAGGTGTGTGTTAACAGGGAGTCAGGAATCTCAGCCAGCCCGTTCTCTTCCTCTCTTCCTCACTTCCTTTCTTCCTCTCTTTGTAACACAAAAGTAGCTGGCTGGATTAAAGTGTTAGCTGTCTAACAGTTCAAGTCCCCAAATGGTCACACATTCTGGGCTGAAACAAGGAATATTGTGTTTCTTATGGCTACTTTGCATATTATCACCACTGCATCCAGCAAGAACATAACAGTAGCGAGTCTACATTAAAATCACTTCAATGATGCACCGAACAAGAAAGCAAGGGAATTTGGAGACAAGGCAGTCCCTAATCCCCTCTCCAGCTGTAACATTCTCAGCTGTCAGAAATCGGGAATCCAGTCACAGCGCTGCTTAAATGCCACTGTTAGAGGCTGACAGCAGAGTATCTGTAAGCACAGGCAGTGTGGAGCAATTTACTTGCTTTTTAAAAAAAGCATTTGAACATTTTGTACTCGCTTAGATAGTGATGAACTTCATCTATGAAAATAAAAATTCTGAACTATTTTACATGAGCAACTGATATCTTTATACTGATAAATACTGCAGTACTATAATTTAGTGCGGATAACCTCCACTCTAAAAGAGCATACAGTCTAAACAGACCAAATGAATAAAAGGTAAGAAATGCATTGTTATTCTTCCCTTCTTAGAGAAGGGGAAACCAAAGCACTGAAAGGTTAAGTGGCTCGTCTCTGGTCACACAGGGAGCCCATGGCAGGGCTGTGAATTAAATGCTGCCTCTTGTAAGAGCTGCGCTGTCTCCTTAGGAAATATGAATAGTAGAAAGGAAGGAAACTACCTAGCACAAATTTACTGTATGGTACTTGAATAACATGTCAGGTAGCACTGAAGCTGAAATAATGAACTGATAGCTGAGAGTGGACAAAAATGTATTATAACACTGAAGAATGTAAGAAACTTGGTAATTTCTTCTCCCTCTCTAAAGCCTTTTTCCTCATGGCAACAAAATGTACGTATTTGCTCTGTGAGTCCCTCCGCCCTTTCACTTGTGACCGATCTTTACAAAAAGGCAGCACTTCTGAGGTTACCACCTTCCTACACCCGTTGTCAAAACTCGCCTCCTCAGCAGAGGAGAGAGCCTGCAATTTACATCCAGAAACGTGGCGCTGAGAGCTGCATGGCTACTTGTTCTGCTTGGCAGGCCAAACAGCACGCACGGCTGGCGCTGAGGACGCCAAGTTCTGCCTCTTGCCCTGCCTGCGGCTCTGATATGCGGGGAAGATCTATGTGCCGGGCTGCTCGGGCAGGGGGATGCCCAGACGCATGGCGGGGAATGCAGCAGAACTGCAGGAGGTTCCTGCAGCGCTGCATGAGAAACCACATGGGTTGCCTGGCACGGAAAGCCTCTTGATGGTGACAGACTGTAGTCCATAGGTGAAGAAGAAACAATCTAAAATCATTTTAATCTGGTCCTTACGGGGTTTATTACGATTTTCTTCTTATTTGCTCTAGGTTTTTTTTTTTTTTTCCTTCCCCTATTGCCCTAGGCAGTTCCAATAGTGCTCCTAATTGTTTTCACTTTACACAAGTATAAATTCACAGCTTGACATTGAGGTTCATACTTTGTGGAGTTTGGTTTTATTATTTCAGATTTTTCAAGCAAGGGAAGTTGGCCTAATTTCAACAACTGCCAAAGCTACCTGAGCTGCACAAAAAATAAGTACATGACTAGTAATTAGCTAAAACTTGATAACAGGTAGTTTGATTAGCTAGTGTGAAACATCCATATCAAACCAAGAACTTTCCAAAGCATCTAATTGAGCTTAAGGCCATTTAAACTTTAGTAACTCTTCTAGCTTCCTGTAAAAACCCTCAGCTACAGCTTTTCATTTTATACTTGCAAATAATATAAGAAATAAGATACTTTTTGAAGGTTATAGACTAGCCAGACTCTCATGCAAGCAAACAGCGCTTTCTATCCAATGTTCAAAGGTATGGCCTTGAACTTCTCGACTATTTATAAGGCGTTTTTTTCTTTTCCCTTCTATTTCTGCATTGTACAATGTGTATGGACTTCTAACATAAGGTTCTTTCAAGTCACTGGCACAAAACACATTATATTTAATATAAACAGGTCTTTGTCTCTCCAGATAACCTACTGAAATAGTTAGAAGGATATCAACTTTCCAGTAATCATTTTCTTGTCCAGATTAATAGGTTTCCCAGAGAGGTTGTAGATGTTCCTGCCTGGAAGTGTTCAAGGCCAGGCTGGATGGGGCTTTGGGCAACCTGGTCTAGTGGAGGGTGTCCCTGCCCATGGCAGGGGGGTTGGAACTAGATGATCCTTAAGGTCCCTTCCAACCCAAAATGTTCTATGATTTTGTTGTTTGTTTCTTTCAGCTAGAGGTTCTTCCCTAGCAATGACAAAGGGCAGGTACTTCAGTTCCTGACGGAAATTTATAGACATATTTTGAGGATGTAACTTTCAGGAGGCATGTGTTCATGTGAAAACGAAACAGGGTACCCATTTTTATTAGTCAAGAAATTTGAAAAGTCAGGTATATTGTCTTTTATTAATCATATCATTAACAGGTAAACAGTGTTTTTCAGTATCTTCCTATACAGAAATACACTATTTTCCTTCTATAATTATAGTTGGGAAAAAGCTTGTTTGCCTTGCTTGTTTGTTGTCAGGCTCTTGTTCATGCCAAGAGAAAGAAACAAGAGGAAAAAAGGAGCCCAAAAGAAGCCAGTATTTCTTCAGAAAAGAGGATGGGCTGGGATAGCTTGAGAAACAATCTTTTCCTTACAACACAATGATAAGCAATGAGGAGTTGGATAATTCAGTGCTTTATCTTTTTGCCTGCTGTAACTAAACTAAGAAAAGAATTCAATAGAAAATCATATATGAAATTGCTCTTCCACTTCCAGTGGTGTGAAAAGAAGAAAAAACCTGATATGGCAGGTCTTTTTCAAGAAGTAATCTACATGTCAAAAGAAGCATTATTCAAATTGTTTGATGAACAAGCATCAAGGATCTAGTGTGTGTGACCCAAGTTTTTTCTCTTCTCCTATGTGTGAACATGAACTCTGGAGGCATTGCTCTGCTCCGACACATGCTGGCTGCCTATTCTTTATTGCACCACTTGTTATGCAGAGAAGAACCATCACTTGGAGATGAGGAAATGTTACTATTGCTTGATGCTAAAAGATCTGCTCAAAAATTTCTCTAGCTTCTCTGTAACCTACTCTTTGCTCCTTAAATGTCCTGGATTTCTTTGCTTGTTTTCAACTTCCCGCACTAAAGCTGTAGATGGCTGTGATTAAGGGGCTTTCCTCTGAGAACGTGGGCAGAGGACACTAGGATTGCATTCATACTCTCAGTGCTGGAACTGGAAATATCTGCTTCTTGCTGTGCTTCATTTCGCCTACCACTTTCCGTGAAACAAAAAGCTTACTGTCTTTCTTGATGTAAAACACCAGCATCATCTCTGGAAGTGAAGATACTGGGAACTGGAAATAATTTCTGTAAAATTTTTGCCCCTTGCACCTCTGTAAAATTAATTATTGGAATCTTCCTTTTTTAAAATTTTGTGTGAATCATGCAAAATCTCCTTTTCTATTTAAACAGCTTCTTAATACCATTTCTCCATGATTTCTTGAGTGCCCACTGTGATTTGGTTTTGTTTATTTGTTTGATCCTGGGTCACAGGTATGTTTTGAGAATGGGTTTGTGGGAAATGTTTCCCATGCTTTATATAAGTGACACAGGGTGGCATAGCCTGTGTATTCAAATTGGATGACCTCTTCAATAGTGTGTTATTTATTACTCCAGTACCATTTGTCTGCTGTTTTCAGTGATATCTGAAGATATAATCTCAGACCTTTGTAGTAGCACACTTGGACCGATGAAGCTGTCTTTATATGTGCATGTCTGCAAGTCAGATCAAATGTTTGTATGTAGCGGAAATTTTTGCTGCTAAACACTTGACATGAATGAAATACAGAGATATATTTGTGCTTGCCATGCACTGCCTGTGCCTGAGCAAAAGAATCACCTCTCTGTTTTTAAGTACGTGCCTAACAAGGGACAGCAGGATGTTCTGGTTAAAAGAACACACCACTCTTTCCTCCAGTTTTGTTTCTGGCTGGCAACTTCTGAAAAGCTTTGCAAAAGCTTAAAGAATGACATACTATTACGCACTACAGAAGGAGAAGTTTGTTGGCATGTGCTTTGTGGTGACCTCTGATCAAAAGGCTGGATGTACCGTTGTTTAATGTGCTTATGAGCATGTATACCTGAACGAGGAAGGTTGGCTTTTATGAGTTTTGCTTTTAGAGGTGCATGCTGAGTAGAGAGAATATTTTTTTCCTCCTCTTCTGTTTTCCCCTGCTGTATACAGATCTCCTGCTGGTTAGAGTTTGCATCTGAGATATGCATGTTTAGATTTCTGCTCTGAACTGGATGGGAAAAAAGGTTTAGAACCTGGATCTAAACGCTGCAGTGAGCTCTGGTCACAGGTCATCTTGGACATGAGACGTTTCTCTATGAAATTCTTGTTCAATGTTTTCCATTTGAAACTGTTTTGTTAGAAGCTAACAAACCAAAGCAAAGGTAAGAAACTCTTCCTCCGTATCCCGTGCAGCTCTGATCTGTAACAGTTCTTGGAAAGGGTAGTGAAAAGGATGACCTGATGGTACATCATAGACAAGGCAAGAAAAATTAATGCAAGGGTTCTTGAGACAGCTGCCCCATTTAATTTCTGTACATTCTTTTTCATTTCAGTAATGGTGCCTGATACTGAAACACTCCTAGCTTTTCTGCCAGTGTTCAAGGAAGTGCTTTTCGTGTCTTAACTAAACTTCTACTTTTAACGTAAATAAAATTTTGCATCCTAATGATGATTTACTTTAAATCAAGCTTGTTTCATAAAAAGAAAGTAAAATCATTTTCACTTTCTGCATCGGATAGCTAATTCATCCAAGTTAAACTAAATAAAGAGGGCCTTTGTTGGGATTTTTCTTGGTTTTACTGTTCGAAATCTAGCCTAAAGAGAAAGGAAGTCATTTTGTCCTCCCTTTAGTAATATATAGGGCCTTGTGTGAAATAATGCATACAACTTTATTAGTCACAGCTACTTTCTACTTGTTGCTTTTGACAGTTGATCAAATCTAAGCCTCCACCTACTGAAACAGTTGTTCTAGCTGGCTCCAGTACTGCAAGCAGATTTATACAGATTGCTCTTTTCAATTGTGGGGAACTTCACTGACCTTCTGTGTATCTCATAGGTTTCAGTGAAGATGCAAGAGGGGATAAATTTGGCCCATTTTTTTCCCCATTGTTGTCTTCTTGTGTGTAGAGTTTACACGCTCACTTTGATACAACATCCAAAAAATTTGCACCTCAAGATACATAAAATATGAGACTTCATTCTGATATATTAAAAATATTAATATATATTTTAAATTAGGATTTTGTTACATTTTTTGTTTACATCAAATTATGGATTTTTTTACAGTCAAATTTGTGAATCGAATGTAACTTTGATAGTTTACTAATTTCTAGCATGACTTATGCCTTTCCCAAGAAGTTTTGTTTTCCTCTCAAGAATAATGCTACTGAGATCCTGTGCAGGATTCAGTTCATCTGTCATTGAAACTAATCATACATTAGTCACTTTACAGTTTGGGCCTCTAAAGCATGGATTTTGGTAGCACCGAGGATCTTTTACACACATCAGTCTTACCTGTTCGGACCACCTTTTATTCATTCAAGTGCAATCAGATTATGTGCAACGTAATTTCTGATTTAATGATTATGAACACACCAACTCAGGTATTTGGCTTTTCTCTCACCTCAGAAAGCCCTCATAATTATCTGAAGGGATAATATGTAGGCTTCTCCCACTTATATGACTTTTCTATTAGATTTAAACTTACCTCTTTAATCTCTTTTCCTCAGCAACCTCATCTTTTTATGAACAACCAGTATTGCTAGAGACTAGGGGGAAAAATACTCACTTTAATGGCCTTGTGAAATATTTTTGGAGGATGACAGAAATGATATAAAAAAGACATCAGGTTGCCGGTATTTGATAAGAAGGAACTACATATATGAAAATAAGTCCTACTCCTACCTCCTTGTTATCCAACAGGACCTGGCACTCAGCCTGCTTCCTGAGGGACAGAAGAGGCAGCAAAAGCTAAAGCAGATAGATCAGGGTTTGGGGATTTCTTTTCTAAGAATATTGTATAAATATGAGATGAGAGATGAATATAGTGTTTCTATCTTTAGGCTGACTTTAACTGTGATTTTAATGCAGGTACAAATGTGTGGAAATTATGAAATGAAGCAGCAACTGGATTTGGGAAATTGTCCTAGGATCATGTCGTATCTCTCTGCAGAAGAGTGGAAGGTAATTTGCAATTCAGATTCTCTTCTATAAGTTGCCATCTCTTTCTGTAAGTATTTGGTAATTTGGTAATTAAATTTGCTAATATTTTCAGGGAAACTGACAGTGAAATTATTCAAATAATAAAGTACTGTCTGGTTCTATAGCAACCGCAGCTAACACGCCTCTTCCAATGTCAAACTGTTTTCTCATATTTCTATTTTTTTCCTAACAACATTTCAAATTTGGTGGTCAGATAGTGGTCCACAGGTAATATCTCAAAACTTTTCTCTTCTTGTCTTATTTCATCTATCTCTGCAAAGATTCTTGCTAATTTGTTCCATGAAAAGACTGACAAAAGTAACTTTCCCAATTTATCTTTCCTTCCCCTGCAGTATTCTGTTCTCTCTGCTGTAGATAGTGATGTTTCTGTTTTGTTCTCTGCTGGTTTTTGGTTGTTTGGCTGGGACTTTTGAAACCATTCTTGATTTCTTCATCAGTATTTCATCTTCCCTGTCCTTTGTTCATTTCTTCCCACCCTAAATAAATGCTGGTGTCCCATTTGCCTCTTCCTGGAGTTTATCAACTGTGTTTCCATTCTGGATTTTCTAAAATTTAGCTTCAATCCCTGATAATCTACTTTTCCTAATGATTTCCAAGCCTTTTATTTTTTGTTTCCTAGCCAAAGCTCTATTTCCTGAGCTGCTAATTGCCTCTGATACTGTAATCCATACTTGTCCTGTGATTTGTACTTTTGCTGGCTTTCTTGCCTCCATTCTCAATAGATCATCCTCTGACTCTTTCTTTCAATGTATAAACAGAATTATTCTCCTCATCTTCCCTTTTGACACTATAATGTTTTGCAATAATTACAAGCAAGAACTTCTAGACCCAAAAACTTAAGCAAGGTTAAGCTTAGTATGTTCACAGGATGGATCTTAGAGATGTAAGTGGATTAGTTTTCTGTAAGAATCATAAGTATTTGTAATACATACTTAGGGGATAACGATGTTATTTTAAAATAGTAATGTGTGGAAAAATAGGGAACTACAGTAAAATACTTCCTTGATTTTAATAAAGGGTACAACTGACAAGGGAACATTAGAGGCATATACATGGTAAATTACATGCACATTGATTTAAATTGGGTTTAGAATTAGTCTGTAACCACAGAGTACTCCCACTATGCCATGTGTCATATAGCTAAATGGATGAGGACTATTTCAGAATGACTAAGCAGAACATTAGAAAAATTAAAATGGTGAATTAAAAAGAAAAGGCAATAGTTTACTTTTCAGAGAAGATTCCCAGATTGTCTCCAACCTGCAGATTGTTTTTGCTGAGCTATGGTGATTCCTTGTGCCAAATGAGTGTAGGTGACGGACTTCTTACTGGCAGTGTTTTGTTTCTCTCCTGCTCCAGCAGCCCCTCCTGAGGCTGGCATAAGAAGACCTTGGTGCTCGCTGCCCCAAGATGACTGTGCCATTGCAGGCCTTTGTAGGCAGGTGAGGGATCAGCCAGAGGAGTGAAGTAATTGAAGTGACGGGGCTTCGAGTAGTCAGGGATAAATAACTAACAAGAGATCTAATCCTGCTACCCCATTCCTGCTTCCTTCAGCTGGTTACCAAAAGCTCCTATTTCTCTAGTTTCCCTCCTCCTGTTTAATGCTAGGTAGCGCTTTCTGCAAACATTAATTTAGTTCCTTCTTTCTCTCATGTAATTAGTAGCACATTTTCCTCAAGCTCAGATCTGTCCCTGCCCTCGGCACCCACGTTCAGGTGGGTAGCCATCAGGCAGTCCCAGTACGGCGAGAGGAGCTCCCGCCTGCTGCCCTCACCCCTACGCATCTGTCAGGCCCACGCTCTGCTCCCCGTGACTAGAGAGGCTTCTGGACAACGTCTCAGCCTCGCAGATTCTCCTGCTTTTAGCACTCCTGAAAAGAGTTCCATACAGAAGATTTTATATCCAGCTCATTCAGCCTCTTCTTTGACTCAGCTACAGCAACATCCCTCGCTCTGGCCTTGACAAATAGTGTTCTGCTCCACTTGTAGACATGGAGGATAGTGCTGAAAAGATCACTTTCATTATCCCTCTCTCACATCTTTCCTTTTTCTATGCTGCATCAGAAATAACTGCTTTTGCCTTCCAGGTCCTTTAGAGTCCAACCCTATCGTAGCTATTACCACACATTTGCTGTCAAGATGCTGACTCTTGCCTTTGATCAACCTATTACAGCAGCCTCCACTGCCTACTTGTTAAATTTTTAAACAGCCACTTGTGTATGTACTCCTGAGCTGCCTGTCATGCTTGGAGGAGCTTCTCCATCCAGAAACTTAAACTAAACAGATGCTTTCCCTCCTTCTGCTTCTAAACTCTAAGTTCAAAGCCTTAAATGTTGTTGTCCCTTGCTTACTGTCCCCAGCGTAAGTAGCTGGATTCCTGAAACACCGTAACTCAGGGTGGTGGGCATTGGCGTACGAAGCCCTGAGGGGTGGCACACTGCCCCTGGGGCACTGGGCACTGCCAGCGTTTTCTTTGGCATTCCCTGATACAGCAAGCAGACTCGTGCTGGGGGAAAGTAAAAGACAACCACCGTAATAAGTTAGTTGTCTTCTGATGACACCTTGCAGTCACCAGTTTAAAGCAGATATTCCAGCTCAATGTGTAAAGGAGTCTCTTCAACAGGCCTTTCTGAAGAGTGATGTGAATGTAGGCTCTGCTCTCTTGTCTTTCACCCAGAAAAAAGGAGAGAAATAGATCTCTTGTCTCTTTTTCCTTCTATAGTACCACTCCTAATTGACTTTGGCATGATAGGTGCTGAAAAGAAAAAAAGAGCATGGCCTGACTTTATTACATGTGATAAAGAGGGAAGAAAGAGGCAGCTCCTCACCATACATTTTAAATAAACACAACAGAAAAAGGAGAGAGTGTCTTGCCAAAGTAGTAAACAGTATGATGGTTACTGAATTTGAGGCATTTTAGGGAAGTTTAGGCAGAGAGGAGTATGCTTAGGAAAAAGGAAGATGAAATGAAGCAGAGAGCAGTAGGCTGAAGGGGAGGCAGTGGAAAAGTCAGCAGAGTATGAAGGAGTCTCACTTTGATTAAAATCCTGTCTGGCCTCTAGCCAGCTGTGCTTGCCAGCATTCTCCCAAACCTGGGTAAAGCGGGGCGTGACCAAATAGCCTCAGAAAGCTAAAAGCACACAATTCCCTTCAGTTGCACAGTCAGGTGCTGGGTGGGAGAACTGCTGCAGCTGGGGCAGGTAGTGTTCATGTAGTATCTGTCCTTCCTTATGATGCTTTCAGACCAGACATGGGGAACTCTCAGATCTTGAACCTTGTTTTCCAGCAAGGCAAAAAACTCCTCTGTTAGATCTGAGGGGAAGAAAAAGAAAAAAAAAAAAAAGAAAAAAAAGGAAAAAAAAGGGCAAGAATTATAAACATGGTTCATTCTTGACAAAGAAAAAGAAGTTTGTTTCTTGGAATTTTAGTAACTTTGTAATAAATTGATATAATAAAACCATTCGATTTTGCTAACTAAAAATACTCAAGAGTAGACTTTTTTTTTCCCTAAATTTTTTACATTTTATATAAAAAATATTCCTTTAAACACTTTTGGCAGAAAAAGTGTTCAGAGCAGCACTCAGTCTCATCTTGCAGTATTTATCCATTATGATGTAAGTTAAAATATGAAATGCTTGTTAAAGTGAAATCAATTACTGAATGAAAATAAATATATGTATATATAGTTCTGGTCGTTAAGTAGAAAGAGACTATGGCTTCAACTAGTAATAGACTTGCTTCAGAACTTAGTATGAACAACTGTAGTAAAGGTTGAATTTTTTCCTTCTGCAAAGCTGCAAAAGAAAATTACATTTCCAAAATGGTGTAAGAAAGCATCATTTGAAAGGGAACAATGTTCCTCATTAAAACTAGTGTAAAACACTTGGAAAGCTGGGAAGGTGTTTGAGGAGGGTACATTGCTAATTAGGAATTACAGATATGTGTGGAAAAGTTAAAACGTTTTGAATTTAGAGGACCAGATAACTTGCATCCAAGAGTATTAAAAGAGCTTACTGAGAAACTCTCTGAACCATTAATGCTGATTTTAAAGAAACCATAGCACAATGAAGATGTTCCAGAGCACTAAGGCAAATCCAATGCACCAATAATTTACAGGAATAAATGTATTGCCATAAATTGAGTTGTCAACCTGATATTAATCTCAGGCCAGTACTCAGAAAGGCTGGCCTGGAACTCAATCAGTAAAGATAAATACATGTACTCTGCTTTGCTATGTTATAAACTCTTAAGTGGGGTGGGGGATATGTAAATGTACAGGAGAAATCATCATCATTTCCTGGTTTATTCTATCTGGGGTTTTTCTTGGCACAGTGCTGTTCAGTATTTTTATTAATACAGCAACAAGTGCCACTGGGCAATTTTTCCCGTGGCCCGGCTGTGGGATGCCAGGGAGGGGATCCCAAGTGCGTGCTCAAAGAGTAGCTGGAGCTGAGAAGTGCCCTGCTGCAGGAGTTTCAGTAGGATGTGCAAGGCTTGAGAAATCGCTGAAACTCACAGTTTACTAAGGATGTCTATTGAACTCAGGGAACAGAAATATTGTCAGCTTCATCAGGGGCCCAACTGAAATGCCTCCATGCAAACACACTGTAACATGGGGAGCAAAGAAGAGGAGTTAGAGCAGTGCACACACCTGCAAGGCTGTGATCTTACTGGCATCACAGACACATAGTGGGATGGACCCTATGACTGGTGTGCTGGAATGGAAGGACACAGGCTTTTTAGGAAGGACAGGCAGGGCAGATGAGAAGAGGGTGTCACCTTCTGCGTCAATGACCAGCTAGAGTGCATGGACATCTGCCTGGGGATGAATGAGGAGCTAACTGAGAGCTTATGGGTCAGGATTAAAGGCAGGGCAGAGACAGGAGACATCATAGTGGGGAGTCTGCTACAGGCCACTCAAATGGGAAGACCAAGTGGAGGAGGCCCTCTATAGACAGATAGGAGCAGCCTCACATTCACAAGCCCTAGTCCTCATGGGGGACCTCAGCCACACCAATATCTGCTGGAGGGAGAACACAGCAGGGCATAAGCAATCCAGGAGATTCCTAGAATGTGTCGACGATAACTTTCTTCTCCAAGTGATAGAGGAGCCAATGAGGAGAGGTGCTATCCTGGACCTTGAATGCACAAACAAGGAAGGGCTGGTGGGGAATGTGAAGCTCAAGGGCAGCCTTGGCTGCAGCAACCATGAAATGGTAGAGTTGAAGATCCTTAGGGCAGTGAGGAGGACACACAGCAAGCTCACTACCCCGGACTTCAGGAGAGCGGACTTTGGCCTCTTCAGGGCTCTTCTTGGTAGAGTACCATGGGACAAAGCCCTGGAGGGAAGAGAGGCCCAAGAAAGCTGTCTAGTAGTCAAGGATCACCTTCTCCAAGCTCAGGAGCAATGCATCCTGGGAGAATGAAGAACCACCCACTGTAGGAGAAGGTCAGGTTTGAGACCATCTAAGGAACCTGAAGGTGCACAAGTCCATGGGATGTGATGAGATGCATCAGCAGGTCCTGAGGGAGCTGGCAGATGAAGTTGCTATCCATCATATCCCACTATCTGTCATATCTCTCATGAGAATCCACCTGGAGTACTGCATCCAGCTCTGGGGTCCCCAGTACAGGAAAGACATGGACCTGTTGGAGTGAGTCCAGAGGAGGGCCACAAAGATGATCAGAGGGATGGAGCACCTCTCCTATGTAGCCAGGCTGAGGGAGTTGGGGTTCTTCAGCCTGGAGAAAAGGTGGCTCTGGGCAGACCTTATAGCAGCCTTCCAGTACCTGAAGGGGGCCTACAAGAAAGCTGGAGAGGGATTGTTTACAAGGGCATGTAGTGATAGGTCAAGAGGTAATGGCTTTAAGCTGAAAGAGGGTAGATTTAGGTTAGATATTAGGAAGAAATTCTTTACTGTTAGAGTGGTGAGGCACTGGAACAGGTTGCCCAGAGAAGTTGTGGCTGTCCCCTCCCTGGAAGTGTTCAAGGCCAGGCTGGATGGGGCTTTGGGCAATGTGGTCTAGTGGAGGGTGTCCCTGCCCACAGCAGGGGGGTTGGCACTAGATGATCTTTAAGGTCCCTTCCAACCCAAACCATTCTACAATTTTATGAAATAATTGAAAGTGCAGCCATTTCACATGATCAGAAAATAAATCCGCCTCTCATACATACTTCCCATAAATATGCTCTTCTGAGCTTTACCTGCTGTGAAAGTTCATATAGTGTCACCCTCTGATATTAACCTTTGTCCTCAATCCCCATTGGCTTTACCCAAACCATCAAACAACATCCTACTAAGTGCCTTCTCCAAGCAATTCTCAAATAGGCTTTTAGTTTTCTCTGATACAGCACCAGTTTACCCCAAGTTTATGTGTGTGTATATATATGGGATCGCACATATCTGAAAGGATTAAAAAAACCCACAAAAGTACAAATGTGTTTTCTGTTCAGCTTTTGCTTGCACTGTGTTTTCAAAACTATCACTTCCTTCACTCTGAAGGAGTGAGATGAAGCTCAGATCACTTGGATGCAGATCCGGAGTGAAGATTACACCTGCCCTCAGGAGTTACAGTCCTAACATGCTTCAGAGCTGCTTGTGCTTCACCTCAGAGTACTCATATAATGCATGGGCTCCTGTAATAAAACATGCCTTTCCACAAGTGATAAAAATGCAGACTGAGTGTGGGCAGGAAAGACACGGGCATACCTGCTGCCCACAGAGAGACCTTGTCCCAGTCCAGGGTTTGGACACTGGAACCCCTGAGTTCCTTCGCGAATGCTCTGGTGTGGTTTTTGACTCTCTGCTTCAGTTTCCTTGAGCATAGCACGCAATTAGGCCATAAGGATCTCAAGTTTTAATTAGCTAATGTTTTGTAAAGTGCCTCTACTACAAATTAGGCGATTTTTATGATGTGCCTACTCAGTATTCTGCATTTTATTCATGATATGTTACTAATAACAATAGGAATTTTTACTTTTTTTTCTCAGAGTTGGGGTCTGGACACCACAGCCTAAGCAGAAGACTGACACTTAACACCAGAAATGAAAGACACAGAAAGGCAAGTCTTGCAATCTATATGGAAAACCAATAAAAAGCCATTTTTAGTCTTGACATTGTCAATGCATCCTCTGTAAAGAAAGCAGAAGTATGTTTATGTTAGTAAAGCCCACAGCATGTGTCAGTAGTGGATCAAATATTAAAAGTAATTTTTAATAAGTGCGAATCAAAGAGGGATTAGAAAAGCTCAGGGGATTTGGAGATGAGACGTGAGTTCAGGGAATTCCACGGCTCAGGGGCATAACAGGTGAATGCTCTGCTACCCATGGATGAGAGACCTGGCAAGGGGGCTGATGAATATGAGATTTATTATTAGAAAGTAAGGACTGAGGGTAAGTATAAGTGGAGACCAATTTTGATAGGTATGAAAGGGATGTTTCAGACAGGTAATGAAAAACTCAGAACAAAATTTTAAAGTCAATGCATTGCCTGATAGGAAGCAGGTATAAATCTACCATAGCTGAAGTAATGCGATTGAATT
The DNA here is from genome assembly GCF_011004875.1 of Balearica regulorum gibbericeps. Lineage (NCBI taxonomy): Eukaryota > Metazoa > Chordata > Aves > Gruiformes > Gruidae > Balearica > Balearica regulorum. The sequence continues at coordinate 105,039,451 of NC_046184.1, forward strand.
TATTGCCATGAGTAAACGTATGGGATGCTGTGTACTGAACAATGGGGTCATTTGTGAGTATTATTCTGAATAGTGCATGCCTATTACTGCAATCTAAGAGCTATAAAGATGGGGTTTAGAACAGGGCAAGCAGCCCAGACAGTACCTGCCTTACACCTGCAAAGTGGAAACATGTCACATAAGCGACTGCTTTTGAGAAAAGCTTTTAAGAAGTTAACAGGAAATGAGCCAAGAAACCAAAGAGCGATGCGAAGTTGAAAGTTTTGGAGGATTCATCAGATGTACGCAACTGCCATCGGATGGGAAAACAGAATGTGACAGACAGTATGTAAATTAAAGACAGATGAAAAGGGGAAGGAGAATTTGGGGATTTGATTTCAGAAAGCAGTGTCTTATGTATCCATCACAAGTAATGCTCTCTGGCTCATTCGTGTGTGCGAATGTGCATGCCTTTTTTCCCCTTCCCGCCACCTCCCTCCCTCCCTTGCTTTTTCTTTCAGTGATTGACAGCCCACAGTTTGAAGAGAAGCTTTTTTGTCATACATCATGAGCTGAGTAATCTCTTGAGAAAGAGAGGTTTAGCGTAGTAAGGGCCTGTAAAGAATTTGGTTATGGATCCTCAGCAAAAGATTTTTGTATACTGTAGTAGGTAAGAACCAGATCACTTGGATCGGTACTGAAAGTGTACATTGCTTAGAAATAAAGTTGAGAGTTATTACTCTTTGAGCAGTTGCTCAGATAACACTTATCTAAAGCTCTAATTTATAGTATTGTAAGTTCTTGTGCATTTTGTTACTATTATTGTTGGCTTCATTTTTTATGTTTTGCATACCTGAGAGAAAATGATTATTTTCTGTCCCTGGAAAAAAATTCAATAGTGGAGAGTTAAAGCTGCCTGCTATTACCACTGTCTCCCTTTCTGAAACCCTTTTGTGACAGGTTTCTGACCAAGGTGTTTAGCATTTGAAGGAAATGAGATACCTATGTTTGTGAATAACTCATCTGTGTTGTATAAAGAATATCATATTCTTTACCCAGAAATTCTTATGCATTAGTCAGAATATCCCAGTATTTTAATATCAAGTCTTCAAGGATTTTTAGTGTTACAGTTCAGTGAACCTGGTAGCTCATGAAATCCTACTCTAGTATTATAATGCAGTTCATGCTTGTTCTAGAGGAGATCATGAATGGAGTTACCAGATGTATGGTACATTCATATCTGGAAAGGACAAACATTGAGCTATGCTTGGTTGCAATTTAGTGCCTTGGCATCCTAAAGATGTGGGTTTGAATCTCATGATTTCAGTGGCCTAAACTAGAGCTAACAGGGAAGGAAGGCCCTGAACAGATGATCTATTTGGTCACAGAAAGGATAATTCCCAGCATAACTTTCTTACTTTGTATACACTAGCACATTGTGGTTAATAAGTTTAGGAAAGTCAGCATGTTCTTTTTTAATTCCTGCTCGGGGTGAATAACAATGTCCCCTAAAAATGCTCTGACTGGCATTTAATTTCCATTATCATGCCATTTTTCTCTCATTTCGATGCCCTGTTATCACCCACTAGGGATGGAAAAAACATTGATATCTTTGCCAATCGTTTTAGATCTCTTGATGGGTTTGTAACTCTGTTAAGCAAAAGGTTTTTTATGTCCCAAAGGTAAAATAAACTGTTGTATAAGATCACTGACTGTATCTTTCTGTTCATAGGGAAATAAGAGATCATTGCTAAATAGCAGGTAAGAGAGACTCTAAGCTCTCTGAATACTGATTGAGCACTTATTTTAATTGGTTTTACATATTAAAAAAAAACACTTATAAACAGATCTATAGACATATTTTGATGCCTAAATCCTACTGATATCAAAGAACATTGGAAGTCTATACACCTTTGAGAAACTAGGTTTAATCACTGGCTTACTACTTCCACTACTTCCAAGGAAAACCAGGCAGCTTATAGCAATATTTTGACAATTTCAGTCATTTTTGATGACATGCTGTTGACTGAAGAGACTTTTTTGCATCTTGGAAATTCAACATGTATTAATACTTGCCAAAATGTTGCTTTTGATTAAATTCTTTCTTTCTTTTAAGTTTCCTAATTTTACCAAATAGATTTGGTTATTTAGATAACTGAGTTAATTTCTCTCTCCAAAGACATTATTGTGCTGGTGAACCACTGTTAAACAGCCTGAAATGTTTCTCCTGAAAATGGAGAAACTTGCAGTCAACGTATTTCTTGTCAACGTATTTGTGTGATTTATCTTGGCTAAAGCTTAGGATCCCTTGAGGAAAGTATCGAGGAGCTTTGACCCAGTTTTGGGAAGTATGGAGCTCATTAGGATGTTGCTATTAAAGGTCACATTTAGACTCCTGATTATTTGTGGAACTCCAACAGATGGTGTGAAAGAGTGTATGTGAAACATACAATGAAAGAGCTGCCGAAATATAGCAGAGACCTGCAGACTGATGAATGGCTGGGAGAAGATGAGGAAAAATCGATTGCTTACCATCTTGTTTGGTGGGGACATAAAATTAAGTGAATAGATACCTGGTTCCAAACAATGTGGAGAGGGGAAGGCAGAATAGGAACACATTTGTAACCCAGTCTGCAAACGTGCCCTCGTATTTTGGGTAGGTACTGCTGTGCAATTGTTTCATCCTTGTATGCTCTGGATACCTTCCTTTGGCCTACCCTGAGACAGAACACAAAACCATATGGGCCTTAGATTAGATTTGACTTAGTATGAACCTATTGTGGTGTTTTATTTGTACTTTTTGCATGACTCTCCTCACCTACTCCCCAGAGGTACGTTATAACTGTAACCTTTGCTAACATTTCTATTCATTCAATCTGGACACAGCACATACCTCACTTGATGATTACTGTGTTTCATCAGAGCAGAGCTGCATCTAGAAATGGGAAACATCATTCAGGAACGCCAGTACGATGCAGAAAAAAGAATGAAACATCTTGGCCTGTGGTGGGAACACATTGAATGCACATCGGTCTCACGTAGGTTACGTATTTTGCTAAAACTCATCGCTTTAGGATAAAAGGGGTGGTCACAGATGGATAGTCTGTTGAAGAGAGGGGATGTGCTGTCCACCTTGCGTTCAAGGTACAGGGGCGCATGACGTAGCTTAGCAGCAAAAGGGGCAGGGGTAGGGGGCGGCCAGCCGGGGTCGAGCACAGGTCTGGCGGGGGCATGGGGCTGCACTCTGGCCACGGGCCCGAAGCAGGGACGCACACCCTACAGCGTACAGGGGTACGTGAGAGTTGCTTTTCAGGATTATCTATATGCCTCTTCGATGACTTTTTTTTTTCTTTAATATATATTCCCCTCACACCCCCCCCCAAGAGAGAACAATTCAGAAGTACCTTTCTGCATAATTTGAGGAATTGTGTGAGCGTATGTCTATACGTATCCATGTAGGTGCATGAGCATATTTGAAACATGCACGTAACTGATACAGACTGCTGGTGTGCAGCGATTGTTTGGACTTCAGCACACTGAACTGGCACAGTGAGGAATTACACATGTACCTGCGTCCATTGCCATTTAAAGTGTGCAGCCATGTGGATTTTACAGTTTCATATACTATGTGATCAATCAGGTAATTAGTTATGCTGTGAATTCATAGTTCGTATGGCTTAGCAGTGAAGGTCAAATGCAAAAATTTGTTAAAGTGCCCCCAGTGAAAGGGCACGATCAATTGTTTTCACATTTTAATAAGCATCCTTGTAGATGGTTCTTTCCCTTTTTTCTCAGCCCTCCTCTCCAGCACTTATACTAGACTAAACCATTTGCCTAGCAGTGCCAGCTATGACCTTCAAAAAGAAGTGAAATTATTTATTTCTATTTTTTCTTGCTATCTTTTTAAGATACACTAATTAGTGTAGTAAACAGAAATTATTATAGTAAACATTTGAACCTTTTAGTAGATGCTTTTAATAGCATGAACATTACAGCCATTAGGGTAATGCAGTAGTTTTCAAAAAAAGAAAAGTCAACCAAAAAGTTACTTTTCTAATAAACACTGAAAAAGATTGAGTCAGGGAAAGCATTGATTTAGGTTCAGTTATCTTTTAGAATCATAATTTCTGTTTCTACTAAATTCTTCTAGTAGAATTTACTGTTAATAGAAGTTATCAACTACATTGGTATTTCTAGGTTGGGGTCCCTAGCTTGAGACAATACAGTACTTTAGCCACAGTCGTACCAGAAGTGGACTGATGCCAGTCAGATTTTTATCTGACCTGCTGGCTATGTCTAAATGGCACAGTTTAAGTAGAACCAGACTAGACCCTTGCATCTTAAAAGTGAATGTATATATGTGTATGTTAGCCCACTGGAAAAGGTATCTGTCCCACCAGATTGATTCACTGTTCTATCTATCCTGCCTGAGGCTCCTTTGCTCATCGAAGTAGTTCATCATTATACTTTGAACAGTCATTTCTTCAAATAAATAAAATATTAGGGAAGCCACTGCAAGCAGAAATGTAACTGTGCATTGTACTTATTTCTTTTGTTGCCTGACTTGAAGGAGCTTTAGTGTGGGCTACATCTTTCCAATTAGCATACAGTAGGAAGGAGTTTCTCAAACAAGACATTGGTTGTGTGGTGACAAAAAGCTGGCCAACTATCTAAGTAAGGCACTGTTATAATTAAAGCGGAAAAGCAAATCCATTTTATGAAACATCGAAGGTTTGAAGCCTATTTCATTTTGCAGTAAAATGAATGTAAGGCTGAGTTTTCACACAGGAAGAAAGACTTCACACTGTCTACTACTGAGTATTTAAAGCACGGAGTAAGGATGGCTGAACTAGATTCTTTGCTTTGCCTCTTTTGGAGCAGAGAGGTTTTATTAATTTTTGCCCATTCTGATTCAAGCAATTGTTATTTCGGATCTGAGAGATTCTTTCCACAGCCTTTCTTTTCCTAGCTTGCCATCCAAGCCTTCTGCATATAAGAATTCATCCTAGCAAATGTTTAATTGAAATTGATTCATTTTCACAAAACACAAAGCCAAATTGCATTTTTCCTAGCAGGGGGGAAAAAAAAAAAAAAGCAAAAAAAAGACAAAAAAAAGATGACAGGTTGTAATTATATTCTGTACATAGCCATTGGGAAGAAAGTTTACAAGATCACAATGGTAAATCAGAGAGTCTGAGTTACAATTTTATTTTTTTTTTACTCTCCTGCATAGAATAATAGCAAACCTCATCTATCTTAAAAAGACATGGCACACATTCAGACATCAGACGTGGTCTATGACTCTGTATGTAGCGGTCACATAAAATGATCAATATGGAACGTTCAATGGAAGCAGACTGCATGCATAGCATAATTAGGTTGCTTAGGTGACCAGCCCTTGGATAAACCAGTTCCTAATAAGCAGTGAATCGGTATGCTTATTCTCAATTTCTCCAAAATATACATGCCATTTATTTGTTAAAGCTCACATTTTCTTGTGCCAGGGTAAGTTTTATCCATGAAATATCTCAATGTGAGATTTTAGTGAGGAAAGCAGTTAGCCCAGTGCAGAACCCTTTAAAAAAATCTCAGCTGTTGGAATGAGTGGTTGACATTTTGGTAAACAGATTTGTGATTCCTGGTGGTTTTGGTTCTTTTTAATTTCTTGCTCCCTCTCCCAACCCCTCACTCCCTTCTCGGCTGAAGACTATGTCTTTTTTCCCACTTTGGATATGGATCTTGCTATAGTTATTCCAGTGATGTAGTCTGAGCACAAAACTCATAGCGCACATGCCAGTGCTAAAAACAAGACCGTGCTAAAATGCACTGTTGTACATTCAGGTAATATTCTCAAGGTATCTTTTGTCAGAACTAATAAAGTGGGTCTTTAATGAATGAATTAGGTTAACTAAGCTGTAAGGGAGGCTCTGTGACCCTGGGATTGCTCAGCTGGCTCGTTGGCCTGGTGGAATACAAAGCTGCTAAAGCAACATGTTTTCAGCCAGATGAGCCTGTCTCCCTGCCTCCCTGGAGAAAACCCTGTTTCCACACCTGAGGCGAGGCAGGGGAGCGGTCAGAAGCGGGAAGTGGAGGGAGGCAGAGTGGGACTGCCCGACCTTCGGTGGATGGGGTTAGGCACAGGGGAGACTGTGTCTCAAGGCGGCAAATGGAAGAGAAAAGCAAGCCGGGATGGGCACGCTGAGCCTCGTGTCAAGGCATTGCAGGCAGCCTGCGAGCTCGCCTTCTCTTGCAGCATCCAAGGTACCTTGGGGGGTTTAGATCTCTCCTGGCTGTTTCCTGCAGCATCTCCTCTGCTGCCTACTCTGTGTCAGACCTTTAATGCTGAATGTCCATTTCTTTTTCCATCTTATATTCTGAAAGAAGCTGAGAGTGGTTTCTCTTTTCTGTGCAGAAGTCAGGAGCAATGTGAAAAGATTTAGTCTTTCCTGCCGTTTCAGCTTTAGCTGTTCTGAATAGTATCACATGCGTATTCTCTCGTGTCTGCAAAAGCTAGCTCAGGTGGCCAGCTATCAATAGTACTTTTTCCCTGCTCTTTTTTTGGGCATAACATTTCTAAAAATACCATATAAGCTATTATATTACCAGGCAGTTTCCCTTTAAGTCTTCTATGGAATAATTATTAAATATTGAAAAGTTATTCAGTATTCTTATTTTGAGGATGCCAGTTCTAGGGTGCCAAACAAAAGTCTGAGCTTTGTGCCACACTGATACTAGTTTCTGCAGGCTTCTAGAATATATGTAGCTGAAGCTTGAATTTTAAAATACACTTAAAATGACATTCATTAACATGACTTTTAAATGCATAATAATCAAGTTGTCCACTGTCTGTTCTCACCCCAGCCAAGGTGCCAATGTTATGTGTGATCTAACATGCTAGAGACTTGCATTTTGAAATACTTCAGCTTCTGGGTAATAAGGAGAATAACCTTGAACCTGTACCTATTCAAGGTTTCATAAGAGAAGATCCAACACATAAGAGACTCTTATGATCATTGATCTAAACTGCCTTTGAGTGTATTCACACACATAGCATCACTTTCCGCTCTTGTCTTTGCCACTTTTTTTTTATTACTATCATTTTTTTTAAATTTTCTGTTCCTGTCCTTTGCCCTTTTGGTAGCTATTTCTGTGCCTTTCTGTAGTTTTGAATCTTTTTTAGTTACTTTTAAAATCTTCATTGCCTGCCCCTTTTTTTCCAAAGCATTTCTTTCAATGAGCTGTAGAGTCTGCCATGTTTTCAGTCCAAGGAGAGATACTATTTCCTGAAACAATGCAAACCACTTTTTAAAAATTTTGTTTTGCAGCTAGCTCATGTTCACTCAGAGTAAGAGTGTTTTCCCCACTGCACAGTCTGAGTTTTATCTCTCCATGTTCAATATGACTCTCTCTTATTTTCTATCAAAGTTATTTAATGAAATACTGGAGATCATACTAACTTATATATCAGTGTTTAAATTGTGAGTCATAAAGCTTTTTCATATTCATGGAGATAAACAGCTGCTGAATGTAGCTTTCTCTTGAACAGTTCTCATAAATGAATTTTGTTCTTTGTTCACTGCACGTACGATGCATATTTTGTTTCTCTTCAGGTAGTTTCAGATCTTTGACTGCAGGCTTCTGTGAAATGTTTTCAAGTGTAATGACCCCGCCCAAGCATAGAGTTTCAGGGTTTATTTCCTCATCAAGATTTTAAGTAACCTTTCATGCTGTTTTATATCAACTCATTCCTGTAGTATTTTGCATATATCTTTTTTTAGCCTTCAGCTCTGTTTTCTTTTTTCCTGTTCCATAAGCCCTGATATTTACTAACCAGGGTCATCAGTTTCTGTCCATCTGTTTTCATTCTTTTCAATACTGCCCTCTTTTATTAAATAATTGATTGCTTAATAATTTTATTAATCTTAGTTAAGATCTCCTAGCACTGTTTTTCTCAGGTCTTGATTACTAATGCCATTACTGTTTGACCTCAGATTATGATTTCATAAACTCTCTAATTCAACAGGACTTGGTCTGGATTTCAGATTTGTTGAAAAGGCTTCACAAGTTTCTTCCTCAAGTTTCTTCCTCTCCTAGTGTTCTCAGATGACATTCTTCATTTTCTCAGAGAGCAGTATTTTCAAATTTTATAGGCTAAACTGGCAATTGGTTTCGATTTCTTTAACCTATAGACTGCTAAACAGCTTCTGAGTGTCTAAAAGATTATCTTAAGAAAAGAAGACAGTTTTCTTTAGTGTTTCTCCATCGGACTTTGTAAGGAGACAAAGCTCTTACTTTAATTTTTTCCAGTTGTCTGCTGTGCTAGCTAGATTGCATAGATTCATATTCCCTTCACTCTTTATCTTTCTTTTTTGTTCTGTTTTTAGATTTTTTGTTCTGCTCCTTCCTTATACCAGATGTACCCTGACAGGGTTTGCAGGGACAGAGGGTCACCACTTAAAACTGCTAGGTGCCTGGTAATGCAGGAAGGAGGTAACTATGACGAGGCCCCAAATCAGCAGAATCTGTCTAGACCTTTTTTTTTCTTTTTTTTCTTTTTTTTTTTTCCCCCTGACAGTGAGCTTCCCAAGGAAGATCAAAAAATTTTTATGTTGGAGAAAATTCATTGATTTTTAGACTATAAACTAGTTGGTTTAACTTTTTAAAGAGAGAAAGCCAAGTTAGGCAGAAAAGGAGAGTAAAGGCTTTATAAACAACTTTTTCCCCAACCTCAGTGTCCTTGCAGAAAGCTTTGTGTGTCCAGGCCAGATTTTAGCCAAATGTGAATTGTAGCAAACCCTATCTCCCTCTGGGAGACCAAGAAGTTCTTTCTAAGAGTAGGCATTTTGCACCCTCTTCTCCCAACATTTTCTAAATTTCAGCATCATTTGCAGATTTTTTGCTCCTTGCACTTGCTCCCTTCTTCCAGCACTTGGAGGAGGCTCAGGGGACCAGAAAGGTCCACCTGACCCAGTTGATCTCTTTCTCTTAAAATAACAATATATACAAATTTAGAACAGGGAATTATGGCAATATTGCAAATTTAGAGAGACAATTATTGCAATACTTAACACACAGGTGACAAAAAACTGCAAAAGTTGCAGAAGCTTGTCTCTGTCAGGTTAAAATCCATCAGTGATAGCAGCAGCCCTCTTAGTCTCTTAAGGCCAATTAACTATACAACCAGGTTAACCACAATATGCTGGTAGTTTTCATAGTAGCTGAAAGTATGGATTTGTTCTGCAACCACACAGTTTGATTGCTTATGTAAAAGCAAACCTTTAAACCTTTCCTGTCTATTTCCTTTCTCATTTTCTGGTATCTGAAAAGTAGAAGCGGTGTTTCAACAAAAACATCAACAACAACAACAACAAAAGGCTTATTTATGCCTTTTTTATAACTCTGTCCTAAAGCCCACTAAATACTGGTTTAAGCAGTGCTGGTTGCAATAGATGGGCATTTTTGTTTGGTCCAGCCCACCACATAGCTGCACACAGTTAATGCTGACCGAAATGCAAAAGGGCAGGAACATACCCAGGGGAAAGAGCTATGAACCATCCATTTCATGACCAGCATGAACCTGGATTAGCATAACCCACTTGTGAAAGCACATCCCACTTTAGAGGCATGAAGCCTAGTGATTTCAGCCTTAGGGATGACTGTTCCCAAAATGCACGAAGAGTGTCTACTCCAGGGCAGGCAATCCTCATCTCCTGTGGCTGAATGCAGGCAGTCTCTAAACTAGACACCATCCAATTGCTCTATCATGGTACATTATGGAATCATAGAATCATAGAATGGTTTGGGTTGGAAGGGACCTCAAAGACCATCTAGTTCCAACCCCCCTGCCATGGACAGGGACACCCTCCACTAGACCACATTGCCCAAAGCCTCATCCAACCTGGCCTTGAACACTTCCAGGGATGGGGCATCCACAACCTCTCTGGGCAACCTGTTCTAGTGCCTCACCACTCTAACAGTAAAGGATTTCTTTGTAACATCTGATCTAAATAGACCCTCCTTCAGCTGAAACCCATCACCCCTTGTCCTGTCACTACACTCCCTAATAAACAGTCCCTCTCCAGCTTTTCTGCAGGCCCCCTTCAGGTACTGGAAGGCCGCAATTAGATCTCCCTGGAGCCTTCTCTTCTCCAGGCTGAACAACCCCAACTCTCTCAGCCTGTCCTCACAGGAGAGGTGCTCCAGCCCTCTGATCAGCTTCGTGGCCCTCCTCTGGACTCGCTCCAACAGCTCCATGTCTCTCTTGTACTGGGGCCCCCAGAGCTGGACGCAATACTCCAGGTGGGGTCTCACAAGAGTGGAGTAGAGGGGCAGGATCACCTCCCTTGACCTGCTGGTCACGTCTCTTTTGATGCAGCCCAGGACACAGTTGGCTTTCTGGGCTGCAAGCGCACACTGCCGGCTCATGTTGAGCTTCTCATCAATCAATACCCCCAAGTCCTTCTCCTCGGGGCTGCTTTCAATCCATTCCTTGCCCAGCCTGTAGTTGTGCTTGGGATTGCGCTGACCCACATGCAGGACCTTGTACTTGGCCTTGTTGAACTTCATGCGGTTCGCACAGGCCCACCTCTCCAGCCTGTCAAGGTCCCTCTGGATGGCATCCCTTCCCTCCAGCTTGTCGACCACACCAGCTTGGTGTGTCATTGGCAAACTTGCTGAGGGTGCACTCGATCCCACTGTCCATGTTGCTGACAAAGATGTTGAACATCCCTTGAGGGATGCCACTTCTCACTGTTCTCCACTTGGACATTGAGCCATTGATCACAACTCTTTGAGTGCGACCATCCAGCCAGTTCCTTATCCACAGAGTGGTCCACCCATCCAATCCGTGTCTCTCCAATTTAGACACAAGGATGTTGTGCGGGACAGTGTCAAATGCCTTGCACAAGTCCAGGTAGATGACATCAGTTGCCCTTCCCTTATCCACCGACGCTGTCACCCCATCATAGAAGGTCACCAAGTTTGTCAGGCACCATTTGCCCCTAGTGAAGCCATGTTGGCTGTCACCAATCAACTCCTTATTTGCCATGTGCCTGAGCACAGTCTCCAGGAGGGTCTGCTCCATAATCTTGCCAGGCACAGAGGTGAGACTGACCAGCCTGTAGTTCCCTGGGTCTTCCTTTTTTTGCCTTCTTAAAAATGGGGGTTATGTTCCCCCTCTTCCAGTTGGCGGGAACTTTGCCAGACTGCCAGGACTTCTCAAATATGATGGAGAGTGGCCTGGCCACTTCATCTGCCAGTTCCCTCAAGACCCACGGATGCAACTCATTAGGTCCCATGGACTTCAGGTTCCTTAGATATTCTCGAACCTGATCTTCTCCTACAGTGGGTGGTTTTGCATTCTCCCAGTCCCTGCCTTCTGCGACCTGGGCAGTGTGGCTCAAGCATTTGCCAGTGAAGACTGAGGCAAAGAAGTCATTGAGTACCTCAGCCTTCTCCATATCCTGGGTAACCGGGTCACCCATTTCATTCTGGAGGGGACCCACATTTTCCCTCGTCCTCCTCTTATCACTGGCATACCTATAGAAGCTTTTCTTGTTGTCCTTGACATCCCTGGCCAGGCTAATTTCTCTCAGGGCTTTGGCTTTCCTAACCTGCTCCCTGGCTGCTCGGACAGTTTCTCTGTATTTCTTCCAGGCTACCTGCCCTACATTAGCTTTCTCTAAACAAAATGTTAATGCTGGTATATAACTTCTAGAATGAGGTGATTTGCAGCTAGTTAGTGTGGGTAAGTAGTTTGTACGTTTCTCTCTAAATACACTTCCCTGAATTCACTGAGAGTCCCAAGTTACTACTTCCCCTTTTTTGTCTTTTGAAAATGGGATGAAGCTTCTAAGGCACTTCGTTATTTTAGAAATTTTTACTCAGGATTTTGTTTGTTTATATTAAAGCAATTTTTTTCCCTCCCATTCTTCCCCAGTTCAGGTTTGTTTTGTTGCGGATTGGTTTTTTGGGTTTTTGTTTGTTTTTTTTTTTTTTGTATTGTTTGTTTCTGGTTTTGTTTTACTACTTACTGATTGTTAAAAAAACCCTCTACAAGTAGGAATTTGTGATTTTTGTTAAATATGAACAGTGATGCTATTTTACAGGGGTTTTATTTTGAGGAAAAAGAGGATGCAAGTTCTTAAAAGGTGAAAAAAATAGAAGGTAGTATAAAATGAAACTGGCAATGGGAGAACGTTTCTTTGTGCTCTATGGGTAACTGCTGCATTTTGTGATTCAGTGTGTACTGCAGAAATATTTTGGTTTCTCAGATACAGGTGCTTTTTCACAGCTGTATTCTGATGATGTTTTGATAAATGTTTTGATTACATGAACTAAATAAAGATTTCTGAAAAAAAAGAACAAAACCAAAACAAACCTCTAAAGAAATAATATATTTCTTTGGATATGCTGAGCATAGAGCAATTTGTGTCCTTAAATGTGGTGATCAACATCTGTGGTGGAGAATCTGTACCTTCCTTCCAGACACTCCCCCAGGGGGTTCCTGCTGCAAAATTGATGAAATTGTACAGAGATAAGACACTTCTAAATGGTCAATAGAAACTGTTCCTGCAGAGGCAGAAAAGGTCACAGAGGACAGTCTTTTGTATGTGAGATACTTAGGAGGTGTTTTTAATGCAGTTTAAAGTAGCCAGTTGCAATGGGACTTGCATGTGCCAGACTGGTCACATTAAGACTATGGGCACAGCTGGATTATAGGAGCCAAGCGGAGCAGTGGTTCAGTGGGTCTTGCCCACCCTAGCTGAAGATGTCACTGCAAGGATCTTTGCGACAGAAGCTCCCAGTGACCATATGGTTTAAGAGATTTGATACACTGTTCCCTGTGAGCACTAATTTACACCAAGGTCCCAAAAATAAATTAGTTTTTTAATAAAAGCTCTGCCTATTCATGTCTGTGTAACAGGTTTCAAGTATACTACTGGAATCTGAGCAATAGTCTGGGCAGATTCTTGAAAGTGTTTGGGGGGTGATTTGGCATCTAGCAATAGATTTTTAAATTTCAGGAGGATAGGGAATTGGAAACAGAGATTACTTGATTTTTCAGAATGAGAGCTGTGAAACGTTAAGCACCTTTCAAAATTCACACAACCAGGTGAGAGCTGATCAATCTGTGAAAATCTAGTGCTAACTGCTGTTATCCCCCCCGCTGTAGGAGATACCTACCTCCCATTTGAATGGCCGGTTACAATGTGACTCTATGAACCAGTTAAGGTAAATGCAAACCATTTAACGTAAACTTGTGAGGTTGTCCTCTGCTCTTAAAATGAGCTTAACCCATTAGAAGGAACAATGTTTGAAACTGGAGCTGATAATTCCATGTCTTTTAGCATTTCTTTCTAATTTTTCTTAGATATTTCTTTCTTTCTTTAAAATGATTGCCGTTTCTGAAACATGCTAAAAATTAATATATCAATTATTGGCATTATTTTCCATTGGGGAAATGCCTTCTGCTTAATGCATGGTATAGAAAACCCTATGCTTGCTGCCTGATACTGTAATACACACAGTAAACAATTATAAAATGTCCCATTGTATGACTGTTTCCTCTCTTCTCCAGAGTTATTTTTAAAACTACATATTGATTTCCTTCTTTCCACTTTAAAACTCACCAGAAACGACCTTCTCTGTCCTGCAAGGACCCCTATTTGTAAATGGTGGCTCAGTTTCACAGTCAAGTAAAAGTCTTCTATTGATCCCTGAAGGACCACTGATGAATTCCTCAGGGACCTGGGGCCAGAATGAGAAGCACTGCTGTAATGAGCACCCTTTCAGAGAAATACTGTGTGAAATAAGAGAGAACCTGCAAAATGTCTTTAAATTTATATTTCTATGAAGATTTCAGATAAAGCACACAAGTCTCCTGGACTTTAATTACATTTTTGTCATTCAGTAATAGTTCACTTGGGATACTGCTGTAGGAAACCAAGAGAATAGAAAGCCACAATCACTTTGTTATAACAGTTTTCTATGGAATCATCCTCATTTTAGTCTAAAAAAATTATTCCTCCACTGAGAAGATGTTATTGTGCAAAGAGGTCCAAAAGCACCTGGATTCTCAGCTTGACTGTATTCTCATTCTGGGTGCTTCTTCCTCCTCTAGTTCCTGGTGAAGATGTTGAGATGTTGTCTAAAATACCAGAGATGGAGCTTGTTGTGAAGGACTAATGCATTTTATACTAGGGCTTCTGCAGGACCAGCCTTAGAAGCCACATATATTTTTGTGAATCCTTTTTTCCCACCTCAATAGATAAGTCTGAGTTGCATAGCGAAGACTGAAAGTACATATTGCATGGGGGAAGGACACATGAAGGACATCAAATTTAGGAGACTTAAATCCTCCATGAGTGTTAAATTTACAAAGCATGGGGTTTTATTCTCTAATGTGAAGAAAATGTACAAGTATTATTGTCTAAAATGAGGTGTTGCAAGGGCAAAAGTGCTTTCATACAAGGTTAGATGTGTATGTGTTTGTTTTTAAATTGATTGAGAATATCTGCCATTATGCCTCCTTTTCCTGAGTTTTGTCAGTCGTGGTGTGAAGTACATCAGTGACAAAGGTGGTTTCTTTGGAAATAAAGAACTATAGATTATTTTTTTTTTCATCTTCACAACACTAGGTGTACGATTTCACATAGATTAAAAATAATTTCTCCAGATGTTTCTCGTAAAATGAAATGATAGAGACAATTATCCCACTTTTTTTTTTTTTTCCTTCCAGAAGTTTGAAAAAAATGTCAGAGTTTTCATTTACAGTAATTCTTGTTTACATACATCGGCTGTATTTTTGTTCCAGACTGAATTGAAAAATCAACCCAAACATTTCCAAAACAGTCTGTTCTGTATGGTAATTTGCTCTTGCCATGGCAAGGTGCAATATTGTTTAAAAAAAACAATCATGTTACATGGATTCTAATACTTTACCTCCACATGAGCAATGTAGATATCACTGTTAAGTCTTTGACCTCGAAAGAAGGATAACATCTAAAGATTAACCAAGATCAATAGAGAGTTATATGGACAGAATCCAGTAAAATGTCACTTCTATTCTTTTTTATGATTGTCAGAGAATGCTTGAAGCAATTTTAACAAATATAAGACCTTATAAGCAATTTTTCCTGCTGGGAAATGCAAAATGTTTGTTGCATGTTGAGTAAAGTAACAGTATTGTAGCTCTGGTTATGAGTTTAAATATATTTAGACTACAGTAATTTGTGTTCCTGGGTGCTCTAACTTGGAAGAGGTATCTAAGTATATTGCTAAACTTGGTTGTTGAGTGTTTTCACATTTCAAGGGGGGGTGGAAACCAGCATATCTCAACACAATCTGAAAGTCCGACGGCACAAGTCCTTACCAGATGTAAAATGTCATGACTCCAAATTCAGAATTGCAGAATGGCTGAGGTTGGAAAGGACACCTGGCCCGACCCCGCTGCTCAAGCAGGGCCACCTAAAGCCAGTTGCCCAGGACTGTGTCCAGACAGCTTTTGAATATCTCCAATTCACTGTACTTGAAGAAGGGATTGGGAAACAGTGAGGAGAGAAAGGGATTTATGCCTATTTATAAGGGTATCTTAGAAAATTTACACATCACATTTTCTGTAACTGTGGTAAGTGAAAGCAGGAGAGCATGAAGCTGACAGTCATATGTCTGTGTGACTGTTAAAATGCTAACATATTTACATAAGCTTTTAAATACTCAGACTCACAGGTTGCGGTGGTAAAATGTGTGAGTGAGTAGTGAGAAAATTAGTGGTAAAATGGGATACCTTTAACAAATTATAAGTCATTTTTAAGTCTACTGAAGTTGACTGCAGCGGTTTTGATGATAATATGACCTGAGCCTAACAGAAGAGCTAGAATGAGGCAGAATCCCTCTCCAAAAATCCCTTTTTATTCTTTTAAATGCTACTACCAGCAGCACCTAATTTAGACAGGGCTCGGACATTTTCTGGAACTAACGATGTTTGGAGATGCCTGGACGGTTGCTGCTGCATCTGCCCTGACTGGTGGAGGTGCTCCGCTGGGAAAAATCATCCATAGAAATGCAGCAAGATTCAGGTTGGAAGAGAAATCTGGAGGTTGCCTGTTCCAACCTTTGCTAACTGTCTCCCATGTAGTAGGCCTCCTACTTCCTTTTAGCTGTCAGTTGTCCCTTTGCCAGTGAGGATTGATTTGGGAAGTTGTCATGCTTGGAGGTGCCCACCAGTGCAGCTGCACTGAGGACCAAAAGCTGCAGTGGAAGATGAGGAGTAAAATAGTAGAAACCCTCAGAAAAAAGAAATTGTCTTTGCCAATGCTTAACAGATCGTTTCTGTTCAAAGAATAGCGGAAAACAAACTCCAGAGGAATGTCTGTTGCAAACTACTGAACTGTCTACAAGGACATAGTATTTTGTAAGTATAAATCATTTAACTTCTCACATTTCCAATAGTTAAATGGTGATATTAGATGCACTTTGTAGATGCCTTCTGTAGGTGTTTTCTGTATCAAAGTAATTAGTTTTGTGTCCTGGTTTCACCTGAAATAGAGTTACGTTTCTTTCTAGTAGCCAGTATAGTGCTGTGTTTTGGATTTAGTATGAGAATAACGTTGATAACACACGGCTGTTTTTAGTTCTTGCTAGGCAGTTGTAGTGTCTACACTAAGTCAAGGACTTTTCAGCTTCTCACCATGCCCTGCCAGGTGCACCAGAAGCTGGGGGAGCACAGCCAGGACAGCTGGCCCAGGCTGGCCAGAGGGACATTCCCTGCCATGGAATGGCATGCTCCGGGTGTAACTGGGGAAGCGAGACAGGAGGTGGGATCACTGCTCGGAAACAGACTGGGCATTGAGGGGGGGAGGGGGGCTGGTTCTGCATGTGGTGAGCAATTGCATTTATGCATCACTCGTTTTATATAAAAATTATTATTATTGTTATTGTTATCGTCCTTTGTTATCCTATTAAACTGTCTTTATCTCAACCTGTGAGGTTTTTTCCCATTCCATCCCCTTGAGGGAGGAAAGGTGAGCAAGTGGCTGCGTGGTGCTTAACTGCCAGCTGGGGCTAAACCATTACATTTTGTTGTGTCATTACAATACAGTAGCTGTGCTATTTTTTTTGTCAAATTCAACAATATGTATTACTTGGGTTAGCTTCCAAGATTTAAAAAGTGTCATGCCAGTGGGCAGCATGCTTAAAAATAATAGCAAATGAATGATCATGAAGAATTTTGTTGATCATCTAGTTTAAAAGATGTCTTACTGAACTGAAGGATGTGGCATGTCTAGATGGCAAACAATTGCGAGAAAGGTAAATGCATGGGAAGGCAGAATGTGGCTCTAAAGAGTGACATTGAGAGGTCTGCTCTAAAATTTGGCTAGCATCAGACTATTTTTAAATCTGAAATTGATCAAACTTCAGTGTATATTTTTTTATATATTTTGAGTGTGTCTAATTTAAAAAGGCAACAGTTTAAAAAAGTCCAGAAAATTTGAGAAAAAAATGAGAAAAAATAAAACTGTTTTGGTCTAAACATGTAGAAGAAAATAAAGATACCTATTTTTCTCTCCCCTCAAAAATAAAATAATAATAAAAAAAAGATGAAAACACCTCTAAAGCAATTACATATTTTGGGCACCATATTACAGAAGTATAGAATACTGTCATTAGAATGAAAAATGGTTGCAGCTGTCATAACTTTGAGGAAAGGAAAAATTAGGTCTGTAGTCTTTATGAAGGGCGTGATTAAGAGGAGCCATGATAGAGGTGTTTACTTTCTGGGTAAAGTACAGTGGATGCAGATGCAACAAAACTGCTGGAGAGTATATGAGTTCAAAATATGTCATTTTCATATAGAAAAAATTACTGATGCATGAAGCAGAAAATATTTGAACGTTTTAGAACGTTTAATACATCAAATACAGTTTTGTATATGGGAAGAAAATTGCATGCATGGTATCCATAGTTTAGCATGGGCTCCAAAGTTATGTTGGACTGCATGAGATATTAAACTGTTTCACTGTTCTTTGACATTGTGCCTCTAGCGCAGGTCTTTGAATAATGCTGTCATGACTTCTGCTTCTTTTGTATTTAGAAGGATGCCTTAATCCACATGGGGCAGACACATGACCTGTCACAATTCTTTGATCTCATTCAAAGCAATTGAACAGTAGGATGCTCTAAAGAGTGCTGTCCATCACTTCTGACTAGTATCTGCGGTGGGCTATGGGTTGGCCACTGCCTGACTCAACAGAGGCCAGTTACTTAGCTGAAGAATTCATGATACAGATCTCAAGTTCAGTTTCCCTACATCAAAGCAATTGGGGATGATAATGCTAATGTTGCACATCACAATGACGTTTTAGGTGCTATGTGGAGGTTTCACCTGCTATGTCTGACTTCCATTCAGGATCAAATGGTCTTCACTCCACTGAGAAGCAAAATAGCAGCTGCTTACAGCATCTCAGATGAAGTCATCATCCTAGACTTGACACAAACTGGAAGTCATGGATTTCCATTCAGGTTTAGTAGTACTTAGGGTTGGTTTGTGTTAATAAATGGAGGGCAGCTCTCCATTTAAATGAGCTTGGACCTGTCCCATGCTTTTGGCATTGCCCACAGTGACGTAATGTTGTATCTGATGGAGATTGCAAGACAAAGAGACCAGCACTAAAACAATCTGTTTTCCTTTTCATAGCAGGAATGATTAAAACAAACAAACCTATGAGTCCTTCCGTTTTCAAAGCTCTGTAAGGATTGTTTTCCTGTTCTGTTCTCAGCAGCATTTCATAGGGCTGTAGGAGCTGGTGAGAAATTTTGAACTTTGACATCAACAATATGTAATTTTCTCTGCTTATCCTTTGCAGTGTAGGAAAACATTGTTGTTGCCAACCTAACCCAGGCACTGGATCATATTTGTTAGCACATGAAGAACAGCTTGTTGAAACCAAACCAGAACAAGGCTGAGCTCCTGTGGATTGGCAAAAGTGCACAAATAGGTTTCCTGGCCATATTAAGAAGCAAGAACTGAAGAAATATTGTTGCTGTTCTGGTGGCATATTCAGTTTGGCTTAGAACCGGCAGTATTAAGTATCTGAGGAGAACAACTGTGTCTTTGAAATTTCTAGAATGGCAGAGTAAAATTGAAGTGCTTAAATATTTTCTGTAAAGATCCATGCTTCTGGAAGCCATCCAAAACAAGCTTACCCTTTGGGGTGCGTTCATCACTAGTATCACTCATGCGTGTCTTTTTGAACAGCAGCTTTTACTGCTATCTGTGATGGATGTATGTAGTATCATGTTTCACAGAAAGACAAGTATAAAAAAAAAGTGTTCATCTTTTGGTCAACTTACAAACTACCAGCACTGCATTTTAGCTGGGGAAAGAAAAGTAGAAAAATGGTACTAAACAGGACATTTTCTGCCACGGAAATTTATTGAGGTTTACTTTGTAAAAGTGGATATCAGGTATAAATAAAAGTTACAAAATTCTGAACACCAACATGAATATTCTTAAAAGCAAAAGTAGCCAAGTTCAAGTACCTAAGATTGACAGAATATATAGCTCTAAGTGCTAGTAACTGAATGGCAATAAAGCAGTGGCACAAGAATTCTTCTATTCAATTGAGGAGAAAATGCCCTTTGACTTTAAATGGAGTGACACCAAGTTAGAAAGTATTGTCTTATACATATCTAAATTTCTTTGTGCACAGGACTAGTTCTACTAATGTTTGTTCTTACTGAGATTAATGATCACAGAAAAATTATTCTTGGTGTGTGCAGATACTCTAGGAATTGTTTACATGATCATATTGTACAGAAAAGGTAATTGGTTATCAACTCTTATAAAAAATAAGAGGTAGTAAAAGAAATGTGAGGGAATAAATTTCACACATTTAAAAGTGTATGTGAGAGGGCAGTCTACCCACTGATTTTGGAAAGTGAGACCAAGGAAGCAGAATTCTGGGACTGCATATGTAGAACTTCAAAAATCATTGCTCAATCATAACATAAATTTAATCATAAAACAATATGAATATTCATCATAAAACAAAAAAAAAAAAAAAAAGAAGAGAGAAATCTGTGGGTTTTCTTACCTTTTTTTGAATCATTAGAATGCAACTGAAGAGTTTTTAGCTTCTTCCCACAGCCTGGTAACACTTAAAAATAAAAAGCCAATCTGCCCCTGTAGTCAAAACTGAAGTTTCACAATACATATATGTTACAGGTTAGCCATAATATGTGTACTGCTAGATAAACTCACACCAAACCCATGAGTTGGTAACAAGAGTTATGAAACATGGTCTCTAGTGTCCCATTAGTCTCAGTCTCCTTCCATCCATCCTCTTTCATTCTCTGATCCCAAGCAGATGTGAAGTAGCCTCCCTGCTCATGAGTAGAAATCAGAATAAGGAAAAGGGGAACAGTCTTAAAAATATGTATTTATACACAGATTTTCACTGTAAACTGTGTTTAAAACCAATAGAGAAAAACCATCAAGTCTCTGCCACTTGTTACTACCCACTCACACGCTGGAGCAAGGGAAAAGTGTGAGGAGGAAGGAGCAGCAGAGAGGAGCTGTTACGGACTGACCACAGCCCCCATTCCCCATCCCCTGCTCCGCTTGGGTTGGGGGAGGTAGAAGAGTGGGGAAAGAAGGACTGAAGTTGAGCCTGGGCAAGGGTGGGAAGGTGTTGTTTTAGTTTTTTGTCTTTGTTTCTCACTACCCAAATCTATTTTAATTGGCAATAAATTAAATTAATTTTCCCCAAGTCTAGTCTGTTTTGTCCATGATGGTAATCAGTAAGAGATCTCCCTTGTCTTTATCTTGCCCTGGCCAAGGTCAGCACACCACAATACTGTTTATTGTGGAAAGATTTTGGGTGCATGAAAGACAAAGTCTCTATAGGGAGCCTACACTATTAAGGAAAAAAAATACCAAGATAATAAATATCCTTTAGCATAAAGAGATCTTATCCTATCAAAAAGCCACCTTTCTGCTCACCTAAATAACATACATTTCCAGAATACATCTTAAAAGATCTTTGATATATATTTCACTGAGCAGAAAAATATCATTTGTTCCAGACCCTAAATACCAATAGAATTAAACAGAATACAGGCTTAATAAGAATCACTGAGTTCAGGTGGAACCAATGTATTTAGTTATATACATGAATCACCTTGCTTAAAAAGTGTAGTACATTTGAAAACATTTTGTCTGTCTGAAGTTTTCTGTATTTGCAATGAGGTATACAGTATAATATATATATGAGCTTTCTAACCAGAGCTGCTATATAAGAACAGTTAATAAAAGACTGCACACAAAAATAGAGATGGTGGGATTCTGATCACTTGTGAGCTTCCATCTGCATTTAATACTGGTGTGGTTTACCCAAGGGGAAAAGATAGCGACATCTAATAGGAAGTGAAAGAATACATTTAGTTCAGTGAAGATTGTCTCAATATTTTGCAGTTTCCAAGTTACATTTCTCATTAGAATGAATGTCTCCTTAATGTGAAGATGTTCCAGAGATAAAACATAGAATCCAGTTCCACTGAGTTACTGTTACCAGTATCTCATTCTTTCTAATATAGATATGTATAAATTTTGTTTGCAAGGTAAAATGACAATCATCTGGAGCGTGAAAAACTAAACTAGCTTAATCTTTCTGCATATACTTAATAACATATTTGCATTATTTATTTGGAAAAAAGATTGTTAAAAAAGTTATTCTGAGTCAGTAACCTGTTACCCGTGAAGATGCCCAATTTTATGCATCTCTGAAATTTACTAGTTGAAGACATAAAAACTTGTATTGACTGAAAATTAGGCAGCTAAGTTGAAACTAACAGTAAGACTCAAAATGTTTACAGTTATAGTGATTAACCACTGGAACATATTAGGAAGAGATGTGATAATTTCTCTTTGACACAGAGCGTTTAAATTCGGAGTGGGTATCTGTCTGAAAGATACGGTGTAGTTCAGCCCTGAGCTGAACTTCACACAAGAATGGCTGAAATAAATGGCATTGCTTCCATTGCATATAATGTCAGACCACATTCCCAAAATGGTTGCTTCTGTGAGTTTCTCACTGTCCCTCTTGCTCAAATGTGAAGAGATGGAATAACAGTGTGTGGTCAAGAAAGGAAATTCTCTAGGACATAGCTATCAGAAAAATGATATTAGAGAAATTAAATTGTAGGAAATCAGCAAGCTCAAACACCACTCAAAGTTTTAAAGACATATAAGAGAAAAATGGTTGAGCTACTGATATGATTTAACATGTAATTTGTGTCATTTGCAAGAAGGTCGACTTGTATTTATAAATATACTTGAAGATGTCTGAAAGTTGTCCAAATAAATATGGGCAATTAGCTGTCAGGGAAAAAAACAAAAGAGAGATGAGAGGTCTTGTCTTACAGGAAGTTAATTTACTTGCATACATTTAATGATTGCAATTTTTGTGTTTTTTTCTGTGTGGATAGAATAGTATGAAGCAATTTTGCACCAGTTTTAGGTAACTCCGTGAATGCTGTCTTAATAGTCTCAAATTTATGAAGAGAAGCATATGATACGTGGTTTATTCTGATCATCCCTTGAAGAATCAGATGATAGTCCTTAGTTAGAAGTGAAATACCAGGCTAGATGTACTATTTTGTGTTTGCTATGCCAAAATCATGTGTTTCTATGGCAACAGAGTTAATCTATACTGTTTCAATTGGATGAACCCTGATAAATTTTGCTACCTAAAGTAATCTCAACTGTAGCCCCAGTGACATTAGATTGCATAAAATAAATTGTCTGAGTCTAGTCTTTGTCACTGTTTAACCAAGATGCATTAAAGAATTTGAGTAAGGTAATGCAGCAGTCCCTATTCAGTACTACATTGTAATACGCAAAAAATGCCTTCTCTAAATCATGTTTTCTTAGCTACTGAAGTAACTAAGTCTAAGCAATCCGACCTTCTACCTTTTGTCTGATCACCTGCAATGGATGCATTTTGAAATTTAACCTCCCTAAAAGTTAAAATTTTAGTTGAACCTCTTTGCCACACAGCCTTGTGGAAATTCAGCTAGGAAAGACAACCTCACAATATTTCTAAGCTTGGTTCCCATCTCCTTAGGTCAGTGCACCCCTTAGAAAACCAGGATCTTGTATCCAGCTCCCATAGATATCCAGATCCATCAAAGGCTTCAACTCAACCTTGTCTAGCATGCCAGCAATGCGAATGCATTGCAGTTTCA
The DNA here is from genome assembly GCF_011004875.1 of Balearica regulorum gibbericeps. NCBI lineage: Eukaryota > Metazoa > Chordata > Aves > Gruiformes > Gruidae > Balearica > Balearica regulorum. Next base: position 105,062,677 of record NC_046184.1, read on the forward strand.
CCTTCTAGGAATGTATGATTTTGACCCAAATAAAGGCACCCATAGATTTTTTACGTTTAAAAGAAAAAGAACCCCAACAACCTCCTTTTTAGCGCAAGGAAAACCAGATCTCAGTTAAGGAATGACTGCATATCATGTGTGTCTGTTCTTTGTATTCTTTGGCCTTACGCTGTGGCTTCTTGAGGAGGCAGGGAATGCCCTGTGGCATTTCCCTGGTTTGGAAGCTTTATTTCCTGTGAAGTTTCCCTCTTCAGATGAACTTGCAATTAGTAAAGACATCTCTGCTCCTGTAGTTATTTCTCTTTCCAGACCTGCTCTTGACTTTCTTCCTCAAAACTTAAAAGGGATCTTACATGGCTTTCGAGTTTCTTTGTCACATGACCTTGGATGAGTATCAGTTCATTACATTTTCTTTGTAGGTGATTTGTTACTTCACTTTCCCTTGAATTCTTCAGATCTGGAGGTGTAAAGCAGCAAACACGACCTCTTTTATTCATAGTTTGTGCCACTTGGTTGAGGAATCATGAAAATTTAGGGACATCACCCCTGTGATAGACATAAGATTTGTTTTTGAACTCTACTGGATTCTAGCTCACTATGGAGCTAGACAGCAGGCAGGGTAAAAAAAGCCTGATTTCATACTATAACGCAAACACCAAACTTCACAGGTTATGTAAGAAAGTGGCCTTGAAATATATAATACTCCTAGATACAAGCAGGTAAAATACTCCTTAGACCTCATTTTAAAACTGCAGTTCAATCAACATACTCCAGATGGCACACAATGATGATAAAATTATGCATGTGCTACTTTGAAGGATGGAATATGCAAACAGAAGTAGCTTGTTAACACAAAGCCTCTGGAAACTGCCTTCAGGACTGACAGTCATCTGTACACTCAGAAAACAAACAAAACTTTCAACTCCTTAAAAGATAGTGTTTGGGGGGGTGGGGGGGGGGGAAGACACAAAAAGCTCCTGTGCTAATCTCAATTATAATGCAGTAAACACAAAAGTTTCAAGAATTACCATCCTTTATATGCTAATAAATATTGAATGGCAGATGTTTTCTAAGCAGATAGATGATTAATTTGGCCCTAAGTTACAAATAAATACAAGATATATACATTTTTAAGGGAGAATACTACTTGAACATAATTAGAAGGGATATACAAATAACTTTGTATATTAAAGACACGTTGCACTACCTTTTTCTCATTCTGAGTAAAAATTGTCTCTGTGATTAGTCCTAATTAAAATGGGTACTGCAAACTGCAAAGGGCTATCGTATCTGAACATTCATGTGCTTAAATTTAAAGACTAATTCCATGAGACATTATACATGCCTGTATATATGACACAAGATGGAAGACAATTGTCTGCTTACATTTTAGCAAATTATCAGAACCCATATTGTATAAAAATTTTACAGATTAAAACTATAGAACCTGATGAGGTTTTTGAGCTGTGGGATAAAGTGTATTTCAAGTGAAATGCTGAATGGTACAGGATGTAAGTGCTGCTTCTGAGTTTGTGCTGAATGAGGATTATGCTTTTGAATAACTGCACAATTAACACAAAACAATTTCTGGAACTTCTGTAGTTTCAGTGTTAATAAAATTTCTGACAAAAAAGGCAGCTATGTTACAGAAACCCTTCAAAGTGCTTGTGCATGAGCTTTCTTGCTTCACTGGCCAAAAGGCTACCTTCAGGCCTCATGAAAACGATTTTCCTGAAGCATTGGGCCCATCTCTAGGCTAGGTAAATGGTAAAGTGGTTGTCTAAAAGCCAACAGAAAATTACACTAGTAGAGCAGCTTTCCCTACAACAACCCTCTGAAGCATATTTATTTTAAATAGTTTGTTCTGTAGGCTAGGTGGTTTTAGATAAATGCCACAGCAATGCTCTTTGTAAATGCACAAATCTAGGTAAGTACTGTATTGTGCGAGGGGGCAAGGTTTACTTTTTGTAGTTCCACACATTGATTCTGATGAACATTTCATGCAAAAGGAGTTTCTGTAGTAGAACATTTCAGAATTCATGAATAGTAATTGAGCCCTTTAGTTCTGCACTAAACTTAAATCCATTATTCTCCATTTAAAGCAGACACATCATGTTGCTCTACAGAACACTGCTCTGTCAATTCAGTGCTTTTTTCAGTGAGCTGGGCTAGAATATTAAGCACTCTTTGCTCTCAGTATTCTTGCTGTGCTTGGCACATTTGGATTCCATTTGAAATAGGCAAATAGCAATTCTGTTGTTCATAATGAATAGCCTATACGTGTATATGTACCTTGCCTTTGAAAGGGGGAGCATATATTATTTGCCACATCTTGAATCTTTGGCAACCAGTTTGCTTCATTTCCTCTCTCTCTCTCTCTCTCTCTGCACATAAGCACTGAAATGTAAAATGTAATAAAAGTCCCTGACAGATTTCTGTCCTCTATACCAAACAAAGCAGTCTGCTTCGGCATTCAAAGTGTACGTATTTTTTCTGTCATGGACAAATTAAAGAAACGTATGTAAAAACCAAAGAGTTAAGTATGAAAGATTAAAGTTTCTAAAAGTCCCCTTCCATGCTGAACATTTTTCAAGCATTTGCTAGAATGTAGCTATTACTGTGCCTAGGTTTTAGTATGCTGATGCAGCCAGATGTCTGTCCCTACTGTGCTAGTGGCGATACAGTTCGTTCTCTTCCAGTATAACTTTTTGTTGCTAAAGTTCTTTCAACACCCAGCTTAAACCCTGCTAGTTTCTGCACTAGAAGGATTTTACATTCATCATAAGCAATAAATCATGCAATTTTGCTTAAATGAATTATCTGAGAAGGGTGTGGTAAGCTGAATTTTATAAAAGCATGCCAAAATCTTAAGTTTCCACCCTCCCAATTTTTTCCTGTTAGCTACGGTTCTGTTACATTTAGATCTCCATTTATAAGGTTTGCCTGCATAGAAGCTGGGGGGACGAGGAACCAAATAAAGCCCCTGAAAAAAATTATCTACATATTTTGCTTAACACATCTATACAGATTCCTGTGACAAAGAGAAATAATTCAAGGAAATATCGCATTTCCATCCTTAGCATTCAAGTAACCCTAAAATAGTAGATTCTAAGGAAAAATTGTTATGATGCTTATACAGCAAGCCACAGAAAGCGTGATGTTTCTCTCTTCTGTACCAGCAAAGCTCATACGTACTTGTTTCTCTCTGAGCCACTTCGTGTATGGCGTTGAGATACAAAGCCTGCTGTTTCTGTCTGCATTGGCCAATGGTATTTTTATCTGTGCATCAGGTAGATGTTAGTGTGATCAGTAAAAAGCTGAAGCTGCCAACACTATGATGATGGTTTAAACCCTAAGGTTGTTTAAAATGGGCATCACAAGCCTTTACCAGCAAAAGTTAGATTGAAATGCCTCTGTGAAACAGGCTTTAGGGAGAGAGGACACTCAGCAGGGGTTTCTTCAGTCCACTGCATGTGAGTTCCAGCCATTGCAGCACCCATTTATACCTCTTGCCAGCTGCTGATGGCAGTGAATAAACTACACGTTTTATCTGGTGTGGTAACACTAATGCAAAGGGAATCCCCTGTTTCCAGACAGCTAGCAGGACAAAGCAGCCTGAGACGACCTACAAACATGGTCTCCCCAGCTCAGGAGATGTTAATGAAGTGCTTTAAGATTGCCAATTATAACTGTCTTCTTCGAACTGAAAGATGTCTGAGGAATGGTGATGCTAGTTTAGAAAATTGTTTAAAATGCAAATCACTGTCTTGCCTCACAATCAATTTTTCAAGAAAATAAGAAGGTAACACTTCAGAATTTAAAGACTGTAATTTGAATTTAATATTAATGCTTGGACGCTTGGATTGCAAAGGTAATTGACCCACAGCCTTATGTAGTGTACAAAGTAGATGCTCACCCAGAAAAGCCTTTTTTTTTTTTTTCCCCTCATAAAATGGAGACATTCTGCTACGGGCTGGGTTTTGTTCCTTGCAGAGGTCAAACCAGTGTCTGTTTGAAAAATTCATGATCCAGAAAAGGTAATTTTTAATGAATATTTATGAGAGATGTCCTTTCTTATCAGAGCTGTGCAAGTTTTCAGAAGCTTGCCACTAAGTCTGGCTTCTGATTTTTAGCAAAAAGCTTATGAGTTCAGGCTGAGAAAATAGTCAGGTTACATTTTTGTCTAGCTTTTTCTGGTATGTATCTTTTTGCATAGGAAGATACATCACTGTGATGCTTGTCTAATGCAGCATATACAGGTGGTTTTTTTTTTCTATAGGAGACCAGTACTTTAAGAAGGTTAATGTTTTAAATTCATTCTATTATGTCAGTGTTACTCACTTAAAAAACCCCATCATGAAAATAAACATAAGCTGATGAGTTTATATAATTCATTTCTATCATAAACTGCGTGTAGCTAGAGTTGCTGAAGATCAATAACTAGAAGCCTTTTCTAGACTAGTTTGCTTTTCTGAGTCTCAAATCATAACCGCAAAGCCTCAGAGTACTGCCGAACAATAGGCCAAAAGAATATTTTTTGCAGTTGCTTTTGATTTTAACATCATTGCAGCACCTAGAAAAAGAAGCTGAGATTGGTGTTTGGTCTTCTGTTCATAATGGCTCTTAAGCAACTGTGTGCCTAAAGAGCTTTATTTTTCACACAGCAGAGGAAAAGAGGGGTCTGGAGCCAGAAGTGCTCAGAGGTGCAGTGACTTGCCAAAGCCATGCGGCAGGGAAAGGCTGGAGCATTATCATGACCAACTTCCAGACCGAGTCTTCTATTCCCTGGGCAATGATTGTTGCCTTTAAATTAGTCCACAAAAACTTCCATGCAAAATATTTCACGAAAAAATATTGCTCCTAAGTCTAGATAGAGTCATAAAGAATAATTAAAGTATTGGATTCTGATTTCCTCTCACAGTTGCATAGTTTACAATTACTGTGTGGAATTTTACTCACTTTCCCCTCCCTTTTTTGTACCTTTTTATGCCTTGAAAAGACTTCACATTTTTCTGTCACTTTATTTCTCATACATGAGAGGTTTAGTTAACATGTTCCATCCTCCCTCAAAAATATTTTTTAATATTTAATATCGTATCTATGAAGTATTTTATGGTACATTACAATATAATTTTATATGCATATATGTTATTTTAAATCATGCATTTTAAAGCATGCAATTTGATCAGAGGAATGCATCTGTCATATAACACCACCTTGCTAGATGCCTGTACGCCCTGTGACCATCCTGGGGCCGGCATCAAAGAGGCAGATGTTGGTTAAGGTACGTTCAGCGAGGAAGGACTCTGATAATGCCACTGCAGTCTGAATTTCTGCTCTGCCTGCTTAAGAGTTTCCTTTTATTTCCAGCCCTCTGGGCTGGCTCCCCCTGGAATTTCTTTCAGCGTTAATCCCCTGTGGATGGGAATTATTCATGACTTAATTTAATGTAGGAGTACCATTCTCAGCTGGTACGTAAGCAGGCATAGAGGTACTACATTCTCGGGATTCTTTTTAATGTGCTAGCTGGTGAATGCTGACGTTGTAGACAATATCAAAAGTAGTATTACCTTTCAATGGAATCTGGTAAGGTCCTGGTGAAAAAACAATCACCTCATGATAAGGTCTTGAGTTTCTTCAGTCCTTTTGAAAGATTGTAATGTCAATTATGTGTATAAAGTATACGTTTACTTGAAAAATTAGGGAAATGTATATTAATAGGAGAAATATAATCTCATGTGAACCTCCAAAATCATAGTTGAGTGTATTTGATAGTTTTTGGGGAACAAGGGGGGAGGAACCAAAACCAGAAACCAACGAACCCCTAAATGAGTAATAATTACACGTAAATTTTCATAAATATCTAAACAAGATCATTTCAATAGCGTTTAGGATATCCAAGAATCCACACATTCCAATGAGTGTCACTGAACTTAAATCATAAAATATTCTCTAAAACTGTTATTTTTATTCTTGCTTTTGTATACCTAATAAATAGAGGAGGAAAAATCTTGAAGAACAGCTTGTTTTGGAAAATAGCAAAGGCAAGTATGTGACTAGCTGTTTTGACTATCTGTCCTTGTTTTAGATAACTATTTCTAATAGATTTGATGAAAAGTGTGATAGAGTGTCTGGTGTACATTTAGCAATTATATCTCAGAAGTCACATTGAATTACAACAAAATATTAAAGGACTAAACCTAGAAAATTAAAACAGAGTTAAAGTCCTCTGTTGCTTAGAGTTAAACCTGGCCGACTCTGTGCCATTTTCCCCCCCTCTTTGATTACGTATTTTTCCTCTCACATCAATGAATGCATTGGAAAGAGTAGTTCTGCGACCATCTTAATGATGGTTTCTCCTGTGCCTTCGCCATTCATGCATAATTTAGCTTTGAGAAGATAAAGTAGGAGTGGTGGTGAACCTGACTGCAGCCTTCCAAAATAGATTGATTTGATGAGGAAAATCATGCAGCGTTTATTGTTGGGTTGTTGCTTTTTTCCCCCAAGAACTGTGCAGTAGTGCTTCTGTTCCTGAGTAATGGGAAATGTTCTCAAAGTGCAAAATGAAGCACCTTTTAGAAATAACAATAAGTGCATAATGAGACATGCAAGTGGCTGCCAGCCAACAGTACCTTTTTCTACCTCTTTTACATACCCTTTTTACAGTCCTACATCTACATACAGTCTGTTTCTCCTTTATTCCCTCTTGTGCTGTTTGGGACTGTGTCAATTTTTTTTTCATGGAAAATAAATAGTAATATACTGACAGCTCATAAAGATACCTTGTTTTTTCTCATCAGTGACTGCAGTGAAGCCTCATCTTTAATTAATATCTTAACTGATTAGTCCTATTTAAGAAATCATGCCTGCAAGGTTGAAATATATGCCTCTTTTTGTACTAGGCAGTCTCTTACTCCTACCTCCTACCCTCCTCCTTCACTCCATGGCTGCGCTGATTTCTTCACTCACATTTTGGTTGCTCAACTTATTCTGGCTGAACGCTGTAGATACCATTCAGTAAGCTGACTGAAATGTATATCTTCTCAGTTCAAATGCTTTCAAGAAGCTGGTAGTTTCTTGAAAAAAAAAAAAAAATAAAAAAAAAAATAAAAGCTTTGATACTCTGGGTATGTCTGGTGGGCAGGTTCTGGATAAGCAAAATAACAGAAGCACCGTGGTTTTTTTTTTTTCTTCTTTTCTTCTTCTCTAACATCTAGAGATAAAGGTGAAAGGTCCTTTCTCTTACAATTTAACACTATACAGAGGAATTATTGTAGTAGAAATGCAAAAGACTATCTAAACACATTCAATAGTGACCTGAATTTGTGAAATTATTTGTAGGTTTTAGAGAGAAGAGAAACAGAAGGAGTAACCACAGGAGGATTTTTTCCTTTTGGTAGGCTCTGTAAGTCACTCTGTCAGAATCCAGGGCAAGATTTAAATACCCTCCTTGTTCTCTCATTTTGCGGGTGCTGTGAGAGCAGAAACATGTAAACAGGTGCATGTCTGATGATGCAGGACAGTCTGCTGGTAGGAGGAGTGATGGCATGCACCTCAAGTAATGGGTGCAAGACCAGTATATGCTTAGGGCCATGGAGTCTTGCTTTGTCACTGTATATAGCAGTATGCAATGTGTTGCCAGATATTTGGGTGGAGGGAGGGGGATCAGCAATTTGGGAAAATAGTGTCAAAACTGAACTCATAAAAAGATTAATCTTAACTGTCTTTAATGGTTATTTTTGACTGCAGATTTTTTCTGAACAGAAATCATTGTCTGCTAGCTAGAATTTTTAAACTGTTCTTTTAAAACAGAAGTTCTTTCAAAAAAATCCTATTAGGAAAGCTTTTGTGCTCGTTTTGGCCATCTGAGTTGCCCAGTTACTTGAATTGCCATCTGAGTTGTCCAGCTCTGCTTCTGATGCAGTGAAATAGTTAAGCATTTGCTTAATGGCTTCACTGAAGTCAGATTTAAGATTTGATACATTTGCTTTAAAAGAAGATCTTACAAAAGAACTAGTCATTAATCAACCTCTGGAAATCAGTAGCCACATTAAATAAAATCAAGGTCTGTGTATCCCTGGACAAAAGTGTCAGAGAAGGTCTAGCCTAAACTGATGTGTTCCAGGGGCTTTTTTTTTTTTGCTTTTTTTTTTCTTCTCCTCTCTCTATTCTTTTGAAAAGGATAAGCAACCCGAGTCAAAACTCCAAGCACTCATTCATGTCATTCATGTCACTGAAATCCTTAAACACTGAGAATGAAAAGCATCTGTACACCTACAATAATATGACTACCGCAGTTTTTTTTGTCTCAAGGGTGTCTGCTTCTGGTTTCTGGACAGCAAAATTCCTTTGTCTCCCCCCAAAACCGGCAGCCTAGCTTCAAGGCTTGGAGCCTAACTGGGCTTTGCAGCCCTTCATCACTTCCCTGTCGGGAGGAGGTTCTGCAGCTCTGAAATCCTCCTCGGTGTGGATTTATGTCTCAATTTGATGTCACAGCTTGGTTTTGATGTACCTTCTCCCTAGGGAACTGCTGGGCAAGGTGTTTATAAACCCCTACTGAGAGTCCCTCCAAATAAACATATAAAAGTTGACTCGTCTATATGCAGTTGCTTCTTCCTTTGTAAAAGTATCATGGTGAAAAAATTGATTATAGAAATTCAGTCTCCCTATCTGAAAATAGAAGAAGACATTTTCAGAAACCCCATAGTGTCAGAAGAAAGCTAACTACTATTGAATGTAGTGAAATGTAATCAGGCTGTGAATAACCTGTAATTCACATACTTTACAAAGGGTTTTAAAATAACTTTCTGAGGTTGAAGTAATTTCCCCCCTATTATTATACTTACAAATAAAATACCTTTTTAGGATTTTTTTTTTTTAATTTAAGATATGGAGATTCTAAGATCACAGTAGGCTGCAAAAGACGACTGCAATTTATGCAATAATTGAATAATCTCCTTAATATACTCTCTGTTGGGTACTCAGACACATTTGAAAGCCACTGCAAAATTTGATACTCCTCTGCAGCTCCGCCAACTCTTTTGTGCTTCAGAAGTAACAGGAATTAAGTATTAAAAATCATAGAGGCAGGGCACAGATCAGAAATGTAGAAAGGGGAACTCCCATCCTGGGCAGATTATGAACTCCTTTTAAATGAACACAAAAATTATTCAACAACGCTATGCTATCAAAGTGTTGGGTTTTTTTTAACAACCCAGTAACTCATTGACTACCCCTTGATTGCTTGGCCATCCCTGCTCCTATGACAAACTGCAGCTGACATTTTGTCTTAGGGCAGAAATCTGTGTGTGATGGGATGGAAAGCACAGTCTTTCTCAGTCTTTCTTTTCTCAGTCATTGTGGGAATTCCATCGCTTATCACGTTTGTTTTCAGCCTTCTGGTTTTTTTAATTGATTGCGTGCTTTGTGACCTTTTGAACTCAAAGAAGTCATGTTTTAGCATTGAGAACTTGGGAGGTTTTGTACAGTTAATTGATGCTCGTCAGTACAAGCAGAAAGAGCAGTCACTGAAGTCATTGTCTGGCCTCATAGAAATATACTGTGTGTGAGGGAAATGAGTACTGGTTATTTTAAAAATACAAATGTGGTAGATGAATTTTGGTTTAACTAAGAAAATATGAACAAATAGCTCATTAAAATAGTGAAAGCAAGAGAAAAAACATGAAAAATTGAGCAAAATGAACTGCACAGAGGGGCTATCTGAAGAAACGTGTTACTGGACAACGTTGGAAATACCCATGAAGTATATTTGATATGTCGCTATTAGTTATCTGTTAATTGGTTACTGAAATGAAATATATACATACCACAGTGAAATGTATATTCCTTCTAATTAAGCAGGCACTGCTATTTAGAAGGATGAGTGTTAATGAATGCTTTTTTACTTTTGGTAAAATGTTATGTTCATATTTTCAAGAATATTCTTTAAAAAGGCAGTCTAATTAATGCTCCTTGATTTTAAAAACTTGTTATTCACTTACGTAAAGGAAGTTCAAACTAACATTCTTTTCTAACTAAACAGGACCCCACGAGCACCAACCTAGAATTTGTATCCTAGCTTCTATCTGAATATTTTCTCTGTTTTTTTCTGATTAAAGTGAAAACTCAAAGCAAATTGTTGTGAAACTCAGCCATTTCCGTGGCATAACATCCCTGTATTAGAGACAGAATAAAATTTTTAACAGGATAAAGTGTGACATATTGCTGAGAATCACTGCAAGTTTCTCCCATTGGCTTTAAAATGTTATTTTCCATTTAAATAAAATAATTGGTCATTTCTGTATCTCCAAAAGAAAAGTTACTCAGAAGAATTTAGGGAACGAGTGGAAGACAACTTCACAATTAATTTGGTCTGATTCTGTGCCAATTACATACTAACGTATTGTTCTTGCAAATTGTATTGAATTCACTGCTTGCCACTCTGAACAGAACCACTGAATGGTCTATGTTGGTAGCTGGAGTCTGTGGATACTCTAATTTAAGCAAATTTCCCACTGACACTACTCAGAGAAGCACTGAGGGTTGCATAGCTGGAGTTCAGCTCCATGATACGCAGGGATTATAGAAAGAGACTAACAACTGTGAAGTGAGAACTATTTGCAGTGAGTAGCATTGTATTTTGGAGTTTTTCAACAATTGGGCTTTAAATCAGTATGAAATAACATCTTTGAATTGCATATTGGACTTTAGAAGGGAATTAACAAGTTGTGTTTAAAATGCAATTTTTTTTACCACCGTGTATATTCAGCCCTGCTGTGTTTTTTGTCAGAACACTATACAGCTTCCAATTATCTGATCTCTTTGTCTTTGACAAGCTGCTCTTTTTTAACATACCAATCCAGCTTTGCAAGCTATTAAAATTCAGTGGATGCCTTTACCTCAGGCCACGTAAAGGGATCAACCAAAAGTCTGCAACTTTGGGCTGCAAGGACTACTTTTGAAAGTTCACGTCTGCGGCTCCTGTTTTGTGGAGCAACAGTGACAACCAGCGGCCAGTCACCTAAAGTTGGCCAAGTTATTAATTGTGGATGTCCTTCAGATTACCATCCACCCACGTCCATTCTCCAAAGGTAAAGGACAGAGCTAATTTATTTCCTTTTATTTGTCTTAACTTTGGCGATGAGCTTAAGAGAGAGATGTGCTCTAGCAATAAAGTACAGAGCTGCCACGGTTGGGTCAAAAAGGTAGCTACTGCCCCGTGTTGCTGTCCATATTTCGGTAGTGTATGTACACATGTCTGGCCATTAAGTGTTTCAGTGGCTTGCTGGTGGTATATGACACAGGGATCAAATCAAATTTACTGCACAAAGCAATCATGCTTTAGTTCTTCTGAAGAGAAAAGGAAACAATTTGAAGAAAAAGGTTATCCTTTTCTACTGATCGGCAGTTAATACATATAATACATGGCACTTGAATATAAATAATTTGAGAATAGCTTGTGTTGTCTGCATTTGAGTTTATGATTTCTTCCTTGAAAATACAGATTTTATCTGAGAGAGATGGTTATTCCTGGTGGTGATGCTGTAGAAGCCAGGGTAAAAATAATCGTATCCACTGCTTTTTAGTTTAATGAAGATAACAGTTTCATTTGCACTCTGAAGTCTGAGGTAGCTGTACATCGCTAGCAGTTCTCTCAGGATGAGTGGGATTATTTTTGTGGAGAGGTGCCCTTAACTTGAGGAAGATGCCAGAACTCAGCCCAAAGGAGTTCAGTTTATATTGTTTAGAATTGTTCCATGAATAACATTTAATGGCCTAACGCAAGGTAAATAGTTTACATCAGACTGGAAATATGGTAATAGCAGCCCTCAAAGCATCTTATGACATTTCTTCTCCTTATCAAAGATCCTTTTTCCCTCACTATACTAAAGTGAGGGGAAAAAAAAAATGGGGTGGGTGGGGGGGAAATTTTAAAAATCTCCAAACCTTCATTTCCTCTTCTCTGGCACTGCTTTACAAGTGCTTATGGCAAATTTGTTTCTGTAATCATAACTTGAACCCATCTGGGGATGAGATTGGCTGCTAGCTTAGTATTTCCACTTAACATATTCACGATTAGCATGCACAGAAGGAGTAGAATTAGGATGAATGTTTTTGGAACAGTACAGATAAATCCTCATAAATGTAGTACAACAGCTCTGGAAATGCACAGTGCTGAAATGTAATGAAGCTGAACTCTGTAGAGAGTTTGGTATTCTCAGTACCATGCCTCTCCTAATGAACTCATTTAGATTAGAAAATGGATTTAATATTTTATTGGAATTAACCTGAGCCGGTAAAGAGGATTACAATTTCTTTCCATAAATATGGTGATATTACAGGGTGAGGTAGCATGTTACATGAATATTAAGCATTTTATGAGCATTGTCATGAAGCCAGAAAGAGTATAAGGTAATTAGGTTTTAATATAGTGATACTGTTCTTATAATAATTAAATTTGAAATGTAATAAAACTATATTTGAAAATTATTTAAATCCATATTTTGTTGCATTTTCACAACTTTAAAAATGCATGTTTTTCCTAAACAATAGATTTCAACAGTTTGTTTTTAAACATGGAAATCTACAAATACCACAGGTCCTTCAGACAGGGAACAAGACACATTCTAGGAAAGAAGAAAGGAGGTACGTTTATTCCATTTTCTCTGTAACAGAATCTGCTGGTGGGAGAAAACATGTAGAAGTCAGGAAAAAAATTTGACATAAATGCATTATTTTCCTTTATTTTTCAAAATCTTGCAGAGTTGGATCCCAGTGTTGCTTCCGTCTCTCAGACTGTCTTTTATACTCACAAAAGCATTCTTAATCACAGTCTATGTGCTCCTACTTTTGAAAGGTTATTTACTGAAAAAAAGACCAAATCATTGTCATCTTAGTTATCTTTATAGATTGCACAATAAAAAAAAAAAAAAAGAAACACAAAAAGAGTACTGCAAAAGTTTGGTAATGTTTGAGCATTACTGTAAGCAATTTGTATTTTTTTAAAATGAAATTTAGGGCCTAAAATTGCCTTTGAGTATGGACTGTAAAAATCATCTCCTGCATATCTGAACAATTACTAATTTTACCAGTTGAAATGCAGTGAAGGCTATGCTGGAGAATAGCTCTGAGCCTGAGGGAAGTACAGAACAAATACAGGTAAAGCTGAATAATTCAGAATAGATGCAATTGGATGTATGGACTGACTTCTTGAGAGAATTTGCCCCTGCTATCAAAGCTTTTCACTTTAAATGCCCAAATACACAAAATTAATTTGTAAGGTCACTAAGAAGGATTGTTTCCTTTGTAGGAACCTTTCAGCAATTTAGTTCAACAGTGGAGTAGCATTTCCAATCTGTTTAGGTTATGAGAAAGATCAACAACAGAAAACCTAGCACAGTCAGTTCTTAGAGTGATGGGTTTTGTGCAGGAAAAAATAATCTGAAATACAGAGTATTGGGATGGGAATGTGGAAAGAGTAGGAGCTTTCTGAGGATCAACAAGGAGTAGCTGGGACAGCTAAAGTCGAAAATATACCATGTCATGACTATGGTAACTTGAATAAAATAAAGTTCAATAGCTGTATTTAATGTGAAAGCATTTTTTTTCCACTCAGTCCCAAAATATACATAGAATCATAGAATCATAGAATGGTTTTGGTTGGAGGGGGCCTTAAAGATCATCTAGTTCCAACCCCCTGCTGCAGGCAGGGACACCCTCCACTAGACCAGGTTGCCCAACATTATGCGGCAGCATGGAACGTGGTACAAGATTATGTATGTTTGATCACTGCTACCTGGCCAGGGCTTTATTTGGTTCAGAAATTCTGAGGGACAGTCCAATAATTCAGAATTTTGTTGCATTGCAATCTGGATTGAGCAATGGAATAAAAATTCAGAACTAAAAAACAACAACAACAAAAAAACCAAAAAGGAAGAAAGAAAAAAGAATTAGCTGTGAAATCTCATGGGTTTAGATTGGTTTATTGAGCCTGAAAAGATGTTTCCAGAATATTTCATTTTCTCAGGGAGGATGAATAATGGGAACTCCTTTATTTTCTGTTAATCTGGGTCTTGTTATACCTAAAACAACTCTAAAAACTTTTGACTACATTACACCTATGCAGGATGGGAGATGTAATGCAGTTTGTTCAAGAAAATGAGGTCCCGGTTATGAGTCAAAAAATGGTGCAGGATGAGAGGAAAATATATTTCAGTGTTTTGATGAGTCATTTCAAAACACTTTGCATGTTAGTACTGATCAGAGCCTTAATGCACTCTGGAGCCTTTCATTATTCTCAGTATCACGTGTATCAACAAAATCTGGGAGGAGCTGGGAGTCGTGCATAGTTCCCCTCAAGGCCAGACCTGAATTTGCAAAATGTTAAACTCTAAAAATTTGGCTGGTGCCTAACTGAGAGGTGATAAATTCTATCTTGGATTTCCACTAGTTTTGAACAAACCTATTTCTATTCATGGACTGGTGAGTCAATGTTATTAATTCTAAAAAAACCAAACAAACAAAAAAGGAAAACAAGAAAACAAACAGGAAACAAGATCCCCAAATTTAATTTTTTTTAAGAGCTTGGAGGTTTTTTCCTAAATTCTGGTGTTTCTTGTTGTTGTTATCATTATTCTCTTGGTTCCGTGGATCTGGAATTATTTATGTGCATCATTTATTTTGGCATTCCTGCCATACTTACGAAGAGAAGTTAGAGAGTCACTTATCTACATAATATAATATTAGTCTGCTTGACCAGCAATTAATTACGGCATCAGTCTTTTACATTATTCTGAGTTCTGCCAGCCTCAACACTGCAGGGAATTTGAAGGGTACAAATGGCTTCTCCTTGCAAGAAAATCTCAAAAGGTGGCACTTCTTTTTATTGAATTTTGATTTTCCTATGCTTACAGCATAGTCATAAGTGAAGGTATGTATTGGGCTTGAAGAGTAAGCAAGTGGGTTACAATGACAAATGGTAGAATATGAAGAAATGTCTTAATAACACAACATTGAGTTGTAATTGTCCTTTTGTTATAAATACATTTTCTTCCTTGGGCTTTTATCTCTGTTCTCACTCAATTTTTTTCATTTTCATAATTAATTAAAATGGCAATGTTCTATAACCAGTGATTGAATTATATGATATTACTTGCCTAAGGCGATCAAAATTAATCAAAATAAGGAGTGAAAGTTTTGCTATTTTTAATACAGCTGATTTGATTCCTGGGGTTTTGATCAAATTAAATGAAGGATCAAATTAACCAGTGATTAAATTGAGTAAAAGGCACTTTGTATGCCTGAAATATATTTTAATTTAATTAATTTCAAGATACAAAATATTAACTGATGTTTTAAAAATTCATTTGTACTTCAGTGTTTAATTTTCTAGAAACTATTTCCTTCTCAAGGTTAGAATCTTTTGTAAGAGAAAAAACATGCTTTTAAAATAATTCCCTGCATAACCCTTTAGTTTTTCCCCCCAGACTTTTTTGTGCTTGTAGAGAATTCTTGGCACGCATAAACTACTGTTCCAAAGCTCCTGAACTCAGCCTACAAAGACTCGATGAGTAAATGGCCAGTGTAGCAGAAATCTGAGACTCCCCAGAATAGAACCTGCCAACCCGAGCAGACAGTTTTGACTGCAAAAGACCTTGAGCTGTTACCATTTAACCCATGTGTTTGCAGAAGTGTTACAGTTTTGTCACAGAGCGTTTCATTTACGTTTTGTTATAAGCTAGTTCATATCATGTTTGTTAAATGGACTGGGGCAACTTTTTACTGTATACCACTACCTGCAAAGTAATTGAGAAATGAGATTTCTGTTATGGTGCAGAAATGGTCTGCATGAGAACAAAGTAATTCACAATTTTTCGTTTGCATGGTAAAAAAAAAAAAAAAAAAAGCTTGAAACTCTGCTCTTGACTCCTACTGGGAGTTTGCACTGACTGGTGGAAAGTAGCTGACCCAGCTGGGGCACAACTGCAAGAAGCTGGGGCAAGAGGTAATTTTCGTAAAGGTGGTTTTTACTTAACATTTAGTGTTCCTCAGAATCAGAGAATAACATAGGAAAAAGGCAAGGTGACGAACAGGGTGCAATTTTGTGAGTTGCAATGTTAGGTAAGAGTTACCTTATATCGAAATGCTTCTCTTCCACTCTTTACTATTAATAGACGTGAAATAAAGGTACAAGTGTGTAAACATACCAAAGATTGATTAAAGATACTTGATGTTGTGTATCAAGGCTGAGTGTATTTATGCATTTGAGGCACTTAGAAATTTCAAGCAGAATGTATTGGCTGTAATTGGAGTCTAATCTCATTATTCTTTAAGTCCTGGAAAAGGCATACTTAAAGGATTAGATCTATTTAGTGTGATCAGCATGGTCAGTCTGTTGCAGCTATTTTTGATTAATGCATTTATACTCTCAAAAGAGTGGGAGGAGAAAGAAAATTAAAAATGGACACTTATAGCATATGAAAGACTCTCATACTCTAAGTAGCATTTTATAGTAACTCATGGTGTCATTTTGAAATAACCATTACCAAGAGGTGAACAAGTGGTACAAGTGGGATCCTAGCTTATTCTGTGCTTTGTGCTTGGAAATGGTTGTTAGTTGGTGGGAACAGAAGCTGTGAGAAAATTTTGGTATTGACAGGTTGATAGTCCTGGTGATAACCTTAGGAGAAGGGTGTAAGACAGGAAAAGGCACAAGCGGCTAGATAGCTCAGAGATTTATGGCTGATAGACCCAAACAGCGGAGAAGCAACTGAGAACCCTAGCGTTGCATAGCTTACAAATATCAGGTTTGTGGCCTGAAGGATAAGGTCAGCATTACTGGCTTGTCTTACATGTACTGTAACCTTTAGGATGAACGCTTTCTTTGGCTCTCTACTTAACATGGGTATTTTGTGTTGTTAGGATGCACGGTGCCTGCATAAAGATCAGAAGACGTCCACTGGTGGCATCTAAGTCTGCAGGAGCCTGCAGTTTTCCAAAATGTTTTACTACATAGAAAAACATGATGTCTAAGAAACCCTACATGCAACCTCCCTTATAGAATCTAAATTGATTTCCTGTCACGTTTTTTTTATTTATATTTGATAATGAATGTTTAATTCAGTGGGAAAAAGATTTTGAGGTTCCTCTTCTGGCCTTGCTATCAATTTTGAATTAGAGTTTGGACCTGCATTTCAATAACTTTTTCTTTCTATTCACTGACCTGCAAAAATGAATATAATTCTATTTATTTATTTTATATGGTACTTGCCTGACATGCATTTTAAGGTCCTTGGATAAATGCTGTCACGGAGCAAAGTCCTTTTATGGTGTTTGCACTGTGCATTTTAAAACTGCAGATAAAATATTTGGATAATTGTTTTTATGAGTGTTATCAAAAGTATTTTGAGAAATGCTTGGAACTGCAGGCAGAGTTTGATGCAAAAGGTCAGGTATATAACTATATTTCTATTGCATCCTTGATAGCTATTATATTTTCTGGACCAGTTTTAACCTTGAATATCAGTTATATGACATCTGTGAATTCTTGAACGTTGTTTATTATTTTCTCAAATCTTGCTGATTTATAGAAGTAGTTCTTCAATCAGTAACATTTCTTCCATTGAACTTATTTCTTCCTACTTCCCACTTAATTTTAAGAACATCAGTTATTTAAAAGATGCAAACAGTAAACCCAACCCTTTTTAACATTCCACTACCTACCTGTTATTCTCTCTTTTTTCTCTGATGGACGTAATCAAAATTCTTCTGCTTCCTCTTTGGTGTTATGTTCTTTACATGACATCTAGAGGCCAAAATTGATGTGAGCTGTAATTAATCTTTCCGTGAGGCTTTATAGACCCATTGGTAAACCAGAGATAGGAATCACACTGTCTGCATACATAAAATTATTGAACATCCCAAAACAAATCTGCATTCAGAAACTGTATTTCATGGTGTCATCGTCCAGCAGATGTAAAAGATCTGTTGAGGAAAAAAAAGAAGTGTGAAAAACAAAGTCTGCATTTGTTTTTATATGCAATCCCCTGTGCAATTAATTCATACACAAGTTGTACAGTAATCTAATTAGAGCATCTGACATTTGCCTGTGACAGCCAGAACCCTTTAGGTAATCAATAATGCTAATATAAAGTGCCTGATTAAATACACCATCATTTCCATCTGTACTCTCAAGTTGATATGCAAATTCACCTTCCCTGTATCATTTCTAATTCCTATCTTCTGATTCTGGCTTTTAACTACATCTACATGAATCCATCCAAAGACCAAAAGGACCAAATTTTGTTATATAAAGCAGAAAAATTTATATTGTTGTAACTTCATGTGCATTCTGTGAGCTGCTTCAAAACATCTCATTCAATATGCTTGAGTTACATTAAGTCATTGTTATGTATTTCTAAACATATTACTAAATACAGCAAGCAAAAAAAAAAAACCAACATATTGCTTTAGAGATTAAGTTTACATAGCCTAAATATGGACCACAAACAATTATTTTTTATTTTCTCTGCTTATTAACAGGGAAGAGTAAAGATTCATTCTGTGATGGAATGTGCAGGAAAATACTTAACCCCTGTTGAAGAGAAAGATCTTTTTCTATAAATTGCTGTGCTTCTCAGATCTGGTTTATCATTTTAGAGTATATATTCTAACTTCTCTCTTTTCCCCCTAAGACTGCATATCAGGTTTACTATTATCCATAGCCTGGTAAAAACACTGTCTCTCAGGATTCAGCCCATTGATTAGCAATTAGCTAAGCTTGTTTCAAGTCATAAACACTTTAGACCTTGAACTGATGTTTACACTGAACCTTCCTAACTAGTTCATACTTATTCCTGTAGCCTTTAAACTCATTTTGGATTACCAACACTCAACTGCAGGTGCTTGAGCGTGCAAGTGAGGTCACTATCAATAATAGTAATCATCTTCTGTATAACATTTTGCCTAAAAATTGCTTTAGAAGTCTTAAAAACGGGATCACATTGAAGTCTTCATTTAGTACTTCTTCTCAGTCCCCTGACGCCTTGTTCAAAATGGCTGGTCTGGGAGTGGTGGGACAGTCTGGTCCCATTGCCTGGGTGGGCAGGGGCCTGCAAGGTGCCCTGGAGATGAGAGGGGAAGTTCCTGGCACTGGAACTGGAGAAATTAGGAGCACGCTTGAAGCAATTCCTGTTACGATTGTCTGCAGTCACTGACCCTAATTGGGTACAGTTATCTATTTCTTCAACAAAAGACTGTTTTAGCCAAAATGTCAAATGCCATGTTGGTTTTTTGCGTTCTTATGAAGGGTAATCATTATCTATGATTGGGCTTCTAAAACAATTTTAAATTATATTAATTTAGTACATTAATACTCTTTTAATAGCAACGACTGTGCATCAGTTTTATGTTTTGATGGCTAGACCTAACACAGCACAATACTAGAACATGTTAAAAAGTACCTGAGGAAGTTACAGGCCTAAATTTTGGTGACTGTCACTCTAACTTTCTCTCTTAGGTTACCCAGATAGCTTTGAAATTACTAACTTTTGTCTTGTATATTTTAAATAAATCCAGTCTACTCTGGAACAAACCCCAAACAACCAAAGCATAGACATATGCATACGCATATATTTCAGACAAGTTTCACTCTGGTTTCCTGGCCTGTAAAATAAAAACAAAACCCGAAGTTATAAACCCAAAGCAAAATATAACCCCCTCTTTCCACTTCTTACTGTGCAATTTAAATCAGTTTTTCCTTCAGTGTATTCCAATACTTAAAGTAAACAGATGGAATAAGAAAGGATGAAGGTGACTTAAGATAAAATAAGAAAGGATGTTGAAGGCTTTATTGGAAATGCCAGAATATGTTTATTCATAGATTTCTCTGAAATAGTATTTATAAGTCTGTGTACTATGCACATAAGTATTTACAAATAGTAGTTTTGTGTTCCTGAGGTTTTAGCGTATCTTATTAGGCAAGAAGATTGTAATCTCTCTGGTATTCAAATACTGTTTAAAAAACCATATATTTTAGAATTAATTTGATTTACCACCTTCCCGTTTCCTCAAAATATTTTTCTCATGGTAGGACTACACATGAGGATTAACATTGCTTTGAGTGAAGTTTAGAGGTATTTTTGTTTTATAACAACACATTTCAGGAGGATTACCGCATCCTTTTGATATTTTTGTGCTTGAAGAACCGATTAATATCCTAAATAGTCTAAGGAATATGTTTGTCTAGTGTTTTTACTGTATTTGAATTACTTCAGCATGTATACTAATAATGCACAAGAAGGTTACGTTACTGTATCTGTTCTGATTTTACCTGTATCTTAAATTATATTTTATTCCAACTTTAAGATCACACTAAAGCAAGTAGAGCATGCTAGCCAGTTAAGCTGGATTTTATGGTTGTTTTGCCTCCCCTCAGCACTGCTAAACAGCCAAGGCATGTTGATAATGCAGAAGATCCTTACTTTGAAATATTAGTGACATCAAGGTATTACATAAGGGCAAAAAGGAGTGCCCAATCTCCGAGTCACAATTTCTACAACCTCTATGGGCATGATAGTGCTGTTTCCCCTGCAGAGGGAATGGTGTGAAAGGGAGTCTTTCAGGGGGTGTTGCCCAAGTAGTATATGGCCATGTGATTTTTAAATTCCACGAGAATGGAGCTGAGTACTCCCTACATGACATTTCTAATGCCTTTAACCAGTCTCCTTCAGGCTCTTGATATATTACAAACACCAGAAATTTTGCATGCAAATTTGTTTGACTAATTAGCTCTGATGTCACAATAACCTACCAGTCTTACTGTGGTTAAGTAAAATTAACTAATAATATCAGATAATAAACTTAATTTTCTTGAACTGTGGATTATATGCAGGAATTCAACAGCTTTTAAAAATAAACTTCAAGAATAAATAATATTTTGTTTTTGAGGTCATTAGTGGAAAAAGACTGACATATGCTAAATGGGCCAACACTTTTCTTAAAGGACTAAAATTTTAATTAACTTTAACTCAGATTAATTAACTACCGTGTAATTTCTCAGAAAAATTAATCGTTCTCACAGCCTGCATAGTAATTTCAGGGATAATGTGCTATATTCATCACTTATAACAAAGAAGTCCTTGCAAGATGGAACTTGGTCAATACCAGCAGTGCCACAAATGAGATCCCCCCTGAGCATTCTCTAGGCTGAGAGCCCCAGCTCTCTCAGACTTTCCTCGTAGGAGAGATGCTCCAGTCCCTTAACCTTCTTTGTGGCCCGTCCCTGGGCTCTCTCCAGTAGCTCCATCTCTCTCGTACTGGTGAGCCCAGCACTGGACACTGTACTCCAAGTGTGCTGAATAGAAGGGAAGTATCACCTGGCATGTTTGCAAATAACACAAAGCTTTGAGAAATTCAGTTTGGTTTATCTGTTAGTGACTTGGATAACCTTACACAGAATCAGGTCAGTGACAAGGCCCTTTGGGACCCCTTTTGATTCAATGCTTCTGGTTAGGCAATGACCATAGATAACTCTTCTCAAAGTATAGCCATAAGGCCATTTTTGCCTCCACTCTATCAGGTTTTCACATTGAACCTATTTTCTAGAAATCTATATTGAAAGTCAAGGCGTACACCATTTGGGATTAATTTAGTTCTCTATGCATAGACGTCCAGTAACATTTTAGGAAACATAAAATATCCTGCCTGGCCTCCAGCTGTCAGCTGGAAGACAGCAGATCTCCTTTGGGTTGTAAGTTATATCTGCCAGCCTTGTATGGTTGTCTTGGATGCCTTCATGGTGATGATATTATATTTAAGCAACTGAATCTCATCTCTGCTATTTGGTTTTATGGGTTTTTCCCCTCTTTACCCCTAGACTTTTCAATTTGTTTTAAAAATATTTTAGAAAGATTTGACATTATTTGCTCTTGACCACTGTTACTTGTTTTCCTGTAATCTTTCAGGTGTTGTGTACTTTGGTTATTTATTCCAGAACTTTCCTAAGGAGTGAAGTTAAGCTGTCCTTAATTCCCTGGCCCATATTTTGGGGTTTTTTTGTGCGGTTTTTTTGTGGCTTCCCCCCCCCCCTTTCTAAAAGAATGTCACTACGTTATCTATTTCTTGTCTTCTAGGACCTCATCTGTTTTCAACATATCAAGTGAATAGCAGCTGCCCACAAAATAATAATCTGATTCTGATATAATAACGTGGGAATCCAAATATACCAGAACTCAGTAATTTGCTGCAAATAAATTGTTATCTCTTCTCCCTTTACCATATTTGCTTTCCCACGCCACTGAATCCAGCATCGGCACTGCAGCTGTGAGCATGTGTCCCTAACTGCTGGATCTTTGGATGCATCCTTACTTCTTCTGCTGCATAGAGCATTAGCCTTCTGTAGAATAAAAATGTCAGCTACTATCCACCAGGCATCCTCGGCCACATTAAAATGATTGTAAAGTGTAACACAATTTTAGACCTATATACATGCAGTTATACTGAATCCCGTTAGTAGCACCTTTTTGCCTGCATGTACCATCACAAGCCGGCACCCACAATCATAGCAAATGCTAACTCATTACTAGGGTAGCAATATTTTTTACTGTTTTGAAGCAGCAGACTACAAGCAGTTTGAATCCCAGTAATGACTTACCAATAGGATCTTTGCCATTTATGCTTTAAATGTATTTTTAGTGAATAGACCTTTAGGAAATCAATGAACAGCTCTGAAATGGTCATTTTTCAAATGGCTAATCTCTTCTTCAGCTTTTCCATTGTATCAGATATCAGGATCATTTAAGGCTGAAGCACAAACTACTTTTCTTTCTCAGAAAATCTTTCATTTCTTTTTTTTATCTCAAGTTTCAGCTTCAGCTGCTGGATTTAGACAGCCCCTGGAATTTAAATACCAAATACCTTCCAAAGTACTCTGAATTCCTTACAAAGACACAGAAAATGAAATTAAGTTTAAAGATTATAATTATAAGGACCTATATCTTGTAGCTTTCATGTACACAAAACTCCCATCGATTTCAATATAGACCCATTTTCTCCATCTCTGTCACCAATGAGAATAATTTTATTCATAGGTTTTATGGAATACGAATTGTAGATTTAGTTCTGATATATCACCTTTAAAACAACAACAGCAAAAATGTAATATGCCAAAGAGCAGTAAAACTCTGTAGAGTTTTACTACAAACTCTGTACCAGCTTCAATGTCAAAGAAGAACATCCAGTTTTCGGTGGTTCCTCTTTATACCACTGCTGCTTTGCAAGTGAAACTTTAATGATAAAAACATGCTTGAAATAATTGCAGGTTCACTTTTGCGTAAGAGAAAATGAGTGTTAGTTGTTACCTACAGGAAAAAAGTCTCAAGAATCAGTTTTTTTGCTTTAGTTTTAAATATTAAATATTTTCCAGAGTCAGAAGTCTTTACATATTTAAAGTAAACCTCTGGAAATTGAGTCACATCTACCTTTTCAACTGCATATGCTAACTTCTTGATATATCTTTTGATGTGGTTCTTGGAATCTGTTTTTCTCTTGCACACTGACAGTAGTGTAGTAATATGTAGTGCAACTAATAATACCCTTGTGCTATAATGAGCTGGGGTTGAGGCAACTTCATGTTCTTTTGGTGGCCCGATGGAGTCCTAGAACAGAGTTCAACGTCCTTAAGAGTACAAATGGAGGGGTTCACCTTTGGTGGGTCATTGTAAGTTCAAGATCTACACCAGTGTCAGTGAGGTGGTGCTGAAATAATTTTATAATTTCACATGTGTACTACTATACCTATGATGTGGCATAAATTAGAGCTATAGATTTGTGAATTGCTTTATTTTCAGAAAAGCAATAATAAAAGGTCTTTTCATTGTGATTTAAAAAAAAAAAAATCCTTGAATTTCCAGATTCCATGCAAGGTATAGGGTATTGAATTTTAAGTAACCCTCAGAAAAGACAGCTTGAAAAATGGCAGTATAAATAGGTAGAGTGTATTTATATCTTCAGTTCACATATTTCAACTGTCTTCTCCTCATTAATCAGAGTCAACTGTTTCAAAAAATTAATCAATTTCTGAAGTCACTCCAGGAGTACATACTTGTACATTTCCTTCTTTTTATTTTTTTAAAGAGGGATTTATTTAAAGGAATGACTGACAAGGTTAATGACGCAAAGGGAGTATTTTTAGAAGTATATTTGATTGGACTTTGTAATAGTTCCACTATTAATTATTAGACTTTCCATTATAGGCAACATAGGCAAAGAAGGAGAGGCGGTGGGATGGCCCTGTATGCTAGGGAGTCTTTGATTGTTTATAGCTTAATGATGGTGACGACAGGGTTGAGAGTTTATGGATAAGAATCAGGGGAAAGGCTGACAAGGCAGATATCATGGTGGGGGTCTGTTATAGACACCCAACCAGGATGAAGAGGCAGATGAAATATTCTATCAGTAGCTGGGAGAAGCTCACATTCACTAGCCCTTGTTCTTGTGGGGGACTTCAACTTACCAGAGGTCTGCTGGAAATGCAACACAGTGGAGAGGAAACAGCCTAGGAGGTTCCTGGAGTGCGTGGAAGATAACTTCCTGACACAGCGGATGAGGGAGCCAGCTAGGAAAGGCACCTCGCTGGACCTGCTGCCTGCGAAGAGAGAAGGCCTTGTGGGTGATGTGACAGCTGGAGGCCATCTTGGGCATAGCGATCGTGAAATGATAGAGTTTTCGATTCTTGGAGAAGTAAGGAGTGGGGTCAGCAAAACTGCCACCTTGGACTTCTGGAGGGCAGACTTTGGCCGGTTGAGGAGCCTGGTTGACAGAGTCCCTCGGGAGGCAGTCCTGAAGGGGAAAGGAGTCCAGGAAGGCTGGACATTCTTCAAGAAGATAATCTTAAAGGCGCAAAGTAGGCTGTCCCCAAGTGCCAAAAGACAAGCTGGTGGGGCAGAAGAACAACCTGGATGAACAGAGTGCTTTGGCTGGTACTCAGGAAAAATAAAGAGAATATATGATCTTTGGAAGAAGGGGCAGGCAACTCAGGAGGACTACAAAGATGTTGTGAGGTGATGCCAAAAAGAGTAACCTCATAAAATATAATATATAATAATAACCTAATAAGGAAGGGCCAAAGCCCAGCTAGAACTTAATTCGGCTACTGCCATTAAAGACAATAATAAAAAATGTTTCTCTAAGTACATTAGCAACAAAAAGGAGGGCTAAGGAGAATCTCCATCCTGTATTGGGTGCTGGGGGAAGCATAGTGGCAAAGGATGAGGAAAAGGATGAGGTACTTAATGCCGCCTTTGCCTCAGTCTTCAGCAGTGAGACCAGTTGTTCACTGGGTACCCAGCCCCCTGAGCTGGAAGACAGGGACGGGGAGCAGAATGAAGCCCCCATACTCCACGGGGAAATGGTTAGTGACCTGCTACACCACTTAGACACACACAAGTCCATGGGGCTGGATGGGAGCCACCCAAGGGAACTGAGGGAGCTGTTGAAAGTGCTCACCAAGCCACTTTCCATGATTTATCGGCAGTCCTGGCTAACCGGGGAGATCCCAGTTGACTGGAGGTTAGCCCATGTGACACCTATCTACAGGAAGGGCCGGAAGGAGTATCCGGGGAACTACAGCCCTGTCAGTCCGGCCTGGGTACCATGGAAGGTTATGGAGCGGATTATCTTGAGTGCCATCATGCGGCACGTACAGGACAACCTGGTGATCAGGCCCAGGCAGCATGGGTTCATGAAAGGTAGGTTCTGCTTGACTAATCTGATCTCCTTCTATGACATGGTGACCCACTGGTCACCATGTGGGTCACCCTAGTGGACCTAGTGGATCACCGTCACCTAGTGGATGAGGGAAAGGCTGTGGATGTTGTCTACCTAGACTTTAGTAAAGCCTTTGACACCATTCCCCACAGCATTCTCCTGGAGAAACTGGCTGCTCGTGGCTTGGACGGGCATACGGTATCAGTGGGTTAAAAACTGGTTGGATGGCCAGGCCCAAAGAGTTGTGGTGAATGGAGTTACATCTGCCAGTTGGCAGCTGGTCACAAGTGGTGTACCCCAGGGCTCAGTACTGGGACAAGTTCTCTTTAATATCTTTATCAATGACCTGGATGAGGGGATTGAGTGTACCCTCAGTCAGTTTGCAGATGACACCAAGTTGTGTAGGAGTGCTGATCTGCTTGAGGAAGGCTCTACAGAGGGATCCGGACAGGTTGGATGGATGGGCCGAGGCCAACTGCATGAGGATCAACAAGGCTCAGTGCTGGGTTCCGCACTTGGGTCACAACAACCCCACGCACCACTAGAGGCTTGGGGAAGAGTGGCTCGAAACCTGCCCGGTGGAAAAGGACCTGTGGGTATTGGTTGACAGCCGGCTGAATATGAGCCAGCAGTGTGCCCAAGTGGCCAAGGTGGCCAACAGCATCCTGGCTTGTATCAGAAACAGTGTGGGCAGCAGGACTATGGAAGTGATTGTGCCCCTGTACGCGGCACTGGTGAGGCCGCACTTTGAATACAAGTTCTGTTTTGGGCCCCTTGCTACAAGAAGGATATTGAGGTGCTGGAGGGTGTCCAAAGAAGGGCAACAAAGCTGGTGAAGGGTCTAGAGAACAGGTCTTATGAAGAGCGGCTGAGGGAAGTGGGGTTGTTTAGTCTGGAGAAAAGGAGGCTGAGGGGAGACCTTATCGCTCTGTACAACTACCTGAAAGGAGAATGGAACAACGTGGATGTTGGTCTCTTCTCCCAAGTTAGAAGTAATAGGACAAGAGGAAATGGCCTCCAGTTGCACCAGGGGAGGTTTAGATTGGATATTAGGAAAAAATTCTCCACTGAAAGTGTTGTTAAGCATTAGAACATGCTGCCCAAGGAAGCAGTTGAGTCACCATCCCTGGAGGTATTTAAAAGGCGTGTAGATGTGGTGCTTAGGGACATGGTTCAGTGCTGGACTTGGCAGTGTTACGTTAATGGTTGGACTTGATAATCTTACAGGTCTTTTCCAACCAAAATGATTCTATGATTCCTGAGAGGTTTTCTACTATATCTTAATCTAGTTTTCAGCAAGTATTATAAAAGTTTAGAGACCATTCATTAGATTTGACACTTTCATGTTTCAAATAGCAACTTTTTTTTCTTTTGGTACTGTTTAGAAACTGCATTTCTGGATAGAAATTAGAATTTACCTTCAATGCATCTAGTAGCTATTCATTAGTCATGTTTTGATGATATTTTGTCACATAGCCGAAGTTTCTGAAGTCAATATTACACCTTGTTATGTGAATGTTTGTGTAACACTGAAACCAGATTTAGATAATCTTTTTTTTGTCCATGAAGAAACTGGTGAACTGGAAAAACAAAGCATATGCCATACAGACTTTGCTAAATGAAGATGTATAATGTACTGTTATGTTGTACTAATATCTAGTCTAATAGCAAATTTTGTTATATGAGGAAGTGAATTATAGGGAAAGTGGTCTTTCTTTATAAACTCGTATCAATTGTGTTGATTGTAGCCCTTCTTCACTTCTCAGAAGATTCAGAGAAGCAGCAGCAATGCACCTGAGGAAATTTCCTAATCTCGCCAAATTCCGTGCAGCTGGAGGGCTGTGCACTGCTCAAGCTACAGGGTAAACCAGGGGCAGACCTGGAGGGTGCAGACTACATGATGCTGCTGGGTGTGAGAAGACTAACAAGCAATGCTGCTTTACCTTCAAGAAAAATGGTGCAAAAAAAGTGCAAAAAAAAAAAAAAGTGCAAAAAAACTGCAAAAAGAGTCTGGGGGGTGGCTTGGAAGATGTGCAGCTACTGGGGAGGCTTTGAAGTGTTCTTCAGGCATCAGTGCAGCAATAAGCCAGCTGCACGTTGGAACTCCCAGCTCCTGGAGACCCCCATCATTGCTGTGGGATTTCTGCCTCAGGGCTGGCCAGAAGCAGCCCGTGGCTCCCTCCAGCAGCCACCTCCTGGCAGTTTGTGAAAGACTGATGAAGGCAGAGTACAGCTAAGGAATATTCACACATACCTTTGTCCCAAAAGGTTTGTATTAACGGGTTGTCATTCCCATGTGCCAAAAGTGATGTAGTCCTGCTCCAAGCCCACAACCTCTGCTCAACCTTGGTCAAAGCACTTACAGTGGCAAGGACTCCCAGAGGCATTTGGTCCTTTTTTGTCTTAAAGGAAGAGAAAGTCCCAGATTATAGAGGTGTCCCTCTGCCATAGCTGCAGCAGCCTTGTGTCTAGGACTGCTCCCCTGCAGTCCATGGTAGCCAATAATGTCCAAAGGTGATGCTGCAAGAGGGGCCAGGCAGCAAGTACCACTGTGTGCTTCAGAAAGTTGCAGCTACTGGGTTAGCTGGTGAGGAAAATATGTGCTTTGGGTCAGGCCTGACACAAGAGATGGTGGTATGAGGGGAACAGTGGTGCCTTAAGGACATTGACTTGAGCTAAAAAAAAGCATAGTGTGGTGCTTCCTGAAGATCCCCACAGAGGTGCCTGGGGAAGGAAGGGTTTGTGAGATAGCTTCAGCAAGCCTTGGAGTACAGGTGTAAGGCAGACTCTTGGACCATCTGAACTTCAGGTGGAGTGGATGCATGGCTAAACTACTCTAAGGTCAATTCTGCAAACTCATACAATGAAAATTTGAAGAGTCTCAGCACCAGGTGCTTTCATCTGTTCCAAATCACTTGTTAATGTGGACATAATCTTTGTTGCAAAGAACAGGTTTCTGTGCCTATGGTAGCAGGTTTATAATAGTCTGAATACAGTGGGTTTAGTCTGGATTAGGGGTGAGTAAATCCGGTACTCTAGAGAACCTAAAAATAGATAGAAGTGCTTTCTATGTAGATATATGTGCATACAGAATACATAACTGTCAGTGCCCTTTTCATGGGGAATAACATGCTATGTGTTTGTTCACACTGGGTTCCTAGTTAGAAATGTACTTTCAGGTGATGTATCTTTCAAGGTGAAAAATAAGTATGATAGCAAACTTATCTCATTATTAGATCTTCCACAGATATTTCAGTCCTGTGCACTTTCAAAAAAAAGATGATGAAACTCCTTTGAAAAACCTCGAAAGGACCAACACTATTACAGAAAAAAATAAATTCTACAGATAAAAGTGAAGCATTGCAATACCTTGTTTCCACAGAGCTAACACAAGCAAATATTGAATCAGAGGCTGAGCCAATTAAAAGCAAAAAGTCCTTGCACTGTATGAGTGAAAATCTGCAAACTGGGAAGCTAAAATAAGAGACGTCAAACCAATATTTATATGTATGAACAAACATATACAACTGTCTGAATAGGTAAATAATTCACTTGGAAATTGCAGAGACAAGACACATTCATGGCAATATCCTAGTCTATTAATATTGCAAATGTAAAAATGTATATATATATATTTATTTTAATGTCTTCCCTTTGCACAAAGAAGAGGAAAGGAGGAAGGCTGACATTCATTTGGTAAGAAGTGAGATCTGGTCTCATAGAGTCTAATCCAAAATTGCATCAAATTTTGCGTATAACCTCAGTGGATTTTTGGAAAGGGCCTCCACCATGTGATTTTTTCAACTCATCTCTCCATGTTTGAATAATTGTATGAAGCCCAATTCTTGTATATGATGAGCTCACAAATACATTAATATTATGTATGCCATTAACTGAATATATTTTTTTAAACTAGTGAACTGTGACACAAATAATTATTCATGCAAGCTCAGAAAAAAAGGCAATAGCAGAATTCAATTTGCTGTAAGATATATGTCACTTCTGTATTTTATCATAGAAATATCATCATAAGTGATCTGATAAGTAAGTAAATCTTTCAGGAAAATTATATTTATTCTTCAGTCTGGTAAAGGGTTTAGTTGTTTGTTCATGAGTATGTTTTGATTCTGTTATTCCTGATTATGAATATTGATCTCCATTAAGGTCATATCCAGGAACTAGACTGTTCACACTAATTCAGTAAGTGTCCCACTGGCAGATAAATGAAAATAGATAGTTTAAAAAGTCATCACTACAAAGAGCCCAACCTTTTTGATGCTGGACATCAACAGTCAATGGATACATCTGGAAATTTTGCTGTGCTTCTCTGGTTATCCACCTAGCCATGGTTCTAATGTCTAAACATAAATTTAAGTTTTGAAATTGAAAGGGAAATGAAAAATTTGTTTTAAATTGGGAATAGATATTGGAAGAGACTTAAGTGCAATAATAGTCAGAGGAAAGCAATTAAGATACGAACAGGACTGATGAATTTTCAAGGTGTTCTTCATCTAAATAGACAAAAATGAATGATATGTGGTACCCCAGGAGAAGATGTTGCACTGACAGAGCAAGAGAAAGACACACAGAAAATTCTATAGAGATGTTGCATCCCTAGACTTGTCATTATTATTATTGAATCCATTAATAATATTGCTATTAATATGGATAATCAGTAGCAGGTAAGTACAACAGTTAATCTGGGAGGTGGCTTTGGAAGTCTCACTCATGAACAAGCAGACATGGGGCACTGACAGAAGTGCTGAGCTCTGGTTGCAGGTCAGGAAGGGAATTCATAGCACGGTTCGTGAGCTACAGCATCCAGATGGATGCCAGAATTAGAATTCTGTTTTGTGAGCCAGCAGTATGGTTTCGTGGAAAAAAAAAAAAACTAGAAACCTTTGAAAAGATCTCTAAAGGTATTGAGATGGTTTCACAGTTTACTTGAAGATCTCCTATAAAGTAGATTCTGAACACAGCTAACCCCAGAGTCTTCTGTTTATTGCAAATCAAGTTCTGTTTTGGAGACTGTGAAGACTCAAGGATTTAAGGAGAGGCAGAAGAATTTGATTGCTTCTTCGAGTCTGGCAACCAGTGAAGAAAGAAATCCTGTGCAAAATGAGTATGCCTTAGTATGGTGAGAGGTTTTTCCAGTTCAGGTTTTTGTCACATGATGTTTGTTTGCTTTCTTGAAGGTGTTCGTATCTGTGAATGTGATACTGGTTTGGAAGCAGAGCAGGTCTGTTTGTAGTGATCAGTTAAAATCATATAAAGCAACCACGATGGAACAAAGTAATTTTGACCAAGTTTCGTATTGAAGGACATTATTGGAAGAGGTAATGCACTGCTCTTTGTACAGAATCTTTCAGGGCAAAACTTCAGCTAGCTGAAAATGTCTGTCTCTGCGCAGTCGTAGTGAAATATATACACAAACTTTACATTTTTCTTTTTAAAAATCTCCAAGACTCCTGATATCTGGACACATGGAACAATAGTGTAGACAAAGGCAAAAATTAATTTGAATAGGATTATTTTTAAGCAGAATTAGGGACTGTGATAGAATTGCTTAAACAATATTTCTGCATTTATAAACCATGCACACCAACACAGGAAGATTCCTTCTAAAAAGTACCTTTTCTATGCCTAAACATATTTGTTGTGAAAAGGACAAGCCTGCAAAAAAATCAGATATAATAACAGGTATGACTGTTACATATACTAATGGTGTAGTTAACAACATCTCTGGAAATAGTAAATAATATCTGTAACATTTCCAAGTGAAGTTAATTTGAAAACTTCACTGTCTGTGTCATCTTAGAGTAAGTCATGGGAAATACTGGAATTTTGCCAGTAGTTATTCATTTATAGGATATGTTTTGTTTCATGACATAAAATGAATGGATACCAATACTCTTCTCTTCGTGCAGTTAATTTGATGCACGCTGCATCACAAGCTTTTTCCTTATAGAAGACTATACCGAAGGGGTTTTTTTTTATTTTCTATAGTTCTGTAACCAATCATCTACAGTATTTTATTTATTTATGGCTTCTCTCAAATAGTCCTTGCTTCAGTATCTTTAATTTAAAAATGAAATAAAACTTTACTGGTCCATGCCTGGGAGATGCTTGGGTCTAATAAGTTTATTAGCTTTTCCCTGATGAATTTTGGAGGCTTCACTTCTTCCACTGAGATGGGCTTACATGGATTGATTAAGTGCAGTCATTCCCTAAGTGGAAAATCAAATTAAATGCAACCCAGGAAAATAGAATGGTTAAACTATGGCACTCTGATGTGAGGTTGGAGTGAGTATGTGCGGAGGGCAGTCATCCTTGGAGGATGCTACTATGAACTTTTCCTTTTCTTTCTTGCCTATATAATCTGATGCCCAAAATACTGGCAGTTTTTGAGGCATTATTTTGTTGCTGCCATGGATAGAGCTGGCTTGATCATACTGGGGAAAAAGCCTGGTTGTGCCTTACCTCATCCCACAAAGAAGTACCTGGAGCATTTTGTTGAAACCTGCTGGGAAAGGCAGTGTGTCTCTTGGCAGTGACCCAGAGAAATCACTTACTGGAACAAGAATTCCCGTTTTGTTTATTTGATGGGCTGGACCTGACAGTGGGACCTCTGAATCAATGTGCTGGCTTGCATGGGGAATCCTGAAAACATCTTCTGTGCATTGAGTGAAATGAAACGAAACAAAACTCTAAAACTGTACATCCACTTAGAAACCAACTGAATATACTTGTATCTTATATATTTAATTTTTTTAAAATGTTTTTTAATTTATTCTGGAAAATTTTTCCTAATTAAATAAGTAGCTGTTAAATAGGACATGTTCTGATATAATATCATAGCATATTTGAATGTACATGTGAATAAATGCTTAAGAAAGGAGAGGTTTTATAGTATTTCCATGCCTTTACTAACTACACCAAGCATTATGCATTGGAAAATATTGCAAATGCCCCACAAAATTCATAAAAAGTTTTTGATTCCTAGAAAGGATTTTTTTTTTTTTTTAAAGTTTCTGTTTTGTAGGCAAATTAAGTTTGGATCTGTGAGTGTGAGTAAGGCCTTAGGACTCGTTGGACTCCAGCTGAGATGCCTATGGCTCTGTGGCAAGGTGTGGGATTTCAGAGATATTATCCACTGATTAGAAAGCAATGTTTTAATATAGGGTTTGGAGTTCAACTGCTCTTTCATTTAGTTTGACATCTTCCTCATTTGCCTTTCTGGCATCATGCCACATGAGCTCTTTCTGAAGCTTCTCTCTTTAATAAGTAGAAATAAATCTAGGAAAACAAAACAAAGCTTCATATTGTTTATAAATGACAGTTCTGCAATGAAAGATGATGCAATAGGTGCTATTTGGATGATAGAGCATCAGAAATCAGTGGATATCACTGGAGAAATCACCATGAATTTACAAGAAGAAAATCCAATGTTCTCTCCAGATTACTCAGCATTACCCATTTTTAGGGCATAAAATATATTATTAAACAGTGCTTCTGTATTAGGAGAAATCAATGGATTCTTCTCATTTATAAAAGCAATTCACCTGCAACATGGAAATTAAGAACTGTTTGTTCGCTTGTCTGATTTTTACACCTTTGTAATACCCAGGTATATATGACCTAAATGGAAGACGAGTTTGTTTTAAATTACATAATCATCCAGACAACTGATTTTCTTTTATCACAAGTTTACTCACAGTTAGGAGTTATTTATAGTTTGGAACCTCAGCTTCTGAAAAGCCGCTGCTCAAAAAAAAGAGAGGCAGACACACTGAAGTATGGCTCCTTCTGAAGGTACAGTATTGTCACCAGTGTTCTGCAATGTTTGACACAGTGGCCTTGACTGTAGGTTAAACAAAGGAGTCAAGTTAATAGCCATAAACATATCAGTGACTTGGGGTGCCTGATTTTCTGGGCTAAGTACAAACGTGTTGTAAACTGGTTCTTCTTCTAAAGCTTTTTTAAGATGAACATTGGAGAAGTGAGGTAATCCGAATTACCTCTGAGACTCTTTAGGGGTCTGGTCCAAAGATGCGAAGATCTCAATTAATTTAAAAAAGGCCCAAGTTAAGCCCATACCATAGTACTTAAATTTACGTATTAATTTCAAATCAAGTTATCCTGTAGTGGTTATATTCTACATGCTGGAAACAGAATTTTTCTCTGTTTCTGAAGAATATATTCACTTAGCAGTGAATGGTTACTCAAAATTAAGCAGACAGGAAGACTGAATAATGCATAAGATCTGTGACACAAACAGGAATATAATCCTTTTTTCCAGGACCCTAGTCTAATACCTTATCCATAAGATTATCTTTTGCTGTCAAGATCAATTATCTAAAAATGGAATAATAGAATAGAAAAGATAGAACAGAAATCAGCAGAGTTATGGAATGCTTTCTGTATGAAGAATAATTTTATAGACAAGGACTATAAAGATACTGTCAGACTGAAAGAGAGAGCACTGAAGGTGCGATATGATAGAAGACTGTAAAATCAGGACTGTGAAGAAAAAGAATTTTGTTCCTCATAAAAAAAAAGGAGACTGCTTCTAAAATGGAACAAAGTAAATGCTTATTCACATAACAGATAGATAAAGAGTGGATCACATTGCCATAGGATGCTGTGGCATTAGACTGGTTCTAAAACCCAACCGAAGTGCGCTTACACCAATGCCTGCAGCCTGGGCAACAAACAGGAGGAGTTGGAAGCTGTTGTGCAGGTGGAAAACTATGATATAGTTGCCATTATGGAAACATTATGGGATGACTCACAACTGGAGTGCTGCAATGGATGGCTACAAACTCTTCAGAAGGGGAAGGCAAGGAAGAAGACGCAGTGGGGTAGCACTATATATGAGGGAGTGTTTTGACAGTCTAGAGCTTAATGATGGTGAAGATAGGGTTGAGTATGCGTAAGAATCAGAGGAAAGGCTGACAAGGCAGATATCATAGTAGGAGTCTGTTATAGACACCCAACCAGGATGAAGAGGCAGATGAAATATTCTATCAGTAGCTGGGAGAAGCTCACATTCACTAGCCCTTGTTCTCGTGGGGGACTTCAACTTACCAGAGGTCTGCTGGAAATGCAACACAGTGGAGAGGAAACAGCCTAGGAGGTTCCTGGAGTGCGTGGAAGATAACTTCCTGACACAGCGGATGAGGGAGCCAGCTAGGAAAGGCACCTCGCTGGACCTGCTGCCTGCGAAGAGAGAAGGCCTTGTGGGTGATGTGACAGCTGGAGGCCATCTTGGGCATAGCGATCGTGAAATGATAGAGTTTTCAATTCTTGGAGAAGTAAGGAGTGGGGTCAGCAAAACTGCCACCTTGGACTTCTGGAGGGCAGACTTTGGCCGGTTGAGGAGCCTGGTTGACAGAGTCCCTCGGGAGGCAGTCCTGAAGGGGAAAGGAGTCCAGGAAGGCTGGACATTCTTCAAGAAGATAATCTTAAAGGCGCAAAGTAGGCTGTCCCCAAGTGCCAAAAGACAAGCTGGTGGGGCAGAAGAACAACCTGGATGAACAGAGTGCTTTGGCTGGTACTCAGGAAAAATAAAGAGAATATATGATCTTTGGAAGAAGGGGCAGGCAACTCAGGAGGACTACAAAGATGTTGTGAGGTGATGCCAAAAAGAGTAACCTCATAAAATATAATATATAATAATAACCTAATAAGGAAGGGCCAAAGCCCAGCTAGAACTTAATTCGGCTACTGCCATTAAAGACAATAATAAAAAATGTTTCTCTAAGTACATTAGCAACAAAAAGGAGGGCTAAGGAGAATCTCCATCCTGTATTGGGTGCTGGGGGAAGCATAGTGGCAAAGGATGAGGAAAAGGATGAGGTACTTAATGCCGCCTTTGCCTCAGTCTTCAGCAGTGAGACCAGTTGTTCACTGGGTACCCAGCCCCCTGAGCTGGAAGACAGGGACGGGGAGCAGAATGAAGCCCCCATACTCCACGGGGAAATGGTTAGTGACCTGCTACACCACTTAGACACACACAAGTCCATGGGGCTGGATGGGAGCCACCCAAGGGAACTGAGGGAGCTGTTGAAAGTGCTCACCAAGCCACTTTCCATGATTTATCGGCAGTCCTGGCTAACCGGGGAGATCCCAGTTGACTGGAGGTTAGCCCATGTGACACCTATCTACAGGAAGGGCCGGAAGGAGTATCCGGGGAACTACAGCCCTGTCAGTCCGGCCTGGGTACCATGGAAGGTTATGGAGCGGATCATCTTGAGTGCCATCATGCGGCACGTACAGGACAACCTGGTGATCAGGCCCAGGCAGCATGGGTTCATGAAAGGTAGGTTCTGCTTGACTAATCTGATCTCCTTCTATGACATGGTGACCCACTGGTCACCATGTGGGTCACCCTAGTGGACCTAGTGGATCACCGTCACCTAGTGGATGAGGGAAAGGCTGTGGATGTTGTCTACCTAGACTTTAGTAAAGCCTTTGACACCATTCCCCACAGCATTCTCCTGGAGAAACTGGCTGCTCGTGGCTTGGACGGGCATACAGTTCAGTGGGTTAAAAACTGGTTGGATGGCCAGGCCCAAAGAGTTGTGGTGAATGGAGTTACATCTGCCAGTTGACAGCCGGTCACAAGTGGTGTTCCACAGGGCTCAGTGCTAGGGCCGGTTCTCACACCAAGTTGTGTGGGAGTGCTGATCTGCTTGAGGGTAGGCTCTAGAGAGGGATCCGGACAGGTTGGATGGATGGGCCGAGGCCAACTGCATGAGGTTCAACAAGGCTCAGTGCTGGGTTCCGCACTTGGGTCACAACAACCCCACGCACCACTAGAGGCTTGGGGAAGAGTGGCTCGAAACCTGCCCGGTGGAAAAGGACCTGTGGGTATTGGTTGACAGCCGGCTGAATATGAGCCAGCAGTGTGCCCAAGTGGCCAAGGTGGCCAACAGCATCCTGGCTTGTATCAGAAACAGTGTGGGCAGCAGGACTATGGAAGTGATTGTGCCCCTGTACGCGGCACTGGTGAGGCCGCACTTTGAATACAAGTTCTGTTTTGGGCCCCTTGCTACAAGAAGGATATTGAGGTGCTGGAGGGTGTCCAAAGAAGGGCAACAAAGCTGGTGAAGGGTCTAGAGAACAGGTCTTATGAAGAGCGGCTGAGGGAAGTGGGGTTGTTTAGTCTGGAGAAAAGGAGGCTGAGGGGAGACCTTATCGCTCTGTACAACTACCTGAAAGGAGAATGGAACAACGTGGATGTTGGTCTCTTCTCCCAAGTTAGAAGTAATAGGACAAGAGGAAATGGCCTCCAGTTGCACCAGGGGAGGTTTAGATTGGATATTAGGAAAAAATTCTCCACTGAAAGTGTTGTTAAGCATTAGAACATGCTGCCCAAGGAAGCAGTTGAGTCACCATCCCTGGAGGTATTTAAAAGGCGTGTAGATGTGGTGCTTAGGGACATGGTTCAGTGCTGGACTTGGCAGTGTTACGTTAATGGTTGGACTCGATAATCTTAAAGGTCTTTTCCAACCAAAATGATTCTATGATTCTGTGATTTTAAAATGATCACAAATATTGATGAAATAGAAAGCAATCAAGGCCTATTAAATATAGCTATTTTAAACCCAAAATTATTCATAAATATTAAATACTGATATTTAATATTTAATCTGTCTCCAGAAGTCCATAAAATATAGAAAACTGGAAGCTGCCAGCATAATTTGAGTGCTCTGTCCTTGAATGCTTCACCAGGCATCCTCTGCTGGCCACCCTCAAGAGATGAGAAACTGGGATAGGCAGACCATTGGAACTCACTTTAATAGGAATGATTATCAAGGATACTGATGACCTATTAAACTAGTTATTAGAATGAGAAATTTAAATGTTTAAACCTAAATGTTTGAAATTAAATATGGAATGAGATAGTATAGCTATTCTTATATCAATAATGTTACTCTGCAAGAAATGACAACTCTTACATTTAATCTATGTGACCTATAACATACATGCTCATTTAGTTACTGCAATTATCATTCCAGGCTTATGCAGTGATACTCCATCAGTATTTGAAGACTCTTTGTGTGGATTATTACTCAAACCTTAGTTGTCTAAAAAACTGTCTAAATTTTTAGTATGGTTAAGAAAAATATCCATAGAACCACATAAATGATACATCAGCCGTTCTGCCAAGAACTATTTTTTATTGCTCTTTCCAAATATAGAATAAGGGAGAAAACTCTAGTTTTGTGACATTGTGATATGGATTATGCTTTTTGTTTTAGTTCCAAGAATTTTGTTGTCACTGTAAGGCTTTGTTCTTTAAATTACTTAAAGCTTGCAGTCTGGTAGGTTTTGCCTAGCTGACTATATCTATTCCTTTCTGAAGCGGGGTTTGAGGGAAGAAAAGCTACAGAAAAGATGAATGACAAGATGTACATTATTAGTGATCCTAAAACAAAAGGGATAACATTCTGTAAAATCCTGACTATATATATGAAATAAAACCGGCCATAGATAAGAACGTTTTTGAGCTGTAATATTGATAACCATTGGATGAATCCAGTTAGTCCTGTATCTTAGTTTGGAGAATGACGAAAATAGGCTGCTCAGGGACTAGGGCAAAAAACCAGCAGGCACACAGTGATACGTCCCAGAGCGCTCTCCCAGTCTCCACCAATTTGCTGCTCGGGGACTGTCTGACCCAGGGACGTCTGTATATAAGTGTATATTTAATAATTCATTGTGGTCTTCCACTTCCATGAACTTGTTCTGTTTTCGCTTGGGATTGTGTAGCTTTTTAGCACCCACCACATTGTTTCCCGTCTTGGCCTTTTCCTCACCATTCATCCCTTTCAAGAGTATGACTATTGTGCTCAACACATGGTACAAAACAAGATATGAACATATAAACCGAACACTTTAAATATGCCTGACTGTAACTGTTGAACAACACAGAACCTTCCAGGACAGTAGTGTTAATCTTTGCTGTCAAAGTTCACTTTCCTTCACCACTTTTCACATATATCTTCTGAAGCTATTAATCCACTAAGCACTGCTTCTTTTTACATTGTTTGTGGTTTTTTTTCCTTGAAAAGAAACTTGAGTGAAGGCATAGTGCTGAAAAAATTCATCTTTGTGCTTGGTGACATTAAATGGCTAACTAGCTCTTAGAAGGTGAAGAAGTAACAGAATAATGAATTAAAAAAAAAAAAACAAACCAGCCTTCTTCCCCCAAATATGTTCTTCCTCTTCCTCTGGGAAGGTGTGCGGTTTCATACAAGAAAACCAAGACAAGCATCTGAAACGAAGTGCAATATGTCACTTTCAGGTGTAGTTTGAGAGGTTGTCAAGGCCCATCACTAGACTATTGTTCCACCCATCAGAACATTTCTTTGACAGTGACAGGACTTTTTTTCCACTGTTATAAGGTAGAAAGCTTTTAGAGCTTAAATATAGCCAGAAGCTAAATGCTTTAATCTGAGGTTTAAAAGAAAGAACAGGACAAAGCTGAGTGAGAAAGTCTTGGATAAAGCAGCCTTACTATGTAGTAGGTTTAATTTAAAGGTTATACTTCAAATACTGTTTGCAATATTTTGGGACTATTAAACGCATATTTGCTAAGAATTTTTATAATAATTCTCCTATGTGCTTTTTCTGTGTAAAGGATTTTACATATGTTAACACTGGATTTTGCTTGTTGGATTATTGCTGATGTTTTTTATGGTTGTAAGATGACCAAATTCTAGCTTATTCTTCAAAAAAGAAGGTATGTGGGGTTTTTGACAAAGGGCAGTATAATGCACATTGAATTCTAGGTAATATTACATACCTACATCCTCTTTACACAAGCAATATTATGTCTACAAGTATTAAAAGTCTAGTCTTTATATTGTAGAAAAACAGATCATAGTAAATAATTACACA
The DNA here is from genome assembly GCF_011004875.1 of Balearica regulorum gibbericeps. Classification (NCBI taxonomy): domain Eukaryota; kingdom Metazoa; phylum Chordata; class Aves; order Gruiformes; family Gruidae; genus Balearica; species Balearica regulorum. The sequence continues at coordinate 105,102,349 of NC_046184.1, forward strand.
CTGACAATGCAAATGGCAATCCATATCTGAGTTCCAAATAAATTTTAGTTAAAATTATACGTTTTAAGCCACAGCAGGTGTCTTCTTTCTCCCCATACCTTTCTAAATATGAAGCTTAGCAAGTTGGCTTTTATAGATGAGAAAGGAGAATATTTCACTTCTACCCAGATGATTTGTACATCAACAGTGCAGATTTCCAAGATTTTATATAAATTTAGGTATGTATATGTATCTGCTTATAAAGCTGAAGAAAATGAAGGATATCAGGAAAGACATACCAGATTTTTGCACTCTGATTAGCTCCAACTTTTTTTCTGGAATATAGGCTGAAAAAAAAAAAAAAAAAAACAAAACCCAACCTTTCCTAGGGGCTTAGAAAATGAATGACTGTCTAACTTCTGATAAAAGAAAAAGAGGTTTAAAATTTTTTTTTCAAGGTTTTGCTACATCTCTCATGAAAGAATCCTGTAGTTCTTCCAGTATCTAATCTTGAATTTATAAAATAACTATGCAAAGATTTGTGATTTCATTTCCTCCTTATGTTGATTGTAAAGATTTGTGATTTAAAACAGATAAGCGGTTTGATCTTGAAAAGTATATTTTCCAAAAATCTCATCCTTACGAAAGTTCTGTCTTGAACTTTCTTGATAAATCTCCATCTTTACATAATATAAAAGGGGAGGATTATGTATAGAAAACATAATTTTACTCCAGTGCTAATGCATGCTAATACTGGTGCTTGGGAAGTAGTTTTATCTCTCATGTCTTTGGGTACCCATTGCCTTTTGCAGGTTCTTGGAGAGAGTGTGTTGTGGATCTCACAATATCAAAGGAATTTCAAATGACACTGGAGTAGTGGTGCTTTAATTGAGTTTTTTTTACGGCAGGAGTAAGCAACAGGATGCAGAGGCTGAGGAGGCTCCAGCATGGAACCTGGAGGACATCCTCACACATTTGTGTGTGGGATGGGGAGTGGTTATCCCAGCAAGTGGTTATCCCATATCCCAAGGGAAATGAAGGGACTTCAATTCTAAAACTGCTATTGACTCAAACCTATTTTTTTCCTTCTCTTCAAAAGCATTTTCTTTCTTTATCTATTTCTTAATTCATTAGTATGGAAAGGTCAATTAACTTCAGAAAACAAAAGAAAATAAAACTGTTGGAAATTTCAGGACTGATTAACAATAGGAGAGCACAATGATTTTCAAATATTTGCAGACATTCCTGCCTTTTTAAGAGAGAGAAAAATATCATCAAAGACATCACTCAGGATTAGAAGAAAAAAAAAATGAGTTGAAATGAAGAGATAGAACATTCAGAGTGATTAGGAGGAAAATACTCCTGTATGTTAAACCGTATCTTCTGTAAGATAATCCTATCAGGTCATATGATCAAATATCCTGTCAGGCAGGATATGGGGGGATATGTCGGGCATTTTTATGGGGGCAAACAGTGGAAAACATACAGTAAAGAGGAGCTTTTCAGTGTCAGGACCCGGACCAGACATCTTATAGCCTTGACTTGATTCTACACAATATTCTACAGAAAAATGAATCCCCCCTCCTCTATTTTGCCTAATTCAAAATAGATGACACTAATAAAGCAGCATGCTGTTCCCCAAACTTCATGTTCTTGCCACCTACCCAGGTAGGCATATTTTATTTTCAGTTCCCTTAATTTTTCTTCTTAGGATTCACTCAGGAGACGCTGTTAAAGTTGACGAAGAGCCTGGTGTCAGTGAGCTCATGCTGATAAAGACAGAAAAGAGACGGGCTGTTCTGAAGCTTATTTGAAGATTAAATACATCTCACATCTAGACTGGAAGGTTTTGACTTTGAAACCATGAGAAGGTGCAGTGACTCAATGTGAATCAGAGATGAGGCAGCCATAGCTGCCTTCCAGCACTAAGGACCATTAATCTAGGATGCTGCCACACAAACTCTTACCTATTTCTACTAGAAGTTCCTCAAGCAATTACAGTTATAGAAATGATACTTGGAGCAAGACAGTCTTAGAGTTATTCAGAATATATGGACATCATGTCATCTTTTAACTGTTAAAATCCAACTGGTATTCAAAGTGAAGAACTGATTTAATTTGTCTGAAAAGTTAGAAACATAAGAGGTAGAGATTGCATCCAGTGCAAGTCAGCACTGATGTAGTGCTGTTCTGTTTTCATTATCTGCCTTATTAAATTCACAATATCTTTTGTCTATATCTATGAATCAAAAGCTGGAGATAAAGACTCCTGACTTCCATTGGTATGAGCCAGAAACAATAATCTCTTTTGTATTGCTGGCTACAGATGGTTCACTGTTGCATCTGCAATGAATACCAAGCTTCAAGGGCAGGATATCAAAAGCAATAAAAATAGAATTATCCTTTAGGGACAACCAAAATAGTACATATATATGTAGTACTATGTGATGTCAGAGTGATCAGTTCTGCATACCAGATGCTGAAGTAAGGTGCCAGCCCAACCAGCTGTTTTCATTGTGGATTCAGTCTAAAGACCACCCAGTCTATGCTATTAGATATGCACAGGTTTCATAGGTTGATATGCAATTCTTCTGCAATTTGAGCAGAAGTTCCTGCTGTTCCTAATTATCCCTCAAGATTCAAGTTTTCTCTGACAAGAGATTTTTCTCAACACTTTCCTCTGTTGCTCAGTATTCTTCAGAACAAATTAAGCCATACATACAGCCTTGTGTTGTCATTGTTTTTGTTGTGTCCTAAGTCTTGTTTGTGTCTGGGTGGATAAATAAGTGGCCATCTGTATTTACAGCCATGGGCCATCGTCTGTGGCCCATACTTTCAAGACGTCTATGTGACAGTCCATTTTGCATGAATTCGGGAGGCATTACTTGTTTACTTTACAAATAAATGGTTTCTTAGAAGAATAAGGTATGTAATGTATATTATGTATGTAATACTTTCTCATCTACTTGTGTCTAACTAATTGTGACATTAGAAGTAGTTGTCAAATTTGTTTGTTAACATTTGTTTATTGTCTTCAATTTACATACAATCTCACCTCCTTCCTTGCTGCTCTGACAGAAGTTCATTATGGGATCCCATTCAGCATTGTGGTGTCAGCTGGGCATCCTATGCTTTCTCTGCACACTGAGGAACATCTTGGTCAGCCTGAGCATTTGTGGAACAGTCTGACAGACTTCTAAACAGGTCCCAAGGTCTGCATAAACACATGTATATATGAAGTCTCTATTCCTGAAATGCTCCAGAAGGTATTTACACATTCAGGGTAAATCTTTTACAGTTCAGCACAATTAAGTATGGGGGTTTTTTGGTTTGGCTTGCCTTGGCTTACCTTGGCTTGGTTTGGTTTGGTTTGGTTTCTCCAAGGGAAAACTTTCATTCCTTACTTACTTCAGGGAGGGTACATTGACTGGTAAAAGGACAAAACTAAACATGCTGTGAAAATGATAAATGACTACTTCCAGAAGTAGGGTAGTTATTTCTAAGCATGTTATTCTAATATTGTGCAGTGTAATTTCAAATGATTTTTTTTCCTCTCATACCTGAACTTTGAATTGTATTATTTTACAATTTTGTCAACCTAAATCATTAATAATGCTTTAAATGAAGGGATGACAAGCTCTATTTATCTTTTTGTCTGCTTACTACATAGTATTGGAATACTGTATTCTTTTAAAGAACTTTTAATCGAGTGTCTTATATTTAGAGTTTCTATTTCACACCTTTATCTGAACCTTTCATTCTTTTCAAACACAAATTTATTTTCAACGATGTTTTTCTATAGGAGTTAAAAAAAAGGGGGGGGGGCAAATCTTAGATACCATGTCAAACCACCATTTTTATGATCCATTGCTTCTCAGCACTTCACTTTTCTAAGGGGTTCCTGCAGGGGTTTGCAATATTCTCTTCTGCAAGGAACAACATACTGCAATTTTGCTTCCTTGATTTCTGTGTAGGTCCCCTCAAACTCTGTAGATCCCTTTTTGCTGGGATAATCAGTTTTCAGTGGCCTCTACTGTGCTTATGAATGCAGTTCTTTTAATGAAGATACTGACTGTTGAATATGGAGATGGCCACATAACCATAATGTGTATTGGGACCCTTTAGTACAAGATCCTGGTTTATCAACATACAACACAGACCAACTATTAAAGGGAAAATGATGTAGCTATCAGAGAGGTAATTGAGAAACTCATAAGAAGCCTTACGAGATGCAGTATGCTCTCAGGAACCATCCTGCCCATTCTGAAGGAATTTATAAAGTATGGGGGGTTTGAATTATTAGACAGTAAGGTACATAATACAGTAGAAAGTAGATATAACTCTTGACTGTGTCCTGAGTGATATCACTGTCCACTCAGTAGCTAAACCAACTGTACTAAAGTAGTCCAACAGATGACAAGATGCAGTGTTTGAAAGATGTCAGATAATAAAAAGAAATGTGGAAAAGCTGTCAAAATTAGGGATAACTACTAACTTATTTTACATCAGTAAGAGGCCATGGGTTATATATGGAGTAACATCCACTTGATAGGGTGTTCTGGGTGGTGGACTTTGCAAAGTAATTAGTACTCCCATAGGGAAATAGAGGATCTTTATGTCTGTTAAAAAAATCCTTGAAATACTACCATTCTGAGTACACACAAAGCAAAAATGCTGATTATAAATTTGCAGATCCTTATGCGAGAGCCCTTTCCCTCAGATCTGAGGGAGGGCTTCGTATACAATTTATATTATTTGTAATAAGAATGTCAAAATGAGAAGCCTGACTTGGAGAGCATTTATCTTTATTTTACCTGTCTGGAAATCCAACCAAGTGAAAATGAAATAGTTTATGGTTTTCATAATCTTGTTTATTCTATTACATGTTACAGCAGAGAAATAAATCCTGTGATTAAGATTTTCAGAAACAAGCCCATACTTGTAGTTAGGCACCTGCCCAAGTTTTCAAAATGCTGAACTCCTGCTAGTTTCCATTCATCTCCGAGACCTGGGTAAAATTATTTTTACTTTGTTGAAAATTCACTCAATTTCAGTACAGAACAATGCAACTTGGAAAAATGAATACGTGATAAATGATGGATGGGAGAAGCAGGAATATCTGAAACCTGTCTAGTGATCTGAAATTTAGCCCCCTTCCATCTGTCCTTTGCTTAAACTTAATTTTTAATACTGTTATTAAATGAAAGTTGAATTGGAGCTCAACAAACAGGTAGAAATGGCAAAAGTGGGCCTTATGACTAGGTAGAATCATATTTATTTTGGAGGATCTTTAAGAGAATAGAAATTCTGCGAGACTAACTTTCCTTTCATTCAAAAGACCTCCTTTTACAATTTTGTTGTTGTTGTTGTTTGATTGATTTTGGTTCTGACTGTTGACTTTAACTGTAATACTCTAGTCTTTGCTATTGTTATTCTATCTCATTAAAATCCTCCAAGTCATTCCAGATGGAGCAACTGCAATCAAATTCTTGTCCCTGATAATTTAGCTTAACCAGAGAACAAAAGTTTTGTATTTAAGAGAAACTCTTTAAATACTGATAGTTAGAAATGAAGAGAAATTTTACTTGGCTTTTCTTTCTAAATTCTATTCCTTTCTCATCAGATATAGAATTATACTTTCTGTCATGAAGTCCTAAGGGAAAAAAAAAATCTGTTTTTGTTTTGCTGTTTTAATGTTATCTACTTTGTATGTAATGAATCTAGATAACAAAAACCTTTTTGACATACCTTTAGACTTTGGTTTGGGTTTAATAGCTGGAGAAGTTGGAACTTCAGATGGTCTTTGAAATTCTCATACATTTGATAATATTAGCTGCAAATTTCTTGTGGTATTAGGGATTAGCATATATTAACATTACTCTCTCCTTAGAAATTAGCTTTTAATGTATGAGAAACAGCTTCTTGTATTATTAAAGTAATAAATAACCTAGATAAAACCTGTCTCAAATTGTTGAACAAACTAAAATAGAATCATCTATGAGACCCAAGAAACTATTTCTGTTTTTCTTATTTTCTTATGTTTCTCTACTCTAGGTTTAACACTGCAAGGAGAAATGCATTCGCTGGTCAAAGCTGGAATTAAAGAAATTGAGAAAGCAAACTACTTATGTGATAGAGAAGATTATTAATAAATGAGTGATTCTTGAAAGGAATTCAGCTTTCAGCACTCACTGAGATACATGAGTTTAATAAGGTAAGAAATATGTTAGGTCAGCACCATTAGGAATTAGCTGTTTCTGGAGGAAGAAAAGTTAATGAGTCCTGAAGACAGAAAAGTTAATTTGTTCCTAACAAACAAAGAACAGTTTAGTAGTCAAAGTTCTTGACTGGGAAAGAAGCTTGAACTTGATCTTGGCAGGAATGAGAATTTGCAAGGAGTCAGAGTGTGTTTGCAGTTTAAGGTAATTAATTCAGGTCATCTGACCAAAGCCCGCATCTCACAGAGTTTCTTGGTAGCTCTGAGAGCATAAAGAGGAGAAATCTTCCTACTGTTTCTGTACAGACGCGCGCAGTGGTGCTAGGAAGGATGTGTCCAGAAACACTGCTCTGGCCCTTGCAATAAAATCTCCCCCTTGTTCAGGGGAGATGAAGTCTCCAGAGACCTAACAGAAGGAATTTAATTTAATTCCAACTGCTTAATGCAAACTGAAATTTTTCAAGATTAAAACATGATTAGGTTTGGATATTTGGGGAGGGAGGGGGTTGAGTTGCCACATGATGCATCTCTGAATTCAGACTGATTATGCTTCTAGGTGTCACTTGAGCTTTCTGATGAAACACTAATACAAGCACATTTATCAGATGACAGTCTCAAAAATTTAGTCATAAATGATTTTTGAAGACTCTATATCTAGCAGGTGGCCAAACCCATTAGAGATTAGAGTAACACATTAAGAAATGCAAAATTATCTTGAAAGCTATGAAGAAAGCCTCAAGAGAGGTCATTCTACCGGAACAAATTATATCTAAATATATATACATACATAAAAAAAAAAAACAAACACTTGAGTTTTCAGTGAACAAACCTGTAAAAAAGAGTTTGTGTCAAGATAATTTCCTGAAATGACACTACAATAAATTAGTTTGGTAAGGCAGGGGACAAAAATTCAAATGTTCCAGGCAGTCCAATGTCTAATCTAGCATGCTGTGCCTCATTTGTAAATGCAGCCTATAAAAAAGATCTGTCAAGAAATGGTTTTTGAATGCATAAAAAAAATCTAAATTTTCCCTTTTATTCTGCCTTGGAAAAAAGAGACTTTTTGAAGTATTTCATCCAAAAAATAACAGAAGAAAATACTTCATCCCACACAAACAATGAAAGAATTACTTTCTAAAATGAGACACTGAGTTTCAAGGTTTGCCTATTTTAGACCACCAACTCCAGCCTTTCACTTCACAGACAACAGCACTGTTGGTGGAAAGTTAATTTAGAATTTGTCTTTTTCAAGCTCATCTTAAAACAACCCTAAATTATTTTGGTAATCTATTGTGATTCTTCAAAATTCAAATATTCTATGCTTGCTGGTTCTCCATGTTTTCATTGGTCTCTTACTTCCAATAGGAAATCTGAGTAAATAACATATTATTTCCATTTTATTAATATATATATTCTGTGAATCCATCATTTGCTGCTATCCAGCTCTATGAAATGCTGTAAATATAATAGCATCCACTATCCATTTTCTAGTTCATTTACTTAGACCTTCCCCATATCATTTAGAAGGAAATCCAAACATGCTTTTTATCATTCGTGGCTAAGCATCAGTAGTCCAAATTATTATTTCCATTGTTTCACAAATACTTACTGTTGCCATTATTATGTTTCTCTGTTCACCTACTTGTAAACTTCTCTCTCAGTAATAGATATTTCAGATAGTTTTATTACATGCCACCTCCATTTACTATTTGCATCATCTATACAACATACCACACATTTTTCATGCAAAAAGTAGAAGCTACTTTTATCATTCAAAATCATGAGTGCAGCTATAAGCCGGAGTCATCAGAGACTGTACAGACTGCAGAAAATACTGTCTTTTTATGGTAGCCAGTTGCCCATTATTCACAGAAGATTTACTGTAGTAAAAGAGAAGGCTCCTCTGGATAATCTTTAAAGTGCTGTTTCCACAAAGGATGACTTGAATTCTTACTAAGGCTTTCTAAGTGCCCCAGCAGTGGAAAAACAAGAAGGTTTTGAATCATGGGCCTTTATGCCCATGCCACATTACCTTCCAGATATCACCATTCACACTTCAATCTGTCAAATGTTACTATGGGGAATACAGGCTAATGCAGTCATCTCCTGCTAAGGACATAATGTCAAAGATTTTATCCTCTCATATACTGAAAAGAGAAATACGGTTAAAGATAACCTCTGGACACCCACCACATAGCTGGATTATGAAAGGCAAACACTGAATCACCATGTAAGACTTGTACTGCAGACATTCTTTCCTGCTTAAATAGCTTAAAGCTGTGTGGACTTGTTACCAAAATGGAGTTAAATGGAATTAAAACAATGTAAAGACAGGTTGTCTTGCTTGAACTGAAGGAATGCCTGGACACATGACATGAGTGTGAGATCTACAGTCAAATCTTTAAGGTAACTTTGAACGTTACGCCCAAGAATCACCAGTCCCTATTGTACCAAATGCATTTTTGCAATTGAAATTTCAAGAGTGGCTATCAGGGATCTCTTTGCAGCTGCTTTTGTTGGATTAACTTCTATTGGATTTCACAATGTACTCTAGAAAGAGAAAGCCAGCTAAATCACTTCAGCAGAAGATAATGGAGACACTAGGTCAGATTTTCAGTCCCCTTCCAGCTTTTTCTTATAGTTAAATGAACGATGCTAAAAATGAAATACTTTAATCTGCTAACAGGCCTGGGGGCGTGATTTGGTTTTTGGTTTTGGTTTGATTTTGGTGGGGATTTTTGTTTTGTTTTGGTCTGTTTTTAAACATGAAAGAAATCATTCATAGTAAAACAGGAATCTTATCTTTAAATACTGGGGTTTCAGCAGTCAAGAATCCAAATTGTGCTGCTGGGTGGATCAGGAGATGAGTAATAAGGGGATATAGTAACTTCTAGCTGGGCTTCTAAGAAAATCAGGACTATGGATTTGGGCATATCTATGTGTTTCCATGTGCTCTTATAACTCCTTCTCCTCCTTCCCTTTAGCAACATTTTAATCTGTTGGTCAGTTCCAGTAGAGGACACAGGCAAAATATAGTTTTATTCGAGGTTTATGAAAGTTGGGCAGAAAATTCCCCAATATCAATGCTGCAAATGTGCAGAGTAATAGCGGATTGCTATTGCAGTACGAGACATGAGGACCCTATACGGGAGAAGGCTCTTCTCAAATGCACCAAGAGCTTTGTAAGCTCTTCCCATAGGTTTACCCACCAAGGCTGGTACTCATGAGACATAAAACCAGTGGAAGCAGACTTCATTAGCTATGAAATTTGACAACTACTTCTTTGCCTCGAGACTTCCAGTGGGAATCAGGTCAATTGAGTAGTGACAAGCTAATTACTGTTTGATGTCTGGCTGTTTTATCTTCATGATTTCAGTTCAATTCCCCATGGGAGGCATTTGCATCATGAGAAACCCAGCACTGCAGCAGAGCCCGTTGCAAGCCAGAGGCGTTCACCGTGAAGAACTTCCTTTTTGGAAAAGAGATTAGAAACTTCAGCATAAATGCTGTACTGCAAACCCTCACTCATTTCTGCTGGTAGATACGTAACTTCTTTGACCTTTTGTAGGTAATAATTTGCTATGAAGGCTTACAGTTCATAGAGAGCTAGTCTGTCTTTCTTTCCAAAAGGGAGTGACTACTTTAGTAATAGTTTCAAGCAGAATGACAGAGCAATATAGGAAAACAGCCTGTACCCTGTGCTCTGTAGATTAGAGAACTTCCATTTAACTTACTTCCCTTTATCAATAGAAGCTTTTGGAAGAATTTCATTGAGTTTCAATCAGACTGTCATTTCATTATATGAAAAAGAAATAATCAAATATTCCCTATTGTAGGGGTTTTGTTTGTTTGAAGAACTAGCTAGGTTTCAGATAGTGCACTTCAAGAGTGGAGTTTTGTGAGTGAATTGAGAGACCCCCTGAGTAGAGAGACCCCTTTGTGAATCCCTGACAAACAGCTGGCTACAGTCAACAGCCACTTTGCTGGAGCCATATGAAGAAAATGGAGCTGATTTTTAGCTGGGTGACAAATCGTACATTTCCGAGTTAGCAGTCTAATACACTAAGAGGTATAGAATGGACTTTGGTTCTTCGGAGTTATTTCCTTCAATGTATCCTTAAAGGGTATATTATTAGCCTGTCTTAATGCAAAATGATCAGCTGAAACTAATCTCACTAATGAGGTTCATTTGTTCTTTGACAAAGCAATAAATAGTTTTCTCAAGAAAAAACTTAACTAATAGTTTAGCCACAGCCTTATAATTAATTTTCTTCTCCAGTGCTAGCAAGCATGGAAACAAACAGTAAATTTTTCATTTGTTCATCTCTTTAGAGCAACTGTTTAGCACAGATATGCTTGATTAATGGATTTAATTTATTGCCTTCTCCTGTAGTCAGTTTTCATATTACACTGGTTATCAGAGGATAGGACAATAATGTGGGCACTCTCATTGTACTGTATTCCATCAGTGTCAGGGCTGCCTTCTGGCTCCGGGTCTGCATCTTTAACCTTTGTAGTCCTGCCGAATCTTTCATCAATCTGTGTTACAGTCACCTTGGGAAGGAAAAGCAGAAGCACTCAGTCAGCACTTACAGGTAGTAAAGTGTGTCATTATTTCTTACAAAATGCTGGCAGCAGTGCACCTTTCATTTCCCACAGAAATATGATTTGTGAGATGAGCAACCGTACTGTTAGGAGAGGAAAATGTAAGTTAATAGTGTGCTTCCTACTTGGATTTTATATTTATATTTATATTTATATTTATATTTATATTTATATTTATATTTATATTTATATTTATTTAGATTGATATATGGCAATGTGTGTGTAAGAATGCACACATATATGTATAAATTATAGGATTTTTTAAACTTATAGTTTTTATATGTATATGCACACGATATTTTGGTGGTTCTAAAACCTATTACTATTATAAACTTATATTTTATATGCCTGGTTCAAGTAACATCATAAAAAATAAGACAGACTTCAAAAACTTTCGTTTCACAATATTAGTCCTCTCCCAGTGGAACACATATAATCATGGAGACTTGCTAAGGTTATTCCAGGTTTCAGGCTAGCAAAGTGCTGCATAATTAGAAGGTGCCACGTTCCTTCAGTTTCTATTATACTCAAAAGGAGTTTAACAAAATTTAGTGGGAAATATATTACTTCTGTAAATGGCACATTACATGCTTATATAATAAATCAAGTTTAAAAGATCATTAAGAACTACTGAAATAAAAATATGTCTTAGAGTGCCACTGTAGGCATGAATCATATACAGTCTTTGAGGATGATGGCATAAAACTGGGAAAAATAGTTTTAGTGAACTTGTAATTTATTTTCATATTTTGTGATTCAGAAACTATATAAATAAGAGTTATATATCTTCTGAAGTACCTAATGCATTTCAGTATTGCAAAGTGGTATAGATATTTACTTGTGTTCCCCTGATTTCAGCAATGGAGAAATGCTGTAAGAGACAGCCTAGGCCAAAGAACCTTTACAATATAAGTAGACAAGAACAATTACACAGGGGAAAACAAAGCAAAAAGAAACCCAACCCAAACCAAACCAAACCCAAAACCAAAAACAAAAAAAAGGAAAAAAGGAAAAAAAAAAAGAAAAAAAAGAAAAGCGGTGAGGATGTCTTGCCCAAAGTGACAGAGCAGGCTGATGTCATAGCCAGGTGTAACCCTGGGATCTGGATCCTGCTCAGACGTGCAAATCCGCTGGCCACACAGGCTGCCTGTGACACTTATATTTCAGTATCTTCTGTCCGTGTTATTTCTGACATATTCAGCTTGTGAAGACTGAATAGTATGATGACACACACTAGACATTTTAATACTCTGTCATATCAGGAGGAAAAACATCTGTTACACAGAGTATACTTTAGAGAACATTATACTACATCCTTCATTTGTCAATGACAATAATGGCCTGATAAGTTGTGAAATATTGATGCAAGTTTTTCTCATTCATCAGGATCACAGCATTCATTTTTGCCTATTTCAAAGGTAGTTCCAGATGGAGTGACGAAATGTGAGCATCAATTGATATATTTATTAATTTTTTTATTTAACTTTTCTTTTACCTGATCCATCCTAGAAAAGTGAAATTGTGAAATGAGAATTAAAAATTCCATGATTCATGTTAGATACTTTCTTAATTTGATAATTTCATTATGATCATGACATCTAAAGCAAATGTAAATAAATAAATAAAAATATTAAAAATAGAGTTTTGTTTAATGAACAATGAGATATTTTAGGAACATTTTGAAACTAATATTGACCAAGGTGACAGTTTTGAAAACTGTCGTTCTAGTTCTGTTTTTTTAATGAGTAGGTTTACTTGTGTTTCTTCCTTTGAAGATTACACACACACATACACACACACACAAAAATGACTATTCATTTAAACACAATTTGGTTTGCCAGGCAAGTTCAGGATGGTCACATAAATATTTGATTCTCCTCCTGATTTTGAAAATGTCTGAACCAAATTAGTTTTGGTCTTATTTAATCAGGAATTTTTCTTGTCTCAGTTAGTATACTTGAAACTCCAAACAAAGAATTAGTCAGATGTTATCTGAAGATATTTTTGCTTAGTATAATGTACACTTAAAGTCTATATAAAATTTCTGTGCATTTAAATTTTACTTTAGAAATTAGAACATAGAATAAAATTAGGTAAGGCTAGCATTTTGTCTATGCTGTAAATTCCTATATGTGTGAGTTTTCAGGGAAAAAAATAAATTCAGGTAAAACATTTTAATAGTTGTATTTTGAAATTATGGAAATACTGTAGCCAAAAGCCTTTTATTAGAGAAGATTTTGAACTACCTGGATTACTTGACTTTTATCACTTGTTCCTGTCTAGGGTAGCTTTATGACTAACTTGGTAAAAAAAAAAGAATTGAAACAAAATTTTAAAAATCAACACTAAATATCAAAAAGCTGTTAGCTTTTGCAAAAAGCTTTCAAGTAATCCAGGTAATTTTAAAGATACCTCACTAACACTTTGTAAAATAAGAGCCTTTTGTTCGTTCATTAAATTTCCTACCTTGATCTCTGCCTCAGGCTGAAGTCTTCCAAGAAAACCTCAGCCAAAAGAGCTCAGCTGTTTCTAAGAGCATGAAATTATTACTATGGCCTTATACAGAACCAGACATAGGAACCAAGGTAGATTAGGGGTGCCACATATAGGAATTGAAACCAAGACATATTTTATATGCTTCTGGTTAACTCACCCAAGTCTTTCTACAAATGGTCCATAACTGTTCATAGTTTGTAAATATTCAATGAGTAGTAGCTGGTTTTTTTATTTGGACACTATTTCAATACTTTGGAGGCAAACATATAGATGTGCTAATTAGTTCAGTGAGTATTTAAAAGCAAATTTTTACCTTGTTTCCTACTTTGAAAGAATTAAAAAACCCTCCACATCCTAACAAATCAAATCTGGAGATAGTAAATAATTGAACTTTCTCAATTTCTGATCTGAAAAATACATTGAAAAATCCAACCCTCGTGTTTTGGAAATATTACGCAAATAAAATGAATCCTCATCGTATAGCACTAAAATTACAAAAATTCTACAAGGAAATTAATAGTTCTGTTTTCAAATTGGAGTATTATATAGGTTTTGGCTGGGACAGAATTAATTTTCTTCATAGTTGCTAGTACAGGGCTGTGTTTTGGATTTGTGCTGACACCAGTGCTGCTAACACAGGGATGTTTTGGTTCCTGCTGAGCCGCGCTCACACAGAGCCAAGGCCTCTTCTGCTCCTCACACCACCCCACCAGCCAGTGGGCTGGGGGTGCACAAGAAGTTGGGACGGGGGACAGGCTGGTACAGCTGACCCCACTGACCACAGGGATACCCCAGACCATATGGGTTCGTGCTCAGCAATAAACGCTGGGGGAGAAGGAGGAAGGAGGCGACATTTGGAGTGATGGCATTTGTCCTCCTAAGTTACCATTACGTGTGATGGAACCCTGCTCTCCTGGGGATGGCTGAACCCCTGCCTGCCCGTGGGAAGCTGGGAATGAATTCCTTAGTTAAACTGTCTTTATCTCAAGCCATGAGTTTTCACACTTTTACCCTTCCAATTCTCTTTCCCCATCTCACTGCGGGGGGAGCAAGCAAGTGGCTGTGTGATGCTTAGCTGCCCACTGGGGTTAAACCGTGACAAATATGAAAAGTATATCATGTTGAGTACCCCACAGTAATTGTGGGGTACAATAAAAATACTTACAGTTGTGAGTAAATGCCTTCAGTTCCTGTAGGAAAAAATTGAGAATAATACAAAAATTAAATTGTAATTCACCTCTTTTTCTATCTGTACATTAAATAGGGTTGCTTTGCTTTGTATGATAAGCTCGGTGATGGTTTTTTTTTTTTTCATGTAGCACTGTGTGTGCATGTGTCCCTGAACCCATAACACAATATCTTTTCAAACTCTGTCATTAGCGTGAGAGCTAACAAGCTTGGAGATGACTTAGTGAAAGGTCAGGTGCTTCATTAAGACCATTTGTCAGCCATTGGAAGATTTCCAGCAATGGCGAGCTATGAAAAAACCCAACTGAATTTACATTATATTTCTGCACAATTAACTCTAAGGAAATTAGAGGCAATTTCGAGGAATAGTGGAGAGACTAGTCAAAATGAATTATACTCATCTATACTAAACCAAAGTGCCTCAATGCCCTGGCAATTAAAATCCTGTTATCTGTATAGAAATGACCAATATGTCAAGCAGTTTGAGTCTGTAATCCTTAGTCAAAAAACAGGATGTAAGTTTTTCTCAGAAGAGCCAACTGGAGTTGGAAACCCTCCTACCACAATCAGTAGCATATTCCAGGGAAACTGGGAATCACTCGAGACTGATTCTTACTTGGGAAGACTGTGAACAATATATTTTAATGCATTCTGTAGTTGCTGCGTGTAAAACCCAGTAAACCTGAAGGTGAAACCTAAGGGTGACACGAATGCTGCGTTTCTCCTATGCGCCAGGGCAGGAGGCTGCTCGGTAGGGCGGCTAGCGCCTCGCACTGGTTTTCAACTACAGTCTGAAGGACGTACTCCTAGCTTAGCACTGCTTTAACCTGACAGGCCCAAGTGATGAAGGACCATTATAACAGCTGGAGGAATTCAATGTATAAAAACCAAAATGAACTGTTGAAACAAGAAATTTGCACTATTAGAATAAGATTACTTAAATACTCTAGTCTGACACCTTGACAGAGGAGTTCACAATACTGAAAGGAATAATTCCCTTTTAATGCCCTGTTGCAAAATCCAAGAACAAAAAGATTGAACTTGAAGTAGATACTGTTAATTTGGAGAAGGCAGGGTAGAATTCACTTTTGGGAGGGGGCCAGTTATTGCAGCTTGTATTTAAAATAGGCAAGACAATTTACCAAATGTTTATTTTATATGATTAATTTTTCACTGTTTAAAAAAAAAAAAAAGTCATCCAAGTTCCTGTCTCAAGACGTGCTGTGAGCTTTAGTTGAAGGGAGGAACTACAGTTTTTCAACTTAGGTAAAACATTTTGCTATAGCCTACTTGTAGTAACACAAATACATATAACAATCAAAACCAGAATGAAGAGCAGGAAGCAAATGGAAAGAAATATATATTTTAAAAATCCATGTTAACATTCCTGAAAAGCCAATTAATTTATTTGAAGATTCAGAAGTAGCTTCTGCATAAGAGGAAGATATTTAAAGAAATGCTTTTTATTAAATTCATGCCTTTTGAGTTAGGCGATGTTCTAGACACACTTGAGAAACTCTCTCGACCTTGCTCTCTGATGGCATGGGAATACTTTTTCCTTTTTTTTTAAAAAAAAAAAAACAACAAACAAAAACCTGAAAATTCAAATAAATTAATTTGGGAGTTCCACAGCCTCACTATGATTCAGAAGCCATTTATGCTACACTCCCCAACCTCAGCTGTGCTTTTCAGTTTGCAGGGTTTCTCTTTCTCCTCTCCCAAAACTAATGTGGAGATGAGGAAAGGTGGAAGAAGCAAAGAACAAACCAGCCTATTTTTAACAAAGAAGTTGGAAGTGCCAGAGAATTTTTTTCCCCTTCTCCCATCACTTATTTCCTATGAATATATCATTAGCATTTTAAGAACAAGGGAGGACAGCTGAGACTTAATTAGCTGCATTTATGAAATAGTTGAACATGTATAAACGAGATAATCGATAGCTGCTCTCTGTGATGGCCAAAACAGTGGGAACATCTCTCAACAAAAACTCACGCAAGTCCTGACTAGAATCATATGACTGGCAAAAAATCAGGAGGTAACAGAACTAGTGGCATAAAAATCTCAGGATGTATTACATTACACACATAATATTTACAGTGATCTAGTTTGGGATCTCTTTCTGGAATTGCTTGTCATGTAATAGCTGGGTACAAAAGAAATGTTTTAAAATTTCCTGTGATGATTCATCAAGCTACCATGACTTATATCTTTTAATTTCATTAAAAAGTGTGTGGCTGGTGTGGGGCTGAAAAGATTTGAATTTGGTTCTCTTTTGCACCAGAGTTTTCCTTCGAAAAAAGTCAGTTAGCCTTTCTTTACTTCCCCAGATACCAAGAACAACATTTTCTGACTTTAGTATTATGGTCTTTAGCTATGATGCTGATGGTGCAATATTCATTATCAAAAATAGATATAGTTCTTTTTAAAAAAATATCTTTATTCTCTGAGTAGCTCATCATGCAAGATATAATGCAAATACTAATCTTGGTTTAATTTGGTTATTTGGCATTTATTACATAAATGTATATCATGGAAGTTTAAAAAGTTGGTATGATCTGCACCATTTGCTAGTCCTGCTGGGTTTGCTGCTGTTAAATAATTGCAATCCTGAAATATACTAGAAATAGAAATCAAAAGTCCTAAATAATGTTTCCTGGATTGTATTATAACAGACCATTTCGCTGACACCAGCAGAATAGTTGTGGGGGCTGGAAGCCCCTTAAACTAAAATTGTTGGAAAGGAAATTGTTTGAATACTTTTTTGCTCCATTTTGTTCCAGAAGGGCTCCACTCTGATGACAGCATTTAAAGAAAAGGCAATTAAGCATTTCAGAAGGCACTTACAAGCAAGAAAGTGGAAGTCATGTATATACATAAACATATACATATGTATTCATATATCTATATATAAATGTGCACACATATTATTTTTTATATATATGTAAACAGCAAAATGTATGGATGTGTAACTGTACCCTGTGGTAGTGTACTATCAAAGCCTAATCATTGACTCGGTACCATAGGTAATAACTGCAATGAAATTGCACTAGCTTTGGGTTTCAGTTGTTGTACTGAACAATGCAAATTCTCCAGGAAATTCAAAGTACTTAAGATCCTCAAATATACTAAAGCTCAGGTCTCTGCCATTATTTTTTATCTCATATTTAGTGTGCGAACACAGGTATACTGTCACAGTCTATGCTCTCATCTTTAATTTTCTGTGAAAACGCATCTGGAAAACTTTGTTTATCATGCTTTTGATAGTGTTTTTATTTAAACAAGAGGAGCAAATCTGGTAAAGTTTGCTCAACAATTTCATGATGTATTTTTATGGATAACAAAGGATTTGAGGACCTGCAGAGGCATTTTTTTCATGTGAACTTACGTGCCAATACCTTTCTGATAAAAGCTGTGAAGAAACATATTTTCCAAAGAAAAATATTTCTTTATTTTGGTTTATTTTACTTCTGACACAGAAGGTAACAGTTAAGGTAAATGTACGGCTTTGTACTGAGGTGAGGGAGATTTTGTCAAGGATCGCAGTGAAAGCATGACTCTGCTCACAACGTGTCTTCAAGCAGGTGCAGTCCCTCTTATGAATAGGAACAGTGACATAAAGCGTGATATGAGGCAGATTAGCTGCGTCTCAGTGTCTTCTGGCAGCACATTATGTTCATGTCATGTTCTTGAATTTCATTTACAGATAAGCTCTGTGAGTAATTGTAGCATGCATCTTAAAATTGTAATCTACTTTTGATGTATGGAAACAGAGGAAATTAGATTGAGAGAATCTTTCAAATGACTTTGTTATTTAGCTTTTGAGTACATGGTTTTCCACAAATAAATCTTTTCCTCCATTGCTTCTTTCAAAACCTTTTCAGTCTGCTAACAGACTATAGTTTAAGGTAAGAGGAATAAATCGGTGGCCCCTGAGCTCTTGAATGAGTAGGTTTTCATGGGCTTTCCCTTAATGTAATAAGTCCTAATGGTCTTGCAAGCTTGGATGATATTAATGTTCATATATTATCCTAATGGTCTGAATACCATTAATATTCCACCTTAAGCATCAGTAATTACTATTCAAATGATATTTAACCTAAAAGCAACATCTGAGTAGATCCCACCTTTCTCCCACACACCTCTGTCACATGTAAGAAGTGATTAGAAAATGGATTATATGATTTCCTAATTGTTCCATTAAAAAAACCCTTTTAAAACCCTTGTGAAATATGCTAAGCAGAGCATTCAGTTTGAATGTAGTACTGTTCATCTTTCTGCCTAAGGAATAATTTCCAGATTTAACAAAAAACCCTCAGTTTGCACAGGGACTTCATAAACCAAAGTGATACAATTCTGCACTCCTGAGCAGTTGATGATAGAAAATTTTAGGACATGTTCAGTCAACCTATGTGCAAGGAAATCCTCTGAAAATACCAGTTTCATATATTAATAAAAGTCTACCCATCAGCTTGGCTGCTCCAGAGGAAAAGGAATCTGCTGAAAAATTCTTAATTTCAATATTTTTTGAGGAAATCTCAGTTTTAAATACTAACATTTACCAGTTAATTTTGATTTTTGTTTGGCTTCTGAGTGTGATAACAAGAAGTTTCCTTCCTCACTTCACATGAAACATAGTCTACCCAGACGACATCTCTTCCTGCTGCTTCCTGTAAATGATTCTTCTATGAATTCATCTCTGTTCAGAGCTATGAAAGAGCATTATCTCACTTTACACCTACAGTTAGTATCTTTCTCAGCCACAGCACCATAAAAAAACCATAAGGGTCGTGCTTGGAAATTGCCAACTTAACAATGGTAAGAGATGATATTTCACATCATTATAAAGAACTATTAAGGAAGAGTTGTTTTCCAAGCAGCTACTTTCCCCTCTGGTGTATTTGCTTTGCTTTGGGAATTAAAAGTTATCTTTGCATAAAAGTCGTGGTAAGATGAAACACTGCATATATCCCCTCTTGTAGACAGCAAATGAATATTGCAGAAATATTTTATTGCATTATTGCTACTCTGTGCCATCTCTGCCATTTCACAAATATCATTAAAACTGAAGATCAGTCATAATATGTTTAAGATTTAGCATAAAGAGGAGTTAGGTGTATAGATTTTTCCATGCTTGAGCAGCAGACTGGCCCCTCTGGAATGTATGAGTATTTACGAATAAATCCATTTTCCTGGCAATTATCCTTGCAACCAATTAGCCCTGCATTCACTTCTTGGCTACTCTTCAAACTAAGACTCCCTTTCTCAGAAAAAAAAATTTTTTTTGAGATGGACTTGCAGGAGCTACATTTTTTCTAATGATCTGTTAGTGACTGATGCCTGGTTTTATTTGTCACAGCGAAAGGCTTGGATACCTATAATGCCTACAGACTTCAGCAGAAGACAGAGACAGTGAGAGTGCACACACTTTATTTACCTTGGCACTGGTTGAGCAATGCTCTGATACATAACACTCAAGTCATCAGATGAAACTGAAACAAGAACTTTTGTTTTGAAGACTCCTGGAAGTATCCTACCAAGGCTTTTTCAGGTAAACCCATACTGCCCTATGGGCTTAGTCTCATAATTCATTAGGAGGACTTCATACCTATAAATTCTGAGAACTGATAAAAATGGCTCTTTCTCTGACACTGCTTTACTGATTCCATTTGAGACGCTCAGGGATCATTTTATGTATAGTCACTTTAAAGAAAGCATTTTCTGCAAGGTCACTTTCAAGGCACAATAGTTGACAGAAGTTCATTTTTTTTGGACACCAAGACATACATATATATATGCAGGAAATAGTTATCATAACTGAAAATGCCATAGATTCAACAAAAGAAATTAATAGTTAATGTGTCAGGATGTCTTCAACTTGTTAAGTATACTCCAGGTTTTCTGTTGCAAAACACCTTTCCCGGCATGCTTCCTTTCCTGAGTCCTGCCACTCCGTCCTCTTCAGGTTCTCAGTTCTTGCGCAGTCTTGCGCATCCTAGTAAAAGATGACCTCATCAGTAGACCTCATGCCAGTCAGGTGTACCTGGACCTTGTCAGTGAAAGGAACAAAATACGAAGCAGTGATACAGAAAAGTAACAGTACATAGTATTTATATCTGACATTTTTCATTTGCATCCTATAGTGCAGTACTAATATTTCCTCAGTGCTAGATTCCATTAAGCATGATATGGTATTACTTGATCCTTTGATTAAAAAACATGCATTCATAGCTATATGTTTTGTAAATCACATCAATATGTAAGTTATTCCTGAATGAATGGTATAAAATATTTTGCCTTAGATATTCACTTGAAGATAATGAAAATTGCTTGACAAATTATCCAAAAATACACTTAGGTATTTTAGACTTAATGTCTGATTAAAAACTTAAAGAACAGAGGAGAAATATTTGATGTAAATGTACTTTTGACTAATCTGTTATCAGTTATGAAGACTTTCATAAATAAGCTTGGTTCCAAGAGTCAGTGTGTTCTACAGTAAGTGTAGAGAGCCGAAACTAGAAAATTCTTTACATTGCTAGGTGTAAGTTCCATTATTTTACAGGTGTTTGCTCCACGTTTGTTCTGTGGTGGTGAATTATACAAAAACCTGAGCAGCGTTCTGATCAAAAGATATGCTAAAACCTTTTTTTCTTTTTAAACTTTGTTTCCGAAGGAAATTTCATTAGGAGAAAGTAAAAATAATTTTTTTAAAGGAACCTCACTGGTCCTCTAAAAAGGAAAGAAAGATGTGAAGCTTGAATCAGTATCTTCCATACCCAAATCAGATTCCTAGCTCTTATGTACAGAGTACCATTTAGTGCCTGTGATGCAACTCTCATATTAAATAACACTTTTCTCTCTTGGGCATAGAGTCTTACATTATTACTGACCACCATTTTTCTTCCAGACCATGGTTTGTCATTTCTCCCTGCTAGAGATTAGGATCCTTGCCGGCCAACAAACTCATTGAAACCCTTTCAAGCTCAGGACAGGCAAAATTCTTTAGGGTTGCAAATATATTCTGTTTCAAATTAACTTCAATCATTTTAACTGAAATAATTCTGGAAGCATCAGTACAATTTGCTGAGTGGGAGGTGGGGAGGGGTTGATAGTATTGAGTAATAAAATGGTAATATTTGATTAGCAGCAGCAATACCTTCAGCTGTGAATTTCTGGTCCTGCTCTGGAAGCAGTTAAGTTCTCTATAAGGTGCTGTACCACCTCAGGTGCCAAGGTGAGTGTCTCGCTAGTGTGTTGTCCGTCATATTTGCCTTAAGCTAGTTTCTAGAGTGCCTGTCTTTTCTTGAAAATGTCTACACTTGTTCATATCAAAATCAAACCCCACATTTGAAGACTACTGGGGAGGGACACACAAAAAATATAACTAAATCCATAGTAAACTGCCAGTCTCCTAACCACTAAACAGAACTCTTGAGAAAGAAGAAATCTGGGAACATTTGTTTACTTTCCTAATTGGAACACAAATACTTGCAAATCACTGCCACATGTATATTTACATTCTGTAGTACCAGGGGAATCTTCTTATAATGTGATTTATCAAGCTGAGTAGCTGTTTCACAATGGAAATTTTCCTTTCTTTTAACAATATATTTCTCCAATAAACATTTTCAGGAATTTAAATTAAATCAAACAACATAGATTATTGTTTAACAGACCTGGAATCTTTAGTAAAGGACGTAACTTTGTTATTGCTTATAAGGACTTAGGAGACGGTGAGAACACATCATGACAATGGAAAACCTCCCATGAAGAGAGAGTTTGGGCTCAACTTGTGTGTGGTGCAAATAATAGCTATAAAACTGGAAGGAAATTTTACTTTTAGACTTATATCTTAAAGCAAAAAAACCCCAAACTAAAATGTTATTTCTCTTATTAAATACTTCACTGAAAAGACCAAAGGAAACAATTCCCTTAGGTGGCAGTACTATCAGGTAGCATATATATGAAAGTTGACTCCTCAATGAAAATAATACATAAATTTCTGACAGGAAAAAAACATTACGGAAAGAGAAAAACAAGGAACAACATCCTTACAAATGTTTCTGTTCAGAGAACTATTTCCCTTACACTGTTCTGTAGAGATGTGTCCATCTGTAAGGATCATTCTGTATTGTATATCCAGTAGGTGGCCTAAAGCCACTTTTTTTTTTTTTTTTTTTTTTTTGTGATCCTGATAACACTTTGACAATGTTAAAACAAATTGTGTTAAAGTAAAAATTTTTCTACTTGTTTCCTTTTTTTTGAAGGGAGATGTGTTGGGTTTTCATGGCAAGGTTTTGGTAGTTGGGGGGCTACAGGGGTGGCTTCTGTGAGAAGCTGCTAGAAGCTAGTACTCCACCTGGTAGAGAAGTTACTGCCTCCTTTTAAACTGATTGAGGTTTGCAGATTAAATTATCAAATCGCAGAAATCACCAGACAGAAGTTTAGGCCAATATTCATGATAAATAGACTGGCTATATTTTTCCAAAAAGAAATAAAAAGACTATTACTATATATTATATTATATTATATTATATTATATTATATTATATTATATTATATTATATTATATTATAAGACTATATGTGAATTTAGAGAGTTTGGATGGATTTTAGATCAGGTTCTTTGCAGTCAAAAGAGCAAAAATTTGGTAGCATAGGCTAGAGACAAACCTGACTATATACAGGTAATAAATATAACTCCCCCAATGTGGCTCAAGTCTTACTAGTCATACTCTCCCAAAGCATTCCAAATGTATGCCAAATTGTGTCATGGTAACTTTATGATTATTGTAAAGCAAATTACTTTTAAGTCATCATTGCCTACAAGTAAAATGCTCATATTGTCCCCTAAACTTGTTTAGAATAAAAGCTGAGTGCTAGAACAGGGGATGTCTACTGACTGATTGCACGCTCTCTTTGTCATTATGGATTTTTCCCTTTTATGTACCAGCACATTCCAGTTTCTTTGATTTGAAGATCCCCAAGAGTGATTCGTCCAGTGACAGCTATTTTTAGAATAGTCTGGTATTTCACCCAATAGTTGCTATCTGGATACTAGCCTACCATTGTAATTTCAAGCATGCACACAAATTAGACAAGTGTTCTGATCACCTATAATTTCCATGCATGTTATCTAAACAGAACAAATAAATACATACTTCCATTATAAAAAAATATTTCTGGTTTAGAGAAGGGTGACCAATCCTGTAAGCCTATATTTAGGGAATACTTTTGTAGCAAGACACCAACCGTTATTGAAATGTATTGCTTAAGTAACAAGTTTCAAAAGTGATGCATTGCGAGCATGGTTTAGGTGTTTAGGGCTTTTGCCTGTCTTTCTCTTCAGAGATATCACCTAAGTATTTGCACTTTAGCTTTGAAATTTATAAAAAAGAATATTGTTTAAAAATAATAGCAATAATATGGACAGTTTTCAAACCGTAGTGCAATGGAAATGCTTACAGACGAAAATTACTCGATCGTGTGTGAAGACAGAAGCTGTGGTGTATGGAAGTACAATTGAATGATGTTTACACAGCCCAGCCAAATCCAAAAATAATGATGAAGTTGCAACAGATAAAGCCTATCATTATAATTTGCTTAAAGACTGTGTGCAGCGTCATCATTTTGCTAGTGTATGAATCCCACATTTTTGGTTTGTGCAGTTAGATATATGAAACTGACCTTGAGCTCCGGTGCAGCTTTCCCCAACCAGGCAAAGTGCCGATGGAGGTCCTCTTCCCTGCAAAGACGAGACATGGTGGGAAACAGAACTGTCTTTCACAGTTAATTTATACACTCTGGATTTCTTGGAATCTTTCAAGGAATTTTCTTGAATCATTGTCAAAGGCAAGAATAATATAAAATTAAGCCAGAGAAGCTGCATGATTTGATTTTAACCATGCAAGTATAAATTCAGTAAATTCCAATGATCTACTTTAATATACCGTGTCGATACATACTTTACATTTTGGTGACAGTCTTATATAGCAGTATAACAGCTCTGTGCATGTGTATCATTTGTGTATATGAAATAAATAAAGTTTAGAGGGGGATTTTGTACATGTGAATACACATACTTGTTTTATTAATGGCTATGTTGTGATGTAGTATAGATATCTATCTTCTATTTTTACAGAAAGTGCACTTTCAGCTTCTAAATCTTAAATTAAACTGCCGTGGCCTAATAAAAAAAGAGAAATAAAGTCTACTGAAATAAATTGCCTCTGAAATAGATTTAAACTTTGTAAGAATTATCAGCCTCTTACATCTAGTGGGGAAGGCAAAATATGAAGGAACTATTAAATTCATATCTCAGCAATTACAAAACAGTATTTCTGTATCTGTGCAACATGAGATTACAGTGCTCTGAGGTGTCTGTAAAACCAAGGAATCTGTAATGATAACTAAGGGAATTAGCAAACAGATTAAGGACTAGATTGCTTACTAGAGGGGCTAAAAGGTTCACAGTTACTCACACACACATATTCCCCCAAGTCCTCCTGGAAGTGAATGTTCTCCATTGGAACTAAGGCTGGCAGAAGCTGGTCTTCAAGAAATATAACAGATAAACTCAGCATATATGATGTGTAGTTATGTTTGAAAGTCCATAGAAAGGTAGGAAGGGAAGGGAGGAAATGGAGAAAATCATGTAGACCGATAATCTCTAAGTAGGCTGGCTAAACCTCAAAGTGCAAACCAAGAAAAAATTATGACAAAAAAGAAAAAAAATATTGCCTAACTATTCATGAGTACCAGGTTTATTTAGAAAATAGACATTCTAAAAGGAAAATAGACACAAATAAATTTCTATGTGGAAAATCTACTAAAGATAGGTATGGCCTCTTAAAATAGAATTACCAAATTACTGAAGGACTAGAAAACAAACCCCTGGGATTCTAATAAGACATATGGAGAAAATTCAACATCCTAAAAAGACAATATTGTAAGTAAGAGACTCAGAAGAAGAGTAACTGGCAATAAATTCACATTGAATATCATAGTTTCGGCAGAATCTAGCCCAGCGTGCCACTCCACCTCTGCCTATATTGCTGACTCTCTCAGTTCAGCTGGTAGTCTCTTAGCCCACCTGATAGTTAAGGAGGAAGGGAAGAGGTGAGTAAACATGAGATCCTCTTTAATAACACATTAATGACATATAATAGACACTTGAAAATTATTTCAATATGCAAGCTTTTTTATATGCCTGTAATTTCTCAGAATAACAGCAAATCTGAGCTACAAATGCAGCTTTCTACACAAAACGGTGGTATCACCTTACTTGATGAATCAGAGCCCTGGGTTCTAATTCAGGTTATATAAAGCCCTTCTGTGATACAGCACTTTTTGGCCCTATGCAGAAAAGTAACCTGCCAATCCACCTCTCTCCTGTGTCTCAACCAATTAACCAAGATGGCAAACAGGCGATAATAGAAGCAATCACCACGTCCTTCGAATCTCCACAAATCTTTCCCCTTTGATTCAGGCAATGGTGTTGGTCTTTTTTTTTTAATAAATATGCAACATGTGTTTTGCCTGAGACATGCTATGATGAAATAAACTAGCAAAAATGAGGCTTAGAAACAGAGCCTTGGTGCCATAATCCAAGTTTTTAACAGGTGAAAGACTTACAAAGCAGTCCTCTGTTTCGCAGTAGAAGGTGATTGCTATTGCTGAGAAAAAACCCCACAGGTCTCCTTTTGATCATAATCCCTGTTATCTTTTGCATGTTCCTTTCATATAAAGACAATAAAAAGAAAAAACCAAACCTTTTTTGAAATCCACACAGTGGAAAGGTAGTAGCATGCCTATTTTCAGGCACATTTAACAATGAGAATATAAAATCCTCCTGTAAATAGTGCATTGGCAATAGAATTTGCAAGTGCTTTTCCTATCCTTCCATCATTATATTTGCTGGAAGTGCAAGTGTTGCAAATACAGAGTTACCATCATTAATTCAACAGTGTTAAATAATACGAATATATAAACATAATATGTAAATATTATAGTAATATTTATAGCATTATATATGTAATTGTAATAATATCTAGAAGTATTAGAGTATAATTTATAATAGTATAAATATAAATATATAAACCTAGTATTTTTATATTTTGAAGAGTGAACTTTTATTCACTTTCCTGCCTTCTTATGTCACATTTTAATTTATCACTATTTTTTATGAATGAAGCATTTGGTTGACAAAGAGACAATCAGTAACCTGTAAAGACTGCAACCTGAGGTCCAGTGCTGGAAAACATGTGGATTTATTCAACCACGTGTGTCAGGAATACTCAGATGTAGTACTACGATGTTACTCCCATTTCAGAAAGTCTAATCATGAACCTAAGTGTTTGCAGATTGGATCTAATGCTTGTCAAACTCTATCAACATCTTCTCATTCAGTAGGCATTCAGGTTGTGTTGTGGTGGTGCAACCCCCTCGCCTCTTGAGCTGCTTGGTACTTGGTGCAGTTCCCCCCACCTTTAGTGGGCCACATGCCTACAGGCAGCAGACCAGAGCGTTAAGTCACCCCCTTAACCTGCCTGGTTCTTGCTTCACTTGGGAACCGTAACAGCCTGGTACATCTGTACCTGAGTCGTGATGCTCTTGCTCCCCTCTTTTTTTGGGGACAATAATGACAATCAGTCACCTCCTGACAGCCTGGCACACCTGTACCTGCATTGTGGCCCAAAAGGGGGTGGTGCCAGAAAAGTTCTGAGTCTGCACAACTATTGGAAATTACCAGAATATGTTGCCATTCGAGTTGGGACAAAGTGGAAAAGTACCTGGCAGCAGTCAGTTATCTCAGATGCTATAAATACCAATCTAAGCGAGACCCTTTGGGCTCTCCTGGATCGCAGTGGGCTGTGACCAGCATCTCCCCTGGGCTGGGACACCTCTCAGCTAAAAACTCCTCGAGAACCGTCTGCCGACAAAGCTGAGGGAAGGCCAGGGCAAGCCAGCCTCCCTGAGCGCCAACTATCGCCCGTTGAGGAATGCCAATGCATTGTGAGTATTTACTCTAAACTTGAAGAGGGAAATTTTAACTATAGGCTAGCTTCCTCCATCCACCTCTCTACCTATTTATGTGTTTAAATATACACATTTGCTTTCATGAGTGTCGGTGTCATATCTCACTGGCCCCAAATATTTCTGTCTGTGTGTATCTGCATGTTTTGTGTTTATTTTTATACACACACACACACACACACTTTGATTTAAGATACCTTATAGTTAGTGTGAATCTTGTCATCTCTGAATCTGTAATTAAGTTGCTGGTTTGATCATAATCTATTTTACTAAATTACTTGTAAATGTTTTAAATTAGTCAATCATTGAGTGCTGCTAAAATTCAACCTTTGATTTGACTCATTCTATTAATAAACTTTGAATTGACTAAATCATAACCATGTGAAACACCTTCATCTGCAACAAATTGGCGTGGTTGGCAGGATGACAATCAAAATCACCGAATACTTACAAAAACATGGTATTCTAGTATTAGCAACTGTGTTTCCACAGCGAAGAGGTAGGGTTCAGTTTCATTGCCATCGAGGTGCAAATATTGTTCTTCTTGCAAAAGGAAAGGCCTAAAAAAGGTCTAATACGACTGGACTTCCAAGTTCCAGTCAGATTCAGAAGAGATGAGCTTTGTAAGGGCTTTGGTTAGTCTTCTTAGAAAAAGAAAGGAAAAAAAGCTATACAAATGTAACTTAAATTGCTGGGGGAGCAGAAAATAGAAAGAAGAATTACTAATCTCACTTGTTGATTTTTCCAGGCTGAGCAGTTAAAGTGGATAATTCAGAGTGGTTAAAAATTTATTTGCATATATTTACCTTGAACTACTCTGTTCTCAGTGGTGCAGAGTTATCTGGCATATGTGAAATGCTGTTCAAATCCCTGATCTGTCTAGCTTATCATATGCTAAAAGACTGTGCTCTAAATTTAAATGCTTTCAACAGAATCATTGCATAATTGAGTTTGGAGGGGCCTTCTGGAGGTCATTTGGTCGAGACTCCTCCTCAGAGCATGGCCAACTTCAAATTTAGATCCAACACTGAAGTTAGAGAGGGTGGTCAATGTCAAAGCTCTGAAAATCTAGAAGGATGGAGAACCCACAGTTTCTCTGGCCAGCCTGTTCCATTGCTCTGCCACAGCTGATGGGAGAGTTGACTTCTTATACAACGTCACTGCGTACTTGGGCCTTTTGCCCTTTTGCTGTGCATCCTTAAGAAGAGTCTGGCTCTATCTTCTCCATAACAGCCATCCCTTGGGTGACAAGAGACTGCAGAGATACCCTGTTAGCCTTCTACCCTTCCTCACAGTAAGCAAAGTCAACATTTCCATCACATGCCCCAGAAGCATTGTTATGGCTTTTGGCTGGGCTCTCCTCAGTTTGTTCACCTCTCTTTAGCGACGCTGCTAAGGCACAGTCTGTGCCATGGGCCAGATCGCTGAAGAGGCAACATACAGTCTTTCCAAAAATGGGTATGTTTATAGAGAATATTTAAATGGGAGAGCACTTTAAATTCAAAACAAAACAAAACAAAACACCCCCGGCCTAGTCTCCTCTGTTAAAGACCTGGAAGAAAAGAGTTTTTCAGAAAAGATCCAAGGCCATTTAGTTTTATGGATTTCATAAGTAGGCCATCTCTTGTCTTTCCCCCCAGAACAGTATTACCCAGCTCCAGACTATTTGGGATTCAAAAAGAGTTTTGCAAAGGATACATTTGTCTAGGCTTTTTCAAACTCCAGAAATCAATGGAACTGAACCACCAGTGTATTCTGAACATGTTAGTTCAGAAAAGCATATGGTGCAGAAAGCTTAGTGAATGCAAGCGGGTTATGAATATATTTGAAGCAAACAGTCTTGTTTGTTTAGTTTTTTAAGCACAAGATTAGTCATAAGAAATCCTGTATTAGCTCACCACTTTTGCTCATAGACAAAGAATACAACCACACCATTTACATGTACTAGGAAAAATGTAACCTAAGGAAATGGCCTCTAGTCACTAGTTGGAGAGTAAATTGAGAGTAAATACTACTTTAAAGCAAAAGTATTAAGTATTGACCCATCCCTGAAAATATGAAAGATATTTCTAAGTGAGTATAGGAAAAGTAATAATGATGGTCATGTTTTCAAATTAAACTTTTAAAGCACTTACTCTGCCATATTGGCTCTATTACCAGTTATATACATTGTTAGGGCCAAAGAAAGCATCTGTGCACCTTTATTTACTTCCCTTGTGACTCTATAGGTTATGCTGGCACCTGAGGGGTGATCTATCTGTATTGCCCATTAGCAAGGAAAATGGACAAAATCAAACAAACTATGACATGTGACATGTAATGCACATATATTTGATGAAGTGCAGTCTCCATACTATATTTTAGGCTGATAGCTTATGTACACATTTTGTTGCTTATATATGATGGCAATAAATCCTGTGAATTGAAATAGATTCGAATTAATGTTTTCCAATTGTTTTTAGCACAAGTTGGAGAATCACACTGATGCAAAACCATTCAGCTATAACATGGATAAATATCTATACTACATTGCATATGTGTGTGTGTGTATCAGTACTGAAGGTAGAAGAAAAATGAGAACAAAGGCCATTGATCAAAATTATATTTTAAGAAATCTGCTCTGTTTTCTTTTATCCCATTCTTTTCAGTTTTTCTGTCAAAATCCTTAATGTTTCTTTTCAAGGAGACTTGCACAGAGTAAGGCAGATGCCTTGAATATGTGAATGAAAGAACTGGCTTCATAAGCAACAAGAGCCCAGAAACATCTCTTGAATTTTCTCTTTCCTTTCTACACTTCTGAATCCATTTGTAAATGCAGCTGTGTGTCAAAACTGGAACTGTATCCTCTTCAGTCCACTGCTCAGTATGGAGGCACAAGACAAAGGATTTAGCAGCTTGTTGTTTAAAAATGTCTATCTATCAGGAACTTTCTAGACAGTATGATCCATAATGCTTGTCATTGTTTTGGATTTACCTTCAGAGCTGTATGGAAGATAAAGGTGGAGTCTTGTAATGTGAAAGACAGATATTCTTGTAACTCATTTTTAATCCAGCCTTTATTCTTTCTGTTCTTTATGCTCTTCTTATTTTCTTTTTTTTTTCTCCCCCCCCCCCCTTAACAAACAGATATTAAATGCTGATATATGCAATGGTGGAAGATCACACAAGTCACCAAAAGCGATTTTATGGGCATATATGTGTGAACTGAGAGGCTTCCCAAGTAAATAAAATGAAGCCATCTGCATTTTGTACAGAAGTTAAAGCAGACAGGAGCCTCTGGAAGAATGACAATACCTCTTAGAGGAAAAGTCACTCTAAGCTGTTTGATTTAATTTTTACTCCAAAGGAATTCCCTTTTTTCCAAATGATAGCTAATAGCTCTGTCCATAAACCTGCATGTTAGCTGGGAAATTCTCTTTCTCTCTGTCTTTCTGAAATTAATTAGTTCAATTAATTAGTTCCATTACTGTTTAAAGGGTATGTAGCTTGAGCAGAACACGACGCTCACTACTACAACAGATGACACTGACACATCATATAGCAAGATCGATACAACACGAACATAAAATAATCACCGTGTGAGATGTGTTTTCTTCCTTTTAGTGCATTAAATATACATATATGCACACACTCTCAGCTTAAATAAAGTGATGCACAGGTCCTATAGGTGATTTGTGCCGACTCCTCCACGAGGGCAGCCTTGCGCCAGTACCTGAAGGGGCCTACAGGAAAGATGGAGAGGGGCTCTTTACAGGGGAGTGTAGTGATAGGACAAGGGGTAATGGGTTTAAACTAAAAGAGGGTAGATTTAGATTAGATATAAGGAAAAAATTCTTCCCTGTGAGGGTGGTGAGGCACTGGAACAGGTTGCCCAGAGAGGCTGTGGATGCCCCATCCCTGGCAGTGTTTAAGGCCAGGTTGGGTGGGGCTTTGGGTAACCTGGTCTAGTGGAGGGTGTCCCTGCCCATGGCAGGTGGGTTGGAACTAGATGATCTTTAAGGTCCCTTCCAACCCAAACCATTCTATGATTCTGTGATTCTATCACCCCAAGAATGAAAGGTGCCCTTCTCTTGGTAGCCCTTCTTATCTTGTACAGGGAGAAGAACATGACGAGGGAATGATGACAGAGAGAAGAGTGCTAATATATTTGTCTGCTGGAACTGCCCCTGGATCTTTTTGGTATATCAGGCCTGTCCTGAAGAATTTTAAATCCATTTTATAGGCTGAGGCTGCATGAAACTTATTTTGATACAATAGTGCAAAGTTGAATATCAAGATTATTAGTTAATTTAGTTTTTGTAAGTTATTGGATGGAATTTTTCAGAAGTGGTCTAACATTACTGTTGTACTGAAGGCCTAAGGATATATTTAAAGCAAAAGAAGCATTCATATTAAGCACAGTTAATTAAATAGAAATAATATGTTTTATTAGACCAAAGGATGTTCATGGATAAAAAATTGGGCTATAGTTCAAAAGTAAGTCAGTTAGGTATATACAGACTTGCATGTATTTATCTCAAGTGTCACTTAATTATTGCATATTCTGTAAATCTACTGGATGACTACATTTCATAAATCTTGTTCTTAACACCCACAGGAAGTGTGTTTCCAAAGTTTAGTGCTTGAGCACACGGCCTTTTCTTTCTTCTTCCTTTCCCTTTCCCTTTTCCCTTTTCCCTTTTCCCTTTTTTTCCCTTTTTCTTTTTTTTTTTTTCCCTTTTTTTCCCTTTTCCGTTTTCTTCCCTTTTCCCTTTCCGTAGTATCAGTCAAAAAAAAAAAAAAATTAGTGCTGTTTCATGTATCTGGGGGGGGGTCTTATGCAGGGTGAAGGAAGGGCAGGGTCCAGTATAACACCATGTGTCTTACTGCCAGTGGAATGATGGAATTTACTGCATCATAGCATAGGTTACAAATTTCTGTATATCAAATCCGTAGTTTATTGTCACAGGCTCATCATGTTAATTTTCTGTAATTTTATTTCATTCTAAACATAAGATTTTATGGAGCAAGGGAGCAGAGCTCTACTGGGAATGGTGTGTTTCTTGCAGCATTTCTAAGCTTTAGTGGTATATATGCTGATATATTAGCAAGATGTTATTCTAGACCAAGAATTAGGGTCTTAAATTAAGCTGACTGACCTTATGTGAAACTGCAGAGAAACGATAATTTCTACGATCCTATAAATAGGTATTCAGAAGCATGCTTAAAAAAGTATTGCCAAAATTATTTTTTAGTAAATTTTCAAAGGAATACCTTTTCTTCTCATTTCTTGATTTAAAAAGATTATTGAAATGTTAATGTGGTAAAGAGCTAAGTTTTTATTACACCTAATGTTACAGTCACTTGGCCAATTCAGGAACTAAATTAATCTTTTGATAAAAATTCAAACACATAAATTGAGTTAATTCTAAGTTATATCAGAATTCTGTAAAAAGGCTACATGAGATTTACACAATCCACAGAAAATAACAAGGGTCAATTTTAGAAGAAATTCTGTTGCTAGGAGACGAGAACTGCAAGAAACCCCAATAATGTTTCCTCATTTTAAATAGTAAATTGATTAAGAAATAGTAACCATAGATTAACAAGAAATAAACCCAGGTAGGTCAATGAGTGGGTTTGTGTGAATTTATGGAAAATTCAATGCAAATGTAAAACATTTGGACCAAACTCTCATTTATGCTTACTGCAACTGCATATATAAGTAAATAAAGAGTAGACAGCAGATCCATCCCCATGTATTGAATCAATGTTTTGGTTTATATTATACCTGGCATTAACATCAGCAAAACTATTATGGAAATGCAAGTGCATCTGGTGCACTAAATTTATTAGTTTCATATAAAATATAATAAAAATGAGAAGAAAAAAAAAGATATCATTGCCCATTATAAATTTGGAAATGTAGAACTAAATTTTAACTACCGAAGTTAGGGATTCATCAAAAAGGCTAATTGTCTACACAATATTCAACATTTCACAACAAATCAAAAAGATAACTGTAAGGACAAAAGAATAGGTAATGCTAAATCACCTCCAAAAAATGTTATCGTCTCCCAAAATGTTTCCAAAAAGCATTATTTTTTTTGACACAAACTTCTACGTGATCCGTTTTCTCACTGTCTCTAAAATTTGTCTTTGCTTTTGAAGTTTTTCTCAGCTTAACTTTAGTATCTTTTCTATCAGATCCATCTGTTCAAATTTACCTTCTCAATACTAGGTCTTAGTTCTCACTCGTCAATTTTTCTTCTAACACTTATTTTTGCTACTTTGGTCTCCATGTGGCAAATAGAGGGAGTTCTCCTAAATAAAACCTTGATAAACTATGGGTCCACAATCTAAAACCTTTGATTCTGTTTACGGAACATTTTTAACAGTAAATGGAGAAAGGTATGTCACAGAAAAAAATACTTATGTAACAGATTTTACTGTGGCTCTCTGCTGACACCAATTTTGTGCAAATATTTATGATTATATTTCCTATATTTATGATATAGAATAATATTTATTTAAAAAAAAAGGCTGGAAGTCATCTAGTTCAACCTTCCTCTCTTATGGAGTCAACTACGACAGGTTGGATGAGGCTTTTGTCCGCTATTGGAAATACTTGCATTTCTGAGTGAAATTCAGAATTTTTGTCCTGTGGGAAATTCCAACTTTTTTTTTTTTTTGTTCTCAAACTTTATTTTTAGACCTTTTTATATAGAAAAAAATAATTTTAAAAGTAAATTTTGAACATCTGCTTTAATATTTTCCTAAGTTAGTAACACTGGAAGGATAAAAACACAGAGAAGTTCATATTAGTGGGTCATTTCCAAGAGTGCCTGCAATATCTGGAATACAGAAGCACCAAGAGTTTTAGCCCCAAGAGCTGGGATCAGGGCTTCAGAAATAAGGACATTCTTGTACAGATTTCTTGTGTTGAATCAAATATCACTTTGGACCAAATCCAGGCATTTGTACTATTGCTATTATATGTAAAGTAATTACTGTTATATATTTTTATTTGAGAACAATTAAGGAATATTTGAAAATACTTTAAAACAAAAATAAAAATAATTTATGATTTCCATACTCAGACTTGGCATACTGCACAATACAATTATGATACCTATGTTTTTTTTAAGTTCGTCAAATTATGTTTATGCATGATAATTTTTGTGTGTGTGCTCATTCATCCTTCTACTATATATCTGGCTTTTATAACTCATCTCTATGTGTTGAGTCATGGTACAGTAACAAACTAAACACAGGGGAGCATTTATTGGAACTCTGTCCATATGAAAGCTTTTTGTGGCATGTTGTCCCAGTTTATAAATGGACTCCAGCATATATAAAGCATTTTGTCTATGCAAAGACTCCATCATGACTCCAATAACATTTTACTCCTGTTACCCCATATCATTATATAATTTCATATTGCCAGGCCTTTTGAGATGTTTTTTTAATATTAGTCGTGAATCCCTTGTACTGCAAAATGTTATTAGTAATGATTAGTAATGTTATGAAGTAAATGACATGCTAGTTTTATCAAACCTCTAATTCCTGCTGTAGTGGTTTTACAGGCTCTGAAGATCTCCCATATTCTGCTCTTTTTTTTTTTTTTTTTTTTGTTTTGTATCAATTTTAAAACACCTGTAATTTAGTATTCCCCATCCATACCAAACTCATTTAAGGGAGAGCAGTCTCTTCCCCTTCTTCCCTTCTGAACTCCTGGTAATGAAATGCTATTATTGATAAAAAGTTGTCTAGCCTTTAGAAGAATCTGAAAAAAAATTATGAGATTTTCAGAACAAAGTTTAGGACAGGAAGTTTATTCCATGGAGAGGGATCATCAGCAACAAAGCTGCAATCATCCTATGTTTTCCAATAACTTCACACAGCTGACAGAGTGTCATTATTGGGATGTAGCACTGAGGCACTCTGACTGATATCAGATGTTTCTTAACAATTATACAGCTGAATGAACAGCTTAAACCCAATTTTGTAATGGACATGAAATTAATTCAAACTACCAAAAGAGTCTGAGATTACCAGGAAGATGAGATGTATGTGACTGTCCTGGGTTTGGCTAGGATAGACTTAATTTTCTTCCTAGCAGCTGGTATAGTGCTGTGTTTTGGATTTAGGATGAGAATAACGTTGATGACACATTGATGTTTTAGTTGTTGGACTACTGATTTTAGTCATCAAGAAGTTTTCAGCTTTTCATATTGGCCTGCCAACGAGAAGGTGGGGGGGCACCCAAGAAGCTGGGAGGGGACACAGCCAGGGCAGCTGACCCAAACGGCCAAAGGGATATTCCATACCATGTGACATCATGCTCAGCACATAACTGGAGGTTTGGCCAAGAAGTGGCACATCTCAGAAACTAGCTGAACATCAGCTCTGAGTAGTGAGCAATTGTGCTGTGCATCACTTGTTTTGGATGGTTTTATTATTTTTATTTTTATTTTTATTTTTATTTTTATTTTATTTTCTGTCCTATTAGCTGTCTTCATCTCCACCCACAAGTTTTACCTTTTCCTTTTTTTGATTCTCTCCCGCATCCCACTGGGGGGCAGGACAGTGAGCGAACGGCCGTGTGGCTGTTTTAGCTGCTGGCCAGGTTAAACTATGACAGTGCCCTTGAAATACAGACCTGCTTCTACTCAAGCATACTGGCTTTTATGACTCTGTCAAACTGTTACTAGTGTAGAAATAACGGTGTCTCTTGCTCACTACCTTGCCTGGTATCATATTGCTAACTATCTCTGATCTTCCAGCTGTCCAAAATTTTACCCAGGCTCACACATACTTTTTTTTGTCTTATTGTAACTATCAAAATGTACTTGGTCTTTTCTAATGTTATCCTGTTTCATGGTACTTTTACTCTTGTTAGAATAAATTCCTGATGCTTTGAGATACTCATAACTCTCTGACGCCATCTCTGTTGGAATCCCTCCTCCCTGTAGAGCTAACTAGAACATATAACAGTACGTATTTTTAAATTTCACTTTCCAAACCAGCATAGCATCCAGCATATAAAGATCAGTGATGTCATCAGTATGGAGAGCACAGAAAAGTCCAGCTTTCTTCTGTACCTAGTAATGGCATCAAGACACAATTTGCCGTTTATTTCTCCAGATTTAGCAAAGAATGGGCCTTGAAAAGATATTTTTCACAATAAATTTTTAGTTTGTGGGGCTAAGGAAGTTAGACAATAGCATGCATACATGGCATGATCTTAACTCAGTGGTTAGAGGTGGAAATTTTTTAAATTGTGAATCTTTTGATAACCAGTAATTCTTTTTTTCCAAAATTATTCAGAGTTATATCAGTTATGCACTACATCACACAGCTCCAGTTGTAGGGAAGATTCAGTCACAGAACTGATTAAGATTAAAAAGGTTGGGATTAAATAGTTGGATCAGACAAGACAGAGAAGATTTAAATGTGAGTCTTCCACTTCCCTGAAGAATATTTTGTCAATCAATTTTCCTGTGGGGAAACCTGTAAGAGTCTCTGGCCTGTCCTTGTGTTTTGAGGTGGAGATATTTGATGCAGTGGTGAGTTGAAGGAATTTCTTACTTGTATTTGAGCTTGACAAGGCTCCAAATTTTTCCCAGGATCCAGAGCCTAAAGAAGGAGAGGGGAGAATGTGATGGGAGGAGATGAAGGGCAACGGTCAGCCACTTAAGCTCTATGCAAGGTGCAACGTGTGCCTTGCTGTGCTAAACCGAGCTGTAAGGTGCATGACTAGAGGTGCTACTTAAACACACCACGGACTTTCAAGTGGAGTCCTCCTTCCCCTCCAACCAGCTGAAGAAAAGGATAGTTGATTTTTCCTGTTTAAAACTCCATTTTACTTCTAAATTGGAGGGTGTGATAAGGGAAATCGTTGCCCCACAAATGCAAACTACACCAGACAATATCAATAACCTCTGTAATTTACTCCCTTTTTTAATACTGAGATTTGCTTTCTACCTACAGATTCATCATGGCCAAGGTAGTATCATTTCCCCTTAGGCAAGCTCTACTACAGAGGTTGTGGATACTTCTGAACTTCTCTGATCTTGCCACTGATTCCTGTAATGATGACTTCTATTAATATTTATGTCCCGTCCAGTGAGACAATTTGTTTTTTAGGAAAGATGGTTGTGGTGAATAATCATTATTCATCTGCACAGTAATTCACATCCCTTGTCTCTGAAGTTCAAGTCAAGAATTGAAGGTTGAGCAGCAGAGATGGTGTTAGCCTGAGGGAGTTCATCGACTTAAAACATATAGATGGTTCCCATTTAAAGGGGAACTTATCCCCATGAAATCTGATGTTACTAATACATCTGAGGTCAGATCACATGTATTTGGTCAGTTTGCATTTATAAGCTTCTCCTGACAACCTCAGGTGAATCCCAAGGTGAGAAAAACATAAGATATATGTGTAAAAACAGCAAAGCTCCAAAGCAAATGATTAATAGTTTACACAACAGTTTATTTCATTTGGGGTTTACCTCTTCAAATAAACATTTTGCTTCCCCTGTTCACTGCTGGACCTGACATATTTCCTGCATTGTTAAGTTTGAGAAGGGCTCTCAGTAGTATGTATGACATGTAGTTAAGTAGTAGATTTAAAAAAAAAAAAAAATGCTTTTGTTTATTAACAGAAGAGTAGATTAAGAGAACAGTATTTACTTAGTCATGTGTGTTACGGTTATAGCAGTTGTGGTAGGTTGACCTCAGCTCCCCTCCTCAGCAGGACAGGAAGGGGAGAAAAATAAGACAGAAAAAAAATCTCATGGGTCAAGATAAAGGCAGTTTAATAAAGCAAAAGGCTGCACACACAAGCATAAGAAAAACAAAAGATTTATTCTCCACTTCCCACCAGCAGGTGATGTCTGGACACTTCCAGGAAGCAGGGCTTCAGTACGTGTAGCGGTTGCTCCAGAAGACAAATATAAAAAATAAATGCCCCACTTCCTCCTCCTTTTTCTCAGCTTTTTATTGCTGAGCAGGCATCATAAGGCATGGAATATCCCCTGGGTCAGTTGGGGTCAGCTGTCCTGGCTGTGTCCCCTCCCAAGATCTTGCCCACCCCCAGCCCGCTGCCGAGGGGGGCTGTTGGAGAGAGACAGCCTTGGTGCTGTGCCAGTGCTGCTCAGCAGCAGCCACAGCCCTGGTGTGTTACCAACACCTTGGTAGCTACCCATGCACAGCACAGCCCTGGGAGGGCTGTGATGGGGAGAATTAGCTCCATCCCAGCCAGACCCAATGCAACAATACTATTTACACTAAAAGCGAACAAGCAGAAGAATTTGACTGAAAACTGGCATTTTGAGAAACCCTCTGTTTATAAAAGTTCTTCCTATGGATTGTGATGGTGTCTCAGGAGCTAAAACCTCCAGAAAGCTATTCATAAGGATGAAAAAAGCCCCCCACAAGAGGATTTGCAAGTAAGACTTTCTAAATCCATTGTGTATTTTGAGAAAGTTTAATCTATAGGATTTTGAAAATGCAATTCCTGCTAATTAATGCAACTGGTGGGTAAATCAGGCTTTGTATCAGCATAAATTTCAAGGAGAATGAGATAAAGAAGATAAATCAAATGCTGCTTTATATACTGTCAGAATAGTCAATGAAACCGAAACACAACACAATTCAAATTGGAAAAAAGATCCATTTTGCAAAACATTTAATTAGTCTGTCAAATTTGCTGCTGCGAGAGAAAGTTAATTACAGAAGCTTAGTGAGATTCACAAGAGGACATTTGCATGGATATGGGAAACATTTATGCTAGAGATGATTGAAAGTGGGTAACTTTAACTCTGTCTAAGAAGATAGTGACTAAATGAAAACCAGTAAGTTTTCACCTTCTAGTTCAATTGTTGTCCACTACAGGGTTATTCACACCTTTTTTTTTTTTATTAAAACAAACAAACAAATAAACAAATCAACTATAAGATACTTTTATCAACTGTAGAATTTAAGTACCTTTTTGAAAAATTCCTATTTAGCTAAACCTGAGTTTCTTCACAGCAAATTTCTGTACATTGCAAGAAGAGCAAAATTTGCACTGAAGTTATCAAATCAAGTCTCTTAGAACTATTTTATTTCTATAAACTTGGCTAAAAATAATGTCTTTTGCCTTAGAGAAATTGCGTACTTGGAATAAGATATTAATTTTTTTAAGTATTTTCATAGAATCACAGAATCACAGAATGGTTTGAGTTGGAAGGGACCGTAAAGACCATCTAGTTCCAACCCCCCTGCCATGGGCAGGGACACCCTCCACTAGACCAGGTTGCCCAAAGCCCCATCCAACCTGGCCTTGAACACTGCCAGGGAGGGGGCATCCACAGCTTCTCTGGGCAACCTGTTCCAGTGCCTCACCACCCTCACAGTAAAGAATTTCTTTCTAACATCTAATCTAAATTGACCCTCCTTCAGCTTAAACCCATCACCCCTTGTCCTGTCACTACACTCCCTGATAAACAGTCCTTCACCAGCTTTCCTGTAGGCCCCTTCAGGTACTGGAAGGCCGCAATTAGATCTCCCCAGAGCCTTCTCTTCTCCAGGCTGAACAATCCCAACGCTCTCAGCCTGTCCTCACAGAAGAGGTGCTCCAGCCCTGTTTCATTTGAACAGCCCTTGTCTCAGTAAGTATATATTTAAATAAGACTCAAAATGCAATCAAAAAGTTAATAACTTGAGTTCTTGAATCTGTCGGTAAGCTATTAAAAAGAAAACAAAGCAAAACAAAACAAAGCCACAAGAAGACCAAACAGATAGCTTTTGTACACAAGAAGGCACCATCTTCCCTCTTCCCTTCCAATAGCAGAATGGTTGCTTTTCTTGGCCTTTCTCCAGTAGAGGGAAATCTGTCACTTGCAAAACTTCTGAGGTTTTCAAGCCATTTTACACCTCATCTGAAAGATACTGCTTGAACAAATAAATGCTTGTGTATTGTCCTGAGAAGACTGCTTTCTAATGAACATCTAATCTAGCTGCTGTAAGGCATTCTTTGGATTCTCATCACACAACTCAAATTCTGCTTAGTTATTGAAATCTCATGAAAAAACAGAGTAAACCAAACGAGCAAGGGCATTTCAGTCAGCGTGCTAAAGTTCAAAGTACTCAGCTTATTCACTGATAAGCAGTGAACAGACCAGGGATGCAAAAAACTGTAGCCTGTAAGTGTATTTGCAGGTTTTTCTCTACAAGAGGTAATTATTTCAGAGCACTCAACTATGAACAAGAGTTAAAAAGGTATTGTCCATGAACTACAAATTATATTGGTTAATTTTGGAGACATTCTTGGATAATACAGGTAGAGTTATGCCTTCCAGATGCATGACTTACTATTGTACTAATTTCTGGCTATGCTTTCTAAGCAGAAAGAAAATTTGCTTTGAATGAGAAAAATAAATAAAGGAATTAAGACAATGAGAGTAAGGAATTTTTTTTTTTTTTCAATGTGTTTATGGAGTTAGAACAAAAAACTTAAACTCCTTCAGAAGGTTCTTTTTTTCCTCTCTAAAGCTGGGATTGATTCATTGCAGCCTTTTCCAAGATCACAGTCTTTACACTAATAAACATTTGAAAACTGATTTCTAGAAACAGCCCTGCATCTATCAACCCCTCTGGGACTGGATTGAAATGGTCTTGATTTTAATGAAAATCCACTGAAATTAATAAGCTTCTCAGATAATGAGCGCACTGAAAACATGCAGTCATCTTTCAGATAGTAAAGTCCCCTTTCACACTGACAAAGATGCTGACAGGTATTTTATTTAAAGCAGAATACCCAGGACTGGGCTGGAAGCCCAACTAGCTCATTTGATGTTTTTACTCTCTTCCTATTCCCAGAAAAACAAAACACAGAAGCAACAGTTTTATGAAGCTATAACTTTGAGCCAAATGTGAACATCTCCTCCTTCTGCAATTCCGAAGACACATATGGCTAAAATCATATTTGAATATGAAGTTTGCTTCTAACTTACACTCTAGTTTGCTATAGCAGAGCATTGATGTAAGCAGGCTGTGTACCTACGTAAAGGCAAAACTGCAGGCATGTAGAGCATCATCTTTTCTGCTGTTGAACAACACTCTATTTTGGCCCTTTATGCAGAATGATAAAGGGAAGGTCTGTGTAGTTATGGTAAATAAATAGAGGTCACCGGTCTTCAGTCAACAGGGTTCAGCTGACCCAGTGAGCAGAGCTGGAAGACATGCAGCATGACTGTCACTGGTTATATGGAAGCATTGGCCTATACTTGAGTGTTCTGTTTAGTGTAATTCCTATATATTTCATTATTTGGATTTTGTATACATCATTACATGCAGGGAAAAAAAAAAAAAAATCAGCTTTGTTCTTTCTCATTTCACTTTTCAGGTGTTTTAAGCCTAAAAGGGCACTGTGGATGCTCCAGAATGGGATCTGAAGTGCATAAGGTAAAATAGAAGGTAAGTTGGAAAATAAAATAGAAGGCCTGGCAAAAGTGACTGAATAACCTCTTCTGGTTTTGGGTGTGTTTTTTGAAACATTTAGAATTTTATTCTTTTGAACTCCTGTTAAATTTATGAAAAAGGTCCTGATTCAAAGACAAAAGTCAATGAAAAGATTGTCATCTACAATGGGATACCTCAGATTCGATTCTAATTATGGTATTCTGCGGGCAAACTGGTCTAGAAATAAAGACCACTATACGTAGTGCAAATGACGTTCTCTCTGCTAAAACTCCTGTCTGACTTTGTCCAAAGACTTCCTTTTATATCTGCAAGGTTTGCAAAAAAAGCCCTAATTTTTAAAAAAAATCTATGCATACACATTATCAGCCCTTCTGATCTAGTAATGGAATAGGTAGCCATACAGATTCAGTTTTAATGAAATCTATTTTTTTCTGGAGAAACACGTTTGTAAAACATATTCACCATTCAGCTCTCAAAGGCTATTCCATAAGCAGAGAAATGTGTACTTTATTAGAGTGCCCTTGATTGTATTCCTAAGTGGGCAAACTTCTTTTTTTTTTTTTTCCAAATTTGTCCTTTATTTGCTGAAACCAATTGCATATTCTACAACTGAAAAGCTACTTCAATTTGTTTGGGTTTAATAAAAAGCATCATTTTTTCAGTATGTATTAAAGAAGAATGTGATTTTTCCTCAAATCTGCTTAGTTGTAGGAAGCAGATTCCCTGCTAGGGCAGTA
This sequence comes from Balearica regulorum gibbericeps, assembly GCF_011004875.1. NCBI lineage: Eukaryota > Metazoa > Chordata > Aves > Gruiformes > Gruidae > Balearica > Balearica regulorum. Next base: position 105,145,053 of record NC_046184.1, read on the forward strand.
TGTTATCAAAGCAGCCACAGAAAGTTGACTTTGATCTAAAGGATATGGTATATAAACTCCTAGTAGCTCTAGAGCCTTTCTTTCCTCATACTTGAGCGCCAAGTACAGCAATGGGGAAACCACACTGGCAAAGGCATTGTTAGTTTGAGGTGTTTTCTGATATATAGGTCTGGGAAGAAGAGAGGAGAATGGAGAAGGTTTTCATAACCATTCAAAGGAAAACCATCCAGAGCTTACTAGCCACTGGCTTCAGATAAAGACCTGACAGTCCTTCCTTAAGTTCAGAAAAAGGCATATCTAAATAGCTGACCCATACAGATCTGTTTGGCATATCAACTTTGCTTCGTGTATTTGGGCAAGCATATTAACAAAATGAAATGGAACGAATTAAGCTCTATAAGTACTCTGAAATCTACTTTTCCTTCTGATTTTCATCCTGAATAAGTACTAAACTTTATTGATGTTTAAAATAAATAAAAAAATTCTACAAACTCCTATTTCAAGTCTACAACAGAGAATGGAAAAAAGACTGTTTAATGCTGCCTTTTCAGTAATCTTTTACTTTGACTAATGACTGTCTATCTGATCTGAGAAGAACAGATGTAACTTGTGTTACATGCTGCAGACTTTACTGCTTTATTGTGATAACTTTGAAAACTTAACTAAAAAAGGCCATTTCTGTAGGGCAGAGATACCACAAGGTGAAATCAATCTTGGTGCTGATGAAAGGAATTGTATGACACACAGTTTGCACTTTAAATTATTTAGAGCGTTAAGACTTCCTTGCCAGCAGACGTAATTGATTTGAGAGTTGGTGCACTAAAGACTAGCAACATGCTATGTAAAATTTGTGATGTATTCTGTGCTGGCAGTTCACCATGCTTCTAGGCAGAAGAAATTGCTTAGAATTACTTTAATACATAGAGGTGTTCTAGGCAAAGTCATTGTGACAAGAAGCACCGCAGAAATAAAATGGTCACTAGTTTTCCATGAAATACTGGAAATAGGGATTCAGTCTGCTCAGTAGATTTCATGCTCCCAACCATCCTTCAAACCACCGGCAAAACATCTCACAGATTTAGCTCCCGGAGCTAGAAAGAAAAGTCAGGCAATCATCAAATGAAACAGAATGAAGCGGCAAATTTCTCTCTGGTTTGTCCCCTCAATCTAGATGACTGGAACACTCAGCATGCAATAAGTTATAACTCATTTAAATGATTTTGTGCCTGTAAAATAATTTGCTTCCTTTTCTTTCTCGTACCCCAGTAGGCTAGATGAAAAAAGCATGCTAGTGCTTGAAAGTCTAAAGTGGCGAATGAGTTAGTTCTTCAGTCAAAAGAACGTGCTAAAGCCTAGACGATGACTCCAGCTTTTTGCAAATGAAAAGTTGCCCGTCAGGTATCTGGACCAAATGAAATGGAATCAGAGCCTGAAGACCACTGCGTTCATTATATCTACAGCATCAATCTCTATCCATCTTGCCATCCAAGAAGGCCAAGAACATGTATATTCTGTGACTTCTCAGTTACTCGCCATTTATATGCTTGCCTATGCTCTTGGAGCTGCTGGCATTTATTTGGCCCATCAAATCCAGCTGGATATACTTTTACTTAAGGGTAAATAATTTGGGTGAAAATAGTTGAAATCTAGTTTCATATCTTCTGACTGTATGCTCATCAGCTGAACCATGCTGTTTGAAGACCTCCGATCGCTATGCAGGAAAAATCTCTTTATCACTCTTTATAGAGAGGTTTTTCACCAGGCAATCATCTGTTGGGCATAGGCTGAGTCTATCAGCACTGGCCAACGCTAGGAAGACAATAAATTATCAGTAAAACTCCTGATTAGTCTGCAATAAATGTTGTGCATTTAGGGAAGAAAACAGAACAGTGAGGACATCCAGTGCAGCAGGTCAGGCCTATGCATGGGTTCAAGGCTTAATGAAAGACAGTGAAGCATGTCATGTCTGTATGGAGACTTCAAATAAATAATTTACTTACTTGTCCATTCTGTCTCATTAAATCTTCCTTCTTGTCTTTCCCTTGTGACAATTTTATTACTTCTACAATTTATTGTTTTTATCTGTCAGTCTTTATAATTGTCTTTCATTATTTTGACTGTTCAGCCGAAGCAAAACACATTGTGGGGGGTTTTTTTAACAATCAGCTGAATGTGACCATAAGGTTTTTAGGTTTCTTCTTGTTCTAAGCAAGGTAAACTAACAATAATTTTAAGATAAAACTGTAGCTTTTTTTAATCAATTGAAGGTAGGAAGTAGCAATTGAAAAATGAATGGGTGGCTGATGAGATCTGTCCTTTGGTCAGTTAGTGTAACCCTGGCATATTTAGCTCTTGGATGTTTCCTATTGGCATAAAGCACTAAGGCTCAGCAGGAAATATTGTTTCACAACTCACAGGGTAATGTAAAGTGACTCTACAGGTGGAATATGGATGTGAAATCCTAAATTCTAAATCGCCTCTAAAAGAGGTATTAAGAGAAAGGACAGAGAAAGAAATTTAAAAGCCCATAGCCATGTTTACCTTTCTTTTGTATGATTCGTATATGTCTATGATCCTGGGCTTTATTACTATACCTCCTTTCATGAATTGTTCTGTATCTCAAGGACTGGAACTCCATAACGTTTTTACAGTGAACATTTTAGCCGCATTGCTTCTGGTTGTTTTTCTTGGGAAAATAATAGAATCACTGGGCCATGGCTTTTAAAATAAACCTTACAGCAGGTGCCAAATAATTTATTCTTTTTTTCTGCCTGTGAGGCAATCACTGCTTAGCAGGTAATTTCAGCAGGAAGACTGACCTAGGAAAAGCTCTGCAGCTCTCCACTCCATGCCAGGCTGCTCTTCCTTCCCCTTCCACACAGTGCCTACCCATTTCACACGTACAAAAACTCCTCCCTTAACCGTAGCATGAACGAGATCATGGAAATTACCTGAATGAAAAGTACCACTTAAAATGTGCAACAGAAAAAGAAGTAGGAATTGTGTTTAAATCAACATTGCTCATCAATCAGGTTCATAGCTTGGCTCAGCAAGCCATTGTGCCAGGCCTGCGTATTGGGGGAACAACAAGCTGCATCTCAGCTTACAATGCCAGACAAAGTTTTGAGATTCTTTGGGAAGAGCCAATAGAAATATTGGGAAAAGACAAGACTTTTTGCTAAATAGTGGTTCAATGGAGTTTTGTGTTCCAAGATGCATGAGGTTGGTGTCTGTAGATTGTTTGAACTTGACTTCTAATATATATGAAATCAAAATATTTGTCAGTTTAAAACTGATAAATGTAGCACTAAATTATTTGAGACAATTTTTCCTCATATGTCATGTGAGTCTTGGTGGGAAGCAGATGACGTGGGAGAAGCACAAAGCCTGGGGATCTTCATTCCCTAAGGTGGGTGAAAGATGGCATGGGGCCCGTGCTGCCCCAACCCCCTGTGGCTCTGGGGAGCTCCGAGGAGCATATTGCCCTCTCAGTGGATCACGCCCCTCACTATGAAGAGTTTTACACAGTTATTAACACATATTTTTCACTGATGCCTATCCTTTCCCCAGAAAATACCTGTTAGGCCTGCCATTGTGAGTCTCATACTACCTCATGCTACTCAGTTAACTATGGTGCATGTTTTACCCTTTTTTTTTTTTTTTTAAGGCAGGCATTTTCTAAGAAAGTCTATGTTACCTGCTAAGATGTTCTGAATGTGTAAAGGTGTTCAGCTTCACAGTAGTTAAGGACAGAAAAGAACATGAGATGATCTGGACTGCTTTTCTCTTACTCTTCTATGCTTAGGCCATTGACATCAGCTTTATCTGAAATCCAATAGTATATGTTTTATTAAAGCATACAGTTCAGGAAGATACTGTCTGATTATGAAGCTATTGAAAGATGAAGGCTCCAGACCTTTCACTGGTTAGTTACTATCAATGTTATGTATATTAGTTCATAATTTATAAGTTACGTTTCTTGTGTAGGTTAAAGAGCTCATTAATAGCCATTAATTTTGTCTCTGTATGTGCATTTGTCCTGATACTTATATCATAATGTTGCAATTATTTTTTGTCAGAAATTATACAGACTGAGATTTTCCAGTCAGTCATTAAACAAGTTTGTTTTATTTTTCCGCAGGCCCTGAATTGTTCTTATGGTTGTTTCTCAATAGTTACTATTTATGGGGATCAGAGTGCTGTGTAGTGTTACATCATCTGTCTTACCGATGATACAGACTGAGGTAAAATCATTCCTCCATCCCTCTCATTACTTGGTTTGTATATCCATCCATCTCTAGACCTTTATGCAGCCTTATTCCACTGGGGGCTCTTCTTGGTTACTGCCTCACCCTCACAGCCCTTAAATCCTTTCCAGGGTAATTGCTTCCCAGGATACCATCTATCTCTCTATGAAGCTACATCTTATATGCCTGCCATACCCTCTTAATTATTTCCAATTTACCTTTGTTACAGACAGCTTTTATTGGTTATTAATCTTATACATCCAGATCACCAAAGGAATAAAAAGATATCAGATCCACAAAGCTCAATTAAAAATCTGCAGAGGAGAAGAAGGCTTTTTGATTTCTCCAATTATAGGCTTTTTACATGATCTGTCAGTCACTTCTCAATTCTTTACCATGGACTTTAATGCTATTTTAATCCATCTGGTTCTGCTAAATGGAGCGTCAAGTGACAATGAGATTGTGTTTTTCATGACATGCTGGCTTCCAAAATTTGGAAATATTTCTAAACTTCATTTACGTTATTGATACAGTTCACAAGGACCAGCCTCACAAACAAGTGAAAGGAGGAATGATTAAACAAACAGAAGGAAAAGAGTAAGTGGGAACAAGGAGTGGAGGGATGGAAAAGGAAATAATTCTTCATGTTAACTTTGCAAAAAAAATGCAACATAACAAAAATCTTTTCCTCAAGTTCATGGATGGAGTTAATCAGATTAATCAAATATCAGTATTTTCTTTTATACTAAGAAGATTATCCTTCTTGCCTCTTTTGAATAGAATTAAAGACATTGTTCCAGTTTTCAGAAATTTGTCTAATATTTCTGAGAGATAAACACTTATCTTAGATGGTATTTATACATCTTTGGAGATAAAATTGTTTATATTTGCTGATTAAAATTTTTGTGTATACAAACCCACATTTTTTTTCCTTATACATATTATTTAACATTCTCTTTGGTTACTAATGACCTGGAAAGTGTTAAATCATCCTCAGTGATTAAGTGTACAGAACATATATGTTTATTAAAAAATTCTATCATTCTGTTATCCCCATTAAAAATGGTTTTATTCCCATCCATCTATGGGTCCTTACAACAAACAATTGTGAGAATAACTCTCCTCCTTAAGTCCTTCTTCCTGCTCTGTCAGTTGTGTATTTTTCTGTGTTTTTGACTATTCTTAGCCTAGTTAGGGACTTCATAGGCAAAAATCAATATAAATGAAATGCTAAGACCTTCTCTTTTTTATTTGTTCTTTGTTACTTTTTTTCCTGAGTTCTGCTGTAGAATGAAGATGGAATTTTAGTCTCGGCTATTGTATTTTTCTTTGAATTATGGCTTAATAGGCATCTAATTTGATCCTTTTTAAAGAACTCCTAATTTTCAGTCTCATTTTTCTTAGTTATTCTGTTCTACACTAGTGAGTCTCAATAGCATCTCAAGTGTTCTGTAGAGGGGAAACATCTATTTCTTTGGATAAGTCCCTATCAGAACTTGCTTTCAAACAATTTTGTCTCTGGATCACCACTTTGCACTGGTGACCTTCAAACTGCTGAAGTAAGGAAATGAAATGTGATCTATAACAACAGAAAGTAAAAGGACTTCTTCAGCAGGGATTGATTCAATAATGACTCCATTGCATTTTGCTTAGAACCATGAAGTTATAGGAACACCCAAATGTATATGATGGAGGAAAAGAAAAAAGACCAAGTTTGTTTTGACATTGGTCAGTTTTCAATTCTGAAGTATAATGTTAAAAAGGGAGGGCAAGCATCTCAAGCTCAACTGGTCATGTATTTGAAACATAAACAAAACAGCAGTCACAAAAGTTAGCATTTCTTTGCCCTTATTTAATGATCAGGAATAAAATCCTTGATATTTTAAATTTAAGTTTAATCAGTGTTCAAAATAAAACAGATCTCTACTTTCTTGAATTAAATTAAGTTCTTTTTGGCTGTCTACTGAATTTGCAAAGTATAAAGTGGGCTTTTTATTTTTTTAATTCAAGACTTGCACATTGTTTCAATTTAGCAGAAATTTCATACGAAATAAAATCTCCTTTAAAGCCTATTAATGTTTCTAATCATCAACCTCTGGAAACCTCAGAATCCTCAAATACCTGAAGGACTAGCGGCAGTAAGCAGATTTAAAATTGGCATTGATTGGCAGTCCCTGAAAGGCAATTGCTCTATCTTTGTAAAAACTAAAGTCTATACTAGCTTTCACTCACTTTACATACAGCCTTACTCTGAAAGTATCTTTAAAAAAATAAAAATTAAGATAAAACTTTCCCAAAATTCCTACAAAACATCTTCAGATTAAATGATACTCTTTATTCTACAAGAGCTTAGGGCTCTGGGAATTCTTTGGTTTGTAAGGGAGAAAAAACCACAACTGTTTTTATATGTTTGAAATAAAGCTATTAGGAGAGATTCTGCACATGAGAGAGAGAAAGAGATTCTGAAATATCTCACTGGATAGCTGGCAGAAATCCTACGCTACTCTGAGTTACCACAGGGATCAGGATAAAGAAGAAATTGCACGCTCCTTCCCGAAACACATTCATGGCTAGGTATGAGTTAAGGTTTATGTGTACTAGAGTCAAACAGTGATGTTCTTAATGTTATTTGATTCTGGACCAATTTTAAAAGTCAAAAGCTCTTATCATTTTTTAATTGATAAATTAAAAAATGAGCTGAGTCGAGTAACAGACTAACAATTGACAAAGAAACATGGTATCCTAAACCAATGTAGGTTGAAGGGATTACTGGAGGTCACCTGGCTCAAGCTCCCACTCAAGGCAGAGTTAGCTTTGAATTTAGAAGAAAATATCAAGTCATATCAGGCTGCTCAGAGTCATACCCAGTTAAGCACTGAATTTTTCCCAGGATGGAGGGTCCACAACCGTCCTGGGCAACCTGCTGCAGTGTTTGATCTTCCTCAGTGTGAATTTCTTTTTCCTAATATCTAATTCAATTTTGCATTGATGCACTTGTAGGTTTGGAGATCCTAGGAATTGGAAGCTAACCAGAATTAAGACGAAAAATATTTTTAAGGAAAAGACTTGTGAAGGAACAAATTGATCGTAAAATAGAGAGCCAGAATACGTAGTCAGAACCTGTGATAGTTTTCTGGTAAGTGGCACAGGTTCCTACAAGGACAGCATTATATGGACTCACAGGTTTTATAGGGGTTATGCTCCCTTTAGTTTGGTTCCTTCTTGAGCACGAGCTCAGGACCAGAGAGGATGCTTGAGGGGAGAAGTTGGGTCTTCTCCATTTAATATTCTGGAAACCAATGTTTTCATCTGTGTCCTCCACAGGTGGAATATCCTAGAAAATTTTGTTCATGCAGTGGTTTGGGGATCCTGGAAAATGCCAGTGCTGGATTGTGGTGAGTTGACCCTGGCTGGGGGCCAGGTGCCCACCAGAGCCGCTCTATCACTGCCCTACTTCATTAGACAGGGGAGAAAAAGTACAACGAAAAGCTTGTGGATCGAGATAAGGACAGGGAGAGATCACTCACTGATTATCGTCACGAGTACAACAGACTGAACTGAGAGAGGGAATTCATCATAATTTATTACCAAGCAAAACAGAGTAGAGGAATGAGAAATAAAATCAACTCTTAAAACATCTCCCCCCACCCCTCCCATCTTCCCGGGCTCAACTTCACTCCCGGCTTCAACCTCCGCCCCCCCTCAGCGGCACAGGGGGACGGGGAATGGGGGTTATGGTCAGTTCATCACATGGTGTTTTTGCCGCTTCTTCATCCTCAGGGGGAGGACTCCTCTCAATGTACCCCTGCTCCAGCGTGGAGTCCCTCTCACGGGAGACAGTCCTTCACAAACGTCTCCAACATGAGTTTCTCCCACAGGGTGCAGACCTTCAGGAGCAAACTGCTCCAGCGTGGGTCCCCCACGGAGTCACAAGTCCTGCCAGCAAACCTGCTCTGGCGTGGGCTCCTCTCTCCATGGGTCCAGGTCCTGCCAGGAGCCTGCTCCAGCATGGGCTTCCCATGGGCCACAGCCTCCTTCAGGTGCCTCCACCTGCTCCAGAATGGGGTCCTCCACGGGCTGCAGGTGGAATCTCTACACCCCCTCATCCTCCCTCCATGGGCTGCAGGGGGACAGCCTGCTTCACCATGGTCTTCACCACGGGCTGCAGGGGAATCTCTGCTCCAGCGCCTGGAGCACCTCCTGCCCCTCCTTCTGCACTGACCTTGGTGTCTGCAGAGTTTCTTACATCTTCTCACTCCTCTCTCCGGCTGCAAAAGCTCTCTCTCTAGCTGTTTTTTCCTTCTTAAATATGTTATCACAGAGGCGCTGATGAGCTCGGCCTTGGCCAGCGGTGGGTCAGTCTTGGAGCCGGCTGGCATTGGCTCTGTCAGACACAGGGGAAGTTTCTGGCAGCTTCTCACAGAAGCCACCCCTGTAGCCCCCCCGCTACCAAAACCTTGCCATGCAAACCCAACACATAGATAAAATGTTTTCTGCTTTTAGCATGTGAAAATGTATATGGACCCTGTGCATTTTTTTAAACACATCTCCATCTGTAGCGAAGAATGCTGCTCCAAGGCAAGGAAGCATCACCCTGCCCCTTGGCCAATATCAGCAGCGCTGGCAGATGGACCACTCCTCTGCTCAGGAAAAGATTCCTCCACCCTGACTGCTAGGTACAGCAGCCCTGTCTTACTATCCTTGGTTAAAGATAGAAAAATAAAGCACTGAGGGTGAGATTCATCTTACCTTTGACCATAAAGCATTCCAAAATAATGGATTAATTAGATTTTATTTTTTTTTTCCTTTTCCTGAAGTCAATGGATAGAAATTCCAACAAGGGAGCCATTTCATCTACCTTTTTATTCTGACTAAAACGGGAGCCTTGGTAATTAGATTAAACTCAATGTGTAATTTTTAGGTGAACTTTCTCATAGACATTAAAGGCCAAAAGCATGATGGTATTTAAACTTTCAGCTCCTTTTTTAGTCAACTATCTCACATTGATTTTACTGACAGGTAGCTGCCTGAATAATTTCTGAGATTTGGATCTAATTACAGTATAAAGATCACATGTGAAGTCTGTGGCAGGCCTTACCAAAGTAAATCTATCAAGAAACATTGCATGCTCTCTTGGATATTATCAATAATATTTTTCATGTCTGCTTCGTTACTGAGCTATAATTAATAGGAGAATCCATTTAATGCTTGCACATTAAGAGACTGCTTATAAATACATTTTTAATATATAAATGATAAATTTAAAAACTTAAAATACTGTGAATTATTGTACTTTCCATCTTGTCATTGATGGGAATGTTGCTATCCATATTTCAGTTATATCAAGAGAAACATATTAACAAATTAATAAAAAGTAATAAGTAGATGCAAGAAGCACAAGCTAATATGTGTTACATTAGTTACCAACTCAGGAAAGCACTTAGACACATGGTTGAAATTAACCTGCCACAATTTTAATCAGATTTGATCATGTTCTTATTAAATCTATTTTACCAAATAAGACTGTAATTATATCATTGTTAATGTACATGACAAAATATTGCATGTACTACATGCAAGACTGTTTCAACTTTTTCTGCCCATTTTAAAAATTATTTATTTTGAGTATTAATTTAAACTCACTTTTTGTGAATAAAATAAATTTATCTACCCAAATTATCAAGTTATTTTGAACTTCAAAGAGAAGCCTGCTTTAGGAAGTGCTATCCCCTATGGCTTCTTCCTGTTACATTTTAGAAAAGCTGAGGAACTGCTTCTAATGAATGTGAAAATGTGAATACAGAAATATTAAAAATACATTATTCAATTTACATCTTCACAATAACAACTATTTTTCTATTGACTGGATAGTATTTTGATCCTTGTTTAAAAAATAAATAAATAGTTATTTCTTAAATATATTAATATAAAATGTGATAAAAGCATAATATTCCTTAAACTTAGCAGACATATTGTGTCTAAGCTAGTAAAATAGCCAAAGCTAATTCATAACATATGCATGTTATTTAACACTGATAAATTTGCCCCCCTTTTTAGCTTTTTCAATGTCAGGCAAATGAAGCTTTGTAAAAAGTAACCATCCACCTTTGGTGCTTTTTCTCTACTAAAGCATACTAGAACATTTTGTGTTTGGAAGCTGTTTGATCTTTCAGTGCTTTTCTATAAGGAAATTAGTGGCTGATGCTAGAAATACATTTATTGGATATGTTGTAGTGGCAGATGAAGTGAATATTTTCCTTTCTCCTAAATGGTGCTAATTTTTGTGAGTTGAAAAAAACAATGCCTAGAGATGCTCAGTCTCTTCCCATTCTTCTGACACAGGTCTCCTCAAATGAGACTGCATAAGACTTTTATCCATTCCTTTTGAAACCAACTTCCCCGGCCAATTGGTCTTCAAATAGGAGGTAAAATCCTATAATGACAAAGATCAGAGGAGGCCCCTGTGGAGAGATGAATAACCTCTTGAAACGTCTTAAATGTTCAAGGCAAGCAAAAATGCCCAAGGACCATCAGCCATAACATTTCCAGGGCCTGGAAGATAACAGTAAGTTCTATAATTGATTTGAAAGTTTGCTGACTCAGGTGTTAATTTTTGCACAGTTCAGGAAAAGAAACTTCAATTTAGAAGAGCAGAGAAAGATCTAAACCATGTGTTTATTTTCAATCTGAAAATAAATCTCTCTGATTTCATTCTCTGTGAAATTTAAATTCTGCCTTTCACTACACTAATAACATGACCATATTTGCATGTTTTATTAATCATAAAGGCTTAATTTATATGGCTTTATTTATTTTCTGAATTAATCGTATGGTGGATGTTTAAAGTGTGAATATCTGATATTATCATCATCATTATCATTGCTTAACACTTACAGTGCAGCAGAGCCACAAAATCTCCAGAAACGAGTGATGTCTCTTGTGCTTAGTGTATGCATACACACAGGAAGAAGGCAAAGCAGAAGTCTGTAGACTGAGACAGTACTTGTACTTTGATGTTCCCCCATCCTGAAGGACTAATGGCAAAGTCAGATGCTGGACTTGCACAGAAAGAGGCGCAGAAATCAGCGGAAGGGTACTTTTGATTTTGGAGAGTGTTCTGTTCTTACTATATACCAGTGATATTAAGCTATTGTCTCTTCAATGCCCTTACTAAGCTGCTCATAGGAGCTAAGTCACATTGTCCAATAACAGCCTTTTCTGTGGAACACAGCGTCAAATTATTTTCTTTTTAGCTGAGAGTATTTTAGTATCAGGTGGTTTTAAATGAGAAGCATTTAATCTTAGTTTATAACATGATTTCTATTCAGCATAATTATAGGAAATATATTTTCAGAAAAACTTTAGAATATTCTGTTTTCTGACTTGATTAACCAAAAAGTTTAATATACAGTGGCTCCAAAAAGAAAAGAAAGATGAGAAGACAGTTGCTATGCACAGGAATACAATAGGGAAGTTAGAACAATGCAATGTCTATTCTAAAGTCCAATAACTGAAAATTGGATTGTCTGCCCACGTGTGAGGTAGCTAATTACTGCTGATCTGCTGAACTTTAGTAGCATGGATATTAGACCCGTAAGGGCCATCCAACTCTAATAAAGGGCAAATATTGTAAGTTCATTTAAAAGTGTTTATGCTTCAGCTGCCTTAGCCAATGTGGGAAGGCAGAAGTCTTGGAAATCCTACCCACTTAACCCAACTAAGTTTCTATAACATAGTAATTAGGCTTAGTGGGTTTTTCCCTTTTATTCATGGAAAAATAAAAGCACTCTTTAAAAAACTAACCCCTTACCATAAACTTCTATACAAAGAGCTAAAAGGTATCTCATAATACCATCTAACCTGGCCTAATACAGCATTAAGAGTGAAATAGGTTTTGGCTCCTAGAAAAACCTTAAAAAACTGATTACAATTCCTTAAAATTAATTAAATACTATTAAATACATTAATTAATTGAATTAACTTGATTCAATACATCTCCCTTTGACTTCAGTGTATTTTGAATCAGCTTCTGAGCAAGTTACAAGACTAATCTAAATTATACTAACTCACCGTATGAAATCCTGGCTCTGCTGAAATCAGCGGTAAAACTCCCATGGACTACATTCAGGTCAGAATATTACTGAAATCATCTGCATCAAAGTAGTGCTCAGCACACCTGTGGTGGAGGTGAAGCTCAAGGGCATCTTTCCAGCAGTAACCTAGGTCCTGATATCACCTGGGGATTTAAACTGCTTAAGAGAGTTTTAATTCTTGCCCTTGCTGCTAAAACAACAAAATAAGGACTAAGTAGAGCTGGAGTCATCCTTCAGAAAGAAAACTGTAAGTCTAAAGGTTTTTTGTTTTTTCTTGGTTCCAAATTTTCTGCATACTGTTTGATTTCTCTCAATGCTTCCTTTACAGTCCTGAGCTTTACAAAACCATCAGGTTGTTTGTTAAAAGTCAGAGTTAAGGTCAACAGACTGTCAGCATTTTAACCTTGTTTTTTGTGTCTTACTGTTGTGGTATTTGTTTTAATGTGTTAGCATGGGTTTTGAACTGGCCTTAATCTTTAACAGGAGATACCCGGATTCAAATACATAAACAAAGAACTCTCTCTGTGGCCAAGTGCAAACCAACGTTGTTCATAGCAGCCTGTCTGGTGGTGTGTTGTTCTGGATTTGTGGCTAAAACAGCGTTGATAGCACACCAGTGTTTTGGTTATTGTTAAACAGTTCTTGCTCAACACTAATGTTTTTCTCTGTTTAGATTTGGCTGTGTCCTAAGCAGTCAAAAAAATTCCATTTCACTGCTGTGGTTTGTATTCTAAAACTTGTGCTTGGTTTTGTTATTTTTCTGTTGTGGTGGTGGTGGTGTTTTTGTTGGGTTTGTTTGGTGGCTGTTTGTTTCGAAATGGAATACACAAATTAATACTCTTTTGATATTAAGCAACCTGACTGATTAAAAGGAGAGTTGGTTTCTGAGGATTCTGATTAGGAAATAAAAAAGCATGGGTATCTGGTATATAATATCCGTACATATAGGAAAGCTGGTTAGATAGCATTTGCTGAATATGTTATGAATTGTATTTCTGGATTTCATTTAAAAATACATTTAGAAGCCATTGGCGGTTTGGTTGGTTTGGGGTTTTTTTCACTGTTCAACAGCTGTATGTTTGGCTGAATAATGTATTGCAAGTATTAATTGAATAATAGATTGCCTGTTCTGACATCAAGCAGCAATACATGTTGAACAACCTATATAATGAATTTTCATTCTGTCCTTCAATCAGTTCTGGGAAGTGTGTTGCAAAGCAGTATGTTACTTTGGTTTAATTTTGTTTCTAATACTGTTTATCATCTGTGCATTTTATTGTGTGGTGCTTTGTAAAGTGAAGTTCTCTAATAATTTGTTGTGCAGATGTAAGTCTATTATATCAGATCTCATTAACTTCATGTCATGGTCTTGTCTCCATCTCCTTTTTTGTAGCAATTTCACAAGGGAAATAAGGGAGTAAGCACTCGTGTGTGAGAGGGAGAATTGAGGGTAGAGGAGAACTGAGAATTAGGGTAAGTGCCCTCACTAAGCTGAAATCTTCAGCCTGGGCTCAGAAATTCCCTAATCAACTTGTGTGTACTGATTGCCCTTCTGGGAGGCCAGAGTCTGCAAGTCCATCCCTCAAGTTAGCCATAGACCTGTGCTGTGACCTTCTCGGCTGGTAAGTAGGGAGCATTGGAGGGTAAAGATGTCATTATGGTGAAGAAGGAGAAGGTATGTGAGGGAATAAAGGCTGCAACTGAAGATGCTATTGGGTTGAAATTCCCAATATTAAGAAGAGGACAGCTGAGTGTGCTAGACAGGAATTGCATACAGAACTGTAAAATTCAGGTTAGTGGACCCTCAGATTTATTAGTGTTGCTGCTCACGGGACTGCTTAATGTGAGAAAAGTACCTACTGGTGTAAAAGCTGCATTGGGATAAAAGGTATACAAAGAGCTGATATTTTTGCTTGTTAACCAGAAAAATCTACAAATAAATAATAAAAAAAAAAGGATAGTGTAATTACTCAAAGTGGGGAAAAAGTCTTGTCTTTTTTTTCTATGTAAATAGCTTAATGTAAGCCACTTATTTTGAAAATGTTTTCATTGCTGTTGTTTTCTTCTTTTACATCAAACTGGTGTAAATCTTTCAGATATTTGAAATATCTTTTAAGAGAATCAAAACATTTTCTCTTGTTTTTTGCTTAATTCAACATAAACTTATAAGTGATTTTTATTGACCATAAATGACATTTTTGATAAACGTATTATTCAGCCCCCAAACTCTTTAGTCCTAAGTAGAATTTTGTTGTCAAGTCCTTTTAGCATCATGAGGATTTACCTTTTTCTGGTATGTACTAATTCATAACATGTTGAACAACTACACAATCTTAAGCAAAAGTATTAATAACCTTTTTTCCCTTGTTTGGCTGGTTTTCTTCAGATGTTTCTGGGGAAGAGTAGTGTATGTCACTTAAGTACTCATTGCCAGATGTCCAATTCTCATGCCTGGATTCTTCAAAAATTGGTATTGTTTAAAGTCTGTTACAGCTGGAGCTGATTATAGTAATAAAGGGGATCTGATGTGCTAGGGAAATTCTCCTTACCCTCAGAAACTGAGCTGAACCTTAAAGGCACTGCTGACTCCCATACAAATGAACTGGAATTTCCCAGTTTCTTAGTAGGAAAGCAAACCAATTCTATGATGCTTCCTTATTTGAAACGCTTTTTGAAGTTGCTTCTGTTGAAGAAAAGAATTAAGATTCCTGATTGGTTCTGCAGATGATTATGCCACAGATTGGTACCAGTGCAAAAGTGCTGATTTTGCTATATTAAATGTCTACTTTGGTAACTAATTCTAAGTGTGGTGTAACTGAGTAACAAAACTCCCTGGTGTAGTTTATTCAACACTTTTTTTCTCCTTCCAGTCAAATAGCTAGTTTGCAGACTTACAGTTTTGCAAGCATAACGTGATATAAATTGAATCCTTTTCAGTGGGACTTCATTTAATTTCTCATGAATGATTGAGAGGGGTAAGCCAGCCAAGAGGTAGTGTAAATCTGACCTCTTACTGACTTTCCTTTCACTACAAACAGAGAATTTTATCTCATCTTCCCAGACCTAGTTTAATGGTTTCTATTTGTGGCTAAATGTTAATCTTAGGTCAAGCTCCTCAGTAGCTTGATCTTCTGTAGATGATCTCATTTCAGTGGAACCACAAAAAAAGTGTCTAGTGGCTACCAGGAAATACTTAACAGTTGCTGCACTGGGGTATGCATGGCATTAACCCACTGCTGGGAGGGGGGAAACTCATGACTGTGGCAATTAGAAGATGTTACTGAGGGGGAAAAAAACCACCTGTGATACAGAGGTCCTGGGCTCTCAGGGTGAGGGAAGGTCTTCTGAGCATCTTAAAAATCTTTCATAGAGGCATCCACTCCCTCATAAAAATTCTGCAGAAAGAATCAAATGTTTGAATCACTGGCTTATTGATCAGTATGCTTTTTCTGTAAATAGCCCAAGCAATATTGTTTTTAATAAATTCATTTTTTTAGAATGCTTTATGGCCACTAGCACATCCTTTATAACAGTTCAATAATCTTTTCATGATTGCTTTTATGTATTCAATTAATTGTTAATATTGACCAAAGCTGGATGCTTGTAACTCTTGTTTTAAGACTTAAATAATATTGTGTAGATTTATTCTTGGTGTACAGTGTTAGAAAGCTATAGTTTTACATACTAAAGAAGTTGTTCCAGCTGTGCAAAAGTAATGTCAAGTGTAAAAGGTAAGATGTAAAAAACCCCCACCCTTAAGATATTATTTACAATGACTGAAACTTTAGCCATAGAGACTTCATCGTAGCACCCAGAACAGAGGTTTTCTTCATTTAAAAACAACATCAACAAGACAAAAAAAACCAACAAAAAGACCACATTCTTTTTTTAAAGAATTTTATAGCAACAACAGAGAACACTTGTTTATTCAATGATAGGAAGCAGTACAATGTTATTTCTATAACATATTAATTTCAGACGTCTGTCTACGTGAAGACCTGAAGTGCTTATGAGGTGGACATGGCAGTCACTTGACAGCTATTCTTCCCATAAATGTTTTGAGGAGCTTATGAAATAGATACAGTAAAAATAAAATATCTTCAACTGTATTAGAAGAATTTCAGCTTTTCTTTAGGTGGAGGAACTTTATTGAAGTAGCCATTACTGTATTGACCCTCCACCAAAACTATGATAGTTTGTTAAACAAAACAAACTGGAAGTCATGGGTATAAGTATGAGGGGGGAAAAAACATCTGATTTTGCTGCCTTTAGGTATACAATATGTTGTATCAAGACAAACATTTTATTCTTAAAATTAAGCCTTTAATCCATTTCTGTGTTTAGGGGTTTCTGTTGTAAGGACTTGGCAGGACCAGGAGTAGATTGAGGCTTAAGAGGCTTTCTGGATCTGGATGAATGTTAAACAATTTTGAACATCTGGGTGTGTCAGAGAAACCAGCCTTTCCAAATAAAATTGCATTAAATTTATAAAATCTATTCAAGGTATCTGCAAACAGTGATTAAGATAATGAGTCTGAAAAGGTCCACTAATGTCCCTGGGGATCTCCTCTGAACTCAGTGTGCCTTGAATGAGACTTAAAATTTGTCCCTAAACCATCTTCCAAGACAAAACCTTGCTTTTATTCCACTGTGCTTTGCCAGAGAAATCTGTATAAACCCAAAGGCAACAGTAAAACATCAGGAGGTCTCACCTGTTTCTGGTGGGAGCTTTCAGGCCAAAAGGGATGAGGGAGGCTTGGTGGCAGTGGGTGCAGATGGGTGAACCCCACGTTTCCTCACCAGCTCCTGGTCCTCTGCCACACAAGTGCATGAGGGAGCTTATCACTTCCCTTAGACTCCCTCTCGAGACTAAACCCGCGTCCTTAGTGTCTTAAATCAGGGCACTGCAGGCTGAGGTTACATAAATTGCAGGCCTTGTATGTAAAATGGTTTATAGATATGGATTATACGACAATTCAGCTGAATCTTCTGAAGATTCCTGAGGCATAAATACACGAAAGATTCCTTCCCTCTGCTTGTGTTTGTTGAACACCTTAATAATTTAAGGAAGAATCTCAGTGGAACTGGTGAATTAGACTCCTGTGAATTTGAGGCTGGTTTTTTTTCTTGTACATGTGAAATGAGATTTGTGCATAGTAGGCTTTTAAATTGTAATTTTCTAAAATTAAGATGATTATATTATTTCAACTCACTCTCCACTTAAACTGAATCTAGTAAGTTCTAGCAGTCTTGGTACCCTTTTAAGTGTGACCCCAAAAAGACAAAGCTCTTAAACTTAAAAATCAATAGCTTCAGTGCTTCCCAGATACAACATAAGAGCTATCCTTTCTGACAAATGTTTGGATTTTGGTCTGATGAATTGCATTTTGGCAACATTAAAAAATAATAATTAAATAATACAATACTTGTATTTTCCTACAGAGTAACATAATATAAATTTTTTATGTCTCACTTTTTTTCTCTCTTACTAATAAAAAAAAAAAGAAACAAACATTGAACAGTTGGTGTTATGCTGTATGTTGCTAGCGTGTCAGAATTGCACACCAAAATATGGAAGTATTTCAGAGTATTTATTTTCCTAATTAAATATATAAACAAAACTCTGTTTTTTTTGAAAGTAGTTTTGAATTGCAGGGGATTTAAGTAATTTATTCCGTTGTTTCTGCTTCCTTATATCTTCTTTATTAACATCTAAAAGAGCTTATTAGTTTATACATTAGAAGCAGGGAAAATTCTACTAGAGTACTAATGATGTTGGTCAGCTACACAGACAATTGCAGATATTGTTGTAGGCATTGACTCTGCAAGTCAGCAGGTGTGGCTTAACCATTAATACTCTCATAATGTGTACAGGAAATCAAGAGTAGCATCTAAAGGCCACTCAATATCTGTGTTCAAAAGTGAATTGTAGAGTTAACCACTTCTGTCTCAGGGAATTCAAATAAAACCAGCCCCCTAGGCACAAAAGCCTGTTTTAAAGATACAAAGTAACAGACAGAACTAGGTCTCATTTGCAAGGAGCTGGACAGCTTCACTCTCAGCATCATTTATTTCAGTCTGTTTAAATTCGAAATGCTGCCTGAACCAATACTGCTGGTACAGTAACTAGCAGAATGGACTCCACAGGCAGGTTTTCCTAGCCATTATTGATACAATATAAACAGTAATGATGATCCTAACTAAAAAGACAATTAGTGAACTATAGAATGCCTTTCTGTTGATATGCGCAATATATCAGAGCACTGCAGAACAAATAGGAAAGGCTGTGTGCATAAATTTGTCTTGTTTACCTTCACACATTAATGCTTCTTATCGAACTACTGCAGAGGCCAAAGAAACTGAGCAAACAAAGAAGTTGTATAAGCTTGTGTGCAGTTTCAAAAAAGACAAACTAAAACACCGACAACCCCCCCTCCAATCTTGAGCCACAAGATCCCACAGTATATATCCAAGTTTAACTTTTCCTCGAACGCATGGTTTTTGAGTGAGAGACCTAATTACCTTTTTCCACCCCAGTCAATCCATAGAGAAAAAGGTACTTAAGACCTACTGAGTAGGAAATATAGACTGTGAATCTTGGCTGATCTTTCTTTATCACCCTTTTCAACAAAAGTGAATGAAACTAAGAAATAATTCCAGCTAAAAATTCATAGGCATCTCAAGAAATAACTTATTTCAGTATTAATAAAATGACAATGAATAAATGCAGTGGTAATTGTTGTGGGTTTTTTGGGTTTTGTTTGTTTTTTGGGGTTTTTTTTTAAGGTGAACTTACTGAAGTTTAATCAGTAATGTGTCAAGAAATATATAACTGTTACCCTATTAATCAAGATTTTTAGTGAATATTTTTCCTACTACTGAGCTTATATATGTGTGTAACACAGTGATCACTCTGCATCTTATGAACATTATTGAATTCGTGCTACAACACTATCCTAGAGTTGACTTCCCCAGTTTATCTCAATATAAACAGTTAAACACATTATGTTAAACATGACACAAGATCTGGTATCCACAGGTGATATTAAAGTCCAGAAATGATCCATAGAGTCATATAGTATTAGCTAACATGATTTTCAACATATCTAGGTCAGAGATTTGCCTCTTAAATCTCTTCTATTTTCCCTCAGAAAAAGGTGATGTACAAAAAAGGCTTTTACAAACCACTGATCTATAGAAGCAGCCTACACTTGTGCCTGCCCCAGCATAACCCAGGGCAGCTCTGGCCTGCTTTGAGGGACTAGCAGCAGCTCTGAGGAATAAAACCCACAGGTTGCGCAAAAGTCCATCTAGCCCAGCACCCTCTCCCCAGCAGTGATGAAAACCTGGCTTAAGTATGAACAGGGTAATCATATAACAACATTCCTGTTCAGATCATAGAATCATAGAATGGTTTGGGTTGGAAGGGACCTCAAAGACCATCTAGTTCCAACCCCCCTGCCATGGGCAAGGACACCCTCCACTAGACCACGTTGCCCAAAGCCTCATCCAACCTGGCCTTGAACACTTCCAGGGATGGGGCATCCACAGCCTCTTCGGGCAACCTGTTCCAGTGCCTCACCACTCTCACAGTAAAGAATTTCTTTCTAACATCTAATCTAAATGGACCCTCCTTCAGCTTAAACCCATCACCCCTTGTCCTGTCACTACACTCCCTGATAAACAGTCCCTCTCCAGCTTTCCTGTAGGCCCCTTCAGGTACTGGAAGGCCGCAATTAGATCTCCCCAGAGCCTTCTTTTCTCCAGGCTGAACAACCCCAACTCTCTCAGCCTGTCCTCACAGGAGAGGTGCTCCAGCCCTCTGATCAGCTTCGTGGCCCTCCTCTGGACTCGCTCCAACAGCTCCATGTCTCTCCTGTACTGGGGTCCCCAGAGCTGGACGCAGTACTCCAGGTGGGGTCTCACGAGAGCGGAGTAGAGGGGCAGGATCACCTCCCTCGACCTGCTGGTCACACCTCTTTCGATGCAGCCATTCCTGAATCCAGCAAGCTGTGGTTCATGGACATCCTGAAACAGATGGGGCATGTTTATACCCTGTTAATGATTTGGGACAGATTTTTATTTTTTTCCCCCATGAATTTCCAAATATGCAAAAGGATGAATGTGTATACCAGCACGGTGTAATGTCTTTATGTGTTTGTGTATACATGAAAAAAATTAACCCGTCTAAACTTTTAGCATTAGGTTTTACTTCTAAAATCCAGATTCCCTGTGATCAACCCCCAGAGGTGTAACTAGCATCTAGACTCACTAGTGCAGCCTATGGGCAGGAAAGGAACTTCCTATGAACCAGGCATGTTTCCTGCTGGAAATTTACTGTGAAACTACAGCCCCATTCTAACATTTCTGAGCCTGGAGCTTAGGCCTTTTATTTATACACAGAAAGTTATGCTGAATGAACTTGCTAGATTCAGAAACAGGCTCTGAAAATCCTAAAGCAAAGAGCACCTATTAGACCACATGTACAACTTTTCAACATGGCTAAGGTTTTTGTTCTGTGGTTGGTTTAGGTTTTTTTCCTAGTGGTTTTGAGTTATTTAACTTCATTTAAAATATGCATAATATTAATTTGAACAACTACAGATTTCACTTTGATCAAAAAACAGGCACTAATTTTGTCATAGCAATGAAGAGTCTCTCCTGTGTGTGGGAGATTCTCTGGAGACTCCCCTTTGGAGCCAAATAGAGGAAGGGACAGGATAGCAGTTTTTAACTTACAGCCAATGGGATATGTTACTATAATCTGGTATATATCATTGAATGATAATGTGGTCCCTACAGTTTACAGTCCTGGGAAGACTTAAGAAATCTAGTTGCTGTATTTTTATTTTTTTTTCCTTCTCTAGGCATGAATAATATTGGGGGGGGGGAAGTAAGGGGGGAAATGGTTTTGGTAGATTTTTTTTTTCTTTAAGAACTTGCTTCCTGAAAATAATTTTATTAATGAACAGCAATAAAATAATTTTGTAATACTAACCTGAGGCATGATGTCTTTAGGCTGGTGTATGCCACCTGAGAATTGCTTGCCATCAGTTTCAATAAGTTTCAAGTTTCAATATTTTGAGATTATCACCACACTCAGTACTGACATATTTAGATGAGATGTAACTTAAAACAGCATAGTGTAAACTGTACCCAAGTGTTAGAGCTTCATTCAAGCAAAACTGTAGCTTGAACTACAAATAAAAAATGTTGAAGTACAGAAAGTACTATCTTAGGCATGTGTGGGGAGGAGGTATGACCATAGAGATACCCTAAACTCTCCCCTGATTACAAGATTATACAGTAGACAAAGATCTTTGGATATTTCCTTCAGAAACTATATCAAAGTCTAAATGCATGGCTATTGTACTTTTTAATAAAGTTTGCTATGAAGAAAACCCCCAGACCTTAAATCTTATTAAATTTTTAGCAGTTTGTTATGGGCTGAATACCAAAAGAATTAGGTATCATTTGATTTAAATCAGTGTTTGGAGATTAAAATTTGAGACTGAGAATTCTTTGTCTAATTTGCAGGCAAATATACAGTTTTAGTTTAAGATTAGAAATGTCATGATCTCATTGCTTTCTAATGAGGTCAGGAGTTGATTAAACGTGTATGATCTTCAAGAAATTAGAAAACTGTGGTCACACTCCAACAAAATAAAATACATTTTCCCAAGTGAGAATTTAGGTATGTCATTTCTAAGAACCTTTAATATTAAAACTTCATTGTATAAACATAAGCTATTTTCCATGTTAATCAGAACATTTGTCTTGCTAATGACTTAAATGATATCCTAATTAGAGTTGAATAATCCACTGAGGTATGAGCAGACTTGAACTTACGACTTTTATTCTAATCAAAACTCTTTTAATTTTGTTCTTATAAAATACTTGCTTCCTTTATGTTATCCTGCCTGTGAAAGGAAGCAAAAAAACCCAATGAGAAAATGCTATTTCTGAACTCTTTCTGATTTGGGGTGTAATCGCATGTGGTATGGAAGTTCCAAAGATGCATCTCAAGTTGATCTCTGCCGTGCTAAGTTACTAAGCTATTCTTCTGATTCTCTGAAATGCACTTTCAGCACACACCACCTAAATTATTACTAAATCTCCCTTTAGGTTGGAAAGTGGGTCTGTGCTACAAATACTCGACTTACGCAATAACTTGGGGAAAAGATGATTTAATGAAAAAGGATATTATAGCCCTCTAAATCTTCCTAGAAGGTTGAAGGGGTTCTGAGAAGGCTCCCCTTCTTTCTGCCTCTCTGCCCTCTGTCACTTGATTCAAGTGCATCTGGCAAAGCTTATTATTGTAACCTGTGTTGCTTTCACGAAAGTGGCTGATGAGTTAGGGTAGGAAGTAGATGGGGTCTAAATACAGTGCGAAGCATGTTTTAATAATGCTGAGGAGCTTGTTAAACAACCCTTGGGGTTGCTTAGTCTTTATGAGCCTGGTCTCTGGCCCTGCCTCCCTTCCCAGTAATCCAAAAGAAGTGAGAAACCACAACAGCACCTCTGCTTTCTTGTATTCCCTTTCTTCTTCAGCATCCTACATCTTCCTGTTCTTCAAGGGCTGCTATTGAGAATCTGGCCCTTAAATTGTCACACAGCTTGGCAGCATTTCTTTGGTGGAAATGCTAATACAAGCTGTTCTTGTTCTTAGTTTCTGCACTGCCTTCACAGCTGTCTTGTATCACTGTTCATGGGCTGCTGTTTCATGACTGGGATGAGGTTTTGGGATGTTAATCTAAGACACATTGCTATAGCGTTATGGTGATCGCTCAAGAGAAAACCTGTAAATTTTAGAGATATTTTAATTAATAAGATGGTACGCAGTGAAAAAATCCATGAAGAAAAAAGACCTGATATAAATTTTGGGGATAACTTGCCCTGAAGTAAACAAAACAAAAGATCCTGAAAACATGGAATAAAAAAATGTTCTAAAGAGATTAATTTTTCATAATGTAGACATGCTTTTAGAAAATTATTCCTGTCTTGCAAAGGAAAAGAAACAGAGAGAGTTACCAACCACGCCATGAGGTGTTTTATACTACTTCAGGAATTATGAGGTTATGTTATTTAAAACCAGAACCTAAAAGTTCTGCTTTCTTTCAGTGGGTAGGTAGCCAGCCAAAAAAAACCAAACCAAAACAAAAAAAAATTTTAGTCAGTTATAGCCTTGTTACCAGAATCTACTGTGTCTTAGAATATATGATTTATGAGGCTGTACTGAAGTCAAGAACTTCTCAACAACCAGGCTGTACTGTGAGTCAGGACCAGAGTCCAGTTTCCAGTCTTTCTGTCATGAAGATCACATGGCATGCATTAGAAACTACCATTGCATTGACTAGAATTTTATTACCCAACATGATTAATTTTTCTTCTAAAGACTTAATTGTCATTCTGTATGATGTGTAGAGATGCATTTAAAAAAAAAAAAAAAAATCACATATCCATGATGCTCTGATCATTTGGCAACACTGCAATACCAGTGCAGTAATTTTTTTTTAATTTTTTTTTTTTTCTCTCTGCTTAAGCACCTTCTCAAGTGATGCTGATTCTGCCGGTTGAATTCTGTTATTAGTGGCAAGGTTTCTAAATTGGAGCCATCAAAATAGGAAAAAGCAGCTGTCCTATTGTAGTCCCACTTTTCAGATGAGAACCCAGTCCACTAAACAGGCCTACTTTTATACAGCAAAATACCACGGACTTTCAAAGGACTATGATAACACTTTGTCATATCCTTAATACAAAAAACATTTCATCTGATACTGTAATCTTCAGGGTGGAAAACTGCAGCTCTTTAATAGCACACAGAAACATTATACAACAATTTTTGTACAGGAAATGAAAAGCAAAGTCTTATCCAGATAAAACTGCAGGGAAAATATAGATAGGCAGAAGAAAATTATCACTTGTGATTGAATTTGGCAAGGACAGGGAGGATAACTCTACCCTTGTGAAGGGTGCCATGGGATCTTTAATGATCAATCACAAAGGGATCCGAGTTGGCTGTATTGCCCAATTACTGTACAGATAGACTCATTAATGGAAGATTACAGCAATCAAATATACTTCTCTTTTTAATTTTACTAACGTATCTAGTCTCCTACCATGAGTTCCTGTGGTTGCAAATTGAAAGTTTTACTGGGGGAGGAAAAAAGTATTCTTTTTGTTATCTTTCATAAATTAAGTTTTGTGGATGTTAATTCTGTGCCTCTGGCAGCAGTGCAAGAAGCAGCACCTTTTTTTGGAGTTTATCACTCAATAGTGACTGTTTTCCCGTAGAGCCAAAAAAAAAAAAAAAAATCAATCTCTGCTCAAAATGCCCATGCAGACAGAAAAATGCATTGTGTGTCTTGCTAGTTAATATGTCTATCTGATGAAAAAAATCAATAAATTTTTCTTAAAAAGGGTTTCTGCAAGAGGAGAAAGCAGTTTATCTCTGTCTGATTGATGAAACTGCATCAAAGTCAGTTATCCACCATTAAGTTCCATATTTATCCTAGTCACCCTTCAGACTGCTGGAGTTCATTTGGGCACTACTTCCATTATAATATAAGCCAAAGTTGAGAGGACTTGCAAAACTCAGAGAATCAGAAAGTTCTATTAAAATAAATGTTTGAAGGGGAAGCATAGGAGATTTAAATAAATATAAGAATAAAAAAATCAAAGGGCTCTAAGGGCCAGAAAAGACGACAGAACCTTGGCAGGCTGAGGTTACTGTATTTCTCAGGAGATTATATATTCATGTTTTTTCCGACAGCCTGAAGTCCCAGGAATGTTATTCTTTTGAATCTCAAACTCACCGTTGCTCCAGAGAGATTTGGTGTCCTCCATTCATTTTTTACTGGAGAAAACTACTTACAAACCAAAAAATCGAGGTTAAAGAAAATTACTTATACTACTGGAGTGCCATTGCCTTAGCATTCAGCTTCCTGCACAAATATGCTTGATATATAATTTTTATTGTGGAAAATACAAATATAGAAAAGTTGACAAAGATGGTGAGCCTTTTTCTGAAGGGAAAGTAAGGTTTGTTTGTTTTGTCACAGGCTGGCTTCCTGCTGAAAGAAATCATCCATTGTGAAACAACGGTCTGTGACAGATAGTCATATTCCTTTTTCAGGAAAATGGAAGGGAGTTATTTCCTCCAGCTTACCTAACTTGGAATTCAGGTTAAGGGAGTTATTACCTATCCTTATTGACCACCAATAATCCGTCGTTGGTAGGCTTCTCAGGTCAATTCCCTCTAAAGGTTATTCTCAGTGTTTCCTTTCTGACCTTGTTTAATTATGTTTATATCGGAGCTGCAAAATCGGCTTCTCTGCTGGCTGTCCCTATTCTCTCTGAACAGGATATTAGGAGATCTGAAGCCTGATAACTGTTTTTAATTTTTTTTTCTAGGTTAGAGGTGTGGAATTTTTTTTTAGTCTGCTACACCTTACTGTTACTTCCCTTTCTTTCCTATCAATGTGTAAATATTTCTCCTAATTGACTTCTTACAGCAAGTGTTGCTTTTAGGCAAATATTATTTGCTGTTCTGTCACCCAGTCCAGCCTCATCTCTTGAAAAGGTGTGCAAATAGGAACAGGTTGAACTAGGTTCAGATTAATCTTTTAAGTGTTAATATTGTCTGCAACTATTGCAGACAAAATTTGCCAAATAAAAGTGAGAACTGAACAAGGTCCATGAGAATTGTTTTTATACAGACAGCATTACAATGTTCCCTTTACACAGTGAAGTTTCTGTCCAACAAGGATGTTAGCAAAGCTGTTATGTATCACTAAAGAGATTGAATGGCAGACCTGTGTAGAGGAATTTCCTCTCTCCCAACTGTCTGGTGTAATGAGAGTTTTGTGGTCTCATTGTCAACACCTAATACCTTTAGGTAAAAATAAAAAGACAAAGATAAACAGGGAGATAGACTATGGTTGGTGAAGGGTAATGCACCATTTGCTTGTCAGTTGGGAAGTATCGTTGAGCTTTTAAAAGTTGATCCAAGCTAATTAAAATAAATAGAAACACACCCAGTAATTTTCACGTGCTTTGCATCAGTCCTCTATAAGTTATAATTTGTTCCACAGGCTGAACTGACATACAGCCAGACCTAAACAAAATCCATTTGCCTTCAAACTCTATTGAAAAAAATTATGATTGGAAAATTTCCTGGAACTGTCAGCTTTCTTCCCTCCTTGATGATTCTTTGAGAGTTCAGTAGCATTCCCCTTTTTTCCATAAGATTTTACCCTAATCCTTTTCTTGCTTTTATGCTCCTGATGTTGTCTCCCAAGAAAATCTTGAGTCTAAGTAGGACTAATTTTATTTAAGAAACCACTCCATACTGATTAGGAGTGCTAATCTGCAGTTCAGTGTCTCTTGTTACCACAGATCTTCAGATCAACCTTTGAATAAGCAAAACTGAAGGCTTTTTGGTACAGGAGATAGTGTAAATTACATAAATTTAGGGGGAGCAAATTGTCAACTTGTGTAATTTGTCATAACTTGTCTGATGTCAATTAGATATCACGCTTGTCAAAGACCTAGTCCCACATTTACTATTTATTTTTTGTGATCTGCTATGCAGCAATGCATCTGAAACTGTCTTTTCTCCTTAATCTGTGTCTTTACCTTTTTTTTTTTTTCCTCTTTTTTTTTTTTCCTCCCGCTGGCATTCATACTAATCCTTCTACTTCAGTCAGAACCAGAAAATGCCTTAATTCACTATTTTCCTTCCTTCATGCTGTGTAGCTTTTGGTATTGTTGAGCGAAATTACTATGTAGAGTAATGTAGGATAGAGTATTATATGAGAAAATGCTTTTTAAAAATAAGTCCTTGTACTGTACAAAGTAGTGCTGCATGTGAAATAGCTAATGGTAATGAAGATGATAGGGATCATAAACACAAAGGAGGAGGAGAGAAAAGCAAGGAAAGCAAAAATTAGCTCACAGATTTGAAAGACTCCCTAGTCTAATATGAGCCATCCAAATGTAAAATTACATCAGAAATGATCATTGCAAACATTGTTTTTAATTAGTAATAGACACATTAATTGTGATGATGTATCTGTTTATCTCTCAACAAAATAGGTAAATCATAAATTCCATTCATCTTTCTCATCTTAACTGCCCTTTTTTTTCCTGAGTGCATGAATAAGCTATCTCCTAATTTATTTTAGTTATGTTAATAAATAGCTATTAGACTACAGTGAAGCTATTTGTTAGCCAGAGTTGATATATTATTTAGAGATTGTAATAACCCTAAGCATTCTCATTATTATTAATCTCAATAGACACAGACCTGCAGAGAGACGAATGCAGTTTCTACAAAACCTTTAAGCCTGTAAATGTTAGAGCTGCCAGCTACAGCCTGAGCTGCTGTAGATCCACAGCCCTCCAGCGAGGCCAACCTCTTTGCCCAGTCAACTGAAAGTTAAGGCCTACATTTGTATTAAGAAAGGATAACTTATTGCCACATTCCAATAAAACTGTCCAATAGAAAAGAAGGAGGGTAAAATTATTAGAAAACTGTTTTCAGAGGGACTGAAACTCTTCAGGAAGACCTAGGCTCTTAAAGGATGTGATTCCACAAATGGACATTGTTCTCCGCTGCTGTTTAACTTGACTGAACCTGAAATTTGGAATCTGAAGCGGCTCAGCTGCTGTCTGTACCCAGAGGTTTCTAAATTACACCAGCATTGCACAGTGAGCTCCGCTTCAGAGAGCACGGGCAACCGTCTGGCACTTTCTCTGAGTAGAACAGACTGTCCTTACTGCCCACCAAAAACCTCTATATCTTATGAAGCATGTCAGCCCTTTTAGGCTGACAGATCAGAGCATGCTTTTCCTTATTGTGAACACTACCACTACATTATGATCTATATGCAACAGACTCATGCCATGTAGGCGTAGCCATGCTCTTGTTGATATCCAACCATACGTGCTTGGGCTAAAGCTAAAAGACAATTATGATGATCCCTGTCATGGGAATGGCTAAATGCTGTGTCCATTCCTTTTAGATATTAAGTAACTTTGGTTTTTAGCAGTGGTCCAAATCTGTCATGTTTAGGTCATATATAGTACTGATAACTTGAGGCATCTGACTATACTAAGTAGCTAGTATTTACCAAATAGCATGCTTCCTAGCATGCTAGTCTCCCAACTCCCTGTTCAAAAACCCTATTCAACAGTGTGAGATGGGACTCCTTCATTCCTCCTACTGAAGTTCTACTATGACATAATTAATGAGAGAAGCAGAACAACAGAGCAGATTCTTTTACCAAATGGCCACAGGACATACAAGGCAGTGGATTTCAGTCCTTGCTCCTGTTTACTTTAACTATAAAGCAACTTTTCTCGGGTTCAGTTTGTTTTCCCCTTTCCTGCCCCATGTTTTTTAAACATGGATTAAAAAAAAAAAAACAAAATCACACTTTGAAAGAGTCAGGAAAAGATGATTTGGGAGATGATGATTCATGCTCAGGAAAGCCAACTAACAAGGCTTTTGCCAGTGATAGGCAATGATTCCAGCACCTCCTCCACAACACATTCAAAAAAATTACAGGATGTAGGGGGGCTAATGCTCTCCAGTTTAAGACCTAGGATAGGTATGAGACAGAATACATTTCATCTAGAAGCAAGATGAGTGGAGATGTGCAATAGGAGGCAGAAAAGGTCAAAAAATGTGAGATGGAAAACTTGATTGAAGGATGCAAGGTGTAGGAGGTAGATGAGAGAGGAGTGGGGTGGGGAGAGGAGGTAAGAAGTAATCTTCAGGCACTAAAATAGATGCACACAAAAATCAGAGGTCGTTTTATGTTCAAGGTCATTCTATTTTTAGGGAATTCAGTATTTAATAGAAAATGCAATTTAAGGTACAAATTCTCACTCATCCTCTTGAAATCTTCATTCTCTGTAGATATTGAATTCCTCTCACAATAACTGCCAGGCTTATGTTCCTGCCCAGGGAACGTGTATGAGGATTTCATCTGTCAGCTGATATATTTGAGGATAGGATAAGGTCAGAGTAGGAGGAGAAAAGGTGGATTTCATATACTGAATAGGAAATGCAAATAAAGATTTAGAAACAATAAAATAACTTCAGAAGTTATTGCAGGCACATCTGGTAATGCATATAGACACAGTAAACAGTGCACTATATTAGAGTGAGAAGGTTCAGCGTGGCTCTTGCTATAGCAAGTGTTTCCAGACACTATCAAAGGAATAAAAAAATTAACACTGATTCCTAAAAATTTGTTGAATTTCTCAGAACTGTAGTCTCATTAGTGAAATTCTTTTAGCCTAAAAAGTAGAGCCTTAGTGTAGGAAAGTATTTCCTGCACAGTTATTGCATTGTCGTGATTCTTCTATGTTGCTTTCTCTGTTTGCTGTCCTTCCTCCCCATATATATATTTGGACTAGACTGTGATTAAGATATGAGTTTAATATGATACGTACTTACACAACCTCCAGCACATTAAGACTTTTGTCTAAATAAGATTTTTCTAATACTTATTCTTAACAATTCCATGTAACAAAAAACCTGCAGATGTTATATCATGAAGGTTGCAATGGGGGTTGTGTGTGCGTGTCACACATCAGAGCGCAGTAACTCTTTGCTACAAATGCTTCTCTACCGGGATCAATTATCTATCTGCATAGCCTCACGTGCCTATTCCACAACTGACGAATGTACACTGGGCCTCCTCCAAACCACCTTATTATTGATCTGGAGCAAATGTGCAGAAAGATATCCTACTGTTTAACAAACTGAAGCCATGCTGCTTTGTACAAGTATCATTATGGTAACCTACTTTCTTGTCTGATTTTAATCTTCTGGCTCCATCACGCAGTTAATTGTCTCTCATTTATCCATATTAGTGGAAGATCATATGAAATCCACGTAAATGAGGCTGCGAGTGACTAATTTAGTACATTCACCTTTGCGAAAACTTGTGGACAGATTTTTGTCAATAGGAAAGGCTCTTAACCAGTGGCCTGGTTCTGAGCAAGCCCTGCCTGGTGTGGTGTGTGCCTCACATTACGGATTCAAGGGTACTGAATCAAGGGCAGCAGGTCTGCCAATAGGTGGTGGCACTAGGAAAATTTCCCTAAGAAAACTGAGGATGTACTGTATCTCGCGTTTGCTTACTAATTCCTCTCGTGAATGTGACTTTCTTGAAAAGCAACATTTTTCAGAGACTGAACCTGTTCTCCTTGCTTGGAAAAAACATTGGAACAGGAAAAAGGACATCATTCCCCATGGCAGGTTTTATCTTTGAAGCTCCTTTTACCTATTACTCGTACTCGACTTCTGGTACTGGGGTAGCTGTGTACTAACTTCAACTGAAAAAAAAAATAAAAAATAGAGCATTTGGAGGAAATGTCTTTACTTTCTAAGTAGGATGCCAGGTAATTTAGACTAAATTTACTAGTGTAAAGCTGTAAACAAGGTCAGACTTCAACTTCCCTGTTTGTTTGGGGTTGGTTGGTTCTTTGTGATTTGTTTTTATATTGTTTTGAGGTTGGTTGTTTGGGGGTTTTTCTCTGAATAGATACACTTTTGCTTTGTAATTTTCTTACTCTGAGCTAGTAAGTGTGATGCACTAGTGCTGGGGTTTGAAATAATTTGGTGTTTTCCCCCTTTTACTATAAACAGACTAAATATTTATACACAGATAGTAAAGAATCAGTCCCTTTGATTTTAGATCTTCCTTTTTTTTTGATGAACTTTGCACATTATGAAGCCATTTCATTTTTGGAAAGAACACATCATGAAGTATTACATAAAAGGTTATCATTTTACTCCTGCTTTACAAACCATGGCAGTGAAGAATCAGTAGCCCTTTACCTTGTAGCTGGTAGAATTGTGCCACGCTTATCGTACAGTTACCTAAAAATGTCCACATCATTTCTGTTTTTTAGGACTGAGTAGTACCACATAATTCTTTCATTTGGGAAGTGGAATTCAGGATATAAATCCCTCTTTAACAGAAGCCCAGTGCTGTGTATTAAATAAAACTATGTTGTTATTTCTTGCATTGTCTTGCTCTTGTGATCATGGCCTCTGAACACTGACTGGGAAGCAATACCTTGTAGGAGAATTTCTTCATGGTGTACTGATGCTATGGGACGTCAGCATCACCCCCAGGGTGAGAACAACAGTTGTTTTGATGACTGGTTTGGCCCAGAGGACTGTGGCACTTCTCACAGTCCCTGTTCCTTGGGCCCTTCGAAAAGGGCAAAGTAAAGTAGTTTCCAGGAATTTCCAACTAACTCGCACATGGTGCTATGTCCTCGTTTGGAGGCAGGCAGCCTGACAGGCACCATGGGAGCCACGCACGGATCCTGCGCCGTGTGCCTCAGCCACAGGCAGAGGTTGGGAAAGTTTTTATCCTTCGGCAAAAGGGACTAGGCTAATGGGACAGGAGTCCTATTTTGAGTCCTGAATTTGTTCTGAGGGAGTCACTGTATGTTCCGCTAACTCCTCACCTGTGTGTTTTTCATCTCATTGTTCTCTATGGCACCTCTGTGTGAGAGCACGAATTCAGGCACGTTGGACAAGAACACCTTTCCTTTCTGGGGAATGAGCTGAGTTCTCAGGAAAGCTTTGTCTTTATTGCTTATAATGGGAACATTG
The DNA here is from genome assembly GCF_011004875.1 of Balearica regulorum gibbericeps. Taxonomy (NCBI): domain Eukaryota; kingdom Metazoa; phylum Chordata; class Aves; order Gruiformes; family Gruidae; genus Balearica; species Balearica regulorum. The sequence continues at coordinate 105,177,038 of NC_046184.1, forward strand.
TATTCTCCTAGGTAAGGAATGCACTGGCTTTTCCATCATCTTACTTATTCAAATAAGTAAAGTTACTTTAAAAAAGAGTTGATCTGTGCTGATTTTAAGGCTTTGAGAAAGCTGGAAATCTGACATACTGACTGCAGGTGTCCGGAGGCTGCAGGGGCCTCTGTGAGAAGCAGCTGGGGCTGCCGGGTGCCGGGCACAGCCGGTTCCAGCTGGCTCCAACCCACCCACCGCAGGGCACGGCTGGGCCCCACAGCCACCATGGCGGCACCTTGGTGGGGGGAAGCCTGGGTAAGAAAGGGCAAAAAATGCCAAAAATTAAAGAGGAATAAAGAAAGTGTGCGAAACAGACCTATGAGCACCAAGGCAAGAGAAAGTGAGGGAGGAGGTGCTCCAAGTATTGCAGCATGCCCCTGCAGCCACCACGCTGGAGCAGATGTCCACACTGCAGCCCATGGAGAGCCCATGCTGGAGCAGGTTTGTCCTGAAGGGTGGCAGCCCGTGGGCAGGGCCCATGCTGGAGCAGGGGAAAAGTATGAGGAGGACAGAGCAACAGAGAGGAGCTGTTATGGACTGACTACAACCCTCAAGGAGAGTCTATCTCAATCAACAAGCTTTTTCATCTTATTTTTCTCCCTCTGTCCTTTTAAGGAGAAGGAGTGAGAGAGCATCTGGGTGGGCATTTGGCAGCCAGGTAAAGTGAACCCACCACAAGAGATGCCTTGGAAACATCTTTATACATCTTAGTTGCATGATAATGCAACTCTATTTTGCTATTCTCTCTATGACTGTGCTTCAGTGCAATTAATGGTATCAAATTGGCCAAATTACACAGGAATTATTTGCGTACAGAGAATTGTTTGGGTGGGAAAGCGGGGACTTCAGTCTCAAACTGAGATGAGATAATTTACTACGTACATGAAAATGTTAATACATAAGTTCTTTCAGAGGCAATGAGTCACTCCATAAACTGTGCCTTTTCAGGCTCTTTTTGCTGAGGAAATGTTGCCTGTCTATAGTTTATGTCTGTTTTTCTTTCAGTCAATATATGCTTTCTAGTAACACAGAAAAACAGGACCTAACATACCTAACAAATAGGAAAATGATGAAATTGTCATTATAGAGATTTATGGTATAGGACAAAGATGTTCTAATTATACCAGGAAAACTTTAAACAGCTATCTCAAAAAACCAAAAAAACCCACAAAAACAAAACTACAAACAAAAAAAAGCCCACAAACTCATGATTTCATGTTTCACAACATAAAGTTTATGAGAACATTAATTTATATGTGCCTGGGAAAATCTGTACTGACTTATTATATTTAAAAGCATATATGCTAACAAGTATAGCAAAAAGCCTGATCTTCTGTGACTTTGTATCAGTAAGAGGCTGGTCTCGTACAGAGTGGTTTATCAAATTCTATATGATCTAATGGTAGGAGAAGATACACAGAAATGAAGGTAATCAAGCAAAACAGTGACCTCTTACATGTCCAAAACCTATTAAGGGAACACTACAAAAGACAGAGAAAGTAGCAGGGAAGAGACCTAGTGACTCAGGTATCAGACAGATGTTTTAAGTTTTGGTGGTGGTTTCATATATGTATAATTTTTGACTACACTCTTAAAGCTAGCAGAACTTCAAGCCAAGGGAAAGTTACAATAGGAGGAGAATGCAATATACTACCAAGGCACACCATAGAATCATAGAATCATAGAATGGTTTGGGTTGGAAAGGACCTCAAAGATCATCTAGTTCCAACTGCCCTGCTGTGGGCAGGGACACCCTCCACTAGACCACATTGCCCAAAGCCTCATCCAGCCTGGTCTTAAACACTTCCAGGGATGGTGCCTCCACAACACCAAAAATGAATTGCTGGATTGGTTTCTGAAAAACACATGGTTAGTTGTATATATTCAGTATAGCTGTAGCTGTTACACTAGATTTATGCATAATTCTATTAGTTTCAGTTTAGTTACAAGATTGAACAGGCATATAAAGTATAGTGCAGATAACTGTGAAGTGGTGCGCATGGGGAAAGACAGTTCTAGCTTCATGTATAAAATTACGAGCTCTGAGCTGACTGTTGTCTCTCAAGAGAAAGGTTTTAGGGCTATGATAGAAAATTCCACAAAAATATCAGCTCAGATCTCATCATTGAAAACCATAAGTCTAATGAAAGAAATTATTAGAAAAGAACTAGAGGCAAGGTAGAAAATATAATTATCTTTCCATATGAGTTGATGGTTTGTTTCCATATTGAATACTGGGGGTGGGGGGGTGGTTGTGTCTGATCTCACCATCTCAGAAAAGAATTGTAATTTGGGTTGGAATGCACCTCCACAGATCTCTAGAACTGCTTTGAGCATGGGATTGGAATAAGGAGACTTGCCCGGTCTAGTCCTCACTGCCTCCAAGGATGGAAATTCAACGTGTTTTCTTGGCCACCTGGTTTGAGCAGGGAGAGTTGACTAATTAGTCCCCTTCAACCCAAATAGTTCTGTGACTCTAGAAGGTCTAGTGAAGGAGAGGAAAGATAAGCAATTCCATAGAAATACTCTTCAGCCCACCTAAGGCATATGATACTTGTCTACAAAGTCATTACTAGCTTGAATGTGAGTGGCAATTGTTGCTCACGTTTTCTCCCAATATAGCAATCGGTGGCAACCAGATTCAAAAGGAAAAAAGAGAAGATGGCTCCCCATGGAATGAGCAATAGATTTGTGGATGATGTTGACAAAAGAAAGTAATTCATTTATGAGGGCTCAGGAGGAGACTGGAGAAATGCCTGGAAGAAAAACAGTTTAGATAAACCAGAATAAACTCAGTGGAAGAGTAGATGTGATCAGAGGCTGAGAAAGCATTAGTTGGGGAAGGACTAATGTTTATACTTGCCTGTTCTTTTTGTTTCCTGGACGTCTCCTTGTGGTCACTCTATTGTTATTATGGGGTTTTAATAAGTATTTTATTGATGGGAATAGAAAACCTCTAAGCTTGCATATTCCTCGGAATGTGTTATACATATAGTATGTTTACATGAATGAAGAGCTTTGCTAAGTTGTGTTGGGGCAGGGTGGTGCAGCATTTTTATTAGCTACAATACAGCCTCAGTTGTGCCAATGTATCTATTGACTGGTGCTTATTTTGCATGTGAAACAGGAAAAATTACCAACTCAAAGGGGGGGGGGGGGGAGAAACTTTAGCCTCTTCCTTGTCCCAGAAAATAATTTAAAAAAAACAAGCAAACAAACAAACAAAAAAGCTTCACATTAAGTGCCTAGTGTCAGACAAATAAAGTAGCAGCACAAAGTGCTTTTTGCTAAGATTTGGAGTGGTAAAGAATGGTGGAAGGCAGAAGCTCCGTTAGCTGATACTTCTGCTGAAGGCGCAGACCATGAATTCACAGGATGAGCCTGTGTATGGGCTACATTTGTAAGATAACGGATCAGAGGAATCGTTCACCTGGTGCTATAGTTTATAATATGGAGCTTCGAAGGGAAAATGATAGATTCAATATTTGGTGAGTACAATAATTAGGAATGGATACTATAGAGTACCAATGTGTTCTGTAATTGTATTCTGTAATAATCTCACTTGTTCCAGATTCTACTTTATCAAAATGCTCCTTCCATCTTCAAAAAAAAAAAAAAAAAAAGGGGGGACTATGAGGTATGGGCTTATTGCATCAATTGTATAATAGATAAATATTGTAATTTTTTTTCTTTCGGAGCATGGAGGGCAAGGGGGAAAGTTCTTGGGATCGTTTGCTTGCATGTAAGGTAGTAGGCCCACTATCCTGTACCTATAGATATGTAGGAAATAATTTTTATTTATTTTAATGAAAGCAGAGTCAGATCCTGCATTTGGCAGTAAAACTTCATGCTGTAAAATCAGAACTTCTAGATTTTTCCTCCTGGTTTTTTTCCTAGCTATGGTTTATTGTAATTCTCAACCTGTAGTGAGATTCTGCTTGATGCATTAAATCAGCTGTAGGGCTGGTATTTTTTTAATCTACATGTCTTTGTATAACATGAAACTTCGTAATACAGTGTTTAAAACCCTTGTACGTTAGGGGTAGTGTATTAACATCAAAATGCAAATGATTAACCCTGAGTGATTTAATATTCACATGAACTTAGCAGTCTCAAGAAGAAAAAGGATTTATGATTCTCAGTAACTCTAGTTAATCATACGGGTTATCATTAGTGTTGAACTCAGAAAATAAATAGTTCTTTTTATTACTATTATTTTAAATACAGACTTTAAATAACTGAATGCAGCAAAATTATTTTATAAAGTGTAAGATAAATGAAGGGTTAAAGGAATTCTGCAGAATTCAGATCCAGCCACATCTCACCAGACTGGACTATGCATGTTTTAAAGTAGTTATCCTCAGATTTTTGAGAACACACTAATTCTATTCTTATGTCAGGTATAAGCTACTTTTTGGGCTGTGTCTCCCTCCAGAGGCATTTTTATAAGAATGTGTGTCTTTTTTTTTTTTTTTTTATTTTATGAAGCCGAATGAAAACAGGAAATTGATGCCTAGTTTACACTGTAAGAGGTAATTATTTATTCAGCATAATACTTTATTAAAAAGCTGAGGAATTTTTGAACATATTTACTTCCTTTTGGAAGAAAAAAATAATTAGAAAAAAGAAAAAAATGTCAGGTTGGGAAGTGACAACCTGCAGCGAAAGGAGTAGAAGAAGGTTTTGGTAAGGATGCAGTAAAGCATCTCACTTTCTGTAATCTATGGAGAGAAGTACTCATTTACAAAACTCTATACAAAACCAGTATAGAGTATAGTACTCTTTATGCAGACAGAAATACTTCCTTTTATTTCTTTCCTGACACTGTGGTCCCAAAACCAGCAAAGACAGCAAGGATCATGGATCCACTGGTCATGAGTGAGCGACAAGTAAAGGGTAGGGAGTCCAGGATCCACAAGGGGCAACTGGCTTGAGTCCTGAAAATGTTAAGCAGCTCGCTCAGACTGAGGAGGGCAATTCCAGTGGTCACAGTTACTGTCACACCACCTTGCTGGGAGAGCAGAGTTATTCTTGAATGTCAAGAATATTGCAGAAATTTGCAGGTTGCAAAATTGAAGTTTAGCCATATATTATTAAAATCAAGGTCATAGCGGGGACATAGGTTGTACTTACATGCAAGTGCCTTCCACTTAAGTATTGCAGTGATTCTTACTCTTGCTTTTCCAGACATGTCTGTCTGTCTACTGAATATAAACACAATGTATTACATTTTTAGGGTTCCTTATTCTAATGAAGGGTAGAAACTCAAGCTTCTTACTAATCTGAAGGAGTGGGAAAAGGAAACAAGGCAAAAAGGAACAAACTAGGGGATATACATCTTCAGGCTGTATATTGGTGTATAACTAATCCTGATCTCATATGTAGGGATTTTAAAGTACCTGTACAAAATGCTTCCTCTAACTCCCTGAAGCGTATTCCTTACTTTGTATGCATCTCATTAAATGGCCATACTCTACCCCTGCCCTTCACAGAGAACCCATTTTGCTCAGTTTGTTCACTACCTAATCAAGCCTCTCACACGTCAAAGATGTTTTCCTCTTATGTCTTAAACAGCCTTCTCTGATTCTGTTTGTATGGTTTATTTTTGCTGTGTTTCTGTGATTAACATCATCTAAAATAATAAAACAAATTCCATCACCTCAATTATTCCAGATAAAAGGGAAAAACCCAAACCCAACAAAAAAACCCAAAGCAAAACAAAAGATATTTTGTGGTGCGAGGTTTGACTGAAGCACCAATCTTTGTTTCACCCAGGATGATCAGCTGTCCTCCAAATCCCCTTCAAAGATTGTTTTCCTGTTCTGTGTCTAGGGTAGAGTTTAGCCAGAGAAAGATCCTGAAAATTCCTGGTTTAGCTTAAAGAAAGCTCAGACTCAGTGTGTGATGTGCTTTATTATGTTTTATGTAAGAGCTAGAAGCTGTGTGTGAACATATGCCACTTGAGGGTGAAACACTTAAGACCTGAGCGCTCTCTGTGGCACAGACTCACTGTGTGTCATCTTGTGCAAATTGTATAATCTCTCTGTCCCTTCAGTAGTTGATTTTTGAATAGTCACAGCCTGGCAAGAGAGCATTAAAGGACATCCACTGGGTCCAAAAGATCTATTTGATCTGTGAAATGGGTGCTTAAATGGCTACAGCCTGCTTTGAGGAAGGAAAAATATGGTCTACTCAACAGGAAAAGGCAAATCTCTGTCCCAACACATGCCTCTGTCCCCAGAGCAAAGTCACTGCACAAGAGATTGCAAAGAAAGGACTAGAACTGGCAATCCTGTTAAAGATGATAGTCTAGTGAGCTCTTGCAGATAAATGGCATGGTTCCAAAGACGAAAAGAAGAAAATTGATGGTAGGATGCGCCTAAGTGGCTCAGACATAAACAAACACTAATTTGGGTTTAAATGCATTGCCTCTTCCAGGCCCCATGATGATTGTTTTCTGCTACTGAGAGTCCATCCTGTCTCATAGTATTGTACATCCTATCTAGTGTTATTGTACTTCAATTACATGTCTTACTGATGCATCTACTTGCATTTCCTTTATATTTATTTAGACATTCACTTTCTAAAATGTGCACTTCTGATTATGAAAACAACAGCAGGGATTTTTGAATGCATATCCCAGATTCAGCAATTTAGATACATTTGTTTCCTTCAGCAAATGGTCAGAAAATCATAGTTTTCAGCTGAAATTATATGTAACGGCTTAGGGCAACATGCTCCTAGACATACGCTGCTTGGGCATAGGACTCACCAGTTGCATCAAGGGTATGTCTTGTTAAATATTTACTGTCACAGTTGGTGTCAGTAAACTGAAGTTTGAAAGCAAGTCTTTCTTATTCTAAATATTCCTTTAGCTCCTGGCTTGGTGACCTTCTTTTTGTCTTGTTTTCCCTGTTTCTCTTTCTCCAGCAATGTATCACTGCAGCAAATAGCTCATCACAGCTGTCACTCTAAGAAGTTTTTGGAATTGTGGAGTTTTGATGTCTCAGCAAATCAGACAGTACTTTCAATTTAGTACATGGCAGATTGCTTTTTAGAAGGAACTGGAAGACTTGGTGATGGAATATGGAGCCTTTCAGCTGCTTAAATTTATTTCAGGGTGATAGTGACAGAAAATTCATTACCAGCTCTATTGTGAATAAGTTCAGATATTTGGAGAAAAGGAGGTCTCTCTTTTTCTTCCCCTACCATACTCAGAAGTTCAAACAGGTATGACTAAATTCAGTTCTTTTACTGTTAGTCAGGACTTGTCTAATTTTAAAGTATGTTAACTAATGATGATATTCTTTCCACCCTCTCAGTTCAGATATGGATTCCTAAATGTCTGGGAACTGAGCAACATCAGTTCTGAGTTGGACCTAAGAAGCACAAATCATATTCCCCTTCATAACTGAAAGGCCTGAAGTCACGGTCTAGCTTGGATTCAGGGAGTAAGTGAAAAATCTGATACTTGTGTTTGCATAGGTCCTTGCAAGAGCCACTGCCCCTTGCTACTCTGAACACTCTGAAGGTCATTGCATTAATGCCAAGTCCTCTGTTCCATCCAGTTCCTTGTGTGACTGTGTGGATGTGTTAGAATTTTTCCGTCAGTATATTTCCTTTAATATATTTAATTCAATTTTGGCACTTTTATCTTCAAAAGTTCCTCAAAATCTGAGGAAATGTTGATCAGCTGTGTTCAGTAGTCAAGCATAGAGGAGTTCTTCCCTGATTTTAACCAAGAAGATTGTGGGTTCGTCTTCGAGATTTGTGACTCTAATAAGTTTAAGGTGCTGAGTTTTCCATCTCCACATGGTATGCTCAAACTTAGCTGATAGAGAAGAAAAATGAGTAATACAAATTAGGACTTATACAACTTTATTTCCCAGTAAGGTCTCCCTGAACATGCTAAGATGTTTATCTACTTTTTTCTCCAGCAGTGGATACTCAGGTCTGGGAGAGACAAATGAGTTCTGGATTGGGTTGCCCGATGAATTTTTCAAAAGGGCTTTACTGATCCACTTTTCAATCCTAAATTAAGATAATTCTGGAGATTTGTATCAGGCTGATCCCATATCTATTTTATGTACTGCTGGCTTTGTATTTATTTATGCAAACATAAGAATGCGGAATGGTAGTATGAACTCTGCTGTTCAGGAATACCTACTGTTGTTTTGTTGGATGTCATTTTATTACATTTTTACAAATAGTAATATTTTTTAATAGATGCATTTACTTAATAGACCCACACATCTTTTCAGAAGTCAGTGGGGTTGCATGAAGTCAAGAATCTGTCTTTATATACAGTGAATCATCAAAAATGTTTGTCATATGCATTTTAAAAGACTGCATAAAAACATTTGCATAATACAATCATAATAGAGCTACTGCACTGTGATCCATCACGTCAGCTCTCAAACACTCTCAGCAGGGTTTATGCTCTTTTTGCTACAAAAAGAGAAAATTAATTTACTGAACTGATCTTATCTCCGTACTTGGTGCTAAAATATACAATGTTGTGGTTTGGTTTTTTTTTCCAAACCTATGAAATGAAAAGTATGTTTATACTTAAATTTTATTAGTTTTCTTACAAGTGTTCCATTTTCTATATCTGCTGAGATCATCTCTTTACATCTTAATTTTGTGCAGAACATGGGGAGCTTTATGGAATTGATTGACTTCCCCCATGTTCGCAGGAAGAATGGAAATTCATAGAAAGACAAATCAATAGATTTCCCCTTTTTCAATGGGAAAATTACTACTACATGTTGCCATTTAAGTTTGATGCTTTGCCTGGACTCTACAACTATTTGTGATATCAAAGGTAATAACAAAACATCAAGAAATCACTCTTTGTCTGACCCCATATTCTTTTACTTTTTTTAAATCAATGACTGACATTCATTTTTAGACTTTAAGCCAATTGAAATGTGCTTATTTTTTCTTAAAGAAGTCTGTCTATTGTGTGTAGAAAGGCCAAAGCAAATGGTGGTGTATATAAACTGTCCTGTGCTGTGCATCTCTCTTGATGGTTTCACCAAACTGTGAACACCAAGTCCTATTGGCTGTTTGTCACAGCGTACATTCTTACCCCATTCCCCACCCATCCCTTCTGACCACATTAATATGTAGAGCTCATTTCACTAGTTGTTGACAATCAGGATCTGTTGGTATGAATTGCATCCCATTTCAAATTAAACAACATGCAATTTCAAGCGTCCATACTTACAGACTCTGGTGAAGCTTCATAGGCAATTTCACTGCAAAATTAGAAGACAAAAACCTTAAGCATGATTTCTTTCTTGCAACCCCTGGAAAATATGAGACTAATTCTTGTGTGTCTCAGCCTTTGGCTTAGGAATGATGGATATGTCTGTGGCCCTGCTTCCTCGTCTGAGTAATATAACCCTTTAGCTATTACTGTGCACCTTAAGCAGATATACTCTGAAAAGCAGCAGTGAGGAAAACAGTTTAACCCTAACTTATCACAGATAGATTGAAATAATATCATCACCAAACTCTCCTGGGAGATTACAAAAATTGCCTATATCCCTTGGAGGAAGAAAACTTAATGAATGAATCTTTGAATGTTATCTCTAACACTTACTACACAATGCAGAGAGCTGTGGAGTTTGGGCAAAGGACTAGTCAGTATACCAATGGTGTCTAGCCCTGAAACAGATATGAAGGGAAAGCTGTTAACCAAGGCTTACAAAATGGTTTCAATCAGTTACCCCTCATTAGTGCTGTGACAGCCTTCTGCTATAGTACATTTAACATCCAAATTCTGTAGGTTTGTATGATGGTAATCTATTAATTGATAATTTAACTCATCAGTTTTATAAATGTGGTTTATCCATGAGTATAATTTAAGGATGTGATAAAATATATTACTTGAGTTCTTAATATCACTGGCAGTTGCAAGCCTGTCAGTCACAAACCTAAAATGTTTAAAATGTTTAAAGGTGCACTGGACTTTTTCTTTTTTTTTTTTCTTCTCCAGTTACATTTATTACAATACCCAAATTGTATGTAAGATCTAAGAGAGCTTAAGGGACATTTTGATCATTTAATTTGACATCATGTATACCATAGCTCTTATAATTATACTCATACAAGCCAAGTGACTCTTTTCAGTTTAATGCATTTCAGTCTTTGAGGCTGAGATGGCACTAGATGTCACATCTGGCAGCAGCAAGGGGTTATAAAAGCATGACTGACCCAGCAGTCTGCCCATTCCCCATGCCTCTGATAATGGAGTATCTTCTTTTTATCCTCCATTCTACTTCACCTTTCAAATTTGTACCATTACATCATGAGGTAAGATTCCTGCTGGGTCCAAATCTCATGATCAAAAAGACTAAATGCACTGACATACCATACAGGTATTTCATATCCAGCTGGCATCCAAAGTCTCTTGTTTTAGTGGCAAGTGTTTTGGTGGGGTTTTCTTTGGTTTAACTGAAACCGTTTCTGATCAACCCCAAGGAAAAGAGTATAATCAACTAACAGAAGACCTGAACCATGAGATTTCAAACATTATCTTATAGCACAGCAAGAAATGCTGTGAAATGCTGAAGTTTCAGCAGACAATGTGAGATAAAAATAAACCCAGAGGATTCAAAAGTCATAACCATGACCTTTCAATTTCAGTCTTTTAAGAAAACCTTAAGTCTTTTCTTAAAGACCATGCCATCTTGTCCAGTCCACTGTTTCCTTGACTTTGCCATCTCATTCCAATGCTGACTAGTAGCTAAGCTCTGAATCTTTTCTCAATTTTCCTTTAAACTTGATGAACAGACTGGACTCTGCAGGATTCTTTGAGCTTCTTTCAGCATATGTCTCTTCTTCTTCTTTTTTCTTTTTTTTTTTTTCTTCTTTTAAAGTTAGACTTGAGAAGTGGTTACAATACTTTTGTGGCCAAGTTTTATATGTGTTCCTTTTGTTCTGAATCAAGGTGTTATGCCAAAGGTCTCAAAGAAACTGTAGCTATAGCAGAAAGATCTCTTCTGTTCAGAAGATTTGATAGGCAAGGTTACATTCCATTAAATTCTGTTGAGGAACATCACTTACACTTTAGCTTTGAGTTTCATATTGATGAGTGTCCTGAATTGCATTGCTGTATTTTAAGCACAGCTGAATATCAGGCTTATTGCTGTAAAAACTTGCAATTTTAAAATTTTGGTACCACATTTGAAGTACTCTAAATCTTTGGAATTTCCTGATGTAAAGAAGTTCAGTGTTTGCAGTTTGCTCAGTTCTCCTCACTCTTAGAAATAAGCGGTCTGGAATTTGAAATATTTAAGGTTTGAAATGTTAATTTAAGTAGTTGCTATCTCATACACATGATTTTAACAGGAAGGTGTACGACTGCATATTTTTGTGTAGGAAAATGAGCTCTGTGTGTATATTTAGGTATGTGTAATGTGTACCTCAATGGATACATTGCTAAACTCATGTGTAATATAACTGCCTGTACATAGGCTTTTATATAACCTACACAGAAAAGAATTTGTTGTCTCATCTTAAAAACATTGGACTGAAACTCAGTGGGTTTTGTCTACTTCCTGTACAGATGTTATAGCGACTATGAAGTAAATCACTCTCATGTTTCTGCTCTCTGTAAAACACAGAGTTCTTTTACTTTTTTTTTCTCAACATCTACCAGTCTCATCTCTATGAATTGCAAAAAGAAAACACTGATTTGTACGTATAAAGGTGGGAAAAAGCCCTATCAGGAAGGGGTGCTAATCTTGGCTGGGACCCCTAGGCATATCTCATAAAAATACTTGGCCCTGCACATGAAGGACAGGGCAAAAGGGGCAGTGGAGGGCAGTGTGTATGTGTGTCTGTTTACCCTTCAACTTAGAGAAATGAAAACCCAGACCAGTGTGTTCTGTCTTGCTGTCTTGTGTTTTCTTTCTTTCTTTTTTTTTTTCAGTGAAATGTTGAACCAGGGCAGTTTACTGATTGACCTACATCTCTCCTTGTGGAGAACTATATTTGTCTTGTAATATAGCACAGACTGCTTAAGTTAGGATAATCCTTCAAAATGCACCAAAATTCAATTGAAAAATTATTGATACTTCCATTCCAAAGGGCCTTTGATCTTTAAAGACTCTGAGAAATAGGTAGGTTTTAAGTAATTAGGAACAAAAGGAGTCTTGGTAAGAATGGAGGCTTAGTGGTACAGAGAGATGATGGCGTTTTACCAGCAAAAGAGAAAAGGCAATGCTCAGTATGTTGCTTCTGTTGTTTTTAATTATTAAATTAAAAAAAAAAAAAGTGAAAAGGTGAGAGAACTGTGATACTTCTACTTTACAGAAAGAATGAAATACCTTTCCAGTTTGTTAGTAACTGAAGATGTTAGAGACCAGCTTTGTGTGTATACAGCTTTCCTTGTAAAGATGGTTGAATTTATCCTTGTACTTCCACAATCCTACTCGCATTTCATGTTCAAATAATTGCCTGATTACCAGGTGAATAAGTGCTGGCCAGATTTTCAAGCTGAACAAAGGCCCTGTCTGCCAGGAGGGGATAAGGACACTGTGCAAGCACTGCCTAAAAGGAAGAGTTGGTCAGCCTTTCGTATAACATATCTTTTGCTGATATAACACAACTACTTCAGCTATTGGAATATTCTTCAGTATTGCCTTCTGCTGTTAGGGGGAAATTGTGTGGAGGGATTACAAGGGAGTCGGTACCGTGACTGGGACATTAGCCAGGACAAGAGGTGAGATAAAGGGTGTCCGGAGGTCTGCGAGAGCACAGGCGTTCCTCCTGAGCGCCCATGGTAGCTGTCGTTGGGACCACTTCTCATGTAGACCTCTGCCTCTGGGATGTTTCTACTACCTCCGTCGTAGGTACCATCAAAATGTAGTTCTTCTGTCTCTTATAAACAGCTCCGCTTAATTATTGTACAGCTATTTCTAAAGTTCATTTCCAACAAAAACTGCCTCGAATGGCCTGCTTCTAATACAATTTAATCTCTCTGTAAAACTTTACAGCCAAACTGCACGGCACAATATTTTGTTTTCTGTTTGAAAAGTAAATGCTTTGCTTTGGCTTTAGAAAGAGAGAATGCTGAGAAAGATGTTTCCTCAAACAATTATCTACTGATGCAAATGGTGAAATTGCTACTCAGGTGAACAATATTAGCAGCCACTTTCCAGAAGAAGAAAAAAAATGTTATTTCCCCTCCCTTTGCGTTTTAAAATGCTGATGCAGCAGCAGGTGTCTAACAGCTTCAAAAGCATGAAATTCAAGCATTAAAATGCTGTCTGAATGCCATATTGGTTTGTCCCACTCATCTGACTATACCCAGGCTCCTGCAATTTTTCTTTCTTAAAGTTGATTTGCAAATAGGATTCAGAGAACTCCATTAGCTCTAGAATAATATACAGAATAATGCACCAAGCACTGTGTCAAGGGTGAGAATGGGCACTCGCATAAACTTGAAACTTCATTTTTCTTATTTTGTTTTCTTTCTGCTACAACAAAAGATCACTGCTCTCCTTTCTGTGCGATAGCCCCAGCATGCCCTCTGCCATGTAGTTAACATCATATCCACCTTGGAAGAATCACCGGAGCATACAGCTGGCCCATGGGAGTCAGGCAGGTGGCCTCTTATTAGTGTATCGCATGGGTTTGCAGTTTTGCTAAAGCTTGCTTACTGAAGCATCAGCCTTGCAAATGCTACTCTCATATCTATCACTTTAATCATTAGGCTAGTCCTACTGAAAATTAATAGACTCAAATGACGTGACTAAAGGAGGCATATTCATGTGCATCAGCTTCCATTAGGTTAAAAATGATGACCACAATAAGGATTTCCAGTATGTTTTTTTCAGAGGAACTTTGGTGATATTTTAATGTTATTTCAGCTGACTGAACTCTAACTTACGTGATTAAATAAACCGATCTCTGCCATTTGCAAACAAGCCACAAAGAGGTCAGAGCTTTTGCACAGCTGTTTGTCTTTGATTGTTTAGTGAATTGTTTGCACAAGTATTTGTAGGTCTTTACATGGGCTAATTCTATAATCATTAGCTATGGCTTTCAAAACAGCCCAGATATGCCATACTGTGTAGCTTCTGTTTCCTGATCTTTAAAGCCTTACAAATCAAAATTGCCTTACACAGGAGAAAATACTGGGTTAAAGAACAACTGTTTTGTCCAGTACACCTCTATCCCACCTTTGCTCTTTCAAAATTTAATACCCTTGAAAGAATGATACCTACAGAAATTCAAAGTCCCAGGTTAACCTGAAGACCTTTTATATGGAAGGAGAATGATGCTTTTATTCTATCATCAAAACTGCACAGAAATCTCATAACTTAGTTCCATGTCTTTTTTTTTTTTTTCCCCTCGAATGTAAAAGCCAAATAAAAATGAAATTTCTCAGTTCCTCTTATAAGGCTGCCAGAAGTGATGCTTATTGCATGGAATAATAAACTTTAAACCTGGGATTCATGCAGTTGTGCTACTTCCATGCTCAGTGAGCATAAGTCAGGGCTAAAGTTCATTACGCCTTTTCAATACAACCAGAAACACATAATTAAAGAGAATTTTGATAGCTTAAATTCATAGCTAACAATGAGACCTCATCTGACTGCGTGTTCTGAAGTAGACCATACTGCTAACTAGATTTTTTTTTTCTATAATATGGACTTCACTTAAACTGAGGTGTATTTCTGCCCTTCTACTAAGCTCATGTTTGCTCATCAATATGCATTAAAAAAAATCTTATAACTTGATCCCATCTCTTAATTTTCCCCTAAATGGAAAAAAACAAATACAATGGTGGGGGCTGGAGGGGGAACAAAACAAAAAAACCCCACCCTTCCTTCATCATTGATTTAGTCTTCTCAGGAAAAATACACATAAAACATGTTTTTAGTGCCCTCTATTGCTCTTTTTGCCCCTGACTTTTGTTTTTTTCTGAGGTGGGGAAAAAAAAAAAGAGAAAGAAAGAAGTAAAGAAATCTGATTTTTTTTTTTTTTTTTTTTTTTTTACACTCCAAGGTGTGGGGTTTTTGTGAGGGGAAAATGGTAACATTGCAGAATGCAGCAATGATTTTATAAGCAAATATCTGACAATTTCTGCCCACAGAAGCAGATGCAGTAAGGGAAGCAGAAAGTGTTTCCCCCGCAGTGGTTGATTTTGTGGTGCATCTCACCAACCTGAAGTGCTTAGGAATAGTGGCACATGTAAAATAATGCTATATATCTTAGAGCATGGCATTTATTGCAGATTAGAAATAGAGAGAAGAAAAAGTCCCTTGAAAGAAAAAAAATAAATTGGAAGGGAAAAAAATCCTGTGAGGTTTTTTTCCTTTCCCAGATGTGTCTGATTTTCATTTCATTTAATCTCAATTTAAATGGAAGAAGACAGAGGCTTTAAAAAATAATTTGAATTTTACTTTATTCAGCATTAACCAGCAGGCAGCTCTGGTTATTACTAAATAAGAGGTAAATCTGGCATTTTTTTTATTTTACAAATGAAATATGCATATCTAGAAAGAGAGGAAAATGCATGCAAGTATGTATATATGCATACTACATATGTGTCTGTAAACACATACAAGGACAAAGTTGTTTGGTTGTTGTTGGGGTTTATTTTGTTGTTTGTTTTCTTTGGGTTTTTTTTAAATCATTGTCTTGGAAAGGAGGGCCAAGGACCTGTTACCAATTTGGAAACTAGATGGCATGGGTTGGTTTGCTGTCGATTATGACTAGTTTTCTCTGTAGGAAGTTTGTTTCAGAGCTAGCCAAAGGATTCCAAAACTGAGTCAGGAATTGAGCTAACAATTAAACAAGATGGACAGTCATGAGTCTTGTCCTCAGGCTTACTCCTTGGCCCTTTTGTATTAAGTACTGTAGATTTATTCTGGATGTCCAAGGGATTTTAAATTGGCTATGACATGAAAGTATTAATTTTAATAGTACAGGTGACATGTGGATATAGTAACTTACCTGTGTGCTAACAGCAAAAAATAGAAGCCTATGAAGGCCGAGCTTTGCAGTATTTATTGTTATTAGTACATCATCAACTGAAACTAATGATATTTTTTTAAAAAAAAATATTTATGAATACACTTGATTATTAAGAGAAAGTACAAAATTTGCCAAGTGTACCCACTTTGAAAGCTGTTCAGAAGTTGACGGAAAATTCATAAACCATCCCTATTCAATTGCTATCTAGCCTGGAAATAAAGCCTATATCTGTATTAGCAGATGTGACTCTCTTCTAATCCCATTTTGAGATTGAGATTTGGTTACTCACCATCATCACCCTCAAATTTTATTTTATCGCTTGATTCCTCTGGAGAGAAAACTATAGTTTCCTTCCGGACAAACATACTTCAGTAGGTTCCAGTTTGGTGTGAGTGTGGGTCCTGAACTCCGCACAACATGTCAGTGCATCCCAGCAGGTAAACTGATGCAGCCTGAGATGACCAGACAGAACTGATAAATTCAGCCTACAGGAAGAAGTAATGAGTCTCATTATTTCATATGTTCAGTTTGATGCTGATAGTATTTTCTACAGTTACTTTTCTGGATATCTGAGTTGAAAATTTATGTTCTAAAGTTCCAGTTGGCATGATAACAGGGTGTGTGCTAATGGTATAATTCATATATACAAACTGAATAGTACCTAAATGTTTTGTCCTTAGCTTTAAAACAAGCATTTGTCTGGTGTTTTCTCTCTCTCTCTCTCTCTTTTCATCTCTTTTTTTTAATTCCCAAGGAACTTTGTCATCAGCCAACTAACCTAAACAAATCAAAATAAGCCCTGTGTAGCTTTTCTTGCTACCACAATAAATGACCTGTTTCAACTATTTTTTTCCTTTTTAGAAAAGCTTCAGCATAAATGGTGACAAATCATCTCAAATAATAATAAAAATATTTTTTTTCCAAGCACTCATGGTTTATTGCTATATTTTCTGGGCTCAAAACATGCTAAAATGAAGTCTGCTCAATGATGCATAAAGGTCTTAGGCTGCAAGAATGAATAATGCCCTCAAGCAGTGATATCAAAGCACCCTACCAAGTATTTTCCAAAACAAGGAAGAAAACCATCTTTGCTCTCATCTCCCAGCAATTTAAACAACATTTAAGCTGGTTATTTGTTACCACACTTATTCTAAGAAAACATAAGAAAATAAATATTTACCAATGTTAGACAGGACATTGTTGGTTTTGAAAATACACTGTAAATTTATAAAACTGCAGTTCAGACTAGTGATGATAGAACTCACATTTACCACAAGATGAGAGCATATATATACAAGGCAGTTAGTGTGGCACAGACAAGGTGTAGTAGCTTCTTATTCTATGGTACAATCCTTCCCTTTGCACCTTCTCAATAAGTGAATCGAAGACTGTTTGGATTTCAAACCATAGTTATGGGGAAAAAATCTATCTTGCATCGAGACAGATATAAATGTTGTTTTATTGCACTTCCTGTGCAGGCAGTTCCTCTTTGTTCTTTTCAAGCTGCTGAGTGTTTTCATTGTCCAGGAAGATTTTTCCTGGTGTGTACCAAACCGGCACACTATGCGATTCCATCCCTTTCCAAAATCACAAGGCATCACGGAAACAAACTTCGACTTTGCTCTGAAAAAAGACATCAGAGCAAAATACATAATGCCTTTTGTGTGGTGTAATCATTCAGCTCTGTGAACTGTATAATTGTCCTTCCAGATATGAGATTTCCCCCTTCAAAAACAAAACAACTATTAATATTTTTCTTATTATTTTTTGCAAGACTTCTTTCTGACTATTAAAGGATGTAAATAGAGGTAAGGTATTTGAGTCTAAATCTTCAACTACAAAGAATACCTGGAAGGGAAGAACTTGCCATTATCAACCTGTTAGTTTGATATTAATTCTGTAAATTCGAACATTGTTGACTATTTCTCTATCGATCAATTCGGGGAAAAATATCAATAGTGGTTACTGATATTGGCTAGAAGTGCTTCAGGGTTCTTATAAATGAGTAATTAAGCCACCTTTGTTCCATCTTTTGAGTTTTATTTTCTTTTAAATCAATAGCCAAAGCATTTTGGGGGAAAGAAAAATAAAAGTGATTTTTATTATTGAACAGCACTCCTCCCACACTCAGAAATGAGCAGTTTTAAATGTGTATATATATGCATGAAAAAGAAGTAAACAGATTTTTTTTACCTTCCCTTCTCCCTCCTTTTGTACCCTCCTCCTCAGAAAAGTCTGTGTTTTCCTTGGGGAAGAGAAGGGATTATTATTAGGGGCCAGCAGAGGGAAGAATGTAGTAATGTTTGAGCAAGCTCT
Organism: Balearica regulorum gibbericeps; assembly: GCF_011004875.1. Classification (NCBI taxonomy): domain Eukaryota; kingdom Metazoa; phylum Chordata; class Aves; order Gruiformes; family Gruidae; genus Balearica; species Balearica regulorum. Next base: position 105,195,383 of record NC_046184.1, read on the forward strand.
AATTACATATATTAACTCTTTATAGCCCCATTTACTCTCTAGCTGGATTGATATATAGAAGTGGGAAAGAACCGGAATTAAATGCATAATATCTTCAGCTGCAGTTCATGGAGATGTATTGATGGAGAACATCTCTTTAAGATATATTTCCTTTCCCGGTCTACCTGCAAATTCAAAGGCTCATTTCTTCTAGCATGAAATCAACGTAACTGTTATTCCAGACTGTAATGAAACTATTAGTGGATATTGGGAATAAACACCTTTGCTTATTATTTTCTTTTTTTGTTTTGTTTTGTTCTTAAACTGAGTATTCTCCCCCCATAGAAGCAGTTTGTTTCCCATGCAAGTTGAAATCTGTTTTGCCTTGTCACATGCACAGCAAGCAGCCACAATATGGGCTCTCCTAGTTATTCTTAGTAGATAGTCACGAGCCTTGTTGAGCTGAAGAGATGTTATGAGACGTGAAAAAAGAAGTAACAACTGCTGATGTTTGTGGACCTTCCATTAAGTTTATAGCACTTGGCTTATCATATAAGTGAAATATTAGTCATATAAAACGTCTGATAATGATTTATTAACTGGTTGGAGAGATGGGGTTTGTGTTTTCAGGAGCCAGTAACTTCAGTTTTCTTACACAAGCTTTCAAAGTGATATAACATCTAGTTATATATACATCTTAATATAATATGCTAGTCTTCAGAAATAAATTGCTTTTAGTTTTGTAGTAATAAACAAAAGTGGAAAGGCAGCTCGAATATCAACAGGTTTGCTCCAGAACAAATGTATCAATAACTAAGAAATAGTTGTTTAAGTGAGCATTAGGTGCTGGCTTCAAAGGGTGGCGGTCTCCAAACTAGTTGCCTAGATTTTTATTTTCATGCTCTCGCAAGTCAGATTTGGTGTAGTTTTGGGGATAAGATTGTACAAAGGTAAAACAACACATCAGCCAGGGGCAACGCAAAAACTAGGCAAACACAGAACTAGACTTTGAAGAATTAATTTGAAGAATTGTTTTACATATAGTAAACTTACCTGAAAAGCATGTTTTCTCTGGCATATGTTAGGTTGCTTGTGACAGTTTCATAGCCCAACCTCATGTCCTTTCCACATGCTCCCTTGGTGGAAGCTCTCTGGGGTATAAGTGCTGGCAGTTACATCCTGTGTTTGTGAAACAGGTCATGCAAAACTCAAGGTAGGTGCCTAACTCAGCCTTGATTAAGTGAATGAATTTTAATTTTAAAGACAACATTTTGCATTATTCGTTCATCAGTTCCATTATTTGTTTGGTGGTTGTCCTTGCTAATAGGAGAGTACGCTACTTCCTTTTTTAACTACAGAGATGTTTCCTTGACAGTTCTTCCTGTCTTGATATAATGAGTTTCAGTAGTTTTCCCCACTAAGCACTGGAAATAAATCTTTGGAAAGAACTGGAAGTATCTTTCAAACTGGAGGTTTTTGTTTGTTTCTTTGGTTTTTTTTTTTAATGGAAGAAATACATTATGAAAGCTATTCTTAAAAAAGAATATTGGCAATTAAATTCTACTTAAGGTATGCATATAACTCAGGCTGATGAGCTAAGTATCTGTAGCTCTGGGAGAAGGACTCCCAGCTAGTAAGCTGGTAGCTTGATGCAGGTTAGAGGCAACATCAGAATTCCTCAGGGGGCACAGCGGGAGGAAAGACAAGTATCCATAATGGCATTGTCAAGAAAGAATTATGCAACTTCCTTGAAACTGGTAAGACCAATGTAGCAAGATCCCACCTTTAATAAGGAGAGCAATGCTACATGAACGTTTAAGTGTGTTTCAGCTTGTGATTGCTTTGTTAACTTTTAAAATATATGAAGTGATAAACTTTTTTGGATGTGTGCAGTAACTCTGCATTATATGGTAGCAATCATTGATGTTGCTCATTAAATAGTAACACTTTTCTACCTTTCATCCCGGATGGTTTAATTTTTTTCTTCTTTTCTGAGCTTTCCACCACTCTAGCCTTTATGATGGTCAATTTATAAGTTCAGTCACTTGAATGAATGATTTGAGGCTGCTCTTACTTCTCTGTGATGTGCTTGAAATACGTAAAGCTACTTTTGTTCTCGTCTTTGAAATACAATGGGGAAGGGATTTGGCATTCATTATTATGTACACTAGCTCCTTTGTTAGCATTAGAGTGGCACAAGCTCTTGTCATAGGGATTTGTTTATTTATTTATTTTTCTGGTGTGTGTTGTGTTTGAATAGGTGTTGTGTGATTGCCTGTTGTTTTTGTTTTCTCCTGCTTGGGACAAGCAGATTTTTTTTTTCTTTTCCTGATTTTGTGTATTAACTGAGGAGTAGTGCAATTTCACAGGTCTCTTTTTGGGTGTTCCTCTCTATTGCTGTAGCTGGTAGATAATTGCAGGCCAGGAGACAGAGTCGGTGGGATAATAACGGACATACACGAAACCCAGTAAACAATGTAATTGTTCAACTGACATCAATGAAGTCTGGAGGGAGAGAAAATGAACTACCATGAAACAGCTGTTATACCCAAGAAAAGAAATAAAAATAAAAATAGGCTATGGGAATATCAAGAGACAAACATTTTTTTTTATCTGTTAAAGCCAGTCTTGGCTTGCATGCTGGGTCCTTGCCTTTGCACACTATCCTTCGAAATCCATCTTCTATTTATCTTGCAATTCTCACAAGCTCAGTGGATGGTATTCCAAAAAAACATAGTTCCTCAGCTAGGGATAAAAAAGATATTTTATCTTTTCTGCCAACATCTTGCTACTGTCTTTTTTTTTTTCCTGAAGTGACTCGTGGACTTTAGGAGGAGCAGAATATAACTCTGTCTTAGGCTTCTCAACTTTCATTGGTCTGTGAGGTAAGTGAAGGGCATGCTCTGAAATTTGAACTTGCCTTGTAATTAATGTGATGAAAGAAAAGGACTCAATCAGGAGTTTGACAATAACGTAGATAAATGGAATACTCCATCGTACATCTGATGCGCAGAACTCTATATGAGAGAATATCTATGCTTCAGGCCATAAACCAGCTTTTAACCATAAGGTTATGAAGAAACCTGTTACGTTGCAGAACTACCAATTATTTTTCCACTAAAATATTTGGTACTGGCCATGTTCAGAAATATACATTAGTAGATGTAGCTCTTTGACTTTCAAGTTCCTACGTTCACTTCCAAATTAGGATCAGATGTGCCAAAGTTTTCATAGCGTACCTCTGCCTCCATCAGCAACCGCTGTGTTAGCATTCCAGCTGCTCTTCTGCAGTGTTAAATCTCTGCTCCCATGGCTGTGAACTTCCGTTGAGCACCATCAACGGATAAGCCAAATCATTTATGAAGCTTACAATGAACTAAAGTCTGTGTCAAAATATGTATCTCTAGCTGTTTTGTTTTACAGGCATGCCAAAGCAATATAGGGATGTGAAATAAATCAATATATAAACTATTGTGGTGATTTCTTCCTTCAGTCTTGAAATGCAGCCATATTCTGGTAAGATACCAGCATGCATACCAATATCACTCTGCGGTTTGGGAAGAGGAATAAAAGAGGCTGTATCCCAGTGGAAACAGAACATATAGCTTGCAGTTCCCATAGTCTACAGGGACACTAAATACCAAAAGCTTTGCTTCTGCCTTTCTAAACAGCTGCAATGCTTTTGTATTCCTGAGTTGAATACCATCATCTTCTGAGACTGTTGTATCCATTAAAACCTGAAAAAAAATGTATCTGTTCAAAGCTGGTATGTTTCAAACTAGATCTGTGTTCAAAGCACCCTTCTTGAAAACAAAATATCTGTTCAAAAGTCTTATTCAAATCTCACATACTGTCTCCTGTTCTCTGAGGATAAGAAAGGGCTCCATAATATCCAAGATTTGACTGTAGGAAAGGATTAAAGCAGCAACTGTTTACTGATATAAGATTAATTCAGTACATTAACATGTTACTATCATTTGATTCCTACAAAAGGTAATTAGTGTCATCAGGCACATCGGATTACAAACTAGCCTTTTAGAACAAAAATAGTTTTGGATGAATATTAGTTTAGCAAAAAAACCCAAACAAACCCACCCTATAAATTAGGGACTAGAAGTGGCTCTCTGCCACCTGAGCAGGTGAGGAATGATCCTTCAAGAACTATTAACTAGCCTTGAAGCGCATTTCGTTTATTGAGTAAAATTAGTCTGTGCTGAAATGTGAGAAACAAATATAGGTTGTACCGGATATGTTCCTTTGCAAGCCCAGGTAAAAAGGGGGAAACTATATTTTTGGGGCACAGTTGAGATCATAGATAATGTTCCTTTGTTCTCTGAGCAGTTCTGTAACTGAGAAAATTTTTCTAATCTTCCAAAATATTATTAGAGAAACTACTGGCCTGCAGTTGGAAATCTCATCCAGAGACATTATCCAAAATGGACCATGCTTTATAGCTATGTAACAACACACGGTACATCTGTTATACTATTCTTTCCCATCTTTTCTGTGTTATATCAGCTCAGCTGCAATGTAGCTGTAAGATAGCTATAAGGCTTCCAGGTCAAACCTAGTTCACATCTAGCCAGCTGAGAGCATAATCAGGCTTGCTTAAATCTGACTTTACCCCATGATGTATTCATAGGGAATATTATAACAAAAATTAAGCTCTGATAAATGTGAACTGCTGCTGCAGTCCCAGCTCCTCATGGTGTTTGTGTCGCTCCCACTTGATTCTTGCTTAGTTCTTAGTTCTTGTTTTTCCTGAGAATCAGAGAAATCAACACCTCCTTTACAGCGCAAGAAAACTAGGCAGCCTCTGCCTTGTATACAAAAACTGATGTTACAATTTCCCTGGTCTTTCTGGATACTTTATTTCCCACTGGCAGTCTAAACAATGGCGAAGAAATAATTCAAAATCAATTTAAGTAAGAACAATATAGTCACCAGACACACAGAGAGGCTGGGTGTTGTATGTTGCTGAATTGAACTATTGCTATGGAAATAAATCCTAGAAAAGAGCATTATATCTGCATTCAATGATCTGTTAAAATCCACTTCTACCTTCACAGGTAGGATCCAATTCTGAAGTCATAAATATATGTTCTTAGCAGGGAAACAATATTCTAGAGAGTTTTTCATCTGCAGATAAAGAAATACATGAGAAACACTGGAGAAGGAAGAATGGCTGGATAGTTTCTTTTTTTTTTTTCTCTGTGCACATTGAAGTGAGATAAATAGGTTGTTTATTTTTTTTTTTATTACTGATTAAACAGAACTCTTTCAGGAGAGTGCTGACATCTTGAATCTTTAAGATTTTGATTTTTTAGGTTTGGGGGGGTTGTGGGTTTGGGGTTTTTTTGGTTTTGGGGTTTTTTTAAGCACGCACAAAATCAAACTTCACACTGAAAATTTCTACAATATCATTAGTCTGTATCAAAGACCTTCCACTTTTGGAGAAACTAGTTTATGTTTGGGTAGCACTTTTGAGAACTGAAGTTTTTTACCATTTGGTGGTTTAACATTTAAACATGACTTGGAACACATGAAGACCATTTGATATGTATTTTTCCTGAGAATTACTGCTGGGGTGGACTTGATCATAAGCTTTTATTCATAAGGAGAGAACCAAAGCTTATCTCACATGGTGCAAGAAGCAACATAACGTTGACATTTAGCACAGCTCAGCTAAAAGACTGTTTATATTTTTATAAAATATAAAAAGATATATTTTCATATTGAAGACTCGAAAGCTTCCCTCATAACCATAAAGAATTTGCTGCAGAAATGGCTCTTGGCTTTCTTAAAACATTTCACTCAGATGCTCAAACTGATAGAGAGTAAAGGATGGAAAGTAATGGTGCACAGTTACACGTTTATTGGTCTTTCAGACTGGAAACAGGAGGATTCTGAATCTATATGCCTTTTGTTGATTCCAATGGGACTGGTCCCATCTTACGGTGGTATAGAGAGGAGTCAGGTCTGCAGACTGTAAAAATAAAGACACAGAAATGCGTAACAGTGGTTTTCAGCCCGTGCATGGTGCAGCCACTAAGCAGGAAGGACTTCAGTTAAGGCAGTGTCACAAAAAAAGCATAAAATTAAGTAATATAAATATAATTACAAACCTAGAAAGATAAAACAAAGAACCCACCCTCATTAGAGATATGGATGTTTATTTATGAACTACCTTTTACATTTTAAATATAATATAGGATCCAGTATAATTTTTTCCTTACCTCTCTCCATGTCTTTTCTCATTCCTTGCTTTCAGTAAGTTACTCACGCTTTCTCTCTTTCAGGTGACTTATACGATGCATAAAAAACCAGCAATCCCTTGAATAAGAAATGTGTGCACACCTCCCACCAGTCTTCCACCTTTGTGATTTTTCTATATGCAAAAGCTACTTTGTGACTACAGGGCTATACTTTAACCTTGCTGTTGCTGTCAAAACTGTTTCATCAGTTTAAATCTGCTGAATCTGATTGTCAATTCTTGCCACCAGTATGGCAAGATTTATTAAAATAACTCAGAAAATTCCTATATTTGCACTTAATTATATTTCATTTATTAGATTTTGATTTGTTCAACTAAATTTCATGTTACATGGATTTTTTATTTTTTTTTTGTAAGCTTATGATACTACAGATCAGACTGCTTAGCAAGGACATTTTCTAAAATGTTCCTCTCAGCAAAAGATATTTTAAATTATTTCTGAAGTAATAAATAATTTTCAAAATTGAGAGGGTGAGAAGAGTGGCATGGAAAACTGAACACAGCTGAATTTACTTAATTTCCTGATATGTTCTTAGAAATACTAGAAATTTCCTTTTTTACATGCTTCACACATGAACCTTTGTCCTTACTGAATTGCTCCATATGCTAACATGAGTGAAGTTACGATTATAATGAAACACATATGGTGTGTGCCAGGAACTAAAGGGAGCTGACAAAAGCTAAACTCAGACTTGACACAGGATTTAAAATAGAATGGATCGGGTTTAAATTGCTTCTGGTTATTTTACAATGCAGTTCTCACTCAGACAAAATTACACATAACTTACTGGGACTTAAACCTCACTAAAGATGAAAATAAAGGGCAGAAAGAAAGAGAGTAACATATATGTCATTCAGTCACAACAAGCTCTTTTTCTGGAACAACCCAGAAGCACATCGCTTGAGAAACTGTCCTAGTTTTCAGCTGGGATAGGGTTAATTTTAAGAAGAAGCTGGGAGGGGACACAGCCAGGATAGCTGACCCAAACTAGACATCATGCTCCATGTGTGTATAGGGGGGCAGCTGGCCAGGGAGGAGGGATCGCTGCTCCAGGACGTGCTGGGCATCAGGTTCTGGGCAGTGAGCAAATTGCACTGTGTATCACCCGCTTTGTGTATTCTTTTATTAGTATTGTTGTTCTTTTCTTTGCTGTCCCAGTAAATTGTTCTATCCCAATCCATGGTTGTTATCTTTTTCCTCTGATTCCCCTTCCCATCCCACCGGGGGGAAGGAATGAGCGAGCAGCCGTGTGGTACTTAGTTGCCAGCTGGGGTGAAACCACGACATTCTTGTAATGTAATTTTTTTCAACGGAAGTTACACTTTTCATATGGCCCCTGCTCCTTTGATTGTTGTTGCAAGAAATGTTTGACTTAAAGAATCTGATTTCAAGAATCTTTCCCGAAGAAATGTTGGTAATACCTTCTGCTTTATGTGGCTCAGTTTAAAACTGATCTCTTTATCTTTTTTTTTTTTTTTTTTCCCCCCCCTCCTCTTCTGGTAACCTAGAAGTGCCATTTAGAGTATGGTTTCACATTACAGCCCTCAACACTTTTAGCCACCCCTGGTGCTTCTCTGACTCCCTGGTGAACTGAGCCAGGGAGTTAAACAAGCCAAAAATCAATCTTACAAGAAAGAAATGAAAAGTGCACTCTGCACCGATTCTCGGAATCATGTCATTCTGGGGCCAGCTCTGGTGAAATGGAAATGGCAGAAATACCAGGCAAAAAATGGACCTTTTCAATGGCAACTAACCATTAGATCATTTTAGCTTTAACTGCAAAATGTCAAGGCTGGGGTTATAGTATTTGTTATTTGTCTTCATAAAACTTATGGTGAAAAGGATATCTCAACATTTGAATGAAAGTAAAGTAAAAAGTTGTGGCCTGGGGTGAGGAAGACAAATACCAAAGTCTTTGCAAGCTTCAAAATACAATGAGGAATTTTTTAAAATATTCTTAAGGAATAGTGTGCGTTAGTGTGAATAGCAGTAGCAGAGCTAACGTTATCTTCGTACACAGAATTATAGAATCATAGAATGGTTTGGGTTCGAAGGGACTTTAAAGATCATCTAGTTCTAACCCCCCTGCCATCGGCAGGGACACCCTCCACTAGACCACGTTGCCCAAAGCCCCATCCAACATGGCCTTGAACACTTCCAGGGATGGGGCATCCACAGCTTCTCTGGGCAACCTGTTCCAGTGCCTCACCACCCTCACAGTTAAGAATTTTTCTAACATCTAATCTAAATCGACCCTCCTTCCGCTTGAACCCATTACCCCTTGTCCTGTCACTACACTCCCTGATAAACAGGCCCTCTCCAGCTTTCCTGTAGGCCCCTTCAGGTACTGGAAGGCCGCAATTAGATCTCCCCAGAACCTTCTCTTCTCCAGGCTGAACAACCCCAACTCTCTCAGCCTGTCCTCACAGGAGAGGTGCTCCAGCCCTCTGATCATCTTTGTGGCCCTCCTCTGGACTCGCTCCAACAGCTCCATGTCTCTCCTGTACTGGGGCCCCCAGAGCTGGACGCAGTACTCCAGGTGGGGTCTCACGAGAGCGGAGTAGAGGGGCAGGATCACCTCCCTCGACCTGCTGGTCACACCTCTTTTGATGCAGCCCAGGACACGGTTGGCTTTCTGGGCTGCAAGCGCACACTGCCAGCTCATGTTGAGCTTCTCATCAATCAACACCCCCAAGTCCTTCTCCTTGGGGCTGCTCTCAATCCATTCCTTGCCCAGCCTGTAGCTGTGCTTGGGATTGCGCCGACCCACGTGCAGGACCTTGCACTTGGCCTTGTTGAACTTCATGCGGTTCATACGGGCCCACCTCTCCAACCTGTCAAGGTCCCTCTGGATGGGCATCCCTTCCCTCCAGCGTGTCGACCACACCACACAGCTTGGTGTGTCATCGGCAAACTTGCTGAGGGTGCACTCGATCCCATTGTCCACGTCGCTGACAAAGATGTTGAACAGTGCCGGTCCCAGCACCGATCCCTGAGGAACGCCACTCGTCACCGTTCTCCACTTGGACATTGAGCCGTTGACCACAACTCTTTGAGTGTGACCATCCAGCCAATTCCTTATCCACCGTGTGGTCCATCCATCAAATCCATGTCTCTCCAATTTAGAGAAAAGGATGTCATGAGGGACAGTGTCAAATGCCTTGCACAAGTCCAGGTAGATGACGTCAGTTGCCCTTCCCTTATCCACAGACGCTGTCACCCCATCATAGAAGGTCACCAAGTTTGTCAGGCATGATTTGTCCCTAGTGAAGCCATGTTGGCTGTGACCAATCACCTTCTTGTTTTCCATGTGCCTGAGCATAGTCTGCAGGAGGGTCTGGTCCATGACCTTGCCAGGCACAGAGGTGAGACTGACCGGCCTGTAGTTCCCTGGGTCTTCCTTTTTTTCCCTTCTTAAAAATGGGGGTTATGTTTCCCCTTTTCCAGTCAGTACATCTGTATGGTGATTATTAAGAACATATGAAAATTAGTAATTAGGCCTCCATTATAAGTTCTTTGAAGAAATGCTATCCTTTAAAGTGATATATTGAGTACTTACACGTTTCTGATAACAAAGTTTTCATTAACTGCATTGTATTGATCTGAAAGCATCATAACTTGTCAAAACACTGTATGATGGAAAAACAATTACAGATTCACTTAGGTTGTTTATCAGCTTAAAAATTGTTTGCATTTCATCTTTTTATTTTTAACCTGAGCATTTTGTATTAATGAAAAAAGAATAGAAATTACTTCCTGAATACTCTGACAATCGATTACTTTGTCCTCTCCATTTCTCTAGTTATAGCTAGTCAAAATATGTCTAACGACAAATTGCTCCAGAAAACAGTATGCAAAGCAGTTTGATAAAACAAGCTGCAGAAAAGAGATACATATTCTAATAAACTGTTTAGATTATATTCTTGATGCAAACACATGAGTGTTTTCCAAAATAAATGAGGCTTGGATACTATCGCTTTGTTGTTACAGATATATTTCATCCATATTCAGATGTATTTTCCTCTTTAATTTGCAGTTTGTTATCTACTTCCTACTATCTTTCCTCTTTCCTCGTCATTGAAGTAAAAAATAAATACAGAATAAAACATATCTGGTGACCTGTAATATGGGAGCCAAGATTACACATTCCTATATTTTTGTTCTTTTAGTGCTTTCTTCCCATTCTAACGAATATTAATCTTAGTTCACCTTTACATTCAGACTGATGATAGTGTGGCCAAGCTTCAGACTGAGCTTGATGACTTCATTTGTATTTATCTGCCAGTTCCAGATAGATGAACCTCATTTTCGTTTGTCTAACCATGAATAAATAATTCAGTATTTGGTATAGGGGGCAATGGCGACAAGTTCCTACCCAGCACAGCAGTGTCTGCCACGTGACTTCCTCACCCTCCTAGGTACCCTTGCAAAACAGGCACAAGGCTGTCCAAGTGGAACCAAACAAGAAGGATAACAGATTCATCTAGCTTGGAGGTCTCGACGAGGTTAAGTCAGCCTATGCCCTGCATCAAAACTGCTTCCATAAGAAAAAAAGATGGGTTATTGTCATAGGAGACTCCCTTCTGAAGGGAACAGAAAGCCCAATAAGCAGACCAGACCCACTTCTTAGGGAAGTCTGCTGTCTCCCTGGGGCTTGGGTGAAAGACATGAAGAGAGAGCTTCCTACCCTGGTAGGGCCCTCAGGTTATTATCCACTGTTGATTTTTCAGGTAGGCAGCCATGAAGTTGAACAAGAAGTCCAAGGGCAATCAAGAGAGACCTTAGGGCCTTGGGACAACTGGTTAAGGGATCAGGAGCACAAGTAGTGTTCTCCTCTGTCCCTCCAGTTGCAGGGAATTATGAGACAAGAAACAGGAAGAGCCAGCAGATTGATACCTGGCTCTGAGCCTGGTGTCACCAGCAGGATTTTGGGGTTTTTGATCATGGGTCAGTTTATATGAGAACAGGCCTGCTGGTGACAGACAGGGTACATGTGTCTCAAAGAGGGAAAAGGATTTTTGCACAGGAGTTTGCAGGGCTCATTGAAAGAACTTTAAGCTAGATTTGAAGGGGGAAGGGGATAAAAGCAGGCTTGCTCGAGATAAGCCTGGAGGTGGCATGCCAGTGTTTGTGGGATGGTGTGCTAGCGAGGTCCTTTGGTCTGCCATCTCAGTGAAGATAGGAGATGGAGAGCCATGAGGCAGCAAAGATACAAGGGTTATTGATGGGTTAGAAACCACGAAGTCAGTTAGGAATTAGGGCTTCTCCCCTCAAAAAGGTGGTAGGATCAGTAGCCCAACTGAAGTGCACTACACCAATGCAGGCAGCATGGACAACAAACAGGAGGAGCTGGAAGCCACTGCGCAGCAGGAAAGCTATGATACAGTTGCTATCATAGAAACATTGTGGGATGACTTGCACAACTGGACTGTTGCAATGGATGGCTACAAACTCTTCAGAAGGGGCAGGCAAAGAAGATGATGCAGTGGAGTAGCCCTATATGTTAGGGAGTGTTTTGACAGTCTAGACCTTGATGACAGTGATGATATGGTTGAGTGTTTATGGGTAAGAATCAGGGAAAGCCAATAAGGCAGATATCATGGTGGGGGTCTGTTATAGACACTCAACCATGATGAAGATGCAGATGAAATATTCTATCAGTAGCTGGGAGAAGTCTCATGATCGCTAGACCTTTTTCTCGTGGGGGAATTCAACTTACCAGAGGTCTGCTGGAAATGCAACACAGTGGAAACAGTCTGGAAGGTTCCTGGAGTGCGTGGAAGATAACTTCCTGACACAGCGGATGAGGGAGCCAGCTAGGGAAGGCACCTCGCTGGACCTGCTGCCTGCGAAGAGAGAAGGCCTTGTGGGTGATGTGACAGCTGGAGGCCATCTTGGGCATAGCGATCGTGAAATGATAGAGTTTTCAATTCTTGGAGAAGTAAGGAGTGGGGTCAGCAAAACTGCCACCTTGGACTTCTGGAGGGCAGACTTTGGCCGGTTGAGGAGCCTGGTTGACAGAGTCCCTCGGGAGGCAGTCCTGAAGGGCAAAGGAGTCCAGGAAGGCTGGACATTCTTCAAGAAGATAATCTTAAAGGCGCAAAGTAGGCTGTCCCCATGTGCCAAAAGACAAGCCGGTGGGGAAGACGACCAACCTGGATGAACAGAGCGCTTTGGCTGGAACCTTGGGGGAAAAAAAAAAAAAGAAGGTTTATGATCTTTGGAAGAAGGGGCAGGCAACTCAGGAGGACTACAAAGATGATGTGACATTCTGCAGGGAGAAAATTAGAAGGGCCAAAGCCCAGCTAGAACTTAATTCGGCTACTGCCATTAAAGACAATAATAAAAAATGTTTCTCTAAGTACATTAGCAACAAAAAGGGGGGCTAAGGAGAATCTCCATCCTGTATTGGGTGCTGGGGGAAGCATAGTGGCAAAGGATGAGGAAAAGGATGAGGTACTTAATGCCGCCTTTGCCTCAGTCTTCAGCAGTGAGACCAGTTGTTCACTGGGTACCCAGCCCCCTGAGCTGGAAGGCAGGGACAGGGAGCGGAATGAAGCCCCCATACTCCACGGGGAAATGGTTAGTGACCTGCTACACCACTTAGATACACACAAGTCCATGGGGCTGGATGGGATCCACCCAAGGGAACTGATCAAGCTGTTGGAAGTGCTCACCAAGCCACTTTCCATGATTTATCAGCAGTCCTGGCTAACCGGCGAGATCCCAGTTGACTGGAGGTTAGCCCATCTGACACCTATCTACAGGAAGGGCTGGAAGGAGTATCCAGGGAACTAGGGACTAAGGAAGTGATTGTGCCCCTGTATGCAGCACTGGTGAGGCCGCACTTCGAATACAAGTTCTGTTTTGGGCCCCTTGCTACAAGAAGGATATTGAGGTGCTGGAGGGTGTCCAAAGAAAGGCAACGAAGCTGGTGAAGGGTCTAGAGAACAGGTCTTATGAGGGGCATCTGAGGGAAGTGGTGGTATTCAGTCTGGAGAAAAGGGGGCTGAGGGGAGACCTTATCACTCTCTACAACTACCTGAAAGGAGGTTGTAGCGAGGTGGATGTTGGTCTCTTTTCCCAAGTTAGAAGTAATAGGACAAGAGGAAATGGCGTCTAGTTGCACCAGGGGAGGTTTAGATTGGATATTATGAAAAAATTCTTCACCGAAAGGGTTGTTAAGCAGTAGAACATGCTGCCCACAGAAGTGATTGAGTTCCTGGGGGTATTTAAAAGACATGTAGCTGTGGTGCTTAGGGACATGGTTTAGTGGTGGACTTGGCAGTGCTAGGTTAACAGCTGTGTTCATGCTCTACATTGCTTTATTTCCCCAAGTGTTCTGGTGTTGGCAGTCTCTCACTGAAGGAGTTACTCTTGTCCTTTCAAGCAGACCTGGATATAATCTAGGTTTTCCTTAATATTTGAAAGACACCTAGATGTGGTGCTAGATTAACAGTTGAACTTGGTAATCTTAAAGGTCTTTTCCAGCTAAAACAATTCTATGATTTTATTAATATCTCTAACAAGTTCGGCTTAAAAAGGCCAGTTCTACACACACGCACAAATATTACGTTGTGTGGGAGTAGGGTCCCAAAAATTATGTCATTAGAGCGCATTAGTGTGTTTAATTTTATTCTCCCATATAGCCCCAACCACAGCAGCATTCCCTGCTATACACAGAAATGGAGCCATTTCTTAAAACAGTAGCAGTGGTTTTACCAACAGCATTCAGTAACGTGCACAGAAACCAGCTCTTCTCATCCATTAAATACCTCAGTCCACCTAGATCTCGCACACAGAAACATTTCATTCTACTTGACCCACACACAAGGATTGTTGTTGGACTGTATTATTTGTTTAGAATCAATGGCTTAGCACCTCAGAAGTCCTTTAAAGCGCTCAGTCCCTAATGAAGTAGTAGGGAAAATAACACTTTTGGGGATCTTAGTTGTAGGAGGTGCTCATCAGTTTCCCGAAGTATCAGAACTGGTATATATCAACTGTAATCAACAAGAGCCAATTTAGCAAGATTTTGAAATTGTCTCCTTTCCTAATTATGTCAGAGTTTGTATGGGTTTCAGCCATCTGTTGCATAGAATCTACATGAAATTCTAACTTTTACCTTCAGTAGTAGTCTTTTTGCCTGGTTGGTAGATTTTCTAACACAGCAATTGTTCCACTATTTTAGGATAATGCCTTCTTTCATTAAACAACGTAACATTCATATCTATTTATGATTAAGATGTCTGAACTGGAAATTTTCCTTAAGTGCATGTGTATTGGAAGAAAAAGGAATTCTTGTTATAATTTAGTTTTATTTTGGTGAAGCATAAGTAGTTCCTATTTAAGAACAACCAGATAATTATTGTGTTGGTTTTGTGTGGCAAGGTTTTGGTAGTGGGGGGGCTACAGGGGTGGCTTCTGTGAGAAGCTGCTAGAAGCTTCCCCTGTGTCTGACAGAGCCAATGCCAGCCGGCTCCAAGACGGACCCGCCGCTGGCCAAGGCCAAGCCAATCAGCGCCTCTGTGAGAACATATTTAAGAAAGACAAAAACAGTTAGAGAGCGCTTTTGCAGCCAGAGAGAGGAGTGAGAAGATGTAAGAAACTCTGCAGACACCAAGGTCAGTGCAGAAGGAGGGGGAGGAGGTGCTCCAGGCGCCGGAGCAAGATCCCCCTGCAGCCCGTGGTGAAGACCATGGTGAAGCAGGCTGTCCCCCTGCAGCCCATGGAGGGAGGATGAGGGGGTGTAGAGATTCCACCTGCAGCCCGTGGAGGACCCCACGCCGGAGCAGGTGGAGGCACCTGAAGGAGGCTGTGACCCTGTGGGAAGCCTGTGCTGGAGCAAGCTCCTGGCAGGACCTGTGGATCCGTGGAGAGAGGAGCCCACGCCAGAGCAGGTTTGCTGGCAGGACTTGTGACCCCGTGGGGGACCCACGTTGGAGCAGTTTGCTCCTGAAGGTCTGCACCCCGTGGAGGAGACTCACGTTGGAGAAGGCCGTGAAGGACTGTCTCCCGTGAGAGGGACCCCACGCTGGAGCGGGGGAACAATGAGTCCTCCCCCTGAGGATGAAGAAGCGGCAGAAACACCGCGTAATGAACTGACCGTAACCCCCACTCCCCGTCCCCCTGTGCCGCTGAGGGGGGGCGGAGGTTGAAGCCGGGAGTGAAGTTGAGCCCGGGAAGATGGGAGGGGTGGGGGGAGGTGTTTTAAGATTTTGGTTTTATTTCTCATTCCTCTGCTCTGTTTTGCTTAGTAATAAATAAGATGAATTCCCTCTCTAAGTTCGGTCTGTTTTGCTCGTGATGATAATTAGAGAATGATCTCTCCCTGTCCTTATCTCGACCCGTAAGTTTTCTTTTATTGTACCTTTTCTCCCCTGTCTAATGAAAGAGGGGAGTGATAGAGCGGCTCTGGTGGGCACCTGGCCCTCAGCCAGGGTCAACCCACCACAATTATATACCATGTTGTGGTTTCCACTAATTGTAAGAAGAGCCTAAAAATGAAAAATGTAAAAGTGGGAATATATTGCATGCAATATTTTTTACTAAAATAAATAGGCATACTCATGTACACCATATATGAATGTTTAGGCCCATGTGAGAAGAGAGTCACTTGGCTGGGAATGACTTTTACGTCATGTGTGGTATGACTCTCAGTTTCAGATCTGTTCTCTTTCAACTGTACCCATAGTAAGTCTAATGTCTTTGAAAGTGCACCAAGAGATTGGTACGTCATAAGGATTGTAAATCCCAAGTGTCAGTGAAAACTTACCTATGATCAGTAAAATGCAGGTCATACCTCTGTGTCTTGCCCCCTGGAATCTTCTTGAAGAAATCCAAGATCTTCCCCAATGCCCTAGTGACTCTCCCAAGTTGTAGTTTTGTTAGCACTGAGAAAGACAGACAAATTAGGAGTGCCATTTACAAATACAAAGGCTGTTAAGAAAATTTAAAATCAATAGTACATCCAGAAACAGGGAATACACTTGCTGAGAAATGTGGCACCTTCTATTTTGGGGCTATATTTCTGACCTTTCCTCAAAAGGCACCAAAGGTCCTTGATTATGAACACTGTTTTCTCATATGTGTCTATGCTTGTGTGTGTATATATGTGTGTATTATTTAAGCATTTCACTACTCTACTGTATTATTTAAACATCACTAAGCAACATGTTCTTCACTCTGAAAGACAGGGAAGAATACCCTCAAGGGACTGTCAGTTTGCTACTGATATACAAATAAAATTGAAAACTGAATCCTCCATAGAGAATCAGTTACAAATGCGTGAGGTGGTACTTATGATATATTCCTTGTTTATGACATAAAATGGAACATAAGGAAAACTGATTTCTAAAACACATGACTGCCCACAGTTTTGTTTTATAGCCAGAAAATATTGCATAATAGTGATATACTGACATTTCTCGTCAGTGTAACTCATTCCATTTTGTTTGTAGGAGTTAAAAGCTAAATGGATGGTAACAGAGCTGCTTCATGGTGACTGATGACTTTACCTTTTAGGACCTGAGCCAAGATTGATGAAAGTGTCAGCATTCAGAACTGCATTTCAGCATATTCGTAAGTGTGATACTGAGTAGAAACCTTACTATTCCTCACCATGACCTTAAGTTGTACTTTGCATTACTGACAGTATCAACTGTTACTGTTCATTTTTCCCTCCTGTACCTGTGACTTGTTTTAAGGAATGTGCAAGGAAAAACACATTGCAAAAGAGTGACAGGAAGGATGAAAATGTTTCTGCTATGAGTTACTCTCAAATGACCTCTCTCTCTAGCCTGAATCAAATAAATACCTAGTCTGAGGTGAAGCAAGAACATTTTTTTTCAGCTAAGAATCTCTAAGATGAGCAGTAGCTAAAATGTCACTGCTACAGTTTATGTCTGCTCTGACCATGCTGTAGGACAACTGAAGGGTCTTAAGTTAACCTGACCAATTTTCTGTATGCAGAGGAGACAAAGTGCTAAGGAGAGAATCCTGACTCTACGGTGTCATCCACATTTCTGATTTTGACTTAAACTGTAGTAACCCGATTTTCCAACATGTTGAACACCCACCCATTTACACTTGCTAAAGTCTTACATGTCTAAAAGCTCTGAAAATCTGTTTGCATCAAAGGTCTGGAAAAAGTAGAAAATATTTGTTTGACTTTAATATCAGATTTCAAAAAGTCCTTGTTCAATAATCCAAATATATGGTTGTACCTCAAGCAGACATACTTGAACTAGTCTCAAACAAGCTGATGTAGATGTTAATAACAATTAAGCCTGACTCCTGTAAAGTTGTTTAATCAGCTGGTGTGGTGTATCTTGCTCCTGTTTCCTTCACTTGTAAAAGTGTTTTATATATGAGAGTAACATTGAACGATGGAAGTTCAGGGAGATCCTGTTCTTCAGTGAGGTGCTAAATAAGAACAATCTCTGGCGCTCCTGAATTGTGATCTTTTATGAAAGTTCTTGAGCCCCAGATAATTTTATCTAGAATCACATCACTGTGAAATGCTCCTGTTCTTGAACTCTTCACAAAGCATCTCCCTGACAGCTGTTGGAAAGCACTTGCCAGACTAGGTGGGTGTTGGCTTGGTCTGATGTAAGCCATGTTCTCATTCCTGCAGGGTGACCCAAGCAAAGGCTCAGATACCTGGCCGGGCTTGGGGATCTTTCCCCTGCTAGGCACTGAGAGTGCTGATGGAGCTCATAATGGGAGAGCTACGATGCAAAATTGCACTAGGACTTCTAGTGCATTGAAAGAACTACTACAGCACTGACCATGGCTGACTTGCAGCTGCTGGATAATACAGTTAAACTGCAAGCTGCCTGAGGTTCAGGCCATTCAGCTGCGTGTGTATCACACCGCTGCGCTGACACCTTTATTCACTAGTTTGAGTGGTCCCTCACTGTATAACCTTCTAGAGCCAGCACATATAAAAAGGTGAGAAACAAGCTGCGTGATAACTGTTGCCCTTCCCTAGGGATGGGTGGCCTTACTCAGGAGGGAAAGTTTTTACTTCTGCCTACTCAGGTTAACAGCACCTTCCTGCAAGAGGAGCCTCTCAGGAGTGGTGTCTGTTTTCCATACAGCAGCCAAAAGAGTCAGCTGCTTTTCCAGCTGGAAGGGGCACAGGCTGCGTTTTCCAGGAACCTGCATCTCCACTGGGTAGTGCTTACTTTCCCTGCAAAGGCGAAGCATCACTGTTTGGAAAATAACTCAAACTTCCTCAGGTAACGATCCATCCAAGAAGGGAAGAATCCTTGATTCTATGTCCTGTATAGGATTGTTCAGTTTAGAATATTTCATGTCACGTAAAATTAATTTAATCCATCTGTGAGTCACTTCTAATGTTTAGGCATCTTTGTGGCCAGGATGAGTGAAAGCTTCAGGACTGAAGTTCAAAATGGAATTAGGCACAAAGTGCATGGCTTTAAGAATCGGAACCCTTTGACAATCTTATCTCTTCAATTTTTCATTAGTTACAAGTGGATTTTTTAAGTGGTCTTTACCCACTACTTAGTTATCACAAATTTTTCTCCTCAAAATCCCTCTCTGCAAGTTCCAAAAAAATATATTTGTTCCACATAAAGTTTTTGAAGCTATTTTTTCCAATGCTGACATATTTTAATAGTTAAATCCAATAATCAAGCATTTCTTTCTGATATATCTCTTAATATTTTCTTATTTCTACATATGGGAGCCTTTTGCTTAAACTAAAGAAGACAAAGCCAAATCTCTAATTTTTCTCATTTGTCTTAAAAAGCCTTTTGGGGAAACAAAGAGTCACTGTATATATTTTGTATGCAATACAAAGATGAATAAGATCATATGAGAGAGTCCCGTCTAGCTATCTGTTGTATTAGTAAATTCACATAATAGGATTGAAATAAATCTTTTTCTTTTTTTTTTTTTTTTTTTTTTTTCATACAGGGAATACTTAACAACTATTACACATGGAGCTTCTCCTGAAGGAATTAGCTGGAAGTTCTGCTCTTATAAGAAGGAATTGTTCTGATAAGAAGGATAAAATCTCATCTGGCTTCATTTGGTTTGTCTTTTTGACAGCTGTCTTTAAAACCCCTTTTCCTCTGTCTGAGAAGTAAGATACACAGTTGTTTCAACAGCTCTTGCTACTCCCCAGTAAAAGCCTGTCTCTTTTCCTACAAACATGATCCTATGTAGGTTCGGAGGACCGTGGGTACTTTTTTTTTTTTTTTTCCCTTCAAAATCTCTAACTCATGCAGGCTGGGACAAACAGAGTTAAATTCAGGTGAGATTTTCAGATGAAAAATGAGAAGGTTGACATTTTTTCCCTTCTGAGGAAGTAGATTGAAAAGAAAATCATAAAGCTGAGCAAATACAAGTTATTATACATATTTTGTCAGGTGAGTACGCTACCTGTCTCTGTTCACAAATTATCTATAAACGGTTTTTTGACTTTTTGTGTATGTACTTGTTATTTGTCCAGTGACTTTTGAATACATTTAATGTAACTGTTGTCAGTAGCTTCTTGCTATTCTGAGACTCATTGCTAGACTTGGTAAGTGTATACCCTTGTTCCAGAGAGAGTAGCCTAACTCATGCTCCTGGAGCCAAACATTCAACTTAATTTCCAAAGTTGTGCCTCTGTCCACAGCTGTGGTTATTCAGTATGGACGATTTATCACCTGGCATGCTTTTATCATCATCTGTGCATAAATAAAAGATCAAATGAATGTTTTAGGTGAGACTGAGATACAATTATCAGGAGGGCCCCCAATAACCACCAGTACATCCCTTGCCTTATTAATCACAGACAGAGTTTTCAGTATTTTCTTGTTTCTTTCTCTTGCTCTCTCTTCTTTCCGCCTCCATTATCCCTACCTTATTTCTGTACCTAAGTGGATAGCGTTCTTACCCTGGAATTAAAAAAAAAAAAAAAAAAGCATACAAAAGGTAAGACACATTGATTGTATTTTTATCGTCTTATGGATTAATCTGAATTTCATTGTGCCAAGATATTATTTTTATTTCTGCAAGGCAGAAAGATGAAAATGCCATTTTAATTCCACAGAATATCACAAATTTTTGACATTTTCAAGTTTATAGTGGTCATTTTTCTTATTAGTTATGAGGAAGAAAGTCTTTCTACGGCTACTAATGCTTTTTAAAATGGTTTTCATGTGCAAATTGTCTTGAAGAGATATTTCCTGTTGAAGTACATTCATAATTGCAGAATATTCCTGGACCTTGTTTTTCTTTAATATTCTATAAAGCAGATGTGGCTGGAGCTGAGTAGGTAGGCAGATATTTAGAAAGGGATCCTGGTATTAAGAAATGCAATTCCTGTGATCTTTGGTGCTTGGAGTTAGTAACATTCTTCAACAGATTCATTTTCAGAAAGATCTTTTTAAGCAGCTCTAACTTAAAAAAATCCAATTCTACTTAAAAAATCCAATAAATCTGTGATCTTAGTATCCACTCTATATGATAGTTGATTTTTAACATATCTTTTAAGTACCTAGAGTGTCATGGATAACTGGTTGCAGAAGTCATTATCTATAGCACTCTTAATGGAACAAATATATGGGTGAGAGTATGCCCATAGCAGGCTTTTACAGAGCTGGCCTTTATAGGAAGCTATTAGTATCAACCACCTTTTGCTCAGCCTCTAGAAGTCAGAAAAACACACTAGGTGTTTCCGATTCAGAGGTATAATTTCAGCTGCAATTGCTGAGCTTACTGTGGCTCGAAGGGGTGGTCTTATTTCATCCCCATCCCTCAAGTCACCCTCCTCCTCCTTGTGCTGGCTCTGGCATGCATCTGCTTTTCATCAAGAGCTTCTCTGATTTAATTCATTTGCTTGGAAGTAAACTATTAGCTTTTTTCTTCCAGCTTAGCCACTTCATTGTGGTGTTAGACATACACCACAGCTGACGCAAGGGAAGTGGTGAGAGCGTTTGGTCAGGGGTGGGGAAAGAGAGCAGGGTGGGAGAGAGGAATTAGGTAAAGTGGGCTCTGCTGTTCTGGCTGTGAAAAGACACCGGATCAGCTCAGTTGTAGTGCCTAACTACACCCTGGGAGAGTGGCTTTGTGTCCTGCTGCACTGGTTCACTGCTGAGATAACTGCACTGAAGGAAATACGTAAAGTTAACATAGCACTGAAATAACAGCATTATGTTTTATAAAGCAGAGATACTGTGAAACAGACTAACTTAATTTTCACCTCATTTACTATGGTTGCAGTCTCAAATAGATCGAGTCTATGTTTGTGCGCCTGTAAAACACAGTCATCTGGTTTACATCACATGCTATTAAGATTGACTTCATTTCTTACTAAAGGATCCTCCAAAAAGAAATCCCAATTTGGGAAATTAATCTATTACTGTATTTGTATTGCTAAAGTTAACTTGGCAATACTTTTCCAAATTTGAGCTAGATCTCACCCTTAGTCTCTGACAGTAATCTATCTGCTGGTTTGAACAGTAGCTCTGTAGATCTGGTTGCCTTGTTCTGTGTCCACCTTGCAAGTGGACACTGCTTTATTTTAGCAAATGGCTCTTGATTTTGGGATCTCTTAGACTCCTCTGACAGTAGGGATGTTGTGCCTTTTCCAAACACACACGTCTTCTCTTCTAGGATTGATGTCACTTCAGTTCTTTCACTGTGCCTCTTTCTACTGTAGACCTGTCTTCCCACATTTTCACTTTCTAATTATATATAGGGGCATTTCTGGAAGGAAAATCTGCGTGAGGAGATGCAATTTTTTTTGCTAGTATTGGTAATGGTCTTTGTTCTGCAAACATTCTTGAAAAAAGACAACCAAAACATTCAGCAATTATGTGAAAAGTAAGAAAACATCATTGTTAGTTTTTACAAGATTGCACTCAAATTATATTTTTCTTACAAGGCCAAGTCCAAACTTTACTACGACAAAACTTCTATTATTTGCAGTAAGTGTTGTGGATTATTTTTTTATTATTTTTTTATTTTTTAACTTCAGCAATTGATTTTATATTTTCAAAATCTCCAGTTACTGTTTGGACCTGATTCTCCTCTCACTGCTGAAAGACAGGAATTTTAGGAGGATTGCTTCTGACTTACAGTGGGGCAGCAGAGAAAAGAATCAAAGCGAAATCATTCACCAAAATTTACTATTTGTGGTAAATCAGTCTTTTTTAGTAAGAGATATTTTTCTGAAGTGTCTCTTATATCTGTGTCTTCAGTAGAAACCTTGAGCTAGAAAATTGTCAGATTGTATAAGATAGTTGCATAGTTTCCAAAATGCCAAACTCTACAGCATCTTACCCTTTTTCTAAACTTTCAGGAGAAGTTTTGACAGGTGATTAAACTGATGCGGACTTCAGAACACGAGAAGCCTGGGACGTAAAAAAACTAAAACTGAAGGTTCGAAAAGAATGATAAATTTCAATGGTTTTTCACTTCCTGGCTTAAAGTAGACATGTCATAAAATACTTAAATCCAAGCAGCTTTTCTCAGTGATGTTTGGAGTGGTTTGGATAAAAATGGACCACTTACAACTCTTTATCTGGAACATCAAAATAAACCCCAAAGTTTTTCTTTCTGAAGGTGTGCTGTTTTAATGTTAACTTTTTGATGGGATTCTGTGTGTCTTGGATTTCTGCTGTCTTGATTAATAGCACATCAGGATCAGCATACATCTTTGCACAGTGTTCTTAGACTCTGCATCATATTGCAGATGCCAAAATAATGGGAAAACAGCTGAGAGACTTACTGTATTTCCTTCCCAAATGAACCAGAAAATAACAGAACTGTCAAGAGATTTTGTTCCATTATGCTTTTCCATCCTGGTCCTAGACTGAAGTTCAGATTAATTTCTGAACATCTAAATGTTTGTTTAAAATGGCAGGGTTTGTTAATCCACTGCCATTTTGCAGGCCCTGACACAGACAGTGGCCTCTCTTTTCTCAGTGGTTTCTTTCTTTCCTCCCTCCCATCATCTCCCACCTTTCTGGCCAAAGTGGTGAGGTCTGAACTGGAGGAGTGAATGGCAAGCTGTGCAGAAAACTGGCTAGACTGACACGCTCAGAGGCACAAAGTCCAAGTAGCTGGTTAGCAGGGTGGCGTGATTTAACCCCAACCGGCAACTGCTCACTCACTCCTCCCTGGCGGGATGGGAGAGAGAATAGGAAGCACAAAAATGAGAAAACTCACGGGTTGAGATAAAGACAGTTTAATAAGTAAAGCAAAAGTTGTGCACACAAGCAAAGCAAGGCAAGGAATTCATTCCCCACTTCCCATGGGCAGGCAGGGGTTCAGCCATCCCCAGGAACGCAGGGCTCCGTCACGTGTGTAACAGTTACTGGGGAAGACAACTGCCATCGCTCCAAACATCCCCCTCTTCCTTCTTCTTCCCTTAGCTTTATATGCTAAGCATGATGTCATATGGTATGGAATATCCCTTTGGTCAGTTGAGGTCAGCTGTCCCAGCTGCATCACCTCCCAGATTCTTGTGCACCCGCAGCCCACTGGCTGGTGGTGTGGTGTGAGAAGCAGAAAAGGTGCTGTTGTATTTGTGCTGAAAACAGCACAAAACACAGCCCCATACTAGCTACTATGAAGAAAATTAACTCCATCCCAGCCAAAACTAGCACACAGGGAGGTACCGCGCATTGCTAATGATCTGGATAATGAGACAGACTGCATTCTTAGCAAGCCTGTGGCTCATAACAAATTTGGGGAAGCACTCAGTATGCTAAAAAGCAGAGGGGCCATGACAGGTGAGCTACCAATGTGGTTGGGGGCTGGAGCACAGGAAATATGAGGAGAGCCTGAGAAAGCTGGATTTGGTCAGCCTGTGGAAGAGAAACTCAAGGGAGGTCATATTTCTCTATCAAACTAATGTGGGGAGGGTGTAGAGATGACAGAGCCAGAGAGATATACACAGGGATAGAGCAAACACAAGTGATGACACAGGAAATTACAACTTGATGTAAGAATTTATTTTTTTTTTTTTTTTTTTTACCTGAGGGGTGGTCAGCACTGGAACAGGTTGCATGGGGAGATTATGGGTTCTCTGTCCATGGAGACATTAAAAAATGCTGTTGGGCACAGCCCCGAGCAACCTTTTTTTAGATGATCCTGCATAGAGCAGGGGATTGGAGTAGTAACTTCCAGAGGTCCCTTTCAGACTGGAAGTTTCTGTGATTCTTAGAGGGACGTTATGAATACTTGTGAGATACTGCTCTTTGCAAATGTGTCAGCTGTACATGGTGCCAGAGTGATTTTAAATCCACTTCTACTAATGATGATGGTATCACAGCAGAGATCTGTGATATTTTAGTATCAATATCTGTCTAGGATATTTTTCAGAAACAGAACGTTTTCTTTTGGATGCAGGCTGCACCACTGGCCAAGTCTTTCCATTATCTCTGGATCAGAATAACGTGAAATGAAGTTGTTCCTTTGAAAGTGAAAGTTGGTAGAGGATACACAATTCACTCGGTGTACCTTGCACCTGAAATCAGCATTCCACAATCTGCAGTATCAGTTGGCCATGAGTTTCTCAGTGGAGCCCATCTGTCCTGATCTACAGGGCTTTAGATGACCTGGGTTTTACACCTCCTGGAAGTACTGCTCCTCCTGTGTCCCATATGGCCATGTTGCTGGCTAGATTTGAACATCTGAAGTAGGTTTTACTCAGTAGAAAGGAGGTATGAGTAATCAACAAAGAACAGAAAAGGCAGGCATCCATGTTTTGGATTTTTTTAATCTGCATAAATGTAAAGGAACAGCTCTCTGAAAGAACGAAGTATTAACGTTACCATTTCACTACAGGAGAGACAAGGGCATGCTCTCTGAGTGATTGGTGGTTATTCAGGAGGACTGTGACAGAGCAAGTAGCTAAGTGCTTTAGTTTGTGTTGTAAACTGGAAAGTTTTTGTAACTATAGTAAGTGATAACTAGGAAGAAGGAAAAGTCATAACCAACTCAAAACTTTAATAATATAAAAGAAAAATAATCACCATTCTTTTTGTTTTTCTCTGATTTTCATGTGAGAGATTTAATAGCAGTACATTTCACAGCAGGATAGCTGGAAATAGCTTTACAGCCAAGAGAACGCTTGTGAGCAATGAAGCCAAAAGATTTCACCACCACACTCTCTAGCAGTTTATTAGGATTAAATGCCCAGTCACTTGCTTGAAGGTGATTATGAGATGAACTGTGGTAGGCTATGATGCATGCAAGCAATTTTCTTTCGTCTAATGTCAGCAGTAGTTGCAACAAACCTTAAAAACAATTGTACTAGAAAGTATATTTAGCTTTCTACTCACTTAGTTGTGTACCTATAATTTCATTTTCATAAGAACTGAAGTCTTGAGGAAGAGGAGGAATGTTAGCCAGAGGTTTTGCTTACTTGATTTCACAAAATTAGAGAAAAGCTAATTTCTTTCAAAATAAACAGTTTTAGATAGGTATACCACACAGAGCACACTTACTTATGTACTCCTTCTGTAAGAAGGGTTAGCTTTCCTTTCGTACTGTGAGTTAGACATTTTCAAATCACCATTGTTAACTAAAAGCATTTGACAAGGAAAAACAGAATCTGCTGAGCTACCTCCGAGCCAGAGGTTTCTCTGAAGTTCAGTTTGAGGCTTGTATAAATTAGTGTAATAGCACTTTAAAATCTCAGTAGACTGGGCCCTGTAGGCTTCATTACACTTGAGCACGGCTGTGTGCTTCAGAAAAGACAAATTGTGTTTGCAATGCAATACAGTGTGTGCTCACCACTTACATCATCATCCCAGATGCAGGGTATCAAATCAAATTCTTCTGAACTGATTTGTATCCATGGATTCCATGCCAGGTTTACAAATCTTGATTTGTAAATAAAGTTTGAACTTGATGTCTGGCATATTTTTATATTATTTCCACTTCAAAATTCACATTCTCGTAACTGTTCTGATAATTGGTTTTGTGATTTTTATGCTCCAAGCCTATTCAGTAAATTGTAGGAATATCCTCACAGCTTTTTTTATTCCCCTCCAGTGTTTGTATTGCCATGTAAACTTTTTGGTTTGGTGCTAACTTTAGTTATCATTAATTATTGCTTAGTTTCTCATTCTTAGAAAAAATAAATTGCTGCTTATATTAAACTCACATCAGAAGAATAATAGGTGAAAATTCCACATGATTTCTCTTAAGAAATAATTTTAAAGTTCTGAGGTTGATTTAAACTTCCAGACGCTAGCTAGATTAAATGCTACAATTTCATATATCTTCCACTTCTTTATATATCTTCCATTTTATTTTCTTGCAGTAGGAGACTTTGAGTTTGCCATAAAATCTGAAGCAGCCAGAAACTGATGTGATTCAAGAAAAGGACTTCTTATCAACATGAGGCATTCTACCTGAGGAAAAAAGTTTGGTGTAATACAGCATGGATCTGGTTGTACCAAACATTGCTCAAAATAAATCAGTTTCTCAGAAAGCGAGGTGTGCTTTTGTATCAGTGAATACTATGTTGACCACATTTGCTCAACACTTGCAAAGCTAAATGTGCGATTTCAGAAACTCTTAGCCATGATCTAGCAGCGGGCTCCAGCTATGCGAAATTTTTAACATTTCCACAGGGCCTTACTTTTTTAGAGATATTTACTATTTTAAACTCAAAAAATCATTTCACTTTGAGGATGCTGAAGATGATGACGACAATTCCTCCAGATTATAAAAGCTGTCTTTTCAAGGCTCTTTTCTGCTAACACAAGCAGCTGATTGAGAAGTAAGAGATATGCATCTCTTATGAGATTCATCACATTAACATTCCTCTGTTCAGAAGAGAGATTCAAGTGAGCTGTGTGTTACTTGAGAGATCTTTCAGCGTTGTGAAAAACAATTTTAAAATGTTTACATGTACACAACAAAATGCAAGTGCCAATGTGTGTTGGGTTTGCATGGCAAGGTTTTGGTAGCGGGGGGGCTACAGGGGTGGGGGTCTGACAGAGCCAATGCCAGCCGGCTCCAAGACTGACCCACTGCTGGCCAAGGCCAAACCAATCAGCGCCTCTGTGAGAACATAGTTAAGAAGGAAAAAAAAAACAGTTAGGGAGAGCTTTTGCAGCCAGAGAGAGGAGTGAGAAGATGTAAGAAACTCTGCAGACACCAAGGTCAGTGCAGAAGGAGGGGCAGGAGGTGCTCCAGGCGCCGGAGCAGAGATCCCCCTGCAGCCCGTGGTGAAGACCATGGTGAAGCAGGCTGTCCCCCTGCAGCCCATGGAGGAAGGATGAGGGGGTGTAGAGATTCCACCTGCAGCCCGTGGAGGACCCCACGCTGGAGCAGGTGGAGACACCTGAAGGAGGCTGTGGCCTGTGGGAAGCCTGCGCTGGAGCAGTTTGCTCCTGAAGGTCTGCACCCTGTGGAGGAGACTCACGTTGGAGAAGGTCATGAAGGACTGTCTCCCATGAGAGGGACTCCATGCTGGAGCAGGGGAACGATGAGAGGAGTCCTCCCCCTGAGGATGAAGAAGCAGCAGAAACACCGCGTGATGAACTGACCATAACCCCCACTCCCCGTCCCGCTGTGCCGCTGAGGGGGGCGGAGGTTGAAGCCGGGAGTGAAGTTGAGCCCAGAAAGATTGGAGGGGTGGGGGGAGGTGTTTTTAAGATTTGATTTTATTTCTCATTCCTCTACTCTGTTTTGCTTAGTAATAAATTAGATGAATTCCCTCTCTCAGTTCAGTCTGTTTTGCTCGTGACAATAATTAGTGAGTGATCTCTCCCTGTCCTTATCTTGACCCACAAGCTTTTCGTTGTACCTTTTCTCCCCTGTCTGGTGAAGGAGGGCAGTGACAGAGCGGCTCTGGTGGGCACCTGGCCCCCAGCCAGGGTCAACCCACCACACAATGACTTAGGAGCAATAAGTATCACAGTGACTCACACTGTGGAAATTTGTTTAAATGAAGTTTCTGAAATGACTCTTCAGTTCTTCTCCCCTCTATAGATTGATTGTAAATATGCATAAATAGCACCCCCACAGCATAGCTGTACTTGGCTGGATAAATTATCTGTACAAGTTACTCAGTGTTGATTGAGTAAACATCCACAGAACTCCAGTGTCCATTTCGTAAAACCTTTGCACTGAAAGTGATTGTTGAAGTCTCATGATTGAAGAAAAATTTTTAATAAATTGAAGGATGGGATGGGTTTCCTGCTGATTAGATTTAGTTGTTTGGGTTTTTTTTACACAGGAGCAGCAAGACATACTAAAGTGCTTTTGATCTCTAAAGGAATTTTTAATAAAATATAGAAGATCTGAAACTGCTGGGCATGGTAGATTGAAATGGAAATTTTGGAATTTGGCTTTTTTTGTTATCCATTGTTTCTTTGTAAAATAATTTTTTTCTTTCACGGGGTGTGTGGGTGGGTGGTTGTGTGTGTTTGACTTTTTTTCCCGGATGAGGTTTCACAGTTCAGCTGAGCTGATCTAACTTGCTTGCTGACACTTATGGGGACGATTTCACCCTCTGGTCTCACCTCCAATCTTAGATTGATTCAAGTTATTTGATCCCTATGTGAGCTGGTACAGCAGAAAATTAAGCTTTTTCTTCTTCTGTTGTTTTCTTTTCCCCCTTAGATAGGTTAATTTTCCATCAGTTTAATGAGCTAGGGGACAAGAATGCAATCTGGGCTTGCATAAGAAAAGTGCATAATGGTTCTCTGTTTTCAGTGATCCAAAAACGACTGACTTTCTTGCTTATTAAAGATTCAACAGACTGAAATTGTCTTATGTTGACCCAAAAGGGAAAAAAAAGCCAAACAAAAAAACTCACACAAAAATATAAAATATTTTTTGAGCACTTTATTTATATTCAGAAGCGCTGAAACACTGTATCTTGACTTTTGTGTTCTGGAAGAAACCATAAACTCAATGCTGTGTCCCTGAGCTATAAGACAGCTAATGAAACTTGTAATTCTGGTCCTTCACATACCTCTTTTTCTGTCATCACAGATTGTGTGATGTATTCTAGCAGTTTGGGCAGTGAGAGAGACATGAGAGCATTAAGGAAAGTGTAGTTACAGATTTTATCCCACAGTAATA
Source organism: Balearica regulorum gibbericeps (assembly GCF_011004875.1). Classification (NCBI taxonomy): domain Eukaryota; kingdom Metazoa; phylum Chordata; class Aves; order Gruiformes; family Gruidae; genus Balearica; species Balearica regulorum. The sequence goes on from NC_046184.1 coordinate 105,224,707, forward strand.
AAGGAGTCAATAATTTGCCCAAACTACAAAGCCCCATATCCAGTAACTCTAGCTCTGGGGAACAGGAATAGCGCAAAGCAACATATTTCAGTCTGTAAGAGCAAAATATTTCAGTCCACGTGAGCCAACACTCAATAATGGTTAAGCAGGATTCCGAATAATAAATGTGAACTGTATAACCAGACCTGGAAGGTGTATTTAAGGTAAGGATTGTTTTGTGAAAAAGAGTGTAAAAATTACGCATATAAAGTGGACAGTGATTTATTAACAGAACGCAGTCCTACTTTTCTTTTAGAATATGGACTAGTGTGCTGGGTAGGGTGTGTATATATATATGATAGAGAATAACAGGACACCAATGAGGGAGTAATAAATGTGTCTTGCAGGTTTATTTGGTCACATTGTTCATAAATTCACTGAACAGGACACGAAATGCTCCTACCAACTGTACAGAGGAAGCCCATTGTACTGAACTATGCTTCCTCTGAACCTCTCTGTTAGTGGCAATAGTGGACCTTACCTTTCTTATTGACCTAGCAATAAAAAATGATCACTCTCTCACTCTGTGTGTAAGAACCAACTTTTCTTAGAAGAGAGATCACAGGGGTCTTCTTAAAATGGCACCAGGGAAGCTGCCAGTAAGAACTGTCCCCAGCACCCCTACAGCATAAAGATGCTTTAAGCTCCGGAGGTTACTAGCACAGGCCCGTCTTAAATACCTAAATAGAGCAGAAAGTACTACATCTGGGAAATGTTTTTGAGGCAGCCAAGCAAGGGTTACAGCCATTTTGAGCAGCTGCCTGTTCTGATACTGGGAGGAAATTAGATCGAACGGCAAATCCTGATGTAAGCAGCAACTGTTGGGGTGATCTAAGACCTCACAAAAAGGGCGAATGCCAAGAAAAGTAAGCAGATGTATTCTGGGCTAGAATATCTCAAATTTCCTAGCTCTTGGTAGTGTGAATACACAGGCAACTTTAGCTATTATGCAGAGTGCTGTCAATAACAATTTTCGAAGGCACCAAAGGTAGCAATGTGTTGCACAAAACCAACTCCTGCCTCTTGAGCATCCAAATAGGGGCATCTGTTTGGCAATGTGTTAAGTGTGCCACAGTGTACCTCCAGGCAGTAGATTTGCAGCTGCTTGGTTATGTTAGGAAATTTAAATGAGTTTTGCTGAGCTACAAGGATGGTTTTATGTAGTTTGTGTTTTATATCATGCATATTAAAATATAAATGGAACAGGATGAAGGTCTCCAAGACACTCATAATTTAGCCCAAAAGAAGGCTTCTTGTCCAAAGATGTCTCAAAATAAATCTGAACCCAGAAATGTCTCTAAGTGCTACTTCCAAAAGAAACCATGTAGTAAAATGTTCAAAAATTAAAGCAGGAAATTTTTATATTATTTTTTTCACTTATCTGTAGTTAAGCAAAATATACAGATTGTCATTCTTTGAGACATAGACAAATCAGCTTGTAATAGAAAGAGGTGCACATGCTCGTGACTCAAGAAAGTTATTCTTTTTTGTGCCTGTAATATCTTCTGGCAGGGAAAATTCTTAGTGCCCCTGACATTCTGTTGTCAGTCACTAGACCTCTGTATTTCTACTCAAAGGGCAGAACAACTCCACCCAGTAAACAGTAACTAATAAAAACTCCTCTTTGAATCATATGATCTTGCATGTTATAGGGGAGCAATCTCCTCTGCCAAATTCCTCTATTTTTCAGAAATCTCCATCTATTATGCGCCTGGGCTAGAAATTAAACCTGCACTCCTGGACTCACATCATCCCATTGATTCTCATGCTTATGCATAATTTACTTCAAGAATGGGATTAGCTGCACTTTCAGGTCTTTGGAAAACTCAGACGGTACCACAGACAAGCAGTTACCAGATGTAACATGCTGCTTTGACAGCAACAGCAAAAGCTTTGTGCCTATTTCTTAACTCTTCATACTTTACTGATAACAGGACCTGAATATACATTCTCTGACACATTCACCATCATCCTGTCTGAGCACCATCTATGAAAATCAGCCTTGTTATCAAAGAGAAACTGGTTTGGAATTAGCAGCTGTGGCTGATAGGCTACCTCTGCTTTTTAACATGGATGTAGTAGATTGCTTATGTTTCCTCTTAGGTTAAAGTCTTCTGGTTGAAACCGTTCATTCACTCCCACCCACATCTTTCTTTTTGCTTTACGCCAGCCCTCCCAAGGAGATAGCCAGCAGCAGGGCTGACCTGAAAATTTGGAGAGTTTTTCTTTAACTTTAGCTGGGTAAGCAGATGGGCAGACAGACTCCCTACAGTTTGCAGCACATGACAGCAGTGGCTTTTGAGGCAGCTCCAGAGCCTGTCCAAGTCATTAGAAATGCTTTTATTGCCTTCTCGGGACTGTAGATTGAGAAAGTTTTGAACAGGGCCTTACAGAGGCTTCAAACCCACACATCGCCAGCTGCTTCCTTAAGGCTACAGACAAAGCTCCAGACACACAGAAAAATTCCAGGCTGCATATTTAGGTATTTGCGATGTATTGTGTTGGGACACAATGCTCGATAACCATTTGCAGAGGGCAGATAAATTACAAAGCTCTTTGCCTGAAACATTTATTTCTTGACAGAGGCAGTACAAGCTGAAAAGGAGAAACAAACCACTTATTTTTACATTCGTACCATAGCTTCCAAGCGTAATTGTGAAACGCTAATAGAAGTTTGAAAGCAATTTGCTACTGGAGAGAAAAAAAGCAAGCCTATGATACTCAACAAACTGACAGCAGAGGGCACCAGTGTCCTGCATTGGAGAAAAAAAATTGACCTTTTTCCCACGTAAATTGCACAATAAATCCTTGTTTGCTCTTAGCAGCTTAATGTGAGAAAGCCAAAGCAATTTTAACAGATTCTTAAGGTTGACTGTTTGGGGTGTTTCAGATATGTGCTTGTTATAGAAATGCAGTTTCCACCCTCTGATGCCAGAAAGAAACAAGAAAAATGTCTAAACTGTTGTTTATCAAAATTTATTGCTTGGACATTTGCTAAAGCTAATCTAATTGTAAAGGCTTGTTGCTTAGGGATTTCTACCCTTTCCCCTCACAGAAAACTATTTATTCCACATATACAATATTCTATGCTCTATTTATTAGTAATCTAAAAGTTTTAAAGAATCAGTAAATTCTGAATTATGTAACAGTTATTTTCATACAAACTAACAAAACCAGAAGAGAAAATATTTGGTTGCTGAAATCTATGCATAAGTTACTGGCATCTCTAAAAACTGAGGCTGACACAGATGCAAAGCTGAGAAGATCCACACAGACTATTCATTGCATTTATTTGGTATTAATATGCATGTATGAATAGATAGCACTTACCATCAGTAGTTCAGCTTTGAGAGGTGAGCCCTTGTGCCCCTAAGACATTTAACTTTTGTCAGGTTCGAAATGTGAGCAGGAGGGCTATTTAAGCCATGTATGCATATGTTTTAAATATTTTCAAACATACCATGTAGACATTATATTATATGCTTTTATGATATTAAATACTCCTTGTAGGTACATACAGATTTGTACATACTTACCAAACAAAATTATTGTATTATGTTTATTTGGATGATGTGCTCTATTATTTACATATGTTCAGAGAACACTGAAATCATCAGTTATTGCAAGACCCGTGATTGAAAAAGAAATCAGTAAACCCATTGGCTATTCCCTTGGCCTAATATTATTTTTATTATTACATTTTCATACTTGTTTATTGAAAATAGCCATGTAAAGCTAATGAGCTGAAGACCAGTCTTCATTTCTTGGCACTCCCAGGCACCTAGTCTCCAAGGATTTTGAAGCTGGCATGCTTTAAATTTGTAATAAAATACCCTTTTAATTGGTAAGCATAGAAAATATTACTTTTATAAATATTTGATGAATGGAGATGTTTTATCTATTCATTAGACTCCAGAGTAATATATGTTCATTAGCAGAAGATGAATAACAGCATTTAATATTCTTTGTTTACAACAGAAGGTCACATGGAAGAATATATTAATATGTAAGTTGGGACCTTCACACTTTGTCAGTTTTAACAGCAATGAGGTTGTTTGCCTTTATATGGTCAGGTCAGATCCGTGTTTGATTTCCAGCTTTAATTAAAGCAATTAAATTCACTCTGTGACAGGTAATATGCACTATGATTGACAAGACTGGTTCGGTTGCTTACAATTTTTTAGACAAAAAAGAGAAAAAAAGTTAAAAATCCTTTTTAAGAAGAGAAATTGTTGTTCACATGCCACAATAAAATTGTAAATTACTAGTGGGTATATGAGTTACTAATATCAGAAATAAGCAGAAATAGGTATCAGAAATAACATGAGATTCGTTTTCTTTTAAAATATATACCTTAATAAGAAATAACAGCCATAGATAGAGAAGGGTACAGCAGGTCTCTTGCCCTGCTAATCTCAGAAGTTGTGGACGCACTCCAAGTTCACAAAGCTGTTAGATAGCACAACTCTGTTTAAAATTGTATGACTGGTAAGTGTATTACACTTACAGCTTTCAGGCATGGTTTCACAGAACAGACAGTAGGGAGGAACAAAGAAACAGCAGGCTGAAAAGAAATGGTGCTTAGAGCTCATCGAAAGCTGATTTTGTCAGATTGGTTTTTGAATGGAACTGTGATTTCCACAAAATCATCATTTTCTTGAAAAATCTGCTCCGCAGTTAATCTTGGCAACTAGGGTACAGTCGTACTACAGCCTAGAAAAGAACCATGGAATAACCCGGTTAATTAAAAAAAAATAAAAATCCTATTTTTCTTACTGATTTTAAAATGAAAAGAAAGTCAAAATATCAGAGTTTCCTCCAAGATGCACATTTAAATGGCCAATCAGCAACAACTGGAGAAAAAACATTCCAATCAGATGTCTGACTTTGTGGAAAGTAAGCAAGGCAGGAACTTCACCTGTGGCCTAGCTGCTCTGTGTAATATATTTTGTTAATAATATAGAGATCTTAACAATGTGTTCTGCTTTTTTCTAGTTAGGCTGTACTCTTCTTTTCCTTGTTTCCATAAGGTATAGTCTACAGATAATTCTTGTGGCATAAATGGGTCAGACTATTAATGAATTTAAAGGAACTCTCCCAGAAAAAAAGAAAAAAAAAAAAAAAAGATACTTTCTAGTTGTCACGTATAATCTGTAAATATAAGCTTCCTTCTGCCCTCCCTTTTTCTGGTCACATAGGTATCATCTTTCTTATTCAAAAGCAGAGCTGGAAAAACACCTTGCATCTTCATTGTAATCATAAACTACTTGATTTTTTTTTTTCTCATTTTAATGTTGCACTCTAAATGCAGACATTGAATGCTGACTTCTGTGCACTCCCCTAGCCCATACTCACATTACAACAATAAGGTATTAGTCACAGAGAAAAAAAACAGCAATAAACCCTGACATCATTGTGCTTCTGCCCTCCGTATTTCTGTAGAAAGACCCGAACTGTGCTTTATCTTTGTGGTTTTGATTTACATTTCATTAAGTCCACTTTCTTCTGTGTAAAAGCACTTTCTTCTCATTTGCATAAACATATACATTGCATAAATAGCATTGACTATGAAGGAGTCAGCATAAAGGAGGCAAACAAGAATTATAAATATTCAAAGCAAGAAACTAATAAGTAAGGTGTATTATATCTCTTGAAGGGGAAATTTGCTGAAATGTTTGCTGAAAAACTTGAGTTTGAGTTTTTAGATTAGTGCTGCCCATGAAGATCCATGAGAAACAGTACCCAAGATGCTGAGAGAGAAATGTCATTACATTAGGCAAAACGTGCCCCTTTTTTGGGGGTACTGCTGATACACTACTTAGTCTCTTCTTCCCTATTCCGAGGTAATCGTATTTCCTCATCTGTGAAGAGGGGCCAACCCTCTGCTGCAGCGCAATGCTCTCCTCCCCATGGGTTTGACGCCTGTCCCAGAAACACGGGGGCTCGTTAGCAGCTCTGCTCCCCCTCCACAAAAAACAGTGGAAGCAATGACAGCAAAACGCCTCTCTCCTTTCCTTCCCGCATCACACTGCTGTTCTGTGGGTATTGGGTCCAAATATGTTTTCATCCTGTTTAAGAAAAGTCTTTCTATAGAATTACGAGCCCGTGTAAACCGTGCCCTCTGGTGACGCAGCTAATGCAAGAAGTCTTCAGTACAGCTACTTGGCGGGAGCAGCGCTTGCTTGTGTGAGATGACGATGTCACATGATGGCGAATCCTGCTGTTCTTTTGTAAGGAGACTCAGGTTTCTTTTCATTCTTATGACACACACATTCATCAGCATTTGTGTGAAAGCCCGTAATTTCTAGGGCATTTTCAATAAATTAGCGATTAAGTTCTTTGCGTAGGAAAATTCCCTGCATTAGTAGAAGATGACGACGTATTTCCCAGTGGAGTAGCTATTCAGAGTGCGTGTCCTACGACAACCATGTCCTACGAGCACTGCTCTTGGAAAGTGCATCAGAGGGAACAAGATCTGAACCGACGCGAGACTTGAATTTTCCCTCTGGGTACAGGTGATGTTCACCTATGACACGCAGGCCAGCGCGGGTAAAACCTGCCCTTGAATACCTGTTATCTGAATAAAGAGCTGCTCAGCCTTCAGTCATATTAATTTGCCAGTATTTTATAGTTTGTTTGAAAGAATGGTTAGGTCAGTAAAAATCTAATTTTATGAAAAACAGTGACAATGGAAGGTTGAATGAGGATTATTTTTCTTTGCTATTATTTTGTTGATTATCATGTTTGAAATGCATAGTCTTCAACAGAGTTTTGAGAATGCTGTAGCTCTTAGAATGAGTTCTAGATGATACAAAACAACAAAAAAATAGGTCCTAATTGAGATTATAATGAAGCTTGAAAGGCTGGTTCTGATTAATTTGGACATAGTTTCCAATCAAAGCTGTACCTGTTCTGTGTAGAATTGCTACTTTTTTGTCACCTCTAGTCAGAATGTAAAAAACTGTTCATGTCTAAAGAAACAACATTTAGAAACATTGAAAATTCTCTTGTCAGAATTTAGGATTGGTTTTGATATTCAGAAATTGAAACATTTCTCACATCACTGAAACACCAACATTTGACAGACTTTGTGAGGTTCACATTGTTTAGCCAGAGCCATAAATCTTGAATTACAATTTCCATGATGCCGCAGCTGAAGAAATCACAATAATTTGTTATGAGGTAGAATATATGTTCCTTTTATGGAAAAAATCCACCTACAATGAAAGCCATTTTTTCCATAAAAAACTTTGCTTGAAATTTGTATCCACTTCTATTCAAACTTGATATTGCTTAAAATAATTTGTAGACAACTCTAAATTGCTCATGGGAGACTGATGACATCCGTGCCCGCGCTGGTCATCTCCACAGGTACCTTAACTAATTCAAAATAACAAAAATTCAATACTTCTATTATAAGCCAGGGTTCAACATCTATTTTTTATTCTTGTTGCTGTTCTTCTAGACAGAACTGATTTGTTTGCCAAAATTAAGACTAAATGTGTGCTATTAGACTATATACAATAACATAATTAGATATATTTGACCAGTTCAGTATATTATCAGTGACTTCTCCATGCTGTTCCTCTGCAATGCACCTTTCTTATGTTCTGCAACTTTCTAGTTGATGTAAATGCTGTATTAACATGTTTGATGAGATTACACAGTATGGCAGATTTCCACTAAACTTAAAGGAAAAGAATAACTGGCATGACCTAAGTAACTAAACAGATAAACTTTACCAGGTTCAATAAGTTTCATGACCAAAGTAGCTGGAGACAAGAAAAGAATACCTAATACCTAATAATAATAACACAATAATACCTAGAGAATAATTTGCTTTTTGCTAAGCATACATTTATTGCCATAACTGAAGAGTCCTGCACAGGATATAGGAATGGCCATTCCTATATTCCAGTGATAGAGGAGAAGAAAATGGTTAATGCATTGACTGGTTTTGTTAGAGAGTAGATGGGTCTTCTAAAAAGGAGGGGACTTTCCCAGTTATCTGTTGGGAAAGTTAGTAAGTCTGATGAGCAATGCAGGATAGCTTATTGCTGTTCATGGGAGAGTTTGCAAGAAGAATGAAAACCAGTGTCTCAGAAAAATAGAAGAAATAAATCAGCAAAGTTGACAAATCACCATCTAATTCACTTTGCTTATCTCTAAAAATGATTCTGCAAGCACAAAAGCCTCTACAGCGTGCACCTATTCATGAAAATTCATGCCTTAGAATTACTACTTATTACTGGAAAAAAACTTTTTTATGCTTTTTGGTTGCAAGATGAACCATGACTTAAGCATTTCTTTGTGTGAGAATGTAGTAGTTTTTGCACTAGAGTATTGGACACATTTCTCAGATTCGGCTAGACAAAGCCTATGAAAGAACCTAAATAAAATAAAAGTCCTTTTCAACAATCAAGACTTAAAAATCATCCTTTAGAAGATTAATTTATGTGTGACCTCCAATGAAAAATGATACCACCCTAAAATGACTAAAAGTTTCAGCTTCCTACAGACAAGAGAGCCAAAAGGTCATGTTTCTGGCATCATAAAATTTTGTATTTTTGACACTGTTTTAAACAGATGTCTGAAATGCAAATCAGTTACCATACTGACAACAACCTTTTAACATTCAGTAAAGAGAGAAGAGGCTAGAGATCTCTTGGGGATCTCTAAGGAAGGATGTACAATTAGTCCCAGCAGCAGTTTTGACTACATAGTCAAAACCTTAAAAGAATCAAAGCTTAAATAAATATCAAGTTAACAAGTTAATAAAAAACCACCCCCATCTCTGAAGATTAGTTTGTATTCAGATTAAAAAAAAAAAAGTCTCATTCTGTTGTATGAGACATTTAATTCAAAATATTATTCATTATTTTAAAAGGCCCCTGAAAATGTCCCTCCTGTATTTATTAATTTATATTCCTGTCTAGATTTGTCTCATTGTGTTTAGACCCTGTCAATATCCATTTTGCTTTGTGTATTTAAGACACAGGATTTGTAGTCATGCTGAAAGTGAAAAAAATTAGTTCTTGACATACTTAGGCCTGGTTTCAGCTGGGATAGAGATAATTTTCTTCCTAGCAGCTGATATAGTGCCGTGTTTTGGATTTAGGATGAGAATAATGTTGATAACACACTGATGTTTTTAGCTGTTGCCAAGCAGTCAAGGACTTTTCAGCCTCTCATACTGGCCTGCCAACAAGAAGGTGGGGTGCACCCAAGAAACTGGAGAGGACACAGCCAGGACAGCTGACCCAAACTGACCAAAGGGATATTCCATACCACATGATGTCATGCTCAGTATATAACTGGGTGGTGCCCAGGAGGCAGCATGGCTCAGGAACTAGCTGAGCATCAGCTTCGGGTGGTGAGAAATTGTGCTGTGCATCACTTGGTTTGTATATTCTATTATTATTATTATTATCATTGTTGTTGTTATTATTTTATCTTCATTTTCTGTCCTATTAAACTGTCTTTATCTGAACTCACGTTTTACCTTTTTCTTTTCAATTCTCTCCCCCATCCCACTGCAGGAGGCAGAGTGAGCGAACAGATGTGTGGTTGTTTTAGCTGCCTGCTGGTTAAACCATGACAGTATGACGCAGACCAGTTACTTAAATTCTTAACTGAATAAATGTTTCATTTTTTACAATGGAGATTAATACCAGATTTGGGATATTGGCTCAGCTTTGAGATACTGTCACTCTGTTGGGAAGAATATCAAAATAAGACACATTCCAGGCTTGTCAAAATTTTCACAACTCTCATGCATTTCCATCATGTAGAGAGGATACATGAAAGAGAAAATGGTTTCTGGTGAGGAATTTTTGTCTGAGCTTTGTAGGGGTACATGAAGCGTGCAGAGCAATTTTTCAAAGGTTGTTCTTTGTATAAAGAGCTGTGCATTTTGGTATACATTTCTGCCCGTAAAGGCAAGTAATTATTCAGCAATGTCAGAACAACATCCAGTTTTTGCGTACCAGACCTAGGTACTACCTGTTCACTTGCCATCCACTTTCTAAATGGGACTGGGACAAGGAAAGGTGGTAATGAAGAAGCTGTGCAGTGGCTTTAGTAACGCTCAGGTAAGCCAGCGGATGAATGTTCTCCCTCAGTAAGGGTCAAGAAAGAGCACTAAATGCTAGAAGCTGCTAGGGTTTAAAGGAATAGAGGACAAATGAGGATGTCATTAGGGTACTACATGAATCCGTGCTGCCCTCACATTTTGGCTGTTCTGTGTAGTTCTGATTTCCCCATTCAGAGCTGCTGCTATAGAAAGGGCAAAGGGGAGTATCAAAGACAGGGAGCAGTTTCTCTAGGGGGGATGACTACTTTGACTAGGATGTTGTAGGCTAGAAAAGACAAAATGACAGAAAAAGTGATAAAAAGTCCATATAAATCACTTGAAGCAGATAGATGGCATCTTGGTTTATAAAATCGTGAGAGGGATTGCGAAGGTGAATGGAGGAAAATCATTCACTGTCAATTCCAAGGCAAGAGCTCGGGACCATCAGGGGAAAGGCAACAAAAATGCTCAGAGCTGAGGACATTCAAGCAGGAAGATGCAGTCTGGAGGAGTCTGTCTGCAAGGGAGCCTCTGTTGGGAGTATGTGGAGACAGGCTGTGGCACCAAGTACATCTGGTTTGAACCTATTGCTGTATTTTTTTTTCCCTCATCTGGCAGAAGTCAAGAAGATAGATCAAGTTTTCAATTTGTATTCTAAGAAATATCAAATAATATGGAATAGAGGTTGTGTAATGATACCAGAAATACTGTCATAACACAGCTCTGTACATAGCTAGTCTCAAAAATAATATAAACAGAATATAAACTTTCAGTCTAGAAGGCAAGAAAAAGTACTGTGAATCTGGAATTGAAAAATACTGCTACTTCAGATCTTTTCAGGAATCACTATGCTGAAGGCGTATCAGTCAATAGTGAAGAAGAGCAACAGACTGAAAAAAGGTTAATCTTTTAATTTCATAAACTTTTTAATTTAAAAGCATATGACAAGATTCATTAACAATTCTGAGAAAAGAAGAATGCTTAAAAAAATTAAAAGGTATAAAAATTATCCTTGTGTGAAATTTCAGATTTATGTTAAAAGTTGTGTGAATTCTTATGAGATGCATAAGAATATTCAATAATTATGTGTAAGGCAATTTATCAAAGTCATTTGCTTTGCTGGAATGCAAGTTTTAATATGCAAATGTAAAGTAAAATCACTACTACAGCTGCATATAAATACTATTGCTCATTTCCCTCAAGTTAATTTCTATGTTGACAATAGAGAAATAGGAGTGCTTTTTATTAAATATAGTTCATTTCATTTTGGATTTTATTCAGCTATATGTTCTAAAATGACATTTTGATTTGGTTTCACTTCAATATTTTGAACCTTTTTGAACTGTAAAGCTATAATACGCACCAGAACAATGCTTTTGCTTCACATTAATATTCAATATTATGGTCACAAATTGAATTAGTTGGAGAGCTCAAACTCCCACAGTAAAGCTTCTTGGTATAAAATGTACAGCTTAGTGCAGATTTTATGCTATCAAGCAGCTTTACTGTGGCTTTGTTTGCCAATTCTTCTATTTACAATAGGTACCTTAAGATGACATGTCAAAGGCAATTTTGCTGGAGCAGTATTAGTAGAAGAAACTGCTGTATCTCTTTTGAAAGTATAAAAGCTGTTGGTATTGGAAAAAATGTATTGAGAGAGCCTGAAATTCAGTGTTGAAAAGGAACTTTTTGCTTCTGAGCTAAAGCCCAGTGAATAAAAGGAAATATTCCATTTGGCTCAGATGGACTCAGATTCAGGCTTCAAAATAGTGAATAGTAATTCAAAACGCTACTTCTGAATAAGGTCGTAGTAGACCACAGAATAGGGGCTGAGCTTATATTAATTCTAGAGAGCAGCCTGTTCCCAGGGGAATTCTGCTACAGGTTTAACTTGTTGCAGGCTGCGCTTCCAGAAACCCTTCAGTGGTGATGGTGTTTTGCAGTAACACATGAGTGTGCTTATTTTTCTATTTACAGGAAAGTGAAAAAAAAGCCCCAACTTTGGGAAAATTAATTAATGAGAAAAAAAAAAACAAAACAAAAAAACCCAATGAAAAAAACCAGAACTGTGTAAGGCATGTTTCTGAAGTGAAAGCAAGAAGAAGAAAACATTGTTTATTTTTTGTTTCCCATTGCTTCAGGTCTTTTTGGGGGAAAATGGAGGTAAGCAGAAGAAAGGCATTATTGAAATGGTTCCAGAGAAAAGACTAGAAATACAGAGGGGAGAAATTATGCAGATGATGCAACTAGATTTCTCAAACCACCAGCTTGATTCATCTTTTGAAGTCAATATTTTTCACGGTCAGTAAGGTGACTTCATGTTTTCTGTTTATTTTAGGAAGGAGAGGCAACAGCTTCCATAATTCCTAAATGGAAAGAGTAGATCAGACAATCTTCATCAGAGTAATTCTCTGTCAGGAAATGAGGTTTGAAACTCAATGCACCACAAAAGTACAAAGCCTGATTTCCTTACTGGAGGCAGATTTTGTTTCTCACACCTTAAGGCTCTCCTAATATTTTCTATCTGTTTTTCCACTTTTTTCTTTCACTTCTTTTGTTTTGGTGTCTGTTTTCCTTCTTTCTTATATTTGTATTTTCCCATTCCTTTTTAAAAAAACAATTTCTATGATAAATTGATCATTCAATATGCATATGCAATGGATAGACAATATTTACACACTACATACTAGATGCTGAATAATATTAAACAGAGTTGGATTGCCTTAAATGTCCACAGTATCATCTTTATTTGAGAAAGATGTATCTCCATGAGCCTTGAGCTAAGCATGATAGAAACACAGCAGAAATGCAGGTACACTTTTTTTCTTGCCATATTTTTCAGTTTTCAACAGTAAATGAAATGAAATCAATGAAAGGACACTGGCAAGTAGATGAAACATTCTCCTGTGTGTGTGATTACATATGTATATATGAACGTGTGAAATTTTGTTTCTGAGGCTTAAATGTCACTCCTGGATTTGCAGGCTACTATACCCTTAAAAAGCTAGCTGTGATCTGTATTGGCAGGCATGTGCCAGAAGACACCATTCTTTTTCCAGCCTGTTATTGGCAAGGCCTCTTTCTGTCTCACGCAGACACACGTACGTAAACCCTAAACCTAACACCACTGACAACAAAATCTGGTAAATCTTACTTCACTTACTGTTGCTCTGAAATATGCCTATGACACAGGTGCTGGCTAGCACCCAGATCTTAAATATCTGCCTCACGTGTTTGCATCTCACGTTTCTATAATATCAACGTATATTCCTTATCAATTAACTCACTAACACCTAAAAATAATTCCTAAATGAAATGAAACGAGTTTGAATCATTGTGACAATTACTTCCTGCCCTTGACAGTTAAGAGGTCAATGATTTTAGAAAACATTGGATTTATGATATGAAGTCTATATTTGTTTGGAGACACAATGAATCTACTTCCTATTCATTGCTTAAATGTTTAAGAAACCAAATTTTAATGGAATAGCAGTGAGAGCTTCATTATGTGGCAGTTACTGCATTTCCAACAGCAAATGAGGACATGGGAGGGGACAGCATGTAGCCCACTCTCTAAGCAAGGTTCTGAATGAAGGTGCCCAGGTGGGACAGTAACTCCTAACAGCTGCCCCTGTCCTTCCTGATAGCAGTTCCCTGAAGTTTCTGGCCACTCTGAAAAGGGTTAAGCCCCTCTTAATGGATCTGCAGAATTACTTAATCCTCACAATCCCCTGTCACCCTTTTCAAAGTCTCCTTTTCACCTTTACAGGTTCTAGTTGTAGACCCTCCTACCCCTCCTCTCACCTGCTCCAAGGCTTGACTACAGTCTGGTTCTAATGAAGACACGCTTCCTGTGAGCAATTTGCTTTGTAACTATCCACTCCAAATCTCTTCCCGCCTCAGAGCCTTCAGCTCTCCACGTCAGAGCTAGGCCATCCACTCGTTGCTGAGCTCGAAGTTGTCCGCTCAGATGTTTGGTGCCAGAAACCAATACTGAACTGGTTGCCAACATCCATGTGATCGTCACAGTTGCCAAGGACAGTGGAGTTCACCATTCTCCCTCAGAACCATCCCTGCTTCTAGTTCTTGGTAGAAGCCATGACTGGAAAAAATAAACGAATAAAAATCTGACTGGGGTCAAAATAAAAAGAAGTAAGAGTAGGGTCATGGTAGCACTATCCCAGCGTATCTGCCTTCTGCTACATCAACCTCTTTTCCTGCTCTTTCTTTCCCTGAGCAGCCAAGTCCTCTCTTCTGTAGCCTGCTTCCCGCATGGACAACAATGGAGACCACCTTTTTCTGCTGTGATGAGGTCCTCTGAAAGAGGCTACAGAGTCAAGCCATTCGAGGTAGGAGGTTTGAGCTGCCAACGCAGAGCTGCAAGTCTCTGCTCAGCACCCTCATTCAGACGGTCTCACAGCACGTTATTTCCTCTTTTCTCCAGAACCCCTGTGCGCAGAGGACTCTAGTTTCAAACTGTTCCCTCCTGCTTGGATGCAATTTCTGATCCACTGTGGCCAGATCAGAGGCGTACTTCTCAAATCCATCTATTGTCTCTTGCCTCCGAGATGATATGTATTTGTACTTGTATAGAAAGATAAAGAAGATGATTTTGAGGACTAACAGTCCCCCTGTCACCCCAATATTACAATATAACTAAAGTTCTGTAGTAATTCGGTTTTAAAGGGGGAAAACTGTATACAAACTGCTGTTTCACTAGTTTAGCAGCACCTCCATTAGAGAAGACTTTAGTTGCAAAGGTCGAAAAAAAAGATAAATGTAATATTGCATGTGATCAACAGAGTCTTATTTCATGGCTATTCACACAGAGCGTGTTCACCATTAAACACTGGAGTTATTAATTTAGTTAAATACAAACAAGAAATTGAATATGAATGACTTTATTTTAGAACATAACTTCTAAATTAATACAGATTATAACTGTGACTTAAATTCCTAGGAACTATATTTGTTACACCAAATATATAGTTTTGTGCTTTACTTATTTGCAGAAGATAATTTAAACTTTAAGTGGAAATATTTATTCTGGGTACAAAATATTGGTCTGTATGAAAACAGCCTGATGTTGATTGAATTTTCAGCACCTGGTGATCATGGTAGTTTTATCATACTGTAAGTTTCTGAGATAATTTAAAATCATTCAGAAAGCATTAAACCTATGTACTCTCCATTGTTTTGCTTTGAAAGGTTACATGTTATATGTTTATTTAATGTCCTTCATCTTCAAAAAGAGAAGCTGTTTCTAATCTGAATTAAAAAGAATCTATTTTCTCAAGGTAAGACTATTCTGCAAAATCCTCACTTTCCTCCCTGGGAGCCCACAGTTCTAGCAAGAGCTTATAGAAAGACTAAAGTGAAGTACGCTACCTTCTTTACAAAATGAACAAGAGGTACTTAAGCCAAGTTGCCATCAGCTGCAGAAAACAGCTTTACAAATTGATGTCTTTGGGGTCTTATTGCTGGAGAAGAGTTAAATAGTTGGAGATTTAATTGCTGCACAGGCAGAAAAAAAGACCCTGTATTATGCTACCAGCGGCAGGTGCGCCCCTTTATTGTAATTTATGCCACTGGGTTTTAAAAAATTCACATCTGTAGTGTTAGCATAATCTGAACATTTTTGCATCCATGTTTATTCATAAACTTCTACCTGGCTGTATACTTGCTAAAAGGAAGGAAAGCGTTCTCATTTCCACCGTTCTCACATTGGTGTATCTTCAATGAATTCAAGTTTTAGGTAATTTTATACTAGACAGACTGAGAGGAGGATCAATTAAATGACTAAAAAATGAAACCTTACTTCCCAAGGGACAAAGAATTATCCCATCAATTAGTTTAAAAGATCACTGAAGACATCTCATCTACTGAAGACATCTCATCTTAATGTATACAAAGAAAATTACCCTTTCATATGCATAATACTTCTGCTTAATATTATGTAATCAAAATTGGCATCAAAACTATTACATTTATGATAACTGATTTCTAGGTTTTTCTTAAGATCTTTAGACACACATCCACATGCCAGATATTTCTACCTGTGTAGCCCTCACATCAGTTCACCTGTATGTCTGAAAACTACTAGTGCTTTAAAATAAATAATCAGAAAATCACATTTTAATTTATAGGCAGGTCCCATTCTGTATTTAGTTGAGTATTTTGATTTGGTTTTTTTTAGATTGAAATACACATCTTCAACTGTTCTCTGACTCTGAAGGCAAGAAAGGACTGAGTTACATAATAGGTGATTTATTTGGTTTGCATTGCTTGTTACGTTTGAAGAAGTATTGATTGGCTGCAACTTTACAATGAGTCCTAATTTGTATTCTGTTCTCTTCCTGTCTAGGTAACAGAAAAAAATTACTGGTCATTGTGTTCAGGCATCAAAATTGTGTGAGAAACTTTCTTGTTAGGTTTTGTTTGGGTTTTTTTAGTAATATTTAAATTTGGAATGAATGTGTATGATTTCAGTGTAGCTTTCACGAACAAGTGTTTTTATAAATTGTCAGGTACTTATCTACTTAAATCAGGATTTAAGCATTTAACAGAACAACAAACAAGCAAATAAAAATATTTTTAAAACAAGAAGCTGTAAAGGATGCAGCATGCTTTCATGCACCTTCACCTGGTACTAGTCACTAATGAAAAGAGCAGTTCTGGATTTTTATTTCTTTCTATTTATTTATTTCTGAGCTAGTTTTAACTTGCATGCTCTTTGCTTTACCACATGGCCACCCAGACACTTCTGCTGAAACAGGAAGGGGGAATAGAAAGGTCATAAAAACAAGCGGTAGCAGCTGAGAGGTGTCAGGGACTGCTGCTCTTGGTTTCAGTCCTCTCAGGTAATGTACAGGAAACTAGCCTTAATAGACTGTTGTGAGTAAGAAAAAGTACCTCTCAGAACTGTGCTCTTTAAATCAATTTGGAATAGTTTGGCTTACCCTGTGGCTGTTTTGATATTTAAATTCAGCTAAAGGTTTTTAAAATACTGCTATTTCACTAAACCAAGTTACTGAATCAATTACAGAGCTGCTGATCTCCTCATGCCTTATTTTAGGTATCCATTATTTTAAAAGTCTTTAATCTGCAAACTAGCTTGTATAGTCATAAATGCTTTCCATTAATTTTCTTTTCCCTTGTGTGTGGCATAGGAAGGACATATCATTTGTGGAAAGCCTAGACAATTTCAAGGCCTCAACATCTTATCAATTTACTCTTACTAAAAACTTATCGAGGTATTGACTTATAAAATACAGTTCCATTTTATGCAGCTCAGTGTCAGTAAGGTTTCGGTCCCTTTTTTGTTTGTTTGGGGTTTTTTTTGTTACAATTCATGTCTGAGCTGTAATAGCTGAAGATATAATCAGGTCAACATCTACATTACCTCTACAGTCTTCTGTTATATATCCATACAAATCAGCAAACAGAAGTTAATCCTCCAGTTGTTCTGGGAATTAATGAACATAGCTTTTTAGACCCATGTCAAATAAATCTCTACCGGTAAGTGAGATCTCAAAAAAGGGTAGTCATTAAATGGAGCTGTGATACTGCGCATTATTGGAGTTTCAACTTCTCATGGATACGTGTAGCACAGAGAACATTGGGAGAGCAAATGATGGTTTGAACTGTGCAACTGTACTGTATGAAATGCATTAAAGAGTAATCAAAATAAGCTTACTCTCGTGCTACGTTCCTTTCACTGAGGAGAGCTCAAAACAGGCAAAAGAAAACGGATATGAATATCTGTGTGACTGCATACTCATACACAAGTTCAAACTGTGTGTATGTGGGGTGGTTTTTTTTAAAGATAAATAAATTGAAGCCAAAATCTGTGGTCAGCTAATAATTCTATAAAAAGCTTTTAGGTGGATTAATATTGAAGATGTTGATTCCCCATAGCTCTTTCAATGTAGAATTGAACATCTAATTGCATACAGTTAAGAATTCACCAGCATTATTTATTCCATCATATAATCTAAATATTTAATTTCATATGTAATAAATAAAAGCTTTATTTGGTTGTGGATTTTGACCATGTGTTACTCTCGCAACAAACGAACCATTTCTTAATTAATTTTTAATACAACAGATAGTAATATTTTGTGATCATGGTTTCTCAGTAATAAGATTTCAAGGTAATTTGCCATTTTAGCTTTTCTTTATTGGGATATTCTTGACAGTTCGAATTGTCTGAAAGTGGCATGAAAAGTTGTAAAATTGATTAAAATCACTGGTGTCTTCGTTTTCCTGATTTTTTTTTAAAAGTAATTTACTTTTCTTCATTTTTTATAGTATAACAATTTGTTTCAAGTATAATGAAGCAGAACTTCCATTACCCTGTCTTTAATTCATATTATTTATTTTGTTGAATTTTGCATGAGTAATTGTGTTTTTACAGAAAGCAAAATGAAAAGTAAGACATATCCATTTTACTTTTCTGTAGAGTACACTGGATAGAAGACCAAACACTGGAATATAGAATTTGTGAAACAGGGTACACTAAAATAGAAAAATAGGTTTTCATACCATATTCTGGGATAAATTCAGAAATTTTGCTTGAAAAAAATTTATTATTTTTACTTCACTGAAGTCCAGAAGTACGAAGAACTGCAGCCAAAATTTTAAGAGTTTCTCTCCCTTAACGTACGTTCACCCATTGCTGGTGCTGTCAAAGCCTATGCAGTCTTTATGCCATGTAAGAGCTGCTTTGAGACAAAGCTAAAGGAGATGTTTCAATTTTTGAGTGGAAGCTCAGTGGAAAAAGGGCACAATAACGTGCCATTCCGCTGTGGAGGCACATCAAGATACGACTCAGTATTCCATTTTGAAGACAGCTTCTAAGTTACTTTGAAGTAACTCACGGGATGCAGTAGGAAAGGATAACAGGAAATGCAGTAGGAAAGGATAACAGGAAATGCAGTAGGAAAGGGCAGCAGTTCAGTGCGGCGAGGGTGAACTGTGCAATTTCGCGCTGTCAGAAGCAGGATTCTTGTAAAGGTCCCTATTTCATGCTAGAGGCATGACATAGCATCATACTCCAGTGTGAAATTATCACTGGGGCTTTGATGATTCAAGGCTAGCCTTGAGGAGGAAGGAAGAGGTCAGAAATTAGTCCAGATAATCCTGCATAATAATTGGTAAAGAGTTATGGGAATGTCATTGGAGAAAAATATGATATTCAAAGCTGCAGCAGCTTTACCCTTCATTCTCAGGCAGATAATAACTCGGGAGCAAGTAGGGCACTAGTTTCCATTTAAAGTTACTATTAAAGAACTGACTTTAGAGCTATTAATGCAAAAAGGAAGATGAGCAGGAAGATGTTATTGAGGAAACTCTGTCTTTACAGAAGGTATTTCTACTATTGTTATTTTAAAATGCAAGTCCTGCAGTAAATCCCACAAAGATTCAAGTACAGAACAATTCTGTCCTTTCACCAGAATACTTTATTCATACACGGTATATAAAATGCTCCTGTATGGAAAGATCTAAATGATCTTTTTTTGTGTTTTAATAGTGCTTTTTTAAAATGTTTTGTGGTTTCTCCTACCAACAACTGATCACTTTGTCACAGCTGTTCTCTAATACACATTCCTTGCCTTGTTTTCAAAACTATAAAAAAAGACATAATCCAGTTACAAAAAGGATTGCAGAAAATATACCACAGTCCTAGGCTAAAGATAATTAAACATTTTTGCATAAGGTTACAGTGACCTTCAGCACCCACAACATCCATCAGCAACTGAGGATGAAAGAAAGTCCATAGAATAATCTAGTTTTTGCTAATGTTAGCTTTTTTCTTTCTTAGACCATCATTGTTCATTAATCTTTGATGATAAGCTCAACAGCGGCTTAAATGGTTTTTGGCTTTTGGGAAAGCATCTTTTTTCTTTTTCTTTTTTTTGACAATTTTTGCTACTGCAAATGAAATTTAGCCTGTCTTTCCTTATGTCAATAGTAATCAATACTTAATTCAAAGTTTATGATCACCTCAGTGTTTTTCATATTGCTAGAATTGGAAGCAAAATGTTAAGAAACTTCACTGTTTCAAAGCAAGTGAAAAGTGCTGAGTAAATAAAGCCTTTTTACCAGAAGATACTGGGAAGCAAAAATTGCTGTTATATCCAACTAATATTCTTCAGTTCAGGTACATGCAACTATATGAACTGAAAATTTTGTTTATCCTTGAGAGAATGCTATTAAAAAATCTGCGAAAAAAGCAAGTGAGAGAGAAACTTCATGTCATGGATGATTTTTCCATTGTGAACTGAACTTTTTAAAGTGGCTGAACTGATGACTTCATTGTGTTGTATTTATTATAATAATATTACTAGATAGTGCTTATTATAATAAATATTTATTAGTTTTACTCTTTTAATTGTGTAACATGATCTTTAGGCAAACTCTTTACTACTCCAGCATACTGCACAATTGCAACTATCATCCATGAACCAAGATGCAAGAGGGTTACTGAGATGGTTATGTCTCTTTTTTCACTGGAGATAAGTAAATAATTTATGGAAAAAAATTGCATTCTCCAATCTTTTCTTCTCTTTCTGATTATCAATGTCAGTTGAGCAGATCACGATTTTCTTGGCATACTTGTTATTCTAAATTATTGCACAGATTATCTGTCATCGCGGTTGAAAAATGCCTGTCATTCATTTCTGTCATTCATAGCAGGGAGGTTCAATCTTAATTTTGTTTGGAAAACTTTATTCCTATTGTGGAATAGGAATAAATGTTTTTTAAAATCCTGGAAAAATAGGAGTGCATATAATTCAATATTTTGCTCACTTTGATATTTGAGGAAGGGAAAGTTGTGTTGTTTGCTTACTTGAAGGTTTTGAAAGTGCCTAAAGCATGACCTTTCCTTTTCCTTTTTCAGGACATTTGTTCAAATGTCCTGAAAGTTTCTATATTAAGCCACCACCCACAGATTGTGTTTTTCCACTGGGACACAGTGCCACCTGAGATTTGTTGGGAGAAAGGAAGTGACGAGGTCTGGAAGGAACACAGACTATATTGCCTGTTCAACTTGCCACAAATACACCATCCCTGATAAGACAAAATGTCTGAATCTACACTCACAGTTATGTGTCCATAAAGTGGTTTGCTGCAAATTCAAGTTTTACAGAAATGCTTCACAAAAAAAAAAAAAAAGTGATTCAAGCTAGCTGGACAAAATACGTGGAATCAGGGAGAAATATTTTATTTCCTTCATGCAAATTTGAAAGGTGAGATAAATCTAAAATACCACACTAAATATTTCCCAAGCAGACCTTGGGTTTCTGTTTGTTTATTTGTTTGTTTGTTCTTATGCTTTTTATGTGTTTGGGTTTGCCATTTTTCTTGACTACATTAGCTTCCAGAAGGCTTCGGGGTCCCGCTGTGCTAGTGCAAAGTCCAGAAGCAGCAAGAGCCCTGTGCTCTGTCTGCAAGAGGGGTGAACGCTTCCTGCCCCAGAGAGCTCCCCGAGGAAGACCGAGGCATGCAGTGGCAAGGAGGGGAGCAGAGTCAGGCTGGTGTGGTGGAGACAAAGTTGGGACAGTGATAAAACTGAGAAAGTTAAGCAGAGGTCTTGCTTTTCAAGGTTTTTATGCTTAACTTTCTAGGTGAGCAATTGTTATGCCACTGTCTGCCCTTCAAGCTCTTTGTCTGAAAATCAGCGTCCGAGATGTGCTGCTGGACTAATTCAGTGCAAGGAACTGTCGTTCTTTTTTTATTGTCATATAAGCAGACATCTTAGTTTTCTGATAAAAATACTCACATTTAGATGTTTAAAATAGCCCGTGAAAATTGCCTCGTATTTGATGAATGTAATAAAGTTTCCTTGGAATTCCTGTGAATGAACTGATTTGCTTGAGTATTCATGTAAAACAATTATAAAAAGGAAACAACTACAGAATGACTATTTCATTGATATGGAAGTCTGTGAAATTTCTTATTGGAACATCACTTTTGTTGTTCTCATATTTTAATTGCCTGTGGGTTTATCTAAGCAGTTTCTTTCTTAAAGAGATTTCTAGCATATTTAGTATTTAAAAATGCTAGGTTGTGAAAAGAACAGAGTCCTAATTCTTTGATTATAAACTTCATCCCAGTGTCACAGCAGCTGGCAGAGCTATTCCTATTCATCAGCTGTGAATCAAATACACACACGAACCCTTGTTTATCCTGAATGATGAGAGCGGTCCCCAGAATACAGCAGGTAAGCTGGGCCATGCCGTGCGGTTAAGCTGCGTGAATCTCACTTTGCGTGGCTAGATCTACTTCCCATGTAACCTTTCTAGTTACCTGGCTTGAACATTCTGACACTTTTTATACAAAGATCCAATAACATAGTAAAGTTTAATTTCCTGCTGTGCTGAAGTAGTTTGCAAGGCCTTGAACTGCCTTTTATTTCTATGGAACTTCTTACAGACCTAAAAGTCTCATTTAGGTTTGCTGTTTGTCATTCGTGTAGATTTAATTTAACTTCTTTCTTTAGATTATATATCCAGCACAATCCAGTTTTGATTTTTTTAATTTTTTTTTTTTTTATTATGACAACATATTCAATGACCCTTACAGCTTAGGTTGTAAATTAGCTTAATTAAATGTAAATGAGGAAAAAAAATCATTTTCTTGTTTTACGGTAGTTAATATCTTCTTGCCTGGTAAATTATCTTGTTTTCCCTAAAACAAAATATGTCTCTGCTGTCTGCACTACATATGACATGTCACTGAAATCACAACCAGCGCATATGCCCTTTGTGCCTCCATAAGGGAGATGCTCCAAGCACCATTTCTTCTCGTTTGGTACCGAGCTCAATGAAAATACTGCTAATTATTGCTGACCTAGTCTGTGACACTATGGTGTCAATCACACACTTTCAAGCATAAACTGAGCAACAAGTTAGTCCCTTGCTATGTCATTATACATCATTTACCCTCCTCCTTGGGACACTGAGGGAGAGGATTAAAGCCGTAAGACATTAGGAAGGCATTGCGTGTGACCTCTGAACCTTGTAGTTAATCTTTGTTGTCTGAGGAGCAATGACAAACCTCTCATAATCCGTCTTTTTTTAGATGATATCATTTGTGCTAACACACTATAAACAACATTTTCTGCTCTTTGACTCTGGAAAAAAGGGTCTATGAGGGGAAAGAAGCAGAGGAGACAGTATAATAAAACTAATCAGTCATATAATTGCAACTTCCATTGCCCAGGCAAGCGGTGGATCTCATCAATAGTAAATGCTGCTAATCATTAATTTTCTTTGTCACAAGACTATATATTGGATTTTTCACTGGTCTTTCCATAGCTATTGAATAAACAATACAAAGCAATCCTGTTCTTCCTCCCCTGTTTTTTAAGAGATCTACTAATTAGATAATTTGTGGCATCAGGGCAAGTCTGGGGATTTTTCACTCCTTGAAAAAAAAAGACAGGTCTTTTGCAACCTCTGCATCCTTGGAGACTGTTGAGAAGGTTATTCCCTATCGGTTTAGCAGCTTTTCAAAGGTTTATAGCAGGGTTTGGGGTCTGCTTTTTTGGGTTTGTTTTGTTTTGTTGGGTTTTTTTTGTGTGTGTGTTGGTTTTGTTTTCTTTTTTTTTTTTTTTTTAATTTTACTATTCAATTATAATCTGTCTTTTCTATAATAGAATTGTATTATATCCTTTTCGTTCATATTTTTCAGTGGTTGAGGTTATCATTATGCCATTGCAAAATGGCATGTAATATCATTGATTATTAAGTCATGCATGAAAATATAAAGCTTACTTTGTTCTTCTTTAAAAGGCATTTTGAGACCATGTGAGCCCTGACTCATGTTTGGTAGTGCACTTTCAGATCTCAGTTGTTAATTTCAGTAAGGACTCTTTATGACAGAAATCAACAGAAGGTTCAAAACCTGGATTTTATAACTATAGCTGGTATTTGACTCCAAGCAAAAAATAGCTTCATATGGCTAGATCTCCCCCAGACACATAATACTGTAACATGAATGATCTTGCTCTAACTTACTGATAAAATTGATAAGTTCAAGCCAAACACATCATGATTTTTTTTTTTCCACTTAATTTTAAAAATTTTTGATGGTTAGGGAATGTTTGGTTGCCCAGCTGCACTTTGTATTCAGTTTGGAAGTTTGGGTTGAGTATTTCAAAGCATACACATGAAGACATGCACACCTATATGTAAAATATACATGTATAGTATATATACCTATATGTATGTAAATTTATAGTAGTATATATTTGTATATTTATAACATGAAGTTTCATAATGTCTTTGAGCTATCTACTATATGTCTTTCACAGGAGTAAAGTGAAACATGTTTCCATAATAAATTTTTTTCAAAACTTATAACAGATTTTCCTTGCCTCCGATTTGGGTGTCCAACATGAGGTGCGCCAGCTGTGATTTTTCAGAATCATCGAGAATATCTAGCTTTTCCTGATTTCACATAAAAAAGGGTGCTCTCAAAAACCTGTGAAATTCATCATGAGGAAGATAGTTTCGAGAATACAGTGATGGGCTCCAACACAGTGACAGTTTAGTCAATGCTGGCAACTTCAGGATGTAGTGCATTAATAGTAAAATTGTCTTGACCTCAGATTTCTGTGTTACACAACTAAAAAACCAAAATCAATTCTTCCTCACAGTTCATAATAAACCTTCACATTATTTAGGAGATTTTAATGTGGACATGGACGTTTAGCCTCTTAAAATACATTCTTGGACAGTTAGGTTTGTGTTTATCTAAGAATACCTATTTAATTTTTAATACTGATTATCCCCAATCCCATTATTGTGTCTCTTAAGCAAATATATTGAGAGTATTAAAGCTCTGTTTCATCTCAAAGATGTTATTTGACAATGGGTTCTATTAGTCAAACCTTTGCCATTACAGCAAAAGTAGATGAAATGAATGGTCAGCTCTTCATTTAAAAAACTAATTTAAAAAAGAGGAAAAAAAAAAAAGGATCTATGAGTTAGACAAAGTGCCACCCACATTCTGTTGGGATTTTTTCTTACAACTTGATCAATCATTTATATTGTCTTTTGATTGATCTGTCACTTACTGGCAGCTGAAGTGTGTTTTCAGATCTTTTGTATAAATTTAATCTTGTGATGGCAATCACATTTGATTGACAGTAATAATTTATAATCATTGCTCTTTCAAGAACAGCTTTAGCTTTTTAGCTTTAAATAAGTTTTGCTATTCTTTTAATTTATAATAAATTTAAGTAGTTTTGCATGAAAACAGACTCTACTGAAATTAATGGGTATAATAAGTTATTCTCTTGAAGCACAACAATAAAATATTTTGCGTTCAATATATGGGACAAAAATGCATTTAAAATAATTCCATTATTCTCTTTCCCTCTTACAAATAAACACATCAATACAAACATGATGAATATAAATATGCATGGTGCAAGAAAATTTTCTGCTTAACTTACAATACATTCTAATGTACAATATGTTATAAAATTAACCCATAATTTCAGAAGAGAAAAATCTAATAAAGAAGGTAGATTTTTTCCAAATCCAGATGGAATTGCAGTTCCTTGATCTTGTGAATTAATAATAAATAATTACTTTCAAAATTTTCCACATCAGTTCCACAATCTGAAAATAATTACATTTTTTTTTCTAAGCTTGGCAGAGAAAGTATTTTAAGGCATCTACTTCTCAGAGATGGAATCTGAGCTGCCAGTCTGACTAGATTCCCAAAGTTACTGTGTAAGAGATCCATTATCTCTGATGTCCATGCCACTGTAAGTGTAAATGTAAACCCTGAAAAGTCGAACACAAGCTCACTTACACATGTAGTGAATTTGTTTTCACTAGAGTGAGACCCATGTACCCCCACTGAGTCTATTCCTGAATCTGCTGTGCATTTGAGCAGGTACTAACACCAAACACCCTTACACCAATCCTAGCACAGGGCTGGCATAAGGGGTTTCCCAAATATTTTTTTGATAGCGGCATGCCTACAATGATGTTTATATTCTTTTCACAACACACAATTTAAAAAAAAAAAAAAGCGCATGATTATTTGTTCTTCTGTTCTTGTATCTTGTTCTTCTGTTATCTGTTCTTCTAACTTTTGCTGGTTACTTATTCTGTAGCTTGAAAAAGTGAAGATGAAAGTTTTTTCATAGGCAGCTGTTACAGCATCTTTTAATCCACCCAACGATTTGAAGACTCTCCAGTCCAAAACGAACCACAAGTGTGTTTTGTGCAAACGCAGGACACAAGCTGTTCCACCTATCTGTATGGAATTAAATTTTACTTTCTATACAACCAGTGCAGAGAGGTGAAAGCTCATTCCCTTAGGTGTTCTCAATCGCTCTGTCTCCCTTAACCCTACGAAGCTCCTATCTACACCTTCTGCAGGCAAACAACGTGAACACCTTTTAAGTGTTACGATTGACGGGGAACAGGAGCTACCTATTTCTCAGTAGAAGCCAGTCTTTCTGTAGACTCTGTAATATTTTCTCCAAGCCAGGAGCTCTTTACAACACATAAACACACACACAAAAATTACCATATTTAATCCCAGTGTGTTAAGGTTTTTTGCTTTTTTATGTGTCTCATCCTTGGCGTTTTTAAAGTCTCCTCCCGGGTAGCACCATTATTTATTGTCAGGCTTGCTGCAAATGGTAAACGAGAGTTGTACGCAGGCCTTTACCTTTTCGCTGTTGTTCTTACCTATTTTTCTCTAGTTTGCTTCTCCCTCCTCCCTTCTTAACATTCACAATAAACGGAGGTAGAATCTTCTAATTAGTTTTTGAAATCTAACACAGTTTGAGCATGTGATTTGTCACATACCTGTGGTAACCTGGGATTTTAAAGAAGCAAACAGCTCTAAGTTCTTATTCACTACACTTCAACAAGGTGAGACTTTCTTTAATTAGACAGAAGCAAGTATGGATGGAAAAACAGATGTTGATTGACTTATACAGACTTAACAGATGAAGTGTGCTCAGTGTTATCACTAAAAGTTTTTTATCTGAGGCCAAAGATTTTTTCCTTTATTGCTTAATCCTCATCAGCTCCAGAACTGAGCACTGAAGAAATGTGATACAGTAAATGAACCAGGGTAGGTGAGATACAGGCAAAATTTGCAAATTTTACGATTCTGTTGGCTGCTAAATCTTGAAAAATGGACCCTGACTTTTCCTCCCTCAGATAATCTCCAGAGAGTATTTCAGCACAAATTCTACCATAACACATAGCTAGGCCATGCTGAACTGATGGGAGAGATTTTACTTTATTAAACAAGGAACAATTTCACTGGGTAAAATTTATTCTGAAGAACTTAGATGGTTTTTTAAATTACTTGTTGAGTTTTGTGTGAGACAGTCTGCATGTCTATTTACCACTCATGCTTATTATCTTGTATCCACAACAAATTAATACATTACCTTCTGCCCCAGAAAATAAAAATTTAGTATCTTTTATAAATATTTTCACTAATTCCTGTGGTTTGAAGTTCAGATAATTTATCGTTTATGACTATTGTTTATGTATAACAATACCTAGTCAGGTATTGATCAGGTATTTCTGAAAACATTTACAAATGGTAGTTCCCCTCATAATTTTAACAGAAATAAATATTTATCACAATGTGTACTGGAAGGTTAATGAATCACTTCATCATTTGCTGACATCTTGTTTAAGAAATAATAAAACAAATATCTTGTCAGACATGTGCAAATTCATGTATTTCAAGTATCTTACCGTAAAATGCAAAGAGTGAATGATCAGAATAAACTACTGAACAACAACTTCAAGTCTGAAAAGCACTGGTTACATTAGAAGTTTGAGCTGGTTTGTGCACGATCTGCTCACCCAAAAAAGTGCTTGGCTTGCAACAAGGTTTTACGTAATTAATCTGGTTCTATTTGACAACGTTCTCAAGAGATTTGAGCTACATGGTCTCTTACTCAGATGTTTGCTTCCTCAGAAGTTCTTAACTGCTGAACTAGTGCCATGTGAGAGGAATACAATCACCAGAGGCGTGAAAGTCATGGTAATGTGAATCCTGCCACTGAAATCTCGCATGGAGTTCAGAGCCGTCTCTCCAGAAAGCTCTACTGTTACGCTGCATGTAGTCAGAGTGTGTACAGAAGCTTGCACAGGAGCTGCAGACAGGTGGATATTTGTTCTGAAAATGCTGTGATGTAGTAATCACCTGAAGATGCTGGTACAAATCAAAGGAAATAATATTCTATGTTTCGTAAATGCTACTTACTGTCATTTAATTAGCATTAACTTTTGCCAACAAAAGAATTCCAGCATGTATAGATGAGCTGAACATAATTTTGAGTGTCTCTGCTCATTTTATTTAGTTAGTTGTTTTTCAGGTGCATTTGATTTTGTTGAATATTCAAGTTATCTTAAAATAGATTTGACCTCCTAATAAAAGCACAGACAAGAGACTGTTCTCTTTTATAGTGGTGGCATTTCCCACAACGAAGTATCAAAGAGTAAGAGCTAGACTCCTGTAAAAACAGAATTCTTTTGAGTTCCAGGAGCTTGCATTATTTGGTTACTTCTGAATAACATTTCAAAAAGCTTACTGAAATATTAATTTGTGTGAATAGCATGGCTAAGGTTTTTTTAGAAGGCAAAACCCACATCCACATTTTAAATCTCATGACATAGCTCCAATGCTAAAAAAAAAAAATATCACACTGAGATGGATACAGGGATACAGAGGAATTTAAAAATATTGCCCGGGGGTGTAGGGATGGTGTTAGGAAAACCAGAACTCAACTACGCTTGAGCCTTGCCAAGGGACTTAAAGGCAACAAAAAGGCTTCCTACTGCCACTTTAATAGTAACAGGCTGCACGAGAAAAACGTGTGGCCATTGAATGGGGGGGTGGGAGGAGATTTAGCAGCAATGGATGCAGTTAAGGCTAAGATCACAGAAGCAGCTGAGGTTCTCAGGCCGTCTGTGCATCAGCCTTCACTAGCAAGGAGTCCAGGCCTCCGTGCTTAGAGAAAAGGTGACTACCAGTGGTGACTGAGGATTGAGCCAGGGATTGCTTGCAAAAATGTCACCTCTACGAGTCCGTTTCACCTTTCCAAAACAAAGGCACGTGTTTAGGTACCACATTTTCTTAGTTTTTTCACCGTACTCTAAATCAGAACTAATCCCTGACATACCAAGTTGGTGTCTTTGCCTCCTCCCCCAACTTCTTGCATTTGTATGATATATTTATCTATTTTTTAGTATCTCTTGATACATCTTAAATTCAGGGAGATTCTAAATTATAGTCATGTTGAGACACCGCACCTCAAGCAAAAGTACAAACTGAATCACGGAAAAGGGTGTAAGTTAGCCAAAATTAAGTGCCCTGCAAATTTCAGGTGAACATGAACACCTGTGAAAGGGAGGAGCTTCTGCACTGATGTTCTGCTTCTGACTCTGCTACAAAGGGATAAAGAGGAATGGCTTATTTTTTCTGCTGTTTTTTGTAGAGGCAGCTCTTTGTATGCTGCCTGTTGATGGAGGCAAAAGGTCAGTTTCTGCACAGATTGGCTACATTAGTTTTGCTTATTACAATTAAGTTTGTTGTATAACTGGGTATTTCTAAGCTACTGTTCAAATTCTCTTATGTTGTTATCTCACCATCTTTGACAGTCTTACAGGTTTACTTAAAGCAGAAATGGAAAATAACTCAAATGTAATCACTTTATTTAAAGATAAATCAAGATTTAAACTCTTGGGTTTGTATCCAAAAATATATATTTGGAAATATATGTATATTTATCTTAATACTTGTACAGAGGGGGTTTTTTCCTTCTTTTCAGAATATTACAAGCAATGAACGTTACATCAGCTGACATGTTTAAGCATGTTTCTTTCTTAGTGATAAAATTAAGACTATTAATTACAAAATTATAAGGTTATAGAAATAAGATTTAAAAAAAAAATTAAAAAGCTGTCTTCATAGTCGTATTTACTTGTAGGAGGACTCAAAAAATGCAGGGCTAAATTTATCTAGGACCCCTAGTACTGTGACAAGCAGCAAGCACCACTACCAGGTATTGTGGGTATTCTGATTTGAACAGCATGTTGGTATCTTAGTCTCTGGTGATCTCACAGGTTACACAGAAATTAAAAACTGCTATTATTCCCCCCTCCCCCCCCTTTCCTGCTCTCCACCTTCTCCTTAAAGAACTTTCTTACAGAACTCAGTCCTTGCAGGTATCAGATTTTGCAGTGATTTCTGGTGCTTGTTACCTTGATGGAAGGTTAGTTCCATCAAATGCTGTAACTGAATTTGTAACTGCCACGTAGCATTGGTTTATTAGCCTGATCTAATGAACCCTTTGACAAGAATTAAGTTAAAAAGATTGATTCTAACAAAATAAGAGTTTAGCTCTTGATTAAGAAGTTGGAAACAAGTTTTTAAAGTTTGGAGGAAACAAACACACACAGATTTATGCTTTGCACAGCATTTGATTTCTAAGCTATCATTTAAAACCTCTGACGTCCCAAATAGTCATTGGGACTTACAACTACAACATTGGTGAAATTAAAACAGCTGCTGGTTTCTTCCTAGATGGAAGGCATTAGTGAATAACAGGTCTTTCTTCTGGGGAAAGTATTAGAGTTATGTATTAATTTCCTTCTTTCTCTTTGTTTTAAGAGACAGGCACACCTGAGACTTGTAATTTTGTTAGTGGTTTTTTTCCAGTTAGTAGGTGGACACATCTCAAAGGTAGGGGGAAAACAAAGAAATTCTTTGCAGCAGATGAAAACGGAAAGATTTCTGTCGATATTTTCAATATCCCAGGTGAGGTAACATTGTTTTGGGATTCTTTTGATTCATTAAATAGAAGAATATATTTGATGTGTAAACTATGGAAACCAGAATAAAATGTGATATTTTTTCTTTCTTTTATTTTCTTTATATCTTACTTTATTTTACCTAAATCAGTTGTCCTTTTAACTATATTTCTTAATTAAATGAAAAATCAATGAATAATAAAGATCCTGCTCTTAAACAGTGCAACAGTACCCATAAAGTACTACTGGAAAGCACTAATTTCTATTTTCTTCATGGGGAACAAAAGCCCACAAAACTTGTATTGCCTTTAAAAAATACGGTTACATTCACTGGTGGCTGGTTTTGTTTTGTGTTTTGGTTGTTTGGGGGTTTCTTAAGATTAAACTCTTTAAATAAATACATTTGAAAAAGTCTCTTAACATTAAATACTAGTGGAAAATGTAAATTTTATGGATGTAGAGTTTAATGAATGTTCTACCATACTTTGCTTTAGTAAGTACTTTGCTTTAATAAGTACTTTGCTGGTAATACATCAAGGAATATATAATGCACTTTACCGCTCAGCATGGATTTTCAACTTAATGACTTTCCTCTCGTTATAAGACTGTCTATTTCAGAAATGATTTGTTTAGAAACAGAATAATTCCTTTGGTTTTGGCTCACAATTGAGTTACTATAGGGGACTGAAGCATTATGAGAAGCTTCAAAAAAAATATGTAAGATGAAGCTGAATACTTCTCATGCTGTTTCCAGGTTATTCAAATGCATTTACTGTGTAAGGCTTTTTATTCAGGTTATTTTCACAACATAAATATAACTTTAGCACATTACAACTGCTTTTCTTTGATCAACAACTTAAGTATTCAGTTAAAAAATCTTCTGCAGAATCTCCTGTGAAATGAGAGAGAAAGCATCTGCAGAGCATATCTAACTTCTGACCAAATACGAAATGCTGGAGCTTGGTTTAGCACCAATGAAAATCTAAATTACATCCACTCGAAAAGTTTACAGTGCTGCTTATTCAATCAATGTCTACGTTATAAAGCATTCTGTAGCCTCAAATGGATCTTGTTACCTCTTTAAAATGAGTGCGGGGATGGAAGGGATGTTTGGTATACCACCTCTGAGGAGTCCCTCACCACTGTCCAAACTTCCATCAGGTGCCACCAGATCTGTCTGTTCTTCTGGCAGCTTGGCAAACTGGGGCAGCCTCTAGATGACCTCATAAGAGACTTAGGTCCCACTAAGCAGGAAAATAAAGCAATTCTGTGTCCAGCTTTCAGTGGAAGTACAAATATGAGATTGTCTCAGCAGTAGTATGACCTAACTTTGCTTTCTATATGTTAAAAAAAAAAAAGTACTTAGAGTGAATGCTGTGCTTCCTGGCAGAGAAAGCAGGAGAGCTACCTTTGATAGAGAAATGAATACGTAAAAGGGAAATGTTCCACTAAGCTAAGGTAACTCTGATTTTAAACATGTAGTTACGTCTGACTTCTTTATTTAAACATCCACCAGTAAAGGTATGTCCTTACCTTGGCCTGAGCCAGGTGGGAAGTATTTGCAAACCGCAACCAGTTCTGCAGTTAGCCATCGCTCCTGCTGCTGCATGCAGAGCTCCCTGCAGGGAGGGTCTGAAGAACACGGTGTGTTTCATGGGGCCCTCCTGAAATCGTCTGCAGGAGCACCCCCTGTCAAGCACCTGGGGCTTTCTTGCCGAAGGTATGTGCAGTGACCACCATCTATCAACTTCTTACATGGAAAGGTGTGAGTCAGAACAGTCTTAAGTATCAGGAACTGGGTATTAAGTCTCCATACTAAATATAAGTTCTGCTTTTAGAAGTACCTATGGAAGGGGAAAGAAAAGTTCTTTTGAGAATTTGTGGTTAAGGTTTTGTTCATTTTCTTTTGCCTCCAGCTTCTTTTTCTGTCATGCTTTAAACAGTTATCAGTTCTCATTTTCTCATAGTAGTAGTTGTCAAATCTTTGTTGCTAACTTTCTTACTATATATTTTAAAAGTTAGATGATAGTTTAAAATAAAGGTTGTTTTCCTGTGGATGGCAGCAGGAGCAATCCTGTATCATCAGTACATGTGAACTCTCTTTGAACATGGTTTCTCTGACGCTATTCTCGTGAATTTCATAGACTGATGTAGCTTCCACGTTTTCAAAAAATGAGGCAATTAAGATGTTCTTACGAACAACTGGGATAAACTTTCAGAGTCTGAGTGTTTTGTGGCCTAGAAACCAGGGAGATGAGTTATTAATGAAATGAATCATCAGAAGTAGTCTCCCTTGAATTTTAAATGGAGTTTTCCAAAGTTCTCATGGGTAATAGGATGTGAAGTGACTTGTATTAACTTAGCAAGAAAAATGCAAGGTGCTTTAGTAGAGAATTAGCTTAATAAGAGAATTAAATTTCTAAATACACCTCTCCAGAGTTAGTTTGCATTAGCATTCTAGTGTAATTTCTGTTCCCACAGTTGATGTTGCTCTACAAAGCTGACCCTTACCATCATGACACTCCTAGCAAGTTCCAGCCCTGGTAGTGGTGCTGTATTTCACCAAAGTAAATTTCCCCTCAGCTTTCAAGTGGGGACTAAGCATTGCTCATCTTAGTTCAATTGCAGCAATTACTGAAATAAGTGGGCTGACTGCTGAGGCTTCTAATTTAACCTTTGCATAGGCAAGGTCTTAAAGAAGCCTTGAACACAAACTAAAAGAATCAGGATGTGGCCCAGAGAATCTGTCCTCAGGAGAAAAAAATCAGCAGGATTTAACTCTTGCTATAAAATTCATCTTCAGTCTTCTTTTCTGGCAGATACCACTGCTATTTGTTGATAACATTCATATTTCATGTGATGCAACAGTTTCAGAATCTTATAGATAACAGATCACAACACTGAAAGTTTATTATTAGTAATAAGTCAATGCAAAACTTAGTACATAGTGTTAAAGAGCTGTACTACAGAGATGTTTAAGAGGAAGAAAGAAAGAATGAATGTGTCCTTACTGTATTCTGAAAGCCTAGACTTTTTTTTGGTAGCATACACTCCTTTCATTTCCACTGAATTGTGCCATCATATTGCACAGATTTCCTTAGGAATTTTTTTCCTACTCCTTTCTAAGAGTGTGCACAATAAACACCATAGTATTGTATAATGAAGAAAGTTTTCTAAAAGAAATGTTCACACTCTAATTTTCTTTTTTTATTCAGTTTCTTCTTATAGGACTCTTAGTGTTTTGAGGCAAAGTAAAGTTACGCTCTGTAGCCAATAAGGCAGTGCATATTAAATGAATAAGCATATAAAATCTTTATCTGGAGAATGGTGGTTTTCTAACCTGTGCATACTGCTTTATGTTTCAGTTTCCTAATTCAGCTTTGGTTTCTACAGTGTCTTTCATACTGGAGATGAATGATTGACTTAAAAAGGCCAAGTGAATGATTTGTTGATGGAAAAAGTTATTTTCAGGATTTATGGAATATCATTGGGTTTTACATCTTAGCTAAATCTTATGAGAATAAATGTAGTTTGTGATCACAGGTAATTACAGAAACCAGCAGAACAGCAGAAACTGCCATTTGCCCTCTCAGCTCTAAGAATCAAAATTTCCAACTCAAGGCACTGTACAAAAAATGGTTCTGCTGATGAATTTGAGCAGAACTACAGCAGAGTCCTGCAGCCAGTTAGGTTAATCAGAAAAAATGTTATTACCTTTTTCCCCAAGGATGCCATTAATTTAACACTGGCAAGCTATCATTAGTGCTGTGTGAAATGACTAATTTTCCCTCAGGAGGTGTTCACATACGAGGCACGGGGTTTTCCATAAGCGTTCACAAGCCTGTGTGAATCATAGGTGAGATTTTTTGCTGCAAGTGTTAAGAAAAAGCTGCATATGGATTGTTGCTTTTGTTTTCAATGTTGTGACCTTTGAAACTCTTCATGCAGTATCAAAATTAAACTCCCAAGACTAACTTGAAAGAAAGAATAAAACACCTTTACATTTCCCTTGTTCAGCTCCTACTTGCACCTGTGTAACGCTACCTCTCAGAAGACCCTGTCTCTTTCATGATCTTGTTCAAGTTTAGGATTTTTTTTTTTTTTAAAAAAAAGGCAAAACAAAACCTAAACACTAAAGATGAGGTGATTCCTTCCTCCCCCGCCCCCAGAATGTAGAACTCTGTGTCCAAAGATTTGTCCTGGTTTTCAGTATTATTATACTGCTGTTTCTCATATACTGCATACAGACTACATGCATACACATAAAGTTATTAGGATTTTTGTTGTTTCTTGGGTTTTAAGGATTCATCAAAATAGAAATTCAAGTGCTGTACCTGAATTAGTAGACTAATGCCATTGGAGCAATCCAGAAAGGATTCAAGACACTTATTTGCAGAGGGAAGTCAAAAGAATCCTATGCTAACTTCCATACCAAAAACCTCTTTTAAAAAAAAGGAACCAAACAAAAAAAACCAAACAACAAAACAAAGCCATACAGCCCACTTCACATGTCAGCAAAAAATACTTGGAGGGAAGAAAGGGGGGGGGGGGGGAAAGCCTGTGGTCTAAAATGAGACCAATTACCCGAAAACATCTAGTATTAAGTCTTTACTCACTGTAATCAATGTGGTTTGTTGAAGTTAAGATGGTAGTTATATGCCCTTTTAGTGGTGAAGTGCTTTGTAACATGATGCAATAAAACTGAACAGGGAGAGAAAGAGAATCTGAAAGACCTTTCTGATTTGTTGTTTGTTTTTTTTTTTAAGCGAGGTTTTGTTCTGTTGAGATGGCTTTGCAGTGTAGTTCTGTTTTATCCTGTCTGCAGGCAGTGCAGTGGGCATGCATTAATGATTTGGATGCACGCTGTTGGATGTTAGTAGGAAAGCATTTGCCTTCTCTTGCTATTTTTCTATAACACGTAGCAGTAAAAACAGCCATTGTGCTCTCAGTCTCCAAATTATCTGATACTATTGTTGAGAAACAGATTGGCTTATAAACTTGAGCAATGTTATTCTTTGTCAGGAGACTTGGCTTTGTGACATTGAAGAAGTTATTTCACCTCCTTATTCCTCTTGATCCCTAATATATTTTAAAGGGGACCTATTATTATCTGTATGTTTGATATGTATGCCAAACAGCTCCTGGACAATAACTGTATCTTCACAGAATGTAGGCATAAGAAGTGAAAAATAATAAATCATGTATCTTTGTCTTCCCTCGCTCTTGCATATTTAACTTACATTAGCAAACTTGTATCTCTCTCTCCTTTTGTGCATGTTGCTGCACCCCAACTGCTCCATCCCCACAAAGCCCTCTTTAAGTGCAGGTAATTTACTTCTGCCTCCTTGTCCTGTAGGACTTCCTACAAAATTTTGCTTTTCCTAGAGGAGATTACTGGACTGGCTCCCCTCTTCCTCAAAATCTCAAGGAGGATTTTGCGGTGTTGCATTTCCTCTGCCCACAGGTCTTCTGGAAGATATTGCCATGATGGCACTCTGCCTTGGGGCTGGTGAATTACTGATGTCCCTAAGCTAATAGAGCATCACCCCACCTTACTAACAGTGTGGATTTTCAAATCCAGTAGAAATATACGTATGGCTACATGGTTTCTGGTATGATCTGGTAGGGTTCTTGAAGAGGGGATATTGTTGGTTTGGGTTTTTATCTCTTCATCTTATCCTTTTTGTCTGGTAAAGCTTTCCCAATCTGGTTGTAAGCACACAAAAACAATTGCAGAGGAATGAAAAGGGTCACAACATAAACTGGTGAAATACCTGACAAAAAGCGCATCGCAGTCTTTGAAGATCTTTAGAAGCTTTCATGCTGTGCTCCCAAGCCATAATTCTACATTGCACTCAAGTCCTGTTAAATGCCCTGTAGAGCTTCAGTGTGGGTAGATGACATTGTGAACCAAGGCCTGGAAATCCATCCCATGTTGATGGAGTTATAAAAATAATCATAGAACTGTTTTGGTTGGAAAAGACCTTTAAGATTACCAAGTTCAACCATTAACCTAGCACCACATCTATGTGTCTTTTAAATATTAAGGAAAATCTAGATTATATCCAGCTCTGCTTGAAAGGACAAGAGTAACACTCTCAGTGAGAGACTGCCAACACCAGAACACTTGGGGAAATAAAGCAATGTAGAACATGAATACAACTGGAGTTGGTGGGACTTTTACCAGTGATTTCTGTAGAGCCAGGATGTACACCTAATGTAAGGCATGCTCTGATGATCAAAAAAACCAGTTTAGATATTCTTTAATTCCCTCTAACACATGCTGATCTCAGTAATGCTTCCTGAAAAGACCAATGATACAAATTAATGTTAATTTAACTGAGACTAGTTGTTTCTCAATGCAATACTCCAAAATTTTCACTAATGACAATATTCATCAACTTTAGAAAACAAAAAAACTCAACAATGAATATACTCTCTTGGACTTCAGGTTAACATTGAAAAGTTGTTTTATGCAAACTTTTATATTTCTAACTTTTAATAGTATTTCACGTTTAGATTGCATTTATTTCTTCTGTCCATACAGTTGTGTTGCTTCTCTAAAGATGTAACTTCAAAGCAATTGATTTTTTATGTTATCTTTTTGTGAACAAAAATATCAAGGATAACTACAGAAATAGGACACAGGTAGTAATTACACTATTAATTTAAAGAGATTTTTTCTCACTCCTGCTAAGTTCATAAAATTATAAAATAACCTCCTACTGTTAAATACAGTGTGAAAGAAATCATGCATATATAACTGAATAATTGTAAGTACATTTTAATCCACTGAATTTTCTTCTCAAAGGGCAGCTTATTAAACAATCATCTTTAATAATTTTTTCAAAAAAAATTGTTTATATATAAACATTAGGCAGCTTAAGGAAAATAAGGTATGTACTAGTGAAAGTCCAGTATGTTGAGTAGAAATACTTTTGTCTTTAAATGTGAATAAGCATGACATGGAATATGCAGTTGTAAGAGCTGTGATCAGCATGAAGTAATACATTTTTTTAAAAAAATCTCATTTATCTGGAATTACATAAAGATAAAATATTTCACATAATTCTGTTGCTATCTAAGTATACTTAGATAGTATACTAAGTTCATAGAAAGAACTGCAAAATTAACCCAGGACTATTTAATGATAACTTTGAATAATTAAAATTTTGCAGATTCTAAATTTCAGGTTTTCAGCACCAAAGGACAAATTGTTGGCATTTCTCCTGGCAAATTCATTCCGCATCAAGTAGTAGTACTGGACCATTTAATGTGGATATGACACTCCTGAGAAAGTGCCAAAATGGAGTTTAACAAAGTTTCAGAAACTTCGGATATGGGATTATGAATCCTGTAAAATCTTGTTGAAGTGCTGCTAGCAAATCCAGGCTCTGCTTTTGCCAGGATAAGAAAGATGTAATTTTTTCTACTATCAGATACAAACCACTAGAAGAAAGCAAAGATATTATTTAAACTAATTTATAGTAAGACGCAAACCACCCAAATTGCTCAGATGAAATTTCCATTTGTAAGTTTGTTTTGAATAATTTGACATTATTCTAGTCTTTTGGATATTTTTATTCAAGTCACTCCTCATGTTGCTTGCTTACCTTTCTCTAGAGTGACAGCTGCCTCTTGCAATTGCGTGTGTGACTTTCTATTTATTTCCCCCCATCCCCTGAAAAGAATCCAGGATGAAATAGCAAACCTTTTGATTAAAGCCCTGTTTAGCATAGAGAAAGAGAAAGGGCACATGCAAGAGCTGATTACCAGAGGGACTGAGGGCTCATAGAGCTGTAGAAAACAAGCCTGGAGAGAGAGTTGAGATCACTCACTCTTTCCTTGGGTACATGCAGAAAGCAGAGGGGAATGGGATTCCTCCATTTGGAGAGACTCAGGGTTGTCTGGTCTGGTCTCTCTCAGTACTGCACCGTCGTGGGCAGGGGTACACCACTGCCTGCGTGCAGCCCTGCTCTGAGGAGGGAAGATGCTGGAACTGTGCTGTTACAGCCCCTTCCCCTGGCTCCCACCTCCCTGCTGCCCCACGGTAAGTGGGGCAGGGCGAGGGGGGAACCTGCCTCCTGCCCACCCCCAGTGCGATTCCCACAGGTGGCCCCAGGTCCCAGAAGCTCCAAAGGATCACACTGATGGTTAATGCCCACAGGGACCATACTGCTGGTTCTCGTAAGATCTGGACAATGTCCATTTGCTTTCACCTAGCTGGAAACAAAAATATTTTTGTATTTATTTTCTTGAATTGGAAGTAGATTTTTTTATATGCAAGAACCCCCCTGTGATGGAAGGTTGCCCTTGGGATGGTTTCAATTTATAAACCATATTTACCAGAGGTCTCGTGGAAAGAGATTATACCCACAAAGTTAATTGGTCTGCATTTGACCAAAGCTGTGGTAGATCATATATACACGTATCATAGAATCATAGAATGATTTGGGTTGGAAGGCACATCAGAGATCATCTAGTTCCAAACCCCCTGCTATGGGCAAGGACACCCTCCACTAGACTACATTGCCCAAAGCCTCATCCAACCTGGCCTTAAACACTTCCAGGGATGGGGCATCCACAGCTTCTCTGGGCAACCTGTTCCAGTGCCTCACCACTCTCGCAGTTAAGAATTTCTTTCTAACATCTAATCTAAATCGACCTTCCTTCAGCTTGAACCCACCACCCCTTGTCCTGTCACTACACTCCCTGATAAACAGGCCCTCTCCAGCTTTCCTGTAGGCCCCTTCAGAAACCGGAAAGCCAGAATTAGGTCTCCCTGGAGCCTTCTCTTCTCCAGGCTGAACAACCCCAACTCTCTCAACCTGTCCTCATAGGAGAGGTGCTCCATCCCTCTGATCAGCTTTGTGGCCCTCCTCTGGACTCGCTCCAACAGCTCCGTGTCTCTCCTGTACTGGTGCCCCCAGAGCTGGACACAGTACTCCAGGTGGGGTCTCACAAGAGTGGAGTAGAGGGGCAGGATCACCTCCCTCGACCTGCTGGTCACACCTCTTTTGATGCAGCCCAGGACACGGTTGGCTTTCTGGGCTGCAGGTGCACACTGCCAGCTCGTGTTGAGCTTCTCATCAATCAACAGCTCCAAGTCCTTCTCCTCGGGGCTGCTTTCAACCCATTCCCTGCCCAGCCTATAGTCATGCTTGGGGTTGCGCTGACCCACATGCAGGACCTTGCACTTGGCCTCATTGAACTTCATGTGGTTCGCACAGGCCCACCTCTCCAGCCTGTCAAGGTCCCTCTGGATGGTATCCCTTCCCTCCAGCGTGTCGACCACACCACACAGCTTGGTGTCGTCGGCAAACTTGCTGAGGGTGCTCTCGATCCCACTGTCCATGTCGCCAACAAAGATGTTGAACAGTGCCGGTCCCAGTACTGGCCCCTGAGGAATGCCACTCGTCACTGTTCTCTACTTGGACATTGAGCTGTTGACCACGAATCTTTAAGTGTGACCATCCAGCCAATATGATGTGGTAGATCATATATACTAGTGAAAACTGCAAAGGGCATTGAAATAACAGAAGATTGGATTTTTAAAACCATGCTGCTCTTTCCTGTGACAACATTGCTTTCTGTTCTGTAGTGACAGTTCCTACATTGTTTCAGTATCAGGAGACTTAAACCAATGTAGATAATTTCTGTATGTTAAGAGATACCGTTAATAAAGGGTCCTAGAAGCTGGGTCAGTGTGTATTTAAATAATTAGAATAACTCCATATTTACGCTTAATGAGACTGCTAAACATCTTTGTTCTATAGAACTTTGGTCATCTATCTTGAAAATATAAATTGACTCCCAGGATACAGTATTGAAAGGTAAGCACATCTGGAGACCAAAGTGAAAGGCTTAGCTTTCTTTGTTTAAAACGATTCTTCAGAAACCAACAAAAGAATTGCTAAATCAAGTCATAGATCAATAATGACATCTCTTTCTGTATTTGTAGCATTGTAGATGGCACTGATAACCATGCAAAATGTGAAATTGCATGGTGCATCTGTTGCATGTAATGGTTAATCTGATTCGTTATCTCGCTACATTGCAAACCCCGCAAATTTTGCATATGAAGATAATATTGGAATTCTAGTAAAGGTTTTTCTCCTCAGGGAGGATGATAGTGTGGGTAACTATGCATTAAAAAGTTTATCATAAACAGACTAACTGCCTGTGAAATATTATTGAGAGCACACTAAACAAATTGGGTATTGTATAGGTACTACCTTGTGAAAACCTTGGCACTAATGTCATCTGATAAATGCCGCTGTAGCTTGCCAATTTCCAGTCACAGGCAATGAAAGCACACTGCTTGGTTTAGAGACAAACACTGCAGACCCAACAATATTTTATCTTAATTTAAACCTTAATCCATTTAAATAGAATCTGCACTGTAATAGTAGCGTTAAATCACAGAAACAGGAATGGTGTTAACAGCAGGACATTATCTTTTATTGAGGGCAAGCAGCAGGGTTGCTGCTAATGAGGACATCATCAATTTATCAGTTAAAGGTCAATCTAAAAGGATTTCTGCCCTCTGCCTGTCCCCCGCCCCCCATGTTTTTTGCTCTATACTATGGCTGTCTGGACCCTGAATCATTTTTATCAATCATTCTGTGCTATGACAGGAGACAACTTAATGCAATGTCTGCATAATGTTTACAAGTACAGATTTGCCTAACTGGGAAATTCTGCTTTACTCTTCTTTTCATCATTTACCAAGTTGCTAAAATATCTCTTGCTACCTTTCTACTTCAAATGTTAGTTTAATATTTTTCTGTACTGCCATTTTTGCTTAAGTTGCTGGTTGTTTTTAAATCTTAACAAGAAAGAAATCTTTGATAGTATGAATATCTTGGTGACTGATATATTTTACTGGAATACATCTTGCAAAAGGATTCGGTATCATTCACATACTACGTGACTGTCAAAGACAAGAGCTTTGTAATTCAATATTGAAAATTACTGGTGCATATCTTCAAAAGGCTTGATTGCAAAAATATGAAATAAATAAGATATACTACATTGCTTACAGTAGTATTTTAAAGATTATTGCAATTGAATCACAACTTATTCCACAGTAAAATCAAATTTAGATTTTATCATAAGAATTTAATTATTTTTCCCTCCTCTCTATATTAGCTACAACATGGCAACCAGAAAGCAATTTTGTATTTCTTTAGTGGAGCTGTCAAACTCACATGATTCCTTTTCACAGTTGATGCTGTCTGGTGGTTTTGCACTTGCCAAGGAATGAGACCTTGAGAATCAACTAAAAGAAACAGTATGCTTTCTTGCATCTAATTGGGGAAATGTTGTTCTGTTTGAAGTTGCAAATCAGCTAGTTACTTGTAATTTCATTATCTCTGGACATAAGGCACTTGGTAATGGTGATACTTTTGCTTTTCCTATTTTTGTAATTTGTTTTAATCCGTTAGAAGCTTAAGTCTTCATATTAATTCCTGTCACACTTTTTTTTGGTAATTTTACCATATATGGATTTGTAGTTTAGAGACAGCAATTTAAAAACTGACAAGAAGATTGCAAGTTATTTTACTCTTCCCACCAATTCAGAACATTCTTTGGACTAAACAGACCTTTTTTTAATATAGAAAGTAAGTTTAACATTTCTGCACAGAAAGTTCGAACTGCAGGTATTTAGGACTGTAGCTTTTAAAGTAAGGCCACACTTGCATGTCGACTTGCACTGTTTTAATGTTACAGTTACCCTGCTTGTACCCAGGAGTCCCTCTCAATGACAGAACCCCCCCTGTACCAGATTGTGTACAAGATCTGAGGTACCAGTGCGAAAGGAGATGGGAGTTTGTGCAAGAAATGTGGCAGACGGACATGGGGTGACAGACAGGCAACTACCAGGAAATGAGAAGACAATAGTGATCATCATGATAAACGCTAGTCTCAGCACATGTTGTTAAACTATAAGGTTTTTAAACTAATTTACTTAGTGGATAGTCTTAAACAGGTTAAAAATGGGTGATATATTGATTTTGCTTAATCTCGTGAGTAATCAATTTAACCTAGGCTGATGTTTCAGGTTTAAAACAATTTAAGAGTGTCTACACAGGAGTTTTGCAACACTTTAACTAAATTAATCTTGAACCAATTTAATTTGGCCTAGTATAATGTTTTGGGCAGGAAACACTGTATAAAATACTTAAGAATAAAGTGGTTCTAATCCCAAATTAATGATCAGACTCTGCCACCAGTTACTTGTACGTCATGGTCCATTAAAGTTAGTAGGATTACACTACATCTGGGAAAACAAACTTCAGCCAAAGCTTATTGCAAATCACTGCTTTTTTGAGGTGTAACCTCATCCACATGCACAGTGCTGACTGAAAGCTTTAGATTTTTACACGTATATAGATTTTCAATTTAATGCTCCTGGACTTCTAAGTGGGTATCATTAAATCCCACAGGATGGGGGGGGGGATTAAAATATAATTATGGCTATGTATTTATATTCCAATTTGGGCTGCTTCTTGGCCCTTCTTTTAATCCTTAGATAGGTAACATTTTTTTTTTTTTTTCTGAAAAGTACTACAGTGATCCTGAATCAGCCTTCTTCTATCATGTCTGCTGAAGAATGCATATGTGCACTGACAGTTCTTATACAACCTCTGCTTCAGGTCCAGCTTGTGTGCTGTCTCATTGACTTGATGCAGCTCTGAGGTAACAAGTCAGCACTGTGTGTTGTACCATTCAGTGAGCATCCCCCTCCTGGGAAGCATTCACTGAAGCTTGGTTCTGATTTCTTTCAGAAGAGACACCTATGGTCTAAGCACATC
This sequence comes from Balearica regulorum gibbericeps, assembly GCF_011004875.1. Lineage (NCBI taxonomy): Eukaryota > Metazoa > Chordata > Aves > Gruiformes > Gruidae > Balearica > Balearica regulorum. The sequence goes on from NC_046184.1 coordinate 105,268,452, forward strand.
CTAGCTTAGAACTGAGTCTTTCAAATTCTCTGTTATTTCTCTCTAGCAACAAAAGAGTAAAGGGCAACCCCACTTTCTTTCTCCTCCTAAGGGTAGGCCATTTCACAGTAGTCTGGTGTCTACTCTTAAAAGCTGTATACCCATAGCTAGGTAGGTAGCATCTTCCAGGAGCTTTGGCACTAGCAAATAATGTGACACCTTAATGCTGAATTTGTTCTCACGCATACTCATGCCCATGTAAGAATGCATACTTGGATATATGCCTTGCACAAATGTAGAACTCTAACATCTTAAATATATTGGTGGTATTGTAGAAACTGCATGTAGAGGATTCATGGTTTTTTGTTTGGGGTTTGTTTTTTTTTTTCTTCCTTTTGTGCAAGGCCAGGAGCGTAAGTGCTGCTTGATAAATCTTAACGATAATAAAGATCAATACACATGAGTATATTTACTGCTGTTTGTAAACAAAAAATATAAAATGCTATCTCAACTGCTGTAAAAAGTGTTGATGAGGCCCATTTAATTCATGGATATTGCTGATATTTTAATTCAGAGGTAGCATTGAGATGAAAGAAATATATATCTCTTTGAATTTACGTTTGCAGCAAAATGAGAGCCACTAGAAATATGGTTTAAGAGCAAGTTTGCTGCTAGTTTACAATAGCAGAATCCTACTTTCACTTGATTCATAATGAGAAAAGCCTCCATTTAAAAATTCAGTCCTGTAGTTTATAGCTTGTCACAAATGCCAGAAAAATAATGTTGCAGATAAAATTGTGTGCCAGTGTCCCTATAGACACAACATTACAGAATAAATATGAGTGTAGCAGGCTTGGTTTTAACTTAAGAATTTTAAAAAATTTACTGTGGCAGGTCCAGTTGGCGATATTTCTCATCTGAACCACCCAAAAATTGAAAAGGGCAAAAATTCATAGGTACTGGGGTCAGAAGGATGAGTTTCCTTTTAGATTCCTTCTTAGCTCTGACCCTCCAAAAGATATCTTCTTTGTTAAGAAACAACTGAAATGATTTGAAATCACATCATTACAGCAGTCATGGGTTGGTTTTTTTTTTCAGATATATTTCCATATCTGGAAACCAAGTGTCATGCTCATCTCAAATTGATGAACTAGAGAACTTATATCTTACCTTTCAAAAATAAAGGTCTAGTGAGAGGGAGAGATAAAGTTGCTGAAGTATTAGCAAATAGTTCAAACTTTCCAAGCTGCTTTAGAAGCACCCAAATGTTAAACCATATGGGCAAAATTCTACTGTCAAGATCACACATGTTACTTTCTGAAAATTAATTTAAAGTAAATATGTTATGGGCCAGAATGTCTAACTGATGCTCTATGGGCTTTTTTCCACGCTCTAAAATGTGCTTTTCTCCAGATCTCCATGCTTGCTGCAGATGGTCAAGCTTCAAAAGGGGCTTGGTTTGGCCAACAAGTGGCTCGCCAACCACAATTTCTTCTTGTCTGAAGCAGCATGAAATTCACCTCTGAAGTGAGCTCTTTCTGACCACTATGTAAACATGTTTCACTTGTATTTTTTCCTTTTTTTTTTTTTTTTTTAAATGCATCACAGTGAACTGATGTGTGTGAGATTTGTCATGGGAGAAATTTGTGTAGTTATTGATGATGATACAAACTGAGTGTAAAATTCTTATGCAAGTTTGAGCTGGCATAAACAAGGACAGAAAGTTCACCAGTGAATCAGATTCCTGGTTTGAGGCAGTGGGACTAAGCTGAGTTACCAGGTCTCTGCTTCCACCTTAGCAGCTATGCTGTCCTCTTTCATGAATAATAGAAGTCATTTTAATCCCCTTTTCCCACAGCTGGACAACGGTGGTTCACAGAAGGTGATTTCCAATACTTACAGTCCCTAGTTTGAGATTTTTAGAAACAGGTAACTTCCTCGGGGACCTTATGCATGTTACATTCAGCACCAATAAGCTTCTTTATTGCATTTGGTCTCCTACCACTTTATAGCCATGTTTGTTGGACTAATAACTATAGCTTACGGTTTGTCAGATTTTACACCCTTTTTCGTTAGTTAGTTAGTTAGTTAATGTTCTGTTCTCATCAAATACCACTAGCTATTGTGAAACCTTTGGGGCAGGCTCTAAAAGGAGTTGAAGCCATGTCGTAGTTTAAACCCAGTCAGTAACTGAGTGCCGTGCAAACGCTCGCTCACTTCTCCCCTCAGGAAGGAATGAGGAGGCGAATGGAAGAAAACCTTATGGGGTAAGATAAAGACAGTTTAATAGGATAACAAAGACAGAAAATAATAATAGTAATAACAATAATACAAGTGATACACAAATGCAATTGCTCACCACAATGGAAGGAAAAAAAACCCAACCACCCAATGCCCAGTCCTTTTCCAAGCAGTGAATCTGCTTCCTTGCTCGCTTCCCCAGTTATACCTGGAGCATGCTGTTCTATGGCAGAGAATATCGCTTGGGCCAGCTGTCCTGGCTGTGCTCTCCCAGCTTCTGGCTCACCTGGCAGGGCATGAGAAGCTGAAAAGTCTTTGACTTAGTGTAGACACTACAACTACCTAGAAACAACTAAAAACGTCAGTGTGTTATCAACATTATTCTCATCCTAAATCCAAAACACAGCAGCACTATACTGCCTACTAGAAAGAAAATTAATTCTCTCTCAGTCAAAATCAGGACAAGCCACAATATTCCATGCTGCTAAACTAAACTCTATGTACCTATTTGCACAAACTTTCTTCAGCCCTAAGTCAGTAAACACCAGGACTATGCAAGTAAGTCACTGGGTGGCAGCTGAATGCAGACACTGGAAGAATAATTCCACTGTAGTTTAATACAAATAGAATTTACCTCTCCTTCCTTTTCCCACTTCCCTGAAATGAAAGCATGAAAAAATTTTCTTCTGCATAGAAAAGAATAATATTGGGCTTTTTTGAAAAAAAAAAAACAAAACCAAACCCAACTATTTCCTTTCCCTTCCTTCCCCCCAAAATCTAAAGCCGCAGAAAGAGACAAAAAGGCCTGCAGCTTCTCTGCATTGCTTTGTAATTGCTCTCTGGCATCCAACACTGGAAGGTAAACTCGCTTCCACTCTCTACCTGAGGGGGTTTGAACCTGCCTCTTCTCCCACCCCACCTGGGGCTGCTTCCCTGGCCACTGACAGCCCAGTGACTCTCCTCCAACCATCACAAATTTCTCTAGCTGACACTGGTTTGTTCTGTAGCACAAAAGTTCACCGGGAACATAAACTAGAATCCCCATAACTTGTAACTTGCTTCTCAAGTGCATATCCTACTCACTGGAGTAAGTAATGTTGGAGTAAATTATACAGCATGAAACAGTTCCAGCTGGGGACTGTGCAAGGTGCCAGTTTCAGCCTTCTGTTTAAAGGTAAAACCCTTTTCCTCAGGTATAGATTTCATCCCCTTAGATTAACAGTATCATTCCACTGCCTTTTGGGGAAGGATACTGATTTTAGGCAGGCTTCATCTCTCTGCAGCTCTACATCCTGCACATAATACATTAGAAAAGGACAATTAAAAAAGCTAGCATACTAGATGAAAGGGTTGCTCTCTGCCCTCCTTTCCCATACAAGAATGCAGGGTAAAGATATTTTTCTGGAAACTGAATATATGAGTTTAACCTACTGAGGGAAAAAGAAGGAATAGAATTGATATTTTCCATATTTCTCTACTGAATTTCAATGTGCTAATGCATTATCTGATCCATTCCAAACACATCAGGGTTATAGCTCATGTGCAAGCCATCTGTGTGATACATGTGCAATTTGTTCATAGTTTCCCAGATGTATTAGAGCCACTGAACAAGAGCTGAAGCCTAGGGAACAGATCTGCACTTGCACATCCATATGATCTTTACATGCCTGTTGAGTATTTGGCTGAGATTTCTGGAATTAATTCAATCAGAGTTACAGCCTGTATAGAATCCCATAGGAAAAGATAAAGGCTGGAACTCAGACAAAACTTTCCAAAGATAAAATCCCGAAGCAAAAAAAGCCCGTAAAAAAAACCCCAAAAAACAAAGACCCAAATCTGCTGACCTTGTTGCTTGAACAAATTTGCACCTAGTAGCCTGGCTTGTCAGAAGCCAATTGGTACTCCCTGTCTGCATTTCTTAAATTATTTGGATCAGGTCTGCGATTCCATCTAAGGAGTATACCACATTAAGATAGGTACTAGGTTGTGGAGATTACAGAGGGGAGAAGAAACTGAGAAACTGATAAATGCTACATATTCTAGAAAGAGGGCAGCTATTGCACTTGCGGAAAAATTTGAAAGTATTATTTTGGGCAGAGTCTTAGCGATGAAGGGGAAAAACACCTCTTTCTTCGGTGAACTAAAATTTTATTGCATTGTAAGAATTCTCATTCATGCCTAGCAAGCCTAAATACAGGTAATCAGAAAAGAACTGGAGAGCTGAACGGTAGGAATGTTTAAAAGAATTCAATCTGAATTTAATTTATTTCTGGTATGTTCAATCTTTTCTGTTTCAAACATTTCATACAGTTTAGGGTATTTTCTTCTTCCAGTAGAGAGTAACTGAATCAATCAGTTCTGTTCTGTGCATTTCTGAAATTGTTGCTGTTTGGAACTAATACATTGCAACTGTATGACAGCTTCTAAATGAGAACAAAAATAAATCAAAGGTTTGAAGGTTTGCCTTCGGCACCTACGGAGGTTGGATGATTAAGTGAAACTGAGCGAATAATATGTAGTGAATAATACACTCAAAGAATTTTTATCTTTTTATCTCTCTACTATTAATGTAACTGCAATCAAATCATGATTTGTGTTCATCTTAGTTGGCTTATTCTTAGCAGTAAGTTGGTTTGTTATTTTTTATTTTATGGACAGATCGTAGCTGCTACTGCAGCACACAGAAATATGCTGTAGTGATAGTTGTTAGTGACTGATCACTTAGGCTTATATTTATAATTTTCTTCGACTAGGTGTGACTTAGGACAGATAGCAATCAAATTAGTTTAAAAAAAAAGAGGAATTTTGATTGATGCCTTTGTAGAACATACGGGATTATGCAGTGTCACATATTTATGAAACTGAGCAACACCAACACAAGTATCTTCAGAAACAACTGTAATCTAGTTGTGTGATCAGAAGCTTGAAGTACTACATTTTTAGCATTTTTATCTACGGTTCTGTGCATGCAAATTTCCTGGTCATGAACGTGGCCAAAAGCATTTGTCCTGTCACTGAAAAAGACCAATGAGATGTACTTTGATTCATACCCTTTCATGGATAATGGAAGTAAACTGTCTACAAACACCAGCAATATGCCCTTTCTTTATACAGGTTAGTAAAAGTTGACAACTCAGTTGGATAAAAGCAGCAGTAGGGGCTCAGAAAGAGTTAGCAGCTAAACTACTAAAAAAATCTGATCTGATCAAAAATAGAATTTGATGATTTGAGGGGTGTGTTGTTTGGTTGGTTTTTTGATCCTCTTCATTTACTGTGGCACTGATATGATTATTTATATGGTGCTACAGCCATGCCAGACATTTTATAGGCAGACAGTAAGACAGGGTCCTGGCCCAGCAAGCTTGCAACTCAATTTAATGTTCCCTCAAAGTTTGAATAAAGGTCAATGCATGGCATAACATTTTGCATTCTTAGGGACTCAGTGAATGTAAACTGCAACTACATTAGATGTGTATTAATTAATGTTCAAATGTTCTCTTAGTTTTTTGCTCCAGGCTGAGAATAGTAAGTCAATATTTTGTTATCACTGGAGTACAGCCTCAGAAGCAGTGCAGTCCTGATTTTAATATTGATTTCTCCATTGTACAGGAATTAACATGTGTCTTGCTTCTTGAATCACAGATCTTATTTCCTGTATATACTTCACAGAAAAGCTTTGGAATAGCAATGAGCAATTTATCATTTTACCTGTTTAAACTGGGGCTGGGCATATAGAAAGCACCGAAAATGTAGATGCATATGTTTTCCCAAAAATGTATCATAAATGTGTGTTGCATGTTAGCTACAAGAATAAATAATGTTTCTGGTTTGGCACAGAAATTGAGACAATTAATCTGAGCCTGTATGAATTGCCATAAAACCTGGCTTGTGAGCAAAAGCGCATTGACTTTTTAATCTATTTATTATTTATTCATTCATGAAAAGGAGAATGCTATGAATAGGGGTTTAATATTTTGAACTTCATTCTAACTCTAATGCATGCTGTTAATCTGACATAGTTTGGTGATCCAGCTTGTTTCTCAGATGCTATCAAAATGCAGTATACTAGAGAGGAACAGATTAGGAAATTGTTATATCCATCTGAGACTGAGTTGTTCTTGAAAACTCTCCATATTGGCCTGGCATTTAAACCACTGCTTTGTAATGAGATATGTTCTGGGATAAACATGAAGTTAGTGACTCTTGGTTACCATAACCTTAGAACACCTGAGCCTCAAAATTTTCTAGTTCATATCTCTGCAAGGCATAAACTCCCCAATATTTAATTCATTCATGACAAACGTTTGTTTAGTTTTGTATCTTTTTCTTTCCTTTGAGATAAATAATGGGGTATTTTGAGATAAACAATGGGGTATCAGGTAAAGACCTGATGGTCATGCAGGTCTTTACCTGCTTCCAAATGTTCCAAAGCATATTTCACCCCTTTAAATTTTTTTTAGTATCAATCCTTTCATGAAATGTACTACTCCATATAATGGGACAGACCGTGGGATCCAAATTCTCTGGTAAACTCACATAATGGTTCACTCTGCATTAAAATGACATGCCTCCATCTTCCAGTACCCCTCTAGTTCTCCTGTAACAGATCAGGGTATAACTGCTTAAAAAGCTAAGCCAAATAGGATTGCTGCCTGGTTTATTGCAATTCGTTCTCCTATTCCTGCAAGAACAGCTAGCCTCAGAGAGATGAAGGGAGGAAGAGATCAGATGGTAAAATAAAAAGAATTGTGCTAAGATCAACCCTTTTTGCTCAAATGGCACTCTCCCCAGGAGACACCAGCTGAATATTGCATCTGGAGGTAAGTACATTTGGGAGCCTAAGAGATTCCCAAAGAGAATCCATTTAACGTTTCAGAGACCACAATGAGCTTTACTTAAATCATTTGTCAGAGATACACATCTGCAGGTTTGACTGTTGCATTTCCCCCTTACAACGTAGCATTTTAAAAGATATGCTAGATGGATGCTGAATCTTTATACAGTTTAACATTTCCCTTCAAGGATGTGTTGCTTCTATAATTAGTGCCATTCTTTTGATGCATCCAAGCATAGTTTTCTGTTGTATCTCATGTTTGTTTTCATTAGGTTGCCATGGAAATCTTGGAACCCATTGACTTGTAATGGATTTCTTTGAAGCTCAGCAGCTATATAGGTAGATATGAAGCATTCTAGTTAGGATTGCTTCCACTAGACTATACAATGCTACCCTCTAGTTCTGTTACAGTACAATAGCACCTTCTTTTAATTCTTTGTGCAGGTGCAACAGACTAGAACCACATTTAACAGATCTGGACAAAGTTTTTTTTGTGCATTTTGGCTGTCAGCTCTGAGGAGAAAAAACCATCACCATAATTCAGTGCACCTACTGTTGGAAGGAAAATAACTTTCAAAGAGGGTTTGCCATCGAGATTAGAGCAAAAGTTGTTGATAATTTATTTGCTGCTGTGGGAGGATGACATTAACTTGCTGCTTGTCTTTCACTGCTGCAAGCTGTCAGAGGAAAAACACTGAACAAATGCTACTTTGGGAGCTGAGCTGAACTGGCTGTTGCATCCTGTACTCATCTGCCTGATAAGCATTCAGCTTTAAGATCCCAGTCTTTTCAAGAATAATAACAGGAACTAAGACAACTCACAGCCAAAGCTACCTTATTATCTAGTTATGAAGTTGCTTAGTTTGAAAATACAGTAAACTGTTGACCTAATTAACTAGTTGTATGGGTGAGATTTGTTCAAACATAGTGGTTTTCAAGTGTTTGACATAATCAATATCCAGGTGTTTTGGTGTATTATATAGTTTCTCCTGTCGTGCTTCAGATATTGAAACCTATTGGTGTATTATATAGTTTCTCCTGTCGTGCTTCAGATATTGAAACCTATGATTGAAATCACTCTATACCCTTGGCAAAGATTCCCCTGAAAATAAGGTTGTCACTGATTCTTTTTCCTGCTTGTCTCACTGCTCTAGATATACCAACATGGTACAGATCCTGTGTGACATAACAAGGGCATAACCTCCCTAGTCAGAAAGTGCTCATTCCTTTGTAGATCACAAAACAGAATAGCTGGAAATTTTTTTCAGATAAAATAACTCTGCTTGTTCAAGTTACAAAAATGACACAGTAAATATACAGGGGTTAACATGGAATTACTACAGTGTCTTACATACACCTTCATTCCACAGGCTGGGACACTCTTTGTTGGTATACACAGCATTTAAAATGCAATAGTCACCCTTACCATAAGTATTGAAGACATCTCTTGTTCAAATCAGTTTCAGCACAAAAATGTTCAAACATGAAGTCTCATTACCTTTCACGTGAGAGAAGTTACCTGAAATACCAATGACTGGCAGAAATGTAGTAAAGTGGAATGAAACAGAAAACTAAATTTTGTAGAGAATCTGAGTATTTAATATCAATATTTGAGATTTTAAATTTTCCAAATTTGGGAAAAGTCTAATTCTGTTGTCTGAAAAGCCACTGTTTGATAGTAACAAATGCTAGCTTTAAATAAATGTATGCTGCCTTTTCTTCTATATATGCTTCTGTGCTAATGACATCATTCCCCAAAATTGAAGTAAATTGTGGGGTTTTCCATTATAAAAGCACAAAAGAATTTAAGTATGCAATGAAATGCATTAATAATAATGTCAGTGGAATCATTAATAATAGCTTACAGGTAATCCCCTAAAGATTTAAAATTTGTTTCAAAAGTTTATCTGAAGCTTATCCGATCTATGTAAATCTCCTGGGATGTACAGTATTTTATAGGAATTTTTTCAGGTGCATCCTACATCCAGCTGGCCTGAAAGAGCCAAAAAAACTTTGCTGAGTGGTATTTCAGTGCTCAAGCTCCAGAGCTATCAGGAACTTTAAGCTACAGAACACTGCAAAGCTAGCATGAGTGAAACGAAGAATAATGGCTGAGCATTAAAAAAAAAAAAAAATCAACTTGAATTTCACACGAGAGTTTGGTGTGCACTGTTTTTCTCAGCTCTAACTGAGAATTAATCTAGTACTTTGTAATGAATTTTTAGAATGGATGGACTGTCTCAGACTTACATTTTGATAACTTTTCAAAAATGACAAAGTCTGTTTCTTTCTCCTCATTTTTAATTCCTAATGTTGAGAAATCTGGCCTTGTGGAAGTTAAAGCATGTGAAAAATACCACTGCTTTGGATTCATCCATCCTTGATTGTCATTTTGGCATGTGAGGATTGTATGGGAAAAGCAGCAATCAGTTCACAAAAAGGAAGATCTCACTTGAATTATAACAAATGGTCAAAGAAACAAAGGAGAGATTTGGAATTTGGCCTTTATTTTTATTTTTCTAATTCATTTTTTACATAGATTGGACATCTGTTGATCTGAAAATCTTGTTTCCTTGTCATTTTTATATGCCTCTTGTCTCCTGACACAGAGTGGAAGCATACAGAAGCGCTCATGATGGCAGATCCAGAAGCAGGATATACAATGCATCTTGGGTTTGACTTCTCTGAACACACAGAGAACGTGGCCAGGATGACCGATGTTCACAAATGTGTGAGTAGAAATCCAAAGAGGTCAGTCTAAGTATGTTGCTGTGATTTCAGATTTATCTGACAAGTCATCTTTTGTGAATGAATGCTACCTTGTCTTTCACAAAATTAATACAAAACAGCACCTCCCAAAGCAGGAAAAAGAGAAATTGAGTTCCCAACATAGACCCAAGCAAAATTTGTGTTTTTCAGCTTGTCGTATCTAACTTGGTGAATGAAGACAGGTCTCAATGTTTCTTTATATGGCTGCACACAGGGAAGTTATTTTTGTCTAATACACAAAACAACAAAGTGGTATGTTTGCAAGGTCGGTAACGAGTAAGTGTTTTTTAAATTCCAGCTGCCACCTCAAGGAAAGGTGGGAGAGTGAGGGTGATGAAGGAGCATGGTCTCCGGACAACATGGGCAGCCTAATGGCTCCTCAGCTGTGGAAGAGGAGGCTCTCTCCCTTCTTTTCATGCCTCTCCATTCCTGACAGCAGTCCTGTCCCCATTTTTTCCTCCCTATCTGCCATTCCCTTGACCCTTACATGAACTGATCTGTTTCTTCGGTATTTATGAATTAAAGTAGTTTAATTTACAGGTATTCCTTGCACGCTTCAGTGAGTCAAATTAGCTCACAGAAAACTCTGATGGGGGTAAGCAGTGGCCATAGCAGGGAGAGCAAAAGGAGAGGCGGAGGAGCCAGTGACAGCAGTGAGCCATCAAATGGCTTCCCATCTCCCTGTGGCCTATCCCATTAGGCCAGGAAGAGTTTTAGGAAACTCTTCTTGAAATTCTTCGTGAGTTTCAGAGGTCAGTGTCTTCCACAGCAAACCCAGCTCATGAAATCCCTGCCACCTCCCAACGGCAGCAGCACATTTCTCCTCTCTGTCCCCATCCCCTGCCTGGCACACCTTGCAGCCCCTTGCCATGCCGTTTTGCTGCCCTGAAGGCTAGCGTGGCTGTGCTGTACATCCGACCACAGGCACTAACAGAGCCACGGCTGCTGCTCCTCTCTCAGAGGAAGGAGGATAGCAGTTCCCCTGCGCAAATGCCAGCAATCCAGCTCTTTGGTTTAGCTTGCAGGCAGCTCTAGTAGCTACCAGAGGCATAACACTGTGGTGTGTGGAAAACAGCCAGTGTCTGGGTTTGGAAATGTCTAAAGTTGGTCCCTTAAAAAAAGTGATCCTACTGATGCAGTTCATCGGGCTGAAAAGCCCTCCAGAGAAGTAGGCTTTTTTTAATTTTGTTATATTATCTCTAAAATGCTTGGGACCGATTTCAGTTGAGAAATAATGGAAAAAAGTTAAGAACTTACATAGCAGATGCAGGTGTCCAACGTCTGTCAGGGGCTGCAGGGGCCTCTGTGAGAAGCAGCCGGGGCTGCCCGGTGCCGGGCACAGCCGGTTCCAGCTGGCTCCAACCCACCCACCGCAGGGCACGGCTGGACCCCACAGCCACCATGGCGGCACCTCGGGGAAAGCCTGGGTAAGAAAGGGCAAAGCACTGGACAGTCAGAGAGAGGAATGAGGGGGAAAAGTGTGAGAAACAGCCCTGCAAGCCCTGAAGTAAGTGAAGGAGGATGGGGAGGCGGTACTCCAAGCATTGGAGCAGGGGTTCCCCTGCAGCCCCTGGAGAGAGCATGGTGGGGCAGGTATTCCCTGGCAGCCTGTGGAGAGGACCATGCCAGAGCGAATACCAACACTGCAGTCCGTGGAGAGCCCACGCTGGAGCAGATTTATCCCGAAGGATGGCAGCGTGGGAAGGGCCCACGCTGGAGCAGGGGAAAAGTGTCAGGAGGAAGAAGCAGCAGAGAGGAGCTGAGGACTGACCATAACCTGCAGTCTGTGCTGCTCAGGGAGGAAGGAGATAGAGGAGCCAGGAATGAAAGAGCGAAGGTGTACAGTGGGGGAGAAGGTGTTTTAGTTTTTGTCTTTGTTTCTCACTATCCAATGGTATTTTAATTGGCAATAAATTAAATTAATTTTCCCCAAGTAAAGTCTGTTTTGCCTGTGATGGAAATTGGTAAGTGATCTCCTTGTCTTTTTATCTTGACCCACAAGTTTTCCATCTTATATTCTCCCCCCTTTCATCCACTGATGAGGAAAGGGGGGTGAGAGAGCAGCTGGGCAGGTGCCTGGCAGCCGGCCAAGGTCAGCTTATCACAACTGGGCATGTAATTTGTAAGTCTAGTTATAAAGAATAGTGCTTAGCTTTAGGAAAGAGCCGGGCCAATCTGCAGATGTAAGGAAGAATACCATGCACCACCATGACATGGGCAAGCTCTAAAGCCAGGCTGCAGAGTGTGGAGGAAATAGTAAGATGAAGTATAACCTACTGCTCTCACAAACCTTCTGAAATTTGATTGGAAATAGATGTCTTTGGTATTCATACACTGAGCTTTCTTCCACGGTCCTAAAAGGGACACACAGCATCCAGACTGGCCATTGCAGAGCCTGAGGATGCTTCTCCTTGTGTCAGATGCCTCGCTTTAGAAAACAACATCTGTACTTAAGAATACTTCCAACATTTGTTGGATAATTGTTTTTTATGTTCCTCATAGTGACTGCTTTTCATAGCTCTTCTTTCTTGTACACCTAATGGGCTCTTACACTGACTATTGACCCCGGTAACCCTAACAACTTCTGAAAATCATTAGATCTGAAAGGAAAATACATAAAGTAGAAAATAATGGAACCTTTTGTTGCAGGATTGCTTGTGTTTCTAAAAGATGCTGAATGTCTTTTTAAACTGAAGAACATTGCATCCTTGTCTACAGTATTACACAAATAAACCCAAATACACCACAAAATTGCATGTTACTATAGTGTTACTTCTGTTAAAAAATTATTTGTATAATCAGTTGTGATTTCTTCAGTAGTGTTTCAGGATTTTATTTTTTTTTAAAGCTAATGGTTCTACATCAAAATTTCATGGAAATTGAGGTAGTGTATTTTACTGTGCATTCAGAGAGAAACAGAAAAACATGAATTATCCAGTTTGACTCTCAGTTGTGTTTTAACAGTATGTGCTTACAAGTAGTTTGCAAGGCAATCCACCTGTTGAAAAAGATTTTCATCTCCACTGAAATTTTATTTGGACAAAAAAAGAATAACAATAATGAAGTACTGATTGATGGTTCAGAGCCTCAGGATAAAATCTAAATAGCAGATAATCTACTAGATAAACACATATGAACAGAAGACAAAAACTAACATATCTGTGGAAGGAGTTAAATTACTTCGCAGACTATCAAGCCTCCACCAGCCAAGTCTAGACAGAGGAAAGCCCTGGCTGTGCAAAGTGATCAATAAGAGATGCTTCTTGCACCCATGGAGCTCTAGTGAAGTCAGCGGCACAGGAGCTGGTATCAGTGAATTAAATTGGAGAATCCTAAGGAGTGATTGAGAAATTGTCCGAGACTAGTAATTGTACTAAAATATTTTGATTCTGTGTTCTTTGGCAGGAGAGAAATTAATTAGGGAGTTATATAGCACCATGAACATCATCTCTCCCAGTCCCACAGCAGAATTTTAATTCTAATGCCAGTGGCAAAAGAATGATTTCCTGCAGACAGATGGAGCCGGGAGTCGCTGAAACCCTCTAAGACCTCCAGCTCCAAAGAAAGTGCAACACAGCCTCTCTCTGGTCTTGTCTTGTTCTCTTTACTTTCTGTTGTTTACTCTGCTAGTTTGCCTGAAGCTGTTTGTTCTGGTGGGTTTGTATTTGCTTTAGAGGATGTTGCTTAACACAGATTGTATCTTGTGTTTGCTTTTTAAATTCAAACCCCATGCTACTCTCATAGTCCCAAGTTGTCTGCAGTACCAAAAATTCAGACAATTCATCCTGAAAAAAAAAAAAAAAAAATCCCTTTGATTATGCTGGAAATGAAATGCAGTAGCTTGTAGAGTTTAAACCTGACGGGCGAGCTCTAATTATGCTGAATATTTGTCTGCGCTCTTTAAGTAGTATAAACATATAGGTAAGGCGGTATCTGCCAAATGGAACGTGGTATTTTCATTAATATTTTTCCAAGTATTGCTTATTCGAAAGCATAGATTGTATCACTATTTTTTATATGTGTGTTGATGCAAATGGAAGAGGACCGATTACCTGGTCCTTTGCACTGGGGATGTCCAGCCTGTGGCTATCGCATGAAATGCAGCTGAAGCACAGTTGAGATGCAGTTTCCTCAATGCCCCAGCACGGCAGGGCCCCGGTGGGATTTCGGGCAGGGGTCTGCACATGGGGGGTGTGTGTAGGTGTGCGTGAGTGTGTGACTGGGAGGAACCAGACGCTTCTTCCCTGTGAGCTACCGTCAGCCCTCAGCACAAACAAACGAACCTCACGCCTCAACTGTCTGCTGCAACCTCCGTCCGACGCGCTGCTCCTGACTGTCAGTGTTGAATCTCCGTAACGCTGTGAGCGAAGTTTTACAAGCCATGTCAATTTACAGCGCTGAGAGCTTTCATGAGCACAGAATGATTTCATGTGAACTTTCAGTCCTTTTGACTAGCTATCAGAGATTTGTTTAACTTCTTCTAAGAGAACAGAAGAGACAGATAATGAGGCTTCAGTGTTATATGGATAAAACTTTTAAGAAGTAAATTTACTCCCTTCATCGGCTTTGCTGGCAGAGACATGCATCACCGATTGAAAGTAGAAAAATGACAGCATCTCTAAATGTAAAAAATATTACTGAATTTGAAGTTTAGTATTTTAAAGAAAAGAAATACCCGCAGAAAAATTTCCTCGAGGCTGTGAGGACGAGACGAATGTCCGCCCCGCCGCCGCGGCTGCCGTCCGTCCCTCCGCTCCCCGCCCCAAGCGGGGTCAGCCTGACGGCGGGCCAGCAGGTGGCGCTGTTCCCTCGAGCCGCCGGCGGCGCCGCCGCCCTGTGGGTGCGGGTGGAAAGCCGGGGACCGACCGACCGACGGACCGACCGACTGACCGACCCAAATACCTACCTGGTTTGCAACCTGGGCGTGCGTGAAATTGTATTCCCTAGCTCCCCCATCCCCTAAATTCAATGTAATGTGAAAAAAAAAAGAAAGAAAATAGAGCACATTTTCTCATTCTTCTTTTCTCACCTGTACCTTTGTACATACTCGGAACTTCTTACAGAAATCCCACCCAGAATGAAACTGTGAAAGTAAATACATTATATAATGGAATTCCAATCATAAAAAGTAATGGTCTATATGAAGTCATTTTTATCAAAGAGCTTTCCCAGTTTAAATCCCATATCATCACATCCTTCCTGAAAGGCAGAAAAGAGGCATTGAGCATTGAGTTTAGGGGTCTGAAATAGGCTTTTCAGTGGGTACTACGTGGAAGCCAGTTACTTACCAAAATAATATCCAGAAATCACCTGGGAGGCAGGTGCAAAGTTCTGCAGAATACCTGTGGTATTCTTATCATGTTCTTACATTGAAAGATGTTCTGAAAAAATTATATTGCATGTATGAAATGTGAATTTTGGACTATTGATTATTAGGTCATGTGGACTTCATGTTATGGTTTGATCAGCATAAAGTAATGAAAGGGAAGATTTGCAGAATATTACAGAAATCTGTTAAGTACTGCAATTTTAGATTTTCATCCATATTTTGTTAGTGAAATAGGATAGCATTCCCTATGTACTCTTATATATGTGTTTTATAGAATATATGTTGGTGTTTCAACCCTTTCTGTGTCTATCTTTTAGCTGTGATGTATTTTTGTGTAAAATGGCAAATGTATTTGGCAAATCACTTTTGCAGAAAGTAAAATCTAGTTCTATGATGAGGAAACTGTCCCAAATTCAATCATATGTGTGGTTTCAACAGGGCCTCCTAATTTTAGCACCATCTAAAATTATCATTTTCAGTTTTCTCAGCAAACATCTTTCAGCCTATAGTTTGAAGAGGGATCTTTGAAATACAAGGTGAGAAGCTGATCTTGTGGAGTAGGAAGTCTATCAAAAAGTAGGAAGGAATGATGAATAAATTTTTTTAACAAGGCCAGAAAACTCTTTTAGAAAAATTGTGATCAAAGACTGGTTATATTGTACATTTCTACTACTTTTGCATAAGTCATGCTACTTTATGAAATATTTTCTTGAAAAAAATCTATTTAGCGATTTTCCATCTTCATTCCTTTAAAGAAAACAAAAAAGTAGGAAAATTGCAGAAGGAAGGGATATCCCAGAACTTTGTGCATTTATCATCTGATCATGTGCAAACCTTGTTCAGTGCAGGAATAAACAGAGTCACGTTAAATTTGCTGTGAGCTCGAGCCTCTGACAGTGCTCATTTTATCAACAAAGACAAATGAAGGAGCAGAAATTGTAGCATGGCCTCTACTATTTCATCATTGTCAACCTTAAATACAATCATTCACTGCTGATAGGTTTTTCTCCTTCCTTCTCCCACTAACGCTAAGCTATCAGAATCCCTCTTGATATGGTCCAGAGCCCCAGTAGCAGTGATTAAAATAGAAGGAATTAAATTAGCTTTTTTAATCTCTCTCTTGATAAATATCCTATTTTCAGAGAAAAAGCTCTGAAATTTTCTCTGTCTTGTTGTAGCTGCCATTTCACTAGAAAGAGGTGAGAAAAAATAGTAGAGTGGTTTGACATTGTCTATAGAAACCAGTGATTAGAGGCATCACACATTCTCTTAAAATACTGTGAATACTGAAGAAGAGTGGAAACGCAGTCATCAGTGGATGTTTATCTTCTGTAGAGAATTCCACATGAAATACCATGTATAAGGCTACACACATTTAAAAGGTGCCCAGTCCTGATTCATTTTACTGATGACGTGTTGCATTGACAGATTGATCTAATGACTCCAAGGAATTACCTCAGGTGAGTAACAGGTCCTCAGCATAAAGGGTCGTGATCTGACCCTAAATTCCAGTTTAAAGTTTTCCTATGAAATATTTTTTTTTAAATCTGTCATTTGCTAATGGGAAAAGTTGATTGACAATCTCAAGGATAAAAAGTACACAGTTTGCCAGATCAGCCTATATCTCAACTTCAAATTTACATGATCCAAACAGATGTTAAGCATTGCTGTTTAGTTGGATAGGGAAGATTTGATCAGGTCACATTCAAGATGAGACAAATTAAATTAGGCAAGGCAGATTTGAAAAATACCCGTCTATCTTACCCTTGCAAAATGGAATATGATTGCCCATCAGATTATTCATGTCTTGTAAGAGACAACTAATACAGAATCCAAGGATGATAATGTATTTAAATAAAACAACTTAGAACAGTGTAAAATATGAAAAGCACAATAACATGACTTTGAAAGATCCCACACTTTGCAAATGTAAAGAAAGGGTCAAATGATCATCCATTGCAAAGACTACATAAGCTACAATGTCCCACAAATTCTGACTAAACAATACAGAAGCATAATACCGTATAATCTAATTAGTCATAATCAAGAATATTTGACAAGCTGAAGGATGTGGTAGTAAAGTAAGTGCCCAGAAATGACTTTTTGTTCATATCCTATTTAACTAAGTTTAAAAATTACAAGTAGCTCTTTTAGGTCTTAATTTTTAGCGATTTTTATAAAGCTTGATCTGTTGTTTCATGCTAGGGTCCAGAAATAAGATCAAACACAGTTCTACAGACAGGAGCAGGAGAGTCCTGCCAAGCTTTGCTGAACCTATTTCAAGAAAGACAACAACTGAAGTTACTGTAACTTTGCCTTAAGGATTTGCAGAGGTGAAGCAAATTAACGGTGACATTCACCTCCCAGCCTAGAAGGCTCATAAGGCTGCACACCTCATAAATCCTTTTAAAGCCCCATTCGGAGAGTTAAGTAGGGTTTAAGTGATGCATAGGTCCTGTGCAGGCCAAAAGCCCGGGTGTGAATTTTGCTTTAATGACCTGCATGTCAATAGAGTTAGACTAGTATCAAAAGGGTAGAGAATCACTTAGAAGGCCCTATGACACTGTAGCACTGTGTGTTATTTAAATGTGTTATTTTGCTGTGCATCTGTATTGAAATAAACAGATTCCCCCTCCACAGGATATAACAGCTATACAAAAAGATTTAAAGGGTAATTATAACATCAGAAGGCTCTTCAGATTTGGGATTTCATTATTAACTCAGAGAACAAACTGACTTTGAGTGTGAATAAAATTTCCATTTTCAATAGCCTTTATGGGTTTTCATCTTTTAAAAATTAATGTTCTGGCATCCTTTTTGCATGTTAGTGCAACCTCTTGTTAAGCCTTCGGACCAGCAGCAGCCTCACCATAGAAAGCTGGGTCCTCAGCTTCTGAAAGGACTTAGTAACTGAATTTAAATGCGAATTTTACAGATTGACATCAGCCTAGGATTTTCAGAGGCACAATATCAGAGGAATTAAAAAAGTTTATACTTTAATGCAGAGCAATGTCACTAAAGAAACGGGAGTAGAAACAGCAGGTACCTGAGGGCATATAAACAATGAAATGAAACAGATGAATTTCCTAGGCCCCAAAACTCAGCCTGATACTCCTTTAATGGTTGCTGAGAATTATGTCTAATGCTATGCCAGCCATTACGAGAATGGGAAGATATTCTCTTAATCTTTCTGTGGCGGTTCAGCAGGCAAGCCTAGGGGAATAATGGATGAAAGCCTGGGTGTCAGACTGAATATGGAATCAAAGATATGGCTTCTTCTGAAAAGAATAATGAAATGTTTCAAGATGCAAGTCTATCAGGTTTCGTTGAAATGTAAGGGGACAGAACTGTGTTTTCTCATCTGGGATCGGCTGCTGAAAGCCAAGGTGTTCCGCCCCCCCCCCCCCCCCCGCCAGTCTTATTAGTCCAGGGACTTCTCTAAAAATATGCTTATTTCTGTGGAATTATTATCCAGATGGAACTACCAGTAGGGTACATGAAACCGTTTAGCTAATTGAAACATTCTGAAAATAAGGATTGTTTGGTTTCTGTGCTAACTTCAACTTGCAGTTATCTCTGCAGACTCAGTGAAGTCATTAGCATATGAGTAATGGAGATACAGTGCACATTTTGATCCGGTTTATATGTTTCTTTATGATAAAGGCAAAAGCGAATATACTTGAGCGGTGAAAACTTTTCCAAATGAGCAAATCTCAAAAGAATTGTTTGGTACTATTGTGTCTTTTGGATTATGAAAATTCACTAATTAGAGATAACTAAAGCTAACTAACAATGATACCCTTTATCTCCTCTTTGTATAGCAGAAAGCAGGAAGAGATCAGTGTGTGTATGGAGAGACCCATTCATTCATGGTGTTATTCCCACTTAGGAAGGATGTTGGGATACAAATTTGTAGGAGGCAACTGTAGGAGGAAAGCAGTGGCCAGAATTATAGGATGCTTTGTCTGTTGGCAAAGAGGGAACAAATGAGGTGCAAAACATGTAAGGAAGTTCGTAATGAGGGGAAAGAAGATAGTAGAGGTATTTCAGCACTTGAGGTTAGCCAGGCTGTTTTCCTTTTAAGGGAAAAAGGCACACTATCACAGCTCTATGTTAACATGCATTGTACATCATATACAACATCACAATAAATATGTCCAACATAGCCTGATTTCAAAATATTACACATCAACTGAAAAAGCTGCAAACCAAATTGGTTTTCTTTAAATGACTGTGGTGTTTAACACAGTTTTCCTCTCCACAAATGTGATTTATAAGATTTTTTCTATATATATTAGTCTTGTTACCTGTAAAATTGATGTGTGTCCTATGATGCTATAAATGGATAAAGAAAAAGAGTTTTGTAGCACAGATATTGCGAGGACACAACATGACAAAGAGATGAAGTGTCAGAAAAATGCAATTTTGATTTAGAGAGATCAGTCTAACTTTATATTGCAGGTGAGGAACTAGAAAGAGTACTGGGAATGTGAGACATTTCTAAACTACAAATTTACATCCATGTTTTATATCCCATAAATTTATAGGGATTTTGACATGGCAATGTTTGATAAGGAAGATAAATTTTTTTTGAATTGTCTGGGAATAAAAAAGAAATTTTATCAAAACCATAGCTTTGCACAGTAGAAAAGCGAATGATGTTGCATTGTATGAGGAATAAACAAAATCCAGTTGGCTGTGTGCTTTCATAAATATAACTGTTCTTCCTGTCCCTGGTCACATAAAATGTCATCCATATTACATTGCCATTGATTCTGCTTATGTGATTTTTTTTTTTCTTTTCCCCAAGGCAAAGAGCCTGCAATGTTCATGTCTATTGATCTCCTTGTTGGAGACTCACAACCACAGCATGGCAGAGAATTTTTTTTATATGTCACTCTGCTGGATGCTGAGCATCCTTGCCACCCCTGAACAACTACAGAAGGTGCTGGGAGGCTCAGACTTTCTATCACATTTTAAACAAAAGCCACCAGGCTTTAGGCTGAAACACCTAGAGAATGCCCATATACTGTAACTGAGGGTGTTTGTTACAAAGACAATACTGCCCAACAAGGAGATGAAAACTGGCAGAACTGGGACAGAAAACTATACCTTGTCTATTAAGAAAAGGTACCTTCAAGGTCTGACCTTTCCACCCTTGCTTAGCCTTTGAAATGTAGGACACAGTGTTGATTTTGTCTGAATAACAAAAAAGATGTTTGAAACACTGAGTAAAATTATGAGGATGGTAATATTACAAAGTTCTCTGACAATGCCATTTCAGGTTAAAACCCTTAAACTTTAGGAAACAGTAAGTGGTGTGGAAAAAAAAATGTGGGAAAGGATTTTTTTTTAAACAGTGTTTTTTTCTTAAAATCCTGAATTTTCAGCATCTCCAATGTACTTAACATCTCAACAAATACTTTTTCAAAACATTGTTTGTTTGGGGTTTTGGGTTTTTTTAGCATATTCTGGATAAAAATGTTCAACCAGTATTTCCCCAGGTTACTTCAAGTGGGCAATCTCTTTGATTTCTTGTCCCAAACAACAACAAAATAAGTCAAAAAAGAATATTCCCCATCCAGATTACATTGTTGTCCAGCCGTCTTTGAGTCAGGCCCTCTGAGTTTGAGCTATGCATACCACAAGACTCAGAGACACAGAAAGAAACCTTGCTCAAAGCCCTTTTCCTCTTCTCTGAAACCCACCTCCTCTTGAGCATGTGAATGCAACCATTCTAACGTAGATCAAGAAAACTATCCCACAAAAAGATTCTTATGCAAGTAATCTATCATTCTCCCCCATGTCCCATCAACTTCTTCATCTAGGATGAGATGATGAACGCATTTGCCTCAACATTAAGTGAAACAAAACTGACAGCATCTCATCATTTTAATGTGACAGTGTTTTTGTTGAAGAGGGCATCGTCCAAAAGACAAAACATAAAGCAGCAAAGAATTATATCCACAGTTATGCATAATGATAGTTCAGTTAATAGCTAACTAAAATATTGCACATTTCCTTGTTATTTCTATGTCTAAAAGTCCTGGAAATCTAATTAATTTCAGATGTTATAATGATATAGCTTATGTGTCTCTTGTGCCTTATGGCTTTCAAAGAGTTTACCAGTGCTAGAGGAATGAACAGCAAATAGATTTTGTTATCAAAAGAAAGTAAATATATGCAAGGTAATATGTACAAGGTAGTATTTTCATTCTGTTCATTCCGTTCTCTTCTTCTGTAAGTAAGAAACTAGTCAAATGCATATTATAAACAATGGTTAAATGAGACCTATGCAACAGCACCACATTCAGTTGTTCTCTGAGAAAAAAAAAAAGTATTGTTAATTGCTTGCAACTAAAATGTCTGTATTCCTGGCTCTGCATGAATGAATGCTGTTGAAAATAAGTTCTTTATTTGGCTTTGGCTTCAAACAGCACTTGGATGGGCTCACAATTTTTCTTTCATATCAACTGCAGGAGTAGTTCTTTAGCTGACATAAATTGTCCTATGTCCCCGGCTGTCAATAGATCTACAGGTGTTTATAGCAGCTGACCTAGACAGTGCATTGTAGAAGCCAAGGAAATTTTACACGTCCTCACTCTCAGTTACAAATCCCTGAACAATCTAGTTCTTATAATTTTTCCAGTATGATTTTTTTTAAAAAAATGCAATTATCCAGCAGGAGCATTAAAAGAATTTTAAGGCAAAAAATTATAAGTGTGAGGGAAAAGGGCACTTTTTTCTCCATTAAGATACTATTTGGTTCTTTGGAATATGAAGGGATTATTTTCCTTAGGTCAGTGCAGAGGTTATCATCTTCACCTCTCAGTCATGAGCAGCAAGGAGAAAAGGGTGAAGGTAGAAGAGAGGGGAAAGGCGACTTGCAAGAAGAGGCATGAGAGGAGGGTCACAAAACTGAGCTGAGGGATTAGTCAGGAAGGGAGATTTGATGGCAAATAGTGAGAAGAGAGGAGCCATATAAGTAGGCAGAAACAGAATTCTCGTGCATTTGTGTAAAGGGGACTGGAAGTAAGGACAAGGGACTCCAGAAGGTATGGATGGAGTAAAATCAGAAGGATTCCTGGAAGATAGATAGATAGATAGATAGACAGACAGACAGATAGATAGACAGATGTTTGAGGGGAGGGAGAGGGATTAAAAAATATTACTCAAAGAACAGAGAGGGAAAAAAAGAGAAAAATATTGCAATTATTTGTACATTTTTGCAATGGGAGTTACTTGCAAGAACATTTTCAGATGCCATTTTATTTTCCATCTGCGTTCTTCCAGTTCCACTGGGAAACACTTGAATTTCATGTCCTTGGCATTCTGGTTTCTGTTTTTGCAAAAGTCAAAAAGTAACATTGTTTGGTCTGGTAAAAATTCTTGAGCATAATGAAAGAGAGAAGTTAACTTCACAGTAAATCTGTTCAAAGCGAGATCGTTTAGCATATTCCTTCCTCATATTTGTTATTCCTAATAATTCCTATTATGTGGAATTATTTGTGCCTGCTTTATTTATTGCACCAGGAAATATTTCAGCTTTTAGGAGAGCAGCACTCTCTTCAAATGGCTCTGGCTTTTACCTAATGATCCAATAAGTTAGTGGTTGTTTGATGTGTACATATTGTGTTTCAGGTCTCAGTGGGAAGTTGCCAAGACTTTTATTGAGTGGTAATATTTTCCTCTTGCTGGTTTTGGATTTCTCTGAGGATCAGCAGTTAATATAGCGTTTTCTGTTACAATTTGATTAAAGTGCCAGAGATTTGTTTTTTCTTCATTCAATTTTTTTAATTGGGTCACTCCTTAAAAGGTTATCTTAATATATTAAATGCATTACCTCTGTGAATGAGGCATGCTAAATGATACATGGATTTTTGCTATTAGGACTCTACAAAAGATTTCTTGTATAAAATTTATATCCTGACAGAAGTAATGATAAAAAGTAAGTTACAGAACAAACTAGACTGTTCTTCACATGTGCTAGGCTTGCTTGTAAACAATACCAAAAAACAGAGAAATATAAAGAAATTCCTTAATCTTTTAAACTCAGTGGTCTGATTTCTAACAGCTATAAACTGGCCTGTGCCCATTTTGGTGAGCGGTATTATGTCAGCTTATACTAGTGAAGGATCTATCCTAAAGGGCTGCGCGAATGATCACTTTGATTTTTGTTTTCATTGATACTGCTTCAATATGTGAACCACTGTAATAGAAAGCAAGAAAATTTTGATCGGTATATTTTTATACCCTAGTGACTGATTTTGAATGATTTGAGTGTGTGGTTGTGACTTGCTGAGGTTTGTTGAAAAAAAGTTACTGAAACATTGCAAACCTCTCTGGCTTAGCCTTGAGTTGCAATTCATTATTAATTTGTTTGTTTGCAGATCCTCTTCAGTCTTCAAGTTTCTCTCTCTGACAATATAAAGAAATAATTATAGACTGGTGAAATAAACCCTCAGCCTTCAATAAACAGCCTGTAATAAGCAACATGGATTATGTCCTGGTTATATTGTATCAGCCTTTTTTTGAAATGAAGCCTAAAAAACCCACTGTAACTCCCCAGGTAGTTCAGAGCACTTAATTGTCAAAAGGTAACAACTTCACAGAAGAAAATACTTCTCGGAGTACTTAATTTCTGGTGAAACATGATAACATGGTTATCGTTAAAAAAAAACCCCAAACTAATGAAAGTAATTTTTTTTAATACAGTTTCACCTCCCTTTATATGGCTGTCCATAGTATAAAAAATATTTAACAGAGAAACTGCAGAATAGATAATATTTAAAATTTCATCTTTTAATATGCCTTTAAAAACACCACTGAGTGGGCTAGCAATTCACACACTAATACCTGGAGTCTTTGTGAGGCCAGTCATCCAGCAGACCTTAGCAGCAGATTCACAGAGAGCTAAAATGCAGAGAACGAAAAGCTCAGATACAATAAACTACTAATGGATCAAAGTAGAAAAAGGTATAACCCTTGATGGTAAACCCTTTAATGCATATTCAACACTTTCCTAATTTGACCATAGGGGAGCTAGTTTTGAGACTGTTATCAAATTCTGGCAGATTCTAATCTTTCATTTACTGTAATATTTTTAAAGCAATATAGATAATATTTTATTATTAGGTTTAAATAGTTTATTTATGTACTATTTCCTTCAGACCCCTGTGGAGCTTACAGAGCCATTCTGTCATATGCAATAGACATGACCAGCAATGTACAGTCCTGAAACGATTATTTTGTAACTGAAGTAGGCATTGAGTAGTGGAACCAGAGGGAAGAGACTGTGAAATGTCTTCCCAAGGCAGCAAGGTTCACAGCCAAAGAATCACTCAGGTTTCTTCTGCATCTGTCCCTGAACTGCTAGGCCATACTGCTCTTGAGGGATGATTCATTCTTGTATTTCATTCTGGTGTGCTTTGACACATGTAGTCACGTGTCTGAAAACCTAGGTGCTAGGTGAAAATTTCAGCCTTCTACTGAGTGGAAATCTAAGGGATATTGAAAGCTATTGAGATATTTTATTTTAAAGCTTGGTCTCGTCTTGGATTTTTTTTCGTGGGGTTTGATTTTGCCTTTCTTATTCAAACTATGCATTATTTGTAAATAATGCCCTGAGTAACTTGCAGACAGGCACATGGAAACAATGTGATTATTTACTAAGCAAAATTTTCACTGGTGAGAAAAAGTAGTACAGTTAAGACTAAAAATAAGAAATATATTTTCCATTTGCATGCTAGTACAGGAATACTTTCTGCTGTTTGTTTAATAATGAATTGACTAGATCAGCCTTAAATACACTTCTTCTCTGAGCACTTCCAATTTGAAGATGAGAAAAACTGTTGGCAGTCTTGACAGAAAGTGGAAACATGCAGAGTAGAAACATTGCTCGCTCATCATCCATCCAAGGTGACCAATTAAAATATGCTATCCATCTATTTAGTATAACAAAATTAAAGAGTCAAGCTATTTAATTGGTTAATGTTGCCATTAATTATGTAGCAAGCATTGATAGTGTATTAAGTTCTGTATAAAGATGCAAAGGAAAGACATGATTCCTTCCCTCAGAGCCCACAGTCTTAACTGAGAGAGTCACACCAGTACACGTGGCCAGCCCCAGTGGAAGGTCCGCCTTAGCAGCAGTCTGGGAATTTCATTTATTTATATAGCGGGTATTCTGGTGACACTGAATTTGCAAGAGTGTGCGGGATGATTGATCATGTTGAAACCTGGCGAGGTAACCTTACAAGGTTGGATGAGACATGCGTTAGAGCTGATATGCAAAGGTGTCTGAAGGCAGGACAGAAGCAAAGGAGGATTTTGTCTCTATTAGACAGAATCCATTAGAAATTCACAGCTTCTAGACTAAACTATGACCCATATTGCTTGTTTTTATGTGACTATATTTACATAAAGGAGCCAGGAGCTTCTCCTTTCTGTAGGAGAGGACAGAAATATTTGACGCTTCTAACTGATTTTACTTCAGTGTATTCTTGCACAGCAACTGCAGTTGTTTCCTGTGATTGCCAGACAGCTACTCCACAGATACTTTCAGTAGTGGGTGCCAGAAATTAGAGTTTAAGATAGTGGTATTTCTCTAACTGGTCTTTCCTGAGAAGATTTCCTGTAAACACTGATTTGTATGTGTATTTGTAGAGAAAATGTTTCAGCCACATGCATACCCAAATTAAAAAAAAATCTACACTTCTTTCTGGCAACAAGAAAAATGAAGCCTTTTGAATTTCACTAAAGAATCATCTGAATTCCTGAGCATAGACTCTTAGTTCTAATAAATCGTATGCCCACAGTATAGAAATTAATATTATTCACACTGGCAGAACTTCTGGTCTTTGTAATATAAAAGTGTATATTCAAGTAAAAAATCTGAAATACTAGAATGCCATACATTAAAATCTGTATGAAAGTTACCCTTATTTTATAAATTTCTCTTTAGCTCAAGTGTTCTAAGTGACAATAGACCATTATATTTTTAATGATACTAATCCTGTATTCTCTTCAGAATCATGTATCAGCATATAAGCAAAGTATAGCGAGTGGTAGTATTTGAGATTTGTGTTAATTTAGATTACAGTATGGAAAAAAATGAGAAATTGCCTCTAAATAAAAGGAAGCTGAGAGAATGTTGGGTTCAAAATAAACAATCCAGACTTCGGTACAAGGCCAAACTGCCTGTAATATATTACTATTACATTTGCTGCAGATATTACCTTCTTGCAGAAAGAGGCAGCAGAAAAGTTGTTAAAACAAGCTACATAAATACTGCATATACTGATTAAAAGAAGCAACATTCTTAAATACTGATGAAGAACCAAGGGCCTGAAACACCACTTAATTTTAACTGGTCTGTTTAAATCATAGTAAGCAGACGTGGAGCCAGTAAAGGAAATCATTGTGTTAATTTAGGTCTGAGCCATACTAATGGTTGTTTGCCTTTATAGCACCATCAGACCAGCAGGAGGTCACAGTGAGGTCTGATGCATGGTGGAGAGTACTACAGGATTTATTACTGTTACCAGGTGAAAATAATAACATAGCCTTTTTTTTTACTGGAATTATGTCTGGGATTCTTCTAAGCATAAAGTTGACATCTGGAAAAAAGAGCTTTCAACAGAGAAAAAGAGAAGGTGACTACACTGCAGAGAATATGGAAGATTCTCTAACAATCCTTGAAGTCACTTAAGAATTTCTAGTTCATAAAGGAAAAGTTGGTGATATACTGTGACAGGGAGAGAAGCTGGAGGAGCAGGTTAGCTCCTTTTACCACCATTTTCATTTCTCAGTAGTGAAGTCTAGAAAGGGAGTCTGTCTTTTGTGATGAAAAGCCAAGATTCATCTTCTCAAAGATGCAAACTTTTCCTATTCTCACAGAATGTACTGTATGAAAGTCATCAGCCTTATTTTAAAAACTCAGTAACTTGAATGTGGGATCACTGATTTCTGTTCATGGAAGAAGGACAGAGGGGTCAGTGACATTTTTCTCCAATTAGCTGTTCAGCATCTGATTGTAAATGTAAAGATTTGATGATGGGTCAGCTCTCCTCTGGGCTAACAAGGAACAAGGGTCTACCAAATAAATAATAAAAAAAACCACCTTTGATAATTTGAGTAAGTTGAAATACAGAGAGACCATAAGGAATTAATTAGGAACCTTCAGTGTTAAGAAGGATAGAGTTCTGAGTGGTTACCTCCGAGTCCATGTCAAGTTAGTGAATAATCCAGCTAAAACATCTACGAGTGATTGAGTTATAGCAGCTAAAATACAACAGCAGAACTCAGAATATTATTTACCAATTTCCTTATAACTCCCAGCTGTCAAGCTAGTAGTACTCACTTCATTACACCAGGTAGTTTCCCCTACTGTGCACCCTTCAGGCTTCCTAAGTTTTCATACTGTACTGGTCCCTTCCAAGCAAACTCATTTTCCCTCACCTCCACTTTCTGTATTCTCCCCAGTCTCTACAATGTTCCTTTTATCATCATCCACCACTTCCCCGGGTATTTAAAATGTGGTTACACAATGTGAACACACAAAGTAATTTACTTAATCCTTGACTGTCCAATTAGCCATCATCTGTCCTGCCTTGCTTTCTGAACCAGGAAGGTTATCTAGAGAACTAAATGTTTTGTAAATGTTTTTGTTTGAATCTCCAGAAAGGTGTATTAAATTGCCTCATGAATAGGACCTGGTCCCTACACCACCCCTTAGCCAGTGGTTACACTCCCTTCCAACAAATTGTAACTGAAGAGTGGGTTCTTTGGAAAATGCAACATGGAAATGTAAATATGAAATTAAAGTCTAATAATGCATGTGCACAAGGAGGATGAATTAAAGCTACACTGGTGTCTTACAACTTTTGACTCCTTAACTCAAACACACAGTTTTGCTGGTCCCATTCATGTTAGCTTAATTAAATAAGTATTCCACATCTTCCTTTATAAATGATTTTTCTGTGATTTTCTAGATACTTTTTTCTATGTCTGGCAAATGCTTAGGAAAAAATGTAAATCCTAACAATATAATTTAATCATTGTACATTTTTTCTGCCATCTATCACAGCAAAGTTATGTCACAAGAGAATAGTATGAAAATAAGCGTTTAAAATTATTACATCTAAACCACAAAATATCTTTAAAATAAAATTCTGTAACTTGATTTTATTTCTGATTTAAGACATGTGAGTACCTTCTTTTCCCAACAGTGAAAACTCTTCTCTGTGGAGAAAAGAAACAAAGACCAAATCAAACACTCAGATCTTTTTAGTTTGCACAGCATGTTGCACTTCATGCAGAAGGATCCACTTGAAATTCAAAATAGCACTTCACAGTTAATCACTTTCCATACCACACAGGGTGTGCTAACGTTTGTGCTTATCTAAGGAGCAGTTATATACATGGGAATGAAGAATTATTTGACGCTTATTAATACAATCTAATACCCATGTGAGTCACATAGGACTACAGCCAAATAAAAAGCTTCTAACATTTAGGATCATGTTCTGCCTACAGGGACACCAAATTTCTACTAATGCAGGAGTGTTTCTGAAGACAGAACTTGGTCCCGTTTCACAGAACTTCCGCTGACTGGCAATGTACAAAAACGTGGACGTGTTGAACTGTGTGCAGCTAGACTGATGTGTTTAAGATAGTCTTAATAGACACAAGTGAGAGGAAAATTAGTCTGTAAACACAATGAAGAGATAGTGCCATTGCTTAATTTTACTGATTTAGTCATCATATTGGATCAAGTAACTGAAAGGGTCAAAGTCTGTCTTCAAAGGGAAGCCCTAATGGATACTGGGGATCTCCCAAATGAAAATTAATTTGGACTAATTTGAAGTAAGTATTGCCTGAACATATTAAGGGACAGGGTCTGATACCTTTATATGGTAGCCATTTGAAAAAAATCTGATAAATGCATAAACAATTACCCATATACTTTTGTGCATAATATTAGAAGCTTTAAGTAAGAACACATTAATACATTTATTTGCCAGTGGAAGATTGTGTAATGTGCAGTACTTAATAGCATTTAATCCAAGCTAGATTAAAAATCCAGCTGATGAAATAAGTGATAATTCTGCCTCCTCAAATATCTGGCCATTGTCCAAAATGTCTACCGGGGCTTTGTTAAGTTCTTTTCAATGACTAGTTTGCATTAATTCAGCAAATGAATTGTATTTTTCTATACACTTATTAAAAGTTTGGAGAAAAGTATCCATTTTATACTATGCCTTATGGAAAGGCAAATATTATCTTGGTCTTCCTACAGAAATCATATCTGTACTCTTTGGGATTATCATAAACTCATTACAGATAAGAGTATTTTTTAATATACTATAGTCTATATTTTATACTTTTTAATAGAAAATGTAAATGCTCATTCCTTATCAAAAGTGTAATTCATAACATGTATATTTAATTTTTATGCCAATTAATTCTATTCTTCTGAAAGATGTAATATATGCAGTAATAATTTTGAGTCTTGATGCAATCACTCTAAGCATAAAGAAACAAGAACTTTAGCTAAGTTATTCATACATCTGTACATGTCTTTCTCCCTCTCTGTGCAAGTTTCAGATCCTGGGTGGATTCAAGGTGATAAGCCCTTGAGAAAACCATAATGTGATTATCTTGCAGAGAGGTGGTGGAATAAATAAGATTATCCATAACAAGCTTTGCTACTGATGAGTTCAAGCTGTGCTGATACAGAAAGTCCTGACACAATTGTAAGGTAATAACAGAAAAAGTACGCATTTGCAAAGGAGAGAATACTGCTTGAACTATCAAACCTTCCGTGATTAATGCAAACTCACCTACAGCCTTTTACATACAAGCTTTACTGCATTTTCAACACTTCTTTCATTGACTATTCCAGGGCAAGCTTTAAGTTTCCTCATGCGTATCAGAATTACTATTATTTAAAGGATGATCATTTTTAGCTACAATTACTCTTTTTTTAATTGACTTTAAGAGTGTTGCAACATTTCTTTGAGTTTGGAGTTACCCTGACCTGTGTTTGCCAATGTATGATTTTGATAAATTACGTAGGCCAGAAAAATAGACAAGAGTATGTAGGCTGCCCTCCTAGACAATGAAGACATCTACTAAATGACATCCACTGTCATGTTACATCAGGGACAGACAACATTATGTTTAATTTGTTTGCATTTTTTAGGTAACATCCATTTTGACTGTTTCTTGCTTTAATCCATCTTTGACTCCAACAGTTCATAGTGTATTCCTCTTCTCTTAATTACTCCAACTCCACTGAAATTAGTGGAAAAAATGTTGCTGTGAAAGCTAATCTAATCTGCAGTACTTAATTTAGCCTTTTGGATAAAAAGGAGCATATGTAACTGTTCTATCTCATATACCATTGTTGAGTAACAAGAAATTTTATACTGATGAGAAAAAAGCACCATATACAGAAATGAAAATGTTTCTTAAGTATCAAAATGAAGTGTACAATTTCAATATAAAAAAAAAAAAAAGAAGCTTTCTAAGCCAAGGTTTTCAAATACTCAGAGCAGACCCAGCTTGCAAGACCTTGATTTCAGGAAGCTTAGTTTACAGTTTTTTTAAATACATCAGTGGAGGAACTCGGAGGCAGGAGGCATTTTTGGCTAAAGAATCTAGTTTTAGATAATCACTTTAGAGCCTGAGAAAATCCTCCAGGTCATGATAAAATCCATTTTTTCTAAATGATATCTAAGGTGGGAACTGTTTGTTTTCTGAGATGTTGTTGCCTTGTGCTATCCACTGCCTTGTGCCAAAGGAAGAAAGTATTTTAATTTAAAGAAATAGGGGCTTTAAGGCTTAGCTGTGAGCAGATAACCAACATCGGATATATATTTATTATTAATAAAGAACAGGTAAAATGCATACCTTTTCTAACTCTGCAGTTGAGTGTCTAAAATAAATAGCTGTGAAGAAGGTACAAGATGCAGGTAAGAAAAAAAGAACACATGAAATAAATTGATCAATTGTTCTGTAGAATTTATTTCTTAAAAAAAAAAAGTATAAAGAAGCCAACATCTGTCTGGAGAGAGGGAAGAGAACCTAGTGATAACTGCATTACGGATTTTATGTCCTAGAGCTTCATCCTATTATAAAATAGCAGAGGAAATGTCTAAACATTACAGGTCGTTCATCACAGGTTGTTACATATTGCAAAGCTGTGCTGAGTGTACAGCTAGAATTTTGTCATTCATGCCATATAATTTAAATTAATAGAGATCATTTTAATTTCAAGCATCTGGAAGCCAGAACTCTTAAGCAGTCCTAATAACAGGGTGTAACAACCATATTATTCCAGTAGTAAAAAGAAGGGGGGTTTTATAGATTAGATTTTTTTTTCTGTAGTGCTTGTTTTTATTAGCAAGTCTCTAATCTGCATATATTAAAATGTACTGATCCTACAGACCTGTACCTTTTTGCATAACTATGGAACTAAATTCACAGTGTTATGTTTCTTTCTTAAGCCAAAGCTAAGCTCTTTGTTTTGTTTTTTCTTTTTCTCAGTAAAGAACAGCATATGAGTTCCTCTAGCAGTCAACAGACACATAGGGCAAACCTCTGTTGTTACTACTTTTTTCTGTCCATTTGAAGTTTTCTCTTCCAATCGCATGAGAAATTAACTCTTTTTTATGAATAATATTGTTTTAAGACAAAATTATTGCAGAAGGGAAGAAAGTGTAGAGGATCATTCCTTTTTTTTTGCTATATTGTGCGAGAACTAGGAACTGACACAATTCTTACTGTTTCTAAAGTGGTAACTAAAAGCTTTTAAACAGTTTATAGTAGAAACTAGAAGACAATATATTGACACATGTATATGTTCTTTGTTGTTGTTTAAAAAGGTATGCTGGAAGTGGAGTGATGCAGTGATATCTTTGCAGTTAATTTTAGTGTGAGTGAGGTCAGAGTCAAACCCCTCTTGTTCAAAGGAACTAACAAGTTGCTGTTAGTAGACCACTGGCAGAGGCTTTGGATATTGAATGCCTATTCATTAGTGTCTGCAGAGAAATATGTGGCCATATAGACAATCAGCATCCATGGTGAGGTTACATAGCTGCCACCTGGTACTCTAATGAGATGGAAGGCAATTAAAAATAATTACCATTGCAAACTCATTAAAATTCTGTAGGTTTGTTCAACTCTGGCCCCTCGTAATTGCTGCAGAACATTTTAGTGTATCTCAAAAATTACACTGAAACTCAATGATATTTTAAATCAGGAATTGAGAGAGAGTATGAATTGCAAAGGTTCATTTCAAGATACTTAAAAAATAGTATTATTAAAAATACTATAAAACGTATGGTATTGAGAAGGTTAGCATTTCGATATCATTGGAGTATCAGGCGTTTCATCATCTAACCAAATTTGAAAGTCTCTCTGTATATTGTTCCAAGGTTAAAATTTCTGGATACGCATGTACATGCACACACACGTTTTTGGCCTAAATGCTTTGAAAAGTAAAACTCTCAGGAAGTTTTTAAGTTCTCAAGGCAACATAACAGACAATATAACGCAAATGTTAAAAAAGGTAGAAAAAGTATGTAATTTGCTATGCAAGGGTTTCCATAGGGTTATTCACTAGTGGTGTCATAAGAGAATTCATAGCTCTTTGTGGCATCCATGGGAGGCCTCTGATTTCAGTGACAATGGGAAAAGAATGGTCTTTCCAGGTAGGACTCTGCTTCTAAGCAGCACATGAAGCCATCCACATGGCATGAACTCTTAGAGATTGTTGTGTCCTTTGGGGGATCCACTTTAGGCCGATTTGCAAATAATACACTGCTAAATTCATGAAGCTGTTACTGATAGGACTCTCTAAAAAAGACTGTTCACTCTAGCACATAAATACATTACAGGGTCTCACTTCTAGCAGCCACATACCCTGTGTTAAGTTAAACTTTCTGGTTTGAAAAAGATCTCCAAGCTTACAGTAATGAAGTCGCGTGTCATTAACCAGGTCTCAGAAGCATGGAAATGAATTATTTATTTTGATTTTTCCGTATTCTAGTCCTAAAAATTTTAGCTAGACAGGAAATAGAATACAGTATACTTTATGCAATATTCATATACCATAGCCTGCATATAGTCTGAGCCAGAAGTGAGAATCAAGCTTATAGATACAACCCTTGTAATACTTGCACAGATGCAATTTTGAAAACAAGAGTCATTTATGAAGACTTTAAAAAGAAAAAGCAGATTCATCCCCACACCTAACAATGAAATCTCCTTTAATAACTAAAACATTTTGGTGCTGTGTGGTAATCTGAAGTTCTGTGAGAAGAGTTCTCCTTCTGGGAGACGCCTCACTCCTGAGACACTGCTTTCCAGGGAGCTGTCAGTGTCTGGCAGGATAAGGAATATTTGTGCAAGGGAGGCGAAGAACCAAGATCAGAGAGATTGGAGGGGCAGGAACAGGAGTTTTGCCAATGCTAAAGAGGGAGGAGGCTGGCCTCCAGGTTGGACTTGACTACAGTCTAGGTACACACTTCTTTCATCCCCTTACACAAGATGTTGAACTTCTGGCCTTCAGTTTTCTAAAGATGAAATGCAGATGTAGTAGTAACCAACTGGAATGTGGTTACTCATTATTCATCCACTATTCTGGTAGAGTTACACTACTGTAAAACTGCCTGTGGTATGATCATAACTGAGGCAGTTATGACTGGACTGGATACAGGATTCTGTATAAGAAATTTCAGTTTGTATTGAAATTCAGTCTAGCTACATATTTTTATTTCACATTATCTAACATATACTATACAGCATTGTGAAGAAATGTCATATCTTAAACCAGAAGTGTAGTAGGCCAATATTCAACACTGGAAATTTTCAGATGTTAATTCCTCATTGTCTTAGTCATAGTTTGCTTTTACATCTGTTTTCTCTTATGATATAAATGAAGTCAAAGCATGTGCCATGGGATTGATAATTTTTCCTAAAGGCTTTAATCAAATTTTCTTCCCATTTCAGACTATGACTATTAGTGATGGTGCTATGATTTTGCTTTTCTTTTTCTTAGAAATGTGTTAGTCTCCATATTAGCAGAGACAAGTCATCATACTGCAAAATCACGCTGTCATTTGTCATTACAAAGGACAATAGTTAATTGCTATAACAACTGTGTGTTTTACTATTGGTTTATAGGAATCAGGTATGTGATCATGTGCTAAGTTGTGGCAGCCACAGAGACAACACAACACACCAGTAGGAGAACAAAAATACTTTTCACTTCAGCAATATCTACAAATTAAAAGAGTGAAATACTACTTTCTGTGGGCTTTTTGTATTTATATTCAAAATGTCACAGCACAATAGCAATAGTTGAACACAGTTTCAGAGGTTTAATGAATTAGATTTTTCCTTGGCTCTGTTGAAAATACTATATTCAGCAGTTTCAGCAATAGCAAGCCCATCTCATTAAATTAAGTGCCTTAGCCACCAGTGCCAACAACACTTCATAAGGCTTATGTACTAAAGTTTTGCGATATTGCTAATCTGGCACATGTCCCAAAGAGATGATCATATGTGTTTTAGAGAACTACTACCAAATGCAATGAATACTTGAGGGTCACCAAAGGTAGACAGCAGGTATCTGCATTGAGGTAAGGGAGGATGAAAAATGTGAAGAGCGTTCCAGATTTGTCCCTAGAATATTTTTATATGTCTATCCAAGAGAACTGTTCAATTAATAAAGGGCCACATTTCATTGCTTTTATTCATCTTAAGCTATAGTCACATTGGCTTAAGTGGCATTTCTCTTGCAGCAAAGTGCTCTTTCCTGTTACTATAAAGGGAGGAATCCATCTTTGTATTATCTCCAGTATAAAAATATTTGGAAATGTAGATCCAAAACTATTTTACAAATATTCCCATGATTTTCAATCAGATGAGCTCTAAGGCAGGGCATTCTTCAACTGCACTGTACTAGGTGCAGGTGCCCAGGGTCTGTCAGGGGCTGCAGGGGCCTCTGTGAGGAGCGGCCAGGGCTGCCCGGTGCCGGGCACAGCCGGTTCCAGCTGGCTCCAACCCACCCACTGCAGGGCACAGCTGGGCCCCACAGCCACCATGGCGGCACCTCGGGGAAAGCCTGGGTAAGAAAGGGCAAAGTGCTGCCCAGCAGTGAGGGGAAAAGTGTGAGAAACAGCCGTGTGAACCCCGAGAAGAAAAAAGGGGGAGGAGGAGGTGATGGGAGGGACCCGTGCTGGAGCAGTCTGTTCCTGAAGGACTGCACCCCATAGAAGGGACCCACACCGGAGCAGTTCTTTAAGAACTTCAGCCCTGGGGAAGGACCCACATTGGAGAAGTTGGTGGAGGACTGTCTCCTGTGGGAGGGACCCCATGCTGGAGCAGGGGAAGAGTGTGAGGAGGAAGAAGCAGCAGAGACAAAGCATTATGAACTGACCTCAACCCCCATTCCCCTCTGTGCTGCTCAGGGGGAGGAGGTAGAAGAGTTATGGGTGAAGTTGAGCCTGGGAGGAAGGGGGGGTAGAGAAGGTGGTTTTAGTTTTATTTCTTAATATTGTACTCTGTTATTAATTGGCAATAAATTAATTTCACCAAGGGGAGCCTGTTTTGCCTGTGATGGTAACTGGTAAGTGATCTCCCTGTCCTTATCTCAACCCATGGCCTTTCCATCTTATTTTCTCCCCCTGTCTTGCTGAGGAGGGGAGTGAGGGAGCATCTGGGTTGGCCTCTGGCAGCCAGCTAAGGTCAACTCATCACAACTGAGAAACATCATGATCTGATTACAATGAACTGCATTTCTGAAGACACCCAACCTTGTGGTTGTTTGAAAAATTGAGATCTGATGAGTACAAAGTGTCTGAAAACTGAGTAAGAAAGCTTAGATGAATTTGAGAATTGCTACTAAAAGTTGCAAACAGCATCATGGAAAAGGAATTTCCAAAATGAATTGTAAGCTTAGACTTTCTTCCTGCTTGCAAGGGAAAAACTAAGTAAACATTGCAAATTCCATGACTACATCTTTAATTTGCAGTGTTTAACTGTGCAAGCTTTATATGTCTGCTATACTACCCAGGTGATTTTTAATTGGAAAGGAAAGCTTACAGGTATCTGTCATTCAGTTAAGGAGGTATAAGCACAGCAGGTGTAAACATACCACATTTTTGAATGAAGGAGTGACTGTAGATTTTAATGGCTGAAATTCCTCAACTTTCTATGTGTGTCATTACTGTTTTAAAATACAAAATTACATGTTTATCTTTAACAGTACAATTGTCTATATTTTGGGTTTGCAAAGGATTTCATTACAGGAGTAATTTGCAGTTAATTCAGCAAGAAATATGCAGGCATCCTCAGGGTTTCATGTTGCTTCTCCCCAGCATGGAGAAAGAGCCTGTCCCAAACACCTGGCAGCAAGGGACAGCAGAGTCATGTCTGGTTCGGCAGGAGGTTACTCCCAAGCGCTGCCAGAGCTCCCACTGATGCCCCACACTGTGCTGCTGGCCAGGGCAAAGTGCTGATGGGGCTTTCCGACCCAATGCTGGCTGCCAGGAGCCACTGTGGGCTCAGCATGTGCCAGCAGCTGGCTGCCAGGGCTGTTTGGTTTCTTCACATGGGCTTTATTTTCTATTTCACAGAATCACAAGAATGGTTTGGGTTGGAAGGGACCTCAAAGATTACCCAGTTCCAACCCTCCTGCCATGGGCGGGGGCACCATCCACTATACCAAGTTGCCCAAAGCCCCATCCAACCTGGCCTTGAACACTTCCAGGGATGGGGCCTCCACAACCTCTCTGGGCAACCTGTTCCAGTCCCTCACCACCCTCACAGTGAAGAATTTCTTCCTAATATCTAATCTAAATCTACCCTCCTTCAGATTAAGGCCATTACCCTTTGTCCTATCACTACATGCCCTTGTAAACAGTCCCTCTCCAGCTTTCCTGTAGGCCCCTTCAGGCACTGGAAAGCCAGAATTAGGTCTCCCTGGAGCCTTCTCTTCTCCAGGTTGAACAACCCCAACTCTCTCAGCCTGCCCTCACAGGAGAGGTGCTCCAGCCCTCTGATCAGCTTCATGGCCCTCTTCTGGACTCCCTCCAACAGGCCCATGTCCTTCTTACGCTGAGGACCCCAGAGCTAGACATAGTATTCCAGGTGGGGTCTCACCAGAGTAGAGTAGAGGGGTATCTTCAACCCATCACCTCCTCCAGCCATTCTGTCAGCATTTACCCACTAACCTCCACTTCTGTGGGGCTTCTCTGTGCTTTCAGGGCCTCTGTCAGCTGCCTCTGGATTGGCTGGCTGGTGATTGTTAGCTGCCTTGTGACTGGTGGGTTCTGGAACATGGGTGGGGCTGCCCACACTTACTTAAGGGCCTCCAGCAGGGACCAGGGACAGTGTGGGGCACATGAATGCACCTCAAAGCTCTGCCTGCATCTGTGCAGGACTCGAGACAGTGTGACATTATGGCAACCTGCTGCAGGGCTCAGATGGCCTGAGATAGCCCCAAAGGGAGTCTGGCGTGATGATGCAGCTGCACTGTATCTTTTTGTGCACTATATCCTTTTTATAAGTACTCATTTAAATCTCCCTTTTGGCTGTTGATGATGCTATTAGTGCTGACTGGAATATGGTGATTGGGTGCAAATACTGTACATTGGTTGTTAAGCTCCAATAATGTACACTAATGAAAAATAAGGGTTAAATAATTATAATAAAGAACAAAATTTATCATGAATTAAATTATAATTCATTAAATTATAATTTGCTTAATGAATTAATCATGATTATAAGAGAATGATAAAATATGTAGTGATTAAATAACTACTTGTAACTACAGCAATGTGGGTGAGTTTTGCCAGTATAAACTTGGATGTACAAAACAAGGTACTCAAGGGGAAGTTTTGTCCCTGTTTTCTACCCCTCCCCCACAACTGTTGGTGCTTCCTGCAAAAGCTTCCCTTAACAGCACTGTTGGGGTTTATAGATGCAAGGCCTTGAGAAGAGCAGTATGAAAATAATGTAATGAGAAAGCTGAAGAAATGTTGCAGAGGCTTTGGGAAATACTGCCTTAGCAGCTTCAGAGAAAAGGTTATAGCAATGCTAAATGCCTGCTATTTGCACCTCTGAGGTACCCAAATAACGGTGCAGCACAAGTACTAGAGGCACCAGAGAGAGAAAATTTCTGGAAGAACTGCTCAGGGATATTAATGGAAACCATAGCTGTATAGACCATGCCACAGTGGGGACTCAAGCTCCTGAGGGTCATGGGGAAGGCAAAAGCAGAGTACAGACCCTGGGGTTCAGGTGAGCAGACTTACTCCTCATACTAGAGGTGGGAGAAGTCCACTTTCTAGAAGAATTATATGTAACATCTTGTGCTGGTTTTGGCTGGGATAGAGTTAAATTTCTTCATAGTAGCTAGTTTTGGATTTATGCTGAAAACAGTGTTGATAACACAGGGATGTTTTAGCTATTGCTGAGCAGTGCTTACACAGCGCCAAGGTCTTTGCTGCTTCTCATACCACCCCGCCAGCCCATGGGCTGCGAGTGCACAAGAAGCTGGGAGAGGACACAGGTGGGACAGGTGACCCCAACTGACCAGAGGGATATTCCATACCATATGATGTCATGCTCAGCATGTAAGGGGCTGGGGGAAGAGTAGTCCCTGGCTGGCTAGCTGGAGTCCAAGAGTGCTCTGAGTAGGCTCTGTGTATCCAGCTGGGGTCAAAGAGGACTAAGTAGGCTCTGGCTGGCCAGCTGGGGTCAAAGAGGGCTCTGAGCAGACTCTGGATTGCCAGGTAGGGATGCAGGGCTCTGACTGGCCAGCTGCAATCCAAGAGGGGTCTAAGTAGGCTCTGGCTAGCCAGCTGGGCCCAAGATGGTTCTGAGTAGGCTCTGGCTCACTGGCTAGGCAAGTAGGTCTCTGGCTGGGCTGTTGAGGAATTAGGGCTCTGGCTGTCTTGCTGGGGTCCAAGAGGGCTCTGAGTAGGTTCTTGCAGGCCACTGGGGAAATAGGGCTCTGGCATGATGGCTGGGGAAGGTGGAGCTCTGCCTGGTGTTCTGGGGTCCAAGAGTGCTTCGAGTTGGTGCCGGATGGCTGGCTAGGGAAGTAGAACTTTGTTTTGCTGGCTGGTGTCAAACAGGGCACTAAGTAGGCTCTGGCTGGCTGTACAGGTTCCAAGACGGCTCTGAGTAGGCCCTGGCTGGCCAGCTGGGGAATTAGGGCTCTGGCTGGCTTAAGTCAGAGAGTTCAAAGTAGGATCTTGCTGGCCAGTGTGTGGAATTAGGCTCTGGCTGTCTGGCCAGGTTCACTAAGACTCTGGTTGTCTGGTAAGAGGAAATAAGACTCTGCCTGGCCCACACGGGGAATTAAGGCCCTGGCTTGTTGGCTGGGGTAAAAAAGTCTCTTGCTAACTGGCTGGTGAAATAAGGCTCTGACTGACCAGCTGCGGGGAGAGCCCCTTGCTCACTGGCCGGGGCCAGAGGCTCTTGTAGCTGTACAATAGAATATTTTCAGGAAAGGAAAGAAATGTTTCTTTGGCATCACTTGATATGTGCTGTTCTGTGCCATGTGTAAAAGATGAATTTGTTTTTCTTTGAGCAAAATCCTAGATGAATTCTGGCTATCACAAGATTTTAAAGCCTAAAAGAAATAGACATGCTTATGAATGTCCCATGGATTGCCATTGCCGTCTCACGTACAAGCTTGTCCTGGTTCTGGCAAGGATAGAGTTGATTTCCCAAGGAGCCAGGACAGGTGAGCCAAGCTGGCCGGGGGCTATTCCATACCATGTGACATCATGCTCACCATCAAAGGGGGCTAGTCGGGCAGGGGCGGGTCCGGCGTGTCGGCGTGGCTCTGGGACGGGTCGAGTGTCCCGTTGGTCGGTCTTCGGATCGGTAAAATCGTTCTCTGTTATCACCCATTGTTACTCTCTGTTATCAGCACTGCTGTTGATTGTTTTCCCTCTCCCTTGCTGTCCCAGTAAACTGCCCTTATCCCAACCCTCGAGGCTTTGCCGTTGTTTTTCCGTTCTCCTCCACATCCAGCCGGGGGAGGGGTGAGCAAGCGGCGCGTGGCACTTAGCTACCGGCTGGGCCTAAACCACGTCAGTCCTTTTTGGCGCCCCACGTGGGGCTCGAGGGGTTGTGATAACGACAAGTCTGACCCAAGTGTGTTAAAACAAAGTTGTTATAAGCATTTATAATGTTACTGAAACAGTCACTGGTCATAATGATGTTCTGTTTGGTGACATGGCTCTGTTTTGTAAACCCGTGTTTACTCTATGCAATCCCTGCGGTGCTGTTTATCACCTCTGGGAGAGGGGTTCGCGTTCTCATGTTGTTGTATTGTGTGATAATGACTTATGATAAGATATCATCGACAGTCATGGGTCTGAGCTGGTATGTGTATGTAGCATTTCGGTCAGGCCCGTACCTCGGTCAGTATCTTTCAGAATTGATTAATAATTGGACCCAATCTATGGGGAAGACAGGGGGGGATACCTTCTCCCACTCTTTCACCTCCTCTTTTCCCTTTTGGTTGGTTACAACAATTTTTGAGTATTTTGAATACCCTTGGAATGTTCAGGCCAGTATATTCCTATTGCTAGGTCTCCTGAATGCTTTCCCACTCCTGTTCAGGGTTAGCAAAAATCTTTTCAAGAGTACCACCCAGGGATCTTCCCCAAGGCTGAATGGTCAGGGCTGGCATGGCATGTGGGAGAGTATGGGCGGGTATCTAGAGACCTTTTCACCCCCAATGGTTTGGAGCTTCACTCCTGAACAATTGCAAGACCCTGATAAAATGGTAGAATATTTGAAAGGAAAATGCTGTGGGGATTCTAAGGAGACACAACTTACTGCGCTGTGCTGGGCCCTGGCCACAATCTATCAAACACTGCTTGACAGTCGACAGCACCATCCAGAGGGAGAGAGCGGACCCACAGGCACTGCAGCTGCCCAAACCCCCGCAACAGGCACTGTAGTCGAGCCAAAAGATCAACCCACACCAGTATCAGTTGCCCCTATACACAAAAAGAAATACACAAGGAAATCGGTTCGCTTAGTGAAAGATGATGATGAACCGGGGCCATCACGAGAACAAGAAGAAGAGCCAGAACCAGAAGTGATTACTCGATCCCTGTCCCTGAGTGAGCTGCGAGATATGCGGAAAGATTTCAGCTGCCTTCCAGGGGAGCATATTATTACCTGGCTGCTCCGCTGCTGGGATAACGGGGCCAGTAGCCTGGAACTGGAGGGCAGGGAGGCCAAGCAGCTAGGATCCTTGTCTAGGGAAGGGGGCATTGACAAAGCAATTGGGAAGAAGGCACAGGCCCTTAGCCTCTGGAGGCGCCTCCTGTCAAGTGTGAGGGAAAGGTATCCTTTCAGCGAAGATGTCGTATGTCGGCCAGGCAAGTGGACCACTATGGAGAGAGGTATTCAATATCTGAGGGAATTAGCTGTGCGGGAGATGGTTTATTATGATCCGGACAATGCACAGTTGCCCACAGACCCTGATGAAGTCCAGTGTACCCAACCCATGTGGTGAAAATTTGTGCGAAGTGCACCATCATCGTACGCCAACTCACTGGCAGTAATCGACTGGAAAAGTGAAGAGGCACCCACAGTGGACGAAGTGGCTGGCCGACTCTGGCAGTATGAAGAGAGCCTTTCTTCCTCCCTCATCTCGGCTGTGGAGAAACTGTCTCAGGACGTCCGGCAACTCAAAGAGGATATATCTTACTCCCCACCTGTACAGACCCGCACTTCAGCTGTTAGGAGTAAGCGTTTTTCTGCTCCAGAGAGGGGATATAGAGCATACACACCACGAGGTATCCTGTGGTTTTTCCTGCGTGACCACGGAGAAGACATGAGGAAATGGGATGGGAAGCCCAGCTCAACCCTGTGGGCACGCGTACATGAACTATGAAGGGGTGGAACCAATATCTATTTCTGGTGTGACGGGGGGATCCCAACAGTTGACTCTGCTGGAGGCTGAAGTAAGTCTAACGGGGAATGAGTGGCAAAAGCACCCCATTGTGACTGGGCCGGAGGCTCCGTGCATCCTGGGCATAGACTACCTCCGGAAAGGGTATTTCAAAGACCCAAAAGGTTACAGGTGGGCTTTTGGAATAGCTGCCATAGAAGCGGAGGAAATTGAACCATTGTCTAGTTTGCCCGGTCTCTCGGAGGACCCTTCTGTTGTAGGGTTGCTGAAGGTTGAAGAGCAACAGGTGCCGATTGCTACTACAACTGTGCACCGGCGGCAATACTGCACCAACAGAGACTCCCTGGTTCCCATCCACAAACTAATTCATCAACTGGAGGGTCAGGGAGTTATCAGCAGAGCCCACTCACCCTTTAACAGCCGCATATGGCCAGTGCGGAAGTCCAATGGAGAGTGGAGGCTGACGGTAGACTATCGTGGCCTGAATGAAGTCACACCGCCCATGAGTGCTGCCGTGCCGGATATGCTGGAACTTCAATATGAACTGGAGTCAAAGGCAGCCAAATGGTATGCCACAATTGATATCGCTAATGCATTTTTCTCGATCCCTTTGGCAGCAGAGTGCAGGCCACAGTTTGCCTTCACTTGGAGGGGCGTCCAGTACACCTGGAATCGACTGCCCCAGGGGTGGAAACACAGCCCCACCATCTGCCATGGACTGATCCAGACTGCACTGGAAAAGGGTGAAGTCCCAGAGCACCTGCAATACATTGATGACATCATTGTATGGGGCAACTCAGCAGAGGAAGTTTCTGAGAAAGGGAAGAAAATAATCCAAATCCTGCTGCAGGCTGGCTTTGCCATAAAACGAAGTAAGGTGAAGGGGCCTGCACAGGAAATCCAATTTTTAGGCATAAGTTGGCATGATGGGCGGCGTCAAATCCCTATGGATATTATCAACAAAATAGCAGCCATGTCCCCACCAACCAACAAAAAGGAGACACAGGCCTTTTTAGGCGTTGTGAGTTTCTGGCGAATACACATTCCGAATTACAGTCTGATAGTAAGCCCTCTCTACCATGTAACCCGGAAGAAGAATGATTTCAAATGGGGCCCTGAGCAACAACAAGCTTTCGAACAAATTAAACAAGAAATAGTTCATGCCATAGCTCTTGGGCCAGTGCAGGCAGGACCAGATGTAAAAAAT
Source organism: Balearica regulorum gibbericeps (assembly GCF_011004875.1). Classification (NCBI taxonomy): domain Eukaryota; kingdom Metazoa; phylum Chordata; class Aves; order Gruiformes; family Gruidae; genus Balearica; species Balearica regulorum. Next base: position 105,311,770 of record NC_046184.1, read on the forward strand.
GTGCTGTACACCGCAGCCGGGGAGAATGGCCCTACCTGGAGTCTCTGGCAGAAAGCACCAGGGGAGACTCGAGGTCGACCCCTGGGGTTTTGGAGTCTGGGATATAGAGGATCCGAGGCCTGCTACACTCCAACGGAAAAGGAGATATTGGCAGCCTACGAAGGGGTTCGAGCTGCTTCAGAGGTGATTGGCACCAAAGCACAGCTCCTCTTGGCACCCCGACTGCCAGTGCTGGGTTGGATGTTCAAAGAGAGGGCTCCTTCTACACATCATGCAACCGATGCTACGTGGAGTAAGTGGGTTGCGCTGATCACACAACGGGCTAGAATAGGAAGCCCCAATCATCCAGGGATTCTGGAAGTGATCACAGACTGGCCAGAAGGGAAAGATTTCGGAATGTCGCCAGAGGAGGAGGTGACACGTGCTGAAGAAGCCCCACTGTATAATAAACTAACAGAAGATGAGAAACCATATGCCCTCTTCACTGATGGGTCCTGTCGCATCGTGGGAAAGCATCGAAGGTGGAAGGCCGCTGTATGGAGTCCTACACGGCGAGTTACAGAAGCTGCTGAAGGAGAAGGTGAATCGAGCCAGTTTGCAGAGGTGAAAGTCATCCAGCTGGCTTTAGATATTGCTGAAAGAGAAAAGTGGCCAATGCTGTACCTCTACACTGACTCATGGATGGTGGCCAATGCCCTGTGGGGGTGGTTACAGCAGTGGAAGCGGAGCAACTGGCAGCGTAGAGGCAAACCCATCTGGGCTGCCCCACTGTGGCAAGATATTGCTGCCCGGCTAGAGAAGCTGGTTGTAAAGGTACGTCATGTAGATGCCCACGTGCCCAAGAGTCGGGCCACTGAGGAACATCAGAACAACCAGCAGGTAGATCAGGCTGCCAAGATTGAAGTGGCTCAGGTGGATTTGGACTGGCAGCGTAAGGGTGAATTATTTCTAGCTCAGTGGGCCCATGACACCTCAGGTCATCAAGGAAGAGATGCGACATATAGATGGGCCCGTGATCGAGGGGTGGACTTGAGCATGGACGCCACCTCACAGGTCATCCATCAATGTGAAACATGCGCCATAATCAAGCAAGCCAAGCGGGTAAAGCCTCTGTGGTATGGAGGCCGATGGTTGAAATATAAATATGGGGAAGCATGGCAAATGGACTACATCACGCTCCCACAAACCCGCCAAGGCAAGCGTTACGTTCTTACAGTGGTGGAAGCAACCACTGGGTGGCTGGAGACATATCCTGTGCCCCATGCCACTGCCCGGAACACTATTCTGGGTCTTGAAAAGCAAGTCCTGTGGCGACATGGCACCCCAGAGAGAATCGAGTCAGACAACGGGACTCATTTTCGGAACAACCTCATAGACACCTGGGCCAAAGAGCATGGTATTGAGTGGGTGTATCACATCCCCTATCATGCGCCAACCTCTGGGAAAGTTGAAAGGTGCAATGGGCTGCTAAAAACCACCCTGAGGGCAATGGGTGGTGGGACCCTCAAACACTGGGATATGCATTTAGCAAAGGCTACCTGGTTAGTTAACACTAGGGGATCTGCCAATCGAGCTGGCCCTGCCCAGTCAAAATTCCCACACCCAGTAGAAGGGGATAAAGTTCCTGTAGTGCACATGAAAAATATGTTGGATAAAACAGTTTGGGTTATCCCTGCTTCAGGCAAAGGCAAGCCCATCTGCGGGATTGCTTTTGCTCAGGGACCAGGGTGCACTTGGTGGGTGATGAGAAAAGATGGGGAAGTCCGGTGTGTACCCCAAGGGGATTTGATTTTGGGTGAAAATAGCCAGTAAATTAAATTGCATTATATTAATAGCGATTTACTGTATCAATGGTATGACCATAAGAATCACCCAAAACTAACAAAGGACGGACTTTGAAACTGAACAAAGTGCCACGATGATGGAACTAGAACTGCCTTCAACTGGTGCCCAGAAACTTTATCGAAAAATCACATCTTTGGCATCCAGACTGTGAGCATGGACCATACCAGATACACCGGCTGTGAAGACTCCGGATGCAACGTGCAACAATCCAGCACCACGCACCATTGCTCCTGCTCTGAGAGACTGTAATGGCAGATGGAACCCAAAACCATGGACTAAATGAACTCAACAGACATTTTAGAGCGATAGCCCATAGAGTAAGGTAATGAGATCTGTAAAATAATCTGGGCATGACGTAGATGGTATGGAATAAGGGGTGGATAATGTCCTGGTTCTGGCAAGGATAGAGTTAATTTCCCAAGGAGCCAGGACAGGTGAGCCAAGCTGGCCGGGGGCTATTCCATACCATGTGACATCATGCTCACCATCAAAGGGGGCTAGTCGGGCAGGGGCAGGTCCGGCGTGTCGGCGTGGCTCTGGGACGGGTCGAGTGTCCCGTTGGTCGGTCTTCGGATCGGTAAAATCGTTCTCTGTTATCACCCATTGTTACTCTCTGTTATCAGCACTGCTGTTGATTGTTTTCCCTCTCCCTTGCTGTCCCAGTAAACTGCCCTTATCCCAACCCTCGAGGCTTTGCCGTTGTTTTTCCGTTCTCCACATCCAGCCGGGGGAGGAGTGAGCGAGCGGCGCGTGGCACTTAGCTACCGGCTGGGCCTAAACCACGTCAAAGCTTTAAATTGTGAAGACTTATTTTGACACTTAAGAGTGTCCCTTAAAAGTGAATAGGAATTTATTTGTATAAAACATCATGGAATTCTTTAGAAATCAGAGAAAGTGGCTACAGATTAAGAATTATATTGGTTTTGATGGTTCTTGAGTCATTTTATAGCACTCAATTGAAGATATAGGGAGCTATAACCTCGAGCCTAAAAAGGTCACTTGATACTGATGGAAAAGGAGAGCTTCAATTTTGTATTTTATGAGAAAACAAATCCACTTCTGTATGATAACAAGCTTGATGGGCAAATGAGCTGATTGGCCCTGAGTCCCTGCTGACTTCTGTGAGAGTTAAAGGCAGTGGTCATTCTCTTGAACCCAACATTCAAAACTTTACTGGCAAAAAAAACCCCATAGCTGCAAAATGAGTCTTGTGTGTTGCAGATAAATTATGCTAAATACCAAATCCAAGCATGATGAAACAACAATGAAAAGATCTTGCCTACATTATCCTGCTTTAGGATTTATCAAAATAGGAACTGAAAATTAAGTACAACTAAGGCAACATCAGATTTTCAGTATCAAAAGGAGAAATCTTAGAGGCACACCAATTAGGCTTTAACTTGTCATTTTACTCTTAAAAAAAAAAAAAAAAATGCAGATACACTGCTTGTTTCACCAACAGACAGATGCTACTGGTTAAATCCAGGAATAGCTCAGGAAGAACCGTGAAAAAGTCTCCATTTCTCTGTAAGTGAACATAAGTCTTCAGTCTGCCATAACTCAGAATATACAAATGTGAGCACTTGCAGCAAAGAACCTGTTAGCTGGCTTGAATTTCACCACATGATTTTACTAGGCATTTGGGGGAGACTGAGATTTGTTTCCTTTCTCCTTAGCTGCTCTCACTTATCTAATTTAAAAGAGATTAGCCAAAGGGTAACATTTTACAATAACAGTACTGAAAAAGGTTGACTGTCTTTAGAACTCTTTAAATTTCTGTAAACTATTTTTAAAACAATGGTTAACTAAGCAAGAATTTAAGTATAGATCTCTAGATATTGGATCATGCTTAAAGTTAATAAAACTGTATGCTCAAAAGTAAAAGAAAGTAATATTATTACATGTAAAGGAGGGAAAAATCTGCTTTCTTTGTGCTTGTTCTCCCAATATTTATTGAAAATGATACAAAAGAGTAAACGCTTCTTTTACTCTTCAAAAATGCGAATTTTCCTTAGAAAGGGAAAATGTATTCATGCTACACATACACAGGAAAAACAGCAAAATACAAGCATACAATTTCAAATAAAAATATGTCTTAAAATATTTTTGTTTCTTTTTGTGATCAATTTTAGTATTTATTCTTATACTGGACCCCCCCTAGAATGTAAATTTTGCTGTGGGAAATATTGTTGCACTATAGCTGCAATGCTGTTAGAGCAGAAGTAGTTTTCATTGTGCATTCTTTTCCTACTGGTTCACCTTGGTAACTCAATTATTCTCTTGGGCTTTTGCTTTTAAAAGTGGGAATGGAAAATCATTAATTCACAGCATAGAGCCAACTGCTATGGAAAAAACTCCACAGATTTGGGGACTCTGGTGGCATATGAAGGTTGTCTGGTAATAAGAAACAAAAAAATCTATCGTTCTTTGAACTCTTTTCATGAGAGTGGAGGGAGCTGAAGTCTTTCACCATTCTCCTGGTTCTTGTGTGTATTGAGTAAGCATGCCCATGTGCCAAATTACTGGCAGGCAACAGAGCTCAAAGTTGCTCCGGAAGCAATCGTAATTGAGGTGCATTAAACACAGTATAACCAGCCTCATTTCAAGTACTGTGTGCAGTTCAGGGCCCTACAGTTTAAAAAGAATGTGAAGGTACTTGTCCAAAGGAGGGCAACAAAGCTGGTGAAAGGGCTGGAAGGCACATCCTGTGAGGAGTGACTAAGGGCTGGTTCTGTCTAGTTTGGAGAGAGGGAGGCTGAGGGGCGACCTGCCTGCTCTCTGCAGCTTCCTGAGGAGGGGCAGTGGAGAGGGAGGTGCTGAGCTCTTCTCCCTGGGATCCAGCAACAGGGCGCGTGGGAATGGTTCAAAGCTGCACCAGGGGAGGTTCAGGCTGGACATCGGGAAGCGTTTCGTTACTGAGAGGGTGGTCAAACTCTGGAACAGGCTTCCCACAGAGGTGACTGAGGCATTTGGACAATGCCCTTAATAACATACTTAAACTCTTGGTCAGCCCTGAATTGGTCAGGCAGTTGGACTAGATGATCCTTGTAGGTCCCTTCCTGCTGAACTGTCCTATCCTATCCCATATAAAAAAGTATGGTAGCTTTTGACAAGTCTACATAAAATCTCCTAATTACAAATCTCTCCTAAAAGGTTTTTATAATATTAGTAAATTGTTGTTGCAGCTTTCAATTATACTAATGAATTTTAAATTTTAAAATTAAGGCTATTGTGTTCTCAAATGCATGGAGATCAAGTATTATCTAATGGCTTTAGAGAACTCTAGGAGGGTAATATATGAAGGTATGCTGTAATGTGTCAGATTGCTTTTGTGAAATCAGAAAACAGTCACTGAATTTGTATTCTCTGTAAGGCTAATACAACCAAACTTTCAGAAAGCATGTCATTAAGAGTTTTGGATAATCACTGAGAATTTACTTTGAGCATCCAAATAAGGAAACTCTATCTTTGAAAAGATATCTGAATCAAGACCTACTTTTCTCTGCTTTCTCTTTATTCATGAATTGAATGGACTTGATCTCGAGTTGCCAGCTTAGCTTCTGTATCCCCTTTCCCCAAAAGCACGTTGGAATTTCACGTTCGGATCTACCCAGTCTCCCCTTCCCCACCTTGCTTCATGGGATCTGGCGCTAAATTGTAAAGTGTTTATTAATTTTATTGGTTAATGTGAGAACTTGCAACATTAAAACTTCTCTGCCTGAGACATCAAACACACACATTACTGGGGGGTAAGACTTACCCTACGCTGGCAGATCCACAATAAATATCTATTTGAGTGCTCTTAGCCTGTGGCAAATGCAACTTAATTTAAGTTAGCATGAAAGAAGGCTAAGCAAACTCAATTTATTTTGCATTTGCCATGGGCTAAAAGAATTCACAGTGGATGCTCGCTGTAGATCAGCTGCTGAGTTTGTGAAAGCCATTCTTTTGTCAGTTAGATTGGTGTGAAATCAGGCAACAATCAGGATACAAATCTGTAATTCTGGTATTGCATAATATCACTATCCCAGTAGTCTATTAAGTCATCAATTCCTCAGTATGAAATACTTGACCAAATGAATTTGATGTGAAGAGAGATTTGGAGAGGTGGTGTTTGGGATGGGTATTGTTCACTTTTTAACTTGAGTCAGAATTTTCCCCAGAGTAGTTCTTACATCACCAAGCAAACATAAGAAAAAGAAAACAAAAAGCAGAGACATCATTTTTGACTTTTCAAGTAAAATTATAGATTAATAAGTATAATGAATGTGATTGTGTAAAACACCAACTTTTTATTCCTGGAAATCACTGGAAATGTGCCAACGATATCACTGGGAGCAAAGGTGTGTTCCTGTGTAGTGTCTGTTTCTTGGCTCCTCTCAGTTTTGCTCAGCACTGCATAGCCATTCATTTTAAATCTGCTCTTGAAATTGTAGCATCTTAGAATGCAAAAATAAAGCAGTTGTTGCTGTTTTCTCGCTATCATGCAAACACATTCTTAATAATGAATATATTAGATATAATATTCTATAGAAAAATTCTACAATGTGAGGCAATGTAATTTTGTGAGGTTAAAAATTAAACAAGGGAAAGAAAAGGAGAATTTCTGGCTTCATTGAAGCTAATGGCTAATTTTTAAGGGCTTACACAGGGAAAGAACATCTCCCTCAATTTTTACATAAAAATTGTTTTTTCCCCAAAAGATTTTCTAGTGCAAGCAGAGTGCGGGAGTCACCATAGAGCGTTTGACAACCAGTGCTGTTATGGGATGTCAGACTGTGAGTTCATAATGGTGCTTTTCACTCTGAACATCCAGTAATCAATACAGTCATTACAGACTTTGAGCTGTGCATTATACAGATGAGGAGTAGCATGACTTGGGCCACAACATGTCATGCTGGAAAAGCAGGGCTGCAACATGTTTCTTTGCTGACTGCCATGCAATTCTGCAGCCCATTCTGCTTCCCTTTGGCACATCTCCTTTGACCCTGTCAAGGGCATATCGTGACACCGAAAGATCATCGTTTCTATGGTAGACACAGTGTTGCCCTGTTCAGACTTCAAGCTGATCAGACCTGAGCCTTTTCTATTCTAGAAGGCAGAATAGCATTATTAATCCGAAGTTACAAAACATACTAGCTGGCATAGGAAATTATCTCAGACTCATTTTTATGTGAGCAGAGCTTGTGGTTGACCCAGAAAATAGAAACAAACACCTGCATTTCTTCAGAGTACAGGCAGAGGGAGGCTAATGAGGGAGCTGCCTCAAAGACTATACAAACACACTGTGATGATCTGAGAGGTGTCTGAAATTATGGCCAGTGTAGTCAATGTCATCTTGTTAGACTGAAACTAGGCTTGTCTTGCCTATTATCTGCAGACTTGAGAAGCTTGAGCTTTGGAGTTCACTGTTGGCTGAAGACTCTCCAGGCACCTGAGATGTCTGGGTCAAGATTACAAGCCCCTCTGGAAGAGGAGAATAGGGAGGAGGATCAGTTTGATATTCTGCTTTCAATATATCTATTATTCCTAGAGGACTAATGTACTGTGTACTTGTCACCTTTACTCCACACTTTAATATAAATATAATTTGAACAAAGGAGAAGATAAAGTGGTGTCTTGATTTCAGCTCAGATAGAGTTAATTTTCTTCCTAGCAGCTGGCATAGTGCTGTGTTTTGGATTTAGTATGAGAATAATGTTGATGGTTTTAGTCGTTGCTAGATAGTTGTAGTGTCTATACTAAGTCAAGGACTTTTCAGCTTCTCACACTCTGCCAGGTGCACCAGAAGCTGGGGAAGCACAGCTGGGACAGCTGGCCCAGGCTGGCCACAGGGACATTCCCTGCCATGGAACGGCATGCTCCGGGTGTAACTGGGGAAGCGAGACAGGAGGTGGGATCACTGCTCAGAAACAGACTGGGCATTGGGTGGTTGGTTGTTTTTTTCCTTCCATTGTTGTGAGCAATTGCATTTGTGCATCATTTGTAGTATTATTTCTAATAATAATAATAATCTTCCTTTTTTTAATCCTTCTTTTTTATCCTATTAAACTGTTTTTATCTCAAACCACAGGTGGTTTTGGTTTTTTTCATTCTCCTCCCCATCCCCTTGCAGGGGTGGGGAGGGGTGAGTCACTGTGTGGTGCTTAGCTGGAGGCTGGGGCAAAACCATCACAAGTGATTACAAAATTAGCAAAATGTTGAAAAAATGAGAACATGCTATCTTCAAGGGGCTCTGATTTCCTCATGTACTTCTGAGCGGTAACCTAGGTGCAGCCTTGGTTGAATATGCAGGAGTGACTCAGCTGGCAGTACCTTGGACATGGGAGGTCACTAATGAGACTAGGATGTATCCTCTGGCAACCTGTCTCTTAAATTTTACCCAGAAAGTATGTGGTTTGTTCTGAATGCAAATTAAGCAACAAAACATGTGGGAAGGTCTCAAAACTTCACTTTTAACTTACAAGTCCCTGTACTTACATTTCCATCTGGTTTTGAAATACTGTGAGAATGTTAGTAGGACCTCTCCAAACCTGTCACATCACTCTGCTTTGATATTGAAGTTTGTTTGGGATGTTACTTCTCTGTTTCCTTTTTTACCACAGATGGATTTCAGCTATAACCACCTTCATAGATGTCGAAAGCTACACTATCAAAATCTTTCAGCTTTGCAACCTGTAACAAATTACATATCAGAAATGGCGTCTATTGTGCAACACTTTCAGTTGTCTTTTGGCTTGTTGTCTACTCACAGGCACTATATATGAAAAATAATAAAAGATTTCAGGAAACAGGACACTTCAGCTAAACACGCTCTTTCTTCACATGCTGATAGTTTTTAATCTCCTCTCTCTATTGTACTCACTGTGCAACTTTCTCTATGATACTTACACACAGAGTAAACTTTTCATCTATCAGAGCAGGCATATGCAACCCTTAGGTGTCAGTCTCTGCTGCATAAATATTGTATATAGAGTACTAGAAATTAAAGAAGATTTTGAATACTAAGAACCAAAAGCTGATGTTTGAGGGACAGATTAAGAACATGCCAGATACCCCCACCTTCTGAAACCCTGATAGGCAACCTGCTGCCCGGGCATCATGACACACTAATGTGTGTAAATTATGTTTGGATCAAAGCTGGCTCAACTTCAGCCAGCTCAGAGTGAACAAAGCTAGTTCAACCATCTGCGTCTAAACCTTGAATCTACAGCATGCTTTTAATCTCTCCGCCTCTCTGTTTCATAGACAGCATTGCTTCCATTAAGAATCCTGAATATTTGCTGTGAAAGAGCAAAATGTTCATTGAAAAACATTGTCCTATCCAAGAAATAGAAGGTAACTGCTAGGCTGTAAAGGAACTGTTGTTTTTCTTCTTTTTCTGCAGCTATTAAAAGTTCATCATTCAATGTGTGACAGCTTCAGCAGGATGTAGACAGTCCCCTCAAACTGGAACATCCATAAATGAATTTTAGGGCACTGTCCTGGATACAAAGATTATCCTCAAGCAAGGAGAAATGATAACTGAATACCTTACATCCCAATGTGAGTAAATAAGCTATTTGTCATTTGAAGTGAAGGACTGGTTGGGAACATAATACTACAACAGGGTTGGGGAGTTGGGAATGGAGGGAAATGCCTTGCTGCAATTAAATTAGAAGTCCACAGGGGGGGAAGAATGAAACAAACTTCCCAATTTCAAATTTTCTGTTGGAAAACAGGAGTCTGGTTTCACTTATTACAGGTTGGGTTTTTTGCAAATTCCTCCTTATTTGCCCAAATCTTTTCAAATAGTCTTTAAAGGACTCATGACGCTGGTTTAGGCATACAATTTGAGGTTAAGTTTGAAGACAGTCGAACTACGAATTAATCATGATGTTGAGGTTCTTTAGTGGCTGAAAAGTGGAAGGAGTTCTGAGTATTTTATGTATTCCACATATATTTCTTCTGGTACAGTTTGGTAAAAGTTACTGACAAAGTCAGGATACTGAAAAGGATGATGTTCAAGCCAGATCTTGTAGGTTTTTTCCAGTGTACCTGAATAGGACAAATAGGTAAAATGCACTTGCTGACCTCTTAATTAGAAGCCCAGTTGGTCTGAGGAGCAAAAGTGAGATGCAGTAGTACTTGGATAGCCTGATGCTGCCCTAAAAAGAAAAACTGGAAATTTTGGAGTAAATGAGAAACAACAAAGGATTAGCTTTGAACTGTGCTGTAGAGAAGCCTCAATTTTAGGAAAAATAAAATGGCAAAGCTAATAATAAGCTTATGGCTTCAGGAACACTATATATGACTAATAATAGTTAGTGGCATCTAGTGGCAGGCAATAGACAAAGTCCCTCGCTACCATAGTAAATGTTGTGTACTAAGTGAATTGCTAACCATGCAAAATCTTTGCTTTATATAAATGAGAGGAAAAAGACAGATGGACCTGAAATGATCAAACTGAACACAAAAAAAATAAAGCCTGTCATCATAACCCCTTCTCTGCACAAATCAGAGGCGATAGCTAGGGTTTCCAGTTCGTGACAGAGTATAGGTTGTGTTTAAACCACGTTTCTGTGAATGTCACTATACAATTTACTTAAAATCAGTTTTTTATGGTGTGGGGAGTAGGCAGACACAGTTTCATCATTTTTTTCATTTCTTCACATTCTTCATTTTCATCATATTATTTTCACGCATTATCACTTTCTGGATCATCCATGGACCTAAAAGCAAAGTTTAGCCATGTGTGTATGTTTTCATTTATGTATTACGTTATCTCAGCAGTAAACACACAATTTTTCACTTCTCTGAAGATGCTTTGTGCACGGCATGTTGTCACAGCTCTCCTGAGACCCATATCAAAGTGAAAGTGGAGTTATAAATTTCTGTGTTAATATGATTTTTATCCAGCTTGTACCTAGAGAGAAGACGGGAAGGGGAGGAGAAGGGGAAAGGGCAGGCTCTGCCTTAGTGCAGAATCCCTGCAGAAGTTTCCCGCATTGCTGTCGCTATCAAGGCAGACCTGATGAAGAGCTCAGATCCTATTTACTTCCAAACTTCATTCTGAACTTTTCCCAGAAGTCAATCCCAAATGTCCCTAGCAAATAAGACAAGCACATCTGTATTTTACATTGCAATTCAAGACACCAGTTAATTATTACTGTTACTCATTATCATGGGGTTTTTTTGCTGACAGAAGAACAGAGAGCAATATTTCCTTGTGTTAAGCAGGCACTGTACAAATACAGATTGCAAATACTGTCACTTGAATAAGATAAGGCAATGGTAAAAATAGGAAACGCAGCCAAAGAATTTGGGGAAAAATAATTATTTATTTATTCTCTACAGGGATAAAACATTTCTTTCTTCTGATTGAGCAGTGCCAACCTGATGTCTGACACTGTTTAGGCCATGTCCAACCTGGCTGATGCAGGAGCACCCCATTTTTTACGAAAAGGAAACAGCCACAGTTCACCATATATCACCAATCTGAGCAATTGGGGATTCACATACCGGGACACATAGTGGAGTATGTTTACTGACCTGAAATGCAGTCTCAGAGGACAGACTAAGACTTCAGAGTAACCTAAAATATAAGTTTTGACATTCCTTCCTTTAGAAGTCCACCTTAATTAGAGACTAATTTTGCTCCTCTTTTTTAATGTAAATTTTCACATTTATTCAGCTTAAATTTTTATTCATGCTGTAACCAGAGTTACATAAAAATAGATTTGAGTAGCTGATAATTACAAATTTATTAACAATCATTCCAGCAATGAATAGATGTAATTGTAATAAGCTACCTAGAGTATCAATACTTACTGGCTAGGTATATACACTGAACTATACACATTAAAATGGTGTTTTGCATAGTATTGCTGAGAAAAACTCGTCTTGAAAAAGGTTGTATGTCACACTCCCATTTCTTTATATTAACTCACTGCAATCAGACATAACTATTATCCTGATGCTAACCTAATGTAGTTATAACATTTAAATAAATGTTGTCCACCTGTCTTTAAACATATGGAAAGTTCAGTGTCTCCAGTCTGAGAAATATTATGATCAAAGTGTCGGACGAACAATACCCTTGCTTTCTTTAAAAGATAAGGTAGCATTTGTATTCAATTCACAACACCTTCACACAGAAAAAAACCCCAAAAACAAACAACAAACTGTGAAATGTTAATGTGAGTAAATACACGACTTTCAGGAAAATGGCCAAGTTACAAAATGAGGAGGTGTGTATGTGGAAGTTAAATACAAATAGAGTTAACTTGAGAACCATTTTTCAAATGTAAACACATTATGAATTGTATATATCTGTATTTAGACTTTTCAGACATTCACATGCTGCTTCATGAAAAAGTCTGTACTCGTATGATTGAGTGGTGGGTTTAGGAAAGTAAAAATCCAAACCACAGCTATCCCACTACGCACTATATTGCTTATATTTTTAGTCACTGTACTACTTGTGTTCCTTGTGGCTCATGCACATGGTCAGTGAGGATCTAACCAAGCTTAGAATTCTACAGAAACTTGCACTAAAGGACAGAAATTCATTTGAATCCTTCTTTAATTCTTTTGTATTTTAGGTTTGGAGGGTAAGGGAGACAGTATGTGACAGAAGCCGTGCCCAACAGGAAAATTTCTGTAACGCCTGAGAGAGCTTGAGGTGCTGAGTGACTTTATCACCCCAGAAAAGTGATAAGGTAGCTAGATCTCATCACTTGAAAATGCCTTGTCCTCAGATCTCCCACACTTAATTTGTTGTTTAGTTTCTGATACTTGACCAAGCCATGATTTTATTTAAATAGCTTGCGTGAGAAATTTTCTTTTTTTAGATCAGACGTTTCACTCGTGGTATCAAATAAATTAAAATGTAGTTCCTGCCAATGGCATTTCTCTCCTCTCTGTGTCTTTAGGCTTAAACATCTAGGTCATCCTGGCTCATAATTTCTCATGTTTTGTGAAATATGAGAGAGCTTTATAGCTAATTAATTGTCACAAATTCCTGTAGTCTGAGAAAGTAGTTATTTTAAATCTAGTTTCATGTACATGGTTTTGTATACATAACCATACATATACATACAAGTATGGATACATATACATTTGTAGGTAGATGTATATTCATTTTTCACAGCTATACTTACACACTCTGTAAGTCAATATGTTAAAATTATTAAAATATTTGTTCTTAAAATGCCCTTGAGAAGCAGGGAAATGGGAAAGCCCTAATCTCAGTTTTAAGAAAAGGTAAAAAGAGTTGATAGTGAGGGAGAAAATATCCTTAGGTTATCTCAGTATTGAATGGAAAGCAGACTCTTAAGGTCTCTCTTAAGGTACACAGAGGGTACCTTGCTCAGATATGGGCCTGGAGGGCCGTTCTGACAAGAGGGAGTCTTAACTGTCTAAGATATGTTTAACTGTGATGAGCACTCCCTAAAGGTGCTTGCACAGTGGAAAAGCTATAGGCAAAGAAATGGGTTTTGATCTGGTTATCAAGTAAGCGTTGCAGTCACTGGACCATGGGTAACTGTAATAGCTAAATAACTGTAATGAAATGTCATAACTAATGGCTGTCAGGTGAAATAACCAGAATTGGTTATATCAAATAGCATTAGTCTCATCTCCATTACTGCTGCCTGTTGTTGCTGACAGTTTGCTGTGACAGAGTTAGTAGTAAATAGGGTTTTTTGGCTGCAAGCACTGGTTGCTGATCATCTGCACATAAGGTAGAGGTAGCTTTTGCAGACAGTGGCTTTAAAACTGAGCCATTGCTTGACTCTCTGGCCCCCTGACTGCCATCCCCCTACCCTGCTAAAAACCCAGTTCAGCTGAGATTGGCCTCTAGCTAAGTTTGTATAAGTTCCTTTTGTCTTGGGGAGTCTGTTTTGAAGCATGGGGAAACTGGCTTTCTGGCAGAGGTGATGGCTTTGAACCACTGCAGTCTCTGAGAGCTGCGGAGGAGCCCCCAGCGCCTCTTCTCCCTGCCCAGGCACCCACACCTCACAGGTGCCAAGGGAGCCCCCACTCAGGCACCCCCAGCAATGCTTGTCCCCTGCTGTGCTGCTTCCCCCTGCCACCTGTGACCCCCCCCTCCCATCCTTCCCTGAAGGCAGGAAATTCCTGTTTTTCCAGGAAAGAATTATTCTTGACCTGATCCTTATGCTTTTTTTTTTGTTTTTTCCCTTTTTTTCCCCACTGATCTGCTAAATATATTTTTTATGCCTTTTAATTTTGGCCTTTTATCGTGAAAATTAAACCATTGATTCTGCTCTGAACTTAGAGACCAAAACCAAAGAACTCAGAAAGTGAGGCAACATCTGAGAGGTTATCTTGATTTACTAAGAAATTTAAATTGAAAAAAACATATAAATCCCTACATCAGAAAAGTTTTAGTAAGTTATACATTTAGTCTTTTGTCAGTTGTTCACATTCCAGTTGGCAGGTTTGCATGCGAAATGAAATTTTATGGGCCAAATGCTAGAGTCAAAGGTTTGGTTTGGTTTTTTTTAGAGCAGGTGGTATTAATATAAATTAAGAACTTCTCGGAGGTATATTGGTACTTCTCATAAGCGGGAAATAGGATTGAATAGGAATATGTGGGATAAAATTGTCATATAGGGACCTCTAAACATTCACACCGGTCCATCTTAATTCTCACTTTGAGTACTGTGGGATAATTCATTGATGGAAAACAGTAGCAGAAATTTGGCATTTAGCAAGATCTCAGTGAAACAGATTCACCCTGATGTGCATAGAAAGGTTCGCATAGTGTGCTTTCATTTACAAGGCAAGTCCATTCTGCTTCTCCTGGGTATTACCTTCCCTGTAGGCACTCAAAGTTCCCAAGCCATAAATTTTCCTTAGCCAAGTCATCACATTAAAAGCCTGATTCTGGATGTGCCATGGGGTACCTCACCTTAAGTAATGCTGACCAGCTCCCCCATTACTAGCTTTCTGTTGTCGGCAAGGTTTCCCCTCCAGATACTTTCCTAAGGGCCCCAGGGGAGGGAAGGGTTGGCAGAGTCCGCTTGCAACCCCGGAACGGAAATCCACAGCAATCTCACAAGACTCCACAAGTTATAGACTGGACTGAGGGTCCACTTCCAAAATTAGATCTTGGACTGAACTGATCCATCCATTTGCTGTTTCAGTGTGGCCCATTAGGACTACCTGTTACTTGACAAAATTAAGTCTTTAGTCATTTTTTGAGTTAATCCTTAACCACACCCAGCTGAAAAAATGGAAATGTTGTTTGATTTTGAGTATATTTCTCACACAAGTCATGTCTGAAGGAGCTGATAAAACTGGTGAGGAGATTCTTCTTATTCTGCTTAGTAAACACAACACAAAGAAAGCCGTACTAATCAGGATACTATAGCTTTCTTCAAGTTAATGGATTTTTTTGCCTCCAGACTTTGATATCCTTTTGTATGTCTAGGTAAAAAGTCCTGGAGGAAAGGCAAATTGTCGGTCAGTGCTCTAGAGCACGCTAAGAGCATTGCTAGTATGCTAATCCTTGTAGATCTATATCCTCATAATGGGCCATATTCTTTGAGGCTTTCTTTTCTTTTCTCTTTTCTTTTCTTTTCTTTTCTTTTCTTTTCTTTTCTTTTCTTTTCTTTTCTTTTCTTTTCTTTTCTTTTCTTTTCTTTTCTTTTCTTTTCTTTTCTTTTCTTTTCTTTTCTTTTCTTTTCTTTTCTTTTCTTTTCTTTTCTTTTCTTTTCTTTTCTTTTCTTTTCTTTTCTTTTCTTTTCTTTTCTCTTCTCTTCTCTTCTCTTCTCTTCTCTTCTCTTCTCTTTTCTCTTTTCTTCTCTTTTCTTTTCTTTTCTTTTCTTTTCTTTTCTTTTCTTTTCTTTTCTTTTCTTTTCTTTTCTTTTCTTTTCTTTTCTTTTCTTTTCTTTTCTTTTCTTTTCTTTTCCTTTCTTTTCCTTTCTTTTCCTTTCTTTTCTTTTCTTTTCTTTTCTTTTCTTTTCTTTTCTTTTCTTTTCTTTTCTTTTCTTTTCTTTTCTTTTCTTTTCTTTTCTTTTCTTTTCTTTTCTTTTCTTTTCTTTTCTTTTCTTTTCTTTTCTTTTCTTCCCTTTTCTTTTCTTCCCTTTTCTTTTCTTTTCTTCCCTTTTCTTTTCTTCCCTTTTCTTCCCTATTCTTCCCTTTTCTTCCCTTTTCTTTGCTTCCCTTTTCTTTGCTTCCCTTTTCGCTTTTCCCTTTTCTTTTCCCTTTTCTTTTCCCTTTTCTTTTCCCTTTTCTTTTCTTTATTTTTTTCTCTTTTCTCTTTTCTTTTTTCTTTTCTTCTCTTCTCTTATCTGTTTTCTTTTTTTCTTATCTGTTTTCTTCCTTTATTCTTCTGGTCCCAGGGCTTCTGATTTCCTTTGCAAACCATATGTAGACTGTACAAAGGAAGACCTGTAAGAACAGTTCTGTCAATTTTATCAAACTGATTGGTGGTCAGCTTGGTGTTCCTCTACCTGACCATACCAGCAACCTAATCCATGCCAGCACTAGTGAGTAACATCAGTTGCTATTGATAATCAAAGATGATTGAGGTCTACCATTTGGTTACCTCCAATCAGTCTTCCCAATGACTTAAGCAGGCATTAGCCCAGAAAATCATGGGCCACAGATGGCAAATGGGAAAGAGATCTGCAGGGATGTGTAGGGGTAAAGGTGTACCAGTATTGATCAGGCAGAGGACATCCAGAAATATGAGGTCAGGCAGGCAGCAGGGACAGAGCTGTTGTCATCAATGCTTCCCTAGACATGGCTGCAGAATCTGTTCAACAGGAGAGAGCAGCTGCTGCCACAGCAGGATCCACAGTCACCAGCTAAGCAGCACATTAAATCATTCCAGATGATGCCAGTGATTACAGATGTATCTTCAGCAACTTGTGAGTCCCACAGCATTTAAGATCATGTCTTGGTAAACTTTAGGACGTATAATACCATGTACCACCAACAGACACTCAGGATTCCTTCCCTTCAGAAGCAGTGATTGCTGAGTCTTTAGACTTTCTTGTTTTTCAGACCAGAATCCTTCCAGAGGCTTACCTGTTTGCTTCTGACAAACAGGGCTTCTGCAGATAAGGCATGCTGATGTATTTCTATGGTGGAAGGAAATTAATTTATTATGGAGGATTTAATGGCATCAGATACAGATAGAAGCACACTTTGAGAATCATGTGTGATCACCACAAGTGATCACAGTCTAGACCACATACAAAAATTTTAGAGAAAAAAATTATTCTTTAAAAGACTTCATAACTTAGGAGGAACTTCTATACTTTTATAAAAAAAAAAAAAAAGTGAAATATTGTGTTTAATGGATCAGTTGTCTATCCTGCTTAAAATGCTTCATTCCTTAACATATTTATGCAGCTTTTGTCCTTAAAAATGTTTGAATGACCTCTGAATGATTTTTGAAACACCTTTTGTACAACTAAATAATTCAAGATACACATTAATCACTTTGATGTACTGCAGAAGTGGAAGTTGATTTTAAATGGATAAACTTTTGAATTGGGACCAAACCATTTAATTGAAGGCAGCTTTCAGTAACAAGTATTATTGTTGTGAGTCTTTGTTCTCTGATAGAGTCAGATATGGGACCAAAATTTGTAAGTGCCCAAGTAATTCACGAAATTTAAATCCCATGTAGAGATATGACATATACCACTATGTATAATGTTACTCTCAGGTTCCAGTGTTGATAAGAAGGATCCCATCTGCCAACGATTTGTATACCCCTGGGTAGACATGATTAAGAGATAATGTGTATACTATTTGTTTTGGCCACAGTCTAACTTTTCCTGCAGAAATTATATGCTTTAAACACAATCTGCTGGTCTGTACCTCTAAAGAAGCAGAATCAATGTTGGAATAAATTAATAAAGATGTGGACAGTGGGAAGATAAGCATTTGTAACTAAAATATTTTCATGGCCTTATTCATTCAATGTACTTGAAAACAGAAGCGCTCGTTTCTGCACAGACTATAGTGTTTTACACAGGCAGCAGGAACCAGATTTCATTTTGCTCTTGGTATATTTTAAAAGAAATATTTCTAGAATCTCTACTATTTTCTTAGCAGTCTACTCAGCAGAAATTATTCTTGCTGATGCTGCATGACATTTTAATGGTTTATGGAGTCACTGAACTTAATTCCAAATTCATTTCCACAATTATTTATATGTACTTTCATTTTTTGCAGAACACAAACTGCTGGTCCTAACAACCTGATCTATACTTTCTCTCTGTCTCCTACTGCAAAATGAGAGGAAATCATTCACAGATACTTTGATTTTATGTGTCATATTGCTCGACATAAAAAAAAATCATTAAAAATTATTTGAAACTGAAAAGTCAGCACATACTAGAGCCAACACATTTCTATCTTGTTAGCACATCTATAGAAAACATTCATCAAGACTTAGAATGTCTATCAGAGTGTAATCACTCAAGTATTTATATCTGTGTCTAGATTTACTTCAGTGAACGCCTGTTTTACAGCAAGTGAGGCTACCTGTGTTAGAGAAGCTGTATACTGGTATAGCACTTGCAGAATTTGGACATACTTACATGGTTAACAAAACCATTATCTTCCAATTCTTCAATAGACCATACATCTTCATCCCAGACTGTTTCTTCTTGTCATGCTAAGCTTCATCTCCCTTCAACTGTAAACATGTGAACTAAAAATCCTCCTTTCTCAGGAAAGACCAAAAATTTCCC
The DNA here is from genome assembly GCF_011004875.1 of Balearica regulorum gibbericeps. NCBI lineage: Eukaryota > Metazoa > Chordata > Aves > Gruiformes > Gruidae > Balearica > Balearica regulorum. The sequence goes on from NC_046184.1 coordinate 105,330,333, forward strand.
ATTGAATACTGCAGAATCCAGTATGTTTCATTAGGAAAATACTACAAATGTCGTTTCTTCACCATTAGTTGCATATTGAAAAGCTGGATACAAAGCCACAATTGCAGCTTAGAGAAAAGTGCTGCTGATGCAGCAACTGTTTCTCAGGTCATTACTCCTGTCTGAAGAAAAATACTATGAGCTAGTACAAGAATGTACTTTCAGGCCTAAAATTCTGCTTAAGATTTGGACTCTAATACCTAAACTCCTAGACCAGCTGCAGTGTTTAATCCAGAAGTGTTGAATTTAAAATATAGGAGCTTTTTTTAGCAAAGAGACCAAACCCAGGTATTTTATTCCTTGGATGAGAGAACTTCCACCTCTGAATTAGAGAGTCACTCCCAGATCCTGGCTGGTTCTGCACTTTTCTTCTCTGGTATGCTTCAGTAAATATGGAGAGTTCTTCCACTTGTGGTTTTAGCCCACAATCAGTTATCTCGGGGGAAAAAAGGACTGATGAGTATGAATCTGCTCTTCAGCTTTCAGTCAGAAGGATGACCAGTCCTTTGCAAAGTAGAGACACATCCGCCAAAATAAAAGCAAATCTTATTGCTGATCAATCTTTAAATGAAAGGGCTTTTCAGTTGTGCACCTCAGATGAGCTTTTCCTATCAAAACCTTTGAAGGGGTGTTTTTTTGGTTTTTTTTAAGGCTCTCCAGAAGCCTTTAAATGCGACCAGCTCAAGTCTGACCACAATACAGACTTCATAGAACATCAGTATTATACAGAAAAAAAGAAAACCTTGGCTTCAGTTTAAGAGATAAAAGGTCGGTGTAAATAAGTGTAGATCCAGTTATGGTAAGCAGAAGGAAATTTAACTTTTAATGTGGAATAAATTTTGATGTTGTTTTAATGAGAGAGGACATTTAATAGAAGGATTTTTTGTGAAGGCAAATCTCATAGCTTTATGAATGGTTTCCAAATATTTTCTGATGATAGTAGTATTAGGCGTTGAAGGAAGCTTAAAGAAGGGTCTCTGTCAGTATGTACATCAATGAGAGATCTCAGTGTCGGCAGGACTAGCTTGGTGGCTCAGGATTTATAGAGTCAGTGTGAAAAATATCTTTGCTTTTTATGGGGCCATTCAGTTGTATAAGGCTTATTTCAGTTGACAGCATTTTCAGTCTAGCAGCAAACAAGGAAATGACACCTACAAAGTCAAAATTATAGTAATCAAAGATTCCAGTTAGACTAGAATGGGCGGCTACTGCCAGACTGTCCATAAATAAATAAAACTGCAAGTAGTACAAATTTCATAATGGAAGAGAACTCTTCTGCACTTCTTTGCCTCTGTCACTGGGCATCTCTGAAAAGAGTCTGCCTCCATCCTCTTTGCATCCTCCCTTCAGGTATTTACATATATTGAGAAGATCCCCCCTGAACCTTCTCTTCTTCAGGTGGAACAGCCCCAGCTGTCTCAGTCTTTCCTCACAGGAGAGATGCTCCAGTCCCTTAATCTTCTCAGCAGCCCTTTGCTGGACTCTCTCCAGTATCTCCATCTCTCTCTTGTACTGGGGAGCCCAGAACTGTGCCCAGCACTCCAGGCGTGTCTCACCAGTGCTGAGCAGAGGAGAGGGATGACCTCCCTCGTCCTGCTGGCAACACTCCTCCTAATGCAGCCCAGGATACCACTGGCTGCCTTTGCTGCACTACAGGTATAACCTGCACTTGTAACTTGCTAGTAGTTAGGCTAGCTAAACCATTGTAATCTGGATTCAGTTTATACTGACCCAGTAACTATTTTAAAGATTGAAGTGCCATAATATTGTTTTTAAAGAGTTCCTTCAATAAAGAACAAAATAATATAAAGAATTTATTTGTTTGTTTTTTCAGAAAGAAGGATGAGAAAAAACAAACACAAAATCCTTCATTTTCTTCAACAAACAAGGGCTTTCTAGGAAGGAATAAGATACTTAAGCGGTCTATGTGTGTGTGCATCACACTAGTTTAAAAGTACAGAATGAGAAACACTGTTTTGAGGAAAAAGGAGAATTTTATTTCAGGTTAAACTTTTAGAATCTTGTGAATAAATTTAGCAGAAAAAAATAAACTCTTTTTGAATTTCAGAGATTTTAGGTCGGTTCTGTTGCTGACCATTGAGTGTCTTATTCTGCAAACAATAGTACAATAATTCTAGTTTAATTCTAGTGTTTACAGACTTGGGATGAGATTGTTTTTACCACAGAGTATTAGATACATACTATAATCATTACTTTTTGGAATTCCAATTGCCCATTGAATTATCTTTTCTCAAACAAAAGCGCAGACCTCAAAATACAAGAAAGTTAAGTCTTTCTAGGCCAGATCTATAAGCAATAGCACTATGATAGATAATTCTTCAGGAACAAATTTGTGGAAACTAGTTGAACCAAGGTACTCTGCTCAGCATTAAAGTACCTTAACTAAGATGTAAAATCCAAGTCTTACATTTTGTGACAAGTCACAAGAGGTTACTTTGTGCATATGATGGAAAATTGGAGAAATGAGTCAGGAGTGTGTGGTGAGGAGGAAGATACATCATACCATGTTACTGGCCAGATTGACAGACAAAAGAATGAATGTGGGAGACACAAATCACTGTTAAATATGAAGTATTTCAAAGTTTTCCTAGCACTTCCACTTAATTTATGCAAGGCACTGGCAGCTGAGTGGCCAGCTTGTCCCACAAATACTGCTAGGCCTTTTGAAGACCTAAGCTGACTTTACAAAACTGAATTTGCATAGTACAGTAATTTAGTCAACTTACCTTCTACAAGATAGGGTGAAGTGCTAACCAGGTCAATAATCTTTACAGATATTTTCTACTTAGCTGGCCCTTTCCATTTTTGTTTCTGACTTTACCTCTTCACATTTGATCTCTGACACTTCAGTGAAAGAAACATCTCATGCAGAGTGGGACCTGTTCCTGGCTAGTGAGTTATTCAGACTTTTAAATACTAAATAAAAAACACTCTGTAAATATTTATCCTCAGTGCTGTTAGACACCTGAATAATCCTAATTTTGGCCAGGCTGAGATAAAATTACTCAAGAGTCTAAAGTTTAAAATCTTGTGGATTTAGCTGTATTAGGCCCGTAGTTAAAAAAATGCATATGTTGTTATTCCATGCCTGGCAAATGAACTACTTTGGAGTTGTAACCAAGTAATAGAAGTGTCTGATTATGTGGCCAGCAGGTCAAGGGAGGTGATTCTCCATGTGTACTCTGTTCTCATCAAACCCCACGTGGAGTGGGGGTCTCCAGCACAAGACAGACATGGACCTGTTGGTGCAAGTCCAGAAGAGGGCCACAAAGATGATCAGAGGGCTGGAACACCCCTCCTGTGAAGACAGGCTGAGAGTTGGGGTTGTTCAGCCTGGAGAAGAGAAGGATCTGGGGAGACCTTATTGTGTCCCTTCTGTATAAAGGGAGCTTATAAGATGGAGAGAGACTTTTTGCCAAGGCCTGCAGTGACAGGACAAGGGCAACAGTTTCAAACTGAAAGAAAGTAGGTTTAGACTGAACATAAGGAAGAATTTTTTTATGATGATGATGGTGAGGCACTGGAACAGATTGCCCAGAGAAGCTGTGGAGGCCTCATCCCTGGAAGTGGTCCAGACCAGGTTGGATGGGGCTTTGGGCAACATAGTCTAGTGGAGGGTGTCCCTGCCCATGGCAGGGGGGTTGGGCCAGATGATCTTTAAAAAATCCAACCTTCCAAACCAAACCATTCTATGATTATACCAGTCAGGGCCCTGAAGGCACCAGCAGGCCTTACTGCCCAGCCTCCCCTGGGGCCTCCCAGCCTTGCCCATGCACACAGGACCCCGTTTCAGCTGAGCCCAGAGCTGTTGGTCCTGCCCTGAGTGCTGGTAGGAGTGCCAGTCTCCAGCTCTGGCCCTGGCCTCAGTTGCTCCTGGTTGCCTTCCCCAGGTGATCCGGTTCATCCCCTCATCCTGGCAGGGCCATCTAATGGCCACCTTACCAGCACCAGCTCTGCCCTGTGGAACTGTGCCGCCTTGGTAAGATGCCACCAGCACTGGAGTCACCTCAGCTCCTGCTTGTCTGCCTGGTGAGGCAAGCTGCTCTCCCTGCTTTCTGATGATAATTAAGTCCCTTGAACAAGTGCTGTTACCTTCACTTACTAACATGGCAAAGATTTGCTTAAAATGATGAGAAAAGTCTTCCATATCAATAGGAAGAAGTGGGAGTAAAAAAAGGAATTGTGTTTTGCAAAAGCTCACTCTTTTTTCTTTACTCTGATTACTAGGTTGCTATTTAGATTAGCAACTAATTCTAGCATATCTCAGATTATGGTGTGACTGACCAATAAACCCCTGCCATGGAAGAAGGCTCAGAGGAGCTGGATGAGGGCAATGTACCCCTAGAGCTTGGGTACAGGTGCAGGGTGTGAGTGACCAGAGCTGTTGCAAAGCAGGTGACTGTGTCTCAATACAAAGGGGATGGCCTTTGCTTGAGATAAACAGCTCTTTCAGCTGAGTGCATTAACTGGTGGCTGGAAATGTTTCTCCTTGAGCTCATTAGAAGAGTGTGAATGTCTCCCTGAGTCAGCCAGGCGAGCATGGAGGCAGTGTATGCATGGCTCATCCCAGCACAGAGTATGAAAACTGGACAACTAACAAAAGAATTTGGAAGAGAGCATCAGGCTTGAACTCACGTGTACCTTTCCAGTATCACGTTTATAGAGACCACTATGTGGAGTCCATTGGTATAGAGATTGTTATGGTGTAACATCAAATATCTTCAAATAGGTATATTTGATATTAAACATTATACCTTCCATGTGCAGAATATCTAAGAGCAGCTGTTTAGAGATACTGGACCCTGGCATATGGATGACATGCAAAATTTCAGCAATGCAAGGACTCTTTTCCTGGTTCATTGAAAATAGAGACATGTAGATGGATTTACTTATTAAATAGATTAGATTTTCTGTGCAAAAACTCATACAAACTTAATCCTCTCATTTTCTAAAATCCATTGAGAATAGCTCTTTCTATAACATTATTGGAATATTGTACAAGTCACATAGAGATTGCTTGTGTAGAGATCACTTATAGATCCTAGCTGAAAATTTTGCCAATGACTTTGAGACTTGCTAACTTCAGTACATTTCTGTGGTTTAATATGCAAAATTATTTTTAAGACAATGCTGTATTTAGTAAGAAGTGAGTCATTTATACTCTATGTAGACCAACAGTGTGTTCAATGGAGAAGAGGATGAAAGAATTTGATTATGATGTACCACTTTAATTAGCAAAATGTCCCTGAGAACAGAAATAGAACTGTTTTACAATCCCCTTCTGATTTACAGTCTGAGGGGGATCAATAATATCTTCTAACAAAAGGTATAGACTGCTCTAGAAAGTGTATCTAACTCTGCCCATTGTTTGTATACTGTCAGTACCAATGAATGGCTGCTGGCTATTGTTGCATATGTCTGGGTATATTTTCTCATGGAATTAGTGAAAAGAGGTTAAGAACTGGATTTACAACATACATCTATTTTAATGCACGTCAATGGTCCTGACAGATTTAGATTCTTTTCTTTGCCACTATGTTCTTTTGCAGTGGCCAGTGTGGAGTAATATGTGAATATTTCATCTTTGGGCATTAAGATCCAAGCACAATTAGTTAATAAGTATAAATGAGTACAGTTATTACTTTAGCCCATAACTATTTGCAATCAGGATGAGTGCCAGGGCTGTGGATTTGCAGTGCTGTCACATTTGAGGATTGCAGTGCTTTCAGTGTTAGAGGTGATGCATTGCCTGCACAATCCTTATTAGTGTTTTTGGTTCAGTTACAAAATCTTTTTTAAGAGGGAGGAGGCTGTAGCTTCAATATTCCCTGTGCAGAATCCTCCATGGACTACTGACTGTAGGAAGGGAAATTAACCTTGCTAAAATAAATTAGTCTTCATGAATACAGCCTTTCTTTCCTCAATCCTTCATCAAATCACAACCATGGCTTACACGTAACCCAAACTGAATACTGAGGTGATCACAAAATATTATTTTTCCTTCCAGAAGTGATGGATGCTTAACAAGGTACTGCTCTCTGTTTTCAGTAGGGTTGTAAGAGTAACTGGCCCCTTAAGAGCCGTGATCTGAAATGTCGCCGTCCCTTTAAGACTTTGTTTTCAGTTACGAGTACCTGAGAGTCCTGGTCAAAGTATATTAGCAACTTGATTAAATTCCTCTCCATTTCTCTCAGAAAATGCCCTTAACTGCTTCTGTTGGTTTACTGTGTTAAAGGCTCATCAGAGTTATGGCTCCTGACTTAGTATTAATCACCACTGGAGAGCACCACCGGGGTACATTCACGACGCTGACACACTTCTACTGCCGTGTTTTATGAAGAAGGTCAGTATTACCTTTATTGCATTGGCATTTGTAGGACAGCAGTTCTACCCTAAGATTTTTGAAGAAGTGCCAAGGACATGACATGACTAACTTGATATGCAATGACTGTCTCAAGCTTCCCTGCAGGCCTTCTCATTTTAAGACATCTACATGTCTTTAAGGCACCTACGTGTGTTCTAGGAACAGTGGTAGTTTCACAGATCTATTAGACTGTTAAAAGAGTGACATCATGATTAACTATAGAAATTTTACCTTTTCCTTTCATTAATATTTAAATTGGTGGAGTCATATCCACTGATACAGCTGTGAACAAGAAAGTGGGTACACTTAACCTGCTTGATATTCACAACAGTGAGAAATTTGATATCACCAAAATTGGACATGCATAAATTCTATTTACTTATATTTAGCCTGACTGAACCTCTAGCTGCAGCAATACAAATGTGAAAGCAGACCCATGGATTATAGTTATAAATGAAATAGATGTGCATAACATAAACACACCTGACTCTATATCCCGGATTATTTAGTAGATGTGCTTCTACTTTTTAGAAAAGACATATTTCTTTTTGAAAACAGATAATTATTATTTACTATTCCTGTTTTAGAGTGTAAATGTATCTATATCTGTTAAAAATATATTTTGTACATATAAGCCTTCAGAAAAGAGGTATGGTAAACAAGTTTATAGTTATTGGATTACTTGGGAAATGGTTTAGTCTTGCATTTTTAGATTTTAAGTACTTATTTACATTGAAAAACAAAGCTTTTTTTCCCTAACTTTTCCTTACCTTCCTTTGTTGTTTATCTATATGCCGTCATATAATTCTATTTAATGATTAATCATTTGATATGACCCAAAGTGATTTTTTTAATGAGCAGTACCACAGTTATATGTTGTTTTTTGCTTTAGGATGGTAGGTCATTTTTTATTTATTATTTGCTTTCATAATAAAAGGTTCAGAAGAGATGTTTATGAGGACAATTAGTGACCCTAGGGTTCTTTTGGCTTGGAAAGCAAGCCAAAACAAAATTATAACATCCCAGCATGCCTTCGATCAGCTGCAGCACACTCTCTGTGGGCTCAGAGAACATGCTGCTTTGCCAGCAACACCTGGCTTTTGAAAAGCTGATAATAAGTTTGGGATTCCTGTAACAAAAACAGAAAAGAATTACAAACCCAGGAGAAACTTCTATAGTTTTTTTGAAGTGGAAGCAGTTCCATTTTCCTTAGGGATGAAGATCAGAATGAGAAGGACTTGCCAGTAAAGCTGGCCTAAACAAATTACTTGGTAGATACACACTGCTGCAGCTCAGAAAAAACTTCACTCCACAGGCTTGTCCATTAACTCAGTAGCATTAGCAAAGGCACAGAAATCCTGGTAAATACAGGTAGAAGCAGTTCTGCAAACATCAGAAGTTTCAATTTAACCTTGATTTACTAAATATGTTGGCATCTATACAGTACAATCATGAAGCAATGAGAGAGAATTTTTTAAAACATTATAATTCTGAAAGGATCATATCCTGTTCTGTAAGTAGAATAATCAAATAAGAAGAAACATTCATGACAAAAAAGAAGCTGAAGCTCTTTTTTTTTTTTTTTTTTTTAATTCTCCAGGGCTTGACTCAACTAACAGGTTAAGTACATGTCTAATTTCAAAGGTACGATTCATTTCACAGAGAGTTTATTCATATTGTTTAAGTTCTGCATGTACTAAAGTGATTTTCTGAATCAGGGTCAACGTCCTGTGGATACAAGAGTATCCATACTCGTTCCATCTATAATGCAAACATTGTTACCTGCATGTTGTAGGTATGAGGTCTTTTAAATTATTCCAAAGTGTATTATGTGACCACCAGAATCTAACAAATATTTTTTGTTTTTCAAGTAACTTAGACTTTTAGACCATTATCAAGTGCAGAAGTTGCTTATCAGTAAAAGAAACAGACTTAATAAATCATCTGTGCATACGGATTACTGATTCTGTAGAGCGAGGATGTATGCTAAGTCGTACTAAAAGCATTAGGAAGTCCTCAGTAGAAGGGAAACCCCTCATCTTTTCTCTGTGGGTATATAGGTTTGTCCTTGTTAGAAGCTGTATCCTTTTGCCACGTACCACCTAGCTATTTGGGTAGCAGTCAGAAGGCTGGCTGGAGTCAGGTCTGGTGCGCGGCAGGAAAGCTACGATTTTGCTCTTCAGCCCCAGAAGGCTGTTAGGTTGGCAGCGCCAGCCCTGCGGGTGCGAGGGGGACACGCAACGAGGGGAAGACCAAGGCAAGTGTGATTAAACGCATCCGCATTTATATGATGGGAATCCAGCTCTTGCTTGTGGCAGGGGTAAAACCTCGAAGACCTCAGTGAAATTTACAGTCAAATAACTGTTGTGAATTAGCAGTAGCTTCTGAGTATGGATCTGAATTTTGTTCGTTGTGCGTGTACCTTGTAAGCATGTTTATCTGAGACATAAATGTAGCCTGTGTTAAGAAGATTTATTTAGTATCCAGAGATAGTTTCCTTGTTTCTTTGCTTGTTTGTTTGCTTACCCTCTTTTCCCAACTACACAACAGATTCCTTTGGGGTTTTTTCCCCACAAAATCGCAGAATGAAAGTCAGTAAGCTGCCTCCTTTTTGGAGATCTGTATATTCTTCATTTACATAATAGTGAACTATGGTTTGTGGCATTTCAGTAGGAAAATTCCTTATAAAATATTTACACTTTGAGAGATTTGAAGATTACAAACCAACCTCTAATTAACTCTCAGAAGAAATATTATATTCTGTAATGAGCCTAATACCAAGTTCCTTAATGTTACATTCCCAATCTAATTGTTACCATTCACTGTTTTCATCCTATTACTTTTTTTCTGCTTTTCATTTCTGCTTTGATCATTCATCTTGACAAAGTCTCACTCAGTTTGGCATAGCACTGATATGCATGTTTAGCTTTTAAGCGTTGGATTATCTCATTAGCCAGTTGCACTTAAACTCAGGCTAACAGTCCCTGGTTCAGGAATATACATAAATAGGCAATGTTTTCCTAATCATGATGGAATGAATGGCTCAATGTCCTTAATATAACCCTTTCATTAGGCCCTGCTAAGGAACCTGATCAGGTTTGGTGTTTGAAGTACTGACTTGGCTATCAAAAGCCCGTGGAAAAATAGAATTCATTACAGACTTTGACAATATAAACAGTAATGCAGATTTTAAAAAAAGAAAAAAAAAAAAAAAAAGGCAAACCACCCAGCAATGTATAAAACATGGGGTGATTCTCCAAGAAAAATTCTATCAAAACTCTTTGAAATTTTTTTTTCGGAGAGAATGTATCAATCTGTAAAGTGGTCTTTCTTAGGTGACAGTTTCATGACCTGCTGGCTCTAGCAGCAATAGTGACTCACAAAATTACAGCCTCTGGTTGTTTTTTTCTACCCCACAGTGGTTAACATAGTTGTTTGAAAAATCACAGATTAGACCAGATCAGTGTGCAGATTCCAGCCCCAACCTTTTATTCTGATCAGATTTATTAGCTTGGCCACAGCGTTCTCAGCATAGCTCGATGGCTGTCAGCTTGAGATGCGGACAGGAATGGAAACATCAGAGGAAAGGAATTCATTATGCTGGCATTACTAAAGAAGACAGCCTTGGTGGCAAAGCAAGGGGACGCATTTTTTTCCTTTTATCTTTAAGAGTAGGCTATGATGCCTACTCTTTGCTTCTTTCAAGAAAACTGTCAAACGCAAGGCAGAAGTGGAAGGAAACCCAGCATCTCTTGACAATGTCAGGAAACAAGATTAGCTGTTCACTCATGGCTTTCTCGTTTGATTCTTTGGGATGCAGCCTTTCATCCCCAGTTTGTAATACCACCTGGCTCGGCAGTCACCATCACTGATCATCATGATAAGGCCAGAAGAACCTAAAGGTGGCCACAGTGAGTTAACTGAGCCAGGTACACCAAAGACTGCCCTGTCTCCAGCAACAGGCAATGGAGACAACAAAGAGTATAAGAGGACCAGAGTGTTACGATACCTGCTATGAATACTCTTTAGAGTCTTCAGTAAACTGCAGTTCAGAAACTTCCAGGGCCAGTGGTATGTTTATATTTTATAGCCCTAGGTGGATGGTTCTTTTATGATGTTTGTCATTTTTTGCACAGCTATGCTACACAGTACCAAGTCTCAAGAGTATTCAGCAATGAATCTCAGGTGCAGCAGGTTAGAGCCTGAAAGATTATTGCACACTGTGGCCTTGAAATGTACCTGTGAAATTATTATTAAAATGAAATAAAGATCTTTTTAAGGTAACAGTGCCTGGTTTAGTAATTGAAAGATTGTTTCCTATTTCATCTTAGCAGTACTTTCCTGTGTCTCTAAGCATGTATTGGAATCTAAAGCATGTAATAAAAATAGATGTAGTACATAATAATCATATAGGATTAATACACAATAGAACAATAATAAAAATAATTAGTGCTAAGTAATAGTAATATAAAATGGAATAAACAAATGTCAGGCTTTCTCCTGGCACTTGCACATCACCACTTCAGATTTTCAGTCTCCAGAGAGGAAAAATTTATTCTTCCCAGCCTTTACTAGTGAGAGGGAAGTCAGCTTTTGTGGTTGTGGGAGCAAGTGACTGATAGTCATATTGTCTGAAGCCAAGTATAAATTGAGGAGCTGCAGTGCAAACTGCCACACAGAGTACCAGTCTGTGGTTGTGAACTATTATGCTATATTACAGCCACTTAGCGGCAACTGAGTGATCAGAACAGTATGTTATTTAATGCACATACATTGACACAATGGCTTTTTATAATTATGGCAATATGAGAGGACTGTTCTTTTGGTTAGTGGTAATGGACAATCTTTATTGTGGGATATTCCTAGCTCCAAAAAATGCAGTGTAAAAAAATTATTCTACCTCTAGGCATACAAGCTTTTTCTTTCGTTAGGCCTTTGCCGGTTTGGCATTTTTGAGTTAAAGTGTGAGAATTTTCTGTGGGGACGCTGGAGGGAGGGATCCCAGGGGCAGTGTAACGAGAACAGCCGTTGGTGGCATCGCAGAGTCCAGGGACATGGCAATCTACAACTAGAGGTGACATGCTGAGCGCACCTGAGCTCAGGAGGTCCTGAGCACTCATGGTTGCACCCTCAGTTTAGCAGATAGCCCACAGTGCTCAGGCAGCCCTTTTTTTAGGAAAAGGAGTCTCTCTGGCTCAGATTTACCAAAATTGCTTAAAAAAAAGAAAAAAAGCACTTCCTCTGCAGGCCCAGTGTTGAAAATGACAGATATCACAAATGAAAGAACTGGTAATCTTGAGATTACAGTGTGAGCCATTTACAGTAATATGCTGAATTCCATAGCACTGCTAATTTTCTTTGTGAACCATTTCTATTGTGCTTATTCAGTTATGTGTTGCATCCCACAGTTGGGCTTTGTGAGTTAAGAAGAAGCCATATTCACAATTTAGAATATGACTGCAAAGTTTCACTAGCTGTCAGGTCCTCCTGAGAAATATTAAATCTTTAAACAGCTGCATTTTTCTATGTTACAAAATTTGCATAAAAGAGACTATTATGGTAGAAGATATTTTAATCACAATATTGATACATTGTTCTTCCTCTCGAGCATTTCAGTTTCTGACTAGAATCAAGTACTTCAGTTAAAGAGAAGAACAGAACATTATGGCTTATTTCAGTCTGGAGGTCACTTTCTATTCATGTATTATTAGATTAGCGTGCCTGATTCGTGGGAACACAATAGCTGGCAAAATTAAGTATATATAAAATATATTAAAACTCTCTCTATACGTATATATACACACACACACGTGTATATGAAAGCACTAGATACCGAATTCAGATGGTTAAAAGAAAAAAAAGTTTCCTTTGTAAAGAAAAAATCCACATCTTTTCTTGAGGGAGGGAGGTATTATTTGAGAAGAAGAGTTGATTAATCATGGTGGCATATTTGAAACTGGTCATACTAATGATTCTTTCGCAAGTACTGTGTGCAATTTCGTTGTACTTGCAGAATGCCTCCTGATGCTTAAAATGTGTTAATATCTATCTGACTTAATCTCCTTCCTCCAAATCCTACATTAAAATCATATGGTGTCCTGTGCATACTGTGTATTCACACAACTTTTTGTTAAGTTGAGTTTTGTTTTGGGGGGCAGGGGTGTGGGTTGTTCGTTTGTTTTCTGTGTTGTGACAGTACTGCAAGACTCAAGGTCCAGGAGGTGACTGGCCTTCAATTCCAGGAGGTTTTCAGGGGAATATTTTCTATTTGTGTTTACACATATTGAATCTGTGCTTTCAACATCATTTTGTCATCTGAGTATTTCCTTCCAATGGCTTGCATGTATTTCTTCCTTTGTAATGACATACTTCACTGACAACAGAACCCATTGGGATGTGTACAGCTAAATAGTAATTTTCAGATAGAGAATAGAAAGCAAACAGGAACTCACTAAAGAAAATCTTGATTTAGATATTGCTTGAATTGCTTCTGAAATCAAAGGGGGAAAGGCAGGTATCTTAATCTTTCCTCTTCCTGTTAAATTACTTGAAAGTCCATCTTCAGGCTCAGCACAGAGTATTGCTAGCAGATGAGCAAACCATGTTCTATCGAGTCAAAAATATTACAAATATTTTTTGTAATTGCATGTTTATTTCTTTCTTATGGTATTGTGAAGAGGAACATTCTGAAAGAGGGTGATACAAAATACACAAAAACCAGTCATGTGATTCTAAATGATTTAGTAAAATAGTAAGTTGCATGTGATGTGCTAGTTTTGCCTTCTCTCATATAGTATAAATCAGGAGCAGTTGCACTGCAGTAATAACAGCCCAGAAAAGTGAGGGTATGTAACATGCAAATATGTTAGTAAGGTAATGAACCTCACCAGCTGAGCATCTAGTGAGTGCAGAAAAGCAAGTATGATTTACATGAGAACAAACAGTAGCAAGAAGAAAACAGTGGTATGATTGTGCCATTCAAGGGAACTACATACCTCGCTGTCAGAAAGCTTTTCAACCGCGTTTACTTCTTCAGAGTTATGGATATTTGCAGCTCTGTGGAGCCTGAGTGACTATTATTCATGGCTGCACTATTATTTCTGAACTTGTAGATGATAATACCATGTACATTTAATTTCTGCCAAATTAAACCCCACTCTTTTACAGAGATCTACACAGCCTAGAAGAGGTATTTTTCCTAATGTTTCTGGAGTTGACACAGAAAAGAGAAATCTGTTAAACCAGATAACTGACTGTAAGTTTATAATTGATATAGATATTATTAATCAAAAAGTTTTAGTAGCATGGGCTATATTGTTCTGAACAGTCTCTTGAACTATAGTTTGAAATGCACCTGAAAAAGGAACAGTTTCATGTAAGGTTTCTTTTTAAAGGAAATGGCCTTTCTATACTGAGAAAAAGTCTATGGAAACAAATTTAGCAGTTTTGCAGTAAGAAATGAGCACTCAAGATTTTCTGCCTGTGTAATAAATACATGCATAATACCACATGCTTTGGCCTTTTCTTCAGTCTTCTCTTATAGATCCTGGTGGAGTCTCTGAAGAAATAATTTCTTAATTAGACAAAATAGGCATATAAAGATGGTCTCTGTAGATCTGGAGACCACGGTTCAAAGAGCAGCTCAACCTTAGACAATCTAATCTTCTGTTGAACTGCCAGGTCTTTTCATCTTAGCTTTTCTTCACCTTCCTGAGTTGGCATTGTAGGCCTCTTTTTGTTTTAAGTAGCATACATGTTAATTGTGTCGTTTTTTTCATAAACACTGCTATTCAAAGAAGCAGACACATTTTGTGTCTGTTCCACACATCCTTGCTACCTGTGTATGCCACACCTGGAAAATTCACTCGTCATCATGGCTGCATGCTCCAGTATAGCCACAAAAATTACTTTTTTTCGTCAGCTGAAACCTGGACAAAATGTAAAGCTCTCCAGGACAGGGAAAGTGAACTGGTAATTCTAAGCAGTGTGCGATGCATCCATTTATTCAAGACATGAACACCAAGTATTTCACTTGAAAGCATTTTAGCAGGAACAGTTGAAACACAACTGACCTAAGCCAATATTTATCTTTCCAGGTATCAATAGGCTCTTCAGCCATTATCACTGGCTTCAGTTTTAAAACTACCCAGAGTGGTTCTCAGGTCTTGGCTTTGGTTGCAGCATGGCCTCTTTGAGCTGACTGGGCTCTTTTTGTTACCCTGGCTGCAAGTTTGGCTTTCTACTCAGACCTCTGCTCAGAACAGTTTATTATTAACTGTCCATAAAAGTTAAATAAATACCATGACTCTTGCTTCCATTTTAATTTATCAGGCTGCTTTTGGATTTTTCTTTCAGTTTTTCTAAGCTCAGCATGTTTTCACAATTTACACAACTCTGTCAAGAGACTGTGGCAGTAAAATACCTACTTGTCTTTAGATGGTGTCCTCAACACTGTAATTTCAGAGACAGAAAAGAAGAGATGAAAGTGAAAATACTGAGGCACAGGGAACCCCTGCCCTGAACAGTGGCACAAAACCCCAGTGCCACATGATGTGATGGGAGGCTGTGCGCTGACAGCTTCCACCCTACACATCTGGGAAATCCTGCACACGCAGAGACATACCAGAACTGCTGCACCTGTACAGGGGAAACAGCCAGCACGTACAGAGTGACTCTGACACATCCTGATCATAGATTGACTCTACAAATAATCTTCTGTGAAACTGAAGGGGCTTAAGGGGCTCCAGTGTATTACACACGGCGCTAGCTCCTCGCTGCACAAGGCGTGCAGGGCAGGACGGGAGCACTCTGGCACATTTCTGCGCACACGCTAGACATTTAAACTCTGACATCTGTTTAGGACATAAGGGCTTTGAGCAATCTGACAGGGTTTCTGAACATCTGGAAATTTTGGACTAAAGGGATAGAGTGGATGATGTTAACAGTTAAGAACTACAGGACCCTTAGTCTTTGCCTCAATCTACAAAATTCTGTGCCTCCACAGAGGTTGAAAATGCTCTATTCATAAATGATTCCTGAAGTATGAGATAAAAAATATTTTTTTTTACTTGTAAATGAATAGAATGAGAGGTTTTTTGACAGCTTACAAACATTTCAAAAGTCATGTCACTTCAAAACCCATGCTTGTTTTATTATTTATGAGGCATTACATCTCATTATTTCCTGATAAGATGCATGAAGAGATGAAATCCGCTGAATAAATTCTTCAGTTGAAGATAAAAGATTCAATTTTTTTCATAGATAACCTGACCTTAGAAATTCCTGAGAAAATTCCCTACAAAATAGGGATCTATTCATTAGCAGAAATTTTTCAAGGCTATGGATAGGTCCGAATGTTTAGTTTCCTTTTCCTTTTCTCACCTAGCATCCTCCAAGTCTACACAATGATGCTAATTTCTGTTAACATTCTGTTGCATTCCTGTCTAAATACTTCTACAAAATATGTCCAGTGTTTTCAAATCTTCTTTTGTATGATGCTGAGTCCCATATATCTGTAATACTTAGTATTGATGGACCCAAACATCTCAGGTCTGTAGTGGGCCCGTGGACTGTACGATATTTCCAGTCTACATCTTGGGGAACACGGGAAATTTACGCAACAATGAAAGAAGTCAGGATAGAGGAATGAGAAAGGAAATCTTGACTGCAATCCAGGCTCAACCAGGAGGTGGCTCGGTATATCCATACCACAAATGATCCATAACGGAAGGGTATGGCTAAAGAAATGCCAGGTAGAACTGTGACAGCCTGACCTTGGGTGTAATAAGAGCCTCAGCCCACATTTCCTGACGTGTATGATATGACTGTATATAATATGAAGTACCTCACTAAAGGATAAGGAGTTGACAACTTCATTCAAATTGCCCATCAAAGCTAAATATTATTTGACAAGTGTAGGTATTGAATCTATGCATTTATTACAGTTTTTTAAAACTCAGGTTTTTACACTTGCCATATAAAGGTTGGTTATTTGGTTTTTTCCCCCTTTTTTTTTTTTTCCCCAATTCTGTTTTCTTTGATGATTCTACAGTCAGGAATATAGAGAATGGGAATACAAGCAGCTTTTGGAGCAGCATCTCCTGGAATTTAGTAGATCAGACATTATTATTATTCTCCTCCTTATCTTTTGAAAGTTCCTCTGAATTGTCAGGAATTTGGTATTATTGAAAGGATTTTAAACAGAATTTAATAAAAAGTATCTTTGTTTCTGTTATCAAATCCAAATAGATAGTTGAAGTAAATCAAACAAGGCTACATTACAGAAATTTCAGTAGAATCCTTACAACTTCAGGAGGTCTTCTGTCAGTTCCTTCAAATTACCTGTTGCAGATTATTTTCCCTAATCACTCAAAGGTTGATATTTGATTACATACTGCAACGTACTTGAGAGTAGGGTCAGAAACTGTAATACTAAACCTAAAGGACAAGTTCTTTTCCATTGGATTCTGCAATAGTACATACTGTATGTGGGAAGGGTTGGGTAATATCTGTGTATGTCATGTTATCTATTTATTGGCTGAACAGTAGTGGAGGAAATTAGTAAGGGAACTTTTTTTTTTTTTTTAAGTCTTTCATTTAACATGGAATTATGTATAAACTGTCAGTCTAAGGAAAGTGAAACCACAGAAATTGGTCAGCATGGAATAGCTCCTCTTTGAGGTTTCTTTCAGATTCTCAATCCAAAAAGCACCCTCAAGGTCAGTTACAATCTGGCGTAACTCACTGATGTGGTAGCAGTGCTGTACAGTGTCCACTTGCTGGTTTGATATCCAGGGATGACCCACAAAACTTGCCTGAATTTCCATGTGGAAAAATTGGCCTACAGTTTTCTCCTGAGATCTTGCTGGCAGCCAAGCAGATGCAGCTTCCATACCTAGAGCCAGCTGGCCCACCTGGCCATCATGTGCTAAGGTGGTCCCAGGGACTTGCTGGAAGCACCTGATAGAAATGTACCCTGCAAGTGAGGAGAGGACCAGGGTCACATTTTTCTTTTTCATAGCACAGAGAACAGATCGTCTCTGCTAGAAAGGACTTCTCCAAAGGTCAGAAATCCAATTTAACATGTGTATTCAAAAAAATAAGAAATTCCAAGTTGCCAGTGATAAGGAGTTTTTTTATAGCAAAGCATACCTTGTGACTTTAAAGAGATAAGTACCATTAACAGAAATAGCTGTAAGACCAAAACTTATTATTGATGAACTGGAGACAAGAAGGATGAACGTCTAAAATTTCTCTGGACTTGAATATGACAACGAATATGTTGTGAAGCAGTGGAATAAATATTAAATTGCTGTTTGAACAATAGAAATCAACAAAGCAGATTTTTCTATGAGGTAAAACAGACAAGAAACAGATTGTAAATTACATAATTATCTCTCAGATAATTGGTCTGTTAAAAGAGAAACAGAACAAAAGAAAACAAAACAATAGCCACTTAAAAGACTGTTCTCTATAGACAGACATGTTTAAAACTCAGCTGAGAGGGATTAAGAATCATTGAAGCCCTGAAATGTATTTAATCAATTTTCTATCTCTTGCTGGCTGTTATAAACAGACATGACTTTCATTCCTAAAGGTATTTCGTGTCAGGTTTTCAGGCACTAGAGGAGAATCTTTTTGTCCATATATTTCAGTATTCTCAGATGCAGCTACATCATTAAAAGCATTTGGTCGATTTACTTAAGACAATAAAATTCTGCTTGATAGTTGTAGGAAAGAAGGAAAGAAAAAACCTCATATATTCCTGAGGTATGCATTTATATGCTAGGCACTAATTTTTTTTTTCATTACACAGTTATTTTAATTTAATAGCATGTATATTTATTTCTTTGCATCTAACTTTGTTTCTTTTCCATTCTTTCTCATGCACACACTGTTTTGGATTGCAAATCTTTGTAAAAGTAAATAGTATTCCATTATTGTTCCAGTACTGGCAAAATGGCTTGTCTTTTATTTATTTGTCTTGTTTTGTTTATAAAAGGAAAGTTCATATCAGTAAGGCATTCTTTGTTTCTCGGTATTGGAAGAAACTACTTAAGATAAAATATTATTTCCAGTATTGAAATTTCCCACCACAGAATAGTTCAGACATTTAAAATACAAATTAAATTGTGTTTACTTCAAACTATATCTATATGCAGTGCATATGTTTAAATATATTATAAGCAAAAATATATTTATTTCATATATTTAAATATTTATGCAATAGCGCTTTTTTTAAAAAAAAAAAAAAAAGCATAAATAAACTAGTCATTTAAAAAACCTAATCTCACCCTGAAATGCTGCACTACCTGGAACAGCTTTTTATCATTACAAAGTTCTCTCTCTAAAATGACAGGAATCTGACTAGCTAAAAATTATGAGCAATATGATGATATTGATTTTCAGTGAAGAACCTAAACTCAATTCAATAGCATAAAATAGTGTTGCATTAATAAAAATGCTCTATGATATTTCTCGCATATAACAGCAGACAATAAGAGTTTGGTTTTTTTAGTTTTTACGGTTACTGGTTTCTATTGTTTGCATTTCTAAAATATGGGAAAGAGAAGGGCACCAGTAGTGTTTCAAATAAAATTTGGGGATGTCTTCAGTCTGATTTTCTCTGTTCCTGCTGAACTGGTAGAAGTGCAGACCTAGCAGCTTGTGGAGGGGAAATTATTTTGATAATCATTGAATGTTTCTATAGATGAGACAATGACAATAAACACTTTAGATATGGCAGCACAGCACATACTAATTCTACGCTATCCTTAAAATGCTTTGTTTTTCTAGCAAAACACTTTACCAGCTTTGGAGGTATCCTAATGTTTTTAATGTTAAAAACATTTTAATGTCTTGAGGAGCAGGAGGCAAATTTATTATATTAGAGAAAGTGTAAATAAGACATTAAACCTCAAAGAATTAAGAGGAAAAATGGATCAATGGTAGTTAAAACCACATAAAACCTTTTCGTTATTAAAATAAAGACGACTATTTACATGGTTTTTACAGCAAGAGTTATCTCTTCACCATAAAGATTTTCCTGAAGTTTGTATTCACCCATTCTTTGGACTCCTCGGTATGTAGGTATATCAGATAAATATGAAGGATTTCTGCTGAACCATTTTGAACTTTGAGCTGAAGTAAAGGACATCATGGACGTTTTCCATCTAACAAACAGGATCTATGGTATAGCATAAAATGTGAGACTATAAAGATTAATTATCAAAGTGTTTTTTAATTTATCTATGCATTTTTGTTAGCAACCACAAGTAATGTTAGCATGCAATAGATAAAACAAGTTAATTAGAACTATCCATTTAGGAAACATAGTCCCGTGGAGCTAAAATCAATGAGCCAATGAAATTCCTCTCCACATCTGTTACGTAGAAGCATACATACACGGGTATGCAAGCACACATGCAAATATTCTAAAACATTTGTAATTAAAATATATATGTATATAAATTATATTGCAAATATTAGATTTTTTAAATTGTGGTGGGTTGACCCTGGCTGGAGGCCAGGTGCCCACCAAAGCCACTCTTTCACTGCCCTCCTCAGCTGGACAGGGGAGAGAAAATATAACAAAAGGCTCCTGGGTCGAGATAAGGACAGGGAGAGATCACTCACCAATTACCATCACAGGCAAAACAAACTTGACTTGGGGAAATTAGTTTAATTTATTGCCAATCAAATCAGAGTAGGATAATAAGAAATAAAACTAAATCTTAAAAAACACTTCCCCCCACCCCTCCCATCTTCCCGGGCTCAACTTCACTCCCGATTTCACTCCTTCCTCCCCCCAGCAGCACAGGAGGACAGGGAATGGGGACTGTGGTCAGTTCATCACACGTTGTCTCTGCCGCTTCTTCCTCCTCAAGGGGAGGACTCCTCACACTCTTCCCCTGCTCCAGCGTGGAGTCCCTCTCACGGGAGACAGTCCTCCACCAACTTCTCCAACGTGAGTCCTTCCCACAGGCTGCAGTTCTTCACCAACTGCTCCAGCACGGATCTCTCCCACGGGCTGCAGACCTTCAGGAGCAAACTGCTCCAGCGTGGGTCCCCCACGGGGTCACAAGTCCTGCCAGCAAACCTGCTCTGGAGTGGGCTTCTCTCTCCACGGGGCCACAGGTCCTGCCAGGAGCTTGCTCCAGTATGGGCTTCCCAGGGGGCCACAGCCTCCTTCAGGTGTCTCCACCTGCTCCAGCATGGGGTCCTCCACGGGCTACAGGTGGAATCTCTACACCCCCACATCCTTCCTCCATGGGTTGCAGGGGGACAGCCTGCTTCACCATGGTCTTCACCACGGGCTGCAGGGGGATCTCTGCTCCGGCGCCTGGAGCACCTCCTCCCCCTCTTTCTTCAGTGACCTTGGTGTCTGTAGAGTTGTTCCTCTCACATCTTCTCACTCCTCTGGCTGCAATTGCTCCTGTTTTTTTTTTTTCTTAACTTCACTACCCCAGAGGTGCTACCACCATCACTGATGGGCTTGGCCTTGGCCAGCGGTGGGTCCATCTTGGAGCCGGCTGGCATTGGCTCTGTCAGACACAGGGGAAGCTTCTGGCAGCTTCTCACAGAAGCCACCTCTGTAGCTCCCTCTCCCTTCCTCTCCCCCTCAAAACCTTGCCCATGCAAACCCAATAGACAAATGCTATTTTTGCAGGTGTATAAATGATTCATGATAGTTCTACTCATACAAGTCATCATGTTGATTTGGCTTTCTAGCACTTGGAGGGATTTGATAAACAATTGCATGTGACAATTTTTCTGAAAAGATTTTAAAAAGCATCTAGCAAGAATGCATTGATTTAGAAAAAAGCAATACATAACCCAATTAACATAAATAACATTTTGAAGTCATAAAGTACAGATATGAAAAAAGAAATGTGGGGAAAGACAGGGACCACAATTCACAATTTTGTGTTGGAAAATGATGTGTTAAACACTGTCGGTCCTAACCTCACCAGGTATAAATCCAGCTAACTCCACAGGCAATAATGGAACTGTTCCAGTCTGTCACAGCTAAAGAGCTAGCTCTAAATCTTTTCAAGCAAATTTTCTTCTTTTAAACTTGTGTTGTATGAGCACTTTTAAATATGACCATCTTAGCAAAGTAATTTCTCAAACACAATAGGTTTTAATTATGACAGCTTAAATTAATTGGTCAGGTAAATTAAAGACTTTGTTCAATTCCAGATAGTTTCCTGACTCAGAACTGTTTCTACTTTATTTGAAAAAGCCTTTGCGTAGTGCTTTGGTGATATTTAATTTTTGTGTTTGTCATCGTTAACCAGTTCTCCAGAGCATTGCAGAAACTGTCCTCCCACTTGTTATACACAGAAGCCTGAAGTATTAAATCTTGTGCTTATCATCTAGAAATGGACTTTGAAAAATTAATTCCAGGGCATCTTGCTCCAGCAGCTTAGGGCGAATACATCGCAGTCTGCTCCACTGGAGATTACCAGTAGGAGAGACCTTCTGCCCACGGCTCATCTGCCTCTGTGAGCAGTCTGTGAACCTCCTGTAACTGATGCTATTATAATACTCTGAAATCCAATACAAATAAGTTACAGCAAATGATGATGCACACAGCAAGCCACTTGTCATAGCTGCAAAGTATGTACAGCCTTCCAAGTGAAAAAATGGGACGATGGTTGTGACGAAACCTTTAAATTCAGTGTTTCAAGGGACTTACCACAAAATGGAAGAAGAGAGACTGTTTAGTGCACGACTTGGAAGCATAAACAGCAGAGGAAAGGAGAATTTATGAAAATACATAAAATTTAGAGTGAGAGGCTGTAGAGGTTGTGGAATAGTCATAAAAAAGCAGTGATAAAAGCTACTGCATTTGGTGCTTTAAAATTAGATTTTACAAGATGATAAGGGAGGAAAAAGAGGCAAACTGATAAAAGGAGCACTCTGATTCCTTAATCCTGAGGCTAGCTGAGCTTCATTTATGCAGTCTAACAACAGTCACCTAGGCTGATCTAAATTACATTGATAGCAACAGCTCCCAGAAGACAAGAGTTATGCTCCCTGCATTACAAGGCTGACAAGAGGAGGAACAAAAGATTTTTAAATGAATGTTAGGTTCACCTAATTTAATTCAAGTAGATTAGCCATTTGAGAAATGTTTCACTCTCTCAAGGAGACTGGAAGTACTGGAAAAAATCTGCTTTAATGTCATTACCCTCAGTAGAGTTTTATCAAGTTTAAATTTGGGCTGCACCAGAGAGAGGGAGTGGCAGAGTTCTCATGGTTTGCTCTGTGGTGAATCAGTGCTGAGTTTGCTCAGGCCTTTGCTGGATTAAAGGTTACTTTCCCTTTTCAATCTTTGTGAAAATATTTTATAATCTTTTTTTTTTTTTTTTTCATTTTTCCATTCTGTTCTCTGAAGAATTGCTTGAAGAAGTTTTGTCAGAATCTAGGAAAGTTTGCAGAAACACAACCCAAACGGTTATATTTACATGACTTCCCGTTACTTCCCAGAGGGCCACCCCTGCTCTGTAGCAGCTTTGTAGCATGTGCGGTCTATCTTTCCATTCAGTGAGCTGAATGAATAGTCGGTATAGTTTCAGAAGAAATCATGATGAGTTATCATGCTTCACTGCTTTCATTGTTGTAGGAAGAAAGAGAATGCAATTTACCATACTTAAATTTTCAGAAGACATACTATAAATTACAGTGAAAAATCAGTAAAAGATATCAAACAGCCTTTATTACACCAGAAATTATTTTTACCAAAACCAGAGCATGATTTCTTTTGAAGGACTGCTTCTTAAATAAGTGTGGGACCAGTGAGTTCGCTAAAAGTTACCATTATTTTTTAAAAAAAAATATTTTCAAGGGTGTAGTACATTGTCATAGAAGAAATGAGGAGATAAGAGAAAGCTGACTAGAGGCTCAAAGATGAAGGACAAATTGATTAATAAAATATTTTCTGGTGGAACTACAGAAAAAGTTCAGGTTTAAATCAGTTTTTATTATTTATAAATTGCATGTGCTGCTTGAATCAAAACTATGGAAAATTCTCCACTGAATCTTGGTTGGCAGTACCAGCCAAAGCAGGTGCAGAATATTTTAAGCAGATAAGAGGACCAGTGAGATTCTTCTTTCTGGTGGTGTAATAAAATGTATAAAGACTGTGTTAAATGCAGATAAGTGGAGAATATATTTCTATGTCTCTTGGAACTCAAAAATATGATCAGAATTTATTTTCAGACTGCTAAGTGTGCAAAGAATATATCCAAAAGCTAGTTTCAAAAGTGATCTGTACCAAAGTAAGCACATAATTGCATTTATCCAAAAATTGTGATTTTTTTTTTTTCCCCATTCCTTAAGTTTAAATTAGAACATTCTGATATTTTAAGTAGCAAAAATTGACGTTAGATAGTGCCATATGCACAATGATCCTAGCTATTTCATTGGTACAATTCATGGATCAAAGTTCCAATCAAGGATAAAAGTATTAGTTTTGACTAACAAATGTGAATAACAAATTAGACTATCAATCAAACATAAATCACACTTCTTCAGAGGTCAGTTCTGACTGAGTAGTAAACATTATCAACAGGAAGAAGAGAGGGGGGAAAAGAATGAGATGTGGAAATAGGTAGGGAAATGGATAGGTAGAATGTGCTCAAGTTTTGGATGTTTTCAAATGGTACTATTTAATGTGACACACTTATGAGAAATGGTAAAATTATCTAAAGCAGGAATATGTAAGAGCTCTTAGGAATTCTGAAGGACTGGAAAATTGCAACTGTAGGCTGGGGTTTTTTTAGAGGAGGAAAATAAGATCATCAGAATTATATTTTGCTCATCTTCAATTTCCAGTAAAACATTGGAACAAATGCTCAAGTAAACAAATCACATAGATGGTACCTAGGTCATGAATATGTGCCAATACGGATTTATCGAGAGCAAATGATGTTAAATCTGCCTAGTTTCTTTCTGTGGTAGCTTACAAGAGTGGAGAAGAGGATTGTGTGCTATGCATCTTGACTTAAGTAAGACTTTTGATGCTATTGCAGGCTGTATTCATTAGCAAGATAAGACAATGCAACCAAACTGAAAGTACTAAAAAAATAGCTGGAAAATTATACTCAAGGGGCACTTATTATTGTGCATTATCAAACTGGAATGATATATCAATAATTCTTAAAAAGTGTCTTCTGAGCCTTGTACTATTCAATTTTTTTTAATGAGCTGATAAAAGAGAATAGGCATATTCACTGTACGGATGCCACTGAATTTGGAAAGGTGATGGCCCTCTAGGAGATAGATTCAAAAATAAAACAATCCTGACAGACTGAAGAAATTAGAAAAAAAAAAAAAAAAAAAAAAAACACAAAAAAATGGTTCCATTTTAAAACATTTCCCCTTGCATAGACATATAATGAATTCTTAAAGCGTGAATGGGCACCACCTCAAAATTACTGTTTGTGGTGAAAAGACCTTTAAGCAGGGAATGTATTGAAAATTCAGTGTGACAATGTCATGTTGTTTTCAGAAAGACTGAAGTGCTACTGGGATCTAAAATGTGAGTTTGTCAGTAAAACATGTGGCATAACCTTTACACCGCACACATCACAAGTAGTCTGCCCAGCTCTGGGACTACATTTGGATAAAAATATGGACCTGTCAGACAATGGTAGGAGAATAGCAAAAAGACTGATCGGTGATCAAGAAAATATGGCTTAAAATGAAATACTGAAAGTTTTGGAGTTGTTAGAGAGAAAAAGGAGACCTGAGGGAGGGAGTTAATCTTCCTTTATGCAAATGTGAGTTAGAAGGAAGGAAAAAGCTGTTCTGTAGTCCTATCTACATGTTAATATTACATGTATGAATTGGTAATAGTCTCAGTGCTGTTAGTCCCATTTCTGACATTTGTCAGAAAGTGGCACTTTTCGCTACAAAGGTCCTAAAAGATGTCTGTGATGAAAATGTAGTATGCACTATACATAACAAGTACTTGCCAATTCTTGGAAATCTTAAAAAATATTAACTTCAAATGTTCCTCTTTTAACACCTAAAATAATGAGGGGCATGTAAAAATGTTAGAAAAATAGATGCTGTCAAATACTCATAAGGTGTAAATTGAATTAGATTTATTGAAGCTACAGAAAATAACATAGCCTAAGAAAATGGTCATTCAGATTTTTTTCTGCTGGAATAACATTGTATTAATGAGTACAAGTGCATACTTGTTAAACTATTCCATTCTAAGAGATTCATGCTATCAGAACTTGGACAACAGTTAGTAAAGTGCCTGCTTACAAAATCTAATCATGAGCAAAACCTCCAAACTGAGAAGCTAGTTTATTAATAAAAATGGTGCTAAGCAAAAAAAGCGAAGATGTTAGTCTTATGAGGAGAAAATTAAAACAAACAGTAAAATACTAGCAAAAGAGATGCAGAGCAGTAGAAGATAGGTGGTAAAGAATATGAGGAGGAAATTATAGGGGCAGAATGGGCCATTCGGGTTTGCCTGATAAAGAAAGGTGCTTGCTCTGCAGTAACCAGCACTTCTGTAACTCTTCAGAACTTCAGAAACTTGGAGAACTGAGAATTTGGCTGAACTTCTTCCAAACTGAGAGATTAAACTACTCATCAAAACCCCACTTCATTTCTAGCAAGCATTATTCTTCCTGCTGAAGCAAGTAGGCAGAGCCAGAAGAATGTGGCCCAAGAATCCTTTGGGCCATAAAATTAACTTTTCTGGGATTATGTGGGACTTGAGACATCTACTCCTGCAAAAGATAAAAGTATGCACGCGTGCACACACACACACACATAGAAAGACAGGTAGAGACACCATTTCTTGAAACAGACCAAATTATGCAGATGGATGATGCACACACAGTCCCCTTCCCTAAAGCCTGTGGGGATGTGGCCAAGTGAGAATTTCCAGGATGACTACGCTGCACACCGTTCCCTCAGCAGTAAAGCCAGCACAGTCAGCATAGAGACCTGCTGAAACTGATAGTGTCATGGGTACTTGTAATGCTTGGACCCTAAATTACAATTCAGAAAACCTTAGTTCTGAACACTTTTTTAAACCTTTTGACTAATCTAATTTAAGGACTTCTTGAAGAATCATATTTAGAAAGCACTCCTAATTAGAAAGAAAACTTTAACATCATTTTAAGCATGTTTATATCTTCTAAAAACTATAAGGTAGATTTACATATTTAATGTTCTCATAAATGTAAATATTTTACTAGATAGCCACAATACAACTTTAAAATGAAAAAATATTATAAGCATAGCTAGAAAAAAATTAGCATTAGCTAATTAGTAGAGACATAAACAAAAATCTTGTCAAAAATTTGGGAAACTTGTGTTCTGATAACTTCCTTCACAGCAGCATAGATCAAGATCTGCTCCATTCGAGTCAGTGGAATTAGATTCAAGTGTAAAATCAGGAAAAATTATATTTGATTATATCCCAAATTATAAACTATTCTATTAAATGAGAGTAAATAAGATAGGAACAGTCTTTTGCACCTGCCAGTAGAAGAATTCTCTGTTATCTCAGGGCCTTCTTGAAAATTATAATCTTCCCAAGAGCTTTAGCGCACCTGGAATTATGTTTTCAGGAAGGAGATGCCTGAAAGATTAAGACTATGCAGAAGAGTCAGAGTACTCTTACTGTGAGGGGAACATGGCTCTTGCACGTTTTTCCAGACTCTCTTCCTTGCATTTGCATTATAATGCATGTATTTCATCAACGTGTAATTGTAACTATACCCTTCAGAAAAATGACCTATTGATGGGCTCCCCAAAAAGCCTCTACCGACTTTAATGTGTAATTTAATTTCAACTTCTATCTGAAATTAATTATATGCCCTGTGTGATGTAATAGAAAATTGCATTTTCTGTTTTGCTTTTTAATTTTTTTATTAATGGCAATAAATTCATGCCGATTCTTTTTGAATTATGTTTACTGTTTTACTGATATGAAACTTTAACTGGTAACACTAGTGAGGCAGCAATAAGCAATGTGAAATATACATGAATGAACTTATTCATGGTTTATGATTGACCATAAAACACACAAGGTTTTTGAACAGCTTATCTTTTTCTAACTTCCTTTATTGTGTCTCCAAGGCTTGGTATTTTATATATTAGGTAAAATATATGCTACTCTTACCATGAATAGAAATGAAAACTACAATTTATTTATGGGACATTTTTATAGCCATATATATGTGTACTGCTGGTCATAACCCTGTATGAGGCTGAACGAAAATGATTTGACTGTAAAATATGTTACACCTGATATCATATGGTTTGCTACAGTACTGCATAGAATGCATAAAAAACAGTTGCCTCCTAGGCTCGTGATATTTCTAATATATAGAGGAATACATTTTCCATCTGTATTACTTCTTTCTTACTGCATCTTTTGCAAGCTTTATGTTAAGAACGTGGACTTCAGAATATCAAACGTAGTATTTTACTAGTTTTTTAAATAGCTTTTGTTGCAGCTCCATCTAGTCTCAGTGCATTCCTTTTCACTTTCAGATAGCCCTAGGCTGAATGAAAAATCCAGGGTCAAGCTTTTCTCTCAGATTGGGTAGCTTGACTTTGCATCCAATATGTGATATAGTTCAGCAACAGAGAAGACCCAAACTCCTAGGCTTTGAAGTTCAGTAATACTTGGAAGAAAGCCCTAAGGCAAATACCACAGTCAAAGAAGTTAAGTCTGTTCTGGATAGGTGAAGCAATATCTCATAGCTACCAAGGGAGATTTCATTAATAAAAACATGTTAGCTTTCTGTTGTTCTGAACCAGAATATCCTGGTTCTTGATCACTGTCAAGAAATTTAACAACAACAATTCAAATTAAATCCTTTATTCAAGACATAACTTCTGTTTAGAAAACCAGTCTGGGTACTTTTGGAGTTTAAAAAACAGTTATCCAATGTAGAGAGAAAGTAGCAGCTGAATGCCTAAAAACCCCGTCGGATGCTGGGAGAACAGGAATAAATCAGAGAAAGAAGGAAAACCATACCTCTTAAGTGTTCTGCCCTCTACAAAGCATACCGTTACTCTGCTTAGCCTCTTCAACCCAATGGTCTGCGAAGTCTAATGTAGTTTCCAATTTCTTGTAGAAATTGCCGAATTTCTACTTGTCCATGACAAAACAATGCTCTTGGGGAAAAACAAACAGACAAACAAACAAACAAATAAATAACATATTAAATTTATCCACAGGGATAATGTTGGAATGGAGTCAGTCATCAAAAAAAACCCCAACCAAACCCCCAAAACCCTAAAAACCAAACCAAAAAACAAAAGACAATCTTCATCTGAAATACATCCATTAGGCACTTCTGTATCTCAGTGTCTGGTTTTGCACTCAAGTCCATAGAGAAAACTATCAAAATGTGAAAACAATTGCAGTCAGATTTTAATTTTTTCTTGCTCTCCAACTTCTTTACTGCCTCTAATTTTATTCTCCTCCCTGAAATTGTTTTTTCTTCTGCCTTTATCTTGTCAGTTTGTCAGGTAACTTCATCGTCTATTTAGTTTTGCTTGTCTATTCTCTTCCCTCACGGCTATTTATCAGTCTTTTCTCTCTGAGTGTCATGTTACCGGAGTCTTTCAAGAACCACCTAATCAAATGCATTTCATCACGTTGTACCACTGACAGAAATTTCTGGAATATGATGAAAAGTTGCAATGGCATTTTTCTTATTCTAGGAGCATCATTTACTTGGTTTGCTAAAGATGTTGTCACATGTAGAAATATAAATTTCAAACATTCTGCCTTCCCCCTTTTTTTCCACCGATAAATACACACATTTTCAGCTCATATCAATAACAACTTCAGCACTGGACATTTCTTTGGGGTTAATGACCCTTTCCAGGGTTGTGGATCATTGGCTCCCAGGAGGTTGTTAATTCTCAGAAAGAGCCCTGTTCCTCTGCTTTTATTGCTTAAATATATTGTGTGTAGAATTGCTCAATGCCATACAACATAAATACTGAAGAGAAAAAAATAAGGCAAGTTCCCAGCTGAGCAGAAACTGATATGGCTCAAATTGACTTTATCTTATGCCAGATGACAGTTGGATATTAGTAAGTACATATCCTTATTTTAATAAAAATTTCAGGGCAAAAGACTGCCATTCACTTTTCCTTTATAAAGGACCTGAAGACGAATTGTCTTGAGAGCATCAGTTGCAGTTTTGAATCATAAAATAAATAGAGCCTAACAACTTACATATAATGATTTCTTCTAATTTGTACCTCCCAAAAAATGGCATTTTGGCACTTTGAACTGAAAGTAGATCTACAGTTTCAACTAGGCACTGATTAAATTGTTAACCCCTCAATAACAGTGTTTATAATGAAAATACAAACAGACCATTAAATATAGTGCCTACTAACAATAAGTTCTAAAACATATTACTGGGTGTCTTTTTTTTTGTTTTTAGCACAGTGTTATTTTTCTTTCCTTTCAATTTGTAGGCATCTATGTCAGCCTCATGTTTTGGAACAGGACAGTCAGAATTAAACCATTGCGTTTGTTATAGCCTGAACCGGGTTTGGTGTTCAATGTGAAACATTTAATTAACAGGTGAAGTACAGTAATAAAATAGGCTCAGGTATACTCCTACGGTTACCAAAAAAAAAAAAAAAAAAAAAAAAAAATGTTAAGGAGAAACTAATAATATCAACCCCACTAGATTTTTCTCTTATGTATTTCTTTTGGAGAGATTTTTTTTTTTTTTTTATTCAGCTTAAATCTAACTGGCTATTAATTTCTTCTTTCTTTTCCAAGTTGAGAAAGTGCATCGATGTCTTTGCTTCACAGATCACTAGGTCATTAACATGCTGCTCATGGAACAACATGCAGATTTGAGGGAAAGTAAGAGCATCATTACACTTCCAAAGGTGTCAAACACCATTCTTTCCTATATCAAAATTTCTGGCATACCCTATAGAGCTCTCTAGCCAGAACTGAAGATATGGGCAGGAAAAGCAATTTTATCAATTACTTTTTGTTCCTTTTAGATTTTGCTATTGTATGCCCATTTGTGTTTGGCCAGCTTTTGCCCTGATAAGTTTTCATTAGCTTGGATGCAAGCTCTTACTTAAAGTTTTATAAAAAGTGAAGGAGCAGAAATTAGATCCTACTGCAAGCCAGAATGCCAAGTGAAAGGTTACAGTAATTTATTTTTACCTAGATTAGTATGTTCTATGCTAAACTTTGATCAGTTTGACTGTCTTTCGGACTGCTGATTCCCTTGCTAGAGAATTATACGTGCAGACAACCAAATCAGTCATCTAGATCTAAGCTATCATGGTCCTTTGGCAGCTGAGTAACCAACCAGCATTGCTTTTTAAAGCTAAGTAGATTGCTCAGGTACACAGTGAAGATATATACAAAGCCCCCAAAGCTGGATATTCCACATAAATTACTATTCCACACTTCCACGAATCACTATTAACTTCACAGAAGATATTGAGCAGTGCTATGTTAGACCAGATAAAGAATCAGTTCTGAAAATATATAACAGTCAAAAATACTAATTTTCCTGGTGGTCGTGAGATATGCAGCGTAATACCACACATACTCAGATGTTCATAAGCTATCATATGAATGTTCATATCCTATGAAAAAATTGGTTACATGCTTAAGAAAGTAGTGTGTAACTAGACTGATTTCATGCAAAACCTGAAAGCAGCTTGTGTCTGACCAGGGGCATGCCTGGAGGCCTTAGAGGTACAAGCCCTTCAGCTGCCCCATGTTCTTCTTATGGGTGCATGTGTGACTTCCTGAACCCCAAGTCCTCCAAGCAGCTAAATGTCTGCTCCCTCCTTCTGCGTCTCCTGAAATGCTCAGTCCTATAGACTTTCTGAAGGTATCTGACAGATTCGAGGTCCCATAATTCACAGCGATAATTTACTTAATTAGAAACTAACCGCTAGTTATTTAAACAGTGGCTTAGTGGTTCAATTTCTTTCTTAGAGTGTGTGAGCTCCTAGGCTCATTTTCATTTTCTGTATGATAATATCCAAAAAACTCATTTCTGGACAAGTGCTCAGGCTACCAGGTGACTTTTCAGCTTTGAAAAAAGTTCACAGCTCCTGCTTTTCAAGCTCGCACCTTTTCCATTACTGAATGAGATGTTTTGCCTGAAGCAACCCTAGCTGCATAGCCTGATGGATAAATCCTCTTTTCGGTAAGAAGGATGAAGACAGTGGTTAGCTGTTACACACTCTGTATTTTAAATAACAGGAATGAGTGTTCTGGGCAATTTTTCAAGAAAGTTTTCAAGACTCTAGACTCAGAAGATGACTTGAGGGAAAAAATCACAGATACATCTTCCCTTTTTCTTCTCAAATACTCCTTCTCTATATATATGGAGCCTAGGTACGCAATTTTCACTATTTAAGATATACCTTAAGATTAAGGTACCACCATTTTTTCTTAAGCTGAGTTTAAGGTCTTCATTCTACCCCCACCCCCAATATATTCTATACTTCTGAGATTTTACTAGAACTAGATAATCACATTGTGTAACCGGTTCTTATCAGGGAGTTGGTTTTGGGATTTTCAGAGGAAGAAATCGTTCATAATCACAGTAAAATGAGGTAGGAAGAAATAACAGATCTGAGTTGAATATGACCGATTTTTTTTCTTTTTTTCCACTCTGCAAAATGACAGTATCAAAACCACAGCTCGAGTCAATGCCCAGCAATTCTTCCATTCAGTCCAACATAGAAAAAATTATTACTGGATCTTTATTGTTTAATTTTAAAAATGTCATTTTTAAAAAAACTAAAATTCTATTCTGTGAAAAGTGTTTCTCAGCTTTGCTTTGGTTTTAAAAATAACCACATTCTGTCAGATTTTTTCTTTTTTCCTCAGGAAATGTATTTTTTTTCCTGAGATATTAGCTAATTCAGGGTTTATTGTCATACATTACAATTATATATGGTCTTAAGTATATATAAGAAATAGACCCTCCCATTAGTGCTGTTGAAATGTGCACAGCTATTATTTAGTGAAAAATCTCACTTTTGAAAAATCACATTTATAACAAGTGCAATTTCCAAGTAAGGTATGGTTTTGGCCTTTGTTGCAATATTAAAAGTCTTTAATCCTTTTGATGAACTGAATCATGGCATTGGACACAAAATGTTTGGTTTCTTCACATATACAAAAAGCTTTCCAGAAAAGTCCAAAATATACTTTGGCAGTCTCTAATAACAACAGAGAAAAATTTTGCTCAACAATGACGAATATTTCTGACCCAAAGAAGACTCTCAGCTTTTTCAGCAGTGTTACGGCTTTTGCCAGCATTCTTTCCTCACCAATAGTTTTCATTCTTTGTTACAAAATGTAATTCCTCTTAGACAAGTTGCCTAATTAAAAGTAATCTTTAGTGCAAACATAAAAAGGAGCTTTTCTATAGCTACCCTTTTCCTTTCTGCGGAAGAGAATAAATGTAAATATGTACATTGACTACCTAGCTCATATGACTAGTGACAGAAACATTAATTCCAAGCACATTTCTATATTTCAGGCACTTATTTGCACTCCGTTAGTGCACAAAGAGCAATATTTCTGCAGAGTTATGGTGACATCAAGTGGCTAGCTAAATGATCCCTGCAAATATAATAATACCGAAATATACTCTAGATGTTGGAGTAGAAGCCAATATAGGGAACTAGCAATAGGTAATATTAAGAATATCTTACCTCTTTGATATGTTAGTGAACTTCCAGTTTCATATGATGGATTAAAAGCTAAATTTAAATGTGTCATCAGGTTGTGTATCATTAAATGCCATTAATGAAAGCCAAACCATCATATTTCATTCTTAAGTTAGCGGTCAAATGCAAGAGACTGACAGTGAGATGAAAAACGGTGCTTAATACCAAATCATCTGAACTACTCTCTTTTACCTTGTGCTAAAACATATCTGGGTTACTCAGCTGCTGTGCATTTGTTAGGAAAATGGAGAGACTGATAGTTATCTCCTGATAGGATTTTTGTGATTAACAAGTTAATATCTACAACTTTAATTGCACGTTCCGGTTTAATGACAACACAGCCTCATAAAGGTAACAAATAAAGTTCAATTTGTTCTACAGTGGGCTGATTTCTTTAAAGTACTCTGCTGTCAAAATTTACAGACCATGACTGGTTCATGAGTATGAACGTATACATTTTAAGACTCTCCAGTGTGTGCATTTGCTTCACCAGCTTGTTTTTCACTAACTTTCTCAACAGGATGACTTCTCCATCGCCTCTCCTACAGTCAGATCTTTCTTCTGTTTCCTACCCTTAGCCCTTCAAAACCAGTGCAATGACTTTGATCACTCACCATCCTCCTTCAATGTCACGTCAAAGTTTCCTGCTTCAAGGCTTGCTTGAGCCCACTTGTTTGGATGGCCTCCAAGAGAGGTTAGCTGGGGAATAAACACTCAATATCAAATCAATAAAAGATACAATTTCTGTGGACCAAAGAGGAACTACAGAATTCAGACTCATCAGAATATTGCCAAAATAGTAGCTGAGAAGCACAGAGGAAATATTGGATGGATTTTGTTTGAATTTATGTATACTAATACAAAAATTACAAGTTAACTTGCAGTTTAATACAGGTGCAGTATAATACAGTGGCTGTATAACACTGACATAAGTCATAAAAAAGATGTCAGCTCCTTTCTTCAGTTTGATGAAAGCCTTTAGCATTGAACATCTTACTTGGCTAGTCCACATTTGTCAATATATTCTAATGACTTCACCTTTGTGGGTGAATTGTATTTACCTGGAAGTATTTATATGTGTGTGTGTGTGTGTGTGTCAGTGTGTGTGCGTATGTGTATATAAATAGTTGTTGCTGTTCTTGTTGTCATGTGATTCTTAGAATACAAATTATTAGCTCTGGTACACCAAGCCTTATTTGCAAGTTTAAGATGCAAATACAATTTTAGTAAATAAAGAAAAATTCTGACATGAACTGTATATTCTTTAGTGGGGACTCTCATAAAAATATTATGTATGAGAAGCAATATGGGACAAAAATCACATGGCTGTATTGCTTTGGAAGATATACAAAATAAAAAGCATTAATCAGTCTGCTCACAGGACTATTTAAACCAGAAATCCCATTAAGTGCTTAAATTGATTTACTCTTCCCTCTCCCAAAATAATAAAATAAAATTCCTCAAGTGTCTATTAAATCAGACAATAAATAAAGGTAGGTAGGTAAATTCCTTGGGGAAAGCAGGGACCTTAAGGCCATCTGATTCATATTTCATACATCTTCCATTTCTCCATCTTTTTTTTTCATCCTTGTTGAAATTCATACATACACAATGTCATAAGCTAGTGTTGGTTTGGATTCAATTTATTTTACAAAAAAATAAAAAAAACAATTCATGTGAACTGAGGCCAAAATAGTCTAGTGAAATAATGTTTTTTTTTCATTTATATTCACTGCCATGTCTCTCCACTGAAGTTAATGCATTTTCCCTGAAAGGTAATTCATTTCAATTTAAATCAATACAGTATCTTTTAACTAATGCCTTCCAGAGATGCCATGTTTGAACAAACAGTGATGTATTTGTGTAAATTACAAATTTTATTGGTAATTGCACCAAAAAAGTGCTCAGGAAAAAACTTTTGCTTCTAAGCAACACAGAGCATGAACACAAATAATCCAGATTTTGTTTTGTTTTGTTTTGATTTGGTATTCAGGGGTTTTATAGGTTTTGACATAGAGGAGGGAAGGAAAAAGCTATTTATATATATATGAATACAACTGGGTATAAATCTTGCCTAAAAAAATGAAACAATACTTTCATTAAAGGATTGACTACTTTCTGAGATTTGGGGTTTTTTTCCCCCATACATTTCAACATACCGAGAAAGACTGGCTCAGACTGGTAGAGGGAACCTAAAAATCCGAGTTGTTTTAAACCTGCACTTCCTAACCGGACATAATCTCTCAGGTAACGCTTTGGGGGGGGGGGGGGGGGGGGGGGAGAGGAGGGTATAGGGATGGGAAGAAGGTGTTTTTAATTTGTCCCTTCTTCTTTAGCACAAGCCAGTAATGTGCGCGGTCAAACAAGAGGCAGGATTGTCATTCTCAAGTTCCTCTTGCAAATAATCTGAAAGAATTTTCCTCTGAGCAGTGTTTTTCAGTCTGAAAATTATCATCCCCTTTGAGGGATCAAAGGGATTATAAAATGCTGGTAAACTCACATCAGTTGCCAATTGTTTATTTCCTTCATGGGAGCTGAGGAAAGCAGCAACTGTGTTTGCTGGCTGAAAATGTTTGCACCAGCTGGGGAACCAGTAACCTCCTTCAGTTGCTGGCAGTAGCTCAGCCTCTTTATGACAGGGGAAGGAGAAGGTTTGCATTTTTTTTGGCCAGATTTGGAGGTCACTAAATCACTAGGGGAGTGGGATGAATTCATAACTTGTAATCACTTGGACACACAGGATAAAATCACCTAGCAATCATTTAACTTTTTCAGAAGCTCTAATATCCAAAGAGTTTGCCCTGACCGGGAAGCAAAATTGAGAAATTCACTGACAGCGGTACTTTTTAAGGAGAATGTGTACTGCGACAAGGATTTAAATTAAGGTTTGTTTCATTTTCTTCTTGTCTCTTCTGTATTTCTCTAACAATTATGTATGAGCTCTGGGGTTTTTTTTTGAAATCTTATATTCCAAATCCAAAAGCCCCTACTCATAGGTTACTCAGCATTATTTGGCAAATATCTGCAAATGGGAATTCCCAGGTGTGGATTTAGGGAATAGACTAGTGGAAATACAGTTCTGCCCTGCCACGCTGTTTCTTTTCTCCTGTTCCTCTGAAGTATCACTGACTCTTGTCTTGTGATTCATGCTGGGAATCTGCAGAGATAAAGACTATAATCTTCTTTCCCTCATTTGTGCTGGACTTGCATCATTGTAAGGATTTTAATATTTTTATTTTTTCAGTTAGCCCCAAATTTAACCCCTTTTTCATACACTGAAAAAACCAAAACCCCTATATCGTAAGTACAGCTTAGAGCCCAAACTCCATCATGTCAACATCTAGACCTGTTTGAACAGAACTAGGCACTGGAAAAGAAAAACAGTTTTAGTTTACACCTGTGTAATACAATTCAGTCCTGAGCAGAAACATCTGAACTAGTTCTTAATAGCCAGGTTGAGCATCAATAGCAGTAATTGTCATTAGCTGTGAAAGTTAATTTATCCTCTCTTTCTATACAATCTTTGTACTATGTATTCCTGGTGTTAGAGACTCACAGTTGCAGGAAAAATATGGGTACGTTATAAAAATATTAATTGCTTTGATTCTAGTCTATTCTGAAAAAAGACCCTTCAAATTTAGCATGTACAGAAGTATGGGCCAAGATTCTCTCCAAATGTTGGTTGTTAGCGATGTTAGTGACAGCTTTGTTTTTCTCTTGAGTTCAAACACTGAAATATAAAACATTTGCTTTAAGACCAGTGGTATATTCAGAGGAGTTTGCCCAGTGACCAGTCTAAGCATGAAAGAAGTACAAGAGTCCATCTGTGGACAAGGCAAGGGCCTATACCTGAGGACATGACCTTCTATAAGACCAGAAAGGGTAAAGAATATGAAGCTAGTCTTAATGATCACAGTTTAGTAAACAGCACTGCATAGATTAGATGGCAGTGACATTAACATTTTCTAGATACCTAGATAAGAGTAAAAAGGCTAGAACAGGCGTGTTGCCTTCATAACAGTGTATTCTGTCATCTTGGAGGTGCCAATTGTCATGCAAACTTTCCATGCCTGTGTTGTTCAAAATGATGGAATGACACAACTTTATTTACCTCAGAAGTTTTGAAAGAAGATCACCTAACCTAATGTTAGGAAGTTAGCTGGTCAGCTCATCAGATACAACAGTCACCCACAGTCTCAAGTATATGCTTCATCCTTTTTTTCATACTGTTATGTCCTTTAACCCATCATATGGCCATCAACATTTTCTGAGAGAGAAAGTGCAGAGGGGTGCTGATGTGACACATGTTTAAGAATTTCACTGTAGGTGAAATTACTCTAGTTTTTCCTGTCACTCTCTCTTTCTGTGTCCAGTTCACTGTATGGATGGGTATTGGTCTTTAAATACAATACCTCTAAATCTTTCTGTATGCTTTTGACAGCTGCCTTATTTATTAATTTTACCTTTTTTTAGAACCTAGGAACACTTAACACAGTTCTTCCTTGAGATATCATTAAAATATGCTAACTAAGGTAAATGTGTAAGAGAGAATGCAGACATTTCTAAAGGTTATGATCTATGACAACGCTTCTTAGCTTTAAAGTTAGTTTAATTGAATTAATTGTAGTGTTGAAGAAACTGAAGAACAAAGAGAGCTCTGACTCTGAATGTATTAACGGGAAATATTTGACCTTTTCAATATGTTACATTTTGATTGGCACTCTTTTCTATTGGAGCCCTCTTAATAATCATTTCTTTATTTTTTCCCCATGAAAAATAACGTAGGTGTGTCAAAAAGCCAAAGTACAGCTGAGATAATTGGAAAGAACCAAAATGAGAAGTGTGCATGTATATGTGTGCATACTCTTCCATAATTCAGAGGGCATTAGCAGTGGGGGGTTTATTTTGTTGGCAAAGCTTTTAGCAAAAAGAAAAAGCTAAACCAAGTTAAACTTAATTTGTCATATTAGAATGCTATTTTCAGGCTTATTTTGGTTTGCAAAATCTTAGAGAGGCCTTTCTTCGTATTTTTTTTCTCTGATGAAGACTGTTCCCTGCTATATGTGAGAATAAAAACCATTTGAAATGTCATTTGGGTTATTTATTAATAGATCTGTTCTAAAGGTGGAAGTACCTTTTAATTTTTTTCCCTTAGGATGTTTATTGACTTGGTAAGATTTAATCAATTTTCTCAAAAAAAGCAGCAGGAATTTCACATGTCACGATATTTACCCCAGGATATAAATATTTCTCCTAGGCTCTTCCTTCACCTTCGTTACTGGAGACGTGCTGTTCCTGTTCTCATCATGCGTTTCACTGTGTGCAGCCTGTCCAGCTCCATGACCCTGCATTTATATGGTACTCGTTCCACAGTGCTGTTCCATGGTGGTGTTTTCGGGTCTCTTGCTCCTCATTGTTATGTGCATTACATATCAAAAGTTAGGTGAATAGCACTTCATCAACAGAGAGACTTAGCCCTTTCTCCCTTAGAGTTTATATAGCCTTCTACAGTCTGACGACTTCAGGAATGTCTCACACAATATGCCATAGCTGCTAAAGGAAAAAATCCAGGTGGCAAACTGTCTCTTTAGCCCATGCACTGCTTCCTGTATTTAGCTTTTACTGGAAAACTTGACTGCTGATTTTTTTTTTTTTTTTTTTTTTTTTCATTTTGCTCTTGTTAAATGAAAACAAAATGAAAGCAGGTAATGTGAGAGTTCCTGGTGTTTACTGACTTATTGAAAATACCCAATTTCACTTTACATGCAAATCTTCCCTAAACCCTGTGAGATTATGAAAGGTATATTTATATACAGCAAATACCTCTTTCCGTTGTGCTGTAATTCTATGCAAAACCAACACAGAAATTGTTTTTGTTATACAGATTAAAGCATGCTAGGGGCAAAAATCTGGGCTTGTTTTCAACTGATGAAGAATTTGTTTGTAGGCTACATAAGCACCATGTTTCTGGGCTGCCGCTGCGTCTCTTTAACCTCCCTGTAAATTGTTTAGAACAAAATACTCAGATTTGATATCTTTTTGGTATTTTCCCCATGAGAAGTTAAAAGGTCAGTAAGTGTTTTGAGCTGGTTCAGCTTAATTTATTGATACTTCATTTGAAATTGTCAAAACATTCACAAAAAGGCTAAAAGCATGCATTTGCCTGTATAGGAAGAATAAATATATTGTAAATAACTTTCTAACCTCATTTTAAATTCCTGTGTTCTGGACTTTGGTTTTCTAAGTAGAAAAACACTTCACATTCAGCACATCACCAGATCACTTTAACCTCTTTGAAAATGCATTTCAGAAGCCTTGATGGATCTCTTGCTCAGCAATTGGCCTTGGGAAAGTATACTCTTTATGGTAAGCCGAGTGCCACATGCAGTAATCTGTCAGAAAGTGAACAGCAAATGTAATGGAAGGTTGAAACAGATCATTTAGCATTGTGACATTATTTGTGAATTTGGCGCTACGAGAGAGATTTTTGTCATGCATATGGTTGATGTTGATCTGAGGTTACGGACGTGACTGGCGAACTGCCGTATCCCCGGGTGTCTGAAGAGTTTTGAAGCGTAACTTAACCTGCGAGTTGTCTTGGCCTCTCTCTGCAACCTTTTAAGACTGGGACTGATAACATCTCCCGCATAAGGTGCTCCACTGAAGTGAAGGTGAATGGTCGTGATGCCTTTCCAATTGCCAACAAAGCAATTTGGAAGGAACCTAGCTTCACTTTTATTAACCCCAAAGGTCTCTCCATTTGTTTGGCTTTTCCAGCCCGTATCTTCCTTTCACTGTCCAGCTAAATTGACAGAGCGCAGAGTCCTGTTCCATATAGCATGTGTCTTTGTAGGAATCCTTTTAAAAGCTTTAGCACTTAAGAAAAATCAATAGCGCTTATGATGTCTTCCAGGCCTCCCCTCTCCTGCACGCTAAATTCTCGTCAGCCTGTTATTAGCTTGCCTTGAGTTACTGCTGGAAAAAGAAAGTAAACACTGCGTCTTGAAAGCACTCATCTGGCATTGCGCTTGAATAACGTCGTCTATCGTTCCTTAATGAATTTAGTGGAACTGTGTTGTGGGTGTATTTACAAAGAGAAAGAAGAGCTGTGCAAAATGCATTGCAGGCACAGAGCCAAGTACATCTATTATATACAAATCCACTACGTTCATTGAAATGAAACAAGCCCATAGAAATACTGATATTTTCAACAACTCTTGAAAATATAAATGTTCATGAAGATAATAAACTGTATTTTGCTCTGAATTTACTTTAAATTATTAAAAAAAAAGTTCTGCAAGATTAACCTGTGATTTATTACAGGAAAGAAAATGTAGAGATAAAAAAGGGCAGTGAAAAACTGAAGAAAAAAGTTACATGACAGAGCTACACTAAGAAAGGTATTTAGCAAACAAAACCACTGAATACAGAAACACCTCAGTTTCAAACATCTAGTCCCCAAGTATTATCTTATGGTTCCTAGGCTTGTGGAGAGCTACTTTGTCTTGGAAAGGGGGTCTAGAAGAATTTAATTTGAACCATGAACAAATTTAATTTGTTCCTCCTCATGACAGGAATTAAAAGCAGAGGATCCTACATCACGATGGTGACTAGGTTTACCTGCTATTCACAGTTCAGAGTCTCTTGTTTATATCATGCACATCCTTTACAGTTTTTTAAAAAAAACAGGCAATAGGATGATTTTTTCTTCTTTCTTTCTTTTTTTTTTCCTTCTTTTTTTTCTTAATGTGGGTCCCAGTTTCAATACCCAGATTTGCTCAATAGCCTCAAATGTTCATCAGCACAGAAAATGACCTAATTACCAGAGTGCTGTCTACTTTAGCAGCGCTCTTGCACCTATTATGGGAGGGTGGGGAATTTCCCATTCTGCATGTCAAAGAATAAGAGTGCTAGTATATGCATGATTCTGTACTCAGTGATGATGACATTTCCTGGAAAGGGATGGGTTTTGCTCATGCAACATTTCTCAATGTTTGTAATCAACCATAATGATCAAACAGTCCTTGGAGATGAGCCTATACACTGAGCCCACATCTTCTTCCAGATTTAGCCCTGTACATCATGCTGAAGAGGTATGATAACTTAATGAATCTTGATTTTTCTTTATATATTTCTTTTTCTCCTTCATGAGATAGGAATTGTCCTTCCCAAAGCAGTTTAGTGCTCAGATCATGTTTTGCCGGTATGAATGGGGGAAGGTTAAGATTCAGTGTGCATAAATGCAAGGGTCCTGCAAGATGAGTGCTCTGTTGTCACGTAGCAGAGGAGAGGCCAGTCTGCCTCTATTGAGTTTTAAATGAAAGCATTTGTATGAGGTCCTATTTTAGTAAAAACACCTGTCAGAATACATGCATATCCTCAGAGGAGACAGGGAAAGGAAAGCCTACTTTTCCTGCTTTTTCAGGCAGTACTAAGCACTGGGTGATGTACACAGCCAAAGTACATGGAGAGTCCTGCCATGCCCTGTCTCTTTGTGCCTGCAGTGCCATTGCACTTTATCAGTTTATCAGTCGT
The DNA here is from genome assembly GCF_011004875.1 of Balearica regulorum gibbericeps. Taxonomy (NCBI): domain Eukaryota; kingdom Metazoa; phylum Chordata; class Aves; order Gruiformes; family Gruidae; genus Balearica; species Balearica regulorum. The sequence goes on from NC_046184.1 coordinate 105,372,034, forward strand.
GCTGCTGCAAGAGATGATACTCTGTGCTCTAAACCTAGTCAGTGACATGAAAAAAAGGAAAAAAAAAGAAAAAAGAAAGAGTCCTTTAAAACAAATTACAAATATTTACATTGGCATAAGTGAGAAATTTGAGGAAATGGCCCTCTGCATGGTAAAGACATATTGAGCAGGCTTCACAAATGAAGAAACTGCAAAGTGGAGTGAAACCTTCAGTTTATTTATAGCCTAAATCTAGCATATTTACTGTCAGACTAAAATATAGGGTGAGTTTTCCCTCTGAATCTGCTTCCTGTGGAGCAACATATTTTTCCTCTGGCTCATTCTACTTTTACCGTCAACACTGGCAATCTTTTACCCTTTCTTAAACAGAGAAATGAGTGGCATTTCACACCTACTCTGCAAAAACGGTGGGGTTTGGCTTTTCCTATGCCAAAGAGTGTAATGTGAAGCATACCCGAGAGAGTTCTGGACTTGCAACTACAAGGACTGTGATCTCTCCTTTTCTAGTCATCTTTGCTGCCCTACAGGCAAGAATTCTTTGCTTTGACTTCAGTAGCTTTAGGATCAGGCTCTAGTTCCTTCATAGGCCATCTCATTCTTTCCTCATCTCATTCCTTTCCTCACCTCATTGTTAATTTTCATCTATTACATATTACCTTCCAAAGTGAAAGTGCCCACACTGTTCTTTTTCTTTGCTCCAATATGCCACACTGATCTGTGACATGCCTGACCATCTCAGTTTCAATTTCAGATCATTTTACAACAGTACCTTAAAAAAAAAAAAAGTTGTCTTCTTCTTCTTTATAGAGTTATTTGAATTGTAAATACTCTAGATAAATCTGCTCTGTGACAGAATATAAACATGCAAACATTTCTGAAGCCATAAGATAAATGTAACCACTCAGCTAGTAGGACAGAACTGGAGACCAGGAAGGCATGGCTTTAGTCACTGTTATTCAATAGCCACAAAGTCACCTAAGGGTTATTCCTGTGACTGCGAAGCGAAGCAAAGGAAAAGCAAAGGAAAAGCAGAGCAAAGAGAAAAGGAAAGGAAAGGAAAGGAAAGGAAAGGAAAGGAAAGGAAAGGAAAGGAAAGGAAAGGAAAGGAAAGGAAAGGAAAGGAAAGGAAAGGAAAGGAAAGGAAAGGAAAGGAAAGGAAAGGAAAGGAAAGGAAAGGAAAGGAAAGGAAAGGAAAGGAAAGGAAAGGAAAGGAAAGGAAAGGAAAGGAAAGGAAAGGAAAAAGAGAAAAGAGAATTATGCATTAAAAAATGTATAGTGGATTGTGATATCTTAAGCCATAGTTCACTGTGACTAATGAAGATGATGAAATCTCTCAGACAAACTAATTGCTTTAGATATCAAAATCCCAGTATATGCTTAAAATCCATGCCCCATTTGGATACTTTCTTTTGATATCAGAAAGACTTAGTTTTTCATCCCAGAAAAAAACCTTGTGTATGTCAAACAAGAAAAGAATAGACACCTCTCAAATTTTACATTAAAATTTCACTATTTACGAACATTTACAGTTTTATAATTTCTAAGTACAAATTTTCAGCATAGTCCTCCTAGCCTCAAAACCTCTCATTTTCCAAGAGGTGTTAGGAAAGTCTGACTTGCCTCAGGTCAGACTACATAACTGAAAAAAAAAAAAATCTTGCTCTTCCTATGTATCATAACATTGTATTTATGTCATCCAAACATGTTTATTTTTTGATCCTTCTTTCATTGTTAGTGTTTTAGGGACTGTAATAAGGAAAAGATTTCTTCAAAATTCATCTTCTACATGTACAAGAATCATAACTGCTCTCTCAGTGTGCCATGAAAAGATCTTTTCATGATGTATGGATAAATGTCTCTCCAGATAATAAACTATTCATCCCTCTTGAAACAGCTTCTCCAAATTAAGTTTAAATCAAAACATGAAATAGGTTTGTTTTGCTCAGATTGATACCCAGTATCCATATCAACACACAATTTAACATGATGGGTAGTCTTTGTTTAGAGGAAACTGAAGTATATAGCTGAGGTATATCAGCAAAGCTGTTCGAGGATAATTCACCACTGTCCAGTGATATCAACACATCTTTCATAGTTTTATGAGAGTAATAGAAAAAAATATAGTAAGTCAGAAAAACGAGAAGAGGCTGCTTTTTCATATGTAACATCCGTGTCTCTGTTTTTATTGCATTCAGTGCATATATTGTTTAAAGTCAGTGACTGTCAGTTTAAATTTTGTGCAAACTGGCAAACTGATTTTAAAAAAACAACCAACAACCAACTTTAAAATCTGACAGGTAGACAGTAGGTAACCTAATGCATCATTGGAGAACATCACAAATTGTGACAATAAATTGTGTGAAGGGGTAGGCCATGTATCGTTTTCCTTGATGTTGCAGTGTAACATAACCAATTTACAAAAATACCTCTCAGTCATTTTAGTGGTACTGGAACAAGCTAGTCTGCATCTTTTCCAATATAAATGATGTGAATTCTCAAAATGGCTTTTCAGAAAGTTGTTTTATATATATTCATATGCTGTCCTGCAGGAACGTCAACCTATCCCTCAATGACGGACAGTGCATTTCCTTTACAAATGCTTAGGTTAAACGGAAGCTATTAACCTTTATTCATCCACAAATCTTCTAATCAGATCAAAGACTGACTAAAAAAACCCACCCAAAACCAACCAAAACAGAAACAGGAAAAGCTCCGAACAAACACACAACAGACAGGGAAATGAAATCCATTGGGAAAACCTTGTTTGTCATCATCTGCCACTGTTCTGCCCACTCTGATGGGTAATCACTTTGCACAGTTTCTCCAGATATCTTTTGCCCTGTGGGAGAGATGACAGTGCTTTTCATCCAGTCTCCAAACTAGGAAAAATTGTGGTCAAATATTCACAACTGCCACCTTCAAAGCAATTTTTCCATGGCAACCGTACCTCAAAAGCCTGGAGTTGCAGAACTTGCCAATTAGCAACTCCAAAGGGGGCCATTAGCTCCTTCAAAAACGTAGCGGACACTGTTTTTAATCACGGGTTGTTTTCAGCCTTACAGCAAACACTATGCAAACACTAACCATGCAAGTGTAAGGCCGACTACTTAGAAAGAAGTTGATGATGCATGAAAAGAACACCACATATCAAGCTCCATTTTTAAATAAAGAATAATTATCCTCAGTAAATCATCACTGCTAATTTATTGCTGTTTAATTAAAGCAAGTTGTATTTTCTCATTATTGCCAAGGGTAAACCGCGCATAACAGCCACAAAATTTGCTTTCAGTAGGAGTCCTCAGTTATACTGCTGCTTGGGAATGAACAAATACCATAAAGCAAGGAGTATCCACATAAATACGGACCTGTAGAAGGGACTGCTTAGCTGTCTAAGGCTTCTGGTCATCAAGAGAAGACAGACTGGAGAAAATAAACATATAAGAGGTAGAAAATACAGAAATCAAGGACACTAGCTCCTTAGCTTGTAAAATCTTTCCGACTCCTTTGAAGTCTATGGAAAGTTACGTCATTATTAGCCATGAAGCTTAGATCTATATTTAGTTAAGATTTTCCTATACCTATAAAGGAAAAAACAAAACCCTTATATTTTCATTAGCTGTTGTTTTAAAGTAATTAACTCTTTATTCACATAAATGATGTGCCACATCCTTTAGAGGTCTCATATATTTCAGCAATAGTAGTAAGAAAAACATGAACTTTACCCATTCATTTAAATAGGATGTCATTTGTGAAGACCAATTATTCCCATTACCATTTATACTGTAACACTGCTAACTAATTTAGCACTTATGATACTGTCATAAAACCCCAGTTATCCAGCCCATCTTGTGTTGCTGGCTATATTCATGCCACTTTGACATCTGGTGCATTTGAGAGGAATAGCTGTGCAAATTTTGAACATGTAACTGTCTCGGGGACCTCTCCGCGCAGCAGAGAGGCATTTTGTTTTATGTAAAATTGGGATCATTTCGGGAGAAATGAGGCGCACAGGATGTTACATGAAACCTGCCTGACCTGCCTGGATGCCGGTGCATAAGCTGGCTGCTGGCTGGATGTTTCTCCCAGAAGGCGCGATGGCATGGCAGGCTACGAAGCTGTACGGTGCCGCTGTGCTGTCACTGCCCCGTGAGCCTACATAAAGCAGCCCAGACTCCTTGTCAGAAGCCCGAGAGACGCAGGCCATGGCAAGAGGCGACGTAACCAGGGCCAGCTGAGCAAACCCCCGGATCAGAGTGTGAGTCTTGACAGACCAGGAGAGCAATGGGAGCAAAATAAGATCACATTTTAGCAATTTAAAGATGGATTCTCGCACACACATATTGCCTTCTCTCCAGTAATGGGCCTAGCAAACTCATAGCTGTATTTGTCAGGAATGGTGCTAATTAATGGTTCTAATATACCTATTTTAATGATTCCAGTCTCTTAACAGGTTCAGTGGTTCTGAAATACTCTCTGAGGACCAAGCCCAAATAAATAACACTTCTTTTATTATCATCTCTAAGTAAGCCAGGAAATTTGGGGTTACGGGCATCTCTAAGATGTTATGTTTGTGTGTGCTTGTTCACTGTCCACCAAACAAAGCTCGTTTTGTAATATTAAAATCAGCTCTACAGGCAGGCTTAGCTGTGAAATACCAGTCATTGCTGTAACACACACACACTGTGGAAGGAAGCTGATGAAATTTCCTGGCATTTCAGTTGGATAGATGGTGCAAATTTTCGTGTGTATACCTTATTAGCATTTCACTGTTAGGTGCCTAGCTTCACAGAGGAAGAGATATTATTGCTAGTTCAGATCACAGAGGTTTTTTTACATTTCCTATAAGCAAAGCCTGATGATGTGCCCTTTCTCTGAAGCTGACATCAGGTGCTGGAGTCAACAGCTATGTGCAGGGAAAGGATGAATGTCATAGCAGTACACAGGCTGGAAATTGAAGCCTCAAGTCTAGAAAAAAAAAATTCTGAAGAGGAAACATTTCTCTGCTTTGGATACAAAACATATTTGACTGTTAATTGTACAATTTTTGCAGTGCCCTGGCTTAACTGCACTTTGTTATAGTACACTAACAGGGTCCTTGCAGTATAAAAGTGGAATGAAGAGTAGCTTGAGGGAAAGGTAAAAATTGCCTCACTAAGGCTTTCCCTTAAATGAAGTTCCTAACTCATGTGAGCTAGTCATTCTGACATAAAGTTAAACAAATGGTCAATAAAAGAGAAGAAATAGATCAATTATTTTTGCCTCCTCATTTCTTTCTCCTCATGTTTGGTTTTCTTTGTATGTTCTTTCTTTGAAAGAACAGGTTGAAAAAGACACAGTAATAAAATTTTTAAACCAAGAAAATACTGTCATATTCTGTTTGATGTGTACCACAGGTTTTTAAAAGTAGCAGTCATGAAAAAAAACAAAACCAACTCCCTGCACAACCAACGAGCCAAATTAGTAAAAGACAGGATCTTTTTTTTTTTTTTTCCTTAGCACTATGTGAAAATCCTCAGCAAAATTATTTTCCCAAAGGTATGCTGCTTACATAACCAGTCATAGTTACGGATGCCTTCATAGTTCAGTTCTGTGTTGTCTTTGTAGGTCTGTTTTATACATGACGTTGCTTTTCTTCTACTGTGGGTATCCTTCATATCCCGTGGGAGCACTGGGCAAATGAGTCCTGAGTAACTGTGCATTAACTGCCACATAGACTGCCAATATGTAGGTAGATAAAAAGAAATCTCTGTTTACCACACCACTATCCTCTGCTGATAACAGTTCTGCTCCAGTCCCAATCTCATCTTCCCTCTGTATGATACGCTAGAAAGAAAGAAAGATGAAATATATTCTGAGTGGTAATTTTGTCAAATGTACTCCCCCCCAAAAAAAAGAAAAAAAGTTCTATCAAAACTACTGTCAAAGTCATGTCAATACAGACAGACATGGACAGATATGCGCCTTCTTCAGCTGTTCTCAGGAAACCAGCTCTTGCCTTGAAACTCTTTGAAATGCTTCTATGAGGCTGAACCTTGACTAATGTGTCCTAACAAATTCAAGGTGCTTTTCCATGAAATATTTAAACATTTACTGGAACGGGACTCACAGTTGAGTGTCTTAAGTATCTCAAAGGAATGACCTAGGTCCAAGCTCATGCGCCTCCTTGTGCTTCCTTTCACAAGGTCTGTTCAAGTCATTTGTACCAACGAACATTTTCCCGCAGTGACGTGGGAGCACACCCTGTTTGGTGGGTAGGACATGCATCCACACTCTGGTCCCAACTGAACCAGTTATCTGTTATTCACATAGCCCTTCAAACCTCTCACATGGTCTTTCCATCATCACACTCATTACCCTATCTAGAGAATATTCATTTGATGCCTGTGGTATGATGTTATACAGCATTACTGCTTAAAATCTGTCACCACTAGTTCTTTGAAAAAGAAACTAAACAGAAACAAAATTAGCATGGTCCTGTATTTTTACCAAGTAATTCCAAGACAAATGCATCCCAGCACTCAACAGGGGCATGTACTACCAGTCTAGTCCAATGCATAGGTAGCAATCATCTCCTGCCTCCGCAGTATTCTGTTTTCCTCTTTTCATATTCCTAGCAAATGCATGCATGTGTATTATATTTAGCAGTGTGCTGTCTTCTTTTCTACTTGTGCCCTTACACGTTATTTCTTTTAACATCTGCTTCATTTATAGCATAACTTTATAGCAGATATATGAAAAGCCAAGTATTTCTAAACAATTCTCATCACTCATGTGAATTCCTTCACTGTGAATCAATATCAGAATCAATCCCAGGCCATTTTGATCTCCCTCACATCTTTTTATTTCTCTTCAGACATGGTGCCAATAATTCTATTAACCTTGCAAGAGCCATGTGAATTCACTATCACATTCAGCACATTTTGCATCAAAAATCTGAATTTCAGTTACCTTGTGGGGCAGAAATACACTTGCTTGGGACACCGTTACTGTGGTGGGTTGACCCTGGCTGAGGGCCAGGTGCCCACCAGAGCCGCTCTATCACTGCCCTCCTTCACCAGACGGGGGAGAAAAGGTACAATGAAAGAAAACTTACGGGTCGAGATAAGGACAGGGAGAGATCATTCTCTAATTATCATCACGAGCAAAACAGACCGAACTTAGAGAGGGAATTCATCTTATTTATTACTAAGCAAAGCAGAGTAGAGGAATGAGAAATAAAACCAAATCTTAAAAACACCTCCCCCCACCCCTCCCATCTTCCCGGGCTCAACTTCACTCCCGGCTTCAACCTCTGCCCCCCCCAGCGGCACAGGGGGACGGGGAGTGGGGGTTACGGTCAGTTCATCACGCGGTGTTTCTGCCGCTTCTTCATCCTCAGGGGGAGGACTCATCGTTCCCCCGCTCCAGCGTGGGGTCCCTCTCACAGGAGACAGTCCTTCATGACCTTCTCCAACGTGAGTCTCCTCCACGGGGTGCAGACCTTCGGGAGCAAACTGCTCCAGCGTGGGTCCCCCACGGGGTCACAAGTCCTGCCGGCAAACCTGCTCTGGCGTGGGCTCCTCTCTCCACGGATCCACAGGTCCTGCCAGGAGCTTGCTCCAGTATGGGCTTCCCACGGGGCCACAGCCTCCTTCAGGTGCCTCCACCTGCTCCAGAATGGGGTCCTCCACGGGCTGCAGGTGGAATCTCTACACCCCCTCATCCTCCCTCCATGGGCTGCAGGGGAACAGCCTGCTTCACCATGGTCTTCACCACGGGCTGCAGGGGAATCTTGCTCCGGCGCCTGGAGCACCTCCTGCCCCTCCTTCTGCACTGACCTTGGTGTCTGCAGAGTTTCTTACATCTTCTCACTCCTCTCTCCGGCTGCAAAAGCTCTCTCTCTAGCTGTTTTTTCCTTCTTAAATATGTTATCACAGAGGCGCTGATGAGCTCGGCCTTGGCCAGCGGCGGGTCAGTCTTGGAGCCGGCTGGCATTGGCTCTGTCAGACACAGGGGAAGCTTCTGGCACCTTCTCACAGAAGCCACCCCTGTAGCCCCCCCACTACCAAAACCTTGCCACGCAAAACCAACACAGTTACACATCAGAATTAAGACATAAACATATTTCCTGTAGCTGTATCCTTGACCTGTAGTCTCCCAGTACAGTTTTTATTACTTTTTTCCCCTTGTTGCTTCTTTCTCTGGTTTCTAATGTGCTCATTTACTGGGTCACACTACAAAGCTAGTGCAATCAAGATTCTCCACAGTGCTCTTCTAGGAAGCCCCAAAAACAGAGGGTCGGAAGCACTTTCCAAGTCATGATCTCATAACTGGAGTTGAGAGCATACGGGTACTATGTTGTTCAGGCTCTTGTGTGAGGAAGGATGGATGAAGTCTCTTCAGACTGTTCAGGGCTCACAGGCTCCAGCTTACCACGGAGAGGGGGCCACACAGTGTGCAATGAAGTCACACCTTCCTTCACCATCCTGATTGCCTTAAAAGAGACTTTTAGGCTGAGTATCATGGCTTTAAGCTATCATTTCTTTTGTTCCTGTATTTTAGCACTTCAAACTCAAATTCCCATGTAACGCCTTCAAAGTTTTAGTTGGATTCATTTTTGCATTCGGAATGCTCTGAAATTTTTCCTCCCCTCCCACCCCTCTAACTTCTAGTCTGTAATTCCAACTCCATGCCTTCATTCCTTTCATGAAACAAACGCAGGCTTCTTGCTTACAAATTGTGTGTCACTTGGGTCCTTCTTCCTTAAAATCATGCATTCACAAAACCCTTCTGTCATAAAATGACTCTCTGTACTAGTGTAGTCTCTTCAACTTCTTTTGGAACTGATGTCTTTTTTTTTTTTTTTTTTAAATTGATTTTATATGTAGTTTTATATTTGGTTTTAATTACACTTTTGTCTTCTCAATGCAGCACAGTTGTGACTTGTCAGTATTCTTAATCACTGCGTACACATGCATAATCCTGTAAGTACTGACAGATTGCTAACTTCTCTTTTTGGACTGTTACTTTTGAAAGAGACAGGTATTTAAATAATTTCTTTTGGTGGTTACCTCCTTTTTTTCATAGCATTTATGGACTCAGTTACATCTGTATGTAAGTCCAGAGGACTATAACAAGGGGGGGGGGGGAGGCGGAGAGGGGTAAGTGAGTAATGTTTTTAGCTCACTTACTTATCTCTCTCATCTGCACTACCTATATCTCACTTCTTCCATGTGATGTAGATAAAATGTGAAAAATGCATGCAGTGTCAGTAATAATAAACTGATCTCCTCAGGCTAAAATGCATCACACATCCTAGACACCTGGGTGGTACACTGGTAGAACACTCCCTAAACTATTCATATCACTGGTGTTAAAGGACGAAAACTGTATTTTCCTAGCTCTCTAATTTTTTTCTATGTTTTATAACATCGCTATCTTTTAAACATCTATTTTACAAAGGCCAGCAGGTAACTCAAAACTAAAAGTATTTCTCCTTCATCACATGAATGTCACACATGATCCCAGAACTTGTAATGTCACACACCTTAATCGCACACCTTAAAGCAAAAATTCCATCTTCACTGTGTCAGAGCTCATTATCAACTGCTTTCTGATAGCCTCATACACTGCTACTGACAATACTGGCTATTGAAAACAGGACCACTGAACAAGATCAGAAAATCCTACATTAAAATTATTATGTGCAACTGTGAAAAAATGTACTTGTTTCCAAGCAAATGTTCTGACAGAGATGTATAAGGGGCCTGCTTCAACTTTATTAATTAATGGTATTTGCCCATTGTCATTATCTGCTTGTTAATGGACAAGGAATATATAAATGCATTTCTGATACACAATATCATTCCTGTCAGTGACTTTGTAAATATCACATACATATGACAGCGCCACTACCATGTACATGAGAGTTAATAAAGAAGAGCATTACTAAAGCTGCCTAAATTAAAACTGGAAGTAATAGAAACAGGATTTAGATGAACCGAAATATATTTATATGCCTATCTTACATGGAAAAGCAAAAGGTAGCTAACTACAAGAAAATTTGCATATGAGTAAAATATCATCTGTTATTTCTACAGGATTATTACAACTTTTTGTTGCTATTTATTCCATGCCTGTTGGTGTAATATCCCAAGCATCTGATCATTTCTGAAGTGGACTTTCCACTGATTTACTTTATAAAAATGTCACAAAGGTCTTCACAGAAAACTTCGTGATATACCTTACACCATCTTTGCTAGCAATAGCAGCACTGCATTATTACTATGGAGTAGAAGTCCAGGTAAAGACAAATTAAACAAACTTGGAGAATATACAGATAAAGCTATATTTTTACGTTTATTATTAAAATATTACTAAACTCCAAATATCCATGTTGTTTGTATCGCCTTGCTTTTCATAATTTACCCCCTCTCCCGTTAGGATTTCATGGGTGAAAAGGAGAATTACTTTAGCTACATTCACTCTAGCATGACTAGACGAATCCGGGAAGAAGAATCAAGCCTATCATAGAAGCTCAATGGAATTCTATAGATTCACAGAATAATTTAGGTTGCAAGGAGCCTCTGGCCATCTTCTGGTCAAATCCCTCCTCATGGTTACAAAGGTCAGGACATGTACACATTACATTTTGTGGGAGTGCAACGTGAATCAGACCAGTGAAATGCTCCAGTATTAACCAACTCTGCATGATATCCAAACTGTGAAAATATTGCACAGTTAGGAAAGAGCTGATGGAGACGTGGAAAATAAGCATGTCTTTAGCCAGTATCTTTTGTGGAAAGCAATAAAAAAATTTTAAAAAAAGTATGTGGCACTATTCATTCAGTCAACACCTGGCACATACTATTGTTCTGCTAGCTTGATTTGCCACTACAGGCTGAAAAATTCATCAGTCATGTTACAGAGATATCACATCGGTTTCAACTTTGATTGTGACAGCTTAATTTTGGTTTGCAGAGATGATGACCTCCTTTCACATTTTACCTGATCATTTTTTCAGACTGATTTTTGAATCAGTTTCTTTCACTAGTTGGAACAAGGAAGAGTAAAATGACTTTTTTTCAATCTTTTTTTTTCAGGTTTGAATTTTCATTTGTCTAAAAATGCAAAAGAAATACAATGAAAATATATATGTACCTGTATTCTTTTACCTTCAGAAAAATCTTGGTGGCTCGGTGATCCTGAATCCCTCACCTGCAGGTGTTCCTGACCATTAAAGATTTATGGTGGATCTGTTGACTATGGACATCTCAGGACACAGTACATGCACAAGATCTCTCTGATTCACCAGATTCCCTACACATTCATGCATATAACAAGATTTAGCGGGTAAACATATAGTGAGAATATGAGGGTGTGGAACTACATAAGACCTAGAGCCTTCCATGATTTTTTTTATGAGATTAAAACAGTATTTACATATATTCAAGTGCCTCTTCCTGACATAGAATTGGCTTTCCACAGCCTCGGGAATTGCTTTAAAGAATAAGATACTCATGGAAAAAGCTTTTGGGGGAAAAAAGAAAAAAATAAAAGCCTGCTTTAAAGAAATTGAGTCATTCTCTCTTTTTAAACTCCTACAGGTTCGTTCAGGACTTGCTATGTGTTTGTTTTTATTTGTTTGATGTTCTGAACCTTAACAGAATAATCAGCTAGAAGAAAGGATAACCTGGAAGGTGTAGCATCAGAAGAAAAGGAAAAAGCAAAAAACCACAGAGCCACAGAGGAAGATCCTTTCTATTTTAAAGATTGTGAACTATAAATTGCATAAGATTTGCTAGGAGCCAGCCCAATTACTCTCTCTCTTTTTTTTTTCTTTTTCCCCTCCTTTTTCCTATGCTGTTCTCCTTCTCACTGCTGTGATGGACAATCAACACACCCTTATTTTCCCACCTCAGTGTTATGCCCTTCTAGTGAAACAGCACTAGGTCGAAACACATTTTTTCTTTCACTTGCTGTTCCTGTTGGAAATCTCTTGCACCTGCAGGCAGATGTATTCACAAGTACAAGGCAGTTCTTTCCCTGACATGTGCTGAACCTGAAGGATGTATAATGAAAAGCATTCGTATTCTGCTTTTGACAGAGTCCCTAGGAGTAACCTTCAGAAGGTGCAAGCATGTAACTCACTGGTATTACATGGCTCCCCCGGGACCACGCTAGCGAGAGTACGGGGATTGCAACAGAGCCCACAAAGCGGGTTTAGTTCACACTGCAGCCTTGCAGGATTGTAGCTCTGGAGACCCACAGCCCACACCCAGCTAGCCTCATGGTCACCGCGCAAACCTTATGGGATGTAGACTAAATACTACTCTGTACCAAAGTGCTGCTGTGGTACTTGCTGCTTTCTTTCTACCCTCAGAAAAATTCAGTACCACCTAAAAATGCTGAGGCTCACTGAGACTCAAGCTCTTCATGCTGTGAGCTCTGCATTTTCTCGTAGGGCTGACAGGCAGAACTCTTTCATGGACCAAAGCCTGGCCTGGACAGTCATCAGTGGGCTCATAATTCGCTGAGGATCTGACTGCATCCTGTAAACTGTATTGTGCCTGTAGGAGTCTCTGGGAAAGTTCACTCCATGTTTTATGACCCGTAAATTCTTATGTTTAGGGTTTCTTATCCATCTTGTCCTAAACCCATCAAGGTTTTACTTTGTAAAATGCACTTACCATTTCCCAGAGATTCACTAGATTGGGTAGATCAGGAGGATGAATTTGATAATGTAACATTTGACTTGTGTAATGTCAATTTTTTCATTACAACAGTTATTTTAGAGAGAGAGGTTTATTCACTTTGTGTACCTATGAGTATCTATTTTTAGGATAGTGTACAAATGTTTTAATCCATTTCCTTTTGGAATGCAAACTTACTGAACATAATTCATTTGTCAAGGAAGCTACAATTGGTCTACTGAATTGAAACAGATAGAATCAATAGATTTAATATAACTGGTGATATAAGACTTGCTGATTCAAAGTGAATTAACATATAAAGGCAAATCCTTCATTTAAGTTTCCAAAATGTTACCTCCCATCTTATATAATTAAGTCTTTGGGGGCCGGGCTGGTGTTGAGAGACAAGTACAAAATCCATATTACATTGCCAACTATGGCATTTTTAGTAGCACAGGCTAAATATTGTGTGTGAAAAGAAAACACTTTTGCTTAGAGCCTCAGATATGAGGATAAATATTTTGAGACATATATTTTCTGCCCTATGAGAGGAAACACAACATTACCAATTACTAGTTAAGTAAATCTAAGCCACAGAATGTGCCCGCCTAGAGCAATGGTCACACACAGTGCAGATGCCTGAGAGAACACCAGTGTCCCTGTGTACTGAACCCCAGTGGTTCAGCCTTGCTTGGTAGCCTAGCCATGACTTTTGGACTTTGGAGACCTGAGCAAGTAGCTTTGCACAACCATCTAGCGCTCCGTGTGACTAGTGCTGCACTGCATGCTGTGACAGACAGCTTCAGTAGAGTACGTGAGAGACAAAAGACTAGTTATAACTTTGAAGAAGATTGAAATTTACTTCAGAAATGTTCAGCCACACAGAATAAACTATAATATATATAATACAATGTGCAATACGTCCAAGAGAGAAAGAGACAGCACTCAATACAGTACAAGAACAGCTTTTTATTTAGATGTATACAATTAAAAGACACAGAATAAATAGTGAGATGCAAAATCTAAGTGGAAGAAAATTGTTCTGGGAAGCCCCAGAGTTCAGAAAATGGTTGTGGAAGATAGCCAGTGAAACCTCATTTCAAATATGTGCAGATACAGGAAAGGGGTTGGCCTGGGTCTCACTGAAAAAGAAAAAGAAAAAAAAGAAGAAAAAAAAAATCACAGAAAAAACATTTTGAAATGCAGAATTAGGAGTTTCAGCACTGCCTACATTTTGAAGAACAAAGGAGTCACAAGGAGATTTACACAAAGGCCAGGATGTCCTTAGGGAAATCTCAGTGAAGGAAAACCACGGCACCTGGTAGTGAAGCTTATTCTGCATATTAAATGAGGTCATGAAAAAGCAATTTTGCCAGTGATCAAAGCGTCTCTGGAGAACTCAAGAAAAGGCATCAAAATGAGGGAGCAGAGCTACTGACCAGACTAACTAAAATGCTAATAAAAATACTTTAGTGTTCCACAGCAGAGGTCAGGTGTTCTGTAGATGAAAACTGAAGAAAAGTCCTAGGACAATAGTTGACCAGGAGCATGTTTCTCTTTGTAGAAATGACTAGTGATTTGCAGAAGTTTCCAGCTACCCACAACCTTAAAGACAGAAGACCAGTATAGAAAGAACCTAGTCTTCACTGGCGGAGTCACTCAGAAATTATATAGTGTGGAAAATTATATTTAAAAAAATCCAAAAACTCAGTAGCTTCTGTTTAGTTGATGGGACAAAATATATGTCCTGTGAATGACATTTTTTTGAGAAAGGCCAACTGTCTTAATCAGATATGAGTATGTATAAAGGTATATTTATATTTATACATATATGTTTGTGTATATAAATGCATATATATATATGAATACATTTCTTGAAAATCAGGTGAAAAAGTCTGCTGAACTGGTTACACAAAGATAAATAGTTCCAGCCTCAAGCAGACCTGTGACTTCTGAGCTTTGAAGTGTAGGTGTACATAATCAATGTTTCAGGACAGTGGAGGCATACCCTATGTAAAAAGAAAAATCAAAATGTTTAGAAGACCAGTAGAACAGCAGAAGATAATACTAAGAATGAAAGCACGGCCATACTGCAGAACTGAATTTTTATCAATATGAATGTTTTTAAAGAAGTTAATGTGCCAAAGTCCTAGATTATGTAATTAAACTTCTCAAATATAAATAAAATTTTGATAAATACTCAGCACATCCCCCAAAAAGGTGAGGTAGTGACTTGTCTTGTCAACTGATAAGTTATCATTTAGAAAGACTGCAGGCATCCTGTCTGTGCGCTTGCCAAATTCTGTGCCATTGCAAGTGATTTGCAGCCGTGATGAAATTAGACATACCTACGATTCTGAGGATAACAGGGATTTTTCTGCATGTTAACCATAAAATAGGAAGATCTTTTTATCACCTTTAACATTAGTTAAAGTAAGTAAGTAAGTAAATAAATAAATAAATAAATTGCTAAGTGTTCATTTTGAATCTTATCTTCATAAACCTTTAGTTGAATCATGAAAAAGCAGTGTGAGTAATGAGACCAGATCTCAGTGTAAGACCATCAGTCAGGGAAATAAATAAATAAATAAAATGTTGCAGCCTAAAGTATAGAACCTGTAAGAAGGGTGTTCTCACAGCCTTCACTCTTTCTGTGGTATTTTCCATTATTCCCATTTTACTCATGAAGAAATTGAAATGGTGACTCCATGCCATCTTTCAGAGCAGATCTACCAGACACTAAGAAGTAAACTGGATGTATACTGCTTTCTCAGGAATTTAGCAGAGGACTTCTCTAGCTGTGTTCTGAACGTGCTGTTACAACAATGCTTTCTTTTGCTCTTTCAGACTAGAAAGCTGGAAGACTCCTATGCAGCTAGGACCAGAAAGAAGGGAAGAGGATAAAAAGGCAATGAAGTCTTAAAGACAAGTCAGGACAGCACCTAAACAGCACAGTGTGATTTGGAACAGATTTGGCTGCCTCAAATTAACAGTAGCTTCCTTCCAGAGATTCCTGCGTAGCTGAGCAGGATGCCTCTGAAGCTGGAGCCACTCTAGGTAGCACATGAATTGCAGAGCGAAGCAAATATCCAAGCCCCTCCAACATGAACTGATTCTCATTGCTTTCAGCCCCTAGTCTAGAAATTCAAGATCAAATCATTGATGCTGCACTCCACGTGAATTTATTGTTATTAGCGAGTGATGTGTGCGCACCCCAGCCAATCACAGCACTATCCTGAGAGAAACAGATTTCAATAGTACTGAATAAAATTACATTCTGATTGACACAGGAGGCAGCTCTTCATCTTACCAGGAACTAGTTATCTATGGCTGTATCCCATAGAGACATCCGTGGTGGAAGAGCTCTTTTTTTGACAGTTTTTCATACTTTCAGATTGAGAGGAGGACACATGCAGTTTTCAAATAATCCTAGCAACATGCAGTACATGTGCTCCTTATAAGAACTCCTACAGAAGCGACATCCTTTTGGATCCCTAGAGGTGTTTTATTCATGAATTGTTTGCGCTCATACAGATTTAGAAGCTGGAAAATGTAGGTAACTGATAGACACTACACTGATGGCATTGGATGGTAGTTTTAATTAGGAAAATATTCTATCCAAAATACTGCAAAACTATCTTTGTTTACTTCTTGCAATAAAAATTTAGTAAAAGCTAAATTCTTTAGTAGGTTTGGGGTTTTTTATGTCTTGGATCACGGTATGACAAGAAATCTAAAAAGCCTCACTCTCTCCAAATTTCAGTTCAATGAGAGTCTAATCGGAGGAATAGAAGCTGAGAAATTTGGCAACAATGGCAACTCATGACCAGCTCTAGAAGCGATACCATGTCATCATAACTATTTGAATTATATCTAGTTTGATCATACTTTCTTTCCAAAAATTTTATTTTTAGCAAAATAACAATGACAATCTACTGCCTACAAAGTTACTTGGATTAGCAGCTCACAGGCTTGGCTTAGAGTCCTTTAGCGGACCACAACTCGTGAGCTCACAGTATCGAGCAGTCTCTATGGTGATGAGTATACATCTCCTACCAGCAAACTGGCACATAAGAGAGGGAAGGAGAGGCTAGGATATCCTAGAGATATCCAATTTAGCTGAGGAAAGTAAGTTTATTATTGTTTTCCCAAGAAATGAACTACATTTATGTCACAGAAATTGGAGAATAAAGAAAAAGAGAAATTTGATGTCACAGTTACATTTTTCCATCTGAAGATTAAATCAAGCAAGATTTTCATTACTTGCAAAATTATTTTCTCCATGGTCTCACTTGTATTTCCCATAGATAAAAAAAATCAAGCGAAAATTCATGTCCTCTGCTTTCACAAAGAGAAGGTCAGATGACAAAGCTGAATGTCGTGTTTTATTACACGTGAAAGACTCAACTCTTGCTAATACCACTTGATAACAACTGAACAAGTTAGTAATTAAGAAGTTTTGCCATCTTGCTGAATGTACCATGAGAACGTAATTTTTGGTTTTACACCAAATTATCTTATTAAGCTCTTGGACTCAGTGTTTTCTATCTGGCATTTTTGTTCTCTCTTCAGAGCATAAGTGTGATTACTTGAATGGTTTAATATAATTGCATCCTGTATGAATAATATTGGGCTACATTAATATTTTGTAGCTCTTGGCATCTTTTTAATTAATTGAATAAAAAAAAACAGAATAATAGTATAGTAAATACCCAATACAGTAATGTTCATACTACTGGAGAAATCACATATTTGTTAATATAATAGTTCCATTACTCTAAAGAACATCAGTTTAGACCTCTGATATACCATTTACACATTTCGACCATAAGTGATTATCCAGTTAGTGCACTGTATACAAAAGATAAAAAAAAAAAGCGCTTATTAAGTTTCCCACATACAAAAAGAGCATAATTTTCAAAACTGGATAATTCATATGTTCAAAGTCCTCCCAAAGCTGTGAGAGAATCAGTTAAAAGAGGCAGATTAAATAAATGATACAGCTGTTGCTCTTGGACCAAGAATTCCTTTTTCCCACATGAATGGCTTTGTCACAGACTCTGGAGACGTGTTTCTCTCACTGGCTCTCCTGAAGTTTTTCTACTTCATCCGACCTATTTAGATCATAAGGAAATGTCCCAATCAATAAACAAAGGAATCTTCTTTTTTTTTTCCCCCTATAAAAAGTAAGAAAAGGATTTTTAGCTTTTCTGTATGAATTCCAGACTTATATTTAACTGTAAAGAATGTTAATTAAAATTTAATGTAAAATTGTAATGTTAAAATAATACTTGTTTTATGTATATAAATGTCCCATTCTGAGCACTATTTTGCAATGCAGAGTTAGACAAACAGCCACACGAATGTACAATTTCATTACTGTCGCAGCACATTAATGTGGGGTTTTTTTCTAATATTACAAGTTAGTATGTATATAATTATGTGCATGAGCTTGTAGGTATGTTTTTGTTAGCTCTGTTGGTTATTTTTATGTCAGGATAACTCACCTTGACAGTCATGGCTTCTGGAGGGAGTGCACTAAGAGACAGTATGATCACAGTGCAGTCTAGATTGAAAAAGTTGCTTTTTTATAGCTCCTAACTTCTTCTGAGGCAAGACAAATGTTCTTAATAGCAGCCCTAATGATGACACCTGGTGTCTTATTAAACAACTGCAGTGAAAATTAACTTTTCAAGGCTTTTTAATGAGTGTATAAATGTGATTAATGTGTCCAGTTACCCTTACACAAAACATAATTTATATGTTTATTCATAAGCCTTCAGCAATTGTATTTATATCTTTCTTCTATAGTTATAAATAACTGCACAGAGTCAGGACAATCTTTGGTTTGTATCAAATCATGACATGAGTCTATAGTGGAAGAGACAGCAGGTATGATATCATGGAATGAATCAATACTTTACTAACACCTGACATTCACATCTCCATGAGTGGGAGTTGTGGGTTTATAATACCCTTTCAGACACGAAATGTAATCTGCAGTTATATTCTGTCATTTCACTTCAGCTTTCAGGAGATTATCACTTAACATTTATCATTCTTCTTGAAAACATGGTATCTGCAAGTTAGTGTGGCTTTGTCAACAGGTTGTCCATGGTAGGTAACAGAATTATTTACCAGTCTGCTGTGACAGGGGATGGAGATAAAAGGAGAGACCCATGCAAACAGAGAATCAGTGTTCATTGCCCACATGAGGAATGGTCTTTGAAGCAGACAGTCAGGGCGATGAATATTATTAAGGAATGCTATTCAGCAGGTTGCTGTAGTAGACTACTTACCCTCAACAGCTGTCAGTGACGGTGTCCTCTACATTGGCAAACATTTACTGCAGGCTTAACATAACATAGTCCCAGCAGGCAGGGGTTATTCTCCTGTTTCTCCACAATAGTAGCTATAAATTGTTCTCATACCTGAAAAGAAACCAAAATTTTGCTGAATTTTACCCACCTTTAGCCCACAACTACCTGCGCTACTTGTAATTCATTCTCTCTTCCTCTTCTTTTTTCATAATTTTTAGACAAACAATCATATTAGGACCACTGAAGAAAAAATCTTAAAAAAAAAAAATCACATCATTAAGACTATTCAGGTATTCATGAAGTGCTGAAATATGGATAATGACTTGAACATGTCAGTAAAATAATCATCTGTCCCCAATTAATATTGATGTATTGCAGTTGTGAAGGTTTTTAATGATCACATTACTAGGAAATTATTGCTGCTCATATAATTTGTCCTTATAATCATGTATTTATCATAGATACAAAAGACAAGTTCCCCAAGAGGACTATTAAAGCCCATATTCTGCTGATGCTTAATTGGTAGAGAAGACAGTCTTTACACTTATGTGGGAACAACTGTCTTTTTATCTACACAAGTGTCTCTTTTTAATTACAGTATATATATGCTACACTTACTGTATGTTTTATGGGCATGGAATGTAACAACATTTCTGAAAAATATCTGTATGGGGTGGAATAGATAACCAGTTAGGCAAGTATCAACCTGAATAACTTTCAGTAATTGTCTTTAGAGGGGAAAAAGTGATGAACTAAAATATTAATAGTTTTTCTCAGCCTACTTTAGGGACCAGTTCTGTATGAGGTGATTCAATCACACAATACTTCTGTAGCTCATGGCTGCAGGGATTGGATCCCAAAATAATGCCACAGGTATCTGAATGGTGTGTTCAATACGCTAGACAGACTTCACACCACTGAATTTTATAGGCGTAAAGATAAAATAAGGGCACAATGGCTAATCGCTAAATCTTACTCTGCAAAATGGGTTCCCTTGTCTGATATAATTGCCTGACTGGCTCCATAAACAGATTACAGATTACAGCTGAATGTTGTATCTTACATCTAGTTCTATCTGTAAATTAATAATATACATGACCACTTGCTATAGTTTTTATTATGATGAAAAATCTTGGAGTCCTGAAATTATAGTTTGTTTGCTATGTAATTTAGAGAGTTATCTGATAGATCCATTTCCCCTGCAATTACAAAACGTGTCAGACTTGAGGCGTACTAAATATGAAATTCACTGGTTTTGTTTCTATACTCCCAGGGCAGGCATACCCATCAATCTCAGACCGTATTTTGCTTATAAGGACTACAGTGTCACATACAGCTATAAAATAGAACTTTGATGTGTGAAGCCATTTTTGGAGCTGCCCTTTTCTTTCGGTTGACTAGTGTAAGAAGAAGTTACTGGTTAAATTCTGCTCAGACTAGTCTAGAGATACTGATGGTTGCTCTAATTATTAAAATTAACACAAAGAGAATACGGTTCTCTATTAAGCTTTCTAACTCTGAAATTTGCGTTGGATGCATGCTCACCACAACTCACTCGGATCACTTCGTGCAGAGGAGGCAGCGAATGCCTTCAGTGCAAACCCGAAAAGCGGCTTAAGGCTGCTGTTTGCACACATTCGAGGGAGATGGGGAGAGAAACTTGGCAGATCACAGCAACATCTTGGGATGTTCCTCTTTGGCACGTCGCAGTGGGTTAACATCACCGCCGCTCCAGCCTGGAGAGCCGGGAGAAGATGCCTGCTCTCGCTGCTCCGCCTGGGGTTATTGGCAGGTGCCCATAGTCAGCGGCTGCCAGAAATTGGCCCCATATGAACAAGCAGTGACAACTAGTCTCCAGTTCTGCTTTATTAGTTATGTATGACAAGCCAAATGATAGTCTTTGTATCTACCCTCTCCCTACCCCTGACATTATTGCCCAGACAGTGCTGTATAATGAGACTATATGTACCTCGCTCTGCAAGGTCTCTCATGAAATCACCAATTCTCCCTTAACCCTCATAAAGATCATTTGGAAGATTGACTGCATCTTTTTCGCCTTGGGTTCTGTGCTTTTATTATACAATGCTCAACTTTCTTTTTTTTTTTAATATAGTTCTTTATTATAAAAAATACTTTTTTATTATTATGTTTTTCCTTGGGGATGTTTTTTGTGTTTACCTCTAATTGTGTGTCTAGATTCCCCCAGGGAACTCAAGTGGGCTTTTATACAACATGTGCTTCGCGTTATAAACTAAGATTACAGGTCTTTTCTCTGTTGTACTTTTACCTAGGATAAATTACTCATATGCAAGTTTTTACACGCATACAGAATAATTGCCAACTACCATCATTTTCTCTCCCTCAAAATTTATCAGGGTTGTTTTGTTGGGTTTGTTTTGGTTTTTTTGTTTCATAACAATAAAATATATCTGTCTTGACAGAAATTGCAACCTTCCTTTGTAAAAGAATCAAAATGGCTGATCGTCTAGTAAACCCCAATGAAATCACTTAAAGCTCAGCAGAAACCTAACCCAAGTCACTGCAATTATCATTCTAACCAATATAAGCAAAATGCTTGCATGATGCCTGAAGCTGGATAATAGATTTTACCTTCCAAGTGGAAGTGTGAAAATATTCCTAGGTATATTAAAGTATGTTTTGTTGAATAAAATCAGCAACTGGACTGATACATTTTCCTCTCTTTTTTTTCCCTCTCTCAAATAAACCAAAAAAACCTAAAAAAAACCAAACAAAAACCCCAAACAAAACCCTAACACTTTACTGAAAACATATCTTGTTTGACTAAAAATGAAACTTTTAATCCCCAGGCAATTTTTTAAAAAGTGAATAAAACAAAGGACTAGCGTCACAAAAAAAGAGGAAGAACAATATGGCATCACAATACTGTCCAAATTAGAACAATCAGAATGTTTGTTCCACTAGAAGGATTTTAATTTTGTGGACATGAAATCAAGAGTATCATTCTCAGACTTACCAAAAACATGTTCTTACCCTCTAGTCACAGCATATCCTAGGTCAGCTGCTCTCAACCTTTCCTGCTGACATGATAATTCAACATAAATAGTTAAACTCCCAGGTGAGAATCTCAGTTACAAGGTTAAGGAGTCATGCTAACCTATTTGCTCATGGGTTCAATTAACACATAGGCATATTGTGTATTATGACCCATCTCCAGCAGGAAATGCTGTAGCTGTCCTAATTCTAAATACTCTGAAGCCTATTTCTTATGATAGCTATTTGAGGGCAAGAGATCTTGGGTCAAATCCCTGATCTGAATAAGATATTGCTTGTCTCCCCTTGCATGGGCTTTTTCAGAGACTTGTTTCTGTTGCAGAGTCTGAGATGAAGTTTCCCTATTGCTTTTTGTTGGAGCTGGAAAATATGTTAAGTATGAATAGAGCCAGAGAGGAAGCTTCAGGAATATTGGAATCAATGGTTGGTATGCTTTCTGTGCAGATTAGCCACCAAGAGCCTAATTTTCCTCCTGAAAAGGCAAAATCAGAAGAGCAGCAACAACAAAGAAGTGAGACCCTTTTCCACCCCACTTGATAGTATCTCATTCTCACTGAATGAAGGAGCTGTAGATTCAGATGACTTTAGATAAACTGTATTCAAACTGTGAGTTTCATAAGTTTTTTTAGTGTGCCGGGAAATGTGGTGCTGTGACATTCACTAAGTCTCCTGTAGGTTATAGCATGTGTCTTCCTACTATATTCTTCTCAAATTTCTTCCAAGAGGTAAAAGATCAGCTGGATAGTCCAGATGTTGTAAACACTTTCTGAATTTGTCTCTGATGTACCTTTATTCATCACATAGAGAAGCGGAGGTTAAGTAAAGATGGGTGTGAGGAGACAGTCCCCACTTTGGTGTCCATAATATACCCCTTTACCTGGAAGGGTTGTCATGTCTGGAGGAGGCTGTGGCAGCTTGAAGAGGCCTCAGAAGAGTGCCTCAAATGCACTTAAGTCAGCTGATGTTTGCAGCAGAACCATCAGGAAGGAGCAAAGGAAGTGATATTCACTCCCAACAGTACCTGTACTTGGGAGTTGTGACTATAATTGCAGTTTCCCTGTCCTTCCTCCTTCACAGAGGCCTGCAATAAATGGCCTGAGTTTATATGCCTCGTCTCATTAAAACTGTGTTTCTTCCTTTTTTTATAGCTTATTTCCCCTTCCCACCCCTCCTACCCCCCCTTCTCTTGCTAGGTGTTGCATCTACGTTCCTGTAGACCTAAGAAAAGAATATTGTTTTCCCTGTGGCACAGAAATGCAGGGATCTGAGTTCTACTGCTCTCTGCACTGAAGACATCACTACGCTTCTTGAGTCTGAAGACATCACTATGCTTCTTGAGTCAGGTAGCTCACTAACTAGATTTCACATCATAGACAAACGTAGAGAAAAAATAGTAGTGAGAAATGTATTTTCATCTGTCTGTATGGCTGAAGACATAGCTTGACACCACCTTAACAAGTACAGAGTTGACTTGAGCTGCAAATTTTGAATTCATAGCCTCAGTTTTCCTAGTGTCCAGGATACATTGAATGAAAAGTTTTGGTATTTCCCTATGTCTTAGAACCTTTCTGTTCCCTTGATGTGTCTGTGTAACTAAAAAGTTTTTAACTGCATTAAAAAGGCAAATGGTTTAACTGACATAAGGATTTTTTTATTATTACTTAAAAAATAGGGAAAAATCTCCTTTAGCTGTCCTGACAAGTTGCATGCAAGTTTCAGCTAGATATGATTCCAGGTAGCCAACTTATAAACCCTGAAAAAGGGGTTTATAATGGAAACAACTGACCCTGAACTTCAATATCATGCGCACAATGTTATAATAGCTGCAACTCAGCACTCACTTTCCATCTCTCACTTCAGTCAACAGATAAAAAAAATATGCTGCTCATTTATTAGCTTATAGTTTAGGTTGCCCATGCATGGGCATTCAATTTCTCCTCTTCCTCTGACTGTTGCATAACCTGCTTCTAAGATTCAGTGATCAGAAAGATTTAAGCTTGACTTTGCTTCTTCTAAAGTCAAGGTAGCTGCTTTGCAGATGGTCAATTTGCACATAAAGTTTTGCAGGCTTGGAAGACTTTTATAGGTTTGGCCAACATTAAGCAATTTGTTTCCCAGACCTTATTCAACACTTCTACAATAAGAAAACACTGTATAAAGAAATATTATACCGGTATTACTCAATATCACTGTGGAATTCTGGCTGGGGTAAGAGCCAGGATGCTTCAGCGGAAAAACAACAATCTCCCAGAAGCTTTTGCCTAGCTGGAATAGCCTGGGAAAAAAAACCCCACAAAATAAACAAAACAAAACAAAACAACAACCCGCCCCCCATGACTGTCTGTCCCACTTTTCCAGGGACAGACACCTAAGCAGCAGGGACTGCTCTCTTTCTATCACATCAGCAGCCTGACAGCTTTCCCAGAAGGAAGCATCAAGAACCATACAGCTTGACTTTATCCCATTCACTACCAAAATACAAGCGGTTTCCCAGCTGGTGTGCTCCCTCTCCTTTCTCCTGCCTGCAGTGTCACATGTAGGGAAGGTGCAGGGCGAGGAGCACCCTAGTGAAATTGCTCCTGCAGCTTCCAGGGAAGGAAAAGTAGGTAGTCCTCAGCCTGAAAGGACAAAACTGCATTTTCCAGTACGAACGCAGACAAAGCAGATGGAGCTACAAAACTGGTGGTCTCTTTGAAAGGGTACGCAGTAGGAAGAAAGTGGGATGCTGCAGAATAGGCAGAAATAACGGGTGAAAAGTACCACAGAGACTGTGCGGATAGGATTGATCTAGATTAGGAAACAGAACTGATTGCTGTGGAGAGAAGAGCAGACAGGTGAGTGCCCAAGCTTCCACAGGGTTTCCTTTCTCTTAAATCAGGGTATCTCCCATCAACTAATTGCTAGTAATTTCAGGGAGCTCAGAGCCTGAAAAGGTGGTGCACCACTATTCAGCAGAATGTGCACATTGTTCACGCTGAGGTCAATGGCAAATTCCAACTGAATTTGAAGAAAATGCATCGGGCCATTATAATGGACAGGGAAAAATGTCTTTTCACAAAACAATCTTTGGCTTTGATTTGGTAAAAATGTATGTGGAATTTTTAAGAAGTTGTCATCATCTGAAAATAATATTAAGATGGTCTAAAATACTGCTTTAACCTCACAGCAAAGGAGGCATTAATTTGGCCCAGAGGAATGCAGAAACTCACCCAGAGAACTGAAAATCAAAAGGGCTTAAGACTGCTTTCTAAGCGACGTGATTTTCAGCTTTTTCTCTCCATACCTGTCACCCCGAAAAGACATCTCTGTGTTGGACACGTAAGTGAGAAATATTTTTATTCAAAAGTTGGCTTTAAGCCAAAAGCTTTCCTGCCTGGGAAATAAAACCTTTGGGACCAAGTGTTAAAAAAAAACCCTCTAAAATATTTTCACTTTCAGTGGGACAAATTAGAGCTGGGCTAGACGTGTTAGCTATTTGACGGACAGAGCCATGTTAAGCATGTGGAATACCACCACCCCATTAGGGTTTTACAGAACTTGGGTTTTTTGAGAACCCAGCAGCTTTCAAACTTCTGAAAGAGTCACAGCAAGACATACCTACAGATGCTATTGACTGCTACAGTATTACTGGCTTCGGCTGATTCATGCCATCATATTATCAACAGGATCCTATGGGAGCTGGGAACCTGGAGGGTGTATATTGCATTTAATGATGATTTAATGATTATTTGAGGAAACAAACCACAAATATTCTAATAAACCAGTTATTTTGTCTTTAGCTTTTTTGTAAAAAGGGTACTTGGGATAGGAATCTGCATAAAGCATTGGTACTAGAGGTACCAAAGATATTGAAGGTTTCAAAGAGGAAAGCTTGTATTAAGCCTCTTTTTCAGAACAGAAGACACAAGTAAAGGCTCAAGACTGGCTTTTAAAATTTAAAAGAGTATTCTGTACTTCTGTGTACCTAGAGAAGATCTAGGTTTTTAATCAGGAAAGCAAGGCTAATTTCCATATAATACCTCAGAGCAGTCCTTCTCATTAGGGGGTTGACCTTTTCCCAACTGAAATTAGAAAAATCTCTGTTATCTACACACATTTATATACAAGTGCTGAAAATCTGGTAGCCTCTATAGTTTTGAAAGTGTGTGCATACTTTTTGTGTCTGTCTTATCATTTTTCACATGAAGTCAATACCTGACCCAAATGACACTGAATGGAGGGGGGGGGGGGGGGGGGGGGAAGCATATCCCTCAGCACGAACAGCCCAACTTTCAACATTCCTCTCCAGTGTATCCTTGAAAAAAGAAGGAGCCATTAAATGTTCCTCCCTGTAAAGCAGAGGAATTAATAGAAGTTACATTTAAATACTGCTTACATTGTTTAACAGGCAGTCTTTTATAATGTCAAGTTAATGAGAATGCCAATCAAGGAGGAATACTGTATGTTAAAATATGCAAATGAGACGTTAGCATAGTGAAGTTGCTGTCATCTTTAAATCGTGCGACATGGTGCCAATCTGTGAGAACTTTTTCAGGAAATGGCCCCATTTCAATGAAAAAGACAAACTTAAGTGATTACTAAATTCACAGTGTTTGTCACTTCCATGACAGCTGAGGGAAGAAAGCAAAGCCGGAACATGCTCGAGCATAACTTTATCTTGTGTATTCTGAAGAAAAAACACAGTTCATGACATCTTGAACAGAATGTGATTGTAATCGAGTAATGATTAAATTTGAAAAAACTAACCAGCGATCTCTGAAAGCCATGAATTACAGAAATAGCTTATAGGTTTTCTTTTACAGGCGTATTTTGTTTGTATTTCAGGAGGTGATTTTTAATTTTTTTTCTTTACTGAGTGCTGAGTGAAGGTGGAAGCAGCATAGCCAGCCTCTGCAGCAAGGAGTCAGGCAAATCCCCTAAGCATAACAAAGCCGGGACTCTGATGGAGCCCTGGGCTTCTTGGAGGTTGTGCAAACAGCTTTAACTAGAAAATTCTTTCTCCAGGCTCTGCAGAGAGGTATTTATAGTACTGTCATATGATAATTAACTGTCAAAGTTAGCTAAGTTTGCCATGATGAACAGTAATTGTGATGCCTCTTCTGCATCCTGCTACACTGGACCTATGGATTTTAATTTAAAGAAATAGTCCTGATGATTGGTTGATTTTTTATTTTTTTTTTCTAGGGAGGTGGAGAAGGATTCTTTGAGGGGGGAAGGGAAACGTGTGACTGCTCTTAAGACCCTGTGGCTTTAGGATCTACAGGAAAAATCACCTTCTGGTCCAACGGGCCCAATGCATACTAGTTGCAAAGCTACCTCTTCCCAAAAGTTAAGTCCTGTGAGGTTCTGGTTTGCATCTTCAGAGCACTAGCATCCAAAAGATATGTGTGACATACCATACAGAGATATTTATTTGGCCTGACCTGATACCTTTCTTTGGAAAATATTTTACATTCCAGTAAATTCAAATTTACTTAGTTGACTTGGGGAGTTTGTCTGAGTGTTTGTTTTATTCCAGTTTGAAAGCTCAAAAGTTACTGGCTTACTTTCTTGCATTTTCACCTTGAAAATATGTTTCTGTCCCTGATCTATTTACAATTCTTTAAGGGGAATGATTTATTTCAGTGCTGGGTGAGTTCAGCATGATTCATGTTCTAATAAATACCAAGAGGTATCCTGATGACTGTCTCATTACCTTAAAGAGTTTCATTATTATAAAAAATTATTATTTTAATATGGCCTCAAATGTAAGGTGCCTAAGGCATATGTCATGTATACCTTGTATGCATTTAATTCTTTGACATAAATTTTAATTTAATAACATTATACCATTTCCTGCTTCAGCCACACATTGTTCTCCTACACTTTGTTTTTTAACATAATAGGAATTTTAGGAGTAATTTCATTTTCTTACAATATTGATGAAGAAATTCTGTTAATTCCCTCAATGCATTCCTTTCTTTCTCTGTGGACAAAAAACCAAATGAACAAAAAAAAAACAAAACACAAAAAAGGCACATATATTTTATAATTCTGTTTGCATTTCTGGTCACATCAAAGTTAAAAAGAAGGGTTATTTCTGTCAGTAGAATAAAACCTGGGAAGAATTGGAATGGCTGCAGGGCCTCTTCTGTAAAAATGTGTCTTTGGAATTTTCTGTCTCAGAAAATTTAGGTTTTGGGACAATGCTGAATATATTTTGTGAACTCTTTTAGTATTTGTCGGGATGACTTGAGTTAATTTAGGTCTTCTCTCTTCCTTCATTGCACTGGGGAGGCTGTAAACTCTGAAATTTTGTAACTTTTAAATGTTACAACTATATCATCACATTTTAGTAGAGCAGTGGTTTGGCTTTGTTTTTTTTTTTTTTTTTTTTTTTTATATGTATGTTAAAAGTAAGCAAAGTCTAGCCCAAGCTGCAATCCTTCAAAACCCAGTAAGGAACATACCAAATAAAGTCACGGCAAAGATGAGAGAGGCTGAAAGGCTGAACCTCCCCCATTGTGCTGCAACCCACGGCAGCACTGAAAAGCAGCTGGTAGCACTTGGCTTTCTCGCTCTCTCCTTTGCCCCTGCCCAAATGGAAACTATCCCCAGGCCACCGCAGCTTCTTGTCTTTACGGCTGCCAAGCCCCTCTCCACCTCGCTCCTTTTTGTATGTTCAAGTGAGATAAATTTTCAGGATACCGGGAGTTTGACTGATTGCCTGCTCTGAAGGACTAAACCCGAATTGTTCCCACTGGGCCAAACTGGCTGCAGTAAACCTTTTTCCTCTTCTTTAAAACATTGGGAGGCCCTGCTGAAGTAAAGAAAACCAAAGGTTAGCATCTCGACGTTAAA
Source organism: Balearica regulorum gibbericeps (assembly GCF_011004875.1). Lineage (NCBI taxonomy): Eukaryota > Metazoa > Chordata > Aves > Gruiformes > Gruidae > Balearica > Balearica regulorum. The sequence continues at coordinate 105,400,898 of NC_046184.1, forward strand.
ATGAAATGTAGGATGTGGCACACTTCCAGTGCAGATTAAGAGCAAAACTGCAGACCCCTAGAGGCACAAAAACCCTTGGGAGATTACGTGTAGATGTTTTGCTTCCAAAGGGAGGTCTCCCACAGTACTGCCTGAGCAGCACCCGGGGACAAGGTCATTGCCCTTACGCCCGTAGCAGTACCCGTTAAATGACCAGTGAGTGAGACGACAGTTTTATATTAACCTCATTATGTGTCAAATTAATACAGTCATACCTTAAAACTCATTGCTTTATTTCTTTTCTATCCAACTATGTTTCATGAGCAATCTAAACCTTGTTTCAAACCCTGTAGGCATCTGACTGCCAGTGGGTTTCCTCCTGCCACTGAAACTGTTCATTTCCACAAATCAGCAGTGACTTGGAAACCCACAGAGGCCATCACAAAGTTAATTTGCAACATCCTTTCTGGTGTAAAATATCTATTTTATGCTAGCTACTTTGATTTTTTGCTTAACATAGAGTTAATTTATTCTCTTTTGATTTTATTTTTTTAACTCTTGTTTCTGAGATTATTTGAGGGAAGAACCTGCTTATGCTGTGTGTATCTTTATTAGGAAATAGCTTTTTAAGAGTAAAATTTTCTGTGAATCAAGAAACTGAGATTCTAGATTCTTCTTTTTCTTCAAGAAACGTGTTACACCTGAGATGAAAGGATCTAATTAGGCATTCTCTCAATAGCGCTGAAATGTGACAGGGATTCAGAGACTGTAGTTTGATTTTTAACAGAGCTGGACTTGAAAAATGTATTGCTTTGAAAATTGAAACCCTTGGCCTCAACTGTCTTGGGAAGCTATTGGAGGAACTTGGATAAAACCTTGCTAGGTTTTGGATAAACTCTTGGCAGCCAAAGCCATGGGAAAGAAGTCAGATGTATTCTTAACTACAGTGTTCCTAGGCATTTGCTTAACATTTAATTCACAGGTACAGTGAATTAAAATTTACCAGGCAACTGACAAATATTACTACTGACTTGAAAAAAATACATTTGTGAGGAATTGCCATATTTTCTAGCAAAGATGGAATTTCAATAATTTGTTATTAAAAGCTTATTGCAATCATTTACAAATTAATTTATTTAAAAATAAAGATGGGGTTAGAAGAGACTAAGTTTTGCACCATTTAGATAAACGGAGGTTCTATCTTTTCAATAGAAGGTGAGGCTAATGTTTCATGTGGTTTTGAAAATTTTCCACCTTTCTAATTAACATGACTTATATCTTCTCTACTGTTTGAATCAGCTGTTGTTTCTAAACAAGAGGCTGCTTTGGTATAACAGCAACTGAATCAGCTGAAAATTAACAAGGTAAGAGATGTTAGTAGTAATACATTGGTGTTGGCTAAGCATATGGCATCTCACCAAGTTTTGAAAGAGTTTTCTGTACACACTGAGGAGCAACTGCAGGATGCCATAAAGGACTGCCATCAGAGCAAGAAAATGTAGCTGTCTCTATTCTGAGCTTTGCTAGAGACATGTGGAGCTTACGGACCATTGCAGCAGTATCTCTCAGAGCTAAAAATTGGGTTCAGCCACACCAAAACTCCATGGAACAGCTCGCCAGGAAGGACTTTAGGAGCAGCTAAGTATCCCAGTATCAAGGCATGAATGACTTAATGACTTCTTGAGTCAGAGCTTGTTTCTTTGTATTGAGTAGCTCAGGTTGAATTCTATAAATTAATTTTTTATTTTTTTTTTTAAACACATAAGTTTTGGCATTCCAAAGTTGTTTGGCAAGGCTTTCTCCTGAATATGTTAGAGACAGATAAGCTTTGGGAAGAGAAATGCAAAGGTAAGACTACAAGGAAAACTCAGGGAAGTATTTGTAAAATTTAATGAGTTTCATCAGGAAGGGATTGTACCTGAAAAGATGTAGATTCAGAGACAGCATATATGGGAAGAAAAAAAGTCCCTTGAGCTGAAACAGGAAGCCGTCTGTAGCAGAAGACAGGAAACACAGGGAGAAGACAACAGTTCTACTTTTGATCGCAGTGGAAGTATTGTAGGCACAATTTTCTTTTCATGACTTCATTTAGCCAAGAAAAAGTTTTACTGACTGCTTCGGAGTAGTAAGGAGCACAACAGTTCCCCAGCGTCCCAGAGAAGGTTGTGATAGTCCGTTACCTGCACCTGCTGTGGGTTATCAGCTGCAGAGCTCTCCACTATCATTGAATACTGAAACAACATGTGTGTGGCTGGATGTTCACAGTCTTTACAAACTAACTGGAATGATTTTAAATTGACGTTATCAAGGATGGGGATATTGCCACACAGGTGGTGTTAATATGTGTTATGGGAACCAGAGGATGGAGATTGGTCAGATACTTACCATATACTGATCATTTATTTATATCTATATACATATGGAATTTTCTTAGAATTTCCTGCAACCTTTTTAATTTTAAAATGGTATTTCAAGGGTTTAGTATTGTGTCTTGTTCACAAATTGTTATTTAAAAGATCACTCCTTGCCTAATGTTTTACTTTCCATCTATTTTCAATGATCTTTGAAATAATCTAGCACAACTAATGAAAGAGAGAAGGATTGGAGTGATAAGAAGCCTACAAATGATAACTTTGAAAGGGGGAAAATGCTACCATAGCCTTTTTTGCTTTGATTTCCATCACTATGTTAAAAAAAAAAAAAAAATGTTTTTGAGCCCCTGCCATTTAAATATTAAGCTGATGGTAGACTGTTATGGCAAAAGAAAAGTATGCCTACAGTCTTGTTCTTAATTCCATAGTCTACAGTGGATAGACACAGTCTGTGATTCATTAGTAAAGTAAATACATGTTCTTTAAATAAGACATGATGCTTCAGTAAAAGGAAGACAATTTCTATAATAAAAGCTGAGGACTTGAATCTAATTCAAGCAATCACAACCACAGCAGAGGATAGGAGGAGATACTTCATTCCACTGACAATTTTTGGAAGCTTTCTGTCTCTGGAGCACATGGGAAAGCAGAATGCATTTGCAGCATCCTCAGAACAGATGGATTGTCCCTAAATCAACTTGAATTAGAAAAGTATTAGCTTTCAGGGAAATTCAGGTGGTCCCTTTTTTTATATTTTTCTAGTTTTGTCTTTGAGTGGGGTTTTGGCCTGGATTTGTTTCACAGAAGCAATAATTGGCTTCTTTATTTCATAAGATGCTTTCCTTGGAACACATGTTTTGAAGTGCAGTACTTTCCTCTAGTTCTACCTACATGAATCCAATGGAAAGATCTTCTTTGTGTTTTCTGGAAGCAGAAGAAGGAACTATATGTGATTAGGAAAGTACAGGATCATCTGATAACTTCCATTGGTATTTTTTTCATGCACATGGATGCAATTCTGAGACAGTCCTTTCAAGAAATACAAATTGAGAGTGAAATTTCAGTGATTAAGATTATGCTTTCCCAATGTTTCTTTCTCTGTTATCTTTTTCAAGCTTTCTCCTGTCTGTACTTAGGAAGCCTGTAGCAATACAAAATAGATTTCAAGTTTAATGGTAACAACCTTGTCTTTGGAGCAAACTTTTTAGTAGAAAGACCCTCTAGTCTGTGCATCAGCTATTGAGAGGAACCAAGGACTTTTCCACAAGAAGGAATATACTTACGAGTCTTGGTTGCCATTCTAGGTGCTGGAGAAAAGTGTACAGTGTACACATATTCTGCTTATTTAGCCTTGACTTATATCCATCTACCCACCCTCATTTCAAGCTCTATTTTTTTCTGTCTGATCTCACTTTTTAGTCCCTCATGTCTCAAATATTTCTAATGCACTGTCCCAATCAGCTAGCCGTAGTCTCTTAAAGTCTCAGATATCTAAAATCAAGGAGTTTCTCTCAATGTTGCAGCCAGGATATCTCACTTTCACCTGATCTAGCTCCACTTTTAACAATCCCTTATCTCCACATCCTAGTCTCCTGCCAGATTTGCCTGCCCTTCTACTTCTTATTCCTCCATCCAGTTCCTCCCCTGCCAGGGGACTTCATCTTCACAACTTAAAAATCTCCAGTACAATTTCTTAATTCCTCACCCCATAAATCCCAGGTCGTATCTGTCCCAGTCATCCTCTATTATCCTCCTCTCACCTTCTTTTCACAAATCCTAGATCCTTTTCTTTCTCACTTCCAGTGAACTACTATTTTCTTCCTTTCCATGAACTGTCTACCTCTTCTTTCTTCTTTTTAATAATCACTTTCCATCATCCTGCAGTCACCACCCTGCTTGCAACAAGGAAAGGACCACTCAGAGGACAGAAGATACAAATAAGAACCCAACCCTCTGCCTCCAATAACTCACAATGCACTTGATTGTCCCAGAAAATGACAATTTGGACAATGAAACTCTGTATGAGACAGTGGAAAATGTTTGCTCTTCTACATCACCATTCAGCACTTTTTATGATACTAATAACATGGAAAGAAAAACTTGTGCCATTTTTCTACAGAGAAAGTAATACGTGGGTGCTGAAAGCCTGCTACTCTACACCTGCTGATCCATTCTGGGTTTAATTTTATTTCTATTCATTCTCTCCTTGCCAGTGGGGAAGGCTAAGTAATGTCAATGTCTTCTCAGTCATCCTTATCGCAAACGATCATTCTGTGTGGCCTATGTTAATCATTCTCACCCGTCTCCATCTCTCACTATTAGATTAATAGTGGCCAATTATGCATACTCTCCCCTGCACAGCTATTGTTTACACATTCTCTAATTCTCTTCATTAGACCAGTGAGTGGGCATAATTATGGTTATAAGTTATCCATCCATTTTCTCAAGGACAGTGAGAAATGTAGTACAGCAAGTGTTTGGCTCCATGATAGCATCTTGGACTAATAAAAAAAACCTCAGGCTTTGCAGAGCCCCATCACATCCAGTGGGAACATTAATCTCTTGCTCAGTATGTGTGTTCAATGTGTAAATTCATTGCAGTTTTAGAAATTGTAGACAGAACACGGAGAAGAGGTGTACAGTGTTGCGTTGATCCTCGCCACTTGCCATTTTAATGGAAAAAATAGGAGTGGTAATAACTTTGGGTTTTAACACATAATAGCTAAGACAGATAATGAGTAGTGGCAGGGTGCTCAGTCTTTCAGCATTTTTGAGAAAAGCTGGAGGCTAAAGGTGATAGAAAGGACACACAAGGGGCACCTTGTTTATTAACTGAGATGAGCAATCAGAAAACTCAATTACAGTTTAGCTAAAAGTCTCAATGAGTTTTAAGCACTTCTTAAAAAAAATGAAAGATTGCATACCATTTTCTTTCCGCTCCTTTAAGAAAATCACTCTGGTCTTCTGTTCTATAATGTGCCTCTGTCAAAGGTGTCTAACTTTTTTTATCTCTCCTTACTTAAGAAAGGAATAATTTCCCTATTCCTGAAAAGATACAAGCGTGGCTTGTCAAAGACAGAGAATAAGCAAAGCTCTCCATTCTCTAAGTGATGCCTTCATAAGGGATCTATTCCAATAAGAACAAGCCAAAAATTTTGTTCAGTATCATCTCATTTATTCAAAAGACAGTATCAACAAACATTTGGTTCGTATTTCTCATTAGCAGATCTTCTCAAATAAAAATAATGAGACATATTGAACAATTAGTTAGCAAGTGGAAATTTTCCCATAATTACAATCAAAAAATTATTTACAAATAAGATGGCTTGCCCAGGCTTCATCTGAAGCTCTCATTTGATCGACATATACAATCATAATGCATCTGTAAATGAAACAGCATGTAATAATTCTTTTACAAAATGGGAAGCAGATTAACTTTTCATGTTAACTACTAAATTAATACTTTTAAAATTCATCCCTGTTTTATATTTAAGGAAAATATCAATCTATTAACCTTACATTCTATTCAGTTATTATTCTTTAAAGAGTTTTAACTATCTTTCATACTTATTCAAATAAAGACAGTGGCCCATATGCTTCCCCAGGAAGCCAACTTTGTTGCTGAGCATTTGTGTGATTTGACTCTTGGGAGGCTCTGCAGAACAGACACTAGTTCTGGTGTTTTAAGTTGCTAGTAATTTTAGCAGTAACTTGTGCATGATGTAGAAGGATCATGGTGCAGTAGACAAAGCATATGGAATAATGTTGTCAGGGAACCACTTTTCCAGAAAAATTAATGGCATTTAGATAGAAGTTAACTATCTTTACAGATAGGGTCATATAGAGAGTTACCAGCTGTGTCCCTGAGACCCAAAATATGCATATCTGATCAACTATTTCTGGAATTTCTGCTGTTGTAGGCTATATTATCCATATTCGTTGGTATCATGGAACAGTAGAATCATAGAACACCAGGTTATAGTTCAAACACAACTTTTTTCAACTATGCCTCAATACTCTGCATATACAGGCTTATAGTTTTTACTTCTGTCTTTTGGTGTGATAGTTTCCATGATTAGTTTCCATGACTGCAAACATGGCACGTGGCAGTTCTTAGTAAATGCAAAACCTTGAAAGATTCATTGAAGCTAGACTCCTTTGGAGGTGAAAAAGAAATACAAATAAAGTGACAAAGAAATAAAATGGTTAAGATACCTTGTGTGCCAGCTATAGTGATTAAAATTTTGTCTGCACAAAGTGATTCACTATTTCTTCTGTGATCTATGGTCTAGATTTTCATTTAGAAGAGAAGATCCACAAGGATGGATCCCCAGCAATTCTCAGTCTGAATAAGACCGCTTCTATTAATGAAAGCAAGGTTAGGTGTAGGACACAGAAAAAAGCTCAACACAAAAAAAGTAATCGATTCAAAGCACTAAGACTACTGATATTTTTATTGAAATGAAAGTAGAACACACAAATAAATTCATACTTGTAGACTTATCTAATGCTGAACACACCTGACATGCTCAACAAAAGAGTGCTTCATTCTATGATCAAAGAGCTGGGACCGAATCTGTAGATATGTGCAGAAAGAGGTGTTGGAGAAAAACGGTTCAAAAGGCATGGAAACAAAATATCCTATGAATTACTTTCTAATTCAAGAAGCAATAAGCTCTAAGTAATATATAAGTACTGGTTGTGGTAGTATTGTAAGTAGCTAATATTAATTCTGATGAGGATTTTGCAAAGTAATATTTTAGGTAATGCAATATATGTGATAATAGTTTGATAAATACTGCGTTACTCTCTTCGGTTTATTTGGATCAGCAGAAACTCAAATGACTTGCAGCTGAATAAGGATGGCATTCAAAAGAGGAATGCTATCTTGACAATAAATCGAGGCCTTCTGTTTTGAAATGACAAGCAATGTTGTAATTATCTCAAAAGTGTCCTGTGGGTTTTTAGGATTTGTCCCTGAAATTATGTATTCCATTCAAGCACTTCCAGTGGAAATCTATATCAGGATATTACAGCTACAAACTCCCATTTAAATGTTATTTGGGGCAACAAGATCCACAGGGTTAATTAAGAAAGCATTATATAGTCCACTATTGAGGAATGGGCTAATGACTCCAGACCGTAGGGGACAGAACCAGTTACACAAATATAGGACCTGAGAGGATGGTTTAATGGGAGCAGCAATAAAGTGAGAGCAGAAAAATTTTACTACCCACTGACGGTCAATAGCTTTCTTAACACAACATCTGTGACAGCTTGGATGGCTGTGATCGTCAGTAGTCACCCCGAGTTAAAAATCTGGCTGAATAAGAGTCCCAGAAATCTTTTTTCTCTAAAGCAAATAAGTCACTCTGAACTTCTCTCTATGAGAAACTGACTCTATTCTGAAAAAAATTGTTGAAGCAAGTAATTCAGGTCAAATTATTCTTTACAGAGGGATTGGAGTCAATGAAACTATGCTGATTTCATTGTCCGGGTATTTAGTCTACTAATTCAACCACTGGACTGGAAGCAGGCTTTAAGACCACTCAGAGCTTGAACAGTTGATGTTGAACTCCAAGAGCATCATCTCAGAACTTTTTTTTTTTTTTTAAATGTAAGTGAAAAGTATGGGCATTCAAAAATAGAAGACTTAACTTTGATGCAAAATGAGCAGGTAGTAATTTCACATAAACCTATTTTGACAATATGAAAAGAGAAAGCCTGAGAAATATTGAAAATATGTTTTCATCCAAAATAATTACAATCATTGGGGTTTTTATTCCATTAAGACCTCAAATTTATCAGGGTTATATTTCTCGCAGACACACAAGTTTGAAAGTCAAAAGAGAGAGCAAACATTACATAGGTAGTAATAACAGTAGTAATGGTATGCTCTACAGTATCTGTTACCAATTTCAGAGGAAGCAGTGGGCCATAATAAGAAAGCAAAGGTAGTGATGCCTTTTGATGAAACAGAGATTGAAGAATCAAATATTCTAGTCAGCATGAGCATCATCACTCTTTCTGTCCCATCAAGTACATATGGCAGAAACCAAATCATATCAATCACCCTTACCCTGATTTATGTTCCAGTTCTTTTATTTTCACTTAAAAGGATGCTGCTTCAGACATTATTACTATTAACAGTACTGCTGACTAAGAACAGTTATTGGATATTCTCAAATGATTTCTCATCATCTGAGAGATCAAGAAATATGTGTATTTATTTTTCCGTATTACTTGTAAGCCCTCTTTAAATGTTGTATACAGATGCCAGAAATGAAAGTTATTCAATTTATACAACATAATCTTAGCAAAGAAGAGAAATATTAAATTCAGTAGCATTATAGCTCGAGAGAAAATTATTATCTCTCATTAGGTTATGCTACTTTATTAGAAAGGAAATAATTTCAGGAGCACCAAAATATGTGAGGACTGGTTTCCTATGGATTGAGGTCATGCTCTTGTGGGTTCTTTCCCATAAGAAAATAAGCTTGGAGCTGAGTCTTTCTTTCACTAAGGGTAAAGATAGACCCTCTTACCTTTCCCCATCTGTTTATTTCCGTGGAACTTATAAAAAATTGTGATCTTTTTGACATTTGCCACTCTTACCAAATTTCTTTTACATTGGTGTGACAGGTACTGTAAGGAGAAGATCTCTATGCATGTTCACAGATGCATACAACTATATTTACAGGCAGTGTTTGCTTTCTCAAGCTCTGTTTCCTTGGAAAACAGGCAAAGAGGTAACTGAATTTCCTCTTTTTTTAATTAATTCTTAAGCAAGGTGATAATAAAAATGTGAATTGATAGTATAGCCCTAACAGTTAAAAATTGCATCTAATTTTGTCTACTTAAGCATAAAAAATGTGATAATGTTGAGCTGAGTATAAACAAGGATGATAAATAGTACATCTGTGTGATGATGTGTCAGAAATATCACAGGTACAAAAATACATTACATGACTTCTGTTCCTTTTAAATTATTGGCCCTGGCCAACTATTGTTAAAGGCATACTTAACCTATCTCCTTCTCTAGACCATAAAATCACAATTACTTAAACATAAACACGTGCATACTTTGCAGATCATATACACAAACAAGTGAAAAAAAAAAATAATTCAGCCAGTAAAAAAAAAAATAAAATAAAATAAATATGCTAAACAGCTATAATGGAGCACACCCTAAAATGCCTAATGTGTGTCCCCCCCTCCAAGGTTCTGCAGTTTATCCTCCACCAGCTGCCCAGTGTTAGGGATGCTCTAGGGCTTCTCCTTACCCTCCTCCCCCACCCTGCATACTTATTTGTTTCATATGTGCTACTATTAAAAACAACACAACTGTTTTGTCAGCTGATTTATTATTTATTTTTGCAATACTCTATCAGCTTCCAGGGCAGGAATCAGTTGGCTGCGTTATGACTGGTGTCAAAAGAGTGGGATTTCCCTCTCCAGTGTCCCCCTGTTAAAGTTGTGACCCCTCTCATCCCTCTTCCGTTCAGCTGTTGGGATTAGCTTGCGAAGAATGGAAAGGTTACAGCAAACCTTTACTTTTTACCTTTCACATTTGCAAAGTTCACACAAAACCACACAGAACTCACTGGACAAAAATGTCCAAATTTTACCAGCTCTCCTGGTAAATTCCTGAGATGTGGTAAAGCATATAAATCTTTCCACAACAGAAAAAATAACAACAAAGCACTAATCATGCTTTTAAAATGACAGATTGAAGCGGTTAACAGGCTAAAAAGAGTCTAGACAGCACCTAAATTTACCATGAGCCGTTTACACTGATAATACTTGCTGACTGCCACAGTGACACTGGCACTGGAGCGTGCGGCGGCAGGATCGGAGCACTGGCACTGCAGCACCAGCTCCGCAGGGAAGTGCCTGAACATCCTCATGTATTTCTATGGGAAGGGAGAACCGTGGTTCAGTATAAGCACTGGTCAATATAACATATTAAAAACAACAGTGCTGCTCTTTTTCCTGATTTATAAAACAGAGGTCCGAATACTCTACTGTTAAAGTTGTGCATATTGTCCCAGGTAAACCTTGGACCATCTTTGATTTCTTCAAATATTCTAATTAAAATACCACTTTATCTTATAAAGCACTTTTAGGAAAAAAAAAATAAAATCAAAACCCAACAAAAACCCACAAATATTTCCTCCTACATAAGCAGGTAGAGTCAAAATATTTGCCAGTATCTAGCACCTGATCTTACTCCTACTGAAGGCAAAAAGAATATTGTCATTCACTTTTTGGAAGTGGACTATTGCTTTCCATTATGTCTAAAGACTGTCAAATGAGGTAGGCATTCTTTTTACCTATCTTGTAATGAGTAAAATAAAAAATTAAAATATAAAGTTGAAAAAATCATAAAATAATCCCAATTCTTTCTGTTAATTCCAATGCAATATTAAGGTTCCAAAGATAGAAGGTTATCTACTTTATATTAGTCAATTCCCTAATTTATTTATTTTTTGTCTTCCATGATCCTCCTGTAATATACGTAGGAAAGCTTAAAGAACCCTTTAGTTCCACTGCAAAAATTGTCATCTTTTCTGTGTGTTAAATATATGGAAAATTAATAAGGCTATTTAAGTAATCTCTCTGATCGCTGCGCATGTTACAGCCAACCTATGGAACACACTTACTGAAACACGTGATCAAGTCTGTATCACTGTATTTTATATTTCACTCCATGAATTTTACCAGTAAAGCAAAATTTAACTGAAAGTTTAAAGTCCCAAAGCCCAAACATAAAATGAAGCTCACAGTTAGAAAGCTCAGTCCAAACCACATTGAAACCAGTGAAAAACCCTTTCAGAAATCTCTGAGTGTGGAATCAGATCCTTATTGACTTTTTACCCGGTTGCAAATAAGAAACAGCCCTGTTAAACGAATGGACGGTCCCATTAGGCAGTGGACCAGAGTGGGACCAGACCTGTCCTCAGGTGGCTGGAAGCAGCACAGCTTCATTAGCACACTGCTCCACCCCAGATAACTGCGTCTATTTGCCCTGGCTACCTAATTCTGTCTGCTCAGGCAGAGCTGCAAGTCATCTTGTCTTGATGGTTCCAGCCTTTGGGCTGGCTTAATCACAGCTCACTTCAGTAGCTCGGGATTGCATCAAAACCACCCATTTTAATGCTTCTTTCTTGGAGCAGCAGCTCAAAAATTCTTTCACTGGCTCATTCACAACAATTCGGCATCAGAATAACAGTAGCAGAAAACAAATATACATATTTCCTTAGGCGTCACTTACAAACGTCTGCAACTGAGAAGCAGGAGGATTTGCAGTTGTTATATGTAATTTTTTGGCCTTCCATATTCTACCACAAATGTTAGCAAAAGACTGTTTTGGAAATCTTAGAAAGAAAACGGGAATCCCAAGGCACCATGGTGGTACTAACAATTGGTTCCTGATGCTGGCTGTATTTCTTGTCTTTATAACATTTTGGTGGGTGCAACCATTGAAGTTCTTGCAGCAGACGGACACGTTCTGCCTTCTGTACTTGTGATTTATGTACATGACACAACTGTTGGCAGACTGGAAGTACTGAGCATCCAGGGTTTGTGCAAAGATAATCCAGATATTTTGTAAAGAATAGAGACAGACAGAAAATATTCCACAAGCAGAAATAACATCAACATTCAGTAGCTGTGAGTTTGCCATACCCATTCCTTGGGTTGAAGAGGGAATATCTGTCATTTTATATGTTTGTACAGCTCCTAGCAAAATGGGAAGCTGTGCCATTTGGCCTCTAGATGGTACCAGAATATTAAGGTTTAATAATTTTTTTTTTCTTTTTCCCTCTGGAGTCAAGGCTTTCTTTTAAAATCTTCTCAAGTCCAAAATTCCTCAAGTCTGTGCCTCTTTCTTCTCTTTTTTGTAGCGTTCGCTACCCCTCATTAATTCCTAGTTTACTACCAGTATTTTCTCTTGCTTCAGTTAGGTTTGTTTGCTTGGTTTTTAAATGTGAAAATATTTTGTTCATTTAAGAACAGTTCCTGATAGCCACATTTATACATAACAGAACTCAATTAACACAGTTAAAATTAACATTTTAAACATTTATTAAGCAAGCTACTTACTTAATTTTAGACTTTCTCACTGTTAAATTCTTCCCAAAACTTATACAGTAAAAAACAAAGAGTTGAATTAGATGATGAGTGATTCTGGGATAAATGTTTTCATATTACATTTATGCTTGTTGCATTCGTTTCTTGCAACAAATCCTAAAATTCTGATATTATCATCTCTATGGCACAGAGCCCATCTTAAAATTCTCATTTTCTAGTCCAGCTCATACCATTTCTGGTTGTGTTTCTTTTGTTTTTATCTGACTCAGTGTGAAGCCTTTGTTTCCACCAGTAGCTTTCGGCACGCCTTTTGGGTCAGGCACGTTACACTTTTCAGCTGTCGATAGCAACTGCCTTAAAGCGTGTACATCTCCGCGGCCAGTTTGCTTTCAGAGTCCACCAGCCTGAGTCAATCTTTAATGAGTGAGACTAAAGCAAAGTGAAGTAGTCAGCTTGATGTGTTAACTTTGTTTCGGTCAGATAATAATCAAATAAATACATATTGTTTCAACTGCAATGCAGTGATTGAGTGTTTTACAGGATTAATTTTTTTACCAGAACATCCCAAGTGTTAGATGTTTTAATACATTTCACTTCCTCAAGTGGGTAGTTTAATAATATTTTTCCTCGGGGACAAAAAGAAACCTGATCATCCTTGTAAATCTGACCTGACATACTGAGTTATCCACTTACTCTGAAAAAGCAAAGTAGGGAAATGCACTGGAACCAAAATGAAGTTAAAAGAAAATTAAATATCCTCAGATGTAATGGCTGTGTATTTAAAAAAAAAAAAAAAAAAAAAAAAGCTTCAGGTTTTGGAGGTAAAATGTTATCTGTTGTTCAGCTGTGAATCAGGAGAAACTCCACTGGGTTTAGTGCAATCATTCCAGATTTATACTCTTGTAAATAAGAATAACATCTAACCTTTTGTCAAACTCTAGTGACATGTACGGATCTTCATCTCCCACTGTTTTCTTCCTGAGCTGAGCAGGGCAGCCTGAAGGGAGTCTCATATCGAACCGGAACATTATGGCTTTTGCAAATTTCCACTACAGTTTCCATTCACTAAATAAAAGTGAACACTTTTTTTTTTTTCTTTCTTTCTCTTCAGAATAGGAAAGTCTTCTCACTGACAATCAGGATGCTTTCAAAATTCCCCATTTCAGTATATCCCCACCCCTACTTCAGAAAACCTGAATTAAAAAGCCAAGAAATTTCCTTTAATTTGAAAGGTAGCATTTTCCTTAGTAAAAAGTTCAGGGATGCTATATATGTATATATATATTTGAAGACAATTATCATTTACACAGAAATACTTAGATTTTCTTATCAGTTGCTTATTTTTTGATTAAAATCCAGTGCTGCTTTAAAATGATATATTTATTTCTGAAAAAAATAAAATTCTATGTATATTATCCTGGAAAAAAATTCCACATAATATGTGCTCAGTTGACTAGTAAAGCAAAGTGCCCGTTTCTTTTCCCAACTGTCAGATCAGTTAACTCCAGCTCAGAGATCAGCTGGGTTTTTTTTTTTCTTAGTTGTGACATGGTAAAGGCACTGTTGGATGAGAGCTAAAGATGGTATATATCCTAGTTCTCCCAGAGATCCTTTCTTGCTATCATGAAACTAGATCCAGATAGAAAAAAAGAAAGAGAGCCTACAGGTGGGACATCTGAATACCTCGCAGCCCAGTCAGACCTGTCACCACGATTACATTGCTCCGTGTTCAGCAAAGCAGGACTTAGAGGGGAGCTGGACTTCTGCACGCGAGGTCCGTGGCACACCCAGCTGGGCTGGCACATTTTGGAACACGTCTGATGTAACACGTTTGCGCCGCAGGAGCGATGACCTGCAAGGTGTGCCGTAAGTCAGCGCCTTGCACTGTGTGCACGTGCCAGCTCTCTGTGCAGCACGTGTGCGCTCGTGTCTGTGCAAACTGAAGGAAGTGTGGGCATCCCGACCCGGGCCTCTGACATCCAGGCGAGTGCAGTGCCCTCAGGCAAGCTACACAAATGAAGCTGCTTGACCGTCCATAAGAAATCGGTTTACAAAAGAAATCTGAATCTATAATCCCTTTGAGCAGAGCTTATTTGTTTAGTGCATATTTTACTGCAGATTTACGGACCCTCTCTCTGAGATTCTAGCAATAGAAAACCAGATTAATGGAGAAATTCAGGTGCCTCAAATTGCCGATAGGCAGATAGGTGTAGAATTTTTGAACCTAAATGACTGAAAAATTTTAGTTATAGCACACTGCTGTTATTACATCCTGGAACATATAAAACAATTTCAGGTATTATTAGCTTTGTTCCTCCGTGGAAACAGTTTCACATTCATATTTTGATTAAATTTACCACCAGGACCAAAAAAGCCCTATTTTGCTAATCACTTTTTCATTCCTGTTTTTCTACCCTCTTCCCCCATGTAATTAAGCACCTACTCTCACACCATTTCAGATGAAGCCCAAAGTAAAACAGAGCAGGCTTGCTTAAAATTGCAACACCTAAAAATCAGAAGACATTTCAGAAAACCTTTCAAAGAAATAGAGTAACAAGCAGAACACTTGTATCAGGTAGGGACAAGGAAGCATATCTGACAAATGTGGAGGGTGTATAGCACGTGCTTTATCAGTGTCACTCTAGCACGTGCTAGTGGCTGCAGAAAGGATCTGAGATAGAGTACTTTGCCATGGAAAGGCAGCAATACACAAGCAAAAGCAGATATAGACATCACTTTGTTAATATTGCATTATCCTTTTTTTTTTTTTTATAATTTAAAGTACTGTCTTAGATTTCACATGTAAGATATTGATTGTACAAGAATACTGCAATTGTACAAGAATACTGCACTGCTTTTGTCATTTAATAGTCATCCAAACACAGATACCGCAGATTCATTTCAGTGTTATATTTATGGACTGAGTAGCAATGTAAACTATACAAACCCAACAATCACTAGAAAGCCTGAGGCATTTTCCCCCTCCCCCCTCCAATGGATAGTATATTATAGATTTCTGAGAAAGAAACAAACAACCCAGGCAGGAATATAATTGGGCCAAGGAAATACTCGGAGGGTGCAGAAGAGTGATCACCTGGCAGATATATGAGATGGTCCCAATGATGGATACCATGTCTAAGCTCAGGACTAGGAGACGTTGGAAAAGGAAATCTTTGCGTACTCTCATACTATAAAGAAAAAAAAAGTATGTAGGATTCATTGTGAATGGTTATGAAAGGTAAGAGGGAGCTATGGCTTGAAAAGTGATAGAGCAGGGAGAGTGATGGAAAGCTATAATAGGTTTAGTTAGAGGAAAGACAGTTAAGAAAGTCTTTTAATGGTTTCTATATGTTCCTCCCTTTTTATGATTGACAGTGTATATGAAGTTCTTGTTCCACATTTAGCATTCAAAGGACTCGTCAATGGTAATCTAAAATAAATTTTAAAAAAATTAGGTTTCAGTTACACATATGGTTATATTACTTGATTCAGAACATTATTTAAGTCTCTCTAAAATCAGAACTTTTTTTTTTAGAAAGTGTGAAATTAAGCATGGAAAAAAAAACCTGAAATGACTCATTTATATTTACAGATGTTGCTATTATTAAAAGCTATCTGATGGCTTTGGTTATTTATTAGGTTACTTAAGAGACTGTCAATTTATCTGAAGATTCCCTAGTCTCTTTAGGAAAAAAAAAAAAAAAAAAAAAGCCCTGAAAAATAAATAAAAGAAAGCTGAAGAAGCACATCTTAACTATGTAGTTCTCCCCTATATAAGTTCGTTTCATTTTCTCTCTCTCTTGAAACCATGCTGTATTGCTTTCTCCTCTGCTCAAACAGCTTCCAAATATAATGAATAATATCTCACAGTTACAAGCAATGCTTCAACAGCAGATCAATATGGACACACAATAGAAGACAAAAGATTTAGTTTAAAAATTTCTAATGGATTAGTGATGAAATACATACATTAAACACTTTGAAAAATGCTAGGATGCTGTCAATACATCTAGCGTTATTTTCACAGCCTTTTTTGCCTTCAGACTAGTAGTAAAGACTTTCATTTATCAATTTGCATTTAATATGGCAGTTCTGATCACTTGGGTCCTAGTCATAACAAGGCAATTGACACTAACTGTCTGCTAAGGGCCAGCACTGTCTCCTGGCTCAGAAATGCCCGTGAAGAATGCCTTGAGCGCAGCTAGTCCCCGAGAGTCACTCTTGCTGGGAAATCTGTGTGGTTTATGTTAATGCTAGAAGTAAACCTCTCCTAACTCTTCATTCATAACTATGCAAATGTCCATGTTAATATCTCTTTATCATACAGTACCTTTTCAGAACATGTAATAAAGCAGTGAAATAGCAATACCTCACCCATGTTGAAAGATTTTCTCCCTCTGTTGGCCAGTACATCACGGAAAAAGTCCTGTGAGATACATTTGTACTTGTGTTTGTTTTTCTTATGCAGTACTGACAGACACGACTTAGTTGAATTGTCTCATAGACTTCACCTTTTTAAAATTTACATCCATTGCATTCTTAAAAAATCAAAGGAAATTAAACTACAAAACTAATATTGAAAAGTCAGTGTGTTATACATGGCTGTGTATATTAGGACTATTTAAAATTCACTCTCAGTTCAAGTGAGAGCTTTTCTACCACTCCAGGATGGCAAGACACCCAGATGTCACTTTAATAGGATTAGTTAGCATGGTTTCATCAGGTTCTGCTTTTGTCCACCTTTTGAAGGTTCATGCTTAGCAGCTTTAGTTATGCAATATATGCTAGATATTACTTGTTCTTGAATAAAGATAGAAACCTACATCATTAATAGCTCCCCAGGCTCCTGTGTGGCTACTTACATGATGTGAGTGAGAACTGTACAGATAAGAAAGATTTGGTCGGCTCAGGCCCTTAAATGTAAGTTACAATGCTAAAAAATATCTTAGCCAATCAATCCTCATTTTGATCACAAAGCAGGCTTATAGTATTTTCACTTTTTACTTCTCAGATGAAAGCCTACTTTAGAGACCTACTCAGGATAAGCGCTTCACTTGTCCACAGTAACCTATATAACAAAAAAAATCATAACAGTGAATGGCCAGTAAGATGAAAATTGGCAAAAATACACTTGTATTAGGCAGCAAAGATGACAGTATTCATGTCCAAAGCAATAGCAAAAAATATTTTCATTAGTAAAACTTCAAAAATTACTAGAAAACGTAAACAATTTTACTCTTATGTTTCTATTCATCATATGCTGTGTGATTAGCATGAAAGGACTTGGAAACGGGATGAGAAAGGGTACTGATACATTTTCTGTATTGCAAATTGGCAAACCCCTGATTTCAGGTTTGGGAGACTGCATTAGTAGGTGTAGTGTCTCTGTCCCCTTTGTTCCAGGTGAGAATAGCTCTCCTTGGTTGCTAATGCAGAATGGCAACCAGTGATGTACAAGGAAAATAGCGGAGGAGAATGTCACACGATATCCTCATTTGTTTATTGGTTTGTATAAAGAAACACGGAAATGGAAAGTACCTTCTTTCACAGAGTCATTATCATTGCTACAAATTGATCTGAGGACCTTATGGATATTAGTACAGCCTTTATTAAGTGCCAGCGTTGTGACTCCGTTCAAGGTAGTAGCAAGCAAATCTCTATGGGTCTAAGAATTATGTTGCTGAGATACGTGTATTGGGCACAATTTTTTATTGGCACAAAAGGAATCCAATTTCCAGGTTCATTACCCAAAACAACATAGAAATTTGAAACAAGAAAACATTTTAGTGCTTGAACTATAGATCAAACTATAATTCATAGGCCACATTCCCTCATGGATTGTGAGGATAAGGAGAAGGGGAAGGAAAAAAGCAATTTCTCTGCCCACTTGATCGATGTTCTATTTGACCTCTGAAATGCCCTTTTGCCATAACCTTTTAAATACCATCTGCTCTTTTTGTGAAGAGTGTGATGGGAAGGAGTCACTTCCAGACAGCAATTGATTATAAAAGCATTAATCAAGGACATGGATTATCTGCAGCATGACATTGTGTGCTGTAGTTAAGCAATTTCACCTTAAATGTGATTGGAAAGGTTAATCCTGTTTCTCAAGACTAATTTAGACTTTGTATCAAACAACTCAGGACATCACGAAAACAGCTGTAGCAAACAGGAACTGAAAAATTGTCAGCTTCCATTATAAAGTCTTGTAAACTTTGGCTCTTGAGAATGGATAAGCAGTAGGTCTATAGTCACGTTCTTCAGCTTTTCAAAATGTTGCCAGCTTTCCCTCTCTAGTCACTGGAATTGTTCTTCTCCCTCTTTCTGCAAATCAAGATAACATTTGTTTTTCAGTATTCGATATTCTTGGGTAACATTATCTACTGAATTGTTTTGCACCACTGAAGGATTACAACGCCCTTTTCTGTCATGCACTTACCCT
Organism: Balearica regulorum gibbericeps; assembly: GCF_011004875.1. Taxonomy (NCBI): domain Eukaryota; kingdom Metazoa; phylum Chordata; class Aves; order Gruiformes; family Gruidae; genus Balearica; species Balearica regulorum. Next base: position 105,419,783 of record NC_046184.1, read on the forward strand.
CAAGGTGTCTAACACAAACTTCCCACTGGGCCTACTATCTAGGTGGGCAAATTGCAGCAGAGTGGGGTGTGAGGGGCTTGCACAAGGCAACATCCAGCAGAGGTGGCATGCAACAACGGGCACGCAGATCCAGCTCCTGGGGCCCCGCTTCGACTGCCCTTTCTCATTGATACTCCCCTTCACGTTTTAGGGTAATGTGTGAGAAGTCAGCTCCTGTAGGTATGGCAATTGCTGATAGAGAATGACGCAATAAATATGTGTCAAGTGTATTGTAATGTTGAGGTAATTTATTTTTATCTGAGGCTCCAAACAGGCTAGTTATGCTATGAAAAATTAGGATATTCTGTACCTTTCCCAATATCTGTTGTCACCATCTTCAGATAGTGCAATTCGCAATTAATAAAGTGATCTGTCATTGCTATTACAGTTGAAGTAATCACCAGGGAGCTTGGCAACGGTCACTTCAGACAGCTGGAGTGGGGGGAAGTGCATGTCTGCGTCAAAGGACAGCAAAAATGGCTTCAGCTGTGCTGTACAGGTTTGGGAGAGCTGGATCACAGGAGAAACACAAAAGCTCAAACTGCTGTTAAAGGCTGAATTAATATTCTGCCTGGTTAAATCCCCTTTCTGAAGTGCTTTGGCATTTTCTTATGTCCATCTATTGAGACCTACATTGTTTCCCCCAAAGTCATTTGGTACAGCAATGGTTTTCAACCTTCTTTGACCAACAGACAACAATATTGAAAAATAAATATACTGAGGGAAATAGCTTGTTTTACTCTTCATATCTGCTTCCTGTTTAATTGTTTAATTTCCTGTTCCTGCAGACAACATCAGCGCACCATGCAGTCTGTAAATTATGAGCATATGTCACAGATGAAAGTCCTCACCTCAGAGACATAAATACCACAGATCAGAAGCAATAAAAATCCAAAGAATAAATGCCAACACAGCACCGAGAGTGTCAATAACCTTTCTAAACGGAAGCCCTGTATCCCCATTATATTATCCTATATATAAACAAAAGCGATATAAAACTTCTCGTTGAGCAAGACTGAATGCTATAATGCTGTTCCCAAAGAGAAATGTGGAACTCGGTGCCATTTACTGTTCCTGTTGATTGATTTTTTTTCTAAATTGAAAGCACTCTTCTACAATAAAAAACAGAAGCTCTGTGCTCATACACATAAAGCAGATCAGTTCCTAGCACTTCAGGTTTCTCAGATGTGACAGGAAATCATGGTCCCAAAACACCCATTGCTGAAATTTCTCTTTGTTTCTGGTCTCTTTTTCGATTTAAAAATAATCTAGATGCGTGGTCAACCAGCATAAATAAAGTACATTTTGAACATAGCATCAGTGTCACTGCAGTCCTCTTCTTGAGAACAAACTTCAGTTGCAGATGCAGTGGTGGATACTGACAGATCCCTAATCATTCGTGCATCTCCTTAAAGTTGCTCCGTAAGATGCAGTCTGCAGGACATTGTCCTGTGTAGTACCATCACACAGAAAATGTCTGATCTTCTTCTGGGGAGCTTTCTTTGCAGACCCGTGTTGTGTTTGGGTGTAAGAGGATGTAAGAGGAGCGGTTCCAAGGGCTGGTGGATGTCCCAGCTGGAAGCAGGAGGATCACTGACTTCTGCTGACTCTCCTGCACTCATTTGCTCCTTTCTGTCTTAAATGTCTCATACTGAGTTTTACTTAGTTGAATAAAAAGGGATAGGTCCAAAATCAGTGAATATCTCTGAAGTGTTGAAAGGAGGGTTGAAGTTTCTTATAATCCAGCGAGACAAAATGTTACAATGCCTAAAAATTTCCTGGTTAGAAATATCTCTTGGGTTGGAATCGAGATGTTTCTGTAAACATTCACTAAGTATGAATTTCATATCTTGAAAGGAAGTTTTAGTTTTAGATCTCTTAAACAACAAGAACTTGGTCATTTAGGACCAAATGCAGATAATTTAATAAAATATCTTATTTTATGAAAGCTTCTGCAGTGGATTTTGTTTTTTCATTTATTGTGGAACAACAGCGAGACTGCTAAATGACACATATTACTGGAAAATCTGCTAGAATATGTTATTACCTTTCAGCAGTCTTTCAATAACGTTTTCTCTTCAACTTGTAAGGCATAAGGTCTTTTAAAATATTGTGGTAGCAACTATCATAAATGCTACTCCAGCACACAGTTTGCCTGTGACATTAGGAACAGAGAAGCTGATAATCTAGCCTTACCATAGCTTTGTTTCCAGACCTAACTTTGCCCTAACCTGGCTTGGGTTCCTTACTGACTCAGTTTCAGTGAGGAGGAAGATTTCCTGTCTTTATCAGGATAACTTGCTCTATGATTCCTTGTTTTTTCCCACTCTATCCATCTCATTTATAGATTTTAATTTATTATAAATTTGTGTATTGTGCAGTTCATCAGCTCCAACAGTCTTAAAGATTTTTATTACCTTTTGCAAAATATCGTGCATAACTTTATAACATTCTGAATGGTTTTTATACAAAAAAAAAAAGGAATTTGTATGTCTCACCTTCCACATGCCATCACTGCTAATTCTTTTTTTCTTCCTTCTTCCTCCCCTTTTTTCTACTTCAAGTTACATTCTACATTTTCTTTCCAAATGGAAAATAAAATTTAAAAAAAGAGAGAAATCCACGGTGCATTTTCATGAAATTGTGAAGATCTGTAGAAACAGGAAACTCAAACATCAATTTCTTTCCCAGATCAGATGTGAACTTGAGAAGTGATTGCAGCCAAAAGGACCAATGAACTTCATGAAATAAAATTACTTTAGGAGGTCTGATTCATAACTGTTCTTGATAAAGCCCGTTTCACATCTGTATATCTGTAAATAGATAACCATCAAAATAAGAAAATGTAGTAACTTGCTTTCAAGTTACTACTTATAATTCCACTTAAAAAGACACATTTGGGCCCAAATCCCTTCAAGAATTAAGAGCCTATAAGATAGCAGGTATTTTATTCCCTTTCTTGTGGTATTAATGGCTATATAATGTTCAGGGCAATAACAGGAAAACTGGGTCCTTTCACTGAAATGGAAGGGCCTGAAGTAGTATAGCCAAGAACTTGACAAATGAAGTTCTGCTTTTGTTTCCTGGATAGACCTGTCAGCTGGCTGAAATATGGCCCAAATTCATCTTACCGATCTTTAGGAGTTTAATCAAGGTGCCTAAGACAGGAGCATCCTCAGTGTAAACCCATGTAACCCTGCATGTCCAATCAGATTGCGTGCTGTCACAAGTCCCTAAAATATAATGTTGGTAGCTCGTGCTCTAGAGAAGCCACAAGTGATATATGGTAACAGAATATATAGGAAAACTACACACACTCATACATAAATGCCTTGTAAAGTGTGGTACACTGTTCTAGTACCAATTAATTCCATTAAAAAATCCATTTAGATATATCTTCCAAAGTTTTGTAATCCTTGAACTTTCTTGTGTCCAGTATTGTTTGTTAGCTTGCACTTTCTAATATCTTGTGAAGCAGCCTAGTGGTGGTAATTCATGACCATGGATTGAATAAATTTTTTTAAGGATATAAAACTGGAGATGTTCACTCCAGATCAAGATATTGCCTTCCCCATAATATTCCATGTCTTTAAATTTAATTAAGCAAGACTTTTAATGGCAATAATACATTTACTATTACAAACATTAACTTTTAAATTAAATATTTTAAATATTTATTTCAATTGATAAATAAAATATCAGATGAACCTCTGCCTGCAAGTACTGCCTGCTCGCAGGTACTGGCAGAAGACAGCAGACAGTCTGTAAGTACATCTGTCAGTAAGTCCTAACACATATCTGGCAGCTGCAAGGGAATGTGTTTGGGAGGCATCTTCTCGCTAGTACTCCTTTTTTTAGACCACTTTCTGATGCCTTTTAGAACAAATGATTCAGGGAATACCATAAAATAGTGTTCCACAATAAATTACTTTCCACTCTTCAGAATACACTCTTCCCACAGAGAATATTTTTTTTCAATTCCTCAAAACAGTCTAACTATATTGACAAGTCCTGTAATTAGATCTCAGACAATAGAAGGGAAAGAGAGCCAACGGAGCTGCAGAGATACTTGTGCAAAGGAGCATAATTAGAGAGTTAAACTAAGGAGCAATGAACAGCTGCATAAAAGAACTACAAATTCATTAAAACCGTTTTCTACTGTTCATTTAACATCTATTGTTGAAAATTAAACTGTGCAGGTCTCCATTGTTGAAATTACCATTCTTCACTATTTAGGTTGTTGACATGGGGAGTTAAAAAATGTTCACTTACTGGCACAATCTGCTCTGTGGAGACTGCAGACAAAGCAACACAGCTAAATATCAGAGGATAGCTTAACAAAGAGCTTTAAGCAAACCATTACGGCTTATTTCTAGGTGTGGGTACTTTTCATCCTTTTAAGTTTGACTATTAAGCTATGGTAAGGTAAAACAAGATAGACTGGGAAAATCATGCCAGATTGCAGTGAGAAGCAAGGGGAAAAAAAGAGCCCAATCTCTTGCCATCTCTTGCAAACTTAATTTTAGATCTTATGCCAAAAATAGTGCATTTAAATAAGTGCCTGTCAAATACGCAATGTTTATTCAGCCATTTGAAATTAATGACTTTCAAATGCTTGCCATAAAATATAAAGCCAGTAATATGAAAAAATACATAAAATAGAGAAAAATGATCCTGAAATAATGGTTTAGATTTCTGTAACCTGAGGGAGAGTTTGCATTCTAAAAGAGAAAAATATTAAACCAATGCCAACAATCCTTTCATTGTAGTGTAAGTGTTAATTTCAGGGTTTCTCCAACTTTAACGGACAGGAATCTTGGGATAATCTAGAGTCTGCCAAGTCTATCATGTGGCCAAACCGATGAGTTTGTGAGTAACAGGGGAGACTCTTTGATCTGAATGAATTTGTGTCAATACTTAAAGCTGTTTTACAAGCTTGAGGTAAATCTTTTGACATGCTGATGCGGTGACAAACTGTGATACTCAATTCCCCTTTCTCACACCTCCAGAGACTTTCCATTCCCCACAACTAGTTAAGATATTTTTGCAACACTTCACGGCTACTTGTGGTAAACTCTCACTGGAACATTGCCTGGAAAAATGTATTAGTAATTTAATCTAACTGCAAACTAGAGCCTTTTTGCTCTTGTAAGATGTTACTTTTAACATAAGCACCATTTAGCTGTTACCTAAACGCCTAACAGGAAAAAAAGATATTCACTTATTAAAAGTGTACCTGTAATTTCTGGGGCTAATTTACATTCCAACATCGCAATTTCAATTGACATGATGAGGCAGGATTGGGATGCCACCGAGCTACACTGCTCAGCGAAGCATGTGTTGGTTGGAACATCCACTACTTAGGAGGTGAATGACAGCAAGCTTGGGAGAAAAAGAGATATTTCACAGGCAGCCACAACAGATAAAACCTTTTCTCCAGCTTTTCAGTAGGGTTGCCACCATATTAGTACTAATATTTCAGAAAAGAAGGCTTTTTTATTTGCATCTCAACTGAAAAGAAATAGAGGAGGGTTGTTAGGGGGTTTCGGTTTGGGGGGTTTTTTTGTTGTTGTTTGTGGGGGTTTTGGGGTTTTTTGTTTTAAAAACCAAAAGAGCTTTAAAATTGATACAGAGAGGGAGAAATGAAATGGAGAGCATGCCAAATAAAAATGCCACAGGCCAAATCAAACAAATGTTTGCACTTGGCACATGGATATTGCAGCAATAGAAATATTATAGATTTTTTTTTTTTCAGCTCCAGGGACAGCTTATACATTTGCATTAAGTCTTTGGATAAGATATATAATGGCATGCAGAGCAGAGAAACACAGCTCTTCTTCTTGCAAGACAGTGTCTTGCTTGTTTTCTTCCTGTCCCCATGAACCTCGCATTCTCTCCCATGCACTGGTCCCCAAGCCGGCTCCAAGGGGACGATGGTGTTGCGGTTGTTTCGTCACGATGGGTGGTGGGAGCACCCCCTCCCAGGACACAGCTCCCGTTCGCAGCTCCCTGACAGCTGTGAGCTCACTCATTGGTATGAGCTAGGCCATCAGACCAAGCAAGACCTACTGTCCTTATTCCCCAATTTCTGACTCCTGCCACTGAGCCCCTGCAGAGGAGCTGGGCACCATCATCGTCAATGAATTTGAATGAAAAAGGTTGTGTTTGCGGTGAATTTGATTGTGTCGGAGCATGTTAACGATGCTTCAGGAGACTTAGAAGAGCAACGTGCAGGTTGTCAGTCCCAGAACAGCTTTAGACGGCAAGGTCTGCAACTTGACTAAGGTCACACAGTCTTTGACTGTGGGCACTAAGAGAAATGCAGCTGCCCAAATATATTTTGTGGATGCTAAAGTGGATTAGTGTTTAAGCGAGGTATTCCTACCTGCATTTTTAAAAGCATCCAGAACTATAAAGTTTATGCATTGTGAAAGGCTGAATCCCTTGAGGGCAGGGTAGACCTAAGGGTTTGAAAGTTTTAAGCTTAAAATTGCACGTTCTTGTCTACAGGCACTTATCAGGCTTAATTGCAATTCTGAGCACATTTTTCTTTCACTTACAAATCTATTTCAGTAAATTGCATTCATAGCACCTTATTAAGATTAGTAAAAAAAAACCCTACACACCAAAAAATGAATTTTAAACAAACCCCCCCAAGTGTTTTGCTAGGAAAAAAGGGGAAAGAGATTGAGGTCATCAGCCAGAATACAAATCAATTGGCGGTACAGGAAATGATATGCTCCTGTGGTTTAGTGAAATACAAAGAAATATATCTGAACATCTAAAAAAGAGGACTCTCTGTGGTTTTCCCGAGCTATCTAATAGTCAGACTTTCCTTCCTAACAATACCTTCTTTTTACGGGGACTAAAACGTTATTTAAACAATTATATGCTATTAAGTAAAAGATGAATTACAGAGAAAATTGCACCATTAGTAAAATTTAAGTTCTTAACTTCATGTAATAAAAGATGGTAACCTTTTTGTAATGGCATTTCAATTTACCATTTATTATAAAAGTCTAATTTAGAAGGTAAAATGAATTCTGGTTCCAGTCTTATTACTCTGGCTGTTACATTTCTATGCAAGTTTTAATTCATAACACAGCTCCAGCAAAATTAACGAAGAATATTTTAAAATAATTTAAGATCTTGATTTCAGCACTGAACTATATTAGAGATGGTACCCTTGATTAAAAAGGTAAGGCAATACATTTATACGTAAAGAATGCAGAGCACTTCTGATATTTAAATTACATCTGCTATCATTCTTGTTTTGTTCTTACAAGCCTTTCAAAACATCATAATGTTTCAGTGAAGTGTTATAGTAACTGCTGACAATCTGGTTCCCTCGTTCCTTCTATGAAATGCTAGTTCTAGTTCATTAGGTATTAGGAAGTAACTTAATTTTTAATCCTAAACCAGAGAAAATAAAATTTAAATTTAATTTTGGGGAAAACTTAATGAGTAATTGTTTTCATTTTTAAATTATTGTTATTACTGTTACCAGCTTGAAAATACCCCTCTCCCTCTTTCTAGCATCCTTTTTTATTAGTCAGTTTTACGTATGAGGGTAGAGGTGGGATGGGAAAGAGGTTTCAGGCTGTTTCAGACAGCCTTTTTCCTGCATGAACTGAAGAAGAACATTTTGATCGGAACCATCCAAAGGCATGTAGTTTCTAAAAGCTTCTCAGAGCACAGGCCTGAGTCAGTGAAGTCACTGGCTTATTGTGATAAGCTTCACTAAATTCATTGGTGAGAAATGTGGTTTTGGTCAAACAGCCAGAGGTAAAAAAAATGTAAAATAGGCGAGCCCTTAAAGTTATATTTACTATATGCTTCGAGGCCTTTATTCTGCCCTTCTGCAAAAAACTTTTTGCAGCGTTCCAAAAATTACTATTGATAAATATGGAAAGGCAAAGCATAAACCAGGGGGCAGCAGTAATGGTGTGCAGTCTGAGGCATCCCAAGCTACCCACCCCACAAGAACCATAAGTGCATTTCTCACGTGTGCAAGGTCCTGCCTGGAGGTGAGCGCACCCACGTCTTTTTGATTTCTCTCCCTGTCGACCTCTAGACTGCCAGGGGATGGAGAGGTGGCTGCAGAAGTGTCTGTGCTGGTTTTGGTTGCGTTTCACTGGATCCAAAGGTCATTTTAACCCACCGGGGATAAGAAGAGCATGGCACGCCGCTGCCGCACCTGCAGTTGCCCACAGCATACAAGGCAATGCCCGCAGCTGCTAAGAGCTCTCCCTTGCTAGTCCACAGCTCTTGCTTCCTTCTGTCAAAATACAACCTAAAATAATTATTTTTTTAGATTTCTAGCAGAATAGAAATAAGGATTTTGGTTAAAAACTACAGCGTGCCACTGGATTTCAGTGGATTTGCAGAGATGGAGGTACGCTTCATAAATTCATTTACATTTGCCTTTATTGTCACCATTGGCACACTGTCTCAATGGTGCTCCTGCTGCATGCTTTTTAATTGTGATGTTAATAGCACTGCATTAATGAGAACAAATACATTAATTTGAAAACTAACTGATAGTTCCAAATGCAAAGCCTGAAATTCTTTCTCAGAGAAGGGACAATGCCTGAAACACCTCAGACCGAGTCCTTTCTCCATGAAGCCGTCACCATTAAAAAGTTAACACGAACACACAGATGTACCTGAGACACCACAGCATGTTACAAGAGTTCTGGTACTGGAGCAGGTAATGACCTTTGGTATTTCAAAGCTACCTGATGGAGTGAGAGCATACACATACATGCTGTGCCATCTTAAAAGGCTGACTTTTTAATGCTGACAGCTATTCCTTGGTGAAATCTTACAAAACAAGACATGGTAGTTTAAAATCGAGCCAAAGAAAGTTTTGGAATAAAAAAGCAGAACTGTGGTTTCTGCCTGTCAAAGAACTCCCTGTTTCTCATGCTCTGCTTTGCTTCAGTGTTCATGGGAACTCAAAACATCATAGAAAATAAACATTGGTTATTTCTTTATAGTATTATGAACTGACCAGAGTTGGACTACCATCTCTATCATGCCCATTATTGAGGAGAACCTTAGAATTTTATTTCTCATTCTGTTAGGTCATTTACAACACCTAGCAAATATAAACTTACAGTACTGTAAACAGATACTAAAAATAACGATTCACGGGTTGGGTTTTTTTTGTTTGTTTGGTTTGGTTTCATTGGCTTTTTTTTGATTGAACAAGTTGGACCAGTGCCTTGGGAATTATAATGTATGTTTAGGCTAGAGAATTCAGTCCATTGGTTGTACAGGTTATCTGGTTAGTCAAACAACTGTACAGGATCTCCTTTATTAACCTCTGAAATTTAAGGGAAAGGTCATCAGCTTTGCACAATGAAAAGCTACAATCTCTGCAATCAGAGGTTATACAATCATGGTTAACATCAATGGCTGTATTCTACAGAATAATTTTCCTTTTCGTGAAGAGAGAGGAGTTCCTGATGTTGGTGTCTCTATGCATTTTTTTTTTCCCTTTCTCTTTTTTTTTTTCCCCCTGAGATATATATTCATGAAGTATCACCTGGGTATTACTACCATTTGCTCACAAGGGCAAATGAATAATGCTGGTACTATAAGACCTTTCTGGACGATCTTCAGTGGTGCTGTATTCTTATGCAAATCCTGATTTGAAACAGTAAAGCTAACTTTGTCATCAGAGTAACAGAAGAGTTGCAAGAATGTAAAAAAGGACTTTCTTCATCAATGCCTTCAGAGTTGTTTTTTTTAAAAATATTTTTATTTTAAAGTCTGTGTTTAAATGTGGGTAGGGATATTTCAGATAATTCCTGGACTCCTAAAGGTCTGTATTCTCCCAAAGAGAAGCTGAGATGTGTTAGTAAGCATCTTGCAGAAAGAGAACATCAGAGACTTCCTCATCAGCCCTTCTTAACTTTATAATAAAACAGAAATCTTTCTTACACAGGTTTCAGTAAAAGAGTCACGCTATAAAGAAAACCAGTCATTAACAGAAACCTAACTGAAAAACGTTGCTATCTGAAACCACGGTCTGCATGTCATCTTTCAGAGGGGAATAAACTCTCATGAATCACTTTCTATTTACTGCAGGAAAGTATGTGCACATAAGGAGTTACCATGGAAGAGCTGACATGCTATGAAATTGAGCATTTCACGTGTTTAATGTGACCATATACTGTCATACCTGCTGTTACAATTCTGTACCTAAAACTTTATTTGCATGCTAAAGAAAAATGTTGTGCTCCTTATATGGAAGAATGCAAAACCTGCAACATTAGCGAAAAATCCATTCCCTGCAGGGTCTGACCCGTCACGCACCCTCTGTTGTCACCTAACAGAAAGTGTTTCAGACCTTTGCTTATCCACCCATTTAAAACTGCTGATAAATGGTTATTAACAAGCATTTGACTGCAAAGAGAGAAAAGATGCTCACCCTTAAAGGCTATTTTAAGTTATTTTATTGATTTAATATGCCTAATATTAATACAGTTGGGAACATTAAGCAGACGTAAAAGTATGTTTGTTTTATCTAGTCAGTTGTAACTGAACAAAGAGGTCAAAAATCATTCAAGTGTTTTGCAACAGCTGTGTGTCTTCACAAAAGAAAGCCAAGCCACGTTGTGCAAATATTCTGGCATATGTGAAGATAATCTGACTTCTAGTCATTTAAGAAATACAGATTATGTAGAAAAATTATAGACTGAATGGAGTATTTTTAGCCAGAAAATGCACATTTTTTTTTCTGTATTTGGGTACTCAGGACAGGTTACAAAATGATAGGTCTGGAAAAGATTCCAGCTTTTTCACTCACTGCTAATACCACTCTAGATTAGGAGTACAAAGTATAATGCAGTCACACTCCAGTGACCAGATGCTCTGTTGATACCAGACATCCCAGACCACCTGTTTTCACATCCTTACACACACTTTAGTCTGTCATTCAAAATAGTCTTGTGCTGCAATTTGGCATTGGATATGACTGTTGCTCTGGCAGTGAGCCACAGCGAAGCACAATGCTCTCTGTCAGTAAAATCCAAGCAAAGCCATACAAAGCGACAAAACCCGCACTTCCATTTTTATAAGCATCTGTTTGTAGAGAGATGGAGAGAAGGAGGATAATGACTGGTGGAATAGAAGTGAAATAGTTAAATTTCTGCAGTTACTGCATAATCCATTCTTGTTAGCATTTGAAATTTTCTAGTTCCCAAACACCTCAGCCACTCTGTCTCTCACAATTCTCCAGATGATCCACAAAACACATGCTCGTCACAATGCCATGAACATGCTACAAAACTGGGAGAATACCAAAGGAGATACCAGCAACCTCGCACTTTGCTAATACGATTCCTAGAGAGAAGAAAATATATTACAACCACCCCTCTCATTTTTCACACCAGATATATGTTAAGGAAAATCTTTGTAATATTCTGCCTTCCTGGAATATAGTAAATGGTTGGGTTTTTGTGTTTCCCTCTCAGAAATTTCAAATAGTTATATGGATAGATGGATGGATGGGTGGATGGATGGATGGATGGATACACAGACAACATAGTTGAGCAGATTGTGCTTAGTAAGTGTGATACATGCAGAAGGCAGGGGCCTTTTGTCTATGACTTCTGCACCTCAGTGGAGGAGAAATTCCATACATCAGTCAGCTCAGATGCAACAGGGCCATGTGGCACCTAGAAATCATGAAGAAATGGAGAAATTGTTCCTTTTTTTTTTATTTCCTAGGCAAATAAAAGTCATGGATGGAAAAGGTTGGTGTGTACTAGGAGACCAAAGTAAATAGCAAACCTATGCCATGCTCTACCTCACGCTGCGCTCCTCAATGCCGTTCTCCTCCCAAACTATATAGTTGTGTATTTTAAATTATAGACTGATCTACATTTTTTTTTGGCAACAGCATCCTTTGCACAGAGGGTAGTAAACTGATGGATTTTGTCTGGGTGGCTATGCTTAAGGTATCCAACTCTATACCCCTGCTAAGATAATGGAGTGTCTTAACACTACCTTCAGGCAGAGCAATGGGGTTAAATTAAAACACTTGCAAACCCAGACATGGCCTAATCGCTCTGACTTTGAATTCAGTTATGAAGCTGTAGTATAAATGTCAGAGCTGTGGAGAATAGTAGCACTTGCTGAAAATTCATGAACCACTATAGGCAGCCAATCTTTAGCTGACACATCTAGATCTAGAAGAGGATATATAACCTTTTACACAACCTTATTTCTCCTGGCATCTTCTGCTTTCATGTTTTGTGAGAATAAAATGATCGTATACCCTGACATTCTTACGCTCCCGGCAGTTCCCCGCACTGGAGCTGCACGGTGCTCGGGACACAGCCCGGCTAGCCAGCAAGCACCGTCTCCTTGATGTGCCTGAAGGTGGGCGAGCTGGCTCTGCTTGGCAGAGGACACCAGCACTTTCCCAGAAGACACTGACTCCCAGGACAAGAAAGTCAGTGTGTGCATGCCCAGGCAAACCTTCAGAAAGGAGAGGGCTTCGTAACAGTAGGCACTGGGAGTGGAGGACAGCGAGTCTTCTCTACGCTGGCAGGTCTCCTTGTATGCCCCGTAATATTAAATCTTTATCTCCTGAAGATCCTTTACATGTTTTCCACCGAGAGATGAACCACCTGAGACTTTGTGGCTTTAGAATTAAGCAACTTCCTTAGCGTAGGAGTACTGAAATCACTGCTTCTCCAAAGTGCAAAATCATTTCATTTTTCCTTTTATTTACCTTTATTAAAAAAAAAAAAAAAAAAACCAACAAAAAACATGGACACCTGTTTACCCAGTAGATCAGTAAATGGAAGGAAACACTAGAAGATGAGAATACAGTGGTATAGGAAATTGCTGAAATAATTGTCTTCCCCTTATTTATTTTCATTTGCATTGAACAGGTTAAACTGCAACATTTAATATGCTCTTTGCAGAATTTGGGAGCTCTTTGCTCCTTCTCCACACAGAAATGAGTGTTACCTTCTCTAAGGCATCGTGGACATTTATGTTAAAAAACTTTAATCATGAAAGAATATGTGAAAGTATATAACAATAATTATGTAAATAAGGTATGTAACTTTATTCAGCAAGAGAAAAAAGCTCTACTTACTTTTGGCAACAGTTTGCAAAATTAATTATTCAATATTTCACGCAGTTATATAAGACAGCCATTAAAAGTATTGTAGAGTTGATTCTCATATATGCTCACTTATCCAGCAGGAACTGGCAGAGTCCCCTATGGGAACGTCACCTGGAACACAGGGCTTCAAACCTTCCTCTGTGAATTCCTATGAGTGCTCTTGTCGTGGCTCATACACAGAAATACTGAACATACGCCTAAGAGGTATTTACTGCTTGGTTGTGGTTTGGGGTTTTGTTTTTTCTTTTCTCAAAGGAACTAATTATGATTTTAACAAATATTTTGCTTTACTGTAGTCAGCATTCTAGTACCTTATTAAAACTACCGCTCTATATGAAAAGTTAACATATTTTTAAACAGAGAAAATGCTATGCATAAATGGCAATGGATGGTGATCTTTCATCACTGTTTTACTGCTCAGGAACTTCATGGATAATAATGTTTTGAGATAACTTTGTCTGTCTTGGCTTTGCGAGTAAGAAGCAATCCATCTTCTGTATCCTCCTGTTCATCAGTCTATCATCAGATCTATTACATTATCATTTGCTCAGATATGCTCTGTCTAAAATTTGCAGAGACTTCAGTGTATTGTTGCCTACAGGCGCCTGAATACTAAGTATATGTGCTCAAACTGTAATCCATCTATAGCTCCACCTTGGAGAAGTCAGTATTAAGTAGTTTAAGCATTCAACATTTTCGTCACTTAACATTTGCTTAGGTCAGTCATGGTACTGTTTTTATGCCTAAGCCTCAGCAAGCCTTAAGGGTTTGCTTCCAAACAAATTCCCTGTCAATCAGGCCACATGGTAAAAACAGAACAAAATGGAACAGCAAAGAAAGCCATCTTCAAGCTTAGAGCTTCAAGGGACTGCTTTCATTTCTCTCTTCCCTTTCCGATTAGGAAGAGGGACTTGAGGGTCCCTTGCAGAAGTGCATGCCAACCAGCAGACGGGTCTCTGCCAGTGTTCCTCTGTGAATATGTTTCGCCTTGCATAAAACAATTATTATTTGCTGGGGGAAGAGAGACTCTGCTCTGGTAGTTCTCAGCAGGCAGAAGTGAGAGCGTAAGGGATCCTAGTCCTTGCTGCCATCCATGTTTGTGCAACATGCATAGTGCTGAAGGGATAGATTCACCATCTGAATATCAATTCAGATCTGTTATCTGAATCAAGGCTCTCCCAGACCTTCACATAGTGGTCAAAGTGTCCATGTCATTAAGCATTAGGGACCGCAGTTACTTAATTTGCATGTTCTTTCCATTATTTCTGCCATGCGTATCTTTATTCCAAAGGGAAGGGGCGGGGGGGGGGGGGGGGGGGGAATTTATCTTTCAGAAATTTTCCTCATGTTTGCAAAAATTGTGGGAAAAAGCTTATGAACTGTGCCTCAACCTTTTCTTGTTGTTGCTGTAGGTATTATTTTTTCCATTTGACGATGCTTTATATAACCTTTGGCCTTCTGCGTGGAAAAAGTCTGATTTAAAAGACAGGGTTTTAATTTTTTTATAAGAAACAAAGTCTTATATAAGATTTTAGGAGTAATTTTTCAACTTTTCAAAGGAAAACTGAGTGCTCCTCTGTCTTGGCCAATATCATTCACATTAATCAAAGTTACATTCAATAATGAGGAAAACAGAACGGCTAAAATTGGTGCCACACTCCCCAGGTGAGGCAAGCACTACATTGAACAGAACAGGCAGACAAGAGTCAGGCTTCTGCCGAGCACATGATTAAACAATTACAGTTCCAGTCATAAGTAAATAACATTATTCAATTTCATCTTAATGCATGTTTTGCAATATCTGATGTTGTAATTCCCACGAAGTGGTCACAGATCATGAAACTAATAGGTGGGGAAGAAAATTTTGTGGATTGTCTGATGGGACTGGCTATAAAACTAATTATGAGTCATTAGGCAAGCTCTCTCAAGGCTTGTGCACAACATGTTTAACTGTAATCAGGAGGCAATAAAGTTCAGAAAAATTTCTATCAAAGAAGAGGGCCTTCAAAATGGAGATGTGGGAGATTCTATTGAATACTTTAAATTAGATATAGATTAGTCACAAATCACTGAGAGCACTTAACAAGAAATCAAAATCAACACCTTGAGTATGGAAGCTCCCTGTCAATACACAGCTTGCTAATGTGTGACATGATCAACATCTCAATATATTCCACCCCATTCATCCAATGATACTTTGGATGAGCTGATGTGATATTTTCATTCTTTGATACAGCACTCAAACACCACTAAGTACTCCAGCAAACATTATGGTACCAGAATTTGTTTTTAATAATTTCCGTAATTGGGTCATTTTATCTGACTGCTACCAGTTAAAATATTTGCAGTAGGGCTGTTTACATTTTCTCCTATCATAAAAAAGGAAATCACAAACATGGTCTTATCTAAAGTTTATTTTAATCACCATGAGACTTCTAATTGACCTGACAGAGCTTTGAATGAAACTATTTCTTTAGCTAAAGTATATATTGTCATTTAGGTGGCATTGTAATTCAAAATACATTTTCCCTTCAGTTCACCGTAGCCAACTTTTCTATATTTCTTTTACTCTCTAGCTGGATGATTAAATGATTCAGACTTTCTAAAGATGGAATAACTGCCTCCATTCCCTTAAACATGCAGGGCAGGGTTCACTTCTAATAGAAATCACTGTTTGACAATTTGAACTTACATGACATCTTTTTTTTTTTTTTTTTTTTTGTAAACTTGGAGTTCAAAAATAGGGAAACATCACATGTATGAATCACATGGCCATCTGAAACTCCCGTGTCAGATCAAGGTTTTATGTCTTTGGTAGACCTTGCCTTTACAAGCAGCAAGCAATATAGGCTATGTTTCCACAAAGCATTTTTTACATAAAATAGCCAAAATTCCCATTTAACGTGGATGGAGTTATTAATCTTTCCAAAAGATGAGCTTATTTGCAAAGGCTTTGCCTTACGTGATCCAGTTCCTTCACCTTCATCTTCCGTGTAATAGATTTTTCCAGGCAGTTTTCTAGCACCTGGTGCAGCTTTAACTCAATTCAGATTCGCAGAAAGAGCGAAGAGGTTCAGTACCTGAGCTGTACGTGAAAAAGGTCACTGCCACACCAATCGTGTTTGATTGTATAACGGCCCACACAGATTTCTCAGCTCTAATGTCCCCTTTTTCCTTGAATACACACCTGAGCTCTTGTGTACTGCACCCTCTACAGGATAAAATAGACAGCGTGTCAGAGGGGAGGGGGAAAAAAGGGAAATCTTATCCGGATATCAGAGAGACTATTATCTGCAGTTGAAAATCTAATTGCTGATTTAGGCAGTTAATTTTCAATGATGTATTTGTTAAACAATAAGATTGGTTCAATCCATTAGAACAGAAGCTGTCAGATTGAAATATTGCTAAGGTGTGGATTTGCGCTTTATGCTATGCAATAAGCAGGAGTCAGGCTGGCTGACTGCCGAAGCAAAACCGAGAGAGCTTTCTCAGTATGTAATCAGTGTGCTGTCAATGTATCACTAATCCAAAATACACAATACTAATTAAACTTTCTCCTTAAATAGCATGCAAGCAATAAGTGTATTTTAAATGCCACTTGCTATCTTTTTCTGCTATTCTGACAGTTTTTAAGTGCTTCATGACTGACAGATTTCTGTAAGTATAAAATTGTATATCGGAGGGGAATAGTATATAAAGGTAGAATTTCAAAGTTAATAAAATGTTCTTAACTGCCATTAGTTTAGGGAACAAAGTAACACAACCCTGGATCTGAATTTTTATACTTTCTAATGAAAAATAAGTATTTATAATAGATACAAGCAGGCTCAATTTAGAGAGATGTACACAATTTTATAATATTTCAAAATGTGACATGTACTTATATCAAGACTTCTGAAGGAGTAATTTGATTTTTAGCACTTTGTCTTACACTTCAGTACAGTCTTGACCTCTCCGTCCATTCTGTTTTTCAGTGTTACTACTAAGAACACGGTGAATAGGAACCAATAACCTTTCTCCTACTCACCACCAAATACTGCTCTGCAAGTTTAATTCCTAGCTAACTTGGTTTGGGTAAGGAATGAAAAAGCCTCTTATACGTTGACCTTTCCAAGATGATCAGCAAACTATCAGAAACATAATTCAAGAAATGCATTTGATTTATTGGCAAAAAGACTTTTCTTTTTAGTGGGATGTACATTTTGCTTTAAACGAGAGCAGAGAGCTCTCAGCAGATGATTAGATGTCTTTCTCAGTTTGTAGTGTTCATCAAATCTATTCACTAGTACGGGAAAGGTGACTTTTCCTTATTGACAGTGACATCGGGAGGAACAGTTATTAATGAACACTTCAGCAACTTTAATAACAGAACTGCTACATAAACATTGTTTCTATTAAATTGGTGGAAGCATTTTCCTAAAGTAACATTTTTCTAAAGTTTTGCTTTTAATCCCTTAGTTTACAGTCTCTTCAGGAAAGCTTAAACTTTGTCTCACGAGTCAATTAGAGTGAAATGTTCAGAGTTATAATTCTTTACACAAGAACTTCTTTGTAAAAGAAGTAGGGTGCCAAATATTCATTTCATCTTTATCATTCACTTTTGCTACTCAGAATCAAACATGCAAGTAGCAGAGCAACAAAGAGGAAAATAACTTTTATGAAAGGCATCCTTTTGTAAAGTGATGGATAAATGGAGTGGGACATTTTATTATTTTTTTTTTCTAAGGCAATTTCAATAAAGTTGGATGATTTACAGCAGGGAAGAATTTGGTTCACCGTCTTCCATGCACAGATGAATTTTTTCACTGAGAGCTCCTCTTAGCAACTGTAGCCACAGTCTCATGGCAGTGAATTGAACCTATGATAAACTTACTATAGAATATCCTTGAAACGAAGCATTATACCTCTCCGTACTAGTCTGTTATTATGGAGGTGCTTATCTGGAATCATCATGATGAGACAGAGAGGAAAAAAAAAATAAAAATCTCATTTCTGGAGGTGGAGTAGGAATCAATGAAGTAGTGCTTTACCATTTCTATTTCCGTTAAGAGGCATCTGACCTTACTTGCCACATCTCTAAAGAGAGACTCTTAAGAGAGAAAAAATTCACTATACAATGTGAAAACACTTGATTGCACTAATGGTATCAGTTTGTAATAATTAAAAGAAGAGTGGCAATGACATTTAATTCTGAGAACAGGCCTTCAACTTACTTATCGGTCATTTCTTTGGGGGGGGGGGGAACAAAGCAATGGTGTCTTTTGAAGAGTAAAACGGATCACTGAAATTTACACAGAAATAAAAAGCTATAGCAATCGCATCCTGTCTTTCTCCTCCTACACCATTCAGGTTTGGATTTTTCCTTTTATTCCACTTTAAAGCTCTTTCTGTGTTTCTTCTTTTGTCAATCTTAACATGCTTACTGAGGAGTTGGGATTTTCCCTCCCTGCCCATGCCATAGTCTGTCACGATGTCCCAACAATGTCTCACTGTGCTGAACAGCTTTGTGACCAAGTATGGAGTGGGATAGCAGGGAAATAAAGTGTCTCTGTAGTAATAAATACTGGCATTCATAAGAGAAGTCAAATATTTAGATATTTGAAGAAATTAACAATGAAAGAAATGAGGGTGGTGGTGTAGGGGGTTGAAAGCATAAGATATGAATATAATCCAAACCACCTTTAAAATCTGATTTGACCTTACAGAGGAATTCTTCAGTGGAGGGAATGAAAAAGGGGGTAATTTTCCCACAACTATTAGTTACCTTTTCTGTCTACTGCATTTAGTCTACATAAAATCCCAATTAAGAGAGGGGGAAAAAACCCCACCAAACCCACAACTTACCCTGCAGGACAATTCAGAGAAGTTTTTGACTTACTTTTTTCCCTCTCTTTACCCAGTATGGAAAGCTTGAGGAAACTGGGCAACTAGTTCATGTACCCAGTGACATGATTTAAGCATTCCCTCTAAAATGACAAAAAGTCAAAATGGGTTCATTCCCCCTTTTCGGCAAGTGCTCATATGCTATGGTGATGGGCATTCTATAGAAACAAACAGCAAAGCATTTTTCATGCAATCTAACTATTCTTAAAAAAAATCAATTGTCAAAAAGCACAGTTAGTTAAGATCATAATGGATCTTCCTCTGTGATAATGGTTACTTAGTACAAAGCTTTGTGTCCAAAACATATAAATACATGTGTGCGTGTGTGTGTGTGTATGCAGAGGTAGGAAAATTTGATATGGCTGTCTCAATCACAGCCTTCTCCCATATATGTTTTCTGGTTTATATCTTAATGGGAAAATAATATTGTAACTTCCTTCAGCAGTGTTGGGCACTCAGCTCTAGCAGTCCTGTCATACACTTACTGGTATAAAATGCATGCCTGTCTGTGATATCTAGCTTAGAAAAATGGGCTGTGGAGTCCTAGGATGCCATCACACATTCTTTTCCACAAAGCAGGAGAGGAACACGGTGAGCAGCTCTTAGATTTAACTATCTTAAGACCCAAAGGGTGCATAGATCATCTGTGTGTAACGTGGGATGACTGAATAATGGAGGATATTACCCCTCTAAAGAGCAGTATTATGATTCCAGAATTTTCTCAGGTATGAAGCTTTGCCAGGGTCATATCTGTCAATTCTCCATTTAGCAGCTCAGGTAGGTGAGCATTTGTCTGGTTTCAGAGCACAGTATATGACCGATCATTTTGTTCCGGAATAACTTAACATTTTGAACCAAACGAACGAAAACTCTTTCACATTACCTAATATTTTGCTGAAACTTGGCCCTGTTAAAAAATCAACTTTTTGTAGAAACATCACCTTTACTTTTACATTTCTGAGTTTTGGTATATCCATCACAATAAAAGGAGAGGATGTTCAGATATTTCTAGATATGGTTTAGCATGCCAGATGTAAGAGGAATAAGACAACTATAATTTTTTTCTTCTTTTCCTTCTCCCCATACTAAAGTTTGGTCATTGATATTTCACATTACTGTAAGATTTTCCATTTCATAGGAAAAGGATTTAAACCAATGATTCTCAAATTACAATCACTGACAAGTAATCTGCAGTTGATTTATCTGGATTGTGGCTCATTACAGAATCAGATAAGGTCTAGTGAGATCAAGGCTGAACTAAAGCGAACAAGCCCTGCTGAAGCTTAGTAGGCTCTATTTGAAGTATTTGGCTAATGTTGTATCTCTCGCTATACTGGTGTCCTTCACAACCCATATTTTTGCACTATCCTTCTTTTCCCATTAACTCAAATGGTTTGTCCAGTCAACTTTTCACTATTTCGTCAAGCCAACACACATTAATTCTCCATCCAGCTTCCCAACTGGCAAACTGCTTTTGGTTATTTTTGTGCCAATATTAATATTCCATTGTCAGTAGATAGTTCAGGTAAATAGAAAAAAGGAAACAAAAACCCACAAACAAACCCATCTCCAACGCTAAATGAAATACGTGACTTTATGCCATGCATATATTTTCAACAGCGAATGACATTACCAGGCTAACATAACACCAAATAATAGATAGAGGAAAATGAACTGCCCTAACGTGATGCTTGCAAAGGTTACAGCAGGGACTACCGACAGCTCAGCCACAAACTCGTGACTACAAGGCATTGCTGGGAATCCATAAAGGAGAGAAAAATAACTCTTCTACACTGCCCATGACTGAATAACTCTAAAAAGGCAACTAACAAAAGCAGTTGGTTATGGAAATTCATAAGGGTGGCCTTACATATTACGTAAAAATGGCAGCACAAAGCGAGGTGATTAGGACCATGTGTATTTTGTGCAGCTTTGCTCAGCAGCAGAGTGGTTCTCAAGCATCAAGTGTCAAGCATCTATATTATAAATTATTTCTCAATGTCTAAACAGAAATTCAGAAATATCACCACTGTTACATTTGGATTTAGTGCTCAGGTTGTCCTAGTATGGTTTAGGAATATTAGTTTTAACCATTCAGCTCCTTCTACAGGTGAGAAAGTTTCATATGGAAAGAAACTGATTGAAGGTTTTTAAAACAAACATTTTTCTGTGTTTTCAGTCTTTGAAGCAAAGGAGATTGTAAGCCTATTTTGTAGCAACGCACACCAAAATGCTTCCCCTGTTATCAGCTACGATAGTTTAGAATATTTTTTTTTTGCTCACATGAAAGTTTGTACTTACAAGTAAAATATTTATTTTAAGCCTAGAAGCCCAAAGATAGTATATCTGAAACCAGAAGAAAATATTTTTATTTTTTAAGAATAAATAACAGGATAGAGGAGAGCAGAAAAGCCATGAGAAAGAAAATTGCATGAGTACAAAATTTATTTTTGTAGTGCACAAACTGTTCCTCACTGGTTCTTGCACCCTTTTAAAACTATGGAAACCATGGCCCTGCTAATGATGCTAATGGACCCAAAAGAAAATAATAGCTAATTCATGTTCTACCAGAACACACTCCTAACTATGGAAAACCTGATTTATGTGTCCAAGACAAATAATACAATATTCTTCTCAGCATTTAGAAAGTTGATGATGTTTCTAAATTCCACTAAGCTTGCAATATGAGTATTCATTTATTTTCAATCTGTATTAGAGGAACATTTTTAAGGAATGTTGTTTTTGTAAAATGAAATCAAGCATAAAATACAAAATTTAATTATTATCAATATATTAAGGTACTGGGTAAAAAAAATGTCTAATACATTTGACACGATTTTTAAAAATAATCAAGAGCTCTTCTGAGTATGAAAAAAAGATGACAAATCAGCAATCAAATGGAATTCAAATTACTCCTTATTCTCAAATACCAATCTTTCTACTCCTTCACAAAAGCTTAGATTAAAAGAAAGAAATGGGACAAAGGGTCAATTGATTTGAATCATTTTGGGCCAGGGAGAAAAACAGATTCCATCCACAAAATTCCCTTGCAGTGAAGAGCCAGTAATATGTTGTCGTCTTTAATGATGTGCTCCAGCTTCAGCTTTTGTGACCAAAGTGCTAATGAAGAAGGAAATGAGGTCACCTCTGAAACAAATAAGTCTCAAATCATTTAGACCCAGATTGTTAAAGAATTAAATGCTACCAGGAAACACACGTACAACTCTTTAAAAATACCCTGATGAGGCATGGTAGTTGTTCCAAACGTACATTTTGATTTCCAGATGTGATTTTAGATCCACAGAAGTGGGAGGAGGATTTTTGCGGTTCTCAGTATTCCCTGAAACAGAAGTGTCAGAAAGCAAAGCTCACACTCTACCAATAAACTGTTTGGAGCTTTGTCTATCTGAAATAAATAAATAAATAAATAAATAAATAAATGAAAATATATAAGAATTCCAGTGTCTTCTATCACTGTAAACCATGCTAGTCAGTGCAGCTGCACAATTTGCAACACATGAAGATCTGTCCTAGTAGTTTCAAAGACATGAATGAAAAGGAAGGTTAAGAATGCATTGATGAACATTTCAATGTACAAATTGCATCAATTTTAGAGTTCTTTTCCAGCTCCCTGCATGTCCACATTTCAGCATAGCTGTATTCTAATCTTATATTGTTATTGATTATATTACTTTTTCCCCCCCCCCCCCCCCCCCCCCCCCCCCCTAGACAGATTTAAAATATACACATCTTGATGGTTGAGATGCTTAGTTTGGAAATTGGTGCAGGAGACTCTTAGCCCCTCTCCAATTATATCTTGTGAAACAGACTCTCTGGAGATTTTCAATAAAATGTTCTTTCATTATCACTCAAATTACATCTTCACATTTATTGACAATAATCCTGAAGCGGGTGAGTTTCTGCTCTAAGTCAGCCTTCACTATCAGGAGTAAGGATTTCAAGAAAATGTTCATTAAAAAAGTCTACTGTGGAAACTGTAGAATTCTATTTCTGCAGAATGCTATTCAGGAAATGACACAGACCACTGTTATAATATTGGAAACAAATAGCCTTATTTACCATGAAACAGCATTCACAAGCCGAAATGATAAGCTTGTAGATGTAATGAGGGGTTATTAGCTAAACGTCGATTTACAAATTCATTTAGGGAATAAATAAAAGAAAAAAAAAAAAACAAAGCCAGATTGTGAGCTGGATTTCAGCAGGTATTTTTAGTGTTTGCTGTGATGGATGA
The DNA here is from genome assembly GCF_011004875.1 of Balearica regulorum gibbericeps. Taxonomy (NCBI): domain Eukaryota; kingdom Metazoa; phylum Chordata; class Aves; order Gruiformes; family Gruidae; genus Balearica; species Balearica regulorum. The sequence continues at coordinate 105,443,110 of NC_046184.1, forward strand.
GTATTCATGTATTTGCATTGCTTCAATGATAGCATCCTGTCCCGTTTGGGCACTCAGGGAAAGAGACACATAGACACACATATTTTTAAGTGGGTTTCTAGAAAGAACTTCTGATTTTCACTACCTGCTTCAAAACTCTGCAAAATCCTTTTAGGATGTGGTTCACAAGCTTCTACAATCTGCTCCGCTTCACCCAGACTCAGAGCAATTTGAATTTGTGCCATTAAAAATGAACATCGTAGCTGAAATTTAGTGGGGTTTTGAGTTCTCACTTGACATTTAATTCAAAACATCTAACACACAAGTAAGGGGTGGCTTAGAAAATAGCTTTTGTGAAAAAAAAAAGAAAAGAAGAAATAAAATTAATACAAAAATCAAAATATTTTAGCTATGTGCAAAAGAAATTAATTTCATGTATTGAAATCAAATTTGGCTAAATTTAGTATAAGCAATCTTAAACTCCAAAGATTTCATCTAACCAAAAACAGAAGCAGGAAAATAGATTTTTTTTTCCGTTCAAATTAAAATTATTTTTTCTTTTAATTTTGCTCTTCAGTCATCACATTAGAAATCCATTATTCACATAACTCTCATAGTAGCGTCACATCATTAAACATTTAATTCCACCTTGCTGAAGTAGCTATGACAATACAAGTTGGAGAACATAAAATTATTCATTACTTATTCATTACTTATTCATTACATAAAATATCCCTGTTCTATATTTTCTGTTTAAGGAAAAGACTTTATTTTTATTAAAGTGAGAATTACAAAGAAGATACTACAGGTCTAATCATGTCTAGTATCTAGTGTTTCCTATTCCAAAATGTGGAGGCTCTAAAGCTTCATTCTCCCGCTTCCAGGGAAACCCCCATATTACCTTTATGCCCTATCGTTGTTGCTGATCAGACACCAGTAGCAGTTCCTGGTGACAAGCAAAATCACCTATTGAATCATAGAATGGGTTGGGTTGGAAGGGATCTTTGAAGGTCATCTAGTCCAATGCCCCTGCAATGAGCAGGGACATCTTCAACTCAATCAGATTGTTCAGAGCCCCATCCAACCTGACCTTCGATGTTTCCAGGGATGGGGCATCTACCACCTCTCTGGGCAACCTGTTCCAGTGTTTCGCCATCCTTATTGTAAAAAATGTCTGTGTTGGGTTTGCGTGGCAAGGTTTTGGTAGCGGGGGGGGGGGGTGTGTGCTACAGGGGTGGCTTCTGTGAGAAGCTGCTAGAAGCTTCCCCTGTGTCTGACAGAGCCAATGCCAGCGGGCTCCAAGACGGACCCACCACTGGCCAAGGCCAAGCCAATCAGCGCCTCTGTGATAACATATTTAAGAAGGAAAAAAACAGTTAGAGAGAGCTTTTGCAGCCAGAGAGAGGCCTGAGAAGATGTAAGAAACTCTGCAGACACCAAGGTCAGTGCAGAAGGAGGGGCAGGAGGTGCTCCAGGCGCCGGAGCAGAGATCCCCCTGCAGCCCGTGGTGAAGACCATGGTGAAGCAGGCTGTCCCCCTGCAGCCCATGGAGGAAGGATGAGGGGGTATAGCGATTCCACCTGCAGCCCGTGGAGGACCCCATGCCAGAGCAGGTGGAGGCACCTGAAGGAGGCTGTGGCCCCCTGGGAAGCCCACGCTGGAGCAGGCTCCTGGCCGGACCTGTGGACCCGTGGAGAGAGGAGCCCACGCCAGAGCAGGTTTGCTGGCAGGACTTGTGACCCTGTGGGGGACCCACGCTGGAGCAGTCTGCTCCTGAAGGTCTGCACCCCGTGGGAGAGACCCACGCTGGAGCAGTTCGTGAAGGACTGTCTCCCATGAGAGGGACTCCATGCTGGAGCAGGGGAACGATGAGAGGAGTCCTCCCCCTGAGGATGAAGAAGCGGCAAAAACACCGTGTGATGAACTGACCATAACCCCCATTCCCCGTCCCGCTGTGCCGCTGGGGGGGGAGGAGGTTGAAGCCGGGAGTGAAGTTGAGCCCGGGAAGATGGGAGGGGTGGGGGGAGGTGTTTTTAAGATTTGATTTTATTTCTCATTCCTCTACTCTGTTTTGCTTAGTAATAAATTAGATGAATTTCCTCTCTAAGTTCGGTCTGTTTTGCTCGTGACGATAATTAGAGAATGATCTCTCCCTGTCCTTATCTTGACCCACAAGCTTTTCGTTGTACCTTTTCTCCCCTGTCTGGTGAAGGAGGGCAGTGATAGAGTGGCTCTGGTGGGCACCTGGCCCCCAGCCAGGGTCAACCCACCACAATGTCCTCCTTATATCTAGTCTAAATCTGCCCTCTTTTAGTTTATAACCATTAACATCCAGTCTAAATCCAATCCAGCTCCCTGGCTTCTTTAGGTCCATTACTTCTAACTTTGTTCTGATTGATCTTTGCTACAATTTAAACAACAGATCAGAGAGTCGTGTCATTTTGCAAGATGGCCAGCACCAAGCAAGTTTTTTGTATACGGGAGCAACTGGCAGGGACCATCTGCCTCCAGCTATAGCCCCTTAAAAAAAGGTGCATACTTCACAGTGCTGTTGTTGCTGTTTCATCTGGTCCTTTACAGATGGTAGGGAACAGCTGCTGAAGAAGGGATAAGACAGAAGAAATAGATAATGTTAAGTAGCTCTCAGGGAATAACTGGGAATGTCCAAGAATGTATTTCTTCAAAAAGATGGTGCAATATACAACATGACTAGTTTATCATACATGACAGTTATAACAGATGTCAATCCCACAATTCATGCTTAAGACTCTTAGTGCTTTCAGCAGACACTTTGCATGAACAAATAAAGTAATACTACATGGGAAATGGTTGTGACCTCCAAGATACTCATGCCTGGCAAATGGTGGCCAGTTGTGTTCTTAGTGGTCCCTTGGGGAATTCTGATTTCTACCTGATTGGTGAAAATCTGTTTAGATCTAGATTCACCTGGTCATCTTTTTGTTTTTCTTAGAGCTGACATGTTTTCCTCACAATTGTATATAAGGGATAATGAAGAATCTTCTATGGTTTTACTGTGAATCTTACAGAGGTTTTTTTTATACTATTCATGAAGATTCATGAGTTTTCAGTTTGTAATTAGGAAAAGTCTTGGGGTTTGTTTTACATGCTTTTTCTTTTGTAAAAATGAGTTGGCTATACCCTAAAAGCTCAGAAGCCAGAAAGAAAATTTAAAAGCAACAAGATCCATTTTAAGAATAATTTGAGCTTTCAAAGCAGTCTGATTAGGCTATATTGCTCAAGTTCTGACTTTCAAATTCTTGAGATTGGAAATATAAGATTAGAAAGTTGCATTATCTTTTTTACCCTCAGGCCCAGTAATAAGCAGACAATAGCTGTGCACAGGCTGTCATTTATGTCAGTTCACAAAGCACAGATGTATCCCAGGCTCTTCATAATTTCCCGAGATTTACCTACATTCAGCTGGCTGGAATATGGTCTTCAAGATGCACAAGGAGAAAAACAGTTCACCTCCCTTTCCTCCTAGCTAGCTTTTCTCTTTACTAGTCACCTCAGCTTTGTTTATGGCATTATGACCCGATTTACAGTGAGTTTTACACTGGGAGGGAGAGAGAATTTACATTAACAAGGAGGTAGGTTTTCACTTCCTTTCATGAAAATTTGTCTTCTCTTCATGGCACTATCTGGCCAGTTCATATCCTAACTCTGCACCCTGCTAGAAAAGAGGTTGTAGAGGATGTATCTTGCTGAACCCACATGGACTGGTCAAGACAGGGTTTAACTCACTGGAATCCAAAATCTATAACCTAAACGGGGGTAGGACAACATATTTTATCCCTCTCTGGACACATGATGATGAACTAGCAGGAGGAGAAGTAATATTGGGTGAGCTCTCTCATCTCATGAACATTTATACTGAAAAGATGAAAGTGGCTTTAGGTAATGCCTGGACACATTGCACAGGCCAATGAGGGCTGTGAGGCTCCTCAGCCTGGGACAACAGCTGGGCCCAGAAGGTAGACCACTCATAAGAAAATAAAAGCACTTTAAGTTGTATAAAATGAGACAACGAGTAGACAAAATCACACTTATCAGCAAGAAAATGAGGTGAAATGCTATTGGGGTTATTTGGAGACAAAGAAGTATCTAGGAGAGGAATCAATCCTCTGGGGAAACAGTAACTTTCTCTGCTCTGATTTTTGAATATTTACTATTGAACAATGATTGATTCAATGATTTCATCTCACGTCTTTGAAAAATGTGTGTGAATCAGGCTGTCAGGTTTTCAAGAGCAGTTATCCATCTGACTGGGGAAACCAGGGGTTGGGAAGTTCCCAGTGCATACATTGAAGCATAACCTTGTCTTTCATAGGCATTTCTTAAAGGAGAATGATCGGAATGCCTCAGAGGGTTATGTCTGTGATCAAGAGATCAAGCAATCAAAAAGTGGTTATAAATTGCTTTTTGGGACTGGCCTAAAGAATTTGGTTTTGCTATAACCTTCTTTACACAGAACAATGCTTAACTGTACCTTGAAGCCAAAAGGATCAGTCCTTAGGGTACGGCCTTTAACTCTCCTTTCCTATTCTGAAATAATTTCTAACATATAATCAGCATATAGTGGCTAAGATCTAAGCTGTATGCAAGTAAAAATTGATATGCTTTGATAATCAATTTGCTTCTCTTTAAAACACTTTACTGAGGAAAAGTAAATGAGGTGAAGGAGGCTAACAATGGAGCAGCAAGATAATCAGCTTCAGACACCTCTTTTTATTGACATAATGGGATAATGTTGTAATGAAGTTAGTTCAAACACATGATACCTGAATAGTGGAAGGGTAATCTGACCTCTTAGGTTGAGCTACATGAATGTTACCTGACCCTTCCTCCCATGCATTTCTATGCTGCTGGATATATGCTAAAGAGAACCAAACAGAAAAAGAGTTGTGCTGTGACACAGTTTCTTAATCAGATGCCATTCCACATAGAAACCAGGCCAGGAAAGACATGCAATTGATAAAATAACTAGATTTTCAGCATGTTATCCACTGGAGATTTGGAATTGGATGTTAAAAGCACTCTGAGCTGATGAATTTATCACAGTTTGCTGGTTAGCATCTTGATTAACTGAATATTAAAAATCATTTGACTAAATTTCGGAAGAATAAAATAAAACAGACTGCTTCATGTGTAGGAGCCAAATAACACTCATAAGGTAACAGAATGCAATCACCAAATCAACAACATTTATTGAATGTGATTCACAAAGTATGTAAGGAATACATAAAAAGTAGGTAAAGCATAGGTCTAATGGTATTTCATTAGATTGTACTAAATGCACAGGTTGCAACATGCCTTTTTATAATGCTGTAAAATATTGAAATCTATTTTAAAAGCTTTATTAATAAAGCACCTACATGAATTCAAATGGGAAATATTGAAACACTCAAGTTTATAGTGTATAGTTTCTAGAAACTGTAATTTTTAAAGGCTTTGCATAAATTGAGCTGAGCAGAGGGGTTATCGGACTACCATAATGGTGACTAAGCAAAGTACTTTTAATCATGTCTAGATTTAAGTATGTTTTTAATTTCATGCCTAATTTTAAGCATGTATTAAATGCTTTGATATACATATATATGCAATTACGTTATTGTTCAGCTCATTTTTATATAATTTACTTGTTTTGTGACCTTGTGTGTTAGTAGACTCAAACATTTATTTAGATTAACTCTGGACAGGCTAGATTGGCTGTGTGAGGCTAGAAATAACACACAGATTTGCTAAGCCAATCAGAAAGAAACCGATCAATAATGATATATTGATCAATTTTCATTTTGCTGCAACAACATCAGATTGACTGATTATATCTACATCAACCATTCAGTAAACCAGAAACAAAATAGTAGTAAAAGGGCATCATTACAGAATCAATTTCTTCCTACTTTGAGGCTAGTTTTCTCAGAAAATGCTGTACTTTCCTAAAGCAAATTTCAAGATCAACATTCCAGGCTGTTTCATACAAAGTTAAAGTTTTAACAGCATTAAAAAAGAACTTCCTAAAGGTCTCCCTTAATACCTTTTTCAAATGCTTTCCACAGAAGGAACAGAATTAAATTCTCTTACCTTTCAAATAGCAGATGTAAAGTAGTCATATACAAAACCATTCTTCAATTGAGGATGTTGAATACTGCTACTATTTTTCATGCATTTCTCACTTCTTGTTTCAGGCTTTTTTAAGCTGACATTACACTTTCCTGCTATCCAGGGAACTAAGCAAAGATTAGGATTTTTAAAAAGAACTTCTTAATGGCTTTTCACTTTTTGTAGTGTGTCATAAATCATACGAACTAAAAACCGTTGGTCGATATGTTAGGATTTACTATTTACTCTTCAGTGTGAATCTATGTTAGGAAATTAGTGACCAGAATTATTAGATACTACTATTAGTCTAATATAGACATTACTATTTGCTTTATTGTTGCCACATTTTTATGTTTCCTTTCCTCTCCTCTTTTTTTATTTCCTCTGTGTGTGTCAATTAAAAGCATCCATACTGCCAACATTTTCTTGTCAAAGTCAGAGGCTGCAAAGAGGGAAGAGAGTGACTCTCCACACAGATAGTTAGCAGCACAGTCGTTAAGAGTGCAGCAGGCAAGTGGATGACTAATCATGCTTTGTTTTAGTCAGACTATAATTTTCAAATTATATTCTTCAGTTTGAGAATATTCCTAGTCTGCTCTTTTATGTACCTACCTAGTGCAATCTTTCTGAGCCATTTTTATGGCAAAGCTACTCTATTACCAAAAAAATTATAACACAGTTGACAAACCTGTAATGTATCACTGACAAATGCTAGATATGGAGAATAAGTTTCAGAGGTACAAAGCTGAGGTGACTAGTCAAGAGTGTTTCTGGAGAATGATCTATTTTCCTTTCTCTTTCTTTGCTGTGCTACTGTATGAACAGCAGCTTAGTTTACTTTTCTTAAAAATCAGAGAAGGCTCAAGTGAAGACCAGACTCCAACAACTGAAATGCTAGAGTCATGAAGATGGCAAGTAGCCTACAAATAAAGTGTAGTTAATAGTGAAGGGACTTAACTGGAATTAAGCAGAATACAGTCACAAAACTTCCCTAATTTTCATGAGATAAGATATTAAACCTAACACAGACAGTACAATGTAATTTGGTGAGGGCTAGTAGTTAAGATGCTTTATATTGCCTAGGAAAATGGATTTTTTTTACCTCTGTGTACAAAACAATATCAAGCTGTGGTAAGTATCTCTCCTTGCATTTAAGAAGTGCTCTCCAGGAAAGAGAGAACAAGATATTTACAGCCAAAAATGGTTTTTTGCAAAAAAAAAAAAAGCAGAACAAAAATCTAGAAAACCGTGCAGTACAGGCAGGGCTCTTGTGCCATAGTGTACTACTATGTCCTGATCCCAGCCTGTGCTACCCCAGCCAGCAACAATTCATAGATTTACTTTTGCAAAAATAAATATGTTATCATGCCTATTCTCCAATTTAATATCCTTCACTTTTGCCCAAATTTTAGAATTTGTTGTGCGCTGGCTGACTTCACTGCAGTCTGTCTGAATGCAGTAATCCAGCCATACACAGAGCTTCTCAGAACTGGAACCTAACAGGGCATGGCATAACACAGCATAAAATAAAATGTGAAACTCAACGTCTAGGAATCAGAACAATTGCTCTTCACATGTATGGACTAGAATTCAGATATACCTGCTGAATACTAATAGATCAATTTTTTTTCCCCATGCACTTCTGCTCTCCTACACCCAGCAGTTTGTCTTTCAGGGACGTTATACTTCTTTGATTTCTTTGGCAGTGTATGCAGAACACAATGAACTATTGAGCTAAAAATAGAGATTGCACTGGCAAATCATATACATTTCTATTACAAATTAATTTTGCCATTCTCTCTTCTTCTAAAAAAATGGCATGAATCTGCGTTCTGCCAAAGGTTTTGTAGAAACAAGTGTTTCTATTCAATGCTGACTTTTGCTATTGTCCCCAAATGCTCCTCTCTCTCCCTTTTTATTTTAGTCTGTATCTTTTCCTATGACAAAAAGCAACACCTTCCTGGTTATAGTTGTGATTTTTTTCCCCCCTTCTTTTACAATGTACATTTTCTCTAAATGTTTGCACTGTTTTGTGGCCTCTGTCAGGTGGTGGGCAAGATGTTCTGTGGACTCTTTGGACAAAACGTCTGTTTTGCAGTTGGTTTTGATTGTAGGGGTAGGGCACAAGTGCTTCTCTTAATCCTGATGCATATGATCCTAAGTCTGCAACAAATTGTAGTGGTTTTACTCTCAGCAAAGCAACTTCAATGCCAACACACCCTTGCCCAAGTTGTAATGGAAGCGATAACCAAGCACATTCTTCCCATTGTTCTTCACACATCTTCCTCCCTAAGCATGAGAGATTAGCTAATACTGCCTTCTGGTAATTTTTTTCTGAGATGAGCAAATAAAAGTCCCTGCTGTTGTCACTTCATCACATCCTCCCATGATGGATCAATACTTCTCTGCCAGCCTGTCAGGGGAAGACAGCAGCAATCTGGACTTAGATTATAGAGCTCTCAGAAGAGAGATGTTTCAAAAAAATAAAACAGAACTGTATACAACTGCTTGTCCTGACAGCTGTTATTTAAAAATACCAATCCACTTCATGACGTAAGACCCTAACAATGAGGAATTAAGAAAAATTTTTTCATGGAGGTAGATCACAGATTCTGTTCACCAATTTGTTGTGCTTCCAGAAAACTATGGTCCAGATGTGCAGCGTTTGCATTTGCCCCCATGTGTCAAACTGAAATCAAGATCAGCTCCAAAAATTGCCTGGAATTTACATCAGAATCTAACTCCCTGATCAACTACAAGTTATGAGAATTTGAGCATGTCCCGTGAAAGAGTAGCAATTTGCTATTTTCCCCAAGTAACAAAGGTACGTTTAGACTCCTTCTACAGACTAGGCAGCCTTCTACACTAACAAAAGTACCCAGAACTACCTAGTGCTTTTGTGGACTCTAGGTACTAAGCAGTAGCAGGAAATTTGCTAAAAGCAAGTTACAGAAACAAAAGATACCCAGAAAGCATAATCTACCAATAGATTTAATGTCTAGCAGTAGCAAGGAGTGATAAAAGTTAAATGTTTGTGGACAATCCCCTGCCAAAAATATGTGTGTTCTCCTGTGACAGAATAAAGCTTTACAAGTTTTTAAATACTCCAGGAAAAAGAAAATTAATTAAATTTAATCTGCTCCAAGCTGCAATTGATTCTTCATCTCAGGACAATGGATGTGAAACATCAGAATTTTCATTAATGATATGTTGTTCACTGCTCTTATGCTCTTTAGGGCCTATGAGGTGTCACACGTAACAAAAGTTCTCAGTTTCAGATTTTTTTCATGTTCTATTTCATAGCCGCATTTGTTAGTGAAAAAACTCATTAAAATTCATCTCATGGACAGCATGCACACAGTGTAAAAAAGAATAAATAAATCTATGAGAATTTCATAAGACCTGAGAAAGGACAACACTGTTTCTGTAGTTGTAGAAAATTTATAAGTATCTCATATACAAATGTTTTCTATGTTACTTAAAAAAAACCCTCACAAAGCCATAAAGACTAGTGCTCATATTTGCTGGTAAGTCAATCTTTCTTTCAGACATCAAGAGATGACCTCTTAAGACCCAAAGATTTATCAAGTCAGCAGTTTATTCCCTTAAGCCACCATCTTCAGCCTCTTCCTCTTCCAGTCACGTCTATTGAAGGACTTTGCAAAGCCCCATGAGGAAATGGACTAATCTACTTCTTTCTAAAGGACAGGAATGATGCCTGTACTGACTGCGCTCTATGGGATGAGAAAGCTAATAAAGGGAAGGAGACTACATCTATTCGTGAAAGATTCAGTGTGATGTTTGTATTATAAGAGACAGAGTTAGAGTGCTGTAGCTGTCAATCAGAAAAGGGGTATTGTTGCCCAGCATCAGCAACCACTACTGAGAAATTTTCAAGGAAATTCATTCGTCTTTTTACTTTATAAGCATAAAACATCCCTGAATTGATAGAAAAGTGAAAGGACTGTTTGGCTAAAAAACATATAGGCTTTAATCTTTCTCCTCTCCCCTATATCAACTGATTCATTAATAGGTACATAATGATAATTTAAAGATGTGAAAAAAATTAAATAGAAACCCCCAATTTTACTTCTTTTTTCTTTTTAGAAAATTACTCTTATTCATTTGTACTGTATAATTGTCCATAAGCCTTTTTCCTGACTGCTTAGAAAAATTCACCTATTTATTTCACATTGTTATTTGTAAATATTGCCACTGTAAAATGGAAATGGCAACACAGACACTGCAGTACCTTCATCAATATATATACTCTATGAGATAATTTTTTATATACCCAGAAAACCTGGCTAGGGTAATTACATGAAAGGAAACAATAGACTCTGTCTCTTTTAGCCAATCACTAATTTCCAATAAATAAATCCAAACAAACTTTCTACTTGTTAAATGAGTGAAAAAAATTCTGCATAAGTCTTTTTGGGCAATTGAATGGAGTCGTCTGTTTGGTGATCTCCCCAACTTCATGTGCACGTCTCTCCTATTAGCTGACTTCCTGTATTTTTCCATCTGCATTTTTTTAAATACAAACAAAAATTAACTTCATCCCCTTTTGCTCGTATCTCTCCAGTGTGAGATTTTTCTTTTTGGTCATGGCAGACAGCATCTAATTTTCAGGTTCAGAAGTGCCCCATTATCTACTCTGCTGGCTGCTACTGTGCTGAAAAAGTGTTACCATGGGGAAGGATAGAGATCAACCTGCAGGGCTCTGATAAGCAATTCTTTATGTTTATTTTTGAAAACTCTATATACCATGTCATTTTAGGAATCTGACATGTGAAAATACATGAATCAAACCTGTTGGAATTTAAAAAAAAAAAAAAAGGTGATTTTTGTCTTGCCCAGTTCAGATTAATAAACAGTAGATCTTGAAAAAAAATATTAAAAAATCTGCCTCATTCTCTGTTTCCAAGTTAAGAAAGAAGATATAATGGTGTAAGACAGTTTAAGTTGTGGAGTTCTGGAAGGGAAGATCAGACTCCCCACTGCCAAGGGTGAAAAGCTCAAGTGCATCAGTTGAAATAAAGTGGTAGTGATAGGCAAACATAACATGAATAACGTGTGGCAAGAGAATCATGTTTTAAGAGTGCAGCAATACTTAAGCAACTGAATTATGTTTCATAAATCATAATGAGATAAACTGGCAAGGATGCTATATCCACATTTTCTTTCAGTTCTGGAATCTTCTACCCTTTACAGTCACAGATTGCCAGTACAGATACTTTGCAAACTGAGCGGTGGGAAGCAACTGCTCCTGAAGCTTTCCATGGATCCAGGATATCCAGGATATTGGCTGGAACACCTCTCCTATGAGGACAGGCTGAGAGAGTTGGGGTTGTTCAGCCTGGAGAAGAGAAGGCTCCAGGGAGATCTAATTGCGGCCTTCCAGTACCTGAAGAGGTCCTACAGGAAAGCTGGAGAGGGACTGTTTATCAGGGAGTGTAGTGACAGGACAAGGGGTAATGGATTCAAGCTGAAGAAGGGTCAATTTAGATTAGATGTTAGAAAGAAATTCTTCACTGTGAGGGTGGTGAGGTACTGGAACAGGTTGCCCAGAGAGGTTGTGGATGCCCCATCCCTGGAAGTGTTCAAGGCCAGGTTGGATGGGGCTTTGGGCAACCTGGTCTAGTGGAGGGTGTCCCTGCCCGCAGCAGGGGGGTTGGAACTAGATGATCTTTGAGGTCCCTTCCAGCCGAAACCATTCTATGATTCTATGATTCTATAATTCTATTTTCAAAGTCTCAGTGCATGCCATGAGTCAGTAGCCACTTCACGGACTGCACAGCAGCCTTCCGCACTCCCGCAGCAGTGCCCAAAGTACCGAGGCTGTCCATTGGAGGACCTTCACGAGCAGTGGCAGTGCCTTAAAAACAACAGACTGAACTCCTCTGCTTTCTCTAACAACCTCGCTGTGAAATACTCAGGTTCCTGCTTCTCTGAAATTTCAGAGAACCCTGGAGAGCACATTCATGGCTTTCCACAATTGTTTTGTCAATTAAAGACAAGAAGCTTAAATTAGAATGGTCAAATATAGTCTTACCAGACTGCTAAAAGGTGTGTTGTAGCTTAATGCAAAGAAGTAAAAATATCCTCACAATATGAAAAGCATTCATCAGGCTACATTCCCATTTCCCTGCTGAAGTACTAGACATAGCAGAAGATGCTTATAGATATACAACATGCATATTAAAATCATAGAAACCATCTGTAAGTGCCCAATTTTAATTAATTTGCTGCATACATAGAAAGTCTGGAAATCTGACAGAAGTGCTTGGGTCAGTCAAGTTAAAATTGAGGATCTATGCACAAACACCTAAAATGGAATTACTTGATGATAGGAAAATGAAATTTCTTTGTAATCTTGCTTTGTATCCTGAGGAGGTTTTTAAGCAAATTACTATATAAGAAGTCTGTTAAGTCATAAATCCTGGCCTTATCTGCTGTCTCAGACACCAGTAACAAAATGTATATTTCAGTTTAACCATCTGACCAAAACATCTGTTACCTGTTGTTATATTTTGGACCTTGAAATCTGTCTCCTTTTCAATAGATCTCCACTGCGTGTTTTACAGTCTGCAAGTGGCATAAAAGTACATAGCAGATGTTACTTAGTATTGGACTGCATGACTTTCCATTGTCCAAGGCAGCAAATCTTGTTTTAATTCATCACAGAACATAAGGATGCTTCCATAATCCAGCCTTTAACGCAACTAAACCATCTAACGAGACAGTCGTGGCTTACAAATGCCTTACAAAAATCCTCTTTTCTCTGTTTTGTTCCATGAGAGCAGCAGTCAATAAAAGAGCTGTCTCTGCAATCCTCCCACTAAATAACTCTCTCAAGCCCATTTCTGCATATCCACTATCGACTATAATGAAATTGGCTGGATTAACACTTTGAATGCATTATTGTCTGCATCTCCTATGTAAGAACTGTTTAGGCTGGTTTACCATGATCTATATTCTCAGTAGGAGGTAGAATGAAATGCTGACATTATCATTGATAAAATTCTGCCATCATATGCTGATTTTGCAATGAAAATTGAAATGTATATTCAGTTAATGAAATCCCTGGGTTTCATTAGGAAATCCGGGAAAAATATTTCAAATGTTACTTTGGCCTAAAAGGGCTAAATAAACATTCTTGTGGTCACTTTCAAAGGACTGGTAACTACCAACTGAGAGGTGAGAGGAAGCAGCCTCCTAAACCGCACCTTAGCTGTAATTTCTTTCCATGTTCTGGTGCATATACATTAAAATGACTATTTTTCAGACTCATTTCTACACTATATCACCCTATCCTACCTACTAAAATGAAGTATTGCTTTTATGGTGACAGGGAAACAGTTGAGAACATTACATACCATCTGCAACATCCCATAAATGTACTGGAAACATTAAAAAAAGTACTGGAAACCAGATCCCAAATCGTGTCTGGGAACAGGGAAAGATCAGTGTCCTCTGAAGCATCCTTCTATTGCCCTGCAAGACCACCAAGGTCTCACTGTTGCCCCAAAGCCACACCAAGGTCTCACTCCCTTCATCAACTTCATGATGCCCACTAAGAACAGAAATTTTAAACCCAGCTAAGTAGTACGTTGCTCTGCAGAATGTTGCCATTGACTTCAGTGTAAGAATTCTGTTTTGAGCAGGCTGAAGTAAAATAATACATGAAATAAAGCTGCAATATCTTTTGCTTCATTTGCATTACACTTCCCTAAGCACTTGACTTAAGGACTGAGCTGGAAGTGATTTTGTTTAGTACAAAGATACACACATTACACGCTTATGAAAAAAAAGATGACAAAAGATGAAAAAAAGCATGACAATCAGTCTGAATGCTAGCAATTGCTTTCAACATCTTTTTTCTTTGTAAATTGTTCATACAATTTAGAATGAAAATTAGTTCTGACTCTTTTAATGTGAATATGTAGACATTCAAAGGCCCATAAGCCACTGATGAATTGTCAGCATCTCAGACGTTAAATTCTGGCTGTCAGTTTCTTAACAGCTTTATACATTGCATTTCAGCTAAAACTGGCCAAGATAATATGCCTAATATGTCTATCATTAAGCTAAGCTAAGCTTACTTAGCATCAGACTTGGAATTTGCTGCTACTGTACTTCCTTCATTTTCTAAACTGTTGTCTGACCATTCCTCTCCTACTCTGTCCTGGTGTAAAATCAAATAAATAGGTTAACCTGCAATCTTAGGCAGAAGATGAAAAGCACTGAAAAACTGCAAAATAGTGGCAATATGGAAGTGTTGCTGTCTCTGATATAAGACTGGTAACTGCTGACTTCTAATGCTAAGTTGGACCAAATAGTTTAAACCACTGGTAGTTTGCACAGAAGAGGTCAGGGGAGGATGACTTCCACCACCAGGAATCAGGCACCAACAGAAGGTAGCTGAGAGCATTGTTTCTGCAGTCAAGAACTCTGTGGAGAACTTCAAAGGGGTTTGGCTAATGTGTTTAAAGCAGCTCTGGAGCTAAATGGAAAAAGAGTCCTCATTCAACCAGACACTAGTCCCACTTGCATGGGATAGTTAGGAAGATGCTTTCTGAATTCTGGGGGGTTTTGGGGGTTTTGGGTTTTTTTGGTTGGTTGGTTTTTTCCCATGAGCTTTTGAAAATTTATTTTGCTCCTGTAAATGCAGCATCTCTCTCCAAATGCCAGTCACTGCTTTAGTCTGGTTTGCTTCCACATCTTCCATATGTTTCCATTTTCACCTTGCTGATTCCTCCTTTTCAGTTGCTTTCAGGACTTGGCTCTTTCCTGTGTGTTCTGTGGATTACTGATCCTCTCTGCCATGATCTTCCTTACCAATGAAAATATAAGCTCTAATGTAGTTACGTTTTGCAACTTGACAAGTGGAAACTGTCTTTTTTCCATGTTTAAATCCACATCGGAAGTGTGCTTCTCAGTTTTGGATCCTTCCTGACTGCAATGTCATAAAAAAAGGAAACGTTCCAGAAAGCTTCCAGATCTGCATATCCAGGAAAGACAATTCCAGCTCATTAGCCACTCTAAAGCTTCATAATTAGCAATTTAAAGGTTTGAGTTCTTGTGTGGAACCAATAACCCTCAGTGGTTCCATTCTTTATAGGTATGCAGCAGCCTTCCAAAAAATTTGCTGTCTTTCAACTGCAGCTTATCAAGCTTATCAGACAAAAGGCTCAACACATCAGCACCAAGGTAAAGAAAAGTTAACTTCTACCTATTCTTTACAGTATGTCCACTTGCTTTTGTGATTTTTTTTCTTTTCTTTTTTTTTTCTTTTTTTTTTTTTGTTCCCCCCCGCCCCTTCTTTAGACATGTAGCTACTCTGGAACTTTGCATTCTGGAGAGTTTGTCTTCCATTCTGCAGGCCTTCCCTCTATATTCTCCAGTATTTTCCTTTAGAGATGCACTGCTCCACCTGCTTTTTGTTACTCATGTTTTTAAGCAGTGATTCATGGGAAACCTTGCATATAAGAAAACTATTAAATATTTGACAAAATAATATAAAGGTGTTCAACTGGAAAGTAGCCATTGCCTTCTAAATAGCTAGTTATCTTTTATTAATTGGTGGATGGTCTTCATCAGATTCTGCCTAGGAAACAGAGTTGCTGTCTTGGTTGAGAGCAAGCATGTAAGACAACCTGTTCAGTTTCAGGTGGAACATAGCAGCACAGAAGCAGCTTTTGTATAATTAGAAACACCCAAGAGAAGGTTTAGGAAGCAATTTCCTCCTTTTATTTGCTGTCTCTTAAGTGAGATGAATGTCTGGTTCTAAAAGTGTGGATTGACTTTGCATAAGTGAATACACCAATGCAGCACACACAGGATGTTGGCAAGCATATTTTGAAAGAGCTAAATCTCATTACTGCACAGACACTATCTTACAAAGGACAAAAATAATCTGATTTTTTTTAACAACTTCTAAGTGATTTAGGATCAAAAATGCCATTATCTTTCCATAGAATTTGCATTATTTGTGTTTACACATTTTCAGGCGTTCAGGTCCCCTTCCCCCAATGAAATCAAGAGATCACTTCAAGCTTTGAAAAATACATAATTTGAAACATGTTAAGTAGGTACTTATCACTAATTCTAGATTCGTTAATTTTTAATGAATGTCTGTGTACATTTTCTGCAGAAATAATGAAAGATGTGTTAACTTAATAACTAAAATAGCTCTTTCATGCAAACTACTATGGTAAAGCCAATTAATTGATTAAATGTTAGTAAAAACAGAATTCATGAAAAATCTTTGTTCTAAAAGTGCAGGGGATGTTGGTTTAGTTCTTTGCTACCTGAAATTGTGATTGTGCTGCTTCAGAAAGGGAATTTACCAACATCTAAATCTACATTATAGCTGAGTTAATTTTTTTTCTGAATGTGGTACTAATTCTTGTTTACAAGAAAGTCTTTCTGAGAAGAAAAGCATTACTTTTATATCAGTGTATACTAGGATCGTAGTTCTCTGACTAAAACTATTTTTTTATGATTTTTTGTTCTTTAAATTGTAAACAGAAAGAGCATTCATTCTATATCCAATCATTCTTTCTTATTCAGGTGGCTGATTGTTTTTTCTTCTGAAAACACAGCTTTTACAATTTGATAAAAACAGTCTTTAGTAATTTCTTAACATTTGCATTACTTAACTGATAAAACATTAAGCTTTTCTTCAGGGTTCCAAAATGCCAATAAAGATGTCCTGTACCAAAAGGAGTACTGCTGAAATGGAATACAACTGGCATTCTGGTCAGAGACAGTTTTCCTTGGGGGCCTTTTCATTGCTTTAACACTAATCTGTGACAAAAAGGCCTTGTCAGATTCTTATTGCATTTAAGAAGCTTTTGGTGAGATTTGTATTGATTTGGAATAAGGCAACTGACAACATTGCAATAAATTTTTACTACTTAGTACTGATCAATATGGATTTTTTCAACCTTTCTCAAGAAAATTGCTTTCTATTGCTTCAGATATGGCCAAGCTGCTCCTAAGTTAATTATATCTCATGCAACAGGTCATGCACTTTATCTAGTTCTAGTCTCTGACATGAAACAATTTTTAAGAGTCTAGGAAATTTTTTTCTGTCTACAACTAAAAAACCTGAAAATCTGCTGCCCTAAGAGGACTGTGCTAGTAGCAGTCTCTCTCATTAAGTGCACCAGGTAAAATATGCCAGGTAAAATGCTGTATCAGAAAATGAAAATTTCTACTACTACAAGGCTAATCCAGACCCTTCAAGGTTTTTTCCCTAACATTGTTATCAGCTTTGAGGCAATTTAGTGTGGTTTATTTTACTGAACTAAGGATATGGCATCAGCGTTTATGCTGCACTGTAGCTCCAGCTGGAAGGTACCCAGCTGTGTGTAAGAACAGAGTACATCTGTGCCGTTTGGCAGACAGGGAACTGGAGATCTCTGCCCAAATAGATATCTGAACCACATGTAGTATGGAAGCACAGGCTGTCTCTACGTGAGCAAGTACTGTGGAGCTAGGAGTATGAAAGGCCCACGCAGAGTGAAAACTTCTGTGTTGAAGACCTGATACTTATACACCCATGCTTCAAGGGGCTTACTTTGGACTGACTCTGGTCTGGTCCTGTAGACTTGACATCTATTTAAGGATGCAAACACTTGTACTGCATCTTTCAGGTTAGTTTCATCATAATGCTCACTGAATATGAGCCAGCAGTGTGCCCAGGTGGCCAAGGTGGCCAACAGCATCCTGGCTTGTATCAGAAACAGTGTGGGCAGCAGGACTAGGGAAGCGATTGTGCCCTTGTACTCTGCACTGGTGAGGTCGCACCTTGAATATTGCTTTCAGTTTTGGGCCCTTCACTACAAGAAAGACATTGAGGTGCTGGAGGGTGTCCAAAGAAGGGCAGCGAAGCTGGTGAAGGGTCTAGAGAACAGGTCTCATGAGGAGTGGCTGAGGGAAGTGGGGTTGTTTAGTCTGGAGAAAAGGAGGCTGAGGGGAGACCTTATCGCTCTGTACAACTACCTGAAAGGAGGTTGGAACGACGTGGGTGTTGGTCTCTTCTCCCATGTAACAAGCGATAGGACAAGAGGAAATGGCCTCCAGTTGCACCAGGGAGGTTTAGATTGGATATTAGGGAAAAATTCTTCACTGAAAGTGTTGTCAAGCATTAAAAGGTGCTGCCCAGGGAAGTGGTGGAGTCACCATCCCTGGAGGTATCTAAAAGGCATGTAGATGTGGTGCTTAAGATACGGTTTAGAGGTGGACTTGGCAGTGTTATGTTAATGGTTGGACTTGATGATCTTAAAGTCCTTTCCACCCTAAATGATTCTATGATAAAGGAGGATTGTGTGTACTCATCAAAGTATCAATGCAAACCAAAGCGCAGACATTTGGTATGAGCATGAGATACCTTCCAAACGTACATTTTTCATCCAAACAAAAATGCTGCTGGGACACATCATGTAGGCTAATAAACATCTTATTGAGACACTACTTGGCTACTAATGGACCAAAGGAAGGGAAAGAGGCATCTTGCATTATAAGTCAAAGTACTTAAGCTGGCTGTTAGTGCATGCATACATGCAACTCAGATATCACTGAGATGTCAACATCATATAATCTAATGCTAACAATCTCTAGTGTCCTTCCCATAAATCCTCCTAAATGGAACATGACTTCTTCTTTAAGAGCACAAAATTTGCAAGGTATGTACCACAATACTCTAAAATCCTGAGGACAAAATGCAGACATTTTGGTCTGGATAATCAGTGGGGTCATGTCTCCATGTTCTTTGATGAGCCAGGTGCTTCACACAACTGACAAAACTGAGCTATCCAATGCAAAAAAATTATTCTTAATGGGTATTTTTCTTCATGAATTCTATTTAAAATGCAGTCAAGTTCTTTAGGGAGAAAATGGAGCCTAACAGATATGCAAACAAATTAGAAAACACTAGCAGAAGCCTTTGTAAAACGTTCATCCACTATAGCAAAATAAATATAACTTCTTCTTTGTGAAGAAAATAGGGAAAAAAGATAAAATATTACAGAGCTTTGATATGCTCAGCAGGAATTGCCAGCAGTCACATTGACTCAAGAGGGAAATTTAGGTAGACAAGTATTTTCAGAAAAGCATAGGAAAACTTAGTCATATTCGGCATTTTAGCAGAACTCATAACGAATGAATCTGTTAATGGAAAACATACCTCTTTTATTTGTCCTTCTTCAGCCACCAGTTACTATGCCTGAGTAGATTGATTTTAGAGAATAAGATCAGCTGCTTGCCTTGCCCTGCCTCAGCATCAGAGAATATCTGATGAAAGAACTCGTGCAATGCCTGAGTTAATGATGAAAATATACTATAAGCACAATATAGAATGTCTCATGACTTATATGCATCTATTTATCATTTCATATTTAGAAAAAATAAGAAATATTATTCCTTTAGAAAACAGTATTTTAACTGAACACAGTTTTAAAGTATCACCATTGTATGGGAAATATCTGTCAAACATACCAATTTTAATTATTAAAATTACAGTGAGTTTAGTAACTGTGGTTGGGTCACTATGTGGATATCAATCGATTTTCTGACCTATCCAGTTGCATCTAATATTATCATTTTAACTCAGATTGAAAGTATAGCCTCAAGTCCCACTTTCTCATGAGACAGATGTGGACGTTTGCTTTGACATGACCATAACCTAACCGTTTGTAAGATGAAATGGGTTATTTAAATTATTTTTGTTAGTTTTAAATAATCACCTTGTCAATTGGGGCAGGTGTATGTTAAGCTCAGTAACTTTTAAAGTGGCTGCCACTCGTGAAGTAGAGTATGGCAGAGTTATCAGGCTGCCATGCTCTTCTCTTGTTAACCTAGTAAAATCTATGAAATCAATTTGAGAAATAAAACAAAAATTACTATTTGAGACACAGTTTATATATGTACTCTATTATTCTATTTTGTTCAAATGAAATAAATGAATCCTTAAAAAGAGTTTCATCTCAGTAGTATTTTATATATGAGATTGTAATTAAAATTGATTTTGGGCAGTTCTTGATGGAAAAGCATAGCTGTTAGCAAAAATCAGAAAAGATACTCATGTTAGTTTCATTTTAGAAGCAAATAACCTGACTTCCTGAAAAACTCTATGGTCTTTCTCTTCACCTAAACATGCTGTAATACATGTTGTAGGGATACATGAAACAGCTTGCATGTCACAGTTCACTTTGATAAAAAGAGGCTTTAGCCTCTACCAATATCTATCAAAACCTGAATTCATGTGGGTAATAATGCATACAAAACATTATGCCAAATGAAATGTGCTTTCTGGACTGCAAGTATTAGTCAGCAAATAGTGAGGATTGAATTCATTACATTGCTACTATGTTAACCATGAATTAAATACGAAAGAAATAAAAAAAGAAGAGAAACAGAAAAAAGAGATGGAAAACAGAAGATGGTAAATGAAAGTCGCTGTTTTAATCTTCTCCAGTTTCTGTACATTACTGAATAAAATAGGCATTTAAGCCAAATTCAGCACAGTCAGATGTTGTCCCCGAAATACAGCCCTTTTGCCGTTAAGGGGAAAACCTCACTGCTCTTGCTGTAACCAGAAAAGATGAGGAAGCTAGAGCTGCCTCAGCCAACAGGGATTTTTCCACATTATTCTGACTGCTCTGAATAACAACCTGGTAGCTTCTGATGGCATATACCAGCTCTAAAGAAGCAGTGAATGAAGGAATGGCAGAAAGAAAACAAAAAGACCATCATCACAAGGGTAACAAGTTCTCAAGCACAACCATTTCAGAACAATCTCCACTTGAATGGCTACTTCTAGTATTTTTCTCACACAAGGGATGCAGAAGAAGTTACTTTTTGAATAACTTTAAAACTCAGTGAAAATGAAAACTCAGTGAGTTGAACATTCCTTTTTCCTTTAAAGTTTTGCCTCACTCATGAACTTGTCAGAGTTAAAAGGGGGGCACTTTCTCTCAGAATTTTGTACCAGGAAAGCTGTCTTGAGTTAGCTTGTGTTGTAGAACAACTCTTGGCTTGAGTTAGAGATATAGCCTGATAGAACATAAATATAATTTTAAAGTACTTTTCAAATACTTTTTGCATGATGGTCTGAAAAGGCCAAAAGCCACCAAGGAAAGCTTCTCAGGTTCTTCCAAGTTCCATGAGACTCTTTTTGTAAGGTACTTTCAGCAGTGGATATTACATGTAATTGAGAGGTTAAGCAGGATAAGCAACACTTGGAATACCGTCTTCAGAAATTGGATTTATCAGATCTTTATAATACCATAAATCTGTATAGAGCAAAATGAGATACCATCCCAAAGATATAAATGTAAGCCTATATTTCTTCATATAAGTTGTTAAATAACTCTCTAAGATTCTAATCATAATGAAAAGAAAATATATTAACAGTCTGCCATTTTACCCACAGGCAAATCGTAATGATACCCACTCTAATTAAACCAAGACTTCATTAAAGTGTTTCTCATTATCATTTGCAATATTTTATGATAATTATCTGCCTTTTATATAACAAATTAAATTAATGTTTTTAATAACACCTTTAACCTTAACTTAGGTGATTCTGAATGACAATGTAATGAGTACAATTAAATGCATATTTTAATTGCCCATCACATTAATTATTTTATAATGAAATAATTTGGGTAACTTATTCTCATTATTTGTTCTTTTTGCATTGCAATTAAACACTCGATATGCTTCATGAGCAATGTTAACACAGGCTTAAATTATGTCAGCTGCATTAGTGTATTTATAAAATATCAATGCTGAAGGCTTTTGCAAGTGACATTTAAAATTTCTATTCCTTTTATGCCATTCTGATTGAATTAGATTATGCTATTGAAGCAAAAGAAAGGTTGAGTCCCACTTTTCCATCACATAATAAGCTATGGCATCATCTCAGCAAAACAGTATCACCACCACAGATTAATAATGATGTTGAAAAACACAAGACTTGAGCAAAAGAGAATGAGCCTTCTATGACTTAGACCTATATCATCCACTTTGCAGACACCTGGTATCATCGCTTTGGTTCACCTATATCTGAATCATTTGAATTCCAAACCCTGAAAGCTCTTGTGGCAAACAGAGGTTTGCCCAGGCAGACGTGATTTTAGGATTAAGGCTCACAGGTCAGAAACCAGCAAAGTCTGACCACAGAGTTTGCTTTCAGGCTCATCGAAGTAACTTCCTCACCACCCTCTCATCTTGGCACAGCAGCTTGTCAAAAACAGTACTGTATGGAGCTTAACATTTTATTAATCAGCTGATAGGGTAAAGTGCCTTTATTTCACCTAATCAGAAATCTATTGGGCAGCAAACAGCAAATGAGAAATAATACATTTCATATAATCACTTGTACATCTTCTGCGTACAAAGAGCAGTTTTAAGATGTAGAGTTTAAGAATGTAAATGAAAGAGAGATTAAAAGAAATCTTTTTCTTCCTGACAGATAACACAATAGCTGTCACATTGGCAGAACTAGAATAAGGCTAACAGGATGGCAGCTGCAAACTAATTCAGGGATGGCTGGGGAACCACATAGTGCAAGCAAGACCTAGGTAGTTTCCTCGGAATTTGCATACAACTGAATAATGAAAAAAAAAAAAAAAAAAGAAGAATCTACTTTTCAGAGGTAGATTTCAATTTTTTTTTCATGACCCCAGCTGAGTTGTCTAGCACAGCAGAACTGATATTAAACTAATATTCACATTTTTAGAGCGTAATTCTACCTATTCCTCACTTAAACTGGCATACAAATAACTTGAATTTTTACAAATTCATTTAGGTATGTGTCAGACATTCCACGCACTAATGTTAGAAGTCAAAAAAGCAGTAAATTTCCATAGGCATAAGACACATGCTAAACTTTAAAAGGATTGGGCAACCCAGATATAACATTAATTCTCATCAGAGCTACCTGTTTCACTTTATGCTACACTGAAAGGCTTTCTCTTGCTGGGCCAACCTCTTTTATCGAACAGCTATTCCACTAATATAGAAGCAGTGTAGATTAAGTTTGCCTTGACTTTGCCTCCTCAATATGGGTAGGTGACAAATGGCTTCTACTTGACAGCATTCTTAATGTTACTGCCGTGGCAGGTGTCACCGAGCCATTTGCTATTTTGTTAGCAGTTTCAAGTCCCAAAATATTTGCTGTAGAATTATCTCAAAGCTGATTTATGATACACGCAATACATAATTTCACATAACAAGAAATTTCAGATGAGAAGAAGGTTTGCTTGCAAATCTTTATGTAAATATTACTCAGGTGATCAAAGGACTGTACTTGCTAGAAGTACAATTGCTTCTCCATCACTGTAAAATGCACTATAGAGTATTTCCCCCTCAATCAAACATTTAACTGATCCTGGTATCTAAATATGTCTAGACATAAGCTGTAAGTATTTGGATAGACAGGACCATAACATACACTGATCTCCATTTAACATAAAACTGCCAGTTTTATGAAAAAACATCCACATGTTCATACCAAAGAACAAATATAAGTAGGAGGGTTCTTACAGACAGCCTAGTTATATATATGATCATTGTACAGAAAAGCAAAACATCTTTTTTTTTTTTTCCCCCTCCATGCAATTGAAATGATACATTGATTCAGCACTTTCTGAGTGTAGGACTGTTTCACTGTATATCTAGACTGAAATGGAATCTTATTTTGGAACTGTCAAATGGGGCTGTGTATACCTTACAATTCAGGGGTGTCCCCTGAAAGGGGAAGCAGCAGATGTAGCTAGAACATGCTTATAAGCATTGAAGTAAGATCTCTGACAGCAGTAAGAAACAATCCCACACTGGATGGACTGGGAAATTATTTAGACAGGAGCCTGTACAATTTGTTAATGCCCAGTGGATGGGATTCATCTCACCCATCTCCAGGCATCTTTGTAGAGACACCTCCATCTGAGCTAAGGAAATGGGTCCCTTTTAAAGCAAACAGAGAAAAGTAGACACTTCCAAGACATGACAGTTTGGGTCTACTTAAGATATGAAAAAAAGGGTAAGTGACTCTTAAGTAGGTGACTGGTTTGGGTTTGCATGGTAAGGTTTTGGTAGCGGGGGGGGGGGCTACAGAGGTGGCTTCTGTGAGAAGCTGCTAGAAGCTTCCCCTGTGTCTGACAGAGCCAATGCCAGCCGGCTCCAAGACGGACCCGCTGCTGGCCAAGGCCAAGCCAATCTGTGACAGTGGTAACGCCTCTGGGATAACATAGTCAAGAAGGGGGAAAAAAATAAAGGGAGCAACAGGGTGTTTTTTGTAGCCACACAGAGCAGTGAGAAGATGTGAGAAACTCTGCAGACACCAAGGTCAGTGCAGAAGGAGGGGCAGGAGGTGCTCCAGGCGCCGGAGCAGAGATCCCCCTGCAGCCTGTGGTGAAGACCATGGTGAAGCAGGCTGTCCCCCTGCAGCCCATGGAGGAAGGATGAGGGGGTGTAGCGATTCCACCTGCAGCCCGTGGAGGACCCCATGCTGGAGCAGGTGGAGGCACCCAAAGGAGGCTGTGGCCCCGTGGGAAGCCCACGCTGGAGCAGGCTCCTGGCCGGACCTGTGGACCCATGGAGAGAGGAGCCCACGCCAGAGCAGGTTTGCTGGCAGGACTTTGACCCTGTGGGGGACCCACGTTGGAGCAGTTTTCTCCTGAAGGTCTGCAGCCTGTGGGAGAGACCCATGCTGGAGCAGTTGGTGAAGAAATGCAGCCTGTGGGAAGGACTCACATTGGAGAAGTTGGTGGAGGACTGTCTCCCGTGAGAGGGACTCCACGCTGGAGCAGGGGAAGAGTGTGAGGAGTCCTCCCCCTGAGGATGAAGAAGCGGCAGAGACAACGTGTGATGAACTGACCACAGTCCCCATTCCCTGTCCTCCTGCACTGCTCGGGGAGACAAGGTAGAGAAGTCAGGAGTGAAGTTGAGCCCGGGAAGTAAGGAGGGGTGGGGGAAGTGTTTTAAGATTTGGGTTTATTTCTCATTACTGTACTCTGCTTTGCTCAGTAATAAATTAGATTTTTTTTTTCTAAGTTGAGTCTGTTTTGCCTGTGATGGTAGTTGGTGAATGATCTCTCTCTGTCCTTATCTCGACCCAGAAGCCTTTTGTTATATTTTCTCTCCCCTGTCCAGCTGAGGGCAGTGATAGAGCAGCTTTGGTGGGCACTTGGCCTCCAGCCAGGGGCAACCCACCACAGCTAGTCAGCTGTAGATGTCTAAGTGTTAGATGTACAAAGTTAGATGATGATTCCCACACAGACTATCTGTTTGTGGATTTATGAAGATATGCATGAAACCTCTTCTTACATGCATCAACATACAATATCATACATACAACATCAACGTACCAGTTAGAAGGTTGGATGTTTAAGCTTATGAAAGCAACATGATACGTAACGAGGGGAAATATTCAGGACAGCTGACCCAAACTGGCCAAAGGGATATTCCACACCATCTAACATCATGCTCCATATATAACTGGATGGTGGGCCTGGAGGCAGTTTGGCTCAAGAGCTAACAGACTATCATCTTTTGTTGGTGAGCAATTGTGCTGTGCACCACTTATTTTGTATATTGTTGTTGTTGTTATTATTACTATCATCTTCCTTTTCTGTCCTATTAAACTGTTGCAAGTTTTACCTTTTTTTTCTTTTCAATTCTCTCCCCGATCCCACTGGGAGGGAGTTAGTGAACAGCAATGTGGTTGTTTTAGCTGCCTGCTAGGTTAAACCATCACAGTATTGTTATAAATCAGTGCGGTATCAAGTATGTGGTTTATGATTCTAAGTATTGCTGTATTATACACAGTTGATTTCCACAAAGAATACATAAGCTTCTGTTTTAAATTGACATTTTCAACATCTAAATTAAGCAACCAGAAGAGGATAACACACATAAGTACCCTTCAGAAACCTTCAATATGCTATCACCTGATGAGGATACTCATAACTCCATTTGAAATACAGTGTTTTGCCCCACAGAGAAATAAAATTGAGTATATGTATGTGCATCTATATATATGTGTGTCTGTATATATATATACACACACATATATGGATGTTTTCAGAACTTTCAATATTGTCATATTTTATTAAAATCAGTAATAAAATCCATTTACTTCAGTGAGAGAAAATGAGAACATCAACATTTTTGAAGCATGACTTAAAACATAACCTTCTGATGCTGCCTCTACATTGTTCCATAAATAAATCTATACACACTTCACATCAAATATAAGTGAACCTTCCAAGAAAATACAGAAGAGAAAACTAAAACCACTTTGTATAACCTTGTGTATTTATCTAAAATAAATGGGAAAAGAAAAAAAAAGCATCTTGCAAAAGAGAGCCTGAAAACTAAAGTAACATTACACAGACAGTTAAAACCTTTATCCTGGGATCACTCTTTACTCCTTGTGTTCAGATTGCAGCAGTTGGCAAATGATGTTTCATAGATACCTATGCTACAGATTGGATAAGGTACACAATATGTTATCTGATGTTTTCAGGGTGCCTTTTACACAAGATTGCTGTATATTACCATAAAATTAATGCACTCAAATGCAAGGTGAGCTGCTGATGAGTACAAACGATCTTGTGAACTATTCAGTGAAATCATTAAACATATAACTTTGCCAAAAGCGTGAATCATTGTGTCTAAATCCTGATTCTTATATTTCAGGAATTGTCCACCACTAGAGGCAGAATAGTGGGCCTGATGGACCTTTGATGCAATCTGGAATAGTCCATCTGTTCTTAGGCACAGCCACTCACGTGGCCATTCGTCGTGCGCTCCGAGGGGGGCTGAGTACAAAGGAATAGGCCTTTTGTAAGTCACAATTACAAAAAGAGCTGAAGAAACATTGGCTACATTTTGTTCAGCTTCCTATCATCTTTTCTTTCCCACACAAATCCATTTTTCTCTGAGGATATTCAAACACAGATTATTTATGAAAAATTATGGCGGGGGGGGGGGGGAAGAAGCTGCAACAAAAGCCATTTAAAGCTGACTGATGATGCACCTCCACAAAAACCACAAGCATCATGGTGCCAAAAGGGCAGCGTCAGTGCAAGACCTTGATCAATTGGATCTGAGAATTCATGTATTTTCAACAAGTCAATTTTAAATCTAATATCGATGTCTTCAGCACGCTACCAGCAGGTTTCATTACCACCTGATATATGACAGTCACTTGCAGAATGGGCCAAATTCATACCAAATTGTAACACCTTGTGACATTTGCTGATGGTCAGCAACTAGTACTCAAAGTGCATCACACAATTTCTTTTTAAATTATTTCCATATATTCCGTCAGCAGAACTTGGAATAACTCTATTTTGATAATCTAAGTAGCCTCAGTTACATCTGAAGCACAATTTTGATACTGTCTTTGTAAGAGTGTCTGTAATAGGCTGTTGCTAAACATGATGATTTAAAGAAAGATCCTGCATAAAACAACTTTCAAATTACTTTACCTTTTATCTGAAATTCTTGGAAAATTGTGGTGTCCTATAAGACTAACCTATTGTCTCCACATTCCATCAAACATTGTCACCAGGAAAATTGAGACATTCTCTTTTGAAAACAAGCTCCATTTTGTGGATGACAAAAAAAAAATATAGAAAAACTCTATATAAAGACTAAAATCTCCCATGAAAATATTTATCATTCTGAAAAGATATTCTTAACTTAGTAACCTCTCTATTGTTACCATGATAATGACACATTTTGTTGGTATTCATGAACACTGAATAAAACCAGAAGCCTTTTCTTCTTCCTGGAATAGAATATATGTTTTGAGGGTCTTGCAAGAGGGTTATAAGAATATGAACAGAAAGTTGTGCTGCTTATAAGAATTAATGTAAAATATGATTTATAGTATATAATTAGAGAAATGTACATTCCAAAGCAAACAAGCAAGCATATAAAAGTGTAGCCAGACCTATAGAAGATGTAACACTTGTTTCCTTTTAGGACTTTTTATTTATTTATTTTGTTTTCTATGCCTTGTACTTTCATTGAAATCCTCTCAAAACACTTTACCCAGAGGTTGCACACATTTCTACATAAAATTATTACTTTTCTCCCTCTTAATTGCTCGAGTATTTGCTGCAGTCATATTTTACTCTAGCTATAATTTTACAATTCAGTATCTTCCTACAATTCCATAGGTGCGTCAGTGACCTAATAATGCTAATGCTCACCTTTGCAATAAGTCATACTTTTACTAATATTTAGCCAGCCCTCCGCAATTACAGCAGCTGGCAACTTGGTACCTTACTTTTTAAAATTCACAGCTAAATTGAATTTTGCAAATAGTTCTGCAAGTGCTCTACCAAACAAAACCTGATTTCATTGATTTAGGTCATGTTGTTTGACGTGACCATCAGAGAGGACAAAGACTCTGATTGGAACTTTTCCCATTTTGGTTAAGTAAATGTTAAATAAAATCCCTGACATGTGGGATGACACTGGACTTCATGAAAGAGTATTAACAACCTGGGACTAGTTCCATGTTCCAGTATGGAACCTGGGCTCTTTTTCAGATATAAAAAGGAACTGATGTGGTCAGATATCATGGAAAAAAAGTTGAAAAATTAATTTACTACATGTATAAATATAACTTAGAAAATTTAGTCTGTAGCAAGCCTTCAATTAGTTCATTTATTTTTGTTATTATTTGCTTGTCTAATGGATATATTCCTTTTAAATCTGAATTTAAATAGATGAACATGCACACGTCTGCATAAATGCACTGCTATGTATCCTTGTTTGGTTGGGTTTTTAATCCTACATGTACAATAAGCTCCACTGTCTTTACAGGCAATTGATCATCTCTAATCTGTTGTGATGTCTAATAGAAAAGCCTAATGAAGATATGCAACTTGGTAGATGTGATCATATTCACGGTGTGGAAAAAGGGCAAAAATAATACTAGATTGCAGTGGTGGAAGGAGAAAGACAACTGACACAGAAACTAATCAAAGAAGGAAATGCTTATTTGTGAAAATTATATATATCATTAGCAAATATTGTGAGGAGACACATTAGTAATTTGCCATGTAATACAATACTTATGTACATAATAAGCTTATAATTATGCCCTGTGAGTCTTGCCTCCTGGAAGGTCAATGGCAAAATTCCTATTTAACACAATTTAGAATATTAGAAACATTCTACAAGCTATAAGTTGTACTGCTTCTTGCATTCTGTTCCACAAAAATCTGCTCCACCTGTTTTTTTTCCCCCTAGATTATGACTTCAAAGAACATGAACCAGGTTTCCTTTTCTTGCATACACCAGATTTGCCAGGGAAGTGGTGAAACTTCACTATAAAAGACAACTGTATGAAACACTAACAACACTTTTGTAGGGATGCAGCATCTGGAGTCACAGATCTCAGGGGTCTGTTTGTTTTTCTCCTTTTGTGAGAGTAATAACATCCACAATCATATTTAACACTCAGGTACAAGTTTAGGAATAAAAATATGTATATAACCTCACTCGGTAACTTCCTGGGTAATTTGCACAGTTCACCCAGATAAAATGTTCTCTTACATCAGTCTTAGAAGAAGATTGATTACACTCATGAACCACATCAGGATGAAAAGATTTAATCTAATTAACAATTTCCTTTAATCCTAAATCTCCTTTCTCATGGAGATTTTATCAAGAGCTATTTTTCACTCCTTAGAACAGACTCAAGAATTTTACTCTAGTAACAACATTTTTTTTTCAACTTTGTATGTTTGAACCATAAACTGAAAAACACAGAGGAATTTTTTCCTTGTCTTTCAAGCACTGGTAAGCCATTTGAGAGGTCTCAGTATAGATAGAGCCTCATTTTCCTAGCATAAGTTTTGCTCTAATATATGCAAAACTAACATTAAATATAAGTGTCTCAAGCTCAAATTGCATTGTTTTGTGCCACCTCTATTTATTAAAAAAAGAAATAAAAATTAAAAAGATCATATACAGACCTTTATGTATCATTACTTTAAAAACATGAATGAATGAAGGTCCTACACATGGGTCAGCACAATCCCAAGCACAGCTACAGGCTGGGCAGACAGTGGATTGAGAGCAGCCCTGAGGAGAAGGACTTGGGGGTATTGATTGATGAGAAGCTCAACGTGAGCTGGCAGCGCGTGCGCGCTTGCAGCCCAGAAAGCCAACCGTGTCCTGGGCTGCATCAAAAGAGGTGTGACCAGCAGGTCGAGGGAGGTGATCCTGCCCCTCTACTCCGCTCTCGTGAGACCCCACCTGGAGTACTGCGTCCAGCTCTGGGGGCCCCAGTACAGGAGAGACATGGAGCTGTTGGAGCGAGTCCAGAGGAGGGCCACGAAGCTGATCAGAGGGCTGGAGCACCTCTCCTGTGAGGACAGGCTGAGAGAGTTGGGGTTGTTCAGCCTGGAGAAGAGAAGGCTCCAGGGAGACCTTATAGCAGCCTTCCAGTACCTGAAGAGGTCCTACAGGAAAGCTGGAGAGGGACTGTTTATCAGGGAGTGTAGTGACAGGACAAGGGGTAATGGATTCAAGCTGAAGAAGGGTCAATTTAGATTAAATGTTAAGAAGAAATTCTTCATGATGAAGGTGGTGAGGCACTGGAACAAGTTGCCCAGAGAAGCTGTGGGGCTTTGGGCAGCCTGGTCCAGTGGAGAGTGTCCGTGCCCATGGCAGGGGGGGGTTGGAACTAGATGATCTTTGAGGTCCCTTCCAACCCAAACCATTCTACGA
Organism: Balearica regulorum gibbericeps; assembly: GCF_011004875.1. Taxonomy (NCBI): domain Eukaryota; kingdom Metazoa; phylum Chordata; class Aves; order Gruiformes; family Gruidae; genus Balearica; species Balearica regulorum. The sequence continues at coordinate 105,473,983 of NC_046184.1, forward strand.
TTCTATGATTCTCTTTATTGGCTATGTATTTTCTTCTCTTGCCTTCCTGACCATGCTTCTGTGCAAAAGTCCAAGTACACAAACTGAGGAAACTGCAAAATGTATTAATGATATTTTTTCGCCCTCACAGGACAGAGGACCTAATAGACTACTGGGCTGCATTAGGATGAGTGTTGCCAGCAGTTTGAGGGAGGTGATCCTTCCCCTTTGCTCAGCACTGGTGAGACTGGAGCGCTGAGTCCAGTGCTGCTCTCCCTAGTACAAGAGAGACAGGGACATATTGGAGCAAGTCCAGGGAAGGGCCACAGAGATATTAAGCAACTGGAGCGTCTGTCTTACAAGGAGAGGCTGAGAGCTGGGACTGTTCAGCCTGGAGCAAAGGTTCAGGGGGAATCCTGTCAGTGTGTACAAATACCTGACTGAGGGAGTAAGGAAGATGGGACAGACTCTTCTCAGTGGTGCCCAGTGACAGAACAAGAGGCAATGGACACAAACTGAAATACAGAAAACCCCACTTAAACACAAGAAAATACTGCTGTGAGAGTGGTTGAACACTGGAGCTGTTTGCCCAGAAATGTTTTGGAGTCTCCACCTGTGGAGGTATTCAAAACCCAACTGGACACCACCCTGAGGAATCTGCTCCGGCTGCCCCTGCTCGAGCGAGGGGTTGGACAAGATGATCTCCAGAGGTGCATTCCAACCTCAGCTATTCTGTGATTTTGTAATTACTGCTAAGTGAGGGAAGAAAAAAAATGGTTTATCTGTTTAATTTTACAAAAGAAAACAGGAGCAGTGAGAGCTTGGGTGACATTTAAAAGTCTCTGATGAGCTAATATATATGTTTGGAAACACTGCATTTTGATCTCAAAAGTGTCTACCATTGCAACAGTTTCTGCAGGATATTTTAAAGTGAGATTCTGCAGCAGCTGCATATGTTTACATCAGCCATCGTCAAATTCCACTTCATCTTTAAAAAACACAGAATGTTCTCTGATGATATTGCCCCAGAGTTCACTATACTGAACATTTCCTACTGAGATGCCCTGGTCAGTCTGAGAAATAAGAAAGGAACATCAACATACTTTACTTCTATTCTATGTATCATCCACAGCTGTTAATTTATTTAAATGTCCATGTAAGGTATGAATGGTCATATGAGGAGGTTTTATTAAATGCTATGAATTTCCAAAATTCCTCTCTGTATCCAATATTATTCTATATTGTATTCATAATAGGAAAAAATTCAAGTCTAGTAGGAAAAGCAGATGCACCATCACCTTTGCTAGTTTTATACTTTAAAAAATCCTTAGGCATACTACATTTTTCACAAAGCAAATAGTTTTATTAATAACAATAATCTTCTATTACTAGTTCAAGAGATCCAATTTAACGCACTTGTTATTTCTGACAGCAAGACTTTTGAGCAGCAACCCTATCCACTGAAAATGACTATCCATGCCACATATAAGAAAGAATTGTCATTAGAAGTGTCCTTTGGAAAAGAAAAAAACAAAAAACCTGCCTTTCATTCCCAATAACTAAGTTAAATATAGCAATTAACTTGTTATCTGGCAGATCTGCAATCATCATCATCTTTTCCAAATAGGTAAACTCATCACTGTGCATTTTAAGTTTCAAGACTAATGTATTCCAAGAACACACAGAAGAATAAAGGTACTTCATGGCTGTCTGATTTTAGGCATTCTCCCATCATCCTAAAGTGTAATCCCCTGGAGTGATTATGTGTGAATAATTTAGAAAAGTGCACAATGCCTGAGGTTTATAGGCATAATGTAATCCAATATTTGTTCAGTGACATGTCCATAGCACTCCAGATAGACTGTAATGATCTTGCTGAGGGCACAGTAGATAGTTCACATGTATATGGACCAATTTTTCACCCGAGAGCCTTGCTTTTCTTCATAAAAACAAGGACTGCACTATAATGATTATCAAACTTCTTTCCTGTCATGCATTAAAAAAAAAAAAAATCACCAAAATGTAGTCTCATAAAAAAACATGAAATACAAAAGAGAAACTAAAAAAAAAAACCTCAACCAAATAACAAAACAGATTAAGCCCAATTTTCAATGTCTGTGACACTTAGAAGCTTAAATACCATTGATTTCTAGCAGTAGGGTTCAAGTGCTCAAGTGTCTTTTGAAAGTGATATGTGGCCTCCTATGTCACATAGGTGGCATATTATGTATTTATTATTGTTCATTCTGAACTGAACTTTTCACAAGGATATTGTACTATCGCTGTCACAATACAAACAGCTCATTTATTTTCCTTTCTCCCCTACATCCCTCTCTTTGCGGAGTAGCATCTTTTTCCATATAAAATATTTCCTTCAGAAATGTCACTGAGAATTTCATCTCTACAGATGCCTGAAACACTAAATTAAATCTCAGTTGTTTATGGATCTGTGGGAAATTTACATAAAAGGGGGACAACACAGTCAAAAAGGAAATTTATGCTTGTGAGGTTACAATCTAGAATATTTATGAAGAATGATATTTTTCCAGCTCTATTTAATGTCTACATCACATTTTCTTCTGTGCTATACGAAAAAGCTTTACAGATGTTTGGTTGTTTTGTTGTGGTTTTCTTTCCTGTTGCTCATTGTGGTGGCTTCTTTTGCCTTACTTTCTTGTCCTTTAGTTGAGCCGGAATGGTTAATTTTGCCCATAAATATAAAGAAAAAGACTTCAAGTATAATTTTGCAATCAAGAGGTTAATGCTGAAGAAGGAGGAAAATAAATTAATCTCTTAAATACAAGTGTCTATAGTCCTGGTTTATAAGAAACATGAAAATTACCTCCATAATAGTAAAAATGTCATTTTGTAAGGGGCAGGGTGTCCAATTCTATCGCATGGAAGAAACTGTAATGAAAACAAGTGCAATATATGCGTAAGCCAGATGTCACATCCATGACCTTCATGTGATAAAGTAAATTCAGATCTGAATCTGAACTTTTTTAAGAAGCATTGGCAATTTTAGTCTAGAATGCCTATTATTGTTAATATTTCACTGTTCATTCATATTGAAGGATTCTGGCTTTTAGAATTGTGTATCTCCAAGAGTCAGCTTCCAAATTCCAAGGTAGAGCAATATTCAAATGAAAGAAATTAAGTGAGCTTCTTCCATAAATGACTGGACATAAAATCTGGATTCGGGTTAGGATTTTAATATCTGCTCTGAATTTTGCATGTGATGATCTAGTATTTGCCTGGATATTCGTATTCAGCTTTTCATACCATTTAGCATTTCTGTTGAAAGTAGGACTTGGGTCTCCTCCATCATCATCTTCTGAATTATGATATGTATTGATTATTTATTTACCTTTGCTTTGCCTACTACAATCTTTTTGGAAAGAAGACAAGATGTTAACAGGTTGGTTGGTGTTATCTTTGCGTAATTATTTTGGAATTTGATTTACTACTGAAGCTCCATTATGACATCATGCTTAAATTGATTTGTTCAGTATTGCTGCATACTTTTTGCATTCATCTTAATAAAACTTTAGAAATATTAATAAAGGCTAATACATTTATAGATGTCCTCAAGGTGCTATTTACATGTTGACAATAAGATATTGGCTGTGTTGGTTTATTCCTACATATAGAGTACATATTTATCCCAGTAAAATACTTACACTATATCAAAACAATTGTTTATATCAGAACAGTATCAACTGAAAGACACATCCAGTCTTCCTTTTTCACACTATGTAGCACCTTCTGAAGCTGCTTTTAACTCAGGACTTGGTAAAGAATCAGCCCTATGGAAAGGTTATACACTGGTTTTGATGCCTTCTTAGCTTACCTGTTATCTAAATAGAATCTAAATGGAACAAAGGTATTACTTTACTTAAAATACTTCATGTTAGCATGACTGTAGTGACTTGCATTACAGTCTGCAATGGTGCACATCATTGTCTACTGTTCTACTTGCCTTCTCTGAATAAGAAAAGGTTTACTTCTTATGGTACTGCAGAAATAATTTATCAAGCCACTGTAACTATTACCGCATTTTCTGAATTTTCAGCCAGTGAGAAAGGATAGTAATATCACAAAAAGGGGGGGGGGGGGGGAAGGAAAAAGGAAAAACATTACGTTTATGGGAATGCACCATCATATTTCAAGTACTTATTTCAAAATAATGTAGCTCTTAGCTGTAAAATTTTGTATTTTACTTATGTATCTGCTTTTTTTTTGCCATTTTAAAATTTTATATTTATTCAATCTCCGCAAGGCACACAAGTGAGTAAAAGAGATGTTTATTCTGGAAAACAAAAATGTATACTCTTTACGAGATGCATCTTTGAGTTTTCCAGTTCTGCATCCCTAATTTTCAAATGTGTTATTTGTAACATTTCAAATGTATTAGTAAAGTTTATTTCACAGAATATTTTTTTTTCCCTTTTTTTCTTTATCTGTCTAAGAAAACAGATGATAACATATGATTCCCTTTTCTCCTTCACATCAATTTAGGTGTTTTTTTTTCTCTTCCTTGGATGTCCTTAAGCCATACTCTGTTGAAAAAGATCATTTTTGAACTGTCATCAGCTCATTTCCCTTCTCTTCTGTTAAGAGATTTTAATCAATACATGCAGTTCCTTGTGTAACAATGGCACTTGCAGTTATGAAGGGAATCTCATGCTGGATTATCTATTTTTGCTTTAGAATCTGACTAAATAGAAATAATTCCAGCCAACAATGGTTGTCGCTGAACGCTTTATTAACTTTGTGTACTATCACTCTGCTCAGTAGAGCCACCAGGTTCCATCCACCCCACAGCTGAACCTGGAGCGGCACAAAGAGAGAGAGAGGAACACTCTATTCCCCCACCCCAGTGCAACCTCCCAAGCCCCACGTTAGCTCCTAGCAGCTGCCAAAAGCCCACAGAGGCAGAGCCACAAGGCGGAGGGCTTTCACCCCCGTCTCCTCTATAGCAGCAAGGATGATGGAGGGTGCTACATGCTGGCCCTGCACCATGAAGAGAACTGCAGGTCAAAATGGAAATTTTCCCTGGCTTTGGCATGCCAGCTGAAAGACCAGGGTCTTTTTTCCCAAGACCAAAGTATAAGCAGAAGAGGACGGAGCTCCAGAGATTCACCCCAGCCCACTGTTTCTCAGTGGTGCCGAATTCAAAGTTCAGATGCAAAGTTGGCTTTTTTTTTTTTTTTTTTTTTTGGGGGGGGGTTGGAAGGGACCTTAAAGATCATCTATTTCCAAGCCCCCTGCTGCGGGCAGGAACACCCTCCATTAGACCACATTGCCCAAAGCCTCATCCAACCTGGTCTTAAACACTTCCAGGGATGGGGCATCCACAACCTCTCTGGGGAACCTGTTCTAGTGCCTCACCACCCTCATAGTGAAGAATTTCTTTCTAACATCTAATCTAAATTGACCTTCCTTCAGCTTGAACCCGTCACCCCTTGTCCCGTCACTACACTCCCTGATAAACAGTCCCTCTCCAGCTTTCCTGTATGACCTCTTCAGGTACTGGAAGGCCGCAATTAGATCTCCCTGGAGCCTTCTCTTCTCCAGGCTGAACAACCCCAACTCTCTCAGCCTGTCCTCACAGGAGAGGTGCTCCAGCCCTCTGATCAGCTTTGTGGCCCTCCTCTGGACTCGCTCCAACAGCTCCATGTCTCTCCTGTACTGGGGCCCCCAGAGCTGGACGCAGTACTCCAGGTGGGGTCTCACAAGAGCGGAGCAGAGGGGCAGGATCACCTCCCTCGACCTGCTGGTCACACTTCTTTTGATGCAGCCCAGGACACGGTTGGCTTTCTGGGCTGCAAGCGCACACTGCCGGCTCACGTTGAGCTTCTCATCAATCAACACCCCCAAGTCCTTCTCCTCAGGGCTGCTTTCAATCCATTTCTCACCCAGCCTGCAGTTGTGCTTGGGATTGCGCCGACCCACGTGCAGGACCTTGCACTTGGCCTTGTTGAACTTCATGCGGTTCACACGGACCCACCTCTCCAACCTGTCAATGTCCTTCTGGATGGCATCCCTTCCCTCCAGCGTGTCGACCACACCACACAGCTTGGTGTTGTCGGCAAACTTGCTGAGGGTGCACTCTATCACACTGTCCATGTCGCCAACAAATATGTTGAACAGTGCCGGTCCCAGTACCGACCCCTGAGGAACACCACTCGTCACCGTTCTCCACTTGGACATTGCGCCATTGACCACAACTCTTTGAGTGCGACCATCCAGCCAATTCCTTATCCACAGAGTGGTCCATCCATCGAATCCATTTCTCTCCAATTTAGACACAAGGATGTTGTGCGGGACAGTGCCAAATGCCTTGCACAAGTCCAGGTTGATGACGTCAGCTGCCCTTCCCTTATCGACCGACGCTGTCACCCCATCATAGAAGGTCACCAAGTTTGTCAGGCACGATTTTCCCTTAGTGAAGCTGTGTTAGCTGTCACCAATCACCTCTTTATTTTCCATGTGCCTGAGCATAGTGTCCAGGAGGGTCTGCTCCATAATCTTGCCAGACATAGAGGTGAGACTGACCGGCCTGTAGTTCCCTGGGTCTTCCTTTTTACCCTTCTTAAAAATGGGGGTTATGTTCCCCCTCTTCCAGTCGGCGGGAACTTCACCAGACTGCCAGGACTTCTCAAATATGATGGAGAGTGGCCTGGCCACTTCATCCGCCAGTTCCCTCAAGACCTGCGGATGCAACTCATCAGGTCCCATGGACTTCAGGTTCCTTAGATATTCTCAAACCTGATCTTCTCCTTCAGTGGGCGGTTCTGCATTCTCCCAGTCCCTGCCTTCTGTGACCTGGGCAGTGTGGCTCAAGTATTTGGCAGTGAAGACTGAGGCAAAGAAGTCATTGAGTACCTCAGCCTTCTCCATATCCTGGGTAACCGGCTCACCCATTTAATTCTGGAGGGGACCCACATTTTCCCTCGTCCTCCTCTTATCACTGGCATACCTATAGAAGCTTTTCTTGTTGTCCTTGACATCCCTGGCCAGGCTAATTTCTCTCCGGGCTTTGGCTTTCCTAACCTGCTCCCTGGCTGCTCGGACAGTTTCTCTGTATTCTTCCCAGGCTACCTGCCCTTACTTCCACCCTCTGTAGGCTTCCTTTTTTTGTTTGACTTTACCCAGGAGCTCCTTGTTCATCCACGGGGGCCTCTTGGTCTTTTTGCTTGACTTCCTCTTTGTTGGGATGCATTGCTCCTGAGCTTGGAGGAAGTGACCCTTGAATAGCATTCCTGCTATGGAGATCAGGGAGTTGCAGGTTAATGCCAATGTGCAGCATTGGTTGGATTTATAGGGGCTCTTTTAGCATTCTACTGTCTTCAAAAGGAAGCTGTGACCCCCAAGATCAGACCCACTAAAATGTCACTAATTTAGGAAGAAAGCAGACACAAAATATAAAAAATGCCTTAAAGAATACTTTCAAGCCTTCTAATAAAGTCTGCTTCTAATGCAGCTGCAAGTGGACTGGATGGAATATATAAAGACAGAAGCTGTATATCCCAGTCCATTCAGTTACAGTTCCTTAGAAGTGTTCAACAGCAATAACTCATTTTTCAAAGGTGTGACAAATGCCAGTTTTGAGCATGGATTTATGAAAACATGGTTTGATCCTTCCCTTGAGGAATGTTTGCCCAAGAAAGCTTATTTAAAGATCATGCGGCAACATTTCAGTCATTCTCTGATGCAAAGTAAATTAGAGTTCAGAAAGCTAATTCCTCCATTGTTTGGGTTACTTTTCAAAGTGTCTGTTATGTTCTAAATACAAAAACTTGGATCCGATCCAATTTACACCTTCTGAGCCTTGAATTACAAAGCAGTCAAACTCTAGCTTCCCTCAAAGGTCAGTTTATAACTCTGATTTTCAAACAATGCAAAGGAGCACAGTACACTTCAGAAAGACATAAATTTAAAAATAAATAAAGAAATAGAAACAGCAAACAAGCAAGCCACACAACTCTTTGATTGATATCAGGCACAAACAACTTTTGAATATTTTGCCATGCTACATAACATTTAGAGAATCAGCAATTTATTTTGAATTTGGACACATTTTTCTCTTGCCTCTTTTCTAAGCTGCCTTATTTGTATGTTACAGTAGCAGACAGATAGCTCTTACAAGTGTCATGCCGTCACTCAGAGGGAACAAAAACCCTGGGAAACATGCCTTGAAGTTTTGTTATCTCAAACATAGAAAATACAAATCCATTAACTATAATGTGATTTTAGTAGCACACAGTAAGATAGGACTTTGTGTGTTTCTGGTAAGATCTATGAATGACTGCAACACATTACTATGTCTGCTTATATGTATACACGGACACACTGCCTCACAAACATATCGAAACATAGTGGAAAAAGCTATACATGACAATAGCAACCCCTTTTCTTTTTCCTACAAAGTTTTCAGCAATATCTCTAGTCTGTTTAGATAAAGTAATTAATTAATGACAAGTTTAAACTTCTAAGTAAGATTGAAACTTAAATCAATTTCAATAAGATGTGCAGTAATTATCATTACGACCACATCAGTAGTGCTAACGAGCACTTATTATTCTGTGCACCTACACAACGTCTTTCTTTGTACAACACCTTTTTTTAAATCCTTGATTCAACCTTCTGATCTTTAGTGTTATAAATCTTTGAGCAAGCTACAGAAGAAACTCGGTTAGAAATTTAATTAGCCAAGATCTTTAAACACAAAATACAGTAACATAGTTCAGAATTTGTAACAGCTTCAAACTTAAAACATGGAGTTCAGCAAAGATTGATTCTTTGCTTTCATTGCTTTTGACAGAAAGCTAGCCAGGGTTTTGTTGTTTATTTTATTCAATGGTAACAGAATATAATTGCAATATTAAAAAAAAAGTCATCCTGAAGTCAACAAAATATGAAGCTGTAACAAAGGAGAATTAAACATAGATCGGTCTGAAAAGGACCTGGGCCAATTTGTAATTTAAGTAAAGAGTAAATGAGCTCTAAACATACACACACACACAAACTGCTTCCAGGTCCAATGAACAAACTCAGTGATTTCTTGCTGTACTGCCTCTTCAGAAACTTTCTATGTTTTCATTCTCACAGCATGGGTGTCATTTCTCACAGTCCGACAAACTTACTAAAACCAGCTCCAGTCCCGGCTGCCATCACGTGGGTGCTGGAAACCCTGTCCCCAGCCTGTCCTGGGGGGTCTGTCCCATCCGGGGCTCGGCAGCGCCTGCAGTGCAAACACCCTGCCCCCCCTGGGACCCCAACACCAGGCTGCAGCACGGCGCTGGCCTGGCGAGGAGAAAGAGCTTGGGTCACCTAACAGAGCAACAGACGCAGAACGGGCTTTATTACCTTTCCCATCTGCTTCACATACCGTAAAAAGCAGAGCCCCACGCCCCACGTGCTTTTGCTGAAACTTATCTTAAATCCCATAATGGAGGTTTTATTTTTTTAAAAGATGAGGGAAGTAGGAACTGGTGAACATCATGTTTACCATCCCTCCCCCACCAAGAAGAAACCAGATTTTATGGTATGCTGTCTTATCAAATGCTTTCTCGGGGAGGGTGAAGGGGAGAATTAAAAAGGGAAAAAAAAAGAAGAAAAAGAAAGGAATTCATGAAAATAGAAACAGAGGCAGATATAAACCCCGCATCTTTGACACACGTATACTAGACCCCATGCAGCTCTGTAATAGCAATTGTCTCTATTTCTGATTGTTCCCCTTTCCCTTGGTACTCAATCTGAAAGTCCAATTTGCCAGAATAATGTATCTGGTGTGGGAGACAATTTCTATGACTGAAGTAACTGTTTCTTAGCAACCAGAAATGCTCTAGGAACAGGTTTCATTTTCCCCCCTACTCACTGAGATACAGAATAATTGTCAAGATAATTATAACACATTTGTGATGATTTACATAGGGTTTATATAATTATTTATGGAACTACTCAATAAAGTGAAAGTGTTAATTGACTGCAGCAACCAGGATCCACATTCGATTTATAGATAGCCACTAGAAATCAGAATTAGTTACAGTCAGCCAGGGTTACAGATTTCAATCCCAGTAAACACATTGCTATTTGTCACTTGTATCGCTGTGAGAGACATCCTCGACTTCTTCCTCCCCCCTTCTCCCCTGAGGTCACGGTGCTGTTGTACCAGGCGCTGCACACAGGCGTGCAGAAAGACAGCACGTCACCTGAAAACCTGGCTACAGGAATACAGAAACCATACAAAGCACAGGAAAAAGAAAGTGTTGTCCTTCTCAGCTTGCAGAGGGGGAAACCCAGTAAAGAGAGCTGAAGGACCAGGAACCGGCTGCTCTCAGTCACAAGTTTAACAAGCGGTTTAGGAAGCTCCATAATTCCAGTTCTCACTGTTGGAGACAACCCATAATGCGTTCCTCAGGCACATACTACCGTCAGGGCCATGCGGGCGAGCACCCCCTCCACATCAGGCACCGTAAGATGGCTCTAGCCCAGGCTGCTTCCCCCTCCTTTGCTCTGGTGGAAGGCACGTTCCCTTCCCCACCCCTCGCGACCAGGCGGCTGTGTGGTAACCTGGTGCAAAGGAACTGGTCTGGCAGACAAACACAGCACAAGACAGCAAATACATTGTCAGGTTGGCAAGGTCATCTAATTCAGTGCATAATTAACACTCACACAGAGGTAAGGATAAAATGCCTCACAGGGAGGAAAGGAGAAGACAGGCAGGTCCATCCCTTTGCATATCAGCCCAGTTTCGTTGCTTAAGCAGGTTATGAAGCTGTAGCTCTACAGAGGAGATCTTGCACCCCTGAGTGCTGCAATGACTAGCTCTTAGGTGCTTGCAATTACAGATCTGCCACATCAGCCGTTGAGAACCCTTTTAAATAAAGCCATTTCAGGTGACAGAGTGGCTAGCATTTCTACATTCCCTTTTGTCATACAGTTTTTCAACACTAAAGCCAGTACAAAAAGAATATGTTACCAATAAAGCATATTTCCCCAGTTCCTTCCAATAATAAAAAAATAAAAAATGAAAAAAAGGAGACCATTCAAACATGGAAAATCTCATGAGGAAAGTCACAAAATTTACAAGATATGCCATTAGTAGCAGCCACAGTGAAGCTGCTGTTAACAGATGAGAAAAAATATATTTCCTGCTATTGAAACAATGAAGATACGTACTGCATTACTAACCTACAGTTGTGAAGAGTTGTTACAATCCAGAAGATTTATCTACACAAAGGTGTTTTATTGTCAGAGTCCATATAGTGGGACCTCCGTACTGTGACAGGAATTGTTCCTGATGCCAGCGTTTGCTTTTTTTTTTGGCCAGTGCAAATCTCCGGGATTAAGATAAAGAACGCTCACCCTCAGTCTGCAGGATATTTACTTTTTACAGTGGATATGACAGTTCCCACACTGTCCGTGGAAGACAAAAACCTCTGACAGTGTCATTGCATCAATATTATTTACTTAAAGAAAATTAGTTGACCTTCACATTTCGACCATTTTTGCCGCCTTCTGCCTTGCAAACACTTCTATTATGACTGGATCCCGAACGAGTGAATTACTGGGTTACAGTTTCTCTCTAGCTTGTGTGCCAAAATGGCCCTGGGCTCTGGTCTCCCAGGTAGCTGTAATATCCTTTTGTAAACCTTCCGTGAATGATTATGGTAAATCTTGCTTGCAGCAGTTTCTGTTCCCTCTAGCATTTTTTTCACCCACCTGTCTGTGCTTTTCTTTGGTGTTTTTTTCCTGAGTTTCAATTCCCTATTTTACCCTATACCCTACAGCCTAACAGGCTGTCATAATACACTACTTTTCCCCTGCTCTCTATTTCTTTATGTATTGTCGGTGAAACAGTAGGATTTTCAAACCTCTCAAGATAAGTAATTTTTGTGCTAAAAATATCAGTAGTAAGCATCCACAAAAATCAAAATTGCATAAGTAAAATCATTTTAGAAACATCTTAGGTGCTGCTATTCATCTGAATTGCACTTTAAAAATGTAACAATTGTTCTTCCATTCGTTTAACTCCTATAACAAAGCCAGCATCTCAAATGCTGAAGTAAAATTGATACCCAAGTTAAGATCAAGCTTTAAAAACATTTTAAGTACTTTATGAGTCCAGTAGTGTTTATCTTTTAATCATTTATTTTAAAAGGAAAAAATTAAATTATTTAACTCAGCACAAACAGATACAAACCTAATACAATTGTGCCAGCTGAAAACTGGCATTCAATATCAGTGTTAAAAGCAAATATGCAAGACCTTGGGGGAGGATAGAAAAGAGACAGTGGATTTGCATATCCTAACTAGTTGCTAACAAAGTATAGGATCTTTCTGAGCTGAGTGGGGTTTGTAATAACAATGGACACTGCAGGGCCCCAGCTCCATACTGGAGCTGGGGGGGGGGGGGGCGGTGCTAATCTCACTTTTAGGAGAACTGCTACTAAAATTGGCTCCAAATCCTGAAATAGCTCAGAGTTCTAATGTTCAGATTCAGTGAAGAAATAAAGGACACCGGCTGCTTATGCAGTCACTGGTGGAATATTGTCTTTTGTATCCTCAAAGCACTTTATGTAATTTTAAATGATGCATGTGCAGGAATCACTTCAATTATGTGTGAAAGCAATCATTTCTAGAATGGAATACAGCAACTGCTTAACATAAGGCAGCATTGTTCCAAAACACTTGTAGTTGCAAAAGTGAAAATTATCTTCCACACTGAAAAAATTACATGGATTATTTAGGTGGGTAACTGGATTTTAGCTGGGAGTCCCAGATTAAATATTAAGTCTTCTGAAACCTGACATGGGAAAACAAGACTGATTCTCATACAGAAGTTGAGAATTTAAATAATAAACAAACAAGGACTTTGCTTATTAGCTGCATACCTCAGAAATCCAAAATAATATTGACAGTGGATTTTTGTTCTTGAAATTAGAACTTAATCTGATTTTCCCTCTTTTACAAAAACTAGCTCTATAATATATATATGAAATTGTAACTTAAGTAGCTTGAAGATTTGCTTTTGGGGCTTCTATGTGAGACATGTTTTAGTTAGTCAAATTGATTGCTGACTTGTCATAGAATGATAGAATGGTTTGGGTTGGAAGGGGCCTCAAAGATCATCTAGTTCCAACCCCCCTGCCATGGGCAGGGACACCCTCCACTAGACCACGTTGCCCAAAGCCCCATCCAACCTGGCCTTGAACACTGCCAGGGATGGGGCATCCACAGCCTCTCTGGGCAACCTGTTCCAGTGCCTCACCACTCTAACAGTAAAGAAATTCTTTCTAACATCCAATCTTTTTTACTCTGTTGATGTGGATTACATGCTGTTATCATAAGCAAGAGAACCAGCCTTGAAGTACTCATCTAAGAAAACTCCCCTTTAACTGTATTTTTGCTTCCTAAAATAATCATTTTTTCCTATTGAACTAGTTCTGCCAACTTGTCAATGCTTCCAAAAAATTGAATTGTTGAAGATTTTCAGTGGTCTTTTAAAATGTGAGGGATATACTAAGCAGTTAACTAAGTTTACTGCACCGGAAATTTCACCCACATGTAGACTACATAATTGAGTTTTGTTTTCCCCTATTGGGCAAATATCCATTTGCCTTTCAAGAAAAAGCTATTTGAATGCTGGATTATCAGTAGAAGACTGTATATTTCTCTTTCACTGGCTTTCTATGCAAGCAAGAAAAGCCTCACTTTAACTACTGTACCTTCAGGGAATAAGGTTTGTAAGATCTAATCCTGAACTCCTTGCACATATGCAATTTGTATAATACATTTACTATCCTACCCACTGCATTAGGAGGAGACTGGTGAAATATCATCAGGTGAAAATTTTTTCCATCAAGTTTTTACTCCAGGGGCTTGGTGACATGAATGGAAAGTGGTTTTTCTCTCCTGAATATTATTAGGAAGGTGTTTTGGTTTTTTCATGTTTCTTTCCCCTAAAAAGAATGGATTTTTTATGATTTCTCCCTAGCTGTTCCTTTGCTTTTTACTTCCTTTTTCTTAGGTTTGTAATCACACTGTGTTCTTGTTCTTTTTGTTCCTTAAGGGTGCTGTATATGGGTTTTGGGGGGATGAGAGGGTCAGTTGGCTTTTGTTTTGTTTTTGGTTTTTTTTTTCCCCCACAGGAAGAAGCCACTCTCCTGGTTGAGGGTCTCTTCCTGCCTCTGCATCCCTATACCAACAAAATTGCACTGTGAAAAGACTTGTTAGCTTGTTTCAGTGTTGATTAGCAGACCACTGAAAAGTTTTATCTCATTAATCCAAATATTATTAAAACATTACACACTAGTAGGTTCAGTGTAGCATGAAACATGACATTCAGTGCTGCTAACTCACAGACATTAACCAGATAGCATAAAACTATGGACTTTAGTAGAAGGGAGCCACAAAATGCTACTTTTCTACTTTGTTCTACTTTTTTTTTGTTGTTGGGGTTTTTTTGTGGGTGGGTTTTGTGGAGGGTTTTTTTAGCACAAGATCCAGTCTTATGAACATACAAGTTTAACTTCCCTGGAAAAAAAACAGACAAACCAAAAAAACCCCCAAACCACACAAAAAAAACCAACCAAACAAAAAAACCAAACCAACAAAGCCAAACAAACTACAAGCTTAAAAATACAAAATCAAATTCCCACAAAATTAGTGCATAAAATTTCTTATGGTTCAGCAAAAGAAGATCAGTCTTAACAGCAAAGATTTGAAGACAAGTGCTGAGTTGCTTTAGCTTCCGCAATCTTTGTAAGCCTCATGTTTTCCTTTAGCTGGTACTTCCTTGTGTTTCAGTAGAGTTATAGCTAGAGCTGGAAGCAGACAGAAAGTAATAGGGGAAGAGGTCCCAGCTGTTTCACACTACATCATTAGGAACGCTAGCTACACCAGGTAGTCCTAAATAAGTGTTAGTGGGACTTGCCTTCATGAGATGGTGTTTGTTGTTGTTCTTGTTATATTTCAACTGCACCATTTCAAGAAATCATCATGAAATTAAAATAACAATATTCCTAAAGCTGTAGTAAAATTTTCTTTGTATACAGTTTATTTTTCCAGTCTTAATAAAAAGATTCTTGATCTTCTAAGGTAGTCATTTTGCCTCATGATTTTACAGTTCTATATAAACTCCCATTTCCTTCTGTAAGTGGCTTATGGTGGTAATACATGGTGAAAAGGTTCATTGCAGAGGTCTAAGTTTGTAAAGCTTAAACTGAGATAATCCTCTGCGTAGTTTACCTCCTTATGCATCTCCAAGAAAAAAATAAAGCTGCAAAATACCACAGGTATGAAAAAAATAAGCAGAAGAATGTTACAGAAAGCCGTCATACAACTCATCTTGACAAAAATTAATCTTAGCATCAAGAAAGACATTTTTTTCCCAACATAATTCCAGACAAATACCTCATCTTCCAGAATGGTATGAACAGAAAAATGAGGTTATAAAAGAGTTAGATATGGTTACTCCAAAGAAGATGAAAATTTTTCCTGGTCCCTGATGGTCAAATGCCACTTGTGAATATCAGTGACATGAAAAAGAGTATGAATTCATGTTTCCAAATATGTATTTTTTTCTAATAAAATATATTGTATTTTCCTTCCTGCTGGAGCAGGTGGATGTGCCCTGAAGGAACTGTGGCCTGTGGAGAACCCACGCAGGAGCAGGTTTATCCTGAAGGATGGCAGCCTGTGGGAAGGGCCCACACTGGAGTGGGGGAAAAGTGTGAGGAGGACGGAGCAGCAGAGAGGAGCTGTTATGGACTGACCACAACCCCCATTCCCCATCCCCCTGTGTCACTAGGGTTGGGGAGGAGAAAGAAGAATTGGGGGTGAGGGAGTGAATTTGACCCTGGGAAAAAAAGAGGAGTGGAGGAAGGTGTTGTTTTAATATTTCTTTATTTCTCACTATCCAATTCTATTTTAATTAACAATAAATTAAATTAATTTTCCCTAAGTTAAGCCTGTTTTGCCCATGATGATAATTGGAAAGTGACTTCCTTGTCTTTATCTCAACCTGAGCGTTTTCTTCTTATTTTCTCCCCCTGCCCTGCTGAGGAAGAGCGAGAGAGCATCTGGGTGGGCATCTGGCAGCCAGCCATGGCCAACCCACCAGAGCACCAGAGCTGTTCGGATAGTGGTATTACAGGCCAACTTTTATTACATGACTCTTTTCTGAAATAGGCTATTTCTACAAGCTTTGATTATATCTTTCACTAGGTTAAATCACTGCCCTGGCCGTATGCAAGTTGGACCTTTATAAGCCTGACTTTCTTCCTCATTTCCACAGTCTGGAACGTTGTATACTTCTTAAAAGACATGCAGAAGATTGATATCTAAATGAGAATAGCAGTTCAACAGAATTACTGAATCATAAGCTAGATTTAATAAAATGACAATTTTGTTTAGCTGCAGTATTAGATTCAAATTTTTCATTTACAAAGGCAGAAGGAAATCCGCCAATTTATATGATGAAGACTTAATTTAACACTTCTTCTATAATACTGCAGTTTATAAAGTTAGCTACATAAATCGTTAGTCCTGGATTAAATATCACATCAAAATTTGTCAGTACCCTAAAAGGTCTGCATTGTGTATTCCAATCCATGGTAATACCAAATTGGATGGGATATAAATTTTTCTTCTGTGCAGTCAAAATGAAGCCTGACAACATAAACCATATATTCTACAGGTGCAGGCTGTTCGCTACAGTGTGCATTAGGGAAGTAATTAAGGAAATGCCTCATAGTGCTGGGTTGCCAAAGCCAGGGAAGCAGGGTACAAAGCCAATAGCTCTTGAAATATTGTGGCTGTACTGTTGAAGCAGAACAAAGCCAAATCCCACAAAGTGCTCGTACTTCTTCATCCCAAGCAATGGAAACCAGAGTGGAAGAATGAAGAAAAAAGAAATCAGGAAATTCTCAGCAAAGAGCAGAATAAAGCTTTAAGTCCTTAAAGTGCTTGAGGCTCTAGGTACAACGGGCAGCAGCAATCCTTACGCAGGTATGTTGAGTTCTCAGGGAGAACACGTTACCAGATTCCTCCCAGGCAAAACTGCAGGTGGTTCTAACCAGAATACATCCATTCAACTGCTTTTCTTGCTTCCTTTCAGCTATGATACTCATTCCTTTGTTTTCTTTTCCCAAATATACTATATTTAAGTGTTGACAGTGTTCTGCAATACAGGAAACGTATGACCAAATACACAAAATGGAGTCAAGAACAATCCCAAGGATACACAATTCAACAGAGCAAATGTGTAGGGACTCCTAAATGATGATAAACCAGTGAAATTTAACTCACTGAAAGTATTCAAGAAATAATTTATGCAATGAAGACTTAGATAACTCAGAGTAGAGACAAAAAGTAAAATCTTTGAGAATACTTTCCAAGTGACCAAAGCTTGGCTACTCAGACTATTCCTAAACATTGGCACTTTGTAGCTATATGATATAATGTCTACATTAATTGGTCTAAGTATGTTCTCCCCTGCCAAAGATAAGCCACTTGTCTTTTTCACACAGCTTTGATTTTCCTCTTCAGCCACTCTGCCAACAGCTATCCATTTTCTATAAACATTGAGGCAGTCATGAGTAAAGCTATGGCAATTTTTAGTTTTCAGTCAATAATTTCCAGTGACATAAATACTTAGTTGGATTTCCTCTCATTCAGCTCAGTGTTTGTAATGAAGTTTCTATTTTTCTTTCAACCACTAATTAATCTAAAAAAAATCCCTCGCTTCTTATCCATGATAAAATATTTTTAAAAACATAAAAGGCATAACTTAATTTCATTTTCATTTAATTAAATTCAGGGCACTATATTGACCACTCATATCCTATCTTAGTGCTGGCTGACTTCTTCAAAGAACTCAGACAGATTTGTGAGTCATGACTTCCCTTTACAGAAGCTATGCTGACTTTTTTTTTTTTTTTTTTTTTTTTTTAGCAATATTACTCACCCTTATTGTCCTCTTTCAAGTTCTCAGCTGGCACTGTAAAGAGCTTTGACTCGTTTCTAACAAGCCCCTCCACAGTGTTTCACTCTCAGCCTGGCTTCTTTCTTTTACTCCAGCTGTTTCAGTTCACAGGTGTGCTTATTCTAAAATTGTTTTCCCTTACTGGTTTTCTGGTGAGGATACTACAAGCAGAGCACCTCTGATGGATCAGCTCTCAGATGTTTGTCTTCCCAACATCTACAAGAGGGGCCTTCCAGTTTCAGTACTTGGTTCTGCAACATTGACCCAGGAGATGTTTTCTTCACCTTTATAATCTAGCACAAAAGAATTCAAGAAATCATACTTATATTTGAAGCAAAAATAGCAGTGATATTTGATATCAAAAATTAAAGTAAGATGACACTTGTTACTGTTTGAGAGATGCTGCATGTGAGTGACATGATGAAGTCTTCTCATGTCCAAGAGCTGCAGGAACCTTTATGCAAGCTTAGAGCTACAAGCATGGGAACTCCATGGGCAGGTGATACAGCAAGGGCTGTTACCTGGCACCAGTGCTTAACTGCAATGTGAAACAGTTCTGACATGGGAACTACCCCTGCAATGCATGACCATGGTTACTACTTTGCATACGTACAAGATTTGAAGAGCCTGGTGGCCACTGTCTCTGATATGGCCACCAGAGCAGCTGTGGCTGGTGGCCACCTCTTCCCAGGAGACACCATGATTGCCGGTCACCAGTCCCATCCCATGGTGAGAGCAACAACAGGCTGCTCCACCAGCGTCCCTCTCTCACCCACCATGGCAAGAGAGAGTGTGGGCTGACATTTCATCTCAGGAAAGGAAAGAGAGCTGCGGGCCCCGGGTCAAGAGCTGGAGGAAACACTAAAGGCAGGAATTTTGTGCTCAGGATGCTTCCAGAGGCAGGAAAAGGTAGTGAGGAGTAGGAACAAGACAGATTCACAAAGTTAAGGGAAGAAAAGTGATGGAAAACACTCCCATGACCTGAGAGACAGGAAATAGAAGGAGAAATTATTAAATAATTAAATTAAGGTAACTGTTTTAAATTAAATTTTCCAAGCAAAATTTTAGTCAGCTTTGACATGCAGAAAATATTATTATTTCTAAAATATTTCAAATCTTGTTTAGATATAATTGGATTTCTCCAGTTTATAAAGAACTGCCTGCTACATGAAACAAAGAGTTCACGCAGTTGAAGATATTGAAATAAATAAATAAAATATTTCATATTGTCTCTTAAAAAACATTAATGATAAAATAGGACAATATGCATTGAAATTATTTTAATTATTAAAAAAATCTGTTCTTAAAATTCAGGCCGGATTTTAACACCTGCAGCTTTCTGTGATGTTCTCTTCTTGTTTTATTTTATAAACTAACCTTTATTTTTCTAATAGCTTTACCATGTAAATGTCCTACTAAGAAGAGCTGTGCTTCTTTTTATTCTGAGGTAGTCTGGTTATCTTTTATTCATAAATATGCATAAGGATGTGTGCAATTAGCAGAACTATTAGCATTGAATCTATTTTATGCCTCTGTGAAGATCAGTAGAAAATAACATTGATTTTGTTTTATTATAAGTACAGTTATGTATAATTATCTCTATATTCCTCTTAGAATACTCATCAATACATATTGCATATTCTACAATTATACCAGTGTATGCCTCTGACAACTGTAGCCTTTGAATTTATGTCAGAACACAAGATATTAATTGATTCACACCACACCCTAGAAGCAATTTGGAACTGGTGCTCATCAGATTTCTAATGCACTTTAGTTTCCAACTGTCATTAATGGAAAGAGAGAACTCATGTGTGATAAATGCTCACAGATAATTCTACATGAAACATAAAGATATAATTATATGTGCTGAATTCTGCAGCAAGATCCTGCCTACCCATCCAGCACATATTGCACTGGTATTTTCAAATTATTCTTAGAATTTTCTTCCTACTTGCATATCAGTTTTGCATCAGCCTAGCTGTAGCTAAATCAGTGGTGAAGCATCATATTTGTTCTTAGTTCAGAAGCAAACTAAGCTTATTTTCTGATTTCGATTCAAGGTTAATGCCCTTGCAAGAAGTGATATAAAGACCTAAATTTAGCATTTTGGTTGATGGCTGTTATGAGCACAGTGCGGTTCCCAAAGCTCTGTTGGAGAATAGGGTAGAATAAGGAATAAAATTCCCATGCCTGTTGGTTTTTTTTTCATCTTTCTGATCAACACTTAGATCTATTCCAGGTAAGTTTGCTAAAGCTATTGTATCTGGAGTGAAAAAGGCTACAGCTGGACTGGGCTGTGAGAGACTGAGAAGGAGGCTTAGACAGTCTTCAGTTATCCTTAGCCTTGAAAGAAATATATGGACTTGTCAACTGCCACTTTGGTTTAGGCAAGACAACTAATTCCAGGCAGAAATAACTACCTGGAAAAATACGTCAGAAAATCATGAAGGCTTTGGGATTTGTTTGTTTGTTTGTTTTGACGTAGTCTGGAAGAGGGGAGGATTCCTTCTTTTTCCTGTGCATGTATTCTTAAGCACAGTAACACAAATAAGCCAGGCTTTTGCATCTCCAAATGTTCCCAAGGCCTAGAATATTCATCAGAATTTATTAACAGCTATGCAACTCTAGTATCAGTACTATGGTGGATTAGTATTTTTCTTTCTCCATTATTAGAAGCACTGTTGTTATTCCTCTTCACTTCCTCACATCTTTATGGAGCTATTCACAGATCCTAAGGTCACAAGGTGGCATATAATATGTTGCAATTCAATTATTTTAAAGTTGCTATTGTTATGTCGCTGGAGTGCATTGCCCTTTATTCTTTATATTCCAAATGACGTGCCATGCAGCAGATTTCTGACTAGACCCAAAACAGTAACAAGATTTGACAATTTTTGTGAGGATTTTTCTGCTCAGCAACTGCATTCACATTGGAAAAATGGGGCAACTTAGATAAATGAGAAAATGACAGTCCTCTCCCTTGTCATAGCCAAAATTCCAAGTATGCTGATTAAATTAAGCCCATTGTTAAAAATAGAATGATTTGGCTGTATTAAAAGAAACGGCAGCTGCTCAACACATTTCTGGAGTCAACTGTATAGAATTTAGATTTAGCCTGCTCTGGAGCTGGTAAGTCCCAGCACCATTATCTTGAGGTTTAAGATATCAAGCATCTCCAATACTAGTATTTTCTGGTAATTGCTTGTAGGGAACAGCAACATTCTGAAGTTGACCTTTGTCAGAACTGTGAAGGACAACATATCTGCTTAATAAATCCCAAAGGTGGGAACCATCATTTTATGAAGTCCATCTAGGATAAGATAAAGGCCTGAGGTTATAACAAAGGCACCTTAATAGCTGTAGATGTGAATCACACAGCCCACTTGCTATGGTCATAAAGGCATAATTGAAAGAGATATCGCTACCATCATACTCTTTCAAATCATAAAATGTTGCTAATTTATAATTATTTTAAATGAGGCAGTTTAAGTATAAGAAAAGCCTAACAATCACTTAGATGAAGAGCTTTTCGGTTTTGTCGTGCACCACAGATCTGATGGTAACTCTGTGCTGTACAACCGTGTAGGAATCCAAATAGTTTTTTGCATTTGAGGTTTGTGAATTAGTAACTGATTCAGTAATAACTTTTTAAATCACGTGGTAGTGCATTGCTTCAATAAATATAAGACTGAGTTTAATATTTCTGCTCATTTTTGTGAAGTCAGAGTTAACAAATAGCCTGTTGAAAATGGACAGATTTTTATACTATTTATCACTGACATAGTAACACATCTGCAGTTTATGATTTATATGAGTAATCAGGTGCAAGATCATACTGACCCAAGAAAGACAAGATGCACTTCTTTCCACTGAGGAAGTGACAGTAGAACTAACCTTTTGTGCCACAGGGTATTTTAAACTTTATCTGTTGACACTGGAGGAATTAGTCAGTCATGCATGAGTAACCCTGCTGCTACTGATGGGATTTTTATTATATAGTTGATCATAGCATAGTGTTATTAGTATCAAATAAAGGAGACATTTAGGTGATATGAGATGGCGTGATGTTTCCCCAAGAACATTCTGCAATGTCTGCTCTTGTCCTCTGAGCTCCCATGTCAGTTTCCGGAAGAGCAGCTGCCATCAGCCTTCATTTCCCTCCCCTCATCTCTTTAAGATAGCTATTTTTTTTTTCCCCTTTTTTTCATTTTTTGGAGCATACCAACAATTCTGTGTCAGTGAGGATGCTGAAGCGTGAAGCCTGAATAATAAATATTGGCTTTTGTGTTGCTATCCGCACATTCCCTTACATTTTATCAATATGTTCAAAGAATGAAGAACACGAAGGAGAATTTTGAATAGTAAATTAAATCTAAAGAAGGATCCTAGTGGAAAAAGCCTGTACCTGAAAAATTAATTCTTTAATACAGGGAGGACAGGCAAGGTAGTGAAAGAGTCAGGAGACAAAGAACCTCATTCGGCTTCTGCCTTCTCTTGTAACTGAATTCCCAGCCAAACTCCAAAGCCTGGAAGCTTCAGGAAAAGCAATGACAATTTAATGAGTAGCAGATCAGATAGATACAGATGATAAGTGCAAATCAAACACTACCTAAAAGTAGTGAACAGGAAGTTTTGTCTCAACATAAGAAAAAACTCCTTCACTGTGAGGGTGACCGAGCACTGGCACAGGCTGCCCAGGGAGGTTGTGGAGTCTCCATCTCTGGAGATAGTCAAATGGAGATAGTCAAAACCCGCCTGGGCTAGATGATCTCAAAAAAACCCCAACAACAAAAAAACCTTGGATTTCAAAATCTTATGGAAATTTCCAAATCAGTGTGTTTAAGACATTTTCTATTAAGTTTTGGACATTTCCCTCACAATTTACTTTCCTATAGCACAATCCGAAAGAAAAAAACACTTTGAGAAATTTGAACAAGTGCTCTGGTGGTTATTTCACTTTTATTTCTGCTACTTTCACATTAATTACTTGTCGACAATATTGCACAGACAACAGAAGCTGTAGAATTAGCTTGCTGCATTCAGGCCTTTGATACATTTGGTTTATTATTTTGGTTGATTTCTTCTTTTGTACAGTGAAAATTTCAGGAGCTAGGATGGGATCCATCAAAACAAAGGGATTAGTATTCCCTTAAGTAGACATGTGTACCAGAGTTAGTCACTTCAGTTTTCCTCAGCAGATAAAAACTGCTACTTTAAGGTGTGATTCCTTACACCTCTAAGTAGATAACAATCTTAGCATAAGAATTATGCTCTAAAATTGTTTGTTTCTCTCTTGAGTATGAAAAAAGTCTGACATGACTGGCTCACATGCAGGTGCTGCATTGTAAACACCTAAACTATCTTTTTAAAGAAAATACATTTCTCTAGCATCAGGTCCTTCATCCTGAAAACTAGTTAATTTTGTTTTCAATAGGTCTCACTTTGTATTAAATAAGCCAGTATATTCTCTGTGATTCTCTTGGCTTCACTGGAGCTGCAATAATTTATGCAATCCATTAAGCACAATCTTCATCCATAAGTACTCCTACAAGCTTTGGAAGAATTACTCTAGAAATACATGACTTTACAGTGTGAACAAGTTAAGGAAGTAGCTTGTTTACATAGTTCACCTGAATTAAGTTAATACTGCAGGTATGTATTACTTTTGCAATTGTCACTATGAATATCCACCCTAATTAAAAATTAGACAAGTAAAGATGTAAAATTTAATAGTTCCACCCCCACCGCATTAAGCAACTATTGTACACTGGGATCACCTTCTGACTTCTAAGTAAAGATACTCAGGCTTCTTTTTAAATACTGGGGAGATATTTTTTGACCTGGTGGTATACCATTGCAGAATTGCTTCCATTAGTAAAATAATAATTAGAAAAGCAAAGAGCAGAAAAACTGAAAGCCAGAATTTAACTACTAAATAATGAATGCCAACTCTTAATTTATAGTTAACGAACTCAATTCTCCCAATCCACATATTAATATTTCATATAAATTTTGAAGATATTAAGGAAACATTGAGCATGCATAATATGTACAGCTAGCTAATAATATCAAAGCTGAGTGTTTCATGTATACATAAATCAATCTAGAAGTCTGTGTATGAGGCACAGGGATAATTTTTGATATTTTGAACATATAATGTGTTAAATTAATCCCAGAGTAGTAACTAAATTTTAAAAAATGTAAAGAGCTTTTCCACAGTGCTGCAGAAACAATAGAATAATTAATTTATCCAGCCTTTCATTTTTACACATATTGTTAGGAAGCACTACAACGTATGTAGTATGTTCTTCTATTGAGTTGCATGACTAAGCTTGAAGTGTCCTTTTCCAGCTATTCCACCAACATACTGCACACTTACTTACATTTTCTATAAAGACTTGTGAAATAGATGTTTGTTTTCTCCAGCTGGATATTAGTGTGTACTTCAAATATGAAGGTGTGGTGGGTTGACCGTGGCTGGAGGCCAAGTGCCCACCAAAGCCGCTCTATCACTGCCCTCCTCAGCTGGACAGGGGAGAGAAAATACAACAAAAGGCTCCTGGGTCAAGACAAGGATGAGGAGAGATCATGCACCAGTGTACTGCCACAGACTCGACTTAGGGAAATTAATTTATTGCCAATTGAAATCAGAGTAGGATAATGAGAAATAAAAACAAATCTTGAAACACTTCCCCCCCAACCCTCCCTTCTTCGTGGGCTCAACTTCACTCCAGATTTCTCTCCCTCCTCCCCACAGCAGCACAGGGGGATGGGGAATGGGGGTTGTGGTCAGTTCATCACACGTTGTCTCTGCTGCTCCTTCCTCCTCAGGGGGAGGACTCTTCACACTCTTCCCCTGCTCCAGCACCGGGTCTCTCCCACGGGAGACAGTCCTCCACCAACTTCTCCAATATGAGTGCTTCCCGCATCTTAGAGCCAGCTGGCATTGGCTCTGTCAGACATGGGAGAAGCAGCTTCTTGCAGAAGCCACCTCTGTAGCCCCCCTGCTGCCGAAACCTTGCCACATAAACTCAATACATAAGGGATTTACAAGGAAGGGGAGTTCAAGAGGAACAACAGGAACAGAGATGTGTTTCTGGATAGAGATGCAAGAAACAACAAAAAACCAGTGTAAGACCTGGTTGTGTTCAAATAGCCAAACTGGGTGAAGAAAGGAAAAAAATGAGACCAAGTGATCAATTCACATAGTAGTTCTTCCTTCCAAGAAGGCTGTATAAGTGGATGGTAACTCGCTGCTACAATGGCTTATGCAGACCAGGGAACCATGGAGAACCCCAAAATTTGTAGGTTTTCTGTAGTGTTGTTCCAACACTGATTTTTCCACAGTTAATTCTCCACATTCAGGCAAGCAGTATTTAACTTGATAAGCACTGGTCAATTACCAGTGGGTGTAACCTGCTGATGTAACATCTAGTGACCAAATAGACATTAGAGGTTTTTTCTGCTTCTGTTCTAGAAGTGAGGATGTAGGGTGTGGAAGGAATAGGAAGGAGGAAGATATGGTGAAAAGAGAGGCACTGCAGAAGGAGTCACAACCTGTTACCTATTCTAACAGCTGACCTGGTGGCCTGTGTATGTGGCTATAATCAAGAATCCAGATGGTATGAGTATCCAAAGCAAAAGCTAAATTTTCAAAACTCTTGCACTGCCCACACACAGCTTTGAATATTGACCTAGAATTTGGAGCAAAGGAATGGATCATGATGATTTTTTCCACCTTTAATAACTGAACCCAAAGCCAAAGAGAAAAACAGCTTTGTTTATCCATCTGGCTCCTTAATAGCTTCTCCATTTAATAGGCTGGGTTTTCACTTTTTGTTTCTGCTAATTAACTAAATCTTTCCAAATTGTTTGCTATCCTCCCTGAAAATATGAGCAACCTTTTCCCTATTCAAATGAACTAATGCACTTTGAAGCTCAGCAATCTTAATGCACTGCCAGGTTATATGGAGGGTGTAATTTGGATGGTTTTCTCAAAATTACCATTGAAGTTATGTTACACTTCTGTATTTTGTTTTTACTGTATACCACTAACTATCCTGAAATGAAAACCTAATTTAGTAACTTAAAAAAAGTATAAATAGGCCAATATCAGCTAGGCTGCCAAAATGTCTACACAAAGCATAAATGGCTGATATTAGAAAAGGAAGTAACTTTTGATTCCATTGGCACACATGGAAGCAGAAAACCTGAGCTTGGATTTTTAGGTTCCTTATAAAGAAAAATATGAGCATGAAATAATCAGACAGCAACCACAGTTATATTACTGCAACGAGATGATCAGAGATGTAAACAGTGATATTAGCAAATTCGAAGGAAATGTTAGTCTTTACCACACAGAAAATACGGGCGGGAGTTCCCGGCTGCTGGCTACACATCTTTCCTTTCCTCCTGCACACGCAGAAGAAAAACCAACGAAGAATTCAATAAACTTTCAGATGGTTCTTAAATCCCACTCTGAAGTTGCACTGGATAATTGGTATATCTCTTTGTCAAAGTCACCTATACTAGAGCTAGGCAAAGGCTCAGTTTTCCTAGTGCTATTCATAGCTGAACTCAATCATGGCGTGATCAACAGTCTTCCTCTGTTATCTCTGGCTTCCTCAAATGAGTCCAACAGGGGAAAAAATGCAAGGAGCAGCTCTCAGTAACTCTAGGCACAGAGCACTCACCAGATACCTCTGTAATTCTGCATCCTATGGAAGTTTTTTCTTGTCAGGCTTCAGAATTACAAGACTTACTTTATCTCAAGCTGTTTACATACTACCCAATAGGTACAGAGGGGTTGGTGCTTTTTAATAAAAAGTCAAGGGGATTCCTGTCTGCTTAAGGTCATAATCATGCTGGAGCAGATGAGGGAAGGAACTCAATGGTTTACAGGCTTTAAACGAGGAATGACCAAAGATACTGAAAAAACATCTGAAAAAGCAAGGAAAAGGCTCATTATAATTTCACTGCAACTTTTTTCTAGGGTAACTTAACTCCTTAAATGGCCTCAATAAATCATATAAGTGCAATACACAGAAAGTAACCCGAGAGACTGTGATCAATCCTAGTCATCGGAAACGTTCCCTAGTAGTAGGAAAACACTATCCACCTCAGACTGGTTCAAGTCAGCTATCTTCTGGCATAATATCTTCATGACATATATTTTTATTCTGTTTTAAATTGTTTAGCTTTTGCAAGTCTGATAAATGCAAATTGCTTTGCCATTTCTATGTGTACTAGGGGCTCCAGCCATACCAAAAAAATGCTAGAGATGCAACATACCAGGAACATTCAGAAATAATTCTTCAAGCACACTTCCTGAGAAAGCAGCAGGGGTGCCATGTCCCTGTTTCATGCCCAGACAGCTCTGTAGTTTGTTTTTAGAATGCAGGTGAATGTCTCCCCACCTGTCTCGCCATGCATGTGTTTGCATGTTACATCTCTTGCAGCAACAGAAACTACAGAGCAGTTTATGAACAGAATTGTTTTAAGTAATCTCCCCAGGAAAGAAATCACCTTCTACTCAGCTGTTGATAGTTGTTACCTTGATGTCAATGCAGCAGTTCAAATGACCAGTAGTATGCAAACTGGCTGTTACATTGCTGAATCTGACTTTCTACTATATAATGCCTTTTCACCTAATTTCATTAATTTTCCACAAAAGTTGCCTAGTATATAGCTCAGTGCTAGAATAACCACTGAGCTTAAACCCTAAACTTACCTCCTTGGAAAGAGCATTCTTTTGCTTTTAATTTTCATTCTAGTTGTGCTTCAGAATTTCATGTTTTATCCTTTCATTTTCTTCTCTATCAAATTTTTTCTGTCCATGCAATTTCATAAATAATATCCCAAAATGTTAAGTTAATGCATAGCTAATAACAGCTATCTATGTTTTATGTATTTCAATTATCTCTCTATATATGTATTTCTATCACTGTAAGAAATGCGCATCTATCTTGACCATAACACCACCTTGCTTACTGCCACATACGTTTTCTGTTTGGAAAAAAATTTGCTTTGAAGTATATCCTCATGTGCCTTTCTTCTGAACTCCAGCTTCCTTTTCATTCACTTCATCTTAATTGCTTTCACTTAACTTTTCTATAGCTATACAACGCTATACAGTCTGCAAAACTGCATACTATAAGCTGAATATTACAGCTCTCATATGCCATTATGCTTAGCCCTCCCTAGCGGAGTCACCAGCACCAAAATGAGCTGAATGTTACCCTAGTTGGTACAATTATCTTTACTGCTAGTTCTCAACATCACAAAGAAACACTCAGATCCAAATAGAAGCCCACCCAAAACAAGTGTCATCCACATAAAATCTCTGCCTCTGGTCTGAACTGGAGTTTCTAATTCCAGTGTAAGAACTCCATACTGCCCACAGATCCCTTCCTCCTCTAGTCATTCACACTTCTCTTTTCCAGCCCTTTTCAGTTCCTTCTTTACTAATGACCAGCAGAACTCACCTGACTCCCCCAAGAGGCTCTCCAGCCTAATTTAAGGTCTGCATCAAAATTTTTTCAGTTTGTTGTGGTTTAACCCAGCAGGCAGCTAAAACAACCACACAGCCATTTGCTCACTGTCCCCCGCTCCATGTGGGATGAGGGAGAGAATCAAAAAGAAAAAAAAAAAGGTATATCTCATGGGTTGAGAAAAAGATAGTTTAACAGGATGGAAAAGAAAGATAATCATTAACAATACTAATGATAAGAGAATATACAAAACAAGTGATGCACAGAACAATTGCTCACCACCTGCAACCAATGCTCAGCTAGTTCTCGAGCCAAACTGTCTCCTGGCCCATCCCCCAGTTATATATGGAGCATGACATCATACAGTATGGAATATCTCTTTGGCCAGTTTGGGTCAGCTGTCCTCCTTGTGTCCCCTCCCAGATTCTCGGGCATCCCCCACCTTCTCGTTGGCAGGGCAGTGTGAGAAGCTGAAAAGTCCTTGACTGCTTGGCAACAACTAAAAATATCAGTGTGCTATCAACATTATTCTCATCCTAAATCCAGAACACAGCACTATAGCAGCTGCTAGAAAGAAAATTAACTCTATCCCTGCTGAAACCAGGACTCATTGCTTAAAATAATTTAGTAACTGTCATTATCACTCTTTCTCTTTCACACACACACACACACATATATATTTCAGGTGACCAGCCTTATAACAGTCTTTGAAATATTTCACATTTAATCATTTAAGTACTTTGCTTAACAAGTAGTTCCATTAATTACTGGATAATTAGATAAAAGAGCATTCCTATAAAAGGTAGGAGGCAGAATACAACCTGTAAAGTAATTGTGCCTGTTAATTTGAAATTCTGAATGTCACATTTCAAACTATAGTTATGGCTGCAGTGGCTGTGAATTGTGAGATACTTGTGTTAATAATGGTATAAAGTTAAATTGTCTTGCATTTTTTTGTTTGTGTGCTCAAAATGAGAATTCTAGTAAAACGCTTCAGGTTATGTAAAAAAAAGGTCTCTATTTTGTGTTGTATAAAGGGCAGCACTCACACAAAAGAGAACTTTCTTGTATTATTGCTGAAACAACCGTAAATAAATAAATTAATTCTGTAACAAATATGAATGTCATGATGTGTGAGCTTTTTCATCTTTATTTGTTTCCAAGCTTAAAGTAAGACAATGATTGATGGATGTGAGAAAACCATATTACCACCACCAGGCCTGCCCTTTAGCTATCTCTCTGTACTTTTGTGCTATTTCAAATAATCACAGACTCCGGTAAGATACTAATGAAGATGTTTATGGTTGCCTTAAATGAAATGTAATATTTTAATTTACAACCAATACTGATTCTCATTGCAATGGATGCAACTACAAAAATTTATAAACAATGCAGCTTTCCATCCTCAGTTAATCAACAGAAACATTTATATTGGACTAGTGGACTTACTTGTAAATTCTCATGTGATTTTTTTTTTCTTTGCACTAAACAGAGACCATAATGGGTTTAGAAAAACATGAAAAAAAAGGCAGGCAGATCTTTCTCTTTTCCAAGAAAAACAGTCTGGTGTGAATTATGGCTTTTTAGACTCTTCATGTGGCCATGTGCAAAATATTTTTTAAAATTTCTCTTTACTACCTCCATCTAGAAACAATGCTATACATGGGCAACTTTAATCATAACAGTGAGACTATTCATATCAGTGAGTTGACTTGCCCTCATTAAAAATTGCAGGATCAGACAGGATCAGGTTTTGGTCACGGTAGTTGGATGGCTGTTGCATTACAAGATATATTATCAGCATCCACTGCAAAGGAAAATGTCCTTTGCTGGAAACTTAATTTTTTTAGTATTATCTGAAGTGACATTTTAAAACCAAACCTTGTGTTTCTAATTCAGCTTCATATCAAACAGACAGGAAAAAAGTTAAATTGCTAATTCAAAGAAAATATTTTTTTTTCAGCAGAAAAATTTACATTTTTCAAAAATACACATTTTCTTGTTACTGACATCTTGAATTTTTGTAGTGGTTTGGGAAAAAAATAGTCAAAGAATGTGGTAATTACCTTTATCTGAAAAGTGTTTATTATTAGTCAATTTCACATTTAAATTATGTAACGAAAAGGATTGTCCAAAGGATATTCATGACTTAAACCCTCAGCTCACAAACATTTTCCATACTCAGAGATTAAAAGGACCTGTATGTTCGCTTGCAGTCTGGATTCCCGGCCTGATCCAACACAGTGCATCTACAAAATCATGTAGGGCCTTCTCTAAAATATCTATTGAAATAGTTCCAGATGGTAATTGTAACCTGTTTTCATGTACTGATTCATTTTCAGTGTCCTGGAAGTATATCTGGTTTTTAACAGTCTTTTGTCCTTCATTTTACCAGTGGGAAATTGGGATATGAGATGTCATATTCTATTTTCTTGGATAGACCTTGCACAAGATTTGAACAATTATTTCACTTATTCCTCTTTCTGTTCTCAAGGAAAATAGTCTTCAGTTTTGTGTTCACACGTTTCAAACGATGTATGTTGAAAACCCCTTATATTTTAGGCTTCCATATATACCACTATGTAACATAATGCATCATATTATATTTGGTTTATACAAAAATGAATATATGAAAGTAATCTGCAGGAAAGAGAATGTCTGAAAAGCTGTGGATTACACAAATCTGCAGATCTATTAACTTTAAAATTACCTGTCTGATACTTATGAAATGCAGCCAAGAAGTAAGAAGGGCTGCATGTAAGTGCTGCTGATTTAAAGGCTATTTTTTCCCCTTAATGCACTGGATGACAAAGGTCTTTCATGTCGTCTAAGTTTTTCTGCCTGCACCGCAAGCGGTAGTTAATGGCCCTTCTGTGTTACAAACCATCCCAGATTATAAGATCTTCACTGGGACAAGAAAATAAACTAGACTAAGAATAGAAGAAAGAAAATTCAATATTAGCAGGTCAACATTTACATTTCTCAGAATGGCATCAAATAATTGCAGAGGCTAATCAAAGTCTGCTTGTAAGAAACATGCAAGAGTTTAAAAGGCAAAAGTCTGAAGGGTCTAATATGTGACAAAGACATGAAGAAACAGTAAAATGAACCTCCTGAAGTTATATCCTTGGGTCTTTAAACATTCTGGTTTTGTCATTTGTTCTGCTTTCTGTGGGCTTTTCTCACTTATTGACAACTTATGTTTATAGGGAAAGGACACATTGAAAAAATACAAACAGAACTCATAAAAATAGCCTGAAGGGCAAACTACACAAACAGATGGAAAGAGGCCAAACAGATCTGCAATACTGAGTGCTTTATACATTTCACCTTGGTTGAGTTAATGGTTTCCAAGTAAATTGATCCAAAGTTGTCTTCCTTAATAGTATTAAAAGAAAAATGTAAAGCACACATAGGAAATAAAACTATTGGTCTAAAATTACTTGGACAATTGCAAACAAAGGATGCTATGCTGTATCTATTACACTTTTGTTATTTTAGATTTTCTTACTAACTATAGTACCCTATGTATTTATGAGAGGTACGATTCATATTTTCAAGGACAGCGCTGTGGAAATCTGAAGGTCCTTCTTTCTTTCCTGTTACTCTGCTGCCAGGCAATTAGTCGTAGGAGGAGAAATGGAGAGTGTATTTCTCCTTGAAACACACTGAGATTCACACTCCGAAGAAGCAATTTTGCAATCCTGAGTTATGAACTGATCACATGAACTTGCAGCCGCCCGAGTTGGGAGGCAGTTCCCATTAATGAGTTGACAAAATGTCATCTTTGTCTCTGAGCCGCAGTGGAAGGGTGAGACGTAAATGTTCCTCCGCAGCAACCAGCCA
Organism: Balearica regulorum gibbericeps; assembly: GCF_011004875.1. Classification (NCBI taxonomy): domain Eukaryota; kingdom Metazoa; phylum Chordata; class Aves; order Gruiformes; family Gruidae; genus Balearica; species Balearica regulorum. The sequence continues at coordinate 105,506,296 of NC_046184.1, forward strand.
AGCCGTCAAATCTGAGCAGGTCTAATTCTGCCCAGGACTGCAGAGGCCGGCAAACAGCTGCAGAGGTGCTGCTCACCCAAAAAGGCATCCCCGGCACCTATGGGAAGGCTTGGGCACACCGCCTTCATGGTCTCGCCTTCCCCCAGCAAAGCAGACAAAGCCTGAGTTCCCAGTGTCACTGTCCTGGCACATCAAAATGTAGGGTTCCAGCTAACCTCAATAAAATCAATAACTTTAGAAGATCTAGTCCTGGTAGTGGATATGTTTGCATAGGTTTTCAAGTTCAAGCTTTATATTTGCAAATCAGATTTCAATAGAGAAAAATTCTCTGGTAATAATACGAGTTTTATTAAAAATAAAGGGCCTAATTCCTCAGTTCATCACTCCAGGATTACATTAATGAATTTCCATGGAGTTATAACTAGTGAAAAACTCTCAAAATTTGCACCATGGTAAACCTAGAGCAACGTACTGTGGAGTTTTTGCCTTTTATGTGTAGGGAGCATGTGTAAAGCAGAACAGAAGTAGCCTATGGGTTAAGTTACCTACTTGAATGAATCATTTTTCATAAAAAGAAAGAAAGCAGGAACAGATGGAGAGTGTATTAATATCTACACACTATTATCTCTGATAAGATTGACATTCATTGAGATTTTAGACTTTATGACTCAACTGTTTTAACAAGAAAATGTTAATGCAAGGCAGTTAATGCTTGGCTTCTTAAGAGAATATAATTTCTTTGGCTACAACAGTTTCACTTACTGTACCAGAACACTTTGCTCTTCGTCTACTATGTGGAAAGAAATACTATGTATTTGCCATCTTCAATGGCTTTATTCATAGCACTAAATTGAATACTCAGAAGGCAGCATTTGTGAGATTGGGCAATAACACACAATCCTAACACCAAATTTGAAACAACATGGGGCACAGAGGAAAGGTTGCGTTACTGCACCAAATTCACAGCAGTAACCTGTCTGAGCAGTGGAATTAGTGTCCAAATGTACTTGTGAATAGCTTTGCAGATATGTTCCTTTTGTTTTTCATTATAGCAAACACCAAATAAAATTAAACTACTTTTGGAGTTGGTCAGCCCAGGAGACAAAAAATGTTTCCATTAGATTCAAGAGAAGGCACGATTAAGATAAAAAATTTCATCCATTTTCAGTATGTCATGGTTTAACCTCAGCTGGCAACTAAGCACCACACAGCCACTCATTCAATTCCCCCTGCATCAGGATGGGGGAGAGAATTGGAAGAGTAAAAGTGAGAAAACTCATGGGTTGAGATAAAGACAGTTTAATAAGTAAAGCAAAAGCTGCGCATGCAAGCAAAGCAAGCCAAGGAATTCATTCACCACTTCCCATGGGCAGGCAGGGGTTCAGCCATCTCCGGGAACTCAGGGCTCCATCACATGTAACCATTATTTGGGAAGACAAATGCCATCACCCCAAACATCCCCCCTTCTTTCTTCTTCCCCCAGCTTTATATGTTAAGCGTGACATCACATGGTATGGAATATCCCTTTGGTCAGTTGGGGTCAGCTGTCCCGGCTGTCGCCCCTCCCAACCCCTTGTGCACCCCTAGCCCACTGGCTGGTGGGGTGGTGTGAGGAGCAGAAGAGGCCTTGGCTCTGTGTGAGCACTGCTCAGCAGGAACCAAACCATCCCTGTGTTAGCAGCACTGGTTCCAGCACAAATTCAAAACATAGCCCCATACCAGCTACTGTGAAGAAAATTAACTCTGTCCCAGCCAAAATCAGCACATGGTAGATGAAAATGTATAAGTGAAAGTACAGCTTCTTCTCAATGGAGACTTCCAAGGGCTGAACCGGAAAGCTGTTATTGCATGTTGCCCACAAGACATATGAATAGAATGAGATTAAGGATAAAGGAAACCCTCCCTAAAAATGCATCAGGGAATTTCTTAAAAGCATATAGTTCCTACTGTAAATCTACTGCAGAAGTCTTCCTCTAACCTCTTTTCCGTCTCTGTGCAGCAAGACTGTTGGAAACAGGAGCGGTTTAGGAGTGGTCAGTGCCAGCGTGTGTCTGGGTCAGCTGGTTCTCCTAGGAGCAGCCCATGAGATGCTGAGAATGGTTTTGGCTCCTAATTGTTCTAGAGTTAGCAAAATGGTATTTACCCACATTTTCTTCCAGATGTGCAATGATATGAATATGTAATCCCACACATGGATACTGTGTTGACAAAGGATCTAGGAAAGGGAAGGAGTCTTCTGATCTCGGCGCACTTTTGCAGTAGTGATATTTCTCTAATTGGCGGGGACCTGATCTTCATTTATCCCACCGTAATCAGAAGTTGATACAAACCTGAAGAACTCCTCAGAGGTCTTATCACTTGGGTCACTAATTCCAAAAGCCTAAAATAATACTTTTTTGAGCATTGTTTGTACTTTAGGAACAAAAACTTGAAGCACCTAGTTTCTCTGACCCTATATTGATGAACAAAGTGATAGAAATAACAGACAGGCACAGACACATATAAACCAGATACATTTAGGAGGTTTTAATAGATTTTAGTACTGCCCAGTGTAATCACAGCCAAATCACTTCCAGTGATATTTTGGCACCGCTCTATACTCAAATTTACTAGGACTTGTGGAATAAAGAGAAATAATCTGAAGAACCTATTTAAATAAAAATTCAATAAAGAAAGGGAAGTCATTCTAACCAGAAAGTGGCGATAGAAAAACAATATATTTATTGTGATTTAACCTGGAAATTAATACTGCAAGTTACCATATATTTCTATCAAGTTCCAAGTGCTCTGAACGGCTCAAGCTTACACCACTGACAGGATGTAACCAACCCCTTTTAGAAGGAAGCCATCAAGAAAACTGTGCAGACAGGCCATAAATAAAGGGTTAGTGACTTGACAAAGAAAATTGGAATATGATTTGATCAGCACAGATAACAAAGAAACACTAGCAAAAAGTAGAGTTCAGATTCTGTTGTGGACATGTGTAGATGTTGTTAAGTAACATATTGAAGCTTTAAAAAGCTTGAAAACAATTGGCAAACATGATATCGAGTCTGCAGCTTAGCAATGAGGAACCTAAATACTTGTTAGATATTGGTAGAAAGAGCCAGAGGCTACATTTCAGTATTTAAAAAAAAAAAGGTTCCAGTGAAATGGGGGAGGCAGGAGCTGTTACTAAAAAAAAAAAACAAACCAACACAAACAAACAAACAAACCCCCCACAGTTTTTCTTTATTAAAAATATAGGCAGTTAAAAAAACCCAGAACATTAATTAATTCTGCCTGTTGCAAAGATAATTAATAATGTTTTCCTATTGAGGTGATAATGGCCTAGAGGAACTGCTTGCTGAAATACTGTAAGTAATAAAATAAAGGTCAGTAAACCATGGAAAAAACACCAATGGAGTTATATAATCAGTTTAAAAGAGCTGAGGTCCTGGCTCTACCTGGAAATACACAGAACATGTTAGTTTATGCGTTCAAAGCAGAACTGCGTGCAGCAGGCATATGCAGCTATGACATTCACAAAACATGTTGTGGCATGTTTTGAAAAATGGACTTCTTCAGGACTACTGGATGGCAAAAGCAATTTAATTCAGATAGATAAATGAAGAGTTCTGATGACTTTGATGAGCCTTTATCATGGGTTTTCACACATCATGCAGTATGAGAAATGAGAAGAAAAAGAGCAAACTGAAATGAGGGGGTGTGTGCCTGAGTCTGTCATCAATGAACGTGAGGCTGGAAGTGTCAGCAGTGAGTGATTCCTAATGGAAATCTCTCCAGTTTGCAAGACAACTTTGGCAACTCTTTAGCAGACAGGACTTTTAGCCAAAAATAATATGTAGTGAATAAAAAGGAATAAAATACTGTAAAAGCATCATAAATTGGGAAAACTAGAGCTTCCAGAATAAACGATCAGTCAGATAGGTGAAGCATGGAGAATGCACAGAGTAAAAATATGACAAAGTATAAAGTTATCATTATTCTAGAATACACTAGCAAGGTGAGAAATGTCAGGTCCAGGTTAATTCCATTAGAAGAGTATAAACTGTATTTTGTCCAAAGCTGAGGGACACAGTCTTTCTATTGCTTGGAGTAGCATTATTACCCTCATATGAATGGGATACATAGACTTTTTCCATTAGAGGAGGAGTATTAAAGGGAAATATTTTATGTGTTGTAGGTTACGGGAAGGGAATCGTTTACACTTACAGCACAACTTACCAACAAGTGCAGACAAACCTATTTCATGTTGTATCTCCTGACAGGCACCACCACCTCCCTCAAGGACAATGAGCAAGTCTGAGCTCTGTTCTCTCCCCGTTAGTGCTCTTCAACTATCATGTGAATAAATATATAAATGGGTGATTATCTTTGTATTATCTGGGGGATTTAACAGTCTCTTTGGTCAACGTTCAGAAATCTAACACATGTCCAGTTTAAGGTGATGACAATTAAATTGCTCATTTTTACAGTAGCTTAAAAATATGAAGTGTGATCAAATGCTGCAATAAAGACACTGCCTTTCAGATGTGAATGATTTATCTACCTCACTAGTAAAGAAAGAGATCTAAAGGTTTCTTTTACTGCTACTGTCATTACTAAATTATTGCTAAGTTTTTATTACTATTTATTATTAATTATCAAAATGATTACTTGAAAAATAATTCATCTGTGGTACGAGGAACTCTGTGTTCCTACAGAATAATACAGATTACTGATGCCACAGCCTTCAGGAAAACCACTCCTAAAGTCCTATTCAACTTCAGTAGAAGTGTGGGTGTCTGGCCATCTATAAAGAGCATGAAGCAAAATTATAACTGTTCCAATACACATAAATGTTGGAGTATGTTTATTTTTATGCTGCTTTTATACTTCCATTACATTAAGTTTAAAAAGAAAAAAGAAAATATAGAAACAGGTGTTATATACTGTAAGAACACAGTGGAATTTTTTGAGATTTCTCTAGAGTGAAAAAAGAACAATCCAACAATTAGTTTCCCTATTCGTTGATGTGTCAGCAAAAACAGAACCTTTGAATGTCACAAGACAACAGTTTAAACGGATGTTTTACATAATTTTTCAGTTGTTGCTACTATTGCTACATATGACTTTTTTCCAAAAAACTAATAAGAATAACTTTTTAAGTGCTTTTGTAATCTCCGACAATTGAAAAATTATTTAATTTAGCTAAAAATTATTATCTTATCACTTATTCAGATCCACCTGCTCTGAAGTAAGTAGAAGAAACATCATCAAGGAGCACCTCCATTGGGATCTAGTTGTTTCATGGTTGTCAGATAAAATAAATAGTGAGGAATCAAAGAAGTGAAAGACAGCCAATTTGTCTACTTCATGCTTCCCATGTAATTGCTCTGATCACTAGACAAGTGAGCAACTCCGTTTCAGTCTGGCCCAATAAGCATTCAAATAATCTTTGCAAAAATGACTTAAAGACATGCCTCAAAGTGCCACAATTTATTCTGTGGGCTCAAAAATCCGTGGATTTACTATATCTTTGCTTCCATGGAGCCTGAGGAGAACCTAAACCTCAGCTGTCCAAGTGACAGGAGACATTCTAGTCACTGAGGTTTTGCCATGAGGGTGAACTGATGCTATTTCCCCTCGCTACCACGTGTTACTGTGGTCCAGAGTAGAAGAAAGATGGACCTTCTGATTCCGCAGGGCATGGTTCCAGCTCTGACATTCTGCACTTTGGGCAATGTCAAAAGTAAAAAAAAAAACCACTTAAGCAGATTTGTGAATCCAGAACATCTAAAAGATTATCTAGATGTCTACATTCTAGTGAAACAAATGAGATTTCAGTGCCGCAGAGGCTTCAAAAATCCAACGGTTGTGAATCGTGAAGCAAAATGCCCAGGTCAATAAAGTGCAAGGGTTAGTCTTTGGATCAAGAGCAGGGCCTGAATTTATGTTTAGAAGCACTGACAAGTCATTCTCCTTTTTTGCTCCACTCTAGAACTCAGAGAACTTCATGAGTATGAATAAATATTATCTGTCCACTTTTCATGTTGACGTTACTGAGTGTGTGACAAGCACTGAGGATTTTTAGATGAGATGTGGATGCAGATTCAAATTTCTTTCATCAAACTTCCTCTGTAACCCCTGAAAAAGCATTTTGAAGCTCTCCTGTTCAGTCTGGAATATGAGTCTGTACAACATTCTGCCTGGAGCAAGTAGAAATTTGTTTTAAAAACTAAACAAAATGAAACAAAACATGGAAAAAGAATAACTGTATTAAGAATTCCCCAAACCCCCCCTCCTTTATAAACAACCAATCAAACAAAAAATAAATAAGGGAAAAATAAGCAACAGCATTCTACTAGCCCATATCTTTTTTTTTTCCCCTATACCAAAAGACCAAAAATGTTATAAAGCAGAAGCACAAGACATTCAAAGATGAGGGAAAGAAAAGCATATATGAAAAAAGCCCTATAAAATAAAATAAAATAAAATAAAATAAAATAAAATAAAATAAAATAAAATAAAATAAAATAAAATAAAATAAAATAAAATAAAATAAAATAAATAGTTTGTTGCGAGAAGGGTTAAATAAGAAATTATTCTGGAAGTACTTATACAAGTATGTGGTGCCAAGATAAGTACAAAGAGACTATTTACCTCTTCTCCTAATATCCACAAAAGGAACAGTAAATTAAACCAAAGGGAAGAATTAAAAACTGATGGCAATTGTTCTTTTATACAATACATAATTAGCCTTCATTCATTGTACCTGCTTCTATCTCTTTCCAGGAAAATAATAAATAAGGTCAAACCACACCATGCAAAGAGGCTGAGGCATTACTATGCCTTTTATGAATGAACATAAGACTCCTCTATTAGGGGGAAAAAAAAAAATATTATTGTGACTGAAAGGAGTTCCCATGGGGAAGAATCATCATTGTCCACTGTGAGATTTTTCTCTGGTAACCTTGGAAACCAGTGATGCTGCTCTCTACCCAGGAAAATATAGGCCTGAACTGGTGTGAATTCGTCCAAAAATGTCTCCATCCTAAATTCAGCATCATGAAAAAAAATTCTAATATTTCTGGTTCTTCCCTCCCAAAAGCAATGGAAATATTACTATTGAGTTTGAAGCTGAATGGGAGCCTAAATAGGGATTTTCTTAATGCCCGTGAATGTTCACTCTTAAGCTACATGGGTTTCATAAGCGGTATCTTGTGAAGTTGAGGCAGTAGAGTGACTTAATTGTTTTAAATGCTGAAGCTAGGGTTGTCTGAAAGTACAACTTTGAAAGAAGATTAATTTTAATGTCACTTTTAGTGAAGCTAAAGGTCATCCTAACAAATTGTATCAATATTTAAAAATTAAAATGTTGAGAGACTTAAAATAACATTTTTAATTATAATAAAACCCTAACTTCTTGACAAAAGGAGGCAGGGTGCTTGTTACTTAAATTTTCTGCAGGAAAGTTCAAAGGAATAAAGCGCCTGTATGGGTCCGTATGCCCTAGGTTCTGGGGGAGCTGATCCCTGTGCACATTTTGTTGAAGTTGCCTTGTGCACTGCAGTCTAGCATGTGGTTTTGAAACCCGTTAAATACTGAAGTGTTTTATTGAATACTTATGAATTTTAAAATCCTCTTCAGCAAGGAGGAAAAAAAGAGAATATTTTACCACAGCAAGGAGAAAATTCCTTCTTTATAGTAATTGAAGAGAGAATTTGAGGCACTGAGAAGAGGGGGAAAACCCCCTCACCTTTCCTATTTTTTACAATTTATTATTAAGCAACTTAGAAGGAGGGGAAGATTTTTTTATTTATTTTTATTTTTAAGATTTCATACACTGAAAAACAATTATTCTGTGAGATAACAGCATGGATGTAACTTAGTGGTTATCTTTTGAGTACTAAGACACGTAAATTTGCATCTACAGAACCACTTTACACTATGGTTATGAATTGAAGCTCATTGCAGTAAATGCCTGTCTTGACCTTGCTTACACATATTCATAAGACAAGCAAATACAGAATCTGACTCACTGGACAGAACACAGAATTAAAAAAAAAAAAAAAAAAGAAAAAAAAAAAGAAAATGAGTAGGGGTATTGCAGTTGAAATTCCTGAACTGCTACGGGCACCAGACAGGAATCAGATCAATCCTATTTTCAATGAGATAGTGAACTGCGATCTCATAATCTGATAGGCACATTCTCCCTAAATTCTTCCCCCTAGTTTCATAGGCCTTCCTTCTTTTTGTCTTGATCTAACCTATTCCTGGGTCCAAAATACAATCTCCACCAGTTTTTTTTTCCCAGCTGTGATGTTATATTTTACTATTCTGCACTTCCTTTGGGGCTCTTTCTTTTCTAATTATCACACTAAGTAGATCTGGCTCTCTTGCTCACAGCTTGATCACTTTTTTCATGTGTGATACCATCTGCCTAATAGGCTTTCTTATCCAGCTTGGGGGCGGGGGGGGGGGTGCTGCTATTGTAGATTCTGCTGTATATCCCCAGAGATTTTAATCCATGTTTTCTTATCATTAAAAAAAAAAATCCCTTCTCATTTTATAGCTGATTTCAGCAACAAGTTTTTAAGCCTCGTCTAAGAGAATATGCCTTTTCTACAGCATGTTCCTCCAAAGCTCATAGCAAGGTTTGTTACGCAAGACTGTGGCCGGTTATAATCTTTTCTATTCAAATGTGTGCCTCCAACTAGAGATAGTCAACATATGCATGCACTGAAAGAAACATATTTCCTTTATTCTGTCTACTGGCAGGGTGAAATTCTCACCTAGCACAAATCAGTGTCAATCTGATTGATTTTATAGATTTTAATAATGCAATGCTGATTATGAGAGCAGACCTAATAATTTTATGATGATTGTTTCTGTTAGACAAATTAATAATAGAAATGCTCCAAGAAATTAAATACTCAGCTGCCAGTGGGGAGCGTGGGTGCCTGGGGCTGAATTGAGATGAGCTTGTACAACTCCATATCCCTTCTGGAAGAAAGATCCCGCTCTTTGTGTGCAACAATGCCTGTGGCGTAAGAGCCAGAATATCGCCATCTGATTTATTTACTGTATCATTCCTTGATTAATCATTTTTTTGCACTCAGTGATACAGAATACTATATAGAAATATTTGCGAATGCACACAGAAACACCTCCTCCCTGGTACGACTGCTCTTGTCTGTCAGGAGAACTGTATGAAAACTAGGCAGACAATAATAGCAGAACAAATTTGTTCTGCAAATTTTACTCTCACAAGGGATTGTCTTAGTGCTTCACCTTGTGAAGGAAGTTATAATTGATACTTGGAGGTAAAACACAATATAATTCACTCTGCCATAGAAAACAGGAAAATAAAGAAGGACATCCTCATTTTCTGAGGCTCACATCAAAGGTAAAGACTTAGAAACTGCTATCATACTTTTCATCACATTTTATGAAACCTTGGCCCTCTCAGATTTCATGACAAAGTCCCTCTTGATTTCTAAAGGACCAAAATTTTGTTCATATTAAACCATTATTTGGTATATTGAAACCTTTATTATAAATGGCATTATACTTATATAAAAACTATGTTAAGAATATGGCTGTGACTATCTAGCTTTAAGATAACGAGCCCTCATCTTTTTCTCTCGAATGTTCTATTTGTTTTTACACCATATAACCTACAAAACAAAACACAAGATTAACATGTAACTTGATGACATGCCAGTGACTTCACTGAGCTTACCTCAGCAAGACATTAGGCCTGATTTTTTGGGCATATCAAAAGACATATGCAAGGAATTGGTACTTAGAAAAATGCCAATTTATCACATCAATGGACAAGCAGCAAAAAAAGATTTATGGAAGCCTTCTGAGCAGGTCTGATAGATGAGATAAGGCATTATGATTGTTCAAATTCCAGTTGTGTGGCGTATGTCTCACAGGTGCTTGCTTTGATTAAGGTCATAACATAGGTTAAGATTCATTCCTTGCCTTTGACTAGTAAGTATGTGAGAAACATCATTTTCTGTTTCCATTGATGCTTTCCCATTGGAAGAAATCCACTTACCACACGTACCACAGAGTTTAAGCCAAGCTTATCTCATCGTCATTGCTATTTTAACCCAAACCAGCCAAGCTGAATAGATACCTACCTCATGATAGACAGGATGATCTGTCGGTCCAGACAGCGCAGGACTGGTGTAGGGACCACACAAGAATTTGATGAAGCTAACTATTTCTTCACCTTAAGTGGAAATGCAGTTGTATTCCAGTCACCTGAGTGCACTGCTCCTTCAGCTGAAATATGCTTCAGTGCACTACACAATTATTCTGCCATCTGCACGATGCCAGTACAACTAATACACAGGGAATTTGGGTATAGCCACAAATACATTAATTGTGATGGTAAACCTTTTCCACAAATCAATACTGTTTCACTAGTTCCTCTACACTAACTTGAATGCAATGCAATAAAAGCCAGTAAATCTCAGTTATTCATTAATTCTGTCATCAAAGGTTCCATTTTCATTACTGTTGCTTTATTTGATATCTCTGTGGATATCGAATAGACTCTTCCCGAGTATTCTGGTACACTCTACTGAATTGTTTGACTTTTCACCCATGTTTTGTAAGAGAGGACAGTCTGACACAATTCAATATCTATTACCTGTAGGTTAGCTTGAGTATCTGTGAAAGACGTTCATTTACCTTCGATTAGAGGAGCCTGTTAATTTTAGAACTGCACTGTGAGTAGGACATCTGGAAGGATACTGCACAGCTCTTCAAATGCTGACCACCCAGGTGTATATTACATTATGGTCAGGTCCACCCATTTCTTGAATTTATCCACCACCATGCAAAACTATTCCAATCAGTGAAAAGAAGGAAAAAAAAACCCACAAAAAAAAACCCACAAGCAAACAAAAAAGCCCACTGTTTTTCTGTCTCATCAGGAAGATTGACCTAAACTTATAGATGGGGAGATTATAGTAGGAAGGGATAAAATAAAGTTATAAAGCAAATCTAAAAATATAAAAAGCTTAAACATATTAATTAAAAAAAGGAATATAGGACCATGGAGAAAAGAAATAAAGGAACCAGGTTATCAGCATCTATAAAAATAGTACTGCTCAAATAACATTGGATTTTTCAAAAGAAAAAGAAAAGAGGAAGGGAGGGAGGGAGAGAGAGAGGCTAAAAAAAGACAATATGGGGAGATTCTGCTCATTCTACTACTCTGTATGGAAATTCTACTATCTCTCAAAATATTTAATATCAGTACTGTTTTATGATGTAGAAGGAATGTTTTCCTAGAAATGCCTTAATTTTAGAAGCTGTTGTGTTTTCCAGAATGACAGTAGTAAGTTTGGTAGCAGCAATAACTAGTAAAATGAAGAGTAAAAGATAACATTGGTTCTTCTACAGTTTTCTGTCTAGTTTGTTTGCAAAATATTCTGTAGTAGTGCCTCTCCTCTTTTTTGGGACACAAATAAATATTGGAGATAATGACAGCTGCAAATTGTGCCTGTTTTTCTAATGATTATTTTTTTAAATACAGGATTTCACTGCCCTGATTGCCTTCCTGAACTGCCTGATAGGTTTTATGTATGGAAGCAACCAGCACCTAGTCCAGACAGGGAGAAGGCCAGATAAAGAAGTATCTTCTGAACTTGAAAACTACTTATTGCAAGAACCTGCAGGCATTATACGCCCTGATGCAGAGCAGTTACATCAGGTTCTAAGATCTTGGACGATTATCAGCTGAAAAGCTAAAGTTAGTAGCCTTTGAACTTACTTACATTTTAGAATATTTTTCTTAGGTCCTTTCCTAGCCCAGAGAAAGATAGTCAGACTTAGAGAGGTGAAGTACTTGAGACAGTGTTATTAAACCCACATCATCACTTTAAATATTTCTAATGATCTTAATGAAGATGAATGTGAAAGGAAAAAATAATCAAAGATATTATAACTTTATGACATCTATTTATAACATATCCAAAACTAAAACAAGTGTTTGATTTTAACGCTATTGGTTTTGGCAGAAGAAATTAAGTGCTGAACTTTTTTTTTTTAATTTTATTTTTTGTGATTTTAATGTTTATTCATGTAAGTTAATGAGCTGCCCAATGTAAGAGAGTCCCAGAATCAGATCTCAAACATCACTAGCAACCAAAAAACAAGTGAGGCAGACTGCAGGCATCAAGTTAATGACTTAGACCCTGAAGTCAGTGACTAGCAAGCATGACAACCCAGTGGGCATTCCCAGTGTGGGGTGACATTCCTTGTACCACCTCAGCCCGAACAGTCCAGTGTCTGCTACTGCCAACCCAGATCCAGAAATGCAGCAGCTCCTCAGAAGCTGAGCCTTCTTAGGACATCACCTCTGAGTGAATCAGAGCACTTCACCCCCCCACCCCCCCAAAAATGTTAAGCGAGGATGTGTGCATCTTTGGTATCAAAGATATCAATGTATGATAATAACCAGGACTAACAATCCAGCCACTAGAAGCAGACGTTCATGGAAGAGGTGGTGTGTCTTTTGGGGGTTGGTTGGTTGGTTGGGTTGGGCTGGGTTGGTGGTTGTTTGGTTGGGGCTTTTATTTACCCCAGGAAATGAAAAAGCTGGTCTTGTGACACTCATCAGACCGTATAAACTCACTGGCTCCCACAGGCAGCACCTCATCCCAAATTTAAAAGGCACCCTAAAAGGGAAGAGTTTCTTCCTTTCCCATTAAAGCTCTTTTTTTTAAGATGAAAAGAGGAAGGCTAATTGGGCCAAAGACAGGCATTATGCTTTTGTGTGACCTAGGAGACACTGGTCCCCTGGGCTGCCCTATGCATTTACATCAGAGTGTCTTTTGATACTACATAGCCTGTCATTAAAAGAGAGCGAGGGGGATAGAGAAAGTCAGGGCTTCTCCCCCCACGCAAGCCTCTCCAGCACTGCACTTGAGAGTCACATACCTACATTCTTCCTAAATCCCAAATGGGGTATCTAAATCTTACATCTAACCTGATATTCCTGTATGTCATGAGTATTTTGCTGTTGTAACATATGTTAAGAAAAAAGCACTTGTAACAGCCAAAATAAACATTGTTAGCCTAATGGATTTTGCTCTTGCAGAGCGAAATAGCACACATACAGCCCTGTGGTTCACACTCAAGCATTTTCCTAGTAAAATTACAATAAACATCACATCTGTACCAGTACATCTTGTCACACAAACCTGCTTGCATTCTACTCCTAATTTTTTCAAGGAAGACTAGATTTCTAAGACCCATCATTTTAAATGTGCACCTTGGACAGAATTTTTGCATTGCTGCTGGCCCAAGGTCTCCCTAGCACAGATGAGCTTTTGCTCATTAGCCAGCCAGGTCGTTCCTGACTTTGTTTTGATGGATTTTGCAGCCAGTTGCATTCAGCCTCGACAGCTCGGAATAGCTAATTGTTTTTATGCTGTGCACCACTGAAAGAGTTTGCTCCAAGCTGAGAAAGCCAAGAACTTTCTCCCTTTCCTCAGTGCACTATTCTGACATAGCTGTCAGTATTTATGGTGTAACTTTTAAAATGTTTTAAAATCTGGCTTAGAGTCTGGAACACAGATTCTAACTGTAGTTCTGGCATTACTTATAAAATGACAATCCCCCTTCCAGGGGGAAGTTTTGCATTACCAGTTAGTCACCCATCAGAAAAGAGTTCACTGGTACGCACAGAACATAAGTGCTGTCATTCAAGAACTTTCCTGAGGACAAAAATTTTTATTTAAAATAGAAAGAAAGAATATAACATTTGTTTATTCTGTTCTTTGACCATATTCAAGCAGATTGTTTAAAAAAAAAAAAAAAAGGCAACAAAAATACTGTTTTAATTCCATTTAGTTTACGGACTAAATGGAGGAGGTACTGCTGTTAAGTTCTTCAGAACATTCTATATATTATAGGTACTTTGATCTGCTAAAGGGGCCCACTTGCCAGAATCTCCATCACGAATGGTAGATAGGCAGTGTTACCATAGAAATGAGACAGCACCATCACGGAAAGAGACATATAATCATGTGTGTGTCTTGAATGAAGACACACATAACTATGCATGGGAAACCGGCGTGCTGGGAATACTTCCTAAAATGATGACGGGATTGCCTTTAAAATTGCTGTTCATGATATCTGCCGTCTTTACAGTGACTGACTCCAAAGCAGAGTACAAAGGGGCAACAAAAGAAAACGTTCACCGAGACTCCATACAGAGGATACATACAGGTAAGGTAGGAAAAGGTAGTTTATATAAATGGAGCAAAGGACAAGAGTAGAAGAAAAAAGAGACAAATTAAAAGAATGAGAAACTGTGTGTGAGGTGAAAGCAAGAACTGAAGGGAGAGTGGAAGATGAGAAAATTAACAGCATCAGAAAATGTAGAGAAAACAGACTTGAATGGGAAACAGGAAAATGAAAGGCAGTGCAGGAAAAGGAAAAGAAAGAGGAAAAGCAGAGATGAGAATAATAGGGAGAAAATCCCTAGAAAACGATGGAAAATGAGTTAGTGAGAAGAAAAAAAGAAGAGGAGATGCCAAGATTTAAGAGGAATTGTAGCACTAGCTGACTTATTGAGGCAGCTACTTATCCCATTCTTTGAAGGCACAAAACCCAGATATATTTGCTTTTTAAAAAACATTAATAACAAAGTAATATTGTATCTCACGGTGTAAATTTTTTTTCCAAAGTTCACTAATATTAAAAACACAATAAGCAGAGTTTGCAAAATTTAATCACGCTTTTTATTTCTGGAAAATGATCATCCATGGTTTATATAATAATTACCCAAGTCCCTCAATTCTATTGCGTTTGCCCATGGGTGTTCCATCATTTAAAAAAACCTCCAAACAAAACAGAGGCCTGAGATTAAAACTCTAAACCCATGTTCAGGTACTAGATACCTGGCCAGCTTTTCAGACATTTGAAGGACCCTAATAGGAATTGACAGCAAGAACAACATTTTAAAAATTCTGTTTGTTTATTTAAGTGTCTAAATATATGATATTTGGTCTCTGAGGTTTTTCATTTCCTTTTTTCCTAAGTTCCAGTCTAATCCTTACATAGACAGTTCTTAGGATAAAAGAGCACAGACAATTTTTACATAAGTAAATAAATATGCCAGCTTAGCTTTTTTGTTGTTATTAAACTTTAACCTCTTCTACAATTTTGATCTTAAACAATGTCATCTACTCTTATGCTTTGGAAAATAATGTGATAATGAGAAGATTTTTTTTTTTTTTTTTTGCTTTTCTTTTAGAAGTTGCCTATAGTTATTTGGATAAAAGAAGAGGTTATAGTTATTTTACTTTTTAATATGGCAAGACTCTCGGGTTTTTTACCAGACTGGAGGCTTTTTCAGTCCTTTTCAGAACTTTTGTACTTTTTATATGTATGTTGTGATGAAATGCAGTGTCATAAGAAGACTTTTTTAAAGAGTTAAAATAATCTGAAATGGTAGGTTGCATAAATTTGCAAACATTTTGAAAAACAGTTGCAAAAACAAAATTAGCAATCAATATATGTGATTTTACTTAATCCAGCCTATTTACTTAGAAAACTAAAAAAAAAAGTATGAAATTAAATATCCATAGCTGCCTGAATTTAAAAAAAAAAAAAAAAAAGCAAAAAAAAGCCCATTCTCCTATATTATTCCTACAGAAAGATAATTCTGCTCCCTGATAATGATTTATTCTTGTTTTGACATCACACAGTGTGGAAATTAAGTCCAGAATACCAGACAATGAAAAATTTGGGATTAAATTATACATACCTGAAGGCCTGACAAATGATAAATTAGAAAGGGAACCAATCTGTTAACTTTTCCCATGTTACACTCGGGGACAAACCTCTGCAGGCCCTTCCACTGTTGTCAAAGTTTCATTAAGACACAGAATCCTTCCCAGGGTTCTTCAGGTGCCAGTTTGATGGATGTGCACCGCACCGTGTGTTTCTGGGCACTGAAGGAGGTTGCGATACCTACTGTACAGCTGTCAGGTGTTTGTTAACTTGAGCACTTTTAAACAACAAAGGCCACGTAAATACAGACTGAAAATGCAGAGTAAACAAAGGCGTAAAGCTGTGCAAGAAAAACAACACCTGGAAAAGTCCATAAGTCTGGAGAATTAAGGTTGCTGTAGGGAGAAATTAATCTTCTGTTTCCACTATGCTCCTAAGACTTTCAAAAACAGAGTTTCGACAATGACTTTTTAAAATTTTTATACAGTTTTTGGAAAACTGAATTACTTTGCAGTCCAATCTTAATACTCAAAAGCATGAATTGACTATTGTTCCAGTTTTATCTCGTTACAGTCTGGTTATGAAAACAAAAATACATATAATAAAAATGTGTTACAACATTAAGTGTAAGTAACAAGCCATTTTCCATAGTGTCAGGTATGGAAATACATTGTCAGAAGAAAAATCAGCTTAAAAATACATAAGTCTTTTTGTAACTTTAATTATCTTACTAGTAACATAGCTGCTCTTGAATTCCCAAAGAGAATATAGTGATAACAAAGGTTTGACCTTCTGCTTGTATAACCAAATATGCAATAGCAATATTGCTTTTCTCCCATACTTATTACTTTAATGTTAATAATTGATAATAAATTTTTGTTTATTTAAAGAATGTGGTTACATTATTAAAAGTTGAATGAAAAGCCTTATAGAAAGACAGTGCATCAGTAATATAGTTGTCATTGCAATTCCCTGTAAATAAAATTCATCGCAATGCATAAATTAATTTGTAACCATTGTAATCAACAACATCCCAATGAAATCACAAATAACAACTTTGGAGGACATAGCAGTTGTGTTAGTAGCCTTGTTATTCAATTACCATGTCAATGGAAAGAAATTATGTGAAAATTTTCAAAGCCCTTAATTATCTTAAGTTTTACTGTTAACAACCTCTAAGAATATGATTTAATCAAAGTTTAGATTTGAATAACAAGTTATTTTAAAGAATGTAAATTCTCCTGAAAATAGCCTTTAAAATCCTAAACACCCATTGAATGTTTCAAAAATCTGCTTACAGAACATGCTCATAATCCATGCAAAGAAACTATGTTTATTTGTGCCACACATGCATCTACGTGCAACTGCAGTTAGTGCATTGATCCATTTACATGAAAGTGGTTAAAGCCTACACACTTAGATATAAATGTATACATTTCTGGTTTTGGGAAGGCAAACACAGACACTTTTGCTGAAAGGTGAAACACTGATTTCCAAAGTATTTAGTTGAAATATTCTGCTGCAAGTTTGGACTCTCCAGAAAACAGGAAACAGGCTGAAAGGGACCTTCTCCTGTTTTAGGCGGGTACATCAAACAGTCCCTTCTGCGCTCCTGCAACAAGATTAATATTGCAGCCAGTTAGATTCCCAGTACCTATTTTTTTCCTGTCCCATTGCTCTGAGGGTTTGAAAGCTGCTTTTAATTTTCAGCATAAATTCATATATGCTGAGGTTATCTCTATTTGTCTTTTGACAAGTGCTATCTTTTAACTGAGAAGAATTTCCCCCTGCTCCATGCTTGTCTTTTACACATTTAAACATGGCTTTTATTTCACTAGGTACTTTCATTGCCCCTATAAGCCAGGCTCCCGCTTCCTCAATCATTCTGTTACACTTTCACTTAATCTTCCTGAACACAGGCAACAAGAATTGCACACAGTGCTGCAAGTGATATCTCTTCTGTCTCCTGTAAGAAAGAGCAGGAATGCTCTATTTATGCTGGAAATAGCTCACTCAGTACAACTTCCATAATGTCAATCCTATCAGGGGAAACAACCTCCTCTTGCCGCCAGTGGCTTCAATTTAGAGATAGGGATCTCTGATGAAGGTCTCAAAATGCTGGGCAAAACAATACCAGCCACTTCAGAAGGTTTTTGGGACAAACCCCTGAAGCCTATGCTGTTTTATTCCTTGCTGCTTGTTTTCTATCATCTTCTGAAACTGTCATAAGAAGCATTCATCTCATTCTCTTAGGTATAGGGGTTTTTTCTTATCGCTCTGTACTTCGCTGCTGATGCAGCTTCCCTGAGCTTGGAAAATGTCTGTATGCTAATTCTATGCTTCATTCATTCTATATGTCTCATATCATGCTAATTCCTATGATTATCTGTGAATTCCTATCTATTCTGCTCTCAAGAGATTCAAATTAAAATCAGTTTTCCACAAGTTAGATAAATATTGTGTTTTCCTTAGCTTCTTATTTCTCATTTACTTCTGTACTCTGATGCCACTCCAAGTCTTCCTACTTTCGTACAAAACTAACAAATTTGATGGGACATTAGTGTGTATTTTATTATCTTCTAGTCTGGAGTAATTTTTGAAACATCTGTTCATCTTGCAAGCTTTGTTTTTACATGAGAGAAGATGATGTTACCCACAAGAACCCTGCTCGTACAGAATTACACTTAGAAATGTTTTTCTCCAAATGCTTCCCCTGCCTCGTGGAGGTAGGCACTTCAAAATTCTGAGCTCAACACATTGCACAACAAAATTCATATGAGGTAATATAAAACGTTATGAGCAAAAGAATCCATATTGTCCGCCATTTATATACATATGTGTACATAAGTCTGTACGTATATGTACAGATACGTGGGATACGTGACTTCAATTTTAGTTCAGAAGCTTTTAGATGTTCTATTTCTTCGCAGTGATATAGGCTAAAGAAAACTTCTGCTTAGCAAGCTGAAATTATTTTATAATGTTGATTTAAATGTTGAGAGATCAAAAAGGGATATATTTTTAACTACCTAGGAGATTCATATTTTTATCACGTTAGTTACTGAAATTCAAATCAAAAGTAAAACCTAAAGCTTACATAGCTCATCAGAATCCACTAAAATCATTCACTGGAAAATATTTATTGTGAGGAGTCATATTTTCTCCCAAGAAATCAACATGTGTATTGGTGATCGAGCTTCTGTAAGTCAATAAGATGCTTCCTGGAGTGGAGACGGCAGGGGGGAAATCTCATTAGTCAGCGCAAAGCAGGTGGGTTTTAGCCACTGGCTTCCAAAAATCCTTCCTCCCAAGTATGCTGAGCACTGGCTGGAAATCATGGGTGAGTTGACAGGTGTCTTCCTGGCACCGAAGAGGAGGGGACGGGGAATGCCCCCATTCCTCCAGCTTGGCTTGTGCCCTACTTGCTGGAACAACTTTGAAATTAGAAACAGGCTAGGGGAACTCTAGTATAAAATAGATATGTTTATAATCACAACCATCACATTTTCTTAGCAGTGGTCTCATTTTAAAGGGAAAATGTGATCCACAGTTATAGCTGGGGATTTCACATGGAGAGAGAGGGCTGGGATCAATCTTGGCTCAGGTGCAGAAGACAGAGAGTCAAGTACACTTCGATTTTTTAATTTTTTTTTTTGCGGGGAGGGGGCTGGGGGGTAGGTGGGTGGTGGTATCATTCTCAGCTTATGGGGATGGCCGTACAAGCAAAGTAACAGCTCTGACCATGAATATTAACTCTGGCCAAGGATTTACTTTCTCTATGATCCTGTGTCCAGCAACGAGCAGCAGATGTTACTGAAGGTGCCGTCTGACTGCGGTGCCCAAGACATGCAGATGGACCTACCCATCACGAATCTGTCTGGGCCACCCTGCAGAGGCACCTAATCTTCAACTCAGGTACCATCTGGTACTCAGGGCAGCTACCATCAAGGCCAAGTACCTAACAGGTAGATGTTGCAGCATTCAGCCAGTAGATGCCTGTATCTTTCATAGCCTAGCCCTGGGATGTAAGTGTTGGGGGATATTTTACCTTTAACAAGTATTCACACACAAAAATGATCTATGCTTCATGAAACGGTCTCTTCCTCATGAAAGAAGAAAAGCCACAGGGCAAAAAATGTTCTACTCCTTTGAGAACTTACAAAGTGTGATTTTCTGCAGGTGATAATTTTTGGCAGAGCTGTAGCCACTGTATACCCTGCAGAAATACCTCCCTAGCCAAAGCCCATGCTTTTTACTGTGTGAAGGAATCTCTGTCTTGCCTTCTTCATCCTTTACTGTAAATATATGCTTAAATGTTCTTTATCCATACCACTAACGTTCCCCAACATAAGTGTAAACATAATGGGTTTCATTTGTAAAACATCTGTGGTGTTTGTCCATGCCTCTCCTACTGTATATTTTCAAGCCCTTATACTTTTACTGTAAAATAATAAAAATAGTAAACCCTGCTTTGAAAGACCATTCTCACAGCATTCTGAATAAATAAACTGAATCACATGCAGTATTTTACAATTCAGTGAGAGGTGAAGAGCAATAAAACTGATAAGAAAGCTAGGAACTTTAGGGACATTTTGCTCTATTGCAGTCCATCAGGACGGTATTTTGCACATTGATGTTATTGAGTTTTAAAGGAGCGACATTTTTATCTGGAAAGTGAGGTTCAGTCAATTTATGCCAGTAGGTTTTTCTGCCTTCTTAAACAGGGATGAAAGTTTGAATTTAAGCCCTGACTCAAGTATGTCAAACATAACACACTGCAGATTGAGTCTGCTGCAGGGAATTAGAAGATCTAAATTGTGATAAAATGGGATCAATTTCACTGCTTATAAAGAAGAAAAGTTACTTTCTGAAACAAAAATGGGGGGAAAATAGAGAGAGAGAGAAGAAATCACCCTGAGAATTACTTTCTTTCTGAAACCATCATTGGAGTCTTGGATAAAGGCTAGCAGCTCTATCCAAAGGATAGTCCATGACAATTTTCAGTTTCACAGATGATTTTTCTTCATGTTCTACAATACTATGTATGGAAATCAGAGAAGAAAAGAAAAAGAATGAGATAAAAATATTGTACAGCTGCATATATCCTAGGAAAACTATTTCGAAAAACATGATAAATTGCTCTGAAATTTTAGCATCGCTTCTTTCTTCAGGACAACAACAATTTTATTTTGGAGGACATTTTAAAAAGATGTTAGCTAGTAACACTGGATTTGAAAGAGAATGGCAACATCATTCTCCTTACATTTTCCTCTAGGTAATCCCTTCCTCAAGACTGATTGTCAGCATCTGTACGCTCCAGTCAACTTGGTTGAAGCATGTTACAAGTGATAACATGAGGAACCCTGTTAACAGAAGTGAATAAGAAATGAATGCAATTGGAATGTTAGATTATTTTTAGAATATTTTTATGCAAAATAAGAAAGTCAGGAAATTAATGATAAAAGCTGAATGTTTTCTTTTACTCTTAGTTTTGCCTCATTTTTTTCTTTGAGACCAAACAACTTTTTAAACATGTATTTATTCAATTACGGATTTAACTTCAGAAAATAATAAATGAAACATTTACTGGAATAATATGTGTATTTTGGAAATGGAAATACAAAACTAAAAGAATTTATTCTGTGTTTACACTGTTGCGGTTGATGGCAGTTGCACACATTTAGCACACATCAAGGTGAAGGGAAAAGAGGAATTTCTTTTGCATATAAATATAGAAATAAATTTGTAAATAAATAAATAAACAAACAAATAAACAATAGATTTATAAACAAATATGCAAATATAAAGAAATGTCTTATTGTAAGGCCTAGACCTATTTTCGCATGTCTGTAATATCATCACTATCATAAAGTTTGCTCACAAGCTATAGAGTGTTTGAGGGCAAATGTATAGTAGCATTCATAGTGAAAACACATAGGCTTCTATGTCCTTTTATATAAATCGGTACATGCACAAACCTATACAAATATTTATCGAGAGACAAACTCCTATGGCATTCAATGTCCTGTTAAAAAACAAGGCTGGCTTGAGCATTACCTCTAGAATAGCTTTTCAACAGGCCTGATCCCATTGCCTCAGGTGAGCAACCTGGCGAGCACCGGGACCAGAGAAAGTGTCAGCCACTCTCACCTTGCAACAGCCTGCTGTAGCCTGTAAAAACCTATTCCTGATGTTTTTCCTTTACTATTAGATGTAAACCTGTGGCACATATCAGAGCAAGTTGGTAAATATTAATACTAAAATGCCTGATAATTATATAAACCTGTTCACAAATAAACTAGTAATAATAAGAAAATATAAATAAAATAAAATTTATAACAAAATAAAAATATTAATAATTTTATTCATAACCATTTTTAAAAAAGCAGATCTAGAAATTATTTCTTAAAAGTATGTTTTGGGGCTAGAAGAAAAAATGCAATGATTGTATAATAGAAAAGCATAATCCGAGAAATTGTGAGCAAACTCTTGTTTACAGACAAAACATGGTGGATTCTTGCAATTCAATAATGAAGAATATTTAAAAATGTTCTAAAAATTTCTAAAATTAAAGCATAAATGTTCAATAAATAAAAGAAGGAACCATTAAAACAATGCCAGTATATGAACTGCTGGAAGCTACAGTAGGTGTCTGAAGCAGTTGATGATTTTCAAAAGAACAAAGAGAATGTGAGGGGCTGTTAATAAGTCTTTCAAGAGAGCTGGACTTGAGCCACATAGTGCTTGGTCTGCAAATACTATGTTTAAAAATCAATCCTTTGCTTCACAGGAAGCCAATGTACTTTTGTCAAAATTAGAGCAACATGAACATCTGTCTTGGAGCCAGTTAACCATCTCACTGCTTGTACTTTTCTGCTTTTTCCTTTCCTCTCATAAGAGAAAAAGAGTAAATTTATAAACATCCACAGAAACCCAAAGGTTAATACATTCACAGTGGTAATGTGTCTGTATGAACACACTTTAGGGTCAGCGATAGAAAATTCAGGCAGTCATCGGTGCAAGAAAGAACTTGCGGATACGGGGTCTCAAAGCAGAAACTGAAGCCTGAACAGAGTTAGAAGCAATCAAAAATGCTGAGGATAAATGAGAAAAGAGCAACATGGGATGTCATTTCACATCTTCATCATTACCTTTTAAAGTATTTCAAATACTAATTACAAGATGTTGATGACAAAATTTAACTTGCAATCTCTGCCTTTAGCTGGATTTTCTTCCAAACACAGGTTTTCAGAGAAAACGGTTTGTTGTTCTTTTTTGTAGACACAGAGATATTAATACTGGGGGGGGGGGGGGGGGGGGGGAAGAAAAGGTCTTCCTACCCTGAGTATTTTTTACTTTCAATATATCTCTACACAGAGTCATTATTATTCAAAGGACTAAATGCCCACTGCTACAACCACTGTTCAGCTAAGGACTCTTCTCTCTTTTTTGGAGGAACGTGCATGTGGATACAGCTGGTTTGTATAAAGGAGTACGGTCGGGTTCAGCTCTGCCTTCTGAATTCTGCCCTGGAGACCGCCAAGCCAAATACTCGCATTCGGCTGTCATTCCCTCCAACGGCAGTGCTATTTTCTTCCCTGGGGCAGGGTTTTGCACTATCTATTTACAGAACCATTTTGATGCCATGTAAAAAAATCTGATCACAGTGTCATTTAAAAGAGAGAGAGACATGCAGGTGAAATATTCCTACAGCAAAGCTGTCACACTTGGGCCTGAAATAGGCTGGAAGGCTGCTCCCTGAACCTCACCCTGTTAACAGGTTGCAAAACCCACCAGCAAGCTGCAGATTAAATACCTCAGCCTCAGTGGAGCAGACCCATCATGAATATCGTGTAACACACTGGGCATCCAAAGGGAAGAGATGAGATGCTTCACCTCAAAGCCACATCAAATTCTTATGCCGCACTGCCTGGCACAAACCGTAGTTTGCAACAGGTGCTGCCACGTGTACCAAAGGTGCGCTTAGTTCCCATTGCCTCGGCCGTTGTAAACCACGACCACTCACACACCTGGAGCCGCATCGGCTAGGAACCTTTCAGTGGAATACTATGTGGCAGGTTGCATCTTCAGTTAGAAAAAATAATATTTGAAGCTCTTAAGAGGCAATAACCACACCTTAAGAATAAAATCCATATGTGGGAGAAAAAAAAAAAAAAAAAAAGAAAATTTGGAACAAAAGAGCCCTAACACAGAAAAAATATAGCTACTGGCTGACTCGTCTGCCCTTTGGAGCTAAGAATAGCCAGGTAAAACAACTTCATGGACATGCAAGCTCAAGATTAATCTAATGATCATTTTTAATTTAATTTCCTGTTTGCTGCTATTAAGTAGTTGGATTCCTGCTCTTTTTCAAGAATGTGAAGAGAATAATGAAACTGAATGTGGGGTTTGGTAGTTTGCATGGCCCTTTCCTCTTCCTGGAGGGACTGAATTGCAAACAGTACTCTGAAAGGCATCCAGCTCCATTTCCTCCCATGCGCACCTGGTAAAGAAACTTTTACACTACACTGACCATAGGTCTTTCTCACCTGGAAATCAGCTTCTGCTCTCTTTCCTACACACTAACTCTTCTCAAGTAATAGAGAAAGCCAATGAAACGAGGAAGGTGAAAATACAGATCCCTCGACTGCTTTCACACAATTGTTCTGTCTTGTCGTAAGGCACAGTATTTCCATTTCTTCCCTGGGTGGTAGCTCATTAATAATTTTAAAATAATCTTTGTAAGTTAAAATTCATCATTATATCACACCTTGTGGGATAGTCCCAGAACTCTGTGACTTGGTGCATTAAAGGTCAATAAGAAATGATATTATTTTTTCCTCTACACTTCACACAAATAAAAGGCACTTTAATAAGTAGAGGAGGCAATAAACAAGACCGAAAGGAATGTGATTATGACAACTTGTCATGGAATATTAAATAATGTAGCATTGATATAATTAAGGATCAGAGATAGGGATACATCAAAATAATTTATGCTAATTATTTCATTTGAGAGTTAAGAAATATTGCATATGTATCTAGACCCATATTTGTGTCCTTATTTACATATTTATAACATTTTAACTATACTAGGACAATGGCTATTTCCATTTAGCTCCTTACAGAGCCTCCCTGCAGTGCTAATCAAATCCTGACATCTGACTCTAACACTAAGAGTTTTAAGATAATTAAGCACTTTAACCTAATGAACTTGCATTTTAATCCACTGTATTTGTTTAGGGGAAACCCAGGAGACTAGTAATGAGATATGGAGTTTTACGTACATTTATACCGAATGTTCAGATTAAGCGCAGGTCAGGAGCAAGACGGAGCTGAAACTTAATCTTGCAGTCATAGTACAGCCAAGTGATGGCAGAGTACATTACACAAGATTAGATTTTTCTGGCTCTAATAAAACGCATTACTTGTTTCAATATATTTCTTGCATACAGCTCCCCAAACTAAAAACTCCACTGCAATTGACTTTAATTGATGCTCTCAGCAGGCCAAATGCTGAATGGAAATGAAGCCTGCGTAAGAATTTTATGACTGTGGCTGTGCCAGAAAAAGGGTAAGGCACGCAGCTCAAACAGTAACGGGAAGCTTGCAACTGCCGTTGCTCTGCCTTTGGATATCAGCCCCAACGCCTGTTTCATCAGCACTGCATTCCTTTACACAAAACGCTACTGCCAAGAGCTAGAGGCAGGCCTCTGGCGCGCTCATATCCATGCTAGTGGGCAGACTTACCAGGTGAAGAGCTCCACAGGGAAATGCAATATCCACCTCTTCACAACAAGCCTCACCAATGAAAGGGGATATAAGCTGGCTATGTTTCCTCAGCTTCATAAAGGTTTACCTGTCCAAGAGGAGAAACAGTTCCAAGAAAGACATTGCTTTGCCATCCATACCTAGCTTTTTTAGGGTTTTTTTCCCCCTACATCCCACAAAATCTCTGAAGAATTCATTTACTCTTTTGTTCCACTGAAGCAAACCAAGACTGTGGAAAAGGAAGGTAGGAGACTGTCTGCTTTCCAAAACAATTATTGCTCTGTATGTGATTCAGGAGTTAAACCTTAATCTTATGCATCATGGAGGCATCTCCTAGCCAAGAAGATCTGTTTGTCCCAACATGAACACTTGGAGATTTCATCTTTGGAGCTCTTCTTTTTTTTTCTAATAAAACATTTTTCATCATCATGACTGTAGCCCTGTAACACAGCAATGCATAAGAGACTAAGGCTGAAGTCATTGCGGCTGCGGGTTGGAATGATTCCTGTGGGACAGACCGAGACATCTACATTGCTGAACACCCAACAGCCTGACAGCTAGAGCACTCCCCTGGGCTACAGAAGACTGGTTCAAGTTACTGTGCTCCTTCAGCATGTGCTTTTTGGCAGCTAATGTACCGCAATAATACGGAAACGAAGACACCGAGTTACGATGCAGAGTAATACAGCTTTTAAGCGTTCAGAAATAACAGGCTGTTCCCCTCTCCCTAAGCATCATAGCAGTTCTCATGTTACCTCTCCTGGTTTTCTGCTTTGTTCTTTTAAGGTTATCATATAATCACAGACTGGTTTGGGTTGGAAGGGACCCCAAAGACCATCTAGTTCCAACCCCCCTGCCATGGGCAGGGACACCCTCCACTAGACCAGGCTGCCCAAAGCCCCATCCAGCCTGGCCTTGAACACTTCCAAGTTACCTTTTGAAAACTTTCACCACAACCCAGAAGAGCGTAAGATATGGGAATTTCTGCATTTGTCAGCTAAAACTGTCAAGCAGTTTCCTGATTTTCCTTGATAGACTTTAAATAAAACCACCCAAATATTGTAGAGCCTGTAAAGAAAATAATGATGCAAATGTGAACTGGCAACACGGAATGTGGAGTTTCTCCTCCGATAGCACACTACATGGTCAAAGGTGGGAGGCAGTAGGAAGTAGAAGCGATCTTACCAACAGGCAACCGTACACTAGGGAATATCCAAATCATCAGGCACATGGCTCTGGTTGCATTCAGATCCAATTAACTGACAACACATTATGATTTTCTCATTCATTTGCCACAATATATTTTCCTTTGTTAATTTTGGAGGAAAACTTTATAATGCTAGAAATGGCTTCAGTGGAATAACAGTCAAAATAATCTTTGTCATTATGTTTTGATAGATCTTAGAAAATAAATAAAATATACTGAACCTTTAGGTAGTTCATCGTATTAGTATTAAGTTTCACTACAGTTCTGCAATGAGACTCACCATGTAGTTTACTCTTCATTTTCCAATGTCTTTTATTTTTCTAAAAGATGACTATACAGTATATAATTTTCAAATATTTGTGCTCAATAGTTTATATGAGATCAGTTTGTATTGTTTCTTTAAGTCTGTCTTCCACAGCCAAGCCTGGGTACAAGTTAAACACTCCCTTAGGTTTTGAAAATAATGAGCAGAAAGATCTGCAAAATTATTCACAAAGGTAACTGCAACAGTGGTAAACTGACCACAAAAAATTAAATATTTGTACACATAACTTAATAAAGCAATGTTAAATGGTTTTGTTTTATTGTTAATATGATCACTGAGATTTTGGTAGAAGAATTGTAGCCTACCGAGATCACTGCAAAGAGCCAAAGGCTTCTGATAAGAGCACTTATGTGGATTATCCATTTATGCTGTAGCTCAAATAGGTTATCTAGTAGAAATATAATCAAAGAGCCCTCCAGCCTGAGTTTCTTGCAGATTTAGCTAAGCTGATTTTTTTCCCCCACTTTTAACTCCTATTTTTCCTGATGTAATCTTAGCATTCTGGTCTCTCCCTGGATTGACCCCCACCACCACCACTCTCGCTAGCTTGCAAGGCTAACCCAAGCATGCAATCTGATGTGCATGTGAAAAATTGATTTTAGGAATCACATCATACGTGCATCTGTAAAGCATGCGTGAATTTTAGGAGGGAAAAAAAAAGAAATTATGGTTCCTCTGGTCATATACTGAAGCTTCTACACCATATTTTTCCTGATATTTCTTATTACAAATACAAGATGATTTCAAGCTAAATATGAACAATTTCATCCAATTAATTTATGAAATTATGAAAACAAATATATATTAGAGATTAAATATTACTGACGTCTGGTATTTATGTATATATGTGTGTGCACACACATACACATGTATACATTTTTATTTAGGAGTTTTAAAATTCTAAAAACTGTAAGTTTTAAAATGCATTCTATTATGTCATCTCTAGTCAAAATATACAGATGAAAGATTTTATTCATAGAATTTTGTAACGCTACCATTTTTGTGGCAAATCATTTTACTAATGAAACTATGCTATTGTATATTGAATTTTACATTTAACATTGAACTAAGTCAGTGGTATACATGTTCAGAATAGTACTCACTAATTTCTGACACACTGTAGAGAAGATAATGTATTTAAAATGCAGAGGAAAGTATTTAATTAACTTCTTATAGATTAATGATGTGGCAAACAGTTGTTTGTTTCTATTTGGTGGTGATCCCATGAAACTGTTAGACGTCCAGCTCCAGCTATTAGTCACAATTCAGTGGCAACAGACCTCCAGAAAAGCCAAATGCAACACATCCTTGTCTCATGCTGCACTGAAGAACTGATGAAATATTAATCACTCAGGCTCCACATGCAAAATGTAACAAAAAAGAAAGTCGGAATAAGAAAAAAAGGCACAGCAGGGATGCTGCATATTAGCATCAACAAGCCACTTTGAAAGGCTAAGGCAAAATGCAGCAACCCTAGCCCCACATGTTTGTAATTTTAAAACTCTTGTCATAGCTAAGTAATAGCATGGCCACAGCAGGATACACCAAAATTAAAGGTAAAAGCTCTCCTAAGGGGTGAAAAGAAGACGTAATAGTGCCAAAACAGTCACTGAAAAAGCCATTTAGCTTGTTTTATTTTTTGAGAGAGAGAAATTGAGAGAGCAAGCTTAAAGCAGAAGAACTAGATTCATTACAAAGATTCATTTACTGTTATTATTTTTTCCTATGTGACTCCTAAAAGCCTTGGACTATTATCTGCTGTTGCAGAAATTTGCTATGCTGTAGATGTTTGGTCACTCTTACGTACGCCGACTCTTGTTGACACAGAAACAAGCAGTGTTCTGCAAGTGACACTGGTCTCTCCAGCTCAAGGGCTGTTTTAAATGAAATATTTCAGGAATCGATGATGACTCCATTTAAAGACAAAAAAACCCCCAGAAAATAAGAAAAGAAAGACAGTGGTTGTGAAAATGCTTGTGTACAATAGAAATGTTGCAAGTCTTAAGTTTCCTAATGCTTCAAAAATTTTCTCCTGTAGCAAACAAAAATGAGGGGTAAAATAATCATTTGCACCTTGGCTGTCTCCTCCAAATGTGCACCTGACACAAAATATTTCAAGATCAGTTTAATAGCAATCTCAATTTGATTTCACCAATTATGTAGTCCAGCGATTACACCATCTTGGATTTTCCGGAGCCTTGAATGTCAGATAAAACCTTCAAAATATCTTCAGAAGATACCCTTAGTTTCATCAGCTTTGTTAGGAGTTTTGTTACTTATTGCACACCTGTTGCAATTAGATAGTGGTTTTATATCACATTATAATATTTTCCAAATACCAGCCTTGCTGACTCCTCAGCAGTAAGTATTGCCCCACTGAGGCCATCCTCTTACCCCTTGTGACTGTCCCCGTTTAGTCCACAGGCCTGCTTCGCACATTGTCTGAGTAACGTGTCCAAATTAGACGTATGACATTGTTCTCAAACTGTACTCAGATCCTAGAATAACTTGCGTACCTGCAAGATTTCAGCCTTTCAACATCATCAGGATTTCCAGTAAGCAATACTACCTCTGAAAGTGCCCTCTAAAAAAAAAGCTATGGCAGATTTTTCCAGATGTGATCATCGGCTGGTGAATTAAATGAGCAAGTGTGGTTTTCCAGCTATGAATTTATACATGAGAATATTTGGACATTGCTTCCTCGCTTAAATACTGATCTCAGTTATACAGAACTCCATTAAATGGGAGTTTTGTAACCACATATTGTTATAATATGGTCATCAGTTTTTATCTTTATATCTTTACATAAAGAACCAATCAACAGAAATAATTTCAGTCTAAGACTATTGCTGTGCTCATTGCTGTTTGAAGGATCTTTACTTATTGTGAAATTCCAGCTACAGCAGTCAAGCTGTCAGTGCTATGCACAGCAACTCACAGCCACCGTTTCACATAAAACACAGATTTTTGAATTCACCTTGTGGTAGCTAAAAATTTTTACCAGGTTACAGATCAAACCTACTCACTGCTAATGAAATGTACAGTGTGCATAGGTTATCATTAATGTGAGGGAGGGAAAAAGCAAACACAGGTAGCACCTGTGTCTGTTAAATTATGCTTTGGTTTAACCAAAATCAGAAGGAAAGAAAACTCAGTCTGGGTCCAGTTTGAGCCTCACATAAGATTTATTCAAACAGATGGACGTTGACTTCACTAAGGTATAAACCAGGCACTTATGCCTACAACAAAATTCATTATAGGTAGAGGAAAGAGGAGAGCTTTCTTGAATTTTTTCATTTGTTTTTAAATCAGTCTAAACTGCAGAATTTCACTGATGTCTAATATTTTCCTTCTTGTTATTGGCGGGGGGGGGGGGGGGGGTTATCCGACTAGGACTTTCAAATGTGCAAAAAGCAGAAAGAAACAAGACAGTTAAATAATAGTGTTCTATATTTTTTTTCCATTGTGTGACTTCATATTAGTTGCTACAGTGCAATATAGGAAGGGTGAGAGTAGAGGGGCACCATAACTGGACAAGTAATATTTGAGGACCATCCTGGAGTGTCCAGTTAAACTGCAGACAACGGTGAAATTCCTCTTTTTCTCTGATACCAGGCTCAGTCTTCCTGCTTTGTAATAGCTGATTATGAAACCTTGCTGCATCTCGTACTAGATTGATTTTTGTGCCAAATGCATGAATGAAACGAGAGCTTTCAAAAGAGAGAAAGGATATCAGCTAGAGATCAGCAAAAAATCATTACAATCCCCTTTTTCTCTAAATTGAAACTCCTCTACAAATGGCACACCAAAGGCCCCTGCCATTTGACCTCCCCTCTATCTGTCAATACTAAAACATTTAGATATTAAGCCAAAGCCTGGAGATTTTGCAGACTTCTTGTAGCCCACTAGGTGCAATTTTTTACACTTACTAATAAAAGGCACCAGACTTTTTATTGACCTGACAGCATGGGGCGACAGGACTTGCACGGCCTCGTCCTGGCTGCCGTGGCATTTGTTCCTGGCAGGATGCTGATGAGTTGCTGAAATCCCTTGTCTCCCGTCCTGCTGGACCTTTGCCCTTCGGGGTCAGGAGGAGAGTGTGACGGTGATCGCAGCACCAGAGAAAAGGGAGGGGGGGGTATAAGCAAGTTCTTGCATCAAAATTTAAACTGTATTATCAAAGAGGTTTTTCTGCATTAATTAGGTATTTTGGCTGCAGACATTGGTACTACTGCAACTGGACTGAAAGTAACTGGATTTTTTTGATCAAGCTGTTAAGATTTTAATTAGACTTATAATAAATTTTTATCTCCGTATATCATGTGTGTTCTCTTTTGCCATAGCAAAGTTATCAATGTAATTCCCTTTCCCACATTTCAGCTTTACATGGTAGGGCTATTTACCATCACTTACTGTTGTACTGCTCTGCCCCCCCTTTCCTTTTGCAAATGTCAACTCTCATTTCTGCTTAGAAGACTAGAAAGCAATTCTCTATCAGGTCATACAAGACAATTGTCTGATTAGTGCTTAAGCAAATAGAAGTGACTGGGAGTAACTTTTAAAAAATAATAAAAGGAAGTATTATTACATGCTTTTATAATGATGGAACTTTTTCCACGTTCTTTGCTTTTGATTTTACGTTTTTAAAAGGAAAATGTGGGCCCATATTGTGAATCTCATGTCACAGGGAAAGGCATAAAGATTTAAGAGAAATTTACTGAAAGATTCACTGTAATGACACCCATTTTATAAACAAAGAATCATAGAATCACAGAATGGTTTGGGTTGGAAGGGACCTCAGAGATCATCTAGTTCCAACCCCCCCTGCTGTGGGTTACCAAAGAAAAGGATACCAAATGTGTTAATCCTGAAAACTAAAGCTTGCAGGAAAGAGCTGGTTTTCAATTTATTTGCAATGCTTGAGATGTTCGCTAGCACAGAAAACCAACACCACAAAATAAAGGTAAGGAACCCAGTTCTAGAATTTATCCAGAATTTGCCTCATTACTTTACATCTGATAAGTGGTAAAAATTAGCAGGCAGAATAATAAACCACCTATAAATTTATCACAGCACAAGTCTAGGTGGTGAAGGAAATTTTGTGATGCTTTACTCCTATAGGTAGTGCGGATTTCCCCACAGTGAGTCTGAACACTCTGAAGTGGAGGAGATTCGATCAAATCAAAGATTGGCTGTTTTTCTTTGGCAAAGACTTTAGATTTGTTTTCCCAATCATGTCATCAAATTACAACAGTAACTTACAAAGTAAAATACATCTTTATAGCTAAAAATTACTCACATTCTTCTCTTTTTTCTTAATATATATTAAATTATTCCATTGTGCTCCTCATATTAAAATATACCGGGTTAAACCACAACACATATCTAAGAACACCTGCAAAGAAATTATCCTTTTTATACAGAACTCCATGAACACAAACTGGTACATAAATTCTTACAGGTCCTTCTTTATGCACTGATTCACACCTATATTTAAGTGTAAGTTTATTATATATGCTGTACAAATAATGTTGTATTTAGTAATTGTTATGAATCTAAGTAGTTGTTTACCAGTTTAGTAACCATCATGTGTTTAGATGATTGGTTTCCAAGTATCAATCTTCTGATGAAGACTGCAAAATAATAAACACAACACCTAAAAACATCTCAAGTTTTAGGGCACGGAGCCCTCTCCATCAGGAATACAGGAAATTTCACAAACACTAGTTTTAGATGAATCAAGGTTATACACCTGATAACACTGGGCAATGGTGCAATTAACCAGTATGACAGATAAGTTACTATGAGATAACAAATGCCTCACAGGTACTGGTAAATTCTAAAGCCTGGAATAAACAAAAGAATGTATCATCATTGTTACGCTTCATAAATTTGAGTTTATGTTAAGAAAAACAGTAATACAGCACAGACCTTTTTACTTAAGGCAAATATTTAGTGTTTTCCATTGAAA
The DNA here is from genome assembly GCF_011004875.1 of Balearica regulorum gibbericeps. Lineage (NCBI taxonomy): Eukaryota > Metazoa > Chordata > Aves > Gruiformes > Gruidae > Balearica > Balearica regulorum. The sequence goes on from NC_046184.1 coordinate 105,539,320, forward strand.
GAGCACTGAAAATTAAACAAGCAATACTTTTACTAACATAACCAAAATGAGAAGTTAAATGAAGAGTATGAAAAGTGTTTTTCTTCATTTTAACTCATAAAAGCTGTCATATCTTTGGTTTTGTTTAATAGCTATTTGTTAAAATACCCATTTAAATACTCAGCCTGGAGTAGGTTGCTGTACTTAAGAGTAACTAAGACACTATCTTTTAGTGAATTGTCACTGTGGACAATAGTGAGTAATCTTGTGGAAATCAACAGCAGTTTGTTTTCATTTGATTTCTCCCCAAACCAAGAATGAAGTATTTCCTCAGTTTCAGTTACCATCTAGAATCGGACATTTCAGTAGATTAAGTACATTTTATTATATCATCAATTAGGGCCATCTTGGAAAATACTAATTATTTTGTAACATCTAAAAGTTTTTAGTACAGAAGACATATGTCATAATTGCATCTTGAAAAAAACACACCCGTGTTGCAGCTCAGGTTCTGTGGGTCTTGCCTGGCAGTCTCAGGAAATTTTCACTGCAGTAAACTGGATTATATATCAATGGAAACACAGTAGTTGTGATTACCATTTTACCTCTCCACCTATCCCAACTCCACCACAGAGAATACCTTCACTAGTCAGTTTGGTCTCTTTACAAGGACCAGTAAATAAATCTCGGAAGGAGCTAGTTAGGAAATGGTAGTCTGGATATGTCATTACTAATCACATGAAAATCCATACAAAGTTGACAGGTACTCCATTGATACAGCTTGCCTTCTTTAAAATGGGCCCCCACATACATTTTCTACTGTCCTTTTGCTGTCCTTTCTTATTGTGGCACTTCAGATACTAAAGGCACCATCCACCTTGATGCTGCCTTACACTGCTTTTACATACATATTTATTAAAAGGTGTAAGTGAAATTTAACTGCTAATAACTCGTAATTTATGTAAGAAGTGCACGGTGATGCCTGCTTTCTAGGTGCCGAGGCAGTGACTTATCTTGAAAAGGTTCCAGCATGGGAGATCCTTAGAAGACTCGGTATGATAAACCATGGCTCATCTCGCATTGTATTTGGGTCAACTGGAACTGAAAATACAATCCCAAGATCACATTAAATGAAAAAAACCCAACCTGCCTCTAAAATGAGACTTTCAAGTTTTCCTTGTGTTCTTTTCACCTCAGCTATGCTTTCCCATCTTCTCCAACAAAGTCTTGGCGCTTAAACAGGAGATTGGCCTGGATGAAAAATTTTCTTTTTATTAAGTCATTAGTTCTTTGCCCCAGTTTGTTATGCATCAAGAAAAACAGCAGAAACATGCAGCCGCCTTGAATTATGCCACATGCTACTAAAAAGTAGGGATGAAACTTCAATCTCAGGCATCCATGGGAACAAACAGATCTCTGTCAGGCTCCATGGTGGAGGGAGTGATGGCAAAAACATCTACTGGCCACACCGAGGTTGCATGACTAGAAAACAGATTCATTTGTCTCTTTCAATTCCTGTCTGCAGAACAAAGAGAGCAGTAGCTTGAGCTTGTTTTTTTGTTTTTTTTTTAAGGTAATTTGCATTTTCTCCAGCATCAAAGCAACTTTTTCCTCTAATATCACAATACAAAAAGCCTGATCATCTTGAGACAATATATGTGTGAGACAGAATGTATAGTTCACAAAGTGTTATTTTAATAATTCATTCTTGGGTTCTCAAAGGGAAGCCGTGCTTTAAAAGTTCCTTTTCCTGTACAGTTGTCAATATAAAATAGGTAACATTACGAAGGAAGAACAGCAGCTGTTGGGTGGGCTCGCCTGAGTGCCAAAACCAGGCCTTTTTCTTGTTTGTATCAGAAATTTACCTGGAGTCCACCAAGCCAGAATTAGCAGAACAAAAGCCCATTTGCAAAGAAACTTAGGTGGCTGGTGTCCCCCCAGTGTCAAATCACAGGTTGGAGGTCGCACCCACAGCCATGAACTACTGGTCAAGCCTGCTCAACAAGAGCCATTACTTCCTTTTCATTCTGGAGGCAACGCACCAGAACAGCTTGGGGGCATCTCAGGACCTCTTGGCCCAACAGTGACTCCCTAATAGAAGTGGTAAAAGGACAGAAACCAGCCCACATGGATGCTGGGGCATCTGGTGCTGCTGGCACTGGAGTCTGGAGCCACCCCAGAGAGTTTCTGGTTAGAAGCGTTAACAGATTACGACCTACAGTCTTCCTCATGACTGCTGCTGCTGACATGCTATAAGTGCTATAAACCCCACTCCTCCGGGGGCAGCAAGGGAGGAATGCAATGAAACAAAAGAGACTTTTGATGCTTGTTTCTTAGGTAGACAGACCATTGTTGACCATATTTGGGCCATATTTAGCAGACGGCAAAATGAGAAAAAAAGGAGAAACAGCTGTAGCTTTTATTGCAGCAGTTCACAGCCCTGCTGAACATGGCACATAAGGAATTTTAAAAGAAGAACTAATAAGCAGAAATGTTGGTGACATAAAAAAGAAACAGTTTATCAGCACAGCTTCCCCTTTTGAGCCTTATCTCTATCTTGACAATAACAAGAAACTGTAGAACTAAATAAGAATTGTAGTCTAGAACATGTGAGATCACATTCTAAAACATTTATAGAGAAATGTTTAATTTTTAAACATATAGGTCTTAGGTTACTGAAAAAAAAAATAGCAACATGCAAAATTAACAGGTAAGTTATAAAAACTACTGTTTCAGTGAATGGTGCTCTAGTAACATAGTGGTGACTAAGAAGTAGCTTTCCACACCAGTACTTTGTAGCTCGAGAGCTTTATTGTTATCAATTATAGGAAAAAAAAATAAATCTAATTTTGTAATGTAATGATACAGTCACATAAAATTACCATTCAAAATTTTATTCTCTATGAAAGTCCTGCCTTTTCTTATGAATATCTTAGATTGCTGGGAACATTAAACGGCAATCAGAAATATAAATGCTACAGACACAGGGAAATGAATCTAACTGGCAGTGTTTGAAAAAAAACAAAACAACCCCCAACTCAAAACTGTGATAACAAATTATATTAGTGAGTGCAAAAAGTAGAAAAACAAACAACAGACAAAAAATTAATTTGGGACCCAGGCTAAAGCACACTGCTATTGGTAGAAAGACTTTCTTTGACTTCAGTGGTCATTTACTCAGATTCATAATACAGAGAGTAGTGGGAATCTTATTCTGAATATATCGCTCAAAACTATTTCACTACATTGAAATTGAGCAGTATTACAAGACATTAACCAAAAGAAAAATCTATTGTATTTAAGATAGACAAAACTTTTCTTAAATTCACAAATACTTTAGCTATTAAATATATATATATACACACACTGAAAGGTATTTAATAGTAAAGAGATCAATTAAGCTACCTGACCTCTTATAGAAAACAGTTTGTTTCAAAGTTCTTCAAGTACAGTCTATTCCATGGATTTTTGCCAGTAGTGAAACAGGAAATAAAGTAATTTAAGTCATCTACTTTTACTGGTTTTGCATATTTGTTCCTGATTTACTACAAAATCTATGTTCACTATTGGGGGATTTTTTGCCCATTTCAGGAATTGTAAGCTACAAAAGTACAACATTAAAGTACATACAGGTTAAATCTGAAACCTATCTGTTATTTTAAAAAATCTATATTAGTCAGACAAAAAGCTGGCCATATAAGCTTGACCTATTTGCAAGTCACTGAGACTTGACGAATTTTCCTGTTGAACAGGGAGAGCAAAAGCAGACACCAGCAATCATCAGGAGGCAAAATCTCCAAGCAAGACGAAGGATCCAGGATCTGGCATTCCTCCAGGAATGCTAATTTGGCCTGTCCAGTTCAGTAACTGAAGTAGAAAAGTTGTCCTATTTAGTTGTAATGAAATATCAAGCTAGAAGAGACAAAAGTTTGTTGTCAGTTTTTGCTATTTGGAAATTTATTTATTTATGCACCTAAAAGATTCCTACTGTAAATTCACAGGTCAAATGGATTTAAAGGCTGCTCATCAGCCACACCAACCATAAGCTCCCAAAGAACCAACAAACTGGGGAATAAGCACTTTGAAAGTCACTGTGTTGCATTCAGGTTTCTAAGGATAGCATGATACAAGATTTCAGCTCCAAGGTAGATATAATACTTCAAAGAGTGCACCAAATAGAGATCAGATTTATGGCCAGTACCTAGGGGCTCCTGCTTTAGGTAAAAATCAATTGCCCTTAACACAAATGTCCTTATGTCCTGCATAAATTAAATACATACATACAAAAGTAAATCTTTTTTTTTTTTGGTAATGAAAAGTATTCTGAAATTAATGGCTCTGTTTTCCACTGAAATATGAAAACCAACAGGGAATTCAACACAAGAGTAGAGGGCAGAATTATGTCAGCAGAGTGTGGAAGTATTTCCTTATAATAGCACCAACTCACAAGGAAATAATTTGGTCACCAGTGCTTACGGAGACTAAGAACTTCCAAGGGAGGCAGCTGCAATGGCATGAAATTATTTTAACTTCATTTTCTCTGGGCAACTTATAAGTTTCTAATATTAAAAAAAATTAATAACTCATGCAAAATGTCATATTGTTAAATTCGTCAGGCAACTGATCCAGATCCCTGCCCTTTACTATTCCCCTCACAGATATCTGTAGAGTCTGCTCTTGGTCCACCATACAGTGACATTTCTGATAACAAGGCAGTGCCCCAAGTGCCTTTGATATTAAGAACTTTGTACTTTAAAGAGGCATAAAGAAACCATCCCATGCACATATCAGCCTTTTAGAAGTGATGACCAGTCCAGGTAATATCTCATGCTGACCACCATAGCAATATTGTCAAAGAGATTGCAATACATTCATTTTAATGCAGATTAAAATATTCAAATCGCAGACTTGGTTCTACAGTTTTTATTCAGAGCAGAGTGAGTAAACACCTAACGTCCCCACCAACTTTTACAGGGGCTGTGGCAGGGACGGCGAGGCCAGTCTCCTCCTCTCATGGTAAGGCTTTCTGCCTTGTGCAATGAGACTGCGTTGGCTGGAGTCGCTAAGCTCTTATGTTGTAGAACATGATTCACTGATTATAACACCTAAGAAACCATAGTTTTGCTTTATCTAGGATATCTATTCTGGCCTTAACATTGTGATAGGCTGAGAATTGGTATACACAGTTTTAGTGCCTTTTTTTTTTTTAATGCAAAAGGCTTTTGCAAAAATACATAGAACCCAGTCTTCAATTAGTGGATCAAAAACATTCAGTGATAGCAATTCTGAAGTAATAATAATGGGATATTTAAAGATAGGCTTTCCAAGTTATGTATTACAGCTTTGAGAGATACCCAATTCACTTTTGTTGTGGTTTAAACCCGGCCAGCAGCTAAGCCCTACACAGCCACGCGCTCACTCCCCCTTGTTAGGATGGGGGAGAGAATCAGAAAGGTAAAAGTGAGAAAATTTGTGGGCTGAGATAAAGACAGTTTAATAAGTAAAGCAAAAACCACATGTGCAAGCAAAGCAAGATAGGGAATTCATTCCCCACTTCCCCTGGGCAGGCAGGGGTTCAGCCATCCCCAGGAACACAGGGCTCCATCACGTGTAACGGTGACTTGGGAAAACAAACGCCATTGCTCCAAACATTCCCCCCTCTTCCTTCTTCCCCCAGCTTTATATGTTGAGCGTGACATCACATGGTATGGAACATCCCTTTGGTCAGTTGGGGTCAGCTGTCCCGGCTGTGCCCCCTCCCAACCCCTCGTGCACCCCCAGCCCACTGGCTGGTGGGGTGGTGTGAGGAGCAGAAGAGGCCTTGGCTCTGTGTGAGCACTGCTCAGCAGGAACCAAAACATCCCTGTGTTAGCAACACTGGTTCCAGCACAAACCCAAAACACAGCCCTGTACTAGCAACTATGAAGAAAGTTAACTCTATCCCAGCCAAAACCAGTACAACTTGAAAAAAAAAAATCATTCTACTAAATAACACATACCTTCTTAACTGTACTGAAATTTATTTTCCCTTATAACAACAACAGCAACAACAAGAAGCTATAGAAAATAGACAAGGAAATTAAATCTAAAAGTTATGTTAAACATAATTAACATTGTGACATAAACTGACAAAAGCCAGGAAATTGAAAGCTAAGGCTGACACTCTATCTATAATGGTCTCTGTTTTTCCATGACATGACATAAAGCCAGAGTTACAGCCGTAACTTTAAATTTCCTGTCTTTTGTCAGCTTGTGTCACAACCTGCATTTTATTTAAACATAGGGTTTGTGCATTTAATTGTATATTACCCTTTTTACTGCTGATTCACATTTCAATAAATCAGGACCTTTTAAAAAAAGGTTTGAAAAAAACCAACTGTATGAGTTTGAAGTTGTCCAAGTCTTGCATTTGACCTTCACTACATAATTTCTTCAAATTAAAGTTAACAGAAAATCTTAATTTTTCTATTAAATCATGAAAACAAACATTTTCTGGTGTCAAAACCAGCTATTTCATTTATAAACTGCATGTGATCCAAATAAATCTCTAGGAGAAAATAGCAAAATCTGTTTTCAGTAGACTTACTATTTTTCTTTATCATAATTGTTATTTATTGCATCTGTAGATCCATCTCATATTAATAATTTTATTTTCTGGGATATGGCAAAAAGATGATAGTAACTGTCTCCATAGAGTTCAACATCCGACTGTAAATGCTCTGCATGGGCCTCAGATTTCTTGAGTAAATAAGGTACTAATTTTCAAGCAAAAATTATTACTGTTGCATCATTTCAGACTTGCAGAAGTAGAGGAAATTTGCTTATAAACATCAGCAGTTTCAAAGCACTACAAAAACTCAAGAATATTTATAATATATTTTGTTCTGTTCAGAGAACAGAAAAAGCAAGACCAAATTAATTCCTAACATATATCTTGCTCCTCCTAACTTACTGTTTTATTCCAAAAGCTTACGGTTTCCCCATTTCTTTGTAGATATTAGGTTAACACACAGAGATGATAATTTAAAAGATAAAGAATATAGCTTTGTTGAGCTATGCTACAGATTGCATTTAAAATTGTTTGGTACATGTATATATATTTTCTAATAAAAACTCATAAAGATTTTAAGTCTACTGAGACAACCAATCTTTATTTACTGGCAAAATATTTCACCGTTTTAATAGCGTAAAGTAACAAGGTAATAATATTGGCTGGGTAAAAGAAGAAAACCAGCTGAAGGCATCTTATTAGTTCTAATTCAGCCAGTGAGTAGATAGGAAAGAGCATATTAGAAATCTCTTTCTGTGAGGCAGTAACATCACATGTGAGGAAACTAGATTTTTTTCTTTTTTTTTTTTTTTTGTAATCACATGATTAAAGGGACACATTTATTCAATTAATTCATTGGAATTACACCAAGAATCTTCCTTTGGGAATAATTTTACCCAGCGGTGCAGATCCTTCTCTGGTATAAATCCCCCGAGCTACTTTGACTTGATTTATGACCACCAGGAATGAGGCCCATTGTGCCTAAAGAGCAAAATTTTTGTTCCTCAAGAAGAACTGCCAAGATGAAAGGTAAAGGAATCTTAATTGTAGCACTTGAGAAATACATATTTTCTCTAAATTTATTTATATAGTCAGTCCTTTTTTTAAAAAAAAAAACATTTTCTGAGGCCTAAAGAATGTTATATGTATTTTAAAATATATAAACAGTTAGATACAACATAGTGTAATAAATTAATATATTTCTTGAGGAAAAATCTCTTTGGCCCCAAAGAAAATTAATTCACATCAAATCTCTGCATAGCCCAAAGGACTCATCCACATGAGGCATTTCTAATAAGCAGGCAAGTCTAATAAGATGGTCCAAGGTTCACCTACCCAGAGTATACCTAGCCCCAAAGATGAATCTCTCTGTATCTCACCCCATTACCCAAATGAGCATAAATGCCATTTGGCCTGGGCTTGACTCCTGGCTACTGAATTCCAGGACAACTTACACTCCCTGAAGAGGATCACGGGTTCAGTAAATGAAAAAAAATAAATTAAGAAAACAATCAAGCTGCACTGTCTCTTAGTTCATTTGTGTTCACAGCATAAACACAGTAGTTTGACATACCAGTGGCCATGGGTGAAAGATTCACCTGGCCAAAGTAAACACCAAAATCTGAGCTCGCCTCTCTAGGCTGCCTGTAGCATCAATGCAAAAATATAAACATATAAACATATGAATATAAACATATAGAAATATAAATATAAGCACTTCATCTCATGCACAGTAATCATCAAAAACAAGTTAGCTGGCTCACTGAAACTGGTGGCTCCTCTCTTGACTTAAAGGCAGGTCAAAGTGCCAAGCTCACAAGTAGATGATACAAATCCTACCTTAAGTAACTGAAACGATACCTTTTTTTTTTCCAGTTGAAAGTAATTTAAAATCAAATATACACCCTTCTTTGACCATTTATCTGGTTCCTTTGGTTTATCTTCCAAAGTCCTAGTCTTTGATACATACCATAGGAAAACTCTGACTCCTTACCTGTTGCTCCGTGGCATTTTAAGTACTGCCATTGTAGAAACTGATATGGGAATGGATTGAGCACATGGTTCATTTCAAATAGAAGCTGCAGCATATGTGAAACATGCTTTCTCCAGTCTGAAGCAGTCTTTGAATTTACATTAAGAACATAACTGATTTCATGTAAAATCTATTCTTTTTCTCCCTATAGGCCACCATTGGATAACCTGTTCCTTCACCATTTTTGCAAATCTTGCATGTGCAGTAGAGATTTTTTGGCAATAGCTTAGAGACTTCCTCCCCCACAACTTCTTATGAACTCCATCTGGCCAGAATGAAAGAATCTAAGTCAAACAGTACATCAAATCCCCAAGTGATATACTCCTAAATCCATTGTTTCTCGTAATGTTTTAAAGAATTATGTTTCAGTAAGGAAATTGAGGGCTTAGTAATATATTGATAATTAACACAGCAGATGTTGTATAAGTCTTGGCTGCATAGCATTTCTTTCTGAAAAGAAAATAAGTATATTAAGCAACAATAAAGACATTTTAGAGGCATTGTTTTAGGGTTTTTTTTAAAATAGTTTAGCCTTACAAATGGCTTATTTCATGTCTGAAATGAAAATATTTAGCAGTCCTCACAATCTGCTCATTATTTTTTTAATTTTTGTCTTATTTCATTTAAGCTCAAAATGAATCCATATTTTCTGTGATTTATTGGGTAACATTGTAAGAGAGGCAAGACAGTAACCTCAGGCAAACCATATGTAGTGAACAGGTTCCAGAGACCCTTTATTGCTTTCTACCAGTGGTAGGTTAGCACTGGCAGTCTTCCTTCTGAATAGGTTACAACTGCTATCAGATACATCTGTTCAGCATTTTACTGCAAAGAGAATGTAATGCCAAAACAATGCGAAACTTGGATTGCCCATTTCCTGAGATTACTGCTCTCAAAAAGTTCACATAAAGTTTTTCTCTCTGTAATTTTAACATCTGACAAACAAAATCTGAAGCAATATTTTAATTTCATACATTATCCATAAACTTCTGCAGAAAATATAACTATAATTAGTACAATCACTGTCATCTGCCAGCAGAGAAAATAGATTCCAGAAATAATTTATGCTGAGTGTTTTATTTTGGAGTTTGTTGTTGTTGTTGTATTTTAATGAAGAAAGCCTACATTGCTATGCTCTCACCTTGCCTGTTAGACCTTTATAGGCAACTGTTTATCCTTTTCTAATGGAGAAATAGCTTATATTTTATATCATACTGTTTAGCTATTTTCGATAACTTTTTTAAGTGGGATTTTATTTTACAACTGACAATCTTAACAGAGCCTGTCTACTCTCTGTTTCTACAGCATAAGCCCGTACAGCCTTATAACATAAACCCCAGACAGTCCTCAGATGCCAAGACCAAAAAAAAATTAATGATACATGCAATGACCACATAAAGTCAATCTCACTGCATTTATCCTTCTGAATGTCAATGTCTTCCTATATATATAGACGACTGTGACAAGAAGGGGCTTCTCTGAGGTGTGATGGGGGTGAAGCCTGTAACTTAGCGGCATGGTAAAGGTCACCTCTGGAACATCTCCCCTCACAGACTTTTGCTTGCTGTCCTTCTGCAGATTCAGTAGCACAAACGAAAAATATTGGGTCCTGTAGTCACAGCTCAAATAATCTATATATTAATATCTAATGCCCACATTAATTTTCCTAAAATTAACTTTGTGAAGCACAGGTAAATATTTCTTAAAATTAAGTGAGTACTCACTGTTGTGGTACAATGCCTCCACTCCAGACGTTCAGCTCCGTGTCATACTAAAGGCGTACGCAGCGAGACGTGCTCAGCCTCACGACTGGCCATGGCTGGGGATGTGGAGCTGCAGCAGCTTTGCACCCACCGGGGCCGGAGGACCTTTGGGGCTTCGCTACTGGTAAAACCATACACAAGCAAATCACTAAATCATGTTTCATCACCCGACTTCTTCAGCCTCCACAGTTTACTTACGGTCGACAAGTCTCAGTGTTATTTTTGACCCACCTCTAGGCAGTGCTCCATCATTGTGCCCAAAATGAGAGATAATGAACAATAAATACATGAAGAATGATCAGAGTAACAATTTTACTTTTATATTCCTGCCTTAATCCTATGTCCAAACACAAGTGAACTGGCGACTGAAAGAGACAGAAAATTACTTGAAGCAAGGTAAGTTTGAGCCATTTTTCAAGGCACGATGCACTAGTGTTAGCAGTGTTTCCAATGTTAATTTTAACACCGGAGGATAAGTAGCTCCACTCACTTTATAAAGATGAGAGAAGATTTTTATGTTCCTATCTCCATCAGAGATTGAACATGGCACATTTTTTTTATCTCTTGTTATTCCTCTCTATCAGGTTTTCCTGGAAGGATGGGAAATACATGACCTGGCATGAAATACCAAATTTGTATATTAATATAGATATTTCTTATTACTACCACTTTTATTAGTCAAGAGTGTGAGGTTTCATGAAGGCAATTTTTGTGCATGTCCTGGCCTCAGAATTTAGTTGGGTCAGGACCTGCAAGAATTTCAGAGACAGTTTTGCACTACTCAACAAGGCTCCTAATCGGTGGCACTCACCTATATTCTAGTCCAGAGCGACTCACACTCATAAAACTGGGATAAAAACCAGGCCGTGCTCCACTCTGAGTTAACATAATTGATTATAAGTGAACGGACAGTGACACTGTCCTGCAGCCACACATTAGATGGTAGCAGTAAAACTGAGAGAGGCTATCCTGAATCCTCACCACCGAAGCCCAGAACAGCCCTTCCGGTGCACGCTGCCTATGTAAAAATGTTTTATTTGTTACCATAGATTTTTAAAGGCAATGCCACAAGTAGTGACTAAAGCCTAAAAGAAACTAATCCAAATAGCTTCAGAGTGCAACATAAGATGAGATGGTACTGGTGTGGCTGAAATTATGTAAGTAACGCCTGTGTACATTGATTCATATTGAAAAAATACATGGGTGATCTACTCTGGTTGAAACATCTGAAAAATATACCTTTTTATTTTTTTGTGGGAAATTCAGAAGAGGTGGAATCTTTTATAGCATGGACCGAATGCTTCCTACAGCAGCAAAAGACTATTTGGCAGCTGTTTTCCTACAAAAAAAAAGCAGACAAATTTCAGATTTATATTTAAAAAAAACACATTGAGAAGCCTAGAACAAAAGCAAACTCTAAATTTGAGGTTTAAATGCCAGAACTGTTGAAAGTTCATCTTGTGTGTTGATACTAGAGGAAGGAAATAATAAATTCTATCTATGATCAGGCACGCACCTACTATATTGTAGGTCAGTCTGATTTATTGTAGATATTTATGATTTTCTTTTTTTCATAAACAGTGATTAGCTTAATGTTAAGCAGAACACTTTGTGAGTGAAACATACCAACTGACATGAAACTAGTCTAATCTCAGCCACCGGACAAGCTGTTAATAGATATTCAAATCTCAGTACAGCTACATTTACTTTCCCCTGCTAAGTATAAACCTGTTTGGTATTCACTGCAGCTGGTGTTACTAGAATGATGCTAATGATAGTTTGTCTGCTTCCCACTCTTGCATAGCTCAATCTCTATATTTAAATCAAGGATGCCAAAAAGAAAATTATACAATATATTCCAGAACTAAAGTTAATCTTCAGTTCTGGCATCACCCACCTGAATTTGGAAAAATATTTTACCCTTCAGCAGAAGCAATTGTTGTCATAAACACTCATATAGACGTCTTTGTTATCTCCTCAGTCATTGCCTTTCACTCTACAACAAAAAAATGCTTCTGTTTGTGCAAGTACGTGGTTGGGTTTGTTGCTTCCCCCCCGCCCTTTATTAGTAAAACTAGCTTGTTGCCTTACAAAGTACATTACTTACAGCAATTTGATTTTCATTTGTAATTCAAACAACTCTGAACCTTTTCATGAGCTATGGGACCACTAGGTATTTGTTGAAACTTGCCTCTCCGTTGCTTCCAGCTCAGTTTTCTTACTGTCAGTCGTCTTTCTCTTTTAAAAACTGAAGTTTCTCACCCACCTTAATATCCCAGCACTGACAGGGATATTCCTGCAAGAGAATTCCTCTCCAGCATCTCAACCAGCTCCACACCATCGAATGACAAATTCATCAGAATTTTTTTTTTTGGTATCAAAACAGATTTTTCACATTAATTTTGGTGATATACAGAACACTGTCAATAATATGGCTGAAACTGATTATTTTCATTCAACCAATGCCAAAGTAAATGTTTACTAGCGTATGTATAGCTATTACATCTGGTTGACAAAAAATACAGTTTGGGTTTTTTTTTCCTTTGAAATCGTCTTTTTTTCTGTGTGTCTATGGTCTTGATAGAGCACAGTTTAACTTAGCAAAATTTATTCCAGATCCAAGGAAGGTTCAAGTACAACACTGTCTCATGCTGAAAGTTGTTTGGTTTCATCAAAGCTAATACCATCATTACAGAAAAAAGACAAAGGGGTATTAATAAAGACCTAATTTTCTAGGCCTCTGATTCTTTACAGTTTAAAAAAGAGTCTTGAAATTTTAGGACAACTTGTAGTTTCTCAGTCTTACCTGCCACATGCCACCCCAGGTCCAGGACCACGAGAGAGCTGAACCATCCAAGTGCACAGAAATGCATGAGGGAGACCAGAAACTTATTCCATTTCAAATTGTGCTAAACTTGGGACTGAAAACAAGATCTTCCAAAAAACACCCCCGCTTCTACACCCAGCTCAAATCATTAGGCCAATATGCAAATAAATAAAAAAATAGGTTAATGTTCTTAATTAAAATTAATTTTAGAGTTTTATCATATCCTAAGAAATCTCTACATATGGTCTCCTTCCAAAAATTCCAGCAAGGTTTTTGGATTATTTCCTTTAAAAACCTACATGTATACATTGTATAGAAGTCATGACGCAAGTCTGCAACAGAAACGTAAGAATCCAGAGATGTGTTAGAAAGCCAATTTATTGACATACCTAGTCTGTTCCCGTGACCCAAAGTAATATGCTGAGCTATGGAGGTGTTTCAGCCTTCTCAGAACCAACTCACTATGGCTCTTGCAGTACGATATATTTATTGCATTGCTCTATGCTGTGCACACCAGATATATTATTGTTAGACCACTGAAATCATCAATCCTCTTGTCTATGAAATCCATCCAGACCTATCTATTAGTCCAATACATCCTGTGCAGGCATACATACAGAGATGTGGTGAATCATGAGCACTGCACCACTAATATGATATAATCTGGAGCTTAAATATGATAATTTTGATTTATGATAAAAATACTGCAAATCTGTTATTAGAACTCTAAAGGTATTTCTCTATGATCTAAAACCTACCAGTTTGGCCTATCATGTAACTAACACTACTATTATTCATACATGTAACATTCCTAAAATTTAAAAAAAAAAATAAAAAATTGTATAGTTTGCAATTTTCATTTTTATATTTCAATGTTGATTATATCCCCAACACATAAGCAAGCTACAGAGTTACAACTTACCATATATTTACAAAAGACAAGTATACAGAAATATGTATTTATGGTATAACAGTTTGGCAAATTTTTGCTCATGAAACTTGCTGAAATGAATAATATTTTGCAATGCAGTGAATAAAAATGATTAATTCACCATGATGATTGATTACTGTGAAAAAAAGGCTGACAAATAGACATTTGCATCTGTGTCGGTAAATTTTCATGACAATTTTGCAAGGCTGTATTATACAGTAATATTGAAACAATTTGCAGTAAATCAATTTCCTACTCTTCCCATTAAATTAAAGTTGTTTGAAGCAAAATATTTTTAGGATTTGCACTTACTGAAATATTGGATCGTGAGGATTTTCTATTTTTTAAATATATATGCCACCATGTATATTCACTATATACAATATGTGTTTCACTATTGTCAAAGGAATTTGCCTTCAACCGCAAGCCATGTTTTAAAAACCAGAGAATTAGATGTTGATAATAAGCCACAAAGAGAAAAGAAAATGAAAATCCACGTGTTGGTTAGGCAGGTCTACTCAAGTAATCTTGAGCAAGAGTGCTGATCTGCTTGAGCGTAGGAAGGCTCTACAGAGGGATCTGGACAGGTTGGATCCATGGGCCGAGGCCAACTGCATGAGCTTCAACAAGGCTCAGTGACGGGTCCTGCCCTTGGGTCACAACAACCCCATGCAGCACTACAGGTTTGGGGAAGAGTGGCTGGAAGGCTGCCCGGTGGAAAAGGACCTGGGGGGTGTTGGTCAACAGCAGGCTGAATATGAGCCAGCAGTGTGCCCAGGTGGCCAAGGCGGCCAACAGCATCCTGGCTTGTATCAGAAACAGTGTGGCCAGCAGGACTAGGGAAGTGATTGCCCCTCTGTACTCTGCACTGGTGGGCCGCACCTCGAGTGCTGTGCTCAGTTTTGGGCCCCTCACTACAAGAAAGACATTGAGGTGCTGGAGGGTGTCCAAAGAAGGGCAAAGAAGCTGGTGAAGGGTCTAGGGAACAGGTCTTATGAGGAGCAGCTGAGGGAACTGGTGTTCTTTAGCTTGGCAGAAGGGAGGCTGAGGGGAGACCTTATTGCTCTGTACAACTACCTGAAAGGAGGTTGTAGTAAGGTGGGTGTTGGTCTCTTCTCCCAAGTAACAAGCGACAGGACAAGAGGAAATTACTTCAAGTTGCACCAGGGGAGGTTTAGATTGGATATTAGGAAAAATTTCTTCACCAAAAGGGTTATCAAGCACTGGCACAGGCTGCCCAGGGAAGTGGTTGAGTCACCATCCCTGGAGGTATTTAAAAGACGTTTAGATATGGTGCTTAGGGACGTGGTTTTTCGACAGACTTGGCAGTGTTAGGTTAACGGTTGGACCTTAAATGTCCTTTCCAACCTAAATGATTCTATGATTCTAAGATTTTTTCTCTAATACTAATTCCTAACAGTTCTCGCTGTCTCTGTCTCAGTTATCCGTCTCTCTTCCTGATTATAGAATGGTACCACATTTTAGTGTAAAATTCTTTGGTTTCACCTAGAAATGGAGAAAGATTACTTTTGCTCCACTTTCTGGTTCTGCAAGTTCTGATATTTCTATGCTGAAAGACTTTTTAAAAATGCTATTTTAAATGTCCAAACTTTAATATCCCCAATGAAATGAAGTTGAATATGAGAAAGCTCATGGGAAGCACCAATATGTAACCAAAAAAATACAAAAAATACAAATTTATACAAGGGTATAGAGTATCAAACAGTATATCATGAGAATGCATCCTTTGAATGACATTTGGAGTCTGGGATTCCAGCCAAAAAGAAAAAGCTTTTAGGTTATGTTGTTTCAAGATGAAAAGATCAAAAGTTTTTTATAATCTATCAAGCAAGAGACAACTGATTTATAGTATGTTTTCTCTTGTCCTTTCAGCCTTTAAGAAAAATATTAGGTAGGAAGACAATAAGAACAGTCTGAAAAAATGTATATTAGAGATATCGAAATATTTTTATAAAATTGATTTTACTGAACTATTTTGTAGCTTATTAGATTAATAGGTAGCTCAAACACACAGTGATGCATTGATAAGTTATTATATTTCTATTCAGACAGACATCTTTAGGAGTGCTATTGCAGCTAAATATAAGGAGAATAATTAGTTTTATGTTGTACAACTTTGTTCCGTCTTGAAAATAGCAACATGAAAGATAAAATAAGTACAAATGGATAAAACTCAGGTCTACTGTTGCAGCTTTATTGAGCTTGACTTATGTATCCTTTGTACTTCAATATATTGGTTCATGTGGTGATGCTCAATGCAAATACAGTTGGAATTTAAGACCTTTATTCTGTCTTAAGCTTTTCAGGATAACTAACTCGGAAATCTGTGCTAGCATAAGTAAATGAAGACTTTATGACTTTTTTGGGGCCTGTTTGAACACAGCATTTTTTCCTTAGCGGACTTAGGAGTACTCTGTTCAAGGTTTATATTCCCTCACCCAACTGTGATGTATATACACACACCTGCGCTGTTTAACCTACTCACTTCCAGGGCAGACTTTCTTGACATCGGAGGAATCAACATCTAGCAAGCTCCAACTTCTTTTTAGACATGACAGCAAGGTCAAGAGAAGCCCTGACCTTAAAACATAAAAAATAGCATCCCATTAGTGGAGCAGTACCCTTTTTAATAATTACAACAATTTTCAAAACGACAGTAACAACAAAGCTAGAAAGAGAAAACTGAAACCTGTAAAGCACGTACCTTTTTTATATCAGCATACACGTTACTGCAGTGTTAAGTCTCATCTTTTGCTGGTTACTATCATTTTGCTCTCAGATACAGCTGAATTTGTCGGCCAAGAAATATGCTGGCTGCTTGTGTGCTTGATGACAAGGCTTAAGGCTGAAGCTGAGAATTAGCAATGGGAAGAGATATAAGAGCTGGACTTTGAACAAAGGGTAATCTGCTGTGGCCAGTTTTCCGTTGATTGTTAGCCTGAGTAATCACCTATACTGCACAGAGCAGGTATATACTGTTTCCATACCAGGACTGAAATGTTTCATATGGACTGCTCAGGAACAAGTGGTGCAAGCTAATCCCTACTGTCTTATAGTTCGTGCAAATTTTACACTCGTGGTAAAGCAGCATGAAACACAGCTTTTCTTGCTTTAAGCGCTCAGGTTCAAAGTGTAAATGATGGTACATGGCAGTGGTCTAGGAAATGCTGACTCTTTCACAGACTACTCTGTTTCTACATTACGTCTCTCCCTCTCTCCTGCCCAAACTCCTCCAGGAGTTTGGGAGCAGGATGATGGCATCTTCTGTACTTGGAATGTGCATCGAGCACTAATGAGCCATAATAATACATATTTTGCATACTTTACTTGGATTTATTTCTCATGCATGCCTGTACATTTTAAAATAAGATGCTGATATGAAAAACAAGTTTACATTGAAGGTAATTATGAGAGGTTTTTAAACTTTAATTCTATACAGACAGATTTAAAAAAGATGTGTCTCTGCAGTATTGTCTTTACCTAGACAGCAAGCTCTATTTTTTCATGTACTGTTGTCATTTATGGTAATGAAATCTCTTCCTACACTTTTTTGCCTTAAATATACATATGCAGAAGAAACCATCAACACACGTGCAATTTTAATTTAGCGATACATATTAGCTAATTTGTGCCAGATGATGACATCAAGCCAGCCTACCAAAAGCACAAGCTTTATTTACCTTAAGTCTAGGGTGTCAGAAAACATATCTCAAACTCTACAGTATATTCCTTAAAGTTTTATCTCCTTCAGTCATTTTAAAATGGCACGGTCAGGATTATGATTTCATAATGCCATAGGCTGGCAAAGCCAAGGTTTGCAAAACTCACCCCCATGTTAAAAGATGTGCTGGAGCTATTAGACCTTTGGCCACAGTTCTCGCAATTCTGTTGAAGCAAAAGCAGTCTTTGCGAAAAACAATATGGCATTGGCTGTACATTTGCAGGTTGGGAATCTGAGAGTGAAAGGAAATGACCTGCAGTGCTGGAGAGCAACTGAGGAGTATTAAAATCCTTGGATTCTGCTCAAAGCCCCTCTACATTCTTTTATACACTATATGTGCATAGGAGATCCCATGTCATGCTAGAATATAGTGAATAAACATCTGTTTGTGAAACGTACCTCCGACTATATTAATATAATATCAGCTGATTAACTTAGCCAGGGAGGGGACATTTGAAAGACAAAACTTCATTAAAAAGATCACATCCTGCCACTTCATATTTAATTTAAACTTCTTTATCTGACACTTCTATTCTCTACTATAAAAAAAAAAAAAAGAAAAGAAAGCATAATTACTGAAGCCCTTTCAGATCATGTTAGGATTTTTAAAATGTCATTTTAAAGGGTAAAAGGCTAGCAGTGCTGTTGACCAGTGAATATAGCATTCTGTATCTTTGTTGCATAATCTATAGTCTTTCAGTTAAAGTTTGTCTGATATCTGCATTCAGTAAAACCTCATAGTATGTGATAGATATATTCACTATAGCTAAAAATAGCTACAACCTGAATCAGAGAACCATCCTGTTTGCTCCTTTTGTGTGCAAGTGAATGAATCCAAAGCTAGTAGTAAAATAGGTTGGCAGCAGATATTTCCTTCGTTGTCTGTCTATTCTACCTGTAAATGTAGACAATAACTGTTCACCCTAAAAAAAAAAAAAAATCAAACAAACAGTTGCCATTTTAAAGAATAGCTCAGTTCCATAATGCTAAAAATAAATCACTGTTCTTCCATAGGAAATTCTGTTTGGTTTTTGTTTGTTTTTTTTTTTTTAATTTCTTTTCTAATACTGGAACGTGTCTTTTTAGTACTGTAGACTAAAATATGTAAAAAAAAAATAAAAAAAAAAATAGGACCAGTAAGAATTCTTTGGAATTTCTTTTCCATCTACAGGACATTAACGCACACACCAACCACTTCAGTGTTGGTCTGGGTATTCTGTGAAAGTAGTGATTATCCTAATAGGTCTTTTCACTTTCTCTCTTATGAAGGTAATGTTCTACTTTTTACTCCTTTGTTTTAATTTCTTTTTTTTCTCTAAAGTACTGGTAGTACCTCTGTGTGTCTAAACATTTCAGAAGGTATCAGAGATGGCAGATGCCTTCTCGGCCATATCTGTGATATGCTAATGTCTAGATCTAAAACGCCATCAAATAAATTGTATTAGTCAGGTGTCTAAAATTCCAATATAACTATATATATATGAAGCAGCTGTGCAGCGTTTGAAGTTATCTGTAGACCAAATTTAATTAGAAATTTCTGGGTTTAGAGCAAAATTGATACAGACTAAGCAACTGGGAAGGATCCTTCATGAAGTTAAAGTCTGGTTCCATTTCTCAACTACTTATCTTTATGGACTAAGCAAGAAAAACATCCATAAAGGGGCTCTGAAACATAGGATCTAGCCAAAGAACAGTAGCTAGAGAGCAGAAAATCATGTGTCATGGATTACAGAGGAAGCACTTGAAGATCTATCTTTAAGTCTCAAAATAAAGGACAAAAAGTACATGAAAGCTGGTTTTATTTTTACAGATTCTAGACTTAATTCTGCAGGTTAAGGTATGGCATCCTACTTCCCAAAACAGCTGCTAATTTTCTTTATATTTCCCCTTCCTGATGAACAATATAGATTTCTTTCACAAATCTCATTATGGAGACTGATATGGACTATCTCTGACAGTTCATCTAGGATTCTTCTCAACTAGGTGAATGAAGGTAGGTCCTTAACATCGTACCGTAATTTTTAAATCCATTGGACAACCTGTAGTTTCTCATGTCAGTTAATATTACACTTCACTGGCTTCAGCACCTGGGCAAGAGTTTTCCTATCTATGCATAAAGGTTCCTTTTTTGGTTGGTTGGTTTGTTTTGTACAGTTGCTAAAGTCTTACCCTAAAGTAATTACCAAAGGTGACAAAGAGTGGAAGGAGAAATTTTAAAATATACTTACATAAGAGCAGAGAAGATACTTACTTTGGAACATGGAAGTATCAAGTCATAAGCATTTACTAAGATTCTTTGGGTATTTTAATCTCTGTGATCTAATAGAATTAAACCCTACATTTCTGTTGGCACAAGACACGGTGGTAAAAATAACACTATACATTGAAGTGTCCTTCCTCCTTTTTACAGATTATAAAAGGAGAAGGGAGGGAACCTACTTTTTTAAAGGGAATAGCAGAGTTTAAAACCCAAACAAAACAGATCTCCAGAGCAGCAACTTCCTCTGGCTGTTTGTTAAAAAGCCTGAACAGCTACACAAGGTCAAAATAGCATTGTAGGAAGAGATTTACTTTTTCTGTATATAGGATTGGATGTTTAAGTTCAAGGTCTAGATTTTTTCATTTACATCTGCAGTACCTCTGGCAAAGAAAACAACCTGTTCTTTTTCACAGTTTATATGACCATGTGCATACTATTACATTTCAATAAACTAGTGTTTACAAGCAGGCAGTAAAATATTGAGAAAACAATGTTAATAACTGTCCAGATATCAGGTTCTGTATTAAATCTTCAGTTATTACAGCTTGCTGTGGAAACACAGCAGTTTAAGTGCTGAGTATTAAACAGTTCGTGGTGTGCTATAAATTTCAGATGCATTTATATTATATAGTACTGTGCAAATCATAATCTGAAAGTCAGGTTCATTTGTGCAATGTGTGCTTTAGTAGAAGAAAAATAGTTCGAGCATGTGTGTCTACCATTTTTATAAGGATTTTAATGGACTACTTAAGTTGAAGGAAAAGCAGCTTCTAATGAAATTTGAGCTATAGCATGAAGGAAGCATCACAAGCAATAGCTGATCTGGCTAAGCACTTAGTAAAACTCTAACTTTCTCAGTTTTATGACCAATTTAAATATTTTCTTAAACATTCCACTGGGGGCGGGGCAAGGGGGGGGATATGACCACAACTAAATTGCCTTATGAGTTACTTGGAGCAATGCTATCACATAAATCCTGGTTCTGTGATAAGGGATTTTATTCCAGTCAGTTCTCAACTACTGCTTGTTTCAATTCACAATTAGTCTAGCAAGCAGCATAGCCTTGTTTCCTTTGGCCATAGAGGAGGAGTGCCTGCCTTGGGTTTGCCTGCAAATAAAAACCTGTGGGTAATCTAGAAAGAGAAGGGAAGGTGCAAAGGGAGAACATTTGCTTCACTGGTTACTCTTTGCTTCTCAGGAAATCCCTCAGTCAAGACAAAAGCAAATGAATCCAGCAAAAAGCTAGTTTCCACAGGAAGCACACAGAGGACCAAGCACGATACGGCTGGATGTTAAGGGAGCTCCAAAAAGCACTGCAGGAATGGCTCTGCCTGTTGTGGAGGCAGATGGTGTAAAAAGCCCTTTTCTCTGGCAAGTCTAGAGCATTACATCTTTTCCTTTCATGAAATATAATATCATTCAAGTTCTGGAGCAGAAAAATTAATAATAACAACAAGAGGAAGAAAAGGAAAAAAAGAAAAAAGCTGAGAGAAAAATGGGGGAAAAAATAATGAAAAAAACCCATCAACCAATACCCCCCAGAAGAACTGGGGCAAAAAAAGGAAAAACAGAAAAAAAAAAAATCCCACCATGTTTTTTTCTCCTTAGAGCATCAAAAGATCATGAACCAGTGGTAGGGGAAGTAGAAGTGTTGTACCAAGATGAGTCAGCGAGCAAACTGCCATCCCCACACAAATATATTTAACGTTTCTTGTGGCAGGACAGGAACTAACCAAATTGCTGACTGAAGTAATTAGGCAATAACCAAATTGTTGACCTAGTTTGAACATATTTAGCAAAATACTGATTTAGCATATAGGAAGCCATAAGGTAAATAGACTAACAGTGCTGGAGTTGTAGCAGTTCTGGAGCAAATTCCCCAGAGGCAAGAAATGATCGGGCTGCGAGGAACTAGGGAGTATGGAACTCCCTCAGTCATGGAGATTTGAGGTGTGAAAAAAGTAACTCTGCGACTCAGAGGGGGACCAACCAGAGATAAGCAGTGTTGGAGATGCCAGCAACTGCGAACTGATTTCTAGGAAGGTGTCCCCACTTCTCTGCCAGGCCACTCCAACACGCCAGCTGGGACAGCCCGGGAGCCCCCGTACTGGCAGCGTGGGCCCGCTGGGCCAACAGACATGTCTTGCAGACCTCAGCAAGCTGGGAGAACTTGGCAATTTGAAGGTGCCTGTCATAGTTTATGTTACTGTGATGCTAAAATTTACCAGAGCTATATGCTGGCAAACATATTGATCGTAACTGTATATGACATTACTGTGCTTGAGCAATTGCAGTTGTACCTTGCAATGCTTGCACCATTAAAGGATCGCTGCCATATGTACTTTTACCTAATCATGGTCTCTTTCTTCCCGGGATAACGCTGTTCTTGTGCACATTTTTGCCAACAGCCATCTGTACGAGTTGTTCTTCAGCTAGTAATTTCAAGGAAAAAGAAACTGGTTTATATTCTGCATCTCCATTCGCTATTTTCACATTGACAAAGATCCTGAATGTTGCCTCAGTTATAGGATCCAGCCAAAAGAAGAGGATCCTAAATAAAACATAGGTTGGCAAACTTCAGAGGGAAGCTGGTTATTTATTTTTAAATAGTATCCAGTGCTCTTAAGAAGAAGGAATAACACAGCACTCTTAGTAGAGAGACCAGCCTGACTTAGATCTGAAACAGACCACAGAAATATTTCTTTTATCCTGTACAAGACTTCTGATGTTTTGGGATTAACAGATAAATTCTAGCAAACTGTGCGGTAGAAATTAACACCCTCCCACTCTTCTTTGCCAGAGTTTACCATGATCACAAGAGAGTCAGGAGAAACTATGAGTGACAGAGTATTTGAGCTAAGACAATATACATGTTTTCTCCTGCTAACACATTGCTGAGAGACAGTAAACTCTTGCAAATCTGGGGTTAAAAACCTAAACTACAATAGCAATATTTGCCAGTGCTTGTAAATAGCAGTAGGTAAACATTGGTTCAAGAGTTATTTTGCAATAGTGCAAGAATATTATATATATATATAAAATGTTAGTCCAAATATATAGCTATAACTTAACAAAGAGCTAGTTCCCATGGTTAGAAAAGAATGCAACACCTTCAGATAACTACCCATCCAGCAACACTTGAGAGGCAGCACAAGGGCTGACCCCATGTTGAACTCACCCGACCAGGTTGTCAAAGAGGAAAGGCACAGAGAAAATGAGAAGGCAAAGGATTTCAAACTGGTTTGAAAAGTTGATCTGTCAGGGAACAAAAACAGTTACATTTAAGAAATTGCACTTGGATAAAGACTACTCCTACAGTTTATAAAGAAGCCCAAATTCCTAGGTTCCAAGGCAGGGTGGGGACAGACTCAAATAAAGTTAATCATGAGCGTAGATATTTCAGTTGTTGCAAACTACCCTTTGTTTAGTGTATTGTGGTCCCACCATTAAACAATATTTTGAGATGCCTGTCTGGTCACCATTTTTGTCACTGCTCACGAACTCCAAAAGGGGCAGCGGCAGTTTGAAGTGATCCAGGGATTACACACGCCAAATGGCCATAGGAATTACAAGCAGAATTGCATTGTCCACCAGGATCAGTTACAGCCCAGACCTGATCCCCACTGATCCTGCTCTTGAATTACTCCTGCTTATTTCAGGCTTGGGTTTATGTTATACAATTTAATCTAGAAAAAAAATTACTTGTCAGAACAGCACTACTCACTACCGCACTACTCATGGTAAAATTCCTCACCAATGCCACTGACCTTATTTTGTCATTCTAGTAGGACATGTTCTCAAGCAAATCTGCTTTAGCCTTAAGATTAGGGCTGGTAATGGTCTTCATACCAGAGCTATCATCACTTTGTATAATTTGGGGAATACATAGAGTATCACATAGTTCCATTATTCACTTGGCACATAAGTCTTTGAAAAGAATCTAGAAAGTGTAAAATGATTGTGTTCTCAAGCAGATTTATCTCTCCAGCAATGGTAGA
This sequence comes from Balearica regulorum gibbericeps, assembly GCF_011004875.1. Taxonomy (NCBI): domain Eukaryota; kingdom Metazoa; phylum Chordata; class Aves; order Gruiformes; family Gruidae; genus Balearica; species Balearica regulorum. The sequence continues at coordinate 105,563,402 of NC_046184.1, forward strand.
TAACACAACAAATGGTTAAGAAGTCCAGTTTTATTTAGATTCAACCTTCTAATCTGACTTTGTTTTCTTGACAGGCACCTCCAACAGAGGTAGTCAGGACCCTCAAGAGATTTGTAGTAAATCCCATGTTTGTGGGCCTCCTGTAGCGGTTTCTAGCATTCTCCAGGAAAAGAAAAAAAAGACAGACCATGACAGTCAAACTAAGGTTTTGGATTCAGCAATATATCTGACCAAATTCCAAGCACTATTGTCACTAATAGTGACTCTTATCTCCTTTAGTATCTTAATTTAGCAGTCATCTATTTTAGACTGTTTCTGTTTAGATTGTTTCTGTATAGGTAACAGAGATTTGAAAGCAGCCACTCCCTTACAACATATTCCTTTCTGTCTAAATTGTACTTTCTCTTGCCTGTAATAAAAGGTCAGACACATTTATGATACCAAGGGAGAAGTGTCTAAATTGAACATTAGATACAATAGATTTTCATATAATGTAATTAAAAATATACCGGCTCCATTCTTGGAGAAATTCCTCTGCTGGATGCCTGTGTTTTAAAATCTTTCTGATAGCTAACACTCCGTGACAGGCCAGGGAAACGAGGCCAAAGTCAAAGAAATATCATCCAAAGGCTTGGTGTTCAAAACGGCTAGGCCAGACAGCAAAAAGGCTCCTCACCAGACTACAGAAAAACAAGAGCAGACTGTTAGAAATGCTTTTGTCTCTCCTCCTGTCCAAGGGCAATCTGATTTCCAGAACTCTCTGTACCCAGCAGAGAATCTCAAAATCTCTTTTTCTGGGGAGGTCCTGGTTGAATGCCCACGAAAGTCAGTCAAGATGTTCCCACTGACACTCCTACGCATGGTTTATGCATTCATTTAACATCAGTCAGGGTCACTTTTTTATACCTATATTGTTATAGCCATAAATATTTCTACACCTATGGATATATTTAGAAAAACATACACATGCTTATAACTGCCATATAGACATACCACATTAAGAGGAAGCTCTGTGATATAGCTTACGCTTTGCGTGCAAAGACTTGACTGCTACTGGGCACTTGGCGGGGACAGCCGTCTGGCAGTTGCCGCTCCTGCCTGCGGGAGGCAAGGCAGCACCGCGCTCAACGACCAGGTCACCGACCACTCCGGGGGCTGCAGAGCCTATTTCACAGGAGGAAAAGACAGCTTTAAACGAGGAAGAAGCCTCTTTATTTCAGTGGCGGTTGGCCCAGTAGGAAAATTTAGGCAGCATCCTTACGAGAGCTATAAAAATCTCTGTGGTTGACACATAGTGGCTAGGTTGCAGCGTTATTTTTGCTTATCCAGTGAGAGTTCAATGCAAAATGCAGCAGCGATCAAAAGGCAAGAACACAGATCTCCCTCTTTTCTGTTTGAATTTCGCTCCTAGGACAGGACACAAAGTCCTGCCCTTGGCCTAGAGCTTGGGTCATCTTCTAGAAAGCCAGAAAAAGGAAATTAAATCCTTTGAGAATGAGGAGAGCACTGAACCTGTCTTTTACTATGTAGAAGACAAATGACTGCAATAGAATTTTTCTATGACTTTGCTTTGTGAAGAACCTAGTCATAGAGACATACATTTATTACGCTCTGAGCAGGTCTGTCAGATAGGTCCTGCTGACAGCCTTCAGCACCGATAAGCTCGCTTTCTGCATCCCCAGTACCCAGACCCCCTACCTGCTCAGGCTGAGCAAAAGGACCAATGGCACTGAGGAAAGTCCTCAGTGAAACTGAGATTGTGTCACGAAGCGAGGAAGCGGAAAGGCTTGGTACAGGTTGGCAACATGGCACACGAAGTCCTATTGCACTTTTGCCGGTCACTGTAACAGGATGTTAATCCAGCCTTGAACTTCCAAATGAAAGAGTGACTCACTTTTAATTAATAGCAGATCATTGTAGATATTGACTCTTAGCACTGTATTGATGGCTATACAGTTATTCTCAAATAAACAAACACACTAGCCTATAGATTCTGCAGCCTTAGACTTGGACTTAAGTCATATTACTAAAGTCCCACCTATAGCAGAGCAGATTAGCATATTTTTCCAGAAAATTAAAAAGATAAAATAGAGTTTCGGTCATAAATCAAATCTCATCCTTGGTATTGGACCTATAAGATAATTTTACAGTTCAGATTCTTAAAAAAAACCTCTTAAACTCTCTTCTCGAAAAATATTATCAATTGTTAACTGGTTTGTAACTAAATCTCCTGTGTCCAGTACCTGGGTCTTATTTTTGCTATCACTTGGGACTGAAAACGCCGATGAAACAGTACAGAGCTCTGAATGAAAACAACCACACACCTGGGCAAGAGGACCAAATTTCCAGCTCGCACAACAGGCAATGTTCAAGTACTGCAGTGCTGATGTACATGTCCCCAGTTTATCCCATTTAAAAATAATGCCAAGGGTTCTGGCAGATCTTTTGTAGCAACTTCCAGTGGTTATTACAATATAAAAGCGAGCAACTGACTAAACACAGAATCCAATTGCTGACAGATAATAGGAATAATTTTTCAAGCAAATCTTTGAATAGTGAGTCTTGGAATATAACCTGTCGAGCCTGATTTCATTGACTGACAGTTTTTAGTATTTGAGTAGGTAAAGAGCTGTGAAAATTCTTCACTTCATAAGCATTTTGAAAGTGATTTCTGACATATAAACTTTTGGCAGCAATTTTCAAGAGGGTCATCTAAAATGACTGATATAGCATTTAGTGTGATGCAGGCGTAGCACATTTAACAGTCACTGAGCTTCGAATATGACACAGTATGATCCTAATTGCAGCACTGCAAGCAAGGCATAAAGGAGTTGCTCATAGTGCTTGACATATATTTTATGACTATGAAAAAAGAAAGAGGCTTCAACTGGTAAAATCAGGACATGGCACAATACCTCCACTATGTTTTACAGAGAAGAAAATGCCATTTACTTGTATGACCAAGAACCAATAAAAAAGAAAAATAAGATAAATCCCAATGTATTTTAGGGTTGGGTTTTTTTAGACTCTAGGTCACATATACTCTATTCTCAAATGTCACAAAATTCTTACAGCGTATCGTAGTTCAGTTTTTCCTACAAACTAAGAAATATGGAAGCTGAAGCAGTAAGATTTGAATTCTGGGACCAGCTCCCAAGCCAAAAATTCAGTGGTGTGAAGAATTGCTTCTGTTACATGTTGGTTTATTATAGCAATGCACATGATTTATACCAGGAAAGACCTTGGCTCTACGGTTTTAATTCAGTTCTACTGATGGCTTTTCACTTGAACTGCTCAATGCACATGAACTCTGTGAGCTATTTTTGTGAAGAATTTTGCAGCTACAAAAAGTCTAATTGGATTGCACCATGAAATTCTTCCTGGAAATATGGAAATATTCTTTCTGAAGGGATCCGGTGAGCCTTCTTATCACATCCTATACAGATATGCGAAGTCTGAGATCCAGAGAAACTACTTTTGGCATTAAAACCAACAGATGGAAAATATTTCAAATCTGACCTTCTCTTTGACAAAGGTATTGCCAATGTTATTTCCACACCATTTCTATACTTTTGAAAACTGATAGTGCATTTTCTGATCCATAGTTTTTTTAAAAAACCTCAAACATTTGTCCAGAGCAGGTTTTCAGGTTTGATTTTTTTCCTATCTCCCTCCTAATGAATTTGCTATTAAAGCCTTTGACTTCTATTCTGATTTTATATTTTCTTCAGCTTTTAGAGAAAGTGCCACTTCAAATCCTAGATTAATGAATTCTGAGGTCTGCCTGATGTTCGTTTAGAGTCAGGCTGCTAGACTTGGAGGAAGTCACAGTGATAAAGTACAGATTTTATATCTTTCTGTTTTATCTTAATTCTTCATGCTTCTGTTTACATTTATTTGTTTGAGGCTTAATAAAGCTGTAAGCCATCATCTTTTCTGTTTGTCTTTTTTTTTCTTTAAACTCTTCTTTCTTTCTATGCTAAAGTTCCTCTCCATAAATGATTGGTCCAGCCTGGTAAATGTATGTAGGATATGTGATTATCTTTAAACCAGAAGTACTAATGCTAGACCCTGTGAAGCAGCAGCTCCAGTCCTTGTTCTTTCACGTGGACACTTCTATTTGCCCTGCTAGTAACCTCAAGGGTAGTGTCTAGTGCTCGCCTTTCTGCACAAACCGCGCGTAGGCGGTACGCGTACATCCACGTAGTACATCTTCACAGGCTGGCCTAAGGGTCAGGGAGCAAGACATTGCTCGCATTGATAAAGCGGCAGCAGATCACAGCAGCCTTTGAGTGCTGATAGGAGTTCAGTTTGCTATTAGGGGATTAAAGTCGACCAGTGATCAGCCAAACGCAGCAACAGAGCAAGCTGGAACATGAACTGCATCAAATGGCAAATGGCAGCAGAATGGGCAACTGAATCAGTTTTCAGCCTGCTGAAAACTAGTAGCTCAATTAAGAAATATCTAGTGCTGTTGTGAATTTATAAAGAATCTTTAAGATCTTTGGAAGGATTCATTAATTTTATGCTTGAAATGCATGTTTAGCAGTGTCCTAATCCTCCATGATGGCATTTTTTTCCTAGAATTACAATATAATATCTCCGACGTGGTTAAGAGTTAATAGAACACTTTCTCACCTCTGTCTTTTCAGTCAGTCCTCCTCAGATCAACTCTCCCTGCCATTTAATTTGGCCTGGGAGAACATTTTAATTCACAAGTTTGGGGACCTGCCCCTGCTGCATCCCAGTGCCCTACAAGGGTTAGAGCCAGTTTGGCACCAGTCACTCCATGTATTCCTCAATTCCTACAAAATAAAATGAAGAGATAAGCCAATAAAACATGCACAGGCTGAGTGGGAGACTAGAACCTGGTCCAGAGAGTGAGGAATCAGGACCCTAAAACACGCCCCAGCAACCTCTGGCATCTGAGTCCAGATTGAGCCAGGGCCTTGGCGGTTGGGACCGAGCCTTCCCCACCACACCGCAGAGAGAGGGAGCAGCCTGCTCTGCTGGGGTAGCACAGGTAAACAGCAGCCTCTCTTTCCAGCAGAAATTAGGAAATTGTGCATTGCCTTTGCTCTGGAAAGGTGATGCCTATGTCCTCTCTTCCTGGCAGGGGACCTCACCAGCCATGTGAGCAAGCGGGTTGCATGCCTTAACAGAGGCGTGGGAGGTGCTGGGGGCTCTGGGCCCGGGGCCAGAGTGGTTCTGCAGTGCCTCTGGCCCAGAGCCCTTGCAGTCTAGGCTCAAATGAATCATGAGATTACTTCACCTGTCAGGCAAAGCAAATATAGTCAAATGTGCTTTATTAAGCACACAAATTTCTGTTTCATTCCTTAATGCATTTAGATCCATGACCAAGGTCTTAGCATACATAAACCTGATTAGACTGGAATACAGCATAATAAATCATTTCTTGATGATTTTTCTGATTGCAAACCAAGTCTATTCATGCAACAATAGCAACAAGGAGCCCCCAGCCGTGTGTCAGGACACTGTGCAAACAAAATACAAAAAGATGGCCCCTCCCTCAAATGAAATCCCAAATGAAGATGTGGAGAGAGGAGTCAAAACTGTGAGCTTTAGGGAATAAGTCAAACAATGTTTCATATTGTTTTTCCACATACACTTTAATGATCATTTTCCAGTGCTGTGGAAGTTGCTAAAGAAAACAATTTTGTTCATTTTAATATGGAGAAGGATTTTTTTTTTTTTTAACACTCCAGGGTGATCTATTAGGTTAAGCTGTATTTTAATGATATGATTTACCCAGAGTACCTGAAATACCACGAAGACTTGCCGCACATCCTATTAAGCCCAGGATCCAACGTGAGCATGCAGAAACACATGGATAAGCAAATCAAATGGAAGCTGTGAAGAAAGTTGCACAGAAGCTGAGTAAATGAGATCTGTGAAAACACTTTTTTCCCCTCTGTATTTACGGTTGTTTCCACTGATAGACATAATATTTACTAACACAGAGGTATGCATTTACTCGACTGAAGGTAAGTTATCCATGCAAACTTACAATATTAATTTCCAGATTGTACTAACATTAGCAATAGCTTTGAAAACAACGGTTTGCAATTTCTACCTAGTCTTTTTCTTAATGAAATGCAGTCTGTTGGAATTTTATGCATATCAAGCAAAGCAAATTCAATTTAAAAATTATGGTATCTACCATTTTTAAGAAACAGAACAGTTTAAAATATTTTCCTTAAAAATAAAGCCATTGTTTTCAGTAGCTGGAGAAACCACCATTATTGCAAACTGTCTTTGGAAACAAGGATCAACAAACCCGAACCACCAAACCAAGTCAAAACACAGCGACAGCCATTTCCGAAACCGGTGGCAGAACTCAAGGCTGCTCTAGGATTCCTCGTAGGCGACCAGAGTTTTGAAAACCTTTGGTTGCCCGCCCCAGCCCCAAAGCAGCTTTCACGATTAACTTCAGCAACTGAACAAGCTGCTTTCCGCCGGCTCCTTTCTCCTTTTCCCCGCAGGGCCGCCGGTCCGCGGATGCGGCTGAAGCCCAGCGCCGCCCCCGCTGCGGGCTGCCCCACCGCAGCCCCGGCCTGGTCCGGGGCCGGGGCCGGGGCGAAGGTCGAGGCCGGGGCCGGGGCCGCCGGCGGAGCTCCGCCGCACAGGGGCAGTCGCCGGCAGCGGGTAACGGGCACTCAGTCCCCAGCAAACCCTGCTGCCGCCCTCTTTTGCCGCGTTTCCCATCTGCTCATCCACCCCGCTTCAGAATTTCAGGTGCCGGGCTTCTAAAGCGCCGCAGGGCCTATCGGGCAAAAGATTAGCACCTGCAGCCACCCCCAACTATGTTTTATTCTGTTAACTATGGATTGATGGGAGATGCAGCTCTTGTAGTGAGAGCTCACTCAAAGGTCCTAATCTGAATTACTGTCTGAGAGCCATATGTATTTATGCACCACTAGGTTCCAAAAAGGATTAAATCCTAAATAAAAATTAACACTTTTTTTTAATTATTTTATTTTCCCCACCAGTGCCCTTAGGAATAACAGGCTTGATTCTCCTTTTCAACAGAAGTACTTGACAAATTGCTCCATTGACCAGCTAAACCTGACCCAGCAAAACCATTCAGGAACAGAAAAGAGAGAACTGTATATAAAAATTCCCTGGGAATAGAGCTTCTTTTCAACTATTTACATTAACCAAATCATTTATATTCAGTACTTGAAATAAAGAGATGGTCTTTAGCTACGTAATGTATCAATAAAAGAAAATCTATTTTCTTGGTAGCTTCATTATTTTCAATTAAAGTACAGGTAATGACAAAAAGCATAGCTTTAGGCTCATTTTAATTGATACATAAAGAGAAAGAGAAATTTGTCATGTTATCATCCTTTTCTGGGGCCAGTCAGCCAGTTCACTATTTGATTCTTTTTCTCATTTAACTGGCAAAAGATCAGTCTAAGGGCTGGTGAGACTAACTTTCTCTATTACTGACTAACCCGCCAAAAAAAAGGAAGCAAAGTCATATCACATCAATAGGTCAGTAACAATTTCTTTATGGAAAACCAAACTTCCAATCCCACGAAATTACCCCAGGAGAGTTCACTGACCAGATGTTACTTTTCTTCAAGGGTTGCCATAAATGTCATAGAACAGTCCTTAATCCAAAGTATTTCATCAATTTCAAAATCACTATTGATTTATTGGATTTCTCTTTTCATAATAAAGACATTTGTCATAAAAACGTTTATACTGCCTAGGTAACTAGTTTATTGCTATATTAGGATCCATATCTTTGGTGACCCCAAGAGTTTGTTTGTGAGGGGTTTTCTGCAAAACTCTTTTTTTTTTTTTTTTTTCATTGTGAATGCAGGCAAGTAGATACAGGCACAAACACAAAATAATTATGTAGCATTTCATCCTGCTATTGATCTGTACTCCAAACCCCCATTGATATGCAGGATCAGGCACATCTTTGCCAGATGGGATTTTTTCCAGACTAACCCAGTGAAATTTCACAGTGCTATGTAATAGCAACACTTACCACCTTAATCAAAAAAGTAACAGTGAAATTTCATTGTAAGCTCAGATTTGTTGATCAAATCCTCAACAGGACAGTGCAGGAAAGAATGATGTAAGATTCCTGTGTACCATTATACACAATATCCTCTCCGCGTCCTAACACGGCCAGAAGGATTACAAAGCAGTGTCTACTCACATGACACTGGCCTGACTCATCAAAACAAAGGAATATTTTATTTTCATGCCTATTTACTTTGCCTGCCTGTCAGCCTGTCAAACAGCAACCATCTGTGACTATAAGGAAAACCAGTCCCCTGATCAAAGCACTGAAATACAGTGAGCAGAGAAGTAGTAACATCAAAATGATGATTATGAAGGTCCCCATAAACTAACACGAACCACCTGTGAATTTTCTGGGTTGAAATGAGAGTAGGAATAGTTCAAGCAGGCACCTTTAGGCTGAGATACCAGCACAGCTGAAAAAATAATTGGTCCCTTTGAGTTCACATGACTCCAATCTTCTTTTTTAAGCAGTGCTGTCTTTTCAGCAGGCCTCACTACAGGTACCAAGCTTAGCCTTTTTCTAGGTTGTTATGGTATTGGTTTGCTGTGGTGTTGCCCTAGACACTATTTTCTATGAGATCCCAAAACTGCCAGGAAATAAGAGCCATTTCACCTTCCCATATATTTCTCACACTCAGTGCTGAAACAAAAGATGTTGCTTCCATATCAATGTACCAAATTACCATTCCTGGTGTATTGATATTTTTCGGTAGTAACACCAGGTGAAGTATTCTGTAACTCAAATCATTCCGGTCTTGTTTACATTTCCTTCTGTTGCCTTCCTCCTGTCCTTTCAAAGTGATAAATTTTCCAGAGGCTCTTTTAGAGTTCTTTTCCTCCTTACCACCCACGATGGCAATGAAAAACCCAATAACTTATTTCAGTACATTATAATTAGCTGAAGTATAAACAGCGTACTGTCGATAACAGAGGAAAATGTACATCCCACTGATGTTCTCTGGCCAGGTAAAGAGAGAAAGAAGCACTCCAGGGTGCAGTTCCCTACCATATGATCCCTTTCGACTGCAATGCAGTTGTTTACATCGTCTGCACAGTACCCAGCAAGAAAACTGCAGACTCTGAATTCCTCCCATGTGCTGTTCTGCCCCAAGGGAACAGCCAGGCCACAGGAAAACCAAACAAGCGACGACAGTCCCAAGGCCAGGATCACTTTCTGCTTAGGCAGGACAAATGACTTGCACTTCTGAGACTCTGTCTCCAACAACCTGAGTGACTGAATTCCTCCTTCCCATCACTGGCTAAGGTCCCAGCATGACAATGGCTTTTGATCTACCAATGACCTATATGGCACCATAACATTAATGCCACGTGTTTATCAGAGAGTGATTTCCCTCTATTTAATAATAATTGAAATAAAAATACCACCTATTAGATAATAATTCTTCAGCAGAGGACCTGAGAGTTTCTCTGCTGCAATATATCTGTACCACTTCTGGCATACCTAGAGATATATAGGGTCTGTGCAATGGGGAAGCACAAGTAAAGCAGGTACTGAGACTGGAGGCGACCTGAGCATATTGAAAACACGCAGTTCAATGAAGAATCAGAAGCACAAATTTAGAAATAGCACATCGTACATCACCACAGAATTAGCTGTGTAACTCCCAGACTCAGCCTACCTCATACAGAAACAGTCCTGTACATTCAGTTTTGAGGATGGTTGAGGTTTCTCTGCCATTTCCACCTGGACACAAAGTCCACCTCTCCAGGGTAAAACAAATACTCAGTACCAGTGCCTTGGCAATTGTAGAACACTCTTTCAAGTCCTGTTATTTAGCATTTTTCTCAGCCATAACCAACTGCTCTCAAGCTCAGAGGACTAAGCACGACATCATTGACACCAGCAGAATGAGAGCCATTCAGAGCCACTAACGATGCTTGGTTCAACAAATAAACTGGAGTTGGCTGATAGGTACTATTATGCCGCTTTATAACTTACTTACTCCATATTGTTATATTTAATACTAGAAGCAATAAACAATTCTTAACCGATTTCTTTTTTCATTGCATGCTTAAGCCCAACACTCACATTTAATGTGTAATCTTTCCCCAGACAAAATAAACAAAACAAAGCAAACCCCCCACGCTCATTCCTGACCAATAGCAAATGTCACTCTGAAAACCATAATATAAGGAAAATAAACAAACACTGACTGATTTATTTATTTATTTATTTATTAGCCAAATTCCTGGAAAAGTAACATTAATCTCTTTTTCATGAATTCCCTAAACTGCATTCTTAGAGTCTTCTGGTATCCCCCTACCTGCTTTCTAACTTTCAGTTGCACACAGTCAGAAGTGTTTTCCTGTTTTTTCCTTTTCTCTTCAGAACCACAAGTCTGTGTTGCAGAAAGCCCTAGGATCATGATTTTTCAGAGAATGAGTTGTCTTCCATATTTTCAAAACTGTTCATTTTGAAGCCAAGATTAAGGTCTCTGGCAGGGCGGGATTCAGAGGATTCAGTGTCTGCGTATCACTCTGGGCTGGTTTTGTGCTGCTGATAAGATTTTAGTTGCCATGAAGACAGCAGGTTTTTCTAATCAGAACACACAACTGGATAAAGAGAGAAGAGAACGGGGGAAATTGAACTTCTTAAATTGGATCGCTAGGTTAAAAATAAAATTGACATGATTACACTCCTATGATATTTTGCATAGTGCATTTACAATGTAAATACCTTTATTAATAATAATACTCTTAAGGTTCATTTTTACAAATCTTAAAAATCTTCAGTGAGTTGTCTTTTAAAAAAAAAATCCTTGTATAAAATCTCAAAGTCAAAAACATATTCATGGATACAAGTGAGATGATACCTTTTAGACAAAGGTGAAATAGTATTTCCTTTTAACTTTCTGAATACCTTGTTAACCAGCACAGATCATGTCTGCACTCAGCAGTGACACGGAAACAGAGGCTAAAAGCTCTGGAATAAGAAATAGCCTGGGTTAGCAAATGGTGCTGAAACTCAGACGACTGGAGAGTGCTCCCAAACTCAAACTACGACATCAAAATTGCATGCTGCACTATTAACAGCCCAGGTCATTGCCAACTGTGGCTCTCCTCTGAGGTGTAAACCTCACGTGGCAAGGCAAAAAACACCCTGAAGACTTTGTAACGCTGAGGGGTCAACTGGTCAGCACAGCAATAGAGCATCTAGTAGCTTAGAAATACACTGCAGTATTTTAGAAACAGGATTGTGTGTGTTTTCCTCAGTCCTGTATTTTCCTGGTTCACTGCCAGTAATGGAAAGGCAATTGAAGGCCAAAATAATCAAGGGATCACCCTAATAATATTGAGGTAATATCACTGTTTCAAATTACTCTCCTTTAGGCAAATAACGGGGGCCGAGGGAGGGGGTTTCCTTGCCCAGGCTTTCTCTGCCAAACCTGCTGTCCAGTACAGTCCTGATAGGGAAATAACTGCTTGCAAGGCACATCGCAGCCCCCCTGGCCAAGTACAGTTATGAGGAAAGAATACAACAGCACATACAAAACTGCAGACTGAAAAAGGTCCAAGGTGACTCCGCTGATGAGGTGTCATGTATACTCCTCAGCCGCAAGCTGCAGCTACAGCCCAGTAGTCTAAATTCTGGTACGTACCGTTATCTTTGTCATACCCCACCAATAATTAAGTTTCTCTCTTTTCCTTTGTGCGTATATTTTTTTCACTCCACTTTCAAGTCACGCTCGGGATACTTCCCTTTGCTGAGTTTCTGGACGCTGTGAGGCACAGGCCTGCCTGACACCAAGCGCTGGAGAAGTTCAGAGCGGCGGCGGGAGAGCTCCATCAAGGAGAAGTACCAGGATGCAGCATCTGCTTACACAAGCCTCAAGGCCACTCGTGTTTGAACTTCAAAAGATCCTGGTTGTTTCCATCCCAGCAGGGGTTTTTTTATTCCTTTTTTAGAGAAGAATGTTGACTGTAACTCCACCTAAATCCAAGTTACTTCAGGGAAAAGTACCAACAGGAACAAAAGGTATAGGAAAGGACTCGGCACTGGAAACAGAAGCAGGCTGATGAATGGCTTCTCAGAACACAGATATTGAAGATAACGTGCCATGGTTATCAATACGCTTAAGGATAAGTATAGCAAAACAGAAACAGAAGAAATAATTTGAAATCAACAGATTTCTATTAAAAGGTGGGGGGAGAAGAAAGAAGACTAGTAATGCGGTTTTATATCTCGTTATCGCTCTAATATTAAATTCTATGCAACATATGAAAAGAAACACTAAGATGCAATTTGTACTTGGAATGTATGCATATAGTTGTGTGAAATATTAGCTGTACTAAAATTAGTAGGAAACACTGAGATCCGTATTTCATACAGTGCGCACAAAAAAAGTTTTATATTACATACCAAATGACGAAATGTGCTTGTGAATGTTGCAGCATTCATGGAGGATTCTTGCTTTGCTATGCTATTAACATTATGTTATTATCCTATATTTGTAAAAGACCGTACAGTTTGTCATTACCACTTTGTGTACCCTTAAAAATTTGATTGAAATCTAGAAGAAGATGAAAAACATCAAAGAAATAAACAGGATGGTGCAGGTAGCACATGAGGGAGGCTGAAGGGGTATAGAAACCAGACTTCACATTATTTGTCCTGCTTTACATCCTGATAAGGTGACTGACTGACCCAAAAGCTGGAAAAGTATAATTGGTTGACAAAAAGAGGCAATAATTAAGGAGTATCTGCCTCCCCTTTATTCACGAAGGGGCCAAAGAATGTGTTTCCTTGTCATATGCAACATGTCGTATCTTTCCAAGTAATACTGATTGCAACTTTTTAATCAGTATTTGTACCTTTTTTTGTTGTCTCCAGCTTCTACTTCTCTAGGAACCTACCTTCTATTACTATCCCACTGCAGCTTCTAAAGTCTTACAAACCCTCATAGGCTCTGGTCCTTGAACATTACTATGCTTCTGTTGTCGCATTCCTTCTACCCAGTACATACAGCTGCAGTGCTGTTCATCCTTATGTACCATTGCAGCACCTCTGAAAGCCAGTAATGAAATATTAGGAAAAAAATCTGATTAAGAAATACTGAAAAATTGCTTTTTTACCAAACATAGTTTAGCTAGTGGGGGATTAAAGTATATAAGATATTATTAGCTGTGTGAGAAAACGTTTATCTTCCTATTTAATACGTGTGTTCTCATGCTATTCTAATTTCCAAATTACAAAGCAGAAAACAGAATACTTCTCTGCTGGTGGTCATTAATGACTTACCTGTTGTGAAGTGAAACACTGTGACTGCCCCATTCATTAGGTTACATAGGCGCAACTTCAATGGCTGGTTTTTCTGCAGAAATGAATTATATGTTTTGACATTATTGCTTATTTCGCCTTCATACCCATGGTTGAATTAGAGGCAGGAAAGGGCCCCAATGTCTCCCTGCTCTGGAGGATACAAACAGATTGAGAAGTGGATCATCTGCACGTGTTACTGCAGCAGCCTTCCCTTTGTTGTCAAACTCGACTCAGATTCATTCCAAAATATCCAAGTCCAAACCTGATTTCTGGCAGGACTTGCAGGATCAAATATGTCTCCTTGGCATTCGTTCGCTGCGAGAAAGCCTCAAAAGGACAATGAATGACAGCCAAACTGATTATCGGTTTCAGTGAGTGAAGGTCAGTAAGTGTAACATCTGCCTTGCTGGTGCTTGCCTACATATTCATGCACAACTTTCTGCTCATGCAGAGGTCACAAAAACACACGGAATGAACAAGATCCCACTGGAACCCTCTGCTTCCAGAGACATGCAGAAAGATCATGTTTTTACTCATTCAGTAAGTTTATTTTTTAAAAAAAATTGACTGACTGAAGGAGTTACATGGGTCAAAATTACTCTGGATTTCCTTTTTTTTTTTTTTTTTTAATTTGATGATGCAAAGGTAAGGAGGAGGAAAAATGGCAAGCATTGCATAGGAATATTTCTTCTACTTTTTACAGCACATGCTGATTTACTGAACGAAGAAAAATTACCCAAATTTCCATAGGGCCTTTTCTTTTTTTTTTTTTTTTTTAAAAAAAAAAGGCTAAAAAAGCTACCTCAAGCATTTTGGATTATCGTGTCTTATAAATTAACATAGCTCTGTCACAGATTAACAGTCACTACCTATCCCCCTATGTTAAAAACAACAAAACTTCAAAATGCCAGTTATAAGCCATACAATTGAATAAGTAATTTCTACAAGAAATCTCAAATGCTGTTGAAAGTGCGCTGCGTCCTCTGCCATGACCTAGGAGAATGATGTAGTCCCACCATGAAGGACTTTAAAAAAAATGTTTTTGGAATGCAATGTTTAAATTTTTACCACATATTTACCACATTATCAAAAAATAATTTTGAGTTCGGAGAGGCCAAATACAAATGAGTTTGAGAACACATTTTACAGAGGTCAGACTCTTTTCTCTGGAAATTTGGAAATGTGGGACACAGTAGGCATGCAATAATTTATAACAAAAAGAAACAGAAACAAAACTGGATATTTCTTCAGCTGGCACCCATTAGATTTATGTTTTGATTATTTCAGTTTCAAAAACTGTTTTCACAGTTTGGAATAACTGAAGTTTGCTAAAGAATATTCCCTTTAATAAACTATATGAAAGTCATTCAGTGCATTGGTACATTCAACACACCTCAAGTAAATTAGTTTTCATGATTCCACAGCCCAGACGTGGATTTCCACATAGGGAGCAGTGGTGCTGAAGTGGCTGAGTTAATACTGCTCTGCATTGGGTACATTTTCCACCACCTTGCTGGAAAGTGGGTCCGTATTTGCATGGCCCCCACCAGCACCCCAACAGTGACAAGCAGTCCTTGAACAGCATGGGTTTTTAGTTTTTAACTTTCATGTTAAAAACAGGAAAGACTAAAGTCTTCTTTCTACACATAGTTTTTCTAATAGCCTTTTTCTTTATGGCGTTATCACCACATGTTCTCATTCCATTTCATGCTTTTTGAATATTACCGCTAAACAGTAAAATTAGGGGAAAATTTTGTTCATCAACACAGGAGGTAAAATGCTTTAGGCTCTTGATGAAGACTCTAAAAGAGATAGGACAAAATCGTAAGTCTGTTAACCAAAAATGAGTACTCAACAGCCAGAAAGTTTCACAAAGATGGGTGTAACTTAATTTGAGATGTACCTGAGGTAACAACAAAGAGAGCTAAATTCCCTTTCTCAGTCAAATTTTATATTCTTGCAAGAAGTTGATAAGTCCTTTTTTTGTATTATATTAGTTAAACACAACAGAACCAAGAGACATCAAGATGAGACACGGGGATAAGGTCACATCTCCATTGCTGTAGACAGAGCACAAAAAGTATGGCAAGAGATATTCTTCCCATGCAGTCAGAGTGCAATACTTTTTTTTTACTTCCCTAATGTAACTTCACACATACACCATAGAACTTGTGAGTGGTCTGACTGAGAGTTAAAGGATTTTTTTTTTTCATTAAACAGGTGTAGCTTTCCACTCACAAGGTCCTTAATGCACTCTGCAAAGTTTCATGAAAATTTTAATTCCAAGGGAAGATATTTTTGTTCTTCATTTACAGTAAATTATGTGAATGACATGTTCCTTTAATCCTTATCCTTCAAAGAAATTAATGAGTGGGTTAAATTAATTAGTAAATACTAAGTGTTTGTTATTAATGATCATTCTCTTGTCACTGTCCTGGATTGTATCAAGTGTTTATTAGAGCAAAAAATAATGAAAGCCATGATTAATAGTTGTGTTTATTGAGGTAAATTCTAATTAGTCTATAGTTAGCATGCTCCACTGTTGTAACTGCTTATATGAACATAGCATAAGAGAAAGATGCATCACATAAATAAACTGAAGAATGCAATTGCAGGAGCCTTCATGGCTCCACAATATTTCAGGAATGCTCTATTTAGCAAGGATTACCCAGCTGGAAAAGCAACAAAAGGAGAAAGGGTGACTACATCAGAGGAAGAGAGAGGAAAGCAAAATATTTTGAAGTAGAGCTGAAGAACAAAGTCGGCTGAAAGACAGGAAAGAGAAACAGTTGCAAGAAGAAGAAAAATTTTGCACAACAGAAGAAAGTTCCCCAAACTTGCTGATTAATCTGTGTTCTTGCTGACACCTACATCCATATGGCTGATTAACTGCACCTGTCTGATGATTTCTGCTTGTTCCTACCCCGGGTGTTGCAGGGTTTGGGGGCTGGAAGTGAGTTTTCATAGAAAGGCCCCATGAAATTTTAGCATGCTGGAGGGAAGATCTCACACGTGGCCCATTTTGTTAGCCACGTCTGAGATAGAAAAAACGTAGCTTTGCCTTGACTCCCCTTCACCCACTTTGTTGTGTACAAAAGCATGTTCTAGCTTAGGTTGACAATTGACCTGCTAGAGCCCAAAGACAGTCTTCAGCTTAACCACAGGCACAGATAGCACAGCTGGTCAGAGAGCTGCCTGAACGATTTTTGCTGAAAAATTAATTATATAGAAAATGGCTTCTCCACCAATTTTTACAGAGGAAAAATTGCTTTCAACAAGCCTCTTAAAAGGTAATAATTTTATATCAGTGATAATCCATTGGAAAAAAGGTATTTTATCTATTTTCATATAAATTTTCATTTTTCAGTATTGCTGGAATAGTGTAACTTCTGAGTAACATGAGTAAAGGCATGGAAGCTGTGCTTTTGAGCAATGGTCCATTGATAAATGAAAAAGTGGATGAGCTCGCTACTCTGTTAAATAAGAAAGCACTCTCCCTCACTGCCTGGGAGAAATTGAACAGTCATAGTCATTTGCCAACTTTCAAAAAACAGTTCACTTCCATTATTTAAAATTAGATTATTAAGCGTTTCTTTCCAGAATCATAACTTCAGAGATCAATCTCTATATACATCGGCCTTAAGACTTCGTGTAACAGCTACTTTTCCTTTAAAGCAAGAGCACTAAAAACATTTGTTTGGTCACGTACTTCTAGGACTGGAAACTTTATCTCAAAATCATTTTTTAAAATTTTTTTATACACTTCTTTTTATACTCCATTCATTAATTTCTGTCCCCGAAACGCCTAGGGAGTGCAGCCCCCTTCCTAGTGCAGGCGGTCAGGGAGGAAACCTTGCTCTCTCACGCCTCTGCCAAACAAAACACCAAGTCTCATTTGAGCGCACTCTTTGTTCCAACCCACGACATCCTCACTTGCTGCTTAACCTGACACATTCCAGAGGAGCTGGGGAGGTTGCTGGAAGTACACGCTCACCTGTTAACTCACAACCAGCGCGGGAGATGGCACCGGAATGCGGCCACGTATCAGATGATAAACATATGTTGTATACTCTTCGGAAATGGGTTTGGTTTTCAGGTTCATTTCAGTGAGTCACATTTTCAGAGATATAGTCTGATTTTGCTTTTAAGTTAATGTGTGGCAAAACCCCCACGCTTTTATTTTCAGCTAAATAATATATAAGGAAAAATTACTCTAAGCTAAGCATTCTATTAAATCTAAAAGTCTTTAGCTGAGTCATTTATATGCAGTTCATGAGGTCAAACAATTTGCTTTTTTTTAATGGTTAATTACAACTTTTGAAGGAAACTAAAAGGCCTTCATATTGTATGTCTGCTAATAATTACCAGTAATGTGATTAAATTCATGTTTAATGCTTATCTAAATTAGCTCATTAGCTTCTATGGATGTTTGAAAACCTCCAAAGACTGAAAAATATTCAGCTTTCATTATAGTCCCGGTACTGATCTCACAGACTCTGGCTGCCATATTCATTACTCTCTGTGTACATAGTACTGCATGGAATATCACTTGTTTCAGACCAATTATCATGCAAATCCCAAGATCTTCTTGCTTGCCACTCCCCAGTGACAACGAAATCTTGTTTGGCTTAAAAAATCTTTTGGGAGCCATTTACACTGTGAATGAATATTAAAGATTTTGTATAGTAAGGAACTATATTTTCTTTCATCAGAGAGTATCAGGAAATAGCAGACATCAATCAGAAGAATAATTTCTGTTTCCCTGCAACTACATTCTGATGCCTTGATACTTTTTTCTGGAGTATACATTACTAGATGAAAATAACAGACTGGTCTAGGTTAGCCTTCTCTATGCTGCCTACTTTTTTTATACTGAGAAGCTTCTTACCATGGACTGATTTCAGTGACATTAATCAGAGAGGTAAGTGCATCTGATAAGAACTACATAACCTTATTGCTATTTCTTCCCCCTAAAGAGAGTATAAGAAAACAGTATAAGATAAATGTTTTCTGAATCAATAGGTATAAAAAAATAACTAACTGATAAAACAATTTATGTCTTGTAAAACCATA
The DNA here is from genome assembly GCF_011004875.1 of Balearica regulorum gibbericeps. Lineage (NCBI taxonomy): Eukaryota > Metazoa > Chordata > Aves > Gruiformes > Gruidae > Balearica > Balearica regulorum. The sequence goes on from NC_046184.1 coordinate 105,581,820, forward strand.
GCAGATGCATAATTACATATCAATATATTATAAAACTATTTTTACAAAGATGTACAAGTATATACCTATATAACTTTAAAATTATTAGAGATATACAAAGTGCACTTTTCTCTATTTCTTTTCATGTAGCAATATTTTTTTTTATTCTGCATGACTCCCTAAAGAAAATCTGAATTTTATTCTCGACTTTAATGGGACCAAAGTTTAATCTGTACATGAAATCCAATCTTTAAACCAAAAGCTCTTTCATTTCTTTAGAGAAGTTTTTTAAAGCATAGCTTTATGATCACACACTATTTGACAACATATTATATATTTTTTTAAATATCTTGGAATACTGAGAACTGTCTTTAAAAAAAAAAAGAAAAAAGAACGAACTTCATGGCATTCATTAAAACTGTAAATTAAGATATAATTAAGTAGATTCCTGCTGGCAAAGCATCACAACAAATTAATAGAGGAAAGTTTTTTGCTCTGACTTCTCCATAGTCAGGAGAATATTAACTCTATTAATAGTGCTACATTAACATATCTAGTTGTAAAAAAACTTGATCATTCAGAACTGGTGACACATGAGTTTGTTATTAAATAAGCCTCCAAACTTTTAGCTGTATTTTGTATTTGCTTATTCTCCTCTCTAGCAATTTCTAAGAAATATTAATTTCATGAACAAATTTAGTAACCAGTTGTCAAATCCTTATTGAAGTAGAAAGAATAGCTAAATCTCTTCCTCTTTACTATCACTGGTTCCCGCATTTGAATAATTTTTCTTTAGAATAGATGTTGTAGGTTGCATTTTATTTAATGGCCTGAATCATTTCAAAGCCAAGATACTGTGTTGGTTTTGCGTGGCAAGGTTTTGGTAGTGGGGGGGCTACAGGGGTGGCTTCTGTGAGAAGCTGCTAGAAGCTTCCCCTGTGTCTGACAGAGCCAATGCCAGCCGGCTCCAAGACGGACCCGCCGCTGGCCAAGGCCAAGCCAATCAGCGCCTCTGTGATAACATATTTAAGAAAGAAAAAAACAGTTAGAGAGCGCTTTTGCAGCCAGAGAGAGGAGGGAGAAGATGTAAGAAACTCTGCAGACACCAAGGTCAGTGCAGAAGGAGGGGCAGGAGGTGCTCCAGGCGCCGGAGCAAGATTCCCCTGCAGCCCGTGGTGAAGACCATGGTGAAGCAGGCTGTCCCCCTGCAGCCCATGGAGGAAGGATGAGGGGGTGTAGAGATTCCACCTGCAGCCCGTGGAGGACCCCACGCTGGAGCAGGTGGAGACACCTGAAGGAGGCTGTGGCCCCCTGGGAAGCCCACGCTGGAGCAAGCTCCTGGCAGGACCTGTGGATCCGTGGAGAGAGGCGCCCATGCCAGAGCAGGTTTGCTGGCAGGACTTGTGACCCCGTGGGGGACCCACGCTGGAGCAGTTTGCTCCTGAAGGTCTGCACCCCGTGGAGGAGACTCATGCTGGAGAAGGCCGTGAAGGACTGTCTCCCGTGAGAGGGACCCCACGCTGGAGCGGGGGAACAATGAGTCCTCCCCCTGAGGATGAAGAAGCGGCAGAAACACCGCGTAATGAACTGACCGTAACCCCCACTCCCCATCCCCCTGTGCCGCTGGGGGGGGCGGAGGTTGAAGCCGGGAGTGAAGTTGAGCCCGGGAAGATGGGAGGGGTGGGGGGAGGTGTTTTTAAGGTTTGGTTTTATTTCTCATTCCTCTACTCTGTTTTGCTTAGTAATAAATTAGATGAATTTCCTCTCTCGGTTCAGTCTGTTTTGCTCGTGATGATAATTAGAGAATGATCTCTCCTTGTCCTTATCTCGACCCGTAAGTTTTTTTTTTTTCCATTGTACCTTTTCTCCCCTGTCTAATGAAGGAGGGGAGTGATAGAGCGGCTCTGGTGGGCACCTGGCCCTCAGCCAGGGTCAAAAAAACCAAAAAAAAAAGGCCTGTAGTCACACAAAACAAATTATGTTTTCTAGTAACAACTATCCTCCTGGCCATTACAATTCAAACATGATCCATATGACCATGAAAAAAAAATAATAAATCAACCAATATTACTCCTCTACCTCATGGAAGCAATTTGTCTTCAATATCAAAGCCAGGATCATTCCCTCATCTATGACAAACCTCTTTCCCAAGTGGTCATCAAAACCAAGGCTTCCTGTCCTTGCTACGTAGGTCAGTAGTACTTGTGGTAATTGAGAATGGCTCACCTCTGGTAATGAGAAGCGTTCTCTTATGCTGCTTTGAAACACTTCAATTTAGATGCAGTGGTTATTTTTCAAGAATTAGTGGAATTCAAATCAATATCTTCTTGTTCCATCTCTTCAATATAGAATTTTATAAAATGGAAAGACTGGAATCTTGTGGTACTTCCCTGAAAAGGATAATTTCTATTTTTCTCAGTAAAACATTCTCAAGCATTAAAACATTCATGGGAACCAAAGCTCTCCCAGAGGATAAGAGTCCATCTGTATTCTATTTCCAGGTTCAATTTTCATTGCAAGTAGATAGGTTATGCCCTCTTTTTGCTATCTGTACAATGTAATAATTTATAAATTAGAAATAGTGTATATATATTCTCCTTCAAATAAATTATTCCAAGCCATTCCATTTGTATGGTTATACAGCCAGGAAAATGCATAAATAAAAATAATGTATTCTACACAGGTTGTAAAATATATTGTTCTGACTCAAGCTTGCATTTGTATTTGGATGGAGTCATAGAATTATAGAATAGTTTGGGTTGGAAGCGACCTTTGAAGGTCATCTAGTCCCACCCTGCAATGAACAGGGACATCTTCAACTAGATCAGGTTGCTCAGAGCCCCGTCCAAACCGACCTTCAGTGTTTCCAGGGATGGGGCATCTACCACCTCTGTGGGCAACCTATTCCAGTGCCTCACCGTCCTCATTGTAAAAAAAAAAAATTCTTCCTTATATCTGGCCCAAATAGCCCTGCTTTTACTTTAAAACCATTACCCTTTGTTCTGTTGCAACAGACTCTGTTAAAAAGTTTGTCCTCATCTTTCTTGTAAGCCCTCTTTAAGTACCGAAATGCTGCAATAAGGTCTCTCCACAGCCTTTTCTTCTCCAGGCTGAACAACCCCAACTCTCTCAGCCTGTCCTCACAGGAGAGGTGCTCCAGCCCTCTGATCAGCTTCGTGGCCCTCCTCTGGACTCGCTCCAACAGCTCCATGTCTCTCCTGTACTGGGGCCCCCAGAGCTGGATGCAGTACTCCAGGTGGGGTCTCACAAGAGTGGAGTAGAGGGGCAGGATCACCTCCCTTGACCTGCTGGTCACACCTCTTTTGATGCAGCCTACAGAGTAGAGTGGGAGAATCATCTCCCTTGTCCTGCTAGCCACGCTTCTTTTGATACAGCCCAGGATATGGTTGGAAACAGAAAGAGAGCTGCCTTTCACCTCTGCATTAGTCAACTTTCATAACAGTAAACAAAAGCGTTACAACCCCACAACCTAACCACCACCTGGAAGCTTTCCATCTGCCCTTGCCACCTGCCATCAGGGATGCTTCCCCTAGAGACCCCTCATGTTGCAGGGGTCCAGCAGTGCTGTTACATTCTCTGGCAGAGCAGGAAACAGTGGGAGGCTCCTGCTATCTCCCTCTTTCCACCCCATCTTTGGGATAAGAAGCCCAGCTGATGCCGTTGCTTGCCCAGGCCCTGCTTGTGCATGCACACCTAAACGCTCCACAACAGCAAGGCTCTGCAGGGATCCAGATGACCAGTTTATCCGCACACTGCAGTTGAGGTCTCTGGAAATCAGAGACTCGCCTCTCTCCTTGCCCAGCTTTCAGTACAGACCCAACTCCCATTTCTTAGCCTGAATCTTCCCATCAGCTATTGGGGCCAGGGAATCAGGTACTGAAGTAAGCATGATCACATGTACAGCTTTTCTGTTAGAAAAGACTAACAAAATATTTTCTAGGTTGAAGAAAAAATTCAGCTACAGCCAGATACGTAGTTTTTCATTAATCTACCGTAGCACTTTCTAAAAAGCATTGTTTGGCTTCTCCTTGGCTGAAGTATCATGGTGCCTGGGAGACCTTTCCTTGGTCTACATGAGAGGAGGAAGTTGGCCACGACATATATTGGGAAGCCTGCTTGGATTGAGCATGGCATACAGAGAGTGACATGCACAAGAGATGCTCAATCTGTGTTGTGAAATACCAGGGAAGCACATGGAGACACAGGTTGTGGTTTTTTTCAATTTTTCAATTCATTGTAGAAAGTTGACACAAAAAAATATTTGATTTGTGCTTATTTGAAATGTTGGAGTTTGGGGTTTTTTTTCCTAAGAACTATATAAATGAAATATTATGAATACAATTTTAAGAAGTCTTTAGATTTTGTGAGAAATGTGGTTCTTACCTTCTTGTCCTCTCTGAAAACAAAACTCCTTTTGAAAAATTAGTTTCTAGATAGACTATAATTTCACTATTCAAAAGCCTCCATGATTTTTACCTTTAAAAATAAACACTTCCAAAAAGATCTTAATAATATTTTCTGAAAAAGTATTCATTTTATACCCTGGTAAAATAAAATTGGCTGGTTTGACTTCTTTCCTTTTTTATAAAATACTATACTTCGATTGCTAAAACAGGATTGTAAGGAGATATGTCTTAGAGGCTGACGACTCTAGTTAGTTTTCAATTCTATCAGCGTTCATGTAAGGATCATTTGTACTGAACTGCCAGAGAACACATCAAAGAACGTTTCCTGCTGTTACCAGCAAGAATATCTGTCTTACCACCGTACTGGAGCCTGGAGTTTACCTATTGAATGGAATATCTCGTTTTCACTTTTAAAGCTTAATGACCTACTATACACTTTCACTGCAAAATGAGACCTTAGGCTCATCTTTCACTAATGAATATGCAGTGATTCATAGAAATGATTTTTTTTTCTAACCATGTGCAGTAAGTACATATTTGTTAATAGCAGAGAAAGGTCTAAAATATTTTTAAATGACTGAAAGTAACATTTTCATCTGAGATTTTTTTTTTTTAAATCTGTCAGAACACTAATATATTAAACATTAAGTAGTTACCTATTTTATTCCATGAGAAATATTTTATGCAAATAAGCAGATTTTGGAAGGGAAACATGGATTTTTTTAATCTAAATCATAGGCAAGTGACTGCTAAGAAAAGGGTTGAATCATATATGAAAGAATATATAGAACGTATAAGAACAGCTTAACTTTGGATCATTAAACAGGTGTAATGTATACATTTTTCTAAACATGAGATGAAATTTAAGGAAAATATTTATGCCTTTATGTAAAAAGGGTTTCGGTACAGCTGACAAAATCATTAAGAAAAATGTTTGCTGTTTTAACTGCTTCCACTTCTGCAAATATGATTTCTAGAAGGAAACAAGAGAATTCAGAAATGTCACACTATATCTGTGTAGCTAGTGGCTATTTGGCTCTGATCTGGCATGCATTAACAGATCTGAAAGATGTGCAGCTATTCATTTGCAATTCAAAATGTCTGCATAACAGTTTTACTCTATAAGAACACAATCTATTATAATAAACTATCATTCAATAATGACTTTGATAGTTTAGGAGTACTGATTAATGAAGCCTCCTGTCAGAAAAAAAAAAATCAAATTGTGATAATTAATAATTTACAGAAACTGTAAGAGACACTGTGTGTGTGAGTGCATCTTCTAAGCCCGTCTTTAACAGCAACAGGAATCCATATTTTCATTTATTCATCATCAGGGGTAGGACATGTACCAGCAATTCCAGTACCTTGGTACATTTCATTCATGTATATATATATATGAATAACATCCTGCACAACCAGTATACCAATAATAGATATGCCAAACAAAAAGAAGGTGCTCTGCTATGGTAACTGTAGGAGTAATCATTTAGTCTGCTTTGATCCTTAGGCTCTCACTATTTTCCCAGTATGTGCACACATTTTCTTTTTGATTTTCAAAATAAGTAATGGGATCTTCAGCTAAGAAGGAGCACCTGCTCCATTGAGTTGTACACTCCAGAATATTCAAAATACATGCATGTATAAAAGACTACAGGCAAGCTCTGTCTAGCTATGTAACTGAAATACAGACACAAGTATTTTCTTTTCCATCTGTAGAAGAGAAAGTGCCACAATCTTACAGTGCACTTTATATGTTATCCTGCCACAAAAAGACAACCTGCTGGGATTAATTGGAAATGCATAGGAAAGCTGCCTCAGCCTCCTAGCACTGCTGAGCCTGTCATCCTAATGCTAGCAAATCTGGAGCTGCTACCGTCAATCCTCCACATTTAGAAAGAAAAAAGGATATCCTTTGGATGCTCACATACCACAATGTGAAACAGAAATAGCAGAAACAAGCAATAAACTTATACCAGTTACTTCAAACTTATAAAATTGTTACTCTCTTCACAAGTAATACCATTTTACGTGACTGAAATGTGATAAATGGAATAAAAAGGAAACAGCATGATACCTATTGGGGATCTTCTTAAGTTATGTGCATCTCCAAGGCATTTGAGAAATTAATATCCTAATGCAAGATAAACTAACAGCCTCATTTGCAAAAGTTGCATTTTGATGAATTTTTAGCAAAATGCTCCACAGTCTTTTGGGTGAGAAGACGGGCAAAATGATTGTCCCTACTTTAAAGTAAATAAACAAAAATGGCATTAGGACACGGACTATTAGAAGAAAAATAGGATTGGAAGCTGGTGTGAAGAAATGGGAATTAACTCAACCAAGACCCATGGATCTGGTAAATACCAGAAATTGGGTGGGGAGGTAGTAACTGAGTAAGCATAAAGTTCAGTTCATGTGTGAAGGACATTCAAACAATACTTGAACAAGGACCTAGGCCAGGAAAGAAGGAGGAAAAAAAATTGGTCTATCAAGACAAGGAGACTAAGCGCAAAAATCTTAAACAAAGGACTGAGGTGAAGAACCTTAGAAGGAAGAGTACAAGCTGAAGAGCACAAGAAAGGGCTTTTTGATTTGCTACTTGTGAACATGGGCCACAGAAGACTTGGTAGTGGAGGAAGAGTTGTGAAGCCAGCAGGGAAGTGGTGGAAACAGAAGCAGGCTGGCATATGGAGAGACATAATGGATCTCATTTAGTGAGAACGGCAAATAGGTGATCACAACTGCACAGCCCATTCAAGTGCTTGGAATGAAATCCTGAACTAACATCTAAATTTCTACACCCAGGGCCAGTTTCTAGTTCCTAGGTTCATATGCGTAATCCAGATGCATCCCAGCCAGCCACTAGACAGAAGTGGCACATGGAGAAACCCCCTGGTGCATATGGGCCCAGAGGAAGCCCTAGGACGCACAGAGCAGTCAATCCCGGACTGCAGAGGGACCACCACCACAGGACCCACCAAGGAGAGCAGCAGTCCTACCTCAGCTTCCTGGCACGGAGAGTCTAAGTGAATACAGGATCCTGTCTAAAATCAGTGTAGAGCATTCATGAAAGAAAAGTTTCATAAAAGGGAAGAGGATTGTAAAAATTATGAATACACTTAACCATGCAATTTCCTATGCAATGCATTTTAGCTTTACTACAAGATTTGAAATGTGCTACCACCAGAACATCTGCTTAAAATGCTTCAAAGTGATGCTTACTATAGCATTTGCCTAAAGCTATCTGCAAATATTTATGAAATGCACCAGCTGAGTATGCACAAATATACCAGTAACAGTCTGTACACAAAATGGTGACCCGCTACTGTTATTAGTTACTGTGTTAGGTCAGGTAGCAAACATCCATATAATGGCTTTAGTATGTTCTAGCCATGCAGGTGACCTATGAGATGTCATTTCTTGTTTTTAATTTGCTTTCTGAGTAGACCCATGAAACTGGACCGTCTCCATAACATTTAGTTACATTTAAAAAAAAAAAAGGTAGAAAATCCTAGATCCACAGCTAATAACATGCTTAATAAAAACACTACACTTCTAAGTGATATAAGGTCAATATTAAAATATTTTGAAGTACCATAGACTTCTGCATGAAGTTCTCCATTATTCTGTATTTAAAGGACTGTGTGACTAGTGTACACTAAACACTAAGTGTATTTAATGGTTAATATATTAAGTGCTCACTCATCATCATCATCCACCAATTAGGAAAAGACAATGAATAAAAACCAGAGAGGATTTAAAGGGAAAGGAAAGACATAACAAACTAAAGAAAAAGCACAAAATGTAGGGTGTGCTTAATCACACTCGAGTGCTTAACTAGTCAAAGGATGTTTTTACAAATACATTTTACGCAAATGCTATATATGCTTTAGATACCTTTTTTTTAGGCAATCTGTCATTATCTTCCTCTCTTGCTATTAGTAATAGGAATATTTGAACTAAGAGGGCTAAAAGAGAAGAAAAAAATAGAAGACTGCAACTTTCTTAGGACTGGGACGTTTGTGGTTGGAGCGTGTAAACATCTACGTATGCACACAAAAGAAAATGGAAAAAGTTTTACCACATCCAGATTGATGGGATTTCATCTTGGAATTGCAGAAGATGATACCTCCTTTCTACTCACAAATGCTTGTTCACAAGAACAGTTCTTGGCATGTAATTAGTTTCAAACATACTACTTCAGTGGGACAGTTGTCAGGTAGAAAGTTACTCTTGTGTTCTTATTTTCAGGAAAACTGTTCCAGCCCTGATAATTTCCTCAGCACATCTTACTTCTTCAGCAATTATTTATAATTTCAATTGCCTTTTTTTTTTTTTTTTAATTGTTTTCCAGTTTGGAGGGTTTTTTTGCTGAGTAGGTTATTCTAGTAGTTGTGTTATAGGCAGAGCACTTGCTATCATGTACTGTTCTTTAAGAAACACACACGGACCTCACAGACTCGATTAGAATTATTCAGTTGCAGAGATCTATAGTCTGAATCATCACAAAGTCTAATTTAAGCACAGCAAAAACCAAGAGTATAAAGAAGCAATAACTGTAATAACATAATATCAGAAAGGGTGATCTCCCTTACTGCTGTCAACAGTTACAGTCAGAGGTAATAAATAGCAAAATTAACATGGAATGAAAGAAAGCTTTGATTTTTTTCTCTTTTATTTTGCTAAAGTATTACATTTAGATTGTAGGTTCATTTTGTTTAATTTTAAAACCAATATTTAGATAAGATTTACATTCGATTTACCATAAAATTATTATATCATTAGTAATCCAAAGAAATATTTTGTTTCTCATAGTGATGTAATAAAAAAATCAATTTTTTTTTTTACATTATTGACACATTTTGACACATGGGATCCTAAAAACATTTTTTCCATTTCTTTTCCACTGACTTTTTCATTTTTTCATCACATTTTACCTGCTTCTAATCAGAATTTGAACATTCTTCCTTTCTTATTGCAAGTCAGGGACCACCCAGGAGTAGAAACAAGCACCCACTCTTCTGTCTGATTTCAGCTACTATAAAAAAATAGTATTTCACAGAGGAAAAACTCAATTGGCTATTTTTGGTCAATTTAAATCTACTTTCAGATTCTAACTACTGCAAATAGCATGCATCAAACCAAAGACTGTATTTAATATAAGAATGGTCAGAGTCATTACCCACAACATTAAACGATGTTCAAAGAATTCAAGAACCACTATGTAAAAATTACTTTTATTTCAGTTTTAGGGATTTAAAAAAATTTAAAAGTTAAAGGTGTTTACAAAGCAAATGTATATAACACGTACTGCACTCTCGGAGTGAGACCAAGCATTGCAGTCATGAAGCAGGTTCCCCAACACAAGACTATGATCAAAGTCAGCTCAGTAAGTGAGGTCAGATTTTTCTACTCTCCAGCCTTTACGAGCCAGAGGAAACTCGGGCCTTCCACTTAGATGACATAAGTGGGCTGGATACCCCTACGCTTCAGAGCACTGGGACACAAGCTGGCTATTACGGTTTTCTCTCTAACTCTGAACACAATGCTCTATCAGTCACATCACAATGGTGAAAATACTCCTTTAATGCTATTACCTTTTAAAGTATTTTCCCTAGGTATCTGTCCAACCAGCTTAATGCAAAAAGGTTTTGAAATTTTTAACCTCATCTTTTGATTTTCATGTGCTTAGTATTAATGGTAGGTGAGATTAATTTCTATCTCAGGGTGCAGAAGTAAAAGCCAAACCGTTTTCCTATGCTAATCAATCTGTCTGCAGATTTTGTCTTCAGTGAGAAATTTTGGGGCAAATTTTGAAGGTAAGGAAATGTTAGTTATCTAACAAAACCATTTTCCACAGAGCGGCATTCCAATTCCTTTGCCCCCTATACAATACTTGTTTAATCCTCAGTAGTACAGTCATTTAGATCACCCAGAATTGTTTATATACATAGAAACTTTCATGACATAAGGGGAACTATGTTACATAATATTATGACAAGAAATAGGAAATATTTCACCGTAATTATAATCAATAAGATTAACTATATTAGCCTACTATGTGCACCTGTGATTGAAAGTGTTCAACACTGTTCATTTGAAAAAGAAAGGCTAATACATTTGAGGTGGAAATTGCCTAATACAAGACAGTATCACAAGTCTATAGAAACACCTCTGCCCCCGAAAATAGGAGAAGATAAGAGGAAAAAAAAATTAAATGTAATGTGGTTTAATGATTCAGGTTATCTACTACACTTTCCTCTGGGTAGTCACTATTTCAAACCAGTTTTTTTTCTATTCAGTAAATGTTGAAGCATGACATAAATTCTAGCCTTTCCCTATCATTTCATTTTGTATTAATAAGTCAGAGTGGATACTTATCACAGATTCTGATAATCATTCTATTTGCAGAGATACTGCCTTCATCAAACTGTTAATAAAAAAAAAAAGAAAAAAAAAAAGAAAAAAAAAGAAAAAAAAGAAAAAAAGAAAAAAAAGAAAAAAAAGAAAAAAAAAAGAAGAGAACAAGCAATAAGATCTTAGATTTTGCTGATCAGGGAATTTCTTTTACTTTACATTTTCTCCATCTACTTTTATGAAATGTATTTTTTAACTATATTATTCATTAAACACTTTTAATTAGTTCATTTTCTATTACTATGTTCATTTCTTTACCAATTATTAATAAAATTTCTGAAGTTACTTTGCTCCAGATATCATAAATATAATTAACCATTTTCAGGAGCATATAAAACATTTCATCGAGTATACGACCAGAATGAAAAAAAAAAACTAATTCTGAAAGAATATTTTTTTTACACTATGTCTGAAAAAAATGCAACCAAAACCAGGCTTATTTCTTAGCAGTGACTGACTTTGCTGCTGAATAGACTTCTGATTTCATTGCATCATTAACGCAGAATATTCACTGGTGTAGACAACATTTGTTTCTGTAAATTATCTTGTTTAAGTTCTAGTTCCTTACACAAGTTCTGTCCTGTGTGTTAACCACAAGATAAACTTTAATCCATGATGTTTATAGGTATCCAAATTAATGAATCAAAAACATGACTTTATATATCATTAACCTGGAAAGAAGAAAGTCAATGCATGTGTAGCACTCGCACACAGACATGAAAAAAAAAAAGGGGGGAGAGAAGAGATATGCTGGTGGTGATCACAGCTAGTAAACAGCACTGTGTTGGAAAGAGGAATAGACATTTGAACATTTCAAAAATTATTAGCACAAATTACAGAGAGATGCAGAAGTATTATCAGAATTTTCTTGGTCAAGAAGAAAATATGGCAGGTTCTGGGGTTTATTTTACATAACTTTTTTTTTTTTTTAAATAATTTTAATGATAGATGCAGGTACATTGGAAGGCAGCTGCTTTCTTACAAAGATGTTCTATAATGGTCATACTTGTAGTACTGGTCATAAAGGTTTGTCAGTGTACTTAAAAATAGGAAACCCTATCAGCAGCCCAAAATATTTTCTTCTTATGTTTACGACAGTATCTTTGCTTTTCTGTGAGCAAAATGTGCATGCATAAAGATTGAGATACCCAGCATAACAAGAAGGTACAACTCAGAAGATGACACACCACCAATCATTATTGTGTTATGACCTAAATACAGTATTATCTTTAAAATAATATTCTTAGGAATATGACCAGAGTCATTTAAACGCAGTTAGCCAAACGTTTAATTTTCAAAATGCCTCTCAACAGCAAAGGTTTTGTTCTCTATTATAATTCTCAGTCTTCTTTATTATCCCAAGACAGAGAGACCATATAATTAAATTAACTGTGACTTTGCAACTAATTTTCAGATTTAAAAAAAAAAACCATATGGTACCTTTCATGGGACATTTAATCTGTTCATTTATTAAAAACTTTGACCCCAAAAGTATTTTCCTCGGTTCAATTAAAAACCTATTATAATATTAGGCCATGCATCAATGTCATGTAATCATCACTACTCAACACAGGCCAAACATAATAGATGAGAGCTGAGTAAACCTTAGCTTTAATTTCAATAACACAGTATGAAGTCTTTGTAGTGAACACACTTTCCTCTTCATTTTTTGCAAGCAGATTTCAAATGTTTCTCATTATTTTCATCTTTTTGAGTACATACTTGTTCCATATCCTCACTGGTGAGCACCAAAGCTTCACAAGCCTGTAAGAAAACACAGGGCAGATGTCTGGAGCTAGACAGTATGTTGGACTACAGAGGGAACATGGGTGAATGCTCCCATACGTGTTTACATCACCAATTTGATTGGGTCCCTGTTTTGCTCTAATCTGCCACTTTCAAACTGTCCAGAGGCTGACTATAGCAAGTTTGATACTCTCTCCCTCTGCACCTATCTTCCATGTCATTGCTCCATGCCTCTGTGCAAGAACAACACATATTCAGTGTCATGTTATAATAAGATAAATGTGGGTTTGTGAAGCAGTCCTCTCCTTACTCAAGATACACAGCAGTATCCACAGCAGAACTACTGAAAAGCACTGCCCTGGGCAACTAAGAGATGTCCATGAAGTCAGGCACAGCTCAAAGACTTTGTCTTGGATCGGTTTTCAAGTAGGTCTTATATACAAATATTATGGTAGCATGATACTGCATAGCCACTTCGTTTTGAAAAGATTAAATCAGCTTGTCCAGAGACTTGGGATGTCAACCTGATAAATGGTGTAATTTTTACCAATTAGGTGTATATTATGCCTCACGGTGTCAGACCTCTGCAGATGCGGGGCAAAGCAGTGTGTGTACATGAAGAGGGGACAGAAAGGATCTCCAGCTGCAGCCTCCAGAGCAGGACAAATGCATAGCTCTGATGAAGGCTGCACTTCCCAGTGTACTTGCAGGGGACAGAAAAGAAGCCAAAGGTTATGGGACACACACTGTGGGAGAGCAGGAAGTCTTGACCATCCCTGGCTCAGTCAGCTGACAATGCAGTGAGTGCTGAGCTTGTTGGTGGATGTTCATGGGTCACAATACAGAGGTCTTCATCTGACCAAAGGTCAAGTTGGTCAAGTTACTGAGCGAGGATTTCTTCTACTGGTTTCTTAAGAGGTCTAATGTTGAACCATTGATCAGAGCTCACTGTTTTGGCAGGTTGAACACACTGCGAACATACCCTGGGGCAAAAGTTGTCAGATGTTTAAAGACAGGTAAAACTAATTCTGTGCAAAATATGGAAATATCCACCTTATTTTTGTTGTAATTCTTACTTGTAGCCTGGGTTGTGTTAGGTTTCAGTTAATGAAGAAGTTGTCCCAGACTTTTCTTTCTTTCCTCCTTAACCATCATACTTTGAGTTATTTCCTCTCTCTTGTTGCATGACATTATCAGTATTCACTTCTCATTTATGATTAGTTTTGTAATAACCTTTCTTCTTCCTCTTTCTCCTCACTTGTCATTACTGCTCTTTTATACCTCCTTATTCATGCAAAGAGCAAATTTGTAAGATCATTACTGCCCTGCTTCCCTTCAAAAGAAATTCCATTGCCCTGCTGCACACATAAGTTCCAGAATCAATATTCCTTTTTTTGTCTCTATTTTATTTTCACTTCAGGGGTCAAAAAGGGCTAACAGCCTTGTAGTTTCCCTGTTTGCATGTGCAACATCTCAAAACTCATCCATGGATAAGTTTTTGTATTATGACAGGCTCTAAAACTTGCAGCTTTAATGCCTCAGACTTAATCACAAGCAAGCAAAAAACACTTTTAAATCTCTACGAACTATTGTAAAACTACTACCCAGATTTACATTAAGACAGTGAATGTTATTCAGGGTAAACCATACCATATCTGATATCTTTAATAATAATCTAGATGAAATTTGACGTTTGCAAAGGATTAGAGCATATGGAAAGGGATTTGAGTACTCTGTGCACTTAGGACAAAACACTGTTTTCAGTGTTTTCAGTTTATTATTCAAAAATAATAAACAGTGATTGGCCATGGCAATTTTCAGAACTACTGCTGCATTGATTTTATGATTATTTCTAAGGAATTAATATGTAATTTAAAACATTTTTTGAAGTACAGTTGCCCTACTGCTAGTTTGCATGATATAGTTCTTTACTGATATTTTTGTTCAGTTTTCTGGAATAAATTTCAGTGGATTAATCTGAAATAAGATGTTTCTACTGATTTGAAAGGTAACAAGAAACATGCTTCAAAGACAACAAATACTGCAGTATTTGTTAGTTCTTCATAATATCTATAGAGAGTTTCCATTTTTTAAAGCTCTAGAATGGAAGAAAGCAGAGCAGGGAAAGTTCTAGCTTCATTAATTTTATCTTTGAGAACTCCATGAAGGACAGTAGAAATACCACGATTTCAAAATTGAATTGAACATTAACAGAAGACTTATCAGAAATAACTCCTGTCAATTCAACATCAGATGTCCTGTAAAGTGGGTACCTCCTTGTGCTGCCCATGATGCAGTGGAGCTGCACCACTTTGTAGCCCATGTGTAAGGGCACTATAGAAAATAGAGTGGCATTTTTAATAAAAGCGGTTTTCTACTTTTCTGTTAGTTTTCAAGCAAATATATGTGAGAGCACATAGGAAAGGTAAAGTCTAGCCAAGAAGAAGAAAGAAAAAAAAAAATAAAAATACACCAAACCCAAAATCCACAGAAAAACAAGCAGGTACAGGGAGTGACTGTTAGAATCCAGAACTCTATAAAGAGCAAATGAATGTTTTCTAGAGATGATCTTCATAAGGTTTTTTTGATTTCTGCTGTATATAAACATTTATGAAGTGACTGTTATGACAATTTGGCATCAGACCGAAAAAGACAAATTTTAATAAATTAGATTGATAAAAACATTATCAGGTGATAAAATTCAGATTGATAAAAACGTTATCCAACACATGGAAAACTTTCACTCCAATTTTCTTCAGTTAGCACAGTGCAAAACCCAAAAAGTCATAATTTACCAAAATAATTTGCATAATACATTGACTACTTTCACTTTTAATACAAAATAATAATATGTGGATGAAGTACAACTGCATCTTTTTGCATTATATAGAATTCCTATTTAGTACAGTAGTGCTATTTAGTGTTTTTAAATTAAAATACTCAGGGGAAAAAAAAACCCACACTCCAAGTTATTCCAATGTCAGCATATATTAACTCTTACTTCCCTACAAAAGCCATAAAACTGCAGTTTCTAGCAGCAGCCAGACTCCTGGGTTTTTTTCATGGAAAAAAAAAAAAAAAAAATCTGGTTTTAATTGTCCACTAAATTCTTTCATGCTTCTTGCTCTAACTAATGCTAATGGCAATCTCCAGCATCCTGAAAGATACCACAGTTTCTGTAAATTATATTATGAATATGCCCCAAACCATCAGTAATAGATAAATAATATATTCTAAACAATATTATTGAGATAAATATGATATTACTTAGGGGAATAGTTAATAAACATTTCAAAGCTTCTTCATGAAATGTGCCCAAATTGAATTTATAGAAAGTGCAACATAAAGCATCAAATTTCAATTTCATGTGTGCCAATCCAGTTGAAGAATACTTGTTTGGCCCCAATAACATGTCTTAAAGAAAAGAATGGGGTGACCTTGCAGCTGCCTTACAAAAGGTCAGTCAATGAAGACATCATGTCTTTGAAGGGGTAAATCAAATGCAGATGCAGAGGAAACTTCCTGGTATAAAAATTCTTACCATTGAACAGGTCACTGGTAGATATTGAAAAGAAAAAAAATTATTATGGAAAATAATTTGAAGCCACAGGGTAGATGATTCTGAAGTATTAGAAACAAAGAAAATATTAAAATAGAGCAAAATTGGAAGACAGGGAGAACAAAACCACATTTAGTTCTGGCAAGCATCTGCAGCCAGTGAGGAGACATTGCCAGCTGGCTTTCAACTGCAGATGGAAATATGTTCTAACAACTGTTCTGGGTGGTTTCATAGTGAAATGGTGTCTTCTCTCTTCTAAAAAGGTGCCTATCTTAGGAAGAACCATATGTACACATCCACAAAAATCTATCCATTTTAGGGAAACTTACATTTTAGGAAGACTAGATAAAATTAAGTAAGCATCATGAATTCAGGAAGTTGTAGGCAGCCAGTGAAAACTATGTGGTTGCAGCAAACGTACCAGCTCTCACCGAGAGGGTTTCCAGGGAGTTTGCAAAGTTTCTCGTAGAATTTTACTGGAATTTCTAAACCTAAGCAAAGAGGAATGATTACACATATGATATGAAGAAGGACAACTATCCTGTTTTCAACATGGTTTCCAGCTAGGATTATGTTCAAGAAAAAAGATTACTTACCAGTTTCAAAAATGGTACATTCCTGGAAAAACAAGGAAATAAGAGTTTGTAACCATTGAAGAATACTCATTAAAAAGAAAAATGTACAGCAATTATATTTTGACTATATATAATTCTGCAAGTAGATAACACTCAAGAATTGTTCATGGACTTGACCTTAAAATTGCATGTGGCACACTGCATATAATTTATTTCTTTAGGTGTTTTATACATCTCTAAACAGTGGTATTCAGGAGCAGATTTTCAAAAGCACAGAAATACCTATAAACATCCTAATTTCTGGAGTCCATTAGAAGTGTGTTTTTTAAATCCTTCAGTGATTTTGACTATTTGTCCTTCACTGTAGGATTCAGATAACATCAAAAAGTGTCTGACTCATTGATAAAGCATTTTGAACCATCAGTATTCAAAGCTATTCACCAGTGCATATTCATTTTTATAACTGATAGACTGCTAAAAATATATAATAACCAAAACTGAAGATTTCCAAGGCAATCGTATAATTATTTCCACTTCTCAAATATAGTCAGACCTATTTCATGAGCAAACAAAGGATTTAAATACCTTCCCATGTAGAACTAAGATTTTCAGCAACCTCCCTATTACTGTTATCTACTTTTTTCAGGACACACCCCAGGCTGAAGACCACCAAGCTCCACTTGTTTGTAGGATTTGAAGTCACTGTGCTGCTAACGCATATAAGCTAAAATTGTCTTTACTTTTTCAAAGCATCTGGGCTCGACTTTCAAGAGGGCTCAACTTCTTCAGAGGCTACAGCTGGAGAGAAGTTCTATTTCTGTCTCCCCCTCAAATCTCCTTGCTTGTCATGTAGTTTCAGAAGCACTTTTGATATGAGCCACGGGACAATCTTAAGCAATTGTTTCTTTTCCATAGCACCTGCTTAAGACTGCCTCTGCTTACTAAATAGAAAGGGGAAAGCATAAAAATGAGGGAATATTGCCTGCTTCCTTGTCCAGTTATGGGATTCCCAGAAGAGCAGAGTAAGAGTTCAATGAACTTTCCCTCTGCTTACAGAAGTTCTTACTGCCTTCTATAAAAAATGAGATTCTTCAACCAAAGAAAGAGGGATGGGGGGAAAGAAAAAAAAAGAAAAAAGAAAAAAAGAAAAAAAAAAAGAAGAAAGAAAAAAAAAAAAAAAAGAGTTGCAAATGAATGACCCACTTACAACTTTTGGCTCATTTGCCCCAGCTCTTGATTCAGCCAAAGGGCTGAAGTAATGTGTTCTATTTTGCAACCGTTCCTGGAAAGCACAAAGAGGGGCAAAAATGATATGTTATATTTTCCTTTCATATTTCAACATAAGCCTTTTCCAGAGGTTACACAAAATAGAGATATAGAGCCTTGGGTTTAACAGCTGTACAGCGTGTGGCTCTTCCCTATTGCAAGAAACTGCAAGTGTTCTTTGTTCATGTTGTAACACCCAGTTTTCAGAAAAGATGGGGAGCAGGATATGATGAAGACACATAATAAAGTTTGATCTACTATGAAACAATATAAAAGGCTTTTGATATTTGCAAGATAGCATGCTCCTCTCACAGTGAGAGACTGAAGCAGTTTGGAGGTTGAGCTTCCATCACAGCACAGATTTCAAACCTTTTGAAAGTAATAGACAGTTAGAGACAAAGCTAGCAGAAATGGCTTTCTTCTGAATTTTTACTTTTATTAAGGATGTACATGCTTGCAAAGTCTACAAGACACACTCCATTGCTAGAAACGCCTCATGCCTTTGCACGACCTATAGTTCCGACACACCCCTGCACTGGAATAGTCTTTCTTTTAATTTTATTTCCCACCACCCCACACCCCCATCCCCCCCGACTGCTGACTCAGGAAGACATCACTACTTCAATTACATGCTGGAGATGTTTTCAAGCCTCATCCCCTTCCCTCCACAGTGGTGAAAATAAGAAAAAAAAATATTAGAAATGGAAGCTAAGTTTATCATTTTTTACTGTAAGTCCAGGGTGTTGACCCTGGATATATTTACATTTTAAGCCATAGTCCAGATGTGCCCTTCCCTCCCCGCTCCCGTTATATATGTATTAGTTTGTTATACGCTTCGCTTGTGAGCAGGAAAGAAAATACCAGTTCCACTAATGTGATATTATCCAAGCCACGCAAGATATTTATTTTTTTATGTAGCATTCATCCAACTTATCTCCACTTTCCAGCCTGTCGAGGATGCTATCAGCAACCTTCATAAGTCTCCCATCTTAAAACAAAAATGTCATTTTCCTCCAGTTTGTCTGGGTTTTTTCTACTTCTTTCTTGGACCATTTCCCAGGCTCATGTATTCTCTCTACATTGCTTCAGTTAATTACTTATATTTGACGGCCACCTCTGCGAGCCCTATTACTTATTGCCACTTGTGAACTGCTATAATGTAAGGTGTTTGTCACTTACACCAAGGTCATAGCTAGCCCTCTTATCATTTGGTCGCATTCCCTATCTGGTAATATTGATGATGGTGTAGTATGAAGCATTTTCAGCTCACGCTGACCCCATACGAACAAGCAACGTGTATTCACCTTACGTTACTTCTGCTGAGTAAGCCTTTAGTTCTCAGCAGCGCAGTGCTGCAAATGTTAACTGTAAGTCATCGTGGTGAGCTGAAAAGCGACATAAAAATTCAGTCGCTGCAGCATTTGTGGCTTGAAAGGTGACATTGGTCATTTTCCCCCCCAAGCTTTTGCTGCTTACTGCTAATCTTTTCTATCCACTGGGCCTTGCGAGTGGGAGTAAAAATAATGTGTCTCAGTCTTTAAGGATGAATATGACACAAAATCCTTTTTTTTTTTTTTTTAATTTAGAAGGGCGTTGCTCACCTTTACATCCTGATGATTTATCTTCTTACATTTTCAGGGTCCTGATTACCAGTATTCTGCTTTGGTTTATTAATAATATTAAACAGCTATATTAACAGTTCATAGTTAACAGTTTTGGAGATTTGACTCCAGATGAACTTAGGTACTCCCACCTGCTTTCATCCAATCCTGCTGCTGTGCTTTAGCAAACCCTTATTAACCCTTTATATATCTTTTTCCTACATCCATCCAAATTGCACACTGTCCCCATTTCCCAAAGTTGCCATACTCCAGCTTTCCGCAAACCTTCTTGCTTTTACCGTACGTAGTCTCTCTCTCCAGAAGGACGATGAGCGTATAAGGTTACATATTTTTATTGTTCCTTGATATCAGCAAGAGTGTAGGCTAGGTCAGATCATTAAGAATTTCTCTGCATGGCTGAACAAAGGAAAAAAAGGAGTCAACCTTCATTCAAGCTGCAAACATCATTCAGCCCAATGACATTCTGGCCAAGCAGGTACCTTGTCTGGCTCTCAAATACGACACCCCTGTCAGTGCTTGTGGCACGGCTGGTGGCAGTGGGACAGTCACCGGGCTTCCTCATGCTTCAGTATTCCCATCTGCAAATGGGAAAGATAACAACCCTGAACTCCTGCTTTGCATTTTTTTGAGTTAATGCTTAGAAAAAAAACATGACAACAAGCCAAAAACCAAACCATGAACAGCTTCCATACAAAGTTCTGTCACACAACCTGTGTCCTTAGACAACTTCACTTTTCTTTAAGCTGTGAAATCTTTTAACCATTTCTACTTCTTTAGGGAATTGTTAGTTAAACCAGTGCAACTAGTCAAATAAATAAATAAATAAATAAATATATAAACCCACAGTCTTAGGAAAAAAATTCGGAATATACAAGTAGAAAAATGCTCCTCTGTCTTTAAGTGAGGCTACAGGAAAAATGTCAAAAACAAAAGACAGATATGATGTCAGGATTTTCCAAATTGCAATCTTATGCACAGGCCAGTAGGTTATAACTTTTGTCTAAAAAATCATGGCTTCTCTTATCCATATTCCAGCAGAGATTATGGCAGAAAAAGAACAAAGTAAACTCAAATCAAAGGCACACAGTTTATTTAAGAAGCAATATTGAAAAGTTCAATGGTCTAAATCACCATAGATGTATGAAATGTCATTTTAGGTTATTCAGAAAATCCCAACATGCCTAAAGAATGTTAGACAGACTTTAGAAAGTGCTACCAGAAATACATTAATAAAAGCCAGTTTAAAATTTAGCTGGTACAATGCTTTCCCCAAAATTCAATCATTGTTTAATTTAATTCTCTACTTTGTTTGATTAGAAACTCTAAAGCAAAGTTATTTATATTAAAAATAACACTCATTAGTTTGATCAGCAGAGTCAGATATTATTGGATAATTTCATCTGTAGTGGTAAAAAGTATCTATTTAATTATAGAAAGAAGGGAGAAAAAAAAGACTAGAAAAGAGGTGCACTAGTGAATAAAATAGGTCCAGGAAGAAATAAATACACCTGTTGTTTAGCCTAGAGTGGTAGCAGGTAGAGAGGATTTGGGGTTCACCTTAAGAGGACACTGCCTCGGGAAGGATGTACCCCTGTATCTATTCAGATAAAAAGCTGAAATATAAGTTAACTTGTTTTATAATTAGCAAACAGACACTTTGTGACAGATACACAGATCTCTCCTTTGTGACAGAAACAGAATCTAGGCATATGTGTTAGTCTATTTAGCCATTTTGTTAGGCCAAATCTCACACTTTTAAATTACCTAGGAAATTTACAGAATGCTCTACTGTGTTATTTCCTTCATATATAATCAAGCAGACAAAAGGCAAAGTTTAGAATAATAGAGGCTGAATTAGAGCAGACCTGTCAACTCAGACAAAGCTCCATCTACGGCAACACGGTGAGTAGAAATAGTGTTGTACATAAAACAGAATGTCATGTTGGCAAACTACACGATGGGGAAGAAAATATAATTTACACCTACAAGGGAGAATACTAGCCATAAAATAGCTAGATTATAATTCTAAGAATTAATAAATTTGCTTTTCCAATAACAACTCCTAATTAAAACTTTTAAATAAAAGTAACAATAATGTACTAAAATGTTTTCAAACGTTAGGCAGAGAGCAGAAATAGCGTGATGGAACTCAATCCAAAAATGATGCTCAAGGGTACAGAACTTGATCTTTCTACAAAGTATAGGAAAAAATGGAATTCTATCTGTTATAAATTTGTCTAGTTCTAGACCACAGTTCAGAAATGTCTGAAAACATGCTTGATTTTAAGCCCCTAACTAATCACACTCTTATTCACAAAAGAGTTTAAATTTAGCATCTTAAACACCCAAAATAATCACAAGTACATGTTGATTCTTCTCCAATAAAACATTATTTTCTCATGATCTCTGGTTAAAAAAGGCACATTCTAGACAATTGCTCCTTTTATCAGATAATAAACAGTGTATCAATACGGAAGTATTTAGAGTGAAAAGTAGAACCACATCAAACAAACATTCATAGATGTTGTATGTGGTTATTTGAAGGCCCATTTGTCAATAGGAGAACTTTTGTACTGGCTTAGTTATTTTAGTGTACTCATAGTTTCCTCAAACTCTACTTATTTCTGAGATAAAAATGAAAGCATTCCCCCAAAACTCCCAACAGTGAGTTTGAATTAATTTTGACACATTCTTGAGGTTATGCTGAACTTGCCCTTCTTGTAATTTGGTTTCCTTTCTTGTCAATTATGCAATCCATATCTTCAACCATAGCCAAGCTTGCTTAGTTATACAGAATTACTATTTAACGAACTTTTTTTTTCTGTTTGATGGTGTACTTAATGAGACATGAAGTTATGAATTTACTCCTTGTTATTTTCCTCTTACAAGATGACATAAGCAGAATATAATTGACCAGATCCTTAACCAATATAATTCAGCTTCATTGAATCAAAACCAGTCTACATCAACTAAAACGTCAAGAATCTAACATGAAAGAAACGTACCTAAAGGAAGGTGACATATCTAATTAGCCATAGTACAACTGTATGTGTGTCATCATATACAATTAAGACTATTGCTCACTTGAGGAAAAGAAAAATTTCTAAAATTTCATGTTTTGCAGCATTAGGTTTCATCCTACTCCTGATAAAGTAGGAACTCCCATCAGCTAATGTGATATATAGACTGCTTCCCAAAGACATGCATGAGTCATTGTCTGGAACACGTCCTTCTAAAGAAAATCATCAACACTCATAGAGAAAACCATCTCTATCAGTGTTTCCTTCCCCGAGTTAAAGATAGTCAGCTTGGCAAATGCTGCGAGTTGGCTGTCAAAAGGTTTAACAGACTTAATAGAGCTATGAACTCTAACGCCAAAACAAAAACGAATTGGAAGATTAGAGCGATCTCTCTAACAAGAGTAGGACCAGACCAGTCATACATCCTAGAGATACATTACATAAACTAAAATTCATTTAAAACAGGAAATTAGAGGTAAAGCTATAAACAGTGTAAATCCCTATTATTTTAAAAAATACTTTCTAGCTCTTAATCCATCATTCCAAGAAAAAAAAAAAAAAAGCAACATGTCTTACCAGTTTGAACTTAATCATCAACAAGAAGAATCTAAAGTGCCATCCAAGGGGATTCTGTTGTGGGCTTTCTTGCTTTGAGTGGGAAGGAAAGGTTGAAGGCCACATCAGCAGAAGACATTATTGTTAGTAGCCTAAACTTCCTGAAAAATAAGATTACTCTGTCTCCTGGTGGATGCTTGTCCCTAACTGCTGGCTCTGCACATTAATGGCTTTCTGACCACATGAAGGCAAGCTGTTGTCAGACAAACGCTTCTGTTCTTGCCTGTTTAGGGACTATAGCAAATATGTCTCCTTTAATTTGTTTTTTTGATGCTGGTTTTTGTTCCCCCACTGCTAATAACAGAGAGGGACATGCTATTTCTGTTGCAAAATACTATCATCAGTAATATCTCTAACTATCCCCAGGAAAATAAGTGATGATGTCTGTCTGGGTTTTCTTCAAATGGTTGCTGTTCCTCCAGACGGTCTGTGTTTTGTTTGCGTGTTTGCACTTACTGTGTAAAACTTGTTAATTTAGCATAGGAAAAAAATATTAAAACACAGAGCCATAAACTTTGTGACCCTTATTTTCTTACTCTTTATCTCCTGGACTTCTGCTCAATTATAGTGATCATGTCCCACTGGCAATGTAATGTCCTGACCTTACTGTATAGGAAACAGCCCATAACACTTTTTTTCTATGACTGATATATTCACCCTATCGGGAGAGGAAGGCTGTAATTGCAAACCTACTCTAAAGACTGGTTTACATACTTTAGCTAATACCTAATCACACAGAAAGCGTACCACCAGCAGCTCCATCGCCTCCGTTCTTGCTGCTGCCCAAAAGGTGTGTTTTGGGCTGAGCTGAGAGTTTTGCGTGGAGGAAAGGTGTGTGCTGGCCTACAGCAGAAAATTTCCGTGTGTCCAAGCATACTGGCCCTGGCCCCACAGCCAGCTCTCGCTGTGCCCGAGCCCTGGGCAGCCCCAGATGTTTGGGAGGTGCTGTAGAAACCCAATCATGCTGCTCCTCCCGGCACCACCGCCACCTTCACCCTCCACATCAGCAGGTCCACCAGAGCAGCAGGACAGCACAGTCCACACTCATGCTTTCTCCCTCTGTTTTGTCTTCTCACAAAGAGCTGCTCTGCTTCCTGGCCCTTATTCAAGAAACAAAAAATTTAAAATAAATAAATAAATAAATAAATAAATATATATATATATATAAATTCAATACAGCATACACTGCTAAGAGCGTTGCTCTGGTGCTACTCAGGTAGCTGAGCTCAGCACCCAAGAAACATGCTGAACTGTTCAGTTCTGCCAAAGCAGCTATGGTTTAGGAAGCGTGTAAAGAAAAATATTAGATTCTTAGGGATATTCACTTAATAAAATCTATGTTCTTCAAGATTTCAGGAGCTATAGGACTGGGAATTTTAAAAATCACAGTACTGAAACTAAGCCCTAAATTTTGTCTCTGTACAATTTTAGGCAATTGTGTCCTTCCTTAGGATTCTTTCAGAAATCTGCATTTCCTAAATGTGGGTAGGCTTTCTAGGTTTCACTGCCTTTATCTGACTAAGCTTACTAAATGATGATGTTAAGATTTTAGCTGCCTATGCAGAATTGCAAGATTATTAAGAAAATTTTATATTCTATAACATGCTAATAAAATGGCTTCCTAAATTCGCTGTTCATAAAGCAAAGCTATCTTAGTTGTACTGAATTTTTACTATTTTATTTTGAATGGAGTGGGCCTGAAAGCTGTGCCAAAAAGTGTAGTAGAGTGATGATGGCCAGGCTGTACCTGGAATCCATTTCAATCACGCTTCAATATCTTATTTAGGATAATGATTCATGTTAAAAACAGGTTTCCACCCAAGCTAAGACAAGATTTATAGAGAAAGATTACATCCTTTAGCAGGAAAAGAAAATAGACTTTCAGGTACACAAGCCCTTCAGATTTGAAACAGAGGAAATTTCAAAGCCGCATGCAAGTCGCAAACAATTAAGTTTAACTGCACATATTCGTCAGACTATCTGAAAGAGATGTTTTCTGACTACAGAGGAGAAAGTGCTGTAGAAGAGAAAAAGGTTGTTATCGTTCAGAGAGAAAATCCATACTGTCCATAACCATCAAATGGTAATTAAAGTAGCAGGCAAAAGAAAGGAGATAGTGATTCTGAAACAGAAAGACTACATCAATGAGGCTGACAAGTAGCTCTGAGATTATCCACTACCACAAACTTAAAAAAGGTGTTATATCTCTCTCCCTCCTATGGTGGTAGTGGTCTATATTCAAACTGCCATTCTAAAGACAGGGAAAAAAATCAGTTTAGGCTGAGAAGCCCTGAGCCTCCTGTAGGACACTCTTGTGCTCTCTAAATGACAAGATTTAGCAGAAAATAATCAGGAGTTTGTCAGAACTAATTTCTGCCCCCAAAACCCCAGCATACTTTCCAACTAGATGAAAAAAAAAGAGTTTGATACATATCTTATGAACCAAGAACTATTACATATTGATACCGTTACTATGAAAGTAGCAAAAGTAGTTGTACTCATGAGTCATAAATTCATTTTTCTATATACAACAATATAAATAATATGAGACATCCCTTTAAATACCACCATATTTTCTGTGGAGAACTGCTGTAATACCACTCAGCTACCTAAAGAGGATTTTCACCTGGCTAGAACAGTGTTCTGGCAAGATACCTCCTATGGACAAATTTTTTACAAAAATAAAACTCTTGAAAAGTTACAACTCGTGCAAGAAGAGGTTTCAATCTTAAAAGGTATTTCCCAGAAACTCCTACTTTTCAAACAGCCCCTGTTTATCATGAAACTCCCCAATACATGGCACGCATCAAATGTGACCTGTCCGCAGCTGGGCAAAAAGCACAAATCTGGACAACCCTAGAAGATGCCTCCCACAGCAAAAAAAAACAAAACAAACAAAAAAACCAATTTCCAAAATGCAGGGTACATCATCCAAAGCACCAAATTGCTTGGGTGAAACAACAGCCTCATGGTGACCTTGCAGAGGCAGTCAATGAAGGGCACAGGCACCTGGGGAAGGGCATTTATCACATAAGTCAGATCTGACCCCCATCTCATCTCCTCCCCTCCCAGGGAGGCTCCCCAAAAACCTCTACAAGATTAATTAATTCCCATATGAACTGGAAACTGGAATTCATAACACTAGAGGATACTCACAATTACATACTCAATAGAGGCATTGCTTTTATGGAACATTACAATCTCCCTCTGTTAACCAACAATGTCCCACAGATGATAAATTCACTCTCTCCCTTTCTTGTAAGCCAGGAAAAAAGGTAAAGACATGGTTAACACCTCCATACAGACACAAATGCTAATTATCTATTATCCCATGGTCTAAGTAACACAGCTAATTAAGTTAGAATAATTGTATTCAACTGGTATTTAGTTTTAAAGATTGGTGTTTCTCTTTCAGACAGGAAGAGCATATATCCCTACAAGCTGCAGGTTTTCTTCCAGACTATACTAGTAGGTCTAAGATGCTACTTTCAGCCAAAATATTGTAGAACATAACACCTACAGTAGTATTGCTACTCTAACAAAATGCTACATAAACTTAAGAGACCTAATTGACCTGAAGATGTTAAACTTCAAAACACACAACAGTAAGAGAGACAGCTGTGAAAGCAATTTTAGACTAAAAAGGGAATGAAAGTAAATATAACCTGTGAGACTCATAGTTACTATGCTAGTCTGCTAACAGACCAGGAAGAATCAGATGGAAATGGATGAGAAGGAAAAAGGAGGAGCAAAAAAATTTCTTAAAGTAGAAAAGATACATCGGCTAAAAGTAAACTCTTGAAGTGGAGAGCCCTTATTATCAGAAGGGAGGAAAAAAATAAATGATAGGCAGAAACATGAGTGAATTAAAAGATAAAATTAGAGGACACAAAACAAACAAACAAAAGCCTGTGCAACTAAGATTTATTTCACTAAGTTCCTACATTATGTTGCATATCTCTGGTAGGAAATTAAAAGGAAAGTTATGTACCCTAACTGCTGGAAATTATTTATGAAACTTGTCATTTGAGCCACAGAGATTTAAAGTCCTGGGGTTCGATAAAAAAAAAATTCTAGTTGGTTCCCGAAAATACGCAGATTCCCTCAAAACACCCACATTTGCTAAGATTACTTTCTCTGTTGCTGGCATTGCGCTTTCCAAACTATTGCTAATTCCATTACCAACTGGTGCTGTTGTCAGTGCCAGTTCTGCAGTATTAAAAGAAAAATTCTCAGGACAGTAAATTTCTAAGCAGGACAGATTTAGACTAAATGAAGACTGCTATACTCCCCTCACTCAGACCACTACTCCCATCAAGATCTCATTAGTCAGCCAATTGCCTCATCCTACGTAAGATATTAAAGAAATGAGTGGGTCATAAAATTCTCATAACCGTTGATTTGTATCAGTGTATCTTTGCACTAGTATACTTCATACCCTCTGATGAATAACAGCTCAGACTTCACTGTGCACGTTGTGGAGAACTCCATTAAAACATGGTCATTTTGGTTTGAAATTGCAACTTTGGTGTCCATCAAATTGGATTATATAATACTTTAGGCCCTTTCGGGTAACTATTTCTATCCAAGGAAACAGAAGCATTTAAAAGGAGGACAGGAGCAAAATGTCTCTTTGAATCCCAGCAGCCTATCCCTACGCTTCATTTATGCATAAAGAAGGATCAGTGCAGATCCCTCTCTACTACCAACCATGAGTAGTCTTAAAGAACTGACCTAAGCCCCCAAAACCTCACAATTCACAAATAAATCTAGCATATCGTTTTTACTTCTCCTTTCCTTCTTCCCTCATTTCTTCCCTATTTCACAAAAAATCCTAAGTTTTACAGCTAAAAAGTTCAGTCTCAAAGACCACACTGTATCTTGCACCTTGAGTGCTGTTCTTTTTCTATAAAGCTGTATATACCTAATGACTTGTACACTAGTAGAGCAATGACATGTTGAAAAAGGCTGAGTTTCACCTATTTCAAATAGAATCACTGATGAGCATTCATCTTCTGCCTGTAATTTAGGCAGAGCACAAATTCATCCACTCTAGCAGCCTGACCCTAGCACTAACCTACTCCAGGTGCTTCAGAGGAAGGAACAAGGGAGTCATAACACATATGCACAGTGGGAAAAGGTAAAGTAGAGGTGGAATGAAAAAATAAACAGTAATATGAGCCATGTTGAGAAAAATTAAGAGAGAAAAAATAAAAACAGAGACGCAGATTTTAAAAGTGAACATAAATACATTGAAATCCCTACCTTTTTTAGACCTAAAAGTAAAAGGTCCCTTCTGTGAGCTGTTTCATACCTTTCTGCAAGTACTTCAGAGAGACAACTTAGCACAAAAATATATGCTACAACGAAAACAACAGAATTTTAAGATTGCTTGTTATATGTGCTAGAAATAAAACAGCACTACTGTTGATGTCTTAAAATTATTGAAAGGTATTCAGATCACTAAATAAGCTACATAGATTAAAATGGGAAGAGAAAACTGCAGTTACCATGAGAAAAACATTCTAGACATCAAAAACCAGGGGATGGGGGTTTTGAATCAGAAAGGATGTAAGCAAACATCAGACCTTTCAAACAACTTTTAATAGAGAAAGACTTGCTTGTTTGTTAGCCTGGATTTTTTACATGCGGCAAAGTCAACATCACAATAAGCCTCCAGGATAAAAATATTTTAAGAACTACTCTTTAGCCATCTGAAAGTGTCACTAACACATCACAGCTTAGCAGCAAAGGGCAATAACATCTTCCAAAGGTGCTAGCAGTTGCTTCAGAGCATTCCGATCACCTGCTATTCAGCAGGGCAAGAGGCTCCAAAACAGAAATAAAGCCAGCTATCCCACAGAATAGGGAGGAATATTCACCTTCCAGGAAGGTCATGCTTATCACAAACTTCTCTAGGTTTTATATTTGAAAAAAACCCAACAACCAACCAACAAACCCACCACAAAACATCACCCAACCCCCCAAAAAAACAAACAGAAAAACAACCAAGCAGAAAAACCAAAAAGAAAATATAAAAGCAAAACCCAAAAACCACCACAAAACAACCACCAAAAAGCTCCCACCCAACTGCATATTCCTAAGTTTTAAATTTTGAAATATTTATTTCTCTTTAAGGCCTTAGTTCTCTATTTTAACTTTCAATTAAGTAGGATTCAAAATTCTCTTTAACAATAGACATTTAAAGACTTGAGAGCGTTACAGAGTTAACAAAACCTGATGACTTTCAGCAGACATAGATTTTTCTGTTAAGTCTGTTAGATATCTGAATTGTTTGAAAGACTCAACAAATAATTTTGAGTTTATCCTTATTCTTTTGCTCAAACTGAACCTTTTTTCTGATCAATAGCAATTTAAATGTCATCCTTCCAAGCATAAAAATGTCAAGCTTGGTTGTCTATTTATTTCATGAGATAACCGATTTTCAGTTTTAGTCTGCAAAGCAATCAAATTTGTTCTTTCAGATTTAAGAATCACACAAAGAAGAGAGAGCAAACATGTGCGCGAGAAAGAGCAAGGAGAAAAGAAGCCTTGAATTTAAACTGTGAATAGACTTGGACAGAGCAAGTCAAACCTGAAAGTTTGATGCTAGCCTGTTTAGATCTGACTTATAATTTAAAACCGTTACAAAATTAAATCTTAAAGAAAGATGCTGCGAATAGATAGATAAAGCTCACTTGTTAAGTGTTTCCTATAGCAATTGTTTTAACTGATGATAAAAGTAGTACAAGGCAAAAGAAGGACTAAAGCACTTGTAGGACATGTGTTAGCGAATGTCATATGGTCTTTACTAATACACTTTTCCTAGTGCACCTGTAAAGGAGAGAGTTCATAGAAATGTCAGACTTAACATCGTAATGGGAATTGTATTTCAGAATTTTATCATATTTCTGATAGCGTTGTGAGCTAGTAAATAGAGTTCAGGGTCTCATAAATGCAAGCTTTCTCCCTGGCTCTGCCTTTAATGAACTCAGAAAAATCATTTAATCACCTTTGAATTCAGTTTCCCAGAGGAAGAAACTAATACCCTTTCTACAAGTTTTTTGAGACTTGTGATGAAAGCTAGCTGTTATTAATTGGTACTGCACACACAAAAATGACAACAGTTGCATTAAATAAACTGGACGAGTATAATTTTTCACATTTTCACCTTCTTTATGCTTGCAATTGCTTGTTCTTTCCAGGTCAACATGCAGAATGACTTTTATTCCTGAGCTCCTCAAAGTTCATAGGCCACAGCCAGAAGCCAACGCAGACGCAGGAGTCTCAGAAATGCTCTAAAACACCGATGATCCCAAAGCAAGGAGATGACGTGAAACGTTCTTCAAAGCATGAGCTCATCCTGGTCTTTCAGACCCGAAGGTCCACTCTACCCTGGCACCAGCCTCCGCGTCCCCAGAGCTCGTGGTGCCGGACTTGCCTCGAACACACAGACCAAGCAACAAGAAGTGGCCCGTTGCGGGTGTCGGAGTGCCGTGCGCTCCCGGGAGCGCAGGGATAACTCCGTGCTGCTCATTTAGGGAGACCCCGTTTGCCTTCTTGTCAGCCACCAACCAGTTTTTACACCTAAGCTTTTTCACATCACGGCCACGCGTTTCTCTAGCCCTCTGCCTTGGCGCAACCAGGAGAAGAGATGAGGACCTCGCTTCTCTCTTCTTCCTGCCCTCACCGTCCCCTTTCGCCTCTTCACAGCGTCCGGTTAAAAAAGACAGAGAAACCAAGCGCCAGCCACAACACCCTCATGCGGGCGTGCGCTGGGACACACGTGCTGCTACCACAGAAATACTGGTTGGCAGTTCTGCTCTATATTTATATTGCACCTTCCTCTCAAATGCTTCAGAGTGTCGCACAAATGTGAGAGAACAGTTACCGCAGGGATGGATGAGGGTATTACACGAATAACGCAGATTCACATCGACAATTAAGGTAATGTAACAGGCAGGCAGAATGCTTTCTTAAAAGCGTAATTTTCTCTATTTTACAAATAGGGAAGCAGAGCCACCAAGAGATAATTACCCTTACCCAACTCTCACAGAGTAAAAAAAATGCAAATTTTTTAGATCAAATCTCCTGGATTTGCAGGTGTTTTACGGACAGTTTTGTCACACGGTGCTATATCTTGTTCTGTTTCTATCTTATGGGCTACATTAAAATAATTTATACACATTACTTAGAAAATCTTAAGTTATTACTGCAGCTGACACAGGAAAATATACAGATACATTTGGTGGTCCATTAGATACTCCATTAAAATTTAAAAGTCCTAAATTCTAAAGCAGCCTAAGTACTTTTACACTGAAATCTTCTTTCCTAAATACTTTCATATTTATATCTGTCTTACCTTAACGCAAAAAAAAGTCTTGCATGCTAGGTTTTAGGGCATTTTTTTTTTTTTTCTCCAGAGAATGGATTGTCCTTTTTCTCTGTGTGCTTATCACAACTTAGTAATAATAAAAAATAAAAATTTAAAATGAATGTAAAAATATATAATAATTATGATATTCTAAGTACAGGGAAGAAAATACTAATCAATACTCAGCTACAATGAAAGGTATCTTGAAATTCCCCTATTATATTTTATATCAACATACTATTTTTACTGAAGTTTTTGGACTATTTTTGTTGCAAAAAGTAATTGTATCATCTGACTGAAATCTGCAATTTTCTTTTGTGTATATACAACATATATATATATTTAAAAGTATTACAGTAAAACACAGAGAAAACACTTGAGATGAATAATTGCGATCAGTGCCTTATTGATTTGCCTGTTGTCCAAAGAAGGAAACCAAGCATTTAGGTACATATTGGCTCCTACTGAACCCACGTATTTTAATGTATACCGAAAACAACATTTCCTGAAAAACTTTGAACAGGTTTCACCAAGACTGGTGAAATTTACAAACTTGCAGAGAGATCGCTAGATATCAAGAACTGATGCTACCAATAGGTTCTCAATTAAACTGGTTCTAACATGCAACAGAAATTTTTTTTTTTAAAAGCTGATAAGACATTTTTCTCCAGAAAAATCACAACATGACACATTGTCCACATTTAAATATCGCCTTTAAAAAGAAAATATTATATCAAACTGCAAAATAATGCAGTGATTTACTGATCACTTTTAGATTTAACTTTCTTATTAAAGTAGAGGAGGGTAAACAACATTGCAAATATTTGCACATAGGTCAAAAGCTTATGCAAAGACTCCTTCTGGTATTTTTCTAAAAATAATGGAATGTTTTAATGACCCTTTATAACAATTGCCTGATAGATCATGCACATTCAAAACCCTGGCTCACAAAATATTTGGTAAGAATGGTTTCTGGAGGGAGTTTACGGAGGTAACACACCCAGGACAGAAGCTGACAGGGTGTCCACCATAGGTTGCCTGATGCTTTGGAGCCACACTGGCCAGAAGCTCTGTTCTCTGAGGCTAATTTGTCTGCCCCAGAGCAGTTTACCTCAAGAAAAAGTGCTTAGCTGAGGGATTTTACACCATGGTTACATTTTATTCAAGTGTAAGTCCAGGACGTTTCATTTTTCTGTTCCATTGCTCATTTCTCCTAGGTCCCCCATGCCGCCAGTGAAACCAGTGATCCAGACCAAGGAAGGTGTATGGCTGAAAACCAACAGTCATAAAAGCAGAGAAAGAAGAAATAACCTTTCTACTTTGCTTAGTATTAGAGAGAACTGGAGAGGTGGAGCAAAAAAATAGGAAGGAGGTTAGTTCAATCCCCTTGAATTTAAACACTAGGAAATGCAGTTGTATGGGGGTTTTTGTATTTTCTCCACAAATATAAGAGACAAAACACATGACAAATTACTGACAAGGAGGGTCCAAAAACTCAATTTAAAATCTATGCTGTTCAGACACTAAAAGCCTTTACTAGAATTGGTCAGAAGGTTATCACAAAATGAAAGCACGCAACCTATTTTGAACCTACAAAATACTATGATCTCTACTAAGGCTTTTCTTTGAGAATTTTTTTTCTCTTTATATGAAAAAAATCATAGCTAGGATAAGACAAGCCCAAATCCTGAGCACATTGTTACTTTCCTATATAACCTTGCATGCTATATCTGGTGAACCACTGGAACAGGTTGCCCAGAGAGGTGGTAGATGCCCCATCCCTGGAAACATCAAAGGTCAGGTTGGATGGGGCTCTGAGCAACCTGATCTAGTTGAAGATGTCCCTGCGCATTGCAGGGTGGGACTAGATGACCTTCAAAGGTCACTTCCAACCCAAACTATTCTATGCTTTGTTTTCCCGACAATATAATTTTAAAGGTAAAATTTAACTGGGGAGGACGAGGGGATCTTCAAAACGGAATTGATAGCACTTCCTATTTCTTAACCTTAGAAACTCTACAGTTGCTAAAACTGACTTTCAGTCAGTTTTCAACTTTTTTCAGGTTAAACAACACATATTTATGAAGTAACAAGTAAATATTAATATTCCAGAATATATGGGAAAAAACACAGAAATTTTCTTAAAAAGATAGAGAACCTAATGACAACAACCAACGCATTCTGTACACATCAACTTCCATTTACTTCCTCAGAAGTAATATTCCTGGATGATTTGCTAACTCATTCCTTTTCCTCTCTCCAGTGAATGCAACTGACATCCCCAGTGCAAGCACTGAAGTTACAGATTCACAGAAAATTGAGGGGTCCCTTTTCAGTGTGTTACACACTTCTCCAAAAATTTGGAGATACAGGACGTGATATACTTAAAAATAAAGTTAGCATGAAAAAACTTATGATTTGTTCCACCCCACCAAGCAAAAGATTACACTTATTGATTCACTAGAATTATAGTTTCTATGAGCTTGTTGCTAGTAAAACATCTGCTGCCACAAAACCTGGAATTTCTTTTATTTCGCAAACAGAAAACTGATGCAGCACAGTCGATACCATGGCAGCTTTCAAAAGAACGAGTTATACAGGAAGACAGGAGCTCCATACATTTGACAGAAGTTATTAGTTCTTTCTAACCATGTGATTAGCAGATAGCAAAAATACAGTTCCACACAAGTGGTGTTTTGATAATTGTAATGAAACACTGCACTCTGACAAACTGCTGCCAAACATGGCTTTGCTTTGATATATTATTGCTAAAAAGTCACCCTTTATCGCCTCTGAATAGCTTGTTTCAGTCTTCCCACTCTCCAAGTTTTCATAGCCACATTATGGTAAGTGAAAAATGTTTCATAATGGTGGAATGGATGTAGCCTTATATTGCTTGGGTTTTTTCTTCTTGTATGTCTTTGAAACAGACATTGTTTTCCTTAATATTTTAACTTCTAAGATTGAAATAAACCCTCTCTAATAAATCTAGTAGGGTTTTTGAAGTATTATTTTAATACTTGTCTCAAAGTAGACAGCATGCTATTCATTCCTTTAAATAAGCTTATGTTGGCAATAAAAATCAAGAAAGAGAAACGTAAATGGTGGTGTAATGCCTGAGGGAATATCGAGTTCAGTTGTGAGACAATAAAATTTCTTTCCTTTGCAAGTCTGAGATTAAAGGCTTGTGGGTTTTGTACAATAGCCATGAGTAATGCATACAAGTGACATTTTTTATTGCATGAGATTCTCCTTGTGCACATCTCTTATTTCTTCAAGATAATTCAGGCAATCAGCAAGGCAAAGACAACAGATCACATTGTTCTCAGTGTTAAACAGATAATCAATAGTCCAAGGCAATAAAATTAAATGTTTTGAGCTTTATTAAACTTTGGAGACTGCTGGTGAGTAGCTGGAAAATAAAACATTAAAAGTCAATTAGCATAACCATTATAGCAAAATATTTGCCTTTCATTCTACCACAATATGGAATTAAAAAACAAAATAAGTGAGCCTGTAAGCTCATTGTTACAGCCATGTGAGTATTATATATCCATTTAACAACAATAAGAATAAAAATTTGTAATGCAAATGCAGACTGAGGCAATCTTCATGAAAATCCAATAGAAGTTTGGTCATATCAATGAACTGAAGAAAACAAAGCCCAACTCATTATGTTGCTTTATTTCAGTTCTTATTTCATGTTCCAGAAATTCCTAGGCGGTTAGAGGTTAGTATGTGCCTTGCGCTCATGACCCACACAAGTTATTAAGGTATGTGAGTAGTCCATTAACATCTATTAATCGAAACTACTCAATGTTCACAAGTAAACTACTCAATTAAGCATTTTAATGGCTTTAACCAAAATGTTTAACACTGCAAGCTTGAGTCCCAAAGCCTGCATTATCTTGGTTAATTCCTAGACACATCAGTTACCTTTCTTTTTATAGCTTTTTATTGAAAAATGTTAAAAATCACTGACATGAGCAAGTCCTATTATGTTTAAGATTGAAATTCACTTTAAATCAAATCAGCTAGTGTAAACTTTTGGGGAAAGAAAAAAAAAAAAAAAGCAGCCTAAAGAGGTCGCACTGTATATACTTAAAGGATACACAGCTACATATGAAAGCTTTCATAAGTTCCAGTCTTGGCAAGTTTATTTCTAGTGTCTGTAAACTCAACAACTGAAGCTTGTGAGTGACAAAGATTAATCTGTTTTAGGGAAGATTAAATGTGAAGTTATTGTACCAAATATGCTTCTGTATCTTCTTTGCTAATCTAGCTTTTCAAAATGTCTGGCTCTTCAAGAGATACTTTTATCCATATCCAGATACTGTGCAATGCTACGTAAATAAAAATAATACCTATAATCCACATCAAAAATAGCTGTAGAGCTCTCCAGGGAGCTCTCAAGAAATGGCAAGTATAGAGGATGATATACCTTAGCTGTGATTCAACTCACTTTACAGCAGCTCTGTTACAGCACGTTCAGCATGAAGCTGCTGCTTTCTCATTCTAGAGCAGATGCCATTGCTGAAGTGGTGCACAATATCAACCTCCTCATTCAAAACTGAAGCCCATTTTTTCCTGCTAGATCCATTAAACATCTCTTTTGACAGAGTAAAATGAAGCTTCAGATTGCAGTTAGCACGAAGAAAATGCACCTTCCAAGGATTTGACAACTGACTTAAAAGACAGACAAACAGGTTTTAATGCTGTTCCACCAGGCAATGGAGGTATCATCATTGATAACAGTGGTCTCAGGTTATGCATCAAAATGGGACACCTGTTCTTATAAAATTCAGTTAAAAACTGTGAGCACTTGACTTTCCATAAGGGTTTTTCCTCTTCTGCCAAAATTTCTATTCAAATGGAGATTTTAAATCCTTTGAGATAGTTTCAACACATATCAAGACTCAAAGTTCTATTGTGGGTCTTCATTTAACATTTAATTCAGGGATTTCGCAGTTGCTTTATTCATCAGTCATTTCATCACCGCCAGCAACACAGACAGATTAGGTAAAGTCAATCTGAAGCTTGTAAAATAGGCAGATCTAGTTTTCATTAAAGCACATTTACCTCAATGCTGAAAGCACTGTTAAAATTCAAATTAGAAAAGTTTTGAAAAAAATTGTTAATTAAAATGTTAGAATTTGCAGTATTCATACTGCTCTTTTGTAATAGTGGATATGCCAATCATTTAATGTCAACTTTTTTTTTAAGTATTTTAGTTTAACTGCCAATTCCTGCATACAGGTTTAATTTCAAGCATAAGTGCTATTATATCAGGAGCAGTATTAGCTATATATACTTTGTTGTAGTTGACTTGACTTCCCTGGTTTCATGCAGGAGGAAGGAAGTGATCTAAAAGCAACTTTTCTCAGGCTACTCTATGAGGCTTCTTTCAGTATATTTATATGGATAGGAGCCTTAAATTCAGTGAGTGTGTAGGAACTATATTTGCATTACTTAAAAAAAAAAACCAAAACACCTTATTGATCAAAATATTTCTATTGACATACTTCTCTGAGGAGACTCCACTAATTCAAGTCTTAAGTCATGGTCCTTCTATAGCACATTGTAGTTCTTGAAGATAACTTACGCCTCAGGCACTGCAGTGCTGTGCTTATTGCCCATTTAAAAACTTGAATCTCTGTCTCAAGACACAGAAAATTATTACTTCTGCAGTGAATATTTTGTATGTGAGGGGAGAAGTCATCATTAGGATTAGCTTTTTCATCATTTGTTGTGTCTGTGGTTTTAAAAAGGAATCTTATTTGTATTTCAGATATTACCATGGGCTTCACATCATGCTTCATTTTCTTCCCTGGTCTGGACATTATCATTTCTTACCGCCTCAGCCTCTGGGATTCAGCTTGTCAGTGTTGCTCACTGTTAGGCTTTCCTGCTGAGGCCCAGAGAGCTCATGTTTGACTCTCTCTAGCCATGATTCATCTCTTCAGTCTGCGCTCTTTCTCTACTCTAGTTTGACCTCAGACAGCAGTCAGTCCAATGGCCGGCCTGCTTGCTTGCCACAGCTCTCTTGCTTTCATAGACTGATGTTTGCCTTTTTCTTTTTTTCTCTTTTTTTTTTTTTTTTTTTTACCCCCTACCTATTACTCGCTGTTTGAGATACCTCCATTTCTTTCCTAAAAATCGCATGCTGCTTTTAGTCACTTTTAAAAGCACCCTTAAAATCTCCTCAGACACAAACTGGAGTTTCAGATCTTGACTACCAAAGAGCTTCCTTCATCTTCCCAAGTTGTCAAGTCTCTCTCCTAACTCAGAGCAGCTATCAGTAGTATTAGCTGTCAGTGGGAAAAAGCATTCATCGGTCTTCTATAGTCTCAGAGCACAGAGTTCTTGTATTTCTTCACTGCAGTAAGAGCTATGTATTTATCTGGTTCATGAACAGATGGGCCAGACTGCATCCTTACTAATGAAAGGTCTACATGGGTGATATGCACTGTACAGAAACAGAGAATTTAAGATGCTTTCACAGTTATGAAATCAATGTGGCTCTCTGTTTCAGACAAGCTTAGCTTATACAGTTTTCCAGAAGTCTTCTAGGCAACTTGCCCCTTTACCTTTGGGTCTCCTTACTACATTAGGTGATTGTTTTTAAGTTTCAAAAAGGCTAAGAGTGGCAGAAAATGAAAGACAACAGAAAATGAATCACTGATTATTCACTCAGATTTGGTTGCATCTCATTTTCATGCTATTTCTCTTCTATCCCCACTAGAAGCAAAACATGTCAGGTTCAAATTGAGTAAAATGCAGAAATGAGCAATTTATATTCATTTTCGAGAGACTACCACAAGATAAAGGAAGAAAAGAAGACATCAGAATAAGTGACTATCTAGTGGTATTATTTGGAAAGATTCTTTTTTTTTCTCTTTTATATAATCACTGAGACTTGTTATTCATGTTTTGCCAATCCTCAAAAACAACCAACCAACCCACCTACTAATGACGAAAAATTACCAAACCCAATCATCATTCTACCAAAAATCAACTGGCAGCAATAACTTCAAATTTTAGCAAGTTGATAAAACAAATCTTCTGGAGTCAAGGAGCTAATATCTTCACATAACTGGAAAATGAGGAGGCTTGACAAGCAGTGTTTAATTAAAGAAAAAACAGCAGTAGAAGAATAAACAGAGTAAAGGAGAATAATTAAACACTTCTTTTCTGAAAGCCAGCTCTATTTAAAACATCTTTTGCCTCATTAAGAAATATGAAAATGTAAAAAGCTGCTCCCCTCCTCCCACACTAACACCCTCCTCAGACCAGGTGACAGAAGAAACTCCCCTACCTTGGCAAGTCCATCCTCACCGAACTGCTGCTGACCTTTTGGGAGAGCTGAACTGCTTCTCATGCCACTCCAGGCCAAGTTCTTCTTCTTCCTCTTAGTCCTCCCTGCTTCACCACCTGCTACAATTAGATGCTCTTTTTACACTGTTTGCTCTGGTTAATGGCTGCAGCTCTGCCAAGAGCTTGTGTTCCCTGTCAAGAGCACACACATGAGTGTCCAACTCCAAAGATATCTCTGGCAGTCTTTTTGGTACTTTTTTTTGTGGCCTGTGCATGGCACAAGTCTGCATGCCACTGCCTCTGATTATTTACAACTAACTATACCACTTAGGTACAGCTGGTTGGCCCAGGCATGATTACACTTACATGGTTTTCCCCATACAAGGAACTTTTCTTTTTTAAATTATTAGAGCACATATATGAAAAGACGTGAAATGAAAATATTTCAGCCTTGTCATTCATATTTCTTTCTTTCCAGATGCCAAAAGAATGCCTCTTTTTTCCCCTCTGCAGCTACAGCACTCCTTCCATAAGAGCTCTCCCACCTTCCTCAGCCCATCCCTCCTGTCTCTTCCCTCTCAAAGGTCTCACTCAAGGTTTCCCAAACAAAAAGGAAACATCTGCACACACTGGCAGTGACTTAATCAGCATTCGCTGTCAGTGATTCATCTCAAGAGTTTGGTTAAGAAAAGGCAGACACTTTACTATCTTCTAGCTCTGGGTTTATTCTTCCTATGTGTCATATGGTGTAGCTAACATAAATTCTGGATTTTAAAAGAAAGATAGTGCACCTTAAAGCTAGTTCCCCACAAACAACCTCCCATCTGCACCTGCCTTCCCTATTGCCTATGACAATTTCCTCCTACCTGATAAAGCATAGGGGAGTACTTTGCTTTTTTAAAAAAAAAAAAAAAAAAAATCCCCTCTGATGTGTACAGACCCTGGAGCTAATGAAAAATTACTTACCATTCAAAAAATGTTTTCAGTACATAAGAAATATACAAGCCATGATGAAGCACAGCTGAGAAACCTAGACCAAATGATGCAAAAGCATTACAGGTGTACTAGGGAGATACAAAGGTAGTATTTCTGAGTTTAAGCATTCAGTTCAGTGTTTTGCTTTTCTAGAATTTAACATTTTTATAGGAAGTTTGAATTTCCCTAAAAAAGATCTGTGGGGGTTCTGTTGGCTTTTTTTTTTTTCATTAAATACTTAATTCCCTCCCCAAAATATTGCCTTAACAAAACATTATTGACTAACACCTATATGCATACATTGATAGAGAAAGAATTGGCTTCTAACTTTATCATAGTTTTAATGAAATACTTCCTGTTCTTTTTCTACTTCTGAACAACAAAGATACAAAATGACATAGGACATTATTTTATACCCAGCAGTAAACTTGCTGACATAATTACTGTGTATTATAGTCCCTTAGTGAGTCCACACAATACTCACTCTACCATCTTTTTAAGCGTTGTATCGAGTTGCTGACAAAATCTCTTCTTCCATACACACTTACAGGCCTTTCTAAAGCGATCAAGTGTAGCTGGGATGAGTCATCCTTTACAAATCATTGAATAACAAGTTGTACAAGTGCAAACAACACAGCCTGCTTACTCTCAATTAACTTTGTCTCAAGACTCGTGTACCCAAGTGGATCTTAGCAAGCATAAAAATAACCAAGAGGGAATAGCTGGAGTTGCCACCCTTTTCTTATCCCCTACTGCTCCAGCAAGAGCACAGGTTGAGCTGAAGGACCACGTTCACTTGTTACCGGTGGCAGCAGGAGATTCATACAGTCCTGTAGAGGATTGAGAGACTAGAAATGAGGTATCAGCTGCTCTGAGTCTAGCTGTGGTACCCACTCCCTGCCTTCAGGGAAACCTGATCCTGAGGTTGAGACCTCCCCAACAGTTCAGATCCTTATGTACACCTGAAGCCCTGTACTGTTATAGTGAACATTGTATATGCTTTATATATTGTTTCAGTTTATATTAAAACCAGCGTTACCTACATCCTGCAAGAATATTTGCACCATTCTAGTTTCATATTTCAACTCGCCTTAGTAGATTTTACATCGGAGAACAATTGTCAAAGTTTCCTCTAATATTAGAAGCTGGAATTTTCCAAGTCCGTGTTTCAAAATAAAATGCAAGTTGTTGTGTTGCTGTAGCTGTAATGGTCTAGGGATGTAAATGAGATAAAGTGACTTAGAGAGCTCATATGGTCATCAGTCCCAGCCTCCCACTCCCCAACTGCATCAGTGGGTCTAGTTAAAGATACTCTATGTTGACTTGCTTAAGACCAAACATGATATAATCTAGAACTGATGTCTTCCACAGATTTAATTTTTTTTAGGCATGCTTTTTCACTTTTGGTAGAAGCTCCATCAAAAATACTTTCAGAATGACCTTTTAGTTTTCTTTAACAGAAGGAAAAAGAATACAGAAAATTAATTACTTCAGTGTCTGAATCAATTTTTTTCAATCTTCATTTTCCTTTTCATTTGCTAGTAGGAAAAGTTTCTGTCTGGCACTTTGCTTTCTTCTGATAAACACTTTTGAAGTTCTTTTTCTCTCCTACACTCTTTGGATAGCACTAACTCATTTAGCTTTCTCCTGACATTATCTTTTCCCTGCAGGCCTCACTAAGTGGATATATGATGCTTTCCCATTTTTCACAGTTTCTTCAAGCTCGCTTTAACCTTCAGTCTTTGTGCATGCCCCAATATAGCATATGGGTTACTCTTTGGGTTTTATAGATATATTTATTTATTTATTATTAAGCTCTGAAAAAACCCTAAGCAGTCAATGTATAGAATGACCATCCAATGCACAGGTCTCCAATTCCAGAATACATTTAAAAAGATGATACTACAGAACTACACTAGGTACCATCAAAATCGTGAATTTCTCCTTCACATTCAAAAAGCAGGAATAGAGAGCCCTCATTCTCCCAAAACGTAGAAATCTCATTTTCCTGTGCTTCAAGTCTGCATGTCTTTGGCCCTGCTGCAATTTGTTAATCCAGGAGCAAAAAGAACACCGATCCTGAAATTGTGGACTTTGGTCCAGGGCCATCTCAAAGCTTAAATACACAAGCCCCACTGACAGATACATTGGACCTGCAGTGAATGCACAGTGAGTTTGTAGAGTCACACTGGTGTGCGTACGCCAAGTGACTTCACGTTACCTGTGCAGTGGCACCAGGCATATGTACTACATA
This sequence comes from Balearica regulorum gibbericeps, assembly GCF_011004875.1. NCBI lineage: Eukaryota > Metazoa > Chordata > Aves > Gruiformes > Gruidae > Balearica > Balearica regulorum. The sequence goes on from NC_046184.1 coordinate 105,623,966, forward strand.
GGAGCTCAAATCCCCTTCAGATGCCACTGCTTTGGTTACAGAAGACATCTATGGAGCTAAAGGTTCCCCTCCAGTTCACTGCATTTCCTCAGCCTCCTCACAACAGCCGAGTTTCAATCAAAATGCTTTCCCCGCTCTCTCACCTCCATCCCAGACATCCTTAAACATGAATGTGACTGTACTGTAAGAATGGGCAAAGCAATGTTATCAGCCTACTGAAAGTACCTCATCTCTTTACTAACTGCAAGCCCAATATAGCGTCTGGAAAAAAAGAAAATGGCAACAGCTGAGAGCCAGCGGCGTTGTGATCTGCAGCTATTCCTACCTGTTGACAACAGCTGTCAGTCAGACTGAAAGTGTCTTGGACTTTGGAACAAAATGATTGCATGGAGGGCTAAGTACATGACTGCATAAGGGAACGGTGTGCAGAATGATGGTTCCTCTTCAATTATACTCCTTCATGCCCTGTAACAAAGAAAATTGTCAGCTTCAGTTGCGTGAAGTCATTATTTAATCCTACCTTTGTCTTATATCTCTATTATATGAAAGCTTGTTATTCTTTATTATTGTCTGCTTTTAGTTATATAGCAGTGTTTCTGTTCAATGTAGTATTATTTTTGTATATATGTAGTTTTGTAGTGTTTCTCTTGACATCTTTTTTGAATTCTCATTTCAGTCTTTCTTAATTTTCCTTTCTCTATACCTATTATTTCCCTCCTAAATTTTCTGACAACTCATTACTAGATGTACTGGATGTGGGGTGGTACAGGGTACTTGAGAAAGGTCCAGCCCATTATTGTAGCAGAACTTCAAAATCCAGTTTCACACTCAGATGTTGTTCTTCGGAGACCATTCTACTGTTTTCCTCGCAAAACTTCCCTACATTGAATTTCTGCCTTTGTAAGTATGTTCTTTCTGATAGTCAGAAGGCACCTCTTGTTTTTTACAAATGGGGAAGGTGGAAAGGGAGGAGTCCGCATTTTTTAAATCGTTTGATCCACAAGTGATGAAATGGCAGTAGTCTCTCAGACGTTTCTTCAAATAGCCTACCAAACACAGATAAGCAAGGGTAAAAATCAACTGCAAGTACATAAGTGAAGGGATTTAATATGGATGCTACCTGCATCTGATGGAGTAAGAGGATGCAAGAGATTTGGTGAAGCTTCACCCTACTTGTGCAAGAGCACAAATTCTGCTGTTTCATTAGTACATTGCAGCAGTACCTACATATTTACAACATAAACATTGCTCACTTTAAACACCTTCAAACTTGTATGTGTTCCAATTACGCTTGCCCTGGGAAAGGCAAAACAAGTTTGTCGAACACATGTAATCTTTCTGCGTAGGACAAAGCATTAAAATGTTAAAAAGAAATCCTAGACATATCTCTCTACAACTGGATATATGCTCTACTCGTCCTTTTTTCACATTATGATGCCTGAGAAGCTCACCAAAGCTCAGCACGAGCCTAATTTTCTCAAATCTTATTCAACTTTTAACAGAATCTGTGTTGCTATTAGGCAACATAAATACATATAACAAAGTGTTGTTCCCTGCATATTCAAACTATACTGTACAAATATTTCCATAGATGCAATAAGTAATATATTTGACCAGGACTTTGGATCAAGGGAACAAGTCTGCTCATTGCCGCTGACTTTGGATCAAATGCTCATACTATCGATAAGCAAGTTATTTGCCTTTATACACTACACTTTATTTCATGCAAACGTACATGTTACCATTTACCTTCCTATATAGGAATGCACGCTTTGCTGATTACTGGGTATAAAAATGTAATGCTGATCTATGACAGTCACGGCTTGCTTTACTACCTCGCTGAAACGCCCCATGTCCACATGAACTCCAGTAAGCGGCCATCATTTTCCAAGGGCAAGTTGGAAACCGACATGTGTTGTCGCATGTGCTGACCTTGGAAACTATTCCAAGGGGAAAATATTCCAAAACACCTTTGGCTGGTCAATATGTAAAACAAGGAGATTCTTAGAGATCTAGAAAACATTGAAATGTACTGTATCAGTAATCTAAACATGTGTTAGCTATTTACCCACTGCATGCATTATCGTGATTATGTATAATTGGTATTTACTTGTACACTACAAATAAATAGCTAAACACATTACATATAGCCTTGCTTATGTTATGTAATGCAGTATATATGTATTAGGCATAAATACATAAGGAATATATATGTATACAGGTATTATTGTTATACTTCAAACAACTTTGGTTAGTGTAATGTTTTATTTATTTGCTTGTCGTCCATCAAGCTATTAGCTAGAGTGATAATTGATCAAGCAATTGCATTTTAATTGTGGTAATAGAGCAGCTTTGTGATTTATTCCTCTTTGTTTTGTTTCACTACAAAGTAATCATCTTAGCTCAGATGTTTAACCACCCACCCAATTTATCTATTAAAACAGTTTCACAGCCATATTTCATTAATCTCTGTAGGGTCTACAATGGGCATGGCAATTTCTCTCCTTCACAGTGTAATTTCTTAATTGTGATGGTGTTGGTTATTACCTCCTTAATTTGCACTTCTACTAATCTACTATTTTTGTTAAATTTGCAGATGATGTCAATGATTTTACATTATTTTGTTAAATACAATAGGCCTGAGCCTGTTCTCTTTTAAATTGATGTGAATCAGGAATCTCCTTAAGGTTATGATAGCAAGTGTAAGGCCCATGGCAGTAATAAAATACAGGGGGTAAGACATACATGTTGAACTCGCAGGTAACCAGAATTTGTCCTAAGTAGACCTAAAGAGAAACAAAAGAGTGAAACAAAATTCGGTCTAAACTGCAAACAACTGCAATATCTTCCTTTATAGGCAGTTGTGTTTAGTGGTGTAATAGTCACATGTTTTCAAAATAAAATAACTCAAATTTCTTCTCTTTAGAAAGAGAAAAAAAAAGGTGTATGTGTAACTACAGTGATAACTGTAATTAATTGTTCTAGTATACCTACTCTGATAACTACCACTACCCAAATGCTACTGCTTTGGGATATACTTATATTATCTAAGGAATATAATATCTAAACCAAAGCAGCAACAGAATTCAAAGAACAAAGAGTTAGAAAGTTCTTCCAATGAGTTGCAAAGTCTTAGAGGTGCAAACGGCAAGGTAGGTCTGAAATGGAGCACTTGAAGACCTGACTTTGAACTCCTACTGTAGTATTTCTGTCATTAGAGGCTACTGATGCACAAAAATGCTGATTCCCTCCTGCCCTCTCTGTTGCTCTCCTCAAAGGTGTGCAGGGTACTTCATTCAAAGAACGATTTGACTACTACTGTTGATTCTTGGAGTGTAAGAGTTGTTTAAACACTGTATTTTCCTCCATGTTTTATTTTAAACTTATTTTGTCTCTTTCTACCTGTATAACTGGTAAAATAATGGGCTAGTGGCAAGTAACCTTGTGCTGTATGTATGACTTTTCAATAACATTTGTAAAAATGCTTTTGTAATAAAGTCTGTATTTGCATTGGTAGCTCCCAACTAGAGTTGAAGGATCTTGTCATATTAACGATAACCTACACGCAGGACCTTTTGGACAATGTCCCCTTGTCACTGATTTCGATTCTTCTATGTAGGGCAAGTGGGTATGTTTAGACCTTTAATTGCATCATGCATTGCAATATATTCCAGGCTTTATTTCTAAATAGTCTTCATACACTTTTAAAGAGATTCCATTAAATACTTACAATTTTAAGCCTATTAATGTTTATTATCTAGATGTATGCTTAGTATATATAATGTATATATAATGTAAATTACATATAAGGCAGTAATAGAAGTTTGTGTGATACTCTTGCATATGTAAGTGCTTACATTGTTTTCTGTTCTCAGTTATGTTGACCTATGTCATCATTATCTCACATTTACTCTCAATTTAGCAGCCAATACATAAATGCTGTATCTGTTTTTTGTTCTTTTCACTGCCTGAATTTTCAAATGGGATATTTTCTTTCAGTTCAGTCATTTCTTACATCCAATAAGGACTATAATTTAAATACTGCAAACCGGCTGTCTTTGTATTATGTAAGGGAAGAAACTTACCCTGATTTTTTTTTTTTTTTTACTTTTTCTCTTTTAATTAGGAATAAGTTGCTTAATTTTAAAGAATGTTTGTTTATCCTCTTTGCACAGAGGAGCAGATGTGTCCTTGGAAAGCCATAACTTGAGAAAGAAAAAGCATAGGTAAGTGAAATTCAATGAATAATTGATTACCGAAGTAATTACATAATTATCAGGGAACATGACGGATAATTTTGACAGTGCAGGGGGAAAAAAGGCAAAAAAGCTGTAGACAAATAAACCCCTGTTTTTAAAAATCAGACACATTTCTCATACCAGACTGCACAACAGCCCTGCAAGAGCAGCTCTGAAAGCGGAGATTGCATGACACCGGTTTATAATGTGGCTTTCTCCCGCTCAAACATCGCAACACGTATTACAATACCCGAGGTAACGAATCAATTAAAGGGGACGCGGCCCCTGCAGCCGCCCCCCTCCTCCCTCGCCCCCTCACTCCCCCAGACCGGGCCCTCTCCGGAGCCGCTCGCTGCTGCTCGGCTTTGTAGTTTCCCGGCGCCGGAGCAGTAGGACCCAGGGGCCCTCCGCAGCCACCAATAGACGCGGCTACTCGGATCTATTTGTATGCGATGCCTCCTGCTCGGCGCGTTAATAGTAATACAGATAACGGGACTGAAAGAATTCTCTTCTGAAGAAGGATTTGATTTTCCAGGGTCCTGATACTGGGAAGAAATCCGGTTTCATCCCCCTTTTATTCCAAAGTCTCCTCAACAGCTTGTCGTCTTAAGCGCGCTCCCTCTCTCTCCGTATAAATATATATATATATATATATATTCTCGCTCCTTTCTCGCAAGGAAAGTTGCACAGGACTGTCTGGATGATGGAACTGCTAATTTTCTGAGAGCCTTCTGATCTCGGAGGGTAAGTTTCCCCCCTCAACTACCAAAGTAGCCACCGGTGCGAGGGTCTCGCCGGCAGCCGCAGGGAGGGGGTGCCCGCCCCGCAGCACCGGCTCCGGGCGAGGCAACAGTTCCCCGCAGGCGCCGGGAGAGGTCACAGCGGGAGAGGGGGATGCGAAAGTAGCTAGTGCGCGGGGTTAGCGGAGGGAGCGGTCCAACAAGTTTCTGTGCAGGTACCCAAGGCGTGCTTATTGTCTGTAAAGTTGCCGGGGTTTCCGCGGGACGGCGTCCCCCGCTTTCTCGCCACCCTTTGCCTCGGTCGTTATTAACAAAGAACTTTTACCGCTGCGCAGCCGGCATCCCTCGCTGTGCCCGCCGCCCCCCCGGGGCGATCTCGGGGTGCCTTACAGGCTGGCCTGTCGCCGGGGGGGTGGGGGATCCGCACCGCAACTTCTGGCTGGGCAGACCCCGCACCCCGCCTGCCCCGGCCGCAGTCGGGCGGCTGAAGGGAGAAGCGCCGGCTTTGTTTTCGCCGCGCTCGCAATAACCTTGTCCCTTCTCGTGGGGATGCCGCGGCCGCGGAGCGGCTCTGCCGGGGGAAGCGCCGTCCTCTCCCCCCGCCGGCGCCCGATCCCCCGCCGGGCGGAGACCGAAATCTAACGGGAGGGGGGGAATATATGTGTGTATATATATGTGTGTGTGTGTGTGTATGTGTATAAATATGTTTAGAAATGGAAAGCGGCAGTACGGGAGGGGGGCTGTGATAGCGCACCCGCCAGCACTTGGCTGGGGGGAGCGGTCCCTCTTCTCAGGGGCGGGGGGGGGGGGGCAGTCCGCGGGTGTGCGGCCGCCTCCCCGCACAATGGAGGGCCCCCGGCGCGGCGGGGGTGGAGGAGGAAGAGGAGGGAGGTCTCCGGCTCCGCTGCAGCAGCTGCTCCTGCTGCTGCAGTGCCGCAAACCCGCACCGCCCCCGCCCCGCGGGGCAGCGCCCCCGCCGAGGATGCTCGGCGCTGGGCGGCCGGCGCGTTGCCGTGGCCCGGGCCGGCAAGGGAGGGAGTACGGAGGGGTACGGAGCCCCGCGCAGCCCTGCGCAGCCCTGCGCTCCCCCCCACCCCCGCCCTGGGCAGGGTCCGCGGCTGTGACCGCCGGGGAACCGGCCTGCCCCCCGGGCCGGGGTGGCGGGCGGTGCGGCTGCGTGGCGGGGCAGGAGGCTCGTCTCGGCCGCCTCGCTAATTCCCCGCGCGTTTTGGCCACTCGGGAGGGTTAGCAACAAACGGCTCTTTCTGTGCAGGCTCGGCAGCAAAAAGTGTTACCGCACCTGAGTGTGAAGCTATTAAAAATGCAATAAGGAGGGAGAAATGCAAAACACTGACATAAGCGAAAATAAGGATGTAATTAAGTTTGCCATTAACATGATCAGTATCTGTATTTTTTGTAAAGTGTTGTAGGTTACATTTTTTTCTCGATGATCACTGGCATGTGTTAAGGTTAATTAATGACTGATGACTCGAAAACGGACTTAAATGGATTTAAGACTTTTTTAAATTTTAATTTCACTTGCTCACGTTTCACATCTTAGTTACAAAAAGGAAATCTTTAAAATCACTGGTGTTTGCGAGTACACAGAAGAACTTTAGAGGCTTTTTTTTTTTTGGAGGGGGGGGGGCGGGGGGAATGTTTTGTGCCATACTTGTGTTTCACAGATGTGTGGATAGAAAGGACAGGTCTCTAATCCTAGACCATCGTGCCATAGATAGGTGTTGAGGTTCAACTGAGAGGCAAGATCTTGCATTTGAGAGGGATTCTTATTAACCCAAAGTTCGTGCTCGTCATTAATGGAAGAAGAAGCCTTTGTTGGATGCAGTTTGTAGATGAAACAGGTTAAGAATGTCCTGTTATATTATGGAGTAAAAGGCTAATCTCCAAACATAATGTCTTTTTTTTTTTTTTCTATGTGCTTCTCTTCATTCATTTCATATTTGTCTTTATGCATGTTTTCTACTTATATCTTACACTGCTGTAAACTCCAAGGGCATTACACTGACATAAACAGGCTATAAGCGTGTGGAAAGAGACCTAGCTTTTGGTGATTAGAGACAAGAAAGGAAGGCAGAAAGCTAATAAAATTATTCTAGTGCTCTTCAGAGTGGTTCATTGCTTTTCAGTCTTTCAGCAAACACCGCCAAACTTCTGCAAATTGTATGGCAATTGTGTCCCAAGCCCCTACAAAAACAGATTCCTGCAAGCATTTTTGATATGATGACTGATACTTGCCCAGAAGCTGCACTGATTTCCATAGGAATCATTTAAAAAAAGAACGCCTTTATGGCAACTCAGACAGCTTGGTGGTTGTTGATTGTTGATTCCAGTGAGAGGAAATTTCAAGCCATACCTTTTGCTTTCCTGGATAATACTGAATCCTCAATATTGGATACTGACCAGTAAAATACTGGAGGAATGAGGAGGACTTGACTAATTTTGCAATGAGGTATCTGCAAGTGTATTCACTGAGGCATAAACAAAAAGTTTACTAGACATAGTCTTGCAATAGATTTTTAAAGGAAACTAAATTCTTCACAAGTGGGGAGCATATTTGAGTTCTGTTGCTTTCCTTTGTTGATGTTATTTCGTGTGTTCCTGTGGTTTATCTTTTTTTTTATTTTTAACTTTGTGGGCTTTTCATATTGTGTTTTGCTGCAACTGGATTTGGACCACAATAAGCAACATAATACTTCATATATGTAATGTCCATGTGGATTTCCTTCTAGTAACTTTTCAAGGTCTATGTGCACATCTGAACTTCACCTCAAGCAATGGAGGCAAGTGTGTTAGCCATGGGAGACTCTGATTGATTTATTTATTTAGGAAACTGTAAGAAATCTCGATGTATATAGATAAGCAAATACATATACTTTTCTCATGTGCTAAAGTAATAAATAGAAATTAGAGTAGAGAAGCCTTTCTTCTTATGTCCAGGTTTCCCCGACTTGTTTGTTGTGGCATATGGCTAGGTATAAATTATTTAGTAGCTTTCTATAGTTCAACAGGTAAGTGTTTAAAAAAAAAATAAAAATGGGAAGAAGTAAGGGATTTATATTCTCTTGACCTTTTACTTGAGAGGAATTCTATGGGCTGTGATCCTTCTGGGGTGGAATCAGCTGTCAAGCAAAGGAGTCACTAGGTCCAAAAGTGAAAATGATTGGGGAACCGTGATTTTGTTTGTCCAAATTTTGCACTTGCTCTATGAATTGTTTTCTGTGTCCTCAGAAACATCTGGCAATCTCATGCTACTTTGCTCAGAGCTACACCTGGACTCCCAGATAGCAGGTGACAAGCTATATGTATAATGTGTTAATCCATCGGGGGCTACAAACCTGTCTTTGTGAAGGAAAGAGATGAAGAATTAAGTAACATGGACTTAAATTTTATTGCATCCACCTTTATATCTTCTCTGGATAGCCTCTTCTGTGGCTTAAAATGCAAATAAAAATACAAATTATCCCTTTTTTAATGTAGCATATGTCCTTGTTGCACTAATGTTTCTGTATGGCCTCGTTACTCCCCTGGCTACATCTTTGTTAACATACAAGATGAGGAACTTTAAATATTTTGATCTCTTCTGTTGAGGAAAATATTAGAATAATTGCAGGTCAAGACTAAAGTTTCTTGGTAATGGTATTTGTGAACACTTTATTTTTACAATTATTAGCTAAGCCTTATTTGGTTCTAAGTTCAGGAGAAGCTTGTGATCTAATGTTTTTTTCATCTCTGTGTTCCATAATACTATAACTCAACCACTTTGAGTGGATTTGCAAGCATATTTGCCTGTATGATAGGGAAAATGGCCTCTTCAAGAAAAGCTTAGACAATTTCAAATTTCCAGGCTTGTCAAGGTGATACATCACACAATGGAAAAATGAAGAGAAACATTGTGTGTTCTTCTCTGCAATTATAACATGGTAGCCTTGCGGGGGGGGGGGGGGGGGGGGGGGGGGAAGGTGTAGAAAGGAGAAAAGAAAGGAGAGAGGAACTGAATAACCCTATAATCCTTGAAGGAATTGTAAGGCAAGTGAGTATGAAAGTTAAACATGCAGCAACAGCATAAGGTTTCAGAAGACTCAACACAGGGGGACATAATGAAATATTCCCTCCATTCTGCAGGAGACTTAACAGATATCCTGTGTTTCACCTGTAATATTCTATCTGTCTAAAGTCCTCAGTCAATAAATCTTTCATTCCCTATCCATCTTCTAATCATCAGTCCCATCAGTTGTCTCTCACCACCATCAATTTATAGTCTGCCAAACACATCAATCCTTTGCCTCAGTTAAGTCTCTCTCTCTCCTCCAAACTTCTTCAGTCATTAATCTGTCCTTGTCCATCTTGAGGCCCAAGTGTGTACCACCCTCCTGCCTTCCCTGGTCAGCTCTGTGTAACTTCCATAAGGGCATTTTTGTTTGTTTGTTTCCAGTCCTGTGTCATCTGTCTTTCCTTAGCCATTTCCAGGTCTGTGCTCCAGGTCTGCCAAGTCATGAGAATTTCTCACATTTTCATATGGTAAATTTATTTCCCCAGGTGTCCTTTAGCTTTCTCCTCTGTCAATAGCGAACACATTGAGCATATTTGTCCTCTTTCCCTACTCATCTCTTGCTCCTCAATATCTGTGTAAGTTGATCTTTACACCAACAAAATGAGTGTGGCAGGAGAGACAAAATGAGAGTTGGCAGGAAAGAGCAGTGTGACTTGGTAGCTTACTGGCTGCCCCCAGCCTAGGGGAGATGTTGCTAGTTCTGATCTGATTTCTCTGTAATACAGCTGGCTTCAGACAAATACCATGTGGCTGTATGTTCAAAATTGACCTAAGGAGTAGCATCCAGAGCCCAGAAAGTCTTATTTTCAGCCAAGTGCTTGAGTTTCTGGGCCACAGACTTTCCTTACATGCTATTTTTGCCCCAGGTGACATCCCTTTCTCCTTGCAGCCTGACAAAATAGGGATGGAAGATGCCACTTGTCCATCTTCCTTGAGGCTTCCTTGGACCATAACATAGAGTAGTTTAAGTTAAGGATGAGGAGGTATCGCTACTGGGAAGACAAGAGCCATGAGACCTGAATTTCTGGCAAGAGTGTAGCTGGAATTGAGGTCCGCATGAAGCAATTCCTGAGTAATACCTCATTCCTTCTTTTTCTCCTCAATCTTTTGAAGTAAAGTAGCTGCCATAGATTGTATCGTAGTTCATACTGCCTAGGTCTTCACCTCGCTCAGAGCACAGGGTTTCTTTCCAACCAAGGAGTGGCACTGAGTTCAAAAGCCCTTTCATCTTGTTTATTGCTGTGAGGTTAATCTAAGTTCCCCAGCTGAGGAAGTTCTGCATCATCCCTATTTCTCTGGAGAAACTTCCAGGCTGAAGGGAGAAACCCCTTAAGCAGCAATTAGAGTATGGCTTTTTCTATATCACTTTCTTCAATTTAGGGGGAATGATTCTGCATAAATTCCCTTGCATGCTGGATTTCCCTCTCAGAGCCCCTGCTTGGGAGAAGAAACAGTTGCATGGGGAGCACAAAGAGTGTACTTAAGTGTGTATCTTTCTTACTCCCTTAACAATAGGTCTGTTCCACTCCTAAAAATAGCATAAGGAAGAATTTGACTCATCTGGTAAACTAGGATTCAGTTGCCAACAATGGCAACTTTTCACACTAACAAGTTTGCTACAGTGGTGAATATATATTCAAAAAGACCTATATTTGATTATGTGATCTAATATATCACACTTCCGTGCTTCTAGTACTTTATGTGCCTATTTGACCTCAAACATCATACTCAATTAAATACTCAGGTTTTTTGGTTGGTTTTTTGTTTGTTTGTTTGGTTGGTTGGTTTGTTTTTTTTGTTGTTCTTCTCTTTCCTTTCTGAAAGGGAACTGTAGAAAGGTGATTGAAAAAACTTTGTTAATGCAAGACACTGGCTGTGAGCATGCATGCACTAAGTTGCTGTAATCATACTTTTTAAATGTTCTGCAGTACATTCTAGAAAAAAACAAGACTTAAGGAACTTCACTACAGACTTCATTAAGAATTCCACACTCAAAATAATTTAGTGTTAGAAATCACAAAAAAACTAAGCATGAAAGGTAAAGCGATCCTCCAAAACAACATACGTCTAAGAACAGATCACTTAAGTACAGGAGGAGATCCATTGCGTATGGTGCTGCCTTCGCAAACATGGAAATCTAAACAAATGGCAGTAGTGCTTGTAACTTCCCTTGTTCCAAGAACACAAAGACTTTAGAGTAGGATTTTACTAAGTACAGCTGGACAAAAGAGTTGTAGGCTCATTTTGATTCCTTATAAAACTTTCCAAATTTACTAAAGAACTTCTAACTGCAAGTCCTGCCACACCCAACTTAATATCTGAAAGTCAAATGCTTTTCTTTCATTTATCATCAGTGGTAGTTAGTTGTGACTCAGATAAATTATTCTGCAAGTTTATGCCTCAAATCCACCCCAGTTGTGTCAAGAATTTTATTAGTGATAAATGCATTTAAGGATATGACTTGACTCTTTGAACCCATGGTTGAGTTTTCATAGCTGACAACTGAAAAAAACAAATCCTTTCTTTGTTAAAAATTGAACAGAAAAATTAAACAAATTGCCTGCGGGCAGACAGGACTGCTGACAATTCTAACTGAAATATTTGAATAAAATAAAGCCAACTTGAGTCCCCGGACAAGCCCCTGATGCAGCTAAGTGTTTTTTGGCTAATAGCACTTCTGAATGTTTCTAAAATTAAGAAAAAAGCTACTGCTGAAAACATTGCATGCATAAGGTCTAAAGAAAGTTAAAATGTATCGCTGTTTCTTATATCATGGTATTGTAATCAAGTTTGACTGCCTACGGCATTGAAATGAAGCATTGAAAAAACTGTTTCCAATAATTTCTTTTAGATGGGGTGTGCTATATATGGATGAAAGCAAGGCATGCTTTTGAACTATCTACACTATGTTATGAAAAGATAGGAACACTTCCTCTGAGTGTAATAGGAGAGGAATGAGAGCATGGAAAGTATGGCAGAAGGAATTACAGGGTCCAAATATGCTTCATCTTGCATGGAGATTTGACACTGCAAGTTAATTTTATCTTTGTTCACTGAAAGATATTTTGGAGTAACCCACAGCGTATTGCCTCTGTGTGTTAATAAATCTCAGTACAGAAAACAGTCATAGTAAGGAGAGGATAAATATATGAAAAATATGTATTTAACTAATGATAAGGACTAGATGGCAAGCAAAACCAAGAAGCATTCCTCTTCTCCTCTGAGGGGAAAAAAGTACATTTTCCAAAATTTTACGGTCACGGTCTGTCATGATGGAATGAAGAGTATTACATCATTTGAGTTGTCTTTGATACATTACTCAAACCAGAATTTTAATTTCCTAGCTTCTGAACACCATGTAGAATAAAGGGTATTTCTGTACCTTGAAGCATTATCTCAGTTGAAAATTTTTTTTTTAAAAAAAATACTTTAAGCAAATGAACTCTGTCCACAACATTTTAACTTGAAAAATACAAAGCTTTCAGTTTTGAAATGTACATGTAAGGTATAAGGCACAAAGTTTAGCCCTGGGACATGTTTTGGGATAGTGGAGGATTTTTTTGTCTTAAAAGTTCTGGTAACAAATACTAAAATGTACTAAGCATAAATGGCTAAGAGAAGGATGGGCATTTTCGTGCTTTGCCGTACTTAAACATCATCTACCTTTAGCCTTACTTGATTGGAGGGGCGTGTTGTGTTTCTATCAGTAGCTTATGTAACTAAAATATTTTTGCTTGTGTTTGCATGTAAATTGCCAATGTGTGATTTCTTTTTTTTTTTTTCTTAATTTCTTACATTATGTCTGTAATGTGAGCAACCATCCTGATTGTGAACTCTTTCCAATAAGTAACAATTCTCCTAAAATCTTTGATTGAAGTAGGTGGTCTGAGTGATTTTCTCTGGGGGCCGTAACTCCTCTCTCAACTATTTTTCCTTAATGTCATGTATGAGAGCGCCAATGTGGGGCTATGAAACTGTCTGTTCATGTTAACAGCATAGTTCACAATGGTATTTCTGTAAAAAAATAAAATAAAAATTAAGTATTGTTAATTTAAATAGTGCAACCTCTTTTTCAAGAATGGTTATCCTAAATCTGCTACACTAGATTTCTACTGTCATTACAGTAAATCTCTTATTACTTGAGGTCACAGATATATATTTGTATGGGAAAAGTGCCTAATTTGCCTGTAGGCTCAAAAGCAGCTCCCTGATTTTTCCCTAATGAAAAATCTTAGCAGTCCTTTCTTGGTTATTTTAGGGCAAGTCATAATGGTTATGTATTTGTTTCACTCGATAAATAGCTTGAAGTACAAAGACAATAACTCTTTTCTACCTATTCCTGTTGATTTCGTGGCAATGAAATGATATCACTTTATGCAACTGGCAGCAATAAGCAGCACTTTAAAAGATGAAACCAGGTGAAACCGATCTTGATCGATGTCAAGGTATGCGGAATACTGTAAAGCAAAATACATCAATTTTAGTGTGATACTTTTTGGAAGGCTACATAGTTGATAATCTACTGTAGCTAAAGTACCCTGTATGCCCAGCATCACCCAAGTCTGACTAATGAGACCACAAGTTCTGTGCTAACCAGCAGAGATCGAAAGAGATGATGGCTTTAACCTTGCATTGATCCAGAAAGAGTCCAGCCACAGGTGGGATGATATTATTCAGGATGTTTTTTCTGACAGCAGGAACCATGTCTGAATCCTATAGCTTCTCAGCTATCTGCTTATCATAACAGATCAAGAGATTCAGAAGGGGAACCAGTATACTTTAGGAATAGCGGAATAATTCAGTTTTCTTCTCACTAACCTCTATACAACTCTACAGTGCACTTCTAATCACAGACTACACATGGCTTCTTATCCTGACGTCAGAAATAACCTACAATAAAGGCAATCACTAAACATTTCTTGCAGTTTGGTACAAGACAGTACTGCCCTGTTCTGCTAAGATGATCACGGATGACTGTAAAACTTTTCTGGTCTTGTGCTGACTATAATGTAACACGTTGCTTGGGAGAACAGTTCAAACCCTCACATATCTCTGGGAAGGCAGGAACATTTCAGCTGACCTCAGTTACTCAGATTTTCATTGATTCTTGGCTGAGCTACAGTAATGAGAAGCCTAAATATTTAGAAAACACTAGGCAATATAAAATCATGCAGCAGATTTCCTGCTGGGGCTACCATAGGCATATTGACCCTACTCTCTGCATCGCATCAGGTTCAAGGCTTCTGTCTTAATATCCAGGGAGCTTAACGTCTTTGGCCCAGGATACCCAGAAATTTTTCAAGCTCTCTACATAATGTCTCTGCCTTTCTGGCCTGGTGGAACGTGCTACAGTAAAATTAAAGTGCAACCCCTGTAAGAGACAGAACTTTCAGGGGGTATATGCTAAAGCACTATGAAACCGTTTGCTGAAGGAATTAAGAACCAACATTTCACCGCATCTTCCTCTTCAAATACAGCACTCCTCTTTGTTGGGGTCTTGTCTAGATTGATTACACAGCACAGAGGGAGTTTGTTTGTTTGAGACTGTCTCTTAGACATCAGGTAGAAGATTCCTATGTGTGATATAGCTGCTAGTGAAACCCAACCAGAAGGCAGTAACATGTCACTAAGCTTAGCACAGTATAGAAGTCACTTGCGTGGATGCTATTGCAGAGTGCCCTAAAGGGGAGGTCGTACATCAGTCTGCCCAAGGTTTCAGAGGGCGAGGAGAAGAGGAACACGTGCCAGGTTCCAGGTCTTCCATAAATGTCCTCCTTTTCTGGTACAGCTATTTTCTGGCAGGTGAGATGGATGGGTTGGACTAAAGCCATGTCTCCTTGTAGCCTTGCTTGTCTGCATAAGATACAGCTGTTCTAATGAGCCTGTTTGCTTTGTGCTGCATTAACTACTCATGGGACTTGCCCCAACCAAAGTAGCTAGAAATAGTTTCAGTAGCAAATGACCTTAATCTTGTCATTACAGTGGATTGCTATAGACTTATATAGAAACTGAAATGGGGGCTTTGTGATTCTTGACTTTTCTTAAGGAAAAAACGAAACTTTGCAATCTCTAGGTCTGTTCTATCTGAAATAAATTTTGGGGAAAAATACTGGATTTAGAAATATTAATATCTTTGTACTTTACAAAGTATTCATAATCTATAAGTTCTTAAATATACTTGTTTTCAGATGAAGATAGTATCTTCTTACCAAACCAATAAGAAGCAATAAGAGAGAATACATGAAAAAAACCATCTGCATGAAGTCCATTACAAGAGAGGAAATAAGCTAAAAATTGATTCTGTGTTCCAGGTAGTTTAATCCTAATGTCAAAGGAAAGCATGATCTAGAAATGTAAATGTAATCTGAAAGACATGATTTGTAATTAAAAAAATGCATCCCATTTTCAAGAAAAACGGAAACAAAACCAGTAAATCAAATGTACTTCAGGTGAGATTCTTTTTTCTATTTTGTTTTTTTGTTGTTGTTGTTGTTCTAAAACTTGTATGCATAAATGGACCTTCATGTTCCAGTTTTGCTCTTTCAGCTCTTTGTGAGAACAGACCACCCTTCAGGTAGGAATGAGGCTGTTTGGTAGGTGGCACCGGAGCACTGGTTGGAAATTCAGTTCCTAAGCCTGCTCCTCCCTCTAGTGGAACAGATACTGTTCTCATGAGTAGTTCTGGAGAAAAGTAATAGAAATATGTCAGCTTGGCAATGTATGAGCACTTCTTAAAGTGGCTCAAAAAGCTGAATAGATAAGGACCGCTTCTATAGGCAGCTAAATTAACTTAAATGCTGCTCCGTCTTGATCACCCACTGGCTAGAACCATTGCTGGAGCGCAGGACTAAGGTGCCTGCTTTGCCCTGCTTTGCTTGTGAGAGTCCATGGTGCTAGGGACTATTCTGGGTGTGCGACAGCGAATTCTGAGTCTGTAGCAGAGACGTGGCACCCTTCTCCAAAACTCTGCTTCAAACAGTAGCAGTTTTTACATTGTTTTGTACTAATCATTTAAGGTGAAATGATGGTAATTCAGAAGTGATATGCCCTTATCAATCCTTTTTAGTGTGCTTTTTTCCAGATTAAAAAAAAAAAAAAAAGGAAAAAGAAAAAAGAAAGAAACAACAAGCAAATAAAAAGTTTTTGCTATTGAAGTGAAGCTAGTGAGGACTTTTTAGGAGAAAATGCTATGTAATTCAAAAAAATAACAAATTCAGAAATAACCCAGGAAATTAAATCTCAAGCACTACCTAAGCTATCTTTCTATTAATGTCACTTTTGTTCAAACATAGCATTTCTGTTTGTTTAGCAACAGGCCACTGATGAATGGAGGAGGTTCGCTATGAGAATGGATTTTATACGCCTATCTTGGGTTCATGTATAGAATGTAATACGCCTTAAAAGAAAAAAAAACCAAACAAAGCTAGGTATATGGTTGCCTTATTACCCACCAACTGTTTTCAATGGTTCCCACAAAAATTGTTTGAATAATACATCATTTGGAAAGGTGAATCTGAAGGCCTGTTATTTGCCTGGCTCAGTAATGGCTGGCAAACACTTTTTCGTGACATTGAAGTCTACTCCTACCACTTTCATCACTAGTATCAGGCCACTGCTTTCTGTAGACAATTAGAAGACTAAAGGTTATCACAGCATTAAAGGCTCAAAAATGTCTAAGTATGTTAATGTAGATGACTGATACATTGCATTTGACTAATACCATATGATTTTGAAAGGTGTTAGTGTCCTTTTCAGCTAGTTACATATCCAGTTACAATTTTATATTACCCTACATAGCAGTAGCATAGTAAATAAACACCATCATCATGGTTTCAACCTGTAACTAAAGAACCTAATTTTGTTTTCTCTGTGTCAATAGGAATATAATCACCAGAAATAAACCATCAAGGATCATCAAGAATCTACATTTTCTAGATCAACAGAAATAGTACAAATGGGAACAAAAAAGTTCAGTTTCCTGAATTTTGCCCATGTCTTTAAAGCCTATTGTGAGGTTTTGAATTACAAAATGTTAAGGCATGAATGCAGTAAGAAAGTAAGGATAACAAATAGGAAAGATAATGCACAGGTCTTTGTAAATGCTTTCTTAAGTATATTTTTCTCTAAGTGGTATATGATTTATGGAGTATGCCTGTGTGAATTGTACCTCCCACCAGTAGCTTCTCCACATAGAGAAAGAACAGCTTATTGCAGCTGTCAGCTAATGAAATGACTCCTGCAGTTCAAGTAGTTGCAGCTTTGGGCTGAAAACTCTGGTTCTGACATTTTTGGCAACATATACCAGTGCCCTGTGGCAGAGGGTTTTTGTTTTGTCATGATGTACAACTACTGCAGTGAGCAAAGACCATGAGGGCTGGAATATCAAAAACTATTTTATCATTAATCTGCTGTTAATTTTTTTGCTGAGAAGCAGAAAGTCTGCCAATTTTCACACAGAACATAATCTTAGAGGTCAATGCAGTTTCAGCATGTATGATTACTTTCTTAAAATGTCAAGCTTAAAAAAAAAAATAAGTGCGAGGGAGCTGAGATTGCCTTTACAGAGGGTAATCACAGATCCACATTGGAGCCGCACTTTGGCTGTCTGGGCACAGGAGGAAACATCTTCCATGTGATATTAGTACTTTTATTTGTAATGCCTTTGGGTGAAGAATTGTCTCATCTCGAATGTATGCTGCACCTAGATATTTTAAAAACTTAGCAAGTCCAAATATCATGCAAATGAATGGATAAAGTAGCTGGAAATAGTCTGATTCGTGACTGCACTGTTTATGGCTGCGCATTTAACTCAAAAAGAAAGATCTGTAATGCTAGCATTTATACCTTATTTCTCTGAGTGTAAATGCAC
Source organism: Balearica regulorum gibbericeps (assembly GCF_011004875.1). Classification (NCBI taxonomy): domain Eukaryota; kingdom Metazoa; phylum Chordata; class Aves; order Gruiformes; family Gruidae; genus Balearica; species Balearica regulorum. Next base: position 105,641,885 of record NC_046184.1, read on the forward strand.
CTACAGACTTTTTATTACAGTCTAACTGGAGGGCCGGTGAATAATCTCAGCATGGTTGAGCAGCAAATGTTGGAGGATAATTGGATCTGCAGGCTAAGATAGTATGAACGTGGAAGGTCTGGTAGGGAAGATTGATAGGCAGTTATTTTACATTGTGTTTGAAATCGACTTTTTGTTTGTAATTTTATGCGGAATATAACTTGCCTTTAAAAGTTTAAAATTATAAGTTTTGAGTCAAATGAAAGATTGAGGTTAATGTTCCCTAAGTAATGTCTTTGTAGGCATAAGCTGGTAAACAGAACATGTTGAAGAGTTCATTCAATAAAGCTTATAAGCCTTTAGTTAAATTGCGAAGCCATTTATACAATGCTTTAAAAGTGAATCTTTGTGTGTAAACTTCAAACATCAGGTTGAGGATATTCAAGTTTATATGTCCTACAGAAACAGCATAGTTGCTTATAGGTGGTTTTTTTTTTAACTCCCAAGTGAGATTTCAATGCATTATTGTATATTAAAAGACAAACAAAAAATACAGTCAAAGTACTCTGAATCCATTCTGGCTGCCTTCATCTCTTTAGAAAGCTGCTAGTTTTTTAGCAAGGGTGACTTGGACAAGTGCTGCTGCAGTAAGGCTTTAATAATATTATTATCCCTTCGTCCCTTGTCTGTCCATGCTGTCTCCTTTTGATAAGAATTCTGTTCTTTCATTGTTGTTTATCTTAGGACACTTAACAGGGTAGGATACATTTTGCTTGCTTCTTTGCAAAGTTATTTTATTGAATACATATTTGATAAACCCATAGTCTTTAAGATAAAACTTGTTTGAGAGGAAGAGAATACAATACAAATGACTCTCAGTCATGCTGTTACTCATGCGAGGTTTCACAGTGGGGTTGACCAACATACATGGGGTCTAGTACCTGTAATTGGAATAACTTGACATTGTCCTCTTCTCACATGCTTCCAACAGGTTAAGAAAAAAAGCTTGATCGATTACAATGACAGTCATTCTCTGTTTATGGCTAATGTTGGAATCTGCTATCCAACTATTCAGATAAATTTGCTGGAGAGGTTGAGATGTCAAAGGTAACTAATTTCCTACAAGTAGCAGAGGAGAAGAGAGTGTGCCAAATTAATGTCTATATTGCCACACTATTTATCTGTTCTGTTTGTCTTGCTGCATGATTGATCAATGTGTCGTGGGTAGTGAGAAGCGAGCTGCTACAGATCAGTCCCAGATCCTTTCCTAGTTTGTCCCTCTGAGTGGCTTTGGCATGTGCTGGTGGGAAATTGGGAAATACTGAGCTGACCTGGTGATTTCTCCACTGTGACTGGAAGGAAAGGGGATGAATTGTAACTGGGATTATTGTAATAGAACTGGAGAAGGCATTTCGGATCTGAATCTATAAGAAGTGAGGCTTCACAGCACAAGTTGTTCATTGCAGTCATCCACAGGGTCCACCTGTTAACATTTTCTAGAAGAAGCTGAGCTGCATGATTTTCCAAGGAGAGGGAAGGGGGGGGGGGGGGGGGGGGGAATAAAATAGCATAACATAGAATAAGATGTAGTCACTGTCAACAGCAGTTCCTGAAGATGTGAGAACATTCCCTAGATTTACTGTCATGAAACAAATCCGTAAGTGAGCTCCTGCTCTGTCCCTCACAAATACAGCTACTAAACCCCTCTATTCCAATAAAAGAAGTTATATGAAACAATTTTACTTTGGAAGTTGATCAACTATGTGGGACTGACTAAAATGTGAAGTATTTAGTCTTTATCATTGCAAGAAAGGAGAATTAGAATGTCTTTAGCTGATATCATTCATTGTTAGTATCTTAAATGAATAGTGCAAAACGCATAAAGGTGATTTTTCACTTTAGTAGACATATTTAATAGCTGGCTCTGAATCCTGCTTTGTAACTGCAAATAAAGGGCAGAAACTTCGAGCAGTCTGATGTAGAATATTACATGTCTTTTGCCTGCCGTAGAACCTTTTCTTTTGCCAGTGTTAAAAAAAAAAAAAAAAAAGAAAAGAAAAAATTGTTAAAGTTGGAATGGAAGTATACACTTCCACTTTTGTAATTATGGTCCATACATTTCGATTCTAACTATCTTATGACTGAAGATTTCAGTATTGTTCTTTCCAGGCTTCAAACTGAAAGGCTCAAACTATTTCATACTATTGAAATTGTTAATTTTGAATGAGATCTAGAGAATATGAGAGATGGAAAATGAGCTTCAGCTGAACTCTTCGGTTTAATTCCTGTAGCACCTACCTGGGATTCAGCCCTTGGATTCAGTCTCACACATTACATAGTAATTGGCACCCAGGACTTTCTCCTTTCTGGGAATTGAATTAACCTTTGGCTGGAGAACTCTTGTTGAAAAATGTATAATCCATAATACCATATTGTTGTATATAGCCTTGTGATGGAAAAGGACCTAAGCAAGTCTGATAGTGTTGCTCAGTATTTCACAAATCTTCTTTGCCACATTAGTAATCGAGAGGTAATTCAAAAGGCCTGCATTAAACTTACTTGAGTTCACAGAAAATTGGCTTTACAGTCAGATGTAAATTACTATTTTGCTTTCAGGCTTGTCAAGCAACAGCACCACTGTTAGCAAACCCTCACTGTATATGCTTCTAGTACTCAACTATTTTTTTTTTTTCTCATAAGAATCAAAAGTAATTAGACTGCATTAGAAAATAATAATGTAGAACTGATGTCTTAGAACCAAATTAAGCAAGAGTCTGGAGACAAATATATGTACATAGAAATAGTAACCGGATGGTTCAGTTCACTTACAAGCAAAACACATGTAGGTGTGGGAGAAGTCTGCCAGGTAACCTCATAATAAGCAAATGCCCAGTAATCACTGTCTGCAACTTTGTCTTTTTTTCTGTATAGCATCTTTCATGTCTTGTCCATGCCTCCTGAAACCAGGGAAAACCATGTTAGAAAGTCAGCTTGCCGGCATCACACCTGATACGAATCTGTGTAACTACATGGTTTTAAAGAACTCTTTCCAAAGGACAACTGTTGCAGATCTAGTCCTTTGTCTGGAGGTTGAATTTAACATTATTAAATGGAGTTTAACAGACGAGGAAAACTTAAGACATACTAGTGAGAACAAATATGCCTTTGAGCATAATCAGAAGGAAAGTAATGCTGCTACAACTGTAGAAGGAAGTGTTCCTTATATGACAGAGGCTAAATGTTTAGATTTTATTCATTTCTGGACAAATTTTGAGAAAAAATCAATGCCACTAAAGACATAATGATTCTGTATGGCACCATGTTTACCGTCGTGTAAATGCCCATTTCTTGTGCAAAGGGGTTATAAATAACAGTGCTCTGATTTATTGATCTCTCTGGGAACAGAAGTTCAGTAAGGACCAATAGTTTCCATGAAAAAAGGGTGATAATTGTGAATGTATTTCTCCACATATGAGGAAGTGGCTCTTTTTTTTTAAGGTAGTGTGGTCTCAAGAATGGACTGGTGGAGCTTGCAGAAATACTTGTAGTAAATAAGACAACAGCTAATGAACATGCAAAAGGTTTCTGGTAGATGTTTTTAAAAAAGGGCAACATAAGGGAAAAAAACTCCAAAAACCTAGACTAAAAATTGAAAGCTGTACCAGTGAACACGGGACATATAGAATGAATATATTAAGCAAATTTAGTGCAAAAAAAATCAAGAGAACAGTATCAGCTCTTTATGTGCTTCTTAGAAAATTACTTTGAAATGTTTACCTTTGGGAATTAAAATAATTAAAAGCTAGTACACCATAAATGGACAAAAATTAACTGCAAATTTATAGTTATTAAAATATATAATTGATTTCAGTGTGACAAAATAATTAGCACTATTTGTAGTAGCAAACCCATATATTTTCTAACTTCTTAGTTGAAAGAAGTCACTCCCATTATATGCAAGTTAACAGCTGCTAATCAGAATACTGGGGTTTACACAAGGGCTGTTGAAAGACATCATAGTTATTATAATTAGTGCTGAAAGAATAGAAAATAAATAAATAATCCCGTTATCTGTATTGACAGAAATGAAAAATCTTAGACTAAATTATTCCTGTTTTCCAAGTTTAAAATGAGTAAGTGTGGCAGTCGATTACTTCTTTTGCATTCCCTCTGTTCTACCACCAGCTTTATTGATTGGTTTCAATTAATGTATGCCAACAAGTAAATTAACGTAGCACCTGAGGCATAATTCTCTGGTGGTTCACGTACACTGACTTCTTATCATTCTTGCTGTTTTAACTCCTACTGAGCATATTGCTGGGAGCTACGATATTTTTCAGTCTGGATGCGGACATTACCCATGGCTCTAATAACAGGTCATTTACAGCAAACCCATGTTTCACTGCAGAGATGTCTTTTTAAGTGACATCTTATCAATGGCAATTCAATTAGTCAACCTTAAGACTTTGAGATATATCTCACACTGTGTCACACAACACTAGCAGATTTGCATTTTAAATGTTAGCTTTTGTCATTGTTATATTTCTTTGGTGTACATAAATAATGCATTTTCATTCCAATTCTTCATTCAGAACTCCATGTAAAACATTTTCCATGTTAAAATTGCCTGCCTTCACTTCCAACAATGCCGTCAGATGAAAAGACGTGGACTTGTACTGTGGACAGGAGTTTTTCAAAGCTGGTTCTCACCTATCACCATATTCCTCGTGTCACCGATGACTCGTAAACATCAGATGATTCTGAACATCTGAAATATCAGAGTATCCAAAATAGTCAGCTACTGCAATATAAATGGGATACATATATAAACACTACTGTGGTGGGCACAATCTATACATACAGACAGAAACACAAGTGGTTTTTTTAAAGTAGCAGAGAATCCCTGATTTTTCTGGGATCCTTATGCAATGAAGACATCCTAACAAGACATTGTCTTACTCTACATCAGCCAGCTGAACTCCTTAGGGATAAACCACATCGCTTTCCATAAAAAGTGGTTACACGCTGCAGTCTTTGGGAAGAAGGTATTTCCTGGAGGTATCTACTATAGCACAGTGCAATTACACTGTTCTTTAGTGTACAGTCCTGTAAGTGCTGAACATACACTCTTCCATATAAATATAAAGCAAAGGAGTTGTTGATCAAATGTAAGCATGTGGTCACAAGTTGTGCTATGTAAAACCCCAAGCAACAGTGCACACTTATGAATATAATGCTTTCTAGTTAGTAAGTTAGGAAATGAGCAATAAACCTGAGTTTGAAAACAATTTACAAAATCCCAGTATCTGCTGGTTGGAACTGAGCACGGGGCCTTCTAAACTCACACAGGAATCCTGAATACCGAGCATTTCATCTCCCTAAATCCCATCTTCTAACTCCACTGTAGTGAGTATGAATGACTAAATACACAAGCTCTTCCTTTTTTTTTTGGTCCATCCTTACATATGAAAAATTACGTTTCTCAGTCTTTTTCAGTCATAATAAAATGTTTTGTGGGAGAGTACTTTCTTATTCCTAAACCAGTATTTTCACACATTCATCTTTGACTCTTCTTGTGTCACCAAAGAATCCTGATTTAAAGCTCATTTTGCCATTGCTGCTGAGAAATAAAATGCACTTGTTTGTTAATTATATAGGGAATGTATTGTTAAGCCAAGTCAACTGGTGTATTTGGCAAGATTATAAGCTAATTGTACACAGATAGTTTCCCTGATAGATTGTATGGTATTCCAGAACGCCAACTTGTTTAATGTGCAACATTTATTTTACAAGTGTGTGCCATGTCTAATTCAGTATGCAGAATTCCATGCTAATGAACAATCTTAACTAGTTTCAAATTATTGAATCACTATTCTGAGATCAAATTTTAACAGAGGAAAAAATTGTGTGTTAAGGCTCATTAAAAGATTTTAAAAATTAATTAGACTGAAGTTTAAAAAAGAATAGTGGGCAAATTAATCCTGATAGAGCTATGCTAGCTCGTAGTAAACAAAGAAAATAAACTCATGAAGAAAACAGATAAATGATACCCACCAGTTTGTGCTAGAAACACTTTTTTATTTATGTTAGTAATACATATATGTTTCTGTGTATATGTGTGTGGGCTGAGATATGCCTACGTATTCTCAGGGCCCATCTTTGTTAGTGTGTTGGTTTGAATCAAGAGCATGCTTTTGAAGTGCGTATTTTTCTTTCTTTCTTATTGTGCTTTGGTTGATGTCATGTGGAGCTTTTGCAGTGCCTCAACTTGATTCCTTTCAGATGAAACTAGGATTCAGATTTGGAAGATTTAGCACACTTCAGGACTGTAACTAATGCACTCCAGCTGCAAATGGGCATTCAGTCCATAGGGCCAGACTAGAGCTAATCTGAAATAAAAGGCTTTGAAAGGTGTACATTATGGGCACGTGTTGTCAGCATCAACTATTTCTCTCTACAGGGTTGCCACTATCCATCCATAAACCATCTGCTAACCTAGACATAGTCTCTGAATTCCTGTATGTTAGTAATTTTATTTTATTTTATGATTCTCTGTAAAGGATAAGACACTATTCCTACACAACTATAGCAGGCACTTCTATAATACAGCACAAAATAAGCATATCCCTGTATTCAGTGAGATAACCAGCTATAACAACTCTATTACTTTGTATATTAATAAGTTGCAAAACTTTCAAGATCTGGATCCCCCAGCAGAAGCTTACATCTGTGGGCCTGATCCATCTCTTGCTGCTGTCGTTGACTTTTAAAAGCTTATCCTGAAGCTTGTACAGCTTATTATTCAAGTTATTGTACAGTTCTACTGTGCTAGTTGAACACTGTGGGAGTACGTATGAGATAACAGCCCTAAAATCCACCCCTACTGAACTCAATTCCTTGCTCCAAAGAATAAATTCCAATATGAAGAATATTTCCTATCAGTACAAGGAGAAATGTTACAGATTTAAATTTAGTTATGAGTGTGAGTTACTGTAGGTAGTAACTGCCTTTCTGAGGTGTGACAGGGCTTTTACATTTGCGTGTGCACAAGTTTCAAAACCCAAATGTACTTCTTTCGTATCTCTTTAAAGCAGTTGGTTTTGTTACTGCACTGTTCAACAATGCTTTGCTTTTATGCATTTGATTAAAACCGAATCATGGGGGAATATTAGCCTGCATGACAAAATCATCACATAATTTGGCAGAAGCATAGCGCAGTTGACAGAGCTTAGGGAGAGCCCCAGGACAGAGCTAGCAGAGGGAATAAATTCACCTTTGACCAGAAGCAAAAGCAATGCCTTTTGGATTGAGAATTAAAGCCTTGCTGCAAAGCATTCCATCTGCTCTAACACCAAACATTCACATGCTTGCCACAAGAGCATTGAAATCTGAGCTTTCCAGAAATGTATAATAAATTATACCATTACTTATATCCTTAAAATGAAATTATTCAGCTACTCCCATATTCTGAAAAACCTGATTACGTGCTTAACTTGATCTATGTAAAGGGTAACTTAGTGGGCCTCAGCAGTAGGAAAAATGATTTCTTATGACTGTCTGATTCACTAATTTAAGTTGTAGGAGCACATACTTCTCTAGTCTTGGATGTCCAGTTCAGGATAAGGTAACCATCTAAAATGAAAATATCGCTGTTTTGAAAAAAAATAAGAACTTCCAAAAGACACTGCTGCTACACAACTTTGCTCTCCCAAGGATGATAAATATATTTAACTTTAGTGGCTTCTGTTTGCCATATTGCCTCATTTTGTAATCAGTATTTTGGACTTTTAATGCTACAACTTTCCACGTGGGTTTTATTTAATTTTATTTTCTGAACCAATTTATAGATATACTTGTTTAGGGTTTGGGTTTTGCTTGGGTTTGCTTCTCCTGTTCTCGTTAATAGGGAAAGTAGAAAACCAGACAAGGAGGATGAAACTGCTGTTAAAAAGGAATATGAAATAAACCAGCAATGTACTGGCAGGCAGAATCAGTGGCCTGAGGCAGCCTAACGAGAAAAAAACTGCTTGGGTACAATAGGAGGAAATAAATTTTTTTGTGTGCTTTTTTTTTTCCCTTTCTCTCTCTCTCTGGTCCGAATCAGGTCTTTGAATGACGTGAAATCACTTTCCTTCATTCCACTTTCTAGTGTGTATTGTGCTTACAAACTTCATTTTGTGACTTTGAATTGTTTAAATGGAGCCATGATAACTTCTGGCTCTCAGCCTTTTGTAAGACCACTTAGAAAGGAAAAATTTGGCTACAAAGCATGCCAGAATCATAAAGATGAATATCTGGGGATTTCTACTGAATGAATTAACCTCAGAATAATCCTCAGTTAATCTCTATCTATTTATGACCTAAATGGATATATCTCAGGAGAAAGCTGGTTTATGAAAAAGAGGCTCAGAACCAGAGTATGTATATTAAGGATACGTTTGTTGCACTTCATGTTTAATTTAATCACGATGTTAAATAGTTGTGATATAAGACAAAAATACACTAGTTTTTGTCAGAGAAATTTCTGTAATTGATACTGCATATATGTCATTTTATCTCTCAATAGCTTGCCACTATTGTTGTGGTTGTTTAATGTGTATTGAGAAAAATAATAGTTTCTTAACAAAATAGCACATGAAATCTGATCATGATTTGTGAAATTCTTTTACATCCATCCATCCATCTATCCAATTTTGGATGATTAGGTTGCTAAAACTGTAGGACCATTAAAAGATTTTAAAAAAAAAGCAACCGCAACACTTACTCAGCTAAAGTGCTGATTTGCCTAACAAGTGATACCGTTGGGGCCATACAGTATTCAGATTCTTCTGCTAACCTTTATATTTCATAAAGCATCCTCACTAGGATGTTGTTCAATGAACCACAGTGTCTGGACAAAAAGAAAAACTTACATAACAAAAAAATTTATCCCAGGTAGGAGGCCTATTGAAGACAGAAGAGATATGAGTCACAGAAATGACAAAATTAGTGTTCTACATTGGATTCTGGTTAAGATTTTAAAAATAATAATAATAATAATAATAATAATAACTATCAAAAGGAATTGCATTTCTTTCCCTTTCCCCCCAGTTTTGGCAAGGTGGATGTATTGCCATCATATTCTATAGGATTGTGTTTTACTCTGGATAACCCACACTTGTATGTCATCAAATAGTGCAGATACTGTTTCTGCCTGGCATAAGCCAGAAGTAATTTAAAAGTAAATCAATTCTGTCTTAATTTGGGCTCCAACTGACTGCAAAAACATAACCATTGTCAAAGACAATTTGATAGAAGCACATTGACAGTTTCACAAATGTGTTAAAGAGGGAAAAAGGGAGATAGAAGTAGCAATAAGGGAATGAGGCAAAAGGAGAAAATTAATTTTTTTTAATTGGCATTTTTCTGTATGTAGAACTTGTGTATAACAGTTATACAAAATAATGTTTCTCTAGAAAGAATCACTTTCATCTTTAGTGGCTATAATATATAGAAAAATAACTAAACATTGTTTTTGTCTTTTTTAAAATTTATTTTAAGGTGAGCTCAATGCTTGCAGAGGAGTCAACTACATAATAAGGAAAAGAAGCCTTAATTTTGAGAGTACACAAATATAAATTACTGTTGACTGAGACAATAAGTGTTAGGAAACTTTTAAAATAGATATGCAATTTGTCCATGAAATGGATTTCTTTTACATTCGGCAAGTAATTGATCTGGAGAGTAAGTAGCAAGACTGTGATATTGCTCCTCATGATCATGAATTAACTATGAATAAAATAAAATAGATAATTTTATAGCTACATTAGGTGTTACATACTGTTTGAAAATAAAAGGCAGCATCTGACAGTGACCTCTGATCATGATCTAAATGTTTGGTAGATAGACCTAATTTTTCTCTGCATGTTCATGTAACCGAAAATTGTTGAAGGTTAAATGAGGATAGAAAAGGGTCCTACAAACATAGATGCTGATTAGAGCTCAGTTAAAATATTGTAATTTCTACAGTTTTTCATCATAAATCTGTATAGACAGTGTCTAATTCTTTACAGAAAAAAGTATATAACAAAACTTTTCAATATTTAAAAAATATTTTAATATTCAGAACTTGAAGGTATTTTGCTTTGCATTAGCAATAGTTTCATCTACTCTATCATTTCAAAAGTTTCATATTCGAGGGGGTTGGAACTAGATGATCTTCGAGGTCCCTTCCAACCCAAACCATTCTATGATTCCATGATTCTATATGCCTTGTCTTACAGCGGTTATAAGTCCTCGTGGGTTTTGTAAGCAATGTGCTTGTTGATGTAATCTTTTGGTCTTCATATTAGATCATATTTCTTATCCAACAACTAAAATCACATGATTCCTATGACAGAACGTAACTTGTACATGTATCATGGGAGTCATAGTCTCTCCATAACCTCAAACCATATGAAAAAGAATTCAACGCCAAGAGTTCCCTTGGGATCCCTTATAGCAAGAGTTGTATTCAGCAACTTTTCAGGTTTTTGCTAAATGTAGGGGAAGACTTTGCTTACTATTATACTTGAAACATTATAGTCATAACATTTACATGAAATATACTGGATTTAAACTTTTGTGTACAAATTGGGTTGGTCTTGCTTTTATTCAGGTGCTGTCATGTCAAATAGAATTATTTTTTTTAAACCTGGAGTGTCTTAAAGTTGCAAAGGTTCTGCAAAGACTTCAGTATGATATTTCATTTACTCTTCTCAATACCAACAAATAAAAAGCCCAAACAGCTTTGGATAAGAGTATCTCTTAAATCAGTTGGCCCCATCTCTGAATCCTCATTGAAGTCAGTTGAAAGGCTTTGTCTTCTCAGTGGAGCATTTGTGGTTCAGTGACGCCTCCCAAGATGAAAGGTTACCATCATTATGGGGCTCCGATTAAAAAATAAACCTGCTGTGTCTTAGTTCAGCTGGTCAAAAATCCCTTACAGAATATTTATGTGGAGGCGTTATTTTATGTCCTTATAAAAAATTAAGTAATGTGGAAAAGCTAGTAGCAGAGATGTCCTTTTTGGCTATGAAACTGTGGAATAGTTTTCTGGGAAGAGTCTTGACATTTTCCCTGCGGTACAGAATATTTACAGTGCTAATAGAAATGTTTGAGGCACAATTAAAGTCAGGAACAGTTCCTCCTGGGTGTATAGACTTTAAACCAGCAGACCTTTTGGAGATAGGCTGACGATTTGAACACCCTATAGCAGTATTTTTTCTTTGTGACTCATACAGCGCTTGGATCTGGAGAATACAAAATAAAGGTACAGTGAAACCAGTTCAAATGGCAATTTACCAAGTATAGTCATCGGAGCCAACTAGTGCTGAAATTTCTTTCCCTAAGAGAGTTTATTTATGTTAGGCATACTGTGTTGCTGTAATTTGAAAGCAAACTTTTCAAATACGTTCAACCATGCACTGCTTAGGCATTGTCAACAGGTTGGTCTCTTGGCTTCCCGTGCTGCTGTGGCTGACTCTGCCTTTGGGCATACTGGAAGCAAGAAGTCTTTCAGTGGGTTGCTTAATTATGAATTGAAGAATGAAGGTAAGAAATGTAGGTCTGTTTGTATTTCTAATTTAGATTTGCTGCTGGAAGTGTTCAACATATATATTCAAAGTCAATGTATTGGCTGAATTCTGGACTGTGAGGATGGTTGTTGTTCACAATTGGTTCAAATACCTCCACTTTTTAATTTTGTTATGGCTGTAATTGATAGCATAATAACTGGCATAACTGCTCTCAACTTAACTTTGTGAAATGATCTTTGTCTCCCGACGATACTAATGAAATGTTCCTTCTGTAAGGCTGATGTGAAATTTATTTTTGTTCCGTCACTTATTTTAGGATGGAATTGTCAAAGATTGTAGTGTATTATATTCTACATGTTTGACACACCATCAATTACGTAGCTTCCTAGAGATCTGTTGCTCTTTTAAACAAGTTTAGTTACATTTTTTGCCTTTCTTTCCATTTAAACATTTGAACTGGGGAATGCAGTAAAGTCCTACAGCTGCACAGCTAGAAATTTCAGTGAAGCATGGGTGTCACGCTCGGAAGGAAAATGAGGAAGGTATGTTGTTCTGTGCTACAAAGGGACTGTCCATAATTTCAGCTCTCAGTTTTATCTGGCACTTCCTATGACAAAAGGTCCATCTCCAAGTTGCTTTGAGACACTTGACAAAATCCACTGCAGCAACAGATGTGGTGTCAATAGAAGATGCCTGTCTGAATTTGTGGATGCTAATGATACTTCAGATTAGAGTGTTCTTTCAGCTTTGTTCTTGAATTTCCTTTATCCCTTACTGCCACTGATCTGCATGTTGGAGAGTTCCCATTATGACTAATCCGTTTGTCTCCATAAAAAATTAAGGTTTCTGGCCCATGCTAGTTAAAAAAAAAAAATCACTTTGAATTTAAAATAAATCCCTGACCTTGTTAGGCTCATTGTGTTTGTGGATTTAGGCTTTGACTCAGAAGTAGTTAACGAGTAAAAAATTTAAAGCACGTACTGTGTCCAGTGAGGTCATCAAAGCTACAGATATGTTGACTCCTGGTCTTAACATGAAAATGGGGAACATCATCAACATAGGCCTTCTGCTGTTTATTCTGGTGGCAATTTTCTCACAAGATCACTCATTCGTTTCAGTGAAATAAAATACTAATTTTATGAGTAAAGGCCTCACAGTCTTGCTAGAGTGATTTAAAAATGCATGTCTACCAATCTCTATACTTGAGACATCATGGGTTAGAAGTATGATATTTCTTTTCCTTGACTTCATAAATAATTTAGATTAACAAAATCCAGATGGTTTAGAGCTCTCAGTAGCTGCAAGTTCAAGAAATTATTTATCCTTTGAAAGAAAGACTCCATACTTTTTCAGTTGTTCTTGCATTTTATTCAGAGCTTAACAGTTTCTTTTTTGTTGTTGTTTAGTTCTTTTTAAAAAAGTCCATTTTCTTTAAGACATCTGTGAGAGGGCATACTTGGAAGTAATGAGAAAGTGCTTTATGAATGTCTGATGGAATGCGTACTATGAAGATGCAATTTTCAGTCCTTCCAGGAAATTCAGTGGAAGATGTCCTGAAGAAGCTTGATCTTCTGAACATCAATTTCAGTATTTATAAGTTATTTAAAGGATAGATGTTATCCTTTGACCAAAAAAAAGGACAATGTTTGAACTATAACATGGCATTTTAATGTATTGATTTCTGTAAGGCATGTAGCAAGTAGTCTAATTTTGCCCTCAAATTCAGGCAGTTATCTTCCATATTTTTTGCTGAAAAATAATCTTCACTGTGAAGGTAAACATTCTTGTTGATTTCTGCAAGATTATATATACATAAAAAGCATCAGATTTTCTTGTGAGTTACTCCTCTCTGTTTAGCTGGTGAATGTTGCATAATAGGTAAAGAACTGCTAGATGCATTTTTATCAAACGCTGTGTTGAGAAGCGATCTTCTATCTTTTCCATCTTGTTCTCCTCAATTTTCTTAATTAAAAAATTGTGGCTTTACCATGTATAACTATTATGTTTTGTTCAGTTTTTGTTAAGTTTATTTCAGGATTCCTTCAATGCTACTATTATTAGTATTTTGATTGGGAAAAATAGCATCTGCTTAAAGCTCAAACACTTCAACAGCTCAGGTGTACTAAGTTATCATAAGTTTGCTGGAAGTGCCAGGACACAGAAGCAGAGTTAGATTAGCAGAAGCTGACTGTAACATCTGGGTTTTAAATCAAAGCTGAACGTTGGGGTTTTTTGTATGGTTATTAATTATTCAGACTTTTTTGCTAGTTCTATCTAATGTGCAAAATGAACATTTCTCTAATAGAACTTCAAAACTCATATGTGAAGCTATTAAAATATCTTTCCATAAATAGCAAAAGTGCTTTGGTAGAAAATCAGTCAGGAATATAGGTGTGGACATTTCTGGACTTCTGTGGACTGTATTTTCTCTCTGTGGCTTGCTGTTGTAGGTCTCGTTTTCGGCAACAGTCAGGACGGAGCAGCACTGCTTGCCACCGTGACTGATGAATGATTGCATAGCTCTAATGGGACAAATAGAACGAAGAAATGAAAGGGTAGAAAGACATCCCATCATGCCTAGTTAGAACAGTACCCTGTACACTAATGTTATATTTTATGGTTATTTATCCCCTGGCACTATTTAACACCACCAATTTTGAAGATAAATGTAGTAAAAGCATTTTTATCCTGCTGCTATGAAAATGTGCTTTTAATAGATTTAGGTTTTCTCGGGTCATAAGAAAGAAATAGAAAGATTTTGCAGCTTTCTAAAGGACTGCATTATATACAGAGTTTAAAATGTCATAAAGCAGCTTGAAACACTATAGGGAGTCTGTGCAGTAATTGGAAAAATGTTTCATACTAATGTTTGGATTGCATTAGTGTGAACCATTGGCATACACTTTGTGACAATAAACATGTCTTTGCTTAATTGTAATTATAGCTTACAAAAAAGCTTAAAGAAAAGAAGTGAGAATGGTACTTTGGTGAGTATGGATAATGACATTTTAATGCACTTAAGGCACAAGACAGCACTCCCAAAGACCAGCTCTAGCTTGCATGCATTGTTAATATAGACCAGCTTTACGTTTTTATTTAATAATATTTATCAAGGTTGGGGAGTTTGTTAGGATTCCTATGTTCCACCCCCTCTCCTCACAGATTAACGACTGGCATGGTTGCCAGCCTGTGTCTCTTCCTCAGATTAAATTTCCTGTTAACAACACGTGAGCAGATTCTAATCATGATTCTGTACTGAGCTGTACCAGATTCTCACCGGTGCTGCTGTCTACATGCCACCCCTCCTACAGCAGGTTTTAGTCAGCATAGCAAAAGAGGGAAGAACCAGAATCACTCACCTTTGAAATGTCACTTGAGAAAAAAAATACAAGTTTAGAACTTGTAACAGCATCTCATACCTCCATGGTAGCTCATTGTCGATGCAAAGTGGGGTGTTTGTGTGCAGATTTGGACCTTGTGGAAATCCTCCAACATCATATATTCAGTGTTTCAGTTTCAGGCAACTTTAGATCCACTGAAATCACTTAGCTTAAATTCTGAATCCTAAGCAATCAGGAAATCTTCTAAAATTTAGGTATATATTTTCCTGTTGTCGCTTGCTTCCGGAAGGATTAAAACATAAATTTAGAACTGGCATTATTTCTTGCTTGGATCAGAATAGCTTGTGGCAGATTATTGTGCAATCAAATGCATATACAGTTTATTTTTTTTCCTAGAGTTGAAGCCTTTCAAGATTTTAGGAGCTCTTCAATTAATATAGTAATATAATGACAGAATACATAACTGCTTTCAAGTCCTGTTTGTACAGTTTTGAGATGTAGCTGATTCCTTAGGATCCTGAGTGCCCGTCTGTGTTGCTTTCAGTGCTACTGAATTTAAGCCTCACTCCAGAGTTCCGAGGATATTTTTCTGCATTAATCCTTACCAGGAATAAAAAATTGTAACCTGGCCATTTGGGAATGTTGAAGTAAACTGAATAATTCTTACATTCAGATTACTTGATGGGTATGCTTGTCAGTGCAATTGGATTAAAAAAAACAAACAAAAAAAAAAGTGTAGGCAAGGTCTGATAGGACCTGCAGTATGCTTCAAGTAACCAGAAACTGGATTGAGAAAAGTTACAGTAACCCCGAAGAAGAGAACATGATTCATTGAAGCTCATCAAGAGAAGCAGTCATAACAGCAGCACTACTTTAGCTTAGTAAATTAAATTGTCATGCTGCAGCAGAATACTGAGATAAAGCCTTTAAATCTGTATTTCAGTATACTTCCAGGACTAACCTCTAAAACTGAAAGCAATAATAGTACTTTTGGGTCAGAGTCAAGATCAATATTTAATAATCACGGTCATAATAACAAGAATGAGACATTTCACTCTGAACTTGATATTGGTGGGAGGGAGTTGCTATTTAAATACATAACACCTTTTTTTTTAATAAGTGCATAATTGTACTTCATGAAACAATTTGAAATTCCCACTTTGAAGTGAGGGAGAATTGCCATCTAGTTGTGGTTTGTGTCTAAGTCTTAACAGCAAGATAGGTCTGCATGACTGGGACAGATAATTTAAAAAGAAAAATACCCGAAGTTTAATTTCTAAACAAGTGAAAAAGGTTTACATGTAATAGGAGGACTTCAAGGAGCATGCTTTTTTTGGTTGGTTTGGCATTTTAAAGAAAAATTAAGATGTAATCTGTTTTCACTGCTGTCTTTAAAGACCTTAAAAATAATGTTGAGCAGAATAACTGACATATAGCCAAAATACTTGTGCTTATAGCATCTGTGCTATGTACTAGCTTCTGTAGATACCATGGATCATGGCAGCGATCTGGTTAACTGGGCTTCAACACGAGCTACTCACCCAGAGTCCGCATGAGTTCATACTTGGTCTCTAGCGTGTGTTACAGCCCACACCTTCATATGGACACTTCTGTTGCTAGCACTGCAAGTTACGTCAAGCTGGATGGATAAGATAGCACATGCAGTACCCTATCTTCTGATTGCTGGATAGCTATATTTTAAATTTTGTGCTGGGCTTGCAGTTCCCCATCCTACCCCTGCCTTTTCCTTTTGCAGTTATAGATGAGATGATACACAAATACTGTGTTTAGAGTTTCTGCAGAAACAGCAGTCTGTCATTGGGCATAATCTCCTGATGAACACCTTCTGTGTAGTGGAACCTACTGTATATGAAAGGTTATCAATGCGGAATCATTAGGAAATGAAAAATATTACTTTCATCCTTTCTTCTACATAATTTTATGTATATAAGTTTTACATCTATTGCTGATATATCTGAATGCAGTATCAAGCTCTCAGCCCCGTCATCTTTTGGTAATTTTAATCATAGCTGATATTCTTGATAATATAATAAAAAAATCTAAATAAGAATCTAGAAATGTGGAAATATATTTTTAAGCTGTGTTATACCACAAATGCCATAGCACAGGTAATTGAAAGTGATTTAGTGGCCACCATTAAATGATTACCAAGTAGGGTGATGTTGTAAAATGTATTATCAGTATGAGTAGCAGGTAACTCAATCAAGCACAGAGCACAGGCAGATTTGTTCATCGCAAATATGATATGAAGGTATATATCTCTATGTGAAATATGGTGCAGGGCTGTACAGATAAGCTGAACTAACTCTGTCAAGCAGCTTTAGAAGAGTGGATTTGCTTTGAAGCATTAAAATTGTTAGAGTAAGTCATGAAACTCTAGCAAAGACTTTTTTTCACTGTTTTCTCTTGAGCAATTCTGAGAAAATTGTTTTCATAAATTATTTCTTTTCCAAAGTTAAACTATAACTGTAGGGAATTTAACAAAGAACAGGCTATGACAGATGAGAAAATTGACCAAGCTCCACTAGATGAAAAACTAAACGCTTCTGCATTCCTGGTAACAATTTATGGTAGTAATGTTAAGCTCTTTAAAATGTTCTGGTTTTAATTCATCTTTTATGTGCCTGGCATAGATACATTTTTTTAAAAAGATCTGGCCCTCAGCAAAATGTAATCAGTCTGACTGGATGTTTATGGATCTTTGGTTTACCTGTCCTCTGTCAAACCTCTGGAGATGGTAATGGAGAAGTGTCTTTGCCAATGACTTAAGGTATTTTCAGAGAAGAGCAGCAAAACTGGAGAAAGGAATTGTGTGCCTCTCCACAGTCTTCCTCCTGTTTCTTCAGTGTTCATGACGCTGCATTGTCTTTTACCATATTGTGTTAAGATTTTTGTTTAAAGAGGAACATTTTCATAATATGAAGTGCTTCTAGTCACAGTTTTCAATGGTATATTGCATACCATATTAAACCGTTTTGGGAACTACGTTCTTCAGAAGATATCCTGTGGGGCACCAGTTGCAGGAAGTCGTCAAATGCAACATGAATCCTCATCTGCAGCAGGAAGAGATTTGCTGGACAGATCAATAGAAGACATGGCTCCGAGTGGGAAGTATGTCTAGCAGAGGGCAGCTGTGGATGCCAGGAGCCAATCCACCGAGTCAGGACAGATTGGGAGACAAGCATTCTCATAAGCAGCTGAGAAATTGTGACATAGCTCCTTGTCCCACTTGGTGCACCAGGAAGCTTTTTGATGCAACACCATGATGCTCTCCCTGCACTAGTGGCAGTATCTTACCTTCCAGCACCTCTTCAACACTCTGCTGTCCAACCCCATCTGAAAGATCCCCCGCTGAGAGGCGAGGGACTGTGCCCTTGGCTTTGATAACCAGTGCCACATCTTAAAGGTGGAAATAACACCCTACAGGTGTGGTGCTCCTGTACACACCTGAGCCTCACCGTTAGTGACTTTACAGCACTCAAGGCACTAGCAAATAAAGGCGAGAGTGGATACGGCTAAGTGGTGTGCTGTAAAACACATCACAAACCATTACACCGTGCTACACAACTGCGTGTATTTTATGCCTATGTCTCGAAGCAGATTTTGACTGAAAGAAAGGTCAGAGACTAGATCTAGTTTCAGAATAAGCAGCTAACCCATCTAAGTGGACTTTTACTCCATAGAAAGCGTCACCTTTGAATTACCAATGCCACCTTCAGAGCCCTTGTGCAAGATGGTTTTTTATGGTCGGAGGGAATCATTTATTACCCAGTTAATCTTCATTTGTTCTCACTGAACCGCTCGAGATGAGTATGTTTACTTTTCATGTCTCTCTCTAATATTTTTGCAGACTGTATTAGTGGATATAGACTGAAGTTGCTGGTAATAAGTCAGATAATTCAACTTTGTAACTGTTCTTCCTTCAACTTCTTTCTTGAACCTGCTGTCAGAAGCTTAGAAGAAGAGCTGAACACCATTAATTTGTCCTCTATAGGCCAAAGCACGTGGGCTCTACAGCAAATAATCACTGGCTGGCTGACTTTTTTGAGCATCCATGTCAATTCATCCTACAAAATATGCTTTTCATGTACTACAAAGTCTTTTTAAGGCATCTGCGACCTAAGTATGGGTGTACTAACACCAGTACTTGAGATGAACCATTAAGAGATCATCCTCCTAACATAAGAAAACAAACTGCTTGATATATTCCTTATAAAAACCTCTTGAATCACTGGGATGTGAATTCCCAAAAGGGAGGAGAGAATCAAGAAGTAAGATCCTACAATGAATCTAGAAAATACTGCTCCTCCCCCCCCCCCCCCCCCAGCTAAAATCCATTGCAATAGTCAGATCTATTTGAAAATGAATCACTTGTATTTAGCAACATAGTAAACCCATATTTAAAGTAAAGGGAAATGGTTTATGTCTTGCATGCCCACTTTGGTTATTTTTTAGGAAGTTTCTAGAAAACATTGCCTTGCTAAATTAATCACATACAGGAGTCATAGTTTGGATCTTTTTGGCAATATTCATTAGAAATCAGACACCATTGAGGTATACAGGTAATGCTTGAATACGAAGAGAAGTTGCTGTCCTTCCATACTGCAGGGCATCAGTTCGGTGTCATCTTTTCTTATCATCATACTTCTGTTGCAGGAAAAAATGGTTAAATGTCTTTATTATCATTATTAAAGGATGAATGCAACTCTTCCACAGAAAAATACAGTAAGAACTCAGTGTACTGACATTTGCCAGTGCCTCCAGAAGAAGATTTCTATGGGTTTCAGCTAACATAGTCTTTTCCTTACCCCTGCTTATGTGAAGCTGAACAGACTGTGCTTGAATATTTAGGCTTCACCTTTTCTGAGAACTTCATTCATAATGATTATATGTTCTGCTTGACTGACAGTTTGTGGTAGGGCAATTCATTAAGGTTAATTGAATTCTGAAGGGCGGAAAAAAATATCTTTGGACATGAGTGTGAATTATTGAGAAATGTACATGCTTATAATTTTCAGAGTGTATAACAAAGAACATACTGATTTTTAAAACAAGAAGCATAATTTAATGTTTGAAATAACAGAGTTAAAAATCAGTGTGGAATTAAAAATAGCACCTTTTGCTTCCTCATTAGCAATCATGATTGTTTAATCGATAGCGGGCAGGAGAAGTGACACAAAAAACCTGCATCACTGCTGAAGCAGACAGGATATTGACATTTAAACAAATGCTTTAAACATACTGTGCTTACTCTTCTAGTTGTAATATTAAAAGCTGGTGGGGGAGCTTGTCTTGTTTTATCATTCATATTAATCTTGCATGCACAGCAAACTTAGGGTCGTTCTTTTTTGTTATTTTCTACGTGAAAGAGAATCACAAACATATCAAATCCTCCTTTTCTTTCGAGAGATTGATTGAAAGCTCTGTAACATTTGGGACTTGGGAGACATTTCTGTTGCTCTCAGTTGCTATGAGCATGGGTAATAGCCAGGATAACCTAAAACAACCTGCCAGGATCTCTTCATCCAAATGATTCATATCTGAAACTTTGCAGCAGCACAGTTGATAGAATTTGTGCCTGCACTGATTTCTTGAGGAGGGGAGAATTACTTTGTACAGAAAGATGAAAAAGTAGCTAGTTGAGACATGCCACCTAGCTAGCTGTAGGACAGTGGACCTGGCTTCCCTGGTGTGTTTATGCTGTGGCTGGGAGCTCAGGCATGGCATCGCCCATGGAAGCTGCTCCGTTTAGCTGAGGATGCTTCTGCAGATGACAAGGAGCCACAGGCGGTCTAGTTTTTCTCTGGTGGTTCAGGTACTTAGTAACAGGCAGCTGTAGGAAACAGCCCTTACTCGTAGAGGTGTTTCACAGTCCTCTCTCTATTCTGGAACGAGTGCCTGTATTGCAAAGTACAGGGGCCTCTCCTGTCTCTCTCCTTCCCTTTCTGCTTGTCCTTCTGCTGCTCCTGTGGAAGCGTACACTGAATTCGTTCAGCTGATGAGACCGTGAGTGTCCTTACGGCAAACCAGGCTCATGAGAGATGTGATAATTCCTTCAAAAAGCAAAAAAGGAACTTTGGTCAATGGTCCTATCTGTCCTCAACAAGGAGCTATCAGCTGCAAAACCAGGAGCACCACTGCCCCTCCCTCTTCTGGAACCTCAACAGTAGACAGTGGCAACTTCTGTTTGTATGTGAACACCTGGCCTGTAAACTGGCTTTTGAGTGAGCTCCTCGGGGTGAGCACCTTGGGCAACTCGTGTGCTGGAACATCTCCTCTGTGAGTACTGCAGGTGGGATAGGTAGTAAGCTGCCAAGTTTTGGTGCTGCTGAGCATTCTCAAACACCTACATTTAGGTACCTTGAGGACATTAATATCAAAACCTCAAGTGTCAATGGACAAGAGATGTCAAGATTTAGTTGTACTGGTGTTTCAGGAATCTGGTTTTTGATGAAGTACCTTAAGTCCTTTTGTGGATTAACCGCACTCGGTTTTCTCACACACTGGTGTGATTTTTCAATTTGCCCTAACTTCCTATTTCTGCTTTTTGACAGAAGTTGTGCAAGGCCCTGACCTGAAAGCACAGGAGTTATCCTATTGATTTCAGTAGGGCTAATGAGATCTGAATGTTACATAACAGATAGTTAAGAACGTAAAATATTTGCAGTGTAGTCAACTTTCAATGGGATTTGGGAATTACCAGTGTTGTATTTTGTCTTTCTCTGTGACTTAATGAAATATGAAGGATGTATATTTGTGGTGAGGTTAACATGTTAGTTCTTTGTCCTTTCTTATTTTATAAAAAAATTATCATTCTTTGACTAATTTTTATGCTATGTTTTGATCCTCGAAAGTTCAAATGGCCTTAGAGAAGGACATACTGACAAAAAATTATGTTCTGGCTATCTAATCTCTGCTACAGGTATTTGAAGAAGTATCATTCATTAAAGGGAACTTTTTGGGTTTGGTGCTTTGGAACCATGTGATTCATTGAACATTTTATCTATTTTGTGATGATGTTGGAGGTATTTTGGTCTTTGCTTTTAACATCAATTGCACTAAATGTGACACTAACCAACTTGTCAGTCACCTGGAATTGGAAAAGCACTTCTTGTTAATTTATGTGAGTAAACAGAATGGTAATACTTTTGAATTCCTACTTGTAAAATTGCCATGTTTAACAGAATCCAGATTTTAGCTGGAAAAATAGTTAAATAGAAGGAAAACAAAATTAAAGACTTCTAGAATCAGTTCTGTGTTTTTCTTTTAGCCATTTGCCTTTTACATTTTTTTCTATGTTACTGCTTTTATCACTCTTAATCCTTCAGCTCCTGTGAGGGCGAATTCCATACTCCATTCCCTGGGAGATGAGCTGAGGGAGGGGATCTGACTGGTATGCGTGCTGTAAATGCGTACAGTTATTCTTCTTCATTTCTGTCTGGTTCTGTTGCAGAAAGGTATCAGTCCTCAGATTATAATTCACTCATCTTCCTAGGTTATGGGGCATCAACAGGGCCAACAATAACAAGCTGAAGTCTAGAAAGGAGGAATTTTCTGTGACATGGTTCCCTTCTTCAGTACTTAATTCTAAACTAGCTGTAAAAGTATCTATCTAACATATTGGCGAGGGCAAAACGGTCTCAGCCCTGGGATATTTTACTTAATTTGTTGCCAATTAACACAAACTTCTAATGGCCAATTTGGGTATTGAGGCGAAAAAAGCGAGCGCAAACAATGAAGCACTGCAGCAAACGCCTCTACCCTCCCTCGCCCAGCCGCAGCTGGAGCCCGACCCTCTCCTCCCCCATCCCAGCCCCTCTCGCGCCCCAGCGGGGCAGCCCCAGGCGGTGCAGGGTGGCAGGATGGCTGCCCACCTGCCCCCCGCACCGTGCCTCGTGCCTCCCGGGGCCTTGAGAGCTTCCCCCTCCCCGCCGCGGCCCCCAGGTGGGAGCAGAGTTTGGAAGACTTGTTTCCATGTGCCCATCCACTGGCCGGCCGTCAGCGTGAGCAGCTTTCCTTCTCCTCCCCGCCACTGTGAGCTAAGGTCAGCGCGGTGGAGTCTGTGCAAAATCTGAGTTACTACAGTTTTACTAGGGAGAAGCATTCTTTGCAGGTGTTCTTTATGTGGGGAACGTGACACAAACCCCTGATGCCTCATCCGGGCAGGTAAGACGAAAGAGCAGCCTCAGAGTCCTCTCAAAATCTGTCAGGGGCTGAAGTCACCCAGCCCGCCAAGTCCACGAGGTTTTCAAGCCTACCAAGGCATCTAGGGGCAGAGTAGTTACAGCGGCTACTCACAGGAATCCCTGTGGTTGCCAGCTAACAAATACCTGTAGGAAAGTGCTTCTGCCATTGTTATATTTAGTTTAAAACAAAGATATATATGCGTGAAATTGAAACTTAATGTTTCATCTAACTTGTTTACAGTGCAGGAAAGAAATGAGATTTTGACCTATTAAAATGATGGATTGCATCTACTTAAAGGATGATTATAATTAGTTGAATAAACATCTAGAAAGTAATGAGCTGTGAAGATAGTACTATCCAACTTGCGCATATAGTGATGAAAGCAATGGAAATTATTGGTGTGCTGATTTACCAACCAAAGCCATGGCTCTACAGGATATCCTTAGCGGTATAAAACGTGATAAAAGACTTGTGGTTTGAAGATGCTTCTTTGTAACTTTGTGATGTTAGTCCAACCAATTATGAATTACAATAAGTTATTTTTAAGTTCTTTGTTAGCGTTGCCTATCTTCCACCATGAGTAATTTGAATATGCGTTTCTGACTGCATCAAATATCAAAGTAATAAAACTGAAATTTTCTCATCACAGTGTAATTGAGAAGCAATGCTTATCTTCAGTAGAAATAATTTTAGTTTCTGAGAGTGCTGTTCTCGGCTTTAAGGATAGCACCAAGAGAGAAAGATTTAGACTTGGTTTTTGTGGTGTAGCTGCTGGTGCAGTAATCAGTACTGCGTTCCTCTGCAAATATTGCCCTGTGGGTTTTCTGTATACCATGATGACTATGACACTATATTAAATATAAACATAAAAACTATTTACACATTACTATGAGTGAAGAAGTGTATTGGTTAGAAGATCTGATTGTTAGGTAAATAAGGCAAGTTTTATGCTGTTATTTTCCCCTCTACTTCTTACCTTGTGGAGGACGTTTTCTTGTGTCTTTGATAGATGGTTTGTTCAGTAGAGTTATTCAGACATTAAAAATGATACTGTTCAGAATTTACTATCCTTGTATCTCAAAAGAGCTTACAGGTTCACACATGGCATATGATATGTTTGTATTCCTTTGGGAGGAATACATAAACCAGTATTGTATAAGAAATGAAAACATAGAAAGGGAATCAAGGGCAGAAAAATGGGTTTCAAGAAAAGATCTGATTCTGGCATAAACATAGCAATTCCTTTTGTTTCAAATTGGGAATCTGTTTTGTCTAAAAACATGATTTTCACCAATTGACCTAAAATGGATTTGAATAGCAGTATAGTTGAATAACTAAAGTGTCAGGCTTTGAACAGTTATAGATTATGACTGTCAATTTATCAATACAAGGTAAATCAATATGACCTTCATCTGAATGAAATTAAGGATATCACCTAGAGGCTTGTATTGGTTTAACTCTATGCTTTTGATAGAGCTGATGAAATTTGTGTAGACTAGACCCTTTCTGGTTTGAGTCTGAACACGACTAGCAATGGGTGGTAAGGAAAAAAGGATAGTTGTTAAGTTGGAGTTTACTTTAAAACTATGCAAAAGGTAGCACCTGTACTTGATTATACTAGTGTTTATGTGGTGTCAGGAGTGACTACCCAAGCTGCGGTTGGATGAAAGAAACGTCAGTGGCAGTACGAGCGAAGGACTTCCCACCTACCTGCCCACTCTCTGTCCTGCCAACGCAACCAATTTGCTGTGTTCTGAACTATGAAGATAATTAAAACTTGTAAAAGAAGTGCCTTTTCAAAGTGGTTTTGAAAAATGGGAAACTCTTTAGTTTCATACCTGCCTGTAGCTTTACAGGTAACTGCTATCAGTAGGTAATCCCAATTCTGGTCATTCTTAAAATCTAATGTTTTTTAATGCTCTGCCTATCTATGCCTCTCTTCTGTAGTCCCACTGTTATCTTCTCTGGGCCAAGAGGCTATCCAGCTCTGGGATGAATTAAGGTCTTCCCTGAATCACATCCGTGTATCTCCAGAGGAGCACAGGAGTGTCCACGGGCTGTACTCCAAAGGGGGAGTTTTCTAAGCCCTGTTTAACCCACTTGCCCTTCACCATATGGGTGAGTGGACCCTGCCATTGCAGTGTGGCTTCCTTTTGAACTATCGGTTTTAATTTTAAACTGCTTTCTAGAGTGTTCCCCTGAGTGTTGTAGAGAAAACTTTAATCTCATGGCTGTGCTGAGAGGCATGAAGGAGGTCCCGTGGTAGTTTCTTCTGACAGGGAAATAGATGCTGCCTCACAAAACAAGTTTGAATTTTACTCCCAAAGTCTCCAGGCAGTTCCTTCGTACCTCAGCTAACAGGCACGGACCACACATTAAAAAACAACTTCAAACAAACAAACAAAAAGATATAAAAAGAACTTAGTAGGAACTGGATTTCTGTTGCTGGTGACGAACTTTTCAGAATCTTAATTTTAAATCTGCCTAATGATTTTAGATGCTAATTTTTGATTTCCAGCTTGAAATAAATTCACAAAGTGATTTAAAGACTTCTAAATGAAAATTTACTGGGATGCCCGGGTTGTCGTGGCTTTTAATCAATAACCACTCCTTCAATAACATAGTAACCTGTTGACAAGAAACATGGTGGAAATGTCTTTCTCTAAATCAGTCAAAGGGGTTAAGCCAGAGAAAGAATGCATACTAAATTCCCCAGATCAATAGCTACTGTAGTGTATCTGTCACCTCTGCTGTGTGCAGGAAGTGTGGTTGAAACAGAAATAGTTATTGATGCATTTTCAAATTTCAAATGTTTAGTTACTTGAAGAGTTTGTAGAGCACCTGATTAGTGATCCTTGCTTTAATGATGCACTTTGAAAGTCACAATAGACTTTGGATTTCCCCCCCCCCCCCCTTGTGTACATCCATGGACTGTTTTCTCCAAAGGAACTGAATTGATTTGCATAAGATAGCACAGGAAAGTCACTGGCGTGGTAGTGTCTAGAGCTGCTAGTGCCTCAAGCACCAGTTTGTCCTTACTTTTTGGAGGGAAAAGCCCCATCCGTTCGAAGCAGCTGAAGGCCGTCAGTGTTGTGCTGACTCTGAAATACAGCAGGGCAGGGGCAGATACTGGGGAGAGGACAAAAGAATCTTTCATTATTGAATTTACTGTGGTTTACCTAAGGGGGATGGATTCTTTCTTAACCTTATTTATGAATTGTGCTGCTCTTGCACGTTATTGAACACCCTTCTAACAGTTTTTGAGTGGTAGAATACTTAATAAAAAGCCATTGGGCGTGGGGGAACCAAGAAAAAGTAAGACTGAAAGGTCTGGAAAACTGTAGGTCTTTTCTGTAGAGTAAGAACACATTTCTCATCTAAAGTAAAGAGATACCAGTAACTGTCTTTCATGGAGCTACACGATTAATACTAACTGAGGATGCCTCTCTGATATTTGCTGCCTCTCCCTGCTCAATGGGGGTGTTTGAAAGAGGAAGTTCACTAGGAAAGGTGGGAGGACAGCAATAGAGTATATTGGTTACTTGAAGGTGACCTACAAATCAATTTGCCATTATTTGACGATACATGCTTAGTGCCCTCAGTAATAACCATGCATTCAGCATGTTATTATCCAGCCTTGCATGGATCACTGCCCTCTAGTCATAGATGACGTCACATCAACTCTGCTGGACCATGAAACAAGCTAATAGGTAAGTGTTTTTCATTGAACTGAATAGTTTGGTAAAGCATTTACTTTTAACTGTGTTAAATATTTCTAAAAAGCTTTTTGGACGGAACTGTACTTATGGGAAAGAAACTCAGACTTTTCCCCCTCGCTCCCATCTTGAAAAGCTTAATACATGCCCACTCATGTTTATGGCCTGCTTGACAAGGAGAAGATTAGTAGGAACCTTAATATAGTCATACAAGTGGAAGCCAGGAAGTTATCATCTTTGGGACTTGCCTGGTACTGGGTTGCCTTAGAAAGGAAAGGGAAGAGAGGTTTGTGGGAGGAGGGTAAGGCTTTTCAGCACATTAGGATCAAATTCCACTATTCGGAATGAGCCTGAGAATCTGCTGGGCCAGATACATATGAAAATACACTTGCAAGGAAGAGGAATTATGCTGAGAAAAGCAATAAAATGATCTCAGAAACAGGATTTTGAAGTAAAGAGGGGAGGTAACGGGACCATTAACTGCTGAGAAAACTCAGAGTCATGCCATCAGTCTTTGTATATGCAGACAGGTGCAAATAAACTCTTCTCCATGACAACATGGAAGACTTGTCTATATGTCTGGCAAGTCTTTCCAGTGATAGAGATGGCAAAGCAGTGAAATAGATTACTTGGGGAAAATGTGGGATATCCGTGGTATGATAGCCTCAAGAATAGCTTGGGAATGCCATGAGGTATATTTGATGCAGTCTCTGATCAGAGGGCTATACTGGATCATTTCTCCGTGACTTATCGACTACTTTTTTGTGTGTGACTGTGAAAGCTAAGGGAAGGTCATAGTGGAGGGAGTGTGGAAAAGATTTTGGAAGAAGTGCATCAGAGACAAAAGAGAGCATTTTAATTGAAATACCAATTTAGATAAAGGCTCCATGGACAACAGAGAAAGGATAGGTTCACAAATGTATCTGCAGTGACTGTAAAATATCTATACCTAACTATAAAAACAGTCAATTCAGAGTCTAGATAAATCTATTCACATGTAAGCATAATTGACTCCATATGATAAAGTACATAATACATTAAATTATACTAGGATATACAGATATAACCCTGAGAGAAACAAGAATTCTGAGATGTGGCTGAAATGATTTTTCTCTTCAGTATGTGGAGTCTTCATGTTTCTTTTTGCTGTTGCAAGACGAAAGCTTTATATTGTTCTAGAAATCTCTGGAACAGTATTTCTAGCAAGCATATTTTCTTTAAAAGATGGAGTTCAAAAGTTTTACTTACAACTTTGCTGGAATTTTTCCATAAGTAAAAGTAGTGGTCTTTGGTTACATCATATAGCTGTCGTAGAAATGAAATTCCACACTGAAGTGTGACCAAATATGAGTTTGAACCTATTCCTCTTTCTCCGTTTCAATCTCAAATTCACACTCCACAAACTTCAATCAGGTCCAATACAGAATCCTTTTGATTATAAAATAGCAGAACTTGGAAGTCTAAAACAAATGATTACTTAAATTTCCAACTTCCCATCTTGAGGATAGGTCCATTAACTCATTACAACTGAAAATTTTTGAAGTACCAAAATATTAAATTTAGGTAACCAATGTACCTATGAATAGACCTGTATAAACAAGCAAATGGGGAAATTCTGCTTAAGATTTCTGTGACAACCTAGTACAGGAATCCATATAGCCTTATTATTAATCCTTATCGTATATCTGCTTATGTATTAATAGAGAAAGTGAATTGTATTGGAATTTGCTGTGCCTCAAGCAAAGATTACTTCCACCTTCTTTGAAGGTGAATTGTCAATCTCTCTAATCCATCAGCACAGGATGCTCAGTGCATCTGAATTACTGGCAAATGCACTGTCAAAATTGAAGTCTTTATTTGCAAAAGTAATATTTTAAATCCTAATGCTGGTATGAACTGTAATTTCATACTTGTATTGGGGTTTTACATCTACATGCACTCCCCGAAGAAATAAGTTACACTTTTAGAAAATATACACTAGTCCAATAAACACTGATGAGGTGGGCATAGGCAGTGGGATCAGACCTTTATGGAGAAGCAATACATTATTCAGTATAGAAAAATGTTTAATATTAATTTGGGTTTTTCAATTTGGTTGTAAAGTTATATTCAAACACTCTGTATGGGTATTGAGGTCGAGAAATGTCCATTATGTGTCCTTAAATAGCAATTTGTTACATTTACATGCACAGGGAATGATGCTTTTGTACAAATTCTGAGTTCCATACATAAAATATGAAACTATTATGAAGATGTAGTGGCCAGCTTTACAGAGTTGAATTGCCTTATAATTTTGAAATACAACAAAATGACCCAGGGCATGCTATAAAAATCTTAATTTAGGAAAATGTGTATGTGAAAGTGATTTGATAGCAAATGGTAATTATTTTCTTCCGTATTGCTATAGCCAAATTGGTAGGAGATGGATTTTGTTTTTATTCTTAGTACAAAGTGTTTTTTAAAAAAAAAAAAAAAATCTGTTGTCAGCTAAAACCTTGTCTGCAGAGTCCCAGCCTAAAGCAAGATTTTTACAGTCAAGTTTTAAATCCCTTGATGTATCTGTGTTTGTAATGGAAATGCTAACATAACCTTAGCTGTTACAGGGCAAACAATATTGCAATAATAAATAATGAACAAAGTGGTTTAATAATTTGAAGCAAATCATGTCACGGGTCTGGCAAGATTTTATGACTAAATTATATGGGCAGGAACCTATCAACGGACGTGCTGCATAAAAACCATAAATAGATGTACTAAGGATGTACGTTCATGAAGCTGAAACTACGGTTTTCATGATCTAGGGGATAAAATGCTGTAGGAGACTGTAAGAAATTGGGTGGAAGCCTTAGGCAAATCAAAAGGCAGAACAAATGATCAATGTGTCAGTTTTTAATCAATGGCTATTATCTCTAGTGCTAATGATCTGTACGGTGCCTCACTAAATCTGCTGGGCTTCTGAATATGGATGTTTTGGTTAATGATCCATTATGGGGCCTATTGGTAAAACTTTCCTTCTAATTGCAAAACATGATATTGTTTTTTTCTCCCTTTTTTTTTTTTTTTTCTTTTCAGTACCGTGCATAAGCTGACTGAATGTTTTCCTCTTTATAGTTTAAGGAACAACAGGAGTTTCCCTGGCATGGTTTGGCTCCAGTTCAGTCAGGCTAGCGCAGCCTTTCTGACAGTCACTAGTACTCATAGTGTGCTTCTAAAATGATGCAATGCCTCACAGAGTAGGAAATGGCTGATTAATTTACTCCTTCTTGATCTCTGATACCAAGAACAAGTTTCTAGAGTTACAGATTGAAGGACATCTGTTTTCCTTCAAAAGGTGAAGTGTTTGGTCCTTGGTTAACTCTTTTTTTGCTTAGATCAACAACAAGGTAGGAAGAGAGCAATGGCCACAGGCATGCCCAGAATTACTTGGTTTTTAGAGCTGTGAAGAGGAGTATCTATGGTTAGGAGTTAAAGAGCGGGCAGGATGGAGGAAAAGCCCCAGTTTGGTGCACTGTTGGTACTGCTCCTTCTGCCCAAAGAAGAGGAGGGCAGCGAAAGAACCGTGAAGCCATTGCACAAGCCCCATCTTAGGAAGGGTCTCTGCTTAGGCAGTTTTCTCTAAGGTATTGTTAAATGTGCAGAAAAAAAGGTGGTAGTTCAGTACTAGGAAGACTTTATGTACATAAAAGTCCTGTCTTCATAATACAGTGGGTGTGTAGCAGAGGCCACAAGAAGTGGTGATAAGGCTGAGAGTTTGGAAAGACTGTATTTCTTTTAGGTTTCTCTGAGCAACTGTGGTATTTTAGAAGGTGGAGGTTTAAGCGGTGAAAACCTGTTTATTTTTGTCTGTGTGGGACTTGGTTTTAAGGGCTTGTGTTGCAGCTGGTATTCAGAAATGCCCTGGTAATGCACAGCAGCTCTTTCCAAATTCCTGGCGTGATTTTCTTCTACTTGTGACACAGAGGCACAGGCAAGTCATTATGCTAGTGTTAATGCATTCATTTTGTAGCTATCTGACGCTTCTGCAGACCGTACTGATAGCGATAGGATTGTCAGGCTGCTGTGCAGTCAGAAATGAGGACGGCAAGAGAATGATTCAGAGTAGTCTATAAAGCTAGGGGTAAGGCTATGGGGTTAGACTACCTGAAGGCAATTTGCGAAACACCCTTCATCTAGGAGACTTGCATCCAGAGAGATCGTGACATTTGTCTCACAATCCACAGGTTTGTCTATTGCTTCAATAACGTCTTTCTCGGATTGTAGCCCTTCAGGTAACCAGGCTTCATTTTAGTTCAAACACTGAAATAGGAAACTCTGATTTGTGATTATCTCAGCACATGTAGATTTCTGGCCAAATTAGTTTTTAGAGATCCTAGTTTACTCATCTGTGACAAAAAGAGTCTGTATTGCCTTAATATGTAAAAAGAATCATACAATAACAATAATAATAATTATTATTAACCTGTCTCCATATTATTATTACGCTGTCTCCATGCTTTAGATGTTCTTTGAGAGATTGCCCTTTGTCTGTTTTCAAGGCAGCCAAATTAGGGCACTCTGATTTGATAGCATTTAATATTCCCCTCTTAACTCATCTACTTACAGAAAAGCATGGCAGATGTTCTGTAAACTCTAGGGAAGTCTCTGCAAGCCTTTACCAGGAAATTTGTGCCTCACACCCTGTCACACGGCAGGAAAGGGGTCTCTTTGCTGGAACTCTCCTAAAGATAGCATACACAATGCTAAGGGTTCTTGGTGTAAGAAAATAGACTTTCCCACACTTTCAGGTTTTGATTTTGGTGAAGAAAAAAAAAAAGGGGGGGTATAAACATTGGAATGCTGAAAGTCATGTATATTTTCCAAACTGGTTTCTCTCACTTAGGCAAGGTAAAGGCAGAGATGTATCCTCTAATAAAATTCTGTACTCTGCACTGTATATTAACAGTGTGGATTCAACTAAAATTTTCTATCATTATAGTTTAACTAGCTTTAATGATTTAGGAACCTGTTAAATTGAAACACAGTTTTTCTCCCATGTCAGGTCATTTAAGTCATGTCTGCTATATATTAGAAGGAATGCAAGGATAGCCCCGCTTGCAAGGTAACTTCAATAATGAGCTGTTGGGCTTACAATTCACTGCCAAATTTGAAGAGGTACACTGTTTAGGCCACACTGAAGGATTGCATTGTATCTTTATAGTTCTTTGTTACTAACTGGTTGCTGTTTCTGGTACCCATCATTGGTTTGTACTTCAGTGTTTGACAGCTTCTCTTCTTGTTTCTCTTTTGTGAAGCTCTTGTGTGGTCTAAAGCATTATTAATTTTCTTCTGTGCTCAAAATTACTTGGAATAGTACCTTAGATTCTGTATTGTTGTTAGAGATACCTTGTTCTGTGCTTTTCAGTGATTAATTCAGCTAAAGTGACTTTACCAAGGTCTTTTGCAGGAATTGGCAGTCAGATTGCAATTCCTCCACCCCTAAACTTTTCAGAAGGTCCTCTCCCCCAGACTTTTTCCAGTAAAAGAGATTGTATTATACAGTATATAGAAAGTGTGCCACGGTTAACATCTTTTCAGTGTTCTGTGAGGGAAGAAAATGGAAAACAAATGCAGAGTTACTAAATTGTCCATTTTTTTCTTTTTCTTTCAAATATGAAATTCATGCTTCAAGGTTTCTCTAAGTGAAGATTTGAATAGAAAAAGCACCCCAATCCAAGCTTGTACCTACAGACACTAGGTGTTACAAGCACTTGACGCCAAGGATTCTGGAAAATCCTTCTGGTGTCTTTTTCTGACACAGGGCAGATGCCTATAGCTCCACGTAAAGTTCAGTTCCTTGTGCCACAGACACTAGCTATATCTCCAGCATGAATTAATGAAAATTAATGTTGAGGATTTTATCAAATGTGCTATAAAGACATCGTATAAATTATTTTTATTTTGATTGGGTTTTTTTACTTATATTCTATCTCTGAATAACAACAACTCTACTCCCACCTCCTTATTAAAAAAAGGAAAAGAAAAAGAAAAATTCTGTTGTAGTGGCAGAAATCTGCCTGATTGATAGCTGAATTTGACACTTTGAAATGCTGTAATTTCAACAGAACAACAAAGACAGGCATTGGAAATAAGGTGTTATTTCCGTGTTCAGACACAGGTTTAAGTAAAGCTTGAGAAGGGCAAGGCTGGTTGTGTGACATACCTCATAGAAACAAGTGATAAGAACTATATTAATACCAAGATGTTCGACTCACATACTGTAACAGAGTGCCTGTGCAAGATATTTCCATTTAAAGTGGCAGGATGTCTTTATGCGCTGCGTAAAACACAGTAATATCTCTTGCAAACTTTCGAATAGCTTATCTGTACATTTGGCAGCATTTATAAACCCCTGAGAATGACAGACGTGGGTCAGTTGTGCAGGGTGTTAGGTATGGGGTTGTAAGTGGGGAAAAAGTAAGCGTGAGGAAGAGCTGGTTGCATCTGGAGGGGTCGTTGTGTCTCTGAGAGCCTGGTGTGATGTTGCCCATGTTCCCGGGAAGGCGAAACCCTGGTCCATGCTCCGTCTGCTGCTCTCCCTACGCTGGCTCTGCAGAGCTCCGAAAGCTTGACTGAAGGCAGGCACTGTACAGCACGACAGTCCGTAACCCTGACGATACATAACTGCTCTGGATTTGACCTATATCTGCCTCATTGCCATCTCTGTTCTTCCCATACTCAGCAATTTGCAATAGTATTTAATTTGGATTTCACACCTGTACAGTCTGACCTGTTTGATATCAGCTGGTCCTCTGCTGCTGCCCATCTTTCTTCTGCCTTTACAGCTCTTCTGACCTCATGCAGTTTACAGAAGTCATTGGGGTTTGTGTTGTGCTTTTTTCCATCTTGCTTTATCTCAGGAAATACGTTCTGTAGGAGGGAAAATGTCCTGAAAGGCTGGAGTAGCAGCAGTTGGAAGAGTGGTAGGTGAAACAAAGGAGGAAGGAAGTGAGAAGGAAATTTGAGAGTCCTTTTCATCAATAAACAATAATGCTGTAACGATTTTTTTTTTATTCCTTGAACACTATTATCTGAACAACCAATGCCAATTTCCAGATTTTGTTTATCTCAGTAGTATGTTTATTTCAGAAATAATTTGGAAGGTAGCTGGAATGCATATTATTTAACTGCAACCTGTTTGCCATGGGGGAGGAGGAAGACAGAGTTATGATGAGCTAAGCTTTTTTTTGTGTTTTGTGTTGGGGTTTTTTTAAGGGTAAGCACTGCAGTCTTTCTTTTTACCTTGTCAATCACACGTAATTAGTACTTTCTGTGCCCAGAGAGTTTTTACTGTCATGTAGATTGATTGGAAAAAGGCATGTTCTCTAAGGCCTCAGTTCTCGTGATGAATTAAATAGTCTTGCTATTCAAGTTAGTAAGAGCAGGCTTTGATACATATTACATATGTATACTTTCTGCAGTGTTTGAAAGGCTACTTTGACTTTCATGGGGTTTAGATCCGACTCATAATGCCTGCTATCATAAACATCAGTGATGCCTTATAATAAAACATTTGGCACTATTTGCCATCAGAAATGCCTCCTCACAGAATAAATGCTATTTTCTGCCTTCTGCAGGCTATCACTCTAAATTTGTATTTAATTGGCACCTACGCCCTATTGAAACTGGCGTTCCACCTTGTGTGTGGGCTAAGTGCCATGCTGACAGATGGACATCAGTGCTGGTATGCTAGAGAGCCAGTTGTCACATTGCGTGTAAGTCTGAGTGGCTACGTTTTCCTTTGCAGATAGTGAATTTGGAAATCTTAAAAGGGCTTTCATGTTTAAGGTGAAAAGGATGCACCAATGCTTTCCAACTCCACAGCTGGAGAATAGGAAAAAATATTGCAGTAGTAAGAAGCGGATGTTTGGCTCTGGTTAGCCAGGGCTGCTGTTCAGAGGGAGGATTATCTTCATCTCCACCCTTGATTAGCTCTCCACAGGGCACGCTCTGACTTTTCAGTGACATTATTTTCATGGCTAAGCCAAGTTTCTTGGGCAGTACCTCTGCTGAATACAGAAATCTGATCTGTCCTGCACCCCGTATAAGAGCCTGTCTATTACTTCTGCTCAATAGAAGCTTTATAAAGACAGCTTTGGCGAAAGAGCATCGTTCAAATAGCTACTTAACTCCTCAGTGAAGAAGCTAAGATGTTAAGAAAAAGAAATCAGTCAATATACTGTCTTATTATTCTGCAGCATTT
Organism: Balearica regulorum gibbericeps; assembly: GCF_011004875.1. NCBI lineage: Eukaryota > Metazoa > Chordata > Aves > Gruiformes > Gruidae > Balearica > Balearica regulorum. The sequence goes on from NC_046184.1 coordinate 105,676,923, forward strand.
AATATGCATTTCAAGACTTCCTCCTCAGCATTTCTTTTCCTTTCTTCAGGCAATTAGCTGCTAAGATATAAACATAATAAAAGCTAAACTGTACAAGAGAGGGGTTTTCATCCTTTTGCTAATGCAAGTACAGACTTTAAATCTCAACCTGAATACTCTTTCCAGATTGACAAGGGGTGCATTATTCTAAGTCACTCTGTATTATGTGTGAAGAGTGCCCCAGCTGTGTCACCGCTGAGGTTAAAAGGTGTTAGTGCTTGCATCTTTTAAATGAGCATAGTAAATGAAAGTGAACAATTAAGTAAGAAATTTGGCTTGCTATCTCTGCATGCTGTGTTTTATTGTGGTGTTGCCAGCTTCTCTGAATGAAAATACAAGAGCAAATTAAACAGCTTTATGAACTCGCAGGAGGAGCAGTTGTTCTAGTGGCTTTCATACAAATGTCTAATTAATTCTTGAAGTAACCCAAATTGTTCTTTTGTGATCTGTGAATGGGAATTTGTGAGGAACCTGTGCAGATGAAACTAAGTGAAAGGAGAGCTGGGATTTAATGATTAGCTGGCAGTTTGCAGTTGCTGGGTCCAGAAAATTTTAGTTATCTTTCTCATTAATATTACATTACGAAGTTAATGAAACATTTGGATGAATATGTTATAAGTAATAAGGCATTAATGTTATTTTTCGAGCAGTCAGTTATGCTAATGGGCATCTGTCATTTTTTCGCCAGTGCTTATTTGAGTTATTTGGGAAAGTCTTAAAATAAAGGTATGTTACAATTAAAAAAACAAAATTTAACAAAAATTTATATTTGGCTAGTAGCAGTGGAGTTAAACTATTTTGTTAACAGAAAGACAGTGTTACTTTAGGAGAAATGTTCACAACTGTATAATGTTTGCTTCCTTCCTCTAAACATTTTAGAAAGTCTCAGTTTAAAATTCTCAAAAGTTGTGTTCTTGTTTCGCGCCAAACCTTTTAAAAATGGATATAAAATATTCATTATTCATAGTCAAATACATACCAACTTCAAAGCATGTACTGAAATTTCTGAATTATCAAAAATTATTTTTGTGGAAATAGTATTCTTATTAACTACACCAATGCTACTGTCTTAGTCCCCTGGAGAAAACGGAATTAATATAATGGTGTCAAACCAACAGCACCCTCATAGATAATATTAATCCAAACTCTCCTTTCTTGCAAACAAATTTGATACACATACTATCAAGCATTTGTATCACAGAAGTGCAGTTCAGTTAACATATTTGAACAGTCAAAGTTAACTGATTTGGGTAACAGTCGACAAGGTCGTTGTCTACATTGTTTGGAACACAGCACTCCATGAATTATATGCATACAGTTTCATTAACAAGTCTTTTTATAGAAGAGGATGGAGTCAAACAATGGGCAAAATATAAATAGCAGAGGAAAGCTTGGCCAAGATGCATCAAAGTGTCTTTTAATGTGTAGACAGCTATAAATGTGAAATAATGCCTATACCTCTCCAGTAAGGACACTGAAAGGAACTGTGCATTTTCTTGGAGCAGGGAAGAGCTTGCTTTCTTCATCCTCTGTTAAATATGTAATACCTTATGATTTCTCCTTTACTGTATTTTTATTTGAACTTGGAAATTCCTTTTTAACTAAGAATTCTGCCACATCCTCATTTGGAACAGGCTTTACTCATTAAGCATAATTTATATGTTTGAGTTTGTTTACTTAGCACTACTTTTTCCTTTAAAACTTCCGCGTACGCTTGTCCTTACAATAACTTAGCTGAAGATCAAATTAAGCTCATCATAGCTTTAAATCAGTCTGATTTAACTTGCTGTTTTCATAGTGCAGAAATGTGGAATTGGGCTACGTTTCCATAGATCTGCACAGCTTTATCCAGTTGACCCATAAAATGGAAGTGATTTCTTGTAAAAACAAATCTCCCCTCTTTACTGAGGTTTAAAATAAGCCCCTCAACTCCTTGATTCTTGTCAAAAGCTGTAGCAAAGAATTGCTTTGCATTTTCAAGAAATGCTCTCTGGAATAATGACATAAAATAATATCCAGCCATAATGAAAGTGAAAAAGAAGTCTTAAAAAAAAAAAAATCTCTGGGGGGAATCTCTGGGGCATAAACTCTTGCTTCCACTGCATGTGTTGCAGTGGAAAAGGTCTTGATCCAGGAGAAACATCTAAATATTACAAGAATACAATAAAATCCTTAATGGTTAAGCTAATATCATTCTGTATTGTGATCTATAGTAGTAATCACTAGTGAATTGACACGGACAGTGGTGCTCTCAGCAATGATAGGAGATGGGCAGTATCTTGCTTTAATCAGAAGGAGCGTACCCAAAAGCGTATGTCTTCCACTGTAACAGATTATCACTATAAGTGATAATTCACTCATATGAGTTGAATTCATACCTGATATCCATACCTCTGGATCTAATAAGTTAAGTGAAGGTAACCTGTACTACAGCTGTAATTGTAACTCAAAAGTTGCTTATTCTCTGACCCTGAGGTGTTTATAGTCAGTAAATTCACAGAATGTCATGTGAAGATCAGGATTTAACCTGTGTATGAGTATGACACATATTAACTTGCATCCCAGTGGAGCAGTTTATTTAGTGAGAGACTTGCAAACTTATGTAAAAGGAGTATGAGACCTTAACTGGAAGGAGTTACACGAAGTCTGTAAATTATATTTTAATACAAGAGCAGGCTTTGCTTTTATACCAAGCAACAACTGATGGATATTGTATGGCCACCTGCCTGTTGATATAGTGCCTCTGAAAAATCTGGAGGAGAAAGAACAAAGTCTGTGTTTCCTGACTCATGTAAATCTGCTGTTAAAAATATGTATGAATAAGCGTATTTTATAATGAGTGGCTCCAAGAACTGAAGATGTTGACAGCATCAGGGACACTTGATGGATTATAATGATGCCTAATTTATTGTATCTGACTGTATGGAAATCTTACCAAGTTGTAGAATTGAGTGTCAGATATGAAATAATGAAGAGCACTACATAGCCTGCTTACATACGCTTATAAGGCATAAACTGTGCTGTTGGGATACAGACTGGCACGTGTAAGTCTGAAAAGAGAGTTTGGCTCAGCTCCCATATAGTTAAAGTTAATAGAAATATATGCATATATGTCTATTTTATACATACATGTAATGTCTAATATATGTATATATTTCTTTAATAGGGGTAACAGCTCCTTGTCAGATCGTCACTCGCAATAGCTTAAAGCTTCTGAAAGGCCAGAGCAGAGTCGTATGCTTTAATACAGTCAATATTAGTTTAGTCATCCTTTGCCAAGTACAACCATATGTGGTATAACTAATTCTGCGTAACCCCTTCAGCTTTCTGTCACAGTTATTGCTAATGCACTATATTATTTTCCCGGACCCGTGACTTGCCTCTGATCTCCCACAGGGCTGGAAGTGACAGCTCGGTAAAGACACTTAATGCCTTCCATAGCTGCGTGTCAGCTGTAATGCACTGTTTTGCACCTTTACTCAGTAATGGTGGTGGTGCTCCATAGCAACGTCAGCTTCCCAGCTGCACGGAGGTCTGCCGTGGGGAGGCCTACTGGGAGCTATTAGAGCCTATGGAAAATCTCCAGGAAAGATGCAAGGTGGAGCGTGCACAAAGCACGGGCGAGAGAAGCTCTGCTGCTGCGTGTGCCTCAGCACCGTAATCACCGCTAAGCCCTCATGAATATGCTCAAGTGTTGCCAACGGCGTGCCTTTTGACAAAATATTCTTTCCTATTGATTGGAAACCAAGGGCAAATACTAATTTATAATGTAATCAAAAGTATAGCCCAGAGTCGCTACTGTGCATGACAACTGTGAGATTTGAGGGAAAGATTTCCTTATGCAAATGAAGGAGTGATAATCTGCATACAAAGGGATTTTGGAGCGAATTTGGACCAACTGCTTCTGAAAATCCCTGTGAGAGGAGAGGAATCCTGCCCCCTTCCACTGCCTTTGAAATCTGCCCTGTGTCCCATACAAATACGCTACTTCTCAAACAAACAAAAGGTAAAATTAAATGAAAATCTCAAAATGGAGTTCTACCTGATTACTCTGAAATCGCAGGATGTATAGTGGTTCTAATTAAAGAAATTAACTTCTGTGGATCAAGTCTTAAGACACGATTAGGCTTGTTGTTCATTACTTGCTGTCCACAAAGCTAAATAAGGCTCATTCACACATCTGTGCTTACTATTTCTGAAAACTTTTAACCCAGAACTTCAGTGTAATAGCATGCTTCATAGTAATTTAAGGTTTCAATGTAAGTTACTCAATTAAAGTATTAACACTGAGAATAACTTTTAGGCTTTTTTTCTTTCCAAATTTGAGTTAGCCTTGATCATATGAATGCAAACTTTTCACAAACAATTTTATGTGGCATTTTATGATTATGAAACTCCGCAACCTGTTGGCTTGTGCTATTCCTGTGATTTTTTTTTTCCCTCAAGTTTTTGTTTTGTATTAGCCAGCCCTGATGTTTGAAGTCATATAAAAAAAACCCAAGAAAAAGAAAATCGTCCTGTAGAAATAGCAGGAAATACATCCACTGTAGAGCAGCTTATAGCCAGCTTTTTGGCGATTATTGAACTCTGCAGATGAAGACTTGAAAGTGGCTTTTTAATTTTAAATTTGCATTTGTGGTTTTAATTTCTTTCTTTTTCTGTGCCTTTTTTTCCTCATTTCTTTATGCTAAACCTATGTTATTTAATACAGGGAAGTTTGGGATTTTTTTCTCTTCTCCGATTTTATGGTCATTATAGGTTGTCTCTCTTATTGCAGCTAAACTGCAGCTCACAAGGGATACTGAGAGGAAACAGATTGAAGGGAAAATTACTTCTTTTTTTTTTTAAATCTCTAGAATATTTCATCTGTCTGGAGGGCTATAGCTTGTGATAACATACGCAAACCAAGTATTTCTTTGGAAGAAGTTGTTTCCTGTGGGAAAACAAAAAATAATGGAATCAATATCAATGCTTTCGTGCTTCCTAGTCTGCAGCTGTGGAGACAGAGTGGTGCAGGGACACCTGCTTTACTATCTCCATTTATAGATCTGAGGCAGCCACTGTGAAGTGCTTTAGCCTTCCCTTTACATTGAAAGCAGCAGGAGGGTGATTAACAAAAATGACCATACTGTCCTTAGATCCACCTGCTAAGGGAATACTTTAGATTTGTGTTAGAAGTGGATGAACAAAGCATTTGAAAAGATCCGAAGTGTAGACATTTCATGCTTCTCATACGAAGCTTTACAAAACACCAAGAACAGCATTGTAATGCCTCTGGTTGCACCGAGCAGCACCAGCTGTGTATGCTAGCATACCAGCTCCTCCATCCGTACCAGCCTTCGGGCATCAAGAGGCAGCAACTAAAGGTTTTTCTGTCTATAAGGAGCACCAAAATAACCAAATACAGTTTTTATTCATGGAATCTGATATTTCTGTTTAAGCACTGTTTATGAAATTGTCGTGGTTTTACTCCAGCCGGCAGCTGAGCACCACGCAGCTGCTCGTTTACTCCCTCCCCATGGGGATGGGGGAGAGAATTGGAAGAGTTAAAGTGAGAAAACTCGTGGGTTGAGATAAAGACAGTTTAATAGATAAAGCAAAAGCCGCGCGCACAAGAAAAGCAAGACAAGGAATTCATTCCCCACTTCCCATGGGCAGGCAGGGGTTCAGCCATCCCCAGGAAAGCAGGGCTCCGTCACGCGTAATGGTTTCTTGGGAAGACAAACGCCATTGCTCCGAACGCCGCCGCCCACCCCCCCCCTTCCCCCAAGCTCCTTATAAACTGAGCATGACGTCATATAGTGTGGAATATCCCTTTGATCAGTTTGGGTCACCTGTCCTGTCTGTGTCTCCTCCCAAGTTCTTGTCCACCCCCAGCCATCCCGCTGGCAGGGCAGTGCAAGAAGCAGAAAAGGCCTTGGCCCCGTGTAAACACTGCTCAACAATAGGTCCATAGAACAAAAACATCTCTAAATTATCAATGCTGTCTCCAGCACAAATCCAAAACGTATCCCCACACTAGCTACTATGAAGAAAAATCAATCCTCTCAGCTGAAACCAGGACAGAAATGCATAGGAATTGCTTCTTGTAGTACACAAACCACATTGGCAAATGCTGCAATGGCCAGAATGGATTAAAACATCAATTAAATAAATTCAGGAAAAGAAGAATCTATACCTAAAATAAAGAGTAAAGATGCAGGTTTGATCTCAGACTTAGGAACCTGCTCAGCCAGGAGATGCTAGGAGCTGGGCAGCCACGCTAGAGGAGCAGCTCTGTGTACCTGTTCTTGTCCCTCTGTCCTCATTGACTGATGTGCTCAGAGAGGGTACTAAGTTAGAGAAACCACTTGTTTGACACATTCTAGCGGTTTATGGGGTTTATATATATTTTGTATACTCTAATTGCTTCTCCCCTCTTATTTTGCAATTACGGAGCTGTTGATTGACTATGTGGGCCGATACAATTTCAAGTGTTACCATCAAAACTATCCCCCTGAGCTTGTCATTTCAGTATCTGGTGGCATTCTCTGTTACTGTTTATTACCTAGAGGATTTAAAGTTTTAATCTGAGGCAAAGAAGTTTGCTGAGTAGAAATAGCTGTAGAGCACAAGATTAAGTGCTTTGTTGAATTGGTATGCCATTGCCTATATATACACACAATTCTTCCTAGATGGTTAGCGGAGTAACTAGCAGTTTTTAATGTGTAACTCAATTTCAAAATTCCAGAGCAACAGTACATTTGCAGGATAATACTCCCTGTTCATGCAAAAGGCCCTGAACAAGGGCTTATCCTCGCTTGTTTGCATATATTCTGAATGTTCTCCATTGACTTTGTGTTGTCAAGGAAAAGTTTGCAGGATCAGGGTTCAGCATTTGGCCTGAAGTGTTTAGTGACCTTCTGCACCAGTAGTTTTGTTTTGCAAGGGCTGACGTGAATTTTACTTATCTTGACATGTGCAGATTAAGGTGTTCTTTGCTTCATCACCCATGAGAAGTAGCATCCTGAGCAAAGGATATTGACTCAGCAATTTTAAGGGCATTGGAGGTCTTAGTATCAACATAAATTTTGCCACCGTTTTGTTGGGTAATTTAGAATGCCAGAGTAAGTGAGGCAGTAACACACGACAGAGAGAGAGAACCTTTTTGTTGTGAAATAGTTTACTGTAGCCATTTTGTGGGTTTCTCTGTCTAGATTTAGCAACTTGTATTAGGTTTGCGTGGCAAGGTTTTGGTAGCGGGGGGGCTACAGGGGTGATTTCTGTGAGAAGCTGCTAGAAGCTTCCCCTGTGTCTGACAGAGCCAATGCCAGCCGGCTCCAAGACGGACCCGCCGCTGGCCAAGGCCGAGCCCTTCAGCGCCTCTGTGATAACATAGTTAAGAAGGAAAAAAAAACAAAAACAAAACAGAGCTTTTGCAGCCAGAGAGAGGAGTGAGAAGATGTAAGAAACTCTGCAGACACCAAGGTCAGTGCAGAAGGAGGGGCAGGAGGTGCTCCAGGCACCGGAGCAGAGATGCCCCTGCAGCCCGTGGTGAAGACCATGGTGAAGCAGGCTGTCCCCCTGGAAGGAGGAGCCCATGGAGGAAGGATGAGGGGGTGTAGAGATTCCACCTGCAGCCCGTGGAGGACCCCATTCTGGAGCAGGTGGAGACACCTGAAGGAGGCTGTGACCCCCTGGGAAGCCCACGCTGGAGCAAGCTCCTGGCAGGACCTGTGGACCCATGGAGAGAGGAGCCCACGCCAGAGAAGGCTTGCTGGCAGGACTTGTGACCCTGTGGGGGACACACGCTGGAGCAGTTTGCTCCTGAAGGTCTGCAGCCCGTGGGAGAGACCCATGCTGGAGAAATTGGTGAAGAACTGCAGCCTGTGGGAAGGACTCACGTTGGAGCAGCTCGTGAAGGACTGTCTCCCGTGAGAGGGACTCCATGCTGGAGCAGGGGAACGATGAGAGGAGTCCTCCCCCTGAGGATGAAGAAGCGGCAGAAACAACGTGTGATGAACTGACCGTAACCCCCACTCCCCGTCCCCCTGTGCCGCTGAGGGGGGCGGAGGTTGAAGCCGGGAGTGAAGTTGAGCCCGGGAAGATGGGAGGGGTGGGGGGAGGTGTTTTAAGATTTGATTTTATTTCTCATTCCTCTACTCTGTTTTGCTTGGTAATAATTAAAATGAATTCCCTCTCTCAGTTCAGTCAGTTGTGCTCGTGACAACAATTAGTGAGTGATCTCTCCCTGTCCTTATCTCGACCCACAAGCTTTTCGTTGTACCTTTTCTCCTCTGTCTGGTGAAGGAGGGCAGTGATAGAGCGGCTCTGGTGGGTACCTGGCCCCCAGCCAGGATCAACCCGCCACACAACTATAAAGAATACCTTATAAGCTATTATTTCTTTGTATAGGAATATATAATAAAGAGAAAAGGTTCTTTGTCAGATTTGACAAAAAAACCCTAAACCAATCCAAAGTCTTGATGTTTGAGAACCAAGGGCCTGGAAATAAGAAGAATTTTATGCAACACAGGATTTATACTCCTGTACTTGTAGAGCGGTTGTGTTTTTATTTTGGGGAGGGTGAGGGGGTTTAGGAGATATTTTTTAATACTGTTGTTAAATCTTAGCTCTTTTGCCTAACCTGCTACATAACTTTTTTTTTTTCTTGAAATTATGGATAAGATTTTCATATGACCTTATCACTCAGCATAAGGCAGTACAGATGGAGAGTGAAGTTGCAGATGAGTGACAATGAGGAAGAGACTGGGAATGAGCAAAGCCTTCGATATGCAGAGGAGGGAGGAGAAAACGATCTGGTTTAACAGTTTTCTGACGGACTCCCTTGCAGGCTGCATGTCAGAAATAGCTTACTAGAAGTATAGAGAAGAATGATTTTATTTCCTTCCAGTTTTTAATTATACTAAAATGTTAACTAAGTATCCGCAATGGGAAGGATTCTGCCATCCTAAAATAGTCATCCTCAGGTTAGACTTGCACTATAAGCTCTAACAGCTCAACCAAATAATCAATGGGGAGTAATGACCATCTCTAGAAGGTGTCTTCCTCCTAAAAAAAGGTATTTAAGGTGAGTCATTTACCTGAAGGTAGCTGCATTTCTTTATTGACACTTACATTAAGGCTAGTTTAAAGCCACTCTTACTTGTGCTTGAAGAAATGCGGAAGATGGGGTTTCAAGCTTTGTAGCTTTATCTGAAAGTTTCATGCCTGTGGAATCATTTTTCCAAGATGCAGGCACTGATATGCATTTGGGTTGTTTTTCTTGTGTTTTTTTGTTGCTGTTTGGTTTTTGTAGATAGAAAATGGCATTTTCAAGAGTGGGTAAATACAGCTGTGAACGTAAATGAATTAATGCTTTTAGGAATAGGAATCTGCTTCAACAAAAATTCTTGTACAATAAGCATAATGTTTTATTGAAATAAAGCATTTACTGAGGATATACATAGATTGAATTTGAATGACAAGTTTATAGTATCTCAGCAATCTGAAAAGTTGTGGCTGGATCTTGCAGGTTGGGACTGAGATGTGGAAGACGAAAGAACTTGTACTTTATTTTCCTGTATCCCAAGAATATTTTTGTGTGCTGTTGAGGGCAAGAGGATAAACTTCATCAAAAAGCGGGGTTGATTTATTTCTAACAAGTGCTGTGGAAGTCCAAGAACTATATATCAAAATGAGGTTAGTTTTCTAGTGTGATCAGCTTTGCTTACTAGCCAAGATGTGAGAATGCATACTGAACAATCAGTCAGCTACTTTGTATTATTTCTTACTGCCTCCCAAATGCTCTATCCAAACTGCTTCCTTCACAGCTGCCAAAATGTCCTACTTCCCTCTGCCACATTCTGCAATATTTTCAAAGCACACTATTCTGCAGCTTTGAGTGCATCCAAAATGTAGATGTGCTGTCAAATTAACTGCATGTAGCAATCTCCAGTGGCATAATGCAAGGAATACCTACCAGTTCTTTCACTCCACTTGGCTAGGTAGTAAGAAAGAATGCTTCCAATGGCAAGCATCTCTCTAAGACATCAGCTTCCCATATGCAGCACTGTCCTGCTGCAAAGCCTTGTGCTGCCCAGTCATTTTAGGTTGAACTTTTTGCAGAATAAATGGGTACCGGTTGTAACCATTGCAGAAGGTGGCTGTTTCTCTTACCGTGTTCATTTTACTCTTCATCAGCAGTTCCCATTTAATTTTCTTATTCTGTGTTCTTTACCTCGTTACTCTCTTCTTTCCCTACTGCTGTATTCTATATACGAGATCTTTCTGCATCTGAGAGAGTCATCTTATTATTTACCCCAAATAAAAGGAAATATCTGCAATACTCCTGGGAAATAAAAGTAAAAACTGAACACGGATAATTTCCTGCTTGTCTTTTGCTTTTCCAAGGGAGTACAAACTCTGTACCAGCCTGACTGCATGAGCAGCAGTGCTGCAGGGAAGGAGCCAAGTCTCCCACCACCTGTGCAAAGGATGGACCTCAGCTGAGAGCTGGCCTGGTGGTGGATCTCACCGCCGCTGCTTTGATGTGTAGGACAGGTCAGGCTTCTATCACATGGGACGGGATGATTGAAGTGGTTTCATTGCAATACTAATCAATTTCTTTTCACCGCTTTAGATCATCTTCAATGCATCCTTAATCTCTAACTTACTTTCTGCACTCTCCAGTTTAATTTTCAGGTTGTTTTATTTACTGAAATAAGATAAGGTAGCCTGAATGGTGCCAAGAAGAAGAATTGCCAAGTTCTGAAAGAGAATCGTGAATCATACAAAAAGGAGGATAAAAGGGAAGAGAGAGCGGAACTTTGTCCTTTTTATTTTTAATGTCATCATGCTGACTCTTGAATACAGCAGCTAATAGATGTAGTTCACATTGGTTTATACAATATACAGAAAACTGACAATGAATGTGAAATAAATAAAAGATTGATGGGAAATGTCACCTTAGATTCAATAGATCACATTCTCAGCTGGTGTAAAACGAAGCATTGTAGATTTCTACCTGTTTAAGGTCAAGCCGAATATACTTGCAAATGGCTGTCCTATATTGCTATTTTATACAGCCATATAACTTTGTCTGCTTTTTATTCCATTCCAAATTCTTCCTCAGTTGTGCACATCTAAAAATCTATTAAAGATCAGCAATGGAACAGTATAAAAACTCTACTGTAACATTATGGATTTAAATGAATTCTTCATATCAAGCTATTAACTAAAAAAAAAAAAAGGTCAAAAAAGTAATCCCTTCAGAGCTGTGATTCTACCTTAATTTCGTTCACTCAGGGAAAGTTTGTGCAATACCTTTCTGTTGTAGTTCTAGCTAGAAGGCTGCAGGCATGCCATGAGATCTGTAGGGGATTTTTTGGGTGGCTCCTTCCGTGTTCATTTTAAACAAATTTATGGGCCAAGCTGTTAATATTGTAGAGATAAAAATTCCTTTTTATTTTTTTTCCTATGTGACATTATAAGAATTGGAAATTTGTGGATTTTCTACATTTCTACATTCAGGTAGAATCACAAAATACAGAAAGCAGGTAACTGGCCACATTTCATTTAAAAAAAAAAAAAAAAGAAAAAGAATTTGTGAACTGCAGGGCTAAATCCATCTCCATGTGATTACGTGTGGAAATAAGACTGCCCTTTATTTTGCTGAATAAACTAAAGACTATTGTTAAAATGATCTTTAATGCCCTTCTAAATCTGTACTTTAGTAGCCTTCTGCTATGAATAACGACTCTGACCTTCCTGACTTTTCTCATGGTATGAGGTACTATCCAATATGCACAGAACCAGCAGGAGCCTATCCTTAAAGGAGTCCCAGTGAGATGCTTTATTTCCCCCCACACCCCTTCTTTTCCTTCCACAGTTTAAAGTGGAAACAAGTTCTTTCCTGAAGCATCGTTCCTCGGGCCAGTGTAGGATATTCCCCAACTGGAATGCTGGAAATCCTATTGCAGCGGAATGCCGCAAATTACTTGAAATGTTAAACTGAGTCTCTCTATAATATGTGGTGCGCTTACATTAAAAACAATTGTTTAAAGTTAGTTTGGTAGTCTTACCACATGCAGGTTGCTATTAAGTTTTCAGAAATGAGTTCTGTGAGTTGTATCTGGTGATGTAGTACTTAATACTAAACTCTTACATTTTAGGGTACATATTGAATTATTGTTAAGTTTTATGTCCTCTGAAGCTAAAAGTCTTTCTTGTATTTCATTGTTTTTGAAATGGAATTATAAAATTTTAATCTAAATTTTATATCAGAAGTCTCAGCTGTTGCTCCAGGGGCTTGAGGCGCACGCAGGAAGAATGTTCACAAGGGCCCTTAAGAAAGTATTTCTCAGGGTGCTAAAGTGCTAGGATTTCCTTGCTTTGTGGTGGGGAGTTTTTTGTTGTTTGTTTCATAAAGGTGACACTATTTGCATTCTCATTAGCGAATTCTTTGTGTTGCACAGATCAGTCTCTGAGACTTTCATTCAAAAGCCAACAGCAGATCTTCCTTTGTGTAATCTGTCTGTAGCAGGGCAGCTAAAGGCATATCCTAGGCTAAGAGGTTGTTCAATAATGTCAAATGAATCCCTGGAGCCCTGCTCTCTGTCATATTATTTTCTGCAAATGCTGACACAAATTAAGTGAAGCATTTATTTATATTCATATACCTATTATTATGGTAATAGAATTGCTATTGTAGTATCAATATGAGAATTTAAATATATGGGGTGTAACTTTATGGTCCTTTTCGATGATTACTTCACCATTTGTTCCCAAAATTGAAATGGAAACTCAGATGGAGTTAAGAAATAGTGTAACTTTGTTTCTGCACGAGTAAGGAAGGTAACAGGTCGAGAGATTAAAATAGCTATACCTTAGGTGAGGGACTATACTTAACTGCTTCCTGCATCTATATAAGTGAAATATGTCCAGTAATACATGACAAGCTGTGTGACTACAAAGGATACCTTAGACTGCCAATGTGTTGTGAGGCAGAAAGAGAATACAAGTTTTCTTCATTCCCCAGAGAAAAGTGAGTATCCATTGTGAGCTCCATTTATTGAAGTGCATTATTGTACTCATAAAATGCTTTTTGGTTATGGTTCAAACAGAGGAGACAGTAATTTAACCCCTAGCTTGCAGAAACATCCAAGCACTTAGAATTCCCATTTAAATTAAACATTAAAACATATGAGGTAGCACCTTTACTTGTAAGGGAAACCAGATGTAATTTTAATTGCCTAGTTGACTGAAAAACATGACTTGTTTATGTCAGACCCTTTGAGTCATGTATGTATATATTTATATATGTAGTTGTGATCTATTGGTTATGAACTTTTTAATCTTCTTTTAAAAAAATCTGATTATAAAAATGACAGAAGCCACTAACTGTTTCTTTATTTCAGTTGTTTTTTTAAATACTTTTGAGAAAAGTAAGTCCTACTGCTGACTCCTGTTTAGTCTTGCATATCCATGGAATTAGCTATGCCAAGTCTTTTAAATACAGCTAACTGCTGTGAATTTTCTTTCCTTTTTCACTTTCCTTTTCCTTTCCCACTTCCCTACTTGGCCATTGTGATGGATGGCATGAAAACAGTTCTGATTTGGGGCTGCTAAATGCTTGATATCTTTTTTATCCTTTTTTAATTCTAGTTTATGTTTCTTGCTGCTAGATGTTTGGCTGTCGTCCACCCTTCATTGCATTGAGGATTAAGTGGTTGCTACCTATTCCTCTTTTATGTTGTTTCTAGTTTTCTGCATCTCTAGTGTATAAATATATAGTCACTTTGACAGTTTTCTGTCTTTTGATGGTGGTTGGTGTTAGTTTTGGGTGGGTTTTTTTTTTTTTTGGGGGGGGGGGGGGTTGTGGTGGGTTTTTTTTAACTCTCTGCTGTATCCTTCTGTGATTTTTATAGTTCTACAACATCCACTGCCTCAGGGTATGTTCAGTAAAATCCTGCAGGAGTTTGAGTCTTTAAGAGGTATCAGTTTGTTAATAATGTTACACGACTTGGAAAGCAAGACAAAAAGTGGTATTTGGAGGAGGAGGAGTTCATTCACTGTGGCATTTTGGCAGATATATTGATGTATAGTTTCTTTGAACTTAGTGCTTTTCTGTCAGGATGAACTCTATACTTTTTCTTGTTTAGTCTCAGTGCTAGCAATCTAGGTGCATGTGGTACAAGGGTAGTGTGTGTATGTACACTTATAAAAAATGTAGCATTATGCTTTACATTCTTGTCTTCATTTTCACTTTTAGTCTTCAAATTATTTACAATCTGCGTCTTAGCTATCTGGTAGAATGTATGTACTCTTTATTGCCTTTTACATTTTCCATGTTGTAATTAAGTCTCCAGGTAGGCAGCAACTGTTCTGTCCCTGGTCATGGGTGTCTGAAAGAGATGCACCAGTCAGGGCTATCTTCCTGGATAATCAAGAAAACACAGGCTTTTGACTTAAAAGGGGGGAAAAAAAAAAAAAAAAAAAAAAAAAAAGTAGATCTATTCGGTGGGAAGCAAAAGGCTCAGAGGTCTTGTTAATGAGAGAATGAAAGATCATGAGAGAGAGACTATTTCACTCCTAGGTCACCAGTTCAAATGCAGACTAGCTTAATAGTTAGTGCAAGTTGTTACCATCTGACAGCTGTTCCATAATCCATGAGAAATGGAAAAATCATCACAATCTAGTTTCTCTGGCATCTAGATCTCTAAATGTCAACATCCTACAGACAGTCATAACTTGTACAGGGTTATTAATCATTTGTTTGCCCTTGCAGACATTGAAGTGGAATATTACAATGCTGAACCTAAAGAACACTTGAACTTTCCCATTCTTAAAATATCGCTCTGTGGGACAAAGCGAAAGGATATTTGAGAGCCACTGCCGTTGGCAGTGCAGAGTTCCTTGCATAATTGGTTGAGGATATCAAAGATGCTCAGCATCAGACAACAGAGACCCTTTCTTTAAATAAGCATTACTGGGAAGTTTTTAATGAGTAAATAGAATAATAATTCCAAACTGATTTTGAAAAACGGATTGAAAAATAGAAAAACAAACAGCATTAATATGTTTCCTTTGAATTTGTAGCCCTGAGGTGATGGTATCTATTCCAAGCTGTAGCTTCTAAAATTCTCAGGTTACACTGTTGTGTGTACTAATGAAAGTTAAGAAAAACATACTTAAATAGGTGTAGAATTTATATAAGTGCAGTGATCATAATAACAAATTACTGCATTTTTACTTTGCAATGCCTAAAATACTAAAATAAGTGCGTGTCTATATATATGTATCAGTTGAACACAGAAGAATAATTAATTAGTATTTATCGGTTTAGATTTTAATAAGCAGAAAATTTTAATACTTATTTGAAGGTATCAAAATTTTTAAGACTGGATTTTTGGAAGATTTAAAAAACCAACCAAACAACCCTGTGAAGATATGTCTGGTCTCTAAGTGAGAAAACACTAATATGCTGCACCATTTATTTTTTATTATTATTATTTTAATTTTTCCATCCAATGAAGTACTGCATAAATATCGAAGTCAAATATTACCCCAAATGGGGAAGAGCAATCCAAGGAACTAACTACATGTGTGTCAGCAATGTTACAGTTCCGATCCATTTTCTGATCTTTGATTCGGAAATATAATATTAAAACTTCTTTGGGCAGGATTCATTTTTAAAATACAAAGCAAAAAACATTGTCATCCGTTCATGTCATCTTTGTCATCTATCTGCTCACTTGCAGGATTTGGAAACTTGAGGGTCTCTGTTCCGTTCCTCAAACCACAGCAATCATAGATATTAAATGGGTTAAGATTTGTTTTAAGGCTTCAGGTTTCTTTCAAATTAGTCTATTGTTTCTTAATGACCCAAGGCCACAAAGCCTCATTATTAGCACTGCCGAGCATCTGTACATCCTTTTGACTTCAACAGCCTTTGTAAGCATCAGTGCTTGTCAGGTTCAGACTGGCACTTCAGGAGGAAGTTTCATTTTTATCTGCATAGATTCATTTTGCTCTTTGGTGCATCTTGTAAAGGCTCATCAGGTTAATGCAAACTCAAACCAGCTGCTAGGAATGGAGAAATGTAATTTTGAAAAGTTTTTGGCTGTTATAAAACATAAATGATGCATAGTGCTGATGTATTTGCAAGGGAAAAGAACATCTCCTGTCTCAAATGGTAGAGCACATCAGAGCAGCTGCTCTTTATATGTAATTAGAAGCCAGATGTGGTAGAAAGCTGGTCATTTAACAGTAGCTAACAACAGACATTAAAAACTTACTTCATTACAATAAAACATGCAGCCAATACCTTAGCAGAAAATGGAAATTAGTGAATATAAACCAGATTTGATTTAGCTACACGGCCTTTCATGAACCATATTTCTAAATTAGCAATTGCATTTATATAAATGTAAACAGTTATAGTCCGTTTTGGCATTTTGTGAACTACCGTCATGAAATATTCATTTCGAAGTAGTACATTTTTCTGAACATAATAGTAATTTTAGACACACTCTGGTCCTCAAAGACCTTTTTCTCTGGATTTAAAACTTTCGTTGTTTAGTTAGGGTTTTTTTTTAGGGACATACGCTTGGAAGATTTTCCCTGTTACTGTCTCCGGATCAAAAGACCAGAGAATTACTTTCTTTAAAAATGTTTGCAGCTTTCAAACTGAATATACACATGAGATATTCAGTGTAGTGGTGTATAAGAATTGGTTTCTTGCAACTTGTTAGTGCCCCAAGACAGGACCCAAAACGAAAATAGCTGGTGATCAGTAAGTGGAAGTGAGTCTCCTTTCCATGGGCTTTTCTGTCTGAAGGCAACAGACAAAGCTGACAAACAAAACCCAACATTAAAACTGCTTATGTAAAGTGGCTCTTTGTTTTTAATGTTGATTAAATTACCAAGATGCAAGCTCAGTTCTTTCCAATGTGATCACATAGTCTGTGAGATATAGCCAACTGATGGCATTACTGACTTATTGTTCACTGTGACTTGAAAACAGCACAAGGTACTGCAGGCACATAGAACTACGTAATATTAAATGTATTCCTTTTTCCCCCATTTTATTGCCAGTGCAGCTTTTCTTTTTAGCTCAAATTTGTCAAAGAAAGAAAATAGCTAAAGAATTAATTTAAACTCTGTACTTGCAAAGTGAAGCACTTTACCGGTACATAAATTCATTTTCAATAGCTACCAGTCTTGGGGGCAGGGGTTTCAGGTACGCTATGTTCCAATTTGTTTTGCAGAAGAGAAGAATTTTTGGCATGCGTCGAATGGTTCAAAGTTTTCAGAACTTGCATGTGATATACTGAAGACAATAGTGTTCCCCTAAATTATTTTTTCTCTTTCAGTTGTAAATCTGACAAATTTTATACTTAATTCTTACATTTTGCTTAAAAACTTTAGTAAGGTATTTATGCTGTTCAGCATCATCTGAAACATAAACAGCCTTGTGTGTGTATATATGTATATACTCATATATAGGGTAAGTTTTGGGAAGAGATGTTAGTTAAACATTCTGGATATATTAATCATCATTAACATAATGCAAAGTTGAAGCAAGCGATGATTTTAAAACACTTGTGCATTGAGGATACTGAGTAAATCTGATTTTAAATAACTTTCACTAGAATTATTCACTCTTACTGTTTTCTGAACCATCTTTTTTCCCTCTTAAATTAAAAAAAAAACTAGAAACTAAAGGCCAGTCTCTTGTTTATTCTCTTTCTGAAAATGTATATCCAAATGGTATGAATATAACCATAAATAAAATGTAGCTTTTGTGGTTACATGTTAGGGTCCTTTATTTTTAATTAAGTAAGCAAGGCTTAAAATGTAGCTTATATTCCCCGCACCATTTTGTAAATGTAGACACTCATAAAATGAGTAGCACAATGTGAAAGAGGAGAAAATACTCATACAAACTTAATGCAAGTCAGTGATTTGTAGGGCAAATAGAGCAATGGTATTCCAAAGTTTTTTCGAAGATGAATAATAGCTTGAAAAAAATACTGATTCAATACTATGCAGTGCATACTTTTTGGAATAATTTGTTGTAATAAAACCAATGCCTGGCATCCATTACATATCCAAGATTTCTTGAAGTTTTTAGTGTAAAAAAGCCTTAATTATTGTAGTGATAGATGGTTACAGATTTTGATTTGTGTCTCATTGCACTTTCTTTACAGAGTTAAGGATAGTGGGAAAAGTGAATCGGTGGCTGTCACCAGTATAATAATGTTCCTTTGAGAACACTACTTGCCTTTTTCCCTTGGCAAACATGTTCTTTAGGGCTTTTGCAGGGAAAACAAGCATGTTCTTTCAGTTTTTTGTTTCTCCTGTCGCAGCTCAGTCATGCCAGCTCCACCTCAGAATGTAGCCTCACCCCTCCGAAGTACTTTTAGTTACCTGACAGGTGCCTAGTTCAGCCTTCCCTACCTGCAGTTTTGACAGCACGAGTGAGCGGTGGGTCGCCCTGAGCTCAGCTGTGTTAATTACCTGTCTGGCCCATGCAGGTGGGATGCCCGGCAGGGAGATCTGCTGCTGCTGGCTGCCCTTCGGTGAGAGCACTAATGGGCATCTCTGTTCCATGCAGAAGTTTGTTTCTGAGACCCCTCACCTCTCAAATTTGGTTACAGTTTGTGAACAGATTCAACACCCATTATGTTCTTGGATTCAGAGTAGGGATATGGCATATGATTGCATAAATCTTGTTTTGAAGGAAACCAGGGGGAGTCAGATTTATTCATTTTGGTTTAGGTGGTTGTTACCAGAAAAAAATGTTTCTAATTATATATAGATTATATTCACCTATTAAGGCATATTTTTACTGTCGTTTCTATGCTAGTTTAGCATTTGGTTTAAACAAAAGTGAAAACTACGTTCAGATGTATCTGCTTCCATAGGATTTGAGGAGAATTCTGGTTACACAAAGAAAGATAGGAGAGATACCAAGAAGTTAATCTGCATATACGTGTATGGAAAGCCAGCTGCAGATCCAGGATAGAGAGTTCTTTTAGTAAATGCTGTATGTAGTTTTAGAAATATGGAATCCTCTCTTATTTTGCATATGGAGGTAATAGCATGCAGATACAAAGTTTGAGAAGAATGTGTCTAGTACTTTGCAATCAAAAAAATGAGTAAAGTGGACACAGAGGGATAGATTGGAAGTTCAGTATTGTTGTAAGAGGTGCTCACCAGTTCAACCTTGTGTAGTCTAGAATGGAGGCCTGCAAAGATAGCAGTGCACAAAATAGTAATGCAGCCTATGGCTTATAAAGGCCTAGATGGCAAGAACAACATTAACAGAGGAGGAAAACTGACAACTTTCATGCAAAGAGGAAACGAAAGTGGTGCTTCTGGTTATCAATGCCATTTGGATTGTCAAAGCCCCTTTTAACAGAACAGAAAAGTCCGTGTGCTGTGGAGCTCATTGAGATAACACGGCATACACGGTATTTAAGAAAAAACTACGGTGAAAACTCTGAATAACGAAGGCATATTTGAGAAGAATTTGTATCTATTATGCTGCATTCAAAACTGAATGGGCAAAGGCAGAGGTTGCAGTATGAGGTTAAAACTACCATCTAGGATATATTGGAAATTGAAAAGAATTTTGTACCATGAATAGTTGAAGGAAAGGCTTATAAAGGAACAGAAATTGCATACTGAAAAGAAAAGCTGAAAACAGGGAAAAAAATGATACGGTTTTCACCTGCCTCAATTAAAGCATACAATGAATATTGCATTTCCTGATTGAAACTCAAGCTATTCTTTTTAATACTTTGAGGCTTAATTTAATGGAAGCATTGGATAGTGCAGATGGGATAGCGCTTCTCTCAATCTCTTTTCCTGCATTCAACTTTTCTTTCGTAATTTATATACTTACAGATAAAACAAAGATGGGAGTTTATAGCTTGCTATTGATTAAACTCCTTTTCCAGTTGATTTAATTAGGTCCTTTGCTCCTTGAAAATCTGATCTGAAGCTCAGATACAGATACATTGCTTCAGGCATTCAGGCTAAGGTGATGGAAGGAAGCAATGAGCCCATTGTGAACAGCTTGGAATGGGGAGCGGTGGGGGAAGCCAGGCAACAATCAATCAGTGCTACTTGCCTTTAATAGAAACCTCTCGAGTGCAGAAGTTACTAATGGGAACAGAGAGATGCAAATGAAAGCATAGATAGCTGTATAAATGCAGACTGATAAAGAGGGAGATTCAGCAAATTCTGTATATATTTGTATTCAGTCCATACACGTTGAGAGTTGTGGTGGGTTTTTGTGGTGATGTTTTTTGGGTTGGGTTTTTTTAGACATGATTAAAAAGAGAAATAAGAGCAAGCTGGAAGACCTGCCTTTTATCGAGGCATGATAAATGAGCTTTATGTACAGTTATTCTAAATGGATGCAAGGACAGTCCTAGATGTGTGTGACCTATTGACCATCTAGCAAGACAGCAGCACTATAAAGCAAGATCCACTGGTATTACAGCAAAAATAATTAATTTCTATCTGACAGTGGTTATTGTTAGAAATATGACAAGTGACGAGACTACAGTTAGTATGACAACTGCTTTCTAGCATCTCAGACCCTTTGTGGAGGCTGTCTCCTTACTGTATTAAAGACATTCATTTTTTCAACTCATTAGTATTCTTATTCTTTCAGCAAATATGAAACAGTCTCTATACTGCCTAGCTATTTTCCCATGAGCTAAGTAGCAAAAACTCTACATATATACAGGATACAATTCTAGCTCTAGAATAGTAACTTATTACTGCATATTTAAACGAAGTCAAAATAAGGAAGCCCAAAATAAGATGACTATATTTCCTAAAAGCATTTCATCAAGTTTCTTAGCTCAATAGGCTACATACTCTCAATTTAACTGGAAGTTACTGCAAATTCCAACTATCTCTATTCAAATGCTGAAAATTAGGTCATAGGGTATAAATCTAAGCTCACTTAAGAATTGCATTTACAGTACCAGATCTCTAGGCAGACTTGGGTAAAGCAATATGAAGTAATATAAATGGCTTCAGCAGAATTATGTGTATTAATGCTATAGTGTAGAAAGCCTACCGAGGAAAATGATCTTCCGTACTTCAGACAAGGTAAAGTGTAGAGCTTGAAATGTAAAAGCTAGTGAATATCTTCTTTTTGGTCAGGTGATGAGCCAAGAATCAGGATTAATGAGCTGCAATTGTGGGGGAGAAGGAGATTGTTTTCCCATGTCTTTGTAGTTGGAACATATGCATGTAAGATGAAGTATGTTCAAACTTCAGTGTTTGGCAGCTAGTTCAACCTCATGCTGAAGGCAGGACTAACTTCAAAGTTCACATTCTTGATACTTTGTTCTATTAATGGATATTAAAATAAAGATCTTGACTTAATCCTGAGCTAAGTTTTCCGAATTCAGTAGGCAGGAAAGGTTTGCTTATTTCTGCTGCCCAGTACTATACTAGCAAGACTCTACCTGTTTTGTCAAAATACACCCTGCACATGTAATAAACTGGGGGAGGGCAGAAAAAGAGAGAGAGAGAAGGTCCATCTGTCTCAGACTCCCTCAAGAAAAACATGAGGGATGGGTCCAGCAGTGGTAGGCAGGCCAAGTCTTTCTGTGGGGACAGTGAGGTCCAGATCTTTATAATTATTTCTTTAAGTCTTATTTCTCCTCCTGTGCTAAGCACAGCGACGCACATACCGACACAAAGCCCAGCAGAGGGGAGTGGGTGGTGCTCTTTGGAAGAGGAAACACACCCTCCTGGGCTAGAGCCCTTGGGTAGGGACATCCTCACCAGCCCTAAAGTATGGCACGGCTGTGGTTGCATCCATAGAATTCTGTCCCTTAACTGTCTCAGCTCAGCCCTTGTGTGATGTGGCACAAGCATCCCTAGACAAAGCCCAGTGGTTGTTGAGCAGTCATAGATGTGCTATATGTGAATGTACTAAAGATACCTATGGGTGAGTATCTGTGGTATAGGTATCAAGCCATAGATGCTACTTCAGATGCTGTGTGGTGTGAGTGTGACTGGGCAACTATAAGCAGAGGTTGCAAAGAAAAGTATGCATGTGAGCCACTCTGAGCCAGCCGGCCTAGGAAAGGGGGATTGATCCGAAGCAGCTCAAAAAGACAGTACGGATACACGTGGCCCGTGAAAAATTTGGGAAGACTGCTACTGTTGCAAATCTTCCTGTAACACCAAACTAGGTATCACAGGAACTGAACGCTGCCATGGCTTTCCCATGCGGAGATGCTTCTTAGCGGCAGTGTTCTGTGGTATGACTTTGGGCTGTATTTTTCCACTTCTAAAGTGACTGGCTCTTTCCCAGCCTTTATCTCCAGGCAATCATACTCTCTTAGATGTAGAGATTCTTTGTATGTCTGCAGGGGTTGAAGTTAGGTTGTTTCCTCCGTCATCTTCTTTTAAATATGAAAGCAATTAATTGGCCATTTTGCTCTACTCGGGAGTTTCTTGTATTTTCATAAATTTGTTAGCACAGTATCTCTTTGCAGGCAAGAGGATAAATGCATTTAATTATGTTGTTTTGACTTGTCTAGAGATACAGCCTAAAACATTCCCTTTTCCTAGTTTTAACCCCTCCTGTCTGTTCAATAACATATGTTTTGAATGTGGAGGCATACTTGCGTGTCTCTATTTTAATTCTGACAGCTAGAAGATAATTAAATTTAACAGAAATCCACATGCAAGGAATGCACAGAAACGTCCATACTATCACTCCCACAGACTTGCAGCCAAAGTTTGGGACCCAGTGGAAATAAGCTAGCATTGTTACTGGCAGTATTTATACTGTATCGTAACAAAGTCATATCCAGGGCTGGGTATCCAGCAGCATTTGTGGGAACTGTGTTAACTGAAGCATAAAGGGAATAATGTGAAAGAAGTCCTCTCCAAGCTTCTGGACAGATGTAAGAAAGTATGGCGTCTAGCATGAGGAACCATCTTTATGAGCGAGTCATCAGTAGTGATGCTCCCATGTGGAAAAGTGCATTGTGCTCATGGTCTCTACCATGCGATGTAAGGAAAACACATTTTGTTGGTCACAAATGCTCTTTCATGAGAA
Organism: Balearica regulorum gibbericeps; assembly: GCF_011004875.1. NCBI lineage: Eukaryota > Metazoa > Chordata > Aves > Gruiformes > Gruidae > Balearica > Balearica regulorum. The sequence goes on from NC_046184.1 coordinate 105,700,048, forward strand.
ACTAGGACATGCCTCTTAGAGTGTGGGTCATTTCAGTATCCTTTACTGTCTGGGTCTCTTGATTGCAACTTTTAGCAGAAGTGGAGCCTTGAGAGTTGTGACCAAGATACACTCAGCAGAAGACCTGGCAAAGCAGTTCTGGTTGTATATTGTTATGACCTCAAGTCTCTACTCAGCTCAAGTGCCATTTCAGCTAGCAACAATTAAAGGGAAAGGAGTACATGTGTTATAGAAAAGATAATATCAGATGATTAATACATGTGCTGGCCATTTTATTCCGTCATTGAAAATGTGCTGAATTAACACTTCTGCCAGAAATTTCTTCATGCTTCATCCCTAAACATATCTCATGTGAATCATTTTTGGCTTCAATACTAAAGTTTTTTGGTTTTTTTTACAGGATGCTTAATAATACATATTGAAAAGGGCAATTCATATTTCTTTGATAACTAGAGCTTTGGATTCAGTGGTTTGTTTTTCTTTAACTGCGGGCTGTAGGTAATGCATGATTTAATAAAATTACTTGAGCATTCCCTTCTGAGCACTGATCATGATAGAATAATACAAATGATTGATGTTCACTTCCTTTATGGTAAGCCAAAAAACCTGATCATGGGATCATAAAAAAGAAATAGCATTTTATAGCGGCAATCAAAGTTGAATGAAAGCTAATGAATTAAGGGGTGGAAAGTTTTAGTACCTCTTTTAAGGAAAAATTCCAAGTATTTTATGGGATGCATTTATATAGGCTTTAACATAGAGTTCTTTTTATGGAATAGATATGATAGTTTTTGCTGTTATATTTAGTGCTTATCAAAAACATTCTAATAGCAAAAAAAAAAAAAAGCAACAGGGTTTACTACATAACAGACTGATGTTTTGATTAGAATAATTAATATTGGTTTATTTTATAGCTGTGAAATGAATATGTAAATGAACTCTGAAATTTTTCTTAAGGCATTTCATTATGTGTAAAGATTACCTGTGAAGGCTGTTGAATACCTTCTCCCTAGGGTTTTGTTTTGTTATGCTGTGCTCCTTCGTATATGTGTACCTTAAAAATCCATCCAGAAGATAGAGATTTATTATTAAGAATCTCTGACAGGTTATAGTTGTGATTTGTTCATGGTCTAAAGCCATAGTCATATAGTCATTTAGTTTGGCACAAGTGCCAGTAGAGGCAGTTCCTCCCTGTTTCTTTTGTAGTCATGGCTGCCTACTCTTACTACATCCTTCATGCTCCCTGTAGCATTTACGAAGCTAAACCATAGACTGAGTGAAAAACTTAACTGATAAAAAGAAAGTGGCGAGCTTGCTGGGTGTCTACAGGAATCATATCAGCAGAACTGAGCAAACAGCTAGGTGGATGGTCTTTTTTACAGGGTCAGAAACTTTGACACATTGAAGATGAAACCTAGTACTGGTGCTGGTTAGGGGCATAGGGAACAAGACTGCCCAGTTCACCAAACAGAGGAGAAATTGCTGTTGTCATTTTGATGTCATGGATGGTTTGTGTTAATTTGGACTCCAAGGACAAAGCTTCCTATTTAACAAAGCTTAGGGAGGCAGCGCTCTCACCCTTCTGCGTGCCCTGGGTTGGAAGTGGACACACGCTGGCTGAGGGCCGTGGCCCACTGACTGCTCTTCCCATCACCGCTTGCCATTTCAGAATGACACAGAACCAGGTGTTTTTCCCAGTCCATAAATGTCCCTCTGTGACATTAAGCACGTAAAGTTTAGTTCAGATCGGACTGATGGAGGATCAACAGGTAATTCACTTTGTTCTTTGAGTCAGTTGTGAACCGCTGTTGTTGATTTACTGCTGACTCATGGTCCACTGTGTGATCCACACGCGTTGCCTCTGGCTAACAACGTAAAAAGATTTTTCTCTAGTTTAGCACTTTTTTGTTCACATACTTCTGAAAACCTAGATTTCTGATAGTTAATTCAGCAAAATTATACTGTGATATATGAGAGAGGGAAGTCCTAGGCAGAAACAATCAGGAAAGACTGCAATGTTGTTTGTTTATATTTCTGTATGATTGGCTTTAAAATTGTGGTATCCAGTGTTTGATAATTTTCTTCATAGTCTCTGTGCATGAATTAATTGTTAAGGACGGAGTTCACAGAGGATGTTTTATGCCAAAGGCATGAAGTGAAATGAAATTTTAGACATTAATGGGAGAAAGTGGCAAAGCTGATTGTAAAACAGATGGTAGCAGAAGTAGAATTTAAAATGCTAAGAGAGAAGAGGAGGCAAAAAGGGACAAAGTTAAGAAATTATATGAAAAAAATTGTTGCATGAAACACAAGAAGGTGGCAGAAGGATTACAAGAATGGATGAGTGTGTAAAATTGTCCAATTTCCAAGATACTTAGGGGCTGATGTGCCATTGTCAGAGAGAAGCTTTTGTAGATGTTCATGTGTCTAATAATAATCTGCATCTTCAGCTGCATGAGTGCTTACAAAAATGACCTGTATCCATTTAGAATCCTAAATGGATTCAAGGATCTTTGGGTTTTAGGCTGGTTTATGCCTTTGGAATTTTTACCCATTGTGATGAAACCTAGATGGAGATAAAACTAAAAACTGCATTTAGAATAGACTGAAAGGGAATGGTTGATACGATGTAATGGAGCTTGCGAATAAATGAATCAAAATGAGAACCAAGAGCTTAAGTGAGCATTTAGCTGTGCAGGCAAAAAGGAAGAAAATTGTCTTTAATGTGTAGAAGAAGCAGCAGAAAGATTTATTTATGATCTGGATTAGGAAGGCAAGGGAAGGGTGAAACAAAAATGACATTTTTATTACAGGCTTGAGTGACGAGGGGATGCTGGTGATGCAGTGCTCGGGTGGGAAGACAAAGAGGTCAATTTTGGCCATGTTAAGCCGATGGCATGCCAGCTAGGTGAGATGTCAGTGAGACAGCTGAGGTAGGAGATTAGGTAGAAGAAGGTCGGGAATAGAGAGGTTAATCTGTTATTTGTCAATAAAGCTGCTTATATATTCTGTTTAGTGAATAGCCTGTATCAGAATCACACACAAAAAACCCCAACGCAACCTAAAAGCCATTGTCTGTGACTAGGTATTTTTAATAAAGGGTGCATTTATTGCAGGTTTCATGACTTGAAGATAGATCTGCTACCAGAAGAAGTTCTTCTCATATCTTCTATTATTATAACACTGAGTTTGATTTATGTTTGAATGGAGACAGTGATCCATTAAAATAAATTGCCTGAATGTTTGCTCAGCAGATCAGATTGACTTTCATGTGTGAAATTCATTGGTTTAGACTTACCGTTGGATGGACGGGTTGCACTAAATGGAAGAGCAGTAAAACCATGTTGTGTCATTCCTGCACTGTTTTCTTACTTCCCTTTTTCTAATATTGTATTCTGAATCTGCTCTATGTCACACTGAGCATACAATTCGGTTTATTCCATTTCAGATGTTCAGAGAAGATGGATATATTCTATATGATATAGTCTACATTATGGAAAACTAAAACAGATGCTTTGCCAAGTACAGAGTAAATAAACTGCTTAAAGAATGTGATGATACAGTTGGCTTAATTTATATGTAAATGTGAGTGATGCTATTTTAGATTAGTGGAGCAAATTGCTAAAAGAGGAGTCTCATAAATATCGACTTTTGAAGATTGGAGTCTGAATATTAAAACAGGAAAATTTTTTTGCAGGGAAATTTGGTTTTCTGACTGCCATTTGAAAAACAGGGGGTTTTTTTCTTACCTAGGACTGGTTTTCAAACTGCTTTTCAGGAGCTTTGGCTTTTCTTATTTTTCACTGTAATCAAACCTGCTGTAATTTCTATTCATGTGTTACATTTTTATTTGTCTTAGTTTTCCTTGCCTGCAGTGGTAGAGCAATATCTATTGCTTTGAAGAATGTCAACAACTTGTCAGTCATGAATTACTTTGTATTTGGTTATGTTTTATCTGAGAGAGTATTTTTAAGCTGATTTTACTGGGGGAGGGGAGCAGAGGGTTATTTTCTGCAGGCATTCATAAGGGTGAATTTTTTCCCCGTGTACTGATGTAGGTGCTGTCCTCCAAAGCATACCTTAGAGTGTGTCCCAAGGTGTATCTTTGTGGGTCCGCTGCCGAGCACAGCACGGTACTTTACTCCCTGACTTCAATTTAACTTTCTTGTTTCATCAAAGGCAATTTCAGACAAGAACTTTAAATGCCGGGAGAGGTAGTGTTCATTTTATGAAAATGAGATTTTGATTTGTCATCTGCTGGCACTTCAGTTCATGGCTCTTGAGCTATTCGAGTGCTCTGCATAAGCAGAGTCTTTGTGGATCTAGGAGGCACCTTGAGCAACCGAGAAACAGTTTCTGGTGGCAGCACCGCCTCAGCCGAGAGGGAAAAACAGTGTTAGTGTAATTGTTACACATGTGCTTGGAGCTATTTATAAACAAAGGGTATAAACTATTGTGCAAAGGATACAGGATAGCTGTAGATTTCGTGCTTATGAGCAGGTCATCTCATGATAGTAAAGACTCAGTCAGCAAAGTGTTGGGATGCTGGTATTTGTGAAAGAGATGTTAGTAAAAATATGCACATGGCCTGACATAAAAAAAATGTGAAGAATACCAGGGAATGATTAAAATATTTTGCTTCAGATACTGAAATTGTTTAATTACTTTGTGGTTATGCAAAAGAAGCTTGATTGGTATTAATTATTAATGTATTAATTATGATCATATATTGTGAGAGGTTTTATTTTTAGTGCTTGTTGTGCAAGGTACAGTCTTATGCTATAAGCACATACAAGTATGCTGGTACATACTCATTTCCCTGGTAAAATATTATTAGCTGTTGCTTTTTTTCCAGTTAAAAGTTGAGGGATATTTCGTACTCTCTATAGACCATACTCTTTGTGATACTCAAAAAAATTCACTTTTTGCCTGCCAATACATACTGGAGATCTCCAAGGTAGATTGAAAACAAATTCAGTATCCATTTTTCCAGAAATGAATGGAAACTGGGTTGTGATATAGGTTAGCACAGGTGAGTGCAAGGATTTAAAATACATTTATTTCCCTCTCACTAACAGGAAAAGAACTGTAGAAGAGTAGTTCTGATTCAGTTTAACGTGTGCAAGGAATGTGAGTGAGGCATGTTATGAACCTCTTCATTAATACTGGTTAGTTCATCTGACTATATGATAAATCACATGCTCAAAAAGTGAGCAAATTTACACTGCAGCCGTATGAATGTCTAACCCACTGCTTCTCATTGGTTGTAGCATTAGAGTGCTGAAAAGAACCCGTCTATGTGGATCCAGGTCTGAAAGGAAAGAAGGGGAAAGAGGGGAGTGGAAAGGCAAGGTAAAGGAAATAGTAGAACAACATTATTATTTTTAAAAGGGGTAAGTGAGCCAGTTTTTTATACTGTCTTGCTTTGACAAAGTTGAGTTAATATTGCCTCTTATTTTTGAGTCCTAGAAAAGCAATATTGCCTTCCAAAAGTGTCAGTTGCACAAGCCAGCACATGCATAATTTTCTCTAACATCTCGTTAACTTTCTTCGTTTCAGTTTCCAGTTCAGAGAGAAAGTATATGATATTGTTGTCTTGCTCCACTGGTAACTTATTTCTGATATCGTAGGGCTTGTTAAGAAATGAATGCCACTTTATTTCAGGTATTTCCAAAGAGACAGCTGCATCAATAAAAGAAAATAAAAACTTTTTCTAAAATCAAAGATGAAAATGTTTCTCTTGGAATCACTCTTAGCCTTTTAAAAATTATACCCTCGCAATGCCTGTGTGGTAGTCACTCCTCTAATAGCCCAAGATTGAGAGAACGGTTTAAATGAAATATGCAGAAATACAGCTGGTTATTAAGATATGAATACACAATTCCTGTGGATTCAGCCTTTTTTTTTTCTACCCCTACCTAATTATTCATCTATTACAAGTTAGTTTGGTCATTATGGCTTACTGCTAGGAAATCAGTTGTCCACCTCTATAAATTTCCAATTGTCTGTTTCTGTCCAGCTCAGGAATATTTAAGCTTTAGTCTCTGAAGGTTTAGGAGCTAGCAGTTTGGTTATTTGGTCCACGTTTTCAAATTCGTGCTGATGTGACTGAATTCAGTGATTCAAGATGTTTTATTTTCTTGGCCACCTGAGAGTGATTATACAGCAGTTCCTCTATTAGGAAAGGTCACACCAGTTATGTCAGGCACATCCATAACTTTTAAAATATGTTTATAGCTGGTGTCTGTTGTAGTTACAGGGAGCATGATACATGTGCGAGCATCTGATTGTGCATCTGACAGATACAAAATGCATGAGGATCCATGCTAGAAACTAGGGACCTGTCAAAATACTAGCCAGCTAATCTGAACTTGTAGTATATTAGATATTACCACAAAATAAAATCCCTTTTGTTTGAGCTGAATGTTTTCTCTCAGGAAAGTTCATTGCATTGATAGGAGAAAATAAGAGTTAAAATTTTTACCAGGCTTTGGTCTACTGTGCTATCTGGGTAGCTGAAACTCCAGAGTTTATTGAGAGTGTGGTGGGTTGACTGTGGCTGGAAAGCCGCTCTATCACTCCCCCCCTCAGCGGGACGGGGAGAGAAAATACGAAAGGCTCCTGGGTCGAGATAAGGACAGGGAGAGACCACTCGCCAGTTACTGCAACAGGCAAAACAGACTTGACTTAGGAAAATTAATTTCATTTATTACCAATCAAATTGGAATTGAGTAATGAGAAAATAAAACCAAATCTAAAACACCTTCCCCCCACTCCTCCCTTCTTCCGCGGCTCAACTTCACTCCCGATTTCTCTCCCTCCTCCCCCCAGCGGCACAGGGGGACGGGGAATGGGGATTGTGGTCAGTTCATCACACGTTGTCTCTGCTGCTCCTTCCTCCTCAGGGAGAGGACTCCTCACACTCTGCCCCTGCTCCAGCGTGGGGTCTCTCCCACGGGAGACAGTCCTCCACCAACTTCTCCAATGTGAGTCCTTCCCACAGGCTGCAGTTCTTCACCAACTGCTCCAGCATGGGTCCCTTCCATGGGGTCACAAGTACTTCAGGAGCAGACTGCTCCAGTGTGGGTCCCCCACGGGGTCACAAGTCCTGCCAGCAAACCTGTTCCAGCATGGGCTCCTCTCTCCACAGGTCCTCAGGTCTTGCCAGGAGCCTGCTCCAGTGTGGGCTTCCCACGGGTCACAGCCTCCTTCGGGTGCCTCCACCTGCTCTGATGTGGGGTCCTCCACGGGCTGCAGGTGGAATCTCTACACCCCCTCATCCTCCCTCCATGGGCTGCAGGGGGACAGCCTGCCTCACCGTGGTCGTCTCCATGAGCTGCAAGGGGATCACTTCTCTGGCACCTGGAGCACCTCCTGCCCCTCCTTCACTGACCTTGGTGTCTGCAGAGTTGTTCCTCTTGCATGTTCTCACTCCTCTCCTCTGGTTGCTGTTGCACATCACTTTTTTCCTCTTCTTAACTACATTATCCCAGAGGCACTACCACCATCCCTGATGGGCTTGGCCTTGGCCAGCGGCGGGTCCATCTTGGAGCTGGCTGGCATTGGCTCTGTTGGACACGGGGGAAGCTTCTCATAGAAGCCACCTCCATAGCTCCCTCCCCCTACCAAAACCTTGCCACCCAAACCCAATACAGAGATATATGTGGGGGTTTTTTATGTTTGGTCTTGTATGTAAATGTTATTTCAAGTTTTGCATCAGAACTTCTAAGTTTGTATAGCCTTTCTGAGACATAAAACCTTCATTCTCTCTTCCATATTTGTTGTGCTTTCCTGATCAGGACATTTTTTAGGAGCTTTATCCTTTTTTTTATTTTTCTATAATAATACTTAAAACTTAAAAAGCACACTCTTGTTTACTGTACTTCGTATACTAATGGACGCTTACAGCTTCTCTGTTTCTATAGATGGGATTAATGGTCTGGAAACATCATCACAAGGGAAGTTTTCCAGGCTCAAAATATTTAATCTATCAATTTGAGTTCTCTGCTACTTTTAGCTCTTGAACAGATAAACTGATGAGATGTTTAAAAATATGCTGTAAGAGATTTTCTTAAAGGGAGAAACCAAGGGGGAAGTGGGGAAAAATAAGGGGATGATATTCTTTTTAGGAGTGATTTGCATTTTCAAATTAGCATTTAGATTGTGAGGGAAACTTATTTTGTATATCCTACTCTTGATAAAATTTAGTGCAGGTTTTAAATATATTTTGTCTGAAACTTCAATTCCATGGAAATATTAACAATAAGATTTCAGGTCTTGCCTCAGATTCTGTCTTCCCTCCTACTTGTAGGAACAGGGAGTCCATCATGCTCTGGGAGGAACTTGCTGGTGATACCTTAATTTTTCATAGCTTGTTGACAGCACATAGACTAAATCCCTTTCATAAAGCATAGTCGAGAGATTATCAGGGTTTACAGAATAGCACTTTCTTGCATGTAGTCTGTAGTGCCCCCACCCCTGTTGGCTATCCTCCTCATAGGAGGCTGAAACTGAAATAGCAGGACCAGAAGGACTTGGGATCTGAAAGATTCACGTCCTGCATCCACTAAACTTTCTTTCCAAAATAATCCCAGATGTCCTTTTTCATTCCCTCCCACATACTTTAAGGACCACCACTTCATTGTCCTGCATCTTATTCCCCTGGAGCTGGTGTGGAGTTCTGCATGGGCCCGTTAGCCAGACAGAAGAGGTAAGGGTTATGTCCTCCCTGCATTCCCCTTGGGGCTGGGAGTGGTGACATTTCCTTTAACCCAAAGATTTGCAGTCTCAGAAGATGTAGAAATGCAATTACTGTAAATCTTTGTGTTTCTCTTCACGCTGGACTCCTGGTTTAAAAGCTAGTGGGAGCAAAATTGACAGATGGCTTTACTCTCTGAAGAAGTCTACTTTAAGTCTGCCGTCCAGACGGACCTTGACAGGCTTCAGAGGTGGCCCTGTGCCAACCTCATGAAGTTCAACAAGGCCAAGTGTGAGGTCCTGCACATGGGTTGGGGCACTCCCAAGCACAATACAAGCTGAGTGGAGAAAGGGTTGAGAGCAGCCCTAAGGAGAAGGACTTGGGGATGTTGATTGATGAGAAGCTCAACATGAGCCGGCAGTGTGCACCTGCAGCCCAGAAAGCCAACCAAGTCCTGGGCTGCATCAAAAGAGGTGTGACCAGCAGGTCGAGGGAGGTGATCCTGCCCCTCTACTCCGCTCTTGTGAGACCCCACCTGGAGTACTGCATCCAGCTCTGGGGGCCCCAGTACAGGAGAGACATGGAGCTGTTGGAGCGAGTCCAGAGGAGGGCCACGAAGCTGATCAGAGGGCTGGAGCACCTCTCCTGTGAGGACAGGCTGAGAGAGTTGGGGTGAAGAAGCCTGGAGAAGAGAAGGCTCCAGGGAGACCTTATAGCAGCCTTCCAGTACCTGAAGAGGTCCTACAGGAAAGCTGGAGAGGGACTGTTTATCAGGGAGTGTAGTGACAGGACAAGGGGTAATGGGTTTAAACTAAAAGAGGATAGATTTAGATTAGATGTTAGAAAGAAATTCTTTACTGTGAGGGTGGTGAGGCACTGGAACAGGTTGCCCAGAGAGATTGTGGAGGCCCCATCGCTGGAAGTGTTCAAGGCCAGGTTGGATGGGGCTTTGGGCAACCTGGTCTAGTGGAGGGTGTCCCTGCCCATGGCAGGGGGGTTGGAACTAAATGGACTTTGAGGTCCCTTCCAACCCAAATCATTCTATAATAAGTATGAAACATAGCAGAAAAGCTACTGGCTTTGGTCCCAGAAAGGCTAGGAGGCAATAATACTCCTCTCAGAAGGAGAGGCTCTGATGTCTGCTGGGATATGGACAGGATGGGGCTTTTCAGAGGTGCAGCCAGTCCCCAACATCCCTCTGCAATGACTTATTGGCTGCTTGCAGCCCCATACTGCAGCTAAATGCCATGGCTTCATCCAAGAAAGCAGAGGAAAGAGTTTGTATTAACAACCATAACGACCTTATCAGACCTGTCTCAGTTTCAAAGGCATTCTGCCACTCTTCCAGTATCTTCATGAAAGCTGGCATCATCTTCCTTTCCCCTAAGGAGTTAGACTTTCACACAAGTCTCTTTAACCAAGAAGTGGACAAGTCCTTATATTGTTTAAGCTTCATCTTTACTGGTGACCCCAGAAGGATGAATGTGCTCTAGGGGAGAGCTGAATATTCTTTCAATCCTAACGTAAATTTCTGTCTCTGAGAAGGCATGTTGGTGGGGCAGGATCTGCAAATCCTTTCTAGTTGTTCTTGCTCTTATTAAGGGTAAAACCCAAGCTGTTTTTCTTTCCCTCGAAGTTGAATCTCAAGAAGAAAAGAATTCTGGCAAACCTTTTGCCTCCAGAGGCTACAGTCCACAGGCCCAAAATGCTTATTGTTTTATAGCTTTGCAGTGTAAAGCATCCCCTGTTTTGCTTTGTGCACCGAGACTTTGTCTAGTATTCCCTTTTTCTTATTTCAGAGTTCTAAATTTATGAGGGGGCATTTACTGCCTCTGTCTGTCATGATAGATAGAAGCCCAAGAAGCTTGGAGGCTAGATGAACACAAAGCTTTCACCATGTGCTGGAGTCTGGGCTTTTCTTGGTATTGAGTGACTAGCACTCAGATCTCTATCTGCTAAATTGTAGTTGGGGAGAGAATTTGTCTGGGAATTTTACTTCATTTTTAAACACACTTTCACAACACTGGTTACACCAAAGCTGTGGTCTGAGGTAAAACCTTAATTTTTCAGACAAGAAAACCCCAGGACTTTTTCCTGCCTGCCCCACTGAATATGTGCACCTGACTGCTGGAACCTAAATGCTAGCAGAGTGTTGGATCTTCTCAGCCAGCTTTAATTTCATGTTTATGTGCAAGGTGAATAGTAACACATGCAGAAATGCTGTCACTAGCTTGAGAATCAGAAAGAATCAGAAAACTGTCCCTCTGTTCTTGACTGTGTGATCGCTACTGTTCCACTCCAGAGTAAAGGCGACCAGCTTAGTTTAAATCTTTGTCCCCACATTGCCTACTCAACAGCCATTGACTCACCTCTCTGCTATGTTTATGTAACAGTTTTTGTGTTTTTAAATTATGTCAGTGGGATTTACAGAAGTGCATAGATCCATCCCTATTTCATTGCATTTCCAAAATTCCAATCAATTTGCTCCAATCCGGGAGCAGAGTTAGGTCAGAAATGTGTACTTTTGAGATTACAACCCCAGATCTGTTGCATTTTTCACAAAGCAAACACGTATTTCATAAAGCCTGAGGAATATATAACTTGGTCAATTTAATATTGTTGAAGCATTATCAGTAATCTTCTGCTTCCCATCTGTGATTCTGAACTCTGCATCATTATGTTGATATTTCATGCTCTCCACTCCATTAATATTTAGGATGTATAGTAGGGGCCAACACTTCTCCAAGCACAAGGAATTCAGCAAGATTACAGGATTGGCTTTTAGAATGCACAATTTAAAAAGATTCACTGAAATCTGAGATGCAACATATACCTGTGGGTTTTTTTTAATCAGTGAAGATAACTTAAAAGTGAAGCTGCTCTTTATTTTTAGAAAGGATTGTGGATTACCAGCTTTTTTTAAGGATGAGAGAGTTCTTGACCATTGGTGACAATTTATAAATTCTTTCTAGTTTGACAATTAAGACTATAATTGTTTAAGATAAGAATGCTTTTTAAGTTTGCAACAAGACTGCAATATAAATTACTCTAAAGCCAATTTCTTATTATATAGCATTATATATTAACACGAGACAAGGTTAGACTGAGTAGTGTACAAATGCTTTCTGGTAAAATGAGTGGTTTTAAGGACTCGAATATTTACTGTTGTGGGTTTTGGAATGTAATTGTTCTGTAGTATGCAGTCCTGTTTTATTTGAAAATTAATATTTTACTTCTCTGGTTAAATATTGATTCTGTTTAGTATTTGAACATATTATGAATATTTTGTTTTCTCTGGGGATTTTCTATGCATTTTATCAGCTGAATAAATGAAGTAATTCACAAACCAACTGCCTTGTGCTCTCGATGGCTTTAGGGGGGACCTTGTCATTCCCTGTAGCCTTTTCTCAGGCCCAGCTGTGTGGCTCTGAAATCACTTGGCTGGTAATTAGGTATTTATCAGATTGTTTCTGAAAAGGGATGAGACAGTTATCTGGCACAATTATCTTTGAAAATTGAATCCCTCTTTCCTGGTACTGCTGAGGACATTCAAAGGTACTGTGAATGTTCAAAGCTAAATGCCTTTGAAAAACCCTTGCTTTTTTTGATCAGGTGTAACAGAGGAGTCAAAATGCAGTCAAAGGAATATTTATTTTTTTTTACCTTTCAGGCACTGGATTTTTTTTTTTTCCTGTCAAGTGTTGTTTCTTTTCCATGTGACTCTGGAAATACTTTTGACAACAACCATTTTACTGCTTAAAATGTCAACTATTTGAACATTGTCAATATTTCTTACTAATAAAGAAATTGCTAATTACATCAAGGCATTACTAATGATATTTTTTTGCCTGTTTAAAAAGTGATGAGTATGTAGTTCTAGAAAAGCAATTTGGAAACATGGTATTTCTTATTGGGAAATCTGCAACAGATACAGTACCCAGCTTTTTCCAAACACTCCCTTGAAAGTCTTGGTAGTTGAGACACGAGTTGTTGATTTGCCAAAAGGCAAAAAAAGATAATGAATCCGTAATATAAGATATGAGAGAGTTCTTGCTTTATTTAGATAATTCCTTGGTTGTATTTCAAAAGCACAAACTTTTTACACAGGGCTCATTCCACTGCTACTGAATTTGTCATAAATTTAGATTAGAGTGCATGCATACTCTTATTATTTTGAAGAGATAGCATTGCTTTTAATGAGTTCAAGCCTCTTTGAAGGAACCTCTATGAGTTTGAACAGAAGATAATTCTTCCTTCACTTATGTGTAAAAGGAGTTTATAGAAATGAAAGGTGGAAGTATCTGATACAATAGAGGTAGAGTACCACTTTCTTTCTCCTGACCTTCACAAGTAGGAGTATCCCTAAAGGGAACTTTCCTTTTTACTTTTGTCATACTGTTTTGCAGACTTGAGAAATAATGAGAAAATTATTTTATATCATACACATTACTTTCTTCTGAGTAGGTATAGACTGGTATTTGATGCTTGGCAGTCTGGTAATTTGGGTTCAGAATCATATTGAAGCTTTGTTTCCTGGTTGTTGAATCTCAGTCAGAAAAAAAAAAATCTCACTAAAACAGTGCAAAGCATTTAAAAAATAGCAACCTCATAGATAATTCATGAATTTTGTTATAATTTTTATTCTCATGACTATGTGCAAGTTCTTTGCAGACACTCTGCCTCAGCCAATGATCCAACTACTAACCAAGTATTGTTGGGTTTTTTTCTTTTTCCACCCTGCTTTATACCCAGTTTTGGATATGGTACCACATCCAAATCCAGCTCTGAACTAAATTAATTTTCCTGTAGGGTCTTCCATAGTGCTGTTACTACAGGATTTGCTTCACATTTATGTGTTTGCCCTTATTATGTAAAAAGGAAGGCCTAGGTTGATTAAAGGGGATATAATGTTGAAAAATATGAAATTGCATTTTTTTAAAAAAGCCAAACAAACCCAAACAGCTGTTTCAAAAGTCTTGTATTTTAGAGTGGCATGGAGTCAGTCAGTTGAAGCTTCTGGAGACTGTAGTTCTGCTCCTTTGGCAAATTTCATTAATTATAGAGAAATTTGGTGTTCTGCAAGCGAGAATTATGCCAGGCAGCCTGGCTACAATTGGGAACAACCCAAAGTGTCACTTTCCTCTAGATTTGAAGCACAAGTAAATTTTAGCGGATTAGAGATGTCTCTAAAGCTACATCACCTCTTCCTCTGACACAAGCGCTTGTGCATATACACGCACACAGAGTATCCTGCACTGTAAAGTTTTTAACTAAGACTTTAAGATCTTTCCCTCTAACCCTCTTGTATGGCTTCTTGAGAGTACTGATACAAATATCTTCACTTCTCCCCCCTCTTCCCACAGCTGTTAGCTGTATCAGCAGTTTCAACAAAAAAGGCTAATTAACAGAATGAAATTATCTTCTGGATTTGAGGAAACTTTTGTCCAATGAATTCACTGGTGACTGTTACCAATTACTTTGGGCCTCTGATTGCTCCCCTGAGAGTGACTGAATATAAAATAGAGAATAAAACCCACAATACTGCGGGTCTGTGCAAAATAATAGTTTGCAAGTTGGAATTGATTTTTGCATTCCAGGGGAATAATCAGCCTGAACACAACAAGCACTGAGATGACAGGCAATGGCTTACAATGCTGCATAGCATATTTAAGCATTAGTCTATCTGTATGTTCTGCGTACCTGTGGGATCATCAGGTTATTCCCCCAAAAATATCATCAAAAACCTCATCAACTTTCCAATTTTGACCATGCATTGAGGATTTCTCACAGGATAAGTGATTTTTCTAGCACTCATATATATATATATATATATTTATTTATTTATTTAAATCTTTTTTCTTTTAAACCCTAAAAGACATGCTCAGCATATTGTCTCCATCCAGTCAGCCTCTGCTCCAGGACCATTTGATGCTGCTAGCTTTTCTAGTTGCGCTACACTACAGCTTCTGAGCATTTTGTGACTAGTTTTCTGTGAAAGATAGCCTTCCCTCATTCTGTGCTAGACATTTTATAATACTGCATTTTCCGAAACAGTATATGGATTGTTGATTTTGGTGCTGTGGTTCTTAAACAGTGAAGCATGATAATCACAGCTGAGGCAGGAAGGACATCATTTAGTCCAGTGCCCTGCTCTGAGCAGGGTCAGCCAGGGCAGCTTGCCCAGGACTGTGTCTTATCAGGTTTTGCATATAAGGATGGAGTCTCCATGTTTATCTGGGCTACCTATCCCACTGTCCAATCAGCCTCAGAGTGGAAATCTTTTTTTTATGTTTAAGTAGAATTTCCTGTGTTTCAATTTGTGCCTTTTGTCCTGTCATTGGGCAGCATTGACAAGAGCCCGGCTCCCTCTTTTTCATTTCCTCCAGCAGGTATTTATCGGCATGAATCAGATCCCCCTGAGCCTTCTCTTCTCCTGACTAAGCAGTCTCAGCCTCTCCCCATATGACAGATGCTTACGCCCCTCAGTCATCTTTGTGCCCCTTTGCTGAATTTGCTCCACTGTCAATCTTGTGCTGGGGAGCCCAACAATGGACCCAGCACTCCAGATGTGGCCTCACCAGTGCTGAGGAGGGGGGAAGGATTACCTCCCTTGACCAGCTGTCAATGCTCTTCCCAGAGTAGCCCAGAATATCTTTGGCCTTTGCTGCAGGGACGCATTGCTGACTCAACTTCTTGTCCAGCAGTAGCTCCGGGTCCTTCCTGGCAGAGCTGCTCTCCAGCCACTTGGCCTCCAGTGTGTATTGGTGCCTTGGGTTATTCCTCACCAGGTTCAGGACTTGAGATTTTCCTTTGTTGAACTTCATGAGATTGTCCAGCTTGCAGAGGTCCCTCTGGATAGTGACACAACCATCTGGTGTATCAGTCACTCCTCCCAGTTTTATGCCATCTGCAAACTTGCTGAGGGTGTACTCAGTCTCGGTGTCCAGGTCTCTAGTAAAGATGTTAAACAGTATTGGACCCAGTCAACCCCTGGGTTATATCACAAGGGACTGGTCTCCAGCTGGACTTTGTGACACTGATAACAATCCTCTCAGCCTGGCAGTTCAGTCAGTTTTCAGTCCACTTCACCCTCTGCTTATCTAGCTTGTACTTCATTAGCTTCCTTATGAGGATCTTATGAAGGACCATGTCAAAGGCCGCCTTCAAACTGAGATAAACAACATCCACTGGTCTCCCCTCATCTACCAAGCTAGTCATCTCATCATAGAAAGCTTTCAGATTGGTTAAACGTGATTTCCTATTCACAAAACCATGTTGACTACTCCTGATCATGTTCTTGTCCTTCCATGTGTATGAAGATGGTCTCCAGAATAGGTTTGTCCATCACCTTTTCGGGCATCAAGGTGAGGCTGACAGGCCTACTCTTGTCTGGATCCTTCATCATGAAGATAGGGGTGGCATCTGCTTTCTTTCAGTCCTCAGTCCTCAGGTTCCTGATTGTCGCAACCTTTCAAAGCTAATCAAGAGTGGCCTTGCAATGATGTTGGCCAGCTCCTTCAGCTCTCGCAGATGCGTCCTGTCAGGTCCCAGGGACTGGTGTGTGTGTGCCCAGGTAGTTTAAGTGCTCCCTAACCTGATCCTTCTCCACTGAGAGCAAGTCTTCCTTAGTCTAGACTTCCCCTCTGGTTTCAGGGGCCTGGGATTTCTGAAGGCAGGTCCCCTACCTCATTTTCCCTGATCGTCTTTTGCTGCTTATGTACTTGTAGAAGTCCCTCTTGTTGCCTTTCACGTACCTCGCCAGACTGAACTCCAGGTGGGCTTTGGTTTTCCTAACCCCAGCCCTGCATGCTCGGACAGTGTCTCTGTATTGCTCCTGGCACAGCAGGCAGAAGAGGCAGAGAGCAGTAGGTGCTCAGGAACCTAATTTGACTCCTTGAGAGAGACCAGCAGTCTGGGGGTCAGGCAGGGGCAGTGCCTGCAGAGCACTGTCAGTTTTCTCCAGTGCCCCAATTCACAGAACAATTGGAAACCATTGTTTTACAGTTAATGGGATTGTTGGGGGTTGGGTTGTGGGGTTTTTTTGCTTTCTCTTTACACTCCTTAACACTGCACTTCATGCTTCATACCTCGCGTTGCACATTTATTGCATTATGAATATTTTGCTTCCTTATGCAGAAATCATGTTCTGTTGCTTACTGTCTCACTTATGCAGTCCTCCCTGAGGAAAACTTCTCTGTTAAAGTTGTACCTTATTCAAAACTAATCTCATCTTATATAGCCAGATACATGAAGGAATTGTTAGAGATTAGCAGAACTTTTGGTAGAGAGGTTGTTTATGAGAATGAGACTAGTGGGAGAAAAGATGTTTCTTTTGTCGTAAGTTTGGCTCCTCACACTGAGCTTTAATGTGTAGGCAGCACAGTAGAGGGTATTTAGGGTTTAGGCTACAGCCTATGTCACATACCACAGTTTGTCAGGCTGATACTGCTGTTTGGGTTTCTGCTGCAGTCTTTCAGTATGAGTGGATGAACATGGACACAGCTTTTTTTTCTTCCTTTTTTTTTGTCTTTTTTTTTTTTAATTACTACGTGCACTTTTCCTATGGTACTGCTTAGGCAGTCAATATACCATACAGAGAATCTAGGCAATTAAAATCTAGGTAAGACTGTCTGAGTGTCACCTGACAACTTAGAAATGTAAATTAAGCACATTCAATCTATTATTAATTATTTTACTCTTGGTTTTCTCTCTCCATTTAAAAAACAAAACAAACCCCACGGCTTAAAATAAGTAAAGTATAAATCTTGCATCATAATTGTTAAAACTGACCTAACAATCGGTTCTAAAAAACTGAAATGTTTTGGAATACTAAAAGATAAAATAAGGTGAGCTTCATGAATGTCTGCTGAAACTGTCACTGAAAGGATTATAGTCCAGATAGATGGTCTATACTGATAACTACTCTGGTTTAAATAGATTTATATTTTTTTAGCTGCTTTGATCTTCCTAGAGTTGATTTACTTTATAACAGAAAAGGAGCTGGCCAGACTTTTTCCCTCTAGTTCATCGACCCTCTGTCATTCTTGCTCCTAAATGGAAACAGTTGAGACAATGTATGGCAGTGCTTCCTTCTCGTCCTCCAGGAACTCCGCATAAGTTTAGTTTAACAAAGACAGGATGTTTAAAATAGAAGAGGGAAGTTCTTAATTTCAGTGATATATAACTCTACTGATGATAATGCACAGGAGGAGTAAGTTCAGAAGTAGTGTCAGTCTAAACAGAGATGACCAGATAACTGGGTGTCCGACTAATAGACATTAGGACTTTATAACAAAAGGATTGAAAGTATGGGAAGGTCCATCCAATATCAGCAGGCCTAACAATGCATGACAAGTTTTTAAAATATTCCACATTCAAAATCAGTTAACATTGCTTCAAAAGGAAGATTTTCTATTTTTTCTGTTTTCAGTGAAATTTTGCCGGTCCACTCCAAAATGGCCTGTGGATACAAGGCACATAAAAATTCTGTCTTATGCTGTAGATAAACAATATTCTTTAGGATAATATTTACCAAAGTGCATAGATTTTACAAAGGGAAGTTATTTTTACAAGTTAGAATCTTAATTACCGGACCATTGTGTCCTCCTTCTCTATTCTACATACTGCCAAAATCCAGTCTTACCAAGCTCTTGGCCATTTCTGAGAAAAGCAAAATTATTAATCAAATTGTAGGGGAAAAAAAAAAGAGAAAGAGAGGAAGAAGAAATGAAAATAAAACCAGCATTGTTTTTGTCCTTGTTTTAGTGTCTTTGCTTCTGCTGAATGCTGCACTGGCTATAATGATAAATAGCACTATACTTGGGAGGTGGAAGAAAAGAATTGATTATACCCTTTCCCTGCATTTACCGTAGTGCTTCTTTCCCCTCCGGGTTTGTGCAGTTTAATTTGCCATTGATTCTTTAATGATTATAATGTCATAGAGGAGCCAGTGTTTATCTTCATTGTGCACTCTGGACAACGCATTGGACCTGAATCTTCTCTTGCACATTCTGGTGTAGATCTGCAGTCATTTGGTATGGAGTTAAGTGAGGTCTCAGGCCAGCTGAAGTTTATATCGCAAGTGCATCCTTCTTCTGTTGATGGCAACATCTAATTAGTGCCAGTGCCCTTATTCTGCAATATTAGTTTTATATTTCAGATACTGAAAGACTAATTGCAAAGAGGGACTAAACACAGAAACGTTTAGGTCCAGTTATTATAATCAAAAAGTTAAATATTATGACACTGAGAAATTTGTATATGAATAGAAGTTCTAAATGCATGTGGCAGATACTTCATGGGCTTTTAGTATGCACTAAAGAAAGCACTGTTTTAAATTGCCAGCTGAATCCCTTGGTTGTGATACATTTCTGTGGGTTTCTTCCACTATAGTGTATTACTTGAATTGTGGGACTATGGCAGTAGACTATGATAAGAAAGATCTTGTTTCTTTTCTGCTGAACTCAACTTCTATCTGAAAACTATTTTCCATTCTGATGAGATCTTTTTCTACTTTATCTTTCCTGTGATCAGGGCTACTATTTCAGAAGAAAGCACTATACTCCGAATACAGAGAATTAGTCTCCTATTCAGGGTTGTTTTCAAGGAAAATCTACAAGAACTGTTTTTAAACTGTAGACTGAAAAGCTTTGTTTTCATATTAAAATTACTTGGCTTCATTAAAGCCGTCTTCACTGAAATTTTATGTAAGAATAATGTTTTTAATAACACTGAAATAATTTCAGGTTTTAGAATTAAATATTATATTTCAAACATAAACCACAAGCAGAATTAAAGGGCAGAAAAGATTTTAACAAACAAGCCAGGCAGTCATGGTCTGAGCTCCCTGTGGAGCTCTGTCACATACAAAGGGATTAAAAAGAAGTCATAGTCTACCAAGTAAGTAAATGGAAGAGAGAGGTATGGAAAGCACAAACCTTTGGATTCATGCATGGGATGCCTTCACAGATAGGGCCAGTGGCACAAAGTATGTTGCTGGGATTCATCTCCCCTCCTAACTTTATGGTTGTGGTGGGTTAACCTTGGCTAAAGACCAGAATTTATTGCTGATGAAAATAGAGTTGGATGATGAGAAAGACAAAAACTAAAACGTTCCCCTCCCTGTTTTTCCTAGGCTCAACTTCACCCCTCCCCCCCCACTCTCATCCCCCCTCCTTTCCCTGGAGTGGTGCAGGGGATGGGGAACGGGGGCTGTGGTCAGTCCATAACAGCTCCTCTCTGCCGCTCGTCCTTCCTCCTCACACTTTTGTCCTGCTCCAGCGTGGGACCTTCCCACGGGCTGCTGTCCTTCAGGATAAACCTGCTCCAGCGTGGGCGCTCCATGGGCTGCAGCTTCCTTCAGGGCACGTCCACCTGCTCCTGCCTGGGGTCCTCCATGGGCTGCTGTGTGGACATCTGCTCCAGCGTGGTCCTCTCCATGGGCTGCAGGGGAATCTGCTCTGGCACCTGGAGCACCTCCTTCTGCCTCCTCCTGCTTTTACCTTGGTGTTCCCTCTCCTGGTTTTGACAGGTTTTTTCCCTGTTCCTCTGCCTATCTGGCATTTTGCCCTTTCTTACACAGACCTTCCCAGAGGCACCGCCAGCTTGGCTGACAGGCTCAGCTGTGCCCTGCAGTGGGTCTGCTGGAGCTGGCTGTGCCTGGCACGGGCAGCCCCTGACCGCACCTCAGAGAGGTCACCCTGCAGCACCCCCTCTACCAGCACCTTGCCACATAAACCCAGTACAACTTGGTTCACAAATCAAATGATGCCTCTAGAATGTGTGATTTTAACTCGTACTGAGATCAGTTGGAGTTGTGTTCTGCCACTGGATGGGAAGATTTAAACTCTTCTTAAACCTCTGAGTCCTTGAATAATTTTGCAATGTGTATTAATGAAATTATTGTTTCACATTGACGTATGTTATGTGAGCACCTCACATTATAATGACAAAGTAAATCCTTAACTGAAAGTGTTATTTTTTTGTTTAGTCAACCAAATTCAATGGGCTGCCTCATCAGCTTTGCATTAGAAACAACATTCATTCTTGTATTTGCAGGCAGAAAGTAAAGATAAAGAAACTATAGGAATCTGAAGCCAAAGTGGTAAATAGTTTTATAAAGCAAGCCTGTATTACTGTACAGAGAAAGAGATCGATATTGTAAAGGTCTGAAGTTGCAAATCCTCATTTCAGTCTTGGAATCATATCACGAATAGCATTTAGAGCAGCATGTAACACCTTGGCCATTAATTGCTGTTAACTCTGCCATTAAGAGCTGTCAAGCTGTTTGCAACAGAAGAGCAGTCATACAAGAGATGATAGGGGAAATTAAAAGAATGGGAATGGAAGGAACTGGTTTTTTGTGTGT
This sequence comes from Balearica regulorum gibbericeps, assembly GCF_011004875.1. Taxonomy (NCBI): domain Eukaryota; kingdom Metazoa; phylum Chordata; class Aves; order Gruiformes; family Gruidae; genus Balearica; species Balearica regulorum. The sequence goes on from NC_046184.1 coordinate 105,721,113, forward strand.
GCAGGTGCAGATGAAGTAAGAAAAATGAAGAAAAAAATATTTTGAAGGATTCAGGTAATGACAGTAGTAGGAAATAGAGTATTATTATTTCTGGTTGCTAAGATAACAGAAGCGCATATGTAACACAAGAAGCAAATGTAAAATGCAGCATGTATAGGTGATTGAATCTATTCATGTTTAGCTTATTTATGCATTTTTGAACATCCAAAAGTATTAGATGACACCAAATACTCCCAGTAGTGATGCAACCTCTTTATCTGCAGTCATTAAATATATATTAGCTTTACAGCTCAAAATTCTCTGTCCCAGCAGACTGATGAAGTGACTGATGGCACCATAGGTTTTTTCACTCTTATGATTCTGTCTGCTGGCATTTAGGTAATATAGGAGTCATAATCCAAACTGTTCATCTCCAAGTATGCGTTTTAAACTGCATGGGGAATGAGTATGAGGAGAGAGAAATGAGAAGTGCAGTTGTAATGTTAGAAAGGTCTAAGTTATTTATTATTGGAGTAGAGCTTCATGTGTCAGCCTGCTTCACTTTTACAGTTGCCTTTGGTGGTCTCTCGTTTTTGGTTATGGTCAGGTAATTGTGCGCATCTAGTAACTGGACAGACACTTAAAACAGCATCGCTTTTGTCGTCAAGAACTTGACATGAAGCCCAGATACTGTGCAATATATGGGACATTGCAGTCACACACGTTTGGTTTATATTGAGATAAAGGTCCTTATTAAAAAACAAAACAAACCCCCAAAAATCCAACACCCCCCCAAAAAAAAAAACATAACAAAAAACCCCCAAACAAACAAAACACTAAACCCATTTATTTACAGATCATGTGTATTTAATGAAAGAGATTGTCTAAAACACACCTTACTGTTTTTAGAAACCTATGCTCATCTAAAAACACTGTATGTTTTTAGAAACCTATAGAAGATGGGCATTTTGAACAGGTTGGTATGCTGTAAACAAGGCCTGAGGAATTCTGGCAAAGCCTGTACTAAGCACTAACATAGCTGAAGTGTGAGAAACGAGTAGGATGAGCAGAGATTATTTTTCAACAGTGGTAGAGTTGTGAATACTTTCCAACCTACAGTTGTGGTGGTCAGAAAAATGAGTCTAAAAGTCACATTTTGATTCAAAATATTTTCTCCCCTCATAAGATTGCATTTTCCTGCCAGTCACATGAAAATTTTCTGCCATTGAGAACACAGAAACTCACCAGAAAGTTACCTTAACTGTTCAAGTAATTACTGGGTAAAATTATCTCTAATCCTCATTCAGCAAAACATCATGTCATTAAGAAGAGGACTAGTGTAGAGTTTTAACCCTGCTTGTATAGAAAGCTGAATAGCACTGAAGCATTTTCAACTTTGGCAAATGTTTAAGTATTTCCTTGAACTGAGATGGATTAAACCGACTCTGAATTATCTTGTTCAACTGAGGCAATTGAATACTTGACCAAACAACTTGCAGCACTTTAAAATATACACATGCACCATGGCGCTCCTCTGTCTCCCTTTAAAACGTCTGTTTTGGGGTTGTCTGTTCTGCAAGGATAGTTAATATTCTGGTTGTGGTTTACAACTTCCTAATTGTTAGAAAATGTATTATTTTAATAGCTAAAACTGTATTGAAACCAGCATACTCCGTACAGTTGCACTGGGCAAAAATATTTGGAAGTACTTTAAATTTATCATTAACTTGTGTGTTCTTATTTCCATTGTGTATTGCAGGTAACATTTACGTTAGCGCTGCTGAGCTGGTGTAATGCAAGGAAGGACACATCATGAAATGGAAACATTATCCTTTTTTGGTGATAGTAGCTGTATTCAGCCTTTCCAGATGCCATCAGTTACTGGGTCAGCTCATTCCAGGTAGGTACCTTTTATTTCAATAGAAATGTTCATGTGTTTATGAATAATTTTTATGCTGTCCATGTGCATATGTGCATGTATATACCTGAATTCTCTCTCCACGTATTAATGTGTGTGTGTAGTTAAGAAATTTATGAGCATATCTGAGTATTTAAAACACAGAATTTAATAAGTACTGTATTGCGTATGCTGCAATGAGTTACTTTTTTTTTGATTGCAAAGGAAAATATGGAAAAGGAGTGGCCTGAAAATATAAGTACAGGAAGGTTAAGGTGGCTATTAAAGCATTCCTTTGATTAGCACTGTTGGTGGAGGGAAGAAATACAAGTGTGCAGAAACAGACTTGAATATCAAAAAGAATAGGAAATCTATAGAGAACCTTCCTGAAGAAGAAGGAAAATAGCAACTGTGAAATTGCTGAAATGCAGTGTTTCCAGTGAAATCCTAGAGATCAGGCATTGTCCTGGTGCTTGTGTATGGCAAATTGTACTAGTATAGAGTTGAGTAGTAAGCGTGTATAAAAATGGCAAGATACTGTCCAACTTTAAAGAGAAGGTGGTGGTAAAATAGGTAACCTGTATCACTTCAGTGAGCAGTAGAATTTTATTGAAGTAACATACAAGAAACAAAATCTGTTTTGTGTTGGATTATTTTTTTTTAAGAATAAATCTGTAAAAACAGCTTCTGAGTCATTCTGAATCATCTTCTATGTTTGTTAGGAAAAACCCAAACAAACTTTGATCAGTACTGCTAATAAAATACAACTTTTCAGTAAAAATGTGGGAAAACACAACAGACATATACAAAAGAAAGTAACAAGCTGATTTTTCGTAGTTTCTTTTTCTGCTTTGCATTTGAATAATAACGTAGAAGACCCTACTGGCTGGATTTATAAGTTGAATACATTGTACATACAGAATTTTGTGACTATACAATTCTTCTCCATATATCTGTGGCCAACTAGTTCAGATATAGACTACTGAATGAAAAGAGAAAGGAAAAGGTTTTTTCCTTCAAGGGTTTGTTGACCTATAATGAATGGTGGTTCATGGAAAGTAAATTAAGGAAATGAATTGATAGCTTTTTTTTTCCCTGGTTTTGTTGGTTTTAAATGTGTTATGTAGGAGATGCAAAAAGACTCCAGAATAAAGGAAGATGTAAGTTAAAATTATAATTTTAAAAGTTTGACCTCAGACTTCAAACATAATTTCAAAGCAATTTACCTGTCAAAAAGACATCTACCGCTCTTTTAAAAAGGAATGCCTGCAGATCCAAATGTATTTGCATGATAGCTACCTCCATCCACTTGCATTGGTTTCAATTTAGTCATAGTTTTGTAGACTGTACTAAAAAGGCTGTTTGCATTGTATTACTTTTTCCATCAAATTAGTTTCAGAATAAAATCACAGGTGGCATTTTGATTTTGTCCCTGCTTTGTAATTTTCATCACAGACCTCAGACTTGAACCAAGAGATTACTGTACTTGGCCAGACATCAGTGTGCTCAGCCTTGCTGGCAGGGTGCCAGGAGTGTGATTATCACAAAAGATCAAATAAAGCAGGATTATTATTTTTTTTCCTTTAAGCAGTTCATCCCATTCATTTTTCTTTCATGTCTTTTCCTTATAAAGACATGTCTCTCTCTTATTTTTTTTAATCCACAGAGAGAGACCTGTGCAAAATCTCAATTTTTTTCTTCCATTTAAGGGGGGGGGGGGGGGGGGGGGGGGGGGGGGGGGGGAGGGGGGGGGGGGGGGGGGGGGGGGGGGGGGAATAATGGTTCTTTGGAATTCTGCTGTGTCCATAAAAAATATCAATAGACCAATAGGTAACAGCTTTTTTCTGAGGACTGCTAAGAGCACTAAGCAGCAAAAATATCTGAGATCATAGTACTACTAAATTAAGTGTGTTATTTTATTTCAATAAAAACCATGCTTTCAAAATAACAGATTCAATGAAATTATTTTTAGATCATGTTATTAGAAACCTTTAAAAATGAAATTTTATAGTTTCGACTCTCAAATTGTGCCTTATCTAAAAATTGAAAATTGTTCCAGCTTACTGATGACATAGCTTTAATTTTATATGACAAATTATCAGAAATGTGTTAAAGCTTACCCTCAGAACTGGAATTCTCAACTTCAGTAAAATGCGATGAATTTTAATGGTGGTCTTATAACTTTGAAACACATACAGTAGTTTTGCTGAATCTTTTCATATATTCTTGTTAAGTCTCATTCTTTTGCATATGGGGTCCCACAGGGAGGTACTGTCTCCCCCCTTATTAAAATCACGGCTGAGCCTTCATCTCATGTCATTACATCTTACCTCTAATTCACATATAAAATACACTCGCAATTCCGCTATGGCTGTCTCCTGAGGCATAAAGCATCTCTGCCTTGGCACATCTTTATTTAATCAGGGGTTGAACATTATCTGGGAAAGATGTGATTTTTCTTTCCAGTTGCTCTGCATATTTAGAAGCTGGAAAACTTGGTAGTTGATTTTGAAGTGCACTGATCTAAGAAAACATGGCATTAACTAATGCTATATTATGTTTAGATGCATATGTTGAGCTCTGTGTTTTCAGTTAAGTCATTGAAGTGTTACCAGTTAACCAGTAACTACGTTGTCAAAAAACACAGAACTATAAATCCTACGTGCAGCAAAAGATTTTAATAATTTAAACTGAGAATTTATTTTTTTTTTTTTCATCAATAGAAGTGAGTGCAAGCTCTCAGATTTGTGGTCTGTTAATAAAGACAGTAGGAGCATTCCTCATGGACTTGCTTGGGCTTGGGATCAGATCCTTTAGCAGAGGGTAATGTGTGAGTGCCCTCCATCTGAAATGGAACAGATGCCAGATATGTGGGATCTAGTCAATCCTTGGGCTTTACAGAGATATCTGTACAAAAAAAAGCCTTGTAAAACCATGGACTGACAAATTTTGAATGCTCCTGATGATAGATTGTTAACAAATTTTTGTAACAGAATTCTCTGTTCTTAGAGAGAGGAGCATGAGGAGAAAACCTCTTTTGAACCCAGATTTTGAGAATTTTGCTAGAAGCTTGTAAACCTCCATGGTCTACAAGTAGTGTCTCTCAGTCCTTGATTAAAGACTGATGTTGCACTAGAAAGCCTGTTATATTTCTGTCATTTTCAAGTAGAAAAATATTGCTTTCAGACACTTTTTTGATTTTAACTGTGAACTGCATTGTTTATCCAGGAAATAGGTTTCCTTTAGGAGATGCAGATATATAACAGGGCATAAGATAGATAAAGCATACATAGTAAAATGTAAATTTGAGAAATATGATTCGCTAGTGTAAGTTTAAAACAAAACAAAACAACCTTCACTGATAATCATAGAAGCTCACTGAAATCCTGAAGAGAACAAGCCCAGGATTTGACCTCTTCTGGGATAGGCAAGAATATTTTAAATTTCCTTTTTCCCTAATACTTCTTGGTTCACTAATGAAACCCTACAGGAAATACATTCGCTCTCCTAGTTGTTTGTCTCTTTCAACAGGAGACAGTTATTATTCATAATGAAACTTTCATAAACTAAAATTGTTTTTCACTGCCTCTAACATGCTAAGGTGTAAGCAATCATTTTTGGAATCTAAAAACTCTTACATCAGATATTTTGTCAAGTTAATCATAATTCAGTAACATAAATAGCTAAATTGGTGTAATTTTTTTTTTTTTTTTTTTTTTTTAAAATCACTGTTAACTTTTCATTACTCAGGAGTCTCTGATCTGGCTAGTGAAAACCAGATTTGTAGTTTTCCCCTGTCACCTTCTTGTCAAAGTACTGAATTTGTTGTCTGAATATGATACTTTGGGTTTATATGTGTGAATGATTCCTAGCACTGAAAGGTCATTTTTGCTGCTTCATAAAGAAGGTCAGTGTCTTGTATAATGTAAAGTGTACTCATTTATTCTTCTCTCCTTTTTAACCGCCTGAATGAATTTTCAATCAAATATCCAAAATGAATCTCTCAATGATCTGAATAAGGCATTGAATAGTTCAGGTGAATAATTTAGCTGGTTTTGTGGTTGTGCAGGTTTTTTCTGAGAACAAGGTTTAAAAAAGAAATGTTCAGCCAAACCCAGCCCATAGTGCAACCATTGACTGTCTTTTGGCACAGGCTCAGAGGCAAAGAGAATTGGATGCTCAAATTCCATGTAAGCCCCTGATTGTGAAGCTGTAAAGAAAGGCTGAAGACTCATTGAGCCATGGAAATTAAGTGACCAGTACTCCTTCCCTTGACACTTCTCAAAGAGTAGGGTATATGGATTTAAATTCCTTCAGTTGGGAGGTACTTGAGGATAGTTTTCACCCTTTCTGAGCAAGTGATCCCACAGCTGAGCTCATATTTAAAAAAAGATGGCAGTTTTGTTGGTTATAATTTTGTATTGTTTAAAACTTTAACTATTTTGTGATGAGCCAATAAGCATTTCAGAGCACCTGAACAGGAAAGCCTAGTTTGTAGGTCACAGGGGAAATAAGGCAAAGGATAGAAGCCAAAACCCTCAAAACTTATGTAAAACTACGCCCTCTCAGGAACAGAGCTTTAAGTCTCAGAGGAACATTAACTCTAAAGATGGAAGGACGTGATTTAACAGGGTCAATTTTTTAAATATAGGCCCCCAAATTCCATGCAAATTCCACTTATTCTTTTCTTGAATCTGAGCCCAAATGAAGATAACCTTTAACTCGTTTTGATTAAAGACATATGTATAAATATAAGACTGGAAGTGTGTAGCTCTGATGTAGGAACACCCATAGAATCATGGAAAAATTTAGGAAGAAGGCACATGGAGGTAATTTAGTCTGATTTTTTTTGCTCAATACAGTGCTATCATCAGAGTTAAACCAGGTTGTACAGGGCCATGTGAGCACCTCCAGGGATGGAAATTTCATAAGCTCTTTGGACCACTCTCAAGGTGAATTTTTACTTCCTTTTACAGCCAGCTGGAACTTTTTGTATTGCAATTTGTGACCCTTGCATCTTGTCCTTTCACTGTGCACTTCTGAGGAGAGTCTGGCTCTCATTTTTGCAAAACTTTCTTTAAGGTAGTTGAAGACTGCTGCCTTAGATGTCTGTATGCTAAACTGAACTATCTTCTTTAGCGTCTCCCAGTATCTCTCATGCTCCAGCCCTCTGACCACCTTAGAGGCTGTTGTCTGGGCTCTTGCCCATTTTTCCATTTCTCTCTTGGAGTGAGTGGCCCAAAACTAGATGCGCTTTTCTGTATGCAGACTCATGAATGACAACTAGAGGGAACTATTCACCCCTTGATCTGCTGGTTATGCCGTCACTAAAGCATCCCAGTAGGTTGGTGTCCTTTCCTGGGTCAAGGGCACACTGCCAGCTCAAATTCAACTTACCAACCAGGACCACAGATTCATCTCTGTCATGTTCTTACCTTTCCATCATATAAATTCTACCGTAGAAAGGATCATCCTGGAGTAACTGTTCTGTTGACAAACTGTAGTGGCAAGAAATACCATATTTTGGTGCACGTTCTCTGGTAATTCTGTTTTCACAGGCTTTATGATATGTCACTCTTGGCCATAAATTAAGTTTTTGTGATTCTAATTTAACTGTGACAAATGCATCTATAAGCGATGTGTAGCAAGGGATGATGATTTAATGTAATTTTTCCAGTTGCAAGTGCCACCAAGTTTGTCGATTGTGGTATTCAAGGTCAAATTCAGAGGGAGTAGACAGGCAGTTTACGTCCTGCTGGGGTCAAGGAACATGTGGAAAGATGTGCTTCTGTTATCCACATCCAATTAACTTGGAGCAGACAGAAAATATTCTTCAATTCAGATCTAAAAAAAAGAAGAAAAAAACCCCAAAAAACCAAAAAGATCAAATCAAACACCACTCACGTTTTGGCTACCCCCTACATAGAAGGCGGTCTATTTAGACAGACTAAATATAATAAAAATTAAAAAAGAGAAAAACTGACATCTATGCTTTTGTAAAGACTGTGTTTGTGTTCATGTCGGCCTCTTTCTTCTCTCCTATCCCCGCAATATGCATAGGCCATACTGTAAAATCTTGTCGTGGAGAAGCAGTACCAACCCAGATCATCTAATTTGATCTCTGTGTATTTGTATGCATGTGTATATGCATTTGTAAGTATTCATAATGACATACGATTGTCATTTAGTAACTTTTAAGACTGACAAATCATCTTGCCTCATGGAGTATTCAAATTTCTTTGAAGTGCAGGGTAATATGTCATCCTTGCAAAATATTTAAAAAATATTTTTCACTAATTTATATTCCTATACCCTAATATTATGAATAAATGCTAGATCACATTATGTTATGATAAAATGTATTTGTATCAAGGAAACATTACAACTTTCCATGGTATGATATTACCATGTATAATTCCATTATGACTGTACAAACCAGATTATTTAATAACACAAGCAATAATAACTTCTTGTTATCAGAAAATGGAAACTGTGTAGTAAATCTTGTATACTGTTTTCAGTTAATTTACCTACATAATGATCATGTAATTTATCTAGTCATTCATCCCTGATGATAGAAGCAAAAATACATAGCTGTTTTTTTCTTAATTTGGTATATTGAGACTAAATTTGTTCTGACTCTATCAGATATATGCCAGCTGATTTTTACAGTTTTGCCACTTACCCATCTTTTTATTTTGATTGACATCAACACATTTTCAAAGTACTCAGATTGTTTCACGTTTGTTGGTTTTATGGGGTGACCTTAGGTTTTCTCTATTGTGTGTGGTTTGCTTTTTTTTGTTTGGTTTGGGGTTTTTTGTGATTTTCTTTTTTTTCAACTCCTCTCCCTGCTTGGGAGGATGACAAAGGTTTGTAATTCCTATTAGTAAAACTGTTGTGCCTGGAAAGATGATATATTAAAAGAAGGGGGGAAAAAAAATCCCAGCACGTGCCTTGCCTTCCAGAGATTGTCACTGTGTACACCGAGGTCTTAATAAATAAAAAGATTGCCAGCTGTACTTCAATTCACAGCTTCTTTATTAGCCTTTAAAAAGAGATAAATAAAGCATGACGCTTTATTTAATTGTCTGAATAGATGGAGACAAACCAAGAGGCACAGTCAGCTGCAAGACACTTAATGAAGAAATCCCTATTTTTAATCTAGCTGTAGAAGACGCAACTCTTCTGCTTTGATGATGTGGCCTTTGTGATGAACCTTGCTAGAAAACCACATGTGCTGCACCTTCTTCCTAATTAAGTCATCAAAATGCACTGGAGCAAACTGAGTGACTTGCGTAGACCAGTATAAGTAATTTTAGTTCCTCTATTGCTTGCTTAATAGAAAGTGGCACTGTTCTAGATTATGACTGATAGAGGTTAGATGCTACAGCTGCTATTATTGTGCCTGCAGGTAGGTGCCTTTATAAGCTGTTTCTGTGCATCTATAAGAAGGCACACTTTGCTTTGTTTCCCTTTCTTTTACTTTTTGATGATGTTATCCCAGAGGAATTTCCTCCATTTTTTTTTCTTCTAGAAGCCTCTGCTTGTGATTTTCCTCAAAACATACAGATATTCTACTTGTTTTGGACGCACTGACAGAGCATTTGCCAAAACTGATTTAAAAAGTAAGGCTTTGGGAAGGCTGCCCTCTAAAATAAATTAAAAGATAAATAAGAAGAAAAAATATCAACAATGACAATCATGGTTGTATAAAAAAGTTTGAGTACATATAATGAGGAGGGAATCGATTTTTCTCATATAAGCTTGATTGGCCACACTTAAAGATTTTGTAAATGTGTAGACCAGATTCTGAAGCTTTTGTTGGTAAGATCGTTGGTAAATACTCATTTCTTGCTTCATGAATAGTCTACTTGAAGCTCTAAGCTTCTTAGAAACAAAAGTACACTGATTGTGAGAATGGTGTAATCAGGTCTTGAGTATCTATCATAGGCATTATAAACTTATGGTGAAAAGCTTTCCTAGTTTACATACGTCTGTGACACTCCAAAGTTGATAGCAAGGTTATTGTACAGGCATTTGCATACAATGATCTAAGAATGCATTAGCTGGAATTCTTCTATAAAGATTGTGTTTCCTACGGTTAATAGAGAAAATGGCATAAATGCTAAGTATATATTTGTAGATAATATAAATATAATTTTCACCAGAAGTTGTTCTACCTATATTAAAATTAACAAGTATAAATGTTTCTTTACCTAATTCATCAGTTATCCTAAGAACAATCTTCGGTTGCAAAAGCAGAGCACAAAATGACATAGAGTCTCTATTGAATCTAATATTTATTTAGATGATGAATCTGTTAGAGCTTCAAAGCAATTTAATGTCTTTAACATCAATTATAAAACTAATTTCAGTCATATCAGTGAAAGAATGTAACAATTTACAAGGGTGTTTTCACACTTATGACTACTCAAGGGGTTACTGTAGGCATATCTACACTGGCTAATTTATTTTCAATGCTGTGAAATAGAGTGTCTAGAGATGCTTTATTAAATATTTTAATAAGTGTCGAACATATTTGCACAATTTCTGCCTTGACAAAGGGTGATTTATATGCACCTGTATCTGCATATGCAGAAAAAATATCCTTTTGTCAGAGACTGCCACCTTATTTTTGCACAAAATAAACAGGAAATTACTGCCTTTTGTCTAATCTGAATTTTAAATCAAAGTGGAACTGGTGAAAGCAAATGAGTCCTTTATTTTAAGCTTTTTTTCTCAACTGTAAGGGTTGAGTTAGATTGACAGTAATATTATTCTAAGTATTTATGCTATATCCATGATGGTGTTATCAGTACAGCAATGTGTAACTGACTAGTTGTTTCTTTGTCTTTGTTCTGACCTTTTTTTATAGTATTTTATAAATGTTTAGAAAAACGCTACTTTTCTCCGTGTTTTAAAAATCACCACCTATTATTTTGATCCAGAGAGAACTTATATATTACTCATATTCAGAGGAGTCAATATTTTATAGTTGATAAATTAAACAGTATAAGGCTGCAGGTATCATGACATTTAGTGAGTTTCTGTGGTTTTTAATACAGCTTAATTTTTTTCCTACATTAATTTTATTATTGTACACTGATTGTCAAAATCATATGTCAAATATTCCGTGTGTGCTACTACTAAATCAGTCAATTCTCCTTCCTCTGTTGTATGAAAACAAAGAAACACCTATTCTTTACAAGTGGTTTTTGCTCAAGGCATCCTTACAGGCTACCATGAAGATAAAAGAACGTGGGAATGCACATCTGGTTAGCCATTTACTGTTAACTTTCCATGTTTAGACATTTCTTTAATTACATTTTGGGTATGTTTTTTCTCTGTCTTTTTTTTTTTTTTTTTCCCCTCCCCAACATTACCCTAAGGGTAAAATTTAATGATATTATTTAGAACTTGTTTTTTAAATCCGATCATAAACGACAAAGGTTTTAAGCCTACTTCATTTTGACACGCAGCTGAGGTGACCTCCAAGGTCATACTTTTAATATATGAAAATAAAAAGGCAGTTAGTGGTACATAACAAAAGGATGCTTTTTTTTCTTCCTTTCTCTCTTCTGTCTTTGCCAAATGGATTAGTTATGCCCTTCAGGATTTTATTCACTTACAGTACTCGCTCCTCACAGTAAGATTAAACAACTTCCAGTTCACTTTACCTCCATCTGGCACTTAAAAGTATAGGTGTAAAATTAAGGGTTCTGTTCATGTACACTGCCATTTCAGAAAACACCCTTTGTTATATTCACTAACACATCTAAAACCATGGCACCAAACTAGCATAGAATTGATCATTTGCATTTTTTGAAAATGCATGTTACTTTAAAATATCTGGGATAGTTTAATACTTGAAATCTTGTGCATACTAAGACGACTTTGCTGATTTGGCCTGTAACACATAAATAAGCATCACAGTTTTGAAAGATGTGATGCCCATGACCACTTCTATTCACCATTTTTCACCACCTCCTTTTGCCATGTCTCTGAAGTACATGTTTGCTTATGGATGGTAGCTGATAAGCTGGATTTTTATCTGGCTATTAAATTAAGACTAAGCATTGTGCTAATTCAGAATTGGAGTCAGCAGAGAGGTTAGAGCCTGCGGATGTTCACAACTACATCTTCCACTGAGGAAGATTGGGAAAGAGTTTACAGATGGTTAAATAAGAGCTAGATCCTCTTGGTTGCATATGTTCAGTTGCCTCTTCAATCTGATTTTCTCCTAATTTATACATGGATTCATTATTTTCCATTCCCATAGCTTTATTTCCTATATTTTAGCATTTCATTTGCTTTTATCAGTTGTTTATATCATCTCAGAATTACATGCTTCGGGTTTTTTTGTTTACAGTCTGAAATACCTGCGATAAGCTTTACTGCAAACTTTAGGTTTGCTTCACACAAAGAAGCTAACATCTGTTTTTAAATTTTAGCATTTTGGTGGCCTGCTTCTGGTAGAGCACTTGTGGAGGGTTTCTGGTTTTAAGTTGGAGCTGTTGCAGGAGAAAAAAGTTCTTACGCATTAACTTCCTTTTAGCATTTGGGTTGAATAAGGTAGTTTGGATTGGTCTCTAAGTTAATCATGGCAATCTAATCCACAGATCACAATTGCTGTTTGAATTTGATGGTATTCTGCCCTAAATTTTCAAAATATAGAGACAATTCTGAATTTGAACTAAAATGCATGAAACTTAGGACTGGGAAGAGGACAGTGATTGCTGACTACCTAGTTTATTTTCCATTTCTTTAAAACGTATCTTTTCCAGAACTTCTCTGTCCTTGAAAGTGCTTGCTACATAGAGAGGTCAAAATGTTAACTGAAGTTCAGCTCTTTCCAGCATTCACACAGCTTACCCGAATTGAGCTCCCTGCTGTCACAGCTAGATTACTTCTGGGACCTGAGCTAGCTTATTTAAAGCTAGCCTGGGACCTTGACCACATTGTGGTCTGCTATTCTCTCCCTGTCTGCTGTCTTTATTTCATAGTGCTGCTTTTCTTGTGAGACTTCATGGTGTTTTATCCTATTGTAGATGTTTTAAAAGTTATAATATAGCTTGTAAATGAAATTGGCTTCTAAGTCTTCGTTTTTTTCAGAAATATTCCATTATTAAGGGGTTTTGTCTCCTGTGGTTTCTGAAAGGCTGGGCAGAGGGGTTTTTAAACATTATAAGAAAAAGTTGTGCATGCTTTAGCAGAAAAGTCTGAATCATCTAGTATTTCAAAGGAATTAAGTGCAGTGAGAAAAAGGATGGTCTGAGGTCAGTTGTAGCTTATGAAGGTATTCAGTCAGTGTCAAGTCTGGCTTTGAGCTCTAGTTCAAAATATTTAACCTTTCTATTACTGCAGAAATTCCAATCAATCTATGTTACACTCACCTTGCAAGAAATAAGTAAAATCCCTTGGTCAGCATTTGCAGAACAGTCCATTTTGCTAATTCAGAAAGACTGACAGAATGTTGATACTAGAAATAAGCCAACTAGTCTATCCTCTTTTCAAAAAAAGACTAAAAGCATGTATGATATATATGGCTACAGTAGTAACGTATTTAAAATTCATAAAAGCACATTTTTCCATATTTTTTAAAACTGCAGGAAGATCTAGGGTAAAACCATTCCATTCTAGGCCAATTGTGTAAAATTCTTATTCTGATAGTTGACAACATAAGCATTCATGTAAATAACAAAACATAAGCAATATTTTAATACTACAGTGCCAAAGTAACAAATTCTGTTAAAGGGCCACAAGACACTCAGAGTCACCATTAAAATTTGCTGATGAATTGACTTCTGCCAAAGTGAAGAGTTAAGTCATCTGAGTTGTCTTCTGTTGAAGTCTTTGTCTTACTTCCTGCTTTAATCTTTAATATATGTCTTCATTCAGTCTCATACAAATACATCATGTTTCATTCCCTAGCTGCAAAAGACTAGTTTTGTAGCCTTTTCTCTGCAGAAGTCTTTATTCCTACCTCGTGGATATTTCTGTATGTTTGCTTTCTGTTTTGTTTACAGAAAGTTTTATTATTTTTTTAGCCTGTTTGTGTAAGCAAGTAAAATATGCAGGAGTAGCATGACATTTTTATACGTTTGCAATTGTCTGTTTCTTTTTTTCCTGTTCAGTTCAGTTCCAACCATAGAGCAAAGTTCTCTATCACTTGGAAAGTTCATTTCAATCTAAAGCAGTGATAAAGCAATGAACTTGACTATATGATTAATAGGTCCCATTAGTAAGACCTACCTTTTGACTAGCTTAATCATCTGGATTGCAATTCTCCATGTTTCCAGGTGAACCAAATTCATGGTTTTTTTAGTGTAAGAGAAATGGTTCAGGGTTGGTTTTTTTTCAAGAAAAGATTTGGTAAAAGGACTCTCTTCTGCATTTATGAGTACATGCTTAATGTTTTGGAGCAAGAATTTGAAATTGGCAATGGGGCTTGCCTGGCATCTTTTTGTCAACTCTTTGAAAACTTAACTCAAATGTGTTCCAAATGTGTTACAACAAAAGTTGTATAAGCCCATGAAGTCTCATATTCAGCAGCTATATGTTGTATTTCACATATTGACAGAATTTGCAAAAAAAAAATCTCTTAGATTGGAAAGTATGACCCAGACTTCCTCTGTGATCATTGCTCCTGAAGAACAGGAGTTAGACTTTGGTAAATCGCGAAGATTACCCAATCCTTTGTTCTCTTAGGGTGATGCCAAACCAATTTCCAGGAAGGAACTGGTGAATGGAAGAGCCAATCTGGTGAAAACAATGTGGGAAAAGAGTCAGAGGATGTTTGTATTAAGGAATTAGGAAAACAGATTCTGCTGTGGAATTTGACCTGATTGATAGGGGAAAAAACAGAGTGGAACAAGGACAGGAAGAAGAAGGAGAACAGAGAAAAACATGCTACTGTGTATTATAATATTCTGTGTGTATACTAGAACTCTTTTTGCACATATAGTATTGCCTTATTTTTAACATAATTTAGCTTATTTGTTAGTAGTGTATGTCTGCATGTTAATATATTCAGCCACCCTTCTCTCATTTTTTTTTTTTTTTTTAAATCCTCCTTCCTTCACTAGTCTTGGAATCCAGGAACCAATTTTTGAGATGTAAGAAGAGAATTCAGAGAGATGTGAAATTCCTGGGAGAATTGGGCTATGTAGCGTAAGACCCAGATTAGGAACCCCTAGACATCTGTTGCCTGTCAGTGCATGGTGTAGCTCAGAATGAACGCAGTATACATTGGGGTTTGGGCATATACAGCTGGGGGGCATGGAGGGGAAGGAAGGAAGGAAGGAAGGAAGGAAGGAAGGAAGGAAGGAAGGAAGGAAGGAAGGAAGGAAGGAAGGAAGGAAGGAAGGAAGGAAGGAAGGAGGAGAAATGCAGAAGGGTGTAGAGGGACTGGAGGAGAAATGAAGTTGCTGCTGAAAGTTTTTCAAGAGGGTATTTCATAAAGATCATTCATAAAGAATGGAAGAGAATAGAGGGCTGTTCCACAAGCAGTAAATCTAACAATATCTTTTTCTAGAATATCCCCCTGTCTTTGAGTGCATAGTCCTTCCAAACTGCAGTCAGGGTAATATGGTAAAGAACTGCTGGTTTTATATTGTCTGTCTCATTTACTGTGCTGCCACAGAGAACTGGAGTCCATCACTGCATCTGCCACAGGTTTCTTAAGTGCTGCTGCACAAGAGTCTTCAAACAAACTGCCAAAAGGTGGACATTAATAGTCCACACCTTGTTTCCTGAGTTGTCTTGTTTGACTCCCAGGACCACATTTTCCAGCATGTCTAAGCATTCACCATTCACTTTAAACATAATCACATTTTTCACCACAAAAGAAAATTATTAAGGTGTGAAATATTCTTAAAAAATGAGACTTACCATGGCTCAGTTTATCTGTTCAGTATTGGTGGAAACTGTTGGTATTACGGATGGCAGTCCTCAATTCTTTCCATGTGTATAAGGGAAGAAATATTACCTTACATGGGGAAAATTATATTTTCTAGTTATGAAGTTTAGATATTTTGAGAGTATAGTGTATTTTGACGATGTTAAGATAATACAATAGAAAATTCTCTTACACTGTTTCATGTTCTAGCATATTTACTGATTCATGGGCCTGATTTTTTAGTTTACAGGATTTTTGGGGAAAAATCAATAGGGGTTTACCAACAATTAAGTTTCAGTACTGCCATATGCAGAACTCTGAATGTAACTGTTCAGAAACAGCAGCCTAACAGCACCATAACTTTTATCAACAAACTGAAGAAATACCCAAATATTTGCAAATGAAAGAAATAATATTGTTGAACAACATCTTGAAACAAGAAATCATAGTTTTCTTTATAGACTTTCCCTCATTGTGTTTTCCAGAACAGTGCAAGGTTGCAACGTTTCCCAGACCCATCAAATAGGAAGTTTTCACCTCTGTGCTAACACTTGTTATTCATGCATCCAACTAGCATCACAGATGCGTATACCTGATGTTGTAGATACTTGCATCTGAGCTGATCACTTAGGCTCTAAATACTTTATACTCAATAAAGAGAGGTGATTCAGAGTACAGTTGATGTGTCCTAGGCGCATTTTGGGGGTTAGCCTTTGTAGTTTCCTGTTCTCTCCCTTTACTAAAGAAAGAGTATGGGTTTACCTTTGGTCGGATAAATCCCATCCTTGGTGGGATTCTTTTCTGACAGCTGGGCTGCCTCTAGACTAAACAGTGGTTATGTTGCTGTTTATCTTGCACCTGTTGGTCCTGTAATTATCCAAATCGGGGATCAAGGCAAAGTGTACTGTGGCCCTCTTGTAGTCCACATGTTTCTGTTTTCTTTCCAGGAAAACCAAAGCCTAGGACAAAGGCCCTTGGTGCTTGCCTGAAGCATGGGTCAGGCTGAGGATGTACTGCTTGCCCCACTAATTTAGGTGTAGCATAGAAGTCTTCATCAAATTTTAAATGTGAGACCTTTTCCATTGTCAAGCTGATGAGAGGCCTAAGGATGATATATTACAGGAAAAGTACTTTTCCCAACATATTCTGACAGCAGCTCCAAATTATGCAGAAGGCTTGCAGCTCTAGTGCACAGAGGGGAAGTATTTGGGGCTCATTGGTATTTTCAAAAGAGCATATGATATATTTCATGGCATTGTCTGGATATTGTGCTGTCAGAAATGAGGAATTTTGAAAGCCTTTGTGAAGTCTTCGGCATCCTCGCATGCTCTTGGAAGGGACTCTGGAGCGAGCCTGCTGAAATCTTGAAGCATGAGTCACAAGCTTCTGCATCTGGGCCAAAGCATCTCAGGTCTCAGAAGGGGAAAAAAGAGTTATGCCTAGAGCTTCAACTCCAGGCACAGTGCCCAGAAGCTAACCAGTCTCAGGAAACATAAAAGCTCAACCATGTAAAGCCCAAGGAAATAAATTAGGGAATAGTTACGAGGGTCTGAACTCATTCCAGCTTATGTTAAGTGGAGACACCTGAGGTAGGGCCCTGCTGCAGCCACGGTTGAAGTAAGCTGAACTATTCCTTGACTACCTATGTCTTGCCATTGACTAAAGGAGGAACCTGAGGATACCTGGTGAGTGTCTGATGTTGGCTCAAATGTATCGAGTCCTTTTTTCTCATCTAGATACTGACGAGCCTTCTTAGCAAATAATCCAGCTACACTCTCCAGGCTAATAACTGCATTTTCATTTTCTCTTGAGACAGGAAACATGTATGCTTTGTAAGAAATAGTACCAACAGTGTGAAGCAGCCTTGACATCACTTGCTCTAGTATAGATACAGCAACATTTTTCACACTCCTCAGATCCCTGAGCTTCTTCAGCTGTTAGGCTCTGAGGACAATTCTAAATTGCCTTATTCTATTTCTGTCCCAGAATCTGTATGTAGTGAAAGAGTGTTTGATTAAATTGCAAACTATTTCTTTTTGGGACTACTTTTTTCTTCTTCTTGGGTTAAAAAAAAAAAATAAAATGGTGCTTAAGTATGTAGTTTAAGGGAAAAACATAGGAACCCCCGGAGGAAGTGATTTGTTACCAGACTTGGCCTTGAACAATAAATAAAACATTGGTTCACAGTTTTAAAGATGACAACAAAGTGAAATATTGCAGCTAGATATGATGGCCAATGTGCAGCCTATGCACTTAAAGAGGTGTTCTACCATGTGAATAAACTTTACAGTATTACATATACAGAATAGAAGAACAGAAAGAAGTTAAGGTTTACATAGAATTATTTTACTGACATTTCCCAAAT
The DNA here is from genome assembly GCF_011004875.1 of Balearica regulorum gibbericeps. Classification (NCBI taxonomy): domain Eukaryota; kingdom Metazoa; phylum Chordata; class Aves; order Gruiformes; family Gruidae; genus Balearica; species Balearica regulorum. Next base: position 105,739,254 of record NC_046184.1, read on the forward strand.
GCTGAATTTCGCTTTATAATTTGCTCTTTAAAAAAACCCAAAACACTACCACAAACCCACGTATAATATTGTAGTTTTGCAGAAAGCCAACAAAATAATCAGTTTAGTTTTGAAATCAACATCTATTTTGAAAGTTGCTTGGCATTTTCTGTTACAAAATACTATAATAATGAAGTAGTAAAATAATAAATAATCAGTAACAAAAATGTGTATGAAAACTCAACCTTCTTCAGGTTGAGTCCAGCAGAGGGCTACAAAGATGATGAGGGGACTGGGGCATCTCTCTTAGGAGGGAAGGCTGAGACAGCTGGGTCTGTTTAGCCTGGAGAAGAGAAGACTGAGAGGGGATCTCATTAGTACTTATAAATATCTAAAGGGTGGATGTCAAGAGGATGGGCCCAGACTCTTCTCAGTGGTGCCCAGTGACAGGACAAGGGGCAACAGGCACAAACTGGAGCACAGGAAGTTCCATCTCAATATGAGGAAAAACTTCTTCACTGTGAGGGTGACCGAGCACTGGAACAGGCTGCCCAGGGAGGTTGTGGAGTCTCCTTCTCTGGAGATGTTCAAAATCTGCCTGGACGTGATCCTGTGCAACCTGCTCTAAGTGAACCTGCTCTAGCAGGGGGTTGGACTAGATGATCTCCAGAGGTCCCTTCCAACCCCTACCGTTCTGTGATGCTGTGAAATGGTATTTTAAATTTGGTTTTGTGCTGCAGTTGTTTTAATCACGCTGGTGGTGTTTTAAGGTTGTAAAAAATATACATCAAAATAGGTTTGGGTATGCCTAGTCATATCAAGACTCTTGTTTCAGGGAAGGACTTAAAAAAAAAAAAAAGGTATGGAAAAATGGGTTTTATAATAATTAGAAGTAACATAACTAATTTAAAACTGTTTAGTTGAACTAATTTAAATTTAAATTGAGAAAGAATACATAGAAAGTACTTCATTTTGCATGCTGCTTGAAATTCAAATGTCAATCTATTCATTTCATAAGCATGAAAGTAAACCTTCATACTCCAACCTTACAAGCATATCCCAATTCCCTAATTTATAGGACGTGCAGATAGTGTTTGCATAATTTTACTTATAGGTATTTTACTCCCACAAAATTATTACATTTCTTGATGCTGTGCTTTTTTAATCTTTCTCCTGCACTCCTAACCAAACTTGAAAGTGTTTAGATTTTCTCAAAATTACCCTTGATTTCTTACATCAGTTATCAAAGGCCTGTGATATTTATAAAATCCAGAGTGGCTCACTGAAGTAAAATGAAATTTAGAAATCTGATGTTTTCCATACTTGTTTTTATAAATATTTGGTGTCCTTTGGAGTCTAAAAATACTCAGGTACTTACCCCTGGAATTATCATGGTATCAACAGAGGTCACAATCCCTTATAATTAATTGCTACTCATAAATTGATCTTATCTTCTGATTAATGACTCAACATGTTGATGTTAGTGTTTTATTGCTCCTGCATTTTTACATACTTTGTGAATTATAGATGTAGTTATCACCCAATGTTGCAAGCATAGTAAAAATATACATATTATTATTGCTCTGCTTTTGATACTGTTTCTTACACAGACTTCTGCACGAATGACTTTATTTCTCTATTATTAAAAGCATCTTTAATTTGCAGATGCAGGAGTCATTGCCCCAGCATGGTTCAGATGTAATCTCCATGTTAAGGCTGTAATTCAGTGTAGTTGTTTGTTGTAGCAATGAGCTTCCATACCTAAGGATAAGAAATGCCAAATTACTTGCTGATTTCTGAAAATTATATTGCACAATTGAGTCAGCAAATTTTAAACTCTCATTTGAGTAAGGGAGCAATGATCCCAGTTTACGTGCTGATAATGAAAAAGAGATGGATGGTTTTCACTACAGACAACCTGCCATTTTTTATATCTCAATTGCTATTTTTCTGCAATGGTTCTGAGTTTTGTTTTTGGGGTACTGAATGCTGTTTCTGCTGAGCTGTTATTAATGGAGCTGTGTAATACTGAAACTTATACAGCTGAAGAAAGTCCATCGAGTAATATCTAATTTTTATTATGGGCTGAGTAGATTTGAAAGAAAGGAGTTTCTGTTCTGTGAAATAGCTCTGTCCAAGTCTTTGAAGTAGCGTGCATTAAAAAAGAAGGGCAGATTACTTGTACTGTGGAGCCTTACTCTCTGAACTTAGAAAGGGACAAAGAGAGCACAAAATACAGGCGTTTGGGGGATTACTAGTTATGGGGAGAGGAAAAATTGCTAGTAAATAGCTGAGAGGTATTTACTGAACACATCTGTGAAATTAATGAAAGAAGTGCAATAACAAGAGGAGAGAGAATAAATGATGGAAGTCCTAACGACTTGTATCCTTATAGCAGCATTTGTGGCACATGCTCACTGGCTAGTTAAGAGAAAATGTAGAGGCCAGTGAGAAGCCCCAATATGAGAATTAGAGCTGTAGCCCAAAGGTGAAATAAAAGGAGAATACAATTACTTTCTAAGAGAAAAAACAAAGTAAAAAAACCATTAAGTAAAGGATTCAGGTCTGTGTGGTGACATGTCTGGTGACATGAATTAACCTCCCGCGTGCCACTCGGGGAGACTTTTTAGTGCTCACAGTGCAATTCAAACGTGTCAGACAGCCATTGAGACTTTCCTCAGAAGTTGCTAAAGTCACTGTATCTTTTTAATACTTTTATATCAAAACACATCAGTAGCTCAGGCAAGTACTGTACATTCAGATAAGTATGCAATAAAATGTACTTCTAAATGGATTCCTCAAGAAACAATTTTATTAGTGAGTTTATCTGAATTTATATGAATTCAGAATAGTAAGTTGTGTACTGTCTCAATTATTGCAGTGATAAGGAGTAGAGAAGTTTAAAAAACACTATGAAGAACTAGGGGTTAACATTTGCTGTTGAACCTACACAGCTGTAACATAAGGCCAGGTCACGGGTGAAAACAAGATGATGAATGGATTATTACTGTACTTTATCCCTATGAATTTTGCACCAGGGTCTGGCATAGAGAAGCTCATCCCATAATCAAAGGATTATTACTTGGGACGAATAGATAAACTGGTTGCAAGAAAGTCAGATATAATTTCAAAATACTTCTGCTTTTATTTCTCAGATGACAGATTTTGGTGACTGTATAGTACAGTTTCAAATAGATTCTAGAGGAAGACAGACAATGGTCTGATAGTTACCAACCTTGCGGGAAAATATGTTAGGGTGCTTCTAATGTAGAATGCTACAAGATAAGGATTAAGTTTCCTTTTGCTTGGAATTTTGAATTATAGAGGATTTATTTTAATTTGAAACCTGTTTTTTTATAATATTGAACTACCATTACTTCATGCAGTTCACAAGCTGTTTAACAGGAATCCTCGGCAGATTAAGAGAAAAAGTGGTCTCTACACACTTGTATATAACAGATAATATTGCCAAGGTACCTAGTCTATGTGTTACCACACATTTGTACTGGTAATGAAACAATATATGCACACAGTTTTCCATTTGGAGAATAGATGTTGATTTGAGGAGAGTACCCAAATATATGAAATGCCCCATCCATCATAGTTTAAAATGACATTTTTTATATTTTCTCCAAAAGAACCATTTCTTTGCTTCTCCTTAATTTATGGATCTTTTTCACATGCAGTGATGCTACCTTTATATTCCATTTTCCTGGCTTATACATTTTCTGTTTTTTGAGAAACTCTTTGCTTAGATTAAATTATATTTGAAATATTTAACACAAGATGTAGGCATAACACAAAACTCATGCTGGCTGTATTAAAAGTTGCCTTTTTAACCACATAAAAATCACTGATAGAGAGAAAAAGAGTACATCATTTCTTAATACAGTTCTCAAAAATAATACAATATGAGTTGATCCAGCACACTGCTCAGAGATGCACAAGATCACTGTTCTAATTACTGTGGTCTGATCCACTCTTCTCAGATCACTGAAATAATCACTAGTATATAGGATATATATATCTTCTAGGATTTTCCACATCTAGAGGTTGAATTATGTTGGAATTAAAATAATTTCATGCCGGGTTATTCTTCTGAAAGTCGGCAAAGTGTTAAGGAAGTGTTGGAAATTCATAAACAAGCTAACCTCTTTTAGTCTATCCTACATAACAAATAAATATTCTCCTAGCCCTCATATAGCTATATTTTTTAAGGAACCGAGTCAGCAATGAGGAAGACTTACGGGTCAGAAAATGCATAAAATAAGAACCCAGCGTAAGTACAACTCTTTGTATACAAAGTCACGCATGTTGAAATCTCCTGCCTGCAATGAAGAGCCTCAGTAAACGTGAGCTTCCATTTGCCCCAGCCATGTTTCTATCAGATTATACCAAGGCTGACCAGCTCAGGGTTTTACAGCATGACTCAGCAGGACACTGTTGTGACGTCAAGTTTGAGAACACTGTTTCCTGAGCTTTTCATATAAATCACAATTATATAAAAGTCAAAATTTCCTGATGGACCCAGAAACCAAGAGCAAACTGCAGAAAAGAACTCGCTCTTAAAGATACTGAACTGTGGGATGGGTGGGTTTTGGTTTTATAGAATACAGTAGCGAAATGAAGTGAGTTCAGACTGGGGAGTTGCCAGATGTAATTGTATGTATCAATGGAGAAAGTGCTCTCTACCCCTGCTTCTTGTAAATGCAGCAAGGGATATAGAAGAGGCAGGAAAGAATAAAGAATGGTCTTTTACCTGGGCACTTGCCAACTGAGAAGGAAGCACAATACAGTGAGAGGGTATAAAAAACTGATTCAGAGAAGGTAACAGTGAAATGCTAGGTAGTAACAAAGTAATATTGATCACTCAAGCTAAAAGCAGGAAACACTTGGATACGGAAAGGAGATCTGTGAAAAATGTGAGAATATACCATCAATTACTTTTATGTATCCATTTCTAAAATTTTCACTGATATATAATCTATATAGTGGTTTTTAAAATATATTTTATCTCCAATCTGAGCATTCAGAATCTGTTCCGTTATGATTCCTGTTAATACTATCCTGACACACATTTCTCACAGTCAGATAACTGATCCCAGTCTGTAGACTAAGCTACCTAATTACTTCTGTTAAACGTGGGGGAAAATTGGCGTATTTGTGTTATCCATCATACAGCTTAAAAGTCTTATCCTTGTATTCTTTCTGTCCACTGAATCAGTGTGAAGCTACCATATGAAAGGAAATCTCCTTCCAAAATATATTAATGCATTATTCATGTTATCTTAATATTCACTTTTTTTCCTCCAGAAGATATCAAAACACGGTAAAATGACAAGACGTTTATAGCAGTCTTTCTGTTCAAGTTAAATCATCCTATGTACTTCAATAAGTGTATAACATAAATCAAAACACTGTACCCGGTATATGTTTTTGAGGAAATTATGATCGCATCAGGTATCATTAGAGAGTGTGTTGTGTGTATGTATGTGTATACGCACACACACGTGTGTCAGCACTCTTGGGCACCCAAGCGCAGGGTTGTTTTTTTGCAAGGAAACCAAGATTACGCCCTAGATGGGAGCCTGATGGTATGACCAGCTTGTAGACAGTGCGGGTGGTCACAGGGCTGTAGAATAGTTGAGGCTGGACCAGCCTTGGGAGGTCACTAGTGCAGCCTCCTGTTCAAAACGGGGTCAGCCACCAGGTTGGTTGTGTCTGTGTCCAGTCGCTTCTTGGAAATCTCCCAAGACTGAGTTTGCACAACCTGTCTGGGCAACCTTCTCCAATGCTTGACTGTCCTCATGGGGAAAAAGTTTTTTCTTATATCCAGTCCCAACCTCTTTTCCTTCAGTCTGTGTCTGTTGTCTCTCATGTCCCACCACTGTAAAGGGCTTGCCTCCTCCTTGATGGATCCTGACTTTTTTTGTGCACCAGCATCATAATGTAGGTTCATCTGTAGTGTCAGAACAAATGTTCTGTATCATTTACAAGAACAAGAAGAATCAACTGAATATCTTTACTGATAATTCTTTTAAATGTTTAAGTAGAAACTTGTAACATGGCTTATTGAAATATAATTAGCGGTTACACACAAGCTTTCAAAAGTGGCATTGTCATATATCAGAAAGATAATGATACTTTGTTAGTGATTAATCCATATTTTTAATAAAAGAAGACATGTACAATATGTTTGGATGCTGGTCATTTTGTGAAGTACTGAACTATCTCTCTCCGGTTTTTTTCCTCCTTAAAATAAATCAAGAGAATGCATCATTACTACTCAGCTACCATGACCCACTTTTTTATATTCATGCTATGAAATTAATTGGGTAAAATACCACCTCTTTCGGTTTACCTACTGTGGCCGCTCTAATGTACAGGGTGGGGAAAGGCTGATGGGATAAGCTCTTTCATCTGTTCCTTTTAATTTTAGGATTTAAAAGGAGACTTCAAGTGAAAGATGAATGTACTCACTCACAGGATTGAGGCTGTGTCTGTGAATGGAAAATGAAATCTCTTTTGTGGTTTTTCTGCCATGTTGTCAGGTGCTTGTACATCATGTTGCAAATTTTATTATAGTCATTTCAGTGTCTTTTTTTTAAAGTTGATCTTTGAATAATTATTTCAGATTTCATGTAGCTATGTTTAATACGTATTATGTTTCTACTGGTTCTATTTCCTGTGATAGTTTATGAACAGAGAAGAGAGTTGGATCTTCATATGAATATTTGTGCTACATATCTGCACTGTCTGTGCTCTTACTCAGTGTACATAGTGATTCAGACTCCAGCTTTATGCCTGTATAGTTAGGGAGTAATGAAAGATTGCTAGCAAAATCTATTTAAGAGATTAGCAAGAAAACAGCTGAGAAGCTGGAATGTTTTTACATATTCTTTTGGGGATGTATTCAGGTGTTCAAAATTACTGGTGTGGATAAAGCACCTAGGAAAATTCATAAAATTGCTGGGATACGTAATTTGTGTTTATATGAGATGGTATATATAAGGTGTCATTATTTGAAATTAACTGTCAAATGCAAGTTAGTTCAGAACTTTCTGGTTTTAGTTACTTCTGAATAGCAAGCAAAGGAGAGTATAATAGTGGAATAAGGAAAACGTTATAGAAAGTACTTCACAAATAACATCCAAAGCCTATTTATTCATGTATATACAGAAATACCTATGATAACTAAGAACCTCAAGTGCTCAGTGGGGTGAAAAAAAGCAATAGATTTCAAAATGCATTTTGAAAGTATATATTACTTTTATTAAAAATAAATATAAAATTAGTATTGTCACAAAGGGAAATGGGATTAGATTGGGTTTGGGTTTTTTGGTTTTGGGTGGTGGTGGCTTTTTACAATCACCTCACTGAACGGGGAAGGTATGTGTCATCGTGGTCCAGGGCTTGTTTATATCACTGGACTGGTATACCACGTAGTGTGCTAGTATTAGAGTTAACACATGTAAACAGTCAGGTAGATTGTACAGGTCTACAGCTTTACTGATCTCAGAGTGAAAAAGAGAATAACACTGCAGCTAGAAAGTACCCTTTCTCCTGATTCTTTCTGTAAGACAGTTGAAAAGGAGGGGAAGGAGACCAAAAGAAAAGAGCAAAGATGGGAGCAGCAGTATAGAACTTTACACCTTCCCATAAAGCAATTTAATACCTGCAGTACATCTAAGCTAATTAAATGGATTACTTTGCAAGGAAGCAAACTCCCTTGCTTACTACCTGTGTACTTGCTTGCAGGTAGCAGTTATTGGCTGGGAAGCCCCAGGTACTTTCAATCTAGTGTTGGAGTCAGTATCTGAGCGAAAGAATAGGAAAAATAATCTCTTTTTTTATCCCATAGCCCTTACTGTAAACAGGTATCAATAGAAAGTCTCATGGCTATCCAAGTAAAAGCCAAAGGGGCAGAAATCAATTTTGTAGAAGATTAATATTATCAACATATTATGGTGAAAGGGTCAATCATATTATATGTAATTATTTACATACACTTTAATTCTGCTGTGGAATGATTCAAAATTGTTTTAATAACCATATATTGAAGCTGGAGATAGTCACATTCTAAAGGTATACAGATGGAATATGATTGACATTGAGTGTAACTCTTTTTAAGGAATTGGCAAGGCATTAAGGGAGGGAAAATAAGTATCATCTGCATTGACACAACACATGGCTCTTCACAGAATAAGTATCCCAAATCTTTAAAATAGTGATGAATTGCAGCTTGTGCCAGTCATTTTTTGGCTCATTACTTCTGACATGCAGATTTCCTTTGTATGTAACTGATGGATATAAAATGGTGTGGGTTTGTCGGACTTTTTTTCCCCATAATAGTTATGAGAAAATACATACAATAAAACCGCGAATTTGCATTTGAGGGATAGGTTTGTTATATATCCCTGTGTGAGCAGTATCAACCCTCCTTCTGTCCAAAAACTACCTATCATCTCAGCTATTGTTGGTTTTGCTGTAGAAGGCATCAGGACAACTGTGTAGAATATTATACGATGGTGTTGAAGAGATTTGAGCACAGGAATGAAAAAAGGGAAGGGAAAAAGCAGAAACATAAAGGCAGAATTCTAGTCTCCGAGCAGACACAAGTGCGTCAGGAAAGAGAAGGTAGGAATAAAAGGTTGCTCTTGAGAGAGGAGGGACGTCACCAGCAGAGTCACGTGTCTGAGTTGTTCAACATTTTCATTACTACCGAAAAAGGGGGTGTGTATGAGTAGACAGAATTTACTGATGACCAAGTTTTTCAAGGTAGTAAGAACAAAGGCTGACTATGATGAACTGAAGAAAGATATTACCATATTAAGTAACTGCAGTAAAATAGCAGATGAAATGCAATCTAGATAAATTCGAAGTGATGCACATGGGAAATAAACAATTCCAACTTTACATACTTAATGATGGATTCCTAGCTGACAATTATCACATGGAAATGAGAAAATGATATCTTGGAGTTATGATTGATAGTTCTATGAAAATGTCAGTTCAGTGTTAAATAACAGTCAAAAAAAAAGGCAAATCAAATGTTAGATGTTATTAGGAAAGGCACATAGAATCAGGCAAATAACATTAATATGCATGTATAAAAATCTCTACTCTAGTAACATTTTGAATACTGTCTGAAGTTAGTTCTAGTCCTACCGTCTCTAAAGCATGTAGTGGAGCTGGAAAAACTCTGGAGAAAAACAGTGGGTATGACTGAACAGAAAGACTGACCCATCAAATTAGGACTCTTCAGCCCTTTAGCGAAATGAGTAAAGGTAATAGGATGGAGATTTAGAAACTGTGTTTATAACTGAGAAACTGAGTTTGGACTGATTGCCCACTAGCTTTTCAGATTCAAGAAAAGGAAACCTCCAGTAATATTTGCAGGAGAAAAAATTGTGGAAAAAAATAACCAAACCAAACAAGTCAGGTTGTTCTTCTTTTATGTAACGTTTAGTCAGCCTGGGGGACTCCTTGCCACAAGATGTCACGTCAAAAATTGACTGGAAAAATGAATGGAAGAGAAAGTGCTATTCCGTACCAAATTATACTTTTAGCACTGAAAGTCCATGATCTGGTAATTGTTGGATATAGGGAAAGCATATTAAGGAAGGAGCACTATACCTTTGCCCGATAATGCACACTCTGACTGGCATTGACTGTTAGCTGCTGTTGGAGGCAGGAGCTAGATAGGTCTTGGCAGAGCCATTTGTATATAAGACAGGATTTTAGGCAAGACCTATATAAAACAGCCTCCCTACTTATTTATAGTACAGCTATTTCTTTCACCAGCTGCACAGCAAAATGCAAAGTTCTGGGCTTAGACTTTAAAAAGTGCCAGGTTTATGATAATAATTATTTTTTGTTTTCTGATGCTAGGCGGTAATTATATAAAGTTTATCAGACTACGTATTTACAGTGATATCTCTAAAACACCAGTTCTCCAAATTGCCACGTCTGCCTTTGCTGGTGGTATATAGCTAACTGATTACCTGAATTTTTCCCCTTTTTTCTCTGCCAAATTGAATGCTTAGAAAACTAAAATTCATTAAAACAATTATTAGAAGCTACATGCTTAAATGTTAGCTCTTATCATAACCAAGGCACCAAAATAATTTCTGTGCTTTTCAGAAGCACAGCCTTCCTGAATATTTTTCAGAGAGCTCAGACCTGCTCGTGAAGTTATAAAAGTTTAACCTTCCCAGGGCTCATTCTCCAGATTCCTTTGAGCTTTCCCTTCGTTGTGTTCATGTCACCCATTCCCACACTAATTCTGTTTTGCATTTATATTAACACATGCACTTGCGTTTGATTCTGTTTAGCTGCAGTCAATAGATATTTCACATTTGACTTCAGTCCAAGAAGAAATGAGTCACAAGCAACAAACATGATAAAACCTGCTTTTCAGCTTGAGAGTTGACTGTTTCCTTCATCTACTATGTAATTGCTAACGTATGACCTGCAGGTCTGTATTTTGCAACTTAATAGTTTAAGAAGTCTTCTGAGCTAGTAAAGACTAAGAATAGAATTAAAAAATAATAAACCAGTACGTTTATTTCACGTTTGGATTTCTCCCTGCCCAAAACCTAAAAACAATAAAAAGAAGCTCATCAGTCAAACTAAATGTTTCTTCTCTTCTGTTTTTAATTGTACTTCAATTGTGTTAAGCAAGGCTTATTTTTTTGATTAAAAAAAATAATTAAGCAATATGCTTTTTAGATACACCAAGAATACACCTTAGTAGTTTTACAGTGTATATAACCAATCAACAAGTAAATGTATGTGTTAGAATGTAGTGTTGTGTTTATGGGAAAAAAATAGTGAGGTTGGAGCAGATGAACTAAAAAGTTGTTCAAGAGATCGCGGGATAACAGAAATAATTTTTGTTTTCTTCACATTGCACATACTAAGACAAGCAGGAAAATATGAGCAATAACATGAACTGGTATCTTTATAATCCCTGTGTAGAGTTTCTGACACCTTAAAGATACCTAGAAAGGGTCCTTTTCACATCGAAGGTATTCATTCTAGTCATGCAGGACTAGACCGTTTGTGCTGAGGGTAAGTGCAGCCCCGCAGCAGCGTGAGCCGCCTTTGTTGCCCACTGCAGTTGGTCAGGAGGTACCCGAACGTGCCTTTGCACAATGTTATAGAATACAGCGTATATTTTCTTGTAGCTATTTTGTTCTTTTAATGAAGATATTAATGTACATCTTTTAGTATCACTCTGTCCTTGGAAGATATGTGTGCTCTGAATCCTCCCTGGGTGGGCTGAAGCCACAATGGTGGCTCTGCAGGTAGCTCTGGCCAGATGAGATGCTCAAGCCAGTGGCCACAGGGCTTGCAGGGAGGGTGCTCACACAGCTTGGAGGTACCGCTCTCTGTCTGGCAAATATTCTGGCATGAAGCAAACCCACATCCTCTTGATCCTGACTGCGTAGTCTTGGGGAGTTGAACTGAACTGCAGTGGCTTCCTGACCGGAGGCAGTTCTGGGTGGTTTTGGACGTGGTTCCAGACACCAAGGGAACTTCAAAGCCAAATACAGAAAAAGGTCATTTCTTCCCCTCTTGGGAGAAAGAAAGAACAAATTTCAGTCACCTCAGTTCAACTTATCTTTGTCCCTACAATTTTTATGGGGCAGAAACCTTTGCCTAACTTTCATATCAGAAAAGTAGGGGTGCACGGTACTTCCTGAGAGGTGTGTTGTGAAGCTAAAAACATAAAACAGTAGTGAGATATCTCAGGTACTATGCTTATCCTGGGCTGTGGCTGTGCTACGTTACCCTGAGGTGGGTTCTTGGGGAAAGTCGGGGTAGCATCTTCTTCAAGGCAAAGGAGGTAAGCAAGTAGACATTGGCTTTATACGTCTGTAAGAAAATGAGTCTGTAAACAAGGCAGTATTCTGTAAATCCAGTTTCAAAGGTACCATTTGCTCACTGGCTTGCTGAGACAGATTGATTTTTTATTTTTTTTTTTTAAGAAGTGTTTCCTTGACAGAGTTCTATATATTGCATTTTACTTTTCAAAAATGTAGCCTAGAACTCAAGTTAAAATTATTCCTTTTACAAAAGCAAACAAAAACCCCTTGGACCAACAGGTAGACAAGATAAAACTGATGTTTGTATTCAAAAGATATATTCTCCTTCTAATCATCGAATATCAATGCATTTCAGATATATTTCTGACCTTGCGGTCAAAAAATCAATGGGAAAGGAACACAAATCAATTTCATTCTCAGAAAATAATTTGTCAGGACTTCAGGAATTAGTTTATCATTATTTGCAATGTAGTTTAGAAAGAAGGACAATGTGGGACCCACAGTTTTATGTTTTGTGTCTTTTTAAAAAGGGATACAGTGTCATTCAGAATGTCATGTATAATAAAATTCATTTAATAACATTGTTTTATTAATAATAAAATTAACATTAATGAAATATTTTAGCATTAGCATGTCAGGGCTATCAATGTGATATGTCATGCTGCATCTGATCAAAGTTTTCCTAGAGGCCCTAAAGTAAAGAGCACCATTTTTAAAGTTTCTGAATCCTTTCATTGAAGAGGTGTTGCTGAAGGAAAGCTTGAAAAGAACCGGAGGATATTTGGGATGTTCCTCTGCCCTTTTTAGCCAGAACTCCCTTTCTGCAAAACATTTGTACAGCCCTACAGTCAGGGAAATATGTTTTAGAATTGTTAAAAGAAGGCTAATGAATCTGATTTTTACTTTTGAATGGGCCAAAAGCAGAAAAGATTGGGAAATTGTATCTAAGTTTAATTTATTAAGTCATTATTTTAAATTTTTCAGGAGTGAAAATGATTAATTTAAACGTCAATAGAAATACTTATTTATAAACAAATTTAGAAACTGTGTTGTACTGAAGAAATGTTTCCCCTATTCCTGGCAAGTATTATTGAACACATCCTTGATGCATACATAATGTCTCCCAGAGGAAGTATCATTAAATGCTCATGGGTAAAGCACTCAGTGATGAGTATTCTTTTCTTGGCCATTGTGTAGACTGCTTGTGCAGCTTAATTCAGTTCATTTAATACTGCTATGTTATTTTCAATTATTCTGTAAAGTTAGATAGCAGTACTTCCCAAATCATAGGTATGTGTGAGAATAAGCATAGTAGTAACTGAAAAAGTCAGATACTACAGGGATTATATATTTCTGCGTGTCTAGAAAAGATCTTAAACATGTTACATTAAGAATATACTATATTAAGCTCAGCAAAATGCCTGGTGGAAAACCAGTTTCTATAAATGCAGTGGCCAAATGACTATTTATTGATGTTCTTCCTTATGTTTCCTTATAGTGACATTTAAACTTAATTTTCTTAGGGAGGAGAAATGGATCTTTGAATTAGACAAACTCTGATTGATAACTTTGACATATAGTGCAGTACAGAGAGTACAAGGATCAAAAGTTAGCCATATGCTGTAACTTCCAAGTCTATTACAAGTATTTATCTTTGGCCTGCAAAAGTAAAAAGGAATTGATTTCACACTTATCAATTCACTGCTTATTTTTCAGCTCAACAGAAAGCTTTTTAATGAGTGAAAGGAAATCAATTGATAGTGGTTGCCTCTCTCATCTGTTTAGAGATTATCTAACCATGGAAGCTAATCCAAGAAAATATAGCCAGACCTTAAAAATTAGGGTAGTTTGACTTCATAAATTAGTCTGACATCATAAATTTATTTCATAATAGCTACATAAGATAATAGACTATGTTAAGCATGTTCCAAGTTCTGGCTCAAAGCCTACAAAACATGTAATTAAAGCAAATGGACAAACCTGTAGACTTCAGGATACTAGAGAAGAAATGAAATTAATGACCTCTGGGACTTGACCAAGCTCTGAAAGGAAGAGTAAATATACTCACATACTGTTTAGAGTAAGGAATTGGACCAAAAAAGTCTGTGGTGGCTTCTTAGCACTTCTGGATCAATGTGTCATTTTGGGACAAGTCTTGTAATTTTTCTGTGCATAAATTTTTCCAGCTATGTAACAGAGATAAAACACTCACATTCATATGAACTGCTTATAGACCTGTGAAATTTTCTTATTTTGATACTGATCAAACTAAGACTAAATGTACTGATTTTTCCCAATAACATAATTTTCAGAAGTCCAAGACTTTGCTTTCAAAAACAGTTATTGAGCAGAATTATTTTTCATTATAAGTAATGAATCGGTAAGATTTTCCAAACACTTCAATGTTTGGGTGATTTTCATTCTCATTATAGAGTGTCTGCTGTAACCATTATTCACATTTCTATTAGTCATCACACAGTCTGTCTTTTCTATCTGGATATAGAGTCTAAATTCTCTCATCGTATGAGTGTCTGTATATAAGTCCTTACATTTTTATGACTATTTATTGTATATACTGTGTGCATATATGTGTAAATATACGTATACAAATAGGGGGTTGTATTTTTAAACACAGACACATGTACGTATGTATTTTAAACAGTCTTCTGTGTTAAGATGTTGAGGTGCGTCATTGAATAAGTGTTTAGGAATATGGTAAAAGTAAGAAAAAGATACGGGTTTAATCCAATGAGAGGTAATATGAATTGATGAAGTGATGCACAAGCAGATTGCGTAGTATCTGTGTCAGAATTATTGAGCTTGAAATCTGATCAAAGACGGGAATTATTGAAAGCTAGTGTTTTAGAAGTGGAAATTCTTCTTTGACAAGGCAAGAAAAGACTGCAATAACCTTGACTTAGACGTGGAATCAGAATGATTAGAGTCAGTGTAAATTTCAGACCCACTCTCTGACAATAAATAAATGGAGGTGTCGAGTCTCATTTTGATCACCTTCAGTAATGACCTTGAATGCATGCAAATGTGAAATTTGCTCAATGGGGACTCTGTGGCAACTCTGTGATTCAGCTGTGAAATTATAGTAGCTTGTACTTAAACTGGAATTTCACACCTGCTGAACTAGCAGTCTCTTTCTGACTTAGAAAAGGAAGGAAAGAAACATTTTACAAAGCCGTGTTTCCATTTGTTTATTTGAAGTAATTTCTTTCTCCTCAGTTATGACTAAATGGGCTAAAAATAATTTTAAAACCCAGCTGGAGGAACTTGAGACAAAGTAACTGAGGTGGATTTTATTTGAAAGCTATGCTCAATGTATATTTAAAACACCTTTCCCTACTGAAATAAATATTACAGTCTTTGTGGAGGCTGCAGGAATAAGAGCTTTCTGAAACAGCAAAAGTGTTCCAGTTCTTATAAAGAAAAGAACTTCAACACAGTTTATCTGGTACATTAAATAACAGAATTGTTATAGAATTACTAAAGTTGAGAATAATAGATGTATAGTTGATTTCATAGGTGAGTCTGCTCATTTATTTCTTGACCTTGCTGTAGAGAGAATGTTTTTTAGAGTGGAATGGAATATGCATTAATTGAAGAGTCGTATAGTGCCAAGCACACCCTAACTGAAGCGCTTTCCAAAGTGATCAATTGAGTATTGGCAGTGTGGACAAGCAGTACTTTCACAGCAGGGAATCTCAAATAGAATAACATATTACAAAGCGGTTTTTTGTGAGGCAGGAATTGGCAGTTTCTGATTATATACATCCTCTGGAATTGCATCATTACAGTGTTATTTCCTGTCTTGGCCAACATCTGGAAAGAGAGAGCTGTTACATACAAGTTCCAATGAACACATTGCCTAGGTCCTACCTATCAAAGATTTTTACAAGTTAACCAAATTAACATGCACACAAAATGCTGAATTATCAAAAAATTAACTGAATCATGGAATAATTTTTAATAGGATGCATATTCTTTTTTAAAAGATTTAACATTTATCTACTTACACTCTGTCCAACAAATTAACCTAAGTAAGTCAGTCATGTGTACAGGTTTCTTCCATAAGGATCGTTGTTTCTGGTGAGTAATGTTTTGTGTATTTTCTGCAAACACATTTTATTTTTCAAACACTTCCAATGAAATAAAAAAAAAAAAAAACAAAAAAAAACCCAAATGTTTCTATATATTTTCAAATTATGGCTGTGTGAAAACTATACGTGATACCATGCAAAGCAGAATCTCCATTATATTCTGGCATGTCTCCCCGTATGCAATAGAGGGTAAATGTCTATACTGGGGTTCAGGCAACAACACCTGTGTTTTAGAAGGCATTTTTGTCTAATTGGGTGTTAGGATATCTTTCCAATCTTTGGACTTTAGCCCTGTTCCTTTTTAAAAGGGTTGAATTGAGAACGAGTTCAGTCCATATCTCTTCTTACCACCATTAGTGCTTCAAACATTTGTCACTTCCCTGAGATAAAATACCATGCGCTGAAACTACTCAAACAGAAAAGGAATTGAAACATTTCTAGGGACTTTTTTTGCTCTAGATATTGGACTGTTATAAGAGGAGAAGACCACCACCACCACAACCTTCTCCTTAATGAATCAAATGGCGAGTCACCAAGCCACTGGGTGAAGTCAACTCTTATTTGTTGCTAGTCCTGTCTGGGCCCATTCTCTGATAGGGTTGCCTCTTAACTGGAAAACAATTTCTGTTTTTCATCTTCGTCTTCAACATTCCAGAACAATAGCATGGTCTGCTCTATTGCACTTTTTTCCTTAATGAGTTCACTATTCTTAAGCATTTGTTTACAAGTGCACTTTACTTTAAGTGCCTATCTCTACAGTTAATCAACATACAGTTGATTAAGGTTATTTTTACATACCTTATTCTGTTTGTTTGTTGTTCTTATTGAAGCCATGTTTAAAAAAAGTATCATCACCAGCTAGTGATTCAGTTTGGAAGAGACAGTCAACTATCACATCCAGAAATGCCTCCTCCTAAAGGTAGTTTGTTCTCTAAGCTATATCTTAAATGTAAAACATGATTATCAATATGATTGACTCTCCAGTTCTCAGCAGAGGTCTCTACTGACATGCAGAGCCAATGCTAGTGGTCTTATCACTATCCCAAAAGACCTTTCTTCTTTTTTTTTTTTTTAATAGGGAGATTTCTGTTATAAAAAGCTGAAGCAAAAGCTGAATGCTGGCAGGGCAACTATCTTTAAATTTGATTCAACCATCCTGGGAAGATTTTTTTTTTTTTTTCAATAGTTATATATGCATCTAAGAGGCATAAATTATGGAAAAAAAAAAAAAAAAAAAAAAAAAAGGTTGCAATATGTATCCTCTCTTTCTGTGATTAGAGATCAGAGATCTCTTATTTAGCTTCCTGGAAGATTTTCCAGATCACACTGCATGTAACAGTGATAGAAACATAAGCATTTGCATTTCACCAAAGCCTTTTAGAGTATACTTTGTTTTGACAGATAGTATT
Organism: Balearica regulorum gibbericeps; assembly: GCF_011004875.1. Taxonomy (NCBI): domain Eukaryota; kingdom Metazoa; phylum Chordata; class Aves; order Gruiformes; family Gruidae; genus Balearica; species Balearica regulorum. The sequence continues at coordinate 105,756,582 of NC_046184.1, forward strand.
TTAATTATTAGTTAAATACGTAATTAATGCGAGGCAAATGTGTTATGTTTCAATGCAGTTACACAGAATCCATAGGCCCCAGTCTAGGAAGTGCCTTATGCAGATGCTTATCTTTAGACTGATGAGGTCTGTTAACTTTGATAAAACTAAAGTTATGCTCTAAGTGGTTTGCTGGATTGGGGCCACAGACTGCAATTGAATTGGATTTTTATCTTTAATCCTTCATCCATTTGTTAAAATTTTTGATGAATTTTTTTCTTCCATACTGAATTATCTTTGTTTAATGCTACCGATTTCCTAATGTAATTATCTTCCAGGCTTCATTAATCATGTTTAAAGTACTTTCAGATATTCATACATAATTTCTGCATGTTAATTTAACTTGGTTATTGGAATTTATGTAATGTCCTTAAATGTCACAGGATACACATCTTCATGTTAAAGACTGATCTCATTCTCAAATTTTACACTTACATTTGTGTAAGTCTTAGCTATAATGAATAGAGAGTCACTTCTGGCAATGTTTTGTGTTGTAACTGCAGTGCATACTCTTCCCTCATAAAACAGGTCTACTGAAACCTGTACTTCTGGAAGTTTCTGTCGTAACTGCAGATAGAGGGTGTTCACTTTTTACTGTGAACATTAGTTTGCATCAGAATATATTTCAGCAGTGATATTAGTGAGAAACTACTGAAAAGTAGATCAAATAGAAGCTAGCATTTGAAAATATAATATATTAAAGAGTAAAGAATATATTATTTATGCATACATTTGTTTTTGTAAGCACAAGGATTTCGTATTGAACTCTTTGATTGTCATTTTCCCCTTGTTTGTTTCATAAACATTTTGTTCCTTTCAGTTGGAACGTCAAAGTTTTCAGGCATGGGTCACATAAGATATGTACATGCTTGTATAGTTTCTATCATAATGATTCTAATTAATGCCTGCGATGCCTGCCTTTAAACAAATAATTATAATCACATAAGGAAATGGATACACTTTACCAGTCTTAGGGGACGAGCATGCTGACAACTACTGCTGCTTCAAATACATCATAACAGGCACTGATCCTTCCCCAATAAGCTAATTAATAATTAAAGATTTTAATATTAATTATTGCATGTTATTAGTTATTACAGATTGGCAGTACCTATGGTATTAGTAACAACTGAAAAATTATTAACAAGTTTTGAGATAATGTACCTTGATATATGTTTTCATGATTTTATACTTTATGTGTTGAAAATTTTCAGCATTTACTTTGAGAATGTTTAAGCAATTTGTCAGATTTTTACCTCTGTTGCTTTTTATCATATAATACAGTTCTGTTGTTTTCTATCTAACCTATTCCTTCTAAATTTTCATTAGTCCTTTTTTTCATCTACCAGTATACTTGGCCATGGTCCATATCCTTGCTGGTTCCCACTACTACGGATTAATGTGATAACTGTAGTTAATGATGAGTGATTAAAAACATCTTTCTAGAAACTGCAAATACACTTCTAAATTGTCCTTTCAATGCCCTTTAAACATTCATTCTTTAGATCCTGCATATTTCATGTTCTTCAGTTAGAGAGAGAGAGAGAGAGACGAGGAGAGAGGAAGGCAAATTCCCTCCTTAGGCTACGTGTTTCTTTATACCCAAAAATATGCCAGGAGGGAAACTGTTGATGGCCCAGTGCTCTGTAGGTAAAGAAACCTAAGCGTATTGTGAAATTAAGCATAGAGCTCTGTGGATATGGTTCTGGTAGTTTTGAATATTCCCCATTTCACTCGTTATCTTCAAAAAGGCTCCTTATTTGAATTATTTCTTTTCCTAAGATGATTTAATGGGGAAGCTGTGCAGCATTATGGCAGACGACTACTTCTACTCTGATGAGAGTATACTAATTTAGTAATTATTTTTTTTTTAGTATTCTGTTTTCAAGTGTTTTAATTCTAAATACCAAGAGTAGGATTTGACCCGTATTATGTTTGTCCATTTATATACAAAATGCCGAAATAGAAAAGACATTTTGTTGTTCTTTATAGTTCTCTTGAGTTATGACTATGTCTGGGTGAATGGTTCATCCCATCAAATCTGAACCTACCTAATAAAAATGAGATCGTTTTTGTTCAGCAAATGCTAGTGCCTTGGCATGTATTAGATTCAGAGTTAACTCTGCTGAACTGTTCACCTCCTCTTAATCATTAATCAATTTAGTGACAGCTTAAACATATGAGCAACTTTTTTATGACACTTGTATCATGCCTTTAATAGCAGAGATGAAACGTTTTAGTATGCTGCTGTCTGGAAAATATGCTGTTCTGTGTCTTCTATATTCCTTTTATTTTATGCATCTGAGGGTATATGGTCAACCCTGAGTAATAGCATGTTTAACTGTCAGTCTTCATAAGTCAACATTAAGGACACTATGTGTCCAGTTTACTGCTGGATAATTTGCTGATGGAAGAAAGCTGCTGTTGTTGGCAGAAACTACCAGGAAACTGTATATAGCAAATAAAACCTAAAACCTTGGGTTTGTGTCAGTTTCTGCTAGTTTACAGTGAGGATGTAAATGGATGATCAACTTTCCAGTTAAAGATCAGCGCTGCTTTATTAATTGCTGAGGGGCAATACGAATTATATGAACTTAAATTTGGGTTCCATTGGTTGACAAATATATATAACTTTGCAGAGCTAAAATATGATGTTCCTTTTTAAAAAAGTTAGTCCTTTTGCTTACTGCTAGAATTTTTCCACCTTTTTGTGTGCACGTGTGTACACCTGTGTGCACGAGAGGGACAGTATGGTGGCAAGCACAGTCTTTAATTGTAAGAACTTTTTCAAAGAGCAATAGAGCTGTCAACCCCAAAGTGAAACACGCATGAGCGGGAGCAATAGATACAGCTATGGCTCTGTTAAGTTTGCATTGAACTTGATATTACTTTTGTAACTCTAAGATAAAACCACAGAAACAGGGAAAAATATGTTTGGTTACAGGGGAAGGAATAATATATCTTTATTTTTAACAAAGATTATGTGAATTGCATGGTTTTTGAATGTTAAAAAAGCAGATCTCAGTTTCCAACAGAGCATACAGAGCATTCACTGTAGCTGGGAAATGCTGCAGCCTGGAAGGTCTCCACATAAAACATTAATTGTATTTAAAAACAAGATCATAACATTTTCTCTTCTATATTTTAAATAGAGGGAAGACCCCTTATCATTCAGATCTTTTTCATCCACCCATGCTAAGTCAAGTAGACTCAAGTAAATGTTGTGTGTATTTTGCAGAACTAAATTATATTGCATATGGGAAGATAATACTTAAAATTAAAAATTCATAAAACCTCTTAAGTGCTTTTCACATACTTTTATTGGTCTGTTCTTTATGTACAAAACACATAACACTGTAACAGAAACACTTTGTTTTCATTTGTTCAGATTCATCTATACAATTATTTTTTGATATAGCTACCCATGAGTGACAATCCCAAATGCACACTCATAAAATCTGTGTGCCAAACCATGTCATCAACTACTGAAATACTCATATAAAACCAATAGCTATTACAAAGGATAGAAATGTGACAAATTGAAGGGCGATTGAAACAATCAGCAGTGCTCATTTAATGTTCTTGGTTGTATGGATATAGGCTGAATTTACTGCTTAGCTTTCAAGAGAGCTATTAATTTTCTATCAGTCTTTTCCAGTTTGCTTATCCCAAAAGTGTGTGTGTATATATATATCATATATCCAAAATACTAATGAACTTAGATTCACATCACTCCAGCAAGGTGAAAGGGATGTTGTTATCCTGATCTGCAGAGAGGATTAGATCAGAAGTAGCTAGTTCATTTCTTCCACACCTTGGACCTAGTTTCTGTGCACGGATCTCCTTGTCCTCAGTTGCAGCTGCGAGCGCTTGGCAGTTTTGGGAATCAGGTGTTACACAGCGGCGTGTAGACCTGAGTAAGAGCCGCGGACAGAGACCGCTAGTGAGAGCTCAGCTATAAATGACTTGGCTGATCCAATCCGTTTCTTTTGGCCAGTTTAACCCCAGAACGGCTCTTTCTGCTCTTACCTCTGTACCTTGTTCATGCTTTCTAACTCCTGTAACAAAGGAAATGCACTTGACAGAAAAGTGTTTCTTTGAGTTCACAATGGTTCAGATTTCTCTGTAAAGTGGGCTCTTTGCAGAAAATGATTCAAGACTCTGTGAACAACCACTGGCACATTAAGTAATGACTGTAGTACTGAAGTTATGTCCAGTTCGTGTGCTTGATTACAGGTGCAAAGAGAAGCTGTAAATTCTAGTATTTCCCTAGTTCTGAGGTTTAGCCGTGCAGTGTCAAGCGCGGTGTTTGTTTCTTTGTATTTTCTAAACTTAAAGAACAAGATTTTAGCAGACTTTTAAAAAATGAGGAAGCATTGAATTTAAGTCTGACTCCTTGATTATGAAGAGCTCAGTCAAGAACTTGGCTAAGCAGAAAGCAGAAAATGTTGTCTTTATATGCTTCTTTATAATGCCACAAGGTTCTAAGATAATGCTATTGTATTTTCACTGACTGAAAAGTTTAATGAGAGTACCTACATATCTTAGTATGCTTTGATTTTAGACCCAATGATAATCTCAGTCAGTACAAAAATATTCCTCACTGTTTTAATAATTTTTTAAAACCACCTGAAAACTAATTTTTCTTTAACATATTCATATATACATAAAACATATGGTTGTCTTTTGTGATAAAAAGGCCCATTCTTCTTAGAGCATTCTTTAGGGTTATCTCTACCAGTGCAAAAGGAGTTTTAAATGTTATATTTTATACTCTTTTCATTGGCAGGGAAACAAAAAGTCCCTTTGTAATCCTCATACCTTGAGGATGTGCTCATTACCAAGTCATAGACTTGGCATTATGCTTATCACACGGATACTGGAGAAAAAGCAACAAACCCACACTGTCATTTCAGGAAATGAGAAGATTTGCTATGCATCCTTGATACTTTGGATGGACAGGAGTATGCTGCGCATGCTCATGGCCAGTGTCATGCACACACACAGTCCCAAAACTTCCTGTGTAAAAGTTATTGTTCATAAAGTTGGAAGATTCACTTATCCTGCCAGTGACTGACAAAATAACATCAGAATAGACCAGGCTGGTTAGCAACTAGCTACATGTCAACCTTAGTTACTGCTCAGGTGCTATATTAAGCTCTTGCTAATAGTACTTGTACTCTACATTTCATTTTAAGGTATTTTATATGTAGATACATGTATGTTTATATATATATACACGTATGCATACACACATATATTATGTGTAAATAAGTGTATGCATATATGTTAGTGCAGATACACGGTGCCATTGGCCCTATTCATTACTAAAAGGTGTTGTCAGAGCAGCAAAGTTGCTGCGTTCTGAAAGATGTCAGGATTCTCATTGAAGATACTGACACATTTATAGAATATGAAAGCACTAATTTGAAGAAATTATTTTAATGCTTATTAAAATAAAATATACATGTATGTACGTTATGTAAATATTATAAAATTAATAACATTTCTTTCTTCAACAAAGGCAAAAAAGATATTTATCCTCTAAAGGAAACAGCATCTGGTGCTGTCAATAAGCTAAAAATACTGAACATCTGAGTTCAGTTCTGAGAGAACAGGTTGTCTTTCTTCTGTAATGTATATTGTTTTCACGCTTTGTCTAGGAAATGATTACTCCTATGATGGTACTATTATTAGCATTTACTTTCATAGGAATTTGGTTAGAAAAAGGTGTGATGTATTACTTTCTCCTCTTTTTTTAAGTTCATACTCACAAAAGGAGAAAAGAGGCAAAATGAAACACATTAAGCAGGGTGTTGCCAAGGCAACAAGTACTTGAGCCCCCCCAGGTGAAGTGTGACTGAAATGCGTATGATGCCATTGCATAGGCACATGTAGTCTACTGCACCAAGGAAGTAAAATCAGCTTGATTTTAAAGAAAAAAAATTTAAAAGCTTCATTTTTAATACCTGTGACTGTTAAGATGGTTCAATTTCCAACCACTAGCACCATACAAAGAACAATGCATTTCAGATATACTGGCAAATAATGTACACATACTCATCTGTGGACAAATAATTGAATTGAGTTTTAAGGCCTTCTAAGACAGAGGGGAGGTTCCTGTGGGTTTTTTTGGCTTGGGAAAAATATTTAGCGACAAACACTGATAGAGGGAAAAGGAACCGAGAAGTCAGGAAATGGGTGCAGGCCTTCTGCTTCGGTAATACTTCATGGAATCATTCTTAGAATCACCATGGCCTGCCTGAGGGTTACCTGTCTAACCTGAAGCATGGTTGCGTCAGAGTTGAGCTTTAATTTGTTATTTGCTCTTCACTTGGAAACTGTAATAAAACTTATTAATAGAAGTAATTAAAGTTGAAAAATACCACATACATGCCACGCTGTCTAGCCAAAGCTTTAAAAAAAAAATCATGAGGTAGACTAAGAAAAAATGTCATTTCTTTTCCTTTTCACTGATTTAGATTCTTTGTCTTTGAGCTTCACATTTTTTCAGTGTCTTCAGACAAATTTATAAATAGAGGTTGAGAGCTTCACAGAATCATGTGACTCCAGAACCTGAGGATTTAAAGCTGTAATGAAATGCTGTGCAGTATCAGCTAACTTCCTAGCTTCATAGCAACGGGCCAGTTTTCTTCTTGCTTTTCACTGAGATAGTTCTCAACTGGACCTTGTTCCATTGCAAGACATCCAGGTATTTGTATTGCAGAAAGCACCTGAGGAGCAGGAGTGAGTAGTGGAATCAGTCTCAAAGTAAAGGTTATAAAGATCTAGGCTGAATGCAACCATGACCAAGTCTCAGGAAAATGCTAACAAACACATACAAAAGAACTGACTCTCTCATTTTTTAATCTAGTTTTAGCAAATTAAAGGCAAGGAGAGCCATATGTATGAAACTTTTTTAAAATTCTCTTCACATAGATCAAACCTTAACAAATGTTTTCGTCAAAGTTACAAACAGTGTCAAAAAGCGGTTACTTTTTGAAGAATTCCTTCTCAAATTGACTGGGTAATGTCTCTCCTGTGATAGTAATTGCTGTTTTAGAATAATGTTTAAATACTGTAAAAGGAAGAAGAGTTTGAGGAAAGCATCTCTTATCTACCACAGCATGCTTTACTTGCAGAGCTGTGTTTGCTACCCAGTGCTACAGAGTAGCTGTGAGAGTGTAACTTTAATTTTGTGTGTACATGATTTTGGGCAAGATAATTTCTCTAATTTTTGTTCTAGGGAAGAAGGAAAACAGACAGGAAAAAGTGAAAGCTAGCAGTAGTTTAATAACCGTAACTGATAAGTAACAATTATAATTGGTTTGGGATTAATTTTACCATGAAGACAACTATTCAGTCGTCATTTCCTAGCATCTAGAACATTAGTTTCTAAACCCTTCAGTAAAAAATCTGTGAAGTGGGGGGAAAAAAAAAAAGGTAACTTAAATGGAGAAAATAGAGTAAACAGATAAAAAGGATTATTCTGTTGCTTACAAAGCTCATCTAGATTAATAACCATAAATTAAGCCATGGATTCTCTGCAACCAGAGCCATACTATGAGTAGAATTCAGATTGGCGTGGCTGAATGTGCCAAGAGGAGCAGAGTCTTGATCATGAGAAATATCTTTCTAGCTAATCATATTAATGTTATGCCTTGGATTTTGAACAAAAGCAATGTTGAAAATGTCTTTGCAGGACGAGCAAATGGGTGCTTGTGTCTAATGTACTTCTATGTGTATATTTGTAGACATAGCATTATATATTTTCTATGTATATATCCCATTCCAGCATCATTTGTTCTAAAGGAGGTTGAGTTTGCCTGGGGAAATTTGATATACAGCCCAATATTCTACCCCAGCTACTTTTTATCTCAGGAAATGCCAGTTCCTGCTAGTGTTTTATGGTGGAGAATACTAAGTGTTGTTGTAGTGGACAATATGTTCTTTGTTGGTGCTCATATATGGTTTGGCTTGTTTTCTAGAACAAGCTCTTTCTTTTGTCCGTGGCATTTTCTAGTGGTCACATAGATATTTGGTATAAGCAATAATAGTTGCTCAAAAAATTTAGTAACTAGACAAGATAGAATTTGATTTAAAATAATTGCAATTTTCTGTTATAAACCAAATTGCAATTTTCTAATTAGAACCACTTTGGCTATTCTTTGGAAGACTGCACAATCATTTGAATTTTTAAAATTATCATTGTCTCAAAACCTGAAAACTTTCTACCAAATAGTGCCTCAAAAAACCCTTAAGTAGAAATTATTTAACTTACAAAACCCCATTCTGGTAAGCTGAATGAGACCGGTCTGCAGAAAATAACCAGTGTTAAAATTCTGTCTCTCTCTTTCAAGTTCATGTTAAAATACACCTCTGAACACTTGCAATTTTTAGCTGTTTTGTAAATTTTATCATATTTGTTAACTTGCAGAGGGATAATAAGACAGTCATAGACAAGGATTTTTACTTAACTATCATGATCAGAAGCAGAAGGAATACAGCTGAATTGTACATGTAGTCTGTTGCACTGTCTGTTCCTTTCCTCTGAATTACCAAACACTGGCCAGAACAGAACTTTTTTTGTGTTGCATAGTAACTCTTCAAGCAATACATTCCTTCTCTGTAGCATACAAAAGAAGATAAGAATAGGAAAATTTGAGGAGTGTCTACACTGTGCTTATGTCTAGCGAGTATGCAGTTCCCCAAGCCAGGAACTGCTTAAATCCCTTTACCTAAGATATTCTCATTTTCTGGATACTCTCTATTCCCTCACCCTGTCTGCCCTAGTGGTCCAGATTAGGATCTTTTAGGGTTATACTGTATATATTGTACATTAAGGATTTGTATAAAACCAGACTAATTTGTTAAGTCTGTGAGCCTCACCTCCGTGTGGGGCTTGAGTAAGGCTGGGCGACACTGGGCACACCAATTTGGTGTTTCGCGAGTCGTGTTGTCCGGTGGCTCTCGGCTCCGGGGCTTCATGCTGCAAGCTGCTGTGACGTGGCTGTCTGGTCAGCAGCTTTCCGTGTTCTCTCTCTCAAGTGAAAGTCCCTGGGAGAAGGGACAGCAGTGGAGCACGTACAGACCCTTCCTAGAGGAGTCCGTATCCCTCCCTTCCCGCATCCCTTGAGCAATGAGGGAGTACAGAAATGCCGTGGGAAGAGGACAACTCCGTGATTAAACTCTACTTCCACCCGAGGAAACTGAGGAGACAGAGTAACTATCCGACCTTCCTGCCTCTGCTTTGTTCCTAGCTAGCACAAAGGGAACATGGATGCTTTCACATGAATCAGAGTTTATTGCAATAGCTCCTACTTCTCTTGAGGTAAAATTACTTAAAGAAGCCGTTTTCTCTAATGATTTCTTTACTCAGCTCCATCCTATATCCTAAGACTATGTTTTCTTTTTGGTTCACTATTGTACTTGTCTGTTAGTACTAAAAACCAGAACACATTTTCATCTTTCTTAATATTCATCTCTGGACAATCTCCCATGAAAAGGAGAAAATTTGGGTTTTGCTTTACCAGATAGAATAATCCTGGCTATATGTGAGATATATATACGTAAACCTCAACAGTAATACTTTTTAATAGGTCTTTCACTAGCAATTAAACACCCAAAAAAACCACTCCCCACCAAATAAAGAAATAAAAATAAAACAAGCACAGGTGGCAGTAAAGCTTATTTCCACACTGGAGTAATTGATAATTTGTGTTTGGGTTTTTTTTTTCCTCTGTGATGCCTGCAAGACAGGCAATTCCTTAGCGTATTGCAGTAGCATGCAGTACAGATGTAAGGGAAAGCTAGGTGTCACTCAGTAAGGAATCCTGTTGGTATGATTGACACATAAAGCAAATTTTTTTGCCATTCTGATGTGTGCTTTCTTGCGGAGGGATATTTCAGAGACAAACCATTGGAGTAAACCCTTTCTGTTGTCATTTGGTGAGAAGATTTTTATTTTAATGAAAGCGAGCTGTCTTGTGTGCAAATACTAGCCTTTGCTATTTGATATGCACAGAAATTCAATCAGATGCTTAATTACATCTTAACATGAGTTCCAAACAGCTGGCTAATTCCCTTGTTTCTGATTAAAAAGATTACAAAAATAAAATTTAACATTGCATTTACATACAGCTCTAAAAGGAAACACTTGCCCATAAGTTTTAGTCATTTAGGAAATTCATGTCTGTTCAATGCTAGGGATCAAAGCTTTTAGCATGATGAATTGCAGAGTGACAAGAGATTAAAAAAAAAAAAAAAAGAAATAGCAAATGGAATTTGTCAAATGTTTTGCTTGTTGATTATGGCAGGCTTTAACGTGAAGGTGTGAGTCCATAGACATATGCAGGAAGTATTTTGTTTCATACTTCTTTGTGAAAACATAGAAATTAAGTTTGTTCACTAAACCTTCACTTCCCATGAACTCAGAAGATTATTTTTCAAACAGGATTGTGATGTGCATATGCACTAATTTGTTTAGAGCTGATTTATTAACTGTCACAAAATAAGGTAGAATTTCATTTGTTTTCTGTCTAGTTTAATATTTGAGTGGTTTATTTTTTCATCATTTAAAATTAAATTTTTAATGAAAAGTATAGTTATTCTAATGTCAGAGAGTGTTTGACATTTACATATGTCTTCAGCAACAATAGTATAAAAATTCTCTGCCACAAAACCGGATAAACTCCTTTTAGCTGTAATTCTTGTACCAATGCGTGCACCAGAGGTGAAACCAGAGTAACTGCTAAAAGATAGTAGAAAATAGACTCCTAATGTTGTCATGTAGGCCTAGTTGTGATTCATTTCAACACATTAAAAGAGCTCTTGTTATACATAGACAATTCATATGAAAACCTTTCCTTAATATTTAACTAAGAAACATGTCGATTATGTAGAAAAAGGAAATCAAGGGAGCTACAGACAGTGATAAGCAGCTAAATGAACCGTACGCATGACTCGCCAACACTGAAGGTTTGAAGAAAGACCTCCCTCTTTTGGCAATAACGATTGAGCATTTGGAGAGGTTCTGGGATTATTCACACTTAAAAAAATCAAATAGGTCAAATTCAAGTCTGCTAAGAGAACTAGGCTATAAAATGAATGAAAGGCTATTAAAAATATGCAGTTTTTTCTTATTTGGGGGACTGGAGAGTGACAGTTATGGCATCCGTATTTTACAGATGTCTGTGTTTGAACCAGGGACTACTGACCGCCAAACCATATACTTCAGCCTGGTCTATTAGTGAAAGGGAAGACCTGGGAGAACACGACACGACGAGTCTAAGGAAAAAAGTCTGTGTGAAAAAGAAAACCTCTCCCTTCTTGATCTGTTGACATTTTACAAACACATTATTAAATGAGCATATTAAGAAGATTATAACAGACATTTTGTTTAGACTCTGCTGAGACTTTGAAGAGATCTCTTGCAGCACTTACTTACCAAATATTTTGAATAGTCATGGGATGCAAGCTGTATGTGTTGTGTTGTATTGTATCAAAAACTGACTTAGATACAGAAGATGAAAATTGAGATCAGATAACCAAATTTCACTGTCAATCCCCTGTGCCTCTGCACCCTTGATAAACAAACAAACAAACTGAATAGAGATACCTCCTTTAGAGCTTCTGAATTATCCCATACAAGAACAAGGTACCGGGTCAGGCTAAAGGGCCAGCTTGTTTTTTACTGGCCGGCAGCTTAGGGAAGAACTGTTATAAGATGGTATTTGCCCTCACATGCAGGTTAGGGAATCTCAGATGAAAGATTGTACTGAATAATGGTGTTTAATAGTCCTTAAAGGCTTTTTCTTGCATTAAGTGATCTAACCATGTTGGACTGCATTAATGTCAAGAGTCCACTTCTCTCTGACCAGGTAATTTTTTATACTCCACACATGAAGGGGTTGATGTTTAATATCAGATTTACTTATTTGACATTAACCAACGTGACATGGGATTTTCATTTAGCATAGCAATGCAGCAGTGCGCGTAGATCAAAATATAAGTGCACTTAAGAGCGTATAACAATTGCAATGCACATCTGGATCTCAGTACAATGGCTGGGTGTCCCCAGCCACTGAGAAAGAATACGTGGGTTCAAACCAGCTCAAGCCCTTTGCTCTCTTCCAAGTTCTGTTTGTTAGTTGCTCACTTTTTTGTAGTCTGTGTTGGGCTGAGCCATGTCACGTATTAACCTGTGTCTCACCAGTCTGGCTAGCCCAGGAAGACAGCTGATGTAGCCTAAAGGCTACCCTCTGGACCCCTCTGTCTTGAGGTGAGTTCAGCTTTCGTTGCATCAGGAGTGGACGGTCATTGCTCACATCCCGTTACGAGCTTCGTGAATGCAAAGCCCTGTCTCCTCAGAGCCTTCTTCCACTGCAAGGGTTGATCAGTCACAGTTTCTGCTTTTGACATTCACAAAGTTTTGTGGCAATGAGGGCTGTAATTTAAGCTTGCATTGTATGAAAAAGAATTTTTTTTTGTCACTTATTAGGAAATAAATTTTGAAAGGCATGAAAGTCAAGAATGGCATGGAGAAGGTTACTTCAAATGCAATAGCATAAATAAAATGGTCAAGCCCTCAGATTCAAAACCACCTGAAGAATCCTAGGCTACCTATCCTATCCTAGGCTTATCTCCTCCTTATACAAACTCTGCTACTTGTCTTCCACCAATTGTATTATTCTTTCCTATATTATTTGTACTTCTATATACTACCTTTGATTGTATGTAGTATCCAAGATGTGGGCTTACTGTGGTTTTCTACTGTGACTTAATAATACTAAGCACTGGACCCAGATGGAGCCCCAGCCACCTGCTGTATTTTGTTCCATTGCCAGTGAGAACTGAGAGAGAAAAACCAAGAGGGGTCCCCAGCAAACTGTTCTGTGCAAAATCCCTGGCTGATGCATGCAACGCTGTAAAAACAGTAAACTGTCACTGTACACATCTCATAATACCTTGTTCTGTTTTCTGATGCTTATGCGCATCACCTCATAGCCTAGCTCTGACCATAGGCTTTTGATTCCATTTCACTGTAACACAATCTTTTCCCTTGCAGCTCAGACCACTAGGTACCCTAAAGCTTTAGTGCACTAGAAATACTGAAGGAGAGGGGAAAGTGGAAGGCTTTATTGCCTTTATTGGTAAGCAAGCAAAAAAAGTGGTACAGAAATGAACATAACCTGTCTGCCTCGTAATGAGTGAACCCTGCTCCAGGTAATTGTGAATTTATATGTTTACCATATCAATTAATTGTCTCCTTTCTAATCTAAAGACTTCATGGCTAGTTAATCTTTTTTCTGGATAAAACTTGTTAAATACCTTCTCAGTGATCGATAGAAAGAGTGTCTAAGCTATTTAAAGATTTATGCAACAGAATGGAGGTTTAGAATTACCAGTGAGAGACCAGGCTGACTGTAAGCTCTCAGTTCCGGCTCAGAGCCATGAAATGCTTCTTGAACTCTGCTGCTGGCCACCAAGGCATGTTCTTACGGGATTTCAGGATAGCATGAACTCTCTAATTAAGTCAGAGTGGGAGAGAGAGAGAAAATACACTCTAGAGACTGATGCAGGGTGTGCAGGCCATGCAGTGTCTGAAAATGCTGAGAAGGTTAACAGATCTGTTGGACTCTGCCAATCACTTGCATTAGCTTCTTTACTGATTTCATAAGGTGCGACTATTTCTGTCACTTTAGATATACACCTGCATGCATGCTACAGGAATCCAGTGATTCCTGGCTGAGCTCCAAATTTGCCTTGGCTCATTCTGCTTGCTCTGCTCTTGTGACTTTGCTAATTTTTTTCTGATTGCTTTTGCCTCTTTAAATGATTTACCCTCTCCCCTTTCTCCCCCCACACATGCTATCTTAACTACTTTTTTGAAGGAGCAGCTTGTGCAAGATCAGGAAAAAAGCCTGCTCTTGAAAGTGTTTGGGAAGTTCAATATCATACTCAAGCTTTGGTTCATTTTGGAATCTGTTGCAAGATGAAGAGTGAGACGTGTTATCTTTATAAAATAATTGCAGCTTTTTAGGCTAACTCTAAACATTCACCAAAAGCATATTAGCTTAATGGCAGTGCAGTGTTTCAATAAAGTCAAAGTGTTTTAATCTTGAATAGTTCTATTCCATAATAAAATACTCATAAGCAGATTGTGAAACTTGGTATTGGAGTAGAGGTCAAGAATTAGTGGGATTCAGGTAGTAGTCGGACATCCCAGTAGACCCAAGAATATTCGTTGATCGAACTCTGAAAACAAGAGCTTTTTTCATCTTTATCTGACTTTTGGCTACTACGATGAATTTTTAGTAGGAATGAAGAATAATCTTTGATTCGTACTTGTGGTACATTTCCTTGCAGTCTTCATTTAAAAATTATATTAACTGGTGCTGATTTGTAGTAAGAGTGTTAACTATGGTAAGATTCCAAGGTCACTGTGCAGAATTTGTCTTCGTTGTTGTTGGTTTTTTCCTGCAATGTTTTTTCGTGGGTGAAGATTTAAAAATCAAATAAACAGTGCTCCATTATGGAAGACGGATTTCCAAGTGTCTTTAAAGATGTATTTCTTTCTCTCTTTCATTGCTGATTTGGAAAATGGAGCATTGTTGGTTTGTTCTGTAGTTTCATTCCATTACTAGGAATATCTTTTAGCATGTTGCTGTGTACATAAGCTACCATAGTGGATGTTAATTGTTACTAGTATACAATAGCTAACAGTAACTATGTAGTTGTCGTTGCTGTTGAAAACTATTTGGCAAAAAATAAAGCCACTAATTGGAGAGAGCCCTGAATGCTTAATTAACAGTCTTCAACTACATTCCTTATGATGAAATATTTCTCTGCATATTGCTTATTTTAAAGCTGGACCTAAATATGCCATCCAATGTGCCAGATATAAAAAAATCATTAGAGTGGTTTTGGTGAGGAAACACATCAGAACAGGTCAGGCCATAGCTGATGCTGTAGTGTAATTATGGTTGCAATAGCATTTCCATTATGAGTCCATTTCTTGCACAATTCTTCAAATAGAAGTCATAAAAGGCCCTGTTTTCATACTTATCGGAAGTAGGGCAACATTGTGCATATATAGGGCTCATTAGTTATTTTTTCAAGTTCCATTAAAACTACATAGTTATATATTTTTATGCGAAGACACATATGCCTCAGGATCAGGTTGATAAAAGAGTAGGACAATTTCTTTGCTGCACTGTCAACTAGGTTAACTGCTTATATGTCTGCTCTACTAGCATTATCCTGTTTGAAAACACTTAATTTTCAATCTTGGAGACTTATTTTCTGTAAATGAAACCACTTTCCAATTCTTAGGTTTCCATGATATGTTCTGCATTGTAGTGTTTGTATGGTATTTAAAAATTCTTTGTTTTAAAAAAACCCCTCGTAAGTTCCTGGAGGTATCTGAGAATTGGTTAAATGAACTCGTGTTTCCTCCAAACCAAGCAAATGCCTCAAAAATCACCCCAAAACCAAGTCCAAACAAAGAAATCGAATAAAAGTATTTGAATTTAGCGCCTGAAATCCTAGCCCCCTTATAGTCAACCCTGGAACCGACTTCAGAAGAGCCAAACTGACTCTGGGTGTGAGCCTTACCAGAGGAAAATGAGGACAAGACAAGACTTTGAACTTGGGCTACACCTGTGTTCACAAATGTGGAATCTCTCTCAATCAGTGTGGGTGTGGTTTGTGTGCTTACACTGAGATTACTAGCAATTGTGCTGCAATTACTATGGCCAAAAACTCCACCATAATGAGTAATTCTGCCTTGGGTTCTGCAGGAAAGATAATTTCATCAAATTAGCTTCAAAAACAGTCATTCTTAGTTAGAGTGGGCACGTTTAGCTATTCTCACAGTCTTCTCTTAAATTAATCAATGGTTTATATTAAAAGCATTTCAATAAAAAATTATCTTTAAATTTTTAATTATTTTTATAAAATGAAATTCATTTAGCAGCAAGCTTGCAGGGGCATGCAGTCATCGAATGGGTGAATAAGAAAGAAGGAAACCATAATTCTTAGTATTATCATTGTAAACATATGAGAAGAGGTTGTATCTTCTGTTTTCTGGGGGGAAATTGTACTGGGTTTAGGAAGCACTGTTGTTGGTGCCTTTGTGATCTTTAATGTTTTAGAGAACTGAAGTGGGACTGAATATAGTAAAAAGTACAGGTAGACAAACTTTCAAAACTATTCCACATACATATGGTAACTATCCTGTAATTCAGATAATTTAGTTTAGAATAATTATATTGGTTGTATTTTCATTTTAGAATTACTGCAGTATACCACAGATGCTGCTTCATGGCGGTGACACATTCCATTATTTTGGAGGCCTACATATTTACTTAGTTTTTAGAACTACATAAAATTGAAAGGATGAAAACATATGGTACATAATTAAACTTAATTGTGGAATTTAGCTTGAAATACAAACTGCCACAGTCATAGTCTGTTTCCTCTGAAGGGCACTGTTTAGGCCCCTGTCAGATAAGGGTTACGTGTAGAAGATATGGAGGCAAGCCTCATGCAGCATATCATCACATCTGAGAGCTGACAAGTACCCAGGAAGGCTGGAAGGATGCCAGCCAGGCTATATTTTATTTCCGTATCGTTTATACTGCTTGCTATGATACATGGCACTATCTTTTAATCTTGTTTCCTATATTTAAAAGAGTTCATTGAGGGGGAAGTAATCACACTATTGCTGCTTTAGAGAGTGTGTTTTATTACTGTAGAGCATAAATTTTAAAGGGCGTGAATTTGTAAAAGACTCTTCCCTCCTCCTGCCCCCAAAACACACACACCAAGCTTATCAAAAGGCTTGGGGAGAACTGTAAAGTCAAGTCTGAATGAAGTCCTCACTCTGTGGTTTGAGCAATTTTTGCTACAGCCTTCACTGAGGCCCCGGGATGCACTCCCAGATTATCTTTATTCTCTCTCTCCTTTATTACACTTGGCCTATTTTGTTTCTAGTTCTTCCCTCGGTTAACAGGTTGACTTCAGCATTGACCTACTCAATATTAAAGTTTTTATGCTTGCATAAGAATGTGTATTTTCCTGCAATCATTTCCATAATAAAAAGTGTATTAGTAGTACTAATTTGGCAATATGTATTTTGTGTGATAGCAGACAGGCATGAAATAGGAGTGGGTGAGTGTTTACCCAAGTCAACCTAATCTACCTTCTAGTGATGACCCTTCTGTCTCGGAGGTCATGTAAACTCTCTTAGGTGATGTAAATACTGATCCTTTGTGTGTATGTGGTTTTCAGTGACATTTTACATTAAGGCTAGAATAAATACCAACAGGATGTTTTGCCAAGGGCTTAGTCAGCAGTCTTCAAACTACTGAAATCAAATTAGAAAGAACAAGTAAAATATCATGACGTACAAGAAGGAAAAATATAAAAGATTCAGAAGAGCTGAGAAGTGTTCATAGTATCACTTGGAGTACAGGTCTTTCAACAGTATAGATCAGGACTAAAAAGAAACACAATTTGTACAAAACATCTATTTTTGAAACTTTTTGCCTAGAAGATGTGTGAGATAAGCATATGTAGTTCTATAAGAGAAGTACATCATATGTATCAATCTGAGACCAATGATATATTTGCAAATGATGGAGATAATGAAGTATTTATCAACCTAACAATTTCATTTAGAAATATCTCAAAAATAACCAACCTTTTATATGGAGGTTAAGATGTAAAATAGCTACTTTTAATACTCTGCAAAGTAATAAACATCTTAGAAAGTAAATCACTGTATCTATCTCCTGAAACAGGATATATGCCAAGAAATGTAATAGGATGGTTTCAGGTAGCAAAAAAAGCCAGGGAAAGTAACATTACCAGATTTGGCACATATTGCATTTGACTAATGAATCACTTCCCTGGATTGGGTTTCTAGTCTAGAAGGCAAAGAAAATAAACACATCTAAGTCTGCCTTATTAGCTGATGTTTGTGAAGTAGTTGATGAATGAGGGTTGTAAATGTTAAGTGCTATTACCACAATAAGTAATCTTGTGATATTTCAATTGCAACAGAATCTAAGCCTTCAAACTTTTCTTCTTAATGAAATCTCAGTGAAGAGATGACACTTTTACTACCAAAATAATTAGGACATGTTTAGGGTGTAAGGGTCAGGAACAGTATGGATCCATTGACCCTATAGACAGGGATGAGATATTTACTACCTACTTTTCTTGCTCAAGACACAGACGCGAAACTCAGTATCACAAAGTAGGATATAGTTAGCTAGAGTTACCACGCATTTGCATCTCCTAAACACTAATCTAGCCCAAAATCCAATATGGGAAACATCATTCCGTTACATTTTATGATGATCTTGTCATCTTTTTCATATTCTTATAAATGCACCACACTGCTTACATCTTTATAAAAGCATTCTACGAAGACATCAGAAATTTTCAAAAACTGCAACTGAGCACTTTGCATGGTGCAAAAGAATAAAGTAACAAGCCTTCTGTGCTTTTTGTCTTGTATTTTGCTTGGTAATTGTGTGCAGGCAGGATGCAAGAAGGCTTGCAAAGGTCTATCATCTCCTTTAATCATGAGAAAAATATCTTACATTAAGCTTTTCCATCATGTTCAGAATTCTCTTCAGTTTTACTTTCCTGCAGGGGCATTCAGTGTCACAAGTAGTTGATACAGTCATCAGAGAGAAATGGCTTTTTTCTTTCTTTTTTTTTTTTTTTTTTTTTTTCCCCTTCCTTTTTGTCTTGGAGTCCACTCTTTAAATATTCCGGAGGTCTGGCTTGAATAGTTATTATTTCCAATTGTTAAAAATGTTGTTATACTGCTTCCTAGTGGTGGATGAAAGAATATCTTGTTCTCATTTGGTGAAACTTTTTTGAGATGTTGCTTGTGTAGTTTTTTTATTCTTTGGATTTGGTGCAATACCAGAGTATTTAGAGCTTTTCTCTTTTCCATTGCATGGTTTTATATCAGTGTTTGTTGACTTCAGTGAATTTGTCCTAGTTGATACCAGTATATGTAAGAGAATATAAAAGCGGAATGCCTTGTTGTTTTACAAGGGATCTTAACTGAAGGCTACAGCATGCTGTTTACAATCCAAGCCAATGATTAGACTAGGCTCACGGCTGTAATCTCCCCTGGAGATGGGCAAGCAAAATATTCTTGTCCCTTACCTCAATTGTGACTTATGTATGTTGGATAGCAGCACACACTTCTAAAAAGAAGATATTTTCTAGGGAGGGAGGGAAAATGTAAGTAACTTGGAATATGTGGAGATGAATTAAAAACAGGTTTGGCAGAGAGAAATGCCTGTCGATGAGAGCGATGACTGCTTTTTGAAGCATTCATTGGGAAAGAAGTGACACTGTGCACTGACCTCCCCAGGAGACCAAAGTACCTGTGAGTACCTTCAACATGTTAGTGATATTAGCCTGGTAGTACAGATGTTGGACTGAGACTCAAGAGATCTTCACACAGCTCATGCTTCTGCCAGCAATGTCTTGCAAGCAGTGGGGGATGTACCACTCAGTACCAAAGTTCGGCACTGGCAAAATGGCAGTGTTAGAATTCCGTCTCTCTCCTTTTGTCTTGTGTGCTTAGGGACGGAGTCAATGCAATTATTTATGTTCAGCTATCACTTGAATATTCCCACTAGTTTTTAGTGAAATTATGGAAGCAATAAGATGCTACTGAGTGATGGAGCTGTGGGTCTGCACTTCAGAGCAGAGAAGGCGTGTGCAGTCTGTTTAAACAACACCTGGAGCTGGAGGTCCCAGTGCCCGGCTCTGTTCAACAATAATAATTCTTTGTCATGTCCTGGCAAGGTGCATGCTTTGTTTCTCTCTTCAAATTATTTTCTTCACCTAGAATCCCAAATCCACCCAGAATCAGACAGAGAGAACTTTTAGCAGAATCTACATTTTCATGTATTTTTTCAAAAGTAGTTCAGATTCTCTAAAATTGCTTTCCACTGTCAGCTGGTTTTCTGCCAAGACTCCATGGCTCATGAACCTAGCTACCATTGTGATGTCTCAATGTATATGGTAGGAAAGAGAATTGGTAGTATCTCAGAATAGCTATGGCCGCTTCTTATACTTGTAAGAAGGGCTGAATTTGTGATTATGTGTCATTCACAATGATATTTTTTGTTAGACATGCTTATTTGTTGATTCATCGTAATATGATAATTGACACAATTTCATAGAATCATAGAATGGTTTGGGTTGGAAGGGACCTCAAAGACTATCTAGTTCCAACCCCCCTGCCATGGGCAGGGACACCCTCCACTAGACCACGTTGCCCAAAGCCCCATCCCACCTGGCCTTAAGCACTTCCAGGGATGGGGCATCCACAGCCTCTCTGGGCAACCTGTTCCAGTGCCTCACCACCCTCACAGTGAAGAATTTCTTCCTAACATTTAATCTAAATCGACCCTCCTTCAGCTTAAACCCATTACCCCTTGTCCTATCAAGGACAAATAAAAAAATAGAATCTGTTCTTGGTACACAGAATATTTTCACTATAATACCCACTACTGTTAATGGTGGTTATGTATATGATTCGCCTGTGCATTAAAATGAAAATACATCCCTTTGTGTTTAGGCAGAGATATACACAGAGGTAGTGTTATGTAACATTTAGAATTTCATTATTGAAAATTAATTCAGCCTAGAGTGTGTCAAATTTCAGATATTTGGTTATCAGGGTTCAAAATAATGAAGTCATATGCATTCATGGAAATTTTATATATTTTCCATAGCCTACAAAATCTCGAAACTAATCTGTACTGAGTGATTTTAGCCAGTGACCCATAAAGATTAAACTTTAGTTATTCCACCAACTTTTACCAAAGTTATATAGATATAAAAATGCTGTACTCTTTACTTTCATGATAGAGCCATTCATAGCAATTTCTAATTCCCATTAAAATTGTCAAAGTATGCAGATGGTTTCAGAAGGCATTCTCATGCAAACCTTGCTGGGGCTGTTAAGATATAAAATGAGTAAGTATCCACTATGTTCTTCAGATCTCTGCAAGAAATTATGTCCCTCAAAGAAGGGATTGCGGAGAGGACCCATCCCCGTACTCCCCGTGTCAGCCTACCATGTGAGTGTAAGCTACCATTGCTCACACGCTCAGCGGAGCAAAACTTGTTGGGTATTGCTGTCTGCAGAGCTTTGGCTTTTGCCACCCGTTGCGTTTTGGTGCTGCGTGCCTGCCTCAGCCCCAGCCCCGGCGTTGCTCCTGGGTTTAAGCCATTGTTTATTGTGAGCAGCACTGGAGAATCTGACCGTTTGAATTCCCCTGTCAGAGACTAATATACAAGGTTTTCCAGGGGATTTGGATTTTTATTGCGTTTATTTATAGAGACTGTTCTAGAAGTTTAATTGGGCCTGAAATTTTGTAGAAAGCTGAAGGCTGTAGGCAATTTCTGTAACTACCAGTGACAAGGTGTTTCCTTTCAAAATAAAACAGCAAAGCTCCTGTAAGTAACTAGCAACATTTCTTTCTTTTAGGTCAGAAATGGCTATATCAGCTTTCAGTGGTAAATTACAGCTGAAGTTATTCCTTCTGTGCTCAGAAAGGCAAAATAAAGATAATATGAATTAACTCATACAGTGACTGCTTCTGCTATGCTTAATCAGTTTAAATATTTTACTGTCCAAGAGGTCTTATTTAGTTTAATGAAACTAAAAGCTTTTTCTGTTTATGCTCACTGTTAGTGAGGATGACATGGTTTTACCCATGGTTAGAGTATTAACTGTCCTCAGCAGTAATTATGTTTAGTTAGGAACTTGCCCTAATCTGAATGAAAATACAAAGAAAAATGCAGGAAAGCCAGGAAAAGCTAGTGATTTTGCTAGACTGTCTGATTAACCAGGGGCAGCATTATGCATAGACTTTATTAATGAAATCTTTTTTTTTTAAATCAACAAATGTAAAGTTGTGTTTCGTTAACTAAATTCTATAGCAATCATTGAAATAATTGATGTAGGTTAACATGTCACTCATCAAAATACACTGAAGCTTAACAAGAGTGCAGAAGAAGCTATCACGGGACCCATCAATGGTCTAGCTTGATGCCTCAAATCCAAAATTGCCAACAGCAAGTATATAGGCAATATGAGAAAAAGGAAAGCCCACCTCCCTAAAACACTCCAAGGGGTTTCCCAGCCCAAGGTAGTATCTTTCACTTCAATAGCCCTTAGCAGGGGCTGGGGTTGCTTGTTAATTTGTCTAAATGTTTTTTTTTTTTAAATTGTGTACACTTTTAGCATCTTCTGTTTTGTGTCAATAAGTACAATGACTTCTTCAGCTTTTGAGAAAAAGAAAGTATGCCAGAGGATATAAAATGGACCTGTTGCCACCTACTTGTGCTGCTCCGTGGCTCTTGTGTTACAGCTGGAGAATAATTCTTCCTATCCTCGAGTAACCTCTTCTTAGGTATTACTATTTTTAATCCAATCAACATGCTAGAGAGCTGATATTTCTGAATATGAAAGAGGATGTTGTGCTCAGTCAAGTGTGAAGGCTCTTGAACTTAGCAGATGTATATATGTAAGTAAAAAACACAGGCATCAAAGTGTTGCCAGCAGTTTTTGCTCTGGTGATACGTAGTCAGGGTCATGCTTTGGTTCATCTGTGTAATACTCAGACTCAAACAGAAAACCTACTTGGAGCCTTGTTCTTTATCAAATATATATATATATAAATCATTTGGGGGGTTTTTTAATGCAAACTGAGTAATCGTGATACAGTAGCAACTTGTCAGCTGCTTGAAAGAGACTGGAGTCTGAGGTGAAAAAAAGAGTAGGTTTGTTCTCATCCAGTAAAAAAGAGCATAAGGTTTCTGAAACAGCTGGGAGCAATGTGAGAAGCTGTGAAATTACCTTCACCACAGCATCTGTGCAATGCTCTGTGTTAGTAAAGAAAGGGTTGAAAGAGAGCAGTGAGATGGATTCCTGGCTGCATACATAAAGGTGTTTGTACATAAGATGAGGCACAGGAAAGCAAAAAAATGATAGAAAAATCAAGCTATCCAAAAGCTACTTATTACAAGGATTTGGGGGTCTCCCTTCCCCACTTGTAGTACTACACTAGTTTCACTGATTTCAGTTGATATACAGCTAATTAATCCCAGAGAAAGACAGAAGAAATTAATCTCTATTATGTATTAGTAATATGACATTTTGGTATTTATGAATAGGGATGACAAAACACGGTTTACCTCTTGTTCTGCTTTTAGAGCATATGATGGGTAAACTTGCACTGCCTAGTTAACCTGAGCAATACCAAACCCTGGACATAAAGGCTTGTATAGCTTAGGTGTGAACAACTAGGAAAGGAAATTCATATTAGCTTACTATGGCATCCTTTTTTGCTGAATTTACCCTTGTATGGTGCTAAGACATCTGTGAGGAAAAAGAAGTCAGCCATGAATCTTTTGGGGTACAGTCATCTGATTTTCCCTGTCATCATTTCTTGGTCATTTTGGAGTTTGTTCCCATTTCTGGCCATCGGGGCTGCAAGGGAGAGCTGGGGAAGGAGGACTGCCGGAACAAGAGACCCTGGGGAACGTCTGAGGCATTGCCACTGCAGTGTCAGGGGATAGCGGCCCAAGGGACAGGGGAGTTGGCGGGCCAGCCATATTCTCACTATTTCTACCTGCTTGGGCTGAAATTACTGCTTAATTCCAGTTAAATGTACCGCTTGAGGAATGAGGCAAAACTGGAACAAAGGAACTGCCAGTGAATGGTATACATGGAGTGGGGCTCCCTCCCCTTCCTCCCCCTCCTTTCTCTCTCTCTCCCTCTCTCATCTTTTATCAGTAGTTTACATGCTTGTATGTTGATTCTTAGGAGACAATGCAATTTCATCCTCCCAAAGCAGCAATCTCCTGCCTATCATTCAGCATGAAGCCTGAAATATTATATGTACGGTATTACAAACCTGAAGTAATGTAACGTGAATTACATATTTGATTACAAATGATAGCTATGCTGTTGCCCAAGCCATTCCCTTTTATTTCGAAATGCATTTGAGCGAGTCCCGTTGCCACCTGGACATGCCTCCCTTCCCCAGCAATGCCAGGAGCAGCTCTGAGTGAGGTGGGAGAGCTCGGAGCAGGTGCTCTGCCTTCCCTGGAGCAGCGGCTCAGCAGCCCTCCCTGGCCATTTGTTGCCTTCGCTTGTGACATTTCTGCCTTTTGTTTTCATGTAGTGTATGTTCAGAGACCTCCTCAGGGGCTGCCTAGGAGAGCTCTGCCAAAACCAGAAAGACTGAAGCTTCTCAAGTATAACTCTGGGCGTATGAAGAAATATAATGTGGCTAGGACAAAGTTTAGGATAGGAGATAATGTCTGTACACATTGGGGGTTTTTGTGATGCTACCTAGCATCCCGAGGCTGTAATGGATGCGTCGCTGCTCTTCTGCAAAGCCTTTGGCTACCTCAGATGAGGCTTACTATGTGAGAATTAAAGGCAGAGTTGCAGTGCAGCCTCAGTGAAATTTGCCGTCCCATCTGAAACATATCGCTAGCGCTGTTAGCAGCAAATCACACACAGCACTGCTCAGGTTCAGCTGTACGTAACTTCTCACATCGCCAACACATGTTGTTTTCCACTTACCCAAAATGTGAGCTGCTCCACTGAGGTGATGCAGTGGCATTCATCGAAGACATGGTGGGATGCAGGAGCCTGACTGTGAATAAAATGGGATCTTAATTGCTTTCAGTGGCAATACCACTGAATCGCACCTCGCTTTTATTAATTTGTTTAGGCACATTTGTTTGTTGTCTTCTTTTATGCATGAAGCTGGTCAGGTGAGCTAGGGAACCTGTTAATCTCTAAATTTCTGTTATACTCTTAATTTGGTTAATATTGTTTATAAAGAGCAATTTCAAATTTTTTAGAAGAGGTCTTTTTAATCTGCCTGTTCATTTCTGCATTTGAGCGTTTAGTGTCCTAGTATCATTTCTGTGTGTCTATTGTTATATTCCGTGGCAAATCTGACAGATAAATCCCTTTCTTTGATCTGTCCTTCAGCCTAAATCCAAAATTCACCTGGTATCTCCGAAATGCTCCGCGTAAAATGCAGGCTCGCCTCGGTGCAGCCTTTTCCAGCCGCTCAGCTCCAGCCTTGTTCTGCCATCTAGTGTTTAACGTAGCGAATTTCAACGTCAGCCAAGTGATTTTTTTGAAGTATATTTTTAGGACAAAACCATTTAAAAATAAGAAGGAGATGTAGAAACAGCATTTGTTAGTGTGAAACAAATGCAACAAAACTGGGGAAAGACTCAATACAAATGGCATTTTTTTTTGCATTCTAAGTAGACGGTAGACTGCTCTTGTAGACGGTAAATTAAGTGGTCGTCGTCGAGGCTGATATTTTTCACTGCTAGTGCTGTAAAAAATTTGATTACAGTCCCATGATTTCAGAGTCTCCTTTGTTTAGTTAAGAACAAATTTATTTTAAGAGTGAATCCAGATGTTGCGTACAGTCTATCTGTTACCATAAACAGTCACCAAGCACTTTGGATAATTAGCTCTCAGATTTTATTTTTTTTTCAGACTCTAGTTTTCACTGTTTCACAGTTGCATTTGTGCCCTGTTTGACTTCTGAATAATTAGTTGATTATATAGGCTTTTAAAACTAGAAAATAATTGGTTCTATTTCAGACCTTACAAGATGAGGTCTCCTTTATCAGACAGATTATTTCTACCTGGGGACAGTGTGAAAACTTACTTAACTGGAAGTTGTAGTACAGCACAGTCTTCTGTGTTGATGACACCCCTCTTGAACTGTGGAACAAAAAACCATACGGGTTAAATGTAAGTTTTTATTGTACTTGTTTTACAGTTAATCTTCTGGTTAGTAAAGTTTCAGGTTAGGAAAGTGATTCTTAGTGATTTCTTCAAATCTTGCACAGCCACTATTTTCTGACATAAGTTCTACTTAATTGGCTGTTTGCTTTTCTGTACTGGGTTTTTTTTTGCTTGGGTTTTTTTGGGTTTTCTTGTTTGTTTACGAATTAGTGTTAAATTATAACCAGTAGTGGTATGACTAAGGAAAAAAAACCCAAACCAGACATTTTCAGAAATCTAAAGTATAACAGCAAGCTCTTGAAGAGCAAGTCTGTATCATTTTGATATTTGTCTGAGGAAAGAAAGGAGAGGGGAAGAAGAAGAGTGCCTTCACTTTTACAGTAGTAACACATTTGGCTATGGCAAACTGAAGGAAAGGCATTGGCCGTACTGGGAGCCAGAATGTGTTTTGTCTGGGAAACTAAGCTGTGCTATGCCTTTCTAGTTCTTGAATGGAAGACCATTTGCAGACTGCAAGTAAATCACGTGCAAGAAATCATGGTGGAACATCACAAGAATGGAAGTAGTAGAAATAGCCGGGAATAGTGTTATCCCCACTATGCTGAGAGGCAAAGAAAATGATGGGAGAATAAAGAGGTTTAAAAGAGATACAGAGGGAAATTCCAGGGGAAAGAAAGAAAATACAAAGCTATTTAAAGAAAATACATAATTTACAATGTTTTATGCTTAATAAGGATCAGATTCATAAACAGTAAAATCCGTTCCATACTCTTTCACTTTGATGGAGTTACACTAATTTGCAATTACTGGAAGACATTTTCTTTAGCTTTAAGTAGGCTCATTTCCTATTTTGAAATCTGAAGTTCTCTCTTTGTATGCTGCAATCTTATAAAAATTTACATATGAAGTGGGAATGCGTAAAATAATTCCATAAAATGCCTAAAGACTGCATCGTTTGATATGCATGATGGATTCTCCATGGTGTCCCTAATCTTCCTTATCTAATTTTAATACTATCTCTGATCAATCCCTGGGCATTGTCCTCTAAAAGCATAATCTCACAAAAAAAGCAGAAAGGTGATAAAGAAAACATTATTATTACTATTATTACAAATGTATGATACATTTTTCCAGTTCTTCTATTTAGCCCTGCTCATATTTTCATGGTTTATCCATTTTTTCAGGTTTTATTTTTACTTGTTTGTTTGTTTGCAAATATTTAACAAAAGGTTGATTTTCTGTCAACAAGTACTCAGTCATTGCTATATTCCACTGGAATATGAGACTGTTCAGGGTCCTTTGGCGTAAACTACTATGTTAATACAACATTTTTTTCAGTGATACTTTTGACTGTGGGTCTGAATTCATAGAGTTATTGGGCTGTTTAACCAATTTTCTAATAAATTCTCAGTTTCATTGGTTAGAAATGATGACTCAAGGAGCATCTTGTGATGATAATTACAGCAGTGATTTCATTTCTTAATTACCTATGCAAGATAGTAAAAAGAGTTAAACATTCAAAAATAATAAAAATCAACTCCAAATTTTTGTGAAATTCACTGAACTACCCGTAATGAAGACATGCTGAGAATTTTGTTCTGTTTATGAAAGCTTACAGCTCATGCATGTGAAAGCCATGATATACCCTTGTTTTGAAGCTACTTTGTAGGATAATTAAAAATACATACAATCATATACTTCAAATCAATCATACTTGAGCCTAGAAGTTTTTAGTATCTCCTGTCTAAAGAATTCCTCCTGCAGGTTTCTGGTTATTTTATATGAGAAGAGCTAACAGGATGAAATTAAACCAGATTAAAATATCCTGTTGGCATGTTGAGCAGTACAGTATAGCACAGATCTCAAGGAAAAGGGTGGATCAGGAAATGGTCCATCGTATCTCTTCGGTGATACCACGCTTTCATATTTCCTTCAGATTTGGATCCTTTTTGGTCTCTGTGGTAACTAGAAGATTTAGGGACATAAAAAGTGTGGCTGTCTTTCCCTTTTTCAAAGGAAAAAAAAAAAAAGACATCATTGGAAAGACAGTGTGGTCATGATGTTCTTCATTTCTTAGCACCTTTAAAATGTCAATAATGATATTTGTTTTTCTCTCCTATTTTGAAGAGACGTGAGCAAATCCTGTTTGTCAGCTTTCTTTTTAATTTTAGTATTTTCAATGGTAATTTCATCTTTCATACACTGTCTTTGTCCAAGCATACCACAAGTTTCCATGGTACGTGGACTGCTTGTCCTCAAAGGGCTTCTTCAGCTACAGCCCAAACAGCATTAGAGCATGCTGAAGCGCTGAAGCTCTGCAGTAGTTCACCTCTGAACTGTAACCCACAGACTTTCAACGGTTTTTTTTCTGCTTTCTGGAAAATATGATCCTGTCTGCTGCTATTTATATGTTGTATACTTACGAAGTGAAAAAAACACTGCTTTGTTTTGCTTTCTGTCAGATGCGGCTCATAACCTTAACAGCTAACTTTATGTTTGTAGAATAGGATCTTTGCTCCTTTTTGCGCTGTCAAATGTGAAATTTATTTATGTTATAAAACATTCCATGTTCAACATCTTTATTTTCTAGTTTGAAGCAACTTATAACCAAAAAAAAAAAATCTACTATGTAAAAATCAGGGACAGAATGCTCATTTTTGGTGTGTTTACAAGTTAAGAAAATATTGGCTACTGCTAGTGCAGAAGGTCCTTACCCCATAAGTCAGGTCTTTGTGAATGTATTCTTGCAACCATTCAAGTCAATTGATTTTATCAGGGTTCAGCCATCGAAAAATACCTCGTACAGTCTGAATTTTATAACACTCTCAGCACCCAGTCTTGTCTTTATTCATTTCACGATAACTTCTCAGCATCCAGTCATATCTGTATTCTTCACGGATAAATAGGATTATTTGTTTTTAAGTCAAAATCAACATACCTATTCAGAACTGTCAAGTCTGGATACATTATTTATGCAGTAGTAAAAACTCTGATGGATAAGTATGTTCAACTGTGTATTGAGATGGCAAAACATAGCTCTGTTATTTTTGTAGTCGGCTGCAGACAATTTTTACATTTCATGTGGAAATTTGCATCTCAAAAAGAAGAGATGATGTGTTTGCCATGCAGTAATCTCAAATCCTTTGTAGTTGCATTTTTGCATTCCCGATTGCTTTGTCATTTTGAATCACAATTTTTAATGTATGTATCTTGATAATTGTCCACATTCAGGAAAAAAGAAATAAAAAATGATTGCATAATTACCACTAATGGAAAGGAAGAAAAAGACACTGAAAAAATAATTTTCTATTTCCATCTTACAATAGGCTTAAAAATGTTTTGATATCCATTTTAATAATGCTAAAATAATAGATTTTTGTGCTCTTGTTCAGAGAAGTGGAATATTTTCACTGTGAGAGACCGCAAGTACCCCTCAGTAAGAGCACACTTCTAACCTTTCTCCAGCACTGTGGTCTAGAGCAAAATGCTCAGTGTGTTTAAACAAACACACAGTCTGTATTTTGCAGGAAACTTGAAGCAAACATGATGTAACTCTAAAGGGGTACAAGGTAAAAGAAGGGAGGGAATATTTTGCCTTCAGTTCAGATCAACAGAGAGGTTTATGGTGAAGCAGCAGACCAAAAAGGAGCCATACCAACAAGTAAAGCTTGTCTTGTGCGGATTTCTTTCTCCTTCCTCACCCAGCACATATGTCTTCCAGTGACTGCAGATGCAGAAGCATGTAGACTTCTTTTTTCATATTTTCTCTGTCCTCGTTCCTTTAGAGCCTCCTGAAACAGATGACATTTGCAGGCATCCATTTATTTTCTGTGCTACGCCAGCCTTTCTCCCATAGCGCTCAGAACATTTAAAGAACGGTATGAAAAGAGTCCTGTTGTCAGCTTGTACTGGCTGATTCCCTCAACATTAACAACTTGTTTACTGCTATGAACTACTGGAGTTACCTCAGCTCTAGTGGCAGACATATATATTGTTTCTTAAATGTTTGCACCTCAAATTCTGCTGATAGTCCTGTAGGGAGAAGAGCAGCAGCATAAACCAGAGGTTGTCCAGGCTTTTTTGGCATGGGAATGAACATGACAGGGCTGGGGCGGGGGAAGGGGGGGAAGAGCTGCCCAAGGAGATGCAGCGGACAAACGCTCCACTAAAGGGTGTGATGGGAAGGGAAAATGAGAAGGAAAGAAAAGGAAGCAAGATATGATTATTTTTTTTCTAATTCTTGGGTAGAAATGGCTCTTTAAGAAGGTAAAAGATAGGGCACCAGAAAAGACAGGTAAGAAATTTCTATCAGTATTTTGCTCTATTCTAGCCAGTAGTAATTAAAGAGCCTTATTTTGCCCCAGCATGTTAGTATTAAAAGACTGTAAATTCAAAGTGTAAATTATTTTATTGTTTTTCCATCCTTGCAATCCTTTCATCATCACATCCCAAACATAATCGAGGTGTACAATTGTACGTTGCATACTGTATGTACATATATATATGTACGTACTACAGCCTATTGGGCCGCAGCTGTGAAGGAGTTCCTGCCGACAGTTTCACAGGCTCAGGTGCATCTTTGGCTGATTCAAGCCACTTAAATATGTTACTAATTCCAAGCTGCAGTTACAAAACTGTGTATTGTAAATAAACATAGCTCTGACTGCAGTGTTTGGCTATTGGTAAAAATATATTTTTGAAATCAATTTATCATCATTGGATTCCATTTTGCATTCTTCCATGTGGGCAAGAAAATCCAATGAGATCTATTTTATTTCCAGAATGAAACAAATACATTTATATAACTGACTGTCCAAGGTGTCAGCAATGCATCTACTCAGTATTCCTCTAAACAGCTTAAATTTCTTAATTTATTACATCAATACTACTGTCATCTTTTTCAATTGTTAGAAACATTTGTCATGTTAATTAAGAAAAAAACTGTTTTGACAAAATAATCAGCTTACAGACAAAATTTGCACTTAAAGATATGTTCTGTCTTTTAAAAGAATGAAATTAGCTAAATAATAAAAAATTTCCAACTTGTTTTCCTAGAAATGCTATTGCCATCTTCAATAAGTGCACAAAGACAATATGTGCTACTTTTTATAAAAACAGCGGTATTCTGCCCTTGTTAACAGCATTTTCTGAAATACTAGATCTGCAGATGCATGGATCAGTCAGTAAAGATAAAAAAATATATCTTATGCTTCATTAAATATCATAGTTTGTTTGCCGATATTTCTTTTGATATTATTTGTTTTCTGAAACTCTTCCATAGCCTACAAGCATTTCACAGATCAGTAGTCGGAAATGGGATTTTGATGTTCAACCCTAACTCTGCTGCTAGACATTGCATATTCTACGTGAAGGTCAGGTTACCGTTGACTCGTAGTATCTACTTGGATATACAGCATACAGAATATTTCTGTTTCTTCTGCTTCGGGGATGCTCCCGACCCCTGCTCCTCTCACCTGGCGGTTGTTGCCGGAAGGACTAGTTTTCTTATTAGTGAATCGGGATATAATGTAGTTCAAGATGCTTCTCTTGAAATACTTGGGCTCTGGTCAAATACTAGGTCATATAGAATACAAATAAGCAGGTTTTGTAAACTTGTCTCTGCTCACAATATTGTTGTGGGTGGGTCCTTGCATGCAGCCTTGGTTCCAGTTACCTCAGCCGCTCTGACTGGGAGCCAGCTCCGCACCGTCCCCCGAAAGCTGTTCCCCCCTGCCCAGGAGGTGAGCGAGCAGCTCCCAGCTCTGCTGCCTGCAGGTAACCACTTTCTGAAGAGTTACACAGAATTTCTATCCCTGAAGTGAAACTATTTCTTCATTAAAAATTCTAGTCATATTTGTAGGAAGAAAGGAAAGAATGAATCAAGATTCGATATGTTTCTGTTAAGATAGATAGGCACTCTCTTAATAGCAGAAGTTTCACAAGAGACAATTTTGAATATGATGTACTCCTTTGGAATCTGTATTCCACTGTCTTTTAGTAACTAGGTGTAGTTTAGGATAATCCTGATACTTTGACTACATCTGGACTATGGCTGGTACAGTTTTAGGGAAGAAGCAGAAACCTGAAGGTTGTCCCTACTCCTACCAGCTGGTGTGCCACCTGCCAGCTGAACCTAGGCAGGCGCAGGCAGCGATCTGGCATCCTCTGAGCAGAGATGCAGCATTCCCCAATTCCGAAGGCAAGGAGAGGTGGAGTGCGAATAGCAGTTACTTCCTACGGACTTTGTGCCACTCATAAACAAGTAACATACAGAAAAATGAACAATAACAAGATGTAAAAGTGTGTCAGGATCTAGGTCAGTTTTTCTTCTCTTGTTGATGTGGTAGAAACACTCAGAGATCATAGACAAAGAATTTATTTATAAACCAATGCAAGGGCAAAGTACAGAGATCAAAATGAAATCCAGAGAAATCTCCTGGCAAACTGAAGAAAATGGTTGTATCTATTTTTTATGAAGTGGTTTCTAAAATACTGTGCTGGAATAAACAACTTATTTTAAATGTTTCTTTAAGCTATGACTTTTTTCTCCTTGTAAATTAAGCCCACCAAATTCTGGAGTAAACCCAGTGGTAGTTTTTCCCCTGACTGACTTAGGGTTGGTTTTACATCCCAGCAAGTAGGTTGGCTGGCTGAACCTTTCCTTCTCTTCCGTTCCTGTTGGTGCTCTTGAACAGATGGCACTGATGGAAAGCTCCGTTCTCTTCTCCATGCTGCTGATCATCATCAGCCATAATGGGCTGGAGCCCTGTAGTGGGTGGAGATAATGGTAATTTGCAGGCAACTGGAAAGATGGGTATTACTTGATTTCCTTTCTTATTTCAGTCAGTTTCTATGCTTTGCTGACTGTTTTTAGACGACTGTGCACATTCCAACATCTCTAGCTTTTCACAGTGCTTCACAGCTGATGGCAGTATCTTGTATAACTCAATCCTTCCATGAGTTGTTTCTTTGCTCCTGGAAATTGCATAGGTGTCTTATCTAAATGATTAAAGCAACTCTTAAAGAACACTATTGATTTAAAACATTTAGGGATTTGGCTCACCCTTTAAAAGCCATCAGTCTAAAAACAAAGGATAGAGGTCTTGAAATAGAGGCATGCTGCTAGATACATTTATTTTGAAAATGATGACAGAGAATGTTAAACAGGAATTGGGGAGGTTGCCAAATCCAGTTGGGAAGAACACTGTGGGGAAAGGGGAAGGATATTAAAAGGGAAAGAGGGAGGCAGAGTAAAAGCCATAAATTTTTCATCATGAGTGATCATTCTAGCAGAGCTGACTCAGGACTTCTCATCAATGTAGGCAAAAATAAATTTTGCTTTCCCAGCTTCTGTGGAGTAGAGCTTTGACAGAGTACTGGCTGAAGAGCAAAGAGAAATTTTTTAGCTTTACGCTGGCTGTGCCAAGAGCCATTAGGTAGGCAAAAGCCATAAGGGTAGCACCTGCTGCTGTGGGTGGAAAATTGAAACTGAGAAATGCATCCTGCCCAGCAGTGTCTGCTACCACCACTGGTCATAACCTCTCCCTTTGACTAGTCCTGGACTAGTTTTCCAGGACTGTGGTGCAGTCTAACAACTCAGCAGAGCCATACCTGTTCTTGCCAGGGAGAGGGAGGGCCTAGGCAAGCTTTCCTTGTCCCTTTCAATGCTGTCTTGGTATGAGTGAATAAAATAAATAATACTTAGCATAAACAATTTTGTTGGTTTAGAATTTACATTGTGAGACCTAGGTAGATAACTGTCAAATGATGTTGAATCCTGTTGTATTTTGCCCAGGACCTCTTCTTTATCATGTTGTTCATGTAGGTCATGAATGGTCTTGCATGGGTTACCACAAGCTGTGATCATGGCTTCTGTCACCCACCATTTTCAGTGGATGTGTAAGAGTTAATGGGACAACAGTGAAGAGCAGAAGATGTTGAAGCTGCAGACAGCCATAAGAAATGACAGAGAAGCTATAAATCCAGTGATTAAAGGGGTGAAACCTCCTTTTGTTACGGGGCTTTAACATTATGCTTATTTTAATCTTTGGCTGTTGCTGGAGGCTAATGCAGTAATTCAGAACCCACCGATTTTAATGAGTTTGTGGAGATTTTGGGCCGAATGCTAATATTCCTTATCCTTGTTATATTCAGAACCAGTTGGCTTGAAAATCATTATTGTCATGATTGAGTTTTAGAACAGAAAGAGGATGACGTGCTTTAGTATGTTGTAGTAATGCCCTCTTTATATAATTAAAGTAACAAAACATATTAGGTATTCCTCTGCCAAGATGTTACTGCAAAGAAGAGCTTTGTTTTAACAGACAAACAAAACAAGAGATGTGAAAGTTTTACATTGATTTTAGTTGTAAAGTTGCCATACATGCACATTCATCATGAAGCAAAGTCAGCAGAAGACTGAAGTACCACATAAATCTTTTACTAGCTGGAAAGCACAAAGAATGTCAGTAGGGCTAATGTTGTGGCCTCTCACCCCTTCCAACCTCCCATGAAGTGTGTTAAATAAAGGTATTTTGTTTGAGTTCTGGATACCAGAAATAATAAAAATTAATCCATGAGAGAATACTGTATGTTTTGAACATTAAATGTCGGGTTGTAGTATCTTTGGATATAATAACGTTGTATTTGGGGGAGCTAGATTAAAAAATATTTTTGGGAACAGCCCTGCATTTAATACATTCTTTTTAAAGTGCAATAACTCTTGAAGGTAAAATGTTTTAAAGCATATTGATTTGGGGGCGGGGGTGGGGGGGGTGGGGAAGAAAAGCTATTTTAGAGGCTTTTTGAGACATCCAGCCTTTGAAAGGTCTATTGAACAAGGAGTTTTTTTCACCCACCTTTGTAAAGCAGTATAGCTGCTAATCTAAATTTATCAGGATACGAAACATTGATCATGACCCATGAAATGTTTTATCCAACTGAAAGTACTATGTGTACATAGAATGGCTTTTATTTGTTCCTCAAAGGGGCTGTTTGCAGACTTTCTTAATAGTCCTTGGGCCGATCATTGTGTTACTAAAAGGGACTTGCAAGTAACAACTTGTGTTTCCACGTTACTCAGTGACAGATAGAAACCAGAAAGCACTTTTGCTTGTTATGTTTGAAAACCCGATTCTCTGAAGATGTAAGGTGCTAAGGAAGTATTATAAGAGCAAATCAGGTAATGTTTTTATACATTTTACACAGTCATCATCAGTTCATCGCTTAATCAATTACTAACATAGTCATCAGTGAAAATTTCACAGGCCACACTAGAGTTATTTCTGCACTGAGCTGCAGTAGTGAAATTCAGATCTAGTATGACTGTCATCTTAATTCTTGATTACAACGGGCTTAATCCTGAGTATTTACTTCTTAAGCCTGAACTTGGAATCGCATCTTTTTTCCTTTCTTTTGCATTCAAGTGCAGACAAGCTTTCTAATATTTACCCTTTTCTTCTCATATAACTCATGAATTTATGAAGCCTATGTGTGAACAGTCTTTAGCATTGTTCACCTAAAGCTGTGAGGAAATGAAGGAGATGGCAGGGATGCTGGAGGTCAGGACCTTCTCCCCACACTGACTGCAGTATTGAATATCACCTTCGTTTTTCATTGGAGCATTTCACACCAGACATTTTCACCCCTAATATTCTGTAGATACAACTCTCACATTCTCCTCTGCAGAAGTAACCCAAAGACAGGGTGGCCCTGCCAGGAAGTTCTAATCACACTAAAGAAGTAAAAACTTTGACTGAGCAAGCCATCAGGCTGTTCAAGACCCAAGCTGCTAATGCTGCTCTGCCTGTATCTGGCTTGCAGAGAACCCAAAATTATTTTAGACACCTGCAGAGATTTCACTTAGTTTTCTCTGTGTGGGGGTGTGTATCTGTATGTGCTGTTTTCACAATTGTTTCACAATTTTGTTTCGTGTTTCTCCAGGGTATTTTGTGGATGAAATGTTTTTGGTGCACTGAAGATTTTCTACTCTGTATGAATCATTTGTCAGAATCAACAGAAATATCAAGTACCTTGGTTGCTCCTTCATAACTCTGGATTGTAAATGGCACCTTTCCAAGGTGATTTACCAGATAGATAAGATGAAGGTATAAATGGCTAAGTGAGAACTCAGAAGAAAATATGGTTTGTTCTTTGAAATGAGAGCAATTGCCACCCAGATATTACTAAAGTTACTGGTGGTGTATTTATGTCTGCTTTTGAGCAAGAATATAAAAGCAGTCACCATAATATGTGTTTTCATTTATCCTTGGTTCGGATGTTACGATAATTGCTCCTAAAGTTTCATGATCCATACCTTTCTGGTGTGCAGATCAGTTCTGCTACGTGATGCTCCTTCATGAATAAACTTACAGGAGCTAGTCGAAAGGGCAGTGTCAGTACTGCTGTTCTTTGTGAACACGTGAGCCTAATGCTTTGTGATATATGTAGGTGGTTTGGGGTTTGAAGTCTGGGCATTATTGACCTCAAACCACTAAAGCCTCAATTCACCTAGGTCATCTAACTGTGGTATTGCTTCACATCTCAATCAAGTCAAAGTAAATTGACACTGTTGACAAAAGCGATGGTTGTGTTCTCCCCAGTGCTTCCTACCAGGCATCCCTTCTGCTTCCCTTGAGCCAGCATTAATGTTTGTGAAGCTACATGGTCAGTCAGCTCAAAGAATTGATCAGACTAGCCCTGATAAACCCTAAAAAAGAAGAAAAGTTAAAAAAAAACCCTCAAACTTCTCAATCAGATCAGCTTACCGCATATTGGCATAAGCCTTGTGAAATAGTTTTGCTTCTATATTAATAGATGATATTTTGTTATATGTTTGCTGATATAAAAGTCGTAATACATTAAAAATTGCAGATACTATTTGCCTCTAACACACTTCTGTGAAGCAGGGGTAACTCAAGTAATTTAGGTCCAATAAGCATGTATGAGTGTATGTTAGAAGGCAAATACACATGTATATACAAACACACACAAACACAAGCATACACATTCTAATACTATAAATGCACAGAACCAGATTTAAGGAATGTTTTAGATAAAATTTTGAGGTAAAAGTTCAAGAAATACAAGGCAACTCTTAGAAAACTGGGCTAGAGGAAACGTGGAGTAATCATCTGAGGATGCTAGCAAGTTTTTTAGGGCCTTATCAGTCAACATAACCTCAGCTTACAGGATGCTCATTAATCCTTTTCCTAGAGCAGGCAGAAGCTGTAGCCACAAACTGCAGACAGGAGAAAAGAAGAGAGGGAGTTGCTAGAAACAAAACAAAGCTTGAGGACTTCCATTCATCCAAATATTTATCAATGACATTGTGGCCCCAAGTCGTTCACGATCTCCATAAACAATCCCATATACTGAAAGAATTCAAACATCTTGTAAATTTACTTTTTTTGTGAGACAATCCAGGGATACCAGCCAGTTAAACTTTGAAGCCTCTGTCTCTTGGATTGATTTCATCCAGGTAAATCAAGTAAAATGTTTAGTTTGTGCCAGCACTAGGAAAAGGGTCGTGGGACAGGGTGAACTAAAATGTGTTAGCTAATCACAACCTCCCTTCAGCCCCTCTTTCTAAACTAAATAAAACCTCAGTGGGTGAAGAATAAAGCAATCACACCAAATCCATCAGATCCTGCAGAGGTATCAGTGACACCTTGCTGTCAGCAGTATCAGAGGCCGTTGATAACATTAACATGGACACCTGACCTTTGTCCACAGCTGATGGAAATCTTTGATCAAGGGTACAAGTGTTGTACTGAACTGACTCGTGTCTGAAATCAAACTGAAATGGTAAAAAAACCCACAAAACAACCAACTTTAGAGGTATGTTAAATATAATGCTATGTAAATGTGTTAAATATAACCTACCTTCTGTTGGAAGACATGCTAAAGGAATTAAAATAATCATATTCTAATATGAGCATGTTTTCCCAAGGAAAATTCAGGTACAGTTCCATTTTTAACTCTTTCAAAATATCCTGATAGTGTGTTAAACTGTCTTTGAAGTTCTTGATTCTCCTCTTTAGCTTCATTAAAATCTTTTTTCTAGTTCTCTAATGTTTAATTAAATGTTTAATTCAGGCTTCCTGATTTTCTTTTTGGTTCAAAAGGAAAATATTGCTCTCTTAAATATGTATTGGGAAAAAATGATTAAATTTATTGTTCTTTGAAAGTTAATATTTTAATTACTCTGCATTTAAAGAATATGAGTGATTTGATAGTGAAATATGAAACAACCAAGGGATTCTATTTACATTGTATCTGATACTAGTAGTAGCAGTCATAGGTGAAGATTTTCATATATATATTTCCCATAACCTGGGTTTTTCAATAACAAACAGCTAAAAATTCTAAAATACCATTTTTGAATGGCTAGCAAAAAATTTTAGCTTTGACAAGGATCTAGAATTCTATGTAATATTTATTTTATTTTTCACAAGTGAACACATGAAACATTGACTACTATTCTAAGGCTCTACAATTTGCAGTGCATGAGCCTGACTTACTGGAGTTAATTAACTAGGTTTGTTTGTCAAATGTAGCTCTTTACAGAATAAATTCAGTGTTTATCATGATAAACTATTCACATCGTGAATTTAATAAATCATTACATTGCAGACATTAAAATATCACTGCAAAATCATAAATAAAAAGTAACTTGTACTTTATCACAGATTCCACAAGAGGGCAACATGTACCAGGCATTTAACTACAATGATACTATTAAAATCCTTTCATTATTCAACAGACTTGGATGAAGTTCATTGATTTTGTATTTAGCATTCTTCTGTATTAATTTGTAGTGTTATCTAAACCTTGCACACTGATAGACGTTAATAGAAACCAATCCTATTTTATATGGTACTGAACATGGGCGTTGTTATGTGTACTTATAATTAATTACAATTAAGGCTTAATATGCGTTTCATTTATCACTTGGACTGACTTAATGCAAGCATTCTTGTATTGAAATGCCTTCGTGCTTAATGGAAGCATGTAGTGTCTGTTAGAAGGTCACACGTTAGCAGAGTATATGCTAAATTCACGTTGGAGCAGGTTAACGGCAATGTTGGAAGGTTACTTGAAGTGGAAAAAACCCAAAACCCCACCATGTTACACAACTGAAGGATGTAATCTTTGCAGACTATGTTAAAAAAACATCTTGTTAAGGTGGAAGTGCAATTTTCATCTGAGTATTCCCCTTGCATTAGCTCACTAGGGCAGGAGCCTGCATTTCTTATACACACTGGGTAGGATTTTTCTCTGCAAGTAATCACAATGAAATCAATTACACTCTTAATAGAATAAGGGTGGTCCAACCTGGTCCGAAACAATTAAATCAGTACTGGATGACAGTGACGTCTGATCAATGGCATTGGCGTAAAACTCGCCGTCTCATGAGTTTCTTGAGACTCACAAAGCTCGTGTCTAAGGGCTGAGCTTTTTTATTTCTCTCCTTCCAAAGAATGAGAAAGTTAAACTTCTCAAATTTTGTGCATGCTGCACAGAACATATAAGAACATTTTTATATCATCTAGCTTTGAAGTAGAGCTATTTTAGAGGAATTGACACATTGATATTTCAGTGTCAAAATGGGCATTATTGCTATACAGTATGGTCATATAAACTGACCAATACAGTAGGATGCTCAAACTCTGGGAAAAAAAATTATTTAATATATGTGAAATACTTCATTTTTCACAGACTTGTCTCTTCAGCCTGACTGTATGATGTACAACTTGCTGTAACTTACAGAATGTCTGGCGCTTTATATCAGTACTTAGGAATAGACATAGTCCTCATTGCCTTCACAGAGCGCTCAGACTGATTTCTTCCTCCTTTATAGTAGTATCACTGAAATGGGCAAAACTTTGCTGGAAAAATAAATGCTGCCTATCCAAAGTCTCCAGAAACAGCAGACAAAGAATACTGGGGGTTATGTTTTATTTTGCTTTGAGTAATGCTTAATGGAACAAAAATAATAAACCATATACCATTCAATATGCTAGGAACTCACTGCTTTAAGTCAACCATGTGATAAAACAGCAAATGTATGTGGAGAATGAATACCCTGACTTAGAAAACAGAAGACACGATGCATACCCAAATAAGCCTATATATATCTAAACTGCAGTCACAGAAGTTATTTATATTTGAATTAGCCTGTGGTGAGCTCTATGCTGTCACAACTGATTGACTACTAAAACCCAAGCCAGATAAAGATTGGCTGGTTTATCTCTCAGCTACACAGCCCTGACTACAATGTAGACGTGATTAACTCTAGCATACTTATTTTTCTGTATTTATCTTTGTTGTCTGAGAGTCTTGACGTAATCTGTTTTCTTTTTCTATTTAAGAGTTATTTTTCCTCTGCTTTGTCCTGGAGTAGTGTGAATCAGAGGCATTAGGGTTTGTCTCAAGTAGCTAACACCTGCTTTTGCAATCTGCTGGCCCACTAAGCGATTGTCTGGATGTTCAAACAGCATTTCCAGCAAAAGTGGGAGTTCTTCTGTCCTTAGGTCTTCCAGATGCACCTCTGCTGAATAAAAGACTCCCCTGCTTGCATGTCCTTTCCTATGTAGATAAGTTCTTGGTGCTATTGCTTGTCCCATCACTGCACATCAACAGCTCCTCTAACAAAACAAATGTATAGTTTGTCTTTATAATTTTACTAAGAATCAGAATGTGATGACCATAGGTCTAAACAGTCTCTAGATCCAGCTCCCTTTCCTTGGTATTGTAGCCACTTTTGTCTTCCGTTTCTGTCATGATTATCCTTTGTGCAGTGATGGATTCAGTCAAAATGAGCTTCATTTGAGTTTCTCACTAAGATGTTCTTCCAGATTCAAAACTTGCCCTGTGCTTCTAAAGAAATCAAGATGGCTTTGTTTCCAAGCTGTTACCACTGATACCCTTGATCGGCTTTAAAAAATTTGTAACACCACATTTGAAGCTGGATGGTATAGAAAAACTTTACTAGGTTTGTTTTATTCTTACTAAGAAGTTTTTTAAGTCAGTACTAGTAAAATTTGAACCATTGATAGGTGAAGTGTTTCTTGTAGTCCCTGTAAAACGTTTTGTTTCATTCTTCCACATACAGTTTTTTTATATTCCAAGTGCCATCTTGAATAAGCATGCACTGAAATTAAAAACCTTTGTCTGACCTTGCAAAAGCTACGTGTCCATGAAGCTCTTCCCGGGAAAACAGTGCTGGTATCACTGATGCCATTGAGCATATCATGTTATAAAGTCTTATTTCATACTGGAGATGATGGGAGGGGGGGGAGGGAATGGGTGGAGCAGCGCTGCTGTGTCCTGCAGTATGCATCCAGTTCTCAGTGCACCACTTGAGCTCTTTCAAGGTTATGGATAGCCTGAAATATATACTGTTGCACTAGGAAAGGATACGATCCTTTTATTTTTCTTATCTGGGAAACCTTTCCTGATGGCAGGTCAAGGGTGTCCTGAGAGTAATGCAATCTCCTTGGAAATTTCAAAGAACTTGATGATTATCTGCAATTGACTGAGGACATCTGTGCTGGCATTCTGACACCCTACCTAATTGATTATCCCAGATTTGTGCAGCTACGTTCAAACGCAGGGCTCCAGCTGAACAGATGCCATGGCTAACACCCCCTCACATTTCAACAAAAAGTTCCACAAGTGGTTTGTTGTCTGTCAGAGCAGGGAATGTGTTCATACACTGATTATATTTTATCAGATTTTTCTTTCCGTAGTTGGAAAAACCTTATACAACTTCAGCCAGTAACCTAGAGGCATAACTAATGGGTTATTAATAATACCTGTGGCAAAACCTTCCTTACCCCTGGCTATCAGATAGCAATATTAAAATGTGAATTTGTCCTTTAACTCAGAAGGTGCCGAAGGTTCTGAGGGCTGTGCTTGGAAAGGTCCCTTGGCTCTTCCCCCCGAGACTTTGTTTCTTCAGTTCTCTGAAAGTACCAAAACATTCAGGAAAACCTAATAGCGCATCCTCATATCTGTGTTTTTCAGTCGTGTGGTCACTTTGACTGCTGTAGCAGTAATTCTCCCCTCTTGTCTCTGCAGTTGACCACAGGCTCTGATTTTATATAAAGATAAACAGTTTAAGCAAATTCTCATAGCCTCTACTCAGTGTATCACCCTCTATTGCTGACAGATGTTTATCATCACTTCTGCCAGTAGCGAAAATGCCATCAGTCCTTAATATAACATATGGGATACTTTTCAACATATTTTCCACAGCAATCTATCCAGCAGATGAAAATTAAGTGTGAGCATGTATTACAGTACATTTCTTAAAGTTTGCTAGTACATAAATGGGAAGTCTATCATAATAAATTTTCTATCTTTAGTTTCAGTAGCAGGTCATGCTTTTATGGAAAGGAATAGCACTTAATCTGTTGTAAGTTTATGATTCTTACAGATACAGATCATGTAGTTATGAACGTTACAGAAAATGTCTGTTAAAAGCAAATGAAAGACATGAAGTGAAAAATTGAAACTATTCTTCCCCAACTTATCTAACTCACCTTTAATTTTGGTGACTAAGCAAAGAACTGATCTGCTTTTGGCTTGACTGAATATCAGTTCTTCATATGAATCTTGGCTGTAACATCTTTCAAGGTACTTTCTGTGAAAATGATTGGGTGGACATCCACAGCATAGCAGGAGTTCGTATTTTATACTTCACTGCAGGCTAAATTGACTTTTACAGCTGATCTTTGCTTAATGTATTCTGACTTTCTGTTCTGATTATCAGAACGAGGTTGTCTTTCAGGTGATACAAAGCCTACCATCTGGGTGAAGTCTCTAGTTAAAGTGGGGTTTGTGGATTATTTCAGTATTTGCAATCAGGTCACTGCAGTGCAGGTATGTTTGTTCATTGCTCACAGCTGCTGAGCTCTCTCTACCTGTTTCCATCTGTAGATTGACTGTATCATTACTTGCTAAAATCCATCCTGCTGTCTCTATTTTAGTGATGGGTAAGAGCTAAAATGAAAAGAAGATTCAGTTTCCTTCCCTCCATGTAAAATGTGCTGCGAGAAGGGCTCTGCCTGCTTTGGCTGTTTGATAGGTAATAACCTTAGGTTGATCCGCTTTAAAATTAGAAATTAGTGTACAGAAATGTCCACAATAGCAAGAGAAACAGAAGCCTCTTACAACTAGCTTAACATTTCACTGTAATAGAAAATATCTGTTCCATCTCATTTTTCTGCTTTGGAGCAGATTGTATTTTGGCAGACATGATCTCAGATTTTGTCCTTATTAATATCTCCAGTTAATTCGTCTTGCAGCGTATTTTCTAGAACACTTCCTATGCCAAGCAATGCTCAGTTAATGGTTTAGTTCCACCCATTTATTTCAGTTTAGGCCTTCTCACTGATGAGGAAATTTTTTATGTTCAGCAATTACATTTGACATTGGTGTGTGCTGATATAAAGGAGCTCGGAGGAACAAGAATGGAAGTTGCCTTCAAAAGATGGCCACCTGGGAACTTATGACCT
Source organism: Balearica regulorum gibbericeps (assembly GCF_011004875.1). Lineage (NCBI taxonomy): Eukaryota > Metazoa > Chordata > Aves > Gruiformes > Gruidae > Balearica > Balearica regulorum. Next base: position 105,799,986 of record NC_046184.1, read on the forward strand.
TCTTCACTTGCATTGCAAGAGAATGGGAAGGAAACTCCCACTTGTAAAACAGAAAATAAAAAAGTTAGAGCATGACTCTGTGCTGTTATTTTGGAAAATGCAGTAAGTACTCTCCTGACTGTTTTACTGTACTACTTCTGCTTCAAAATGCCATCCAACCATTCACTTACATAATTAAAACATTGAGGGGGAGAGGGAGAGTTTGCCCAGAAAAAAACCCAAGGATTTTTCTATGTTTATAGACTTAGCTAGTTGCAGCATTTCAGATTTCAGTAACTTTTGTTCAGATTTGAGTTTTTAATGTGGTCCTCCTCTACTTGAAGCCTCTACTTGTGGACCTTAATGCAAGGAAACACACAGTTTGATAGCAGCTAATGTCCCTATTCCAAAAGCAGGTTGGTGTTACCTCTCAGGTGTTCTTGTGATTTGTTCTGGAAGAGGCAAATAGACACAACAAATAATTTTATTTCCTTTTTAGGAAAATGCATCAAAATGTTTACAGAATTGGCTAAGAACAGGGGAATTCCCTATAAGCTGTGGGTTTTCCTCAGTTTAGACTCTCCACACGCCAAGTCCAGGTCAATGCAAGGAGAATAAAAATACTTCCCTTCTCACAGATGTTGTCATAAGTACATTGAAAAAGTGATACGGTGGTTAGATACTATAGTAAGGGGAGCCATGAAAGTCAGGAAAATAGGTAAGTCAAATTCAAAGAAGAATTTTAGAGGAAAAGGAAAGAGTGATCTCGGGAATATCCTGCAGCTGCTTTGTGCTGTTCTTACAGAGGAACGCAGGGGTAGACATAGCTTACCACGCCTGGGTACTCAGTGCAGCTCAGGATGGAAAGGGGCTGCCAGTGGATTGTCGTAAATAGGCACTGTCCCCAAGCACGGCAGGAAAAGCTGTGAGCACGCATGCAAAATACACTGTATCTGAGGATGACAAAGATTGTTTTATTTGGCTAAGGCATGCACATGACTGAAAAGGGACAAAAGGGAGTAGGCTATTTAATCAATTTACTTTAGCTGTCTTGTGCAGGGGTTAGGAGACAGTGGTCATTATTCAGCCTCCCAAAGAGCTTCAGGTCAGTGTAAGAGGGACAAAACGGTATATAATACCATTTCAAATAGTAGAAGGTCTACCAATAACATTTTTTTTGCCTTATCTCTGCATTGCTATCACACAAAAAGGGAACCATCACAACATTGATATTAACTTAAAAGTAGGAATTGTTACCTGCCTTTGCTGCCTGTTCTGAGAAAGATGAGATGGTTAACCGAGTCTCTGGCGGTTTTGACCCACTGCTAAGCAATTGTGGTTCCCGTAACAGAGTTGGCCAGTAAAACCTGAAACATCCTGCAGATGTTGGCCTTAAACAACAATGTCGAGGAAAGGCACTTTAGTCGCAGTCAAAGTATGCAAGTCAACGTCTAAGTTTTAGGGGAAGCTGCTTTCCCTCACCTACTGGCCAGGAAACAGGAAAAGCCATTGGGAGGGGGAGATGCATTATAAGGGAGGAACATGTACAGAATTTATGATTCACATTATAAGGAAGTTTTTCACCTGATGACAAAAGTGGAGGATCTTTCCCCTGATATCAAATAGAGATCAGAAATGGATATTTTCTTTGAAATTATCAAATACAGTCCTTGCGTGTTCATAAATGTGCATACATATTTGACTGAATTTCCTCTGAATATTTTAAGAAATTTAAAATTTAATATTCACAGAATGAAAGATTTGAAACCATTTGTTCAGCTATATGTACTAAAATGAGTTTCAAAGTAAACAGTTTTAATTGACAAATGATAGTGTCTCGAGCTTTCCTCAAAGCTGCTGGTCAGTGAAAAAGCTACTTCAGCAATATTGAACAAAGGATTATCCCAGGGTGTACTGTAAATTGCATTAAGATATCAGACAGAGTTCACCCAAGCAGCAAAGGTTGCTGCATCCTTGACTGTAATCAGTAGAAAGGAAGCAGTAGCTAAGATTGTATTTGAATTTAGTCAATCTGCAGCAGGAAAAAGCCCTTTAGTCATGCATTGATATGGAATATTTCAAGTGTAGCTTGTGTGGTTTGGTTGAGAAGTAATCCTGATTTCAATGTTAAGCTCCTGAGGGCTAGCTTAACTTAAAGAAGATAACCCTTGGGATCGTGTAAGGTATTTACCACAAAGAACATGCTCTGTAGTTGAGATACTACTTAGCAGTTTAAAGAGCCAGAGAAATTTGAAGTTCTGAATGCCATAGAAATGCTGGAGGTTGGTAACACTTTTTTTACATATTCTGTTTGTATATATGTAAAAAATTAAGAGTGCCTGTTCCATTAGACTAATTCAGGCCTTCAGCAGCATCGATGAAGGCAAGTCTCTCTATCAGCAATGACAGCTTCAGGTAGTAGATCTAGCTTATTTTGTGGCATACCTGGAGGAGCAGTGGTGTAGCAGATGTTTAGCTGCTGAATGCCACAGCTTGAGAGTCCCTCCTCCAGGAAGTACAGCACTGCTCCAGGACTCAGGTGTGCTCATTTCTATTCTAGCAAGCAAAGTTAGTGTTTTCCCTTCATACTTCTGTTCCTTTTGTTTGCCTTGCGTAACCAAGTGCACACAATCTTGTCCAGGATGGCTAGACATTTCTGTAATATAATCGCAGAATCACAGACTGGTTGAGGTTGGCAGGGACCTCTCGAGGTCATCTCATCCAACACGCCCTGCCTAAGCAGGGACACCTCGGGCAGGCTGCCCAGGACCACGTGCAGATGACTTTTGAATATCTCCAAGAATGGCGACTCCAGAACCTCTCTGGGCAGCCCATGTCAGTACTCTATCACCCTCACAGTGACAAAGTGTTTTCTAATATTCAGACAGTACCTCCTGTGTTTCAGGTTGTGCCCATTGCCTCTGGCCCTGTCACTGAGCATCACTGTAAAGAGCCTGGCTTCATCCTCTTTGTACCTTCCCTTCACGTATTTACATATATTGAGGAGATCCCCCCTGAGCCTGCTCCTCTCTAAGCTGAACAGCCCCAGCTCTCTCAGCCTTTGCTTACAGGAGAAAAGCTCCAGTCCCTTAATCTTCTCAGCAGCCCTTTGCTGGACTCTCTCCAGTAGCTCCATCTCTCTCTTGTACTGGGGAGCCCAGAACTGTGCCCAGCACTCCAGGCGTGTCTCACCAGTGCTGAGCAGAGGGGAAGGATGACCTCCCTCCACCTGCTGGCAACACTCCTCCTAATGCAGCCCAGGATACCACTGGCTGCCTTTGCGGCAAGGGCATGTTGTTGGCTCATGTTCAACTCGGTGTCCACAGGAAGCCCGGGTCTCTTTCTGCAAAGCTGAAAAAAAAGCATATAGAACTTAAAATATTTGTAGAAATTTTGAGCAGATCATTAGCTGGTATAAATTAGTGGAGCTCTATTGAAGTTGATGGTTAATAAGTATGTCAATGTATAATAATGAAGATTTGCTTGAAACCACTGTGTCCTTTGACCAGAAGTGAAAATCTTTACTTTGAATATTAATTGTATGGTTGTAAATTTTAATACACATTTCATTTATAAAAGAAGAAATAATGATAATTTGGTTAAAAATAAGTTTAAAACTACTTCAAACAGTGTTTTGACATTTTTGAAACCAAATAAGTTTATTTTCCTTCTGTAAAAAGAACTTGCTTCACAATTTGATTCCATTATGTTAAATAAAAGCATATAAAAGTAAAAATTTACAAAATCTGTAATATAAAAAGAATCTACTTGTTTGGAGTGACATGAAAAAGTTCATGCCATCTGATATTTTTCTGGTATCATTACCATCAGCATGCGAAAAAAAGTATTCCCACTGTTCTATTTAGAAGGACAATATGCAATGCACTATAAGAATCTGGAGTTAAATTAAAATAATATTTAGGAAGTTGATTGCTTTCAAAGGGCCACAATTATGTAACCCAAACAGAAATTTTACTTATGTCAGTCAAGAACTGTTTGTTGTTGTTCTGGTAGTATTATTATGTTTCTATGTTATATCAGAGAGCAAATAGTGGAGTATAGTGATTCTGACCTTTGCATTCCTATTGAATTTGAAATATATAGTACCTTTTCAAAGAAAAAAACCATGAAAATTGGTAATGGGTTATGGTCCTTCACTATGAAACATGCAAGGGAGCATCATGCTTTAGCTAGGATGGTGCTTTAAATTCCATACCCTGGGATTTCCTTACAGATTCTGGATGGACACAGCTGAATATTTTTCTTGGAAATCACCTTTTGTGATATACAAGTTGCCCTTGTAATGCAGTAAAACATACTCAATGCATACAAAATGTAGAGTTTATATATAAAAGCTTTCTACCGAGGTGGCATTAATGTACTCTGTCTTTTTGAATAGAAAGAAATGGATAGAAAGAAGCTAAGAATTTTTTTTTTTTTTTTTTTTTTTTTTTTTTGTTGTTATATGATTTCACATTTCATAGTCTATTCCAGTATACAATGAAATTCAGAATGCTGGCCAGATATCATAGAGAAACTATACTGGGAGATTAAAATGAACAATACCAAACATAAATACAAAGTCTCCTTCAGGTTCCAATTACAGTACACCCACCACTCTCCATTCTTTTCTGTTCCCAAGGAACAGAGGAAAAATACTATTTTTTAAGATATGAATTAGAAGCAAGCTATCTAATTCTAGCACACACTAAGAATACCTTTGTACAAGATACTTTACTTCATTCTACCTTGTGCAGCTAGGCTGTCAAAAAAAGGAATTAGTAAAACAGATGTAGTATATTGTAAATACATAATTTCATTTGATGTGTAGAAAGCTTTTGCATAGACTCAATATTTCTTTGAAAGTATCAAATTGAGCAGGAAAACAAAATCTACTATTAATCAGAGCATTCTAAGCCAGTCAAGACAGCAGGATGTGTTTATTTTGAGATTAGTGGAAATCTCAACCACAGAGACAGTCTTGTGTCTTAAAATTTCCACACAGCTCTTTTAAGACTCATTTCTGAATAAAGCAAAAAATAAATACTGAAATACTTGAAATGGGGAATGAATGTGGAATTGTCAAATGCAAATGCTCATAATCATGAAAAATGCTTAAAGATAAGGAAGTGAAAAAATGCACACTGAAAAAGTGTGATAGAAACATTGCAAACACTTTTGTGGTATCAAAAATGACAAAGAGGAGGTTGAAGTACTTTCCATTCAGCTCTTCGACTCATTCCACTCCCTACCTTGTTTTCTTTGTTCCTAGCCTCTACTCCGCTCTTATTTACTAGCTCCTTTCTCTAAATGCCCTCAGTCATCATCTTCTGTTGCCTTTCTCTTTCTCTTCATGTTACTGTTGGGTCTGTGGTTTGATTTATAGATTACGTGATGAATTTTGGAGAGCGCTTTCTGTTAAACGTATCATCTCCCAGATGGAAATTATGGCAGTTGCTTTGTGTAAAAGCCTAAAGACCTTTACCTGAGATTTCCTCTCTGCTGCCCGCCCCAGAGGGGCAGCTAAAGCAGCTGATGGCTTTCCATCAGTATCACGCTGGAGCTCTGTCGGGGCAGGGGGGGAATCTCATGCAGGAGGCTGGTGCTAGGGACCGCTCGGGTTTCATACCAACTTCTCCATTTGAAACTGTTCCTCAAGTAGCCTAAGGCCATTGACCTCCCCTTACTGTTATAAAGCTCTTGATTCAGTATTCACAGAGGGTAGGGAAACCTGAGATACTGTTGTGTGTGTGTCTGTGTAGGAGAAGAGGTTGCTTCCATTTTTTCCTCCAAAACTCAAGGGCTGGGAAAATCTTTAGCTTGTAATACTTCCTTCCTGTCGGTCCTTTACTTTTAGAGGTGTGCTTCTATTTATATTGTATTGAAGTATTGGTAAGACAGCTTAGAATATGAAATAGAGGACAGCTTTATTATTTCAGATAAAGCTATGGAAGTAAGCATCTATTTGTTGCATTACTCTGCATGCCGAGGCTCATTAATGGTTGCTAATCTTGCTCAAGTCTGTGAAAGAAACTGAGTTGTTGCTTCATAAAGGAGAAATTAACTCTTAGATATGTATTGTATGCATTAAATAGTGTGGGAAACTTCCTGACTGCCAGTTTGGAAAACAAAATGTCCATGCTGAAGGTATGAAAAAATATTTAAGGAAAGGAGAACCAATACTTCAGAAACATATGCCTGACATGTTTATGGAGAAAATAAAACATGAGTAAGATGAAAATGGTATTTGGGTACAAAGCTTACAAGCTAAGCCTTAGGTCATATAAATGTTAACTACATATTGATCTTCCAAGAAAGGATTTTAAGACAGAGCAGACTACATAAGAAGAAAAACTCTAGTTAACTACAGAGACCTTGCTAAGGTGGTCTGTTCTTGGTGCAGTAACTAAAATGTGCTTTCAGATGGAAAGCAGGAAACGTGTTACAAAATACTCAGCTATACTATCTTACTTCTTAAGCTTTACTGTCTTATCAACCTGATATATTTGTGAAATTTCAGTTTTCTTCTTGCTTGTGGGATACTAACTGCTTGATTGTTTTTAACTTTCTTTTCTCATCTGTCTCAAATTGAAGTCAATGTATCAGTATTGCCTCAGATAACAGGGCTTGAACCATTTCAACTCTTGCTCCCCATAAAAGCAAAGCTCAGGCATCAGCCAGCCCCTATGTTGTATCTGAATTTTCTTACCAAGAAAGCCAGAATGTGAACCAACATGTGAAGAGTGAAGATAATCTGGGGATTTGAGCTGCAGTACAGACCGGAGTCCCATGGTAACATGACATTACAGATACAGTTCTGCTTTGCTTTACCTTCATAAAGGGGAAGAAGGAAACTGGACTCTGACACCTGGGAAATACGTAACACGTTAAAGCCAAAGGTCCGTTCTGAAAGCCTAATGTGAAGAATCAATTATATTCTGTAACTGCTTGTCACAAGTGGCTCTTTCATGCATGAATAATAATATTGAACTCAGTGAATACTCAGATGATTGGTTTCTCCAAGATAGCTAAGTGCTTTTTTTTTTTTTTTCCTGCTTTGTTATTCCTGGTCAAGAGAGCACACCATGTTGTTAAAGAACACAACTAAAATATTCTTATAACTATGCATAATAATGGGCCAAACATCTGAATGTAAAAGAAGTCATTGGTCATATATTTGCAGTCTACTACGGCTCTTGAGCATCTGCCTAGGTCCTGATATTATTACACTACACTTTCATGCCTATTCCAGCATAAAAAGAGTTAACTGCCATGACCAGTAAATGTGTTCCTTCATATTTGTAAGCTCCTTTGGCAATTCCACTACTTATTAGGGAGGACTGATTTTTATCTGTGGCTTGGATTGCTTGCTTAAAAAGCACATTCACTTCCTAAGCCAAAAATAATACAATTGCATAGTGACACTTCTGCTGTCCCAGCATTCTCTAGGACCTAAATCAGAGCGTGACACAAGTGTGACTGGCATAGCTACTGATACAGCAGTTATGAAAGTACATTTTTCAGAAATGTACGCTGGCCTGCAATGTGTATTGTCATACTTCTCTATATGAACATTGATTTTAAGTTACAGTCATTTCTTTTATTGCAATTTTCACAGGGAAATCATGTACTAGCCGCTAATATGCTATCTGTCTCCAGGATGCTTGGGTAGCTGAACCTAATATTCGTATTTAACTGACCTTATAAATTTTACCTTTGGGTTTATTTGTGTTTTGTAATAGGTTTGGTTTGGGTTTTTTTAATATTTAAGCTTTAAATCTTGTTTGATGTGTTAGAAGACAAATAACCTCTAATGAAACTGATGGGACTGTCCCTTTCAATTACAAAGACAAAGGAATCAATGGGACTCATTTCACACATTAAATGAGGTTGGTATTATTTAACACTACAATGAGGGACAATAATTGATGATAAATTACGAATGAAGTCCTATTGGATTATGCATTACTTTACTCATAGTGGTGTGAAGGATTAATTAAATTGTGTAGGAAGCTGCTGTACATGACTGTTTCTCAACTCTGCCTCAGCTATCAAACCATAGGATGAGCATGTAAAGCATGCTTTTATTTTTACTTCTTTGAGGGGAGAAAAATCAAATAATGCATTTTATATTTTTCTATATATGCATTCAGATGGACCATCATTGGTCTTTAATTGTTCATTTCAGCAATGCAAGGAAAAGGAAACATAAAATTAGAAGAGAAGTCATAAGAAGAAAGATCCTGAACACAAAAACTAACATTTATGTAAGGCAAGGAGAATTCAGTTAAATGATGTATCTTAATTTTTACTGTACACAAATGTGGTGGGTTGACCCTGGCTGGGGGCCAGGTGCCCACCAGAGCCGCTCTGTCACTGCCCTCCTTCACCAGACAGGGGAGAAAAGGTACAACGAAAAGCTTGTGGGTCAAGATAAGGACAGGGAGAGCTCACTCACTAATTATCGTCACGAGCAAAACAGACTGAACTTAGAGAGGGAATTCATCTAATTTATTACTAGGCAAAACAGAGTAGAGGAATGAGAAATAAAATCAACTCTTAAAACACCTCCCCCCACCCCTCCCATCTTCCTGGGCTCAACTTCACTCCCGGCTTCAACCTCCTCCCCCCTCAGCAGCACAGGGGGACGGGGAATGGGGGTTATGGTCAGTTCATCACACGTTGTGTCTGCCGCTTCTTCATCCTCAGGGGGAGGACTCCTCTCATCGTTCCCCTGCTCCAGCATGGAGTCCCTGTCATGGGAGACAGTCCTTCACAAACTTCTCCAACGTGAGTCTCTCCAACAGGCTACAGTCCTTCACAAACTGCTCCAGCGTGGGTCTCTCCCATGGGGTGCAAACCTTCAGGAGCAAACTGCTCCAGCGTGGGTCCCCCATGGGGTCACAAGTCCTGCCAGCAAACCTGCTCTGGCGTGGGCTCCTCTCCATGGGTCCACAGGTCCTGCCAGGAGCTTGCTCCAGCCTGGGCTTCCCAGGGGGCCACAGCCTCCTTCAGGTGTCTCCACCTGCTCCAGCATGGGGTCCTCCACGGGCTGCAGGTGGAATCTCTACACCCCCTCATCCTCCCTCCATGGGCTGCAGGGGGACAGCCTGCTTCACCATGGTCTTCACCACGGGCTGCAGGGGGATCTCTGCTCTGGCGCCTGGAGCACCTCCTGCCCCTCCTTCTGCACTGACCTTGGTGTCTGCAGATGTTCTTACATCTTCTCACTCCTCTCTCTGGCTGCAAAAGCTCTCTCTCTAGCTGTTTTGTTTTCCTTCTTAAATATGTTATAACAGAGGTGCTGATGGGCTTGGCCTTGGCCAGCGGCGGGTCCGTCTTGGAGCCGGCTGGCATTGGCTCTGTCAGACACAGGGGAAGCTTCTAGCAGCTTCTCACAGAAGCCACCCCTGTAGCCCCCCTGCTACCAAAACCTTGCCATGCAAACCCAACACACCAAAGATATATGAAATTAGTTCATATTCCTCCTCAACCACTGCAGGTAAGAACCATCAGTTCTTTTGTAAAAAAGTATCGATCAAGATTCATTCACATTATTCCTGAAAAAAAAAAAAAAAACAAAACAACAAACAACCAATCAAAACACATAAAAACTAAAAGAACTGTGCTTATAGCAATGATTTCTGTAATGCTTTCATCTATCAGATACAAATGGTCAATCCCAGCAGTAAATGTTTTATGTGTTTATTATTAATTTATGTATTTAATTGGGTAAAGATATGAGGCTTGATATTAATTTCTTAAGGATCTGTTAACTACTTTTCCATTTTATTCCCACCATTAGTCCCCTTATGTGCTCGGTAGTTCCTCCTGGTACCCCTTGCCCTGTCGACTGAACTCGGTTTCTCCGGCCCGCCAGTTACAAAAGAGTTAAGAGACCTCTGTAGGCCACCCCGGTCTCAGGGAAGTGCTCGTTCATAGCTCGATCAGCCAGGACTGTTGTTCCAAGATGAGTCTGGAGCGATGCTTCAAGTTAGCTTTGCTGGATCTTTAGCCAGATGCTAAGTTGTTTTGCTCCAATATCCTGCTCAGTTCTTGTAGGAAGATGACTGGTTTCTGCCTCTGGGCTGGCCGCTCTGTTTCACTGTGTGTTTTCTTTGAAAGTGTAAACACGAGAGGCTGTAGAGGAGTCAGCCTCGTTGCTCAGTGCCCGTGTCATGAGGATCTCCCTTACTCACCGCGGCAGCCTCTGCAGCTATTTTGTGACGTCCTGGCTCTTTTACAGGGGGGTAACACTAGGAGTAGGATAATGTATCGCAGATAACATCTTTCCTGCAATACAGCATGTTGTTTTCTGTTGAATCTGAGGCAGGCTAACCAACATAAAGGAAATGGTCTGACCAGTGTAGGCCAATTTAAGAATTCGTTTGGAGAAGTTACTAGATACCCTTTTATTCTATGAAATACAATCTTGTGAAATGTAATATCAGTGGGATTACTCAAGGTTTAAAAACAAAAACCCCAAACAAAACCACACACCTTTTCACACGAGCAAAGATTTGCAAGGAGGTCTTCTGTTATGCTGGGAGGTACTCCATTATTTGTTTTCTCTTCCCATTAGGACGAAAGATAAAGTTAAATATACAACCAGAAGATGTTTCCTAAGACATAGAATTCTACCTTTGACTGACCTCGTGAGGTATTTATAATGTTGGGAAGTAATATTTCAAGGTTTTCTGCAACCTGCTTTGTAGTCTGTAGTTCCTTTTTTCTCTTTTAGTATTTCTTATGTAGTGATGACAGTACAGCAAACTGTCAGTCACAACTAGCTCATGCACATCCTCCTGTCAGTATGTGTGTGGAGCACTGTGGAGATCTAATGGAGCAAGGGAATGAAAATCAGAAGGCAAAGTCATCCCTGTGTGACTTTGAAAAGTCACTTAGCCTTTTTAAACAGGACCTGTCACAAGTGGACTCAGCTGCGCTCGTTCTCCTTTGTTGTGTCCGGGAAAAGATCTGTGTATGTTAATCAACCCTTCCACCTCTTGCACTCTTGTTCCAAGTCTTGAAATTCCCATCAGCTCCTAGCTCATACTAACAACATCAGAACTTTAAAGCTTTTTTTTTTTTTTTCTTTTTCTTCTTCTTCTTCCTTTAAAAGACTAGTTTCAACTCTCTTGTAGAGAGCAAGCTTTCGGAGGAATGCTTGAAAACTTCAAAAGAATGCATTTTAAAGTCATAATCATAAAACCAGAAAACAAATTAGAACACAAGATCTGAATTGTATTTTAAAATCTTGTTATTTGGGAGGTCTTGTTATTCAGTGTTATATTTTTCTGGACTAATTATAATGAGAGTTTTGTTGCTTTTGAATGACAAGCAAACATTTAATACAAAAATTGCACAATTGTTTTATAAGAAACGTAGAAAGTGCTTAGCTTCTGCATACTGTAAAATAATTTTGAAAACTCCAAAGTCCCTGGAAAGAAAAATCAAATTCTGTTATCTCACCAAAATGAGAATATGCTTAAGAAAGGTTAATTATACTGTTCTGACTCCAGGCCATCTATCATCATGTTGACAGAACATTTTCTTCAGTGGTGGGAACAATGATAGGGCGTAGCAGTGATGATATAAATTAAACAGTCACTTTTTCATGTAGATGTATGCACTTGCAAAAATAACGCATTGGGATTCCCAAGTTGTGACAACGTAGGAAGTTGTGATTAGAAAAAATGGTGAGAAGGGGTTTGAAATGTTCAAGTATATTTCATTGACATGAAATGCAGAAAAAAATGTATTTAATAACCTCCTTTTAAAATTATTTCTAATTAGTGAGACATTTTGGCAGATGCGCTTTCTTTTTCATCTTTGAAATTTTACCTTAATTTTTTTGACAGACTAGTCTCATAATAATTACAAAAGAAAAGGCAAAGCACCTAGGTCATCTAATCTACAATTAACTCTGCTAATTTCCTGGAAGAATAAAAAAAAGATTGATGTAAAATGTTACACATTACCTGATTCATCAGAATTATTGTTAAACCTAGGAGTAGAACTTCAAGGCATATTTATTCTGCTAAGGGTACATCACTGCAATGTACAACACTTTTAAAACAAAAGTCTTTTCTGATCTTATGTTAGCACATACAGTAAGGTGAGAAATCAAATCCAACTCAGTGACATGCCTTTAGCCTCTGAGAATTTAGTACAAGTGAGAGAGATTTATCCTCTAATTATATAACTAAACATGATCAAAAAAAAGAGAAGTTAATTTTCTACAGGGAAATGTTCTTGCCTGTTGAAGAAATCTTCTGTGATGTGCTTTAACTTCAGCCCTTCTGTGTTTGTAGAATCATTTTGATGTAATGGTGGAAGCAATGAGGAGAGTGTTTATCCCAAATTCTGAATAACCAACATAATTTGGAGTCCACAATTACAAGTGCAAAATAAATAGAAAGAAAGAGAAGAAAACTGTAATCGCACTAAAACTAAATAACGGCTCTGCTCTTCCTGAACATCAGCTACCTCTTCTCCTGTATCGTTGGAAAGTGAAGAGATGAGGGCGTGATCAAGGGGCCGCGCGCCACACGTGTGTTCTTTCTGATGTGCACTTCTGCTCAGTGAATGCAAACCAACAGACCCCTTCTGGTCATGATGGAATAGCTGGAGGTATCTATCAGACAGGAGGAAGGCATGTTCTCATTTAAGCATATTCTTGAACAATTTGAGGCTTTTTAGATTAAAACCAACATGTTGAATTCTACCGGTTTATTCTATGGCACCGTGTGGATCTGCCCAGAGCACTGATGTAACATCCCCTCCCCGCCACTCTGTAACCAGATGGTCCCAGAATGCTGAAGTGGTTTAAGTTTACCTTGATTTCACTGTGACACCTTGCCTAATGTGGCATTTTAGCAATCAAATGCTGAGGTATGAAAGCCATGAGTGGTTTTGTGGTAAATTTTATATTGCAGAAAAGTTTCGCTGTTTCAGCCAGAGATAAATCATTAGTAGAGCTAGAATCAAAAGGAAACCATGAAGCAATTCTGTTTTCTGTTGAAGGCAGCATTAAAAATCCCTGCTGTTTTTGGTAAGATCAGTTAAATCTACATTAAGTGCCTCTGAAAATCCTATTTTAGGTGCTTTAGCCACAATTTACCAGATCTGTTCAAACTCACCATTACCAGCACCTAGTGTTCCCAAGGGCATTTGCAAGAGCATCGTCTTAAACACTGTCCCTTAATTTTATGCATGTGGGTTATTTATGTGTGGTGCTCTGTCTTTTTGTCTTTCTACTCTTCCTGCTGTCTGTCCGAGGAACGAAAGGACTCCAGTTTTTCACTACCGTGTCCTCGTAGATTCTTTGTGAGAGTCGCATTCCAGTGTAACGCTGGGGGCTTTATCAGCCTCTGAGATCCCTTTTAAGTTGTCATCCTGTGGATATGGGAGATTGGATCTCCTAATAGGTACAGCCTAGTCAGGCTGTAAAACTTACCCTTTCCAATTATTTTCTTCATTAACCACAAACACTTTTGTCTCCACCACAATGTTCAAACCCCAGCTCCATTTCTGTTTTTCCTAAAGTGTTACTTTTCTCAAGTATTACTATTCTCAAGTATTACTTTATACTATTAATCAATCCATTCCCTATATTACTCTGCAAACCCAGTAAGAATCAAGCTCACCCAGAAGAAATGAATGGCATCTGTTGCGAGGTATTACTTGCCACTAGGGGAAAAAGAAAAAAACAAACCACCAACAATTCCTTATGCCATAAAATTTTTGACTTATGATATCGGGAAACACCTTCAGGAAACACTAGCTGCGGGCAGATATTTCGATGATAAACTAGGGAATGAAAGTAAGCTAACTAAAAAAAGACACTGCAGATTTTAAAGTGTCTATTACTAAATGACAAGCATGCAGCTATAGATAAGTAACAGTTTTGTTTTCAGTGATGAATTCTTTCTAGAGCTCTTCTAGGTAATTTTTTTCCTCCAGAAAATTGTTTCAAAAAATGAAAATTTAGTATTTGTGCAAACATAGATGGCTTTGAAGATTTGTGCCAAAAGTGTGGATTTGTATGGCACTCCTAATTTTTTTTTAATTTTTTTTTTACCAGTTTCCCTTACGTATTCATCCAAGGCACAGAAACAATACTAAGCAAAAATAGTAAATATTTGAAGACACAGCTGAAATTTGGACACTAAATACCTCGAAATATTTTGTGAACACAAGCAATTCATAAAGCAAAGAAAATGAGCATTTGTTTAATAACTGTTATAAACAGTACCAAACTTTAAATTGGAAAAATCATTAGGCAAAACCCGCTGCGCACCCCCACACACAGGCAGACAGCCATAGAGGAGATGAGATGCAAATGTTAAACAAAGGTACATCTCTACCAGTCTCTCAATCCCAACAATAGTAACAAAATCCTAGCTGAAGGTCAGGTTAAAAGCATTTACTGCTGCCTGTAGTTTTTAAATCTGCTAGGCATTGCTGAATAGGGATTATGTATTCTGACCACAAATTTCAACACGCGTTTCTATTTTTCCTCCACCTCTCTGTGACACTTTTTTTTTTATCAGTACTGGAACATATTCTAGTGAGCTTGAAGTACCCTGACAGCTAACAGGCAGGTTGAATAAATTGTTGCTGTGTGCCTGGGGGTCTACATTTCCCTGACTCCTTCTCTTTTCTTTTTTCCCTGGCCCCATTCCTCTCCCTCCCCTTCCCCTCTCCTCCCCTCATTTCCCTGTCCTGTCAGCTGTTGCAGAACTCCATTTTTAATGCATCCTATACAATGTGTACAAGACTGTGCATGGGCAGGCTCGTCTTCTTAATCATATTTTATACCCTTCTAATAGCGCACATTGCCGTAACAACAATAATATTTTAATACTCGTAGCAAGGTATTTTACATGCATGAAATTTGGAGGTCTTGTGCTGCCTAATACTGTATTCTTTTAATATCAAATTCACTTCAGTATATGTGACGTTAGTAAACCTGGCAGTTGTGCTGCGGCTTTGTTCTGGATTGTCCCTTTGATCACATCATGCTTTAAGGAGTCTATTTGCCAGCAAATAGGAGTTGCCCCTCTGACCTTAAAGAAGAATATTGTCCCTTCCCACTGCAGTAATGACTTCTTTTTCCCACATGCCCAGAAGGATGGAGCTTAAGAACTGTATTCCTAGTAGATTATACTGACAGGCAGTAGCTCTCTGGTGCATATGTTATAGTTTTGCTGGCTTACAATTGCATTTTTTTCCCCTCTTTTGGTGAATATAGTGTTGAGTTTGGGTTACTCTTTGCTGTAGCATGATATATTCACAACTTACAAAGATGTGGATGTGATCATTAGAAGAATTTTCAATTTTTTTCTATTTATCACATCTGAACCTTTCAGAATTCGCATGGTGTGCCATGTGGCTCAAACTGAATAACCTACTGGCAAAGACCCAAATTCTTAATTACTAGGAGTTTATACCCTTTCTGTAGAGATGGACGGAAGGAAGAGTGAGAGGAAGGATGGCCATGGCACAGAAATATTTTAAAAGTCAATGAATTTTTGTGCAGTATGGCTAAGCACAGACTCAGAAGCCAGGCATAAACTTTCTGTCTGTACCGTCGCTTGTTTGCTTTGGCCCAAAGCCTGTGCAAGAGACTTAGGAATGTTTAAGTGTGGGCTTTAAGTGTGGTGCTGATCCCTTCCCAGGCTTGATACACCCTGCCTAGGGGAAGGAGAATACCCTCAGAGGTGTTAAGGAAGTGTCTTTCCTCCAGAGGTTCCTGATCCACGGCCCAAGTGTACATATGAGCACGGGGATGGTGGGACCTGAATTTGGCACATGGAAGTGACTGACTGACACTGACTAACCAAAGCGACCCGTGGAGTTTCCCCCTTGTTGACTTGGAAACAAAAGACACAACTGTCATATGGCAAAATAGTTGCTACCCTCATCTTTCTGTCTTCGTGAAGCTGAATAAGCCCCGTGTTAAGCAGCTACTGAGCTGCTGGCAGTACACTTCTATACTGAAACACTGGACTGTAAATTGTGACATCGGTGATCTGATTAATTTTCAGTTTAGGCATCAGGCGGAAGAGATGGATCAAGATGACGGGAAATAAACTGGTAAGCTTCCCTGTGGTAACCCATCTTCCTTCATAAATACAGTTCTTGGGCTTTTTCTTGTCCAGGGCTCACTAGTGACTTGAAAAAGGCATTTGGGCTGTCTATGGACAGATACTAGCCAGTTCACTATATCCCTGAGCTGTATGTTGTAATGTAATTTCTGGAGAGCACAAGGATTAATTTCAGTGCTAGTTACATTTCATGATGATCTCTTAGCAAGTACTGTTTTGACATTCCTGACTTCTGTGATGTATCAAATGAAAACCTCATTGGTCTTGACCAAATTTATGGTATGTGGTAATTTGAGAGAGATCATCTCTCTTTTATCAACTATGCTTTTATCACTTCACTGTTGTCTTCAGCATTTTATCTGCTGTACTGTGTAAGTTATACTGAAAACAGAAATTTTCTTCTATAAGATTATTATATCTATAGGATATTTCCAAGGCTTTTATTTCATTTTTTGGACGTTAAGTCAGTTACACAGTAGGCACTTTGTGAGGTCTGAGATTTTTTTTTTGGATTGATTGTATCAATTCACCTGAACTTTCCACTTATAATCCACTGAGGACTATCTGTGGGCAGATGTATGTACTTATCCTCCATCTTGTTTCTGGAGAAATATTTTTAATTCTTTGCTACAGAACATACACTAAAAATATTAGTAAGGGGCATTTTTATTTATGTATCTGCTAGCTTCACTGTGAGAATTACTCCACTTAAGTTTCGTGTTTTAATAGCATAATAAACATTAATTAAATTTTAGAATTCTTAATGAAACAGAACTTAAACTTCAAAAGCAATATTTAATATAATTGTAATAGGAATGTGTTTTGTTAGTGTATTGTTCATTGTAAACCTCACTAAATTAGAATTAGCGTTTGTTTTAGGAACAATGAGGACTGTAACACATTCTCCTGTATTAAATTAGTTTGAGGAGGAGGATATCAATAACAAGATCCATGGATTAAGTTTCTGCTGGAAAAATTAGTTTAGAAAAAATAGTAAGTCAGATTGAAGTTTGAGTAAATAATATTGCTTTTAAAACTTTCTTGGTAAACAAAGCTAAAAAATTAGATGCATTATTGTAAATTACTTCAATATTAAGTTGTCTTTAATTGTAGATGGAACATATGGAAAATTTCAGAAGGATGATCTAATGAAATATGCCTAACAACTATATTCAAAAAACAGCACCTTATTTCCTTAGCATGCACACTAATGAGAAAAAGCATTATAGGACTGCCCTATTTAAAGTAAGACAAAACTACTTCAGCACATTTAGTAAACTACTGTAATCCTTTCTGTAATTTTTCAGCTGTTTATGATTCTTATAGAATACAGAAAATTAATTAATCTAGCAAGTACTAAATTATTAAACATTATGTTATACACTTCACACAAGTTTTAAGTGTTTGAGATTTTTTTATTGGATCTTTCTAAAATGAGTAGAGATTACAGCAGTCTTTATTAAAAGAAAAATGGAACAATCTAAAACTTTAAAATAAATTACATTCTCATTTTTATACGTTGTTTAAGCACGTCAAAGCAAGTTTATGGTTTTGGGTTTTTTTCCTTGAGGGAAGAAATATCATATTTTTGTATTTTGATAGCATTGTATCATATTTTGATATTAACACTTCAGCATTAGCTGGGATTTTTATTGCATGCATATTTTCTGGAATTTATCATTTCTGAGCAAGCGGTGTTTTGCTTCTTTCCCCAGTCATCTGATTTAAAGGTCTCTTTGAGACACTGACACTTCTTTTTCTCACAATCTTTGTCTAAATTCTATGTGACCAATGGAAAAAATTCCATTGACCTCCACGTGGTTAAATTACCTCTAAGGGCATAGTATTCTGTAAAGATATTTTTATGACTGTAAGCTACAGAATTAGTTCATATGTGTGGGGCTTCATCACTTTGCACCATCTTGATTGTAGATTCTCTGCTTTTGAAATGTTTGTCTATTATTTTTCAACCAAGAGGAGATTAGTTGAAGCTAAACAGATCTTCATTGAACAGAAAAGTAACTGGAATCTGTTTCCATAGTGTTGGAAGTTTGATGTTTCTTATTTTGGATCATTTTCTTTGAAGTTCAAGTTTTATTATGACTTTATAACTCTCCAGTTTCCTTAATTTAGAGCGAAAGAGGGAGAGACAGTGAGAAAAAAAACCCCTTGGAACAGTATTCATTCTTAAGATGGCCGAATTGATTTTGACATTGTATGAGGCAGAAACAACTTCAAATACTCCATGTGAACATTTTGTGATACTTAAATCCTACTACCTCATCTAAAAAATTCATTGGAGTTTTATTATGTGCCTGAGAGCCATAAGATACCCTCAAATCTCCTCTGCAGACTTCTGGCATCTGGTTTTATTTTTGTGTTTATGGGGCTAGGAGCAGCACCCATGGCTAATTGAAGACTTGCTGCTGTGTTCCTGTTCTCCAGAAGGAGGTGGATGACCCAACCTCCACTGTGTGGCTGGAGCAAAAATGAATAGAATTAGTCCAAAGTGATATTATTCAACATATATGGTATTCTAATAAAATTAAAACTGCAGAGATGCATTGTAGAGCATACACTGGTATTCATGTTTGATGCAATGACATACCTTGTTCATACGTACTGACTATAAGAACATAATATTTTTACACTAGTAAAAAAGGAAATGTTCAAGCTTTTCAAATGTTATAATTACTAACTGGTGATTATCCTATTTCATAGTTAAGCTGAGATTGCAAAATCTGGAATAAAAATAAACTCTGTATCACATTCAATTTTTTAAAGAAGAAATGAGCAAGTAATCTATATACACATTTTTCAGAACAAAATGTAGAGTGAGGTCATAGTTTCAGTGCTAAAAAACTTTACTAGACTTAGGTTGAAACTTTTGGACTGTCATTTTGTACAGTATACAATATAGATATTTTAAAGGCTGTAATGAATTGAATGTAGTCTCGCTCCTGTCTAGTGAGTAAAGTATAAATACCTATGCATTCTGCTTTATTTACAAGACCCATGACAAAGCAATTCTGTTACAGTTTTGAATAATTAATACTGCTTTTAAAAGTTTCTTGGTAAACAAAGCTACAAGCATTAGATAGACTATTGCAAATTACTTCAATTTTATATTATGTTTAATTACAGACTATTACAATGATAGTCATATAGACTATTTCATAAACAAGTTCTGGTGTAGAATGTCTAATAGAATTTTATGTAAAAGAATTCCTATAAAAAGAGTACTAAACAATAAATTTTACCTTAGGGATGTCAGACAAATTAAATGCACAGAAATAAGCAGGTTTTGAGCAGATGAATATTCAGGTATTTCAATCCTGAAGAGGAAAAAAAAAAAAAAAAATCATGCAATTTTAGCTTTAATGTTTTTTAACCATTTTGTAAATTAAAAAGACATGTTCAGACAGGAGTGGGAAACACACTGCAACTGATCTCACTGGAGTGGAGATCACTTTTTTTATGTGAGGAACTTGGTTTAGAAAGTCATTGTGGTTCTATATTTTAAGTTTCTTGTCTCTCAGACCTCATATTTCCTATCCTTTTTTTGCCAAAGACTATTTAGAATAGTTTATCATCCTCATGGCTCCCAGCAAAGTGCCTGACAAAAATCTGACCAACAATAATTTTTTTTCTACTGATTTTTTCCTTTTCCTTTTTGATTTTCATTTTGATTTATAATATTACAACTTTTCTACATTCTTCATTAATCCTTTTTACCATTTTAATTTCACATTTTGCCTTATTATTTTCTTCTCTACAGTTCCCTTCTCTGTGCTCAAAGGAATAGCATGTTCTCATGCTTTTTTTTTTTTTTTTTTTTTTTTTTTTTATGAGGAGTTGGAGAAATTTGTAAGGTTCAAAGAAGAATAAAAGAAAATCTGGATGTTCTGCTGCCAGAACCAGAAATCTTGCATGGAGTACTATTTCAAGAGTAAAAACTGGGAGGATGGTTTTGAAGGAACCATCTGCTGGCACAGAAAACACAGAATAAAAGATTTGGCTCCTGAAGCTATTCATATGCACTCTAGAAAATTTAAAAAACATTACCTCTCCCTTTCAAGAATGGTGAAAAATTCTGAAATTACTGGAAAAGTTTGACTATTTCCAAGAGCATATGTTCGTATTTGACAAATCATAGCATTTGGCTATGTATAAATTAGACGTTTATTCTAATAAGTTGTGGTTTGCCAATAAAAATGAAATATGCACTACAATTATAAAATGCTGATGCAGAACTTCACAAGCTAATTCAAGGCCAAATATTTATTCATCAATGTATGGTAGTTCAAGTTCAAAAACACATGTTGTTATCCCCAGAACAAATCTTATCCAGAGGTCTAAGTCAATACTTTTGCAAATACTAATTATTGTTCTGTGTTGCACAAGGAAAAAAATGTTCCTGTATATCAAAGGAATATTTATAGGTCTGGTGACTCCTCACCTTTGGAATTTGAACTAACAGACCAAGTCTGTATTTGATAGCGAAGGATTTAGAAGGTATGCCCTAAGACTCTTATGTCTCAGCATTGCAGTGTGAAAAAATGTTTCATGTTAAGTATGAGTAATGATCTTCAGAATCTCTACAGTCACTTGTCGTAGCCTTCATTTCAGCTGGCTACATAATTTGGGTCCAAATGTTCTTAGGTGTGGTTGATTATTTAAATCCAATACCAATGAAAATTGGGTTTTCTTCATGTTAAAATTCTGTTGTTAAAAATTAATCTGGCTGTATTGGTGCCATTTATAATTACTAGTATTTGCTTTAAAAACAGTGGCATCTATAGTGGCATCTACAGTCTTAATTTTATTAAACCAAACATTAAAAGTGTTTTTAAAACAGTTTTCAAAACTGATTGCTTTCCAGACTTTCTTTGGGGTTAACTTTAAAAAGCCAATATGACGAGCTTGCGTTAGTCATGAAATAAAGTTCAGACATTTCCCTGTAGCTGCAAATTTAATAGACTGTTTCATTACTCTGTTAAATACTAAGTTGTCCTTTAGTTAGAACTCCTGCTGATTTCACGACAAATTGAGTTCCTTCTTCCTGCTTCTTTTTTCAGGTCTTCTGTTTGTTTGGGGTTTTCTCTTTTTCTTTTATACCATTTTCTAAACTGTGACCTAGCAAGTTAGAGTTCTTAATTTCTGGTCTACCTTGCGTTACATAATGAGCACAATAAGCATGGTAATGTATGAAGCAGTTACATACATCTCAGAATCATGAATTTAAAATATATCTAATTCAAAACAAATCAAGCAGTGACACGGATTACAACTATAAAGTAACTCTAGGGATTTCTGTGTATACATGCACAATTTTTTCTGTGTGCTAATACTTCACATTCAGTAAATGGACCTCACAGAGTGTAACTGCCAACATATGTTGTAAGCAGAGAATTATGTCATGTAGCGTTAAGGCTAATAGCCTAAATTACAGATAAATGGTAATGGATCCACAGGTGGCCTTACAGTGCCCAGTACAAAGTGTAGCGGCTAGTCAGAGGAGAAGCTATCACCTTACAACACAAGATGTTAGGTATTTGCTTCGTTTTATTCTCCCTCTATTTGCTTATTATAAACAAATAGTAAATACATATCCTAATATATATTGCATATCTATGTATGTAAGGGGATATATAGCCATGAAAAAGACTTGAACTACCCCCAAGAGAGAATTGCATTGCATTGCTCACGTTAGGAGAGGAAAAGAAGAAACTATTAAAGAATCCCTAGAATGTCAGAATGAAGGGAAGAGGTTAGTTAATTCAACTGAGGCCGACTCTTCCTGTAAAAAGGTCCTCTGAATGCATAGTCTGATAAACCAATCAACTTTATGTTAAATGAATAAACGATGTAAATAACTTCATTTATGCCCGTTCAGTTTATGCCATGTGACTTGCCCAATCTGACCAGTTATGCGTGTGTTTTGTGAAGAAGTGTAGGGGATGGAGAGGAGGAAGAGGAGGAGGAGAAAATGAGAAGGAAGATGAGGGAACGCAAGCAGGGGTGAGCAAAGGGAAAAGCTCTGTGCTCTTCTTATAGGGTTCTTTCTCCCCTCTTTCCCAGATGTCATTGGAATTTATGTGGGATCGAAATATGCCCTGAGGTTTGTGAACCAAATGCTTTTGATTTCTGCGGAGTTTCTTTACATCAGAGTTGACTGTGGCTTCTCTTTGACTGGTTGTTTGTTTGGGGTTTTTTTAATTAATTAATAAAATCCCACTGCATAGCAAAAGCTAATAGTAGGTCTTGGAAAACGATGGGAGAAAAAACACTTTTGGAGGCAGAGGTTCACTCCAAAGCCAATGTGAACGTTAAA
This sequence comes from Balearica regulorum gibbericeps, assembly GCF_011004875.1. Taxonomy (NCBI): domain Eukaryota; kingdom Metazoa; phylum Chordata; class Aves; order Gruiformes; family Gruidae; genus Balearica; species Balearica regulorum. The sequence continues at coordinate 105,822,411 of NC_046184.1, forward strand.
GGTGTTCCTGTACAGCAAGGCTGAGATTCATTTATGCAATGTACATTGAATGTATCTAAAATAAGAAAAACCCCAAAAGCCTTTGAGCCAGCCCTCTGGGTTTGTGTTAGATATTTTGAGGTGAATTACAGTAGTCTGCAGTGGAGAGAAGGAAACACGGAGTGGGAGTCAGCCAGGAACACTGTCGCCTACTTGCAAGGCCTCCCAAAAAAGCATGTTCAGGCTTTTTCCAGTATGAACTTCCATCAGACCGCCCGCTGCCACCGTGTCAGCCTGGAGACTGCGCGGCAGCGTACCCTTCCCAGGGACTGCCACTCACACCTTGCACTTACTCACCTCTTCCGTGGCACTCCTGGTCTTTATTCTTGCGAATGTCAAGTCTTCAGTTTGAGAAGACTGTAGTACTTTCTTTGCAAGGCACTGGCAGGCTGTCATACTGCATACTTCTGCAGGCTTCGTTTTTACAGCCGACAGTTTCCATATGAACTCTGCAATGCAAATGCACTATTTGCAAAACCAGTAAGTTTTAGAGGTTAATTTTTACTCCTTTCAAAAACCTTCCATGTTGTAGTACAAAATATGCAAATATATGTCAATTTTATGCTAATTCTTAATAGTAATATATATTTTTAAAATTTAGTCTTTTATCTAGTAAGCTAACAGTATTTCTGTGACTGCTAATATTTTTAAGATCTGGTTAAAATATAAATAAAAGTGCTTTTGAATTTTTTAAAAATGGGGGGTTTTTTACACTGTCATAAATCTGAAATGATTGTCTTAACTGGCTTGTCTGAAAAAGTCATATTAACAGCTTTCATCTTTAAAATAGCTCTGAATGCACCTAGAATAGCTGTCAACAGAGCAGAAATTGGTGAAATGTATCAGACAACAGGGCCACATGTAAGTGAGAAGCAAATGTGTTAACTAACATGGAAAATCAAACAATCAGTAAAAAAATATAAAAGAAGAATAGACTAGACTTACTAATTAGAGAAAAACAAGGTTTTCTGTGGGAAGCAAAACCTGCAGGCACTGAAACCATTTTACAGCATTCAGGGATTTATACTGATAACTGCAAAAGGTGATACTCATCATTCCCATCTTATGAGAAAGTATGTTAATCACTCTCTCATCTTCCCATACTAAAGTTGAGTATTTTTCATTTTATTTTGATGATAATTACATATTTGTGTGTTATACATAAGATATCTATCTTATCTGAAAGGAAAATGGTCAGGATTAAATGTCTCCAAAATGTGATTTGACAATCTTTAAAACAGTCGGTTATATTTTTCCAGTTATTTCCTGGTTCTTTCACATACGTATTTTCAATGATTTCTCAAAATAATGCTCTTTATGGTAGCTAAAAATGATAACATGTAACATGAACCCAAATCTTAAGCAAGCCTTATGGTGGCATATAGGAAATTTCATCTAGCAGATGACAAAAGCTTCTGTGCGTTAACTGAATCAGAGCTTATATTGGAAGCAGTTACTAAATACTATGAAAAAAGTATTGATTTTATTATTGAAGTTATTAATTGCAAGTGGGTCATATACTTAGGAATGTTTGTTATCCTGTGTCTTAGTTATTATGATATCATTCTAATCACCAATATTTTATACGGCTGATTTTCTAGATTAGAAAGTGTGGAATTCATTAAAAACAAAAACTTCTGTCATTGGGCTGATTTCCATTAGCACATCTGTGTGCAGTAGTATAACATGAAACTTAAAGTGACATGCTGCACTGAATCAGCTAAGAAAGTATTTTTGAGTTTGATATATAAACAAAAGCCAGTCACAGTGGCCTATGTTCTGAGTATCTCTATATCCCAACCTATAGAAAAATGTATTTGTATTATATTTCACTTGAACGCAGAGTTGGCATGAGATTTTAGATGGTAATTTTAGCCCCATGCTCTTTATGACATATCAGCTAGTGGTGAGACTTTTATTTCCATACATCTATTAAGGATACTACATTTTTAATTCCATCAGCTCAGTGCTTTAATCAGAATTTAAGGTAAATGTTTTCATTTAGCGTATTGATTCTGTTCCAATTTAGATTTCCCCATAGCTCTAATTCACCGAAAGAATCTCACTGGGGAGATTCTCAAAGGCACAAATACAAGTCAGACCACTAATTTCCATTGACCACTGAAAATTGTATCACTGCCTTCTCTCTGGATACATGGAAACCCAGTTCCAATTGTTCTCTTAATAGGAATGAGCATCCGTCTTTCTCAAATAGGCTTTGAAAATGTTGATCAAAGCAGAGAAGGCCAGATGCTCACAGTTTGCTATAGTTCTGCTACGGTCAGTGAATTATTTGCACCATTTGGGACACGAACCATATCATTGCTAAAATGATTATAAGTTACTTAGTCTCGTAATAACAAAATTCAACATGAAAGAATTTTCCCAGATAAAATGGAAAAAAAAAAAAATGTTGTATGGGGTTGGGTTGGTTTTTTTTTTTTTGTTTTTGTTTTTTTTAATCCATTCATTAATGACAATGCAATTGCCTGTTAAAGTCATCCTTCAACTGGGATTTTTTTTATTAGGCTGTGAGACATTGACCTTCATTCTTGTTCTGACCAGTATGGAAGCACTGCAGAGGAAATGCTGTCACCCGCTTGCATAAAGATACCTTCACTGCAGTGCAATTTAGGTTGGAATAGCGTTGGCAGATGCCAAAAAGGGCATCCAGACTCTTATACCTGCTTTTGCACGTTTTGTCATAGTTCCTCTTCTCTGCCCATCTGCCAAAATAGTTACCCATGCTTCTGGTGCCACCCACGCCAGGAAAAATCAACTGATTTTGCGTTCCGCCATCATGCCCCATTCAGCAAGCATGTGCAGAAAGCCATTTATTTTCTTAAATGAACAGAATGAATGCCATGAATATCTCCATCTTCTGGGATAAATTTCATGGGGTTTTTATATACTTGGTAGGCTGCCTCCAGTTTCTAGCTTTCTGAGCTGAAATGTACAACAGGGCCAACATGCAAGATGCATTGCATTTTTATCTCATGCCATCTACTCAAAATCAGCTGCTTGGGAGGGAGAAACCCTCGCCTTGGTTTCTCATCATCTGTTATCCACTGGTGTTGGCACAGTTCCCAGCCCAACTACCTTTCCTTCGCACGTCTTCCATGTGGTACCTCAGCGCTGAGTAGGGGTTGGTTGACCAGAGGTACAGAAGAAGGAGGTGAGGAACGTTATTGGAGGACATACTGGGAAAAAAAAAGTACTTCACTGAGATAGAGAATGAAGAAGTCAGAACTAGGTGGAAAGGAAAATAAGATTTCAGTAAAGAGTGATTAGCAAAAAGGGAAGAAATTTTAAAAACATAAGAAACAAAGAAGAAAAAAAATTGCCACAAGCTTTGTCTTTCATCTTTCAATTAAAAATGTCCACATCTTCTCTGAATGCATTCCTGAAGCCCACTAACATTATATTTTAAGTGTGTGGGAAAAAGTAAATATAGACATGCAAATTAGGCCCGACAGATTAGCCTAACAATCATTTTTTGAAAAACAGAAGGCCGACCACAGTTTAGCAGTTTATTTTGAGAGCTGAGTAGGATGGCATATTTTTATATTTAAGCAATATTAATCTTAGTTTTCTGGTGTTTATTTTTGTCTGAACATACCCTTATAATTCACCACCACACAGTAAACTCTCCTACATTTGCCTGAATTAATAGGATAAAGATTACCACTTCATTAGAACAGATAATGATCAATTACTTGCATACATGAAATATGTTTGGGACATGTTTAATCAATAAGTTAGACGTTAAAAGCAAAAAAATTATCTTATAAAATTTTACTATGGGAAGCATTCTTGCGGTAGTCTCATACGGCTTCTCATTTATGCTAACATAAACACCGACTATGCTGAAATATCAGTTCACGTAGAACTGAGTAGACCTGTTAGTCGTACAGTCATACATAAAAATCCTAAGTGATCATTATAAGAAGGCACGCTATGGCTGCTGATTTGGGGTAAAAATAGTAAGAGACAGAGTGCCTTAAAAAGAATGAAGTGGCATGGTGTAAGGGTCCTGAGAGTTCTTGAGATGCACTCAGGTTTTTTGCTGGTTTAGTGCCGGAGCTAAGAAGGGATATTGAGATGCGATGTGTTTGTGAAAGTCATGCGTCCTTTACTAATGGCGTGTTGGGATTCAGAGCCTGCTGGTACTTTCTGCTTTTAAGGAAGCAATTTTGTATTTCATAGAAGCTATTTGTGGATGTAGAAGGAGACAGGAAGGAACTTGACTTGGTAGCCTGCAGTAGTATCAGCATCATTCAGATACCCTGGCTCAGCGAGGGTGGGACTTCCCTGCTCTTCTGGTCCTTAGCCAGTTGGCTACCTTTTTTGTTTGTTTTAACAGTGACTGTAAATGCATAAAACCTCCTGGAATGCCATGGTATGAAGAATAAGTTAGCCACCTCCAGCTCAAATAGCAGCCCTTAAGAAATGTTTTCTCATGTAGACTTTAGCCAGTCACAATGTCTCAGATGTCTAGGTTGCTTAGGAAGGCTGTTTTCTTCTGCCTGAGTGCAAGTGTGGAGATACCTTATAGGAACTTACTTTGCATTCTTAACAACAGCAAAACCCTTTCTCTATTGCATGTTTATGGATCAGGTTTTGTTTGATTTACTTCCTGATGGGCTTAAAGTGTCTGTTGCAAACAAAGAGAAAAAATTATGTGTTACAAGGTAAGAAAAAAATACAGTCATATTTCTTGGTTTCTCATACTAGATAGGACAGCAATGTGAAATTTCTCATAAAAGACACAGTAGCTGCTGACTTAGCTTCACAGACATTGTCTAATGCCTACTCTTCTGCAGTCAGATGGAAAAAGTAAGTCTGGTAGTATTCTTTGATCTCTCTATGTGTTTTGAAGTCTCTTTTATAGTTGATAGTCTCAGATCCTTGCACTTGAAAACCCAAAAATCTGTGTTACCTTGAGGGCATGAGGATAGATAGCAAATTGATAAGGCAGACGGGTAAGAAAAATTACATTTTCCCCCTCAAAACCCAAATTTATATCTTTTTAAATTTTCATTAAGAGGAACTTCATTCCATGTTCATTGTATAAAATAAATGAGTATATATGTAAGTTTGGTTGACCTAAGCTGAGATTAGTTTACTTGAATGTTACTTCAATCAAGATTAAATAATATGTATCAAAACTGATTTTTTTTAATTGTGCAACTCTTGTTTTGTTTATGTGTTTGTGAGTTTATTGGCAGGAGCATGTATACATAGATGCATGTACATGCACTTAAAAGATTTGTCCATGTGTATTCATTTATGCGGAATACATTTGTTTTCCACCAAGAACTTAAACAGTACTAGCAAAATATATAATGTTATGGTTGAGAATTTAAATGCTCAAAAGTGAGGAATTTAAGAAACAAACAAACATGTGCACTCATAAGTGACTACTTTTAAGATATAGTTGTGCTAGACTATAAGGTCTTTAGGGGAGAGGTAATGTCATTTTATATCTTTATGCAGTGCCAAGTTCACTGTTGGTTTGAATAAGTAAACAGAAAAAGTAAAGCGTATGTTAGTAGGATGGTAAATTTTGCATATTTCCTTAATTTTATGGATTTGGATGATTAAAAAAAAAAAAAATGAAGCGTGTTTTGTACTTTCCATGAGCTACAGAAAGTCTTGGGATCCCTTTGTTGGTTATTGTATTTAATAGTTCTATATTACAAGCAAAACAAAACAAAACAAACCCCTACCAAGTTGATCTGGGAACTTCAAGCTTGCAGGGCTAAAATGGAGTGTAGATCTGGTCCCACCACACACTGCTGAATTATGTGAGCATGCCCTTCTCTTCACGGAATTACACTGTTTTCATGGCAAACATTGCTGTGTCTGAGTTGATCTCCCCAGAGTTGTTAGAGTCATAGGGGCTGCAAAATAAAACTCAGGTAATTTTCAGCTTTAATGAGCTCTGTAACTGTTGTCCTGTCATGCCTTAAAGTCTCCGTATGGCTGCCTCACAGGGGCTCTCTGATAGTTACCAGTGGCAGCAGTTTAAGCATGGCTCGGACTGCAGAAATAGAGATCTGCTTTTTTTTGCAAACTTGATTAAGATGCCTTAAAAATCAAGGACCCTCAAGGGCAGCTCATTACCCTCAACAATACGAGAGGGAGAGAGCAATAGATGCCCTTACTTACGAGTTGACCCAGTCCTAGTGCGAGTCAGGAGAGGCTGACTCATGAGCCCATGCTATGGTGGCCAGGCTCTTCAGCTCTTCCTCGTCAGTCTGTTGTCTTTCAGCACTAAAGCAGCGCATGACCTCTGTGGGGGAAAAAAAAAAAAAAAAGAAAGCTTTCCCAGATCACCAATTTCCAACACAATCAGTGGTGAGTTCTTCAGAAGGGGTGACAGAGAGGTACCTGCGTAAGGAAGTGCCTTTGGCTTTGAGGAGAGTGGAGAAGGACTTCTGTGCGCAAGAGGGCTGACCTCACGGCCTTGAGGGCTTCCACTGAGAGAGGCTGTAGCTTTCATCATGTCTTGGCGAGTGAAATATCCCTGTGTGGAAGAGAGGAAAGTTGTTTCAAACCCTTCCTGGAAGGCTGTGCCAAGATGCTGCAGAGAGCTCTGCTACCCTTTAGAAGAAGGTAAAGGTGAAGTCTCTAATGAAGGGAGAGAGAACTTTTTCTAAAGTTCTGGTCTTTATGGATAAAAAGGTCTGTGGAAGATACCTGATCGAAGGAAAGAACTGTGCAGTGAATTGCTAGTGACTTTTACCTATGACACACTAAAACAAAAATTAAAAAGGCTGGGGCATAATGAAAGCTGAGGAGAAAAGAAATTAAATATGTCTGAAGATTTTAGAGAATGACATATATTAAAGTTAGATAGAACTAGTGCAACACAGACCATAAATTCATTTTGTAATTTTATCTTCACATCCTTAACTTCTGACTGAGCTGCAACATATAATTCAGGAAGGCATCCAGTCTTGGTGTAACATCTTCAAGTGGTCCGCTGCATCTCTGAAAAAGTTGTCTACATGGCTAATTTGAGAATGAATCACATTGCTTTTGAGTAAGTTTTCAAATTGCTAAGGAGCTCAAATGAGCAGAAATTATACAGCAGAAACTGAAACTAGTTAAATGAGCTATAAACCACTGAATCACATAGGAGCAGGCCACTTTTTATTGGGGCTTCACACCTCTGAATGCTTAATCAGTTTGGTTTTACTTGCTATTACTCCAGTGGGGAAGGCAGTGGACTGGCATTGCTTCTATGGCAGTAATTGTCCACTCTCCTGCTAACCAGCAACACTGTGCTTGAGGGACTCTGTTAGACAAGGTGACAGAGGAATTTTTTTGGTGATAAGATTTCCCTGTCTGACTGCATTTTTGGTGTGAATGAAGAGAAAAACGGTCACTTATGAGATGCTACTTTGGGTATCCCTTCACATCCATCAGCTTTTCTGGGGCAACAGCTCCTTCTCCTGTGACAAGATAAATGGATGCAACTTGTGCAAAAATGTCCATGCGGGTTTTGTGTTCGTAAAGGTACCCTTCTGCTAGCCTTGTAAGATAAAAAGCCATCTGACCTGCAATTCTGAAACTTTCAATTAACTCTGTGTTAGACTGCGTACCAGACAAAACCATGTGGCTTGAGAGCTCAGCAGACAGCTGCTGAAACACCAATCTGATGCACCATTTTTACTTTTGCACAGTACAAAGCTCAATGAGGTGTGGATCTGGGACCAAAGAAAGGATAACAAGCATTAGCTACAAGGCCAGGGTTTCTTCTATGATGCAGCTCAAGTTTTTGGCAGGGATTCATTTTGTGTAGCTCATTCTGGGATTCCACACTTTTTTTTTTTCTTCCTTGAAAATCTTTATCTTCTGTCCTTCAGACAGCGCACTGCCAACTGCAAGATCACAAAGCCTTTTGTTTTTGGTGCTCAAAACTGCAGCTGTCATTTGAAAAGGCAATTTTTCTGCATTCACAATAAATGACACCATTCCACGTTACTGCTAATGTGCTCCTAAAGGACCACCTTGTATTAACTGAGGTTTTTCCCTGTGCCATATTTTGGTGTAGTGAACAATTTGGTACATTCTGCTGTCTTACGTAACCAGCAACACGATGAGTCATCTTTAAGAGAGTCAGTGTTGGCACACTTCCCTGGCATGAGTTCAGATGGTGAAGGATGTGCAGCTAGAATGTGCCTAAAAAAAAGGCAATCTGAAATTCCTAACCATTTCTTTTAACCCTGTATGTTGCCATAGGAGTTATTTTTGCTAGGGGGCAAAGGCCCGATACAAGGTATGGACTGATGCTCCATTGTTCTTTAGCCCATACACGTGACTCCTGTAGAATAAAATGATGGCAAAGAAACCAAACCTCTTCCTTAGGGACTTCCACCGAGATGAGGAGGTGGTGAGTCCCTCCCTGCCCAGACACAGTCAGTGCTGGGTCCGTACGTGGAAACACACCCCTCCTGGTCATCCGCACAGGGGAGAAGCCGTGGCGGGGCTGCTGGGGTCAGACTCAAACTGAAGACTGCCTGTGATGTGTAACATGTGGGAGACTGGGCCGATCACCGGCTCTTTATGTCCTCTGCCACAAATGCTTGGCTTTTTGTACTGAACTTAGCCCAAATTGAAATAAGGGTACATCTCCCTTCTTAATTTCTCCAACTGGTCCGAATGAAGAAACAGAGCGTTCTTTTTAAAGGACTTGTGGGTAACAAACAGTCCTGGAAAAGTTTCTGATACGGTATCGCTGCTGTCATCTGGAGTCTGACAACTTCAGGTAAAAAATTGCTCCTGGCCTCTTTTGGAAAGTTATCGTGGCTAACATGAGAACGTCTAGAGGTGACTGGCTTCAGATGGTCACGCTTTAACTCATCACTGTGGAGTATTTCAATAGCACTAATTGTTTTGTGCTCAAATTTCATAAAGATCAGTGTCTCAACACTATAAATTCATAGATGCATTATTAAGACTAAAATAGTTTTCTTTGTCTCTCCTTTCTTTGTAATTGAAATTTTATCTAGAAACTTGTTCCAGTACTTTATTCAAAAACCTGAATTCTGCAGCTCAGTTACAGCCATAGCATCTACAAAACAGCCAATATGCAATGAGTAAGGCAGAGTATCAGCTTGTAGAATGCTAATTCATTGCTGTTCTATTAAGAATATAAGTTTTACCATTCTATAATTGACAGTTGTAGGTATTCTGGAGGCTGACGCTTGTGATGCTAAAGATATTTTGCAGTTTCTTTTACTGAATGTAAGTGTAGATTTTCATCCAGAGTGAAGTCCTCTATCACCATGAGTGGAAAGCACTCTGGTCTTGTTATAGTGGTTTTCAGCTCCTAGGATGAAGCTTTCCTGGGCCTCTACAGGTTGTGTGGAATGATTTCATAGCGGCGGTGAAAGGGTTAATGGGTAATTTTTGTTGCAGATCTTCCTTGGGACTGTTTTGATCGCCACAGGGAAGTTTCTGATCTCGCTCCCTGGCACTGACAGAGACGGGGTTAAATATCCTCCAGCACCACCGCTGCTAATGCCGCGGGCACTGGAGGCTGCTGGCAGGGGTGCTGCCTGCCCGGAGGCTGCGGGGCCGGGGGTGAAGGTTTGTTAGGTAACACAGGTTCAGCCTGCGATCGCAGATTCACAGATACATAAATTCTCAGAGCTTCTCTTAGTCTCGGTGAACTGTTCATTGATGCAGGGTCTGCTGACAGTAGTATTGTTTGTATGATTTTCCCGAGAAATAAGAGACATTTATGCTGAATAAGAGACAGAGTTATCGAACAGATTTTTTTTAAAAAGTTTCTTTTTTAAGCCTTTCTTTCTCATCCTAGATACATTACTTTTTCTCCCTTTACAAGCTGTGTTTTTTACCCCCATTGATAAATGTAATGAGTTTTGAGTGTCAACATTAAAATGTTCCGTGGCATCAGCTCTGTGAAGCTGCAGTGAAATATGCAAGTGAAGGAGAAAAAACTCCTCTGGTTTCAGCCCGGCTGTGTCCCCTGCTCGGGTGCTGTGGGGAACGTTGATAAACATTGGGAAGGGCTGAGAGGTGGCAGAGGCAGGTGAGGAGCCGGTGGCTTCTGAGGGACCACAGAAAGCTGCCGGTGCGTCTCTTCGGCGTCTCAGTGCCAGAGGCTCCTGGTTAGGGGAAGCCTTTACGACTGTTCTGTTTTTACATTCCCTGCATAAAGGAAATAAGCGATGCCATGGAAATACAATTTGTAGTAAACATTTCTACTAGGAATAATATTTTACATCTCCCTCTGCATCTGCTGAGTAAGCGCTGTTAGCTCCAATTGTTCATTCCTAAGGAAAGTCTTTTAATTCATCTTTATCGGTACTCCAGGTAGAGGTGATTTTTTTTTTTTTTTTTTTTGTTACCTGGCATGGCTGTGCTGTCAGTGCTGCTGCTGCTGGGGCTAGTAGACATAACTGCTGCTGCGGACGTCGCACCTAGAATAAAAGTGGGGTCAAGGTGGAGAGGTGAAAAGAACCGTGAGTAACCCAGGCTTTTCCTTCTCTTCTTCTCGGCTCTCTGTTTGAGGAAATGTGTTAGGCCTCATTTCGCCATGTAATTCTTCCTCTCCGGGAGGTTATTCCTTAATAATAACCTTAAGGGCATATAATTTTAGGTATTTAAATATGCATGCAGAAAGTACGGGCCACACCTTCTGTATGCTCCACACATCTGCAGTACAGTCCTGTTGTTTCGCTGGAAGCTTTCCGAACTGCCTGTGCTGGTTAACTCCTCTATTTCCTGAGAGTTGTGAGACTTCCAGGCTGCAATCACCTGAACCTCTTCTGTTTATAGTCTTACCATTTTGCACGCTATTTCAAATGTTAGCGTAGATCAAGATAGCAAATTTTACAGGTCGTCTGTTTGTGTGACGGAACCTCGTAACCACGGTGATTATACCGGGTAACTTTATGGATAGAACTGGGTAACTGCAGTTTAAAATCTACAGATTTAGAAAGGGGGGTTTAATACAGCATTGCAGCTTGTGCAGGGTTTGTCAATACTGCACTTAAAAAGAGAGAAGAACATTAGTATTAGAAAAGGAAAGTAGATGAGTCATGATAATATTTGGGACCGAGACTTCCTACTGCATACACAGTTGCTGGACTGAAATAGCAAGATGATTATTTTCATTTAAAGAACAACTCAGTTCTTGCTGAGATTATTCTTTTTTCCTGTCCAGCTATTTATAAATAAGCATGTCCATGACGGTCAGCATACTATTATCATTATGTGTGTGAATTTTTGCTGTGTGTTTGTTTGGTTTTGGGGTTTTTTTTAGAAATACCTTGATTACAAAAAGGGGAAGGAGTATTGAAAATTGAATTGAGGTTTTCAGTTTAATTAATGTAAATGTGATGATTGGAAAATATATTTGATGGAAGTCCCTAAATTAATGAGAATTGTAGGGGTGGCTGTTGGTATCCTTGGGATTGGTATTATTTTGACAGTCATGTTGTTTGGAAGCTGATCTGCAGCTTGAGTAGTATTTGTTCTTGCTAAAGTACAAACAAACATATCAATAAATCTGACGTTTCGTTTGGTCCCCCAAATCATCAGCATTAAGTAAAGAGGCACCGGACTGAGTGGAACTGTGAACTGCCTCATTTGTTCACAAGTTATTTACATCTAAAAACTACACTGCCCAAATTAGCAGGCTGTGGAAACTGAGGCACAAATCTAATAAGACCTGAAATACGTTGATTGAAATTTTTCCAAGGTATGCTTCTTGCTCAGTAAAAAGTCTTCTAAAATATATATCTGTATATCTTTTCAAGTACTACCTTTTATGAAAACAGCCAGTTCCCAGAATAAAAATACTGTATTTGGACACAGTTTTGATTCATTGATTTTTCAGGTGTTTGGAAATTCATGATTCTGAGTATTTAGTTTGATTTTTTTTTTTTCTATTAAGAACTGAAATAGATGGAGATATAGATATTAATGTGTCACAAAAAACATTACTGCTGTTAATTAGTTCGTGATGGCATTTAGCCATGATGAGTAAATGACACAACGTAGGAGTTGAAGAGCGTCACATCTTTTGGAAATGGTTTTGCAACTGCAATAGGTCATTTAATGTCATCTGTAGCTAGCTATTAGACCTTTTGGATTCACATTGCTTGCTTTCTTCCCTCAGCACAGGAGGCTCTCAGTCCAGCACATTAGCAAATTGCTAATATTTGGTTAAAGGAAAAACAAGGATGTAAATTAGTCTTCATATCATATTGATATTGTGATATTTAATTGCTTAGAGCAATCAGTTTTGCAATGTGTTAAAAGTTATGGATCTGAAACAAGTCTCCTTGAAATTAAGAGAAGGTATTTGGATTAGATCTTAATGTTCCTTTTATTTAAATATTAGCAATATTCGTACTAGGAACAACTGTTGGGCAAGAGAGATTGTACAGGAGTGCCATCTGAACTGTGTACTGTTTGGTTTTGCTATCCACGGTGCAAAAATTTCCCCAGTAGCAGAATGCAGCTATCATGCAGAGCTGGATGCTGTGGGAAGTAGCTCGCTCCTTCCATCTGAGAGGGGAGAAAGCCAAGATGTTATGTAATCACAGCTGATTGATTCTTTGTTGATTGCTATTCATGTTATATATTTGCCTGTCAATTGACAAAATACTCAAAGGTGTTCTCTTGCTGGGTTATTTTTGCACATCATAGTTAAAATACTAATAAAAATACTCTGAGAAGGTGTGTGATTATATAATATATATGTTCTTTTAATTGGGTTACATTTAAATTGCATAACATATGCCAAAAAAATAGGACTTTAAATTAAAGAGGACGTGACTAGTTTCTGCATCTCTTAACAGCAATTTTCACTAAAGCATTCAGGTGTAGCAGTATGGCAATACTTTAAAAGTCTTTTATATTTACAGTCTAGAGAGATTTCAAAATACTTTTATTCCAAGTGGTCTTTTAAAAGATAGAATAACTTTGCTATCCTTTAAAGTCTCTGTGATGCTTCTCCAAACAAGATCATGGTATATTAAGAGGCATTATGAGTTGCCCAGAAAAGTCATTATGATCCAAGTTCTAGCCATGCGTCTCAAGGGCAGGACCAAAGTGGTCCAGCTAGGACCAGAATAAAACTCTGCCTTGTCTGAGCTTGCACGTCCTTGGACCAAGCTTTGTTCTTTACTTTCCCATAGAGGGGTTTTGGAGCTGGGAATTTTGTAGCCTGGTTTCTGTTCTACCACTGCTCCAATAAGTGAAATCGAGTTTGGGGAGAGTGGGAAGAAATTACTGTTTCTGGTAAATGCAACTGCAACAAAAAAGAGTATAGAAGGAAAATAAGAAGATTTATTCCCATGTGCATCTGTACTTTTCATTATAACAGCACCTAGGTGGGGTGGGGAACAACACATTTCTTGGAGGTAGTATTAACCATATAAAATGTCTAAATATGTAAGAAATAGCATTGCTTAATTGCTTATGCTGTGCTGTCTTCTTCTGGCATGTGTTATTAGTTTTTTCTGTTCACTTCATTAAGAAAGCCAACGATTATTGTTTGAATGCCAGCATTTTACAACTTCCACGCTGATGATCATGGGAAATAACACAAAGAAATCTCGTTGTTATTTTGATACTGAAGTGGCAATGTATTAAGACTGTCTTACTATCCCTCAGAAAAATTATTTTATAGAGTAATACCATGGTTATTATTAATTCCTATATACTGAATATAAAGTTTACACTGGAGACTGTACATGCATATTTTCCAACATTTATAACTTTGTATATTTATTACTGTAGTCTATGTAATTTTCTTTGTTAGGAAATTTTAATCAAAGTGGTTTTCTTACTCTGTGAATAAAATATATTTTCTCATAGAGAATAAAATTGTAATTTTCTGGGCAAGTTTTGGATGTCATATGTAAAGATCAGAATTTAAAGTTGCAGAGTGAACTACTGGAGAAAAATGTGGGTTTGTATTTTTGGTAGAAATAGAATTATGAAGTTTTAAGATTTCACAAGACATTAAAACTATTCTTTCTGTTGTTCAATTCATGTTGCATTTTAAGCAAAGAGCTTGAGATCAGCATCATTCTCTTAGTTATCATAGCTACCACTAGGAATGCCAAATGCCATGGTCTTCGTTTAACCATAGTTGCTATTAGGAATGTCGCTAGTGAAGAACAGTGATACCTGTTTTTGCTGATTCTTTGTATGTTGGAAGTTTTATATGTATACACACACACATGCATACATACATACTTGTATGTAATATATACATAAATATCCTTTTTAAAAGCTCCATAACTTGCTCACTTGAGTACTCTGGGACAAAATATACTCTTGTTGAACCTGGATGATTGTAAAAATTTCCTATAGTTTAGTTGATTTTTGTGAAGAACTTTTTTTTAATGGAATTTTAATATTTTTAATAGAAATTGTGTGTTAGGGAAACATCTGAAAGAGAAGGTGTCACAGTAGGACCGACTTTTGAGAAAGGACTGACTTTTACTTCAGACTTTACTGCTGAAACTTAAAATATAAACAGCGTGCATACATCCCGTGGGCTGATAGTATGCATGTGTGTGCCTCGGTCCTTTGGAGAAACTTTACATAGGCAAAAGGATGATCAAGAAGGAAAAACAGCACAGTTACAGGATTCAGACTGTTGCTCTACAGCAGAGTGTTGTTGTGCATTTGTAAATATCAGATTTAATGTTCAAAACATTTTACAGCTCGAACTGATAGAAAAAGGGGGCAAATGTAAAGTACTTATTTGACAATAAAGGTCTCTGAATAGACAATAGAGCTAATATTAAAATGGTAAATACTATAAATATTTTGCATAGTAATGATAATCTCTTATAAAGCATTTTTATCCTTATTATGATCTTATTTTATCATTATTATAGTCTTTGTGTCTTGTTCAAAAATACAGTTTCTGAGTTTTGTACCTAAATTATACACGACCTAAACATAGAATATGCAGTTCAGGAGAAGAAAGGTTATGAGGTTATCAAGGTTTTCTTAGCAATAAATCTAGCAACTAGAACTGGCAATCCCCGCAAAAGTCAGCATGTATGTGATGTTTCAAAACTATCAAGCTATTCACAGATTATATTGAATTCAGAAATGCAAGAAAAATTTCAATGTATTTGTTAATCTAATCTATCCATATGTAAATTACTGTATAAAAATAATTTCTTTCTAATGTTGATAAGAATTTTAATTTTTTTTAAAGTAAACATGTATATACATATATAAAACAGCAAAAACCATTCGTAAATATTTGTGATACTTTTCTATTGCTGTCTCCCTATAGAAAAAAGAAAAACCACAAACAAAAAACCAAACAAATCAAAAGAAGCACCTTTTTTCCTCTGCACAGTGACTGTATTTCATTTTTCAGTTTTATTTAGCAGCAGACAATAATCAAAACTTTCAATCCATTGAGAGATGTATTGGGACAAAAAGTTTTAAAATTCCTGTAATGTGTGATAAAGAGTAATAGAGTCGTTTCCTCTAATTATTTTCAGTATTCATATAACCTTCCAGTGAATAAGCAATTTCCTTAAAATGATACTGGTAATCATAATTTAATTTTTGATTTAAAAATACTTTGCTTTCTTCAGGGTTCATACTGGTACCTGAAGCCTGTTTGGTATTTCAGTATGACTCAGCTGATGCTGAATCATCAGTCTGATGTTTAATGTAGATACATACATACAGAGCTGCTTTACTCTGTTAAAAGCTTTAGCAATCTGCTGTTATGGTGCTAAAAGCCTTTCAGCAACAGATTAGTCGTTTCTCAGTTAGTCCTAATACAGTGTGTTCTAGGCAGAGTAAATATGATGAAATTGTTTACTAAACAAACAGCTAATAATGTTGTGGTGCTGTTCCTTGGTTAGTTGTGAATTTATTACGGTATTTCATGTTCATAATTTTCACCTGTCTTCCATTGACAAAGAAACACTGTCCTAATTCTGTTAATGTAAAATCTAGCTGTTTCTTTCCAAGTTTCCTCAGACTCATTGCAATTTAGACAAGTTGAAGCTTGCACTGGGGTTAAATATTGCAAGCTATGCCATGGTTTATATTTGACTATCAAGTAAATTTATCCTTCAAATAGTTTTTGTAAGAAGGAAGAGAAATCTGGTATGTGGCTTTAGCTGTGTGGATCCATGAACAAAATACAGGTTTAATACTAATGTTGCTGCCTCAAATATAAATATTCTTGAAAAGGATCAACGCCAGTACTGAAAGAACTTAGGAGGAATATCTTATGACTGAAACAGTTTTAAAATAAAAATAAATCTTTGTTTACAGTGTTAAGAACATGTTGAGTCTATCTGCTGTTTCCACTAAGAAGTCATCTCTGACCTCAAACCAGACCCGGGTCCATAGGTTAGCACTGCGAGCGCAGTGTGCACGTACCGATCGTGACAGGGAGGAGGTGGATCTCCAGCCCGACCTGAGACCCCCTGGAGCGTCCCATCCCGTCCCTGCCCGGTGCACCCCACGCCTCCTGCTGCACCAGGCAGAGAGGAGCATCCTCCCAAAGGTCAGCACCCCTGGCTTTGTGGTGGGTGCACTGACCACAGGTGTGCGTCCAGCCCAAACCACGCACAGCTCTGCATGGCTTGGGGGCAAGGGGGTGGCAGGACAGAGGACAGCAAAGGGCAGCAACGAGCGTAACCCAGTGGTGTCGTGTGCTGCGATGATCCCAGACACGCTTTTTCCAGGAGGATTTTTAGAACGAGGTGGGCCGTAAGGTTTAGGGCAGATGGATTGCTCCGCAGTGGCCACCGGACCGGGGAGCCACTAGCCCCAAAGCGACACTGGCCAGGCACGTCGCTGGCCCCCTGCCCGTCTCTCCTTGTGGGACTGACTGCTGGGCTCCCCAGACAAACAGCTGCTGGAAGCGCGCCATGGACAAGAGATTCATTTCTCTGCCCAGATGAACTCTCCCGCTTTGATGTAAAAAAGTGTAAGGTTGAGTTCACCTGCTTTAGATTGCTAAAAATGTGTTCTTTTACAGAAACCAGCAAGTTCTTTATCTCACAGAAAAGGATAAAAATTTGCTCTTCTTGAGGTGCCAGAGAGTAGTCTTTAATGTTCAAATTTGATCTTTTGTAACAGTTATTTAACCCTGACATGTACCAAATACCTTTAATGTGCAAGTTTGCCTATTAATATTATCATCTTGTGCTATATGCTTCACTGGAAGCTTTAAACAGAATCCCAAACCAAAACCATTTAGTGATCTTGGTGTCAAAGTGTAACCAGAAAGGTTTAATACAGCCTTTCCTAACCTGGAGGCCACTTTCAAAGTACTTTTTCCCTGCTTTTAGGTAGTACAACTACTTTCTTATAAGAAATCTTGTTTCACACAATCCTGGCTTAGAGGATTGCGTTTTATCACAGGCATTTTAACGTCAAGTAACTCAGTATCTGAAAAGAGCTATGAACAGAAAAGATAGTTGCCTTTAGATGCTGGAGAGTTGGTTTTTTTCTCCTTGAGTAGATGTGGCTGATAAGAAACTTAGAAGAATGGTGAAAAGAGAGATTAAGAAGGACAGAGATTTAAAAAGGGAGAAAAGGAAGAGAGAATTGGAAGCAAACAAAAAAGTGACAGACAGCTGAAGGCTGAAGGAAAGTAAAGAAAAAGGAAAAGAAAGGTAAGAAGGAGAAAAGAGAATCTAGAAGGGCATAAAACAAACTACTACTGCTGTTACCATTTAACTAATTTGCAATTCCTCACGCAAGCTACTTAGTCTGTGGTATTAACTTCAGTGTCCGCTTTCATCGCACTGTCTGTAGGATCTAGGAAATGACCTCTTATGTTGAGAAATAAATTTCCTTAGAATAATTTGTCCAAGTTATGAGGATAAAATGAACTGGTTTATTTTAAAATTGCCATGATAAGATTTTACGGTGGAAACTGAAGTGAGATGACTGATTCATAAAAGCGTAAGGATTTTGGAGTAATTAACATTTGGAACATTTGGTGCCCCAGAACTTTTGACCTTTAATAAATTTGAATGGAATTGAACTGAATTTCAATGTACACTGTACCATAGGATAGATAGTCAATGAAGCTGCTGTGAGATTACATTTCTGTAAGACACACCACAATTTCGAGAGCTCTTAAATGATTTTGAAGTACTTATACGAAGAGAAAAAAGCATAATTTGTGTACTTCTATTTGTTCTATTTTTGTGTAAAGTTAATTATAAATTTTAAAAAACTTTAATTTTCATTCATTATTTCTGAATAACAACAAAAGAAATTGTTCTTTTGGTAACTTAGTTATGCCGAGAGATAAAAGCCCGTTTCTCTTTGTGGCCCTTCCTGTACCATCTGTTAAAGCCAGCCTGTGTATATTCTCCTTTAAATATATTTGATGATAATGTCTTTTTAATCACTCTGTAGTCCAGTCTTAAAATATTATATGTATTTCCTAACACCTACAAGAGTAGCTTTATTGATTTTTATTTGTAACTCCTTATTTTATCTATTGTCTAAGGACGATGGAAGAGTTAACACCATTCTCTGCGTGAACTCTACTAAAATCCTCAGTGACTGCATTCCCTTCTTTTTTCTCCTTATCTCAGATAGTCAGGCTCCCCAATAATTCATCTCCCTCTGCCTCTTTGCTTGGTGATATATGGAATCATTAGGCACATGTATCCAAACAGGAACATGAGGACCACACAGTACCTAGATAAGTAGTTTATGGTGTTCCAAGTCTGCTTTCCTGCCAAGAGCACTGTTATTAACTCCAAACATCTAAAACCGTGATTTAAAAATCTCAAGACTTAGGAAAGAACAGTAAAGAACCCTCTTGTTCCTCTTACGGTGACCTTACAGCCTTGCACTTGCACTCAGCTCCTCCATTTCCAGGCTGTTTCCCACCATAAGGGAGATTCAGATGGTCATCACTTATCTCCAGGGCCTGGAGCTGCACCTGGGACACCGTCTTGCGTCCCGCTCTTAATGAAACTGCAAGACATGGCCAGCTACATCAGACACAGATCCATTACTGACTAATAGGGGGGAAACATCCCTGAATCACAGCACTTTATATATTTCCCTGTTCTCTTCAAGGGATCCTTTCCTTTTGATGATCTTTCTCCTCTTCCTGTGAATCTGAAATCCCACTGCCAGTTTCCTTTCCCTCAGCCAGCGAAGGGAAAGGAGACAAAGACTCTCAATTCCTCCCTGCCCCTCCAGGGAACAGCAGCTGGGACTGCAGCAATGCTGCGTTGCCTGCGCAGGTACTCGGGAGCGTCTTTATCCCTTCATCTCGTGTGTTCATTTCACTCCTGCCTTATCCTTGTGCCACCTTCTTTATCGTATACTTCTCTGGTGCCCCAGTTCTGATTTTTTTAAGCTTTTTTTCAAGCTTTTTAATCTATTGCATCTTTTCCAGTACCTTGTGTGAGTGTTGTCAGCCCATGTGGCCGTGAGCCTTGGGCAACCAGTTTTCCCATGAAAATGAGCGACCTGGTACTTCTAGTCTATCCTTGGGATTTTATTTCATACCTCTTGTAGAACTGGGGACTCGGCTGGTATTTCCACCATCAGAGTTACTTTATGTGGCTCTCCAAAGCACCTATTGAATTTCAGCAAGATGAAGATTTTGGGTTGCAGGCTGAGGGATCAGAAAACCTGGCTAACACTGTATAAGTTCAAATTAGAACACGGCAGCCTTTTAGGGCTACTTGTATTGGCTGAGACACACATTTAGCCAAAATAAAAAGCTTTCCTTTTAATTTTGATATTTTCTTTTTAATGAAAGTCTTGAGTTCTGTATTGTAAGTTGCACATATGTGGTTCTATGGGGGTCTATTTTGTTTACACAGATACTGTAGGTGATGAGGCTGGTGCATCAAAGCACAAAGCTCAAAGCTTCAAGACAGAGCCAGACATAGGAATCCACTGGCACCCTCAAGACTTTCTTAAGTCAAAGTCCTTTGTCTTTGCTTGTAAAGAAGGCTTTATGTTTTTTCTATACAATATAGTTTTCCAGAAAACAAGTATAAATTTAGGTTTTAGTTAATTTTATTTGTATTTATTATAGCGTAAGTCATAAATATTTTTCTGATGTACCATTTGTTTGGTTTGTTATTTGTACGTCCTTAAAAATGAATCATTGCCTGGTTTGTCACTGTCCCGCTTCAGGTCTGCCCTACAGTGAAATTATTGTTTTATCATGATATGATACTGGACTACTGATGTTATAAATTTGACCCTCTTGTTACAGATGAAAAAAAATTCTTATGGCAATGAATATACATAGAAATACTTATTTCTATCTGAGGGATTAATGAATGAAGATACCACAGTCAAGTCAAGATAACGTGTATGTGTTTGTTTTTTATAAATGGAACTCAGTGTCAAGCAGAAGGTATTTTTGTCTTGTGAAAGGATGTATGTAAAATAGTGAAACAAAATAATAAACACGAAGCTTGGTCTATACAGAGCACCTCCAGGGTATTACGTACTTTATGTTTCCTGGGTATTCTTTGGATTTTTGTATTGGGATATAAAACCACCAAATCAGAGAAGACTCTTCCAAAAGTGGAAGTGGTAGATAATGCTGCATTTCTTTCTTTTGCTATTCCAAACCTACAAGAGAACAAACTCAAGACAACCGTTGGTACAAATCCTGAAGAAGAGCTTGTGAGCTTGACTTTATTTTCTAAATAGCTGTTTGTTCAGTGGCCCCATCAGTGGTGTGACATACTTGCTTTCTGCAAACACCCATTTAACCAGGTTTGTTCACAAATGATTAGGGAATGGCTCTTCTTTGTGTAATTAGCTATATTTGCATACTTGCAAGTAATAAATGACAAGTATTTCAACTGTTCTCATTCTCTTTAAAAGTTTGCAATCCAATTAGGCACCAAAACCTATAGTATGTTAGTTCAGGGACTAATCACAAACAACCTAAAGAAACTTTATACAAATATGAATGAATATAGATTTAACAATGCATATGCAGAGTTTGTTCTTCAGAATTGTATTGCCTATGTTTACAAGGAATATATTTATAAAAATCAGGATTTTTTTCTAGACAATGAACGAATGCATGAGATATAATTTATTTGCCATAACTAGTTTTACTTGGTACTGCGATACAACATCATGTGTTTCTCTGTGATACAAAATGACTGAGGTAAAATGTCATGAAACAGGATTTGTGCCCTGCAGAGTGCTTGGACTGTCCCTGTGTTTTTACTCAAGATTGAATAAGATATGAAAGAAAAACAAAACAAAAAATTAGGAAGTTCACATACAGCAGAAATAATGAAGCCTAGAGATGCGTGTCTCAGATCGGATGTTTTTGGTATCTTTAAAGGCATATGCATATTTTTTAGTTCCTTCCTCTCCCTTTCTGTCTGTTTGTAGCACAAACCTCTGTTCTTGGCACCAACTTTTCCTGCAGAAAGAATGCTTGGAGGGTTTCTCTCTCCTGCCCAACCTCCTGTTTTCATGCTACGTGTAAGATCTTAGTGTCTCTCAGATACTCCATGCTGCAGGGCTCGGTAGGAATTTGGGCAAAACAGAACAAAAGCCTTTTTCAATTCGTGAACTACATAATTGAATGGAGGAAGGCACTGACCACTCATAACATACTGAAAGTCTGTATTTGAGTAACTAATGTGAAAATTGCTTGAATTGCAAAAATTAAAACCTGTATATACTGTGTAGTAAAACTTTGTTTGAAAAATCTGTCTGTGATGACTTGAGCTGAAAAACGTAGCTGCTACAGAAAAATACACTTATTTACTATTCTATTACATATGTTCAGAATCAATCAGTTCGCTACTCTCAATTACACTGCCTTTCATCAAGGTTTTTATATGTTTCAGCCTACCCAATGGACTGAATTGTCAGGCTGGGAAATTACCTCTGCGGAATGTTTCCTCTGATATATTGCAGTCCAGAAAATGGACTTGCTTTTGTTCCCTGCATTTTTATTTGTATTTCCTCCTTAACAGGCTTTGCTGAAAGGAGCTACCTTTTGGAGGTCTAACTCTCTTTTGTCCCTTCATCCTCGCTCTCCCAAAACAATTCTTGTCTGTCACACAGTGTCATAGAGAAAGCCCCTTCATGTTTTGGGGCTACCTTGGGTATCTTTTGCCAGCGCAGGATGAGGAGACACATGGACGCTCTAAGCAGAAAGAGTCAGTGAGGAAGAAGTGTCCCCCAGTTGCTGACCCTTCTTCTTCTATGTGCTGAATCAGAGCTGAGGAGGCTTCGAGAATTTACCTAAATCCTTAGTTATGAAACCCGTTTTTCGCAGAGAGATTTCTGCGACAGAAACACAGTGTACTACAGAAAAAATAAAGCATTTAATGAGAAACAGATGGGACCTGTGTATTGTTAATGGAGAAAGACTACTGTGTAAAGAGAAGCCAACACGTAACATTAGGAATAAAACCAGAGTAGGTTACAGGACATTGTAGCACGATGTTAGTTTTATGCTTGGTGTTTTAGATATTGCTTAAAATAATGTCTTTTTAACTTACTCTGTCAACTGTGCAGTCTGCGCATATGTCTTCATTAAAAAGGAAAAACACAAAACAAAGCAACAAAACCACAGAAACTAATAAATATATATTCCAATTTTTTGTTGTTTCTAGTGCTTTCAATATAATTTTACAGAAATACTCTTTCTTTTTAACACGAGTTGTCCCTTTACAATAATATCCAAAGATAATATTTTTCTCACAATCAATTTCTGGTTCCTTTAACATCTGTTGATGTGATTTATTAATGTTCAGGTACCAATAAAGATACTTTTTTCTTTTTTGTGTGTGTTCAGCAACATAAAAAAAAAATCTAACTGTGTGTTTCTTTGAAAACGAAGTCTCACTGACTTACCTTTTCTTTTTTTCTTACAGACCGTTGGGAATATTACAGTTTTACATGTCAGCTACTAATGGTTTTATATCCAATATTTGATTTAAAAATCACATGGCCCTGAAAAGTAGTGTTTGGAGTTTTTTTAGCCAAGCCTGCTTAGTTTCATATAACACTATGACATTAATGTCTTCTTTTTAATGACTGTAAACATTTTAGTTTGCATTTTATATGCAGCACCTTTAAGCTTTAATTGGACATCTGATAGTCTGTGTACATAAGCACCTCCCAGATAATGTGGAAATTGTAGAGTGAGAAGCAATGATGTTATTGTGCTGGTGGATGCAGACTTTAGCCTGTTTTGTCAGATTGTCTCCCAGGAGTGTCTGCTGTATTTCAGAAACCCTTTTCATATGAACTGTTAGAGAAATATGAAAATGATGAGGCAGGTGCCAAGGCAAATCTTTGACAGGCATTTTATCCCACCCAGATTATAAAGTTCACACCTTTTTTTTTTTTTTTTTAATCTTAAATATTAAAATCTTAAACTGTGAGTCTTGGTAAGGTTACATCTCTGACTTTTGATATATGTTCAATCTATTATCATATAAGTACCATCCATCATTCTGCTGCTGTAGGTGCTTCGGCCTATACTGTATCTTACTTTTGGATTCATGCTGTAGCTGGAGAACAACAAATGCTATTGATTTTGTTTCTGACAGATTCTTTGAGAAGTTCTCCCCCAAAAAGGGGAGCTGCAGATGGAAACGTCTTCTGCAGCTGCAGCACCTTCTGCTCTGTGAAAATGTGTATCATCAGAATGAACCAATTCTCCCTTTCTAACTCATTGTCACTACTTAATTTAACTACAGAAATCATCAGTGGTCACCTGACTGCTGCATCAAAAGGTGATTTGAAGAGTTAGTTCATCCTGGGATTCAATCTTTTGGGGTGGTATTTTATCAAAAGCATTTTGTTTCTGAAGTCACCCCAACCCAAGAAGTATAATCTAGCAACCTTGCAGCAATTGTAGTATTTAAAGACATTAATTGATCCATTTTCTTCACATCACTACCAGGTGCTATAAGTAGTAGTGTTTGCTGTCTTTACTTCATGGATAAAGTCAACGAGAGACAAAGTGTGTATAAGAATTTGCAAAAGCCACACAGAAAATTAGTAGCTTTACAGATTCTTATCTTGTAGTTCTAAGCTCATGAGAACATGGTGTTGCTAAAAAAAAAAGAAAAAAAAAAGAAAGATATATTGATATGTCAGTGTATAGTGCAAAGTCTATATATGGGTATTCTCTTGTACATATTTTTGGCTCTAGATATATTTTATGATGGTTACTGACAATGTCGCCATATGTTATGAGCAGTTAGGGAAATAGGGTCAATCCAGAAATATCTGGGCATAAGTGGTCTTTTGAGGACATTGCAGCAGAGGTAGAAAGAAAATGTAATTCTGGATTAGTTTAAGCATTTCTTTATTGAGAAAACTGTTTTGGCACAGATGCCAGCAAAAGTTCTACGTAATCTAGTACAAATATATAGCAGCATGTTCTCTCCTGCAGTGCGAGAATGCTTTTCAGTACCTAGTTCTTCTCACAAAGACAGCAGCTCATGACAATTAGGATGAGCAAGAGAATAAAAATTGAAATTATAGATTCAGGACTTAAGTAGCTCTGAAAAATCTACACCAGCTTTTTTTTATGATGGAGGAAAATGTGTTTACTCTGGGCTATAGCAGAATCAAATCATTTAACGTTTCATTTGGAGTCCAAGAGACCAGATGTATAAGTCAATTAAGGTAGTAACTAAATAAGGGTGGTATTTCTATAAAGGCTGAATTTAGCCTAGCTATCCCAAAGCTTCTCAGCAGAGAGTTTCCTTTGAAGGAGCCAGTACAGGGAACCTAGGGAAATTAACCTCATTAGGCTAATGTTTGCCTTTGGACCTCTCAAAGTGCAACAACATTCTTGGACAACACATCTCTGCTATGGCTTTGGGGTCCTCAATGAAACAGAAGATGTCTTAGGAGCCAAGAACATATCTAGGGACACATAATTCCAGAGCAGCCAGGAAAAGGAGTCTCAGCAACAGAGAAAATATGTAATAAACCATGTTTCTTAGGGAACTGAATGTTTACAATCAGATCAATCACCTCATTGACACGTGAAGTTGAAGATTTCAATTACACAATAGTGTACTGAGACCACCTTAGAAAATCTGAGTCTCTGTGCTCTTATAAAAAGCCATGCTTTACATTTAAGTGACATTACTCACTAAGCAAGAATAAAGTATTATCAAATAGCAAATCAGGCTTACGCTTGGAGACACAGCAGTCTCCATCACTTATATAGAGAAGGAAGTATTAAAAAAGAGTAGGATCTGATGGTGAGTAGTCTGCCCAGTAGAATCTGCTCAATGGTTGAGTAATTACCAAAAGGGATGAATTCTTTTATGGTGACAGAGCTTGAAACCAAATGTATAGTACTTGTAAAGCACACACAGCAGCATGTATGTCCCTAACACATACCAAAGTGTTTACTAGGCACTTGAATAATTGTTACTTTCTTTAGATAAAAGAAATCATAAGCTATAAACTAGGTTCCCTTAGTATGATGAAATGAGGCTCTGGAATAAAAAGAAGCAGAAAAAAACTTCTCGTTACTCGTTTACAAAAGACCTGAATACATATAGTTCAGAACATGCTATGTTAAATGTTAGGTTTAAACCTCTCCAGTTTAGAAAGAATTAGACAAATATAAATAATGTAATAATATATCTGCATGAAATTTTGAGATGTGACATCAGCCTGTGCAGCTATCTATGTTTTTCTCAGCAGCTTCTGTAGTATGCTTGATTTTTTGATTTTGAACCTCGAGAGCAATCGAGTTGCATGTTACAACAACTGACTTTTCCTACAAACAGGAAACGGGCATAGCAGCTTGGTTTTCACCATTACATGAGCGCAATAGGACATTGTTTTGGTAGGTGTTGTCAAGGTCACTGTCGCTGTTACCAGCGAAACACAGATTCCAGGTTCTTCTCTGACATGTTTTGTATCACTCCTAGGATTAGCTAGCCTCAATGGAAGGCAGGATAGAAATAATCTCATTTTGCAGAGAAGCGTTCCAGCTGCTTCAAGCAATACCTTGTTGCAATACCTTTGGTTCTATTTAGCAAAAACACGTCCTTAACCTCCCCAGTTTAGCCAGTCTGACCCCAAGTTCACCTAATGTGATACTTAATTCTACTATTTTCTTGGAGTCGAAC
Organism: Balearica regulorum gibbericeps; assembly: GCF_011004875.1. Classification (NCBI taxonomy): domain Eukaryota; kingdom Metazoa; phylum Chordata; class Aves; order Gruiformes; family Gruidae; genus Balearica; species Balearica regulorum. The sequence continues at coordinate 105,848,588 of NC_046184.1, forward strand.
TGTTATAGGTACTCACCTGAGTTTTGATCTTACATATGTAAAAGAAAATAAAGCCCAGAGGCGCAAGTGTCCTCCTATATGTATACACAGAAATGGGGACCATAAACAATGCCAGCTGTCTTCAACCTGACAGTGTGTTGCTGATTATTTGTAGAGCTCTTGGAAGATACGTTGTTTTCATACAGGTATGATATTTCAAATAAAAATGTCACTGCCTTGCAGCTGAGTTATACCTATTTCAGAAGGCTAGCATTTGGAGTAAGAAAGATTGGAAATTACCAAAGAATACACCGAAGCTGCCAACCACACGGGATGTGATTTCATGCTTAAGTACTCAAAATGCTACTAATGTAATTGTTAATGAGCACTCTCAGAAAATGCCAGAATTCAGATTAAACATCCAGTATTTAGCTTGCATTTGCATTATCCACCTGCCTTTGATCATACATCACTTTTTTCTGCTTTTTGCATATTCATAAAGATGTGTTCATGCTCTTTGCTTGCCACTGTTGTTACTAAGTACTTCGGAACAGCAGTTACGGACTCAGGCTGCAGTCCTGAAGTGGGGGAGCACTCATAGAATAAGTCATCATTAGATTAATAATTTTTTTAAATGTACTCTTTTCTTAATCCCTTGTGTCAGTGTCAATGCCTGACGAAATCTCTGTGGCTCGTTCCATATCTGTCCTGAGTTTTTTAAAGCCTTTTGCAAACCTTTTGCACTTCAACCCTTTCACGCCTTGTGCTACAGCATCTGCAATAACCCTGTGGTAACCCAAGTGTTTTTACCCATTCAGAAAAATGCAAGTACCTAAGCTAACATTTCACTTGTGCAGTCTAATTATCTCTGCACCCTCACACAGCACATTCTTAGGATATAATTTCCAAGTTCAGGGAAAGAAGCTTGTTTTGTGTATTTAGTGCATAATTTCCATGCATTCATACAGTAACAGAACCAGTACCTTCCAGAGGCAGGTGGGCACAACTGCTTACTAAAACATATTCCTATGGTAGATTTTATCTTCCAGACTACACCTGCTCCAGTTATTCAAAGGAAACATACTTGTGTGCTTACTAACACAGAAAAATAGTTCTTTCACTCAAAATGGATAGAGGCATTTTTGCTTAATTAAAACCAATCACTTCCATGTGGGATGGCAGCATGGAAAAATATCAGGAACTCAGTGGCGAAAGTTCAAAAAAGTTACTGGTTCTTGGAAAAAAAGGCACTGAAAAGGAACAGTTGTTCAGTTTTGCCTCTAGACTGCTACTTTTGTTCTTATCATACATTTCTGACAACTAACAAAAGTTAGAAGGTACAGAGATGAGACTGAAAGGAGTATTGTGAAGTATTTAAAGAGTATTTGTTAAGAAGTTTAAGATTCTTGGAATAATATACTATAGAATGCAAGGCACATGTATTTCAATAAGATATTTTCATTACTGTGAGAAATTTTGGGTTTTCTTTTGCCCTCAGCCTTAGTGGTTTAACTTTATAGTAAAATGCTTTTATATAAAAGTACAAAACAAGTTCTTAATTCTGAAACTGTAGGTGAGAAAACATTTCAACTTGGACCTGAGCCATTCAAGCTACATAACTGTCATCTGTTGTTATTCTGGTGATTTGAAATCAACTCTTCATGCTTCACAGGTGATGAGAAATTTTGCTTAATTTGCAAAATGTGCATGCATAAGTTATGAGTTTGAATTTCAGAAGGATGATCAAAATAATGTAGAAAAGCTCCATTCATGCATTAATTCTTTTAATGTAGTTATTCATGTGTAGTATAAAGTTACAGTATAAATCTCACTTTGTACACAATATTTATTTAGACAGTTGCATTTTAACATCTGAGACAAACAGCCATTCAGAATCCTGCTGCAGAAAACAGCTCACTCTGTTCTCATCTCATGGGAAATGCAAGTAGTTTATTTAGTGAGATGAGTATCAGTAGGTACTGATCTTACAGTAGTACTTGCACTTGTAAGATGAGTTTTGTATGCAACAGGATTCATATGATCATCAAATCCCAAAGCGAGGTCATGGGGAAAGGAATGGTTCAGGAATTTTCATGCTTTGGGGTAGTCTGCTGTCTGTCTGTACTGGTTCTGGGGTTTAAATGACAAGAGAGTTTGCGCACACCTATTTATGAAGGAGAATGAAAGACCGCTGTTAAACTGGCTGAGTGTTTTGACTCCCCACTATGAATTATCTTGAGTCCATCTGTGGCGAAAAATAAGTGTAAGGATACCCTTAGACTGAAGCAAAAAACCACCTACCTGTCACACTCAAAACTTGCATCTGATTTAATAACTATTTAATATATTGTCACAGATCTTTAAATTGGGTTTTTTGTCAAGAGTTTAACAGGCAAATGTGCAAAGTCAAGTGCTGTTTAAAGTAAGGAGAGTACCTGTCTATCAGAAACATAACCATTTCTGGGCTAGTTCTGCTGCGTATGAGATGACAAATGACAGAGTAAATGGAGCGTACTCCAAGCTGTAGACTAAAAGGAATCCTCTTCCTCAGTTGGCAGAAATTAATTTAGTGATGAGATCAATTTGTACCAGCTGTGGATCTGGCCCACCCTTAGAGAAGAGTGGGATCAAAGACAGCAGCCCATGAGCAGCCTGGTCTTGCTGAAATCAAGACTTTGGAGTTATGTGGGAGCTAAAGGTACGTGTTACAGAATTATTTTGTAGAGCATGGGGATATGCTATGAAAGTATTGTGTGTTGCTTTTTGGCTTGGTGGCTTTCATGGTCAGCTTTCTAGTCTGAGACTGGTTTGGTCTTGAGCAGGTTTTTTTGTTAAGCCCTGTAGCCCCAGTGGTGATGTTTAGCTGGTGAAGATTTGCAACCCAGTCCGGAGAGATTACTGCTGAGCTGTCCTGGGAAATGGATTAAATAATCTGAGGAGGAGCAAACTTTAATATGTGTCCCCTGGCAGGGAGAAAAAAAACATCTACATGGAAGCAAGGTGCCCAAGTATTTTTCCCTGAGGAAATAATAGTGTGGTGGGCTTTCACCTTGAGTTGGCAGCTTTAATTGGTATGGGAAGACAAAGTTCAAATAACTTTTTTTTTTTTAATTTATTGTTGTTCTTTAATCTTCTTTCTCTGTGTTTTTTTGAATTTCTGTGGTTAAAGCTTACCTTGTGGACTGTTTGGGGGTTTGTTGGGTTTGGGTTTTGGTGGGGTTTTTTTGTTTTGTTTTTATTTTTACTGCAGTCTTACATTGCTTGCAGGGTCTTAGGCGTGGTGAGGCTGACAGTTTAGCGCAGCACATAGTGTGTTGCTAATTCTGATTTTGGCAATCTGGAGTCAAAGCTTTTCTTGTTGTCAAGTCCAGAACACCAAAGTGGGTAAACTCATCTCGCTTCCAAAGCTTTCCCTGCTGGACTTTAGGGAAGTGGTATCTAACAGAGTTCTTGAGTGTTGATCTTAGTAAAGTCACTAAGGTTGCTGAAAAGCAGAGGAATCCTTTTGATTACACGGGACTGAAAGGTACTTTTTTTGGTCCAAAAGATAAAATTGTGGGCCTATTGGCTGAATAAGATACACGCAGCTCAGTGAAGAGCAAAGTTGTGTCTTGCTATTAACTGTAAGGTGGATAAATCATAATTACAATTAATAAGAACTGTCTAATGTAACATATTCCTGATTATTTTTTTAACATGTTGTATAAATGCAATTCATAATTGTGCTAAAAGTTCTTAAACGATAATGCATGGTATATTAAGTTGCTAATATTCTGAAGCTGTGGGAACAGCAATCCTTACTGTACTGGAAAATCCTCTATTATCCTTCCTACAAAAATATTATTCAAAGAAGCTCAAGGAGAAGTAGCTTAACAAAACTGTTGTCTTTTCAGGTTAGTTGTTTTCCAGCTGAACCAGGATTGTTGGCAGATAATTGGTTTGGGCATGAAGTTTCTACATAAAGATGACTAAGGATATCTTTAGCAATTATCTCTCCTAACAGCAATTTGGGATTGCCTGCTGGTATTTTGTATGGTTTGGTTTTGGTTTTAATGTCAAAAGATGCCGTCTCAAAAAGCATCCTAGCATCTCTCTAAATGGTCATCAGAGTCTTGTGAAGCATGAGGTTGCCCTCGGTACTTCTGAGAGGCACTTGCTCAGCGACCCAGCCTTCATCCTTAGGAACCACACTCTTTGCTTGTAATGATACTGAGTTCCCTTCAGTCACGTGTTTGGAATCACTGCTGTTCTGTGGTGTGGGCAGCATAGTTACCACTTGGCTTGCTGGCTTTTTTTTTTTTTTTGGTGTTATAGCAGTCTTTTTGCATACAATATGATGTTGTTGCAGTGCGTGTGTTTAGCTAAGGGTTTGGGCACTAAAGTTCAAAATTACAGTTCTGAAATCTTGTTTCTTACTAGCTTGCAAAGCAAATCGCAATATGCCTACAGGGCACAGTGCCCTTTAATTCTGACATATCTTTAACGCTGTTGGAACCTTTTTCCTGGATATCTGTATGCAGATGTATGTATAATATTCTCTGTTAAGTATTCACACATGCAAAAAGTCTCTATGGGAACTAAATATTTGGCCATCTTCCTCTATGGGTTTAGCTCACCTGTGGAAGCATAGGTTCCTTGGCTTAAATAAAAAAAAATCAGATTTATTGTTCATAACACTAGCAAATATCACTAGCCTACCAGTAAAATAGGCAACGAGGGCTGCTTGCATGTTCTGCATCATGATGGTTACTTCAAGGTCACTTTTGAATGCTACTTTGTCTTTTGATGCCATTAGCGATGTAATTAAGTCTCTTGAAGAACTTCATTTGATTAGGGGAGGGAATCTCCTTGTATTTATAACAATAGTCAGCAGCGTTTACCTTGTTTTACATTTGAAAGCACACCTATTGAAAACAGTCTGTGAAAAACCTCCATGTGATTAATACGTTTAAAGTGGAGGCAGATCTCTTGGCTCTGGCAAACTCTAGGAAGCTGTAAATCATATGTCAAGGCCTTGATCTCTGCCGTAACATGAATATTACCAAGTTTTTATGTTAGTTTTGTGAAATTTTAAACTGAAGAGACCATATCTTTCTGAAGCAGATAGCATCACTGAGCTAATTTAAAGAGGAAACTGAGAGCTGTGAAGATACAGCTATTGTGCAGGTAGATAAGGACAGAAAGAGTTTGAGGACATACTTGAGACTTGACTTGATGAGGGAAACGCAGCAATGAAAGTTGGTGATTGTGGCTTTTAATGCACTTAGAGAAATAGGCTAGCCTAACCTGAGGTACTCCCTGTGCTACAACTAGGGTGAAAGTGTGAAATGCTATCTGATATCTTTGGAAATGCTTTAAGAAATGCAATGCTGTTCAACTATAACAACGCTGGTTTTAACTGTCATTTTACCTATGAATAGGGTTCTCGGTTAAATTCTATCTATAGTTGCTGCAGAAGCTATTAAGAGAATATAGGCAGCACTTCTTAAGATAACGTGATGTGTTGCTGCAGCCTTTTTTCACAAGACTTGATTTTGCTTTCTTTAGTACTGAATGCTAAGTGAATTCTTTAGGTATTAAAAACCCTTTCTGATGAACTGCGATGCAGGGGGAAGATCCATGGTCCTTAGTGCTCCCCTTGCGCTATCTGGTTGATATGAGGAGTGGAAATTAAGGGTTAGGGTAGTAATGTAGGCACAGAGGATTGCGCTTCATCTGGTGCTTTCAGTCATTCTGGCTAAGACTAATATGTACAAGATCTAGGTCTGGGGCACACAGACAAGGAGCTTGTACTTGCTGGGAACTCCTTTGAGTGGCCCGAGCTTAATGTAAGCTCTTGCATCCTGTGAGCATGAATGGTGTGTTCTTGCAGCTGCAACAGAGGAGTTATTTTCAGTGAAATTGGAATAGGCAATACATGCAGTAGTCTTTGAAGAGTTAAGTTTTTAGCTGTGATAAAGACAAATTACTTGTTTCCTTATGACAGGATTATAACAATAAGATTTTAATGGTAAGCTCAAAACAGCTTCAGCTAGGCTATAGGTCTTCTTCCTTGACACATCCCCATTTTCTGCAGTTTGCTATTTCCTCTGTGATTAAACTTGACTTTAAGTGAAAAACTACAATGTTGGCAAATGCTGGAGAACCATGGAAGTTGGGCTCCTGCTCCTTAGTGTTATTGCAGAAAGTCAACCGCTGGAAAATGAGCTCACCACGCTGCAAATTTTTCACTTTTTCTTTTGTCTTTTCCAGATGGCTGAGTAATTGCCTGTTCTCTTAGGTATAGAGCCTTGTGAATGATTGTCTTGTTACTTGCATGACAGATGCTAAACCTGCTCTAAATTAAGTTGTCTACTTGTTTTACCAGGCGAGTGGGACTGCATTCAGTCAATAGTTGAGCTAATGGAGAAATAGGAGGAGGAATGTGGAACATTCACTGGAACATGAACCAAAAACTTGGTCCTGGGAGCCTTCAGGGACTGGGTTGGGTTAGGTTTGGTTTTGTTTGCCCCTGATGATTTTGTGTGGAAGTTGATGCAGCTCAAGTGGTAAAGTCATCCCAGATTTCTCTCCATTACTTCTTACTAGATGGGAAGTCAAAGAATCAGCATGGAGGGGTTGCCTTTTTGCAGGTTTCAGCACCCTTTGCTGATACAAGGCAGACTATAGTGCAGAGCTGTCAGCTGAGCTTGAGGAAGCTGGGTCAATCTACTGTTCTCTGTATGTACAGCCACCTCTGGCAGGTGTCATCTTGTATGCGTGAACCTGTCTGCTTGGCTTTGATATGACATTAAACAGCCATGGTAGTTCCCAATGAGAGCAGAGGCTGGATGCATGTGAATTGGTGGTCTTCAACTTGCTTTTGTCAGTCTTCAAGTTGCAATACTAAAACCACTAAGTAATGTGAAACTTGCTTTTACATGAATATTATCAAGTTGAGGACTTAATACTCAACATTTAATCACGCCTATAATGTCCTGTTTGTCTACAAAACAGTTGCATTCTGCAGAAGGCATTGATTAAACTTCATTGTGAAACTATTTCTGTACGTTCGCTGTTTCCTCGGCTATGGTTTTTACCAAGCGCGTCATTATCCCTTCCACAACAGAACCTTCTGGAAAGGAGCAAACACTTCAGGGGGGAAAGGAGGGGGAGCTTTTGTCATTTAAAATTTCTCACAGATTGCTCAGGGTAGCAAAACAATGAATGTTTCATTATTACCACAATAGATTAAAACATCTGCAATAAATAATGCTGATGGCTATTTGTGATGGCACGAAGTATTGTTTTTGTTCTTTTATAAAATTACAGCTCATTAACTGTCATAAAGCAAAGATACCATAAATAAAACAACTAGTAGTGTTTCATTTCCCAGAAATGTGAAAGCCTGCTGGTTGGGAACTTTGAAAAGTTTGTTTTCACAGCTGGAACAGTCAAGTATTGGAATATGTTGGGGTCTGTCACTTTTGTGGCCAGAGAAATTATGAGGATTCAAACAATTTTGTTTGTCGTCTTCACAAAGCTAATATGGCTCTTATCTTCCTTCTAATCATAAAGTGCTTTTTATTTAGGCCACAAGACACCTGTATTGATCAGCAAGCGTGTGTGTGTATATATATTTAGGTACAGCAGTAGTAATAGAAGGGTGGGTATTTCCGAAAGGTAATTGGAAGACAGCCTGACTTCCACTGTGCTACTAACCATGGAGTAGTTGCCCACGTATCCCCACATTGAACCCAATGACTCGTATTTATAGTGGTGCTTCAAGCAAAGGCCTAATCTTAACTGCAAATTGTTTACAATAATCCAACTGGGCCTTCATCAGAGATCACCTCATCTCACCTGAGATTTTAGCAGTTCTATGTGCGCTCAGTTTTCAAGCTGTGAGAATAGACTTGCAGTGGCTCACTAACCTCACAGATGTGCAATGATATAACTTCAGATTTGTTTCCAATTTATTTGCCATAGACAGGCATCTGCAGGAAGAGAAGTTCATTTGAAAAGTAAAATAATTAGAAACATACCTTGTTGTCTCAAGTTCTGAACGATAGTTCAAGTTTCTAGTCTCAGATTTTCTCCCGTGCGGCTCAGTATTTGTGACAGATGCGATGATGTGGTAGTTACGGGATAGCTAGGAATTTTTTCACTGGCCAGGACATGAGTCGGGTTCGTGCTGGAGCTGCGGACTGCATGCATGCTGTGTCTCGTTGTGGGATGCTTGAGCCCACAGCTGTAGACTGCACAACAGGAAATTCTCCTCTGGATTTAACATTGCTCAACATAAAGGCTAAATTTCTATTTTGGCTATAGCCATCTGTATTTTGAAACAACAGAGTGGTGTACAGCACTCTTTGTTCCTGAGGCAATTTATGATTAGATTAAAAAAACTTGTCTGGCAGTCTGAACCAAAGTGCTCAATTGCCTGCACAGTATAATCTTCCAGTTCAAGGTCCAGCAGACATCAGGTGACAGGATTTTAGGGGTTGTGGGTTTTGTTTTGGTTTTTTGTTTGTGTGATTGGGGTTTTTTTGAGGGAGGGGATGCTTTTTTTTCTTTTAATGCACGAAAGAAGATGCTTCTGTGACCACAAGCACTTGCATTGTAGAATTCTTTCCTGAAGGAGAGCATGGAGGCTGAAAACTAGCAGGAACTCAAACAAATTCTGAGAAAATATCTCTAGGACTGCACAGGAGGAGGGGGGAAAAAAAAAACAAACAAAACAACCCAGAACAAAAACCTTAGCATATGTAATGAAAAAAACCTCTGGCTTAATAAGTGCCTGTAGACCATATCACCACATACAGGATACTGATAATTCAGGGGAAGTATCAGTTCTGTGTTTAAGTGCAAACAGTTTCTTGGACACCTGTCTGAAAGAGGATACTTAGCTCTTTGATCCAACTTCCTATGTGCTGGTCAATCCTCTCTATAATATTTACTCCTCTTCTTTGAAACCATGCCAATATAGAAAGATTTTCTAAATTGGAGTTAATTGCTAAAATGCTCAGATGTGATTAGGAAGTTACAGGTATCATTTATTTGACAAATAATTAGCCCAAGGTGCCTTTAAAGGGTGAGGAAGCCTGTTGGATAGATGCAGGCTGTCTGCACTTGTTTCTACTAACGATGGTCGTAATCCCCTGCAGTTTCACTTCAGGATATGCTGCAAGAATATTGACCCCATTTTCCGTCCTCTAGGGTACTGCTCAGATTTCTGGAAGTGTGGGAAAACTCCTCTTGTGCTCTTTTAAAAATGAGGTGAAGTTCCAGCTTTACTGCCATCCAAGGCAGAACTGAGGACTCAAATTAATATTGGTGAAATTAACCTTTGTAGGATTTTGTTTTGACCTTTGGATAAATTGGCAGTATGGTATATCCTTTCTATGCCATGTTTTTAGAAATACATTTCTGGATGAGGAGTTCAATGCAGATTTCAGAAAGAATAAGCTTATAATATGCTTTGAGTAAGTGACCTGACTAGATACTTCACTTTTAAATTGTGGAGGAGAAAGACTGGGATAACAGATGGGGGTCTATATTCTCAGCAGCATACAGCTATGTTTCAGAAAAACCCAGTCTATTATATGAAAATGAATGATACATGTGGGGATTGTAGAGGAGGGTGTCATTTGTTTGGAGTTGGCTTTTTCCTTCCTTTTTCTTTGTGATAATTAACTTGACATCTTTCAGACTTAGGAAGAAATTCTGGCTGGGCTGCCCGCATACACTAGCCATGCTTTTACTGTCTCTTTGTGCATGTTTACTATATATATATATATATAAAAATCTATGTGTTGAAAATATCAGCTGCTGCAAGTGAACGTGCATGCGTCAATGCTGTGCAACACAGCTTTAGGCAGCGGTAGTAGCCAGAGCCCTGGAAGCGGTGTAGACCCACTGCAACTGGTCTAAGCAGGGACCTCTTGTCTGCTTCTAGGTCTCCAGCTATTTGTTTAGAACTAGCAGAGATATTTCTGCACACAGATCAGTAACATATGGTGCAGTGCAGATGTTCTTTGCTGTATGAAATTTGGCAAGACCATGTAGAGTAGACTTCAGTGGTCTGAAACTTTCTGAACAAAAAGAGCATCTCTGTCACTTCAGCAGTATCAGAGGCTTGTTAGGAATCTCTGATTTCACAGATAGAAATTGCATACAGTTTCATATCCATACTTTATTAAAGTGTGGGAACTGTGGTCACAAATGCTTAATATCACTGATGAAGAATTCTACATTGCATGAACCTATTGACTGATTTGTAAAACTAAAGACTCCTTTGCCTTTAGTTCTAGAAAAGCTCTGAAATATGGAAGGAAAGTGTCTCCAAGCAATTTATCCTTAATAAAGGGCTTGCTACCACACTGCAAAACAACATGGATCTAAGGAGAATTTGTGTGTCTGTGCTGGTGTGATACACAACATTTCCAATGGACCGTTACTTCATTTACACCCTGAAATGTGCTAGACAACCTGCCCAAATCTGGGAGATCCTGGCACTGAGCCCTATCTGTACCTTGTCTCAACTATTCCAGAGTTATTTTATCTTCTCCTATCCTAACAGATAGGAAGGGAGTAATCTCTAAAGGAACACTTGTTCCTACTGAGCAGTCTAAATGACATCTGTGAGCATGACATGCAGACACAGCAGTTCCTGTTCCCTGCAGAATGAGTGCTCACAACTAATTGCAGCTGAGGTTGGCTGAGGACATTCAAAACAGAAAGAGCATTTTACATCTTAAGGCTATTGGATTGTTTTTAATCATATGCATAGCTGAAAAACATTGCTTCTGTGACACTTGGAAGAAACCTGCAGAAAAATTGCATGGGATGCAAGAACATATGTGTGTACACACGTTTTTATACATATATATGTGTGTCTATATATACACGTACATAATACAGTTACCATCCAGCATAGCTGAGATAAGGCACCTAAAGCCACAGGGCTGAGAAGCTGGTATTACCCAGCTATAAATGGCTGTTCCTGAAGCTCTAGCTTGCACCTTACCGTTCCCAGGATGTCATTAGAGCTGAGGATAACAGACCAACTGTGTGTTGTGGATTGTGGGGAGGTGTTAAGTCTCTCATGATTATCCCATGTCTGGAACGATTTGCAAATCAGCTATATAAGATGTGTAAAGGATACTACTGATGGTAATACTTCTAATTACTATCTACTCAAAAATGCAGAGTAACGAACAAAGCACTTTGAAATGCCAGGAATAAAGAATTTTCTCAGTGACCTACAGATGGCAGACCAATATAACAGATGACTGATGTGCTTGAAGCATAATTGTTTGAATATTAGAAATATAGTACACCCTATTTATGAAGGGTTTCATGGAGAAAGAAGTTTTAACTAGGTCACTATAAAACTTAAGGAGGTTTGCAGTTTTTGCGTTACTTCAGAATATGTTCAAGATCTTTTGCTTTGTGCTAGAAATTGTGTTCCAAACTTTTAAATACAAAATTTCTGAGCCAGAAATGTTTTAAGTATTGTTGGACTTATCTAAAGATGTTGATAACTAAGCCCAAACTTTAAGATGGGCATGTACAGGAGCACTCAGATTTGCTTGTATGTAGCTTACACCTTCAAATTACTTCATTTTTAAAATAAGAATGCTGCACTTGTTTCCACCAACATCCTACTTATGTTTTGTGTAAAATTAGGTTGTGTCTTCCCCTGTGGAAGACACTAATAGACAGAACTTACAGTTGACTTTTTTCAATCATTTATTAAAAATCAAAAATTCTTTAAAAAGTATTTGGTCTGGAAGGAAGGAAGAATTGTAGATACAATAAAGTTTTTGTTTTCTCCTTGTATACTGAACTTCAGTGGATGATTTGATACTTTTCTGTATCTTTAGCTCATAAAAGCTGTAATTCCAGAAGCACAAAAAAAAAAAAAAAACAACAACAAGCCTTTTGCTTCACTTGGAGAAAAACAAATTGGGGGGAGGGAATTAGGAAACGTGGGGTTTACCAACCTTGTTGTTCAGTGAATATCTAACAGAAAAGACATCTTAAACTCCATACTCTTTCAAGTGGTTTGAATTTATTCTGTATATCATTAAAAGGGGGTTGGAAGAGAAAAGCTATTGTAGGTTGTACCTTTCCTTTTTTTTTTTATAATGGCTAGAAAGACAAACTTACTGTAGTTCAGTGTTGTAGTCTTTTTTTTTTTATGACTGCAGATTGAAATAGGCATATTTAAAATATTGCAAAGGATGGAAGTGATTACAACCTGCCGCGTAAGGGACTACTCAGGAAATTGAAGAACAGGGGCTTAAAAGTAGTCCCCAAACAATGGGCTTAACAGACTCTCTCACAAACTGCTTCAACAAGTTTTTTTTAACTAGAAAATACTCAGTTTCAACCATGTGACTGGAAAATATTTTGCTATATTCTTGAACTGTTTTCTATTATGGAAATCAAACAAACTGTCATTACAGATTATCCTACAGGCAGGGAGAAAGAATGCTGGCTGAGGCCGCACGCAGGTCTGTGGTCTGTGCTCTGCCTTACTTTCTCAGCTAAGCCTGTCCTAACTGTCTCCTAATCCGAAATTGTTATTCTGGCTGTTAAAAACTTAGTGGAGCGAAAACTCCTAAACTGAATTCTTTTGGGCAATATATACTGAATGCACAAAGTGGCAGAAGAATCGTATATGGTCTTTCTGAGCCACTCTTGTGTGGAGAAACCATGACGGAGGGGAGTTGTGCTCTGCTCTGGCTGGCCTGCATTATCTGTCATGCATATGTTGGAGCGGGAAAAGAATGAATTTCCCAGTATATTAACTTCAAATGTGATGGGGAAGTGTCTGGTTGCATAATATCTGCCACAAAGATGAAACACGGAAGAGGCCGCGAAGGTGGCCCCTTAATGTTGTTACATGTGAATGTAAGAGCCTTGCTGAATCTGTAATAAAGTAGATGTTTTTTGAGGAATGCTATCTTGAAGGTCTGCCTGTATCAGAAGTACAAATAAGAATGCTGAGGGAGGCTGGGGGTTAGGTGGTTTTTTGCTGCTGTTTGGTTGTGGTTTTGTGGGGGGTGTGTGTGGGGGGGGGGTTAGTTGTGGTTTGTCTTTTTTCTGGGAATTATATGCAATCAGAGTAAAAGGGGGGGAGGGAGATAATCTTGCTTTGAAAATGGCTTCTGTCATGACACTAAGCTTTACTGTCTCCAGAGGTTTCTCAAAGACCAAGAAGCATATGAGACTAAGCAATTAAATGTGAAAACTGATCAAATAAGTTCTGCAAGTCTTTGCTGGCTCATAGGAAGGGGCTTCTGAATTGATGCTAAGGTGATGAACTGGCATCATACAAAATGAACAGCATATCGAAAAATTATCATTTAATGAGTGTACAGTCTGTGACTTCCAGCCTCAGAGCCGGGTATTCAGGTGACTAAAATTTGACATGTAGTTTCTCACACTTCAGGAGAGATGGGGATTCTGACCTATTTTCTTTCTTCAGACTGCAGAAACTCTGCTTTCCCTCCTGTATGCCAGCATATAGTATTCTTGTAGCAACAACTGTATAGTCTGAGTGACTCTGAAAGGTAATACTTACAATGTGCTTTCCCTATAATGTGACCTCGCAGTTACAAAACAGGAGGTTAGTGAAGATTACAGGAACAGCTGTCTGCTTTACGCCACTCCCACGCATTCCCTGAGCCAAACTTTGAGGACCTGACAAAGCAAGGCATATTACAGCCAGTATCTTTTCTTTTTAAGGATCCATGTCTACATAAAGAAGTCAAAATAGATTCAGCAGTAGCGAATCATGCTACTTTATAGTTTACTCTGACTAGATTACTGCTACTCTGACACCCCCAGTTTGCAAGCAAAAATAGTACTGCTGCTTTTCCCAAGCTATTCTGGGGAGACATTGCCTCGAGTATCTATACAGGGAGAAAGAGGAATTGAGCCAGGATCAGTTCTGTTATGTTTCTCCAAACCATTCATTTACTCAGAGTGCAGGGAAAGCGTAAGCCAGTTTCTTGCTGTTCTTTGTCTGTCTTTGATTCATTTTTTTTTTTCTATAATGGTAAGTATAGGCTCTGAGCCTGCAGTTTACTATGTGCATATGGACAGCTGCACCTGCACAGAGCCACGCTGACTTCAGTGAGGCACCATGTAGGCACAGCAATCTGCCCACCCGTAAGTTGTAAATCTCGGGATGAGGAATTTAACTTGTTTATTTAGTGTTCTTGAAGGAGTAAGGCATTGGAAAGAGCCTGTAGGGTGTCAGCAGGTGCCATATGTATTTTCTCACACAGTCTTGCCAATGCACAGCAGCCCTCACCTGTAACTATCCTCCTTGTGCATATGGTGTTCAAGCTGATGACCATCCAGGACTGTGCTGTTTGCATTGAGGTAAGGACAAAGCAAGTCTTGCTGTGCTAACTCCAGTTGGTTATTGGTATTGAATTGCTAAAAGGCAAATAAATGGAATGCAACTTCCAAACTTCATTCTGTTTAAAATGAAATGTATTGATTTTTGTTGGTATTTTCTTAGCTGGGTTTTTTGTTGTTCTTGCTGCAGTTCAGTTTTTGCCTGGATGTGAGGTTCTGGGGACAATTTGTTTTTTACAGCAAGATAACAAGTAAAGCTACTGAGCCATAAGGGGAAAGCAGCGCTGCTAATGCACCTTGCAAGAAAACACAAGCTACTGCTACCACCTGTTCTAACCTGGCTGTGCAAACTCTTATGTGTGTTATCCATCTGATCGGAGACTCACAAATCTGGCTTGTTTGGGTACCACTATCAAAGGAGACTGTACCTAAACAGCAGCTGCTTCTGTCCCTGGGCCAGGCCTCACACATGCAGAAGAGCCATGCCTTCTGCTGCACCTCTCTCCTCTCAACTACCAAACTTGCATCAAAATGTTTGTGATATTCTTTCTTGTGTGCAGCTCGCCCTCATTCTGCCGTCAGCTATCATGATTCTTCCTTGACTGATGCAATTAGTTCTACTTCAAAAGAACTCATTTTTTTTTTTTAATGTAGAGGTATTAAAACAATGATGTGCAAGGTAACATGGGGCCAAATTCATTGTTGGAAACTGTTTCATGTAACTGAGTTTCATTATGTTTTCAGGTTTGTCTAGGGTTTGTCTCTGATTTGTTTCATTATTTAATCAGGACTAAAACCTGCTCTCTGTTAATAATCAAGGGAATCAAAGAAGGCTGTATCAAGTTTCTATATTTTGAGAAGATTGCAAATAATTATCAGGAGGCAGGTAATTAAATACATTGGGTTTTGTGTCTTTTGCAACTGAAATTTCAGGAGATTCTGTTTATCTGAAGATGTGACATAGAGCATCAGTATAGTATACTAAATAGACTTTTGATATGCAGAGGTATACCTCTTGTCATGAAATAGTTAGTATCTGTGGGGAAGCCTGTGTTGGGCTCTTTGAGCAGCCCAAGTTGAACAAAACACTAACAGGTCAGGTTTTGTTCGACTATAGACTAGACCATGTAACTGTTTAAATAACACAACTCAAATGTTCTGGGTAAGACAGAATAACACCACAGACCATGACTTTCTTCCCTTTTGCTGTCTCTGTGCAGTATGTGTCTGGGCTTGGTCTTGTCCTTGGAGTAAGCTGGCTGTGCCCTCCAGTCCAGTCGAAGCTGGGCACGCTGCTGCCCGCTTTTCTCGGCCGTCATTCAGCCGCTTCGCGCAGCAGCCAGCTGCAAGCTGTATTCTGTATTTTGCCTTCAATAGTTGCTTTCTATTAGAACTTTTAGGCACTAAATTCTACCGCTTTCTCTTACAGAGAAATTAAAAGAAACTCTGACAAGTCTTTGGTACTGTAATTTCGAAGAACAGGATGTGCATGACTATAGTTGAGCAACTCCTTTCATGCTTCCCAATTATCCTGTAATATGCTTGTAATTTAATTTCCATTAAATGTCGGTAGCAGATTAATCTCTCTTAAAATGCTGAAGAGGCAAACATATTACTGCCTTATTATCAAGTAATTTTAGCACAGGTTGAACAGAACCTAAAGCAAGCTGATCTTGTTCTAAATCAAGGGTTCAACCTGGTAGGTAGGTTTATGTGGAAGAGGCTGAGAACTGAAATATTTGTCTTTTCCGCAACTGTGCATTGATTCTTGTCTGAATAAATAATCATCCTCGTACGTGGTAGGAGAATAGAAAATCACATAACGTGTGAAGGATTGCCATGGCTTTTGCAGTAAGCACTTCTTTTTTAAACAGGCCTTTTGGGAGACCTGTTTGATTTTTAGTTTTTCTCCAAAGCTGTTTTGGATAAGCTCAATTATACCCAACTTGAATGGCTGCAGAGTTCTACCTGATCCGGATTGTCTAAATCACTCCTGAATACCCTGCTTATCTTTTTCCATTGTTTTGTGTGCAGTGGTGTGTTTGGTTTTGTTGGGGTTTTTTTTGGTTGCTGTTGTTGATGTCTTTGTTTTAGTCACTACACCAGACTTTGTTAAACAGTGGAATCTAGGGGAACATAATGATAAACTGTCTTGCTATGTTTTCCAAAGTGTAAGAGTGAAATTAATTAAAACAAATGGTGACATCTTGAAGGAGCATTCCTGCTATGTAACAACTGCCATAAAAAGGTGTTTTTCATGGGCATCTGTACAACAAAATTGCAATAATGTATGGTAATTTTCTCATTTGTTTGTCTCTTGCTGGTTTCCATTGCTAGTGCTCTTATATCTGTCTTGGGAATTCAATTCTACTTGAACTTTGTATGGTATTTTAAGGTAAATGAAACAGTTATGATCTTTGCCTAAGTAAAATTCCTTCCTGGCTTTTTTTTTTAACCATACTGTAAACATCAGTTAATGCTTCTTGAGTTCTTTCATTACTTGTTTCAGACAAATAGGACAGATATGATATAGCATGTATTCAGGTAGTATTTGCTTGGGCATGTCTGTCTTAGGAAAGAGCTGAGAACAGCTGCAAATACATAGAGTATCTTTCCTTTTCCACTCTGCAGTTGTCCAGACTAGTGATAGCTCTTTGGCTGCCTTTGAAAACAGAATTCAGTTGCCTAAATGTACATGGGTTTTGTGACTTTGTCACCTTAGTGTATCCTTCCTAGTTTCCAACTCCTTCTTGGGACTGTCATTGATGTCCCATAGGTTCTGCCTCATATGTGCCAGTTACGCATGGGATGTCTGGGATACCCTAAGGCAAATGAAATAGCCAGCTGGAGACTAGGTGGAATATCATAAGCCATACAAATGTCATCAAGCACCTGGGTTTAGGCAACTGCATGCAATAAAACTAGGCAAGTCTTTGCGTTATAGTGAGACAGCATTATGAGATCTGTAATACTAGACTTTTTCCTTGATGTTATTCTTTCCAAGGGTAATGTGCTTATCAAAGGGATGTTGCTAGACTGATAAGCATAATATCAGATGTAATGTTTCCTTTGTTTAAAATCTGTGCTCTGAGAAAAAGTAGAAACAATAATCTGAAAAACTGCTGAACTCCATACCGAAAAGAAACCAAGGCCTCTTTTATCATAGGGTCAAATCACATTCAGCAGTGGCAGGCTTTGATACTTAAACCACTGAAGTCTTGTTCACAGTCACCTTGCTGCACTTCAGATAATAACATTTATACTCTGATTTCTGTACCAGATGGAGGTAGTCTATATACACATATTAGAAAAAACAGTAAAATGCAATCTGTACTGCTATCATCCCTCACAAGAGAGCTAGGCTGGGATTTGGGAACCTGTCTTGGAGACTCCATCAGTCCACAGTGACTAGTGATGTACAAAATGAAAAAAGGATATGGCGCTGATAGTCTTCCATGTGGTGCTAGCACTGGGGATTTTTGTATGGCAGGGCAGTAAATCATGTCATGTGTGATTGCGTGTTACAATACTGCTTTTCAATTCAAATATTGTCTAATAAGGAAGATATTAATTAGGCTTTAATGTGCTTGAATTTCTTGTTCCTAGCACAGAAAGCGATATGCAAGACTATTGTAGTATATATTGCATGCTGCTGCGTTTTATATGCAAACTTTGGTAGCTACTAATAGAGGCCTGAGGTGTCCCCACTTCCCCTCATACATCACCCTTGGCTTTAATCGCTAACTCTAGGCTTGCTTTTGTTTCTGGAGGACAGTTTGGTGTGTTCTTTATGACCCACAGTGGTGTAGGTCCCGCAGCTCACAACAGGAGATCATGCCGCTGGGTGGTTCAGGAGGTCATTTCACTTGAGGAAGTAAGTGCTCTTGTTTAATGGGCACCAAGGGCAGGATTCATCTTTTTCAAAGCAGTTGGAGAGAAGCACTCTGGGAGACAATTAGGGTTGTTTCTCTCCCCTGATTACTAGGGAGCTTAGGAGCTCCATCTCAGTAAGCTTTTGCAAGGAACTCTGATGCATGTCCACAAAAAGAGTCCTTTTCAGCTTGAATCTCTAGTGAAATAGACTTTTTTCACATTTGATCTCAAAACATGTACAATGAGGGAAACACAGTTTTTCCTGTACCTTCTCAGAATTCTTAAGGATTTTTTGCTTTAACTGACTGTTTCCTGCACTTACAGCTGAGAGGTCTTTGGTATAAGCCTCTGGGTTTAATATTGGCTGAACAACTCCATGCCTAGTGTCTGGCGCTCTGCTTTATAGACAATGTTGTTTGTGCCCATTATGAGAGTTCACTTTTTTCTTTTCTCCTCCCTGGAAAATAAAGGGGCTCTTAACAACTGCAGAAAGCAATGGGTTCTGCAATGCATTTTATTAATGATTGCTTATTACAACTGAGTCCAGATGAGGGAAGAACTTAAAACTAAGATTACTCTTTTGCTTTCTACTAGAAATGCATTCATGGTATTTTAAGTAATTTGGCTGCACCTACTAATTTTAAAGAAAACAGCTGATTCCTGCACATATCTATCACACATAAAATTAGTTGGTCTCTGGTATGATCAATTAGCCCTTACAGGGGGATGCTTCTCACCTTGAAGTTATTTGTAAGCAATGCCTATGTAAGAGCTGCTTTTGTGAGGCTGTACACAAACTTACACAAATAATATAAAAAAAGTCCCTTTAAATCACACACTATTATGTTTCTTCATTTATTAATTACTTTTCACAGGAATCTCTTAAAGGATCTAGGCAGAAAGTTAAAGCAATGCTGGACAGTACTTACTGAAGCCAAGTCTTCAAGTATAAAAAGTAGGTTTATTGCCAAGATGAGATAGCTTAAGACAGCTTCTCGTATTCCTCTTTGGAGATGGTGAGATATCAGGTCATTAAAATGCCTTGCTTTGCAGGGCAGGATCAGGAAAACTTCTTAGGTACAGGCTGATTCCAAATGACTTAGAATGTGTCCGCAGAAAGTGGTCTGTAACTTGGCTTTGCACTATCTGCACTTTCTTAAGCCCCACTGATGGCTTGATGTGATCTGTTATAGATTAGGCATTATGCATAAAAGTCTTTGTTTCATTTAGCCCATGCATGTGCAGTTGGTCAGAAGAAAAATCGTCCTGTCCTGTGAGGCAGTGTTCCCAATGTCACTAGAAAAGGCTCAGGAGGAGGGGAATGCTGTTTGGGGCTATGACTGAGGCCAAAGATTAGAAGAGACCTGTGGAGCATTCCAAGAATGAATCTCCATTAAGAAACAAAACAGGACGTTGCTTTAAGTATCTGGCTGTTTTAAGCATGTTCACTGGCTAAAATGTTAGTTGGCCATAGTTGTCGTTCTACAGGAAGAAAGATGTGAGATGCAGGTCACCTGCTATATATTTAAGTAATTATCTATTGCTTTAGAGGAGATCTGATATGGGCCCAAGACAGCTGGCTAGTATTCAAGGGTCACTTCCTCCAAGCTCAGGAGCAATGCATCCCAGCAAAGAGGAAGTCAAGCAAAAAGACCAAGAGGCCCCCATAGATGAACAAGGAGCTCCTGGGCAAAGTCAAACAAAAAAAGGAAGCCTACAGAGGGTGGAAGCAAGGGCAGGTAGCCTGGGAAGAATACAGAGAAACTGTCCAAGCACCCAGGGATCAGGTTAGGAAAGCCAAAGCCCGGAGAGAAATTAGTCTGGCCAGGGATGTCAAGGACAACAAGAAAAGCTTCTATAGGTATGCCAGTGATAAGAGGAGGACGAGGGAAAATGTGGGTCCCCTCCAGAATGAAATGGGTGGCCCGGTTACCCAGGATATGGAGAAGGCTGAGGTGCTCAGTGACTTCTTTGCCTCAGTCTTCACTGCCAAATGCTTGAGCCACACTGCCCAGGTCACAGAAGGCAGGGACTGGGAGAATGCAGAACCGCCCACTGAAGGAGAAGATCAGGTTCGAGAATATCTAAGGAACCTGAAGGTGCACAAGTCCATGGGACCTGATGAGTTGCATTTGCGGGTCTTGAGCGAACCGGCGGATGAAGTGGCCAGGCCACTCTCCATCATATTTGAGAAGTCCTGGCAGTCGGGCAAAGTTCCCACCAACTGGAAGAGGGGGAACATAACTCTCGTTTTTAAGAAGGGTAAAAAGGAAGACCCAGGGAACTACAGGCTGGTCAGTCTCACCTCTATGCCTGGCAAGATTATGGATAAGGAATTGGCTGGATGGTCACACTCAGAGTTGTGGTCAACGGCTCAATGTCCAAGTGGAGAACAGTGACGAGTGGCGTTCCTCAGGGGTCAGTACTGGGACCGGCACTGTTCAACGTTTTTGTCGGTGACATGGACGGTGTGATAGAGTGCACCCTCAGCAAGTTTGCCGACAACACCAAGCTGTGTGGTGTGGTCGACACGCTGGAGGGAAGGGATGCCATCCAGAAGGACCTTGACAGGCTGGAGAGGTGGGCCCGTGCAAACCGCATGAAGTTCAACATGGCCAAGCGCAAGGTCCTGCACGTGGGTCGGCGCAATCCCAAGCACAACTATAAGCTGGGCAGGGAATGGATTGAAAGCAGCCCTGAGGAGAAGGACTTGGGGGTGTTGATTGATGAGAAGCTCAACATGAGCCAGCAGTGTGCGCTTGCAGCCCAGAAAGCCAACCGTGTCCTGGGCTGCATCAAAAGAAATGTGACCAGCAGGTCGAGGGAGGTGATCCTGCCCCTCTACTCTGCTCTTGTGAGACCCCACCTGGAGTACTGCGTGCAGCTCTGGGGGCCCCAGTACGGGAGAGACATGGAGCTGTTGGAGCGAGTCCAGAGGAGGGCCACGAAGCTGGTCAGAGAGCTGGAGCACCTCTCCTGTGAGGACAGGCTGAGAGAGTTGGGCTTGTTCAGCCTGGAGAAGAGAAGGCTCCAGGGAGATCTAATTGTGGCCTTCCAGTACCTGAAGGGGCCTACAGGAAAGCTGGAGAGGGACTGTTTATCAGGGAGTGTAGTGACAGGACAAGGGGTAATGGGTTCAAGCTGAAGAAGGGTCAATTTAGATTAGACATTGGAAAGAAATTCTTTACTGTGAGGGTGGTGAGGCACTGGAACAGGTTGCCCAAAGAGGTTGTGGATGCCCCATCCCTGGAAGTGTTCAAGGCCAGGTTGGATGAGGCTTTGGGCAACCTGGTCTAGTGGAGGGTGTCCCTGCCCGTAGCAGGGGGGTTGGAACTAGATGATCTTTGAGGTCCCTTCCAACCCAAACCATTCTATGATCTTTCAACTTTCCTCAGTAGCAGAGGAGCCTCCAAGTTTAGGTGTCTTGTACCACCAGGCACTGAGAGTTCTCATCTTCTGTGGGCTCATTCCTCAAAGCATTTGGGGTTTTTTGTGTAGATCCTAGCATATATTTGCCTGTCGATTTCCTAATGTGTAGAAAGTGGCAAAAATAGCAGTTATCTTAGTAAGAACCTGTGTCTTGCCTTTCTTCTGCTTGTTCTGTGCTACCTTTCACACTCTCTCCCCAAATTTTGTGGACACCATTAATGAAAGCACTAGAGGCTGAATACTTGTCCTGCTTGCCAGATACAGATATGCTCTATTCCTATCTCCGTTGGTCTTCTGCTGGTCGTGATCTTCCATCTGTGGTGAAAGACAATTTAAACTTAAGAAAATGGGATTGTTTAGACGCATTGGCATTAGTTTTATTTTTCTGTACAGGAAATTGGAACATGAAAACATATATAAAATAACTTTATGTCTGTAAGAAGGTGTTACTCCAGGCTAAAGGTTATGGTAAAACCTAATAAATATGTACATACATCTGTGTGTGTGTGCAAAGGAAAATAGGAAAAAACTTTTGTAAATTCATGATTACCTGATTCTTTATCGGATATAACCTTTGAAGACAAAACCATATTTGGACTGAAAAAATCTTCATTAGAAAACTTTCCTTCTGATTTTTTTGAGGAACAGAATAATGTAAGAAAATAAAAGCTAGTTCTTAATAAAAAAAATAGCATCCAGACTAAAACAAGATTAGAAATACTACAGTAAGATTATTTGGACAGAACATAAATGATACAGGAACAAACATGTTACAAGAGCAATTTTTTTTTTTCTTCCTCTTATGACTAAATCATCCAGTAGATGCACTGAGGAAAAATAACTTTTAAACAACTTCACTCTTGGGGCTTAAAGACAGCCCTAGATAATTGTGCAGTGTTGTTTAGGTTACACTATCACTGATACTGGAAATACTGCCATAGTGCACATTTGTGGTTTTGTTTTCCCATGAAACAGATATGAAGTACTTGTTAGAACAATCAAATGAAATTATTTCATGCCTGATTATTTTTTTTTAAAGATGACTTAATGGTTGAAGACTTACTATAATTATTACTTAAATAATTAGTTTACATTAAATCGGCCTCTGTATGGGGTCAGAAGGTTAGGATACAAGAAAATTTTGAAGTTCAATATCGATTTTATTTTTTTTAAATTTGTTTTGGAAGTACTTCATCAGATAGAGGTGGAATCTTTTGAATTCATTAGTGCAAGAAGAGTGGTGAATAGAATACAATTTTTCTTCCGAATTCCTTTGTCTATTGGGAAGTAACCTCTGTGAATATAAATGGCTGCTGATCACATAGGAATCCCATGTATACCAGCAGATGCAAGACTTCTGATGTCTGTTTCTGGTTAAAGCATAGGCATGCCATGTAACTCCTTCAAAGTTTATTAGTGATTGTGGGTTGCTGCTTTGTTGAAAGAAAATTCACTCATATAAAGTATTTTCAGTCTTTTAGAATGTAATGGCCAAATGCTTGTAAGGAGGATTTAGACCTGAAGGAATGGTAGTAGTTTTACAAAGCAAAAGTTTGAAAGAGGCACCAGGAAGTCAGTAATATTAAGAATCCCAAATGCAAATGAAAAGATTTTGAAACATTTTTTATGGATGCTTTAAATATATCATATGGTCTGTGTGCTAGCAGTATTTTCTCCAGGCTTCTAGCCACAGGCAGAACATGCTGAAGCTTTCAGATTCTTTGCTTACCTCAAACTTTTCAGTTGTCCAGGAATTAAGAGATTTTGGAATGCAAAATTTTGAGAGTAACTTCTGAATAATTGGCAATTGAGTTAATATCCTGTATTGAATAGAAACTTCACTGAAAACACCTTTAAGAAAAGCTGCTTTCAATAAAGCATTTTAAATAAAGATTAGTGCTGATGAACTATATGATGTTTGAAACTCAAATGAAGCAGCGTGGTGGTTGTAAGGCATGCTAAACTAAGAAGGCTAAGCCTAGGATCCAGTGTAACTTGGTTTTTGTTCATGCCAAGAAAGGGATGTGGGAGAATCACAGTCCCGACAGCACGTATGGTGAGCAGATTTGCATTTCAAATCTATGTATTTATTCCTGATGTATGCTGGCATTTCCTTTCTCTGTGTGTCAAGGAGGTAAATAACTCCCTACCCTGTCAGGTCTACAATGAAAAACCAAATATGTTTCTGGGAGCTCTTGCCCCAACAGAGCTCAGCCAGCACCATGGTACTGCCCAGAGCATGTCTGTGCTGCCCCAGACCTGCATGGACCTCCAGGTAGCTCCACTCCCTCTGGGAAAGCCAGGTGGCTGTTGTTAATGTAGTTTACTTTTCCTTTGAGAGGACAAAGTCTAAGTCAAGTTTCTATGGCGCTTTGTGGGGGGGAATTGGCTGGAACCTCTGAAGAATCTGTACCAGCAGAAGCTGAATGCCTGTGAGGAGGATGAGAAAAAAGGTCAAATAGCAAGGGACAAAGAAAATTTATGGAAAAAAGATCATGCACCATAATGCAAAATCCAAGCATCTGACATGGCTTTGACTTTTTTTTTTTTTTTGTGCTCACATGCTCACCAAGTTTGTCTTAGTTGACTTGGTAATTGGTCTTGACGTGCCACCAGACTGGCTGCCTACTTCTGCAAAGCCTGCAGCTGCTAGAGCTTCTCTCCATGTACCAGGCAGCCAAGATCAATCGCCTTCCTGAGGCCCAAAAACCCAGGCCTCCCTTCCTCCCCTTCCTCCCCATACGCCATCTCTGGCCATGGGTTTTCATACAGCCTGGACTGATGTTAGTTCTATCCGACAAGGATTAGATTGCCATGTTTAGTAATGAAAACCTTAATTTCACTTCACTTTGAAATGGTTGTCTTGTCCAGTGTTGGTGTTCCCATCCCCAAAAGAAAAAAAAACGTAACATTGATGTCATGGATAATGAAACTATGACAAGTTTCTGTTCTAAAGTATCATGATTACAATAAAATTACAAGAACTGGTTATTCATACTGTGTAAAGTAGAAACCCAAAAGTCACTGGGCATGTATTATTGATGACATTACTGTATGCAAGAGGAATGCATAAATGAATTTTCTCAATGCTCCTTCATTTCTTCAAAGAAATGTCTTAATCTGTGTTAGAAGTTGCCAAATTCATGTACAGTGTTTGCAATTGTACTCCTAGCAGGTAATCTGACAACAAGTAACAGTGAAAAGACATATTACCACTTTTTATTTATTGAAATAAAAATAAATAAATAAATAAAACCCAGATTTCCCATGTGATGTGTTCTTAATTTTGAAATGTCAGCCAATGTTATTCTGGTGCAACCAAATACTGGCCAAAATACAGCGTCAAGTTAAAATATTTTAACTGTCTATGTCTCTTAATATGTGAGCATTTTTTGTTGGTGGTATTACAGGTAATGTATGAATGAGTAGTAATTGCGCCTAATAAATGATTGTAAAATGCACACTAAAATTATAGTGGGTGTGCAGTGTTGTTTAGAAACTGACCTTCTGAAATAGTGTTTTGCTTTTTTAAAATATCTTGAAATACAGTTATCAAAACTGATTCACATAGTTGAATAGGAAGAATTTTGAAATTATTCCCTATATCTATTGCAAGCTGTTGCTGGAGTACACAAGTTGGAGGATTGCACTAAGGCAAGTTACCTTCATTAGGAGATTCACAGAAAAGTGAGGAGGTGAGGGTGTCAATACATAAAGGTGCGATTTGAATACTGACTTTCCTATGATTATTGAGAACTCAGGAGCACCCAAAGTAAAAAAAAAAATAATATAAAAAAAAAAATCTTGTTTTCAACAGCTCTGTTCTGCCTTGTGATTTTTTTTTTTGTGTGTGTGTGTGTTCATATAGCTGAACATTAGGTTCTTGTGTTCTTTGTCTTGAGGGGGCCAGAGGAGAGATAAAGCTATCAGTACTCTGCATTGAGGGCAGATTGACCTGCTTGTGGTAAATGGTGTTGAGACACTTCTGATGTGATTTTGTTTTCTGTTATTTCTTGAAGAAATTGGTTAGGTACCTTAAAGATCAAGCATCTGTACTTAAGTGTGCCCATCTAAATGCACAAGCTCTAATGTGACGTTTGCACGTTAATGACATAGCATTGATACATGAGAGGTCAGAAGTGAGGCTTGTGTCAGACTGAGTGCGGGCCTGCTGGTGCACGTTTAATGGTGAAAATACCAGACTCTCTACTTGGAGCACTCTGGGAGCTTGTGTATGCTCAGGTATTATTGCTCAGCTAACAAACAGTAACTCATTAAGCCATGGTAGCTCTTTCTTGTGATCACCTGTTCATACCTAAGTATAGTAGTTGCTCTTCATGCACGTAACTAAAATTCTCATCCAGGTTCTTATATGCATCTTGGCTAGCACAGGACTCTTTTCTTTGTTTTTTCCCTAAAGCTTTGACAAATGCTACACTTCTCTGTTCAAGCGTGGCATGTTGACTGTAGTAAAGATTTGGATGCCCAGTGACAACATAAGCAGTAATAAAAAGGAAAGGTTGACATGATAACTTTGAAAATCATATTGTAGCTAAATATGAGGGCATGCAGACAGTCTAGCTCACCTACTGTATCCTTAACCTCTCCATATTTCAATGTTATCCCTATGCAGTCAGATGACTGATAGAAATTATTTTGCAATGCACTGTGGGTTTGTGGTTTTGGTTTCTTTGTGATTTTTATTTTTTAAAATTTTATTCCCCCCCTTCAGACTATACGTGAAAAAGTGCTGGTTACTCACTTAAATCTGTTCCAATAGTAGCATCGAAATAAACTGCCTTTGAGGAGGAAGCTGCTGTCAAGCCTGAAATGACATTATTTCTGGTTTTCCTACTCTAGTCATCTTGTGTGTGTGGTCCCAGTCTAACTCCTGTATATAATGCTTTGCTATGTCCTAAACTAATCCAGCTTAGCTCCATTCCAGTTAAAAACAAATAAATAAATAAAATCAGGGTTTTAATATGTGTCCAGTATCACCCACCAAACTGTTTCCGTCACCTTTATTTTATTTATTTTTTTATTCCTCAAGGCAAGAACCCAGGAAGGGTATCCATGCCTCATAAAACTTTAAAATCTTCATTTCTTTTCCCTACAGATCTGTGTTCTTCATTACCAAAATTTTACTAGCATATTCTTCCATTGAGTAAACATAAGGGCTATTAGCAATTCAAGAGATAGAACTGCTTTTATAGACTGCAAATGAATTTAGAGACATTTCTTGATTGTATATGGAGAGGAATCCTGGAACTCCCAAAGGTCACCGCTGGTAACAGCGCTGGGCTGAGGTGCTCAGCCCTTGCGCCATTTGGCAGTGCTGATGATGTTGCTCTCTATGAAGAATTAATCAGCTATCAGAGCTGCCAGTGGTGAGTACTCTGAACTTCTACCCTGGTGGAGGTCTGACACAGAGACCAATGACACACGGAACCTATGACAAAAGCTATTAGCTCTTAGAAAGAGTGAAGAGTGATGGACTTGAGGGGTTTGTATCTGCTCCTGAAGATGGCCTGTCTTCTTCCTAGGGCAATAACCTGTCTTGCAGGCACAGCACTTCGGTGTCTGATGTTTTGAGGCTTTTTCCACGCGCCCCACCCCCCTGGTATGGATAATGGGGTTGCATAAGGCAAAGACTTTTTCCATCTCCTATAGGAAGGAAGTTGTTCCCTCACCCCTGTTGCACTCACTGCTTCCTGAATTACTTATCTGAAATATGAAATATCTGGGGGTTTTTCATGAAAACTTCTATGAATGGAGCTTAAAGGAAAGTTAATAATAATAAAAAAAAAACCAAAACAACAAAAACCAAACCAATGAAAGTGTCAGCCATTAAAGCGTTAAGCTTGCTTCTATTATTTGTGTTGAAAAGCCTTTAAAAAGGGACTATAAATTGAGACGTGAATAGTTATTTTTGGAAATGCATTGAGTATGTGAAAACTTAGTTACCCAAGGGGTAGCTAATTCTGAGAAAATCATAAAGTTGACGTTGTTTCCTGGTGACACAGTCATAGTGGCATAAAAATTGGTCACATATTCACAGCAGAGTGAAAAAGTGTAAGTAATTGAACATCTTCTCTCTTGATCCCCTGCTTTGATGGATTATGTTGTTCAGGAGATGCAGTCTAGAAGTGTTCAAATTTTCTGATGCTCTGCAGAGTTGTTGAGGCACATGGAAGTCAAAAGTCTATGCAAAAGTGCTTTATATTAGAACTTCACTACCATTTGTCACCTCTTTTGAGCTTGGTACTGTACGGAGATTCATCTTAATGCATTAATCTTAATCTTAGTACAC
Source organism: Balearica regulorum gibbericeps (assembly GCF_011004875.1). NCBI lineage: Eukaryota > Metazoa > Chordata > Aves > Gruiformes > Gruidae > Balearica > Balearica regulorum. The sequence goes on from NC_046184.1 coordinate 105,876,537, forward strand.
TAAACGTGCTATAGATCTGTCTCTTCTAATATAACACAAATATATAGAAGAAGAAAACTTGCTAACTCCTTGTACATCCTTCAACTGATATGTGGATGCTCTTTACCCAGGCATTTTTATACAGGAGCCCAATAGTAAAACAGATAAAATGGAGAAGCTCTTGCCATGAGAGATTCATCCCAACAGCCTGTTTCTGCAAATGCTATTAGATGGAATGTAACATCCAGATGTTGTCTCATGAGTTTAACTCATATGCAAAACATTCTGTTAGTAATACGATTCCGCAAGAAACCATAAAACAATAATAAAATAAAACTTATCAAGAGATGGTAAAAACTTATTTCTAATTGCTGTGATAGGCCTTTCCCCTCCTATTGTCAATTGAAAATTCTTTCCTTTTGTGGTTCAGGTCAGAAATGTTCTTGCTGTAGAAACCCAACTGGTGTAGTGGTCCTCTAATTGGGTGATCTTGAATAACAGGGCACTGGCTTGGAAGAGACTGTGAAACTGATTCTCAGTTTGACAAATATATTATCCAAATTTTTCCCTTCAGTTGTATGATACTTTGTCTTTTGCACATGCAAATTTTAAAATTAAATGCAAAACATATTTTAGATAGTGCTGTAAGATCTCAGAGGACAATGCATGGTAATTATTGTCTGATCAATGATCATCTGTGTCTTGTAACTAGCAGAGTCTCCATCTTTGATTTTCTGGAAATATTTGACGGCTTAGCATTAATTGGGCTTGGAGGTTTAGCAGGGGGAGCATTTCCCGCTTATGATTTAGATCTGGAACACATCCGGTCCATGAGGCATGTGTGAACATCTGTGAAATATGAAAAAATGTGACGATGTTGAAGACTGATAGGAACAAATACAGAAAATGGAAGTTCAAAGTATGTCTTTGAGTAAACTGGAAGTCAAGCATAAGACATAGCTACACTTTTAAGACTTGTATTACAGCAGATTTTATTCCTGGTTTGAGGTGGCATAGTATAAATTTTTGTCCTTGAAGGCTACATTTAGAAAAAGAAAGCAACCTACAATAACAACAATGTAAGGATGATACCACAGTGATAAACGTCTGAGTTAACTGAGCAGTATGGGGTAACTGTACCCCTGTATTAGTTTTTGATGGTGATGCAGAAAAGTATTGTATTGGACTATACTGGATTACATATGCTGCATTAGAGATTAACTACAATCCATATATAACAAAAATTGATTTCAGCTCATAGTTACTGAGTCAAACAGGCTAACTTTTTACATGTACTGTGCTGTGTTAGGCCTTTTGGGGGGAAAGAAGTTTTTGAAGTAATGCCTCTCTACTTTATAAAGGTTTCTTACTTATGATTCATGCATCATATTTAAAAAAAGGTGTAAAAATGTAGAGTACCATCTCCTAAAAGTTCCCTTAAATTTAACAATTACAGTTTTGTAGACTCCTCCCCCCCCCAACCACATATCCCTTCCTCTCTTCCACTCCCATCATCCCAAAGAAAGGAGTCATCACAAATGAGGCTACCCATCTCTCCTTTTGGAGGAGTCCCCTGAGTTCTGGTGATGTTGCAAACTTGTACGATTAGGGATGTGATATTTGACATAATTAACAAAATGCTTGTCTTAGTGCTAGCTGCCAGTCCCTGACTGGATACGTGGAAGCAAACATTCCCATGCTTGTCTGCTGTTCTTCACACAGCAGAAAACTTTTATTTTTCTTTGGATGACTTGGTATTACAAATGGTTACCTAGGCACAATGTATTTTCATTATGTAAGGTGCTGTACAAATACTTCAGTAAATGCCAAAAAGAAAATTCATAAGGAGAAGATAATTAAGCTTCTATGCAATTCCTGGAAAGACTTGCATAGCCTCAAGCTACCTTTTCCATGAAGTCACTTGCACGTAAAGTTCTCAAAGAGGTCATGCCACTCCAGAAGCATGTTTTCAAATGAAGCCGTATTGCCGCGTAGTATGGAGCAGTCATGGGTCTGTAGGGATGGGATACTTTTGTCCAAGTCGGAAAGGCGTGGTTAAGAATTTACTACTTTGTCTGACTAATTTCCACTTCCTGAGTGGCAGTTATTAGTATTAATAGTTAGAAGTGCAGTTAGTAGTTGGTTAAAGAGCAAATGACAGCTTGAGTAGTAAGATATGCAGAAAAATGCAGTGTTTTAAGAAAAGAAGGAAAAAGAAAACCACAAAAAGACAAAATCCTCAAATATTCCGTTGCCTTACTCATGAAGGTCAGATTTATTCAAAGCAAGTATTTCCAGTCTGATATAATACTGTCATGTTGATACAAGGTATAATTAAACAAAACCTTTTGGTGGTAAATAGAAATAAACCTTTATATAAGGATTAAATGCTGCAGTAGTGCTGGGCACAATTGTGTATAGTATAGTCAGTCGATCTTTTAGATGCATTTCTTTTCCCAAATGTTAAGAAAGACTGAAAAAAATTATATTGTATGCAAGATAAAATTGTTGATCTAATGTTAATTTCCTTGTGTATTTAATCTCCCATTAAATTTAGATTTACATTTTTATTGCTTTGGAGGTCATTATTCGTGTATGCTGTGGCATTGGTTTTCTAAATTGCAACTTTGTGCTTTCAAGCATAGCCATTTTCATTTGAAAGGGGATATACTGCAAATGTGCTAAAGCAAGCCAACTGTTATACAATGCTTTCCAAAGCTTTTTCCCAGGACTTAATGTCCAGCCTTCTCATTATGATCTGGAGTAAAACAAGTACCTCTCTTATCTAAGGATAAGTCTCCCGAGCAGGAAATCTTATATGGAAAGAGTAGTATTCTGTTTTCATCTTCTTTTAAACTCATTGTGATTTAACTTGGACTAAAATCACTTAAACTGTTTGGGTTTACTGGGAAGGGATTGTTGCAGATTTTAAGTGAGCATCTGGTACACACGCAACTGTGCCATATGCAATCCCGGTGTCTTTAGAAGGTGAAAGGCCAGTGTAGTGGTAATTTTGCCCTCTTTGCACCAGATGTTAAAGCTCTGCAATGTCCCTGAGTGACCATTAGATCACAGGCAGCTGGGATTGGTGGTTTATGTTTAATTTATTATCACACTATTAATCTATCTGACTGTCAGAACTCTCTCTTCCTCATCATTTCCAGAAGCCCTTATATTTTAGGGACAATTTAATTTCCCTTATGATGGATCAGTTTTATTTTGGCTCTATATTTACACAGATGAAGCATGGCATCCATTTTTGGGGGGATAGTATTGAAAGTGGCAATATATAAACCTAACTCCTCATTAAGCTTTAAAAGCATGCCTGAATTTATTTCATGCGGTATGCTATGGATTAAAACACATGTCCTATAATCACCTTCCTGGTTTAAAAAAAAACCACTAAAAACTGATGTGCCCTTCCCCAACCCACCAACAACCCTCATCCACTGTAGATGTTTTTTTCCACTTAAAAGTATACTTAGATTTTAGCTGGTCTGGTTCTTGGACTTCTGGCTGGAGTTGGCTTGTTTAGTTTTGTATTTGTGTTTTTATGTGGGCGGGGAAGAAAGGGATTGCTGGAGGAATGGAAGAGTTAGTGACAGTAATAAGGGAAAGAGGCTTGGAGTTTGCTATTGGTAATTCGTGGAATATTTTAAGCTAACAGTGGGGAGAAATTGACAACGCTGTTCTAATTTATTTTACCATCAAGATGTTTTCTTGCTTCAGTAGTTCATGGGCAATTTTAATAGCTTATTGACTTTAAAGGTGTGGTCTTGACTTACCTTTAAGGGAAGAAAAAGGAAAAAAATAATATTTCCATATTTCTGATTCCTGTATTTCTTCCCCTGCATCCTTGTCTACCGCCATGCCAAATAGTTGTAACACTTGCTGGGGGGAAAACACTTTTTATAATTAATGTTTTGCTCCATTAAATGAAGCCTTTATCTGAATGGAATGTTCGCTACACTGCTAGAAGCAATGGTGGACTCTGCAGGACTAAATTATTCTTTGCTGCTGTCCCAGTTTCTGACCCACACTCCCATCAGTGCCAAACCTGCAGACCTGCTACTGTAGGGAGTAGGTGATGAGTGATGGGATGCTTTTCACTGGAAGCCACACTATAAATGGATTATGTCCTCAGCAAGTCTCACCCGCTCTTTCAGCCGTAAGAGTCACAGTTCCAAATTCACTTTTTGCTTTTGATTCAGTGTGCATGTGCCCAGGGTGCTGCCTTCAAAGATAGTTTTGAAAGTTCTTATTGAAAAAGATCTGGTGCTCTTACCTCTGGCAGACTTGTTTATCGACGTAACTGTTTTCGGGTATTGCCAGCCTTTCTGGGTCAAGATGACAAACTAGTGCGTTTCTGTTAGTACCATAGAACAGACATTTCCACACTAATAGGCTTGTGCACTCCTTGCAGGATATGGCACATCAAGAAGTTCTGGAATTGGAGGGAAAACTTACTGGTTTCTTTCAGGAGACCAAATAATTTGAAAGAAAAGCAAAATTAGGCAAGTTTGGGAAGTCCTCAGAAGTTAGGATTTCAGTTTTCTATATGCTCCTGAATAGGTGATTCTTCTAAGTTAGCACATGCTGGGATAGCTGCTATCAATCATTAATCTGTAGATATCTATCTTTATGTTGAATATGGATTTTTTTTTTTAATACTAACTGAAATCCAGCAATATGCTAACTTCTATGAGTTGATGTCCTTTACTATTAGAGCATGAAGTGCTTGGGTATTGCGCTGTCAGCTCATGCAGTGAAATTAGTAATGAATCTAAAACAGTACTACTGAAATTTCAACAGGACCCAAAGGAATGTAAATATATCGACTAACAAAATACAGAATGAGTTCTGGTTTTTATTACTTGAATATAAACCTATACTGTATTTTGTTAGTTGATATAAATTCAATAAAATAAGTCCCAGTGATTTGTAATGCACATTTTTATTTACACTGTTTATTATGCAAAACACATTAATCTTTTGATGCAAATATTTTTTTCTATGATTAATGGCAATAAGTATTGCATAAAAACTTCGGAAAAGTCTCTTTTTTTTCTTTATGAAACTTCATGTAGTGAGGTCACAGTAACTTAAAATAGTGAGCTATTTAACAGCAATATTTTGCAAAATTGATGATCTCATTATTCAAAATACATTTGTGTTAATTTACAGTAAGCTGCATGCATGGAATTTCATGATAAATGTTTTGTTTCTGCAAACATTATGACACAATAGAAAGCAGAGATCAGGCAGAAATCTGCACATATGCACATTGATTCATATTTATTCACTGGGATAAAGCTGCTAAGATTACTGTGGCGTTCCGTGTGTTTAATACCTAATATTATGTTTGTGTAATTACTTGCAAAAGAATTTGTAGAGAGTTTAATGATGATCACTTTAATGCAAATGAGATGAAAATTTTCCTTAAATTAGCACTTGCAACTCACTTAGGTCAGTGGCCAAATTGTAATCACTGTTCAATGTGCCTACAGCCCCTGTAGTTTGCACGCTCCTTTGCAGACATGCCAGAAGACAAGGTCTCCGCCCAGTAAATCTTAGCAGTTGTGCTTGTTCTTATAACTGTAGATTCCACTGAAGATAAGGGAAATGCTCGTGTTACAATAAGTGGAAGATAAATTTGGCTTACTGGAGTGATAGTGTAGTTTTGATTCCTGCTAGAATATGCACTACTAGTGGTAGGGAAACTTTAAGCAAAAATGGATTCATCCATTATTAAAGTTTTCATGCAAGCATTAAATTTCCCTGGTCTTTGAAGAAAGATGCTCCATATGATAAAATAAAACTGTAGTTTTAGGTGAGATATGCCCAGCCTCAAGTCCATCGCAATAAGACAACCTATTTTTCTCTCCTGCGGAGCATGCAGCCAGCAGAGGCACCAGTTTATGTGGCTGGGGTCAGAAACTCAGCTGCAGACAGGTCAGGGCTGATGCTGAGGCTCTGGCACCCAGTACCCCACCCTGGCTGGGGTACCTGTGCCATCCCAGCCATGGTCTGGACTCAGCAGAGCTCTGGGGTGGCTGGCAGGGCTCGGCTTTCCAAGACTGGGATGGTAGCAGGGTCCTCACTCACCTGTGGAGGTGTGTGCTGCCAGGTTAGGGTGCTGCAGGAGGAGGTGAGCAGGCTACACAGCACCAAGGAAGAGGAAAGAGGGAGCACAAGGATCTTCACAGGGACCCTGCAGAAAGGTGCCTGCACTCCATCTGCACAGAAGGGGGGCAGAGGGAGGCTGCTTGATTGCGCCCTCCCTGGAGAGGGACTCTATCAGGGATTGTAGTGATAGGACAAGGGGCAATGGCTTTAAACCGGAAGAGGGTCGATTTAGATTAGCTGTTAGAAAGAAATTCCTCACTGTGAGAGTGGTGAGGCACTGGAACAGGTTGCCCAGAGAGGTTGTGGATGCCCCATCCCTGGAAGTGTTCAAGATCAGGTTGGATGGGGCTTTGGGCAACGTGGTCTAGTGGAGGGTGTCCCTGCCCACAGCAGGGGGGGTTGGAACTAGATGGTCTTTGAGGTCCCTTCCAACCCAAACCATTCTATGATTAAGATACTGATTGAATAGACAGGCTGAAGGAAGGAACCGACAGGAACATTAGAAAGTTCAGCAAGGACAAATGCAAAGTCTTGCACTTAGGAAGAAATAGCCCCTGGCAACATAACAAGATGGGGAGCTGCTCTGCAGAAAAGGACCTGCTTCCTGGTGACAGCAAGCTGAGTACGAGCCAGCAGCCTGCCCTGGCAGCAGAGATGGTCAATGGTATCCTCAGCTGTGTTTAAAGGAGCACAGCTGGTAGATTGAACAAGTAGAGATGGAAGACTGAAAGGATATCCTTCCTCTAGTGTCCTGAGACTCCCAAAATCAGAGAACTTTTTTCAATGGACAGTAACAGTGCTTACATAACACACGGTCTAAGATAACGTTTCAGAAGAGGAATATGCAATAGATGGATTTTTCAGTATTACTAACTAATACTAAAAAAAAAGAGAGCTGATATCACAGACTTGAGTATACCTGGGATATGATCTACTATGACACCTGAAACTTCTAAAGACATAGTTGTTCTCTTACTAGAAGCATTTTGCTTCTCATTTTCTGTTCTTTAATTAAATTTAAGTTTTGAGACTCTGAGGGTTTTTTAGGGCTTTCTGTATAATGTAATTTTCAGGTAACCTCCATTTAAACTTGAGAAGCAGGAAGGAACAATAGTAGGTTTGGAGTTATGGTTTGAACTAAGGTTGGTTGGTTTACTTCAATTCTTTTTGCTACACAGATACTATGGTGGTAGTTAAATGTACCTCTTCTTTATCTCCTGCTTAAGATTTTCATACTCCAGAAAGAGAAAGGCTTCTGGCAGTTATAGTAATGGAAGCTTTGTAATTGAGTATTTTTGTACTTGCTGCAGCACTTATTGTGATATATGGCAAAAAAAAAAAAAAAAAAAAAAAAAAAGAAACTTTGGATTTTCTTAATTTATTCTGTTTTCTTCATAAAACTTAAAAGTGTCTTTTAAAAAAGTTTAAAGTGTGGCATTGATAGTGAAGCATGCATTAGTATTTGGGTTTTTTTAAAGTAGTCTTGCTCTCATATCGTCTCTTACGTTAACTTGGAGGTAGGTATTGATTAGCTCTGACTTCTGAAAAATGTCTTGCTGAAATGCTCAGTCATTCTTAAACTTTAATTTGAACAGTAAGTTTTCTGATATTGTGCTTTTACAAGTGACACTGTTCAGATACTCCTAACTTTTTGTCCTGTTTTCAGCAGGGACAGAGTTAATTTTCTTCCTAGCAGCTGGTACAGTGCTGCGTTTTGGATTTAGGACGAGAATAATGTTGATAACACACTGATATTTTTAGTTGTTGCCAAGCAGTCAAGGACTTTTCAACCTCTCACACTGGTCTGCCAATGAGAAGGCGAGGGGTGCCCAAGAAGCTGGGAGGGGGCACAGGGAGGACAGCTGACCCAAACTGACCAAAGAGATATTCCATACTGTATGATGTCATGTTCCGTATATAATAACTGAGAGGTTGGCCAGGAGGCAGGGCAGCTCTGGAACTAGCTGATCATTGGTTTCAGGTGGTGAGCAATTGTTCTGTGCATCACTTGTTTTGCATATTCTTTTATCATTATTATTCTGTTCCTTTTCTGTCTTATTACACTGTCTTTATCTCAACCCATGAGTTTTACCTATCTTCCTTTTCGATTTTCTCCCCCATTTCACTGTGCATGGGGGGTAGGGGGAAGTGAGCAAACAGCTGTGTGGGTTTTTTTAGCTGCCGGCCTGGGTAAACCATGATGCTTTTCTAATACTTGGGAATTAAATGTAACTATATTTGGATAGATGCTAGTTATTATTGCTGTGATATAGAATACATTTAAAAACAATCTGTTAGTACATAGGATTTCTCCATTTGCAAAGAACTAAACATACAGAGAGTGAGGTTTAACAACTAGAGCTCTGTAGAAACAGCCTTCTGTGAGTGGCCTGAGTTGTCCCTTTATTTAAATCAAATTCTGCGTTTTTGAGAATAGTGGAAGCTCTTGGAAATGCCTTTTCTAGCCAATGCATTTGTAGGCATATTGTATACAATGACAGTCTGTATTAATAATGCTGAGTATGTTTCGGCTTTCCACTGCAATTACAGTACATAAGAATCATTGGGGGATTTAAGAAAGGAGGTTTGTAGTCATACAAAGTAGTCATTGGTATACAGAATAAATTCTAGCAACACAATTGTAGTAGTATTGTTTGTAAACTAAGTTTTTAAGGTTTGTGGGTTTTTGTTTGTGTGGTGGTGTTTTTTTTAAATGGTGCACATAGTTACAAAAATTAACTATGGGAATATGGCTTTTAATATAGAGTGCTAACTAATTCTTAGGGAATGTCTGTTATAATCATTATCTCAGTAAGAGGAAAAATCATATCGGTCTTTTAATATCACCCCAGAAGTGTGATACAGAAAAAAAATCAATTATTATAACTTGGAAAGGGTATTTCAGTGGATGTAATTTCTTTGTATCAATTGTGTGTTGCAAAAACTCAAGATGAAATTCAATCATTACAGGTGAAAGACTTTTATACATTCTAAGATTATTAAAATACGCTCAAAATACTGCAGTGGAGAAACACCCCCAGAACGGTAATACTGAGAATTTTTACTACCTTTGATGTTAACAAAACAAAACAAAACAAAAAAAAAAAAAACAAAAAACAAACCACAAACCAACCCCCCCAATATCCCCCAAACAACAAACCACCAAAACAGCACACCACTTATTTATGCATTATTTATGCATTTTTCTGTAACTCATAGATGACACGTGACTTTTGCATTGTCATGTGCCTTCAATTTCAACATATCTATGAGACTTTTTTTTACAAAAATCCTTTATTTTTCCCAAAATATGACTTGCTAATACAAATTTTAAGCCTTATTACACTATAATTGAGCAGTCTGATGTAGTGTGAAATTGCTCATAAAAAAAGTTCAGACTTCTCTTTTACCTCTTTCCTTTGCTTTCCATAATCTGCCTTATTCTGAGGGCCAAGCAAAAATGCTGCATTGAGTCCTAATGTCTTGGGAGAGTCAGGAGGAGCAAAGCACACCCATGCAGTATGATGAAAAAGGCTCAGCAATACCCGCAGCTGCCAAACAGATGAGCAGTTTTTAATGGAGCTAAGATTCACAATGAAATCTGGGCCCAGAACTAATCAGACCTAATTAAGACAGACATGTTATGGTCCAGTACTGTTGACAGGGTCAGGGTTCCTGTAGCTCTAAATGAGGCATGTTATAATTATGATCTAATTGAAAAGCTGGGAGTGATACAGAACCTGTGCACTGCAGGCTCTGAAAGAAAAGTTGCTCTTCAGGTCCTGTTGTGTACCTTATTAGATTGTTAATGCTCAATTAGACAGCTGTGCATTTAAAGAAAAAAAAATGGTTCTGCACATGGTTCAAAGAAAACCTATATGAATTTCCAATATCTCTTTGGATTTGATTCATGGAGATCTGTTAAATATACAGAAACAAGCTTATTGTTCATTTGTTTGATGTTTGCTTTTCTCCTCACAGCTTATCTTGATATACAGCAAGGTAAAGGGCTCTTAGATTATTTTATCACGATGCAAAAATACAGTGGAGGGTTTTCAAAGTGCAGTATGTGCATGCATCAATCTGCAGTATGATATATGAAATTTGGAGGTTGTATTTTCTAGCTCTCATCTGTCACTATCAAGCAATCAAAGCGCTGTGGAGTGGCTTTTTCATTCTTGAGACTGTGGTGCCTTCATTTCTGTTGTAAGTATGACTTGACATATGGCCTTATAAATTATTGTGCCTTACCATGGATTGTGTTGTGCACAGTTCTGACTTCCCTTTTTTTCTGGTGCAGAATTTATGGATTTTTTTTTTTTTTTTTTTTTTTTTTTTTGCAGATCACATCTGCAATGAAAAGCTTTATTAGAAAACAGTTCTCACTCCACCTTGAAAAGTCATTCACACATACGCTAAGTATATAGAAAATTGCTACCATTATGGAGAGTTCTGTTTTGATCCGGTGTGTTCTTGCATCTAGCATGCACATGTACGCATCAATAAGCGAGATTCTGAGCCTAAATCTGCACTGCTTAGCATGTGTTAGAGGTGGAGAGTGCTGACTTTGTTTTCAGTTGACAGGGAATTCCAATATTAAACAAAAATTTGGTTCTAGATTTTTCAAGACATTTTTCAAAAAACATTTTGAACGAGTTCTCTTGTTCTGCTTTTTACCCAAATCAAATTTAAAAAGCCTGCACAAGCTCTGTGAAGCCTTCCTGTTCTGCAAAGCAATGTGGTCATAACATCAGTGTGGTAGCTTAGCCTTGGCTAACAGCCCCATGCACACCCAGCTGCTCACCCCCTCCCCTTCCTGAGTGGGACAGGGAGAAAATAGGGCAAGAAAGGTTGTGTGTCAAGACAGACAGTAAGATGGCTTACCAGTTACTGTCACAGGCAAAATAGGCTTGACTTGGGGAAAATAAATGTATTGCTTATTAAAAATAGTGTCAGATGTTGAAAAACAAAGACAAAAGCTAAAATGGTTTCCCTCTGTGCCGCCCTTTCTTCCCAGGCTCAACATCACTCCTTTGCTTCCAAGTTCTCTACCCTCCGCCCTGAGCAGCAGGGAAGGTACAGTCAGCACATCGCCATTTCTCTCTCATGTTTCTTCCCTCTCACGGTTTTGCCCTGTGCCAGCATGGGCTTTCCACTGCCCACCATGAATCTGTGCTTGGGCACCATGGCATGCCTCCTCCTTCACTGACCTTGGTCTTTGCCTCTCCTGTTTCTCACACTTTTCCCCTGACTGCTGGGCAGCACTTTGCCCTTTCTTACCCAGGCTTTCCCCGAGGTGCCGCCATGGTGGCCCTGGGGCCCAGCTGTGCCCTGCAGTGGGTGGGTTGGAGCCAGCTGGAACCGGCTGTGCCCGGCACTGGGCAGCCCTGGCTGCTCCTCACAGAGGCCCCTGCAGCCCCTGACAGACCGTGGGCACCCCACGCTTTGTACAGTGCTTTAAAAAGAAGCACAAAATGCTCTGACTTGCTCTTCTAGTAGTAGCCAACTAAATAGAGAGTTGTACAAACTTCATGTCAGTTTGTGAAACCATCTCTGGCTGGACGCTTTGTCTCAGGTTGATAGAAAGGATTTTACAGGTTCCTTTGTGCATACCCTACATCTGTCTGCTGGCTTGTGCCTCCCTCAGATAATCAGCATAGTCAACTAAGTGGCCAGTGAAGCGGTGAAACAAGAAGAGCGGTCGCCACCTTAAAAAAAGCTCTGGCTGCTTCTGCCCTCTACATGTTTCAAGTGAACAGGGTAGCTCTTTGATCTGCTGCCAGAAGGCTCTCTCTCCCCTATCTCCCAAGGGTTGCAAAGCAGGATTGCTTCCTTGCTCAGGGGGGATTAGCCAGCCTGGGAGATTGCAAATAATTATGCCAAACTACTCTTGTGCTGATCTAGCAATAGCCGTGGCTGTCTGAAGGGGGGGGGGGGGGGGGAACCCCAACAACAAACAAGCAAACAAAAAACCCCACTAGCCCCCAAACAAACAAACAAACCACAAAAAACCACACACCCCCCCAAAAAAAACCAACAAAACAAAAAACAAAACACCCCAACCCAGATTTGTGCACAACTGCATTGATCCCATCCATCTTTCTGGAGGCTTCAGTTTGAATTTTGAGATCTTGAATGCCTGAGGAGATTTGAGTGTGTGGCCAGAGAATGGGACTGTGGATACTTGTAGTTCTGTCTATCCACAGCACGGCCATCCCCACCCATCACTGGACAGCAGGAGCTGGAGTGAGCTGAAAGCAGGAGCGCGTTGCTTCAGAACCAGCAGCTGCTTGGCTTTACTCAATAAACCCTTTGCTCTGACTCGCCACGTTGCCTGCTCTGCACAAGCAGCTTCTGTCAGCTCCACAGTGGCTACAGGAGGCCGGCAAAGGCAACCCCAGCAGGGCTGTGTTAGCCAGCAGCAGGCAGCTGCACATGGCTTCTCACAGATCTCCTTCCAAGTAGGAGCGATGTCCAGACCTGCAGGACATGTGCTTGTTTCCATCTGCGTAACGCTCTGCTAGGTCTTTGTGCCAGTCCCGTGCATGTCTTTCAAGCAATTTCAGTACAGGGACTACAGGCTGAGTCTTCTTGAGTAAAGCCTAACTTTTTTTTTCTTTTCAGCAGGTATGAAAAGGATCCCTGACACTCAGTTGTTATCCCTTTGGGTAACCCTTTGTGCTGAGGACGTGGTAAACATACTTAGAATGAAAGGTGCAACCTTCCTTCTCAGTTGTTGCCAAACAATGTTCAATAACTTTTATTCTTATGAGATCTCTAAGAATTTATTCTTTCCCTCTCTTGTCCAAAAATTATAAATGTCATGCAGTGATCAGATGCGTTTTGATGATTTAGCTATTCTAAGAGTATATGGAGAAGGGAACAAATAAGGATGGAAGCCAGTGCTGTATTGTGACTGATGGAAGAGAATGGCTTTTAATTGGGAACACTTATTTCTAGAGGAAAAATAGGACTTTTCACAGGAATATATTTGTAGAGGCAACTTACCTTTTGAAAGCACAGTGAAAAACACACAGGCAGATGTTTCCGTGTTCTATTTAAACAATCTGTTACAGAGATTTGCATAGCAGCTTTAAATGCTTATTTTACTTAGTGTTGTAAATAACATATAAATTTTTTTATAATATGTATTTGTTCAGACAATATTAATCTTCAGAATTACAGAAATTCTTATCTCCTTTGCACCTCTCCAACTTCCAAAATAGTCTAAATCTTGTGCACAACAATTTCAAAAGTATACATTTAATGTGATTTAAAACCATATTTTCTCTAACTCTTATTTTCTACGAAATCTCACATTCTAAGATTATTAGCTAGTATATGAATTGCTACTATTTCCTAGCCCTTTCTATAAAGACAGGAGAGGTTAGGGAAGAGGTCAGATAAAGACGGGAGAGGTTAAGATGATACTTTTTGATTCCTCAGCTGAATAGATTTTATTTTTTTAAGGAAAATTTGTTGGTCACATACACTTTCTTAAAATTCATTCTCCTTAATTTTGAGCTGCAGCCCTTGGAATCTTGATCTCTGTGTAAAGGCATTTGCAGTTTTATAGGTCTTCCTGTTCTTTTTGGTATCCTATCAAGTTTCACTGCTCACTTGGAGAAAAAAACTGGATTTTTCTTTTAAGTGGATTTTTCTGACCATGGAGTTTTTTCTTCTTTTTTTTAAATGAGAAATTCACATTAATAACATATTTCTTTGTGACTACGCCTACACAGATTAAGGCTGCTGTGAAACTGACCCTTCCTATTGACACAAAGGTCTGGTCTATCTATCACCTACAGTAATTCCTAATTATTTGGAATGTGTCATGTGTCAAGCGCTGATAAACTTCAACATTAAATTCTTTTCCACATGAGTTATCATCGATATTTCATGTGGGCTGGCAGGACCTAACGTTTGCTATTCTGTTTTCCTGCCACTGCACTTCGTTTTGCCTTGGCAAATTACAGTGGAAAAAATATTTAATATGCGTGGAAGATTTCAGTTGATATGGGAGACTTCTGAATGCTGGTTCTTTAATGGTGTGTTTGTTTTGGGGATTTGGGTTTGGGTGGGTTTTTTTCTTTTTCTTTTTTTTTGTGGTTTTTTGTTTGTTTTTTTCCAACTAGGACTCTGTTCAAGTATGGGCTCTGTCCCTGGTTTGTCCTGAGCATACTCTCTCTGTTGAGGACACTCATACTGAAAAGAATCATTCTGAAAGCAAGACAGTGTGCACAATATTTGATATTAGCTCTGTGGCTGTAGAGTGGCTGCAAGATTGTTTGTTTGAAAGGGAAAGGCTCTGAGGAATGGCTGAATAGCCCTGTACGCAAAAACTACGGTTCAGGTTAAGGATATATACTGTTGTTCTGGCTTAATGTGGCCAGCAGCTAAAACAACCACGCAGCCATTTGCTTGCTTCTACCCCCTCAGTGGGATGGGGGAGAGAATCATGGGTTGGGATAGAGACAATTGTACGAAATAATAGGACAAAAAAGGAAGATGATGGTGACGATAAAAGAACATACAAAACAAGTGATGCACAGAACAATTGTTCACCACCCAAAGCTGATGCTCAGCCAGTTCTGGAGCCAGCCCGCCTCCTAGCCAACCCCTCAGTTATTTACATACTGAACATGACATCATATGGTACGGAATATCCCTTTGGCCAGTTTGGGTCAGCTGTCCTCCCTATGTCCCCTCCCAGATTCTCAGGCATCCCCCACCTTCTCGTTGGCAGGGCAGTATGAGAAGCTGAAAAGTCCTTGACTGCTTGGCAGCAACTGAAAACATCAGTGTGTTATCAACATTATTCTCATCCTAAGTCCAAAATGCAGCACTATACCAGCTGCTAGGAAGAAAATTAACTCTATTTCTGCCAAAACTGGGATAACTGTATATTTCCCTCACAGGCCAGTACCTGCAATGTTGGTAAACGTGCAAGTGGTTATTTTGTTCTGTGTTCTTAATCCCTAGAAAAAGTGTTGGTTTTGATCAAAACTTCAGGCCCCGAGAAACTAACAGAACAATGGATGGAGCAAACATATTCCATCTTGAAGTTTCTTTCACCAGGGCTTGGTTTCTGTGAAAATTACATTATTAGTCTTTCAGACCAGAGTCATCTTTCCCTCGCCCTGTATGTTCAGGCTACTTTCAGTTGGATCCAAGTGGCCGTATTTATGGGGGTACAGTAGAAATGAGAGAAACCATTCTGCTTCCCTGAGAGAAACTGGGTTACAACCACATCATAAATATCATGAAATACAGTAGCCATATAGGATTATAGGTAAGTACAAAATAGAAATATTGATGGGTTACTTACATATATGCATCTGTTTCTTTTTGCTCCAGAAAATGCACCTAAGATGTGAAAAATAGAGGAAATAGTGTGGTTAATCATATTTCTTTGGAAGTCTTATCAGCTCTCAAGTGAAGATTAGTATAGATGTGCAAAATAAGAAATGGGAGGAAAAAAGAGGAGGAGGGAGTTCCTGTCTTTCTTGAGGGAAAAGTGAGACAGTGAACTTTGGTTGCACTGTTAGATGCTAGTGAGGCTTCCCAGGGACTCAAGGAAGGTGCCTCGTGGGGAAACAGCTGTTGACCAAGCAGAGGGGAGAGAAAGGAGGATAGCATGTTGTACAGGTGTGTGCTCTAATACTGTGGCTGTCTATCTCATCTTAAACAAAACATCCCTTACGCAAAAGGGTCTTGTGTAAAAGCTATCACGTTATCTGTTAAAGCAAAGCAGTATACTGAAGACTTCAAGTGTCTTATCTAAGCTGAAGAAATTAAATTATTTGAAAATAAGTTGAAATAGTAATTTACCTTCTTAGTACTAACCCCAGCCTTAACTACTTTAAAAAAAAAAAATAAAAAAAAAATTATAGTTCCAAGATGTATTGGTAAACAAACAAAAAAATAATCAGTCATGTTCCTAGTAACTGATGTTCCTTGTCACAGATGGAGAACTATTCACAGTTTGAAGGAGAAAATGTTCAATGTTCAACTACCTTGAATAATAATGTCCAAAAGCAAGCACAATGGAAGCACATGTACCTGTCGATTTAATTAAATTTAATTAAAAAATGCTTGAACATTCTGATTGCTAGTATTTGTGTGTATATATTTAAAATTGTTTTATCGGTATTTTGATCTTAGAATTTGTCCTCAATGCTTAATTTAAAAAGCGAACATACATTATTAACTTTTCAGGAGTGTTGTAGACAATATGTCCTGTAAAGTTGAAATAGGGAAAAGAGAGAGAGGAGAGCACTTTGTTTTGTCACTCTGTGGTATTACCCAGATAAGGGTGTCGCAATATCTGTTATACAAGAAGGAATATTTAACATTGTTTTGGGTTTTTTTGGTTTTCTTGTTTTGTTTTGTTTTGTTTTTTTAATTTGGCCTGAATGTTTGGGTTGGCAGATGGTGGGTTTTGTTTGGTAGGATTTTTTTTGCTGTGGATTTTTGTCTTGTGGTTTTTTTTTTTTCCTTTTCTGATTCCATGGTTGGTTCAGCGTCTTGATTGTTGCAATGGTACCTTCAACTCTATTAGCTTTCAGTCCAGAAATCTGTAACCAGTTTCTGAGTGTGAATGCCTTACAATGGCATTACCTGCTACGCACGAGGCTTGCTTTCTCTTGTTTTGCTAATCCCTTCTTCTGTTTAGCTAGTCCAGTAGTTCAGGTAAAGTTAGAAAAACTACGTGCTGCTGGCCTGCTTAACTTTGCCCTAGTGCGTCCAGCAATAGGGTTTGTCTACGTGAATATACTTGTGATGGTATCAATTCATTGACTGTGAAATAGATGGAGTTTGATATCCCCATTTCTGATCTGGGTTTGACAAGCATGTTATCGACTTATGGAGTTAAAATTTTAATACCCCATTGTCCTCTGCTCAAAAATAAGTTTCCCTCATCCATCAGTTCTGGAAACAACAATAAGTACTGACAAAATTCTGCAATGTGATTGTTTTTATTGTGCATCATGCAACAGTTAGTGAAGTGGTGGAATATTTGGTATAAAACTTGATTTTTGAGGATTGCCTTTGGAGAAAACAAAGTAAAGTACTAGGACATAAAAAAATAAATCCAGTCTTTACTCCTTAATTTATAGCTACTGCATTGTTGATGAGCAAAAGCCTGGACTCCTGCTTCTTCAATGAAGAGCTCTACCATAAGCCATAATTGCTGTACTTTTGGACTAGTTGCTGAAGGGACAAATATACTACTACTTACCAAAAAAGTAGATAACTATTAGCTTAACAGGTAATGTACATATAAAGTGTCTGTCTTTTGCTGCTGACTGAAATGCTTTATCAATGAGAGGATGCCATGTGCGACAGTCAAAGACAAAATGCATTCCCTCAAAATCAGTGGTAATACAAAAGCTCAAAATGAAGCTTCTGGAGAGTTTTATCTCATGGAGTTCCTGAGGAATTCCTCTATTGATAAAAGGGAGCCATCTCTGCCTTGGAAACAGCATCGTGACAACTGTAATGTACTTTGACGTTTATGTAGTTTATATGTAGATAGCAATTTATTTTTTTTTTTAATTGATGCAACCAGAAAAAAGAATAAGAACAACTGATATCCATGGCATAAGAAATATTCCTTCAAGAGTTTTCAAAATGTTGAAGGCAAAAATCTTTCCTACAAGTTTTAGAAATTGGGAAGCTGACTTCATGGAATTTAGAATGTAATTTCAGGGAAACTAGAAAAAGTAGAATGTGGCTAGTGAAACAGAGCTGATCTTTGTTTGTGGTTTGGTTTGTTTTGTTGTGGTGTGTAGTGGGTTTTTTGGTTGTTTTGGGTTGGGTTTTTTTGTTTGTTTGTATGGGTTTCTTTCCCTCTCCTTTCCTTTGCTAGAAATTCTGAAGGAAAGTGTGCAAATATTAGAGTAAGGCTACAAATTATTATTATGTATTTCAAAATAATGATATGCTGTACCCTATCTGAATCCCCAAAGTTTTCATCCTGAGATAACCAAGTAGTTGTGTTGCATCTTGCCACTCCTATGTTTCTGGGAAAAATTGGGACACCAAGACATTAAGTGACAATAGATTCTTCTTCCTTTTAGTTTAACTTTCTTTCCAGTATGTACATTCTGTTTCTCATCCTCAGTCAGTGCAGTTGTTTAAAAAAAAAATAAAAAAATCTGAATTTCAATTCTCATTAATAGCTTCTGTTGATAGCAGGTTTTATATGTTTATTTTTTTGCTTGAGTCCAAATCTCAGTTCCAGTAAGTCCTGTTCCACATTAATTTACCCCTAAACCCTGAAGACTGTAGTAAAGTCTTTAATCTCCTTTAGCACGTTGAGGAGGGACACAATTGGATTGGCAATCATTAATGAAACATCTGCATAAAGTGCTGTATCTTACTCCCCTGCCCTTGCTTCAGTCCTTTGATATTTGGAGGTTTTCTTATTTCTTTGGCAAAAGCATCCATTCCTCCTTCCCTTTTCAGAGCTATTTGCACTAATACTACTGCAGATTAGTCAACTAAGTTTTCAAATTATACCATTCAAGAACATAGCGAAATTTAAATTCAAGTCACCCTGTGCCTGAAACACAGTCTCGTCTAAAGAGCTGCAGAATGTGGAGGTATTCAAACAGTCAGTCTTATATGTTGGTTTTTTGTTTTTTTTTTGGGGGGGTGGGGGTGTCTTTGGGGCATTGCACTTCATCAGCACATTGTATGAAGATGCCACTACTTGATGCCTGCTTTTTGGTTTCAGTGACGTTTCTATATCAGCATTTACACACGACAATGAAGTTGTTGTCTGTCACATTCAAATTTTACATATAAAAACTAAGAACTTCTTGTGAATTCCCTTCCTTGAGTATACAATCTGCAATTTTCTTAAATGTATGAATGTAGGTTTTACCTGTTCATCTAATGCCTTTTTCGAACATGAAGCTGACAAATGAAATCTTAACAACAAAAACCTGGAGGAAGGGGAGGCATTTTTGCTTTTCTTTTTTTTTTTTTAAACCTGAGTTGAGCTTGGCATGTAAAATTCATAAGGAAATGACTAGTAATAGTATGTTAGTGCTCTGTCCTTTGAAATGGCTCTAGTCATTGATTCTCTGTAGTTGTAAACACGTTGACTGTGCCTCTTTCCTCCCCTGACCTCCTATTACTGTGCCTTTCCAAGCTAGCCTAGCAAAAGAGTTAATTTCATGAAGAGATGTTCCTTAAAAAAACCCGTAACTTTTGTTAAGTAATCCTGCCTGTGCTTTGCTACCTGATGTAACTCAAGCAGCAGAATCTCCACAGTTGATTAAAGGCTGTCTGTGCTCATAGGTAAAACTGAGACACTCAACCAATTGATGAGATTTTTTGCTAGAGATTCAGAAGTAATAAATTCTGAATACTAAAAGGTCATCAAATGGTCATAACTGTTGTTACCTATGCAACCCTGAGAAGTATCTCAGCTATGCTACTAGATGAACCAGTCATATTCTGGTTTCAGGGACAACTGGTTAGTTGTTTGCTTCGACTAATTTATGTGGCTGCACTAAATATTCAGAGAGATTATTCTTCCCATCTATGGGAACAACTATGAAATCCTTGAAGAGTCATTTCCAGCCGCCTTGGCTTTGGTCTCATGAATACCAGCCTTGATCAGTGGACAGTGTAATGTTGTGTGGAGCCTCCCATGAGAGTCCAGTATGTTAGAAAAGCAGGCTTCAAGCGTTTGACCTGTCAGGCTGAGCCGTCAGACCTAGATAAACTGTAATGACTTCTAAATTTTGGACAATATGAACTCCTTGACAATTGGATTACTTGGACGTATTTCCTGTCTTTTGTCTTTTTCTACATAAACTTTGTTTTTACTCACCTCCCTCATGCCCTGGAACATCATAATATTTCTTTTTTTGACTAAAACTACCCAATAACTGTAGCAAAATAATTCTTCAAATAATGACAAGATAGGGCAGATAACAACCTGCTTCTTTGAACAGCCGGATACTCAGGGCTCTGTTTTCTATGAGATCACTGCACTGTATGTGTTTCAATGTAGCAAGGTGGTAAATAGATCAGTGTGTTCTGAAATAGATTATTGGGGGGGGGGGGGGGGTTCACCGCTGAGAGAACTGGTACATTATTTACAAGTGGTGTTCATTTTTCATGTCATTGTTCCCACGGGAATTAACATAAATCAGGCGAGCTCAAATGTTCTAATTTCAGTGTGGGACCAGCAGCTGTTTCCCAGAAGTTCAGACGTGCAGGACTCAGTAAGTCACCAGTCAGACAGGCAAAGTCAGCTATATCCAGTTTCATGCCATGATGTGTTCACGCTACATATGCCCGTTAGAGATTACAATAACAAAAGGATTGTGTAGGGCTTCCGAGAAATTATGAGTTAAATAAACAGTTATGTAATTGTCCCCCTCACACTCTGTAAATCATAGTGGCATAAAAATGCGATCTGTGAGTTACCAGTTCTTTGGAGGTATGCAATAGTGAAGTGGCGTAAACACGAGTTGCTGAGTAGTAGCAAGAAAAAACCCACTTCCCCCCCCCCCCCCCCCCCCCCGCCCAAGTGTTAAGCGTGTCTATAGAAGCAGATAAATTAATGCAATGTGCAGGTTTCAATCTATACTGTCTAAAAACCTAAATTATTAGAGCAGCTGGGAAGAGGTAAACAACCTGTGCTGTTTTCTTCTGGCCTTGATTGGACTGCTCTTGTGGCATAATCCATAGAAAGGAGAAAACCCTGCTACATCTTGGGAAGGATGTATAGATTCTTTTTTGTTCCTTCTAGGGGCAGATTTTCCTGGGCTGCCTTTTCTCCACGTTAGCTCTGATTTGCTGGCCAGCATGCAGAAAGCAAAGGCAAAGGAAGGAACTTTTATTTCCTATTTTACTGATCAAAGGTATTGGGGTGATTATTTACTGTGCATGTCACATGGGAGTGTGCTGTGTTGTGCAAAATCCTGGAGAACAGTAAGTTAAAAAGAATCAGTTGTGTCTCAGGTTGAACCTCCCAATTTAAGAGTCAGTGCCCAGACCCGGGCATGAAGTCTCCATTCTTATGTAGTCCATAAGATTTTGTCTCTGATACAGGTAAGTCTAGGATTTCTCTCCACTTTTGTGCTATATATATGGGAATGGAGAAGGAATAGGTGAGAGTGAGTCGTAAGCATCTGTCTTCCAGTTTCACCATCACGTTGACACAGATGGAATCAAGTTATAGATTCACATGTAGTAAAGTGTATTCATGATAGTATTTGTCAAAAAACTACAGCATTTGCCCACTTTAATGTAAGCATTGTATGGTCTAGAATTTTGACATTTTAAATTATCCTTAATAAACAACATTTAGGAAAATTCAGTATTAGCTTAACATAATGCATACATTTGCAGTATTTTTGTAAAAATGTCTCTTCGGCCTCTCAGGTCATTTTGCTTTACTCATATAGTGTTTCACGAAGCACTAGCGCAATGTGGCTGTTGATTTATTTCTTCATCTTGTTTTGTTGAGGACTTCAGTTTACAACAGTGAGATTTCTGCTCTTGGCTGTAGAATGTTTTATGGTAATTTGTCAGTGGAAGGGACTGCCAGCTTGAAAGTGGCCGTCAAATGGCACCACTCTACTGAAGGCCAATGTTATGGTTTTGATTTACTGATGTGTGGTATGGTGGCTTTTTTTGTGGTGTGGTTGTTTTGTTGGTTTTTTTAAAAAGATATGTGTCTTGAAAAGTATGTATCAATTAATTATATAGTATGGATAAATGATGAATTTAGCTATCTAATGACCTGGTCCTTGATGGTATCCAAGTTATTAGCTTTTTTTTCTTTAAGTATATGCATTACTTATAGGGAGAAAAATCGTTTCCAGACTTATTACTTCAATACTAATTGGAATTTACTGGAGATTTACTACATTAGGCCTGAAGGTTCCATTTGGCTATTTCATTAATATGACTGATCTTTCTTTTACAGAAAGAAAGCATTATCTTACCTTATTTTGTTGAATATTTTTCAACAATCTAGCTGCAGTGGATCTATCTTCTTGAAGTGTATGTTTGTGTAATCATCTTCCCCCCCCTCCTCTCTTATTTCTTTTATTTCCTAGTCCAAAAGGAAATTGAAGCAGGATGAGATTGATTAATGTAGGAATAAGGAGGTTCGGCAGACTGCACTTCTGTTGACTTTTGACTTTGGCCTAATAGAGATATATTGGGATATTTTAAAATGGCAGCTTAGGTCTAGAGATTAATTACCTTATACTGTTGCTTAAATCTCTTCCTTTTCCTGGTCACAGAGCACTAGTATAAACCATTTAGTAAACAGATTTACGTTATGCATTCATGGAAAGTGGAAATTTAAGTACTTGTTTTCATGTAGGAAAAAAATAGTCTTTAAAGCATATACTGGTATGCACAGTGATAATTATTGTGTTGTGAAGAAAATTAGAATGTATCATGCTCAGAATGCAAGAAAATATTTATACGTAGTAACCAGATTATGTTACCAATCAGTTTAAATAAATAGAACCATAGATAAATTTATGCAAGAATAGAAAGATTATTTACATGTGTCTTTCTCTTTAATACATTTAAATGGTTGCTAATGACATTTAACATGTGCTTAGTAGTACTACCTTTAAGAAAGCATAAAGATGACTTCATAATAGCAAAAAAGGGCGCCTGTCCTCATTAGGTAGTGTTGTGAGGTTCTCCGGCTTCATCAGGTAAAAACAGACTCGCACTACTGGAGAAAATCTCATAATTGAAACATGATCAGATATGGGACATGGTCAGGTTGGTTTTGAAACCTGCCCAGGCTGTTTGGGACTAGTAGTTGCAAGATTCACTGATCTGTCCCAAATTCTGTATCTCTGTCAACATGAAGGCCAATGAAGGAGGATAGAAAATATGCTATTGTTTCCTATGCATTTGTTTTCCTTGTTGGGGGGGGGCGGGGAGGGAGGAAGTCAACAATTTTGTTTGGGTATCCTTTTATTTATTAAAACAAGCAATTAATAACTATGCACCTCAAATTAGGAAAAGGAACTATTTCTTTTATTCTGAATTGCATCTGCATATCTTGCTCTGTGGCCCATAGCAATGATCACATCAAAAGCTGTTCTCACTGTGTTTAGTCTGATCAATGATATAAAAAAGTACCAAGTATGAGTGCCCCTTTTTTTGACATAGGCATGAGTGGTACAGTGATAACTGGCTGAACAGCTATAACAGTATCTTGCATGCCTGTATGTTCAACAGCTACGTTCCTGCTTGAAAGAGAAAAGAGTAACTTCCAAAAAAAAAAAAAAAAAGACAAGAACTGCTGATATGCACTAAAGATATAATGTTAATAATACTTGCAACACCAAGTCAGGCAGAAGGTTGAAGGTCGGGCTCAGGGGGCAGCTGTGAACTTCTAAGGGAGCTGGTTCAATAAAGAAAACCACAGTGCTGGGGGCGGGGGAGATTTATTGCCAGACCAGTGGATTCTGCATCTGCTCTCTTTAGTTTCATATGGATCCAAAATCAGAGTTTTGGATTGCTTATCAGCACATGACTTACGCTATAGAGGAACAATTCCCATCTGAGTTTGCTTCATTCCATCTTGTGTAGGTAGTAATTTATCTTTTCGGAAGGCAAGGCCACCGAAAGCACTGTGGGACTGTGATTTCATCAGTCTGGATAGTGTGCGTTTGTACCAGAAATGTTGATTTCTGTGCTAAGTTGCTGATAGCGTATCGGGGAATAACTCCCTATGTAGCTGCAGCTAGAGCTGGGTTGAAGGAAGGAAGCTAATGCCGCTTAAGAAGCTTCCTGGTGTGTTGTCCATCTGCCCCACCAGCTACTGAGGGATAAAAGGAAGACCTGCTTTTCTTTTACTAGCAACGGCCTGGAAATAGTATGCAACTGAGCCCCATTTACGTAATTTTGGGGCTCCTGGCATATTTAGGAGATTCCTCCTTACTGATTATAAATGGGAGGTACCTTTTAGTTAAAAACTTCCCCAGAATAATAAATACATATGATTTCTAAATATAATGCTAAGTAAAAGGTAACATATCTAGTGAATTACAGTTGTAGAAATTATTGTATGTTTTAAAAAATAATTTTAAACAGAACTGCATTCAGAGTGCACTACAGATAATCAGAATACATTAATGCTTATACACATATTTAATAACAAGATTAGATCCAGTGTTTTAAAAAAAAAAAAAACCCAAACAACAAAAACCAAACCAAAACAGTTATTTCTTTTGTAACCACTTAAAATAACAAAAACCCCTATTTTTTTTCCATTGTGATTTTCTTTTTAATAGAGTACATTTCAATGGTGCTGCTCAACTGTAACTTCATGTGATAGAAGCAAAAGTTACTACAGCTGAGCACATCTGATACTTGAAAATATGCTTTGAATTAACTTGCCTTGTTTGTTGCTGGGGGTTTTTGCTGCGTTTTCTTTTCAAAGGCACAGTGCTTCTTGAAGATTTCTAAAATTTCTGGGGAATGTGCTCTAAGGATTTTTTTTTTTAAGCATTCCCAGAAGATTGTTTTAAAGATATTTCCCTCCAGGGTTAGCAGGTGTGAGGATGAAATATCCATGCCTTTCTGCAATATCAGGTTTAGAATTTCTTAAGGGAATGAGACTGCAACCAAGATGGTTAATAGTGTGCTAAACCCTTTAAAGCCTGGAAGTTAAAGGGGAAAAAGGAGAAGCGTCAGTGTGAGATGAAGCCCATTCGGACTTCAGCTTCCCTTTTCTAATTGCAAACAGTGGAAGAGCTGGGATCACGGCACGTTGGGCAGACCCAGCGTTTGGGAAAGGCAGTTCAGTGAAGCAGTCAACATTTGCTCCTCAGCCACCGTTCCCTCATTAGAGAGGTTTCTACAAAGCCAGTCGAGGTCTGTCCTGCTTTCTTTGCCGTGGCATTTGACCACTTGGTTGTGAGGACAGCGGTGTGCAGCAGGGTTGGTTCCACCAGCCCCCAGAGGCTGACCTTCTGCCTTGTGGGGTGTTGCAAGTGTTATTGCTTTATGTCTTTTAGTCCACATCAGCAGTTCTCGTACCATTAGATGGACTGTCACTCCAACAGGCAGCTGAAAGTAGTATTGTTGATTTGTGTTCCCAGTGTAAATGAAGTAAAAACATGGCAACGTTAGGTCAAACATGTATTGTCTTGTAAATTAAACCTCTGTCTTCTAACTCTTCTCACTTATCAGAAAAATGACTATAACGTTCAAAAAGTACACAACAATCTGAATTCAGAGATGTAGGAATAACATGATCTATGTGTGTACTATGCTGGATTCTTACAGTGATGGGATTACCTGACTTGAACACAGCCATGTTATGGAAAGCTCACTAAATTAAAGGAAAACTCTGCAAATGATATTTCAGCTTTTTGTCCAAATATTTCAAACAATTATCACGGTTTTCTTTCCATACAAACCCAACATCCTGCTTATAACTTTTAGAAAGACTATTTTTCTGAATGCTTCAAAATACACTGTTCTAAATTCTGCTTGGTTTTCAAACCAAACAGAGAGCTATCTAATGATTGGGTTAATCATCCCAGTAAACAAACTCCCTCTTTTTCCACTTCTGGTGTCTCGGAGATGGCAATGTGGCCAGCTGCCACTACATGTGGGGATAGTTGCTGTGATTTGGACACCTGTCAGCAAGAAACTGAAAACCACATGGAACACAAAACAGCTGTTGTGTGTAATGATTTAATATTAACATGCAATAAGGAGCCGGGACATGTTTGTCTCTTTTTGTAATGCACTACAAAATAAATGATGTAGGTAAATCACTTGTGGTATCTTCCACCATTTGATATGCACTGTCAAGTGTTTAATAAATAAAATGAAGACTATTTTACGAACTCCTTGTTATATTAGATTTTAAACCACTTTTACTGTCTGGCATGCTACAGAAGGTGGTTTCTTCTCTAGTCCTGCATACTTAAAACCAACTGCCTATTTTCCAGGACATGCCGTAATGCCTGCCCGTGTGTGTCAGACTGGAACTGAGCCAGTGTCTTATCCATCAGCATTAAGAGCATGACGGGGAGCTGTTCTGTGTGTGCATGTATCTATAGGCCAGAATGTTATTGCACAGTATTTCAGATCTACTTGGGTTTTACACAATTCTGTTGCAAATGTTCTTAGAATAATTAAACCCAGTATTTCTAGTCTGATAGTAAAGCTTTACTTAGCCCTCCTTGCGTGTGTAAATTTCATATACAACTGTCATGCATTTTCCAAGTCTTAGGGCTGTATCCTAGAAGAAGCTGGTTTCACCTTTTTTCTTTACTGTTTTATAAAATTTTATACATAGGATTTTCATATGTCATCAGAAGATGAAAGTTAAAACTATTGAATGATGCTCAGAAAAGCAATGCAATGTGATAATCATTAAAATACAATTTTGAGTTAAAAATATGAAGCAGCAATATCATCAGACAACAAATTAGTCTGGGGTAGTAGCGCGTTTCATGTGCTACACTTCCTACGTTTTCTATACAGAGGGCAATGATTTGCAAAATTATAGGAAAGAAATTGTATGACTTTCTTGTTCTCAGTGACACCGTGCTTCCTTCCCTGTCTGCTTGTCTAGCAAATTTTTGGCCATATCGTTGAGGGTTAAGTCAAGGGTGGAGCGTATTCACACCCTGTTTTAAAGCTAGCTTTGACAGTTTGGCTTTGGGAATATTCCAAAATACATCCATTTGTACAGGTTGCCACAGATTATTTAGTGGTTAAGGAGGGTCATACTTTACGTTGCTTTCTGTTTAATTTAATTTCTGGTTTTATAATTTATAGTGAAGAAATCTAAGAGGTCTGCTTAAAGGCCTTTCATTTTCTTCTGTGCATATATTGACTGAAATAATTTAAAAAATAAATCTACTATTTAGACTTGACAAAATAAACTGTGTATTTCTAATCCTTTCAGTAAGAGAAGGCCTAATACTGGAGTGAGGGGGTGGGAGAGGGGAAAGCAACAATGTCACATAAACTTGGAAGCAGACCAGTTTTGACCTCGCGGGAATGTGAAGTCCAGTGAACTTGGTGGTATCTTTCTCTGGGGTCTGTGCCATTTTAAGAAAATTTGGTAGTTAATGTATGTTCCAACAGGCCACACTTCACTTTTTTTTTTGTTGTCCAGTTTCTTTGGACTGTGTGAGATGTTCCCATAAAACACGTCTAACTACAGATTTCACTGCTTTACTTTGTCAAGCACACCATCTAAAAAGCAATTGTTTATGGGTTGTTAGTCCTCCTGTTCACTGGCTGGAAACAAAGTATAGGAACTATTAAACAGTGAGTTTATTTTTAGTAAACTGCTTCAGTTCAAAAAACCTATGCTGGAAAACAAGCTTTTAAAAGCCCTTGGGACGTTGATTTCTTTACTGCTGTGATTGGTTTAAAAAATAGAGCATGGGCTATATGTTATTCTAAAATATTCTGGACAATTTAAGTGATTGTGTTGATAAACCCATTGGGTTTATAAACCCATTGTGGGCCCATTCATAAAGAGAGTTTCTATTTATCTGGTTTTAGGATTTTTGCTTGTATTCCCAGGCATGGCTCCTTAGGGAAGGGAAAGTGTTGACTCCTCAGTGATGCCGTTTTTCACATTGAAGGGTTACACATTTTGAGGAGGATAATAAATGTGCCCAAAGTGACAGAGCTGACATCTAAAAATCTGGAAGTGTTTTTGAATAAGCTATTCAGAGTACAGCTAGGTTTTCATTTGAATCTATAATACGTTAGTTTTGGACTGAGTCAGTTCTAATTCATTTTTATACAGATTATACCTTCCTAAGCTTAATTACTATTCTTTTCCTAATATGTCCCTGAAGAGCAGCTATTTTACTGCAATTACTGAAAATGAAAAGGAGAATAAAATTCAGCAACAGTAAACTAGGCTTCTCAACGGTACATATTCATTTTGGGGATCTGGGTTTTTTTGATGTTTTTTCTTTTTCCTCTGCCAAATGAAAGACAGCTCTCATGTCATTGTTAAATTCATAATCAAGCTCTTAAGAGCCATAGAACCAAATTCTTTCCTGTTAATATCTTATTGACATAATTGGAGATGGATACTGTTGAATTCAACTCATTTATTGTTTGTTATTGTTATTGGTGGTTAGGCTCAGGATACTTTTAAAATACCAAACATTATACAGTGTTTTTGATGTAGATGCTATCATTGGTTGTATCTCCTGAGACTTTTTTGGAAACAGTCTGGAGTAGAATTATTAGATGAAATTCTTAATGGTGCATTCATTAAAGCAATTATTTTAAATATCTTCAATTAGTGGTAAGTAGTTGCGTGGAATGTACGTCTGGAATGTAATTAGTAAATGAAATTGGGGCTATGCTGCCTGACTACAGATTTAATCCAAATATTTATATGATACTATCCAAACTCCCAAGGCAAAATCAAAGTGGTAAGATTTGAGCTCCTGACCACCAGTAATAGGCAAACTGATGAAATTCCAGCAAAAATGCTCTTAATCTTAAAGTTGGTTCAGTCAGACTTGAGATATCAGTAGAAGACAGGTGATTCTTTAGGCTGCAAAAGAAAAATAGAAAACACAATTTTATTTTTTTTTTATGTGTACATATATAACTTCAAAGAGCTGTAGCAGGGAATCGATGCTCCAGTCAGCCTCTAGCCTCGTTCTTTTTCCATCCATGACTGACAGTAAGCAGGGCTTCTGAATGAGCTACACCTCTACTGCAAGGGGGGCAGGGGGCAGAAAGAGAGGTACAAAAAAATTAAACATAACTGTGCAAAATGTCCTCTTCCAGTTCTGGAACGTCCTTCTCCTGATGCTAAACTTGAAAATAGCTGGTTTTGAATTTTTATTTCTTGGTATCAAACAACAGTTTTGTATAGTCCCTATCTATATTGGCCTTGTAAGCCAAAAGGAGCCATAGCTGTTTCAGTCTTTGCCTCACAGCTTTTCTCATTAGTAGATTTTTGCCTTGGCTATGTTTTCATTCACTTGGTGTAGTGTCCTTGAAGATACTTGAAAGGTGGTGGTTAGGAGAACTGCTAGAATATCCTCTTGTGAAGGTTCCACTTGTAATAGGAAAATTCTGAGATTAGGAGAAATCATTTGGTACAGTTCACTGTATAAAATGGTTTTCGAATAATGATACTACTTTTATTCAAAAAATTTTCTCATCTGCCATATGAGATGCCCAAGTTTAACTTCCTGCAAAATTATTAACTAAACTGCATTAGTCTAGGTGATTTTCTAATTGCTTAAATGTTAGAAATAGCCGATAAAGTACGTCTAGTCAGGCAATTCAGCAGTTTTAGAAGTCTATACTTTTTTTCTTGTGAGATTTTACTATTAGCCTAGAAACACTGGGTAATTTATTTAAAGTTAGGGGTCTCGTGCCATGAAGCTTAGACTGGTAGGCACCCTGGGACACAGCTATCTTAGTGATCAGTGGAGTCTTGAAGAGCTGAGTCTTGATGGAAGCTGAAAGGCCAGAGTGTGGTAAGCCTGAGCGAGGGGACAGCACTTGCTTCCCTTGTCTGGAGACAAGGTTTGTCTTCTGGCATTGAAGGGAGTGGGACCCAAGCCTGGCTTTTTAAGGGATGTGGAAATACCTGAGTGCGTGTGATGGATGAAAGGAAAAGAGAAGACCTGCTCACCCAGACCAGTAAGATACTCAGGGTTTTCAGTTTGGTGCAGGTTCAGAGGGGAAGGAGAAGACAGTTACAAATGTGCAAGGATCATATTCTGTATTCACCCCAGATCAGATTTGAGATGCTTCAGGTAATTTTGTAGTCTCATTTCTCAATATCACCTCATAGCAGGTAATGAAACAGAACATTTTGTTTTGGTTTGGGATGATTCCATTCCCCCATTCATGAATGTTTATCTAGGTTCTAACGTCCAAATTTTTAAGATGTGTATATTGCTTATGCTGAGGCTCCAAAGTTCAAAGCTGTAAACACTGGCATTGCAATTGAGAAGGCCCAGCTGATTTTGGAATCAGTGGTGAGGAGTTATTGCAAAGCACACTGGATGAGATTTGGTCATTCACTGATATCTCCTCCTCATTGCTGTCTCCTCATGTGCTACCTTACAGGCCCATTCACTTCTGGAAATCATCTTCCTTACCTGCACTCTGATAATGCTCTCAAGATGGAATTAGTATCAGAATAGTATGTGCTTTGTAATTTCCCATCCCACCTGACTTTCAATTTCTGCCTCACAATGGCAGCCCTATA
This sequence comes from Balearica regulorum gibbericeps, assembly GCF_011004875.1. Taxonomy (NCBI): domain Eukaryota; kingdom Metazoa; phylum Chordata; class Aves; order Gruiformes; family Gruidae; genus Balearica; species Balearica regulorum. Next base: position 105,906,886 of record NC_046184.1, read on the forward strand.
CCATCACATTTTTAAGGGGTTCAAGAGCTTAGCATCCAATAACTTTGTGATTTAAATGCCAAAGTTGTCATGTCTCTTCAAAAATGTTGTCCCATCTCATGCTTACCACAATGTAGTTGTGGCATTAATGGCAGAATTTGGGTCATTGTGTCCTGGTTTCAGTAGAGAGTAGGACTCCAGCTTTGCATTCTGTGGGGTGCAGCTTTTCACTACGGCTATTCTATGCTTGGTGCAGCTGTAGAAGGAGCCTAGGGTAGGCTGCTGCTCCCCAGATTTTAGGATAGTCAAGAGTCACATTTATACCCAATGCATACTGTGCAAAGAGCAGCTGCCCAAACCATAGAGGAATCTTTTTTTATTAGATAACCATGGAGGTCACTGAGGGAAACCTTGAGAGAAATTACTCTTTTAATCAAATAAGCTGTCTTTATTTGTGGATCAAGTTCCTATAAAGTATTTTTAAAATCCTTTATGTTTATATGTGGCTAGCTTCACCATTATATTTTAAAGTATCTCAATGGAATACTTACCCAGTAAAAAAGAATACAGTTTGAAACTATTTACATTTGTATAAAGGCATTTATAATTTGTTTAACTTCTGTTATTTCATATAACCTGAATGTTGTATGAAACTGCTGTTTTCATATATTTGAAGCTAAGTATAATTTATTGAATTAGACTGCCTTCAGCTATGACAGATGAATTCATGGGGCATAAGTACCTTAAAAAGGAAACCAAAAAATATGAAAACAATTGTGTAGTTAATAGCAATAAAAATCAATATATAATAAAGGAAGAGGTATGTAGTATAAAAATCACAATGTTGGCACAAATCAAGAAAGATGCTGAACACTTATGGATAGCTTTAGTATGTGGAATCAGCAATTCTGTGACAGATAAGTAGCTCAGACTGTGGTCGTGCAACTCTTAAAAGGCGTTAAAAAGACACATGTTTGCAAAGGACTATGTAAATCTATGGTATTTTATTAATAAGTTCTAATATTTAACAAACAATGAATGAGTCAGCAGAAATTTCTCCTTATTATACCAGTGAATTTAAGCTCAATTTTCCTTTTAGGAAAATTACATTAGGTTAGCTGTGAATAATGTTAATATTGGCTATGATCACAGATGAGGCTTCTGACTTGCGTGTGCCGATGAGACCTAGATGCCTGACAGAAATATTACTAGCTGCATTTTCCACATAGGCTAGGCAGATATGAGGCACCAGAGCTATTGTGACGTGAGATCTAATGTGAACTCAAAGCAATTGAATCAGAAGGGATGCGCTGCCTTACCCATTAGCTCAGGGCTATGTGGCCACCAGGCACCACGCATGAAGACTGAGATAGGACACAGCAGAATCACTCCTTTGGTCAAACCTCCTGGTTGCATTTTGACTTTGAGTAAGTTCCCTTGAAGTAAAAACACTGGTGCCTTTTTTTTTTTTTTTTTTTAGGCCCTGGGATTTTATGCTGTGTGGACAGATCATTTCAGTGCATAGGGTGGATCTGGTGCTTAGTTTGATGTTTTTGCAGGAAGGGAGAAGGGGAGCTAGAGGTGAAGTGGAATGTGGGAATTAGCTTAACTGGAAAGCTTCACCTTCCCACAGATACACGTGTGTTTTAAGTAACAGATTAAGGAACTAAGTGGAGTGCCAATGAAACACAGAGGCAGGATGAAGCACTCTTTAAGGGCAATGAATGCCTCCCAGTCTCTACCTCCTCCGTATTTGATGACTCCTCAGGTCTTTTGAACTGTGTCGCTCGGGTTTGTTTTCTTCTCTGCAGTTTCTAGGACTTTCAATCCCAATTGACCTGTGAAATAACCCCCAGATGATTCTTTAACTGCAGATTTCCCTGCCAAAATAGCCATCTTACCAAAATCACACTGATTTAGAAAAGCATATCTAACAAAGAATAAAAAATAAATTAGGGGGTGAAATCCTGAAAAAAACCTGCTGTAGGTTATGAAAGTAACAGATGACAGTATTGTGCAGATAGTCTTCGTGAAACAGTGTCCCTAGATGAATAGATCTAGGGTTTCCGGAGATGAAGAAATACACTATGGTATTCCCAATAAATGAAGGACAATAGAAGAACCTTCCAAAAGTGAAACCATCTTGCATTTAAGGAACTAGTAAGTTTATGCCTGGCAAAAACACATTTTTTGTGTCTGCTGATCAATCATTATGTAAGTTGTAAGAAATTCCTTTAGAGGTATTTTCATGCCTAAGATGAAAAAGAAAAAAGGCTTTCCACCTCTTTACAATGCAGTCCTTCAACTCTGCCATGGAAGTCTCCATTTGACTAATATTGAATGGGGTTCTATTACGATTAATAAAAATCTGTAAAGAAGTGTCCACTATCCGAAAGTATAGGAAAAATGTTTGCAACAGTCTTCTCTGTTTAACTACAGAAATAAAAGCCCCTTTTAAAAAGTCTACTTTGATCAACTTCTAAACTTGGATTAATAATGCTTGTCTTCAAAAATAAATAAAGAAAAGAAATTGCTTTATTGTAAATGTTTCTCAAAAAGAAGGCCTATTAAAAAGATCTGTCTGAAACTGAGCAGGAATTATTTCTGAATTTGGAAGAAAGAAATCTGCTTTTTTGTATAATCTATTTGTATTTATCATTGTACTTTACTTTCCTTATTACTTGTTTGTTATCTCCTATTGCACATCTAGACTTAAAACATACACTTTAAATTTTACCTGAGTAATAGTAGTCACACTTAATGTAAATTTCAGATGAAATGTAGTTAAAACCTGAAATGTGCTGATACAAATAGAGTGGCAGTAAGAACTGATAAATAAGTGGTATTTGAGAACGTACTCCATTTGGAACTTTATCTTAAATTAATTTCAGGAACACTGCGTTCTTCATTCTTTCCATCTCCTCTGAGACACACGACTTCTACTTGTGTCTTGCATTATGACGGGGAGGCAGTATCTTAAAGATTTCTAGAAGCTGTCTTTCCAATGCAGCGTTGAATTTGGGGTTATAACTTTGTTCTGCACTGGTTTGGAGAAAGGGGTGTATCCACTTTAACCTATTAAAAAAAAAAAAAAAAGTTCTTTAGACATTGATCTTCTTTTCCCCTTACTCTTTCTGAAATGCAAGAGGCGGTCTCGCCAGTTTGAAGCAGCTTTCATCACTGTTTCCACGTGGCTTTTGGGACGCGACAAGCACAGCTTAGTGGGACTAATCAGACCTGCGCGCAGCAAGAGGAAACCACACGCGTGTGCTGTGGAAGCCATGAAAACAAAGTCCTGTTCTGCTCCCAACCCTTGACCGGTCCCTGAAGGACCAAAAAGAAAGCCACAGGTGTGGGTCAGCTTCTAATGTTGTTTACAGCAAGGCAAACCCGCAGCTGTAGCGCTGTAGTAAGAGATACGTAAACTGTAGAGCATGGAAGAAACCTGCAGTGAACAGCGAGAGTTTGGAACCCTTCCGGCACGCAGCTTTGCATGTTCTCTGCGTAGTCCATCGCCAGACGTGCAGGCAGAATTCACGTGACGCGCTCAATGTCTTTTTCATTACACTTCCAGCTCAGATTTTATATTGTGAATCCTCATAATGAACAACAGTGTGTTTAACCAGCAAATACAGTTTAAAGGTGATTTCTATTTGATGCCTGGGACTGGGGGATTTGCACAGCTCTTTCCTCTTAGAGCACTTGCGCAATTTGCTTTTCAGTAGGAACAAGTTCTGTTTGTGCCTTTACAGACTAAGGGCTGTAAGGGAAAGGAACGCAGATCAGGTGGTTTGTTGGTTGTTTTTTTTTAACGTCAGTACTCAATAATAGACAGTGAAGCATTTGGGTAGTTATGAAGCATAGCAGTTTCAGGAGCAAGCACAGCCTTAACAATGAAGGAGCTGTGGCAAGTCAGCTAGAGAGAGATCCTAAAAGCAGTCATGAATAGAGGCCCATAAAGAAAGACTTCTAAATGATGGAAATAATTACAATAAATCCACCAGTTGTGGAGGAAGATTTTATTTCATGCCTGCAAAATAAGTACACAAAGCAATCTAAGTGCAATAATTAAGACATGTACAAACTTAGTAGCATTTCAGTGTATTAAGAAGAAAATAGATTAATATGCTTATCTGAAAGTATGCTGGGGTTTTGCTGTTTTGTTTTTTGAGGGTTTTTTTTTGTAATGGGCTAAAATATTGTGTGAAGACTTTTTCTTGCTATGGTAAAAGCATTGCAACTGTTACATTTTTTGATCAAAAGCATTTAAATAGAAATTTCAGTAACCCTTTGACTAGCATAATAATATTATCTTTTAGTGGATTATCGAAGTATAAAAGAAGATTGATATTGCGGTAACTGAAAAAATAATACACAAGCAGTAGAACTTGTTCTAACATTGGATGATAAGAGTCTACTCTATCCTGGAATTCTGAATATCATTAAGAAATGCTGAGAATGGAATTTCCAAAGTGCATTTGAAGTAATACAATATTTATGATGATAAAGAATGTACTATTGGCTTCCCACATAATCCCGTGAGGCTCGTTGACTGCATAATTAACATAGATATAAATTAGACTTCAGTAAAATCAGATGACAATTTCATTTTTTTAGCAAAAAGACAAAGGCTCTATCAAAAGACAAGTTTCAGAAAACTTAGTAATATATGCCTGCCTCTTTTTTAGCTGTCTATAAATGGCACACTATCTTGTGTCAGAGGTGGAAATGGCAGTGGACTGAAGCAGCTTTTGTGTGGCTGATGGCTAAAAGCAGGAGATTGCTGACTGTGTAATAAAGAATGATTGCTGTAGTCATTGATGAAGAGGTTTGAATATTGCACTGATTGATTGTTTGCCCCTGTGAACATGTGGCATCCCATTAGAAAGCTTAATCATCAAAGTCAAAAGTCACTAACTTATATGGAATCTAACTTAAAAAGCAGACTTACCAGTTAAAGTTATTTGTGCAGTAAGCTTTGTGTACAGCCTACATCTAGGCTTAAAAATTCCTGTTAGGACTGGAATTAGAGAAACCAAACCATCAATATGTCAAGTCATTATGTATTGCCTTCTCATTTGCATGACCTGTTTAATGAGCTGGTGATGTCATGATAACATGTTTGTTCGCTGGTGCCAGCCAGAAGTGATGCTGGTAGAGCAGGCACAGTTTTTAGAGGCAAAACTAGGATACTTTGAAATTAAATATACTTATTAACTCTTGGCTATTTTAGCCTTTTGGCTGCTTTCCCAATATTACCGACAGTCATCTTCATTTCCCTAAGGAGAGACGCCGTCCCAGTTGAAATCAATGGGAATTTTGGCACTGCCTTAAGCATAGTCAGGAGCTCCCTTTCGATGCCCGACGCCTAAGTGAACGTAAAGGAATGAAATCTTAAAAAGAAATGTTTAGCCTAAAATTTAAGAATGGTGTTCAGTTGTGAGGTCTGAGTCTGCTAAATAGTTTCTCCATGAGAAACTGTTTGGGATATGTGTCTCTTGATTGTCCATGTGGAATAATCTTCTTGCAACATAACGGGTATTAAATGAGGTGGTACTTTGTGGCTCATTGAGAAAAAACTCAAATTTTCTGTGGTGTTCAAATCAACCATGGCTGCCTAGAAAGTTTTAAGTTGTTTTTACCTGGTGGAGCCCGAGACAGATGCTTTTATAAACTTTAATGCTGGCTGATAATTGCTGTGTGTGAAATGTGAAAAATGAAAATATAATCTTGTGCTTTTATTCTATAATAAGCAATTATTGACTCCTCTGTCCTTGGCATACTGTAAGGATTTATTAGCATCAGAAATTAATATTGATCAAAACTAAGATGGTGGATCAATGAATATTAAATTAAGGTATTTTCATCTTGCCAAGGTTAAACTAAGATTTCACTCTGTGAATTCTGTCATCAAGATTTTGCTTCTTTTTTCAGATATGCTGAAAATGTAATTGCAGATGCAGGACTCTAATTCTAGATGTGCTTTTGTATGCAACATCATATTTCAAGCAGTTTTAAGACAGATGAAAATGATTATCAAAATCATGTAAGCTGTTTAAAAAGAAAAAAGGGGGGGAGGGAGAGACTGAAGCTTTACTGTACATAATAGACTTGCCTACACTGCTAGAACATTTCCTAGCCCTGGCTGACACACTGGCAGATGCCCTGATGGTGGATTATCTATTCACAGTACGCGCATACAGATTGCTTTTGTGTACCATGGCTCTATAGAACTTATTAGCCCTGTATCACCTTCAGGAGCTGGGGAAGACTTTTGCAGAACTGGGATGCTGGAAGTTGCCATTTCCTCCTGTTAGCCTTTTCTTAAGGTTGTCTCTGCCCATTTTCTTTTTTTTTTATTCTCTGACTCTAGCCTATTTCCCTGCAAATTATAACCAAGACTGCTATCGGTGATCATGGTCCCTGACCTAAATCCTTCGCTTTAGTGCGGATGGACAAAACACCCTTCTGAAATACAAATTTATTTTTAAGGTAGGTTGAGTTTTAATTTTAAAGAAAGAGTTTGAAAGTTTTACTGCTATAAAGTACACACCAGGATCTTTTTGGCATGACGTTTTGAAGTGTTAGTTGTGCACTTTGGCAAATGCTTTCACGACTTACCTCTTACAACCTTTTGTTTACAGCTTCTCCTCCATTACTGAACTTTGTGACTTGAATATGGAAATATTTTTGAGTGTCAAAAAGTTAAGCAAAAACCTGCTGCTTAAAATGGTGATCTTGAATGAAAATTCAACTCTGTGCTTAGACCTAAAGAATGTCTTTAAAGTGTCTTTGCATTCTTATTATGTGAACAAAGAATTATTTTAATTTCTGCTTTCTAAAAATAAGTTCTTTCAGCCTTTTGATTGACTACAAAGCTAGACAATGAGTGATCTGCAGACAGTCCATGGACTAAGATAGGCATTTAAATATTTCCTGTTAAAACTGTGGTGGGGGCAAAATAAAAATGTAAGGTTCACCAAGAGGCAGTACTCCCAAAAATATAGAGCAGGGCGGGGGACACAGACCCAAATCACTGTCCTGTCAGTTAAAACATAGGATTTGTCTCCCACTTCTGCTGTCAATAGAAGGGTGATTGGGATTTAGTTTTGTTCTTACCTTTCTGTTTCTCTTGTATTTCTTTGTCTTCGCTCCCTAGATTTAGAGAAGGGACCATCTCTTGCAGGGTCTGCAGTACTGAGAAATGCAGAATATTTCAAGCAGAGGAAAATAATGTCTGTATTTAGAGGAGTATATGTTCATTAGAGCAGATAGCTGAGAGTTAAAGATGATCTCCAAAGGCCAGTGAATTAGGCTGCTGCCCTACATACCTCTTTGCAGTGGGTGCTGGATACACATAAAGGATGAGGACCAGAAGTCATCATGAACATTTCATGGTAGGAATGAGAAACAAAGTATTGGGAATGGGGATATACCATAGAGAACTTGGAGTATTTTATAGTATCAGTAATGCCGGGTCCCATTCTAGTTTCCTTGGATCTGTTGTAGCTGATGTGAAGCCTGGGCTGGTAAAAGCAAGTCAAGGGGAGAGGACCCTTAGGTGGAGTCTGTCCTTCCCCCCCATTTCTCCACTGCTCCTATGACCCTTCTTCAGACCTCCAGCACCTGCAATAGGACCAGCCCAGTACAAATAGGGAAGGGTGGGAGAAGATCATATCTCAGGACCAGGAAACTCTTTCCATTTCCTTCGTATACTACATCTTATACACGTCTGTCTTTTGATCTATGCCCAGGCTGTCTCCTCTGAGCAAATAGAAAGGTCACTGATGCTGAAGGCACAAAGGTACCTTTCTGTGGTGGTTCTTATAGCATCCCCTGAAGTTAGGAGAGGGAGTAGGCTTTCTCTGACCAGCACTTCTCACTTATTTTTCCTGGTGCTCAGGAAACTATTGGAGAAAACTGGGGACAACAAGCAATGCATTTATTCTGCTCCATTGCAGGCTAAGGCTGTCTGAATTTGTGTGTTCCTACAAAATGAAATGCGCTGATAAAAATTATTTTTTTAAAATATTTAAAGAAATGGTAGTACCTTGCCCTGTGAACCAAGCAGATAATAGGAAGGTGCTATGTGACTGAGCCATCCTTCTCTTCTTGAGCTGATTTTGAAGTTATGCAATTACATGCTATTGCATGTATTAGGTTAATTTAAAACACAATTTTGCCCTTGTAACATGATGACTTGAGATGTATTTTGCTCAAAGTTACTAATTCAATGAGAATTCTCTATTTCAATGTCATGTCTGAAAATTGAAGTACCAGAACTGAGTGCAAACACATGGGTTTGAGATGACAGATTTGCCTTTAATGCTCAACTTTGTTCTGTCAAGAAAGTCCCTGATTTGTATTCATTTCCTGTTTCATTTCTTCATTCTGCATTTGGGTAAAAGCTTGAAAAGTCCCTTATTTTCACTGACTTTCTTATCTTAATTTCTCTTTGATCCTTTTTTTAGTTCCTTTTTTCCATTTTAACCTTTATGTAGCTGCACGCATTTTCTAAAGCTGTTATTCTCTCCAAAAATCGCTTCCCTTTCCTCAAGATAATTTCTGTCCTTGAATAAAACTTGGAGTAGCTCAAGTCCCATATTCAGAAGATATAGTTACTTAGAAGCCTTTTCTCTTTGAGAATCATTGAACTAAATATTAAGATAATCACTTCAAGTGATTTATGTTTCAAACTCGCTTTTGTACTCTTTAAAATTTTGCCTTCTTTTAATTTTCCCCGGTAGTATTTAGTTCTTTCCCTCTCTCCCTTCCCATTTTTTTTCTTTACTACATAGTTTTCTAGTTTGTTTTTTTCATGTCTGTTTTCTTCATTTGTTTCTCATGGGGTTTTTTGTATCTGTATCCTTTTTTTTTTTTTTTTTTTTTTTAGCCACTGGAGTATTTTCTTTTTTTTTCTTCTTTCTTTTTTTCTTTTTTTTTCTTTCTTTTTTTCTTTTACAGTCCCATCACGTTTCCTACATCACTTTTCCCTAACTTTCATCTGGTCTTTTCTTTCAAGTCTCTGCAAGAGGAATGGTGGTATCTTAACAAAGAAAGGGAAGAAAACAACTCTGTCTAGCAGCCAAACCTAGTGTTTTACTCAGCTCCTTGTATTCAGTTCATAAGACACCCTCTTTATATCCATCTTTCAGCTCATTTTTTTTGAAATGCATGCAATACAAATGTCTCCTAAGGGAGGATTTGTGAACCTCAGCAAGGTAAGTTGACAGCCTCAAAAGAGAAAAATTTAATACCTTCATTAAGCATCGCTACAAGGCAAAGATACTCTTCCATTTCTAGTAAATTCTCCAAGCACTTTCTTTCCCAAGTTATTCTTTCTACAAAATGGTATGAAGTTATGAGTCTTTTTTTGCATTCACAGTAGCCTGCTACACTATAAATTAGTCTGAGATTTTTAACCTCTCAGTTCCTTCTTACAGATTCTTTCTTTAACTACTTTTATAATTGAAAAACTTACTAAGAATTATGCCGTGAAATCTGACACCCCTTAAAATTGCATCAACCTACAAAATTCATCATATGGACGTTTCCTGTGGAAAGCAAATGTATCTATCTAAACTAAAATGTTACAGGGAAGTAGTATAAATGCAAATTTGGTTAAGAGATTATTCACCTAGCATTAACTAATGCCTTTCACTGCCAAAAGAATTGAAAATGAAGCCTATGCCAATTTTTTGTTGATATGACTACACAATGTTATATTAATATATGTTAGTATGAGATGTTGATTTCAATTTAAAAAAGAAGCTACACATCTTTCAATACTTGACAGGTTTATAGGTTCTTCTTTGCTATTTCCAATGGACACCCGTATTTCTTGACTACTAACTGTCTTGGCCTAATTCCTGTTAGAAAAGCGATAGAATTGACCTGATTAAGTTAGGACTTGTGAAATATTCCTGGGTGAAAGGTCTGAGTCTGAGGAGCATCCTGAGAAGACTCTGAACATAAGAGTTACGTGTGTCCTGGCAAAGATATGGTCCAATGGAAGAAGTTCTTCAGGTGAAGGTTGTGTGGGCCTGGATCCCAGCTGTGAGCCTTTGATCATCTGTTATAGTAGCTGGATAGTCGGATAAAGCAAGAATGAAGCTTCTTGGAAATTAACTAAAGTACAGGTCGCTGTAAGGATTGTTTCCTTATATGTGTATGCCTTTCTGTAGACCTGCTAATACTTGATGTTTTGAGTATAATGAATAAATTGCTTCATTACTTCTACCTTAACACATCGTAGGTGTCAAGGCTGGTTTCAGGTTAACTGATGAGCAAAAGGTATGATATGATGAGTGTTAAAATCAGGGACCTAGACAGTTTTTGTATTCTGATATCAACAGCATAAGATGCAAGCCTACCTTGGGAGCAGGACTCCTTCTCACGTGGTTTTAAGAAAGTTTTTAGCTAGTAAGGCTTAATGCCCCATGTGGAAGAGGACTTTTCTAGTTCATCAGCTTGCTCTTCACCACACAACTACAAAAGCAGGGACAGCCTCCAGATCCTCTTTCAAGGATGTAGCTACTAAATTGGTATGCATTACTACTGAGTTATTGATAGTTATTGAAGAGCTATTTACTTATTTATCACTTAAGATCTCATCAATTACTGCATTGATGAGATGCATTGATGAGATGCATTGCTGTATGTCAGGGTTTTATTTATAAAGCAGTGCAGTCAGATAGGATTTTGGTAAGCTTCTTAATATACAGCTTTATATGCATAAATTTAAAAGTTGACTTAATAACACGTAATGCAGTTGCAGGTCCTAGAAATCCTGTTTGTCACTATTTTAATTTCCCTTCAGAATTAAAGGAGGTGCTTATTCACCCATAAAAAGGAAATGATAGAGAGTTAAAAAAATGTTACCGAAAAAATTTTTTAGATTTTTGAAATACCATTTTACTCCATACATGTGATGGTTTTATTTCTTTATGTATCACTACATCATGGTAGTAGTAATAGCACACTTCTATTGCTATTATGTCAGAATATCACAAAATGTTATCTTCTATTTTAGTACATTTTTGAAATCATTATGGACAGCTACTCCTAAGTAAAATATCTCTGCTTCTGTTTTTTCCAAAATGTGTGTTAGTCTGAAAACAACTTGACAGAACTTTCTCATGTAGAAACTTGTATACATTTCAACTGTAAATATACCCAGCATGATCAGAAATAAATGTAAGGTAATACATTTTTAACTGTAAAAAAGGTAAAATGTAGTACAAAATTGTGAAATCCTTAATTTCCTAAAGCAAAACCTAAAAATTAAGACATATTTCCCCATGGGAATTTTCTTCAAAAGTAAGCTGTTTTCCTACAAATCTTGCTTTAAACAAAATAAATTCCATCCTTCCTTCCTTCCTTCCTCTGTCTTTCTCCCGTTACCTCCCACAAAAGCAAAGAACTTTTGTAGTAGCTCAGCACATAAAAATACCTCTAAATCAAAGATCCCAGATGGTAATTAGAAACCCATCTCCTAATGGGAAAAAAAGAAAAAAAGGACATTGTGGAACTGCATCAACATGCTGCTACAGCGTTATGCTGTATGGTATAATAGGTATGTGGCTATTCTAAACTAGCTAAGAATGTTGAACTTAATTTATCTGTGATACAGCTTTATTTCAAGTTGTACTTAAAATTCAGAGCTACTTCTTGGATGTTGCATCACAGCAACTGCTCTATGAACACATTACAGCCATGGTCCCAGGTTCTCCCAGTGCTGCAGCTGGTCAGTCAATACAAAGCACTACAATTACAGGGAGTTTTATTTCTCCTGTACTTAGTTTCTAGAAAACAATCATCATGCACTGTCTTTCCTAGGTTCCTCAGAGAACATACGTACTTTGAAGCAGTGGTTCTTTTAACATCACAGTTTTCTCACTTCTTCTGTGCTGTCTTCATGGCTATTGGGCATTTTCCTGTTACCTACCGTCCAGGCTCTTCGGCTAATTAGAGATTATGTCCTAGATTCCTTATTCGTATGAACATAACATTATTCATTACATGTCATTCCTATTTGGAAAACATTTGTTTTGGAATAAAAGTTAGAAATTAAAGTTTCTAGATGTATTCAGTATACAGCTTTTACTTTTTGTGAAAATTAAGCTGACAGAAATTTCTGTCACCATATTTTTCTGGCTCTTCCTCGGAGCATAGAATGCCATCAGTAATCAGTGATTCATTTAAGTGTTTGAGGGAAAGTTGTTGGTGTGTGGTTTGTTTTTTTGTTTGTTTGTTTTTTTGTTAAGGTTTGCTTTTAAGGAAAGACACTGAAAATAACATCCCAAAATCTTACATTCCAGGATGTAGAATCACATTGATGCTCTTTGAGGTTACTGTGAACCTGCAAAGCTTTCATTCTGCAGCTATATCCAGCGTGAAAATCTTTTGCCTGAATAATGAAAGGTATAAGCAATCGCAAGCTGGGTCTCAGGACAAGAATGGGCTGCAGCATCACACAACATTAGCGATGGACGTGATCATCTTCACCAATTATTAGAAAAAATAGAAAAATGTATCTCTGGGTGTCCCTAAGTGCACTCTGTTGTGCATTTTGGCAGCCATTTCCATGGTCTCTTTGCGTGGTGGATGAGTTCTTTCAACTGTTCTCAGCTTCCTACTTCTTAAGTACTTGGACTGTTCTCGTGTTCCTGTGTTGTGAGGTACGGTGAACCGAAAAGCTCGGAGGTTTTTTAGCCTGTACTGTTTTTCATTGTGGTGTTGTATGACTCCTTTTATTCGTCCCTTTTGAAGATGAGCATGTTCTACTTCTTACTCCAGTTCCTTTGCTAGACAGTTTTTAAAGAAAAAGTATTACCTACACTTTCTACATACCTATCTGATGTCTTGCCAGTGAAACCAGTTTCACTTTACTTAAAAGCTGAAACTATGGTTGAAAAATAAAATATGCTGCAGAAGTATGTGTCTTCTAGTATGAATCTGTTGTTCCAGATCACAGAACCAGATGTTATTGAGTTATTGGATTATAGCAATAAGAGACCAAAGTCATGTATACCACATTGCTATAGCTCAGTTTTGTACTCCAGTTGATTCTGCTGACTCCTGTGTGTCATGCCTTCAAGGAGAGCTTACCAGATGAAGAAGGCGGTTTCTGTACTGCACACACTTCTTTTAGGAATGGATATATGATTTCATCCAACTTCCTAGGAGGACTTGTGTTTGAAGCCTCGTCTTAATAAAGCAATTTGCAAAAGGCAATTTTGTTTAAAACTGGCATTTTGGAATTCTCTGTTTCTGATGACTTAGTAAAATGTCAGACTGTTTTAATCTCTTCTAAAAAGAAAGGCTGCTGAAAGAGAAAAAGTGTATCCTTTTTTTTTCTCTCTCTCTCTTTATATTTATTATTCCAAAGACAATATATGCATTATTTGTGTCTGGCCTAAGTAGCAGCTTAAGATCAAAATAGCATCATAACTGTTTGCTATTGGAAGAAAATCTGGGGTTTCATTTTCTAAGTCCCTCTGGGGTAAAAGGATCTGATCATGTAAAGATTTCCAGCAGGGCAGCACATTCCCAAATTCAACATGTACTCTTAGGTCTACGTGTGTGTTGTTAAGTGAACATAGCTTTCCAGTTAAAATACAGTCTTTATGCTCCATTACTGTTTTTACTTGCATCTGGTGTACAAATTGTGTTCTTTTTCTATTGATTTTTGTGCTTTTACCTTTTATTTGAGGAGCATGTTATAAGGCTTACAGAAGATCCAGGGTGGCTTGTGAGCATTGTAGTACAAAGGACTGAAAGCTTTTTCTTTCCTTCCTTATGGAATTCAGTGTTGAAACTAAGGCATTTGAGTACAGTTGTTGAAAAGCTTCTGTTGTGAGCAGAACTTGAAAAGAAAACAATACCATAGCGAGTCACTTGTTCTTTTATTGCTTCTCCCTGTGCAACCTGCTTTTAGCTGTTTATTTTATGCTGATTAAACAGACTCCTTTCATTAACTGCACTTCCTTAGATATTGTTTCTTCTGCAAACATGGCAAGTGCCAAAAATAAAGTCATCTTTTGAGCTTTGTTCAACCTGAACTTTTGCTAAGCCATTCCCATGTACTCTGTAAATAATAAATATAATGTGATTCCATTAGCCTAATCATCTTAGCACAGAAGGAGGATATTTGACCAAGTCAAAACAGCATTTGCTAATACATCCTGGCAAAGAATAAGCAGCTGGTTAGTGTAAGAAAGAAAAATAAAAAATAACTAAAAAAAAAAAGTGTAAAGTTTTCAGGACGCTTTTTTCTATTTATCCTTTGAATTACATTCCACCCTTTCCTGAAGTTTAGAAAATATTTCTAGGTGGGTTTTTTTCAGGAGAGTTTTCTGTCATTCAAGGTAATGTTATTTGTGTGTTCCATTATTCAGGATAATCGAATACTATGGCACGCGCTATGTAGTGCTGGGCAGAAGCCCAGCTGCCCCCAGTGAGAGTTATTTCAGGTTTGACAGGGAAACTTAATTAGCTAGCTAGCCATGAGCTGTGTCTTGCAGAGCCACTTGGGTACTTCTGCACTGCACTCCTCTTGTGCCAGGCTTACTCACGGTGCCAGGATGCCTCGCTGGCTCTGCGCTGATGCAGTACAGGACCACAGTGCCAAGTGTCCCCTTGTCCTCCCTGGTGTGAACCTGCCCTCCCTGCCCAGTTTGGCCAAGCCAGGCTCTGTGCACCTGGCGCCAGGGGGCCGAGGCAGCTCCCGAACCGATGCGGGGTGTTTGGTGCCGGCGCTGCCCTGCAGCTGCCTGCTGCCACAGGCTTGTCCTGAGAGCTCGGCTTTGGGTGCCTGGTGAGGGGGGCTGTCGCACGCAGTTGGGCTCAGGCTGTATAAGGATGACATGAGGCAGGCATGAGTGTCTGAAACCATAGTATAGTTGTCTAAAAACCATGCAAATCACCACTGGGAGAAAATCAACTGTAACTCTAATCAGTAATAAGTAGTAAATGGCCAAGCTACTACATATGAATTCTTGTTCAATATTACCTTGCCTTGTGTATTCCCACCACTGTGGCTGCGGAATTCAGGAGAGTATAATTTAGGGAGGAAAAACAGTGTTATTTAGTATCTGAATTCCTTTTAGTCGTGGCAAACACTGAGCACTCTGACCTTGATCCAGCCAATTGTTTAAATACATGTTGATCTGATGGTTCTCCTTTCCTGCTCATTAGAGACATTCCCAAGCTCAAAAGTAAAGAAAACAATACAGTTCCTTATTTCATTCTTACCTGCCTCGCCCTAACTATTTAATTTTTTATCACTGGCAGAAAAAAAAATGCACTCCGAGCCCTATGACTCTGTATTTTCTTGCTGCCAAAGACCTGACTTCACATCCTTTTGCAGTGAATCAAAGCATGGAAAGTTTTGTTCCACGCTGATTCTTGAACACTTATGCAAGAATAACTGTAAGGCTTTGATCACCTCTTCATTAGATTAGATGTGGATCAATTTGTACTCACCTTTTCAATTCATATTTAAGTAATCACTCTGGAATTTTTACAGAAAAAGTAGGTCTATATAAGGACAAATCTAGAGGTCGAGTTAGCATTCTTTGTTCTTCGGATCCGAGTTAGTTGTAGGTCTTTATATAAAGTAGGCCTGCCAGAAGTCAGGTATTATGTGGTCCAGAAAAACAGCTTAAGTATAGCTCACCAACCCTAAGCATTTTACATAAGCATTTCACACCTTATTTTCCTATTTTTATATGTTTATAATGTAGAAAGTCTTAAACTGTATCTGGATATAAAATTAGTGTGTGCTTCCTGCCATGTTTCTGTTGTTATTGTAGTTTAATGTCGCACTTCATTACTGACTATACCTATTCCGGATAACCCCATGTATTCTTATATATAGATATTCAAATCCAGCAACAGTATACCTCTACTTTCCTATTTATGCAAAACCCCCTATTTTTAACTAGTCTTATGGATAAAAGGGCTCTCTACTGTTACATCTACAGTTTACTTGATTTATTTGAAAGTGAATGAGATTTATTTTAGGCTTTTCAAGTGTAAATTTTCCTAAAATTCCTGTTTTCAATTTCTTCAGCACTTAAAATAAAACAAAACTGAGTCAACGTGTGATTAAATCAAAGGGAAACTGTCCCCTATAATAATACATTTCATGTAAAAGAATTTTTGGGCTTGTGTTAGTTGAGCAAACCCAAAATTAGTGTCTATAGGTCAATGTATTCTTCAAGTCATACTGAAATGCATCCAACAGAAACTCAAACATGTCTAAGAAGCATCGAACCGTTGTTTTATTTATTATCCTGGCTCCATACTACAGTAAACAAGAGCTGCTCAACTGTTTTGTATTTCCAGTAGGTTTTAGAGCAAGAAATACTGGCTCCTTAAAACTGTATGCAAGAAACTTCACAGATAACAGCTCTGTCAGATAAGCTGGCTGAAATCTATAGTTAGACTGCATAGCTTTACTTGTTATTTAGCCATTCAGTCAAACACAGAGACATAGTTGAGAAGAAATAAGGTAAGAGTTTGAAAAATGAATAAAATACTTAGCTGGTTTAAATCTCCTGTCAAGGTCAGTAACGGATTTACTTGAGCTTTTACAGAAACAATATTTAGGATAATCTGGAATTATTTAAAACTAGTATTACATTTTATAATCAAACAATCTAGGGGGGGAATAAATATTACTATTAAGTCATTAATGGTAATGAATAAAACAGTTAATAAAAACTTAACTGCATATATATAGTGGAGGGTGTCCCTGCCCATGGCAGGGGGGTTGGAACTAGATGATCTTTAAGGTCCCTTCCAACCCAAACCATTCTGTGATTCTATATCTTTCTACAGCCCTTTTCTTTATATATTTTCAAAAATAGCCTTAGTAGCACAAATCCTGGCTGAGAGTAAATTGCATTTTAGAAATCCCTCTTAGTTGGCATATAACTTGTAGTCAGTGTATCACCAGTACTTAAAAGTGGACTGCAAGGCTTCTGTCCTCCTCTTTCACTTTCTTCCCACTCTCTCCTGTCTTCCTCATCACAGGTTTTCTTTGCCTGCCTCGGGCTCATTGGAGATGCCCAAGGCTGTGCGTATGGAACAAAGTTTGTCAGTGCGTCAGCCCAAGTGGTTATCTAGTACTAGCATTATCAAAAGTCATAACAAATGATCAGTAGAGTGGGCTGCGGGAGCAGCAACAGCAGGAATAATATGAGGGTGACCCTGCAAAGGTGGGGATGCTTTGGGAATGGAGAAGGGATTGAGAAGAAGACGTGGTACCCAGAGCTGTGATGTGGTGCATCTTAGGTGTGAGGAGTGGCAGATCTCAGCAGAGGGGAGAGGGGGTTTGTGGCTCCCTTGCTCGGATTATTTTAGTCCATCTGTTCAGTGTAACTATTGAGTTGCTAAGGGAGCAGGGTAAATCACTTCTGTTCCCCATCTGCAAGGTGAGGAATGACAGCATTTCTGTGATGAGCGAGTATATCCCAGATATAAAACACTGTGAAAGAGGCAAGCAATATTATTTTGTCTGGGGGTTTAAGATGGAAAGAAGCAACTTCTGGAACAGATTGGAGGAAGGTTAGCCACAAAGACCAAAATTTAGGAGGGGCCTCACTCATTCACCAACCTCTTAACCCTATGATACTCAAAACGTGTTCCACAGATCTGTACAAATTATTTTCCTACTGTTGAAGAAGGGTGCTTGATGATTGAAATGAAATTCATTGAAAATTATTCTGATATTCTAAATCAAGATGAGTATACCTTGCTAACATTTTCAACAAAGCTGGTTGGGAGATGTAGTTTGTTTCAAATTTTGGTATTTTAACAAAACCTTAGAGGATACTGAAAAATTGAAAGGAAATGTTTAGTTCTCTGATTTTGTATTTTTCTGCAAAATCTGGAGATCCCTTACTTAATCTGTTCTTAGCGTAAAGCAAAATGTAGTACTTCCATTCTAATTACCATATTTTTCTAGCACTGTACAAAAGTATATAAACAGACGTGCTCTTATTCTAAAAAGCTCTGAACAGACTGTTGAAGGTTCCCCTCCCATTTTACTTGTCTGATTTATAGTTAGAGTTGGCAGCAATGTCTATAGCTAAAGTTTCTTAACACTTTCTGTTACCACGTCTGTTTTCAATTGCTTGTAATTTTGCCAGCTTCAGCTGCTTCCCAGTGTTTTTAGACCTTTTGGCTTGGCCAGTGGTTTTGAGCTTTTATGATACTGGTGAGTTACTTCAGAAGTTTTATGGACCTCATCCTGGGCTGATCTAAATTTGTGTAACTCGAACACTGGGCTTAGCTATACTTTCCTGGATATAATGCTATAGAAAGAAGCCCAGCTGGTTTTATTTATTTTTTAGAGAGTTGTGATGTGAATGAGAATGAGACAGACAGTAAGGAAAATGGGAGGAAGTTGGGCTGGAAACTCTACAGTCATGACATGTAGTAACTTCTTTCTATTAATCTGCCTTTTCATGTTGCACAAGCATGTGGATTCCATTTGACTGTAGCCAGCGCTGCCCTTCATCAGGCTCAAATTTCTTGCTATTGCAAAAGCAAGCTTGAGGGGGTTACTCTAAAGGAGGAAAACTTCAGTAAGTAACCTAGTGCATTTTTCGCTGAATTCCTACACGGAAGAGGTGGCGGAAAGTGTCGCCTCCTTTATTCAAGCAGTTCTGCGTTTGTGACCGCCCTCCCAGGAATTAGTTCTCCTGCCTGTTGTAGGAGTGGATCCTCTTGGATACCTGAATTTCTGCCATTTATGTGCAATAAGACACTGTCTGTAGCAGGAGGCTCCCCTTCAAGCGTGGGTGCCGGAGAATGGCACCACGCTTACTGTGACAGATGCTACAGTCAGAACAAGTCTGAACCAGCAAAGTGGGTTGCTCCGCTTCCAGTGGCTGCAGCAAAACTGCACGCATCAAGAGGTTCACCTGCTTAGTGCCTTCATGGCTATTGCAGGATTTTTCTTAATTTTATGAATAGAGAGCAATAATTTAATCAGAAGAATTTTGAGTCCTGCGGTGAAGTTTTAGCTTAAGATAGTGTGTTTAATCCATATACATACTGCTAGTTCCTCTTGGATACACCACTTTATTTCTGCTGAGCTAACCCTTATTTTGAGTACCTGCATTAGTTTTACAGCTAAACTGGCCACGGTTAAAAATAGTCAAGTGTCTTGCACAAAGATAAAGTAAAGTCTAGCTTGTTCAAGAGCATGAGACTCTTCTGAGCCAACATCTTCCCTTTAAAGCCGGTTTCCATATTGCCTGTGACTTTATTAGAATTTTTCATCAAGAAATCAAAAGTTCTTAAAAATAAAGGATTTTCACTAAAAAATGATTGCTTTCATTCAACATGTTCATTTTTTTCCTCTTGGAAAAGTTAATTAATTTTTGAGGGTAGTAAGCCTTTTAAATATCTCACAGAAAGCAGACAAGTGGTGTTAGGGAAAAAATGTTTTACACAAATTGCTTTCTTTTCAGTGAAAAATTACTTAAGAGGAATATCTTACTGTATTTTTGCAAATTGATCAATCTTTACCTCCTCAGGCTCTTGGTGCTTTGGACACATGCTTTGGTTTCTGTGATTCAGTTTCACTTGCTTGATAATTAAGCATGCACCTTAATATAAGCATGCCTTTACTATTCTTTTTTTTAACCCTTTATTGTGAATATGTGTGTTTGCACTGAGTGTTACTCTGAATAGTGTTTAGTATAGCATTCAAAAGCATTGTGCATTTCTTTTAAACAATTTTAATGCCCACCACCTATCTCCATTTTCTCTTGTGATTTTACCTTTTGGCCTTTATCCTGTTTTCTTAGCATCTTTTTATCTTTTAGTTATCTCAAAACCGTAGTCTTTGTTCTGAATCTGTGCTTACTCTATTTCAGACATATATGGGTTAAAGCAGAGAAAGTCTCTGTGTAGTCTACTGTATTTATTTAATTTCCAGTACTTCACTGAAGGTGTCAGTATTTTCAAGGAGACTCCAGTGTTGCTGAAAATATCAGTCCTATGTAGTCAGTACTACGGCTAAAATACACATGCAACAAGTTAAAGGGGATACTTAATTTAAATCCTTAATTAAGGCTCAGTTTACTTATCTGACCTCTTAGTAGGGCTTATCTAGTTAGTAATGCAGTATGGAACCCAATTGTTGCATTTTTCTTTAAAAAAGGGCTGAGGCTAGCAGTTGGGAGGGGGAGTGAACCAGCAGCTTTTTATTCATGTCAGAAAAATCTGGTTTAGTTCGACCATATTAGAGACATTATGTTCTGTTGGATTAAGTAACTTATTAAGAAAATTGATCCAAAGAAAGGAGACAGACATGCACAAAAACCTCCAAGCAGATTATTTTGAGCCTGAGTCCATTCTTGAGCACGGTTCTCTTTGTGGCGTCAGCACAGCTGGCCTGGCCTGACCAAGGACGCGTGGTGCTGGGAGGAGAGGTGCTGTTTTGGTCAGTGCTGCTCGGCAAACTGAGGTTTGAACGTAGCCATCGGGCAGAATTCCTGTGCATGAAACTGTGGCATGAAAGGTTTTGCTGGATAGCGAGTTTGTTTAGACCAACAGATCAATACTTTGATGTTATCAGTGCATCTAGCTGTTCCCACTCTGCTCCCCAGGAGAGCCAGTACCAGAGTAATCTTTACAAGACATGTAACTTTGTAGAGGAAAAATGTTCAAATTACCTGGGAGAGTAGCAGAGTTGCTTCTCAGGAGGCTCACTTCTTACTCAATTTATAACAAATATGATGCCTCGATGTAAGACCTCCTGGATGTATTCAGGTTTTTACCTAGTTGGATTTTTGAACCTCTTCAGCTGGGTCTTTCAAAGACTGTTGTCATTTTTCCAAACACTTAGGCTGCCTCTCTTGCCCTTCACCACTAAGAATTCTGATTGTTTTCTTTCCCCATCCCCTGCCCCCTGATAAATTCCTGGTACTGGTTAATGAACATTTCTTTTAGTGATATAGTCAATGCCTCTTACTATGGGTGGATGCAGAACTCCACACTTTGGGGCTCAGACAAGCTGAGCTATCAGGATGCAAGATGCAGCAACCTTATCATCCTTTCATCTCTAGGTGTTGAGGCCTACTTTCAGACTAAATTTCAAAGTTTTGAATACTATTCTAAATTGTTGGGGTTTTTTTCTGAGAATTAGTTTTAAAAGAACTTCAGAACACAGTAGTGGTTTTGCAGGCTCCTGTTGCCAGTATATTCCATTTGCTGGTTCTCAGCTAATGAAATCAGGTGAATCAGGATGTAACTGGACAAGGGTGTAGCTGATCGCAGGGTTCACTGTCACTGAAAGAGATGATGGTCCTGCGTTCTCCTCCCTCTGCTCTTTATTCTGTCCTGATGCTTAGTTTGACCCCTTGGTAAACTAAAGCAGTTCAGATGGGGACATAAAGGTAATAAAGTGGGGAGGGAACTGCATTTTCTGCTGCCTTGCTGAGCCATATCAGCTTGCTCTTAAATCAGGTTAGAACCACAGTCAGTGGCAGAGAGGCACAAGAGCGTGTGTTTGGGAGCAAAAGAGAAAAGAGGTAAAATCAGGAACAGTGAAGGAGTAGGTGAACTTCCCCTTACAGTAGCCTTTTAGGTCAGCTGAGCTGTCTTGCCTGCCATCACTCTGAATTTTATAGCCTTTTTATGCCAACGCAGACATGCAATGTGGATAGAGTATGACCCACAATCTGGCCCTTCATATTGTTTAGAAAAATCTCCCAGAAGGAATAGTATTTGAAGGAGAACGCAAGATGACTCTCTTAATGGACCATGAAGTGCTGACAGGCTGCTTTTAAAACAAACAAAAGCCCATACCATCCAAAATTGCCACTTTTTTGAGGTATGTTTTTGGATTTCAACTCCCTCAACATGTGTAGATGTCATACATATAATATTATACTTTGAGAATGTTTTAGGTCATCAGTCTGTTACTTGCAGGATTAAAAATTTGTCTTAAAAGATATTATGATCTGTCTGGAAGGCTGGTGAAAATGTATCCTTCTGATAGTTGTTAATCTCCACATCTGCCCCTCTAGAATGCTTTCATGTGATCTGCCCGTGTTGTTTTTTAAGCTTATGTGACTGATGCTAGATAAAGATTATATAGATCAAATGAGAGAAGTATGATTATTTTACATACAATATAAAATTCAAAAAGCATGCTTTCATCTACCCACTCTTAAAAAAAAAAAAAAAAAAAAAAACAGGGAAGAAAGGTGTCAGACCTTACTCAGGGGGTAATTATCTTCTCCTGCACTGTGAGTTTTATAAGAAACATTGAACTCATCAATATGAGAATATCCCCCCAAGTTATAAAGTGAAAAAAGTAGAGGATTGAAACTAAGAACAAAGGCTTGTCAGACTAAAATGGCTACAGCTGTGCGTACAATTTTAGTACTGTTCATAAGGGATTATGCTAAGACTTCTACAAAAGTAATTGTGTGATCACCAAAGTGGACACTTCTGGAGTTTAGAAATACAGCAATAGTGTGTGTGTGGGGGTTTGTTCAGCAGATTTGAACGCATCGTCCTTGTTTAGGTACGTTACGCTACTACTTGCATTTTGAATGCTGACACTCGGTTGGCCAGGGCTTTCCATGAGCCTAACGTCTGAGGGCCGCAGCAGCTGTCGGGATGTTAGAAGGTGCACAGTCACTGCCAGCAGCCCTAAAACCTCAGAGGAGCGTGGCAGCTATTATTTGATGCAACCAAGGTTTTAAAAGAAAAGCTTCTTCATCACCTACTGTTCTTCCTGTGTTTTGATAATATTAAGTGATTTCCTGAGCTGCTTCTATGCTAAGAATACTTAGTAATTCAAGACATGCAAAGCATAGGAGGGATTCTGCTTGAGAAAATCACTTGCAAATTCCTGTTAATTTTGTATGCAATTAACATGATGTTGGCCTTTCTTAGTACTAGTCAATATGATTGATGGCTTTCTTTCAGGGCAGTTGATTTATTTTATGGAGGACTTTTAAACAGTGGCTGATAGCTCTGTAAGTCAAAGAAAGAGTAGTTTAAAGGACTGCCAGAAAAAGTACTGAATATAAAATAACATTTTTTTGAGATTAGAAGTTGTACTAAAAAGTTTCATAAAAACAGTAAATTGTTGCACCTTTCTGAGAAAGAATGTATAACCACAGAGTTTTAAGTCTTAATCACAACACATTGAGATTTAATTTTTTTGTTTGATAGAAATAGCTTTGCTTTTTATTCTTATTCTATCAGTTAACATCTTGTACCGGTATTCAAAATAAAGTAAAAATGTCACTACTTGAAATGTAGTGATACATTTACCTGTCAGAAAACAAAATATATAATTTCAGAGAAATTTTCTAAAAGCATTTACTTTATGTGGGGCAGAAGGCATTTTTAAAAGTGGAAGTGATAGGAAACCCCAAACTTGTATGGCCGTGGGATGTGGATTTCCAACCACCACACAGCCTCCTAAAGGTGCGTCTGTGGCGTGAATTTCACAGACTAGTCGAGGCAGGAAGGTGCCTTTGGAGATTACCTGGTCCAACCCCCTGCTCAGAGCAGAGTCGGCCACAGCAGGTTGTTCAAGGTCATGTCCAGTTGTGTTTTGGTTATCTCCAGGGATGGAGATGACTTCTTCAGGATTTCCTGCTACTTAAAATACACTCTGTTCTTGCTACTGGTTGTTGTAAATATTATTGTGAGGAGCTTTGCTCTCCCCAGGTATTGTAGATTGAATTCAGGTGACAAACGAAGATGAACAATTCTGCCTGGGAGCTGCACACACAGATTCATAAGATTTATGTTCCTTTGCACCTTTTCAAAATTGTACTTGGCATCTTTTTTTTTGTGGGGATGCAATTTCACAAACAGCTGGGGTCTCTTTAAAGGCAGAGTGGACCACTAGAGGAAATGATCCAACTCTTCTTTCTTTCCACTTTGGTCCACAAACTTGGTTCTTACCAATTACCCAGGACCAGAGTTAGTACTGTGTGAGCACATCTTCAGCCACATAAGGGATCTGATCCAGCTAAACCCAAACTTCTGGGTTTCTTGTTGTTGGTGGGTTTTTTGGTGTTTTGGGGGGTGGGTTTAAGGGACTGAGGTTAATTTTCAGCTGGATCTGTTGAAAGACTGAAAAGCAGTGGAGCTGCCTTTGGTGGAATGAAGCTTCTCAAGAAAAATTAGCCTAAAAACAAAGGCTAGTAGGCCTTTCATTCCCATGTCCCAAGCCTTTTTTTTAATTATTATATAATTTTGCCCTTTTTACTTGCTAGTCTTGATGTCCTTACATTAATCTCCCCTGTGAAATAAATATGGAACTGGATGAACCTATTTCCTTATGCTTTAGATCCCTTAGGTTTTAATTTAATTTTGGTTTAAATTCTAGGGTTAGTGTTTGCTCCTAGTGGTAGTTCTTTGCACTGGAAACAGAGATGCATGTTTTTCCACAAATAAATTCTGCTTTAGCACACGCCATGGCTGGGAGACCATTTCAATAATAGAAATCAGCAGCAGGTTGGTTGATCTTGGCAAAATCATCTGCTACAATCCCCTGGTAAAGCTCGTGTCGCTATGGCAAATGTACTCATGCTTCCTTCATGGTGCGCACGTAATGAAAGCAGTTTGGTAGTATTACTGTTCAACTTAAGGCTTTATTTAGGTGACGTTATTAAGAATAAGGAGGACTTCATAGTGTTTGAAAAATTATTTTCATATCTTCAGAGAAATTTATTTTATCAATGTTGTTAATGTGCTGTTATCATGCAGTAATAGAGGTAGCTGTTGTAAAGATGTCAACAGTAGTTGCTACTTCCCTCAGGAAATTGAACAACGTTGTGAGGCATTGATCATTTCAGTTTGACTTCTTGCAGCCCAGGAGTCAGACTTGGAATATGTAGGTTCAAGTTCTGCTGCAATGTAAATAATCTGTGATGTTAGGGGAGTCAAGAAACCTGTAAGCATCAATTCTCTCTAAATAAATAAATTAGGGATGACAAGATGGTTCTTACCTCATGGGATATTAATATTTTACTAAAAATGTAGTTGAAATTCTGTAGTGTCAAGATTCATATAAGATCCTGGGTCTGGACAGATATGCTGTTCATGGAAGCATCGTCTGGAGAAAAAGTGTGGTGAGTTAACCTTGGCTAAGGGCGAAACGCCCGCCCAGCTGCCCGCTCACTCCCCCAGCTCAGCACGATAGGAAGTGGTAACTAGGATGGAAGAGCTCATGAGTCCAGATAAAGACAGGAAGATCACTTATCAATTACTGTCACAGGCAAAATGAACTTGACTTGGAGAAAACTAAATTCACACCAATTAATATAGTGAGAAACAAGGTAGTCAGGGTGGCGAGAAACAAAAAAAACTCCCAAAATTAAAACACCACCTGTCCCCCACATTTTTCCCTGGCTCAACTTCGCTCCCGACTCCTCTACCTCCTTCCCCAAGGCAGCGCAGGGGGATGGGGAATGAGGAATGGGGGCTGTGGTCAGTCCATAACAGCTCCTCTCTGCTGCTCCTCCTTCCTCCTCACACTTTCCCCCCACTCTAGCGTGGGCCCTTCCCACAGGCTGCCATCCTTCTGGATAAACCTGCTCCTGCGTGGGCTCTCCATGGGCCACAGCTTCCTTCAGGGCACGTCCACCTGCTCCTGCTTGGGGTCCTCCATGGGCTGCTGTGTGGACATCTGCTCCAGCATGGTGGCTGCTGGGGAATCCCTGCTCCAATGCTTGGAGTACCACCTCCCCCTCCTTCTTCTCCTTCTCTTGCCTTGGTGCTCACAGGGCTGTTTCTCACACTTTTCTTGTTCCTTTTTTTCTTTTTGGCATTTTTTGCCCCTTCTTACACGTGCTTTCCCAGAGGCCCCCCTCAGCTGTGCCCTGCGGTGGGTGGGTTGGAGCCAGCTGGAACCAGCTGTGCCCGGCACCGGGCAGCCCTGGCCGCTCCTTACAGAGGCCCCTGCAGCCCCTGACAGACCCTGGGCACCCACACCAAACGCAAAATGTCGGTAGTTCCAGTGAAAATTTTAAAGCATAAAAGATTGTATAAAAAGATCATGCTTACCTTTCCCCAGATTTTGGGGGGGATGAAATTATGGAGATGTACTACCATTTCTATGAAAATTTAGTGAGCATCGCATACCAGACAGATAAGTTTGTGCTATTTAGGAAATTTTCTTACCTTAACTGACTAAATGTACCAATCATTTTTCTTTCCAGAGGTAATGTTAGGATGTTATTTTTTTTTATATCAAAAGACAGCTAGCGTGCATGCAGCAAATTAAAATATTTTCCTTTATTTTATTTCCTTAGTAAGAAACAAATAGTTTTCTGCTTTGTTCAAGATGGGCCACGTCATTCCATGTGACCCTTCTTGGATTCTGTTTTTGTGACTCTTGGGATGGAGGACAGTGGACTTGGGGGACTTTGGGGAAATTTTGCAGCAGGCATTTTTGTCATCTGCCTTAGGGCAGGTAAAAAGCCTACAAGAGTAGTCATATGGTGTTTCATATGCACATAGGATTTCCAAATAGTAAATGTCATTTTTCATCTTATTTGTACCTATTTGAAATAAATGCACAAATCTCATAGTAAATAGAATATGTGTCAATTATGTTGGCATTTGTACCTACTAGCAATAATTTCAAAGGCAGGGAGAAGAACCTACTTGGATAGGTAGGCATTAGGAAATGTTGTTATTCCTTTTTTCTACAATTTCAGCAGAATATATGGCATATTTGTCAATTCCTGCTTGCCCTTCTTTGTGTGACATTGCATTGCTAAAACAGTTGATCAGTGACCTGTACAAATCAATGGACTATCTTTTCAATATTTGACAGATAGGTATGGGTGAGTTGCATGCCATTAGTCAGTTTGTCTGTGTTACTAATGAATATTCTTGACCACGAGACACTGAAGATCAGAGAACAGGAGGCAGCCTAGGGCTGCTTTTCTGTCTTACGCTGTCTTTGTGGCAGTCTGCACTCCATCAGGCTTGCATGCTAAAAGGAGTGGGAGTGGCAGTCTGGTAATTTCTAACCTCCTCGGACATCAGTAGGCCCTGTGGTTAAGTATATGTGAACAAAGAGAGGTGGAAGAGGAAAAAAAATTGACTTTTGAGAAAAATGCATTGTGTTTGGAAGCATTGCTTCTCTTGCCTCCTTCAAATGCACTTACTCATATAGAAAACTGCTTTATTATACAGGAACCTTCCTGCCTTTTGCTGCGCTGTGTTGTTTATATGTACCTGGTGTAGTTTGCTGGGATCTTGATATGTCTGTTTCCATGAAAATTTAACGGTGGAAGGGCTGCTCTTCCATATAATCTGCTAGTTTCAAAGCATCAGAGTGTGTTAAGAGCTCCACTTTCAGAAATAATGTATATTTATAAATCAGTTTGAATTGGGTGAGAGTTTTGGCTCAGGGGACAAGGGTTGTTGGGGATTCTTATGTTACTTTATTAGACTAGGGGACACAGTTGGAAAATACAGATTCCTTGGCTCTGAGGCACCAGGGTCAGAAACAGCAAACTTCAAGCTAATCACAGAAGAGAAGAGTTGCTTCAAGCTTAACTTAATTATATTAGGGAATTAAAGAGAAAACTCTTATTGGTAGTTTTTAGAGCAGAGGTGAATGCAAGCAAGTGGAGACTTGATAAGGTCATAGAAAATCTTTAATGCTTTGTAAATGAAAAGTACTGAGAAGAGTGAAATGCTTTTAATAGCAAATCTCTTGCTGTCAGGAAGAATAGTTCTAAGACCAAAAGAGGTACAAAGGCTGACTTCCTCAGTCTCTAAAGACTTATACGCTCCCATTCATCCCTGCAGCTTAACTCCCCGCCCAATTTCTACTATATTTCTGTTTAAAATCACTGCGTTACTTGCCCTAGCCTCATGTTCCTTGCTAAACTCTTAAGCCATCCTGAAAATTTGTTATACTTTCACCAACTGTTAAAAACAACTGGTTTTGCAACACATTGATGCTGTTTGATCAAAGAGAAATCATTTAGACTAAAAAGTTAGTGTTAGAAGAAATTATTATTACTAGAGACTTCTTAGGAGTGTTCTATTATTTACGTAGTTCTATAAATATAAACATTTTTACAAAGAAAGGAAAAAAAACTATTTCATCAGTTAGCATCTAAATTATACAAAGATGTAGGGTTTTTTTTAAAAAAAAAAAAAAAAAAACAAACAGTGGAAAAAAGTGTAGCCTGTTCTAAATGACTAAATCAAACAAAATACAGATGGGTCTTTGCTTTGTCTTTTGGGAGAATTAGGGAAGGGAACATCAAGTGGCCATAATTTTTTATTTGCTTAGCTTGATCATGTAAAGACATTAGTTGTTTAAATACTATTTCTCTTATATTTATAATGGGCTTCAAATAGGTGGTATGAACTAATAATTTTATATGTTTATTGACTGAGGGCGGGGATAAATAAGAGCAATACAACACTATATTCTAAGAAGAATTAAAAGAAACACTGGAAATTAAAAAGCACTTGTCGGTGACTCTACTCCCTTTTTTAAATTAATTTGACCAAAAAACTACATACAATTAATATGAAATCTGGCAAAGAGTTAATATGTATACTATAGGGATGCCTGGAATTTTTGACATAACTATAGAGAACCCAAGGCAAAATTTTGATTGATAAAAACTTTAGCTGCTTAATATCACAGAACCATTTCTTCCCAGCTATGTGAGTAAACCAGATTTTCAGGATGATTTTCCTTAGGTCAAAGAATCATAGAGTAGTTTCAGTTGGAAAGGGACCTTTAAAGGTCATCTAGTCCAACCTATCTGCAGTGAGCAGGAACATCTTCAACTAGATCAGGTTGCTCAGAGCCCTGTCCAACCTGATGTTCAAAGTTTCCAGAGATGGGGCATCTACAGCCTCTCTGGGCAACCTGTTCCAGTGTTTCACCACCCTCACTGAAAAAATTTCTTCCTTATACCTACTGTAAATCTACCTTCATTAATTTTAAAGCCATTACCTCTTGTCCTATTGAAACAGGCCCTACTAAAAATTCTATTCTCATCTTTCATATAAGCCCTCTTCAGGTACTGGAAGGCTGCTATAAGGTCTCCCCAGAGCCTTCTCTTCTCCAGACTGAACAACCCCAACTCTCTCAGCCTGTCCTCATAGGAGAGGTGCTCCATCCCTCTGATCAGCTTCGTGGCCCTCCTCTGGACTCGCTCCAACAGCTCCATGTCTCTCCTGTACTGGGGCCCCCAGAGCTGGACACAGTACTCCAGGTGGGGTCTCACGAGAGCGGAGTAGAGGTGCAAAGTCCTCAAAGAATTCTCCAATACATTTATTATAAAACATACACCCGATTTGTTGCCAAAATGAAAATCGTAAGAGCTCAGTAATGCAGGTCTTCTGCTTGTGAATGCACTGCATGAAGGAACAGTTATAGACAAGACACTGTTAATTTTTCATAAGCAGAAGGTTTTTCTTGTGTGTTCTGGCCATAATTTTAAAAGTTATACTTTAATAATTTTAAATAGTATGTACTTCCTTGTGCATACTGTAAGTTAAAGAATAGATTTGCAAATGCATTTTCTGCCACTAATACAAAGAACGCGTGTTTTTACTTCTAAGTGGATAACAAAGGAATAATTAGTCACTTGTTTGTATCTATAGAAAGAAAAGATAAAAATCCATCCATTTACTTACATAGGGAGAAAGAGAGTTGGGTCTTGTTCTGACTTGCAGGCTCTAGACTATAGAGATGTTAGCATAGAGTATATTTGATGTAGTTCAAAAGCCACAAAACCTGTTTTTACAACGGAATTAATTGGTATTTTACACCTTGCTTAAAAATATTTTTATTTTTTAGTTTACTTTTCTACCCATATTACAAGAAGACAAGAAAATATGGAACCTCTGTAAGAACCAGAACTACTTCTAGTAGTATTAGTGTTACTTCACCTTTACAGCAATATTAAGTTGCACAAATATATATATCACATCAGCAAAGATGATGGGAGAGATTGAGGGCAATGTGAAATGCAGTCCTGATTCATCACCAGGCAATTTAATGTATAATTTCTTTGATCATCTCTATAAAAACTGGTAGCAGTATATTATCATACACTTATAAGAAAAATGAGCAGCATGGCTCAAAAAAGCTCAGCAATTAATTAAATGATATGCTTGTTCATCTTGCAGGTCAAGCAGTTAATTGTGCTAAGAATTGCTTTGAAATCATGCATGCCTCAACTTAGACCTTTTGCCTCCCGAGAGAATTCCTCAGGTCTTACTGTGTATCATGCTTCCTGTGGATGCCAGTCTAATGCTAGCTAATCCTGTTAGCATGTATAATAGATACAGTGATATCTGGAAATCCGAATCTGTATTCGGCAGCTCTACACGCCAGCGCAGGAGAAAATTGAAATCTGTGGCTTCTTGAACATGAGAGTAAAATATGATTCATGGTTAAAATTAGTGTCGTATGCTTCAATAATTCATACTTCACAGGGCAGAGGAATAACTGCAATCTGGAATTAAAGATTTTTTTCAGCTACTTTTTGCACATTTTAGCTATACAGTGAAGTTGTCTTTGAATGAGTTCCGCGTTTTTCAGCTTCCCATACCCCCATATGTATAGTAGTCTACTTTTCTAGTGCAATTTTCCTTTGGGATTTGACGTTTTCATACCAATCTCTATCAGAATGGTGTAACTGATAAGGATTGGTTTGAACGTTTAATTTGTTTTGTAAGGTAGAAAAAAATTTCTTCAGTTTAAGAATGCTGAATCTTGAATCTTCAGAAAATGTCCGGACGGTGCCAAAGCAGTCTTTAGTCAATGGTAGCAGTTCTTTTGTTGGCTTTCTTCCCTGAAATTAGAAGGTCTAACCATAATCCCAGTCAGTGTAAATACCAATCATCATTAGTGTGATAGAAGAGTCATGCAAAGATCAGGTCCAGTTGAGCTGTAGGGTTCATTTTGGAGAAGTTCATGGTTGTAGTGATTATTCAGAAAGAGTCATATAGAAATGTAATAGAAGTAGTGTTGCAAATGTATTAATATTGCTTATTACTTGTAGTCTAGCATATTGCACTTCAAGCATATATTTTAATGACTATACATGTTTTTTCCTGAAGAACTTGAAGTTTGATTGATATACATCACTTCAAGAAGTTTGAAAATATTGCTATTAAACAAAAGCAAGTGTTTTTTTTAAATATGTTTCTTTATAGACGTACTCTTATCAGAAGATAAGGCTGATTAAAATTTTATATATGCATATATATGTATTTCCTGAGGCAATTGTGCAAAATCAGGATTTAGAGTTTTGTGAATATTTATAAGTGATGTCAGAGTTTCCTCAGCCGTGAGTAAGCCCCTTGGTAAGTATGTGAACCATTAAGAGTCCTCAAAATAATGGCAAATGGATTTGTGCCTGTAACAACAGAACAACTATGTATTATCTGAAGAACATACAGGGTAAAGTACATACTTGGCTACATCCCAGCTGTTGCAAAGATTTTTCCTCTCTTAAATCGAGAAAAAGATGTTTTTCAATTTCCTTTAGCATTCCTTTAGAAACAGATCTTTCCTTCTTTAGAGGAACAACATCTATTCAGAGATTGAAATGATGATCATACACAACGATCCAGAAGGATCATGAGATATGTTACGATGACTTCAAATAATACAATAAAATATATTAATATAATATATACATCTAATTTGTAGAGGAGTAGAAGGCTTTCTTCTCTTTAAGCCTGCTGTGACCTAAAAAACTGTCTATGCTTTTAAACAACATTAACCTCATTTAAATGGAATCAACTTTGTTCCTCAATCTGGAAGGAGGACTAGTTCTCACTGTTAAAGCAATGGTCTTTAAATAGTGTGAAGGCTTAAAAAAAAATAGATGCAGAAATGTCTATCCCGTAAGTGAGTGTTACCTAGGGCTTACTTTACCATATCTGAAAGTAAAAAGTACTTTCTCTGTCTTTGTAATGTTCTTCAACTTCCACATTCAACAGATAGGGGAAGAGGATTGGTTTTCCAAGGATGTTCTGTAGAAAGTCATTCCTTCTTGGCATCATGTCTCACTAATTATTAGTACAATACCACAAACATCTCCAAGGGTTTGTAAGCCCTGTAGTACAGGCTGTAGATGTAGTAACTATTTCTATGCAAAGCCTTCACATTACCAAAGCATAAAAAACCTGAAGGAATGGAAAAGGAAGCAACTTAAGAGGCCAAAAAATGCTATCTGTGAATCACTGACATTTACTGACAATGTTATTTGTTCAGTATTAATACTTATTAAATATTATCTACCATGATAATATTTTAATGACAAAATTTGTTTATTTCAAAGCTAGTCTTGTTTAACATGTCAGTGAGAACTTCAACTATTCCTTTATATCTTGAAGAAGAAAACTTGAAATTTGCAATTTCACTTTTTTCATGACCAGATGATTTTGTGTAAGACAGCACAGCCCAAATAAGGATTCCCATTTCATGTAAGAGGAAGCTAATGAAGATATCAGTGGGTATGTACTCCAAGTGGCTGTCAGAAAAGATCCCATACCTGACTCTCTTTAGACTTGATATTCACTGGCACACCAGTCTTCAGGACCTCTCCAGCCATTGACCCATTGTTCATAGCTTCTGTAAATGGACATCAATTCAGTCAAAAGTTTATTGTCTTTGTACTTTTTCTGGCCTTTAGCAATTCTCTTCTCAACTTTTTGTTCCATCTTGTTAGGTTGGAGAATGTTTGTAGGTATCTTGAAATACATGAATGTTTCTGAGATCACCTTACATAAGTGATGCTTAGGTATTCATCAGGAAACACTGATGTATCTTTCATGACAAAACAGAATAGTGACCCCGCACCAGTATTGCTTGTTCTTTGTGTTCAGTATTTTCAGTAGGGTTGATTGCTGAAAAGATAGACAGATGAACTATTCATTAAGAACTGATCTGCTCATTCAGATCTCAAGGTATTACAGGCTATCCTTCTACAGTGTATCCTGGGAATACAAAGTTCCCTCTTTTGGCTCATGCATTTATTGTTGATTCTATGAATTCAAGTTGACTGTCCGCAAGCTTCATCCCTTTCTGACCTGTGTGCTTCTAGCCGTTCTGTAAGACGAATTGTAAGCCTGAACCATGAAAACGATGTGCTTGACAGCTGCAGTGGTGACTGATACTGTAGTGGGTGTTTTTGTTCTCTAATAAAGTCTGTCCTATGCATAATCAAGGAATTTGTTTGAGAGGAATCCCAGGCTCCGAGTCAAGAAACCGTTATAAAATATTTTTGAAGTTTTGTTGAATTCACTGCTGCTTAGAATGAAAATAAGTATGTGCTTAAAGAGTTAGCTTTACAGGGTGCTTTCCTGGATTGGGACCTCTGTTGAATCACAGTCCTATTTAGTCTACATTTTGAAATTCTTGCTCATTTCTCCTGTGAATACTTTGCTGTCTTAGTTGTTATGAATAGAGCTCTTTGTTTTCTGTATCTGGAATTTAGTCTAAATAATGACCTCCAATGAAGTACTTCTGTAAGGTCACAAATGCCTTTCAGAGCCAAGCTAAAGTAAACATCCTAAATAATGATATTTTATTTTTTATGGACCTAATATATCACTGACAAATATTGAAAGTTCTCCAGTAGAGGAATGGCAACTCACCACCTCAGTTTCATTGACCTGCAAGCTCCTTTTTCTTCTGAGGAGTTTGTTTAATTGCAAAGGACTGACCTCCTGAGTACTCACATACAGCACATACATGGCTAATTTAAAGCCAGCAAGTTTGATTCAGAAGATGGTTAAAATAGGCTGATTCTGTATTGGTGAATGTCCCTCAACCAGGCAGTGTAGAGACATTTCATTTTCAAGCATTCCCTTCTAATCCAGAGTATGATGGTCCTTGTGTAGTCTGACATTGAGAAGTCTGAACGGAAGACCTGCTTTTTTCTTTAAGGAAAAATGATAAACTAAAATCCTGAACAGTGTGTTATCTGATCCCATTATTAGGGAAGCCTGCAGCTGTTCATATTTTTTCTCTGCAGCACGTGTCACTGTGGCAAATGGAAAATATTTTCATCCTCTAGGATTACAGAGCTGCTGAAAAGCCATAAACAAAACATAACTAGAATTGTGCATGTGAGTGACAGTTAATGCAATCTCTCAGAAGAAGGTAAGGTAGAGAGGAAAAAAAATATGGGATAGATTTCATACTTTTGCTTGTAACAATACATTTCAGAAAGGTTTGGAGGAAATTATTACACGTATCAGTGGAAATGTGATGCTTTCATTGTTCTCAAAGTAAACACAAACACGCAAACCTGAGGAAAGTACTTTTTTGAAGAGATGTACAAGTGTGCATATGTATGTATTTAAAAGTAAAACCCCGGTGTGTAAAGTGGAGATCCCTTTAAAGTCATTCATATCAGAAAAGTTGCGCTGATGTTAATGCACTTTAATGGTTTCTGTTCCCAGGGTATCTGACAGGCTTGCAGGCCTTATTGATAATGAAGGAGAATGTGTCAATACTTCCACATTATCTGATTCAGAAGCAAAGTAATTTTTTTTCCAAGTCAGACAGAAAGTCTGTGTCTTAATTTCTTGATTTTAGGGCTAAGACCCTAATCCCAGCGGCCTTACTCTTTTCTTGTGAGGAGAAGGTGGCCTTAGTGTTTTTCTCAGTGTGGCTGATCCTTTCCACGTTACATCTCTAACTTATCCCAGAAGTATAGATGTGCTCAATAAAAACCCAATTATTAACAAAATAATTTGGAAAGCTTTGGTTTGTGCATTGTGGCTGTTTAAAGTGTCTTGAAACAGCATTGGTGGTTCACACCACAGCAAAAGAGTAGGGTGATGCTGTTTATTCAGACTCGGGGGAGAAGACACAGCACATCCTCTGCTTTTCATATTAAAGATGCTGGCAGTGATTATTGAATTTATTCCAAACCACTTATAGTGTATCTAGAGGTCCCCTATCTCCCCTCTTTCCCCACAGTTATGGCTCTTACTGGAGTGACACGGCAAAGCATGTTGCCAGTGTTTCCCAAACCTCACCTTCCAGTCATCCTGCTTTTTCTATTGCACACCTGCGGAGCAGGGCTGCTGGCGGATCCCAGTATTGCAGGCTTCCTTTCGTGGGGCATCATTTTGACACTCCAGTACAAGAGTGACACAGGTATTCCTGAATGAACGGCACCACACATCACTTGGGTGCTCTTCCTGCCAGAAAAATCAATTCTTAATAACTTAAATAGAGAAGTGGTAGTCACAGCAGGTATGTAGGAGGATTAATTCACTGGGGGAATGTCCTAAATCATAGAATCATAGAATAGTTTGGGTTGGAAGGGACCTTTAAAGGTCATGTAGTCCAACCCCCCTGCGTTGAGCAGGGACATCTTCAGCTAGACTAGAGCGGGTTGCTTAGAGCCCCTATCCAACCACTTCTCTGGTCAACCTGTTTCAGTGTTTTCAAATGTAAAAAAGATATAGCAGTGCCAGAAAGCACTCATGCATTGAATTAGGGGTGACCTGATAATCCATTTTCTTCATTTGCAGTGTATGAACGGAGAAAAACAGAGGCATTTAAAAAAAAGGGGAGGGAGAAGGGGGGCTTTCGAAACCTGCTTTTAGTCTTTGCATCTATAGCTCCTCCGCTGCGGTGGGCGGTTGCCTGTGGGGTCAGCCTGGCAGGGCTCTGCTGCCAGCCAACCCTTCCCGTGGCAGAAGGAGCCCTACCAAAGTTCCCAGGCGTGTCGCCGTATGTCCAAGTGCATGTGATGTTTGTTACAAGCACAAATGAACCGAACCCCAAAATGGTATCAGAAAACCTGTCACTTTGACAGTTGTGATAAGGCTGTGATGAGTAGGCTGAAAACAGCAAGATCTTATAGAGTATAGATCTTATAGAAGGCATTACTTGGTAGCTAAATAGTCTGCTAATTCACCTCTCTTGCTTTTTCATGTATTCAGACTACTGTCTAGAAATAAACCCAGACATCTAGGCACTGAAACAAGAACAATATTTTAAGTTCTAAAAAGTTAATTCTGAAAATACAAAATGTCTACTATTTAATAAAAAAAAAGTTACTACTTAAAAAATAATCTGATGAATGTGATTTGGTCACCAGCTGGGACTGAGTGTTCACCTCCTTACCAAGAGCACACAATAAAAATAACAAAAGTGGAAAAAGGATTTAAAATGCTCTTTTCCTGTTTAGGTAACAGGAAGGCTACAGTCAGCAGCATTGGAAATGCGTATTTCGCATCATGGACATCAGAAACATATGACATACTTCTAGCATCAAATCTATCCATTGCATCAGATCACATTTTTAAAGACGTGCTGTTGAATTCATAGCTTTGATTTACTAAATGTGTTTTGGTGAACAAAAGCTATGAGATTGATTTCCCCCCCCCCCCCCCAGTCTTTTTTTTAATTCCACCACTTAGAGATGTTGTATGAGTACAATATGCCTGGGCATTCTTCATCAAGAGATTTTTACTCTCTTGCTTTCCCTTTTGTTTGGGAACAACTCCTGGAAACATACTGCAAGGTGAACAGTGATTTTTGCAATGTTAATTCTGGGGCATCAGAGGACTATAAATGCGCAGAAGCTGGACAAAAAGGAGCATTCATATCTTTGAGAGTCTGGATGAAGTGAGGGAATGGGTTTATATTTCCAGGTGGGCCTTGGTTGAGATTCTGTTTATTGGGTTTGGCTGTCATTCAGTTATGAATTTCACTTTCATGTGACTGGTGACAC
Source organism: Balearica regulorum gibbericeps (assembly GCF_011004875.1). NCBI lineage: Eukaryota > Metazoa > Chordata > Aves > Gruiformes > Gruidae > Balearica > Balearica regulorum. The sequence continues at coordinate 105,943,623 of NC_046184.1, forward strand.
AAAGTCATGATCTTTCTTCACACACTGGCACTGAAGTGCTGTTGGCACATCCGCAGCACGGAGAGCTGGTGCCAGGGCTTGGCATTCTCAGGCCCAGCAATGTTTCTAGCTCCCGTGGTGCATTTGGGACTGGTCAGAAGTACTAAATTTCACTTTTGGCCCACGATCCTAGAAGGATCATACAGCAGACGAAGATTGCTCTTGTAGATATGGACTACACCTTATCCTGCTAGTTTGTTCTTCATACTTTCCCCTACCATAATGTAGATGTGTACTACATGCCCGCTGTAGTATGTATTCAGAAAATTCCCACTAATATTCCCAGCTTATTTCTGACATCTATTACCCATTGCCCAGAAGGGTGCAAAATTCAAGGTATAACGTATGCAATTAACCTGTTTCAAGTGTGTTTTTCTTCTTTGGAATACAACTTTGACACTATGAGAGGAGCCATAGCGATGCAGTTCAGCATGGAGATCGGATCCACAATGACCTCACAATGTCTGATGGAAACAATTGGTGGTGTCTCAAGGCAGTTTGATGATGTCATTCCCTAGAGGAAAAAAATGCCAAGCTTTTTGCTTAGAGTTGTTGATCAGTCTGGAACAGACTGAAAGCATGAAACTGCATGACTGTCGTGGCTGCTGGATATCCTCATGGCTTCAAAGGCTATGAGATGACCATGTAGGTTGGATATGGGCTGCTACACAATGTGTAGTTCAGAAAAGTAAACAAAAAATCTGTCTTTATAATACCCTTTTATTTTGCCTACTTTTTGTCTTGCAGTTTGAATGTTTTAATTGTACCATCTGAAAGGCATGACACCTGAATGACATGTTATCACTTATTATTTTGAATCATAGGAACATAGGTAATTTTCACAATGGAATGGCTGCATGAATGGTTGGCTACCTTAATGAATTTCTCATTCAGAAGTTAGTATGGAGCTAACATCCATTTTACAAATGGAACAAATGGCTTGTAGGAGCAGGTGGCTATTCACAGGAATTACTCCAGCAGGTCTGAGTTTATAAGGGAAGAATATCTTGTGCTCCGTTTTAGTTATGCCTATACAGTTTCACTACAGATGACAGTAGCAGTTTCCCCAGCAAGGCCTTCTAAGGACTTCACTGATTGACCATAAAGCAATTGTTTTATGTCTTCCCCAAGGCACAAAAATTAGAACTGTGCCTAAGGAATTCTGGAATTCCTTTATAGTTGCAAGAACACTGAGGCTGCACAGTAACGTGTCTAAAATACTGCTTTCCTGTAACTCAAGCTTAATTGGAAATTATCATCTGACAGTATCTATAGTACATAGTGTTTTGGTGCCAAATCTACTAAAATATGATCTTTAAACTTATTTCATTTCACTTATAATCTTTATGATTTATTATGACAATTATTTCTGTGGCTCAGTTCGGAAAGCTATTGTACTCCTTGTCTACAGACAGCAAGGATTTAAAAAAAAAATTTAAAAAATTGCTGTTATTGTAGTTGGTAAAGAAAGATTAAAAGAGAGCACCTTAAAAAGGAGCTGCCAATTAAAATGTTGCCTTTCTAATAAGTTTTGGGAAAACACATTTGTTGCTTGACTTTTTTTTTAATATTGAAGCCACTTCTTACGTATTTAAACATTGCTTCAGAAGCTTAATTTTTGTCATTTAGTTTTCAAACCAACTGCCATATGTTTTTGTAAATCTTGAATGCCTTGGTATAGTTTTATACCATGGATAAAATAGTAAGAAACTGAGCAATGAAGAGACTTGAAAATCACTCTAGAATGAGAAATAAATGCCACTTAAGAAGATTTTTTTTTTTTTTTTTTTTTTTTTTAGTACATGGTAGAACCTCATTGCCTCTGTGAGATTTCTCACTGTTCCCTCATCTCTCACTGCCCAGCAAGACGGCTGTTGTTGGGATAATTTGTATAGGGGGGATTGTGACTATTTCATGGAAATACATGTACATATAATTCTTCAGATAATTAATCACATCTATTCTGTGTCATATCTGGCACACTTACAAAACCATGACAGATCTGGCCAGATTTTGGCTCTCCCTTTGGGAAAATACAACTACTGTATGTCAAACCTTGCCAAATTACTGCATGTAAAATCCCTTCTCTTGCTACAGTGGTAATAAGTCATATTCAAATACTTTTCTGCTACCATTTTAATATGAATATTTAGTTAATAAACTTGTTTGTTATTTTAAATTAGAAAGTTGTCTGCCATTGTTGATGGGAAAATGCTAATTTATACATGATAATACTCTAGACCTATATTTCTGATTAATAAAAATATATTATTTAGAGGGAATAACAGCATAGTTTGCAATTACCTGAAATCAAGTGTTGTGTTTTGTATGAACATTGTGGACAAAAGTTGCCTGTGACTGTATAGGCCCCTAGTGATGAAGTGATGTTAGTTACTTTCTTTAGTCTGCGTAGTCATAAGTCACCATCAAGATCTGAACACTAAATTAGTGAAAGAAAAAAAAACTGATTATTTTCTTTAAAATTCAATTTTATCTTACTTATGTGACATACAAAGAAAAAAATGCTTTGTAGTTCAGTGACATCTTGATTGTTTGTGAACAACAACCCATCATCCTTAATAGCTCCAGCTTTGGAAGACAAATCCCTGTACATGGGAAGGGATACATTGCCTTGCTTCCATCTGATACTTTGCAGAACTGAAAACTGTAGCCGACATTAAAGGCATTCTGTGGTGATTTTCTTGTAAATTTGACACCAGTGATAAAAAGCAGCCCTGCAGCACCCACAGTTAACCGCTAAATTTCAGGCGCCAGTGGCATGATGTCGTTCCGTGTCCATGAAATTACCCATGGCATGTATTTCCCCCTATGAAAATCCTTACGCTCAGGGAACCTGTAGGAAGATGGCCGTCCCCTGTCAGTATCTCAGAAAAATGAAATTAATTGAAGGTGGTTGCAATGGTTAAGAACAAAATGCCATAGAAGAGTAGTGTAGCATCTAGAAAAACGATATGATTATTGCAAAGCGAAAAAGAGAAGCCAATGTAACAACCATTAGAGAAGAGAACTGGTGGGTTTAAACTGAAGCATGTGGGGGGACATTTTATTCAGAGTTCTTGGAATCCTTATTCTGAAATAAAATATGTAAGCAGTACATTTCTCTCTATATTCACCACCTCATTCATACAGGCTGGCATCAGGAAAATGAAAAAGAACGTGTAAGGCTTGCTACACATAGTAAAAGGGGCTTTTGCATACTGTAAAAATAGGTTTCCTTTGGGTGTCTATTCTGTGTTACCATTACTGATCAGTAAAACCAGTGTTCTCCTGTATATGTGCCGTTAGATTGTGACACTCATTTGAGCTGCCACAAAACCTGCTAAGCAACCTGTGAAAGCCTGGACTTCAGGTAAATACCAATTCTAGTTTCAAAATGCTAGTGAAGCAAAACCCAAAGGATTTTGTCTCTCTTTTGGGGGGGGAGTGCATAATATATATTCATACCCTTGCATTTCACATGCAAATACAGAATTTGTATCAAGGATATAACAACAGATGGTTATTGCAGGGAAGATTTAATAATACTGTGCTCACACCTAATATTTCCAGGCTAACAGCTGTACAGCAAAGTTATGCTACTTTGGGCTTCGTCCCCATGAGATACGTAGAGATCTTTCTGAGGACTGGGAGTTGTCAAACGTGGGCTAGGGGGAGCTCATTTGCACAGGCTCCGTAACTCGTAGCTGGAGACCTGAGGATTTTGGTCTGCGGCAGGACACCTGTGGCAGGTTTACTTCTTGTCTGCAAAATAGCTGGCTTGGTTCACAGCTAGAGCAGGAGCCTCTCCGGGCCTGCAAGGCGACAAAGGTTGTGCAGATTTGTCTCTTGCTTTGTCGTTGTTTTGGACCTGTCGAGCTCCGGCATGGATATTTTTTTTCTTTCACCTGTACCTCCATGGATGAAAGACATGAATTCTCCCGAATTCAGAGCAGGACTGAATTCGGTGTCTGCCTGCTTGCTCAGTACTGACCCACTGTTTTATCCAGTCTGAGTCAAAATAGAAACTGTCACAAGTGAGTTAATGATGGCACATTTCATGCTAGGTGGTGGTAAGATGACTCAAGAAGGTTACAGGAATATTAAAGAGTGGCATAGAGGAAAGGCAGTGCCTCTCTCACACCTCTGCATTAATTATTTTTACATTGCAGTCACAACTGACTTCCCTGCCTGATTTGTAAGGTGTATGCCAATGGAATGTAGCTTTTTAGTTTTAAATTAGTCTCTGTTTGCAACTCATATTCGAGTTCGTAATACTCCATATTTGATCAAAGGCTTTGAAATTCTCTTGCATCGTGCATTTGTATGGAGTACGTTCTCTGTCTTTTTAGCACGTTAGAGTGACTGTAAGGTCTTGTAACTTAATTTCAGGAGTTTAGAGAGAAGGAAAAGTGTTACAGTTTCTATTTCTTTTAGGTCTTTTATGACCTAAACTGTTTTTCATCATGGAACCTATTGCTAAAACAGTTTTCTGAAAAGAAAATAGTGTTTACAAAGTAAACATTTTTTCTGGCTGCAAGATTGTTTGCTGTCCAGGAAGCAAACACACTCTAGTTCATTACATGTATTTTGAGTGTACGAAAGGAAAATAAGTTTATACGTTTTAAACATGTAGCTCACAGACTTTCCGGCTGGAACCCACTTGGGAGTCATAACACATTTCCAGGACCTCCCCTAGTGAGACTCCTCAGATATCAGAGTAGTAGTGACTCATCGACCGCAGGAGAGGCAATTGAATTAAAACTTAAATATTTATGTGTCTGACTCACTGAAATTGCAAAACAAATACAGACCGATTTCTGGGTGAGATATCTGTGTTTCTCAAGAAAAGCTGGAGCTGGTATTTCAAGAGCTGCAATGGCCTGAATTTGGCTGTTGGTCCTTGTTTTCACATCACTTTTTTTTTTTTCCTTTTCTAAAGTGGTTTGCACAGCTTTAGAACGATAGAAGTAGGACTATTATAGCTTAGTCATTAAATACGTCTGGAGTATTTGGTAGTAATGGCAGAAAGGGAATTTCTATCAGATGGTTCAGCACACTCTTTTGCGCTTGTAACTATTGCTTTTGAATATACTGAGGGTCCGAGGCAAAGGTGGATGCAAACATTACCGCGTTAGAACAGTGTCATCCTCCCATCACTTCCCAGATACACCAATGGCTGTTTGAGATGAAGTGCAATGAAAAACTGAGCAAAGGAAGAGATGCTGTGACTACTGCTGCCAAGCTGTGTTTTTGCCAAGTCCAGAGATTGACAGTAACAGCCACCAGGTCAAATGTCTTGCTCTCCCCAGCACAGCATCAAGATCTTTGCAAAAAAGTTGAGCTTAATCCTCTGAATTTGTTTCTGAAGCTGGTCTTGCTAACCAAATACAGTGCAGATGTCGCTACCCACGCTCCACCGCCCCTTTCCCCTGCAGTCAGGTGCTGGGTCTGAGGCTGTTTCATTCTTCCAGGTCCATCTGTTTGGAGAAGGCTATAATATATACTTAATTACCTTACAGCTAAGAAAGCCTTAGCAGATCCTACGTATTGAAAACTGAGCATGTGCTTGCTACAGTCATAATTTGAACCTGACTATTTTATTACACATTTTCTTGTCCAAAATCCTGATTTCCAGCTTGCCTTTGAGCATGAAATACAGGCACTTGTCTGTCATCAGCAAGATATGAGGTATTTCATGAGACCACAAATAAAGCTGTTGTTCTGCAAACCCAAGTACAGCAAGTGTTTGCTTTTCTTAAGACAGCTTTCTGAACAACACAAAAGTGTGATCTGAAAATATAACCAAATGTTCTATTCAATGTTCTTTATTTAAAGAATGTCTAATGTGCTACTGCCAGTAATTACCGGTTCTTCATGGCCCATAGAAAAAAATATACGACTTGTTCCAGTTGTCTTTTTTTTTTTAATGTTCTTGTTTAGCTTTGGATCAGAAATATCTTCTGCCACTCCTATTTTCAGGTCTTAAATTTATAGATTTGGCTTGAAAGATGGTATCAATATGTTCAAGTTTAAATTCTACATCTATAGATGGATCATCCAGATGTAAGTCATAATATTGTCTCATTAGGTTCTTTTTCTGATGCTGAATCACTCTGCTATGCCGTGTGTGTTCTTTATCCTTTTTCTTCTGGTTGCAGTAGGGATGATTCCACATATTAGATAAAATAAAATTAAGCTGGATTTTTGGCAAATCTTGTAGTCTTTGATCAACTTCAGCTTCACAAATGCTTTGAATTAAATTTGGATGATCAGTCCCATCCGTAGTTGTAGTGGTAACTGCAGCTTGGTATGGCACAGTTGCTTAGCATAAAATAAAATGCACGTTTCAGTATGATTTTATAATTGTAGGTGTGTGGGTTTTATAATTTAAAATAAGTTGTAGGATAGCATGGCATTAGATTTTTTTTTTAATCACATGAAAGTGTTTGGCTAACTTTGAGACAGCTATTTATTAATACATTGGGTACTCTTTTTTTCTTAATTTCTGTTGTGCTTGTTGCAGGGGGTGCTAAGTCTTTGGCTGTAAAAAAACAAACAAAAAAAACCAACCAAAAAACCCAACAAAAGCTAGGAAGATTTCATCCAGTATATAAAATATATGTATATATACACACACACCTTGCTGCTGCCGTCTCTGAAGGTCATAAAAATATTACGGATTTGAGGGAGCTTGATCAGTTTACATAAGGGATTACAAAATGTGGTCGCCTGTAATACCAAGGGACTATACTTAATGACCTAAGAATTTTCTTCTAGTTTTTCATTATTAAACTCCAGTCATAAATGAGAAAACAAAACCATAATCACTGATGTATTATATTAGATGCTTGGTACGTAGTCTGCTGCTTAGTCAATAAATGCTGTGTTGCTGAAGTCCACCAGCTGAATTCCATGAAGCTGAGTGAATGACATGGGTGAGCATCGGATGCTGCCCAAGCTGAGAATCATACAGAACAACGTTTCACGGATTTCCACTTGCATATTTGCACATTGTAAACAGTACATAACAGGTTACGCCGGGGAGGACCTAAACTGTAATCCATGTAAGAAGGTGAAAAATTGCCAAATTTTCCTTTGAGGCCTCTGACATGAATAACCTGAAAGAGCATTCTTTCTGGTTTGCTAAAATTTGTAGGCAAATCAACAGTGTGTTTTAGTCATAGTATCAGAAGCTGCTTATAATGCTAATAAAAAAATTGCTTGAGGGCAGCCTTCCCTGGGCCATTATGTTGGTACAATTTCAGTTCCACTTCCACATCATTTCAGTCTGTTAAGAATAAATAGCAAATATTATGGCATCCAGTTGTTCCTGGAGCTGCCTCATTACCACTTCCTTAATAACTTTTTACAGTCTGGCACCTCTTTCACTGTTTAGGTTAACAATACTGACAAATCTTACTGTAAAAAAATTTGGTTTAAATGTCCTCTCAAAGGAAAGTATTAACAAGTATTGCCAACTGCCTGATATTTCTATGTCAGCTTTATATTTGTGTCAGCTCCATGCATATCTGATGAAAGCTACATTTGTTGAGAGCAAAATAAAGCAGCAGATTTTTTTTTTTCCCAGGTTTTCTTTAAAGGCTAAAGAATTAAAATAATATATTTTTAGTATGCTCTTCAGGAATGTATTCGTGGCTTGAGTGCTTTCAAAGTACTTTAGTGAAGCTTCTAAAGATCACCTAAAATGTTTAATTATATTATTTCACAGCCATTTTAATCACATCATTATTATTCTTTAGGAGAACTGAAAACTTAAGGTATGTGCTGTGAATTACTATATTTAAAATTAATCTGAAGAAATCTCTGAATAAGGAAGAATACACGTAATGCACGATGTTTTAAAAGTAGTATAATTTATACACGGTTAGTGAAAATTATGTGGTTTAACCCCAGCAGGTAACTGAGCACCATGCAGCCACTTGCTCACCCCTCCCCTCCTCGTGGGATAAGGAGAAGAATGGAAGAAAAAAACCTCATGGATTGAGTTAAAGACAGTTTAATAGGATAACAAAGGAAGGGAATAATAATTAATAATACAAGCAGGTGATGCACAAATGCGATTGCTCACCACATGCAGAAAAAAACAACCCAATGCCCAGTCTGTTTCCGAGCAGCAATCCCACCTCCCGTCTCGCTTCCCCAGTTACACCCGGAGCATGCCGTTCCATGGCAGGGAATGTCCCTCTGGCCAGCCTGGGCCAGCTGTCCTGGCTGTGCTCTCCCAGCTTCTGGTGCACCTGGCAGGGCATGGTGAGAAGCTGAAAAGTCCTTGACTTAGTGTAGGCACTACAACTGCCTAGCAAGAACTAAAAACATCGGTTTGTTATCAACATTATTCTCATCCTAAATCCAAAACACAGCACTATACTGGCTACTAGAAAGAAAAATTAACTCTATCTCAGCTGAAACCAAGACAGAAGAGAAAGGTAAACTATAAGCCTTGTATTTTCTGGGATGACTCACGACTATAACAACTTTTATCCTTTTGGCTGAGTTGGCACTTTGAAAAGATAAAAAGTCATTATTTGCTGAATATAGGCAGACAAATTGAGCCAAATCTTTTGAAATGCCTTACTGATTTTTGTCGGTGAAAACCCCAAAACCCTGGCTTCACCTGTGTAGAGCTCTAGCACGGTCACCTAGTTTTAGACTTCCAAGCGTGGTGGGATTCTTACCTTCTGTAAAACTCTCTCCGGAAGTTATAATACAAGATAAAATACTGTGTGCTACTAGCATTATCCACACAAATATGCGTTATGCATAATCCACTCTTGGCAAAACTTATGCCTGTAGAGTTTCCCTTAGCATGATGATTTAACTGTCTTTCAGTATTTAGTTCATCTTATTTTTTCAGTTCATTTTTAACACACCTTGTGTGAAACAACTTCTTATATTTCAAATGATACAAGTGTTTTCACAGAGAATATTTCTTGTTTCAGGGATACAGATATGATGAACAAAAATTATTTGCCTTTGTCGACAAAAGTTTTAGAAATGTGGGTGAATGGCAGGAAAAGGAAGAGCAGATAGTCACAGCAAAGATACAACTGGGAGGTCATGTAAAAAAAAAAAAAAATTAAAAAAATCAATTCTAGCCAATGATGGGGATAGAAATAACCTCCCAGAGATCACCACAGACCAGTTAGAGTTGCTCTAATCAAAAAGTCTCTCAGTGAGTGAGACAAAGGGCTAAGGCAAATATGCCAAGGCAAGGAGAGCAGTGGGAATTGTCTGTGAACTTTTACACTACTTTTATGTCTTTTCTGTACATGGAGTTTTCTCTCTTTTAAAAGTTAAGTACTGAAGGGTTTATTTGAATAAAATCTGTTTTTCTCATCGTCTGGTCCACTTTGGGTATTCAGCGTAAGAGAAGGATGTAGGCATATTCACCCTAAAGATATGGCCCATTCAATGTCCTCTCTCAAACATGCAAGGTGTGGAAAAAAGCCCAAGTGATGGAACAACACCGCTTCCAAGTTTATTGATTTTTTTTTATTTTTTTTTTAATCTTTCCATAAAATGAATTTGAGTTTCCATAAGACAGCCCGGTGTGTCTACTCAGCAGGGATATTAAAGCAGTTGTCGAGTATTACTTGTTTGATGTATGGCAGTGAGGTAATTTTTATTTATTTATTTATATCTCTGTATGTTGCGATTTGGTTCAGGTTGTTAGAAAATTGCAGTGAATTATAAGAGTGTTCAACTACTGCTGAATGTTACACTTGATAACGCAGCACTGAATGATATTTTGGAGAAGAAATATTTTTAGCTTTTTTTGCTACTTTTTCTGTTGGTTAATACAGATGTTAGTATTGTTTCAAGAGACACGAAGGTGCCGGAGAGCAGCTGTGAGCAGCAGGAGCCTCTTCCCTAACAAAGGCTCTGAATTTGACACTGGATTTCAGTTTTACTTCAGCTCCCAAACTCATGCCACGTGCTGTGGGAAACAGACTAACGCTTCGGCGCTCAGGTGAAAGGACAGAAGAGTTTCTCAATAGGAAAGAGCTTATATAGTATGCAGGGATCCAGCGGATCACCAGTCTTCCCCCAGGCACAGCAGGGGCAGATCCACAGCCGGCTCTTCCAGGCATTGAACGACTCCTAAAACAGCCAGCTGCCATGAGACTGTCCAGAACACAGTCATTGACTGTCAGCAGTCACTGCTGCTGTGCGTATTTTAGCTCATTTCTTTTAAAATAAGTCTGATCCAAGATGAATATTGGGTTCCGAAACCCAGCTGGAATCAGCTAGGTTCCAAACTGACTGACTTTTGCGACCGGCATCCAGTCCTTGAAAAAGCCTAATGGAAAGTCACTGGCAGAGCTTTCTATCAGAGATGTAATTAGCCACGTTAGCGAGAAGGCCCAACAGGAAAAGGGACACACTGAAGCATTTCAGAGGACTGTCGTAGTTGACCTGCACAGGGTGCATTTGTGCGAATGGTGGAGAGCAGTAATCGCACATCACTTCTTAAACACGCTTCGTAGACATCTCACTACAGATGAGAGACAGAGAAGTTCCCTGCAGAGGAAAAATATTTTAGGTGTACCCTTATCATTCTCAGTTTATTGCAATATTTAATATTAGGTGCAAATCTTGCTTTCAAGATTTCTTCACGTTGAAAGCTTGGAGAGTTTCAGGTGCCCGAGTAGTGAGGAAAAGGCATGCTGTGGCTGGCTCTGGCTGTGCTGAAGCCCCTGTGTCTCAGCTCAGTTCGCTATGCTAAGCTAGACCCTTCGAGAGGTGAAAGACAGACACATGATACTTGTACACGTATAAATATTTTTGGTATAAATAATGGATCCCAGGGCATTTAGTGGTCCCTCTAGAAATACAAACCTCCACTATTGTGATCCTAATCATCGTGTAACTCTCACCTGTGAACAGGCTATTGTGCTTGACATCTGTGAAAGTCTGCTTCCTACTTGGGCATCCTGTCCTCTCGGTGAAGTGTACTAAATCTTCTCAGCAGGGAAAATAACCTTAACTGATAGAGATAACACAGCCTTGAGTCCACAGAGATTTATTATTATCAGTGCGACTACACATTGAAGTCCTTGTACGGTGAATTGTTTCAGGGATACAGCATGCACGTTGTTCTGCTGATTCTGGCAGTCTGTGACCAGATCCTATAGAAGTTCAAAAGCAGGAAATGCATGCGTGTAAACATACAGGGAATTAAACAGTATGCAGAAATGAATGTTAAGATGTCAGCTGTGTTCTGAACACTGAGAAATATAAGAACAACGCAATTTGAGAATGTACTTAGATTCTGTACGCTTGCAGAATAAGGCCCAGTCCCCAAGTGCGGCAATTCCTACTGCTTGCAGAGGAGCCACCGAGGAGGTCTGGCAGACAGTAAGGCCAGAGCTGCTGATCCGTGGGTCATGAGCTGGGATGGCTTTCCTTCATTGCTATCACTGAGCATCTTCTAGAGCAATCTTTCTCGAAGCTGGAGATAGAAATCTTCCACTGCCTTACACTTATGCTCTGGGCACAAAAATTTTCTTGTTACTCTGCAACATAACTGCTACAGAGTTTTTGCTTTTCGACTTGGCCCATCTGAATTTTTGTATAGTCAGTGAAGATGCTCAATCCATCTTGCCTTTTCTTTTTCTTTTTTTTTTTTTTTTTAATTAAGATAATCTTCCTTTAGCGACTCCTACTCCGTTTTGCAGCAGCATGGTTCTAAGAGATGGAAAGATCTGAGAATCAGTTAATCTGAGAAAATAGTCCATGAAGGAAATCAGTACATAGATCTTACCCTGTGCCAGGGAATTACTTCAGCTGGAAAGTGCCATCTAAATGTTTTATTTTGGAAATCAATATTTTATAGACTTGCTTCTCACTGTCAAGATTCACTTAGTTAATGACATACAAACCTATTCTCATAAATGAAACGTTCATCTAAATATTACAGGAAATGTGCTTATAAAGGACTTTAAACTGTCTCACAGGGTACTGCAACGTTTTCCCCTGTGAGCTGCTCCTACTTATGATACCTAATCTTGCTATCAAAGCAGTCCTGTAACAGAAAGAGTAACCCAAGCATAATTACCTCCTGATTAATCAGCTCATTTGCATATTTGCCACTCCGGTGCCTGTGGCAATATTATGCTAAACACAGATGGGTTCTGTGATTCTCCTCGCATTTAGATTTTGGTGCAGCTGCACATGAAACGGGTGGTGGGAATAGCCACACGGATGTAGCTACAGCTAGTCCGGAGAAACTTGAGCAGAGCAGTTTCACCTTTATTGTGTGGAACTGGAATTCCTTAGGGGTTATCTCCTTCCCTGCGCATATTTGGAATTTTTGTACTAATCTTGCCCTTCTGCATCACATCCTAAATACATTTAACATGTGGCAGTGATTTCCACTCCAAGTGTGTTGTTTGGGACTCCTATTAGCAACAGTTGCTGAAATGTTTGGTGCGTGTCTCTGATGTGCAGTATATTTTGTTTCTATATAACTTCTTTTTAGTATTCTCTCTTTAAAAAAATAGGTGAACTCGTTCTTCTAACCATAAATGGATTATAAGTAGTCTTCCTCCATCTCTACCACTTTCTATAGATTAGGTATGTTTGAGCTCTCTGAACATCCAGCTTGGACAGAAATCTGGGCTTGATAGAACCATTTATCAGATTTACTACAGCTGGTCCTGTATTTCATCAGTCTTTAGCCACATTATAAAAAGATGCCAGGAAATAACGTTGTGCTCCATGATTTATCACTTGCTTACATACGAGCAGACATTTGTATCCTTTTCAACTCTTTCCATCTCTTCTATTCCTCCCTAGATTAACTTGGTTTGTAATTTGATGGTTTAGTTCCAGTACTTGTCTGTCAAAAGCAGCCATATTCATCCAGTAGGCTGTAAAAGCAGGTGTTTAATATTATTGTCCAATATTGGAGAATAGTAGCCAGCCTCGATACAGATGTCTGCAATTTTGCATGGTTTGAAAAGAGGTTTTGCTAAGTAGATGCACTTTGAATTCACAGATTGTTACAAATCAAGTTGTCCTTTTCTGCAAAAACAAAGTATTTGTGGAGGAGAGGTGTTTGATTTTTGAAGGTGTTCTTAAATGTTTCAAGTATTTTGCATTATTTTAATAGTGCTTTGCAGATGCTCCTTAAGTCCTTGAAAGCATTCTTCCTATACTATAACCAGGATAGATTAAGTTACTTCACCTCTCTTTGTAGCACAGAAATTTGTATGGGTAAAACTGCAGTTCAGCTACAGTGGAAGAAATTATCTGTGATCAAAAAGTACAGCAGAGATTTATTTCTAGATTTGCCTTCAAAGTAATGGAAAATAAAGATTGCTGAAGAGATAGGTATCTTAGAAGAAGCTAGATCTATTGAAAATGAGTTGAGCAACCTAGAGTAAAAATCCAAGGATTTTCACTGGGTAGATGTCTGAGGTTCTTTTAAAAATGCACAGAATTAAGGTTGTTGCCTGAAATAAAGTTAGTGAACAGTTGTGTTACATTAGCTATTATACATTTGAGGTTCTGAAATAGATGCCATTTTATAAAAATCGGACTGTAAATGTGAAAATATGGAATGAAGAGGAGAATGATGTGTGCAGTATGAATAAAAGCATTGATAATATCACTCTAGTATTTTCTAGATTGTTTTTTGTTCTGTAAACTATTCATTTAAATTTGATTTAATTTGGAAGCTGCTTAAATCTGTTCCAAACCCATGTATTTTAAATTCTGATGACTTAATTCAGCTTTTTAACTATGCTGCTAGATGGTATTAGCAAAATCCTTTGTATTATCTGCAGTGTAGGTGGTAAAGAGCTGGCATTACTATTTTCTCAAAAACTCTGGCCAGTGTGGGAAGTTAAATTTAGAAAGCAACTTGATTTACAGCAGCAGTGAATTTGCTTCCTGGGTATATTCCCTGTGGATCTGGCTACACTAGCACCAAAAAGTTGCACTTTGGGGTTCCTGGGAGTTAGACTAACTTGTAACTTACCCAGTATCCATTGAAATGTACTGGAAATTAACTTCATGAAAAATCTTAAACGAAATCCAGAAAATTGCTTCTAAGTAATAAGCAGCTCTTGTTGAAAAATAGAATGTCCACTAGTATCTTCCTATCTTTTCTTCACTCTCACTTTCTAAACCATTTCTTCTTCTTCAAAAAAAAAAACCTTCTTAAAAACTTAACCTCGTAAAGTTTTTAAGTTTTTTAAAACCCCATTAGTACCATCTAATAAAAACTCTAATATTATCATCTTCATATTGGTTAAGTAATATTGTAATACTCAGTTGTCTAAGACCAATGGAGCCTTTTTGAAATTATCATTTTGATTTATTACTTTGCAAGACAGAGAATTGGCGAATACCATTTATTGAAGGGCGTATTTTTATGAAGTGAACGCATTTCCCTGGCAGCAAAAGCAATGTCTGCAGACGTGTTTCTACAGAGTTCTGGAATATGGTGCCTAGTGACATTGATTTTGTGTATATGCTCATGCCACATTAACAACACTTGATGGCAAATGGATCTTTTGAATCTACACTCTAAGTGATGCACAGCCCATTCTTTCAACTGCATACTTTCATAATAGGAGTCTTTATTCGAGAGGAGTTCAGTTTGGCTTTTTTGCTACAGCCACCGGCTGTTCCTCATCAGGAATTGTACTATACCAGGATCTGCCCTTGGACTACTTACCTGATTCACATGGAGTTCGTGCAACAGCCATTGGGTTGTATTGACTTTCTGTCACTGTTCATCTGACAGAATTTGAACCAGTAACCTACAGGTGATAGACAATATATTCCTTAATTCTCTGAGTATTTTTATCCTGCCACTATTTTGTCCATATTTCAAGATATAGAATAAATGAAATTTCAGCAAATTTGTAGTCCGTAGTTCAATATAAAGAAATGTTATCTTCCCAAGTACAGGTCAGCTGGGGGTATTTCCCAAATTTCTCTTTCTGAAGATCATGACAGATACCTTTTTACATCATGTTTGTATGTTTTCGTACTAAAGGCTCAGGATGACTTTGAATGATCTTCCCTCTTCTCTCAGGAAATACTTGAACAATAAGAAAAATTTTTAGAACTTGTATGTCTGTGCTCTACTGCATTAACAGATTAACATCCAAGAGTGCAATTCTACGTTACGTTTCTCAGAAGACTTCCAGAGCCTCATCAGCACCAGCTTGATAAAATTACCCCATTCCTTCTAGGCCAGCAGGAGAATGAGAGTTTTTAATGAAGGCATCTTTCAGGTTCTTTTAGACCTCTGAAGGATCAGTGGCGAGTTCTTCAGTGTCTCTATTCCCGACACCAGAGCAAAGTGTGAAGATTTTAGCCTAGTGTCACAGAACATGAATGCACGTAAAGAAAACTTCAGAAAATCCTGAGTGATTTTAGAAAGAACAGACATATTATAAACTGTAATAAAAACTATTCTCGACTAATAATATACCAGTTTGTAAAGTTCTGTAATGTTTTTTTAAGCTGGTGAAACATCTGTGGTTTAGGATTCCACCTTGAGTTTTTGTGGGGTTTTTGGTTTGGTGGTGGTTTTTTTTTTTTAACTTTGCGGTCTCTAAAAAAACCTTTACATACTTTTTTTTTTTTTTTCCTAGAAATGAAAAATATAAACCAATTACTTGTATGAAATTATTTTAATAATTCAGTTTCAATAATAAGCTTTAAATATTTTGAAGACATTTGTTTTCTACATGTGATAAATAACAGAGCTGTAGCTTTTCTTTCCTATGCCTCTTCTCCAAGATTCTAGACTGGATTGAGGTATTTTAAGTGGTTTTGTTAGTTTGTCTAAACAAGAAACTAAACCCAAACAGGCCATGAAAGAGAACAGACTATATGAAATCTTGAATCATTAACTGAACATTCATTCACTCAAAACTCAAATATTTAGAATTTATCTTTCCTGTTCTTATCTGAGGGATAAACAAGAGGTTGTACCAAGAGTAGGGCATCCTGCATAGCACACAAAATTGTGGTTGACCTGCTTTAAGTTATGGGTATTCTTGTTGAAAAGGTTGTAAATATCAAGTAATAGGTGCGTTAAGATTTTGTTTACAAACTTATGAATAAAAAGATTTTTTTCTTTGTTCTTAAAGTGAGGGCAAGGACAAATTTTCTGAGAAAGCACAGAGAATTGTTTTAGGTAGTATGTTTTCTGTATGACATTCATTCTAGCCACAAGTGCTCAAGGAATGGTCCCTCAGACAAAAGATCAGGTGAAGCACAGACATTTGAAGTGCTGGCATTTTTCACTCAAGTTGTTGAACTGTGAATGTTGATTTTGAGTTCAGTCAGCCAGTGTCTTGCTGTAGGAGTAATTAATTTTTTTTTTATTTTATTTTTTTTTGTCTGCTTTAGATGCCACTTAAACTCTTTATTCTGCTTAAAAGTATGGCTTGGGCATTTCAGTGGTTTGCCTGTCGCAAGCTGCCTGTGCAGTTTCTGGCCACAGAGCTTTCCACTGAGTGCAGGATGGTGAGAAAAAAGAGAAAATGGAGTCTCTGATAACAGATTGATATAAAAAGAATCTGACATAATCATATTAAGATAACTTATAGTGCAGCTTCTTGTATTGCTATTTCATTCAGTAACAGCTGCATGTGTTTCCAGAATAGATCCATACAAGGACAAGAAAAGAGTCTTAAAAAAAAGGTTTTTAAAAAAACCCCAGATAATCTTCCTTATTATATTTGTCAACAATAAATGTGTTTGTTCTTTTTAATGAGCATAAGAAACAGTGAAAATGATGTAAATCTGGGATTGTCCTCTTTCTTTACTACTTGCATCTCTACTATGTCTGATCAATGTATCTCCAACTTAGACAAGGAGACTGACATGTTTCCATATACAAAATTAATAACAGACAAAATTGCTCACATACATACCTCTTCAACATAATCACTTACATATTCCAATCACAGAAATTCCTCATGGCTAGCGGGTCTCCACAACTTGCATTTCTTTCTTCTGCTGCCACTCAAAGTAACACAAGCTTAATTTTGAGCATGTGAAGCGAATGCCTTCTGATTATTCAGAATGCAGAGTGGAGTTGCTGCTTAGTTTGCATGGTGGGGAATTTCAGCTGATGGCTATCACAGAGATGGTTATGTTAGCAGCCATATAAAAGAGGGAAAGGTACAGAGTGCATAGATGGAAGATTTTTGGAAAAGTACATGATCTGCTATTTTAATATAATTTCTGTTGATTCCTTAAGGAGTAAATGTGGTGGTACTGTCTGTATTTTAGTTATTGTATGACATCAGAATTTCATAGAGGCAGATATACATGGTTTGTATAAATGAGATGAGTAATATCACATTAAAATTTGAATCTGTCTTGATGGATGCAAATTTAGGATTAGAATTAACTGGTAGTTTCTTCTCTCTTACATGCTCATATATGAATATATTCTTTTATAATGTCAGTGAATCTTTAATAAAGATGCGCTGTAGAAAATTCAGGTGGTTCCTGAAAGCACCAATGCTGATAGATAAATATCACTATGTTCTTCTCCCTCTTCTTTTGGGTGACATATCTCACTTCCAGTTGTCTGCATTTTGAAATTGTTCCTGGTTTCTCTTTGCAGAGTTCTGTTCTGATGGCCCCATGATTCTTCTAATGTAGCTGAATAAAATCATGTTTGAACATGAAAATATTTTTATTTTTCCTGGTTTTCTTTCATATGTTTACCTAAGCCTTTAATTCACATTTATTTTTACAAGCATTTATAGCACGCCCATAATGGTAGATAGAGTATAACTGTCCTGAGTTCTACAGTGAATGAAATGCAGGTCTGTTTAATTTGCTTTGGGTTTTTTTTATGCATTGTGAGTTTTCTTTATGAAATGAACCTGTACATAGATTTTTTTTCAGGACCATTTTATTCAGGGCATTCTGTAGAGAGACCTGAAAATGTGTAGACATCATCATCACCCTAGAAGCAAAAGTTAGATAAATGCAAAGAAAATCGATGGGTGAAAAGTCAGAGTCCCATTATACGTGGGAGGATTAATACTTCCCCAGTGTCTCAGCATTCTCCTTTGCGTGATGTCTCTATGTACATACGGTTTCATACATATGCAACTTAAAAGCCCAGGTAAGCTTAAGGAAGACCTTCATATTATGTTTTCTTCCTAAATGGGGATAAGAAAGGAAATACAGTAAGACATTTTCCTGTATCCCACAATAAAGTTTTCACAGCTGTGCTTTTATTGTTAGCAGACTAAGCATTCCCTAAGGACAAGATCCAAATCCCATTTTAGATTAGTGGAAGACTTTGGATCCAGCTCAAAGTCATAGAATAACATGAAATCTTTATCTTAAAATGTGGTAGCTGTTATCTCATCCTTCAAGATAACTTCTTTGCGTCGGCATGAGAGGGCAAAAAGCAGACGTGTATAGCAGCAGGGGAGTCCAGCGGATAGAATGCTATGTTGTGTCCTCTGCAGGAAACCGATGAAGCATAGTTACAGGAATTATATGTAGCTTCAGGTTATAAAAGACACGTGGCTTTGCATTACCCCTGATTCAGATTTCATATTTGAAAAATAGAACATATTTTACTGTACTAGTTTGTAGGAGAGGGTTTACGACAAATTCCAAAATCAGATCTCTAAGCTATGTATTTTTCCTGATTTTCAAGCAAAAGTATTTCTGTGCTGTCACTCTTATTATTTTTTTTACAACTGCTTTTGAAACACCACTCAGAGGCAAATAAAAAAAAAGGGCGGGGGGAAGGAGGAGGAAGGCCAAACCATCTGATGTACTTTGCTGCCTTTGTTGAAGTTCCACTGAGTCATTCCGAGATAAATGGAATTTTCTTCTTCAATCCAAAGCTTAATTATGGTAATTAGCCTGTGCAATTTGTAAAGTTTGGCAGTCAATTCAGCTCCTAATATGCATAAGCCTCTTTCTGTTACAAATTGAGTAGGTTTAATCAGTTTTAAAAAGACAGTGTCTCACTATGTCTGCATGGCACACTCTTAGATTTTCAGATTGGTTGTTATTCCAAACTCTGCTACATCATTAGCAGTTTTGATATTTTTAATATTCATGAAGCTTTCATTTTAGCATTAATCCCCAGCATCTGTGATTATGATGGGTACTTTTGGGAGCTGTCTATTGTGTGTCTACTGAGAATGAAAAGCCCAGCAGTTTGTGGCAGTAAATTAACCCTCACAATGCCAGTTGGTGCTGAACTCCTTTTGAAATGTTGCCTTCTGCTATGTTCCTTTCTATTCAGATTTCACACTAACGTCTGATTCCCTCAGCAGACACGGGCTTCATTTCATCCTGACAGCCATCTGTGACACTAAGAATTTTGCCTTTTTTCATTCAAAGAATGTATGTTCCTTTGTGTGCTTTTCCCCCCCAGATTCAGTATGGTAATCAAATGGGAGAAAAATAGAGTTCAGAATGCAGATTTATATCTTAAGTGAGGAGATGAAGGCATTAAAGAATTTTCTTTTTCCAGGATTCAAGGAAGGGAGAAGGATTTTTTTTCTTTTTTTCTAATATGGTAGGATTTTCTTTATCAGGAGATTTTTTGCTTAACTTCTAAACACGGTCATACAAAAGTCTTTGGCTGTGCAAATGAAGTCTAGTGAATGGAGAAGAGACCTCGGGTACCGTTTCTCTGCTGCTAACTTGTGGCATATAGCAAATTAAGCCTCTGTCCATTTTTGTTCTTTTCTTATTTAGAACTGTAAGTATTTTGGGGAAGAAACCCTCTGGCATTATTTACAGTGCAGTACCATATCACCTATTTTAGGCATGTAATTTTAGCTGCTTATCTCTAGTCAGTAAGTACTTAATGAATGAGGACAAACTCTTCCAGTGGTAGCTGTAGTTCAGGTGCTTAAAATCCTGTAGAGCTCCTCCTGTAGAGGAGCTTCCCACCATGGAGGGATCCTCAGGGGTGTAGATGGCATCCAAATTAGGATGGTGAGAACAGATAATGTAAAATATGCACACTCTTCCTTTTCCCGCCATGCAAAGCACGAAGATGCCAGCATCAGCAGGTCATAAAAGTCCAATACAAAAAAAATAACACTATATAAATAATATTTTTATGCACTGCCATGATTACAGTAAGAAGTCTTCACAGCTCGTCGTACTTTGTGCCAGACGTGAGGCTCAGTTCATATCCTGCAGAAGTTCTGAGCAGTTAAGGCAGCTTTGGATTCCTCTGTAGGCTCTGTCGAAGCCCCTCTAACAGGGATGGCCTAAAGATTGAAGTCTCTCTTGGCAAGTGTCAGCTACTCTTAATTGCCTTATCAGGCTCCCCTCCTGGGCTCCGCTACCTGATCACAAGTGCGGGGTTGTCAGGGTTCTTCCATTGTTCCCAAACCCTCTTTGTCTTTGGCTGCTTAAAGGCTCTGCCTGCCTGCTCCGACTGAAATGAAATTTCTGTCTTAAAAATGTATACAGGCAAGTGGCTTTTAGCACATTGTAAACAAAGGTGGAGGATTCTTTTGTCTTTGTCCATCAAGCTTTTTCTCCAAGACTGCTTTGCTATTTACTGAAGCCATATGGGTTTAATTACATAGTTTTGGAGAAATACAATTGTGGGTAAGTTGCTACCCTCAAAGATAATTGGCCTCTCATTAGGAACCATGGATTGCCCTAGCTACTAAAGCAACTGTACTAACTGTAAGGGGATTTGCCGGCACAGACTTCCAGCAATACGGGGAGCACAGAAAGAGCCGCATCAGCAGTAAATGCAGTGAGAAAGCTAGGTGTGTAATGCAGAGTTAGTATCACAGACCAGAAATGAGCTGCAGAGAAAGAAGGAAGAGACTGCGTTGTCTTGACGATGACGGACTTTTCTGATGTCCTAATGGGACAGTCCTGAATGCTGTTTGTAATGCCTGGAGTATTAATGGGGACTGAGGCTGGGCACACTGGTCTGTTTAGTGCCAGATCATGTGGCACTGCTTCTAAGCTAATGAAGGCATCCTCACAGCTTAAAAAAAATACACTGTCACCAACTTTTCCATACTAACTCTTTCAATGTTTCTAGCAATTTTGACAGCAGGAGCATGCTGGCATTTGGGTGGAAGGGGATGCATCAGCAGGCATGCAGTAGATGATATGTCCGTAGTCACGTTCTTATGTCACAGATTTTAGATTGCATCTTCTTCTCCCCTGTTTCATCACAGAAGTGCAAAGAGCTTGACTTCCTGTGGCTCTGCTTGTTGTTATATTCTTCTCAGCTGTGCAGCCTGTTCAGAACAAAGATCTGAACTCAGGTCATCTTAGGTTTTTAAGCCTGATGTATTTACCTAGATTTCTTAGTAGTTCTGCTATTTGTAATATCCTGGGAACAGTTTCTAGACAAGACGCAAGAAAGCGCAAAACCTCGTGTCTTCTCTTCAGCTTGCTAGTGCGTTGTGTTGTGTGTATATAGTTTCTCTGGTGCTTTCTGGGAAATGCTGGATATTCTGCTCATTTTTATGGGCTTGCCCAGGCTCCCTGGTGTCTGGGAAAACAGGGCAAGTGTATAAAATCTTTGCTCGCTGTCTGGACGTTTTGAGAAAGAAAAAGTGAACGTGGTAGGAAAGCTGCAGAGGTGTTTCTTAAGTCCTATCTACTGAACTCCATGCCTTAACCAGGAGGCATTCTGCATGTCAGCATTTTCCGTCCTGATGGCGAGAGCTGGACTGGCCTCCTTCAAGCAGTGCCTTTCTCCCAGCTTTGGGTGCTCCCTTCTGGCGTGCCAGCGGCTGCCCTGCGCTTCCGCTGCTGTGGTCTGCATGGGGCACGGCTTGTAGCCGGTCTCTTAAAAGTAAGAATACCCCTGCCTCTTCACAAATTAAGTGGCACCTTTTCACTCCTTTGGGAGGATACCTGTCATGAACTGTATTCTCCCAGCATAGACTCAGATTCTGTCGTTATCTGATCCTAAGCACAGCAATCATGAATAACTTCAAGTACTGAGGATGGAATTTAACAGAGGTTCAGTTTTTATTACAAAAGGAACAAGAGCTTTGCAGTCTAATAAATGAAAGAAAGGTGACAGGGCTGGAATTTGATTTAAGGAAGCAGGACTCTAAAACATAACTCCTTCTGTGTAATTTAATAGCCATTGAGGAAGTACTGGAATCTACAGTATGTGGTCTGTTAATCTAATTAATCTACCCTAAAGGTTAAGTCACACAACCGACAAGTATAAGTGGATTTTGATCAAGGTTTACTGGGCCTATAAAATATTGAATATATGAGGATGTCCAGATTTACTTGTGTTTGCATTGGAAATAGCTCAACTTTGTAAAGTCACATACTGATATACACGCACACACAGAGGGGCATTTTTATTTAACTTTCTATTTCCAAACATAACATGCTGTGGATTTAAGAATTGTTTTTTATGATGCTGAATGTCATTGGAAAAGTATGACAAAAAAGAAAGGAGAGAATTGCTGTTCTTTGCCAATAAAGGTGGGGGTTAAAATGAGCATTAAATTCTAAAGCCTATTATTTTTAAGGATGTAAAAGAGGCCCTTATTTATTTCTGTGTCACAACTGGTGCTCCATAGATTGGTGCCCTTGATTTGCATGCACCCTGACATCCTGAGAAGCTCTGAAGGCAAAGATGAATCTTTCTGTCCTTCGTTTCTCTTCAGCTGCAACCAGATTCCTGTGACAGTGACTCTTCGTGAGAAAGATTGGGCAAAATGAACTTTTCTCCCAGGATTTCAGATGAGACTAGCTCGCCGTACCTTGCAGTAATCTAAATCCTGGTTTTACCTAAGAGAAAACTAGTCAGGATCTTAACAATACCAGATCCAGCCACACAGGTGAACCTGAATCCATGCAAATCTGTAGAGGAGTTTGGTTGACAGTGACTTTGTCATCTGTTTACTTTCAATCTGTATTCTCTGTTCCATCAAAACCCAAATTCTGCTTTTCTCTCCATGGTTCTGAGTAGATCTTCTGCCTTCCTGAAAACAGCATAAATATACAACATCTATCAGTGCATTTCTCATTCATTCGACAGTACGTCTGCTACTGTTCCCATTGTCATGGTGACAACTCTCAAAGAAACCTACACATGAAAGAGAAGTTCAGAAGAAGGGGCAGACTCCTACATGATTTTGGGGATCTTTGAGAGTTTTCATGGCCTTCTCCTTTCCCTCAAAGCTTTTCGTTATCTGTACTTAATTCAAAAAGGCTTTTTCCAAATGAAGTTTGAGCTCCCCTGAAGCAGCGCACGGTGTCGCAGGTGCAGACCGCAGTGGTGGGGAAGTAGGATGAGCTGCTGCTAAGGCCAGCACTCAGCTTTGTTACAGGGGTCAGTTGTGAGTGTGGGTACATCAGCAGGCACGCTCTCCACAAACATCTCATATGTTTCATCATAGTTGTGTTCATTTCAAAATGCAAATTAATTGCTTACCATAAGAGAAAATTATGTAATGAGGCTCTAGAGAACATAAATATTTAAACATGTTTTTAAATGCATTCAAATATGTGTGTATGGAGAGGGGAGGGGTTATTGGAGGTAATATATTCAAATAAACATGTTCGATATTCTATTGTATAATATATCAACCCTGCAAATTCATACTAATTAGTATTTTGAGCTCTCATGGTGTTACTAAATCATTGGCACCAGATGAATAAAATGTTTAGAAAACTTTTTTATGATCTTATTGGTGCATTCACCCATATCAATGACCAAAATTTATCTTGCTTTAGCAAATCAACAGATTTCTTTCTTCTGCTAAATGTTTTTGGCAACACAGATGGAGAGCGCAGCAGTTAGGGCCCTGCTCAAAGGCACCAGATAACTGAATGAGTTTCTTCCTACATTAAAACCAGCTTGTTGACTTGGCAAAGAGCCCTGGTCAAGTAATACAACCAGTGGTGCTGCCATTTGTTAATTCTGCATAATTAAACACCAATTATACATAGTATTGTTTTCTAGCAGGCTCCTCAGCTGGCTTTTCTTTATTATGATTCTGTGCCAGTTTCCTTCCTTATTACTAAAAAGGACTTTTTATTTGTTATTGTAATTAGGAGGTTTAAAAGATATCATTTTTTTTCTAAAGATAGAATAGTAAATGATTATGGAAGTTGGCATATCATTTTACAGGAAAGACATTGCATATAATAGGTATTTTGATTTTTTGGTATAATCTGAGGAGTCTGCACTGTACTATTATAGGACTCCCCAGCACAAGTCTGTTATGCAATGATGTGCATTTATTATGTGCAATAATAAATGAATATATTTACAAACCACTTTCAAAGTCTATCTTAAAAGGACACCGGGAAATTCAAATGTAGAACCAGCATTGATTTCATAGCACTTTTATCCTCATTTGGCAAGACATATGACTGCTGCTAAGCACACGCTTAAGTCCTATTGAAATATATGTAGCTTAAACATGCTTAAACGGAGTATATGTTTTACTGTTGTTTAAGGCATAAACCTAAATCTGTTCAATGCTCTGCTGAAGTTGGAACATTTTATGCTTCCTATCATAGTACTAAATATTTGGAGACTGTGTAACAAAGGAGGGCATTGACTGCCTTAGTGCTTTAAACCATGTTGTAGTTGTCAGTGATACAGCTCTATTAGTAATGATGATGGAGAAATGTCAAGAAAGGTTTTGCCTGTGTTGCTGTTTTAAATGGAAACTGTGGAATGAGAGTATCAGAAAGTTGGAGGTAGATTTTATGCTTGTTTAGGTTTTATACCCTCAGTACTAATGAAGGTATTTGTTATGTAGAGTCAATATTTATTTCTCAGCTACAAAAACAATCTGGAAAATGTTTTTTCTCCTTTTTTGATCATTGATTATGTAGTAATATCACCAAAGGGTACCTTACAGCCAAAATAGGTATGGGCACTCTCTGGAGACTTTAAGTGCGTAATATACAACCCATAAACTTTATTGGAGGGGAAAAAAAAAAAAAAAGAAACTTTGAGGCTTGATAGTCATTAGAATTTAAAAGCTCAAGAGGGATGTTAACTGTGTCTATGGCTCTTAATCCGTGGACTATTCAGCAGTCACACGCATACTGAATCCATATGCAATATCCTCATGGCTTTATTGAGAAATGTTTCTATGAGTCAGCAGCTGGAGCTCATTTCTCAACTAAACTTTTTTCTTCCCTCTTCCATCCTTGTGACTCTACTCTTGTTAACTATCATTCCCCTCCTTTGAGTCTGCATAATTATTGCCCCCCCCCCCAATATAAGTGCTTAGTTTTAAGCTTGGCAGTTCTTAGCTCTTCATTTGCTAGACCAGAAGTCAACTAAACTATAAAGAGGAGAAGACATAGTTGCCTGCTTCCCCTTCCAAGCCATGAGGTCAGTGGGACTTCCCACAGCACGTAATAGGAAGCACAAAAGTCTTTGCAAGATGAGGCTTTTGGTTCATGTTACAGTTATGTCAATGGAGCCATTTTAAGTTGTAATTGTCAGTAAAGTCATTTCTTAACTCTTTGTAAGGAAAGGTCAGCTGTTTTGAATCATGTTGTGTTATGTGTGAAACATATATTTCAAATTCCATAAACTCAGTAAAACAATACTGCTTTGTTTTACACGTTATTTTGGCATCTTCTTTGGACCTTCTATTCTCATAGCCCTTATTCTTCCTGTCCTACGCATACACTTTCACTTTAATTGTGATTTCAATAGAACAAAAAAAGAATGATTTAAGTATTGTTTTTGAATGTTGTATCTAGATACAACATAAGGTAAGCCTTAGTTTTACAACTATATCAAACGCAGCAGAATTTAACTAGAGATCCATTATCACCATAGAAAGTGTATGCCTAGGACAGGCAGGTGTTGAATTGTTTACCTGACGTAGTCAAACTGTCTCAAGTTTTGAAATGTTAGTTTGTAGTCTAAAGAGCTGGGATTAGACCCCAATTCAACAAAAGCTGTTGAAACATATAGATAATTTCTCTAGTAGTTTGTGCCATTGATTCCCATAGCTTTGTTTAAAGAACACTCCCCAGTCATGACACAAAGATTTTGCTTCAACCAAAGCACCTGCGTAAATCCTATTTTGGATGAGGATAAGTGGGGAATACGCACATAGGAACGAGTCACAGCAGCATAATGGGATGGGTGCAGCTTGACTTATCGCCACTAAATGCCAATTTTTATTTATATGCACATGTATTTATTTATAATATATTTCTATATATGCACTCTGAGTGTATGGTGACAGCCCATTGATTAATTGTAGACTGATGTGATAAGTTGCATTTATAATGCACCTGGGAATGCTCCCCTACAGCCATGCTATTGAGGCAAATCTCCTGGAGTCACCGCTAATAGTCTTTGCAGGATCAAAGGTTGAAGGTCACCTGGCTAACAAACCATGAAGGTTAGAAACAGGAGCATCAAACCATGAGAAAAGATGGATCCTCAGCTTCGCTTGGGGAGAGCATTAGCCTCAAGGCATGGAGAGTCCCACAACACTAGGCCTTAATAACGTGCAGTTTTATGCCTGGAAAAGCCATTTCAGACTATAGCTGGACTTTTCTAAGCTAATTATTTTCCTCTGCTTCTGGACTCAAAAATAATTTAACTTTCCTCCTCCCCAGTTTGGAAGAAAAAGTACTGGCAAAAATGTCAATATATTGTCAATATCTTGGGAAAACAAATTTTGGGAGATAATTTTGTCGTACAACAATGACACATGGAAACTCCATATGGCATTTGTAGATGCCAAGATTTTTTTTGCCTGGACTTCTTTGTCTTGAGAATAACCTGGGTGTGCTGCAGCTAGCCCAGCTTCATGAAGCAACAATATTTAGACCACATCATTATTTACTCTTTCCAAATTAGACTTTTTGATATATTTAAAAGGTCACTAATTCCTTAACCTACAAAAGAGCAAGCTGTTGTGGATTCTTCATCCTGACATCGTCCCAGAAATCAGTATGGTGTCAAGGGGTGCTTCATGTAATAGAGAACAAAAACCCACTCATTTTGCAGTTCTTTTCATAATACAAATTAGGAGAACCTGAGTCAACAGTCTTAGAAGCTGCTAATTAGGTTTTTGCAAATGTGGAGTTTGCATTCACTGAGATGCTGGGAAGGAAAGTATTTCCAGCTTTTATCGTTTCAGGATTGCACTGAGTGGTATTGCAAAACGTCATGTTTAAATGCTGCTGGGGGTTTCTGTAGTACTACAGAAATACAAGAAGCAATTTTGACACTAGTTTTTAGTAATGACAAAACCTAATCTGTTAAGATGTAGAGTACATTTTTGGTAGGCATAGTCAGATTTTGTACTTTAGGAGTCTCATATTAAGAAAATTGAGTTTGTAAGACTAAGTTGCCACTTGACCATTGAAGAGACTAGCAGTAAGAACGTTGTTAATACTTAATGTATTAGTATTTCTCTTTATGTCAAAGAAAATCCCCATTGTTGCCTCTAAACCGTGAATGGTGTTATGTGAGATAAATCACTGTTTTATAGAATACCAAATACCTCTACCTGCTCAGCAAAGTGCCAGCTTTTAGGACTAGTGCTGAACTTAGGCTTAATAAAACTATTTCTTTCACAGGGTGCAGCAGTTGATGTTTCTGAAGATGTAATTACAATGCAAATACAACATTCTCTTCAAAGTCTAGGATTAGTAAGATAAGAGTTGTACTTACACAATTCTTTAACTTTCAATGCTTAAGAAGGTTAAGTGGTTAAGGAATGTCTTAGATAAATTTCTGCCTCTCATAACTTGCCAAACCCTCTGAAATTATTACTGAAACATTTTTGATAGTGTAATTTACAGTAATAACAAAGACATTAAGACACATTTCAATTTCATGTGGACATGCATATTTTATAATTCAGGAATCTTTTATTCCCGTTTTATGAACTGGATACAGAGAGACTTGGGAATAGATCCACAGAGGTGTCTGGCATCTTAGTACCTGTCTGGATTTGAGTGCTATTGATCTGATTGCAGTAACCCAGCAAGAAAGTGACAAATTAACATGCTTGATTTCAAAAGTCAGCAGCTGAGATGGTTTCCAGGCTAGCAGTCAGTCTTTCTTTCTAAATGTCTCTCCTTAAGATTTCCCTTTCTTTAACCTGTCTTCATTCCAGGAGCCAAAACAGTCTCTAAAATAACTTCTCCTTTGTTTACTTCCCAAGCAATCAGTCACAAACTGTTTCCTCTAAATAAAATGAACCTTTGTCAGCACGACCTTATTTTCTGCAGCACATACAGAACTTTGCCTCAGCAATCAATTTTCTTCCACGTGCATACTTACAAATGGCAATAGGGCTTACATTTTTGCTTTGTTGGGAGAGGGACTGGGAAG
The DNA here is from genome assembly GCF_011004875.1 of Balearica regulorum gibbericeps. Taxonomy (NCBI): domain Eukaryota; kingdom Metazoa; phylum Chordata; class Aves; order Gruiformes; family Gruidae; genus Balearica; species Balearica regulorum. Next base: position 105,971,998 of record NC_046184.1, read on the forward strand.
AAGAAAGAGAGAAAAATAGAAGGCAGAAATCAAAGTCTGTATTTTTTGTTTGATTTCATGTTAGCCATGCAAATAAACCCCCAGATTTTTAAAGACTGAAAATAACATTTAAATGTATTTTGAAAAAGTAGACATTGCAGTCTTATTCAGAATATTACAGATTAACTTTTATATCATTTAAACACATACAGCGGAAGTAACAAATGTATTTCATGCTTATTAATCCTCTCCTAAGAACTGGAAATGCTCCTTTGTAGGTCAATCAACTAATTATTTATTGGTCTAGTAACATTCATGAAGGCAGGAAATGTCCCTATTTGGGCTAATAACATTTTCGCCTTGCTTGGTCCCTTGGGCCAGCTAGGCTGAAACTTTGAAACTAGCCAACCTTGTGCTATCAGGCAGCAGATTAAAAGCTCTAAAACACAGAGATCATCAGGGTATTGGGACACCGTTGGTATCCTCTTCTCCCTGTACTACCTCTAGCATTACAGGCTTTTAAACATGGAGCTGGCAGCCTTGGTGGTGGAAGTCTGAAGAGAGTAACTTTCTTGAGAGAACTTGACTCTAACCACAAAGGCATCTCAGTTCTCCAACTTTAAAATGGAGATGGTAACAGTACCTCCTCCAGCTTGCAGGCTTTTGGGGAAAATGTACTAGTTCAGATTTGCAGGACATCCAACAGTGGTGTTTATGAGTTTGTTGGTTTCAAAGAAATCCAATTCTTAATCAGTGTTTGGTCTCTACATACCTCAAACACTTTGGACTTCAATTACTGTAGGGCAAAGTGACTTAGCAAAATGAAATTATCATTAGACTGATATTTGGAATATGTATTAACAATAAGGAGAAATCGAACATAGCATAGTTCCTTGTTGACTGACCATCATCTGTTCTTTGCACTGGGACAATCCTTTGATATGATCGTGAAATTAACGATTAAGACGTGCCTGGGGAAGCTGTAGTAAGATCAGTCGTGCAGCTTCACTTCTACAACTTCCTAAGTTTCAAGTTGGTCTTTGTGGCCATAAGACTGTACAATAGTCTTTTTACTTGCAAGGATTTGGGGGGAGGGGGATCATCTTGTAACTGCCTATTTGTTTGGCACTATTGACTAAAATAACTGGTCACGATGTTTGTTGAAGGAAGCGTATCTAGCTGCACTGACTTAATTGGGATTCAGGCAACAGTTTGTACCATTTTTAATGCTTGTTCATTATCACTTTATTTCTGCTCTCTGTAGATGCCTGCAAAGCATAAAGACTGAGGAATCAGACTTTCAAGTGATGGCTTTCATCCCCCTAAAGCGATTCCCGAGAATATTAGAGGGATGAAAGTGAAACTGTGGTGTTTTCATCCCTTCAGACATCCTGCTTTTCTCCCCTCCCTGCCTCCCCCCTCCACGCTATAATTTCATCTCCTCCCTTTCCAGCAGCGGCAGCTGTAGCGCAGCTCTGCCGGGCCCCTCGGAAGCTCTCCCCGGAGGCGCCGCCGCACCTCCCTGACCTCCGCGGGGCTCCAGCCCCAGCTGCAGCGGTCGGGGGCTCTTCTCAAGCCCAGGTTTTCCCTGTGGTTGAGCACTGCATGAAACACCAGCCCGATTTTTCTGAGTGTCTTTGCAATGGAAGATCTGGTTCTGTTTTCCTCAGATATCTGTTTTCAGTTTTTCTAGTAATAAAAATACAAAAGAAATCAGTTGTTTCCTTAAAAGGAGCCACAGACTCGACCAAATGTATGCTCCCTCTCCCCCTCTCCCTCTCTTTTTCTTTTCTCCAAAGAGCTTAAATAAAATCATAAGATAAACTTACCTACCACCTTGCAGCTTCCCTTAGCACAGTGACCTTTCAGCAGCTGATGGAAGCCTGTGCGAACACAGTTTTCACAAAGATGCATCTTCAACGTTGTTTTGTTTTGTGCTAACTAACTGAACAACCTGAAATGCTGAGACTTTGCGCTTGATTATGAAAAAGCTTGCTGTTGAGAAAGAGGTTTTTAAATGAAGAAAATACCAAAAAGATCCTTGCAAAGATTAAACTTTCTAAATATGCAAATAATAAAATAATACCTGATTGAATTGGTCTAGGAATCAAGGATTGATCGGTAGTTGAGCTGTTTAGTTGGAAAACGAAAACCAGTTATACAAGAAAGATAGAACAATAGCTACATTTTGTGAAAGGCAGGTCAAAGAAAAAATTGATGTTGCTTCCAGTATTTTTAAAAGACATATTGTGTTGATAGGGTAGTATTAGATATGTTGTGCTGTGTTTTAGTCACGTACTCGTTTAGTCTGCTCTGTACTTTCTTCACAGATTGAAGCCAATTGCACAAAGCGCAGAGCATCCTTTCTCCCTGTGGAAGAGAGATCATTTCCGTTTCTCTCATTGATGACCATTTCTTCAAAACAGACAAACATTAGGGTGGAAGTCATGTGCTCTGCTCTTTATATTTCAGTGACAGCAAAAAAACCAAACTCCGTAAGATGCCTGTGAAATCAGATGTGTGTAGAAATGGAATATTTTTCCTTCTTCTCTTCTTCAGATACTGGTAGGCTAGAGAAAAAGTGTACCGTAGTCAGGTACCTATTTCATCATTGTTCTCTGAACGATCAAAGGTTCTCAAGCAATCCAGCAGCCCTGAGTTTAGCAAACAGTGGCACTTAACACAGATCCTCAGCTGATACAATTCTGTTGCAGTCTATTTTAGCTACTAGCAATACACTACTTCCAGAGATCACCTAGTGCGTATTATGTGATATTTCCCACTGCGATTATATGAATACGTCCTATAATTTCAGCACAGTAAATCTGTTGTATAATAATAATTCTTAACTGCAACTTCAAATACTAATAATTGAAATATTTTTCTCTAAAATTAATAGCTTATGGTTACTTTCACCTTGGTTGGGTAATATATATAAGAATGAACACAAAAGAGAATCAATATAGTCATTAACTGACTCGCCCACAGGATATGATAAATGAGGGGTCAGCTTAAATTCAGCTAAATTTTCTTTGATACTATATCATCGGAAAAATCTTCATGTGCCTATAGCATTTTTCATCAAGTTAATTTTTTTCTTTTTACCAATGGCCTTTATTTTCAATTGTAAGTATCTTTATAATTCTCCAAATTGTGGAATTGGAGTCAGTCATTCAGATTTATGAAATATGTAATTTTTATTCATGTTACTAATTCAGATTATGAAAGATATATTGATAAATACAGCTGAGTGGGATGGGTGAAGGACTTGGAGGTGTTTTACTTTAGTTTGATTTTCTACAGAATGGGCTTTCTGTTATCATGTAGTCTGGGTATCCTCCTGTAGTGTCTTCTGAATTCATTTGCTAATCTTAATCAAAATCTTAAATAAAGATAGAGGGAGTCTCAAAGCTATGCCTGAAGCAGTAGACATGAGATGCAGTTACATTTTGTCTGCATATTAGGACAAGATTTCACCATACACCAACTTCTGTCTTTTGGTCATCTTGAGGAAGATACCCGTGGCGGGAGGCTGCAAGAAAACCAGGGAAGGTTTTGTCTAGGACTCTGGTGGGGATGGCTGGGGGCAAAGGACCCTGAGACACACTCAGCCCGAATCTAGTCAAACCTAATTATGTTCAAGTTTCAAGCTGATGAGAAAAGCTTAAGTAGGAGCTTACCTAGGGAGCCTTCTTAGGCATGAGTGCGTCAGTGTAAACCTAGTTAACATTTGATCAGTGCTTATGGGAGATTTTATTTATATATTTATTTATTTCAATTTTTTAACCAGCTTGCCTTTCATCACTAAACATAACTTTCTTTATGTTTTATGTGTCAGTGCATTCTTTTCTGAGACTAAATGCATTTTCAGAAATACAGCCCTTTGCTATAGCCATTTAGAAAAAAATACCTACAGGGAAAACAGATTATTTGTAATTATATATTAGTGACAAATATTTCTGTTCTCATTGCTCAATCCTTTGTAGCTAAGAAAAAGTTCTAAAATATGTAACCATTGAAACAGTCTTCATCTCAGATGTAAGCTTTTTTTCACTGACATGCTTAATGCTTCAGTTGTGTTTAGTTTTGAGCAGTTACACACACTTACAGCTTATTTTTCGCTAGTGTTATACTTTAAAGATCATGTCACATCTTGGTCATTCTCCAGTTGTAGAACACCACCACCACAATTTTCAGTAGAGTTAGATGAACTGTAAAACTTGAGTAATGGGAATGATGTGGTACACTCAGTACTGTTTCTTTTGTTTTAAAGTTTAAATTTCCTCATTATCTTCTGAGGGAAATTTTTTTTTTCTATTTGACATATTAAATTGGTGTAATAAAACAATACCATTCTGCTTTCTATAGTTTTACTTTCTAACCAGTGTTCAATGTCAGACCAGTCTCTAGCTGGATATGTTATTTGATCCAATGTGTTAGTTTCTTTTTTTCATATCTAGCACCTTCTGAAATTACAGTGTTTTTCCAGGAATTTTCTGTAGTCTGGCCTCCTAAAATGAAAGATGATTAATTGCCTTTAATCTGCTAAATATGCTTTTCTCTCACTAGGTTCTTGTGTTTTTGTTTTGTTCTCTTCTTTCCTTTTTCCATAATCTTTCATACCTATATTCCCAGCAAAGTCAACAAACCAAATTTGAAGTCTGTAAAAATATTAAATGTTTTTCCATTTTGGTCTGGTTTATGGTAGGAGTTTAGTATAATAGGTGAAATAATCTTACATATACCTAGAAATATTTAATATCATAATATGATGAAATTCCAAGCTAGGAAACCTTTAGACATGGTATGCAGTCTTTTAAATTCAGTAGCAGTAATGAGGTATCACTGAATCGCGAGCCACTGGTTGTTTACAATGGATAGGTTGTGTGCAGATCCTGTTCCACAGCTCCATGTTTATCAGTGGCTTAATCTTCTGGTATAATCTCTTATGTGGTATACTTACATTCTGCTCTGTGTATTTAGTTTTAAAGGTTCATTGCAGTAAGCTAAAGTTTTCAACTTGAGACCTAACCCGATTATGAACTTCCCATTGACTAGGTAGTAAAAATGTTGTTGAGGGACATTGGATTAGTCTATTGACACATCTGCTGTGCTCCACGAGCTTGTTGCTCATGTGCGGCACCCAGCAAGGGCTGAGGGCTGCTGGCCCCACTGCCACTGAGCTGGGGCACCCCTGGGCTGACATCTCAGCCACGAACAGTCAGAGAGGGACCTTGAGGGCACCGGGGTGTGCAGGAGTTTGGAAGGGGCTGCTGACAGCCACCTCGGGGCTCAGGCCACATGCTCTGTTGGCAGCCCGTGGGAGTATGCATTGCTCAGATCGAAGCCAGGGCATCATCTTTCCTGTTGGAGTTTCTGTGCTGGATAGCAGTTGTCCTAGCCTGTAGGGATAGAGCATCTACTTCTGACTTTTATCCAGTTTGACACATTAAAATTTGCTGAGGAACTCTGCTAAGAGGCGCTTGAGGGCCCCAACAATATGGAACCAATCATGCTAGAAACACATGATATGTATAATGTTGCTTCAGAAGTATTTTTTATTTCCTGCCCAAAGCAGCTGCACCAACACGTTTAATGAAGTTAGCACAAACAAACAATCAGGGTTTGCTAAAGAATTTTTTCTTTTTTCGAGCTGTCACTCTCACAGCGTTGTACACTAGTTCAGAGATATTAAAGCTGTGACCTAGCCAGCAATGACATGCTTGGAAACTTTCTACAAGTAAATCTGACACAATGCATTCCTAGTCACCTGTGCTTCCATTTTCAGTTCACTACTGTGATGATAAACAAGTCCCTTACTGTGAAAAGCCCAATTTCCTGAGCTCTAGCTCTATGGGTTTTCTGGTTTTACTTTTTAAGGGTGGCATAATTGCTTCCTTCTATTTGCTATTTAGATCTTGTTCTGTATCTACCAACACACAAACTGACGTTCCTTATAAGGTTATGTCTTATTGGACAGTTTGTATCAAAGGTCTGGTTGGTTTTTGAACATAGATATGTGATTTGGTCCGTCTTTGCCATCTTGATAGTCTTATCCATCAAAATTTTTATGTGGCTGCTTTTGTTACTTACACTGGCATTGTTCTCATCATATTTGTGTAGTTTAAAACATATAAATTTTTAGTGTTCATACTTTATTGCTTTGGGCTCTGTGCTTCCAGTTACAGCTCTAATTATTTCAGGGGTTCCCATGGATCTATTGAAGGTCCTATTTTGTTTCAAAATTACTGCCTCTAGCTAGTAGTTCCCATGCTCAATGTACACAATATTACAAATTGACAATATCTAGAGAAATCTGTAGATCCTTGTAAAGCCAAGTACCCCTTGCTGTGTTGTATGATTTCTTATCTGGTATTAATTTTGCAGAGCTGAATTCTGACAAGATAGAAGAGTTATTGATTGTTCTCCTCAGCTATTTCATTTCATCGTAGTTCTATTTCGTCTGGAGTTTGAGTTCATAAACTCGGAGTAATTTTTGACCCTGTGCTTTCTTTTGAGGCCAACATTAATCACACTGAGAAATGAGATTCCCAGCTGGAAGATGCTAAAGAACCACTAGAAACTATGAAATTAACTTACCACTATTTTATGAATCTTTCCCGGTTTAGACTGAGATTTATTAAGTTGATTGGGACATATGTGTATGTTTCATTATGAGCTAGATAGTAATTGCTAATTCTTTATTTGTGGCTCTTTCTCCCGTTTCCCTGAAGTATTCACAGCTGTGCTAACAGAACCCTGTATACAGTCAATGGGAGCATTTTGCTGCCTTAACAAGAAAGGACTTCAGCCTAATATCAAATTTTCCAGGCAAATGCTTACATGCTCCATCATTTGTTTTCTTAAGGATATGATTTTGAGTGGCGAGTAGTCAGCTCAGGTAAACAAAGAAAGGAGGAACACCTGTTGTACGGCTTCTCTTCTCTCCAAGGGACAAACTTAAAAACTTCCTTTGTAGAATGCATTTCATTACGCTGCACAAAAGCAGTAGCTCTTAGGAAGAGCTTTAAAGAAAGAACCCCTGTGATCTAATAACAAAAGACAAAAACTTCCCTGAAGTACTTACCTCTACTTAGTATGAATAAAAGACAACATTCTTTGGATTTAAAAAGAAAAAAAAAAGTTGTGTTGCAAGTGAGAATCATTTGATATCTGTGGGTAATTCACTGTCTTGCAAGGTTAATAGGAGAGGGAATTCTGGACAGACTCGATTTACTACTACTTTGCATGGGTATGTATTTGTGATTTGATGATGCTTGTAGCTCGTTGTAAATTTACTCTTGTAGAGCTGTACTGATTGACATGGTATGTTTTTCAATTCCCTGTCTTTTTTACAAGTCAGTGTGAATATTTTGTTTATCTTGCAATTCACCTTTTTGGTTCACTTCAGGATCATCCCTGTACATTACTTACTAAATTACTTTCCTATTAAGCCACTAAGATTTTAATTGTAAACTACCACAGGGTTAAAACCTCAATTTTTTTAAATCCTTGAATCACCCCATAAGATAGAGCATCATCAGGTTTTTGCTTTGTGTAGAAAACAGGTTAAATAGAATGTGAGTGGCTTTAAGTATGAAAGGAAAAGGACTCCAGAGCCTATCCTATCTGCTGGCTTCTCTGTCGTAGCCAAAGGGCTGGGATTGTGGAAGGCAAAAAGGAAGGGAAAGCACAGAAGAGCAACAACAGGACATACTTCCTCTGGGAAATCTATATGCTAAGGGTATCAGTAATCGCGATGTGGCTGAAGTCGCTGTTGGGAGGCACAGAACGTGTGTTGGCAACAGCAAAATGGTTCAAAATGCTGCCCTTCGAAAAGGAGGGGAGGCAAACCAAACCAGGACAGTGAGAACTGTAGCTGGGAGTGTCCCCTGAAAAAAAGGACCTGTGATTCTTGCGATAGCAGAGAGACTTTCTTGCTTATATAGCAGTTTTGATAGGCTTACCTCGCGTGTCAGTGTGTTCCCTTGCTGGACAGTGTATTAGTGCAAGTATGTCCATTCTTTCTATGAACAAGCATTGACATACATTGATTTAATATTATTATTCATGCTGAGCTCTGCAGATAGACTAATAAAATGTAAATGACACAGCTGTGTTGCAGATACATCTTTGACAACTCAGAAGATGACTTTGCATATACAGAAAAAGCAAGAGAATGAGAAAGGGCTTTATCAGCTCTTGAATCGTGTACATCCCCTTCCCTGTTCATTTTTATGGCAGCTGTAATTTTAAATCATGCGACTGCGAGCCTGTGGGGGGTGATATGTTGAATAAGTTCCTGCATTTTCATTGTTTGTCTGTAGTAGTCATTAATGAGGGAAATTCATCTTTTCCTTAAGTTCATCACTCAACTGAATAAAATCAGGTGTAATTAAGCATTGTGGGTTTCTCGCTGTGTTCCAGTTCTACAGTAAAAAGAAAATGAACTCAGTTCTTTGCTACTATTTTGAGAGCAGCTACTTGTAAAGCAGCTGCATAATTCAGCCTCAAAACAACCTTACAGGGCTAAAGTCATAGAAGCAGCAGCTCCGCGGGTTAATGCCTGGAGGACTGGGTGTAGTCTCATAGACTTGATTACAAGGGTTACGGGATTATTGCAAGAAGTCCAAGGAGTTGGAAGATTGCATGGGAAGCTTGCATAACCAGTTCCTCAGCTGTACACGGTGCTAGTTGCTATTATTTAAATGTCTTGATAGTAGTTCCCACAGTAATCAGAACTCTCTTGAGAAACGTGCAAGTTCACTTGGAAGAAAACAAAATAAGAGACCCTCTAAGAGAGAGGACATTTACTAAAGTAAGGTCAAATTCAGAGCTTGCAGTAAAAAGAAAATACAAAATCTTGGTATGAAGAAACCTATGCCGAACATGTTAAGTTCTATGCATATGCCAGATTGAACGTAGTCAAGATGACTGGTGAGCACTTTAGAATAAGTCATTTATTTCTGTATCTTCTGGAGAAAGTTTGCTTATGCCTTAGAGAAGAAAATTCTGTTATAAATCTGGTTGTCCCTCCTTAGCAAATGGCTTCTTGTCCTAATTAATCATAGTGCCTTATACATGCTAGTGATGGGTCTCTTATCTACCCCTGCAACTAAAGCAGCTGGGGCCGCCACCTGTTAACTCACTTCCAGCACCATTTAATTAGCCTGAATGGCTGTTACCTTCGGGTTTATCTGGCAGGGAAAGAAATGGGAGCAGATGCCGAACAGGAGAGAGCTACAAGGGACAGCCCAAGAAGTGCAAGGAAGAGCTAGGAGAAGTCAAGGTGTGGGGGGAAGCGGAGAGAGGGCAAAGGACAGATTTGGGAGCATCAAAGTCTTACAGTACATGTTTATGCACTCTTTGCTAAATACCAACTACTGAGAATTTCAGTGATCAGTCAGAAATGGAGCTATGCAATTATATTTGTATGGTTTCCTGCATGACTGATCCCACAGAAGACTTCAGCTTTAGAATTTGAAAACCAGCGATGCAGGTTTAAACAACAAAACCAACAAATCATAGTTATGCTATTCCATAAAATATATTTGCTGTGTCTGTGTTGAAGTTGCTAACACCTATGTTTACGACCTACTTCTAAAATAAATAAGATGCAAAGAGGTTGTTTACTGCTTTTGCATAACTTGAAGTCCTCATTTACTTTTTACTGAGTTAAAGGCTGTTATTGAATGAATCATGAAAACGAAGGGAAGGAAAGGTGTTTAAATAGCATCCACTGCTGAGGTTTTGTCAGGATTTCAGTCATATGCACTGTTCTTTGAAGACAATAACAAACAAAAAAGAATACTGAAACCATTACATAAAAGCTGTATTCTTCCTTGCTTTAGAAAAATCCGTTCCTAAGTTTTTTTACACCACAAAAGATTCTGTTCTCAGAAAATTCTCTTGTGTGTAGTGAATAACATTTCTGTACCTGTGTATAGTGTACATTTTTTTTTTTTAGAACCACATACTCAGTTGCTAGAACATACTTGAACAGGCCATTAATAAAAAGCATCCTTATGGATTTATTTGTGATTTACTCATGCCAGATCCTCATATTAAAGCCATTATGTGAGAACTAATGCTTGCCTTTTCCCCTTAGCTTAAACCTTTCTTAACTCTTAAGATGAGGCAGCTGAACAGTGTAAACTTTTAATGAAGAACTTCTTAATTACTTGTGGAGACTCTCGGCTGATGAAAATGGTCATAACTCCCTAAAGTTATCCAATTTAAACAATTTAGCTGGCTGAATGTGAATGTCTCTACAAAGTTGCTCTATTAAGTCTTATTAAAAATAATACAATGTTTCCTTTCAGCTAATATGAAACATTGGTAAATTTATTCTCCAGATTAATCAGCCATATGCTACATAGACTTCTGATACTGACCTGTAAGTGTTTAGGAAGCTGTGATAGTCTAAGGGTCGCCTAATTATTCCCAATTCTGTGCATAGCTTGAAGTTTTTCCTTTTTATTCCAGATCTGAAGAATAGGTCTACATTCTTGAAAGCTATTTTTCTAAATAAACATAGAATTTTAGATAGTACTTCCCTCACAGATATATTAATTTAACAGTAGTTATCCCTTTGGTATTATCCTTACTTACCTATACTCTGATAGCATAAAATGTTTTGTCATTATGAATAAAAAAATTAAGAAATAGAATTAAATCAAATATCCTTTAAGACATACTATAGTGTACTTCTATTGTAATTCAGTGAAAACCTAGCATAAATCCAAATACTGAAAAAAACCAGTACTACTGTTTTTACAGTACAGGCTACTAATTTATTTCCTCATCTTAGGTTGTGGTTTGATGCAGTCAAATTTGGGTTTTTTTTCTGATATCTCTTCCTGAATTCCTCTAGATCACTAGAAAAGAATCAATGGGAATTGATCCAATTTGTAGAACACAATTCTAATATTGATAGTAGTTTATATTCATTTGCTTCACCCTAATCTTTTATTAATGTTCATTTGCAAAATGCTGATCATGCTGTTTCCTCCCAATTTTGTACCTCCAAGCTGACAGTGAAATTTAGAGAAACAGAACAAGAAATAATGAAGTTATATATTTTGGAATTAAATAAGGCAACAGCTACTATTTTTGTAGTCAGACATTTTTCAGTAGATGTCTTTAATTTCAGATAAACTATGACCTGTGTAGAAACTCAGATACATGAGATTCCTACAGTAGTAAGCAGTTGTGTCTGTTTAGGTCTTTTCAATTTTTCTTTATGTCCTCCAGAGGATGGGCTAGGGCATCAATACTGAATCATTTGGGGACTTTTAAGGATGCATCATCAATAAAATGTGTCATACAGACATATCTCCCTGGTACAAAAGATGCAATAACCGTGGCATTGCTTTCTATTACTGTTGAAAAAAAAAAAAAAAATCACTAGTGACTTTTCTGTGAATAGGAGAGCCATGGTTAAAAGTATATTTAATATAATTTCGAGGTTAGGATTGCACAAAGCACTTGAATGTAAGTACCTGAGAAAATAAATGTCTCTGGTATGAGGTGTTGTAGGAGCCAAGAGAATAAATAACAATAGTAAATATTCAGTTTTCACATTTACTGATCATTTTGAAGGGTTAAAGATACGTAAATTAAAGTAGGAATGGTGTTTAGTAACTCCTGCTGCAGTCCAATAAAATGGAGTAACTTAAGGATTTCAGTGGAAATTTAATTGGAAAAGGTTCCCCACATTTGCATAAATCTTTGGTGCTATCTGACTGCCATTGGACCACCTGAACTTGCTCTGAACTTGTGTGATGAAGCCAAATCCTCTTGCTGCTCTGAAGGTTTCCTCTGTGCTTGGGCTGCGCTGACTAAACCTGAAACCGTTCCACCAAAAATCTAGACTCGGTGCTGGTAAACTTAGCACTGCCCTAGCAAGATGATTGTTGGCCTCTTTTTAATGCCTTAAGATAGTTGCCCAACTAGTGGCTCTGGAAATGGCTGTGGAAAGAGGGAATGACATCATGATGAGGGGGTTCCTCTCTCAGATGAGGCCTCTCTCAAGTGCTCCTGTGAAAGAAAAGTTTAGTAGCAACTACACTTGCTTGCTCCTTTTTCTCTCTTTGGTAGTCAAGGCTTCACTTGTCATCTTCCTCTTCCAAAATAAACCCGTTTGGGACTATTAAAAAAAAAAAAAAAAAAAAAAAAGGCAGACAAGGAGGGAACTCCTTTTACATTCTTCCTGAAGTTTTGCATACTTACAGGTAAAAATAATTTTCTGTTGAATTAAATGTTGGGGTTTGTTTTGTTGGTTTTTTTGGTTGGGTTTGTGGGGGTTTTTTGACTTAGTAAATCAACCAATTGCTGCTTAGGTGTTTTTTAAGTGCAAGTTTTATTTCACTGAAAATAGGCTTTTCTGAGCAACTAGGATTTCAGAGACTTTGGTTTATATTCCTACTGTCTGATGCAGAAATTCAACCAAGACGTTCAACCTTACTGGAAACTTGTTTTGAGGGACATCTCTCTCTGTCAGTTCAGTGAAACCCCTACCCCTTCATATTAGTTTCAACGAGATGAGAGCCCTGTTGTAGAGTGATTATGGCATCTCTCTAGAGGGATGAGACACCGAGTTCAGCCTCTGCTTTGACTCAGGCTGAGCTGTAAATTTTTCATACATCAGGTGAATTGTTCCAGGTTATATAATTCATCCCCTTTGCTTTTTTTTTTTTTTTGGCACAGCAACTAGTTCAAAAAGTGTAACGATGTAAAATTGTTCATTATGTTTAGCAAAGCCAAGTGGAAAATTGCCTGATCCTACAGCAAGGTAGTCATAAGAAATACATCACGTCTTAACATTCAGGCCTTTTACTGCCCATTCAACAGAGTGCCTTCACAGCAGTCTCATGGTGAAATGTGCCATGTAAGTCAATAGTACTTATTTCTGTTAAGTTTTAACAGAGAGTCTCAAGCAACGGCAGAGCTGGATCTTGTGACAGAGCTGAAATTAAATTCAGCTCAGTGCAGGGGGCTACAGCCTGAAATGAGGGACTTGGGTGCAGAGTTAGCGTTCAGCGAAATGGGTAGAATTTACCCACAGCAAGAACTGAACTTCAACAGTCATCATTAGTGAAAATAATTTCCAGACAGAGACTGCAATTTAACATGAGTTGAATATCATGTTCTTTATGACGAGGTCAAAAAGTAGCATTTCTCAAAGAATGAGAGAGTGAATAATGTCTGTGTACTTTTAGATGGTAAATAATAAGTGCATTATCACTAACAGATATGATTTAAATATCGGTAGTGTTAAAATGAGACTAATCCCCTCATGTCCCTCAGTGGAGGGATCGAAGCCAAGATTTTCATGCCTACATGTCTGCGAGCAGTTGTAGCCTAGTTTTTAAAGCTGCTGCTCTCCTGTCCTGTTGGCTGTATTAAACGTACAGCATTTCTGAAATGGAGACTGTTCCTATTTAAGCTGCTGCATTTAGGAGCCTTGCTAAAAGGGCACGAGCATCAGTTGTTTTGTGAGCTGTTTCGAGGAGGGTGGCCCATTGTTGGGAATGCCATGTCTGAGGGAGTATCTTCAGTAAAAAAGATGATCAATTCATTATGCAATTATGCTTTGCACATGATGCCAGGTGTTACACTGACACGGAGAACACTCCAGAAGCTTTCAGTGCATCTTCCTCCTTCTTCATCATTTTGAGTAGTGTGTGGTTAAATCTCCTAGAAGGCAATCAATCTTTCAAAATGATGATCAGCACGTTTGTTACTTGAAATCTCAGTCTGAGCTTTCTGTAGTTGGTTATAAAGATTTGCCCTAAAAGAGTAGGCACAGTCTCTCCCTCTTAATTTAATAAAAAGTCCCGTCCTTCTGTCCTCTACTGCTGTAATTTAAAACTCTGACCCAATCAACCCTTGAATGCAAATAAGTGAGCAATCTGGAGAAGCAGAATGTTGATCCAGTCACTCTACAGCCATTTTCAGAACAGATTTAAAAGATGTACGTGACATTGGCCATTAGTGAGCCAGCAAAGATGAATGGACCAATAAATGAACATATTTCACTTTTTTCATCTGTCAAGATGAAACACCGTCTTGGTGTTTGGTTGTTTTTTGTTGTCTGGGCTTTTATTTTCCTAATTTGCACAACAGTATTTTAAAAGGTGTGCTATCAATTGTTTAATTGACTTTTTAAAAGCAGTATATTTTCCAATAAGTCCCCTTGAGTGGGTTGGTCTTGAGGATTTTGGGTTTCTTTTTATTTTTCTTTTGTAATTCATTAAAAAGATTTTGATTTATAAGGATGCTGTCTCTATAAGATTGTTTAAAAAGCAAATGGAGAATATGAATGTTTGACATCACATTTTAAAAATTAGATTGACTGAGCTAGTAAAATTAAGCATCCAGAAAAAAAAAGATAATCAACTTATGATTTTGTTGTAGTTTAATTTCATACATATTTGGTTTAGGTGTTTTGTGAAACTTCGGAATGATTTTTAGCAGCATGTGCATTTTCTTGAAAAGGAAGAGTTACTTTCAGTCATTATAGAAGTCCAGAATATGTCTGTGTGTGAGAGCGCAAAACGTATCTTTCCTATTCAGGGTCTTTACAATAATTAATAAATTATCTGACACCTGTCAACAGGAAAAAGAAATTAGCAGCCTATTGTTGTGGTAGTGATATTCTTGCAAAGAGATCTGCTTCTTGCAGGGTTTTTTAAACAAAATATGAATGTTACTTTTTAGGTGTTATCTATTGTACAGTGCACTGTCAAAAGTAAAGTAAAAATGGAATTTAAGTGTAATAAACAGTTTTACATTAAGCTGTATAGAAGGGATTAAAAAGCTCTAGTGATATTGACAACAAATTCCTTTGGGTTGTGCTGTTTTGTTTTCAGAGCCACTGGGATTTTTATTTTATTTTTTTGCTTTGAATTATTTAGTTCATTATTATGAGTTATCTTCGTGGTGCTTTATGGTGTTTTGATCAGCAATTTATCTTGGGGTCTTAAAACACGTATTCATTTAAGTGTTTAGCTGACCAGCTGCCTTCTCTTTTTTCTTTTTTTTTTCCTGATGTGACATTAAAATGGAATGTTTCCTTGCAAGCATCTTTCAACTCAGAAAATGCACCTTAGTACTTACGCTGATAAACTGTTGCCTTTTCGTAGAGGGGCTCTACCCCTTTCCCCTGCCCCATCTTCCAGAAGAGGTAGAGCAGCCCCCCTGTGCTTGCCAAGACACAGTCGTCCCCCCCTCCTCCTCCCCACAAAGAGGTGAAGTCCCCTGAGTCTGTAATTGCCAGGAGATGAAGCGATGATGGGGAGTGATCACAGTCAATAGCTTTGATTAACAATAAGGTGGAAAATTAGCAATGCTAGCATTCAGCTCCCCTGCCTTCCCGTCCCCATATGCTCACCACAGCCTGCGCTGGCAGGGTGGCCACCGCGCCTGGCGGGCTGCAGAGCCGGACTTGGAGTGGGCAGAGGGGGACAGCGGGCGGCGTTTTGGGGACCCTGGGCAATGCTCCCGGCTGCCTTTCGCTGGGCGCCGCCAGGCAGGAGGGAGAAGGAGGAAGCGTGCCGTGCGCTGGCACTGTGGCTCTTGCTGTCATGTGTGGATTTAATTGTGTCTGGACGTGTTGTGATCGAAATGGCAACTACTGTTACTCCTGTGACCCCATCAGCAGCTCTGGTGTTGTTTCCGACAGACTCCGACGACCTAGAGAGGGGAAACGACAGCGGGACACCACTCCCCACCTCTGATAACGGCGACAATTCGCTGGGCTACACAGGTAGAGTGCATCTTTCCAAAATATTCCTGACTGCCTACTTCTGACACTTTCCACCTACATCTGCCATTACCACCTGTATATGGGTTTTTAATCATCTTTGCTAGCTGGCTGTCTTTCATCATCACCCTAGAAGTTCAACATTGTTAGTACCGTCGCGAAATATTATTGTGCCTTTTAACTAACCAGGATGACTGTCTTTTTGTGTGCGTTACAGTACATTTCAATTATTTAAATGTTTAAAGTCCTTTTCTGTTGCTGAAACAATGTACCCATTATTTTCCTTCCAATTGTGTATATTAGTGCATGAGGCAATATATCATCTCAGAGCAATTTTTTTGAAGACCAAAGGCAGGGATTTTTCCATATGTTTATTTTGTTGTTTTGTGGGGTTTTTTCCTTTGTTTCTGTTATAAACAAAAGTAAAATATATTGCAGCAGGACCAAAAAAAATCCAAGTGAAACTAAAATGTGACCAGAGAAGAATCTGTTTCATGGGCCTCTGCTTTGCATAAACTGGAGAAACGTGTCTCTAGGCCAAATAAGAAAAGCCACAGACAAGCAGCACCATACGGTGTGTTGCAGCAGTGATCTCTGAGGGACACAGTCCTGCAACTCCTCCGCGCACTGAAAAGATACCCAGCTCCAGGAGGCACGCTGCTGAGCGCAGCCCAGGCTCAGCTACAGAGTCCCCGAGTCTGTGGTTTTCATGGTGGTCCAGTACGGTGACAGGCTCTAGATATAAGTAACTTTTAGGCTGTGAAGGTAAGTATTAATTCTTCTGGTGGTAGTAACTTTGGGAAAGGGAAAGAAGGGAATGAAGGAGGACAAATGATTTGGACATTGAACTCGAAGATATTCTTTAAATACTTTATCGGTAGGTTACTAGTGTTGCCGCTCCTCACTCTGTGTAAAATTGCATATAGTCAAGTTATTAACAAAAGATCCTGAATCAGACATTCATAACTAAGTCTTACAGGATACAAGAAGAGGATAGACGGGTATAAGAGAGAAGGACTAATTTCTTGTCCATTCATAAAACTTCAGGTCTGTTATTCACCACTTACGCTGATTACGGCTTTCATCATCTACCCCTCGCAATCATCCCTGCATGTGGTTTAAAACCTTGTCACATAATTTTATTCCAGTTTAAAACACGTTTTTTTGTAAAAACGTAAAAAAGCAAAGCAATACAAATTTTCCCTCGGTCAAGAAAATAGTGCTTGCTTAGAAAAACATAGCATGAACCCTGCTGCATGTGAATTATTTAGACTTTTCTACCTTCTGAGTATTCTCCCCCCCCCCCCCCCCCCCCCCAAATTCCCCCCTTGCCCCCCCTTTCTGATTTTGGTACATCTATGTGCCCTGATGCATATGGGGTCATCCTATTGACAAAATGAAAATGAATATAGTTTAAGTAATGCTTTTTTTAACTTACTGTAAGTTAGATTTTTGCTTTCAGAAAACAGGGCTGGGAACGATGATCTCTGGTCCTGTGTTTAAGCAGCCACTAATTGATTTGGGACCATAAGTCAGACTCTATTATTAATCAAGTTGCTTAGTTTTACCTAGAGAGGAGTGATCTGTTCCCCTCCAGCCACCTCACCCCTCCCTGGCCTGGGGCAGGGGCCGAGCAGGCAGCATCCCACGCCTGCCAGCCTCACGTCTGCCCGCGGAGGTGGGAGATGGGGCCCTGCACCACCCTCCACTTAACCACGAGAGTAGTGGGGGTAAGATTTCAGGGGGAGACACCATCGCCTTTTCCCACTGGCATGTTTCGGAGAGGGGCTTGAGGCTTGGCAGGGACCTCCCATGGCGAGCGTGCTGGTGGGTGATGGCAGGCGGAGGGTGCCAGGGCTACAGGCGGTGCTGCTCCGCAGCGGAAACGTTTTTTACCCCCCTTGCAGTATTTAAGCCATATAAGACAACGTTTAAGACAGTAGCTCCCCTCTGAGCGTGGGGACGTGGGACGACTTCCCAAGCAAAGCACAGACCCTTCTGTGTCCGTCCACCCACAGGGACCCTTCGCCCGTACCAAGGTGTGCACGTGCATCCCAGCGCCGCGTCAGAGGACGGGCTTCTGCGGGGTGTTGCAGCTGTTTAACTTGCCTCTCGGACACTAACGGGGTCATTTGGGAGGACTGACAAAATCAAACCCTGGTCTAGTAGTTCCCCAGAGGCTCCAGATCTTAACTCTAGGCTCTATTCTAATAGGCGTTTTCCAAGCAAACACAAAAGTCAGGATCAAGTTAGAAGCAAATACAAGCTGAACAAAAATGAAAACTGAGAGGATGGCTGGCTTTGTTTAATTGGAGGTTTTGTGCCTCTATTTGAATGAACACTGAATGAAGAAAAGACCAAGTTTTTTCATGTTTAGAAATGTAACGATCCAGTATTTTTCTTCCACTATGTAATAGTAATCAGTAGCATTATGTGTGTATACATTGGTTTATATGGAAAAGCCCTGAGGTATTTATTAAAATTAGGTCAACAGGTTTCTATAGTAATCAGTAAGGATTTCTAAAAATAACGTTAACTGTAATACAATCTTATAGGTAAAGTTACTTTTTTTTTTTTCCCTAATTTATGGGCCCATTTATGTGGGCCTAGTATGGAGTACGTGGATTTTACAGAAGTATTCTTAGATCGTTTTTTGTTCTTTCTTACCTGTAGAATTCCATTCTCCGAAAAGAAAGGTTTGTACTTAAAATTCTCTGACTGATTCCTGAAATCACTCAAATCAAGTCCAGTATGTCTGGACCTGTGGGCAAAAAAAGCAGCAGTTTATTTTTTAATCCTGTATTTATCTTCAGGTGGTGTGTGAATGGACAAAACCCAAACAAGCTAACAACTTGCTGTCATACAGTAGGATCACAAATTTTTACTCATACTAAGAGCAGTGATACATCTGTAGGGCACATCTTCCTTCTAGTTCCATATAAGTTTAGCTGTGGGATAACTAAGCAAAGCATTTGCTAGTATGGGAAGTTTCAGGGTTAAAGATTGTAATTTTTTCCTACATGTTTTTCTGTCCATATATTTTTTTTCAGGATGAATAGATGCAGCTGTTTCATACTGTTCTGAAGTGGAGGTACATGACTCCTAGAGAGTGTTTCAGCGTGTTCTCCTAAAATCCACTTTAAACCAGGAGGTTTTTGGCTATCCCTTTAGGTTCTGTTGTCTCCACTCTGGATGTGGGCACTTGCCTTGAGAAGTAACCTCGTGCCACACAGGAAACACATCAGTTTCGGGGGGCGGAGAGGAGCTGCTAACCCAAGTTGTTTCAGATAAAGTTTGAAATTGTCGATAAATTTCAAGATCATTATTATGGGAAAACGATGAACTTTTATTTGACTTTTCATGGTTTTTAGTATGTTACAGGACCAAACTCTTGATTTTTTTATCACCCTAATCAGTATAGTAATGTGGTATCCAATAGGTTGTTGTGCTTTTTATAGATCATTGGGGTTTTATTATCAAAGTAATTATTATTAAATATAGACCTAAATAGAGAAGCTGTATACACATCTATATTAAAGATGGTCACTTTTGGAAAGTATTTGTAATGTAAATAAATAGGAGCTGAATAAATAACAAACCAAGAAAGGAAGTTCAGTCACAGGATTGCTCTGTATGCATGACCCCGACGTTAGACTGAAGGAGCTTATAGGAAGGATTTCTCTGGCATATTTGATATGAGAGAAATGCTAAAAATAAAAAAAAAAAAAAAATCTAAAAGCTGATGTGACCACATATGTAGGATATTAAAGATGCTAGACATATCTGGATTGATTCAGCAGATCAGGGTTAAAAAAAACCAAAAACTTTTAACTGTAACTCTGTCAGTTTAAAGAAATGAGCCAGGAAGATTACCTTGTCTGCATCTTCACAAAAGACCAATTCTACTCTGTCAAGGCCAGATTGGAAAATAATTGCATAGTTAAGACATGTAATAGTAAAAATCTAAATTACTATTTTAACAATGTGCATAAAGAACAGGCCAGATCACAGTGACATTCAATAGGATAAAAGGGATAAAAGCATTTGGTTTAGATACTTTTTGTTGTTCCTAATTTGCCCTAAGGAAGACATCCAAAGTAGGTTTCTGAAATGTTCTGTAACTATGCCTGCTTCTCTTTCTATAAATTGTAAAGGAACTTTAGGTGACTAGCAGTGATATAGATACCTAAAAATGATTGCAAGTAATCCCACCTCTCCATCAGTTTGGATCCAGGTTCTGAAAGGAGAACCAGCTGATAGGAGCGTGCACCCGAGAATATACTTCTGTCTTTTCTGATCACAAAGACAGGCAGGGAAATGGAAGATACAAGCAGGAATTCAGTTCTTTGTCAAGTTTAGGCTGCAGAGATGTCAGACAAAGACTATTGTTTGGACAGGTATTTTAGAGTGGAAAGAAAACCTTAAGTTACCCATCGTTTTTGGTTTTGTTTTTTTTTTTCAGTAAAGTCCTGGATATAAGTACAGGAACAAACAGAAAAGGAAGGGAAGCAAGGAAAAAGATGTAGGAGAGTTCCCTCTGTATATCAGAAGAGAAATACGGAAAATCTTCCAAATAAGATACTCTGCAGGAACTCAGGAGATGGAGAATTTGGAAAAAAGCTCATAGAAGGAAGGGCCTCAAATAACGTCAGGATTTCCAAGAGAAGAGCTTGTGGTTAGTGGTCAAATGGAGCAGATGATGTGCTGAATGATGTACCCTAGTGCCTGCGGAGCTTCGAGAGCCACAGCCCTACAGCAGGGAGTGAGGAAACCTGAAGAAGAGCATAGGATTAAACTGTCTTGACTAAAACTACTAAACATACTTTTAATATTTACCTGCTAGAGCAGATTTTCAAGAAATGAGAAAGTAATTAATTTTTCCGCATCATATTTCACATGTGGTTCACCAGTTTGATTGGTAAAGTAACTGTTCACTCTTAGCTCACAGGCTTCTTTCTTCCTCCCCAAAATAGTGCAAGGGCAGCAAGCATCAAGTATGAGCCTCAGTTATTTTCCACATAATCAATGGCTGCAGAGTAATCTCTGAGATTGCATTGTGCTGTGCTATTGAAGTGTGTGCATGCATTATATTCCAGGAAGTAGCACATTTCCTGTTAAATCAACTGTGACATAAATATCGGGGATCATTTAACAGATCACAGAGTATCGCTTGTGTTAGAGACCGGAATGATGGCTTGTTAGATTAACACTATACAGTCAAACATTTGCAGACAAGGATCACCACTCCTCATTAAGTAGATTCATGGCTTTCTAAAGGAATCTTTCCAAACAAACTTTTTTATTCATAGTTTTCTCAAAACACTCTTCCAGTATGCAAAGAAATCCTGTGGTTCCCACTTGTGACCCAAAGTTAGCCTTCGATTTTTTTTCCCCCCTCATTTTAATCTTGAAATCATTGTGGTGGTATTCTTTTGTATGACAAGGGATCCCATCCCTTTTTCTCTCATTACCTTTTTTACTACTATTTTGTTATGTGATCAGGAGAATTGTTCGTAGTAGATCACCACTTGTCCTGTGTCAAGTAAGATAGATTGCCCTTGGTGCTTTTCTTCCCCTTTCTAAACTCTGTTACCCCAGGGGCACTACCGCCATCACTGATTGGCTTGGCCTTGGCCAGCGGCAGGTCAGTCTTGGAGCCGGCTGGCATTGGCTCTGTCAGACACAGGGGAAGCTTCTGGCAGCTTCTCACAGAAGCCACCCCTGTAGCACCCCCCACTACCAAAACCTTGCCATGCAAACCCAATACAGTTATCTTATGGATTATAGAGTGCTTGTTTTGAAAAGTGGCAGTTCTAAAAAGATATTCAAGAAAACACTTCTAAGACTTCTTTGACATCAGAGGTGGAAATCTACAGTAAGACTTATCCTGTGAGAAATGAAGTACTTTTTCAGCCATTTCTTTTCCAACAGATTAGTAGAGGTAGTAAATGCACATACAGATTTTGTGGCAGAGAGGAAGAGGTGAGAGGAGAAAAAGCTATGATATGCAACAGGATGACAAAGAAGAATGTTGTAAAGAAAGAGTTGCTATTTGATTTGACATTCCTTCTAAGTTATCATCTTTAGTTTAAGGATTAGTTGGAAAGAATGAGCGATATTGGGGAAAAAACATATGAAACCAAAGCAGAGTTTGGCTAACGGAATGCAAAAAGTGGTAAATTAAGATGCAGGTTGTAGAGTTAGGATATTTTGGGTTGGGAGGAGGCTGTAATTTCAGATGTGAAGCAGGTAGGTAGCGATGTCTGAACAAAACAAAGATCTTGTTTCCGTACAAGTATTCCAAGTAAGCTATCGGCACGTCTCCTACTGCACTGAGTTCATCGTGTCCAACAACCTGAAGAGAAAAACAAACACTTGTTTGCACTGCAGAACCAACAGCCATCTGAGAGAGCTGAATGAATCGCTAGATTAGATAGCAGCATTATTAATTTAATTGCAGTTACAGAATCCATATTGCTAGTGGTAATACTCAGTAGGCTGCTTGACTTTTACATCTCAGGATAGATGCAAAGCCAGCAGTTAGACCTTTTTCATAGTCTTTAAAACTTGCCAACTGAGCAAGCGCGCTCTTGCGTCACTGGGAGAACAAGCACAGAAGCCCCCATGATACCAATTTTACAAAGTTACTTCTTAGAGTACATCTGCACTCTAAATCCAGGAACAGATGGGTACTGTTATGCTTATTTAAAGAAAAAGAAAGAAGAAAGAAAGAACGGGGGGAAAAAACCATCCCCTGCTCTTGTCTATCAGCAATCTTTCTGTTCCCCATGTCAATCTAAACTGCCAGAAAGGTCCTTTCAGTTTTGTGCTTCTCTTTGCAAGCATTGCTGTGACACAGATACTGAGGATTTTTTTTACAATATGTATTAAAATATAGACTTAAATATAGCACCAATCAATAGAATTGCCTGTCAACAATAGTGATATTTGGGCAATAATAATTTAATTAAAACATATAGTAGCAATATTGGAGCACAGATACTCCCACTTACATAAATCTTGCACTGCCAGTTTTTATGAAAAAGTTTATAGAAAATTTCCTCCTCCAGTTATTGTGTTACACTTCAAGGCAGAGCTTTGATTAAAACAGAAAGCAATGGCAACATCTCATGTTTCTCAACCAGTTAGCGAGTTTTCTGGTAGCCGTCAGACCAATTTAAAATGACACCCCCACATCCCTCCCCCAAAAAAAGATAGCAAAACAGTGTGTGAAGAATTTGTCTCATGATGACATTAGTAGCAGTATATGTCCCTATACAGCTGAGATAGTAGGGGTTGTTCTGAACAACCATATCTCAGGAAGATGAATTTGAGCTAGAGAATGTGCAGGAAAGGGCTATTAAAATAATCAGGGAAGAGAAAGCTTATTTTGACAGAGGTCTTAATGAAAGGGGGTGTGTGTGTGTGTGTGATTGGCATTTGTTGCCAGCCTTATGTTCTTGGAAGACACATAGGAAAAAAATTAGCTACAAAGCACGCTGACTATACAACTTGAAGAAACCTAGTTACTGGTAAATAGCCTGTCTTCAAACAGTGCTGAAAATGTGTGCTCTTATAATGGATGGTTCTAAGCTTTTACTCACATGTTACTACTTGACAAAAGAATAAGCAGGCATAAAATGGGCCCTAGTTACTTTAGGATAGAAACTTAGGAAGTTTTACAGCAGCAGATTCTAGAGCAGTTTTCAGACAGGAATTTGAAGTCTCCTTTTCAAAGATTTAAATTTAAAAATTGGCGACACATGCTAGATTTGATTCCCCAGGAGGAGCATTTTAATCTTGAGTTCATGTGTTCCTAATTAATCATGAGACAAGCAAAATCAAAATAAAAGGCATTCTCAGTGTATTATACTTTCTCTTTTCCATTTGGACTGTCGCAGACAGGAACCCCTGGAGTTGATGAGAGGCTTTCTGCTGAGGGCCTCCTAGCAAGAGTAAAGACAGAGCAAATTACCCTCAGACACTGCTGTCAGTTCAGTGAATTAAGTATGCAAAGCAATTTGTGAAGATGTTCAGAAGTGTAAATTTCTGCTGGTAGGTCAAAAGAGTATGAATTATCACAGGATGAAAAAGGTAAGAGAAGATCATCACTCCTCATCCTCATCAGGGTGGGTTATACAAGTTAGTCTTTTGTTTTAGCCAGGCAATTTGTTTTATTTAAAGAAGTAGGAAGTTACTAATGCACATGGTCTCATTAGATGCATGGCAGTGAAATGTACTGTACAGATGGCAACATTCATTTGTTGTGTCTAAAATAGTGCACTTTCTTGAGTATCATGGGAAAAGAAAAAAGTTGAAAGGTAATTTCTTATAATTCAGATATTAGCGTTGTAGGTCATTTTTCATAATAATTACTGTATAAGATCATGGATTTACAGGATAATGCAAGTTGGAAGCAACCTTTGGAGGTCTCTAGTCCAACCTCCTGTGCAAGCAGGGTCAGCTGTGAGGTCAGACCAGGCTTCTCAGGGCTTGATCCAGTCAGGTCTTGGAAATTTCCAAGGACAGAGCTGGCACAGCCTCTTTGGGCAACCTGCTCTGCTGCCTGCCTGTCCTCATAGGAAAAAAAATTCTCCTTCTATTCAGTCTGAACCTCTTTTGTTTTGACTTATGCCTGTTGTCTCTCACTCTGCCATGGGCCACTGTGAAGAGCATGTCTCCATCTCCTCAGCGACCTCCCTGTCGGTATGGGCAGGTGGCTGTTCGGTTCCCCCATAGCTTCCTCTTCCCCAGGCTAAACAAGCCCCGGACCCGCAGCCTCCCAGGCAAGTGCTCCAGCCCTGACCTCTCTTGAACCAGATCTTATTTATCAACATCTTTCTTGTCCTGAGAGGCCCCAAACTGGATGCAGTACTCCAGATGAGTGCTGAGTAGTGGGGGATGATCCCCTCCTTTGGTCTCCTGGCTTTGCTGTTGGTGCACCCCAGGATGCTGCTGGCCATCCCTGCTGCCTGGGCAGGCTGCTGCCTCATGCTCAGCTTGCTGCCGGCCCAGAGCCCCAGGGCCTTCACGGCAGAGCCCCAGGGCCTCCAGCCCGCGTGGATGCAGAGGGTTCTTCCTTCCTTCCCACAGCAGGACTTCGCATTTGTCCTTGTTAAATTTCATTAGGTTCTGTTGGCCTGTTCTTCCAGCCAGTCTGGCTCCTTCCAGGTGCCAGCCCTGTTGTTGGGCGTGTTGACTGGTTCCCCCAGTTTGATTTTGCCTGCAAACATGAGGACCATGCCCTCCTTCACCTCCTCCGGGTCCCTGATAAAATCTTTAGCAGACCAGGTCCCAGGACAGACCTGGTGGTCCCTCATCTTGTTACTGTCTTCCAGGAAGGCTGCAGCCCATTAACCATTACCTTCTGAGACGATGAATCATCAAGTTTTTACTCATCTGGTGGTTCACCCATCCAGACCATAATGTCCCTGCTGGGATACAGGAATATTGTGGGAGACAGTGTTGAACCCAATACGTGGGAGTCTAAAAAACCAAAGAATCTATCAAATTAGGATTACCCATCAAAATTGATCTCTCCTTTTAGCACTGTTTATAATTGCAACTCTTGTCCCAGCATCACAGCTTCATACATCAACACTGAATAAGAAAATAAAAATCAGCATCTATCAGTGGATCCAGAGTTATTTTTATCAGATCATTCTGGAAGTACTATCAGACATTTATTTCAGTGCTTTATGTGTATGCGTGTGATTCTTGTACGTTACTTATCCATAAACCATAAAAAGTTGAACCATCACCTACAAGTGTTAAAACATTGTAGAGAGCTTTTTAGAAGGAAGTGTATTGATTTTTCAGTGACCCTTGTATAAGAAAGGAGACATTTTTGTGTGGTAAAATTTACAATTTACTGGACAGTATATTATTTATAGGGTTTCCATCTGATACTTCATAAAAAACAGTGAAAAATTACTACTAAAACTCACTGCTGCTTTTTTTTTTATTTCAGAAAATCCTAAATTATTTTGCACTCCTAAGTACAGGTAAACCCTAATCTTATTTTTTTTCAGATTATGAATATTATGAAATAATCTAGTCCAAATCTACACTAGCTTTTTGACTAGATTCGCTGCCTCTTCTTAGACTCTTCCTTCTATTCCCGTCAGATAGTTCTTGTGAGTTTATAATAAACTCCAGTTGCTTCATTCTCCTGTTTTCTCCGCCCCCCCCAATTTCATGGTTACTATCCAACAGGAAAAGAAAGGTTGCAGTTTGGCAAAAGTTGGAATGGAGTAAGCAGCCCACTCAAACACTGGTAACTTACCCACTCAAAAAACACTGAAGAACTGTTTTCTGTATTTATTTGTGTCTAATCTTTAGCAGAATAAATTTCTCTGTCTTGTTTCTGGATTTGTGTAAAGCCAAATACAAGATTTTTCTCTTTCTGTTAGGAGCAAGTATTGTCCAAGGGAAACCAAATTGCTTTTCAGTAGATTTAAGCTTTTGGATAGCAAAGTATCATTTGCTTCATTTTCAGTAAGATTGTTTGTTTGTACTCTGATGTGTAATGAGGCCTTTCATAATTTCATATGTAGCTTATTTTTCTTTATTTTTTTGCTTAAAAACAAATCGATAATATTGCAATCTTCCCATCAATGGAAATGGTAAACTTTGACAGGAAACACAAGAGAAAGGAAGAGGAAGGTGAAAGGGTCATGAACTTACCGATCAAGTGATGACAAAGTTAGTGTTGTGGATTTCTTATGAAACCTCAAATGGCAAATTTAACATAATAGCCTGGCAGGGGAGGGACATGTTTCTCTGTTTCTCTGGAAAAAAACTACTGTGCAATGTTCAGGTGTTACATAGACTTTAGAGATCACTTTTAATGAATAGTAAGTACATCACAGGAGGCTGGAAATGGCTTGGGGGTTATTTTTTCCTCCAAAATTGTAGCTGTTTAATTATACCTTCCAGATCACTATCAAATGGATGAAATAGAAAACTTATTTGGAAAAGATACTGTAGAAATTTGTGGGAATAGCGTGACTATTGTTGCACAATATGCACACAAATTGCATGTGTGCATATTGTGCACATGTTTTTCAGCTCTTGAGCATACAATATCACCCATGGGATAACTGGATTTTTATACAAAATTTACATGCATAAATGTAAATACTTCTACTTCTGGGTTTATTAAGAATTACTTACTAAAATTATATCCATAACATAATCAAAACAATCAGATAGTATGCAATGAGAAATTAAATAAACCCTCTCTAAAAAAGTAAATAAAAAAATAATAGAGCTGATATAGATATCACACTCAACATTTGATTATTATTTTTTTTCCCCCTATACATTTTGGGGGGTTTGCAAGAATGTACTGAAGATTTGGAGGAAAAAAAATAAAATTCTCTGTAATCACAACGTTTTGATTCCAGACAGCCCCTGATGGAAATTCTTCAAAATTCAAGGTCCTGTAAGGGTATACAAGGCAGGTAAACAGCATAACCATCCCCAAGGGAAGGCTTTATAATGAAGTGAAGAACTTTCAGAGGAAATGTTTGTTTAGGTAAAGGAGGTGTGCATTTTTCTTAATAAGCAAGATTACTTCTAACACATCACTAACAGCTGGGCAGTCTTGATCTAGGCATCACTTCAGCACACCAGCATAGCGAGCCATTTTTTATCTTATTAAGAATAGACAATATTGAGCTAAAAGTTCACTAAAGTTTGTCATAACCGGCAGGGTGTCCCCAGTGTATATAAATACCTAAAGGGAGGGTGCAAGGAGGACAGGCCCAGGCTGTTTTCAGCGGTGCCCACTGGCAGGACCAGAGGCAGTGGGCACAAACTGAAGCACAGGCGGTTGCCTCTGACCATCAGGAAACATTTTTTCCCTGTGAGGGTGGCAGAGCACTGCCACGGGTTGCACAGAGAGGTTGTGGAGTCTCCGTTCTTGTGGATATTCAAAAGCCATCTTTGCATGGTCCTGGGCAACTGGCTATAGGTGGCCCTGCTTGAGCAAGGGGACTGGACAAGATGCCCTCCGGAGGTCCCTATCAACCTCAACCAGTCTGTGATTGCGTAATGGAAGAACTCTGACACACACCCCCCCCCCCAAAAAAAAAAAAAAAAAAAAAAAAAAAAAAAAAGGCAAGCAAAAAGCTGTGTTGATCTTAACCTACCTGAAGCTAGCTATTTTCTTGGCCAAAAATTGTCCTTGAAAAACTAATACTTACAAGATGTGAGGAACAGCAAGATTATTTGACTGCCCTTAAACTCCAGGACACAGAGGCTTTATCTTTCCAGAAAAAGACAAAAAAACCACTGAGATTAGTTCTTTGCTCTTTCTTCCAGAAGCACAACCGAGAGTTGTAGAGCCCTGTTGTTATTGACAGGAATGTGCTTTTGCCATACAAATGTGTTAGAATATATTTCTATTGTTTAAGTGCTTTATAAGCTAATTAATTTATATATAAATTCAATACAAGTTAATTATAAGCTTATTCACATGTATACACACAAGTGTGTCAGGCAAGCTTGTCTCTGTGTTTCTGTGCTTCCCAACATGCTGAATATTGATCCAAACCAAGACAGCTACAAATATTATCAAGAGAGTAGAGACTCAGAGGACAACAGAATAGAGAGGTTGAGTGATTTTTGTTTTTAAACCACATGACTGTAAATATAATACCTAGAAAGAATATATATGGTGAGTTCTCTTTCTTAATAGGTCTATAAAAGTTCTCTGAGGAATGGATGCAGCAAATTTTAAAATCTGAATCATTGATTCTTTTGTAATACTCAGATGGCATCATTACGAGCGTTCTACTTATTTGGTTGGAAAATGTCCTTGTATTAAGGTTAAGGTCTTTTTTATAGCTGCAGATGCTCTTAAATAAATCTGTTGTCCAGAAGCTGAACTGAGATAAAGAAAAAACATCATGACGCATTTATTTTGGCAGCCTGATCAAAGCGGGACGGCTGTATTTAGGCAGACAAGTGTATCAAAGTGATGCAGTTTGAAATGGCTGAGTTAGCATTCCTAAAACTGTGTCCCTGTGACAGGCTCTGCAGCGGTGCTGGCAGGGTAGCGCAGTGTTAGACAGTGTTGTGCATCTGTCAGGACACAGCCTGAACTGAATATAGTGCGAAATTATGATTCACTACAATCTTTTGCTGCCTATATTGATTTCCTTCTAGCCATAACACATCTGTCGTGGTAAGACTGATCCAATGCCCATCCAACTACAGCCCATTTACTTTAGCAAGCAATGGATCCAATAAATACTATTCATGGGAAGATTTCAAAAAATAACTAAAAACTGACTTAAGAGCATGAGTCCAACTAGAACAACAGAGGATCCTAAGTCCTCTAGCATTTTAAAATGTAGTTGCCTTCTTTTCTCTACTGAGATAGTGAAGATTCCAGTCCTGCAAGGTACTGAACATTTCTTAATTATTTTTTCCTTGCTTATTTGTTTGTCTTTTCCAGCAGGGGTAAAAACCATGCTTTTAGGACTATGTTAGAGCACTCAAATTATAGAAAAAGGGGATTTCAAATCTGTCATTTATTAGTATGGTTAAAGTTAAATTTGAAGTCTTTCTCTTGCAAGAAGTTTTTAAATTAAGTAGATAAAAGCCTCTTAATCTGCTTTTCAGGATCTCAGAATCAGTGGGATTTGTTTATCCTTTAACTAGATGATATCAGTGAAATAAAAATTTATTCTGGACTCTTCTGAAACCACCTGATTCCAACACACAGTACATAGTCAGGTCCGGGGCTTGGATTCTAGTGAGCATCTCTTGTGAAATAACCTGTGGTTTGGAATAAAGTGGAATATTCCATATAAGGGGAATATTTTTAGATAAGTGTTACACAGAAGTCCATGGGTGAAGCACTGCAAATACGCACTGGCAGCTTGTCTCTTCTACTGTAATGGAGCAACAGTGGAGAGTTATGAGAGCCGAAGTGATTAGCCTGCCTTTTCCCTGCAAAAGGGCTCCTTATAAATGATTTAGTCGGTCTTTCCTGCTGAGTCAGTGAGCTTGGCCTCTTAGTGCCACTACAAGCAGGCAAGGAAGAAAATAGTATGGATGGAAGGAAAATGAGAGTCTGGGGATGAAAATGAGGAGGACTGGAACAGTTTGACTGTTTTCTGTACTTTTCTGTATTCAAGTGGAAGTCCAATTAGAGAGTTGGTTATAAGCTAGTGAGAGATGACATGACACATATTGTATGCAGTCTTCTGATTTACAGGTATTGATATGCGTTTCTCTAAAAATAACACTGTAGATTTCCTGGTTAAAGAATTTCTTAACCAATAGACTAGATTACTGCCTATCCTCAACTTTCATCCTGAGACACAAAGGGTCATCATCAATTTTCATATTCTTCTGTGCTCCCTTACCATGTGTACTACTCTAGTCATAAAAAAGGTCTTTTCTACATGTCCCCATGTACATACAGCAGAAGAGGTGGGAAGGAGTGATGAGCTGATAAAGCAACATGGTTGCTTCCTTCTCCTCGAGCACCCACTAACACACTTGGATAGCCACACCACAGGCTCTAAGCTGAGAGATCCCATATTTTGGGATAGAGCCTCAGAAATGCTGCAGATAAGCACATAAGTTCTGGGCCTTCCCTACTGCTCTCAATCAAGGGTCTTTGCCCAATGTAAGGTAATGGGGGAGGGCTGGCATGCTGCAGAGTTATTCTCTTACTTTTCCTGCTGTTGGTCTGTACGGCACCTGCTTCTTCTGGCCTTCCCCCAAGGTCCCTGCCAGCCTTCATCCCTCATTCCTCTCTTTTCCCTTCTGCACTTTTCCTGGCTGTACTCATCAAACCCAGATTCAGAAGCAGCTCTGTTGGTAGCAGATACAAGAGAGGAGAAGAGGATGGGAAGAAAATATACTGCAGCAGATAAAGGGTGTAACTTTTCAGCTGAATTGAGAGCTCCCAGACACTAACTGCCAGAGTCACTGCTTGTTTCCTGGGATCTTACGTCAGTGTGAAGAACACACTGCCCTGAAAGGAACAGGTTGCCCAGAGAAGCTGTGGATGCCCCATCCCTGGCAGTGTTCAAGGCCAGGTTGGATGGGGCTTTGGGCAACCTGGTCTAGTGGAGGGTGTCCCTGCCCATGGCAGGGAGGTTGGAACTAGATGTCCCTTCCATGCCAAACCATTCTACAATTCTATAAATCAGATTGATGAACAAGCCACAGCTTGACCTGTATGCTTTGTAAGGTTCAGTGCACACTGCTGAAAACAAAGCCCAGAGGAACTTTCTTTTTATTTAGTCAGAGATGACTACTTCTTTACAGTATATGGAAAACCTACCAAAACTCAAATATTTTAATAGTATGTGAGCATCTTCTCTTCCTGATAGAGAGAAAAAATACTGACAATTACAACTTCTCGTGTCCTTCCTTGGCACCGTTATTAACAACATCCAACTCTGCTCCCATCCTTGTCTTTATAATTTCTTTTATTTATAAACTTCAGTGTTTTTTAAGCAAACCTGCAAGAGAGTTAAATAGGAAAGTAGTCTTATAAAGTATACTCAAGGCTTCCAGGGTTGCTCTGATGATTGTTGATTTCCTCTGAAGAGACACCAAGCCTGTGAGTTTCCATATGAATGGTTTCTTGCCTTTTCAAGCTCTAAATAGCTTCAGGCTCACTAATTATACTGGTGCTGGGACTACCTTAACAACAGCATGCATCAGAACACATTTTAGATGGTCAGCGTAGAAGAACTAGGACAGAGACCTCTGGGGATTTAATCAAAGGGTTAGCAAACCTAGCAGCACACCTTGAGCACTAACTACTGAGGCTAATGAGACCTCATTTAAATAGTTTTTCAGAGTAGTAGAAAAGATTACCTTCTTTTGGGAAATGAAATCTTACTGTGATGTTTTTATCATACACCTAGTAGCAGACCCTTTTCTCTATTTTATTTTCTTTACAAATTTTCTTCTTTATTCTGGCAAGCATATAAGATTAATAGATTTACCTAAAATATGCTGCCATTAGCACAGCAAACACTACTTTCCTGGGACACTAATGAAAAAAAAATTCTCCACAGCTGATACTTTTTCTTTAAAATGGAGTCTATTAATCTATCATATTAATATTAGCTGATAAATGAAAGCTATAACATTCCTTATTTTCTTTTCCAAAGCAATACATTCAGAGAATAATCTGAGTAAAGACTGAGTAAAGTACATTACCTATGAGGTTAAGATTGGACCTGCCACATAAATGTTCTTTCAAGTAGTCCCACTGAAGCTGATTCTTCAGTACTTTAGTGCTGAAAGGTCTTTCAGCAAAACCTAAGGATGCAAAAAAATTAGGCCAGCATGCCTTCAATACTTATATAATCTGAGAGTGATTTCCTATATGTGTTCTTTCTACTTTACCTATGTTCAACACAAGTACCAATTTTAAATGTGCTTTAATTCAACCTCCTCTGGCATAAGAAAGAAATGGCAGAGAAACAAAACAGTTAAATACACAATATTCAAATAAGAAGCCAAAAACATGCCACAGAACAAAATCAGTAAGCAGTAGCTTCCTGCATTCTGAAATTGTTTTTAGTTGCAATGTGTCCTTTAACGTATAGGCGAGAATCCAAAGGGATTTGAAACAATTATATTTCCTTTAAAGAATGATCATCTAATGAAAGCCTGGGAATATAATACTAAAATAGTAGAAATTAACTGTACCATTACACTCTACGTTTCACAGCTTTATGTTCCCCAAAGGTACCTGGTATAGGTGTTGTATTCAGTCAATTTCTGATTTATAGATAGAAATTTCTCTTGACTACCAAATCAAGCATAATACTTTTTGTTCCACGTTGTATGGCTCTCAGCGTGATATGATAGAAAATTCTAATTCACTAAAGAGATTTTACTGTAACACCTGATATATATCAAAAAGCTTTTTCAGAAAACCCATTCAGGATATTCTGAATTTTATGTGATAGCTCTATATCATTAGTTTTCTTAGATGATGTCCCTAGAAATTTTCATTGTATTCAAGTGAGTGGAGTGTTGAAGGGATTGTATTAGTAGCTACCACTTAAAACTAAGAATAGAAGGATTTCTCAAGAAAAGTCTTGGGGCTCTCTTTTCTTTTTCAAGCAGTTGAAAAACTAGAATGCTGAATATGGGGATATAATTTTCTACATCTTTGGGAAATCATTATGATGTGTATGAAATGCCAGTAGATGAAGTGTTATTTTGGCAAAAGGTAATTACACAGGATCCAAATATCATTAAAGACCCCCTTTGGCATGGGTAAATTTAGTTAGATCAGGCCCGTTGATCTTTGCCAAGTGCTGTCTTGAATTATTCCACACTAAAATGTTGCATGCACGTTACTACATGTCATGGTCCCATTTATATTGATTATTCTAACCTATAGAGTTACAAATGAATTCACAATTGTTTATGAAGATGTTGTTCAGTTCGCAGTGGCCAGCAATTCAGGGGTATTGCTTTTGATTACCAGTCCTTTACTCAGTACTGCTCAAAGCAAGGATTAAGCCTTGTAAAGGTTTCTATGGATCCATTCCTAGAAATCCATCTAGCTGTGGATCTGACCTCTAACTCCACCCCTCTTCTTCAAATATATTCTATAGGGAAACTAGTGGAAATAGGTCTAGTTAGATTTAAATCAGAAGGAGTTCTGCTGAGATAGATGTGCAAATATAAGACTAACTAGTTGTCTGATTCAAGCAGTGCCCATCTCATGTACTGTGCAGCTACCCGTTCTATACACATCTAACAGGCTCTAAGAGCAGAGAGGAATGAATGCCCAGCAATCTGTTTAACTGGTATAGTAAACTGTAACATTCTTGTCTTAGATTAAATAAGGTTTCTCCTTCCTAAAATACAGGCTTTTGTTAGGGAAAAGAATAAAAATATGGAAGGCAAATTATAAATAAATAGATAACCTCTGTGTAAGATGATTAAGGTTTTAGAGTAGTTAATTTTTGCACATCAACTTTATTGCAAGACAGGTACGCACCTTATTGGTCCAAAACACTTAACAAATGAGATTGTGGATTAAAACATGTTGAACTGCACAGATGACTGCATTACAGAAATAAATTTCCATTGATAAACTGTAAACATAAACAGAAATCAATGATGAAATAAATATTGTTTCTTCAGATGTCAGAATGAATGGATTTACATTTTGTTTCAGCATTGAAACTGTTACAGTGGATGGAGAATGCCTGGCTATTTATATGAAAAATAAGAGACGTGCATTTCATAGATAATCACATAAAATGGTAAGACAAATATATGAAGTTTCCCAAATAACCTTTGTTCGGAACTCAGAGACTAGAACATTTCATGATATTGCTACCATACATCAGAGTGAATCAATACAAACCAAGAATAAGTTTCTCAAGTGAAACAAACATCAGAAAACATCATCTGTCCTTATTGACTTCAACAAGCTACCAGCAATCTAATGGTGTTATAAGTTTTATACAATATCATGTTCCACAGCAAGGTATACAGTAAGGAGCTTTTCATTCTGTCTCTAGAATACTGTCTCTTGGGTTCTAGTTAAATAAGACCGAGCTCTGCAAGCAATGAACTACAAGGGTTCATAAGAAGGTTGTGTTTCACAATTTAATTCAATCTCAGTAGTTTCCATTTTTTCTTGAATTTATGATCTATGTAATTCCAACTGAATAGGAAAGAGCCTCCCATATTCGTACTCCTGAAGGAAAACCCTGTTTTAAACAACGGTTGCAAATATTGCGTATTGGAGTAAATATAATCAAAATGAAAGGATAATATTTATTAAAGGTACGTTACATTT
This sequence comes from Balearica regulorum gibbericeps, assembly GCF_011004875.1. Classification (NCBI taxonomy): domain Eukaryota; kingdom Metazoa; phylum Chordata; class Aves; order Gruiformes; family Gruidae; genus Balearica; species Balearica regulorum. The sequence continues at coordinate 106,006,557 of NC_046184.1, forward strand.
TGATAAATGCCAGACAGTTATTTTAGAAGGCACAGTTAAGTAATGAAAACAGAATAAATGCTCAGAAGCATGATATACTGGAAAGCATGAGGCCTCCCTAACATTGTTATGCACTTCAGCATTTACTAGTAAATCTCTGTTGAAAAGTGAAGGAAGAGTGTCACGGGGTCCTTTGGTACAGAACATAAACCATAATAATCAGACGTTTTGGAGTCAATAAAATGTTAACATGACACATTAAGTAGCAAAGAAAAAAAAGCGAATGCAATACTCCTTCAAATGTAGGATAATACATAAAAATTATATTAATATTTTAGGTATAGGGGCAAAAGCAGTCTTTATTTGTCTGCACTTCTACATGAACAAAATGTCTGTGATCACAGTCCTGCTTTTAACAATTAAATGTCAAATAAATGTGACAAAGGAGAAGGATCCTATTTTTTTCTCCAAAAGGCAGGTCCCATTCTGTTTGAACTGCTTGACAAATTAACAGATATGTAGCCGCAGACTGCCTACAAGCACGGGCTGACTTCTGGCCAGCCACCATCTCCAAAATGGTAAAGAGGAGACACAGGAGAGAGCGGAGGTATGACGGTGCACAAGGAAGACTGTGGGAGAACTAATGATAGTGCATTACACTGCAGACAATGTAGGGATCATGAGAAGAGCAAGCACCAAACTGTGGCAATGTGGATGCTGGGAGAGGAGGCAAGAAACGAATCCTTAGGAAACCAAGCTTCATTGATCTGGCTGTTCAGGAGACTTTGTTCTCATGCCGCATGCTGTACCAGTGATGTATTATTCATTGCTGATGACACTGCGCAATTACTGTGTAATTTGAAAGCCAGCTAAAATTGTCATCCTTCTAAGGAAAATAACTTCCCTGTTCTCACTTTTAGGGATTTAAAAATATTAACTTTTTTTTTTTCCAGGAGCATTATGTTACTCTCTTCTGTGAAGCAGGTAAATAGACAAAATGTCAAGAATCGACCTCATGATAAAACAGTTGGTTTGCTGTCAGTTGAGAAATGCTTTCAGTAAAGTACCATTTCTTACTGGCAAGTACGTACATCTAGCTAAAATGCCTCCAGTATCTAAAACTACTTTACCACAGTATAGCAGCAGTTACATAGAAAGCTCTCTCATTTGAAAGCACTAGAGATTCAATTGTCCACACATATGCTTTTCATTCAAGCACAGGGACTATCACAGAATTTCCTCCCCTTGTTGACATATTTACAAACCTTGGCAGGCCTACCAAAAAATTTTTGGCTCGTTCCACTGGATTCTTCTAGCTGAAGGATGAAAGGTGGTGATGGGACTGTCATTACTGTTACCCTTCTTACCTCTCAAGCTCTCTGCAAAGTCCAGGAATACTGAAAATCTCTGCATGAGCAGGTTTTTAAAACGCATTGACTTCAGAACTGAGTCAGTAATGGCAGTGTTGAAAATCAAGGTAAGGCAGACGCTTCACTTGTCCTAAGTGGGCACCGTTTCCCTGACATATTGCGTACAACATAAAACACACGTGCTCTACCCACAGCAGAAGCCATCTGTCAGGATGGCTTAGCACCTGCACGCAGTTGATAAGATCTTTGTCCCTACAGTATGGGTGCCAGCAACAATAGACTTGCTTCGGGAACCAGTGCAACCCTATGAATAACCTCTCATCATGTAGGAAGCCCTTCTCTCTGTTGGCATTGAAGCATTCGTACCACATGCATCTTTTCAGTTGTTAACAGCTGCTAATTAGCAGTAGTCATATTCTGAACCTCATTCACCACATTGCATCTTGGCTAAGCGCTCAGCACACTCAGAAATAGAACTGTTAGAAATAATATAAAATTGTAAGGCCTCTGGAGCAGAAATTGTCCTTTTAAGAGCATCACATTGCAATTGGCTCAAAGTAAGCTTTCGGGTGTTACTGTAATACAAACTAAACATGTGATTTTCTTTTCCTGTGAGAAGAAACCTTTGAATATGAAGTTCAAAACCTATGAAAAATATATTAGTAATGAAAAATTGTCAGTTTCAATTTTTATATTACTGTAGTCTGAGAGGGAGCAAGAGCCAATAAAGGAATAAACCCTGACAGCAGGCCCCTAGACTTCAAAGCTTCAGTTCCAGATAAAAGTCCAATGCAAAAAAAAAAAAAAAAAAAAAAAAATCAGTTGTACAGTGAAGAAGCCGCATCCCTTATACAAAGACAGAAAATCCTACTATTGAGCACCCTTCTTCAAATGGATGTGGAGAATTGTCAATTAACAACCTCTGCTAAGTGATAAGCAACCTCCTTGATTGCCCTGAGTGCACGTCTGTCTTGATGAGTAGCAGTAATGCTGGATTTCTGTGGTAGATTTGCTTTCAGAGCCTCTTTGAAGGTCCCAGCATTGCATGCACATACGCGATCCTTATTTGTACTCCTATTTGCATTTCAGCACCTCGCCTCTCACTTCATACATCAGAGATGAGGACTAGATGAGCAAGGTCAAAGAAGAGGCAGACAGTCTGCAACTTGACTTAAGTAAAAGGGCTTGTTTTACACAAAGTACATGAAAGAATTTTTCTGTCGTCTTTCAGTATAATTACAGAGCTCTGTCATGTTCCCTGTTCTTCAGTGTTCATGGTTTTTCCCATTTATTTGTTAATGGTCATGCTTGGGTCTTACTCTCCTCTTTATTGGCATGAAACTTATATTCTGAGGGTCTAAAATGCTTAAAATTCTTCCCAAACTCTCTCTTGTAGGTATGTATTTCTCTTTGTGACATTGCCAGTATAGTAGTGATGGCTTCTAAAATGTATTCTATGGCATTTTAAAAACAGTTTTGATCACTGAGATGTCACAGTGAAATATATTTTGCCTGCCATTACTTATTATTCATTTTGATAAAAAAACCCTCCTCTAACTGCCCAATTAGTCCGCATAATACTAGAGACCTAACTTAAAGGTTTTGAACATTTGAACAATGTAAGAGCTTCTAGGCCATGTCTAAAACTCTTCCTTGCATAACATTAGAGGCAGTAATGAAATCAGATTTTAGCTGGTCCATCAACCTTGTTCCCAAATGCAGCAGCAGGAAGAAATTAAGTATCACTTCTTAAAACAGTTCTATATATTCTTCATAGAAACTGTTATGACAGTGTCCGTCTCCTTGTGTATCTGATTTTTCCACTTCACACCAGAAACCAGAGGAAGTAGAGTGAAAAGTAACAGATGCCAGAGAGACAGTGAGCAAGACTCTGTGAAGATGAAGATCTTGAACCAGTCCTTTCCTATGCTGACATCTGGCATGTCCGCTCCTAGCTGAGATAGCCAGCATGCTTTTGGGCCAGGGAGTTTATAACGAAACAGATAACCATGAGGAGAAGTATGTTACATCATGATCACTTTACAGCAGTCTGGAGTTTCATTAGGTGACAATGTAGCTGTTCAAGTCTGACTCCCATAGGATAAAGAAACTGGAAGTCTGGCTTTAACACAAAATGCATTAAATAATGTTATCCCTAATTAGTGGGGAAAATAGAGGTTATATATGTATTTGGTAAACTCGGGAATACATATATCAAAACATGTTTTTCCATACACGTGAAGCAATTTTAGCAGAGTGGCTAATCATCCCTTGGTGACTTAATTCCCCTTCTGTTCACTATTGTAGATAATATGAATCAAATAGAAAATTCTTACTTCGTGTCTGGCACATGGAGAGATGTTCGTTCTTACAGTTAAATCAGCTGTATATTCATCACACCTTTTTACCGTAAAATAGATATGGACTTGAAGAGTGGAACTAGAATCCTAGCATATTTGAGAAGCTTGGGCTTTTGGATGTGCAGTATAGGGATTAGAGTTCAAATAAAACTCTCCACTCGCTACACAGAAGGTAAGAGCTGCATAATAAATACATTTAGGGCCATTTGAAAAGAAGGAATGAAATCAGATTCCTATTTAACAGTCGACTCTCCCAAGAGCTCTGAGCAGTACTCCATTACTCATTTACAAAAGCAATGAAAACATTAATTGACCTCTTGATTAGTATTTAAATAATAAATACCACAGTGGATTAATGCACTGGCCTTTTACCTCAAAGACATAGTTTAAAACTGACTTGACAAAAAAATCAATTTAATTACATGATACTAAAATTGCAAGTGCCAATAGGTGAGAGTTTCCATGCACGCAAGGCCACACATCACATAATCATGCCAAATTGGAATTTATTCAGTGCTTTTTTTTTTTTGCTTTTTTTTTTTGCTTTTTTTTTTAATGCATGCATGTATGGTGTGTGTTGAAAGCAAGCAGGCTGCCACCTGCCACAGACATATCCCACAGAGCAGCTCCCATCCTTGTGAACTAAAATATTTGGTTTAAATGCTAGAAACCTGAAAACTGACACAGTTCCATTATCACATTCAGCTAATTAAAACAGATGCATTCTAGAAAAAAGTGTGAAATGTTTTCTGTATAATTTGTAGAATCATTGCACACGTAGGTTTGTGGAAAATAAACTCAGATTTTGTTTTTTTGGAAGATCTTTAAATGCAAACTTGAAGTTGGCCAAGTCAATCGAGTCTGGAGGTACTTGTTTATATTAAATTAGTTAGTGCAAGGTTTTCATTATGACTTTGACAGCTGGGAAATATCATAAACTGCTCTTAGTAGGCTTCTACCCTAAGGAGTGGAAATCTCATGAGGTCATCTATTCCTTTGAGTTTTCTTTTATCTAAGTCTGAAACTCTCTGAAAACAGCTGGCCAAAACAGATCAGGAGAAGAGTCTGAGTCCACATGTGGGCAGGGCTCAGAAGAAAAATCCTTAGGGCAGGCTCTGACATTTAACGTTTCTGATGAATACATCTAGATGCACGCTATGTTTTAGTGTGCACCCCCATACAGTGATTGTCATCCTATTTTTGGCTTATAACAGTTAGTAAAAAGTAGTTTCCCCAAAACCATTCATTAGATGTTTGGGATAAATAGTTCTGGTTGTAATGATCTGAGTGTTTCGGTGTAAGTGAACTTGCTGTAGAATTTAACAGATAACCCTAAATTTCTGAAAAACATTTGTTAAATGTTAGATTTGTCCAAAACCAGATTATTTTCTGAACAGACATGCTCTGCTCTCATTTATGTATACCTGGTTTTGATGAGGAATTAATTATGCTATTATTCTGTCTGACTGAGATTTTCTTGCAATGTTGTTTTAAACAAGATTGTGTTTTCAGCTATTTTTGATAGAAACTCTCTGTCTTTTGAAGAAATCTTTGAATTCTTATGGAAAATTTTAGTCAAAAATGTATTTTGACTCTAAGCTAATTTTGAATGATACTTTGGTATATGTAGTTTTTACTTGGTTTTATGTTGGAATGATAGGAGCAAATCAGGTCTAAGTGTGCAGTTTAACTATGGGCACAAATAGAAATTTGTTTTCATAAATGTATTTATAGAAAACATGAATTTTGGAATTACATTAGTACAATAGAGGGATAAAAGAGCCTACCAAATAATCTGCATTTCCAGTGCAAATACTCTGAATAAAATTCTGAGTTGCTGAAGGTTTTCATTAATTTTAGTAAGCACAGTATTTCACCACCCCAATTTTTTATTTTATTTCAGTGATTTGTTGCAACTCTATAATGCTAAATGAAGAATGATTCTGAGAACTGTACCTATTCCTCAAGAACCTTCATAAAGAAGAATAATTTCACATATTATTTGGTGTGACTAAAGCTGTTTGCATAATTGATGAATAGTAACTAAGATCTATGGAAGAACTGTAGGCTAATCAAAGTAATCACAAGAACTTGAAGTTGAATTTGTAATATACTTCATGGAAATGGCTATAATCCATTATTACATTTCATTTTGGGTATCTTCAGGATTAGGGATCCTGAGGCATCAGTTGGAATTGAAGTGTAATGGCAGGTTGCAGGAAGACAGAGATACATGTAAAAGGCATATGTAAAAACTTGTTTTCTTTTTTTTTTTTCCCCCCCATTTTTCAACAACCGGAGGTTCAATGCTGCCTACTAAAGGTCACTCCCATTGATGAAATCTGTGTAGAAGAAAAAACATTTTATTAAATATAAATTCAAATGGCTGACTTGTTTCTATTTCAAAAAAAGTGTGCAAAGTGTGCATTTGCAGGAATTTCTCTAGCACATGTTTTGGTGTAGGGTTTGTTTATCTTTGCATGTTCTGAACTTTTGATTTGTATAAGTGGCACTCATGGCAGTGAGATTTTGTTAAAATTCAAAAGCCACCTAACTGTAGAAGGAAAAATGAGATTACTTCAGTTTGATCAATCTCTGCTAAGTTGTTTTGCTTTACCAGCTTTGTGTGATGAACATACAAGTTTTGGCTCTTAATAAAGACCCTCTTGCAAAATATTTTACATATTTTCACATATTACAACAATGTGGTTCAGGCAGCAGGAAACATATCGTGGCAAACAGACCACATGGTAATTCTCTTTGTAATCTTCATTTTCTCTTCCTTCATTTCTATTCATACTTATTTGTCTCAAAGATTAGAAACTCTGTAGGGCAAGAATCATAACTTTGTTCACTTTATAAAACACCTAAGACAGCTTTTTATGGCACCATTTTATAATGTCGTCTTCACACTTTGAAAGTCTTGCTAAGAGTCCTGGACAGTTTTGGACTACTGGGAAACTACAGTTTTTGTATCTTGTTTCATACTATAAAATGTGCATTCTGAAAAAGCTGTCATAAGTCCATGGAAGCAATGCATTTTTGTAAGTTTTTTAAAATTTTTATTTAAAAGTAAACAAAAGAAAGTCTGTTTTAAAAAGACGGATCTCATTGTTTGACAATGTTGCATGTTTTGCATAAAGTGCTCTTAGATGGAAAACCTCAGTTACTGAATTGCTTTTTAAATTTTGTAACTAAACTTTTTGTATGCTTCATCACAAATCCTTCCTGGTGCTCTGTATGTCGTAGCAATTTATTGACTGACATATTCTTCACTTTGACCCCAAAGACATGATCTAGCCATGAAAACTACACCTGCTTTATAATAAGATTCACTTAGCTCTACTCACGAAAATGACTTACAGCTACAATGCATAAATTAGTGTTGAAATGCTGTATTTTAATTTTATTCAATTGACACTTCTTAACATTAAGCCTTTAGTCAAGAGGCAGATGCCCTGTAATTTGGGAGGGTGATGGGCAGCTTCCACCCTCACAAGTCCAAAAAAACATAGGCACACTGTAATTGCACATTACATAGGTGCATAGCTAGGAATGTCTGAATAATCTTAATTTATATATAGGTAAATGCATATTGTGATGAAGTTCTGAAAATGTGACTAGTCAGAAAATTTGACAGCTGAAGGCCCAGTTCACCAAAAGACCAATTCCCATGTATGACTTCAATCATACAAATAAAATGGATCCGTTCACATGCATAAGTATCATGCTCATTTGGAAAGAGTTTTCTGGGCTTGACTGAAAATGCCCTGATGAATTATCTGTTTGTGTCAGTCATAGTTCTCTCAGACCCAGCCTTTTACGAAACTAGAAAATTACATCATCGACACCTGCCTAGGTGCTATTTAGGTTAAGCTTACTAGATCTTATACCACCAAAAAATACCACTTAATTAATATTAGTCATATTTTTCACAAACTTTGTAAGCTCCTTCAAGTGTTTCAGAAGCTATGAGAGAGAATATTAACAATGCAAGTGTTCATTTTTGACAGAGGTGATGAAGCAGAGCTCATCAACTGTAGAAATGCAATCTTCTTTGGAAGTGGTAATCAGCATGACACTTTTTAAAAGCAGTATAATGTGTTTTGGCAGCACATAAATGAATAGCAATCGAAAACAATGCTGTTCCGTTTGATCTCTTGCCAAATGATTCAGTCTTGTGGCTTAAAAGTCATACAGGTGTTCTTTTTTCTTGTTGTTGTGGGAACAAGAGACACATCATATTATTAGTGGTCTAGAATTTTCACAGCTTCATATGAAATGTTATGTGTAGTTAGAGATTAAAACAGGACTATACCTTTATTAAAAGAAAAGAAAATATTTGGGTCAATTGGCTTATGGGATAAAAATTGATCTATTGAAAAAAATTCTGTGGTATTTGCAGAGCTTGGTTCAGAATCGAATGGCAACAACTTAATTATAAACAGCCTTTATGGCTCAGCTAATTCATTTTGGAAATTAGTACATATTATCAAATCACTTTATATAGGATAATCTGGTAGGAATGACAGTCTCCATTTTAAAGAGCTAAGAAGAGAAATGCTTTTCTGGATTAATTTTGCCATAAATAAAAGCAGAGGTCAAAACAGGACAAATTACATAAAATTTGCATAGCATGGCAAAAACAGTGTTCTGTATTAGCAATGCCTATCATTTCAAATTGTCTACGAAAGGTCTACAGGTAAAATGCTAGGGTTTTTTATGTGTATGGTGAGTTTCCTTCATCGGTATTCAATACCTACCTTTTTTGACAAATCTGTGAACATTCTTACATTCTTATGTAGCACAATAAGAACAAAAAAACCTGGAAAAAAAATTTATTTTGGTGTTAACCCTTCTCTGGGAAATTAAAAATGCTAAGTATTCAGTCTACTGGATTTTTCCATTGATTTCAATGAGCCTAGGATCTCAGTCTTCATTCTAAATGGCACTTCTGTGTTTGAACTGCAGAATAATCCACCACATATGCTTGATTATTATAATTTTATATTAAAATATAATTATGCATCCATAAAATGCTTATCAGTATAGCTAATATATGACCCAGTCTCCCAGTTGTAGCTTTAGAAGGTAAATGAGTAGAAAAAATGTCTCCAGTTTAAAAGCTTAGTTCAGAATCTGAAACAGATAGAAAGCCTCATAAACTGTCCTTTTGTCACCATTCACTCCGCCTGCGATATATTTTCTGTAGATTGGGATTTTAGATGCAAACTTCCAGGATGGAGGGAGTCCTATATTTTGCTTTTTAAATGTTTATTATATCAGAAGATACTGAAAAAAATGGATGCAGGGGAGTGTCAAACAAGCTGCTCTGTGTTTCCCACTGGAAGACTAATAATAAGTTTAGTTTGTTTAGCTTAATTATTAAAAATAAGATCAAGGAGAAATTTGGTCACAGCCTGTTACCACCCTCACTAAAAGGCTTTTGATGTGGAACGTGGGAGGATACAGAAGAACAATGAGTGGGGGTTAAACCCAGATATTTGATTGAGAAAGCACCAACACATTTTAACGTAATGGCCAAAAGCCCTGAATTCTTCATCGTTCCTGCAGAATGCCATGCAGTTGTACTGCTGAAGTACCTATTCCTAAATCTTTAGGTTAGTCTCAGTCTGCTGGTGGTGACAACTGAATCTACCTGAACTGGTCAGACTTGCTAATACATCTTCTTCAGCTAGCGCCTCTGGTCTTCCCTCTCTTTTCCTTGCTTCACCTTGCTGGAGGGTATGGCAGGCATGGAGGCAGGTACGAAGGGTATGGCCCCCAGCGAGCTGCTGGCTCAGCTGCTCCTGCAAACGCTCCCAAATCCGAGAGGGACACACGCAAGTCACTGCTTCAGCTCCCATCATTCATTTTCACTGACGCGGTTAGAGAGCGCCGGTATAGGAACCTGACTTCCAGCGGGGAGGTGTTAGGCGGTGACTCGTGGATAAATCTTCTTCCAGCTGAGACAGGTTCAGCTGAAAGAAGATTTGTGAGCAAGCACCTAGTGCAAGCTGGATGAAAACCACTATGTAAGTTAAACTAACTTGCGACCCTTCCTAAACCAAATTATAGAAACTTTTACTTTGTCCTCCTATATCTTGCAGTGGCCTGTTGTAGACATCTTGTGCACTCTAAAGGATGGAAGCTACAGTATAGTACCATATGCAATAATCTAAAACAATGAGACACCTCTGCGAGTGGACTTTAATGTCAACACACCATATTTATGAATAAATACGTTCAGGAATCAACCAAGTGGAGAACATGCACATTTCATGCTTCTAAAGACAGCAGTTACCAAGGGACAGAAAAAAAATCTGTGCACCATCACAGCCAGGTAGCACAAAACCTACGCCTTGTTTTAGCTGTACTTTGGTTATTTTCATCCCAACCTTCCCAACATACTTGGCAGAATGAAAATGCTTGATGAATCATCTATCTGAATGTAAATGTAAATGCACGTGAACATAAATAGATGTAAAAATGAATTTGCATTGTATAAATGCATGCTAATTTTTCCAGGCTACAACTGTCACCTTTTAGATGGATTAATGATTTAATTTCTCTTGTTGGTATTCTTTTTAAAGCCTTTCTTTTGTACCCTGATAAAAATTCATTGGAAAACAGTATTTCATATGATGTAAGAAATTGTCTTTAAGATGTATTTTTTGTTTAAACTTACAGTCAGTTTAGTATTTCTGAATTTTAAGGGAAATTCTAAGAAGTTTCTAATTCTGAATAGATAAAATGTGCTACTAAAAATACAAAAATTGTTTCAAAATAGATTTTTTTTAAATAAGCTCTTGTTTATTAATAGCTCTTATACTTTTAGAAATCAACATCTAGGATATCCCTTGAATATCAACTTTCTCAGATCTAAGTAGCATAAACATTAACCAAATCTACTGCTAGCCAAATGTATGTTATTTTTTTACTGAGGCAAGGAAAGATGTCAGCTTTTGAAAAATACATCTGTTTACCAGTAAGTGAACCCAACTGCTATCACATAGCTTTGTTTAGCAAAACTTTAGCCATTTGCCTTCTAGAAGGCATTGCTCCTGGTGATAAAACTCTAGTGCACGTCAATCTAAATTCTGAATTTTCTCTCATTAACTCAGTTGCTGTGCTCTTCTGAAGAGTTTACAGCAAAGCGCGTTGCCCTTCGCACAGCTGTAGCTGCTCTGAAGCAAAGGAGGAAGGGTGAACCCTCTGAACGTGGCATTGTTAGTGCCCCAGTGTTATTAGTGGCACTAACATTTGATGCCAGCACAGGCTGGAGTCACAGCCTTGCACAGGACCCGGTCGGACTCTCGTACCTCCGAGAGAGAAGGCCAGCCGCTGGGTTCCAAAGTCATTTCGAGGGGGAAGCCGATATCGCTGCAGACACAAGATGCCATTAGTCGCCTGATTGACAGGTGTCTGCCAAATTTGGAATTTTACACCCTTACAGAACATACTCTTCTTTTTCCCAGTACTATTCTACTTATTCGAAAAAGAATGGTGCCTCTGCTAAGCATCTTGGAAGCAGGACAGAAAGGATTTGGAGATGCTGGGAGAGGTGTAGACCACAGCTCAGGGAAGCGTGGCCCTAATCTCTGCTAGAACTGGTAGAAGTGCGAGGAACAAAACTCTTACAGGAAGTCAAGTAACAATACATAGGTCTGCTAGATTGCTGTAGTACTTCTATTTGTGTGATAATATACATATTTCAAATCAAATAGACATTAGCATTAAGATATTAGAATTTGAAAATGAAAAACATTATGTAATCTCAATTCTGGTAAAACAATTGAGGTTGGATGAAATTAAGATTAAACAAGCATGACACTATATAAAAAAATTGCTTATTTTAAATAATTGAAAATTTGAAGAAAACCAGTAGAACAGTCCAAACTGGGATGTAAAAATACACATAAAAATAACTTCAGAAAACAGATTTAGAAGCAACAGTTGCTTGAAAATACTAGACTGTGGTTCCCAAGCTGGACTAAATGCCCATATTTTCTTCTATAGCATTGAATAAAGGGAAAAAGTGTATTTAAAATTTAAAAAAGAAAAAAAATTTTGTCTGATACAAAGTTACTGGTTTATGTTTTGACCTCTGTTACGGATCAGTCCCAAAGGCCAGATCCTGGACTAGATAGGCTGTGTTTGATAAGAATACAGAAACTCTTACATTTTTGAAATGTCAGAAATTAATTCCTGTTGGTGGGCAAAGGGACTAGCTTGAAAATGCCTAAGAAAGAATTCTTCCTTTTTTCCAGTTCTGTAGTTTTATCTTAAAAATTATAGCTGCTCTGAGTGCAAGCTGGGCAAGATTCAAACCACTACCTAAAGTATTCAGATGTAACTGGCAAATGATTATGGAAAATTAACTTTTTCAACTCCTGCAATAATGTTTATAAAGTCTATGAAATAGAAAGAACTCATAGTCTTTTACAAACTGTCACTGAGTGAACTGCTTTTGTGATGACCCTTTTGGGGCATTTGCAAAAGAAGCATCCACACAGTGGTAGAAAAGCTTTTATACTACATGCGCATTATCATGAAGTCGATTTGAATCACATGTATTAAAAGAAGCCTGTGCATATGTATATAGATGTCCAACGTGTGATATATATATATATATACACTGTGTTGTTGCCCAGTTTGTCTAGGTTGGCTAAATATCCCAGTTCTATACTGTTAGAGTTTCACTCAGTTTCCAGTTCCTAGGTATAGAATAACCAGAGTTATTGTGACACCGTGAACCAGCAGAGTTGTTATAGTGAGGCCAGTACCGCTAGTTTTAAGAGTGGAGCTTATTCTTGCGCAGACATTAGAAAAACATAAATACGCACAGAGTCTAGGGAGACATTCTGCTCCTAAAAGGCAGTGTACCAACAACATGGTCATAACTGAGTGGTAACAAGAAGCAAAAATCCTCAATTCCAGGACATGACATTATACGTCATTGTCTAGTTTTTAACACTGTGTCTGCATTGTGTTGGTTTCTTTTTTCAACTGTAAAATACTAAGTCATTAAGATATAATTTCAAATCCTTATTGCTATTTTTATGTTCTAAATGCTAAAGTGATTGAACTGTTTTCTTCTCCCTCAGAGAATTATCTTCTTCTTTTCATGACGGAGATAATCTAAAATCCATAAATACAGAGTATTTTGCTTGCTTAAGTATTTCCTGAGATATCAAATTATAGTGTATGCAATAGAATGTAGAGAAGTCAGACAAAAGCAGAACATCAGTGTGATCCTGTAGCTGTATTTCTTGGGTATTTATGTATATTTTTCAAACATGACATGTATAAGCCAAAATTGCAAAATAAAAAGCCAAACATGAGGTCGTAATAAGATCACTAACTCCAATGTAGAAGTTCCATGTTTCATACAGAAGATAATTTTGAAGTAAGTGAAATCCATACATTCTCTCATAAATATGCAAATACCTTGAAAAGCACGTATAGGTGGATTCTGGTTACTTAACAATGCCTAAACAGCAACATACCTAAACCCACCAGTTTAGGGAAAAGTAGGATCATGCTCCTGTCATCCTTTTTGGATGTTTTTTTCTGCTTTCTACTGATCTCCCTCTAGTGGAGACCTGTAACTCTGCATGCGGTGAAACCAATCTCTTGCCACAATTTTTTATGCAACATAGCTACAACACATGATGCATATGCTACCAACATCTGTTTTCAGTAATCAAGACAAATTCTGTCAGTTCCTTTAGGGAAAAGCAGTGTATGTAGTATGCACAGAGACTGGAATTACAAAGCCTTGAAACTCAAAGCCCATTAGAGAATGGCTAGGAATGTAATTTGTTTGCTTGCTAAACCCATTCCTTATGATTGCAATTTTAATTTTTTAAAGAAATTGGATTAATATACGGGCTAGATTCTTCCTAGATATGACAACAGTGCAGGAGGAGAAAGGAAAAATAGAGAAACAGGTGTTTACAGAGACTTCTTTATCCCTCGTCCTTATGGGGTGAGCAAGCTCTCAGGGGGATAGGAAATAAAGTACGGCCTCACCTCCCCTAATCTCCACACCAGCCTGCACTGTGTTTGGTATGCAGGAGGAGTACATTGCACCCCATAAATCAATGTCACGCCAAATATGCTCTTTCCCTCACACCCATGTTTTGCGCCTTCAGACAAGTGGAGCTCTCTAATGCAGAATGTCTTCCAGGTTGTGCTGCAGAGTGCTGTTACTCAGCTGCCCCAGGCTTTCCTTGGGTGGCAGCGAGTGGTACGACAAGCTGCTCTGAAAGCATGCACTGGTGATTCACATATGTAAATAACAAAATTACTTGTGCACATATTGCATGCCTTATACATCGAGAAGCAAATCTGTGTTATGGATACTGTGGATAAATACGTAAAAGCCAGAAATAAATACACATGTGCATTCATTCACTCATGCATACCCTCAAATGGAAATCACCAATCATTTTAAAGAAGACAAAGTAGTTGCAAGATAACAGAAGGTTGTTCTTCTGATATCAATAGCATTAATCATATATTTCACTGTGAATATACCATTGAAACATAACTTTGATTAATGGTAGTGTCAGTGTATTTAATCAAGTGCAAGCAACGCAGCACTGGTTGGTTGTGATTATTTCTCCCCGTGACCTCGTCTAGCTGAAGAGGAATGTGAGTGATATCAGGGGCGTTCCACTGATGCGAACCTGGCATGCAAGGAGACTCCAAGGCCCATCTTCGCCTTGATGACTTCTCAGAACTTAAGAGAAGGAGAAAAGAGCAGCAAGTCTGAAAGTTTGAACTCACGTGAAGCATTACAGTGATTAATTATAGGCAATGAAATCATATCTATGGATCCCAACTAAAAGCAGTGCCTTCTTGTCCCAAACCTTGCGCTCGGATATATTGAGGAATCATTCCAAAGAGTTTCCAGTCATTACAGGCAAGGGTTAGGGAATACTTACAGGTGCAAAAAAAGTTACCGATCGATCTGGACACAGAGTTCTGATAGACAGCCCTCTGATACGCAGTCCTGTGCTAGATCTGTATGGTCGGACTGTAGCTCTTGCTTTGGCAGGGGTTTGAGCTCTCTTTCACAGTTGCCTTTTTTGTCAGTACAATGGAGCCTCACAGTTCTTGGAGGGTGCGTTACTACTAGCTGCATGTAACCCCTAGTGAACCAACACTAGCAGTAGAACAAAAACAAATGGAATGGCTTTGCAAGTGAAAAAGACTAAACTCCAAGTAGCAAATCTCACAAAGGGGTAGAGGAAAAGGGAGAAGAAAGATCAGAAAGAAATGATGGGAAGAAGGAAACGAGATGGAGAAAGACAGGTCAACTGCAGCGCTCATTGCTGCATGCAAAAGAAATGGAGATGAAAATCATGCACAGATCTGTCTGAAAGAAGGGGGAGAGGTCTTGTCTTAAAGACCTTGTAAACCATTGCACTAGTCCCAAACCCACCTTTCCTTCCACTGTGCTCCATTTGATCTTGCTGCTGCATTGACTTTTCTGTGCTTTTGTGTGCTTTCTGGCAAGCGCAGCAGGAAGTGTTCTAGAGAGTTGTGGGCATGGCGTTACGTCAGCGAGCAGGAAGGAACTGGAAGGATTTTACCTGCCTGTGGCAAAGATAAATAAAATGCCTCCTGGGGCACTCTGCCAGCATCCTTCAAAACCACCACTTTGCACCTTGAAACTGGGCAGCTTGTGCTGTTCACTGTGCCAAATAAAAATTCTCTTGGTTTCTTTTTAGACAGCTTTTGAATCACAGTGAAGCCAAAAAAACAAAAAAAGGTCTCTAATAAATGCTATTTTTTCCACTCACCACTAACACAAAAATGCTGAACAGATTGAAGGCAGGGGGGATGGGAAGGGAAGAGGGATGAGTGAGGAGGAGTTCCATTGTACTGAGACCAATTATAGAGGTCTCAGCCCAAAAAAAGACTCTTTCAGAAAGTCACAAACAAATGAAAACAGAAGACTGTGATAAATCGTGGCACAGCTTTAACAGCCATGCATCTCTTGTTCCCCCAAAAGCTATAATAATAAGCAAATTGTAATGGGTCATATCCCTCTGAGGACTGTAAATTCAATCACTAAATTACTACTTTGCATCTTCACTGTGTTAGATTGTTTTACTATTAATGAATTATAAGGTTTTTTCGATTTAAAAAAACCCTGCAAAAACATACCACTTATTTTAAAATGCATTCATCTTTCTGATACCCTAATATAGTATTGATAAAACATGCTTACAGCTTGGTGTTGGAAACAAAATAAAACATCAGCTGGAAATAGGGTTTTTTCTGTTGAATACGAATTCATCCACCTCCTTGAATTCTGAAACCTTAACGGCCTCACACCACATTCAGGTTGTTCCCTTGTTTTCTCTGCATATGCATGCATCTTTATGCTTACAGAGCCTTACGTCTCTCTCTTTTGCCCCCTTGAACATGTTTGTGCAATATGTTTTTCACGTGGCATATCCTTCCCGAGTGTGTTTTCAAAAACCACCACATGGGAAACGCTGTAGAACCTCTACTCTTTCCAGCACAAGAGAAAAAATAACCAGCTGATAATCATTAGGATGTGGGAGCTGAGGGCATATATGACATAAGTATGTAAGCATAGTTTTTATTAAGAAATGTTTAAATGGCTAACCAGAGTGGATAAATCTGTCCTGAAAATTATTTGGTGATACCTATCAGAGGCGATCACAACATACAAGTTACAATGTGGTGTTTTCTTGACTATATCTCAAGGCAGTTTGGAAGACAGATTATGTCACCACTCCCTTTCTGGTTGCCATTATTCATGCCTCTATTGAATTCCATCTATTTCTGTTCTCATCATTGTTCAAAAATACTGGATTGTGCCACCACAGTTGGGAATCAGTAAGGAGGAGCATGCCAGTTCTAAAAAAGGAAAGCTTTTTGCTTTCACAAAAAGGCTTTGTTAATTAGTGCTAGACAAGGAGGGAAATGACAAAACTCCATACTTTTCCATTTAAGTGTTTGTAAAAGTGATTTTGTTTAAATTTCACTGAGTGTAGCAGGAAATGTTAAAGCTGAAAGAGACCAAACAGAACATACTAATGTCCTTTGGGGTGGGAGTGAGAGAGGGAAACGGCCTGAGGATTGTATTTTCTTTATTTATACTCTTTCCTTTCTACTAGAAAACTGTGAACTTTTAAAACTTGTGAAAAAAGTATTGATTTGACAGCCCTGAAGACAGAACTCTTATTTTTATATAGAGAGCCAGCATAACGTAAGCTGTCACAGTACCAAACCACCATTTACTGCTGATCTGGGGACAAAGGGAACAATTACAGAGCCAGGCCAACACCTATGCAAGATGCCTCCTTGCATACATTTGGCTCGCTGTTTCAGAGCACCCTTACACCACGATACATCTCACCTAACTTTTGCTGTTTAATCTGAGGCACCCTATTTACTTACAGTATGCAGGTGACAGCTAAGGAGATATTCTTCTAGAGCATAAGCAAAAATCTCAAATGGATTCTTCACTGGCAATAGAAAAACTGCAGGATGCTTACACTCCTAACTTGGATTCTTCAGTTACATGCCCAAAATTAGGTGGATGAATCTAGATCTTAGCACATCCATACAAGGAATTGGTGTTGAGTAGCAAGTATACTTTTAATTCACATGCTCGTTCACAGTGCATTCATTGCCTCATATAGACAAGATATAACTCACAAATGGGACTGTTGTTTATTAGGACAAATTAGTAAGATTTTGCTGCAGCTATACAAGATCATTTCTGGAGACTGTATTACTCCGCTATCAAATAACTCATGCTCTGTACACAAAAATAACATGCCTAAAGTACAAGACCTTAACTTTTTTCTGTAGAAGCAGGGCTGTCTGTTGCAGTAAAATTAAGTTTGTATTTGACTAGTCCTAAGAATACTATTTATTTATTAGTGGAAATGATAATACTTACTTTGGCAACCTTTATTGACCTAATAAAACACAGATGTGTGAATGTAGCTATATTTGCATTCATGCAGGGATCTGCAATTTATAGTTACCTAGGGGCTCACTGTATCCACAGTGAGCCACAGGCATTGGCTCCACGCTCGGCAAAGCCACGGAAGCTTTTCTGTTCGACCTTCAGCTTCAGAGGGGGAAATGTGGATGTAGCTTTCATATAATTAATTTCCCTTTCTCTGCCCCTTCACTTTTTTGCTTGATTCATGAGCATCCAAAACCAATCTCTCGTGGCCAACTAACTTTTCTTTTTAGGTCAGAAATTATACTGCTAATATAAAGACTAATTTTCTCTGTTGAAGCCAGGAAAATAGATTTTTCCCTTAGCCTATCCTATCCAAAGTGATCTCCCCTCCACAAGGTAACTAAACGTTATGTCGTATATCAAACCACCAACAAAATCTATCTATACCCTTTTGCACTGGAGCTGTCTATATCCTGGTACAACCCCGAGGAATCCCAAGAGAACTCTAATTTATCACAAGTTACCATGTCTCAGGGGGAGTGTTCTGGCAGCCAGTGAACACGACCTTGCTCCAGCCACATTCATTCTCCTTTCACCAAATATTTATTTCTGCTCCATTACACCAGGGCCTGCAAGTACAAGTGACGTAAAACCTGCCTTTAGAAACGTCATGTCACTTGATGATTTCTACACCTATCACATCTTCTGGTGTTCAGTTGCTCCAGATAGCTATAAGCCAACCTGGTGCCGTAAGAGAACTTTACAGCAGATTTGACTGAGTTTGTAGTTCTTCAGGACTTTTTATCCCACATGGCAGCTAAACAATAGGTGTTTCCCACCTGTTCTGCAGGTTCGTCTTACAGCTTTTGCATGGATTGAATAACCTACACTTGCCTGCAAAATTTAGAACAAATTTCATAATTTTCATTAGTAGTTTATTGCATTAGGTCATGTTTACGTGTTTCCTCTTTTCTTCAAATACCAACAGACTTCAAATCTCTGCTTTGTTTTGTTTTGTTCTGTTCTGTTTTGTTTGAGGTTGTGGTTAATTAAATGCTACTATCACTAACACCATTGCTATCCTAGCTATATATTTTGGAGTAAACCCTGAAAGTAAGTTACATTCCTTAAGAACAGGTTTGGTTCAAAATACCATGGGGAAAAAATGAGAGCAATTGGCTTGGGCTTGAATTGACGCCACAGTTTCTAGGGAAAATCTAATCTATTAGCCTGGCTGCTTAAAGAAATCTTGGGCTATTGATCCTGTAGAACTTGGTTTAATTCCCTGTAAATTCTTGAGCAAAATTGTTTATTTAATTTTCTAGAGGAGGACTGAGTTACTGGATTTGTATGAACTTTCGGTTCACAGCAAATGTTAGTTGCCAAGCAAAACCCCATTGCCTGTAAAATGCCACACATAGTTTATCTTTTTGCCAAATACCTAAATCTGTATCCTGTGATTCTAGTATAGTGTAGAATGAAACTTTTTATAGCTGTTTATTCTTGATTTTCTTTTCCTTCTTAAACCATGTTATTTAATTGACTTCATTGACCATCGTGTGCCATCGTGTGCAAAGTGAGCAACAATTTATTAAAGTGGGTCATGAGTTTGGCTCATGACATATAGGTGTAAAGCTCGTGTTTCAGCATGAGTTCTCACCTTGCTGGCTAATCTCAGGAGGCATCAATATATACTAAAGCAGGTTTGCTTCACAGCAGAGCTTTCCACGTAAAAAGTTAGTGGTGCACAAATGATTCTAGCTAGAGAAAGCTCCAAAGTACTAAAAGTAGAGTTAATTTAATCCTTCCAGATTAACTACAACGTGCATTTCTCATGGATTCAATCTGATCAACCTGCTTTTGATTTGGCTATGTCAGTAAATATCTGTGATTTCTCATGAGACCATAAAGTACATTCATTCACAAAGACAAAACAGAAAACATGCAGCTGCATTTTGGGCTTGCATATGCAAGAGTCTGTTACTTATGGTCCATTTATTATTTGATATGAAGTACTAATATACATACAAAGAACATCTGTGCTGCTTTGTCCTACGCTTCTGCAGCAAAAAGCAACTAACTGCAGCTTTTGAACGTGTCCTTTGCCCTGAGTATCTCATTAACACCTCAACCTTAGTTGCACTGTATCTTTTTAATTTTTAATGCAAAAATTCAGATTGAAGTAGAAAGGAAAAGGAAAGTGAAGAAGGATAAAAAGGAAACAAAAGGATATTCAGATACCAGTATGAATATATGCACATGCAGATTTTATATGGTATCTAGATACCTGGAGGGAAGGAGATAACAGTCGAAGACAAATGTTCATATAGCCTGTCGTGAGTGGATTGACAAATGCAGTCATCAGATTGATGCAGAGACAAATATTCACAAAGCCTAAACTGAAAATGATTTCTACTTTTTATGTCCACAGGTAGGTAATGTGGTATGTAGCTAATAAAGAAAACATTTTTGGTTGGACAATGGAAAGCCCTTGAGTTCATATGTTTATGCATAGGGCTCCTTTAATTACTTCATTCCTCTAAAAGGTATTTCTGATTTTGTTCTATTGTTTTAGAGTCTACATCTTTATGCTTGCATTTTAATATATAGCATCATTTTCACAATTTTGTTGTTCTCAGTTATAGCATATTTCATTCGTAATATAGAACAAACAGCCAAAGGCCCAAATTACATAAAATAAAACATTAACATTTCCTAAAAATACAAAAACTAGAACATTCTTGAAGTAAAGATTATCGGTTTATTCTATTCTCACTTCAGGAATTTCACTGACTTCAGGAGTTTATCCCTGAATGTTAAAATATTCATCAACAGTTTTGATTTGCTCTTGCTACTCATCCTTAGACAAATCAATAATAATTCCAAATACATATGCACTGTGTATGTACATGGTATAGTAAGAAGGGCAGGGGAAAGCCCTGACAGCTCTACAGTTCATTAAAGATGCATCAGGGTTTATTATTATTCAAAAAAGAAGGGGGGAAAAAAAGAAAAATGGGTGAAGAGGCCATCCTCTGCAGCGTGATAGAAGCTAGGCTCATATAAAACAAGCCAAAGAATTAGTTCCTTCACCAAGGAATGACATGAAACCCTAGCCACGGTAGCTGTAAAAACAGTTAAAGGTCGCCTTTGTGCTCATTAGCACCACTGTGCTGGTATTCTGTGTTGGCAGCTTTTGGTTCTGCTGAGGCAGTCCTAAAGAAAGTTGTTACCAGCCTATATTCTACAGTTCACAGGCTCAAAAAGGACACATTAAAACAGCTAGAATCCCCAGGGCAAGTGGGGAGATTAAGTAGCCCTCTCCCTCGACAGAAGCCCCCGCAGACAAAGCTTGGCATTGTGCATTCAGTACACTATCTCCTTCCAGCACTGAACTTTACTATTGTCCTCCCGGATCCTAGTTTACAAAGTGTTTGGGGGACTTTGCGTAACGGTTCACTGGCACCACCATTGACAGCCCTCTGAGTGTGGGAACTGTTTTAAAGGACGTGATGCCCCCAAAATCAGTGGCCTATTCTATCGGTCCTTAAGCAGATGCCAGTGGCAGTGGTTTAGTGTGAGTGTGTGTGTGTGGGGGGTGTTACTTTGGAGTTTTCTTGGAGTCTCATCTTTCACAAGAATACAAATTCAGGCGGGCAAAGCAAACATGGATTATTTGTTTCCCAAAGGATCAGGCTTTTTCAGAAGTTTTAACTGTTGCACTGTGTTACAGAAGCTACCATTGCAAAGACACCACAAGGTGCACTGGAATGCTTCTAGAGTTTGGGGGGGGGAGGGCGGATATTAAAAACAAAATATTGCGGGGGAAAAAATAGTGCAGTATTAAAGTGCTGCTGCTGCAGTTATAGCAGCTATGAGAAGGATTCATTATCTACTCTATTTCCATTTACTTCTGTGCTGAAATTTTTGTAAATAATTTTTAGTTAATTTGAATAAACGATAGTAAAAAAGATCTAATCTGATCCTAAGGCCTCTTCCTGTTAATGTGCTGGTTTTGAGTGAAGACTTAAAGAGGACCTGGTATGAGAGAAGCAGCCTTCCAGGAAATGCCAAATTTGGAAAGAATACTTCAGCTGAATCTTATATTTCATTTTCAGCTTGTTTTATATTCCAAACAGACCCACCAGATTTTTTTTCCCAGCCTCCACGAATGTTAGCACTGATGCCTGGAAATTGGAAGAGGCTCATTCTGGGCAAAAGCGTGTTTAGAAGCAGAGTAAGTTCTGGCAAGGGACAGGAGCTTTCCCCTTCCGACAACTGCTTTCTTCTTTGCCCCTCGGCCAGTCTGAGGAGCTCCACCGGTAGCTGAGGGTGCAGAAAGTGGAGCCAAGGTAGAGCAATGCAGAAGGTGCGGACCGTGGTTCCTGTGAGGAGAGGTGCGCGGTAGAGGTGCTGAGGGAGCAGGAGGGAATGGGCATTGGCTTGGGGTTCTCTGAGGGAGATAGGAAATACAGGAGAAAGGAGATGGTGGTAGGAGACCAGGGACGGTGTGGAAAGGTTTGGTAGGAAGCTGGAAGTCAGTGTTAAAAACCCAAAGTGTGAGAGGTCCTGCTCTTCAGTTACCTGCACTTGCCTGACATATTCACAGCTGTGTGCTGGTAGTATTAGGTCTAAACTGGAGAGAAACTGTGTTTTTGCATGGTTTGAGTTCAGAGTATGGTGGATGGAAAAACACTGTGTTGACAGGCACATTGATTTTTACTGTGAAAAGCACTGTGATCACTGTGGTGTTAAATGAGATTCATATTTATGACTGAGAGAGGGAGGGGAAAAAAGGAAAGTGGAATAAGATTTTCTATATTTGATGACTAGGAAAACAAATTATGAGATCTCATATTTTTCTTTGATAACTGATTTTTTGAGATGAAAGAAAAGCAGATATTCAATATACCTGGACTTGGGTACGTATTTTTTCTGTTCTATGTAAACAAAAATTAAAGTACACTGCAGAAGATTGAAACTAGTGTAAGATCAGTAAATTGAGTAAGCGACTCAAAGAGTGATGCTGAAGGGAGAACTGTAGAAATCTTTAAGCTGAAATAAAGTTACAGCAGAATCTTTCAAATATTTGTCTTTGCCCTAGATTACTCGTTTTCCTAACCATCCTTGCATGAAAGCATGATGTATGGTAAGGTTTGGAGATACTGCAAATACAGAAGTATACCAGAACATCATTTAGGGAAAGCTGTATTGACCATAAGGACTAACAAAACTGAAGTGGGACTGAGTATGTGAAAAACAAGGTCATAAACTAGGGGACTTAGATTATCTACCACAAATTTGAGAAGTCATGATTGTGAAATGATAAAGGAAAAACACCTGAGTGTACACATCAATCACAAAATGACAACTGGTAAACAGTGATGCAGAAACAAAGTTGAGGGAGAAGGTTTGCTCCCAAAAGCATTCATCAGGAGATATTCATCAGGGAAAGAGAAGGTAATGATCAAACATAAAGATGATGTTGGCACAATGCTAAGAAGGCATGAAGTGGCTATAAATAAATGTATAAATTAGAAAAAGGCATCTATGCATCAGAGGAGTAAGATTCTGGCACAGCCTTCTAATAGGGACAGCTGATGCAAAATCAAACTTAAAATGTAATTCCTTTGCAGGAAAGTTAATGTGTGAAACAGGAGTTGTTTAGCAAAACATTTTTTCCTCTGAAATGGTGATTTATCCAAATCAAAATATTTGAGATGAATGAAAAAAAAGTTAAAAAGAGAAAATAAAAAATAAAGGATTTTAATAAGAGTGAGACATTTAAATTTTCCTTTCTTAAAATGCTTCTCATAGAATTTATTATGTAATTCAGTAGTAAAGACAAAATTAGAGAATGTCCGCTTCAGCAACCAAATACTTCAGGCTTTGTATGTTCTTTTTATTTGGTTCCTGAATAGGAAAAAAATACAGAGTTGCAAAGTTCCTTATGAAGCCACGAGTACAATTTCCACACACCTCTAGTAAATTCTGCTAGAAGCAGCAGGTTTGCGGATGGTGATTCTGCCAGAAACAGTCAGAGCAGGGGGACTACTCTCTGGCCTCGGTCCAGCTTGCCACGGATTCCCAAATGAATAGATGCTGTGGTATTTGGGAAAAAATAGTATATTGCTGTTAAGAGCATGCAATGCACTGGAGAGCACTAGCCGACTGTCTGCTCTGGGGGAGAGCTGACTCAAAGCAGCCATTTTAAGGCAGGTGGTGTTATTGTGGACACAAGGAAAACCACCAAATGAATGCTTGCTCTAGTATATTCTGAATCAAAGGGTCTGTTATAAGGCTCCCCAGGCATCTAACCATTATGTCCATGGTCTTAGCAATTTTTTAGTCTGGAAGTCATAGAATCATAGAATGGTTTGGGTTGGAAGGGACCTCAAAGACCATCTAGTTCCAACCCCCCTGCCACGGGCAGGGACACCCTCCACTAGACCACATTGCCCAAAGACCCATCCAACCTGGCCTTAAACACTGCCAGGGATGGGGCATCCACAGCTTCTCTGGGCAACCTGTTCCAGTGCCTCACCACTCTAACAGTAAAGAATTTCCTCCTTACATCTAATCTAAATCTACCCTCTTCTGGTTTAAAGCCTTTGCCCCTTGTCCTATCACTACATGCCCTTGTAAAAAGTCCCTCTCCAGCTTTCAATCAAGCTTTGTAATGCTGTGTAAACTCATGACTACAGGACAATAATAGGAATTCTGTAATTTATAAATTAACTGTTCTTCATAGGTTATTTTTTATTAATATAACATATTAGTGGTATGGAAAATTAACCTAGTTCTCTTCTGTAGATACTCTATCTTCTTTCATACATGTTCCTGTGAGGTTATATTTATTTATAGGCTCATAAATTAAAGCTTAAACTGGTGTTAGTTAGAAAATAATGTCACCTCTGATCTTGAAACTAATTGGTTTGTATGGACTCGGTTTAATTTGCATAATTTCCTCAGCATGATGTCTTTACTCTTCTTTCATTTTAAAGGGAAAAAATTCTTTATTTCAATACAGAATGAAGACTTTTTAAAAATAAGCCTTTCATTGATTATAGGTCGGGTGTAATGTTTCATCTTGTAGTAAACGGATATATTTCTGTCACGTACTTTGAGACTTGGAATTCAGTCAGAGGCTGAAAATATTATTTGTAGGCATGGATCCTCATTAAATAAGCGTTACCTTTGCTTTACCCCTTCCGCACTGGGGATGTACAGCAAAATGCACGTTCTAGTGAGTCCTTACTTCCCCGTGGCAACTACTGGAGAAAACCTGACTGGAGAGCCTGTTTTGCCCCACACTAACTCCCTGGCTGGGCTCCTGCACACCAGATGAGAGGTAATCTCAGCTCCCTCCTTACAGCTGCCTAAATCTTTCATACCCAGCATCTAAGAAAATAACTCCAACTGAACTCCAACAAAATAAGCCATTTGTTGCATTTGCACTATTTCTCAGTAGCTTGCAGCTGGTGCCAAAGCATTTCTTCTAAGTAATCAATAATTTCAGACCTCCTATTTTTGGCTAGCAGTAGGACTTACAGTTCTACTTAGCAGTGGCGCTTTTCATTCAAAGTAGCTTTAGAAAAACTAATACTCTAAAACCTGAGATTCAGGAAGCAAAATGTACGTAGCCCCAAATTCTCTGCTGCTTTTTATCTCATCACTTCAAAGTGTATTGACACGTTCTAGCACTAATGAAAGAGTGTATATTTTCTTTCCGGGACTCACCACAAAATGGTGGTACAAATAACAAGTGAGTGTAATTCTGTTCCACATGGAAGCAGAGAGAAATTATGTGATTGCACACCCATTGCTTCTACAAGGAAGTAGAGTGGCAAGAGCGGCATTGCTTGTTAGCTAACTAGAACTTTGGTGTTGGCTCTGTTCTTAATATTAGCTACTATTAAGTCCGTGAAGACCACAGTGCACAAGAAATAAGAGGCCGAGAGTTGTTGAACAGCTCTCCTGTGTCTTGTTAGCTCAAATGTGAAATATTGCTCTTGTTCATTGTTGGAATGTAAGCCCTATAACTTGTTGTCATGTGGTCCTAATATGAATGTGCCTTAGCTTACCTGAAGGAATAAAACATGCATTAAACATGTAGTTTTGTAAGTGGACTATTAGGCTTGTATGCAAATTGTAACTTGACTTTATATATGTAGATGATGATGTCAAATTTGATTGGAGTTTAAGAAGGTAACTGTGATCTTTTAGGTCTAATCCCAGTGCTGAAACTACTGTTTTTTTACAGTCCGACACAATGTATTAAGCCATTTTGCGAAAATCTATTTATATAACCTACCTGCTTCACTGAGATTGTGAGAAAAGCAGATTAGGAAACTGCACAAAAGAATGAAGTAAATGTAATTTACTGTAATTCTGGGATATGAATAGACAGTATAAAAGATCAGTGTACCAGAAGAGACAAAAATGACTGATTCCTCTTCTAGTGTCACCTCTTGTTAGGTGGAGGGAAAATTGCAAACTTACGCTACAGGCAGTGCAAAGAAAGTGTTCACTCCCACGCCTCTGCTTCAAGGGAAAATCTTTGAACGGGCTAGGTTAAAAACAGCCAATATGCCATTAATTTGGGATTAAATTCCATTGATATCAACTGAAAGCAGCATGCTTAAAGTTAAAAGATTATGCAGGACTACAGCCAAACAGAAATTGAATGGACATATATTAAAGTACACATGCTTTGAATGTCTGGTGTCGGCTAATAGGTGACTAGTATTGCTCAGAATGTAGGGATCTCTGGTCAGTCCTGACTTCAGCACAGTTGTTAGAAATCTGTTTTGCAATTTGGTATAAAGACAGTTTAGTTTGCCAAGTTTCATGTAATCTAACCAGCATGTTGAAATTCAACAACGCAGCAGCAAATCTCAGCATAAAGAAACTGTGAGTGAATAAATGACTCATTTTACTCATGCATCTCCTTGCATTGCAGTCCAATCAGAAGTTAGGTTTGGCACTAATTTCTGGGGTTTGGTCCTAAAAAGGTGACAATGAAATCCAAATTTCTTGATATATATTAATCCCAAAGTAGTATTGCATAAGCTAACATACAATAACTGAAAAGTAGCTCCGTGACATATTTGTCACAGTGCTAGAACACATGCGTGATGCTGCGATAAACACTCTACAAAGCACTTGTTAAGACAGCCCTTACCACTAAGGAATTTACAGCCTGGGAGACAGAAAGAGATAAGATAAGATGCACCTGGTAACCAAGAAGTGATGCTATTTACATTTTTCTTTTCTGTTTGCTTTCTTTTCCCAATGTTTCACCCCCTGTTTTATAATGAGGTGCTGGATTGGTTGATGTGACACTTGTGAGTCTCTGTGAAGAATTTGATTGAAGAAGAGTGGTGGCTGGCACTGGGTTTGGGAAATGATATTTTACAAGATAGGCAGCAGAGAGGAAAACATAAAGACAGTGATGACTGGAGACTATTCTTAAGGCCCAGTCCCTGTCAAACACTGAACATTTTGACTCCTGTCAAAGAAAATAAGGAGAGGAGTATTCTTCGGAAAGGGATAGGAACTCCTGTATGCTCAGAGGATGATTTTTAATTTTTTTTTTTCTATTCAGATATTTAATGCATGACCCAGTCCTCCTCTCAACAGTGCAATCTTTTGATGAACAGCAAGTAACTGTCATAACACTGGAATAAGAACTCAAGCGGTGCAGTTGCTAAAGATTTTCATTTACCTTGATAGCATCCAGACTAGATATGAGGCCTTGTTTAAGTTCCCAAACGTCATTAGGTTTCTCAGGGTTATTGCTATGCTACTAGACTTGCTGAAGCTATTCTAATCCTTTCCACTTCTCATTAGAGCATTGCTGTCACTTTTTTTCAGTTTCTGCATCTGCCTGTTCCCTGGTTTCCTTCAATATATTCCACCCAATCTGCCTTCAGTATTACTTCCCCCATTTTCCCTCCCTCACTTTTCCCCTTATCTCCTTCTGGTAGCATAATATCATCATGTGAAGTTCATGGCCAAATTTTCTGATTTCCTCTGCCTACTCCTACTCCTTTCTCTCGATGAGCGCTTTGTATGGCTATACCTTGCAATATCAGCCAAGTCGCACCTTATATATTCCAGTGGCTTCTTTGCCACTTGCAAAGGTTTTTAGTAGTCTCAACTTGATTATCTTTCTATTCTCTATTAATTCAGTTGGTGATACTGAAAAATAGCAGGCGTACAGCTCACTGGAAGTGTACCTCACCTGAATCTCTATGCTTTGAATCAAAAAAAGGTTTGATTTTGTTATCTGAATCAATTTCGTTCCTGTTGTCCTCCCCTAGTTTAAAACTGTCTTTCCCAATGAGAAATGAAAATAGTATCTTTGATTCTTCCGCCTCTCCTGCTAACAGCCTACTCCCATAAGAAAGTGGAATAGGTTTGGATATACAGCATGGGCTACAATCTTGCAATAAATTCTTAACCACTGTAATATGCAAATATATAGTGATAGTCAAGCAGGTAAGGCTGTGATATCCATCCAGAAATATTTACTGTGTAGTTTGAGTGTAGTCTGCACAGACTAATAACAATGTGCTTTTGTGCTTGGTTACTGTAGCACAGTAGGTGGCAATGATTATGAATCAGGTTGAATGTTATCCAGATGCACTAGAGCTGTTAGAGTATAATATTTATGATAGTTTTGAAATGGTATAATATCTATAGCCAGTCTAAAAACTCTTAAACATGCCCTCAAACATGATTAGCAGTAATTTATCTGAACAGAACACGAACGGATAAGCACCTCAATTGACATAGTTATACTCAAAGCAAAAAAGAATTTGATTAATATAAAGCACCTGTACTCTTTAAATCATTTTAAAGATGGCATCTGTTTTCTTATGAGATTAAATCTATGTAATATCAGTATTTTACCTCTAGCCTGTGTATCTAATAATCTCAAAAGTAGTATAAAAGAAGCGTACAAAGGGATGGATTTGAAAGAAGAAACAGAAAGACAGAAACACATGTTTTCAGAACAGTGTTTTCACTGTTTGTCTAAAGAGCTTTGGAAGAATTTATCCATGGCTTTGAAAATAAACAGTAAGGATTAAACACTTGCTTGGGTGTTAAAACTCAAGAGACGTGAAAACAGGCTAAAGCAAGAGGCAACTTTTTGTCATCATCATCATCACACTTCACACACACTGTACAGAACATGGCAGAACATGGGGAACACTTCTGGTTTACATTGAGAATAGCCAAATTTATTATTCTTTTCTCTACCTGCTTAGTGTCTAATGTGTAGGATGTTTGGAGAATAAGATTTGATTTTGATGCTGATATTTTTCATAGATTCACTACAATTTCTCCATCAACTTCACAAATTTCAAAGGAAAATGCATCTTCCAAAACAGAGCACAAGAAGAAGCAACATTGCCCTTGATAAAGGATCTCCTGCAATTTCAGGGTCATGGAAATAAAAAGTCATCCTAGGAATTTTTACCGGAAGAATGAATAGTACCATCATGTGCCCTGTTTGCTTCATTGGACTGTTGATGCAACTTTTGCTCATTGACAACATAATTTCTATAAGCCAAGAAGTGATGCAAGTTTATAGAAAAACATGAACAGATTTTTCTGTTGATAGACTATGATGACATTCAACATCAAGAGGCCAGCCACCTTAAAGCAAGTTTAATTAAGCATTTTGTTCAAAGGATAATTAAGAGGGAGTTGAGACCCTCTAATACAGACATTAGGACAAGATCTTAATTGCACAGAGAGTTCATTATGTTTTCTTTCTGAAATACAAGAATAGGTAAATGACAAGGAGGACAAAGAGAGAAGCATACACATTGTATGCATGTAAGACTCAATAAAAGTCCCTTACTATGGCTTGAGCGATTTCTTCTTGTACCGCAAAACTGCCGGCCAGGGAAATATAGTTGTGTTTGTCTGTTTGTTCTTGCATAATAGTAGGAGAAATGTAATGGTGTTAAAGGAAAGTGCAGAGTAAGTAGTCTATCCTTTTCTTACAGCTACTTCATTTTTTAATTAATTTATGTATACAAACAGCGGATTTAGAATTTTCTGTGAAAATGATCAAGGAAACTTGTTGATTCAGATGATTCAATCAGATGACTGACAATTCAGCCAAACTATTTGGATTCAGAGCTCTTAGGAGTTTCACTGCTTCTTCACAGACTTTGTCTACAACAGATTTATGAAGAGCTGTTAGGCCAAGTCTAAACCGATCATGCACGCCTCTCTGCAGTAAGAGGGCAGAAACAGGCACTTCCGGAAGCCGATTCATCGGTTCTTTCCAGAAGATGATTCATCAATTCTAAGATAGGTGTTAAGATCAGTCCGTTAAAAAGCCACTGGAGTTGCCAATTTCTTTGTGTTGGTGGTAGATGGAATAGGGACAGAACTTGCTTTTAGATAGCTGAGCTCCTGTGAAACACTATTCCAAATCAGGTACGCGGAAGGCATTAGTGCAGGAAAGGAAATGCTGTAAAAATTTCCACTTCGGCTTTAAGAAAAAATTTGGAAAAGCATGTGAGTAAAACAAATGATCTTGGAATTTTCTGATGGAGATGATGACTGATATTTATGTTCATGGCAAGGAAATCTGGGTTCAATGGAACAGGTTCTCTTTTTCAGCCTGGTGCTCCACAGAGCTGTTGCAAATACATCAATAAACTCTGGCTGGGACCAAGTGCTGTACTTTCACCCACTGGACAAAGCTGTGAGTTGGAAGAGTATACACAATAATATCAATACTTTTTTTTTTTTTTTTTTTTTTTGCTTAATTCCGTTTCCTCCACTAGACTCTGTACTATCTGCAGAGTCACTCATACAGCATTTCCACCTGTCTGTTTCCAATGCATGGAATAAGAAAAAAAAAAACCCACCCAAAAACAAGTAGGGGGAATCACCTCACTGAGAACAGCTCTTATTCTCTATATATTCTGTTAATTCTTGGGAATAGTGATGGCATTTGAAGAATCATGGCAACTTCTCTTATTTTTTCTATTTTAGGAAGCAAAAATAGATTCTGATTTTGAGAATATAATCCATTTGAAGGGGTTCTCCCTTGATTTTAGTAGAAGCTGTATTGTAAACCTAACACCACTGAATTTTTTGGTAATGTTAAATTTAGGTCATACGGTATGGTTTCATTTCAGACAAACATTTTCCTACACAATGTGCTGATTCTACAAGAACATATTCTATCCTGGTTTTACTCTTTTCCCCCTGCCACCAAGTCCCACATCAAAGCATTCCAACTTTACTGCAAATTAGCAATTTGAAATAAATGGAATATCTCATTCTAAAATGGGAGAAGATGAGAAACATTGGCATATGCCTATTACCTTGATTTAACTTATAAATTCATAGCCTACTGACAAAAGCTTCTCTGTCTGAGGGTGTGGCTATAAGTTGTTTAGTAATTTGGAGAGTATATGCATTTTTACATATAAAGTTCATTATCAACACTACTTGATAGCATAAAACTAGGATAATGACATAGAAAGATAAACCTTTGTTAACCTTCCAAGAAAACAATTCTTTGTATCCCAGTCTTAAAAATGCTGCAGCAGAAGGATCATACAATCTGACCATCATCAAACATTATCTGATGTCACTTTATACTTCAAATAGTTCAACTTGACACCCTGTTTGGTTTACCCTTTGCTAAGATGGAGGTTTTACCCTGAAATGACCTCTTCGACTTTGCAGTGAATTGTTTTAGTAAACAGATGGATCATTTGACTCAAAGAAAAAAACCTAAAATATTCATTTAGGTCTGCAAATCATTTCTCTGAATGAGAACAGTAAATTCTAAGTGCCTGAGGCTTCAAACCTTTCAGGAGTTGGAATTCTGCATGAAATTGGGTTGTTAGTGTCTTGCCTTTATTTTATGTGATTTATTCTTTGTACTCCATGCATACTAGAAAACCTTTAATTACTTATTTCATGGAAACATTTGAAGAGTTGTATTTGTTTCACTTTATTGGCAGCTTTGCTGAGCACTGTGTGATTGTATTTAGTACAACTGTGTCACATATTTCATTAAAGGATTTGTTTTCCAATCTTACTTGTAATCAACTGAAGACATTACTTCATTGAAACAGATGAAAATTCCCTTAACTTTTATAATTAGGAACATGATAATCAACTTGTGTTGTAGTCTATAAACCACAAACTGAAGAGGTGTCAAAGGAGTAACTCATTCCCATTTTGTGGGTATGGACTATCATGTTTTGGATCTATGTTCATTTTTGTCAATAGAATAGAAAGGAATCTTTTGCAAGCTGTGGCATGGTTATAGTTGCAGACACAAATAAAACCTTTTAAATTAGTTGTGGTGTATAAAATCTTTAAAATACTGATGTTCATCTCCTAGATAATATATCATTTAGTATCACTTGCATGATTTGTAGCATTTAAGATAGAAAAGACCACTTGA
Organism: Balearica regulorum gibbericeps; assembly: GCF_011004875.1. NCBI lineage: Eukaryota > Metazoa > Chordata > Aves > Gruiformes > Gruidae > Balearica > Balearica regulorum. Next base: position 106,038,690 of record NC_046184.1, read on the forward strand.
TTAACAAATATAATCTTATGAAACCCATTTAACCCCTGTACTGGGCTCCATAAGACATGCCTGTATTTGCTTAAGGCTTCCAGGAAAGCACCTTATCTTAATTTGCAGGGATCAAGAAATGGGGATTCCATTTCTTCCCTTGACTCTTCAGTACCATGTTATTATAGGTTGTTCGAACTACTACTAACAATTTGTTTGTAAATACCAGTTTCAGAAGCGGGCATCTGATTTCAAAAATAGAGATCTATTTCTTATGTCTTACTACCGTTGTTAACAGTTTGGCATAAATGCACCCAAAAACCTATTTATCTGTTGTTGTTTTTTTCCTATGAGTATGAATACCACGTTCCTAGTTGTTCCAGGATATGATAGAAATAAGACTTTCACATTACTCCGGAAGTCATGACCTCAAGCCTCATGAGGTAGAATTGTTGTGCTCTGATTTGGACATGGCAGTGTTTCAGATGGCAAACGTTTGAAGAATGAGTGGACAGAACATAAGGATTTTGCTGTTATTTTCTATATGGGCCTGGATCCAACTTCGTGGTTATGGAATCTCAGATTTAGGGGCTTGTCACCTGCTCAGCAATAGAGCATTGAAGAGACGAGGCCTTTCAGTTTTCCTTTCTGCCTGTTGCTGTTAGTGTGTGCTTCGTTGCGGGACGCAGGGAAGATTGCTATGCCATGGAAATGGCTGCCATCCCTGGAACAGCTTAAGTTTACTCCTTACCAAGAGATCGTTTTTCCCCGGAACTGAGACCTATGCATCATGGCAAGCACACAAGCATTCGGGCGAGGGTATTACATGATTGCTATACTTTAATTACATTGTGAAAGTGCCGCAACAATCTACGTTTGTTTGTGTAGCAAGGTTCCAGAAATCAGTCCTCTCCTCTCTGTAAGATGGGTGTTTTACTGTACGCTTACTTCAGTCTCTCTACTATTCAAGTGAGAAATCAGTGTCAAATCAATAGGTTATCCTGAATCCAATAGGTAATAAAAGAATATGCTGGTTCTTCAAGATCTCTTGTTTTAGCCACTGGACACAATACTAACCTATTTAGTAAGAAATGGTTACATATAATTGGGACTAACATTACCTGTAATATATTGTTTATTAGAGAAGAGGTAAGGGACAATTCAAGAATGTTACTTTGGTAGACTGCATTGGGCAATGCCTTCCAGAAAAGCAATAAAGCCAATTTCACAAAGGCTAGGCATCACATTATTTCACTGATAGGAACTCTGATCACGGATCAAACCATTTCCTGTAGTCAGTACGTTAAGTTTAAAACCTAAACCCAAACAAACAAAATAAACCCAACTACAATCCTCATCAGAGCAAAGCAGATTTCAAAGAGAACTACATTACGCTATTTAAAATTTGTCTCCACTGTTGTCTTCACTGTGGCTTAAATGACGTGAATAATCAGAGATATAACAAATCATCAAAATGTTGGGGAAGAAAACAGATGGACTCCAGCTTTTCATACATATCTGAAAAGTGGCGGGCATGTCTCCCACACCTGCTCTCAGGCAGTGGGTTGTCACCTCAAGCTACTGCCAGCTTAGGACACGGCAGATCCAAGAATCTAAAATCCTCTAAGGATTAGCCTAAATCTACACAATAGTCTTGAGTGCTAATGTTTGCCTTTAACGTGTTTATTACCACATCTTCATGTACTCATCATTTGGACCCAATGCCATCGTGTCACACAGAAGCAGAATGTTTTTGCCATCTGAAACAATGTTGTGTCAAAACAATAGTATGCCATCTATTGTATAACAGTTTGTCTCATGAAAACATTTTAGACTTGTTCAAACCCATATTTCTGTTGCACTAAAATTGTCTGGTTTTCGATTGTGAAACATACTGTGTGCTCAAACATGGAGGAGACAGGCTGGTTTTGAACAAAAACAGCTCTCCAGAGAAATGCATGTCCAAACTGTAATCAAGAAAATCCTTCATGTCTCCTGTTAATTGGTGATTTGCCCTGCATATCTGATGGGAGGATTTATGGCTTGAAGCAAAAATCTCTTTCAAGGGATTCTTAATAAAGGTTTAAGGGTGGGATTTTCAGGAATACCAAGGGGAGTTCTTTCAATGGCAGCAGAACATCCCCCTCTGCAAAGCACTTTTGAAACTCTCACTCATGTTTCCAAGATGCCAAATTCAGGCCAGGTTTATAATTTTCACTCTGTGCTCAGAGAGAACTGAAAGACAAAACCAAGAACATCCTAGACCTTATTGTTATCAGTACCCTATCTAATTAAGGCAATTTTAACCAGCCACTATGAAATACATACTTCGAATGATATGGCACTTTAAAAACCATTACTTGATTAATCCTGCTGCACAGAAGACGTTTCTGCGTTTGATTCAGGGAAAGTATTAATTAACTCCTTGGGAATGGGCAGCATCTCACTAAGCTTTCTGTAAGACAGTAGCAAGTTGGGAAGGAAAAAACTTAAGATGATTTTCATTATTTTTCATCTTTCCATAAACTCATGCTATAAAAGTATTGAAGCAGGATTCTTCAGTACATGTCTACTTAACTTTCTAAATTGTCATTCCCATTTTCTTAACAGCTATTCAGAATATTGACCAAGAGTATCATGTAAGTCCTAGTGCATATTTTCAGATCCTTGCTTGAACAGTGGCTTCAGTCTATGATTACTGTCATGTGTTGGCTGGGTAAAATGTAAGCCAAGACCTTTGGAATTCCATTTGAAATACTGAAATCTAACATGATCATTCTGATAAGGTTTTCACAGTCTTGATTTGCTAATGTAGAATTAACTTCTGAAGTTAAATGGACATCAGTTGATGCTCTCAATAGTTTCTTCCTTTAGGCCTGGTATTTTTCATAGAATTTGCGAATTTAACAAATATTCTTTCTTGAGCAACCTTGAAAGGTCTTGTCAACTTTGTAAAAAGTTTATATCAAATTTGATATTGTTTAAGATCATTTTGGCTGTTTTTACTTAAAAGCGTCTTAGAGAGTCTCACCAGCCTAGGGTACTGGGAGAAGTTCATTGTGGTTTGAGCCCTCAGTCTTTAAACCATTTTTTAAACCTCTTTGAATCACCTAAAATGGAAATTTAAACTGATTTTGGCAACTTAATACCAGCAGAGGGCATTACAGCATAGTTCAGTAAAATCTAGAAACTTGCTTTTTGGAAACAATACAGATATGAACAGACAAAGTACATTGGAAGTTTGATAAGTACTTTACTGAAAGACATGTAGACTCTTAAATGATCATATTGGACAGACTGAGGGGATTTCCCCATAATAACCATAAAAATTAGGTTTTTAAAACCTCGGTTTCTTCTTTAAATCAAAATGCAAATGTTGCAACACAAGTAGTATTGCAAAATACTACTACAAAATACCAAAATGTGTCGCAAAAAGTAGGCATGTGTATTTTCTTAAAAGCTGGGAAGCAAATTTAAAATTTTATAATTAATAATAAAGTTGTTCGTAAAGAGAACCAACTGAGTATGTTTGAAAGAAATTTGCACCATTTCAAACCCTCTCAATGCCAAGGCAATGTCCCCTGGCCTGATGTTGTTATCTCTATGTGAGGCTATCAATTCTGAATACACAAAAGTAATAGTTTCCCAGCTCCATCATTAGGAAGCAACATCTGAAAATGTCAGTTAAAGCTAAAACAAACAAAAGTGTTAAATACATAATGCAAAACGATCGGGAATAATTTTCTGCGTGTGTGTAGGTGTAGGCTTAGAATGAGGGTTTTGGCACATAATGTTTGTGTCTTGCTGTTGCTCTTCTACTTAACCACCCAAGAAATCCAACTACAGAGATCATATGTGGAAAGGGTAGATCCCAGGTAATATCCTTCCCTATTGTGGTCTATAAAAACTTTGCCTGAGACTTTGTTTGGTCTGAGTATTTATTTAGTCTGATATTTCTATCTGAACAACTATTCTGGTGCTGTCCCCTTCCAGCAATAAGATTTAAAGAGTGATTTTTCTGTTCTTGTTGCGTTCTTTGCGGTTAGCTATGAGTCCATGCAGCTCTGACTGTGCCCTCCAGCTAAAAGTAGGATGTTTATCCAACAATATCATTGAGGGTAAATGCAGATAAATTGTGTCTACTCAGTAACAACTTGGGAAATACAAAACTTGTCCATTTCTATAAAAGAGTGAGTTTTTCACTTTTTGTTTGAAAGCTGATTGCTGCATTTTTTAGGCCTCCTCCAGTGCTTAGTGCATCTTTTCCTGTTAAGAGGTGAGAGAAGAGGAAACTAGAAGTTGTCTATCTATGTGATCCTTGCTTAAGGTCATGCTTTCTACTGAGGAAAACTCCATCACGGTATCACAGAAGTGATCCTCTGACCTGCTAGAGACAGTCACTACTCCGCAACCTTTTACAAACATACTATTTTTAAAATAGTCTTGTTTTATGCCAGCAGAGTTTTTTGAGAGCAGCAGCTGCTGGCTTTAAATTAAATGACAAAATCTCCGGGAAGAAGAGGAGGAACACGCTGACGGCATGTCTACACAGTCAGGAGCAGATACTTGAGTGCCTGCTCCTCGCACACGGCAAGCCAGGCGCACAGAGCCAGCTGCAGTGCAGCAGCCATATAGCCATGTTATTACAGTAATGAGCCTGAGCTAATAAGGCCTGTTGAGACACAACCTGTGTTAGCTCAGGCTTGGCACTATGATAGCATATTTACTCAGCTTCTGGATTGGAGCTGGCTCGTGTGGGGCTGTTTCAGAGAGTGGGAGGAATAGCTGTGTTACTGGATGCTCCTAACTATGTAGACATACCCTGACAGATTTGTCCTTTGGGAGGTTTTAAGGAGAACACATGCAAGACCAGTTTTCTTTTTAATGAAATATTTAGCTGGGGCCCAAGGCCTTCCCTCTAGTTTGGTTTTTTGGGGTTTTTTTGTTTGTTTGTTTGTTTGTTTTTCGTTTTTTTTTTTTTATTATTCTGAAGGCAGCCTGACCTTCTGTGAGAAAGGAGATGTATGCAATATGGGAGCCTGGTACTGCTCTTTCCTGCTCAAAGCTGGAAGGAACTATTTATAATAAAATAGCCTGCTGTATGGATGGGTATACAAGACTCATTGACAGCATCCTCTCCCTCAGCAGCAATCCTTACTTGCCCTACAGATGTTGTCCTTTATCAGTGTCTACTACCAAACTTCACAAGATATATCATCTGGGCACTTCTCACCAGAATCCATTAGGACCTAGACTGACAGTTCTGAGAAGAGTTAAAAAAAAAAAGTAAAAAGAAAAACCGAAAATAACTCCATGTCCCAAAGAGGAGAGAAATGCTTCTAGGGGCCAGAAAACATTTAATAGCGAGCAGAATAAGATGCTTCTGATCAACAGACCACTGTTCTCTGTTTTGGGGGTGAGGTGTTTAACTAATCTCTTTTTTTCCTTTTTTCCTTTATTTCCTGCCTCAAAAAGTAGGGGTAGTTTGGTTTTACTCAAACACTTGAAATACATTTATACACATTTTTTGTTTGGAAATTAAACTAATAGACATTTTCACAGTTCTCTTGAAGTGTGGTTTTGAGAGCTTTTAATATGGATAAGGATTGCTGGGGTCTTTATACCTTTTTGCCTAGGGTATTTTGCAAGGAATTTTAGATTGTCTGTATGTATTCTGTACGTGCAGAAAAGGCTAAGGCTGGGCTAGCCCTTATACACAGAGGCAGGCAGTTCCACTTGTTAATTAAAACAGATGTATTACCACTTCAAGCAGGGTACCAACAGCAAGGCCAGCAAAGTGTCCTGCTAGCGTAAGATTCTTGCTGCTGCTTCCAGTAGCATAGTGTGCCTGCTGACAGGTAGTACATACTTCTGACACCAGCAAATAAGCATACCATCATGAGGCAAAGACTTTCTCCTCTTCTCATGCTGGTCACACAGCACACACTGAAAAATTTCAGGGGGTGTAATAAAATGTATGCTCGAGGCACTGAAACAGGATGTCTCTATCATTTGTAGTTCCATCCTCTCTTTTCTTCCCTTCCTCCACTCAAGGGCAGAATGTAATATTAAAACTATAGTAAGCATTTTTTTTAATTAAAAGAGGTTAAATATATGGGATCAGATAGGCTTTCATCATGCAATTATAAATTGTATGCTGGTTATTTTAAATTTCAACATGCAATTGAAATTGTACTGGGTGAGCTGGCTTGGGTATCTGCTTTGCATTTGACTGAGTTAATTCACTGCAGGTATTCATTTCTTAAGTGGCGTCTGCTTTAAATATGTGCAGTAATTCAATCAAAGAAATAAGATGGATAGTTTATGTAATCCTTTTCATCTCCACATTGCTAAGGTTAACCTTAACTATTCATGAATTATAAATGCATACAGCAATCTCAAACTAATACATGTACATGTAAAAAACCTTTTTTTGATGGCCTGTTGAAAACCATGGAATAGTTCCTCCTTTTAAAATATAATTGATGGAACCTACAGGCACTGTATATCATTTCTTCCACTTATTTGTAATCTTAAACAAAAGTTTTGTGCAACTCATTTCAAATGGTTGTCTCTGGTAATATTAAACCTTTCCTCTAAGCCAAGAACATAGGTAATTTTCTCTTCAAAATTTTGGATGCATCGTTCTTACAGCCCTTTTCAGTGCCAATAGATTCTGTGACATGAATGAGAACCCAAAGGCAGATATTAGAGAACAATAACGCTCTGTTGAAGCCTTCACAATTCCTGGAGTAATTAAATAAAGAAAAAAGAATCCTTTCTCTTTCATTTTGTTAGTTCATTCAATGCCATTTGGACGGTTTTGCTTGTTAGCTCGCTTATAGGCAGTCCGAACAATCCACTAGGTGACACCCTCATACTCTTCCTATACTCTGTATAGAAACAAGGAGATAGTGAGTACTGAATAGCTCATTTGTTAAACATTTAAAGCAAATACTGAGATTTCAGGGACAGGTCTCTCTTTGTTTAGTAATATCAGAGATAACGCTGGGTATATAATAAATACTGTGTTGTTTGTATATAAATTACATATTAAGCAGATTACCATTTTGTCATCAACAAGAACAAAACCACAGAGCAGAAGTTGTATGCAGTATTTCCTATAATTGTAATAATTTTTAAAAGGCATTTGAACTCATCTGCTGAGTAGACTGAATAGAAAATATGCCCTTAGCATTTTTTACTGGGGGAACAGAAGGAATATAGCTTCAGTGATTTTTTTTTTTTTCCAGTGGGGATGTGCTATAGCATCTTTGAAACAGAAGTGAAAAGCCACATTCACCCCTAATATAAAGGAGTATTAAAGGACAAACATCAATGGAATTTTGCATGTTTATGCCAGTGGTGAATTTTTCTTGTAGTCCTTTATGTGGATAACGATGTTTTATAAATCCTTTGAAGAAAGGTTCTTTTGTCATGTTGTTTTTATATACCTAGCATAATGAGGCTTGAGCTTGTTTAGGGTGTCTATCTACGAATTCAACATAGCAAATAAAATCTTGTATTTTATTGCTAGTATTCCTTACTCTGCAATTACTATGAGCACTATTCTAAATGTTGTACGTAGTGAAAGACTTGGGAAGTCTGAATTCACCAGTGGTGTAATTAAGAGTAACATCAAAGAAATAAGAGTTACATTCCAAAATTAATTTCAATAAAAGCAAAATCATGTTAAGGTCCTAACAATCTAACACAAGAAAATAATTTCTTTTGGATAGCAAGTTTAAACAGTAACCAGCCAAGGCAAGAAAGAGACAGAAATTGACTTATATGGGCATGGAAATCATAGCTTTTTTGTTTACTCATAGTAATTATCCCAATTAATTATATGGCAACTGTAGGTGTTCAAGCTTTTGCTATCCATGCACTTTTTATGTTCACCTACACTTTACAGTGCTCTTTCTTCTAACAACTTCACTGACTGTTTAGCTCTAACGTAGAGAAATCCATTTTGTTACTACTGAAATCTGCAAAAAACTACTGAAATTATATACTGTTCTGCTGTCATCTATGTTTATTGACTTCAGTTAGGATTCCTAGGATGCGTTAGGCCATAATACACTTAGAGACAAATATGCAAAGAGAGATGTATAACTTATTTTTCCATTTCATTTCAGCTTATTAATGCTTACACTTAGAAAAAAAAAAAAAAAAAGATTTTTAATAGTTTTTTAAGACATTTTACTAAATAATCCAACTGATTGCTTCTGTGGTGTCCTAAACAGTCTGGGAAGAAACAGTTCTTGAAACTTAGTATATCTGATAGAACAGTAGCAGGAATATAGCAGACTTTTTAGGTGTCTGTCCTTTTTTTAATGAGTATTACATTCTGAGGGTAACATAATGTGATACAGTAATTTAAATATATTTTAGACTACAGTAGGTAAATGACTAACATTAAAGTGATTAAGAGAATGACTGGGGGGAAAAAAAAACGCAAAACAAAACACAAAGTACAGGACACATGAGTTACTATGAGTGAATGTGCAAGTGCATTGGCTGTTTTTGTGTGATTCTTGAATCTATATAGTTGATCATATGAAAGCAGACCCAAGCCTGAGATGGATGTCAGGCAAATCTTGACAAAAATCTGTGAAAATAGTTCTAATCTGAATAAACTGTACAGACATCTTCATAATAATCTAATTGGTAATGCTAACAGTGCACTCTTACCTGAACTAGTTCTCTGTGAGGTCAGTGGAAGCTCAATTGTAGCATATAGAATAATGTTACTGATTTAGTCATCCTCGCTGCCAGCCTCAGAATGCTCAGAACAATAAACTCCTTGCACATATGCAGGCACGTGCACATCTGATCATACAATATACACACGCAGGTATTTCTGGCAGCCAGCTCCTAGAGATAACCAGAAGGCTACACAGCATTTCTAAGATCAGGAAGGTAAGAATCATTTGAAGTTCAAAAAGGTTTGTGGAGAGAGTGTGCAGTTGCCCCCATAACACATGCAAGACATCATGTGCATATCTCTGCCTTTAGAGAGAAGTACCCTGGGATCTCTTACAGAACTTCAGGTTCTTCTGGGTAATGTGAAATAAATAATCTGTAAAAGCCTATTGTCCCTTGTATCAGAGGCAGCACTGATTTCAGTCATTTCGAGGGAAGAGTGCCATCTGCTGAACCACAACTATCATTTCTGTAGAACTTTTTCTTTCTCTTGGAGGTTTCCCAACCAGAGTCCTGTGCCTCAAGCACAGGCTGCGGGTGTCATTTTGTGCACAGGAGTAGTCCTAGTCTCTCACAAATTACATGTTTGTGTAAGTCTGAAAAATGGCGGGTGAGTGTGCGTGTGTGAGATTTAGGAAAAGATAAATACCAGACTAAAAATTCAGTCCTTCAACTGTTGTGCATTCAGTATGGTATGAAATTTAAATAAAAAGATACATGCTGGGAATTAGAGCTAATATTTCACTTTGATGAATGCATTAGATGTATGCTATTGTACAATCAAATGCATACATCACTGTATTTTCTGTAGTTTTAAAATTCACTTAAAAACATGACTTTATGTTACTGGAAGTGGGCTATTTTTTTTTCTATTTTTTTGGAGGCAAAATTATCCATTGATATAATTTAGAGTAGAATATAATTTTATGACATTTTTGCCTTCTTCTTTTCAGATGCCACCCAGTTTACTTTATCTTATCTGATTATTTTTCAGGCATTCACATTTAACGTATTATAGAATTAACACAGCAAGTACATCTGCATTTTAATACACACAGAAGAAGTGTTCCACAGACTTTAAGAGGTTAAAGAAGTATTTCTTTTACTAGCATATTTTATGACATATATCTATATGTGTGTGTGCATCTCATATATGTATATATGTCTCAGTATCAAGGAGATGATGATAAGGATGCTTGAATAGCACACATTTTGTAAGAACATCTGCAGAATTAACGATCATGTCAATTAGTTTATTCTGATATCAATTACTTTAATATATTCTTTATTCTGAGATATTCTGATGAATTTCTGTAGGCTTACAATTTGAAGAGATTCACTCAGCCGTGCAGCTGTTATATATTATTACAATCTAAATGAATTTTAAAAAAAGACAATTAGAGCAGTATATATCCACTGCTAGTAATTTTTCTGCAGTAAGAAAACAGTGACAGCTAAAGATTATGTTATGAAGTATCTGAGACAGTAAAAATTGAACAAGTCTTTGAAGCTCTAGTGTACTTTCACTATCGGTACCTAAAGGAGAATGAATCTGTACTTACACTCACCTCGTGATCATATGGTAAGGTTGTTCAAGCTTCAGAGCTTTAATCCGCCGCTGTATTTAGAATATCTCTGTATTTGAAATGTGAAATTAGAAACTTAACATCCAGCACACGTAAGACTTCAACACAGCGTAAAATTTTACTGGCCCTTTTTTTGAATGACCTAAGCAAAAGTGTGCGTGAATCTAGAAATCTACTATTTCACTAATATACAGGAAACAAATTTATCTTGAGTAGAGAACGCACTCTGGGAACTAAAGCTAAACGCTTTATTTACTTTCTCTCCACACCGTATATACTTGTTGCCGTTACAAAGTAAATGGATTAATTTATGTTGTTAGATAACACATATGTCATAGACATGCATTAAAAATGACGTTTTTACAATTAAAGATTACAGGGAATATTGACAGCTTCATATAAAACCAGGGAGACATAAAAATGACACTTTACAAGTAAATAAATACATGTGTATATAAAATATATGCATGTATGTACATTCACAGAATATGTAAACCCATTTATTCCCTACAGAGTAACCTACTTGTAGACTTGTGGGTTTGCTTTTTTAACAGAAGCAATCAATTAAAATATGTAATTTGGTACATGAGTCTATCAAGTGATTGATACTACAGAAGGAATAAAAAACCATGCCTTCAAAATGTTATCGGTGGCAGTGGTGGTGTGTTTCTGGAAACTATTTAGGCTAGGCATAAAAAAAATTATCTGACTATATCATAACTAGAACAGGTTACCTAAAGAGGATATGAAATCCCAACCGTTAGAAATGTACAATAATGGTATTAAAAAATACTTGTTGGTGGGAGTCTACTTGTATTTAACCCTATCTGAGAAGAGGGAGGTGAAATAAATGAACTCTTGAGGCTCATTTTCAGGCCTGCATGTGACTCCCATTTAATTAAAAAAGAACAACTGAAACCTAATTTATTGAAATCGCAAACTTCTCACTAGGGTTCAAGGATTATCCTAGGACCTCGTCACTGTTTTTGCAGTGTTTTAATTCTGCAGGGCTAATACATTTTTCTTTCATAAAGTGCAGAACAATGGCATGAGGTCCCTGAACAGAAAGAGGAATTCTTGGCTAGGTATGGCTTCAAGAAATCTGGTCACATGCAAAAGTATTCACTGTTACTGATTCCATAGCTACGATTGTTTTCTAAACATGTTTGGAGTAGGACACTAATTCCTTTTTCTCTCTGAAAATTAATGTCTGATTGGTGTTAGAACACTAGATTATTTTCCTGACTTTTGGTGTTCTAATGCTTGGTCTATTTTCACAGTTTTAGTGGAAAATCTTGTCAGCTTGGCTGCTGCTGATATATATAAACACTTACAAACCAGGAACTTCCTTTTCCAATGTAAACCAGTTTTGCTTTACATTATTGAAAATTTGTCTTCAGAGATCTCGCATAGAAGTGGACTAAAACAGATTCAGTGCAACCCACAGGACCTTTCTGATGTTGGACTTCCAGTCGGAGTTTGCCCTGTGCACCCTGAAGGAGGCAAAATGAGGCAAACATAGTGGCATGGCAGCATGAGTGTGGTTAGACTGATGGTGGCTGAGAGCATCCGAACCTGTTTGGCTGATAACAATGCAGGGCGCGTATAAATCCTGTGACAGGAAGTGAAGGAAGGTTCTTTCTCTGGAGTTTTATTATCCCACTGCAAGAAAAGGCTCACTTGTAATGGGGTTAATATTTTCAACAGGCTTCTTGGAAATTAAACTTTTTACATCTTGTAACAATGAATCAAACCTAGGAGTAGCTGGAGCTTTGCTCTGAGGTGGTAGCGCTGCTCTACGTCTGCTTTACGGGCAGCAGTCTGTTTTCCAAGTCCACCTTCCCTTTTCACCTACCGCGTTAAGCCTTCTCGCCCCACCACTACCTCTTGTGGCACGAGCTAAAGCTGACACAACCATGTGGAGCTGCTTGTGTAATTCTGCACAGTATTTGTCCATGTGCCCAGCTGCAGGAGCGAGGATGTGAGGACGCTTGTCCCAGAGGTTTGCTCCAACGCCTGGAGCACAGCCAGGCTGCAGGCACCAGGCACCATCCAACAAAGCCCAGTCTCCTTGCTCCACCGGGAATGCCGGATGATGCCATACCTGCCTGATGATGCCGAACCTGGCCGCAATGCTGCTGCTAGTGCCAATGATCGTTACAGCAGAGGAAAGGAAAACAGCGAGGCAAACCGTGAGGGGAAAGGCTGGCTGTGGCCCTACCTGTTGTGGGCCCGCGCTGCCCACGCCGTGGTGGTGAGTGAGTGCCCAGCGGTGTGGAATAGCCCGGTGACAGGAAACCAAACGCCGGTAACCTCGACGGAGGCTTCAACACGTGTCAGGCGATTTTCCATCTGGGGCTTGAGGTTCGGGAGACCCCAGTTGGGGATTTGTTGTTTGTTTGCCTGTTTGCGGGGGGGGGCGGAAATCACTTTTTCTGTGACTGATGCTACCCCTGGCTCAGACCGGGGTCTCTCCCCCCTGCAGCAGGCTCAGACGGGAGCGGGGGAAGGGGGGGGGGGGGGGTATGCTGTGACCCGGGCCACGGTCGGAGGCGGAGGGGCCGCAGGCGCCGCGCTACGCGTTACCTTCGGCGGCGGCCGGCGGGGGGAGGAGGCGGGAGGCGGTGCCGGCTCCGCGCGGGGCGGGGCGTGGGGGGATCCGCCGGGCCGGGCCGGGCCGCGCCGGGCGTGCGGGGGCCGTGTAGGTGCGGCTCCTTTAAGGTGTCCTGAGGCGGCACCAGACCTGCCGCGGCAGCGGCGGCGCGGGGAGGAGGCGGCCGGGAGGGGAAGGGGAAACCCACGGCTGCCGCGAGCGACTCGACGTGACACCAGAAAGTTCAGGCGCGGCGGGCTCGGCCCCGCCTGACTCGTGCACCCCTGCCCCGGCGGCGGGGGAAGGCCAGGAGCCGCTCCTCCTTCTCCCGCCGCCGCTTGCTGCTGCACCGAGGGCGGGCGTGTGGGGCGGGTGGCTGGGGGCGTTGGCCCGGGGAAGTTTTGCTCGCCCTCTCTCTTTCTCTCCTTTCTTTCTTCCTTCCTTCGCCCCTCCTGTGCCCTCCTCCGGCGCTGGGGTGGGGGCGAGTTTGGGATTCCCGCGTGCAGGGGGTGGCGGCGATGCTGGGCAGGGCGAGGGGCTGCCGCCGGGGCTCCCCTGCCAGCCGCCCCGCCTGACTGCGGCCGGGCTCCGTCGCGGCCCCCGACGCGCCCGCCTCCTTTCCCCCGTGATGGGAGCAGGGGCTGCCGCCGCGCCGCCGAGCTCTGCCCGCCGCTCGCCCCGCGCCGCCGCTGCCCAGTGACTTGGCGGGGCACTTTGCGGAGAGCGCTTCCCTCCTCGCCTCTCGCCTTCGCCTTCGGAGGGCGGCGGAGGCCGGTCTGTACCCGTCCCGGCTGTGTTCCGTTACTGGCTCGTCCCGGGCACCCAAAACAAAGTGTCGGGCCGGAGCAGCAACTTGTGATCGGGAGGCGGCGGACCTCGGCTGCGTGAACTCGAGGATCTTTTGTTTTCTCCTGTCGCTTTGGATGGTCCTGGGAAGTGTCAAGGCGCCGCCGAGGACAGCCAGGGCCAGGAGAGGGGAGGCCGGCCGGAGTTGGCGTGCTGCCTGGAGCCCCGCGGATCTGACAGTGTCCTCCCGGAGGGGGCTCGCTCTGGGAGTCCGGCGGGACTAGGAAACCTCGCTTACGTTAAGCTTCTGTGGAATTACAACTGGGGGCTCTTCGTTTCTCCCCCCGCTCTTCTGGCATGAGACTGCTTGCAGGCGCCACCCGAGGACAATGATCGCGGAGTTTGCTCACTTTTACCTCTTTGGATTCATATGTCTCACCTCAGGTAACCACCACACGTAGGCGAGTCGGATACGAGGCCGCGGCGGTGACCGTGCTCCCGCCGCCCGCCCCGGTTTGGTGGGGGGAGATGCGCTAGCCGGCCTCTCCGCGCCTCCCGCCCCCCTCCTTTCCTCGGAAACGAAGCTTGACTTCCACCCGCTGGGCGCCCAGACCACGTTTGTCCCGGGCGCGGTGTCGGGAGCAGCCGCCGGCCGTGGCCCCTCCGCGGGTGGGGGCTACCCCGGGCTGGGCGCGGGGACCGGGCTGGGGGGATGCGCGGCGCTGGGTGCGGCCCCGGGGCTACGGGCGGCGGCGGCGCCCCCTCCCCCGCCGGCAGCAGGGGCGGCGGGCTCGGGAGGGTCGTTTGATGTAACCACGGGTGGTAACGAGCCCCGGCTGTGAGGGGACGGCGGGAGGTGGGCTGCGCCTTCCGCTCGGCTGGGGCTCCCCACGGGTAACGCGCCAGGGGAGAGGCCGCAGGTACTGCGCACCCTCTGCCCCGGGCGGGCCGTTAACGGCTTTCACCCCCTCCCGGCGGCGGGGGCAGCCCGGGACTGTGCCCACGCGTGAGGGGTTTAACCCCGCGTACTCACCCCGGGTGGGGAGCACGGTGGTCGGGGGCGTGACGTGGGGGGGGCTCGGGGACAAGTTTTGCTTCACCTTGGCAGTTAAAGTTTACCCACGTGTGTGAAGCGCCAGCGTGATAGATGGGAGCAGGAGAGATCGTCGAGGAGATAGGGGGGATTAATGGTCATTAGGCACTGTTTGCGCGGGGCTTATGCGTGTTGGGGCATCTTATCGTGCCTGTAGATTGAAGATAGGGTCGTACTAATAGGGTTTTGTTGATGGCAGATTTTGCTCTGTGTAAGCACCCTATCAAATCGTGGTGTCGAGGAATGTGATAAAGGGCAGCGTGTAATGACCTCAGAACCGGCGCGCATCCCTCCGCTTCGCGGTGGCGTGCCCATCGCACCGCTCAGCCCGCGTGGCGTGGGGCGTTAACGTGGACCGGGGTGGTCGTGGAGGTGCTTGGGGTTTGGGGGGTGTTTCTACGCAAGCTTCCTGTT
Organism: Balearica regulorum gibbericeps; assembly: GCF_011004875.1. Classification (NCBI taxonomy): domain Eukaryota; kingdom Metazoa; phylum Chordata; class Aves; order Gruiformes; family Gruidae; genus Balearica; species Balearica regulorum. The sequence continues at coordinate 106,053,847 of NC_046184.1, forward strand.
GCTTTTAGGAGGCCAGATTTCTCTGCCTGTGGTAATCCCGTTCTCAGCAACACCTTTTGTCATACGTTAAGCTAAGAGTAAATTCAGTAAAACCTTGTGTCAAGGTTAGTTTGGGCGCTAACTTTTCTACCCTGATTGATTATTATAAGTTTGCTGAGGACCCTTTGAGTCATTGAAGTTATTGGTAGCATGAGACACCTGGTCAGTAAATGAATGAATGAAGTTTTTGAAAGATTTAAGTACATCGCCTGAAGCTTTAAGTCTTAATTAACGTCACCAAATGCAATAACTTATGTCTGTTTCTAGATTATATCATAAATTTAGCTATTACCTTTTTGCTGTTAGGTATTAGGTTTGCTTCTTGTGGCTTTGAATATGGAAAGCTTTGCATCTCTGTCTTTAAAAAAGAGTAACTCTCTTTGCTTTTGAGCGTGTCAGTCATGCCATCTTCAATTTGATTTTCTCCGTATTGCCTTCTTTATCTAATGGAAGAAACAATTGGAATGGGGAAGAGCCTTTTCACCATTCTGCTCTTTGTAGATCTTTCATGATGATCATCTCAATTATGGAAAAGTTGACTTCATAGACAATGTACTCTGTAAGTCATTTCTGTACTGGAGTATCATTAACTCCAAGTTAAGAAGCAGGGTTGGGTGTTGTTTTTTTGGTGTGGGTTTATGAGTTGGTTTTTTAGGTTTTTTTAATTTCATTCTCTCATCTGTTTCTCAGATAATAGAGTAAGATGGTTGTATGTTATTTTGTGTCTCTTCCCCCCCCCCCCCCCCCCCCCGAGTAGAGATGTTCTCTTTAATAATGTTGATTCCAGCTGAGTTGTTGGGGAGAGAAAAAGAAAAAAAAAGCTATGTTTTTTAATGGGGTTTTAATTTTGCCTTGTAAGCAAAGTCAGTAAAAAAGATAGAGACAAACACCAGAGAGTAACTTAGCTCCAACTCCCTTATCAGAGGGTTTTTTCTTTTCCCCCCCTCAGTTAGAGTGTGGTCAAATAGTCAGTCCTGTGTCTAGAACAATGGAGATGCCAGAAACCTTTGGCAGGATGAAGTTTGAGGGCAGATGGCTGCAGTGCAGAAGGAAGGACAGGACTCATCTACAGCAGTTTCCACAGTGAAATCCTTTGAGTTCTACTGACAGCTGATCTGCTTGCAAGTTGATTGATCCTTTCCTCCCTTTTCCGCTGAAGGATTTCGCTTCCCTCATGCCCACTACTGAATCAACGGTTTGTGTGGCCACACTCTAAATGGGATGTTAGAAACTTCTACTGAGAGATGAGAAATAATTGGGAGATGGGGAGGTGGGAAATCTTAATAATAGAAAGGTAAGTTCATTAGTGTTTGTTAAAACAGTAATTGGTAAACCACTTAGAATTTAAAACCCCTAATTTTTACCATGGTGTTGCCTCTGTGCATTGCTGTGAAGTACTTTCTTTCATCTAAGCCTGTGGTTAATAAATGTAGAATAAATTCAAAATTTGAATAATTTTGAACACTGGAATTTAGCAGCTTTCCTCCCTTATTCTCCCAGTATAATGTCAATGCTTCTTTGCATAAAGATAAGAATAAAAATTGCTTTAAGGAGTACTTCTCTGGTATCCTTGTTTTCTTGAGTATTTACCTGCTTTCTGCCCTTTTTCCTCCATTTTGAGGCAGGTTTTCCTTCATAATCCATTGAGTTTTCATCTCTCCACCTCCCAAGAAACAGCAGCGTCAAATTAATACATTTGGAAAATAAAAGCTTTCGGTTATCTGGAAAGAAACATGCAGAATGATTTTTCTGGGAATAAGAATGTCCAGGTTCTGGTTTTCCACATGTGTGTTCACTGCTCTAGCAATTCTCAAGGCTAAATATGGTACTGTGTGATTTTTTTTTTTTTTCTGATCCCTCCACAGAAATATTTATATTTCTATGAGGTATTTCATTGTGTTGCTGATTCCCACCTGCTCAACATGTTTTCCCCCTTTCCTGTCCGTGATATCCCATACTAATTACTGTACTTCATGTGGGATTGGTACATTTGCTCAAGAGGGCTTTTTGTGCGGTATGAAATAGGCAGCTCTGACAGCAGCGAGGCAGGCCTGGTTTCCAGTGATAGTTCTAGCCAGTGGAGGGCAAAATTGTCTCTTGTATTCCTTCATGGGAGAGTTACCTTCTGACAGTTAATAGTTTAAGGGGTGTCCGTGGAGTGTCCCCAAAGTCCTTTCTAGTTGGCTAGCCTGCCTATTGGAATAAATACATCAGTCATTTCTTCTTTTATACATTTTGGTTGTTTGTTTCATAAGTTTGTACTTAGAGGAAAGTTTCCCTTAATGAAGTGATATTAGAGTATTTCTGCTCTCTTTCCATATTTGCTGCCTAATAGTAATAAAATAAGATATTTTAAAATGTTACACAGCAATTCAAAGGATTATGAATGTTTAAGTGCATAATCTGTAAAGTCAGTCAGTCACCCAAGAAAGCATAAAACCCAGGTGTTTTTCACCTACCCCAATACGTTGTGTGCTGTTCTAAGTAATTTTACTCTAACAATGTTTAAGAAAGATCCAGACAGCTACTTACAGTTGAAGAAGCTGGCAGTGCTTGCACTGTGAGGACTTCAGACTAGAAAGGAAGTAACCATATGCTATGAAATGGAGAATATGCCATCACAAATAGGAAATTATCAAAGTATCCAGGTGTTTGACTGATTCTAAGTCACTTATCCTTGTGACTACTGATAGTATCTGTGGTGATCAAACGTGGTTTGTTTTTTTTTTTCCCCCAGTTTGCATTAATGTTTTTTTTTTCTTTTCTACTAGAAAGAGACAATTTTTTTCATATAGCTTAGGTAGTTTGGATACCTGTTTAAAACAAACGCACACTCAAGATACTTTTTTTGCTCACTACAGTGAGTGTTGGTTGTCAGATGTTTTCTTGCTTGTATGCCATGTAGTCCCATACTATTGTCCTGAAACAACACAGTATTTTCATTAGCAGGGATCATCTGTAAAGCTCATGGTACTGAACTTTGGAGGATTACTGTGTACCAGTCATAATATTTTATGAGAAAACATGAATTTATGTGAAGGATACTCCTGAATCTCCTGCCTAAAGTTTACAGGCTAAAAGTTCTGTTTGAATCGATAAAGATAGATGGACCATTACAAATATTATCAGAAACTAGCGACACTTAGGTAACAACGTTGTTTAATGTCAAACATTAACATGTGATACCCATGCCAAATTATGTTTTAATACAAAATGCTTTGGAAGTGATGGCCAAAGAGGCCCAACGGGGGATCAAAACAAATCTTTTTCTTGTAAGAAGTAGAGAGAGAAAATATTATCTTCAGACATTCAAGACAGAGAAATCTACTGATGTACTTAAGAATCTGAGAACCTATTCCCTTGCTCTCAAATAATATTATTTTTGGTTTGGCACTTAATTTTCGTAAATAACAAAGAGTTTTGTTTCACAATCCTAAACAAGTGTAATATTATGTCTCATTAGGGAATAGCTTTGTCTAATTAATTTAATAATATACTGGGGCTAGCAAGTCCAGTCACTTGCTCAGCTTTTACAATTTATTATTTTTGTCATAGTTAAATGCATTATGTGAGTAACGGTTGCTTGGCTTGGTGTCATGGTAGCTGTTTTAGATTCTTCTTCAAAATATTTCTCTTTCATGGTGAAGATCAGTATTATTGTTGTGAATTTGTTGGGGTTTTTACGTATTTGAATGGCTAGGAATGAACCTTTTTGTTGCAAATAGTTTTTAATATTTTGAGGTTATTTTGTGGTCAGGAACCTTGCTCTTTCCAGGCAAACTAAAGGGCACTTAAGAATTTTATATGTTGAGGTCCTGACACATTTTATTTGTGTATTCTGCTATATAATCTCGTTTGGTGGTGATAACCTTCCTTAACTTTTCACCTGAGTGCCTCTTCATAAAATTGTAAAGTAAATAGTGAAATAACTGAAGTAGCAACTCAGGTGTATTTTAAGTCCAATAAATTGTGTAAACAGGGGAAATAAGAGTATAATCCTGTTAGTGACTAGAAGCTTGACCAAGAGGTGGGAGTAGAGTTACAAAAAAAAATACTCTTCTTAAATATCTTGAAAGTTAGAGGTGCTTTTAAGGGCAGATAATTTACTAGTTTATACCTTTGCTTCATACCTTCTTTGGGTTACCTATGTAGGTCCTAATACCACTGTTTGACTATAATAGCATGTTTCACACATACGTTGATGCCTCTTGGCCGATTATTGCGTCAGCCTTAAATTAGCGCTGAATTGATTTGAGTGAAAGGGCATTTTATACGAAGAAAGAAAATGTCTTATGAGAGCAAATGCTGTGGTCTGCAGACGTGGGCCATAGGTGGTAGCTAGCTACGTTGGACTCACACAGTTGGGACTTGGTACTATGGAAAATCTCAACAGGTGAAAAAGAGGAGCAGCTGGGAAGCTGATAATGACTTCAGTTTTCACTCAGATGTGCAGAGTTCTGTTATGCTGTTGTTGTATTACATTTTGGAGTTTTGGTTTTTAACGAGCTAAGTTAATAATCAGGATACTGAAGGACTTAGGCCAGGTACTGGAAATGACCTTTCCCTGAAGATGATGGCAAGCTTTTTTGAAAAAAAAATGGTGGTGAATTTAATTCTGGATGCCAGAATTTCTTTGGTAGTTGACACAATTGTTTCATTAGAAAAATTGTACATTTACCCACAAAAATGATAAGATACAGTTCCGGAACATTTGTTAAGAGGTACAAGGGTAGGCTTCTCAGACAAGGAATGTATATGTTTTAATTGGTGTTAAAACAACAGCACAAAGTTAGCCAGAGGTAGGCAAGTGTTTACTCTCATTTAATGTTACTGGAGTATCCATTTCAGGTATAAGTGGTAGAAGAAATGTTCTACACTTCAATAAAACAATGAATAGAGGCTTAAGGAAAGTATATTCTATTTCTTTCCATGTCTTTTGAAAATAAAGTGAGGAAACTATTTTTAGTGGGAAGATGGAGTATATGAACAACTAATGAAATTAAATACTGTCAAATATTGAGAACTATTCTAGGGTTCTCTGAGATATGTAGATTTTTTTCCATGCCTCTCTTGTTCTGAAGTTTAGGAAAGTTTCTAACCAAGACTGATGTGTGTGTCTGACTGGTTAAAACAAAACAGATACCTTGACAATAGTGTGATATGTGAATGGTGGAAGGCCAGTCTTTTAATTTAGAGCCGACTTGTGGTCTGCATTCACACCTGTGAACAGGGAAGTCCTTTGCTGAGGACGGAACGGTTTATTGACTGGTACATCCTCAAGGTGGCCTTACCAAAAGGACATGAACTCTGTGCTGAGAAGGGGAATAGAAAACCTTTTTCCTTCATTACTTCCCACTTTTAGTGAGAAGTAATGTTAATTGTGTTTTCCAGAAACAGAAATGTTGAAAATACGAATGAGGATCTACCACTAATCAGCAGAGAATGTGCTTGTAGATCCGGATAAAGGATCTGCATGTTTTAAAAGTTTAAAAAGCAGCTTTGTGTCTGAAACTGCATTTCATGTTCTCAAGCTTGCTCATAGTTGCTTTCAGTGCCATTGTCCAAAGAACTACACAGAACTTGAGCACTTCTCCATCTAGCTTTTAGCGAAATGATGTCAACGTGTTGCTACAGGAATGAAGGCCCTGATGGTGTAACTTGTGTGTGCACTTCACCTTCTGATGTAGATGTTCAGTATGTGGTTTTTGATAACAGTGGTAGCATTTTTTGTTGTCTTCAGCCTCATTTTTAACACATTTGGGTTTTATCTGAAGGGATTTTCTTTTTAATAAACTCTATACAACTAGTGCATAGAAACATCAGGGTTTTTTATAAAGACATCTTAGGTATTCATCTTCTCAGTCAAAGTGCTGACATGTATAGAATACTTGTATTGGCCTATATACTTTCACAAAATAGTAAGTATGTTGCTGAAAATTTCTTTCTTATTTGTCTTTCAAAGAAATTCCATAACAAACAATTGGATTCCATATCTAAACAAGAGGGGAGTACCTCTGTGGGTTTGCTAACTGGTGGTAGAGGTAAATTCCACAATGTACTCTCATTCACCTCTTGTTTTCTGCCACCAGACTTACCACCTTTAGAATGGCATAGGGCTTTCTGTACTATGTTAAATGTTTATATTTATTTACATTTAAGTAAATCACTGTAAATTAAATACATAGAACATTTAATTTAAATATAGCTTACTATAAAGTCAGCTCAGACTGCTGCAGTCCTGAAATATATGTACTTTTTTTGAAGAAATGCGTAGTCAGATATGCAAAATTATTCAAGGTGCCCTTTTTGTTGGCAAGTATTTGCTCAATATGGTGTTGCATTACCTTAAGTCTAATGCTAATATAGTGAATGATTAAAATAATATGAGCACTCCTTACTGTAGATTAAAGATTTGTAAAGCTGACAAGCCTGTGCTGAGCTCTGGATTTAAAATCTTAAACTTAATATTTTATTTTCTTTATCTTGCATAGTGAATTAGCAGTTGGATAAGCTCAATTTTGGAACAGCCTGTCTTCTCAGATGTGGAGTGCAGAGTATAGCGAGGGTTGGTTTCCAACCAATGAAACCTGAAGTCGTTTGTGACAGCCGTTTGAGAGAACTGGACAGTCTGTATACTCTTGATGTTACTGACTATTACAGTCTTTGTCTTCTGCTCCTTTAACTGTCTTGTACATAAATCAGAATTGTGATTTCTTTAGTACTGTTAAACTGTTCCATGCTAGTATTGCATTAAAACTTGCTTGGCTAGCATTTTTGTATATTCTGAAATTTGCATGTCCCAAGGCAAGATATTTATTTTTCATTCTGGGTTAGTTATATTGCCTCTTATCTAATTGCTTAACTGCCTTTACATTGAAGATTAGACATGTAACACAGTTAATGGTTTAAAATTCATATATAGAAGACTTTTACTATTTGCTTCTACAGTAGCGTAATACACATTAACAGTTTCTCATCTTGGAAATTAGGATATAATATGTGGCCAAGGATATAATGTGGGCCTAAATATGTGCGCTGGATGAATTTCCCTTTGTTTTGGAAATAGGTAAAGGGGGAAAGAAATGAGGTTTTGACAGTGACCAGATGAACATGCTTTAAAGAGTGGCTTGATTTTTTTTTCAGTAAATACTAAAACTCAGATTTTTGTAATCCAGGACGTTGTGAGTTGTTGAAGTTGGGAACCTACAGTCTAAATTTAGACCAACTTAAGATCAGTAGTGCCTTTTGAAACTCTTGATTCTAGTGTTTAAATTAAATTGCATAAAGTGTCAGACTTCAGTTGTGAATGTTTATAGATAACTGTGGGTAGTTAGCCTGTCTGAAAATTGAGATTGTGGTGAACATCTCCTTGAGACTCAATTAACTGAAAAAAAAAAACCCCTTTCAATTTGCATGTGCATCAGTAGCCCTGTGTAGTGTGAGAAGCCAATGAAAAATGTGTTTGAGTATGTATTCTTTTAGAATCTTCTTGGCTTGTCAATTTTGTAGTGTATTTTACTAACATCGGTCAAAAGCAGACTTTTCAACCTAAATGTCTCCTGCTGGCCGAATAAGCCCAAGCATGTAAGCCCAAGATAAGGATACCAGCCCCAAATCCAAAAGTAGGTTGTGCCTGTATTTATGTGGTGAATGCATAATATAGGGCCATAAAATACAGATATCTTTTTTTTGATCGAATGTTCAGCAATGTCACTTCTCCTTTTTCTTCTCTCAGAACCTCTTGGCACTTGATATTAAACTTGGCGCTTGCTCCAGCTTCCTGCTGGGAGATCTCTTGGATGCCAGGCAGGTTCAGAACTGGGATTTGCAAATTCTGAATGTTTTCTTCCCTCACCTCCCACTCACAAAACTCTGTCAGTGCAACTTTGTGGTTTTGGAATATAGCTGATGCCCTAGGTACAGCAGTTGACAGATACTTTATAATCAAAGTGTTTAATGGTAGGAGGTGATGGGAAAAAAAAAAACCAAAACGTAGTGTGAGGAAACAAGGAGAAAAGAAAAAAAGGCAAGGGTAGTAACAAATTATTTTACTTTTTGCTACCCAAACCAGGAGTTCTCACTGGAGATTGTAGAGTTTGGGACTATGATGCTGTAACAGCAAAATGTAGGAGAGAGGATGTAAATAACAAACTGGTTAAATGAAAAGGTGTCTGATGTAGCCGTTGAACGGAACTTGCACTGTGCCACTGCTCAGGCATAAAAGTGATTGGCAGGAGGCCCCATGCAAGGAGTAAAATCCTGTCTCCACCAATGTGGAAAATTATGGTTTTGGCTGCAAAAGGAGGTAAGGCTTGGAAAGAATCAGCATATCTCTAGCACTGAGGGGCATCTGGAACTGAATGGCTGGGTTAAATCATTCAGTAGTGATTAATGACACTCATTACTTAGGTTATATAGCCCTTAAAAATTAAAAGGAATAATTTAAAACTAGATGCAAAGCAGAAAGAAGGAATCGTTGATACTGTTTACCTCTTGAATACAGAAGGTGGATGAAAGTCTTCCCTACCTTTTGATACAAGGAGAAATCTGTGAAGTGCTGCTGTTAAGTTTAGAAACTAAGAAATTAACTGTTGAACAATTGTTCTGAGGAACATTTTGTGACTTTGAAAATGTGTATGGAGCAGTCAGAGCCTTGAAATGGGAAGGAGTGTGCAGGATGGAATTTTGCTGCTGATGAGTACTTTGCTTCTTAGAAAACATCAGAAAATTATTTCTGTTTTCTCCTTTACTCGTGAGCGCTAATCTGTGTTGCCTATAGGGAAAGCAAAATATTGAAACATATAAAATGAAACAAGATTAGAGGCATACAGAGTACTTACTTTAACTTCTCTCGAGCATGATTCTGGCCGTTACTGAGCTGAATGGTAATGTAGCTTGGTATCATATCAGGAATAATGTTCAAAATGTTCAAAGGCTGTCATTCCGTAGGAGGATTATAGTACTGATATAAATACACTTCTGTTTACTTCCAAGTTTTTAGTGGAGGGAACAGAGAAACCAGTGAAGCATGTGTTCAAGTGTTAATTTTTAGAACTGTAAAAAGAAACAAACAGTGGGATCATTTATGATGCTACTGCTTAAAGTGCTTGACCTTTCTGCAGCACATTCATAGGGGTAGAAAATAAAAGGGAGCTAGGCCCTTCTAGAATAAGATATTATCCCTCTGGGTCTTATCACTGCAAATACTAAAATAGAATTCAACTTTAATCTCTACCAGTTAGGGGCTGAGGTTCCCTAAACGGCATTGCTGAAAAATCTCTGCTCACAACATTTTTTGGCTTCTGGATTGCCAGTTTACTCACTTGTTTAATGTCTGTCTTAGTTTTCTTTGTTATTTGTGTGTGTGTGTGGTGTGTCCATCAGAAAGCAAGGAAGTAAGATTTTTCTAAAGCTACATGATTGCTTCTTTCCCATCCATACATTTGTGGTAGCCATTACCATAATGTGGAATGAGACTAATTCCTACCTCCCTGGTACTCTGTATCAGATGGGGATTTTTTTTTCCTGCCTTTGCTGGGACAGCCAAGCTGGGAAGTTTGGCAGATTTAGGTTGACCCAATGCCTTAACCAGGGAGTGAATGTTATTTATACAGGCAGCTTTTGGGTTTTTTTTATTCTCTGAGTATAAGGATTATTGATACTGCGAACATTTGATTTTCATTGATAACTATGAATTTTTAGGGGGGGAATCACTATTTAAATGTCAGTGAAGTCAATTGTTATTATTCAAAAAAGATTAGCTTAATGTCTGCCCTCAGATTATCGTGTCTTCAGGATTGATGTTTCTGTCTTTGACAGGAATTTACATTTTATTTTACATCAATTTACAGAAGGACATTTACATTTTGTTTGCCTGTTACCTTATTGCAGGAAGGAAAGCAACAACCTCACAGCTAAAAACTCATGGTGACCTACAGTCCACTAGTAATTAGAATTCAACAGAGTTAGTCGTTTAACTTGGTCATTTCATCACAATTCCCGTAGGCTTGCAGCTGATCATTTTGAATCTCATAAAATGAAATTTTATTTTACTCACCTTACGCAGGTCAAGTAAAAAGCCACATCGAGTTAATTAATCCTTTTGTTTGCAATGAACTGAAAGTGGCATTTGTTTTTATTCTAGCAGTCATGAAATCACAGGGTGTTGGCGACAAGTCCATTACTGGCTCTGTGCACTGTGTTTGAGGGCTTTTACTCCACCCAAACCATTATATGTGCAGACTGTAACGTACTTGTTAAAACTTGCTTTAAAATGAGGATTCCATTTTTTTAAAAGCACTAATAAAGAGAAAATAAAAATAGCTCCCTGTTCTTTATTAGCATAAATGAGAGAGAAACAGCAACTCATTCCTTTTGTGGCCTGAGGAAGAAAAACAAAACCGGGATGAATCCTCAGCCCCTTAAAGTCAAAGGAAGTTTAAGTACTTATTTCAAGTTTTACCTTGTCTTGCAAAGGCTCAAGTTGTGTGTCACTTTTCCACTCGTGGTGTTACATAGAAAAGCTTAATAGTGGAGAAAGAGACAATTAATAATGTCACTTAAACAGTGAGGAAAGTTTGAAGACTAATCAAATTCTGCCATTTAGCCATTTAGGATCCTTTTTTTGTCATTCATTGCAAGGTTGGATTTACTGCATGTTGTGTTGGTGCTGCTGGTGTGTTTCCTGTGGTAGTCAGTCATTCCCCTGCTTCCTCAACACCTGTACTGGTTTTGGTTTAGCTTCTCCTTTTTTTTTTTTTTTTTTTTTTTTTTTTTGGCTTGCGTGTCTAATTACTTTTTCAAAGCATTTTTGGCTTTGAATTTTCCTGTGCTGTGTAACACTCTTTTTTTCTGTGGCATCTAACCGGGATTGTGAGAGAAGTGTAATGCATAAAACTATTAGTTTGTTTTACATAGTTCTGACTTTTTTTAGATAGCAAAAATACTCAACTATTGCTGTTGCTCAGGTTTGAAAAGGAATAGTCTGGTTCCTACTAGCATAATACTTGAAGAATGCCGTAATATATTATAAACAGTGTTAAGCACAGATCGCTTCTTTAAAGAAAGAATGGTGCCATCCATTTAAAATAACAAGCTATGAGCTTTTAGAACATGCTATTTCCAAATCTCTACTTAATTTCATTCTTTGCCCCCAAAGTTTTAAATTACAGAAGAAATAAAGCCAGATTTTCCGCTGTGACTAGTCTTTTTTTTTTTTTTTCTCCTAGAAATACCAGGTGTCTGATCAATAGCATGTGGTGGGAAGCATGAATTTCATCTCTGAGGAGACTTTAAATGCACTTATTTTCAACTTTCATGAGCTACAAGTTGTATGTCTTGTTTTGTTTGTCTTTTCAACTGGGCAATGCTAGGTAGAGTTTTGTTATTTCGCTACTGATTTAAGACAGATACGTACATATTTTTCTTCAGGCTTTTAAGGGCTCAAGTTTAAGTGGTAGATCATTACTCAACGCATCAAACGTGAAGGGTGATTAACTCCGTCTGGGTGCATGCAGTGTAATTTTAGAGGCTACAAATGTTGTTACAAGTCAGGTTAAGGTTTAAAGGTGAAAGTTTGGCTGAATGAGTTTTACAGCTTTAAGTTAATGTACGCAAACAAAGAAACTGTTGTTTTCTACCCGTTTATGTCTAGTGAGCAAGTAGCTCATGTGGTACAGAAAAGAAAATGTGAAGATTGTGCAGTTTGCCATAAAGTTCAAACTGCATACTTTTTATTTCAATTTAGAAGTTCCAGTAAATAAACTGAATCTAATACAACATTGATTTTGGCTGTTCATCTTCTAAATGTGAAGTGAAGGGATAACGGCTTTAAACTAAGTGATAATGATAGACTTAATGATAATGGCTTATTATTAGAGCTTAACTTTTAACATTAATGTATTTTTGTAGATTTGCTCATATGCCATTAAATAATTTGAAGAACCTGTTGAGATAAAACCTCAGTAAAACTCCCCAAGTGTGATTAAGCTTTCCTTCTAGATAGTTCTAAAATTGCATTCACTCAATTCTCTGACTTACTTTATTCCCGAATATTTAAGTTCAACAGTATGTGGGAAGAGAATAGATGGTTTTTGAGTGACAGGGAAGTTATACAGAAAGACTGGAATATCTTTTAAAGATATCAACCTGATTGTTAAAATTGTAAGTGATGAGACAGGTAGAACCTGTCCCTGTCCTGTCACCTCCCCCTAGTTAAAGATTTCTTAAAGAGCCAAGAAATGTGGAAGCTTTTTTGAATATCTGTGATCAATTCCATTTACATCAGGTATAAGCTAAATGGTGTGGATTTTTATATGGCTGTGTACTAATGTAAGCAGCCGCTCAACTGTGTCTGAAGAAGTGATCCAGTCTGATAGCAATTCTGATTGCAAAAGCCAGGGCATATAAATGGAATAAAACAAAATGGAAGTGATTAAGGGGAATAAAAATAAACAGTTTTTTTGTCTCGGTAAATGATACCTTTAAAGCACAGGAGCCTTGTCGAACATAATTAAAGTTGTAAGAACTGGGGTAGGGTGAGTGGGCTGTATTCTCTGAGGTCATGATAGAAATACAGAGGTCAAGGTTTTGCACTTAGTCTTATGTAAACAATGTCATGCCCTGGTAAGTATAAGAATCGATTTAACGAGGTTAAGCTAATTTAAAAAAAAAAAAAGCTCATATCAAAATTTTAGTGCAGCCTCTATATCCTCATTTAATTAGTTCATGGGGAAAAGCGAAGGGGGAAAAGTGAAGCAAGAAAAGTGAGAAGTACAAGCTTTTATTTATGCTTGCTTGTGGATGCCCATTGCTACTGAGTGATTCTGTGGTGTCAGACTTCATACAATAACATTCCTGTAGTTTTCCCAGAGTGTATTTCATGAAATCTGCAGGTAGGCAGTTTTTAATTTTTGCCTCCAGGTCAAAATGAGATGACTTCTTAGAACCCTTGTTTCTAGTTAGGTGTATTGAATATTATTTTCTTTTGTCACGGAGCTCATGTGCTTATCCTTCTTGCAGTCTTGAATGGTGCTGTGTATCTCCCCAAGTATATTAAATCTTTATTTAGTTCGAGTGGTTGTAGGGTTTGGTTGCTTTTTTTCCCCCCCTCATTAGTGGTTTGGATTATGTATTCAGACCTACGTTTATGGTAGGAAAGAAATTCAAGGGTGTGAAGGTATCCTAACAGTTTTCCCTTCTGAATTACATGAATTTTCTTTCTTTCTCTCTCACTGCCTGATCTCTGACTCTTTTTGTGTTGAGCCTCCTTTCATTTCGGTCCATTGCCAGTCAGAAGGAACCACCAGCTCCAGACAGAACACGCCTCTGACTGTTAACAGAAGGATGGCTGGTGAAGCCATAAGAATTCAATTGAAACCAGAGTTCTGTAACTTAGCCTGGCAAGCACAGGCACCACTCCCTCCCAGAAGTTTGAAGGGCAATTGCTCAGGCTTTCACACGCTTTGTCTAGTCATCCACCAGCTGTGAGCTGGCCAGGGCTGACCAGTTAGAAACTGCTGGTTGTGTAAGCCGTCGCTTTTATATCACTGCAGAGTAAGGAGGGCTGCAGGCCCTCAGAGAAGGGGAGGACCAGCGTTCAGCGTAACGATTGAGTGTGAGGAAGAAACATGCTGCAGTTCCTGGCTCTGACAGTCTTTAGGCAGCTCTTCCTTCTTGTGAAATGCTACTTTAATGTAGGTCAGCTTTCACTGTTGTAACGGAGTGTAGGTCTAGTGAAGTCGATGAGCCGGTGTTAATTTACTTCACTTTGTCTGCCCAAGTAGATGAGCAACTGGCAAACTCAAAGGCAAGTGCTTATCCCACAGGAAAAGTTCAAATCAGTTTGGTGTTTTGCATTTGTTTTTTTCTCCCGGTCTTCTGAGACAAGTCTTGATTGTGTTTATTTCAAGAACAATTTAATTCACAAATGAAAAGCTTGTAAACTGTTGCTGTTTTGGAAATAAAGGGATAATAGGTACTTGAGCTTCTCCTTCCAGATCCTCTCTTTACTAATAAAATGAGTGGGTGATCTGAGCTCAGTTGAAGAATAGGTGAGATCACAGAACTGTCAGACATCATTCAGCATGACTGACATAATTAGCAGCTTCTAGGTGGAGGAGACTGAAGATTGCTTTTAGCGGAGACTGCTTACGCTTGCCCTGCCTCATTCAGAGAACAGAGGCATCCTGTATCCCAGGGCTTTTGATATGTCTAGTGAAAATGAAATAAACACTGTGTTTTGCCCTGAAACAGCTGACTTTGCTGTGTTATAGTTAGTGTTTACCTGACGCTCTTTACATAGCGGAAGGAACAGGATATAGGCCGGTTAGGCCTTTGGTTGAGGCTCATGAGGATGTATTCTCTGTCCCTTCAAAACTACTTCATCAGACAGACTTGGACCAGCCTGGTCCCTATAGATGCAAATATATGTTACAGAGAATTGCAAGACTGGTAACACTTAAAATTTTTTGTTCAAGAAATAAGTCTTACAGGTCAAATGAAAATTATGTCTCTTCTAGCAAGCTAGATGACAAAGCCGGTGACTTCAAAAAACACGTCTGAGTAACTAAGCCATTAGAGTTTGCTAATCTAATGTTATTGAGTAATGCTGTCTAAATCTCAGTGAGGAGTCACATGCTTTTAGTGCTGGACTGTGCACTACTTTAAAAAGATGTGCAAATAGGAGAGAAAAAGACTTCTATAGCATACTACATACCTATCTATTGGAAGAGTGTGCAGTAGATGAGAAAAAAATATAATGCTGACTCCTTTGGTTTTGTTGTTGTTGTCCTTAACAATTCAGCGCTGCCCAGAGACTAGACCCTTCCAACTGATGGGATGATTTGGTTACCTAGATTTAATGTTGCTCTAAGTGTTTGCAGGACTGGATAAATTTATTTTGTTCAGTGTGAATTGAAACTCTTCACTGCCCAGTACTTTGCTTCCTCCTGTAAGCAGATGTATTGGAGTTTCTTACATGAGGTGCTTTGCATACCAGTTGCTCTGCATTTACACTAAGTGCAACCATATGAAATGTTTACTCTTTAATGTGTATTTGCTATTTTTATGATCAAATAACTCCAGGAATGTATTTTATCCTATATTATTATCCAATATTACACTTTTTAAACTTTCACAAACACGCAATTGGGGGAGATTTGCAATAAGCAAAAGAATTACTGTGTGAAGAATGTTACCCCTTGTATCAGACCAAGAGTATGTGGAGTTTTGCTCATTTTTCCCATCCACAGTAACTTCAAATGAAATCATTAGCCTGGAATGATTTCTGGATATTTTCAAATGGTATCAAGTATCATCACTTTTGTGTGTGTGAATGGTTGATAGTCCCAGGCAGAAGGCATGATTGCATCCTGATTGACTGTGTTAAGACTACTTGCCATTTGTAGCAACTTGGCAAGATGTGGTCTGTGCTAATGATTCAGAAACAAACCTTGCACACAGGACTTCCCCAGCAGTTCCTTCCATCCTGGCTAGAGATCCCCTAGCGTTGATAGTGGTGTGGAACATTGCAACAGGAAATGTCTTGGTTTGACTTGGTTGGTTGTGTGGTTGCTGTGTCATTTAATGCTTTGCTTAGTTCTTTCTTTTTTTAAACAGTCTATCCAGACATCTTGCTTGCCCCGCCCTGCTTATAGGGATTTATTTTAATTACAGTTTGAGTTAACTTTTCTTTGAACGTGTTAAGGTATGTCTCTACTTTTTTTTTTTTTTTGAAAGTGAGATATTATATAATGTATCTGGTATGTTTTGGAACGTGCATAGTTCCCTGGCAACTGTTAAGCAAAATTATGTATGTTGTAGTGGAGGAAATTATTTTACTCGTAAGTTACATATAGAGTTAATTTTTTTAAAATATGAAGTAATATCCTTCAGGATAAAGTAGGATCAAAAGCCATTTATATTTAAGAAGTTAAATATTGTCAGTGTTAATACTGCAATTTTGCTAATATTTGTACCCAGTGAAATGACTTGGCAGTCTGAGGGCTAATACCCAATTTTGGGACGGGTGTCAGACAGGACTCTTTCCTCCTAAACTTTGTTTCCTATGTCATTACAGACCAAGTCAGAATAGTAGAGGCCTAATTGGGGTGAATTAAACTAAAGAAAACAATGTTTCCACAATTTGGTTGTGAAAAGTGTCAGAAGGTGTGCTAGTGTGCACACACACCTGAAAGATTGCATATACAGCTTCTCAGTTTTCATGGATGTGTCTCAGTTCCAGAGATTAATATATCTGGCTTGTAAGCATATAGACTTAAAATATTTAATAAGTGAACAAAAATTCTGGGGAAAATATGAAAAGTAAATTGGAGGGTTTTTTCGCAATTGGAACCTGACTAGAGGAACAAAATCTTTAGTTTCTGTTGGAAACTGTACGTTTCAACAGCCATTCAGTTCAGGTATTCACCACTTCTTGTTAGTGCGTTAATGTGCAGGATATCAGCAGGTCTGTAATGTAAGGGCTCTGTATGTTCTAATTAGGTGGAATCTAGCAAGATTAAGCAAGCAGGATTTTTCCTCGCTTCTGTTTCACATTGACAGAGTAAAGATGCTTTTATGGGCTGTTTTCATTTGACCTAGTGTAAGTGCCCACTTGTTAGGCTATGCCATTGTATAAACTGGAGGTTGTTTTATTATTGGTTTTTGTGGCTGTGTTGCATGTGGGGTTTTTTTGGTTTTGTTTTTCATAATGGGAGTAAGAAATCACTAATTAGGGTGCCATGAAAGCCATGGAAGAGCCTCACAGCACCCAACTATCAGAAGCAATAGCAGTCCAGGATGTATTAAGCGGTTGAGCTGATTAATGCCTCTCTGCGTTAGGCTGTTGATACGTTGGCCAGCTTTAATTATGTGCATTCAATAAAAAGTAGATGCTACTCAAGCTGTATTTGTTTTTTAAGGAAATATTTCTAGTGTGAAGAAAATTGAGTCTGAAGAACAATATTTTTTGAAATAGCTACTACATACTGGCTTTTGAAATCATATTTTACCTTTTTGGGTGCAGTATTGCATTCAATAACATGAAGAGAAAATTACAGATCCAACATTATTTTGCCATCATAAGGAGGTGGTTTTAGTCTCACAGGTGAAGGAATGTTGTGTTAGGGATAAATATTTTATCCTTTAACCATGAAGCGCTAGTTCCATTTCTTATTTTTGTGTGTGTGTGCGTATGTACATTTGAATCTGTGACTCATTAGTGTTAAAAAAAAAAAAAGAAATTTCTTTTTCTATCCTCACTACACTTGTAGAATCATAGAATGGTTTGGGTTGGAAGGGACCTTAAAGACCATCTAGTTCCAACCTCCCTGCCATGGGCAGGGACACCCTCCACTAGACCACATTGCCCAAAGCCCCATCCAACCTGGTTTTAAACACTTCCAGGGATGGGGCAGCCACAGCCTCTCTGGGCAACCTGTTCCAGTACCTCACCACCCTCATAGTGAAGAATTTCTTCCTAACATCTAATCTAAATCGACCCTCCTTGAGCTTAAACCCATTACCCCTTGTCCTGTCACTACACTCCCTGATAAACAGTCCCTCTCCAGCTTTCCTGTAGGCCCCTTCAGGTACTGGAAGGCCGCAGTTAGATCTCCCCGGAGCCGCCTTTTCTCCAGGCTGAACAATCCTAACTCTCTCAGCCTCCTGTTGTAGATCATTGAGAAGTATTGGATATTCACTTCACTTAGTCTTCCCTGCTGATGTGTATTATATGGAACTCTACTGACATTTGATTGTTAAAATGTTAACCTGTGATGAGGTTCAGTTACTTCAAGGTATAGTTGGGAATATGAGTTGGATTTGTTTGTCCACAATAGGAGTGCTAGCATGATGTTAGGTTTACAATAGGCAGAACTAGTACTAACAACAAAAAATATTGCTTTTTTATATATTTCTTTTTGTTACTAACTTATTTTGGACTTGTAGAGGAAGCGTCACACCTGTTTGAAATGTGTTAGTGTTAATCACATAACTTTTAGTATAATATTTGTGTTCGAAATCTAGAGCATTACACCTTTTCTCAGCATAATTAAAAAAAGAAGAAGCATTTTTCAGTTTCAGGAGCAGCAGGAAGAGAAGAATTCTCTTGATTCTATTTAGTAACATTTTCCCTCTCACTGGATTAAGATATCCTTACCACAGTGATAAAATCTTAACTATTTTGATTATATTGTTTTCATCTTTTTTCACATTCAACAGTCTTAAGGAGTAAACCTTGTAAGCAGAAATTATATTAGTTTCTAAAGATAAACTCTTTCTCTCCTTCCTTGCATTTTAGGAAATGAAAACAATTTGTCATGGAAATAGACTTCAAAGTTAAATGTGTAAATTTGATGAATAAAATCATGCAAAAATCACTAAGTATTAGAACAACCAGGTCAGGCTCCATATGGCGAATGGCTTTGGTGCACTGTTTCACTGAATGTCAGAATTGGGAGAGAACTGGATTTGGGAATAGGTAACATAACTAATGTAGTTTAATAGGAGCTTTCAGTTCCAACAAAATTGAGGGTAGATAGCTGAAGTTTTATAGTATTTTTGAACAGGTACATGAATAGTCAGTTATTGGTTGATTGTCAGTTTTATGTCCTTTGCAAGTTTTAGCTTGCTTTGTTTTGCTTTTTTAGAATTGATTTTTTGATACTTGATGAGTACAGATGCTTATATCTTGGACGGCTTTCTTCACTTATATTGTCTTTTCTCCAAAGGATTTTGTACAAAGGAAATACTCCAAAATAATTCAGTAGGTTTTATGTTGAACATAAACATATACTGCTCTTAATACATTTAAGTAGCAGAGCTTACTAGATAATAAGGAATGCTTCTTAAAGAAAATATGTAATTATGTTGCTTACAACTTTGGTGTAATTCTGTTCTAGCTATGGAGCACTGAATTATTATTTATTACATCATTAAATTCCGAACTCAGAGACAATTGTTCTGAATAAGGTAAAAGTATCTATTTCTTTCTTCCAAAATCTTTGTCTTATTCCAAATTCCCTCTCTGAGATAGTTGAAAGGGTTAACTTGTTACTGTAGATCTCAAACGGCCATATTTTTCATTTAGGATACCTAGTTACTTAGTTTGAAATAGATTAATCCTTGAATAACATTTGAATATTAGTCTGTCATGATCTTTTTTTTTCCCTAGCACATTCATCCTTCTCATGAATAGCCAAGAGTTTTGACAATTTTCTGCAACCCCTTTTAGATGGGTCTTTAATCCTTTACTACTGCCTGTCTCCATCATTACAAATACAAGTTTAGGCATGCTAGAGGAGGGGGGAATGTTTTCTCTGAGACAATATTCATCCTTAAAGAAAAAATGAAGTGTCCTAGAATGTTATTAAAATAAGGAAGCTTATATATAATTAGGAAAAAAACCCCATGTAATCTTTAATATGTGTGTTTAAACAGCTTATTATAATTTGGGAAGCTTCAGAGAGGAAAACGTTGTTTATAAAAAGTATTTTCTGTTCCCTTAGAACAGAAAATGCCATTTTAAAAATATATGATGACAAGCAATTCATTGTTCATCCCATTCTCATTTCTAAGAATTTTTGTTGGATTCCTTCTACATCTGTTGTTTGAGCCACTACTTGGAACATTGCTATGGTACTGCTACAGTTTCCTTGGGAAATGGCACTCTTCCCCCTGCATCCATGCACTCTTCTCTTGCATCTGTACCTTGCTGGAGTCTGCTGTGTGAACACAAGGCTACAGTGCCTCTATTCCTTCTCTTTCCGTAAAGGAAATACTGGTCTGCAGCATAAAACTCTGAGTGAATTTAAATTTTACATAACATACTGGTTACAGAGCAGTATTGCTCTAGCCTCTTGTATAAAACCAGCATGAAATGCCAGGAGCTGCCAGGTTGTGGTACTACAGTAAAAAGCATTTTGTTTTTCACATAAAGATAGTTGACTCCAAAACCAAGTATGAAATTAAGTTTTATAAGTGATGAAAGTCACAGTGTAGTATTTTACAAATTGTTCATAGCACTAGTCTTAAATACAGTATGACAAGTGGATTCCACCTTTTTTGGATTAAGGTACTATGTAAATGCACAAAAAAATTGTGATGCATTGCTATATATATATACACACCCCATTAAAATAAAATGTAATGGAAAATACTGTAGGGGTGATGATGGTTCCACATCATCCAGATGGTTCCATCATATCAAACTATGAACCTCTTAAAACAACCTCACGTGGGGTGGTAGTGATTTGCAGCTTACAGTTTAGGATCCATCTTCAAGGAATGACTAAAGATAAGCTTCTCTTCTAATGACAGTAGTAGAAAGGACTTTTGGGGCTTTGACATTTTACATATTGTCTGTTCTCCATATATAGGTATTGTTTGGTCAGAGTTAGAATTTATAAGCAGGCTAAGGTGTTGCTGACTTGCTTAATCTGATCATGACCGTGTACGTGTATCCAGGAGCTGGTCTTCAAGTGCGTCCTATGGATTCTTTCAGAAATGCTTTCCCTTCTAGCGCAGTAACAGAGAGGGGAAAAGTTCTTGAAGATTGATTTGCCATGCCAGTGGAGGCATAGTTAGAACCAATGAATTTTTTATAATTAAGACAGCAACTGTGTGACTCAGATTTTGTGCTAGGCAGGTGGAATGCTTTGTAGTGGGTAATTAAATTACAATTCTGCTCTTAGATCTTGATCATTTTCCAAGGAGTTTCCCACCATACGCATTACCTGCGATTAGACCAACCTTGTCTGTTTGCCTTATGCATTCCTTTTTACATGGGTAACAACCAACATTATCGAAACTACGTGTCTATGCTCTCTGAGGACTGATGTTCTGTGTGAAGCATCTGCCTCCACCTTAAAAGAACAGGATTCAACTATTGCTTTGTTCAGTTACATTTCTTATTGGAGAAATAAAGTAGGGCAATGGGATAGACTCCGACTTTCTGGATGTTCTGAGTATCTCTGAGAATTAAAAGTGAATCTTTGAGCTCCTTGCCACCAAAAGTGCTGTTTAATGTGATTGCTACAGCTTACTTTAATCAGTGAACCAACAATGAGGAAGAGAGTAATCCTGGGAATATATGTGTTTTAAAAATATATTTAGTTTCTAATAGAGTGATATTATTTTACATATACTTGAACTTGGTGAGATGCATGCCAGTTAAAAGCTAATGAGTAATTCTGCATAAATACCAAATTGACTTTGTTCCTAATGCATTTAGCTATTCTATCAAATTCTACATATCTTTAACCTATCAAGTCCTATGAAAATATATTGTGTTACAATAGTAATATTTTAATTCCAAAATCTGTGTTTTTGGTGGTGGTTTTGTGTTGGTTTTTTTTTTTTTTCCATGCAAGACTTAATCTCAGTAGAAGCAAACCAAGTTGGTTTCAGTATTTGTGAAACATTCTAAAGTTCATTTGTTTTCATTTAAGAATTCCTTAAGAATGCCTCATTTATATCTGTTGGCATCAAACATTTCTGGAATGTAAATTCAGAGAATTAAATCAGATAGATTTACAATTAAAACATTTAAGAATTAAGATTCAATTACCTAAAGTGTTAGATCACATTAGTAAGAAGTAGAGGCCCTGCAGTAGGGAAGATAGGAGGATGAGTAACCATGACTTCCAATTTCATGTGGTATATCGCTGAGAAAAAAGCGCTATGTGTCGTCAGTTCTGACAAGACATCAAGCAAAGATGCAGAAGCACTTTGAGAGGAAAGCCATTAGGTCTGAGCTTTTCACCTGTTAAAGCCAGCTGTCCCATGTGGGGTTTTGGTTTAAGTCCATTTCTACGACAGTTTGTAAAGCTACAGCATGAACTACAAACTCTCAGACATTGACAGTAGCTAGTTTTATGTGATAGTTGGGAAAAAGTGTCATGTATTGTAAAGTTGAATTATCTTCTTAAGGTATTTCTCTTGTGTTTATATTGAGTTTTTAAGTGGCATTTTACAAACCCCATCACCATAGTGCTGCTGCCAAAGTGACTAATAGACAGATCTATTGACACCATCTGTCTAAGGAATCCACAGCCGCTCTTTCAAAGTCTGGTTTAGTTTTCAATAGAAAAGCATTATTTATAGGAGGAATTATTTCTGTGTTTCTCTTTTCTGCTCGCTCTCCCCTCCCAAGGTTCCTCACTGGTGATTCATACTGGAATTTCCCACAACTCCCCCCCTCCCCCAACTTCATTTTGCACATCCAGTAAATTTCTCTGTTGATTCTCCAGTATTATATGATAAGTTGGCATGTTTTATCACAGTAGAGAAGCTGTAGGGCAATCTGGACAGAAATAAAACATTCATAGCTTATTTTGCAGATGATTCTCTTTAAATTTTTTTGATTTTTCAGAAACTATTTGATGTACATAGATAATGCTTTTAGAAATGAACTGATGATGAATTAACCAGATTTAATAGTGTGTCTTCTGAAATACTTCTGTTTCATGATAAAATACCTATTTCTGCAAGGTGGAGTCAAATTGTACTTAATACTTAGAATATACATTTCTTTAAAAATTATTCTACTTGGGTAGTATGAGGGTGTTTGGGAGGAGGAAAGCATGCATAGGTTGATAATGCAGGATTCCAGTAGTAACTAATGCTGCACAGTCTTGCCATTTATGGTTGGCAGAAGCAGCATGATGCTCTGGGCAAATAATGTTGCTAATGCTGATGATTTAGAGGGACAATTATATAAATTTATATTAAAATGTAGACTTCTGTAAAGAAGACTTCTGAAACGTGGTGGAGCTTTAGCTTGTGGCTGACTGAGCCGTTCACCAATATCTGTGAAGTGAAAATAGTAAGGTCCCTCTCCAGAGCGATAGCGATTGCTTGCGCTCGCTAAAAGTTCTAGCAAGTCAGAGCAAAAGCAGTAGTTTGTAAATGAGGACCCAGTAAAGAGAGGAGAAATAGCTTTATCATTAGTTGCTCTGAGGAGGTTCATTTAAAAAAAACACAAAACAAAAAAAAAAACCCAACCAACCAAAAAACCCCTGGGTAAAGATCCAACTTTGGGCCAACTGTGAGCAATGGCAGTGAGCTCATGGTGCCATTGTGAGTGCTAGAGATCTAGGCGTTCTG
This sequence comes from Balearica regulorum gibbericeps, assembly GCF_011004875.1. NCBI lineage: Eukaryota > Metazoa > Chordata > Aves > Gruiformes > Gruidae > Balearica > Balearica regulorum. Next base: position 106,076,992 of record NC_046184.1, read on the forward strand.
GGAAGGAGAGCTAACTTCTGTCAGGTAGTGATTTAAGGTTATTTTTTCGTAATGAACAAGTTTTTCTGTTTGGCTGATGTTTGTTTCTTTTGTAATGTTTAACTTGGGTTAGTATTAAGCAATCTGAATCTTTAAGTTATAAAGGCAATACTAAGGTACTTTCTCAATTGAACTAAGCCACATCACCCATATAATCAATGGTATTTAGAGATCTTAAGTTCATCTGCTTGGACATTCTGCAAGACTATACTTTCAGGTTAATAAAAAAATCCAAGCATAACAAGAATTTAATAGTGCCATACTCAACTCTGCTTGACAAATGTGTTTAAATCATATGAATGTCATTTGCAGTAAATTGTTTGAAAATACTTGCCATTTGTGTCCACTGAGTTTCTTCAGGGATCATAGAGAAAGAACCAACCTATAAATCCTTTCTAGGTTTCCTGCACTGGCTTTCCTTTTGCTAATGCTGTAATATCCCGAGACTCTTGTTCTCCTGTCCCAGAGGATTGGGTGACCTGCTATTTCTGTAGGTGTTGATGGGATTTCTTCTTTTCTTGCTAAATTTGAAGGGCAGGGAAAGTAACTGTACTCTGCTAAATTTACTCATTTATGGCACTAAAATTAGCTATTGGTCATGATGATGAGAGCAACATGAAGACATAACAGATGTCTTCATAATTTAATATTTCTGCTTTTCTACTTTTTTATATAAAACAGACAATTTATTTCACATATCTGTTATGAAAAATGTATGGGTCACACCTTTCAGGCACTGCTTTTCATTCTGCAGACCTGGGCAAGTCCTGTAACAGTTATGTTGGGAGCATTTTGGGGAAGAAGAGAAAAATTGGGGTTTTTTGGAAAACATAAAGATTTGATACAATGAATAAAAATATATTTCTCAGACAACTTGCAAATCTGTAGCATAAAGGAGCCGATACGTGGCGGGAGGTGTGGAAATCTGGTTTTGGTTTATAGAAGGGTGTTGTTTTTATTGTCAGTCTCACATGCAGTTGTTTAGAAGTAATTACAAGAGTATTCTGACTTTTTGAAAATGTCTTTGTGGTATTCAGTCATCACTTTTGCTGAGGCCTTATCACAATCAAAAGGGATCCAACAGTGGCTGTGTCAAAGATACTGAAAAGCTTACAACCTCAAACTCTTACTATAAAGAAAAGGAATGTTTAATAATTTAATAAATTAAAAGTGTAATAATAAGTAATATTCAACATCACACCATATACTTTGGATGCAATATAGCTTTAAACTTTGTTTAAAATATAACTTAGACTTCTGTCAGTATTATATACGGTTTTATAAAGTATGCATGGTAATTTGTCAAGTTCACCCGCATTTTCTTTCATGCTTTTTATCTTCATCTATTTCTCCTTCATGAAATGGTGTCTTCAACGTATCTTCATGTGCAAGACAGAAGAATCTGTCATCTGTATGCAGCAATTTGTTGACCTTAAAAACAGAAAAGGAGGAGGTGCAAACAACTTATTAGGTTGGGGTTTTTTTAAGGGATTCCCTGATGTGAACGTGTAGCTGTTCTGTTTTAGCTGTGTGAAGAAATCTTTCATCTTGAGAATAGTACTTCGTTTTGTAAAATTATAATGCCATCCTATCATATTTTGATTGAAAGCTCAACTTAAAAACATATTTACTTGGAGGAAATGGCAAAGCCAGCTTTACTGTTTTAACTAAGTTATGGTTTATTTTAATAATGTTTAATGATCTATAGAATTGTTAAGTAGTATGGATTAATATTTGATTCAGAGTAGTTTCTAGTAGCATACTGTCTTTCCTACATAGGAAGCAATGCACTATTTACCAGTACAATTTTGATACCCCTGCAGATTTCTTTTCACTGGGAGTTACTAATAGAGTTCTGTCTCAGTGGAGAGCCAGCGTGCTGAAGAGTGATAGGTATTCATAAGGAAAGGAGTCATCTTAATGGAGAGGAAAAAAAAAAAAGGAACATTGTACATTAGTGAAGGAGAGCAGGTAAATTGTTGCATGGAGAGGGAGAGGGGACTACAATGAGCAATGCTAATAAGGATGCAAGGCTTTAGGCACTTGCATTCACAGCAGCGGTTTTGTGGAAATGGCCTCTTTAGCATTATTTGTCTTTTTACTTCCCATCCTCTGCTAATTCATTCTTGTCATCATGAGAGCTTTTAACATAAAAGTAACCATTTTTAGTAATTCATTCTGGGCTTTATGACAGCATTAACAGGAAAATGGGGATTTTTCCTCCTGAAATGTATGAAGAAATGCTTTTATCAAGGTCAGGGATGATCTTTATTATGGCTTGATTCTACATGTTTATATGAGTATTCCTTTTGCAATTAATCATTGAGGATATTTACTTAAACAAGGATGAAAGATATTTTTGGGATCTGTTGTTTTACTTCAGAACAGCGGTTAAGTTTGTCTTTTGTTTTAGAGACATATTTATGGTGATATCTGAGAGGTTCTAGCCTGTGGCCCATCAAACTCTGACTTGTGAAAGAAAATAGCCTAGTTAAGGCATGTAATTAAGTGAGGCTGAAGAACTGTGATTCTGTAATTCTGTATTTGTTTTTTTGTTAAAGGTGGAATTTCAAAGAATTATAAGCTGATATTTTATCAAGGTCAAGGAAAGGGGGATCTCCATGTGTTTAGTAAATGAGGAATAGAAAACTATACTTCATATCTCAGTTTCCTTTAGCCAACCCTTTCTTAAAGATAGGCATTATTAGGCTTTAAGAAGGATGGGATGAGATACTTAAGATACACTATTTACTGTAATACACATGCAGCATACTCATTGTACAGCTTCCTGGGTAGGCATTTGCTCTATTGCTTCTAGTCATCATCGTATAATATTAATTTCTTAGAGCTTGATCAGTGAAACCTGTATGAATGTTGGTAAATGCTCGCTGAGGTAACCCATTTGATTTGGCATGTGCGTAGGCACACTCTAATAGGGGAAGAGTTCTATGGTCAAGTGATCTAAACTAAAAACTAACCAAACAAAAACTCTCCACACTCTTCTGAGAAGTATATTAAGTTTCCCAGTTTTCAAATCAACTTTAAGGATTTAGATACTGGAATCTCATTGAAAATGCACTAGAGCTTCATACTTCACAGAACATTTTTATTGCCTAAATTCATAAATTGATGATTTCAGAATAGGTCTGGGAGCACCTTTATTTCTTTATAAAACAGTACTTTTAATGTGATTACAAAGGCCCAAATGATGACAATTACTTTAATTGGTAAGAAAAGGCATGTTGAGGGTCTGTTGCATTTTTAATATTAAGTGCATTTCAAGACCTTTAAAGAAGGCTGTACTACATGAAACACTTTCTGTGGTGCGTATAAAGTATATAGAATGACAGCTTTAATGGATATTATTTAGTATATTCAGCTATGTCATTAGAAGAAAAGACTGTTAAATGCTGTGGCATTTTTCTAGTTTCAGAGTTCTCTAGTCTCTCATGTGAAAAAAGTATTTTTGTTGATTTTATTTAAAATTATTTTATTGTACCTGATTGAAACCCAGACTTCTCTGATATATTTTTCAAAGTAACTTAGGAACTGTTGTTTGATTTTAACATTTTATCCTATGCTATCAATTTATCTTCAAGAAAGACATTCTTCCATTTGCAGGTTTGTAGTAGCTAAGCATTTGTACAAAAGCTGATCTCTGTTCATGTAAATAATACAAGGTCAAAGCTCCAGTAGCCAGGCTTTAACCTAATCCCCTGTGCCTTTCTTCATCAGTTAACAGATGACTTTCTGGAAAATTACAAGTACAAACACTGAACTTTCTTGTCTCATAATGCTGCATGGTCAATTAAGAACTAATACAACAACTAGATGAAAAACAGTGCTCTTTAAGCAAGAGAAAGGCAGAGGTTGTATTTTCATTCTTAAAGCTGTGTAACTTGACTTAGATGTAAGAAGCTTTCAGCTTTGGCTCAGTCTTTTCTGTCTTTTTAAATAGAAATCTGTCTTGAGTAGACTTCTATAACTGTTGCTAATTCATCAGCTTTTTTAATCAAAAACCCCATCTTGTTTTTAAAAGTGGTATGGTGTCTTACTCTTTTGGGAAAGCCTGTTTAATATGCCAAATATCTTTGCACAGAAAAGAAGGCTACCTAACTGCTCATTCCAGGTGGAAAAAGGTGACTAACTTACCATTACTAAAATGGCAAGGCATGAAGAAACAAGGAGTTTGGCTTTGGCTTGGTTAGGCAGTTTCACACTAAGTAGGCTAATTCTATGTAATTTTCTGCTTAGAATGTTTTTAAAAAATTGAGCTATTTTGTCTTTCCTCTGCTCTCTGTAGGTGTTTTATGTACTTAATAGAAAATCTTTTTTTTTTTTTCTTTTCACTGCAAAGGCCAGGCACTTGATGTTTACATATAGTGGTTTCACTTAGGGGTAAATCCAAAGAGGACCTTGAGTGGCTTCTCACCATATAGCTCTTAAGCTGAAAGAAGAACATATGGTTGAGTGGCACACAGTCTTTGCTGAGAGCTTTGAGCTCTCGTTGAAGCCCAGTTCATTTTTCCTGATAATAAAATGTGGGATTTGGGCTGAAATATTTGAGACACCTTTTTTTTTTTTCTCCTCTTCTAAGTCTTGTACACCAGTTTCTTCTTCATTTATTTTTCATTAGATTATCATTTTCAAAGTTGATGAATTAATTCAGCTGCCTTCTTGATGGTAATGTTTCTCAATGATGATGGGCTCTTTTGAAGGATTTATGCACTTGATGCAAATAAAGACTCCCTAGTCTTTCCCCAGTGTTTCCTTCCTAACAGTCTTGAAAGTGAGCTGTTCACCACTGTGCTTATGAAGAATCAAATAGTGTTGAATCTGTCCTATGTAGCTTGACTATTTATAATTCACTTCTGTTTATAAAGTCCTGTAGCTATTACAGTGTGGTGTCTCTAATGCAGATACACCAGCTTATAAATACTTGGAGTAATGACAAAATTATAGAACAAATTAAGAGTAGAATTCCTAAATAACGTGTAGAGGACTGACAATTTGCGGTACAGTCTCTCAAGAAAAGATCCATTCATTTTTAATAGACCTTTTTTAGCTCTACTTAGCTTTTGCTTTTAATCAAAACATTGAGGGAGAATTTCCTGTTTATTTAAAGTAAGAATGTAAAATAAGGACAGATTAATTGTCATTAAAAATTCCTTTAAGCTGATACCTGTGCCATAATGCCTACTAATTAGCCATATAATAGTATATTAGAGAATAAGAAGATTGAGATTAGGGCTTTACCTGTAGAGAAGGGACAACTGATACTCATTAATCAATTTAAACCCCTAACCATTCATTTAATTCTCAGCCTTTGCAGAGAGTACCAACTGGTGAGCAGCTGTGAGCCTCAAGGCCTAGTGGTTCTGTCTAATTAGTCCCACTGAAGGCTTTCAGCCTATTCAGGAGCCCTTAATTTAGGCAGAAGGGTTTTGTTTCAAATAGCTGTTTACATAAAGTGGAAAAGTCGTATATTGGTTGCCTTTTAGTGTTTAGAAACTATGCTGTACTTACATTCATGATACAAAAAGGTAGCTTAGCCTTGAAAACCCTATTGCAAAAAAGCCTGCTTAAAACCTTGGGTAGTCCTTTGCAAGGATGAAAATGAACAAAACATCTAGTTCCTTGTATCCACCTCTCAAGTCATGGTTGATAGCCTACCTGTGCTGTAACAGAGATGGATGTAGCTACTTGAACAGTGTAAGTTTCTAGTGAGATTAATGTTACACGTTGGCAGTAAAGGTCCTAGCCTACTTTTATCTTTCTGGAGGGATTGAGCAAATTCTGCATGGAATAGCCATGGGATGAGGGAAGGAAGGAGGCAGGGAGTGGAGGTGGTAATTAAAACTAGTCTACTTTCTAATAGATTAGAGAGGAACATGCAAACTTAGTGAACAGGTTACTTCTGTGCATAATGGAAGCCATTATTATTAGCCAGAAGTATTACCATAATCCTGAGTAGTAAAATATGAGATTCTTGTACTTCAGATTAAATTTGTTTCTTTATATGAATATAAGTAGCTTTTTTCCTCAGCATTTCTACATCCTTGTAAAATGTAGTTTAATTTGTTGGAAGGAGATGTCTAATAATATAATCGTACCTTAGAGTCTTACAGACTGGAGAAAAATATCTTTGCTGAAGGAGCATACTTAGTTGACTTCTTTGACTTCAGCTGCCTTTTTTTGTAGGTTGTTGCTGTTCTTTTTCCACTTGCCTCTCTGTACATGGCTATCTTAACTTGTGAAAAAAGCCTGTGCAGAGAAGTAATCTCTTTCATTAGATCTACTGATAAAGTTGCAAAAAAGATGAATATTTCTGGGCACACAGACTCCTCTAAGGCTTATTAATTCATGGTACAACCTATTTTTCTTTGCTGTTTGAACCCCCTCCCCCATCACATAGGGATTGCTGCTAGAAATAATAATAATGATAATTCCCTTGTTTTCAAACAGCTATTCTCCTTAATAATTTTGAGCCTTCGTCGTCATTTGCATTTATATGTGTAAACCATACAAACCTCTGCCTGCTTGCCTGTGGTAGTGTTTTATTATGCATTATAATCTTCTCAAATCACACAACTCTGTTCCTCTCATTTTCACTTACTGTTTTTTTATGTTTTTCATAGCTGTGCAGAACTCTTCTGAGATCTGTTCCTTTTTCCTTTCTTGTGGCTTATATTCATGTCTGCTACTCTTGACTCAGCCTCATGGTTATGTGCTACTGTGTCTTTCTCTTACCTCTTCCCTCTCATTCCTTTTATCTATTTTTGACCTCTGAATATTGATCTCTGTTTCTCTGTCAGCATGCTAGTCCCTTCACCAGAACCCCTTATAATAGTAATTCAAAAGCTAGTTGTTAAGCTATTAAAATAATTATAAATTAATTAAAATAACTTTAAAATATCCAAAATAAAAACATACTCTTGACTTTTGATCAAATAATGCTGTTTTTCTAACTTTTTCTCATACTGTTAATAATGTTCTTCACTCCTTACATCTCATCCTCAATGACTATAAGCTACTGACCTTCTTGAACCTTTTTTTCATTCCATTATAAGCTTCAGTAGGCTGAGTCAACAGCATTTTTGTTTATCTGTAGAAGTCTCACATTTAGCATGCTATGCAAAGTATAAACATTGTCTTCATTAATGTTCTGGATATGTCAGAATTTGCTTTTAAGGTTGAAAATTGACTGAGGTGGGCTGCATTCCTCTAGGGATTTGTTACTAATCCTTTAAAAGGCCGTTTCAAATATTTTGTTTTCTGAAAGTATAAATGACTTGAGACAATTATCCTTAAAATTGTGGTTCAGTACTTTTTCTTGAAGTTACTAATTCACCTAAAACTGGTGCTATTTAAATAGCTTCCTTGAGTGTGCCTGTCATATAGGACATCTCAAAAGCTTTGTTTTAAATGTTTAAATACATTTCAGGCTGCTGAACACTTAGGCTATTAGCTACAAGTTTTCTGAAGAATTGACTATGAACATTCAGGAAAATAGTCTGTTAACACTTCTTTTTACCATTTCTTTTAGCAGTAACGACCTGACTTGATAGAGTATGCTTTTTCTTTTTCTCCTATTAATTTTATAGAGAGAGATGTTAAATAAATTTTTCATGCTTGAAGATTGAAGTTACTGTCTACAGAGAATACTTTCAAAGTTAGATTCATTTTGAAACTATTTTCTTTGAGTTTTTCCTTTATTCACAGATTGTGTTGTAGTATAAAATGAGAGAAACACTAAAAGCCCCACATAGCTAACTATTTTATATATATGTAGCTGTGCATATACTGTAGAATCTTCTTTTATCAAGAAGACATGCTGTTATGTTGAGAAAACTGAGAGGTTAGTTCAGCAATCTTCTAGATATTGTAAAGTAAAAATGAAAGTCCTTTGTACTTTTCTCAGTTCCCTTTATACCCATATGTTTCATTTGGCAGAGTGTCAGACTGCTAGGTGGGGGAGTGCCTCTCGTAGCAGGTACCATGGTCTGCTTTTCCCTTCACTCGTCCTATGGGTAACAGCCAGCTTGTTGGCTGAAACATCTCCCTGTGCTCGGCTATGAGATCATGGAGAAATTTCACCAAGCTGCTTGTTTGTGCTTCTCCACTGTGTAAGAGGGTGATGTTTTCTATCACAGTCACTTTAACATAGCTCTTACTTACACTGAACCAGTTTTTCTTCTGTATGGGTCGTCTTTCAGTATTTGGGTAACTGAGAAATTTTGCAGTGTGCATTGACAGAGGAGAAGTATATGGAGCTGAGCAATTCCCTGTGTGGCTTTGTTTCTTGACGTCTTCCAGAGAGTTTTCCTAGCAGCACGATTCAGAACTCAACGTATGAGAACTCTGGATGCTGAAGTGTAGGTGATCAAGATGACTTAAGGTTTATGTAAGAGTAAATACATAAGGCCGCTTAATGGAACTTCTCCAGGCCTTGGTTTTAGGAAACTTTGTGGTAGCCACTGAATGATACAAAGGTCTTCACTGTGATTGTATTCAAGTTGTTGTACAGTTTTCACTACAACCAGAGCTAAAATCCAGTTGGTAAGGTACAGGAGTGGGAGATTTTGGTTGAAATTTTTGAATGACTTCTCACTAGATTTTCAGCAGTCATGCTCTGGAATGGGAACTCAGACCACAGATGGTAGTGGAAGCGTTAGTTCTTCATCCCTTGGAGAAAACAACTCAGTCTTCTGGGCACATACTATTGTACATTTAAGGAAGTCCTGGGACATGGCTTTCTACATGGCTTTTATCTACAGGTGTATTCAATGTTATCTTTGTAAAGTTATGTTTTATGCAATGGAGTAAGTAGAAACAGTTGTAAAAGAAATAGGCATGTGGAAGATCTCTGATTTTCAGTTGGAATTTGGAACCAAAGAAACCTTTGAAGAGATAAAAAACAAACTCAGTGGACTTTCTTGCCTGTTGAGGGACAAGAAATCAAACAGTCAAAGGGAAAACATTGCACAGTCGCTCAAAAAAAGATGATTCGCACAGCAGTGATAGGTGGAAGATTATTTTATGTGAAAATTCGTTTGCTGTTTTGACATATCTTTATATTAGTGAAAGAAAAGCAATAGAAAGATATCTTCAGTCACCAGGCAGTGAATGTCATGTTGATTGCCATGCCAAGTAACTCATGGCTTTTTAGTATACAAATGAGCTGAAATATATTTTGAGGAGTATGTGGTTAACCTGCATTTATATGGGAAGGTAAAATATTTCACAAGTTCACTGAAAATACTGTATTCATTCTAGCTTATTGCTGCATACAGAATAATCTCTCACTGTGATTGAGATGTCAGTGTCCAGCAGTAAGGACTGATTTGACTAGCAGTATTCTTACAAGTTCAGTACATGTTTAACTTCTAAATCGGTGGGATCATAGTTCCTTTTTCTCTTCCTCTCAGGAGGAGATATTTGCTGCTTTTCCCTGAGAGCATGTTATCATTTATGCTTTTCATACTAATTTACTTAGCTTTATATTTGAATAAAAGTATGTTTTGGAGAGAGTGTAGGGATAGACAGCTTTTAAATAAGTAGTTATTTGGGTTTTTTTTTTGTGTGTGGAAAACATTAATTATAAAATATTTAATTGATATTGATGTGTACCTTTTATATAATTCTAAATAAATGATTGAAAAAAATAATTTGGATTTAAATTTCTATTCTTCTTTCTGCAACTAAAACGTGACAGTAGTGTGTTACTGCAGTAACAATTTGTAATTGAAAATGCCTGGCCTTTTTGTATTTGTCCAAACATAATGTTGTACAAAAAGTTAAACTGATTTAAATAGAGTGAAAGTAAGTTGTTTTAATCCAAAATTTTAACATATTACAATAATAACAATACAAATAAGGAAATTGAACTACTTAATAGTGATTTTTTTATTCTATTGTTAATCTCCTCTAAATTATGAGCACTATGAGTAGTTAAATTCAAACTTATTCCTGAGCTGACATAACCCTCCTATTAATATCTAACATTTTGATTCATGAGGGCAGTTTTCATACTTTGTTCACCCTTGTAGGTGAAACAAACTTATTATAGTCTTAAAAAGTAGGATTTTGGACAGGTGTTTTTAAATCCTTATATTTCTCTTCAAATTTATTTTGAAAATAAGAATAAATGGCCATATCAATTGTATGAGAGAGACCAAAATTTGCACAGGCATAAGGCTAGAAGTGCCATTGAGTGTGGTGTTACAGTACCGGGCTTCTGTTGTCGCAGAGTTGAGGAGTATTGCCTAATACAGCTGAGAGGGGAAACCCCTTGCTCCTGTTGACAATTGCTGTTTCTTTCTCTGGCTTCCTGATAGTCCTGCAGAAATGAGGATCCTTTTTCCTTCTCTCAGCATCTCTGAGACTGTTGAACGTGCAGTTGATCAATATCAGATGCAATCTCACACTGAATCTGGAGCTGGAAATGAATTAGAAGTTGGTATTCATAAGCATGGTAGGAGGTGGCTTTGAAATGTCTGGAAGAGTGTGGGGGCAACTCATCTGAAATAAGTTATGCTTGTTTTGATGACTAAATGATTTTAAAGAACAACCCAAGAGGCAGGTATATCTTTAGATGTATTTGTTTATGAATGAGTATGATCATATAGAAGGGTATTTTGTGTTTTATTTGTTTGTCCACATATATAAAACTTGGCAGTAAAATGGCCTAGTAGGCTGTAATTATACCACAAATAGATGAAATCTATGTCACCGATTACAGAAAAACTTCAAGGTGAAATACATTTTTTTCTGCATCAGTATGTCTGACATCTCAATTACCAACACAGAATATATATAAAAGTAAAATACAATAAGTAGCATTTTAATATGTCTCTTTATTAATATAATAATATTTAATGTAATATATAATTTTGAATCCTTGGCATTTTCACTAAATTGGCATTTCATGTGCTTCCTTCAGTGCAGTTAAGAGTCCTTTGGTTTTGTGGTGCTATCATTGTTTTGGTTTTTGTTTTTTTCCAAGTTCTGCTTTCCTGTTCCAAGTGGCAAACCAATGGTTCACAGCCAACGAGATATTCTTCCTGTCTGGAATAAAACATGATTGAGAGCAAGGATTGAAGATGGAGAGGAGGAGGGCCTGACAGTCTCTTCTTTGTTTCTTAATCCTTCACTACTCAACAGAAAAGCAAGCACTGGAGATGGCAGTTCTTTGGTGACGTGTGCCACCTGTTGTTCCCACACTTCACCATTTACTGCAGTTGGTTTTTCTGCTCGGGTGTACCAGTGAAGCTGCTGATGCCAGATCAGAGCTGCCAGGCCTTTCTGTGTAGGGAACACAATTTGTCAAGGAGGAAAAGGGCAGCAGTTGGTTGCTCTGAGCTGTCCCAGATCTTCCTACCATGTCCCAACTCACCTGTTTAAGCAGTGATCATTTCCACTATCTGGTCAACTCTGTTATCCACAGAATTATCCAATTATCATCAAGTCCTATCACTTGAATATTAAAGTATCTGTTTCCCTAGTGGTCTTCCAGTCACTCTTTATTTCAATTTCTACCTAATATGTACAGCACTTCCATAATCCTTTGCCACCTCTTTTTCCCCCAGCCATCCTTTTCATACTCTTGACTGCCATGCCAGGGTCTATGCAGCTCTCATGACATCACAGCCTTCTCTGTGTTCCCCCTCTACCTGCCTGACACCACTGCTTCACTCATCCTGCAATTTAGTATGATCATCTCCAAGCAATTAATCATTGCCAGGTTGTCACATCCAAATCTCCAAAGACGAGCTTGCCTTTGGATGCATCCCACCCATTCTCCGTCATCTTGTGCTCTTCTCAATATCATCCCAGTGTAGGAGATATCTCCCAGCATTACTAAAGCCATTTCAAAGACAAAATGAGGAATGAAGTAGGGCTTATTTTCCATTGTGTTTGGTTTTTAATGTAGTGTGGGTGCTCACTGGGTCATAGCTGATTTTTGAATTATTAATGAAAATAATCCTGTAACTTCATTAATGTTTTCTTTAAGGGAAAATACTATTCCGAACTTACCAGTTTGATGTGGGATATTTTAATTTTTGTTGAATGAAGTTTGGTTTCAAAGGTCAGCGCTCTAGATACTACTATCTCAGACTACTCCAGTATCCACTAAAGTCAGATGAGACATTTATCTTGCCAGAAAGCAGTACTAAGGGAAACTAAAAATAAAACTGAACACTTTTTTTACACTGGGAACATTACCTACTGCCTGAGGTTTTATGTAAATGTCAGCGTCTTACATAGCTCAATACAAATATTATTATTTAAAATTTATATTCTAGCTAATTTAATGAATAACCAGGTCAGGACTTATTTATGCTAACTGCTGGACAAACCAGTAGCATGTGTTCGTGTAACAAAGATTGACTGTAAAGTTGTGTCTCTTGAAAATAAATGGCTTGTTCAAGAGCAATTTTAAATTCAATTTTGGATTAAGAAACTAAAGCATGACTCTTAATGTTGCTGCTTTCAGCTTCTTTGTTAAAAGTGATTATTTCAGAGAGCTAGTCTCTCTTAGCATCTCCTGGGAAATATGTCTTTAGGTATTAAAACAAAGACTCATTGTTAGTATCTGTGCTATACAGTACCTGCCAATATTTTTTTTCATTCCCAGTAGGCAGAGTATTTCAGTAACTGTGAGTTGCTGTACATCTTTCCAGAAGTCTTTTTCCTAAAAATTTATGGCTTTTTCTGACCTAATCCTATATGGTCAGAATTGCTGCAGAATAAGGAACAGAAACAAACCATTTAAACCAATATAATGTATGAATGTTTTTTATTTTTCTCCCTTGTTTATTTAGCTTATTGCTGTAATACCTTAGCTAACTCCTCTTCAGTTGACCAGTACATGAGTATTGTGTAAACTGAATGTCTGTAGCTTCCAATGTTTGGGGTTTTTTTTTTTTCTCAGTATAAGAGCCAGGCACATGATTGGTCTGGATTTGAGGTATCTTTAGTACAGCTCCCATTTAATCTCTTGTTTCAGAGAGATAGGCAGACCTGGCTTAAAACTCTAGGCTCTCTGTGGTTATTCTAGGTTTTTTTCCCAGACATAATTGTACACTAAATTACTGGTTTCTGACATCTCCTGATAGTGTGGTAGCCATGACAGAAATGTAATTCATAGTGTCTTAGGAACATAAAATACTTTCAGGTTATCTTTCTAAGTGGGGAAGAATGTTTTATGGGTGCCTACAACTTTAGTTTAAAAGTCATGGCCCACAAAATTTCTTTTTATATCTTATATTCAGACTTTAAATACGAAGTGCAACTTGCTTTACCCCAAAATATCCCTTGGTAACAGACAAAATGAAAAAGAACACATTAATAATTTAATCTCTCAGCAGGAACAGGAACTCCAATAGCAATTAAAGGAGGGAAGCAGAAGGATTCCTTTACATAATGGTGTAAAATGAAAAAAGAACAACTTTTTCACGGAACTTCATGGTAGTTTCATAGTAGGAATGATCAGTTAGTGTTCAGTGCTTTTCTTTTTAGTTACATCTTGCTCACCTGTTTTCCATTGTGTGCTTAGAAAAAGAAATGGAGATGTTACTCTTCCTTGGGAACATGTAGTGGAATTGCAGGTTCTAGTGATCCAAAGTGAGAGCTTTGCTTGCCACATGTTATGGTATCTAAGTTATTGGAAAGAACTGGACCTATTCCCAGATCAGTATTTGGAACCATTAAACACATCTTAAAATACATTTCAATAAACCTGTAGTCCTGGGCCTTAATCAACTGATGTCATAGTGCTGTTATGTTCCAGCTATTTATTTTTCTCCTTAGTGTACAAATACCGGCTCACTTTCAGGATTGTAACACCTCTGTTGCCTGACATTTTTGTTTGTAAAGGTGGTGTCGTTTTAAAGTAGTTATGGAAATCTTCATAGTTACGACTGTGCAAAGTAATGGCGGGATTTAGGTAAAAAGGGTAACTTTATTTTTTTTCCAGAGTATGTGTTCAGTACTTGGTTGTTAGAGATGAACAGCTGTTGTAAATAAAACTCTCTGTGGAGAGCTACTTTCTGAGACCAAAATGATACCGTGACCAATGCTATTTTCAAATCAGTGTTCCAGAAATATCAGTTAAATGCAGTTTTGGCTGTTCTGCTTTATGCCAAATTAGAATTCAAAAGTGAAATTTGTGTTGTTATCCAGTTGACTATTTTGGGAAAATCCAAAGGCATAGGCACAGCATCAGTTACTGGCTTCATTATTTCATGTCTTTGGTCACAGAGGGAAGACTGCAACACCTGTAAAGGAAGTCTCAAAATAGTTGCCTTTTAATATGCACTATTCTTACAGGCTACAAAGGTCAGGAAATCAGATGTTTTATTTAGGCTGAACAAGGGTGGCATGCAAAGAGTAAGAATATTTAAAAAATTGGAGAAGTTGAGAGAAAGAAAGAGTGTGGGACAAAATCTCTGCAGATCTTCCTTGTTCTGTTGTTTTTCCTTGAAAACTAGGACACTGTGAGAACAGATAAACCCAATAGTTTAGGTTAGCTGCATGTCTTTGGGCAGAAAAGCCGCTTTGAGAAAAATACTTTGATTTTTCCTTCAGTTATATTTCACCTGCAAAATGATGCGAGATTGCTTTGCAGTGTGTGCTTGAAGTAGTATTCAAAGTGTGCTTGCCTGTTAACTGCATGTGGTTTGGGTCTTCCATGTTCAAAAAAGATTAACTCAACCTAGAATTTAAGATGAGGAAAAGGTAAGCGAATCTTATGAGGGGAAAACCAGATGAGATTAGTTTGTTGATTTCTAACAGCAACAAGAACACAAAATCCAAGAGGAGGGTAAAAAAGGAAAAGGTTGTATTCTGCATGCCAAAGGGATAAAATCTCAAGAAGTGCGTGGAGAGATCTTAATTAAAGGGCAGCTCAAGCACAGGAAGAATGAGGTATTTACTACTTGGGGATATGTTTAACCTGAGGATTAGAGAAAGATTTCTAACCACTACACCAAGAGAGTTATGGAACATCTTTCCACTCAACATAAACAAAATCACAAAAAATTTTCCCACACTTTCTGAGAAGTTTCTGAAAGAGGCTAAGTTGTATGTAGTGGAAATAGTGGGGAATTGGGAATACACTTTCTTATGTTCTGATGAAGTATAATTGTTTGCAAGAACATTTTCCTTGTTAGCATTTTACTAATAACTTTGATAGCAATTAGGCCAGTTACTCAGATCTTGTGTTACAATGTAAAGCGTTTCAATAAAAGAAAAGAGTGGAGGTTTTGTGCTCTGAAAATCAGCATTAAATGATATACTTGTGAAATGGCTAAGAAATGGACCCAAGAGCTTACTGGCTTTTTGGCACTTGGCTAAAGACACTGTTATGCAGCGTTTTTATAAGACATAGGATAAATTATTATTTAGATATATAGATCTTGGGAAATCAGGTTTTCTATATCCATCTGAGCTGAAGTTTAGATGGACTGTAGCTATGGTCTTGATTGTTAACTGTTTTAGGCTGCATGGCTCAAATTTGAGGCACTTTGTTCCAGTAGCACATAACATTTTTGTTTTTCCCCCTAAAGGAGGATAGCGCAGTGTTTGTACCCTTGATATCAGCAGCTTTCCCATTTATTCACATTACCTGCTATTTTTCAATACGTTATATTTGTATATGCTGCCAACAGGAGGGTTTAAGGTGGGAATAAAGGCAAATCTTGCCTCTACAAATTTAATGCTAGCTTTCTTTGAACCTTCACATCTGTTTATTTCAGTGTTTGAATTCTTGTAAAAATAGTTGTGGCACAGTCCAAGAGAATGGAAACATGATTTCATGTAATTGTTCTTTTAAGTAGCAGCATGAAATAATTAGTATGGCATACTTTAATGGGTGGCATCCTGTTGACTTTTTATGAAAGACTTGAATTATAATAAAAGCAGAGAACACAAGTTGGTTAGTTCCTATAACCCAATGCTGTCATCTTTGGGGGAAAGAAAAAAGCAACTCTGTTGTATATTTAAGAGCAGATCCAGCATGTAATAGGTGTTCCACTTCTGTTTTTTCTTTTTTACCAAATATCCCCTTGGGAAGGATTTTTGACAGGAAAATTACAGGATTGGTGCCCATTGTAAGATTTATGTTCATAATAGAAGCTGCTTCTTCTCAGTAAAATGTAAATGCAGTTTAAATAACTAGGCTAACAGGAAAGAAAGATTTAAAAAAAAATAAATATATATATATGTGTAGAGATGTGGAAAGATTATAACTTGGTTGTCAAGGCTATTATACCCCTCAGGCAGTTGTCACTAAATCTGTGGTTAATGCTCAATATGTGCCAGTCAACTACTCATGCAACTTTTGTCCCTTTCTGCTTCAAGCAATTTTATGAAATTTTCTAGAGAAATGTTACTTTATAAAATGCTAGGATTAAAAAAAAAAATAAATTAATGGACATTTCTGTCATTTTAACTCCTCTAGTTAGGAGTTAAATTTCCATCAAGGAAATTTAAAAAGTATATGAGCATTCCTGGAGTTTCCCGAGGACTGTTTCCCCCTAAGAGTTTTGAGTCTCAGTTTTCAAGAAAGTTTAGAGGTCAGTCTTTAAACTTTCATTCTGTACAGTACTTGAGGTTAGTGTACAGTCATTTGAATGCCAGTATGGAAAGCATGCATACAATATATCTGAAAATGGTATTTCATTTATTTGTGATCTGGGCCAGGCTGACAGAAAAAATGGGAAGCTTGTACTATATTGTATGCTGGTTGGCTAGCATAATCTGTGAAAATACAAATGTGATACATATTTTGTTTTTTGAAACAATTCTTAACTATTTTTAAACATTTTACCTTAAACTTGAATTTTTCTATTTCCAGACTGACTTATTACAATTGATTTTTAGCTCTCTCATCCTTTGTTTCTGTGCCTTTTCTTGTGAGGTACATGATAGCTGAGTAAAAGAATAAACAAAACAAGGGTTTTATCCTCATCTAGGCATTTTTATCTTGGAAAGAGAGATCTAAAATTGGTCACTCCAATTGTGAGGGGAGCATTATTGTGTGAGGGGCTTTTCCCAAAAGCTTTGTAAAACTTCAGGATGAGTAGATACAAATGCAGTTTGCAATGACTGAGATCTGCTCTCAGGGCAAACAGAAGTATATTTGAGCCTTTTTTTTAGCTGCTGCAGAAAACCAATTGTGCTGCTGGTTGGCACAATTTTCTCTTCTTGTACTTTTAGCTCTCCTCTGACTGGATTTGGCCTGTGCCCTACCTCTAGGAGGTGCAGCTCAAAATCTCGCTTTAGTGTGATGTGCAGGGCTGGTCTGCACAGTGGTGCGTAGCCAGCAAAAGGATTCAGGAGTTCCCTGGCTTCTGCTCTTTCTGCCCATCCTTTAGTTTTCATGTCTCAGGGAGTTGTGGTAGGTAAACGTAAAATAGAATTACTTGTTTTCTTTAGGTACTACAAAGTCTTGCAATGTTGTGAACGTATGAACAGAAATTGGCAAATTAGATAAATTAAAAGAAATATTTTCTCATTTAGGAATATAGTCCTAAATAGTACTTATCTTTCCTCAAAGGACTAACGAGTATGTTTATTGCTGTTTGAGGGGGTTTTTTAATTTAATGATCAGTAATGTTCATATAAAACTATCTTCTTTTACTGCATACAGAATGCAAACATATTTCAATGTAGTCAAGCCATACTACCAGAGATTTGGGAATGTGTGGTTGCTGCTAGCTGGTTAGTGTAACATTTAATTTGCATTGAGTATCTTGAGGTGAAGGAAATGTGAAATAAGCATTCGTGTAAAGTTCTACATTTTAAAATATTTTTATTTTTTATGTATATATGAAATATATACTGTACTTTTGTGTGTGAGTATAATACATATATTGAAAACAGAGGTGTCTTTGGGGCTCTCCTCTCCTTGTCTCCTTCCCTTTTTCCATACCAATTTATGGTCTATTAACCTGCAGTGAATAGACCTTGTATTTCATTCTGGTGCCTCACAGCTGTTCAAAAACCATGTTATTAATGTTAATAAAGAATCTTGGCATCTAAAATTTTAATAATCAGGAATTAGTGACCCAAGAGACTAATTTTATCCATGTCAAAGTTGTATATCAAGAAAGAGAGAAATGAGGAAAATAGTAATTTGAAATTGAGTCGTCAATTTAAAACCCCAGAAGTTTTTGTAGCTCTTTATTCCTAATTGGGAATTCTTGGGCACCCAGTTGGTTCCCGTATTCTTCTGTGGTATATGTCTATCCAGACTATTAAAGGATTTTTCATGCCAGTTATCACCTTGCAGCTTGAATTAGTTTGAAATTGAATGCTTTTCTAGAAGAGTGTCATCTTTGCTTGTAACTTTTTTCTTTTATCCCCATTACTGTCATCTCATGTTGCATCAGAATTCTAGATTGGAGAAAGTAAAAATTTTATGATTCAAAAAGTTGGTCTAGTTTTCCCTGACACGAGAGGTGTAAGAAGTGCTCAGGCACTCCATGCATTTGTACCTCTCTGGTACTGCTTAACAAGTGACTAAAAAGAGCTGATAGTACAAGTGAAATAAAGCAACTTTGTGGGTGCTGGAGACATTAGGCTTACTCTGTAGATATTGTGTGAATTCCTGGGCTTTCCAAAAGGTCGAATGAAGTTGACTATGACTTTCTGTTATGAATTGGAGCAGTATTAGTTTCGCTGGTGAGATGGTCTGATGTCTGTAGAGTATCTGTAGGATTAGTTTTTCATAATTCTACATATACAGATATGTATAAATTTATATACTTGGATAGATCAATATAAAATGGATATGACTTAGGAACATGGCAGTTTAGTTCACTAGTACAGGTCGCCTGTTGAAAAAATGCTATTGAATTAATTTGAGAGAACCTTGTGCACATTGAAGTGCATTAAGGGTTGGTTTGGTTTTTTCACTTTGAAAAGATGTTAATAACTGTTCTTATTAAATCCTATACTATGGGGTAATGGTTAAGTAGTTGTATTGCAAAACACAGTGATTGTACTTGGCAGCGATCTCCTAAGAAAACTTGTGTTTCTATCTTCCAGGCTCCCGTCTTCGGCAAGAAGATTTTCCACCTCGAATTGTCGAACACCCTTCTGATCTAATTGTTTCCAAAGGAGAACCGGCAACTTTAAACTGTAAAGCAGAAGGAAGGCCAACCCCCACCATCGAGTGGTACAAGGGGGGAGAAAGAGTGGAAACGGACAAGGATGATCCACGCTCCCACCGCATGCTGCTGCCCAGCGGATCATTATTTTTCTTACGCATAGTCCATGGGCGCAAGAGTAGGCCAGATGAAGGTGTCTATGTCTGTGTGGCAAGGAATTACCTTGGGGAAGCTGTAAGTCATAATGCGTCGCTGGAGGTGGCAAGTAAGTACTTCTTTTTTTTCACTCTTTGGTAAGAGCTGCTTGCTTTGATGTTATTTGAAGCTAAAAAAATAAGTGTGAGCTGCCTCTAAGGCATTGACTTAAAAGCAACAAAGGAATTATATGGTTAATTATTATTGATCCAGAGATAGGAAAATAGAAAAATAGTCAGTCTATCACTGTAGAAATTTGCACATTTTTGTATATTCTCACAGCTTTTATGCTTCCATGCAATTATGATTACTTACTGTCTGCTGAATTTTGTATACTTCATTGCAACTTAGAGATTTTTTTTCTTCTCCAGATAACCATGCAAAATGCAATGTGTAATAGGAGGGAGGATAGCCAGAATTTGATCTAATAGGGTATATTTGGAATTGTTGTGGCACAAATAAACACTACCAAAAAATAATGGCAGATTTAGAAACTCTATTTTATTTTATTTTTTTCTCTAAAAGAAGTGGCCCACAAATTAGAACTAGAGAGATAAGTATTTAGCCAACGGAAGGAGCAGTCAAGTATGTTCACATCACTTTGTAATGCTTATCTCTTCCTGTGTACCCTTTAAACTCTACTTATTTTAAAGGAAGAGAGTGCACATGAAAGGGTTTTGAGCATTCATACGAAGGGCCAAGTGTAGGTCAAAAAATATCAGTTTTGGGATACTGAAGTATGAGAAGAAACCCTTCCATTCAAGTTAGGTATCTATTTCAAGTTGCTTTTATAGGCTTCCTCTGTAATCTGTAGTAATTCATCTGGTATCATGTTGAAGAGCCAGCTCAGAACTGGGTCGGTTGCTCTCTGAAAACACCGATCTCTCTGTTGATGAAACAATTCATGTTAACGAGCTCTGACGAGGCTCCTAACTTTTAGACAAGTTGAATAAATGCCACCATTGGTATATAACCAATTCTTTAGAAAAAGGGCTATATTAATTCACAGAATGCCAAGGAAATAGACTATACATTTGTGCACTTATTTCAGGCCTTTGTCTAGTCTCGCTCACATTCACACAAAATCCCAAGGACTTTTGTCATTCTTATACCAGAAGTCTCTCGAGCATCACGTATAATGCAGTAAATACACATGATTAAGATCTATGACCATGCTGTTTCCTTGTTACTGCTTTTAGTGATGAAAGTTATTAGTGTCTGGCTTGCTGGAAGTATGCTTATCGAGTAAATGTATAACCTGTTTAAATTACCTGTTGTTTGGTTGCTTCCAAATGTTATATTCAGTATCTTGCAAGTATAATTTTGAGTGGGCATTAATGCTTAAGAGATCTTGATTTTTATCTGATTTCTGTTGTTTATAGCACTGCTCATTGATTCTTAAAAGAAGTTTTAATGTTCTGTCCAAGCAGCAAAGCAGCATGGACTCTTGTGCTTATTTCACATTCTTTTCGTGAGGACGTGGTGCTCAGCTGCCGGCTGGGGCTAAAACATGACAGTGATGTACTTGAAGTAATATTTGAAATACATGTAGTGTGTCTGTGTCTTCCACAATTTTTCATTAGAACACAGAAATGTGAAGTAGGTTTCAATGGTTGGCACCCTGTGGCATGCATCAATTCAACTGGTTGCTAATTGTGTTTGCCGCCCCTGCCTCTAGTCATCTTCATATGATTACAGTGGAGGGTCTGAATGCAAAATATTGATATTGCCACAATTTTTTTGTCTGCCAACACTCAAGACAAAAAATAAAAGATGAGTAACTTCTTCAAGGGGTTCAAATGCATACCACCTAACAATAATATAGCATTAAATTGTTAATCGAGCTCAAAATTACTCTCATATTGAGGGCTAGTGTCAGAAAATAAATACCAGCAATGCTGTAAGGGGGGAAAAAAAATAATCACAACCTATATTTGGAACTAATATTTGTAGGTATAATGATATACAGTTTTAACTGTATACCAGCAGATTATAGACAAAGAATCTTAACAGAGAAGGCTATGATTTTAATAGAAAAGATAGTGATGTGACAGTGTAAAAGCACCAAAACACTTTAAATAGCACAGAAGAGGCGAGGAACAAGGAAAGAGTTGAAGGCTGGTGGAATAAATTTGCATTAAATTCAAAATCTGTGCATTATAGCTGTAATGCTGTCGTCATTATAAACTGTAGCTACATTCACAGTGGATTACTGCAAATCAGCAAACTGTCTTGATTAGCTTCTCAGTACACCTGTTTTGAGTACTGTACCATTTACATTTGTATACATGTCATATAGAATTCCTGGTTTATAAATCCTTATGTTATAGTTTACTTTTTGTATGTTTACAGAGTAAAATTGCCTTTATCTGGTTTTCATTTGCAAAGTACAGAAGATAATTTGGAGTACTCACTTGGTTATATGCTTTGATGCTGCAAGTTTAACCAAAAAACTTTTGTGAAACGTAGAATGTAGAAGTGTTTTTTTGCACTGTGACTGCTAGCTCTCCCTGGAAGAAGCAGCTCCTCTCTGCACCAGTTTCATAACATGATAGGGAATGTATCACAATGTTTTCTTCACATGTTATAGTAACAACTTCAGTTAGATGATGCTCCTTCATTGTTCAATGGATGTGTAGATTTGATTTCAGATTCAGGTTAATACTAAAAATAAATTTTCATATCTGTTGCTCCTTCATGCAAATAACTTTTTCCAAGCAGTTCCACTGCTCGTTGTTGAGGTAGTCCACAAAGAGTTTGTTGCCTATGTAATAAGGCAGACATGTTCCTTAAGTGCACTGTGCATAGATTCTACAGTTGCAAAGAAGGAAAGGTAGAGGAATTTCAAATCTATGAAAATTTAAGAAGATAAACCAGGTTTTTATATATTGCAGTTCTGAAATAGATGTGTATTCTAAGCACTTTAAAAATAGCTTTACATGTGATGGCCCCAATGAGGGAGAGACTAAAATCATAAATCATACAATTGCAGAGAGTTTCCCCTCTGCTTTGTTCCTTTCTATTCATCACCCTTTCTTTGGTGATTTGACTAAGGTGTGCATCTCACATTAGTGAAAGAAAATGTAGCATCCTTTGGATTAAGTATCTCAGTCAAACATTAAACACAAGGTGATAATTCTTGCTGGTAAAGGGGGATATCTTTCTTAAATATACCAAACAAGTACTTGAACCCCCATGGACTATATTCTGTTTGATTATGTTACAGGGACTGTAACTTTCTCTAATCAAATAGCTAGCCACTTGATATTTCAAGAATTAAAATATCTTAGACACTTTAGGGACTAGTAAAACTATTCTAAGCTACACAGGCCTGTGCAAAGTAGCTGTGTAATTTAATATTACATGACATTTTCTGTGTAATTTAGATCTGTAAGATCTTCATAAATGGGAAGGGTATAAATTTGCATAAATAGGAACTCAACAGAAAGCTGAATTACAAGTCAATTAAATGAAAGAGATGTAACACCAGTTTAATTGGGGGATTTTTTATTTTGGTAGTTGACTGGTTTCATCTTTATTTGAAATGTTATTCCCACAAAATTTCTGAAATGGAGACTCTCTATATGTGTTCAAACTTAATTTGCAGTAGAATGAGGTTTCAGTAGGGTAGCCCAGGAAGGGCGTCCGATGGAATAATCAGATAACAGCCTGTAGTCATCCTTCTGACTTAGGCTGCTACAAGTCCATTTACCTCCCTCTTCCTGACTTCCTGAACTCAGCCTTTTGATCACTGGAAACTGACTTAAATTAGCTCCATGTTTTGTTTTTGAGGAATGTAACTGGTTTTGGATTACTGCCTACCAGTGACACATTCTCCAGTGGTGAAAGGTCCTAAAGAACGTGAAAAAGGGCATGTCCCTGTCAAAACGAAACTGGGTAATTCTCTCTATAAATGTCAGCTTTTACAGGTGGGAGCACAAAATGAAACCATGCTTGATCCTCAGAGTAAGGGGTGGAGACTGTTTTGGTTATCACATAAACAGATGGGAAACAAAAGTAATTTTTCATAGTAGAGAACTAGAAGCAGCTTTGGAAAAGTGGAAAGTTACCCATTAGCAGACTGGAAGGTGATTGCAGCTGCTTCATGTGCTTGAATCTCTTAGGATTGGCTTGTGAATGGGTGCACCTGATTGAGACCAAATTCAGTTATTGGTGTGTGGCAGTTTTATTCAGTGTTTAATTTTTTTCTTGTTTGTTTTCCTCCTGTTACTCCTTTTTGAGGAAAAATTGTCTGGATTTTGTGAGCGTCTGTTATGTAGCATTATATAGAAACCTACCTGTGTCAAGAGTGTTAACAATAGCTGCAGGGTTATATCCATTTTTCTTTCTATGCTCTAAAGTTTCTGAAGGTGTTAAGATCAAATGCAAACAAATTTAATTATGTTTGTTGATCAGTAGCTTTGTAGATCTTTATTTCAAATCATATTTCTCTGTGAACTTCTTTCACGTTTGCCATGAACGTTCTACGTAAATTTTATCACAACACTTCTGTTTTCCGTTGATAGATGGATTTGCTTCTCAAGAGCCATGCTTTTGTAAAAGTATTTGTAAAGTACGTATGCATGCGTGTTATCCCTAACCTCAGTAACAGAGTATCTTACAGTAAGCTATTGTGTATGATAGTTTGCTCACATTTGTTTTCAATTTATAATGGTTAATACACCAAATGCTTTCTACATAAGATCCCAGGAATGTCCCAGTTATAGACTTGCTATGTTGTGTTCAAAAAACAAACCAAAAACCTTCCATAGCACAGGATTGATCTGAAAGGTGACTTAACAGCTCTGTCTGCTCAGGGGTTCTAAAACAGTAATATCCTTCTCACAATGAGGACTCATATTTATTTGTGTATTGTTTTCATCATATGTTCAGTCTGTATGGTGTTACATTAGCTCTCCTGACCACCATTGTACAGCATCAATGTTTTAAGCCAAGTTGAAATTAACAAAATCCGCAAATCCATTTATTATCTGAGCTGTTCATATCTTGGTCATAGACAAGTGACTTAATTTGAATGCTTACGTGCATATATAATGAAGATGAATCTCAGTTTTATAAGAAACTCATTAAGCTCCTAAGTACATATAAAAAAAAAATTACTAAAGCTATACCATTGCTTACCACAAGCAATGTCATTAACAAAAATTGCTTGAGGCGTAGAAGGCTTAATAGTAGTGCTGTTGCTAATGCTTCTTAAAAGCTTCCATTTATCAATGGTAGGTTTACCTTTACTCTTACTCTGCAGCTGTAACAAGCATTGAAAGGCTAGATTACTATAAACTGCCTCTGAAGCATATCTTAGCAAAAAATATAACATCATTTAGGAGGAATTTCTTTGCAATGAAGTCAAAGTTACATGCAAGTGTGCTACTTTTTATAGTGTAGTTACATCTGCTTGAGGAAAGCAGACAGTTTTACTAGTTTATGTATATTGCTTTCCTCTGTCATCACAGTCAGTTGAAGAACATTGAGAATTTTAATGTCAGTGTAGTCCTTTAAGTCCCCCACGTAATTTTTAAAGATGTATAGAGCCTTATTTTTACTCTTTTGATACTCTGTTTACTTTACTAACCAACCCTCTAGTAACTGGGGGCACCTCTCTCTCAGGGATGCAACGCTACTATGCTTAACAGAAAGTTTGGAAAGTGAAAATTATACTTTCTTCTTTCAAATTTTTTTCCATTAAATGAAAATGATGTTGTCACATATTGAGTTAGACCTAATAAGAGTAGCAGATGATTTACAAACCTCCCACACTTTAAAGAAGGGCTTACTCAGTTTTGTTTACTTTCACCTATAAAAAGAGTGAAAGATAAAGAATTTCATTGTTCTATTAAACCTCTCTAACAAAATAGTGACACTTTCTCCTCATTTTATATAAATACATATATAAATAAAAAAATGTTTCTATTTTGTGCACCTTCTTTGAATTCTAATATGAATCACCAAATGAATAAGGAGATAGGGAAGTGAGGCTGCACAGAAACCAAGCAGTGCAGCAAATGGAAAAGCTTAAATATTAGAGCTCTTAGAGTACTCAGATTTAATTGTATTAGTATTATATTCCTAGTTCAGGGTTAGAAAAATTGGTGTTCCATGAGACTTCTGTGGCTGTCCTCCGCGATGGTCCTATAGCATGGCTGAAAAATGAAATAGTGACACATTTGAAGAACTTCATAATGAACTCATAGCATGCTGCAAAGAGAAAAATATATTTCAGGAGATTCCAAATGAAAACAAAAATTGCCAGGGTGGTCTCCTCTACTGGGTGGAAATAAGACATAATTTTAGATTGTCTTCAAATTGGACTGTCCCAACATGTCTTGAGTCTCTGTGTTCTTTATGAACAGAACTTATCTTCATGGAAGCAATCCACACATGACGCATGCCAAGTTTCAGAGAAGGTGGCTGAATTACTTTAAGATGGTTTTATATGGGAAATCAAGATAGGAAATCTGATGTTTCCCACTGAATCAGACTATTTTCTTTTCTCTCCCCTCACCCCTTGCTGTGTCATAATGAGTTTTTAGAGAAGAGATGTATTTATGACCAGGGAATTTGGCATGATTCCTTCATATGTAGCTTTGTCATCATTGTAACGTCATCGTCAGTACCTATTTGATGACTGCTTGAGTTCTAAAAATGCATTGTTGCAGTTTTAAAATGATTTAAAAGGAATAAAAATGGTGTAGAGTCAGTGTAGGTGTCTTATGGTTAAAACCACTTCAGTTCCTTTGCATTACAAGAAACCGTCCTGTGGAGAGGGTGGTTTCATCAGCAACATCATTAATTGTCATTGGTAAAATGAAATATCCCCTGTTATTCTGAAACTCCTTTGGCAGATGAAGAAAAGGTTGCTGCAGAATCTAAAGATCAGTGATGACTTTCCTGTACTTCATTTTCATGTTATGCAGAATATGACCTGTTCAATTAGCTGCAAAATTCTTTCTTATTTTCCATTAATTTTTAGGCAAGATAGGGTGTCCCTGAGTTAATGTTTGTATTATTACCTGCAAGCTATGCAATACTGTCAAAATTCAAACCACTTGATTTTTATAAATGTTCTGTGTTTTAAATAACACCTAATGTGCAATCCCTGGTGTTTTACAATAATCAGGCAAACAACAGGTTACTCCCTTCTTCGGTTGTATGACAATGAACAAAACATTTTGGATACTTTTTGTAATTTCTGTGGGTTGAGACACCCATGGCCTCAGAGAAATATATGCCCTTTTCCCCAAGTTCCTTTCTTCATTGAAGAGAGGAACTAAATATGTTGGCAGTATACCATCCTACCAGGCTGTATCACTTTAACGTTGGGTGAACCTCAGAAGAACAGTTCTGTTTGCTTGCTGACATGATCAGCAGATCTCTCTATAAGTGACTATGCTTAACAGTGGTACGTATTGGGTAACGTGGGTACAGTTTCTCTGCTTTCAACAGCTACCTCAGTCACTATGTTTTCACATTTCTTAATAACAAAACTTGAAGAATTTTGTTCTTAAAGGCAGTGCTAAAATGATTTGATTCG
Source organism: Balearica regulorum gibbericeps (assembly GCF_011004875.1). Taxonomy (NCBI): domain Eukaryota; kingdom Metazoa; phylum Chordata; class Aves; order Gruiformes; family Gruidae; genus Balearica; species Balearica regulorum. Next base: position 106,103,893 of record NC_046184.1, read on the forward strand.
TTTCCATGCTGTTTACCACTTGCACTTCACCAGGTTTGGGAAAAATACCCTCATCTTCTAGTAGGATTTTTCCTCTTTGTGTCCTGAGGAGGGCAGGGCCCCCCCACACACTTGGTGGTGGAACGTTGCTACAAGAGCTGTGATCCATACCACCGCAAGATTTATTAACTCAGTTTTAACTCATAATCATTTTGTCTGCTCTGCATCCTCCTTGAGGTGGACTAGTAGATGTGTGCTATGGTGCACACTACAATTTCCATTAGTGCTTGATAAATGTATGAGAAGAAATCATACTTAGCTATCAATACTTTGACTATATACAGTAACTCAGACTACAGTTCTTCTACAAGTATTAGTGTATTTATATTTGTTTCCATTCCAGTGATGACAGAAATAATTTCTGCATACAAAGTGCAGATAGATTAAGACTGCTTTGGCTTTAAAGGCCTTGCCTCCATCTGAGGTGCTTAGATCAAATCTGTTACGTGGGATCTGAAACAAACACTCCTATAGTGATGACAGCTCAGGTTTAGTTAGTCACCTGGAGACACCCTTGAAGGAATATGGATTCATGCAAAGTCAAAAGCAGGCCTTTCTTCCTTTTTTACCTCCACCATAGGTTTTGAAGCTTCTTTCTGAACTTTGTCAGCAACAGTGAACGTGCCACAGTAACTTCTTTTGGGAAGAGGGCCTCCCCTCAGCTTGTAGGCTGCCAGTGCTGGGTGACGGGTCTCGGAGAACGCTGGTGCAGAGGCTTCTGCCAGAAGGAGCTGGTTTGCTGCACTCACGTGCTATCTGCAGTGAGATGTAGTGAAAGCCTGCTCATGGAAAACATGTGCCGTTTATGTTGGTCATGATTTTATTTGGCAAAGTCTCATAAAATTTGTGGGTGATTTTTTGTTTCAAGTGTGCAGTTAGTTTTCAGGTATCACAAAATGTCTTTGAGTTCTTCATTTATTTTGTTCAAAGACTAGGTTTCTTCAGGCAAATGGCCACCTTGGAGGGGCAGTGGGGGAGACAAAAAAAAAAAAGACGACTTAGGGTTTTTTAGGGTTTTTTTTGTTGTTGTTTGGTGAAGTTGTGATGATTCAGTTTTGCCTGTAGTCATGAAATAAATGAATAAAATAAGAAATGTGCCTTATCAGTGTCATTGGGTGTTTACACTGTAGAGAGGGTTACAAGGTTAGTTTATGCATTGGGGAATCAAGTGATATACAAATTTTAAAAACAAACAAACAAAAACAACAGAAAACTTGGCTGGAAATGCCATAACTTAAATATGTATTCAAAGTGACACAGTTCTTTGGTATGGTGGAACTTCATTTTGCAGTTATGCCGAAGTTTATTCTTAAAGGAAAATTATATATGTATTATCTAAAATACAACTTATATTTATTTGGGAATATATAAAAGTAATTTTTAAAGATTTGAAGGTTGTATAGTCTACAGTTGTAGGATTAGTGTTTTAGGATTTTAGTTGTTCTGTGGAGAAGATTGGAAGCCCATACTGTTTATATCTTTCATGTTAGCTATGAAAAGCTAAGATACAATATATTTTGGAAGCAGACTAAGAGGACTTCTATTGAAGATGTGTGTCAACATATTTGAGTATTACAGTTAATTCTGTACTCAAGACAGTTCACAGGTCGGTGGTATTGTTAGTGGATAACAATGATACCGATAAAACAAATGAAAGCTTTTTCTGGATGCTGATATATGTGGCACTTACAACTACTGTGAAAACAGAGCACATAAATAAAAGATGCCTATTCAATGCAATTAACTACTCTTGCCAAGGTCAAGGCAAAATAGTAGGCTAGACAAGCACCTTGTCTGACCCAAGAAAGCTGTTCTTATATCTTTTGTGTCTTCCCAGAAACTATGTGAAACAGAGGAATTTAGGTTGCCTTCAGCCAACAGATTTCTTGATTGATTATGATACTGTGACTATACTGATTATTCTTAAGCTGGTGAGTCATTTAGGATGTTATGGTGACCATGCTGGGATGGGTGATCAAGTGAATGATGTGTTTTGTAGTCTTGCCAGAAATTGAAGTGCAGCTCAGCAAATTCATAAAGCAAAGAATATGGTGGCAGTCGTTCTGTAGGATGGTGACTGTGATGGGTTAAAGAGTATCTGAAACCTTGAACCGAAACTGGAAAAGTTGGTTCTTGGAACAAGTTGGAAGCTCTGCCTTGGAGATTTAGACCCATTGGTCATTAGTTTCAGAGAAAAAAAAAATAATTTAATTAAAATCATTCAGGCTTAAAGGCCTCTTCCTTTCCAAGCATAAGCCTAAGATAGAATTGTAAGTCATTTTCCTGAATCCAACCAATTGATACCAAAGCTCTCCTTAGTTTTGCTGTTGCTGTTCAGAAGCCTGTGGAAGACAACACAGACTGTTAACATCAACTAGAAATACCAATAAAGGTAGGCATCCTAATTATATGAAGAAGGAAACGGTGGTTTTGATACCAGTCTGCTTTCAGTCTCTGCTACATACTCTCCTTCCCTCCCCACGGCGTTAGGCAACGTGCTGCATCTCAAGGCTGTATGTTGCCCTGTGGACTGTGAAAGCTGGAGCCTTAAGCAGAGTTCAGAGTTCAGTTCCACTCCTTGGTGGAAGTTATCAAATGAATTAGGACTATTGACTGTCTGTTCTTTTTTTCTGGTTGGTGTGTTTCCTTTGGTCCAAGGGAGGCTTTATATGTGGTTTTCAGCTAACAGTTGTCTAGTATATTTTTTTTTCCCCCTTCAGTTTCTGCTTTTAACCCTGATCTCCACACCACCACCACTCTTCCCCCTGCCCCCGCAGTGTTTTGGTAGAACTAAATGAAGGAGATCATTCCTATTATTATTAGTGTTTATATTTCCTAAATGATAATATAGGACATAGGCCTGTAGGCAAAAGGATATAGACAAACAAAGTCAAATAAAACTGACTAGTAATCCTCATGCATTGGTTGCATTTTTGCAACCAATTGATGCTTTTTTCCCCCGGTCCTACATTTTAAAACATGTTTTCCTGAAGTACTGAAAGGCTTGCTTTTAGGTAAATTTGGAGATAAATTTGCATTGTGCCAATATTCTTTTCTGTATGAATTTAGATCCTTTGGCAAATACTTCATATTGAAGAGATACTTAATTATTTTGAGTCATCATTCCACAGAGAACAAAAGTATCAGCTGTATTTAAAATTGTGAAGAAATTTATTTTCTTTCTTTTTACTGTCATCACGTTGAAACCTTTCTTAAAAATCATACTGCTGACAAAGATAGATTTGCATCTTTGTGTCTGAGCTGTTTTGATGAGAACTGTCTGACTTAACTGGCGTCCTGAATGTAAATTGATTTCAGCTGATTGCTTTGAATTTGAAAGAAATTTAATTTGAAAACTGCCCTGTTCCACTCCCTGCGGTAGTAGATGCTTCTCTACGTCATCTGTTAAGCAGTGCATAGTCAGCATATGGCTGTTCCTTTCCTATTTAAACTGTTTTCTCCAGAGAAAAAGAAATTCCCTTTAGACCAGACAGACATCTGCTGACTCTCTCCTACTAGCAAAGCAACTGAAAAGATATCTTTCCCGTGATTAAAAGAAATACGTCTGGAGGCACTTAGTTTTTGTTCAATTAATCAAAGATTAAACACATGTGGACTCTCTAAACTGGGCTTCTTTGTGCTTCTGTGCTATCAAAAGTGATTGGAGGGGAGCTGTATACTAGAGCCAGCTTGATTGAAATTTAATATTTTTACCTATATGCCTGCTATAATTCACTTCCAAAAGTTCATAATAAAATGGGGGGGAAAAAAACACTAAAAATTATTTTTTTCCTATTAATTTACAACTTAAAAATATTCCAGTTAACAAAAAAGAGGCAAAAGTGTCAAATACTTTTTTTTTTAACTCATGTTCTTAAAAAAAGAAAATTGTAGGGTTATGTGACTGTGCTACTTTATACACAGTTACCATTTTGGTTTCTGTAACCATTTCCAGATGCAAAGGCATTCTTGGTTGCTTTTGTTCCTCAATTCCTACTAGTAAATGCTTTACTGGCAGAAACTGTTAGTGTTACAAGTCTGGTATTCAGCTCAATGTCTTATCCTTACTCAACAATTATAGTACAGATGAAGTATTTAGTAAAAATTTGCAAGTTTTTCTCTGATGTCAAAAAAATTAATATTTTTTCACCCTAAAGAATACAGTATGTGTAGACTCAAAATGCCAGAAGAGTAAGATGGCAATAATTAAGCAGATTCCTTGAATACCATGCTGCTCTTAAATTTTTCATCTGACACTAGCAAATCTCTCTCGTAGACATCTTTATCTGAAGATAATTTGTTTGGCTCCAGTTTTATTAGTGGAATTAGTTCTTTGGTGTAGTCTGTGGTGAGGTTTTAAAACAGGAAAGGCTCCACTGATAGTGTGACTTTACTAAGATATTTTATAAAACTGTGTCGTCTTTTGGACTGCTCTTTCTAATAACTATGGTTTTGGTTTATTAAGTGATTAAATTTTCTTCAAAATACATGAAAACTTACTCATGTACCACTTTGTGAATAAACATAAAATACAGTGGAAAGGACTGTCCTTTCATAAATAGGCACCAATCAGCATTTTTGGCAAGATCCTTGATATGATAGCAAAATTTCCTTGTAAAGTAAGTTTTACTAGATGTATATTAATAATTATTGAGGAAGCGGACAATCAAATATTCAAAACTGCCATCATGGAATTAGCTAGTAGAATAAAAATAATCAAAATCTCCTCAATATGTAGCTTGTTCACTATTAAGCAGTCCTTTCATGTTAATAAAAGGTGTGATGGTAGGCATTGCAAATTACTTCATTTTAAAATGCTAACTGAAGTAATTAAGTTTTTTAAACCAAAAATCATCACAATATTTTCCAAAAATGGAAAAAAAATCCTAAAGGCCAGCTAGTTTTGGTAAATATTGTCCATGTACAGAAGAGAAAGAATCAACGCATATACCTCAGTTCCAGTATCTTAGCATTGTTTTGTGATGTTTTCTTTTGCAAGAATGCCCTGAAAAGTCCACATTCCTCTGCTTTTTGTGTGGGTATTTCAAATCAAGTTTTTAAAAGCATTTTATAAATGTTCAAATGTACTCATACTTGGCAAACAAGTAGGTCTTACTATTGCTGTTCTCTGGACAGAAAAAAAGGAGGCAGGAAGAAATTAAATCTTGGTCTCAGAGGGTCACAAAAATGTCTGTCACCCGTGGAGAGGTTGGGAGCTCACTCACTGTTAGATTTGTTCCTGACAAGACTGCTCTTCATCACTCTGCTTTAAGGACTATTTGAAATGTTTCGTAGCTATTGTTAGTACTAACTGCAAATAACTTTGGAAGTTCTTTGAAATACTTGAAAATTTAGCTGTTTTGGATGGTGCTGGGATATAAATTTAGTTATCTAACTTGTAATTCTTAATTTTCCTTCTATGGATGTATTCCTTTAGGGCCTAGATTGATGGTATCCTATGCCTGTGGGCCACCTTTTCCTCCCCCCCGCCCCCCACACCTGCTCATGGATCAGATGAATATATAAACATGATTGTATATTTAAAGCTCCATTGTCCAGAGAGAGAAAGGGACAAAAGAGAAATCCTAATAATACATAGGTGCTATAGAAGATGCTGGAGAACACTTGTTTTTCGAGTTCAATTTAGTGTGTTCCTGCTGGACTGAGGACTGCTCCTGCAGAAACAGATGAGCGTCATTGATTTTAATTTCACCCATTGTTGTGGTTTAACTGTAGTTGGCAACTAAACACTATGCAGTTGCTTGCTCGCTGCCCATGGGCAGGATGGGGGAGAGAATCAGAGGGGTAAAAATGAGAGAACTCCTGGGTTCTCAGCTTAATAGGTAAGGCAAAAGCCATGCACACAAGCAAAGCAGAAGAAGAAATTCATTCCCCACTTCCCATGGGCAGGCAGGGGTTCAGCCATCTCCAGGAAAGCGGGGCTCTGTCACGCGTAACGGTGACTTGGGAAGACAAAACACCATAACCCTCAAAGTCCCCCTGCCCCTTTCTTCTTCCCCCAGCTTTATATGCTGAGCACGATGCCATATGGTATGGAATATCCCTGTGGTCAGTTGGGGTCAGCTGTCCTGGCTGTGTCCCCTCCCAACCCCTTGTGCACCCCCAGCCCACTGGCTGGTGGGGTGGTGTGAGGAGCAGCAAAGGCCTTGGCTCTGTGTGAGCACTGCTCAGCAGGAACCAAAACATCCCTGGGTTAGCAACATCATTTTTAGCACAAATCCAAAACATAGCCCCATACCAGCTACTGTGAAGAAAATTAACTCTACCCCAGCCAAAGCCAGCACACCCATGCTCAGGGAAAGTCTATGAAGTAAAATTCAGCCCTCTTGCTTTAATACATAGTAGATGCAAATAAGACGACTTTGTGCCCAGACCAGAAACATCCAGACTATCTCTCTGCTCCAGCAGTGTGATCTCCCTGTGGATAGATTGTAGGACCCATGCAGGAGTGGTGCTGCCTTCCTCTCCTCTGTTTGTAGGGGATCTTAGGACACTGGTTCACTCCTGGTCTCCCCTAATTACGCAGTAGATCTAGCAAAGCTACCTCTTAAAAGCCCATTACAAAAAGTATGTGGGGTCAAAAGCCTGGTGTGGTTGTCTGAGTCACTGCAGCAGGAAGCGATCCCTCCTCTGGTTTAACCCGGTTTGGCGCAGACCCTGTGAAGGACCCAGCCTGCTCCAGCTCTGCTCCAGCTCTGCTCTGTGCTTGCTCTTCTCCATATTGGCATCTTGAGGAGACTGGAAACTGCTGGAAGGGTTACACTTCCATTTTTAGCCTATCAGCCTTCACCCACACTCCTTTGTTCCTCCCATCCCCTGCTTCTCTTCACTCCTTTTTCATTCTTTCCTGCTCTCCTGTGGGCTACGCAAATTGTTTAGCACAATACATGATGTGCAGTCTTGCTCTAGGCCATTGTGGGAGCCAAGTAAAACCATTTTGGGGAGCTGGATTCAGCCTTCAGGCTGTCAATTAGTTTTCCCTGTTCTAGAGGGAGAATCACAACTCATGCATATTTCTGCTCTATGTCATGGAATAGATGCAGAGCTTCAAAGTTAAGAGGGTAGAAAATGGGAGCAGTAATTAGGAGTCACAGTCCCCGGTTTTGCTCCTTCAGTATGCTGTCATCATTTAAATATTTTGTTGCATTCTTCTTTCCAGTAAGTTTAATCTTTTCCTGACTTCAGTTATGACAAAAAAGAAATGTGATTTAAACCAGTCTTTATGGAGGATTAAATGAGCGTGAGGAGAGCTTGTCCTTAGAAGAGCAGTGCAAACTAATGGTGAAAAACTGATTTACTTTTCTTCAAAATATCTGACTAGCTTATAGAAAGAATCAAGCAGTGATCATTTTCTCTAAACACACACACAAAACTGCAAAGTAGATATATAAGATATATGTAGAAAGAGTCACTGAAGTAGGAGTACATAGCTCAAAATGGATTTACCCGATAATCACTAGTCACAACTTGCAGGATTTGCACATAAGACAAATGTTGACAGATAAACAAGTAGTGTTAAAGCTAAGTCCACTCTCTGTATTTGAACTAAATGGCTTGGCAAATATATATGCTTGCATTCAAATGCCACATCATATGTCTAAACACGAAAGGGGTAACTTCAGAAGTTTAGTGTTATGGGATCATAGGCTGTAAGGGAGTGATGCTGAAAAGGATCTGGAATCACATTACATAATCTAACAATATTTTTCCAAGTTATGCTGGGAAATACGAGTAGGGAAGTGAAGTACAGGTGAATCATTGTTGAGACCATTACTAGAATGCTGAGTCCACACACACACATGAAAAAGGGCATTGGAAAGTTGGAACGGGCTGAGAAAACAATTGCACGTATTATTTCAAATTTGAAAAGCTTGGTACACATGAGACTTCTGCTCAGCCTAGTATAGTTTTATTAAAGCAATTGTTAAGAGGTAATTTGAGGCTATGAGTCAACTCATACTATATAGAAGTTCCAATTAGTACTAAATTTACATGAAAGTAGTTGCAGGGATTCTGCCTCTAAGAAGCTGTATGTATGCATACGACCCTGACCACAGATAGGCATTGAAGAAAGTCTAAACAGTTTTGTGCCTATGAAGTAAATCAGTAGGTAAACCATTGTTAATTCTGCTGTACTTTGGCTTTCATACTGCTCTGGGAACTTAAAGCAGCACTGGACTTTATTTCATTACTGTCATTTATTCTTCAATTAAGAACGGAATAAGGAAAGTTACAGGATAGGAAAGTAAGTGTGCAATTTGCTGTTCAGTCTTCTTTGGCTTCCTAAGTAGCATTTGTGTCTTGAAGAAATACATAGTTATTCATATAGTACACAAATTAGTGAATCCAATAGAGGTAGGAGAAGGGACAGGAGAGAATTGCAGTTGAAACTTCAGAAGCACAACTTGTCAGAAAACAGTAGTAGCTTTTAATATGCTTTTCTTCCATGGGAAGTGTAAGACTCCTTGGGTCGTATTTAACTGAAATGAGATGATGTGCGTTTTTAGGTTTTTGGTTTTGTGTTTGTTATTTGGGGTTTTTTTAATGTTTGCTGGAATTTTTTCTGTATTGAAGAGAGCTGGTGATACGTAAGACTGGATGAGGCTCTGCGCAGCATCTTTATACTTAGAGGAGAGTAGAAAGTTTGGATTGATCTGTGGTCTACATCTGAAGACACTAACTGTTCACCAGACTTTGGTTACTATCTCTGCCTGTAATTGATCTCAATGGCTTCTTGTAAACCCACAGACCACCAAAAGAGCAGGAAACAGTTGAAAGTAGCTGGTTACACACTGCAGTCTTGCTCAGTAGATTTCATTTAAAAGTGTCTTGATGCACGCAAAGTACACAGAAAAGAAATTGTTTATTCCTCAGCCACTTCTGCCAGCAGCACTCAGCTGCATCAGACCTGCCAGCTGGCCTCGTGTAGGAAAATGAAGCGCTCTGCCCAGTGGCAGAAGGTGCCAGGCCCTCAGGGCTCTGTGCTTCCTCCCTTTCCTCCCCTCACTCTCTGTTTCTGGGGGCTCTTCAAAGTATGTCTGTTTTCTGATAATGCTAGTTATTGTACCTGCAGTTTTAGTCCTTAATGAGCTGTCCTTTGTCTTTTCTGGATCTCTGGCTTTTGATACTCTTCAGAGTGTAGAAATGGGACTTTGGCAGCTCTGCAGCCCCCAGGCTTCCCCCATCCAGGGGCTCCTCAGGCAGGTGCTGCCGCAGGAGGGTTTGGGGAGGGAATGCCTCTCGCAAGGTCGGCTTGAAAGGCAGTGGCAGTGCTGGCCTGGAAATAGGATCGTTACCCACAACAAACCAAGGCAGCTGTGTTAGTGGATCTGTCCAAGCTAGGTAAAATCTTCTCCATCTATTATTTCCTAAGATTTATATTTTTTAAACTGTGTTGATGGCCTCTCTGGAATTTGGTAACTTCTTCTGTGAAAGTGGGCTGGGGATTGCTCCCACCAGTATGTGGTGTTGGCCCGTTCAGCATTGTGTCGTTGGGGAGACCTGAAGCACGGGAAGGTAAATTAAGAGTAATGCTTCTTTATTCCTGACCTTAATCACTTGAGTTTTTTTCTTTCTCTTTAAATGATTTGGAGAAATAAAAATTACTTCCCTTGAAGGGTATTACTAAGATGATTTGTTGAGAGATATGGCTTAGTGTATCTAATGCCTGGTGATTATTTGTATCTGATTGTTCCTACTATAGAAGTATTGGAGACTCTTCTGATTGATGAGTAGAAAGCATATCTGAAATACATATGCATAGTAAATAATCACAGGTAGGCTCTTCAGGTTGGTTTATTCTATAAGCTTTGCAGTGTGTCAAACTTCGGAAGAAGTTGAGTTGCTTCTTTCAATTGCAAGTGGAAACAACTCAAGTGAATGGAATGCTAAGGCATGTCAGTGTTCATATTGACTCAACTGTTTTAAGTAACAAACATTTTAACTTTAGATAACATACTCTACAATTCCTGTGTTGATCTTCTAAATAAAATGCATGCTAGCATCTTATTTAAAAAATGTTTGTTTAATGAAACGTACACATGTGTATTATGTAGGTTTCATGTACATATGACTTGAAATAAAAATCCTGCACAAATTTATTCAGGCATCTTGTGCAAAGCTCTGGTAATTTAATACACAAAGAAGCAATACCTTAAAAATAAAATACAAAATATATTTTCAATTATTGCACGCACTGAAGATCTTTTATGACCCCATGCATTTTATTTTTTTTACCTTAGATTTATTGTATCATCTATAAAGGAAGTAATATGGCTGCTATAAAAAGTTACGGCAGGCTTTGCAGCTGTATTTTTTGATGCACTGACTGGGAAATGTTACGGATTTCACCTTCTTGAGGAAGTTCAAGGTGTATTTGGAAATGAGAGACCTTCTACAACAAGAATCAGGAAGGAGTAGTGCTATATTAGGGCAAATTACAGGGAAAGTAGTACTCCTTATGAAAGAAGATTTCATCCAAAATACATTGTAAAATACCATCTGACAGTCCTCACTCTTTTCATGGACAGAAATAAAGCTAATGCTGGCAGATGTTGTGTTTGGTTATGGTGGGGAGAAGTAACTTTTATGGTGATGGAAAGGTAATTGTTTCTTTGTGACGGCAATAAAATATAAAGTAGGATGATTTGGTAAAGTAGTAAACTTTTTTCTAAATATTGTTAAGCATGCAATTTCAGTGATGATTAAGATAGTCAAAATACACGAATACCTTCTGAGCATGCTTTGCTATTTTGTTTAGAAAAATAATAGTCGCAACAATTTTGCACTAATTCAGTAGTCGCAACAATTTTGCACTAATTCACAGTGAGAGCATCCTAGTAGAGTATTACTGTTTCTCTTGCAGGTTTTTTCTATGGTAAGGATTAATGGTGATGTGAAATAAGACTTGTCAGCCAATAAAAGTCTCTGCAATACAGTTTGTAATTAGAACTGGTGATAAATATGATGGTAGCGTGTGGAGATCCTAAGGGCCTGTTACTCCAGTGAATGTTAAAGACATTTTGTTTACAAGGGATTTTTTTCATTAGAATTTTTTTTCATAATTATTTGATGTCTTGTGACTGAGACATCTTTTTTCAGGCTTCTGTTCTCATCTAGGATTTACACCTTATTTTGGAAATACTTAGTTTTCTATTTATCAGTGAAACATTTTGTTATCTCTCTAGCTATTTACATACCAGCACCAGCATCTGTGTGTGTCCTGGAGAAAGTCGGCTCTATGGTGTGATTGTAGGCTCCTGAATTTTTTCATTAGTGGAGCAGAGGCCAAATCCCTGCTGTTCTAGGTAGATTGTAATGCATAGGAAGATTTTGGAAGGAATGTAATATGAAGAGTCTCCTGTGGCTATCATTTAACCATTTTAGTTTAGTTTATGAAGATTTTAAGGAGGCAGGGAATTTTGCTTTTCATCATATCTGTATTCTAATTCAAGATGAAGTACACAAAGGTTGTAGTTGAGGACAAAGCGGATTTGTGTGCAGTCTTTTGGTGATACAGGCGTTCTCTTCTGTTAGTGAGTAGAGAGAAACTTCTTTTTAATGGGAAAACTCAAAAGCTTTTCAATTATTTGCTTACTTTTTCATAGGCAGGAACAGAAATACAGTTTTGATTGCACGTTTGTTTGTTGTTTCCCCCCCTCCCCCCTTTAGTTAAGGATGGGAAAAGTTAATGTGAAAGATATTTATTTTAATGATTTGGAGAATATTTGCCTTTTATCCATGGAATCCTGTACACAGCTTTTACTTCAGCTTTAGTCATGCTTCCAGTAAAAGAGCTGTTAATCTCTATTATTACTACTAGTTTTCATTCATCTTCTGAAGGCCGAGTTATCTTGAAACTCATGTGTCCTTAAAGTCACTTTCATTTGCTATTTTTCTTTATTTACAGATTTCTCTTCCCCAAACTGGGGATTAAATTAGTCTGTATAAATAGACCGGTACAAAGGCTACAAACTAGGTCTTAGTTTAATCTGGAATATTTGCCAAAAAAAAACCAAAAAAACCTAAGATGAATGCTGTCTATACACCAAAGTTCAGTCAAACTGCTGCACACTTGTTCGTAGCACACATCATTAGGAAAATACTAATTACAGAAGTAGTATTGTATCATATCTCTGGGCTGTTTGCTGCTCTGAGTGGGCCATAACCGTCTCTGTTACGTGGCAAGTTGATGGACAGTTTCTTTAAGCTGCAGATACACCTGCTGGAAGTGCATTGCTCAGTTATTTAGCTTGCTTACTTCACTTTGTCAAGTTCAGTGTAATTTTTGATAGCATCGGTCAGCATTTAACAGGCTAAGTAATGAAGGTATTTTTCATTTTAGATGGTTAGTAAAAACAGCATAGTTACTTTCTGTTCTGTGTTTTCACGGTGATCAGTACTGGCCTGCTCTTTGATTTGGGAGCCACTGGTACAAATGTACGTTTGTATAAATAAATTCATTTTTACAATATTTACACTACTTATCACTACCTATGAAGTGTTGTTTTTCTCTCATTGAAGAATAATTATATGTGTATGTGCAACCTTTACTTTCAATATGCCAAATGTGCATATATGAACATAGAGCAGAATTTATTGTGTTTAAAACCTCAGATGTCCTCTTTTAAGGTTTTTCTATAAAGCCAATAATACCATAAAATAAATTTCCATTTGTCCTTGCTGTCTTTAAAGTGACAAGTACATTAGTATTTAAAAATAATATGAAATATACATTGGATTGTACTATTACCTATTTAAAAGGTAACACAACTTGCTTTTAGTTTTCAGGACTGTCTGTATCAATGGAGTCTGTATTGTACCTTCAGGGTTCTATAATAGACAGTACTGCAAGAGTAGAATTGGTCTAAAAAAAAAAAAGAAAAAAAAGAAAAAACAGGTTTTTAAAGGAGTTATGTCAGAGAGTACTGAGGCCAGGAAGTCACACTGTATTCCAGACTTGAATTAACATGCTTTGTGGCCCTGAACTAGTATAGTTTTTCTTCCCTTGTCTCAGTAGAATATGTATCTCAAGAGACCTGTGGCCATATAGAAATACCTTTGTACAGGAGTTCTATAAAACAAAGGCAGTGCTTTATCGAGTACATTATTGAGGAAAAAGTGCCAGCTGAGTCTTCATTGACAAGTATTTAAGGCAGGTTAGCCATTCTGCTAGGGCAGCTTTACTGAGATTTGCAGATTAACATCATAGTGTTGCTTATCGCAGGATTTAAGTAAAATATTTTCAATGACCTTTCAGGTTTCAAGTAAAATATTTTCAAAAATTAGTAGAAACAAGAACTAAGTTTCAGAATTAGTCATAGGTGTTTATGTTGTAATTCATAGGTATAGTCCATGTTTTGTTTAGAAATATGCTATGTTTTCCACACTGTAATTGGTAACAACTGTAGAAGACAGAAAAAACTTTTAGTTTCCAGAGTGAAGTGGTTCCTGGTTTAGGTGAGCAGTGCTGAAACCCAGGTAACTGGAAAAGGTCAACAAAAACTTTGATATACTTGTTGTGGGTATGGTTAAGATTTGCCTTTTGAGTGTTTCCTTCTGTCGCTTATTGTTTAATGTTACCTGTTAGATCAAAAGTTACAGTTCCAGTAACTATGAAGCAGCAACAGAAAAATGAACCTGAAGTAGGAAATGGATTTAATTTGGAAATATTTGGATGGTGAGATTGTAAATAATTAATGCAAACAATTTGTTCTTTGTCTGCAAAAGTACAGCTAGTCAACGTGCAAAACCACAGTAGTTGGTTAAAAATGAAGAAAATGAAGTTTCTTTTTGATATTTTCTTTAGAAAAAAAATATACTAAAATGCTTTTTATTTGCATACATTCGTGTTAAAAAAGAAAAAATACCCCTACTTGCAAATATTATTAATTATCCTTTAACTTAAAGCCCTGCAAGATTTAGGTCAGAATTGTAACCCAGTGGAGTGTTAATATAATCCATAGAGAGGTACCTTGACAGGCTCGAGAGGCAGACCCATGTGAACCTGATGAAGTTCAACAGGGCCAAGTGCGAGGTCCTGCATATGGGTCGGGGCAATCCCAAGCATAACCACAAGCTGGGCAGAGAATGGATTGAGAGCAGCCCCGAGGAGAAGGGCTTGGGGGTGTTGGTGGATGAGAAGCTCAACATGAGCCGTCAGTGTGCGCTTGCAGCCCAGAAAGCCAACCATGTCCTGGGCTGCATCAAAAGAGGTGTGACCAGCAGGTTGAGGGAGGTTATCCTGCCTCTCTACTCCACTCTTGTGAGACCCCACCTGGAGTACTGCATCCAGCTCTGGGGGCCCCAGTACAGGAGAGACATGGAGCTGTTGGAGCGAGTCCAGAGGAGGGCCACGAAGCTGATCAGAGGGCTGGAGCACCTCTCCTATGAGGACAGGCTGAGAGAGTTGGGCTTGTTCAGCCTGGAGAAGAGAAGGCTCCGGGGAGATCTAATCGTGGCCTTCCAGTACCTGAAGGGGCCTACAGGAAAGATGGTGAGGGACTGTTTACAAAGGCTTTAGGTTACATTCTATAGTGATAGGATGAGGGCTAATGTTTTTAAGTTAAAAGAGGGTAGATTTAAATGATTTATAAGGAAGAAATTCTTCCCTGTGCGGGACTGGAACAGGTTGCTGAGAGGCTTTGAGCAACTTGGTCTAGTGGAGGGTGTCCCTGCCCATGGCAAGAGGTTGGAACTAGATGGTCGTAAAGATCCTTTCCAACCTGAACCATTCTATGATTCTATGAAATGTTCTCACTGAGGCTTTTACAGAGTCTGGTTAAACAACTAGCTAGAGAAGATGATTTGTTGGAGTCTGTGTGAAGTGTCCTTGCATGTTTGTTGCTTTTGTGAACATAGAATATTCTGTTGTCTAGTATGCATGAAGGTCTTCTGCTGCAAGATTCATTTAATAAGAATAGTAGTTGAATTACCAAAGTTTTAACAGAAAATAAACCTAGAAATAGTTTTACTAATATAAGCATTTAAAGATGTAAATTTAGCAGACTGTTGTTTCTAAACCAGCCTCATAATCGCTGTGGTTGGAAGATTCCTCTGGAGAATGTCTAGCCCAACTCCCTTCCTCAAAGCCTGTTAGCTTTTAATCATATGGAAAGAGTTCAGAATAATGTCAATGCCAAACTATGTCTGAGTTTATAGGGGAAAGTAATAGATTTCAGATTGTCATAAACCTGATGCAATAAAGCATCTCTATTAGCTGTTGCTCATAGCTTACTTCACTACTTACCTGTGAGGGAAAGCAAGAGGTGCTTTCTTTTTGAGGAAAGTCTGTATCGATCCAGCATAGATCTTTCTAAAGTTGTACTCTCCCAGACTTTTCTTAATGGATTTTTTATGTACACAGTTGTGTGGAAGACAATGAAAATTACAGTAAATGCAATGTGAGTTTTCTTTTTTCTTTTAATTAAATAGAAGTCTTTATAAATATTCTCGTTCTTGATCAAGGACTTATAGTGACTATTTCAAAGAAATAAAGTATAAGCCACTTAAAAATATATTTTTGTTCTGCCTATGTTATTCCAGGCAACAGGGAAAAAGACATAATTAAAGGAACCCAAGTGAAAACAGTGGAGTTTTTTGTATTAAACGTCATTACATCAATTTTCTATGAAGCTTTGCAAAAAAGTTATTTATAATCTTTCATGGAGTTCTAAAAAGTACATATTACAAGGAGGGAAAAAAAAAAAGTCTATCATGATTGCAACATCTTTGGTTGGCTTATATTTATTTTTTTCATATAATGATATCTGACATAACTCCATAATTTTTCTTCCTATCTGTAAGGAAATTCTTCAGTAAGAAAATCTAAATAATTGTATGGCTAACTTTCTTCTAATGTATTAATATCTGGTTTGTTTTTGTTTTTTTGTTCTTGAGTAGTATTTTGCTATGATGTTGTTCTATAAAATCAGAACACATGCACAAAAACCCCAGAATTTATAGGCACAGATAGTGACCAAGTCAGGAACACATTAAGAAAACATATTTTGTTTTCATCCTTTTTTTTTTTTTTTTTTTAATACTGTCTATACTGTTTATAGAATGAAAGCCATTGTTTACAGGAGCAAAAGAGGAGTAAATATATAGAAAGAGGTTAGGAAGAGCAGAACAGGCTGCAGGGAGTGGATATGTTGTAGTCTTTAAAAAAGTACTGCTGTGGACACTTACCCAGGCAGAGGTGGCAAGTGCCCGTAACTGAGTCTTTTTGGATATTTAACTTGGGCTTTGTCTTTAAACAGCTTCCCAGTAGTTTGCAGTGAGTGGTGCTTGATACCTGAGCTAACAGTGAGCCGCGGACACGGTCCAAAGCTGTTCACTGCTTGGCTTGAGTGTCTCCTGGATTTTTCAGTTCAGGTGCAGGCTAAACCACCATACCGTGTGGGAACTTGTGATGCTGTGCCACAACTCATTTTGTGCATGCTGAGATAAGCAATTCTTTGTGTAGTTTTGCAGGGGAAATGGAGCCCTGTGGCCACTGGCGTGTACTGCTTTACTAGGCACAACTGGCAGATATTGTCATGAATGAGATGGCAACAACATAGATGTTAGTATGCATGAGTTTGTCTCCATCTAAAATAAGTAACCTGAATATAGTTTCAAAGGGTTTGTAATCTGTTAGTTTTATGTGAGAAAGCTCAGCCTGGATGTCTGTCCACTGATTTAAGACTGCAGAGAACACCCACCAGACTGGCTCTAGCCTGCTGCTGGTCTGGATTGCTACATCTAAATCACAACACTGTGGGAACTCAAACTTGGTTTAATCTGTATAATAGTTGCATAATAGAATAGGTAATTAAATATTTGAGTGATTATATGTGCTCAAAAAAGAACCACTGCAGGGAAAATCTATTCCATTTCAGATGTTTACTCTTTCCTTGCAAGTTTTTGGAAAAAAAGATTTTTTTACATTTGGAAATACAGAAGAGCAGCAAGTGCAGGCTATTTTGGGTGCATGGAGGAAGAAATTCCAGTACTGTGGAGTTTAATTCTCCAGATCTTGGTTGCTGAAGTACAAAGACTTTGTTATCCCAGGCAGACAGCTCCTGTCATTACTGTGTGGCTCAGAAAGCAGGGACTGGGGGATAACCTCATCCCTTTCCTCCATGCATGCCACCCCACAGAGGTGGGGAGCTTGGATGAGTGTGATGCTAACTTTTTCTGTCAAATTAGGTCAAATGTGATCATCTGGCTACAGTTACGCCAAGTTACGAGGGTTTGGTTCCAGCTGTTTGCTTCTGTTCTCCCCTATAGGTATTACAGCCCTACTCAGATGGAGCATAACTCCATGTGTAGCCACTGCCAAGATGATCTGTTTTGGGAAAACCTAAATTAAATTGTGCTATTTAAACTGTAAAGAATGATTTTGACAAAACGAAGTTAGGGAAAGGCTATATGCTGGCTGTTACTTAGCCTACAGTTAGGCTAATGTATTTAAACATTTAAATTTAAACAGATCTTTTTCGAAGAGGATAGAATTTGGTAAAGGAGAGAGAATAAGCAGCTGAAGGTGGTAACCTCATCTCGCTGTCAGGGTAGCATGCAGGGCTATGTCATACTGCTGCCAGACTATAATTATGAATTTGGTAAAGGTATGAAAAAATCATTCCTCCAGATTTTCTCATGTTTTTGTGACTTCTGTCTTCCTATACAGAATTTGCACCTTTACTTGTTTTTTCTTATTTGACTTTAACCTAGTGATCAATTGAACTTTTAAAACTCCACCAATTGATGTTCCTTATTTTGACCTGATATATTAGCCTTAAGTAATGACATCTGGTAGGAACCTCTGTTTCTTGCCCGGATTACACAACTGCCTTCAATAACTTGAAACAGAGGTCTAATCAGACTTAAGCAATAAAATCCTGACTGCATGGAAGGTTTATTCTTTCTGAGTGCCTAAACTAAAAATAATTTGTTTATTTATAAGGAGATGTTCCAGAAAGAGAGTTTGTTTGAACTGTTAAGAAAACCTATATATTTAATGTAGTAGCTAACACAATAAATTTGTGTTCACAGTATTTACTGTTAAGTATAATATAGTCACATCCTGCTGTGAGGTTTTAGGTAAAATATTAGACTATTCTATAGGGAATAAACTGTTATGTATGAAACCTGTGAATTGACATAAAATTTTTAACAGTCAATTTTACCCACAGGAATTTCTTTCAAGAGCAGAAAAAGAGCTTGAGGCATTCCTTAATTTCTGTAAAAATTGCTTTAAATGTTTTGTTTGTTTTTTATCTGTGGGGTTTTTTTGGTCCATTTATAATAATCCAAGACCGATTGCTGATTGCAGTTAGGTGTTATGACTATTGCTTAGTGGGTTATTTTGGTTAAACTTAGCTGGAGTTGCAAAAGCTGCCTTTTTGAAGTTGAAGCAGAGCTGTATCTTTGACACTTGGGTAGTAACTCAGGCGCTGGTGGGGGGAGCCCAGGCAGGGTGGCACACTACTGGGGCTGAGATTAGCAGTTGGTCAGACTTAGAGTATTGATAGCTGTACAATTAACTTCTATACAGTCCTTTTTACATGCAGTTGAATATGCACAGAGCAAATATATAATTAAGTTCCATCATTCTGCATATACTTGGAGGTAGAATATGAATGAGTAATGTATCTGAAGTTCAGATATAAAAACTATTTTGTATTGCAGTAGATTTACAAATTTTGTTTTAAAATCAAATTTAAAGAATGTATATTTCCCTTACAAAATACGGAAACAATTTTAAGGTAAATTCATTTATATTTAAAGAATCATATCTCAAGAACATTTGAAGCTTTATTAAAAGTAACGTGTGAATCTCAGTTGCTATGTAGATCAGCACAAGAAAAGCCTTGACTTGCTTCATCCGAGAATAAATTTTATCAGCTTCAATGAAGTAGAAGCTAATGAAATGACTAGATATTTTAAGGCAATTTTGTCAATAAATTGTGCATCTCTTGCATGTTCAACTATATTATAGCATGTTTTAAAATTAGAAGTTACCTTGGTTTAATTTTATGACAATTTTATGTTTTCTAGCCTGGAATTTCTAATAAGAAATAGTATGTCACTGTTCAACATCATCTTCTATGGATTTGAGGTTTTTTGGGTGCAAATTTGTTTTTGTTTGTTTTTATTTTGCTAACTCAGCAACTTAATACCAAGTAAGTGCAGACAAGGAAGAAATTAAAATATATATTATGAGTAAACATGCAGTGACATTTTATTGTTTGAAAAACTGAGAAATCCAAAATACTGAAAAGGCTAGATTAGAGGGTGGATTTGTGATTTGCGTCATTATTTTAGCAAAAAAACGTGGGGATGAATACGGTGTTAAGTTTCTGCTCAGCTATCATTAATTTTGCACCTGACCTAACGGTATGAGTGAGTGACCAGAGCTTTCACAGGGAATCTGTGATCCTTCCTTTCAGTATGTCTTTCATGACTCTGGGTCTTTAATTTTTCCTAAAACTGGAAGCAGCATAAGTGAATACTTGATCCTGGGTCAAAACCACAGTGCATTGTCTCAGAGCCCTGCAATAACTAGCAGTTTAGACCATGATGCAACAACTTCATACAAAATAATTATTTCAACATTTTTTACAAACTTTTGTTCAAACAAACAGCTGAACAGCTGCTAGGGCAGCTGTGTTTGCAGGGATTGAGCAAGGCTAGGGAGCACCCCAAATCTCTGAAATTTCAGAGACTCTCAGAATTTGAGATTCTTCATCCCACTCCTCATTGATGTATTCCTGCCTCCTATTCAGACATCCTTGCTATTCCATGTAAATGATGCAGCTTTTAGCCACTAACATCTGGCTGACAGACAGCAGTCAGCTGTATTCTATGCCAGCAATTCTCAAGTGCCTTTTTTCCTTTTTTTTCTTCAAAACAGAGAATGGCAGAAAAAGAATAATACAACGAGCGAGAATATTCTAATAAAGTTTGCATAAAAATAATTTGCATCCCATAAAATCCTCTATAGGATCAGAGGATTCAGGTTGAGTCTGCTTTTTTTGCAGAGCTATGGTTGTGGAGGTGGCAGAGTTGCACTGTAGATGATTCTCTTGCATATTTCTTTTTAAAACTCCGATTGTGTTATGAAACTAGTTAGTCAGAGCCACATTTCAAACATAAAACCGCTCAGTTAACGTGCATGAATCAATGTCCAAATCATCAGAAAGTTGTTGCTGAGTTTCTAGTTATTTGCTCTTTAAAAAAAAAAACAAACAAAAACCCAATCATGTCTTTGTATCATAAATGGCATGTTCTACTAACATTGTAAAACTTACTGGAACAGATTCCCCCCCCCCCCCCCCCCCCCCCAGCTGTATAGGATGTGGGAAGATGTATTTTTTTTTCTTGTTTGTTTTTTAAAGCTACAGCAGTACTTATGATCTTGTAACACCAGCATTTGCTCAAAATGTAAGCAGGACTTCTCACAGTATGTAAAACAAAGCTTAAGTGCTCTTTTGCCAGACTGTGATTTAAAGCAATTCTTCTCTAAAATCTTTTTTAAATTTTAATTTTTTAATTCTTTTCCTCCCTCTGTGCGTGTACCTGTGCGCGCACGCGCGTGCATGTGCATGCTTTCTGCCATTTGCCTGAAGTAGCAACGCTAACATAGCATACTGTCGACTAAGGCTTCAGGGAGTTAAAGCAAGCGTAAGGTTCAGCCTTTAGCTAAACAGCACCACTGGGCTAATCTACAATTTACAATGATCCATCACGGATATTTACAAGTAGGCAGAGTGCAGCACAAAATTAAACAGCATATGGGTACAGTTGTCCCTGTTAAAATGACCAACGTGCCTTGTATTGTGTGTGGAAGATAACGGGACAGGTGGTAATCTGTCTTCTCTGAGCTGAGACAGCTGGTATTTTCCTTGGGCTTCAGTGGTGCTTTTCTATATGGTTTCACCTACCAGCTGATATCTTGCTTGTTAGAACAATACCAACTAGATATTAACCCTTTTATTTATTCCTGTGTGATGTCCAAAGGGGGAAGTATCAGACTGCCTGTCCGTAAGCATGGTGATTTAATGTTTGTAGTAATATAAGATGCATACAGCTTGTCTTATGGACCTCTTTACATGTGCTACTATGTTGATATTTATCAGTAGATAGTAGATAAAAATCTCAAACTTTATAATTTGTATAGATTATTTTTTGTAAATGTCTGATGGGAGACAGATTGAGGGAGTGTTTGAGAATCATCCCCTTTCTCTTAATTTAGGAGAATATTAAAGGTCATATAGAAAAGAAATAAAACTGTTTTGTAACTTCACTTATATTTATTTTCAGCCATATTGCTTAATTTATGTACATATGTGACTTTTCCTTTCTGAACATAGTAATTTGATCCCCAGCATAAGTACAATGGGTTGGCTTTCTCTTTTTCTTTCTTTTTATTTTTTCCCCTCCTTTTCCCTTCTGAGGAGAAATTAGGAACAAATATTGTATTACAGTTGATTTTTCTCTTAAATATTTACTAATGGTCTAGATTGTGGAGGAACCAGCTACTGATGTTCCGTGAAAGGCAGCAGGCACCACTTCTGCGGGACTCAGCCTTCTGCTCCCGTGCCCTGGCAAGCAGGAGCCAAACTGGCCTGTCTCTACACATGGCTGTGTTCAGTTAATTGATAAAATTCATCAGCAGTTACATTATTCCATCACACCTGATGTGGTTCAAGCCCCAGACAAGCTCTGATAGTGTTGAGCTACTGCAAGGGACAGCAGTGTAGCAGGACACAACATGGGTAGGTGAGGAGCGGGGAGGAAGCTCTGGGAATTATCATCACAGAAGTGTTCATTAAAGCCGTATCGGTGAGATCAGCTAACACCAATCCTGGAGAAAGGAGGAGAAAGAGGAACATCTACTCAAGGGTGAGACGGGGTGGGGTGAGAGGGGTGCAGGGACAGCAGAGCCTGAGAGAGGCCAGTGTTCAGACACTTTGTTTTTACTTGGGGATAACAAAGTTACACAATCTCTTCTCCAATGTGAACAGTGCAAAAATAACTTTTTACTTCTGATTGTCCTGTCCAGTGTTGCATGTGCGTATTTAGGCAGCACGTAGCCACCCAGGGAGGGGTGAGCAGAACTTGGAGGATCTTCTGTTCTAATGGATTTCACTTGACTTTAATTGGTTTCAGCTTGTTAATCATATGTGTCCTTGGAGAATGGCTTTTTTTTTCCTGTCTGATTACTGCTCACGTATCTGCATTTCCTAAGCATGAAAATGTCTGTACTATTCTGTCCACGTGTTTTTTCATCCATGATCAGTTGCAATGATGAAAATTCTTCTCCTTTTTTATGTCTAAAAGTTACATGAGAAACATCTCATTTTCTGTCTAGGCTTCCAGGATAAACTCTGATTGATTTTAATGTCCAGTATTTCATAAGCCAGTGGACTTAGATGCTAATATTGCTCAGTGCTGCTTGAAAGCTGGATTTTTGACCTTAAAAGGGAGAGTACAGTGAAAGCAGTGGTTCATAGATTTAGTCCTTTATGCTTTGTTAGTCGCAAAAAAAAAAAATCAAGCTTAGAATTTATCTAATGAATCACAGCAAACTAGTAAAATAAAAAAAATAATTACACCCCACCACCACCACCACAATTTTAAGGCCTCCAGACCTATCAGCTCTAGTGTAAGGAATATAATGACATTATAAAGAGAAGATTTCTGAAGTTGGCTTGATGTATTACTTTATTTTCTACCTCTGATTTAAAATGTGTCTAATTTTAATGATGTCTTGCTTTCATTTGTCATTTAAAGCAGCAACCTTCCCAAGAAGCCTCAGCCTTCAACCAGTGTAGTTTTCTTTTCATTTTATAAAATTCACTGCACTGTAGAATTTAAGTGACATGAAAAGTCATAATCAGAAGAAAATCTTGACATCTGCAGCCTGACATTCTGGACTTTTCTCAACAGATTTTTTTTTTTTGTTATAGAATTGGTTGGTATGCACTGCTTGAAATGTTACTGTAAGACCATGTAAACTCACTTCTTTTTTCATTAGAATTCATAAACTTCAGTTGATCAGTATGCACAAATATGTATGCACTTAAAGCACAGTCAGTGAAAATTTACTTTGTTAGTCACAAAGGAACGGGGCTATAACTAGAACAACAGTCACATTGGTTCAGGGATTCATAGAAATATTGGTGTTTGGTTTCATAAACAAAATATAGACAATTTTATGCTAGAAATGAGTCAGGTGGAGGAGAGTTCAAAGGTGGCAAAAGCAGGTTTGCTGAAAGGGAGCTAAGTAAGTGTGAAATTTATTTTGAGCTGGCTAAGAGTAAATTGATTTTTTTAAATAATAATTATTATTATTTATAACACAAAGTTATCACTAAACTCACTTCAAAACAGTACAGATGGCTAGGGAGAGGGTCCCTGAGGATGTGATGATACATGGGTGAGAACTTTGACCCCTGAACTACTGAATGTAAAAAAGGTACATTTCCAAATGTTGCTATATTTGGAAAGAATAACCCCTTTTCTTTTGAAGGAGGAATCTTATCTAAATCTAGAGGATTATGGTTTATGAATTCAGTGATGAAACATGTGCCTATGTCCAAAGGGATGAGATTTCATGTGTTCCCTGTTCAGCATTTACTAATTTCAGAAAAATTCTTCTGCCTTGAAAGTTTTAGTGAATAGGTAGTCGAGATTCACAAAAGGACATCAATGTTTTAAGGAAGGCATAAGCAGCATTTATATACTGAGTCCAGGAGTGCAGTTATCAAAATCCTTTTGTGTGAATCTGGTTCTGAGCCATCTCTTTCTCTTCCACAGTGAAATGGGAACTGAGGCACAGGACAGTAAAGTCCAATGTGAAATTGAGGTTCTTGAAAAATAAGTCATCCTTTTGTGAATCAAATCTTTAATTTTGTGTGAGTGAAATGACTGCATGGTAATAGTTGTCTTCTGAATCATTTAGCCTTTCTTCTGTCTGGGCATCCACACAAAAGAGGTTTTATATTCCAAAGTAAATAAAATTTGAGCTGTAGACTATTCCAAATAAGTTTTGTATATGGACTCATCATCTATGATACCTGACAAATCATTAAGGCTTTCATGAAGTGTTGCGTCAGGGAAATGAAGCCACAGTCAATGACAAGCTTTATGCTTCTCCTATCCATAACGAGTTACTCTAATGTATTCCATTTTAATTGTTATCTTGGAGTCAATCGTGATCTCACACTACAGCTACTGACAGGAATCATCAGTTATGTGCATGGTGTTTTGTAAAATTGCAAATTCACAATACATCTCTCTTCAATAGCAGCAATGTTTAGCAGCTCATTAGCTTTTGGGCTATGCCTTCTGGTCAGTAGATACTGGGAGAGACAGCCAGCCTAGTTGATTTGCAGACATATATTAGTCAAGATGAGCACTACAATATAACTGAAAAGCAACACAATAGAATAAAATAGCATTTAGAGTAGATTTCCATTAGCTGGGAGATTAAAAAGATAATTAGAATGGGATTAAAAAGGAAATAAACTTGATTTTTTTGCTTAGTAATCTCACTCACAAAATATCCTTTACTGTCAGGTTTGATGGCTTTGATTATAAATTTAAAATTGGTCCATTTCATCGATTTATATTTGAGAAAAAGTAAACATACAGCTAGAAACTGTACTGCATGCTTTTGTCTAAATGGTGGAGTTCTTGAAGTAAAAGGTAATATCAGAAATAGGTCCCATGTGTAATATACTGGAAATACTGTGTAATATGTTGTCCATGGTTACAGTTTCAGAGGTTTTGTTCAGATTTGATGACTTAATATTACTTTAGTGAAGAAGGTGGACTGGAACAGGATTGTGTTGTACTGGATAGCCACTGTAGACATTTTTCAGTATTTAACAGTTGAACGAATGAGAACGAGCTTTGATAATTCATACAAATAGTAAGATCAGTAGGAATTACTACTGAGGAACTACAGGATAGTGTAATTGGAAAGTATAGATTAGGTTGGAATGTGTGAAAGGTGTCTTAGTTCAGAAGAGAGAATATCTACGTCTGGAGATATTTCTTACCAAATGCATGTTGATAATAAAGAGGATGAATGCAAAAGCAGTTCTTGTTAAGAGAACCTTTTTTTTTTCTCCTTTAACTTCCTTTCCTTCTCCTTTCCTGCACCTTTTATTCTAACTTACTGAATGTGGAAGGGCCATGCTGGATCAGGCCAAGAGTCAACTAGTCTGTATTAAAGGTTAAGGAGGGGGAAAGGTGTGGTTGGAACACTTCCCCAGCTTCTAGGCGTGAACAGAAGCTTGTAACTAGAATTTGTCTTTTGAATGCACTCTACATTTTGGCCTTTCATGTTACTTTGAGGAAAGGCCTTTCATATTACTAGTATTTTCATAGTCTTTGACTGGCTGTGTCATTATTACTGAAATAACAAAGCTTTATTCTTTGTCCAGTATTTCGTGGAGATGGAGAGCCCAAGTGTCGTTTGCACAAGAACTTTTTCACGTATTTGAAGACCCTTACTACTTGTTGCGCCTAAGTTTTATCCTTTGCCTAAGAAATCTTAACTCTCTTGATCTTTCCTTCTATGTTGAGTTTTTCATACCTTCTAGTCATTCCTGTTAAACTCCCATGGACTATTTCTGATCTCTGACTCTTTTTTTTTTTTTTTCTTACTATTTTCTTGAAGAGTGAGACCCCAAATTGGACACAGTATTGTGGCAGAAGCCTAACGGATGCAAAGCATGCATAGGGTCTCACAACAGCACTGTATTATTGGGTCATCCTCTTATCCCCTACAGGTCCAGACTCTTAAGATTCCAGATTATACAAAGAATTAAGACACTGTGGGGAAGAAAAGAGTGGACCTCATAGATCTGTAGTTGTACAGAAAAGCTCTCTCTTAAGAGTCTGTGAGTTCAACACTTGCTTTTGATGTGTGTCACTAGATAAGGACCATACAAAAAGTTTTGATCAACAGAGTTGAAATGAGTTCACATTCAATCTAGCTGTTCAGTCTGTTCAATGAAAAAGCTGAGGTTACTTATGTAGTGTGATCTTTATAGTAGAACAGTTTTCTGAGCTGAGCCTTATTTTTCCTCTGCATTCTCTGCAGATTGGCTGGCACAAGTTTATGTCTGGAGCTTCCAGGGTAGTGTTAACCTAATTATTGAAAACATAATCCCACAAATGTTACCTGATTCATTACTTTTGCTGGAGCAGCATATGAAACTCTGTTCAAAGGGACCACTGGAATATATATAATATTTAAAATAAATTCTTGATAATATTTTTGCATGTGATATTTGGGGTTGTATATGATAAAAATGCATTTTATAGCCAATTGGCTATTCACTTAGTTGAGAAAAATAAGGAGACACACTCCCTCTAACATCTTCTGTGACTTTCTGTGATGTTACATCATTCCTTTTGGCTGGATAGTCATTGTGTATTTCTAAGAGAGATTAATAAGGCTTCTAAAGCTGCATTTATTTATAGGCCAGTTAAATATTCTTTTGTTCTATTCAATTTGTCCATTTTAGGTAAGAAGTTGCATTGTAGCCATTAGGCCTGATTTATTGCTCAGTGGCCTATGTGAAATGAATAAGTGAATATTCACTGATTTCTGGTGCCCAGGTGTTAAAGTTGTATATTAAGTGCTGTAGTAATTTGCATTAATTGGCAAGCTGTCATCAAAGAAACACCAAATATTTAAGCAATAATTTTACAAAATGTTGATGCTCATTCTTATGTTACTTTGAAATCAAAAAGTTTTAAGTATGTGAAACTTAGTACTAAGTATGTATCCAAGTCTTTTCCTTAACAGGATCAAATCGCTAAATTAGAGCGTGAAAAATATCACTGAACCATTTTTCTGAGAAATCCCTCCTTTACAATTATGGTTTAGATAGATTTCATTTTTAATTGCACAGAAAAAGAAATCTTGTTCTTTGCTGTTATTGTTCTGCCTCTGTATGGGTAAATAGAGCATAAGATACATAAAATTTCATTCTAAGTCTCATCTCTTCATATTTATTTAAAAATAATTTTCAGTGATTCTATCACCTAGTGTAGTCAGTCATAGTCATCAGCAAGTCTGACATGCTTTTAAAAATAGGTTGTAGCGATTGATGATAGTATCAATGACATTGTATGAAATGCAATAAAATCTTGAAACCCTTGATTTACAAATGTTATTAGGAAATCATCTGAGTGACTGTCACAGCATATCAAGAAGCTTTTTTTTTTTTCAGAAGGGCTACCTCTAGCTAACCAATTTTTTTAAAAAAATTGTTGTGCTTTTTTAAGGGAAAATGAAATTGTATTTACAGTATAGAACATGATGGCTAGATATAGTGACTTAACACTGGTATTAATCAAGAACTAAACTAAAAAGTAAAACACAATAAAACCTGGTGTCAGTCTACAGATTTCATGGATAATTAAGGCCACTGGTTACCTCCTTATTTGTTGCTGCCTTCACCTTCTTTTAAATTAATTTGTAATTCGTAATTAATTCGAAACTAGAAGTTTCTTCTCATCTTTTCTCTTCTGAATATTTCTAATTGTTATTTTCCACAGATGAATGAAATAGGAAAACTAATTTTATGAAAAATCAGCTTTTCATAAGTGTGAGTTTTAGGACAGTATGAGAGAATATATGCAGATAGATCTCCCTTTAAAATATGGTTTTGATTCAGTACAAATGTAATTATGATTATGCAGATCTCTTAGAAAAACAGTAATGTAAAATCTTAGTAAAAATATTTTGCTCCAGACTGGGTGGAGGTTTAAGGTTATCCAACATGTACTGAAGCCAACAGAGGATAAGGAAAAGGAAACCAATTATTTGTACTTGTTTTATAAATCTCTCTTTATTGCCTAACCTTTTCAAACAAGAAATGGATTTATCCTCTGTGGAGACAGTAGTATAAATAATGTCATTCTCTGGCTAGAAATGGCTCTCAAATCCTTTGATCTGAAATAGGGTTGCTTAATTCTAAGTACATTCTGTTCTAGTATGTGCTCTCTAACCAGATTTAAAAAAAATCCAGCTCTAAAAATTCTTGTCAATAAATATTTTCTTTAGACCAATTTAATAGTTATAACATTGTATAATATTGGTGTATTTAATTTCTAATGGTTCCTTTTGATGTTCTGGACTTTTTCTGAATACTAGGTTTACTTTTTCTTCTTGGTAAAAATATTATAGAAGATCTTTAAGTGAAAGATTAATAGGAAAAGTGCTTAGTCTATAAAGATTGGACTATACTGACTAGAAAAAAGTAATTTTTTTTTCTGTGTTACGTTTTAAATTGTGGATAAAGAAATCAAACAGCGTATTCACTTTCCCTTGGATGTGGCCATAAACTATTGTAATTTTTTGTTTTGTTTTATTAAACCAGTATTGGGGGAGGAGGATGCAGACAAGGGAAAAACTGATATAATGAGAGAAGGAAAACTAGCATGAAAATGGCCACTGCAGAGGGAAAATTGGCTTATCACAGAAGTTATTAGAGGAGACACTTGATGTTGTCTAATTTACCAAAGGTACAGGTGTGAAGAAATGATAGCTAAAGTGTCTTCTGCATATCAGAAGGCAGGAGCCAATTCATGCCTGTCAAGCTAACATTTTATAGATGTAAATAATTTCTGTGCAAGATTGTTTTCCCCCACCTTAACAAGAATTTTTGTTCACTGCCAATTTACAGTACTTTGCCCACCCACCCACTTAAAACAAACAAACCCCAAATAAAACCTACTTGATTGGAACTGGCAAATGTTCTTGCAATAAAGATTACTGTGTTAAAATCACCAGTATTGTGCTCCCCTGCTGAATTTTCATTAGTTCCTAGATGCTGTTTTTTCATAGTCTTGAAAAAGTCCTGTCAAATTTCAGTCCGTCAACAAAAGTGTTTTCGTCTTTACTGTGATCTTCTCAAAATTTCTTCCTTTTCAAAATACTGTGTTTAACACAAGCACTGACTTCTTTTATGTTCTGATAATGTATGCCACTGCAAGGTTATACTTTAATGAAATGGAGCTGGTTGATTAACTCTCCATGACGTGCAGAGGTGACTGTCACTTCTCATGGCCATCATGTCATCATGAAACTCTGGGTATGAGGTCTTGTTAGACAGAACTTCCGAGTTTCCACGCTGACTTCTACAGAGATGATGACCTCTGGGTCCCGGAGGTCTTGCTGCAATATGTACACTGTAGGTTTATTCCTGCTAGAAAAAACTAATATAAGATATATCTATGAAATTACAGTTTATTATATATTGATTTATATATTAAGCAATTTCTACTCTTAATTATATAACAATAATTGGAGGGGAGAATATTGCCAGAGAAAGAGAAAATATAAGACAATAAAGCAGGTATTTATGAAGTTCCCTACTTTTATTTATATCTTCTTTTTTTTTGTTAGATTACAGAGAAAATACAAACATTTGTTCTGAGTTTTCAGATAAATCTGTGCTTTTGTTTATAATTGAATTTAGTAATATAAAATGTTTTTTGTAGACTTACATAATTTAAAAATATCCTCTGCAAATGTGAAAACTGAATGATAACAAAATAGTTTCTCTTCATTACAATAGGTGTGTAGAATTGTCCTTTGGCCAGTCAGTCCTAAATTTTGGGTGTGGTTGGTATTGCATGTCACATCTTCAAACTCGGGAACCGTCTGAAAATGAGAATAATTAATTTCTTTTTATCTCAATCTGAAGGGTTTTTTGGTTGTTCTTTTTTGGTTTTAATTATTTTGGTTTTTAAAAAGCCAGCTGATAAGCAGAGAAAACATTGTCCATCTTCCCAGTCCAAACAAAATGGATGATTGTATGTGAAGTCAGGAGAAATCATGAGAAATGTTTACAAATAACATGGATGATTGAGGGGAATATACAATAAAGCAGAGCAGTGCTCAGGGTATACAGGAGCCTAATGTTAATATCACTTTCTGTAATTGTTTTTTGTGTATTTTAAGAATGATACTTTGCCAAAGGCTTGTTAGAGCAATGGTTTTGAAGATAAACTTGAAATTGTTATAATTTTTGTAGTCTCCCAACAGCAAATTTGAGAGACGAGGATGCACAGATCTGTGTTTTTGTCTTTCCATTTAAATTCATGTGAAACACGCTCAAACAAAACCAAAACCCCCTTCTCACTTCTTTTGTAGAAGCTGCACCCTAGCTGTACTTTTGGCACATTTAGGACCATGGACGCATGGGGGGTTTATAAGTGTTATACATTCATGCGTATGCACTTGCTACGCTTCGTTTACTTTTTAAAGTAGGTTTTGAAGATGACTTAACTGAATAAGTTTAGTGTCCCAGCTGAATATTTGTACTGGTTTCAAACTGCTTATGTCAGCTTGGCTTATTTCTGTTTATTTACTGACACGTGTTAAAATATACAAGTCAGCGGTAGAGCCATTAAAATGTGTCAACATGTGAAGTTGAACTGATTTATTACAACAGTCCAACTTTGTATGTGGACCAGACTTCAGTTTCCTGAAGGATATTCTTTGGACAGCTTCCTCTGTGCCAGTTGTCTTCTTCCCCACCCCTCAAATCTATGCTGGTAGTACTGGAACTGAGAAGGAAATAATGAATTCGTATATGTACCTGTCAAGATATTTTTGTCCTAAAGTTCAGTTAAGAAAATAAAGAAGTCATCCATTCATTAACCAGCAAATGAATTATTTTTTTTTCAGGATACATAACTGAATCCATCTTGTGCATGTTGGAGAACAGGTTACCTTGTCAAAAGGACCTTGCTTGGAATAAAATAAAATGTTAACTGTTTTATGAAGGCTTATGTGGTAATATTGATATAATTTCAAGAGCTGCAGCTATGCATAACTGTGCTTTCAGAGTTCTTGTAGTTCAAATTGAAATTGCCATGTCTTCTGGTTTCTGCATTTTCCTGGAGCTCTGAGCATGTTTCTGTCTATGAAAGCCTAGAAATAATAGCCTTACACTTTTCAAATTCCCACAGGCCTCTGCTTGCTTTCAACATGGACTGTTTTTCTTGCAAGCAGGAATTCTTTGTGCTGGCAGGATATGAGGCAAAGCCAGTAGCTACTTTTGTTCTGTTTTTCAAAGATTATTTTTTTATGACTTAATTTATTTCTGTGTTTCTTACACATAGAAATGTTATGGTAGTCTTGATTTACAGACAGGGTTAGCAGTCTTCCTATAACTCTTACTCCTCTGAGTAGTATCAGTAAAATTATCTGAACTGTTTTGTGACCGAAGTGTATGCCTGCGGTGAGTGCTTTCGTAATGCTTCTCCCATGACAGCCTAGGTAATAAAGCCTAAGTCGCAGCTTTTATGAATTACTGACATTGATTCAAGAACTAATAACAGTTCTGAAATTGAAAGGCTGCATCTCCGTTCTTTAATGTTTGAGCATAGTAAACAGACTCCCATTTAAAAAAAAAAAAAAAAAAAGGAGGGGAAGGGGAGAGAAAAGAAGTTGGATTTCTTTGTCCGTCAGTGAGCTAAACCCATGCCCGTGTATGGAAAGTACATGCACGGTGACTAGCTGTGCTTCTCACAGAGTTCAGTCACATGACAAACAGTTGTGGCATGGGAGAAAAAGAATTTCATGCCCATTTGAATGCCTCATTTGCTTTTTACTTGCTAAAGTGTTTCATCAGGTCTTATTTAAGGGTTCTATAGTCCTGAACAACTTCAAGAAAATGACAGATCAATGGGTCTTCCCTTCAAATGATGCATTTCTTCCACAAAAATTACATCAGCCCAAATACAAAATAGGCGTCCCAAATAGACAAGATCAGTATCTGCTTTAAAGTGGGTTCCCCTCCCCTATTTCTGAGTAAGGCTTAGTAACACTGGAAAAAAAACAGCACATACATTGAGCTGTGTCAGAGTTACTCTGGGGAAGTAGCTTCTACTTGGGTAAGTAACTTCTGCATCAGTAATCGAAACAGTAAGAGTGGCGGCCAATAATGAACCATCCAGATTTCACAAGGACCAATGGACATACTGATCATTTAAGTTTTTAATTAAAACCATTGTTAAAGAGACCGTGGGCCAGCTGCAGACCCACAGCTGGACGGGCTGCGTAACCTGGGAACTGCCTCACTACCCTGTTTCTCATTCGCGTTCGTGCAGTGGGAACGGTCTGCTTGATCCAAAACTGAACCAGACCAAGCTGCAAGGCACCAAGGGAATCCCTTACAACAATGGAAAAAAATCATTTATATCTGTGTAAAATAAAAGCAGTACAGTGCAATGTACAGCAGCAGAAAGAGTGTCGTGTTTGAATGTAAAGATTTTATGGCATACACCTCAAGTAACAGCACAGCAGCCTGTTTATCATCACTTATATGCTAGAGTCCTGAGTCCTCCAGTGTTTATCCTTGATGTATAATCTTTAAAAAATTAAGTACTTAGACTGAAGCTAGTGTGTAAATGCTTTGTGGAGGTTTCTTCCTTTGTCCCAAATAGTTAATTATATTTGATTTTATTTGTGTAAATTTATTCTCCTGAGTTCTCATTAGCTTGAATAGAATTATTCTGCATATGGGTTCTTGTAGCTTAAATAAAATTTGGATGATTAAGAGATGACCGTTGATTTGATTTTAGCACAGCATTGTGATTAAGACAAATTCTTTCAATTAAAATATGTTGTAAGAACATTAGTTGACCCATGAAACATTTTATCAAGCATGGTCTAAGCATATGGATGGTTCAATTTCACTTTTAAAGGAGAGTTTACTTGGAGATTTATAAGGTTTGGAAGAGATCTTTTGTGTCATTCAGTAACAACAGATCGCATGTCTTCGAAGATTCCTCTAGGGCATCAAGCCTGTTAACCAGATAACTCCATAAATGAATGGGATTTATAGTATCAAGAGATAGGATTAAATTAAAGGAGTTTAAATTGAAATACATACTTAATCCCATTTAGGAATTACAACTAATTTATATTGAGAATTTTCTTTGAAACTGATTTCTGTAATGCTTTTTTTTTTTTTTTTTTGTCTCAAACATTAAGGTAAAAAGTTCACTTTCAGGGTTGTTAGGGGTTTTTTTAGCAATTCTTTAGAAATTGTCATCTGAGAAGGTTCTTTTTGCATGTCAATAATATTATTAAAGTAGATATTATTGGGAGATACAACTGTGCAACTAATACTTTGGGGATGAAAACATAATTTTTGTTTCATAGCATCTTGAGATTTTAATTTTTAAATATAAACTACTTCAACAGCTCTCCAATGAAGAGTATTTCAGACTTTTATTAACAAACTGTTTTGTCACCTTCCAAGTATCTCTAAAACATTGATGCATGTCTAGCTGTAAATGAGGAAAAAAAAAATAGGAGACATTGCAATACTTCACCTCTCTGGACGACAGATGATATCTTACCTATTTTTTTCTGGAAAAAAGAAAATAATCTTTGTCTATGTGGCTTGCTAGTCTTTGTCCTTCTCATGCTGGCGTGATACAGCTATTCTAGTGGAAGTGTACATCATGACAATCATGAATTGTACCTTTCAGATTTAGAGGAGGTCTTTTCAGATCTTGAGCTTGGAGGATCTTGGGCCTTTAGCCCCTAGGTTACCATTTCAAATTGGAGTCACAGTGATGGTACTCAAACTTAGCAGTTTTAGAGAAATCCTGTTGCTTGAGTGAGGAGAGTTCTTTGATTTGGACACTTCCTCATCTGCATTACAAAATAATTGTCATTATAACAAATGCTTTTCTCAGTAGACTCAGTGGAGGCCGAGGAGTACCCGGGAGTGTACTACTCTTGCAATGGTAATTGTGGACCCTTAAGTTCTGGATTACTTCAGTGCGCAAATGAGGCGTATTTGCATGGATACAGTGTTTACCTGTTGTGTTCTAGGTTATGGCCTACTAATTAGAAAAGTTAATTTACCTGAATTTAGTAATCACTGTGAAAACCCATGATGTAACTGTGAGGCAAACACTACCCTCTGTAGGGTTAGTAGGAGCTATATATGATCTAACTGTGGTCATTTGAGTGGTGTCCAGTGAATACTACTTTTCTAGACTCTTCCTATAGCAAATCAGTAATCAGGGTGTGCACCCAAAGCTTTAGCCTTCAGTCGCCCGTCCTGCTCCCTTAATTTCGAGAGGGAGCTGTGCAACCAGCTAAGACTGGTAGACTAACTTAACTAGTTAAGTGAGGTAAGCATCTTTTTATTTGAAGAACTTAGATTGAATTAACTTGATTTCCTGTGGCTGAAACTTTGATTTCTAAGTATTATGAGAGATTTAATAAATTTTATCTTCTCTTGTCCTATTTCATTCTGTAACCTTTTTTTGAAAAGGACACGTGTTTTTAAATTGAGCTGTAGCTAGCTAAATATTGGGTTCTTGGCTCTTTACAATCCTCTTCATTCTTGCCTTTTTTTTTTTTTCCTGAGACTGCTGTCACTGGAGTAACTAGTAAATTCTTGATAGCTGATTTCAAAGTGTGTGTACTTTATACATGATAGGCCTCAGACTTGCTCTGGTTTTCTTCCCTTTTTCTGTGTGTTGCCATCATTCAAAAAAAAATAGAGTATTTAAATAAATACCATAGTGAGTAACTCCAGATTTGCATCAACTGCAAATTGACCTAAATAATACCATCTACATTTTGTCTCATTATAATTCTAATTTGTATATTCAATTATATTAGAGAATGTTACACGCGTGTCCTTTTTAGTTTCTTTTTGAACCAAGTAAATGCTATTGTAGTTAATAAATCCTCGTATGCAGTACTTTATCATTTTACTAATGGCTGCCTGAAGCCTGTAATCCTCCTGGAATTGCCAATCTTCTGTTCTTCGTGTGAGTTTTTCTTGTGAATATGTTGAATGTTTTCAAGGCTCATTCCCTTTTTTCCCCTAGAAGTTCATAGTTGAAGTTAATACATGTTTTTAACCTCAGTGCAGAATATATTCCACCCACGTACCTGATTTTGTTCATATGTTTCTTCAAACATGATGCCTTTCTCTGCTTCTGTTCTTCAATGCTTTTACTCTTCTTGATTACACATCATTTGCAAATATAATGATTACAGTCCTGCTTTCTTCCAGGGCTTTATAAGACCTACATTTGTTGTTCCTTAGGGAGGTAAATTTTTCTAGTTTCTCTAACTCATGTTTATTGTTATTTTTTAATTGCTATACCTTGTTTTATGCTTCCCCTGTCAAGTAGGTTAAGGTATTTAAAAGCACGTATGTGTGTGGAGGGGTATATATTAAGATTTACGAACAAATGTGTAATGTAACTATTCATAGCCAAATTCTAAGAGTACTTTTTCATTTTCTCATATTTAATTTGAGTAATTTCAGCATATGCAATAAACTTTGAATTGCTTTTGTCTTTGTAATTCTGAGCGACGTCCGTTCTTTGGGGAATATTTTAAACCTTCAGGTCAATTGAAGGACAATATTACACCAACCAGCCATTGCACTGAAACCCAGTGCTCAGATTAATGTTGTAATTGTAGCAGTCTCACTTCATAGACTTGCAGTGTAATGAAAAAAAATCGAATCTGTTTATTGTGTTTTGTGTATACTTGTGTGTACTTGCATTTTTGCAAGTGAAACTTAGAAATAAAAAGCATAAAGAAGTTCATTCTTTCTTTTGTAAAATATTTTTAATTTTAAAAAGAATTTTTAAATGAGAATGCATGGATTAGAAATGTTTCTTTAGACTATAAAACAGTAAGATGTTGCTTTAGGAAAAAATAGCAGATTTTTCTAAGACATATTTGTTTAGAATATATAATAAAGTGTTCCCATAAAGCTTTGTGAAAATAAGGTGTTGTGAGGACCAAACCCAAAACCTCAGAGTGCTTTACTTGGATGAAGTTGTTGGCTCAGGTGATGTAGAATTTGGGAAAAAGAGTAATTTTTTTAATTTTAATTTTATTTTAAGGATACCCAATAGACACTTGAGGCAAATCCAGTTAGTGTAATATTAATAGGCTTAATGCTGTACGCCCAAATGCTACATCTGGTTTTGCAGTGTTCTTTCAAAAGCCAAGGAAGGCACTGAAGAGTGTGTGAGTGTGTGTGTGTTGTATTATCAGAGGGGTTGTATCCTTTAAAAGAAAGGAATAGATTATTCAAGCAAACGTGAAGACTCACTCCTTGAATGGAGATCACAAACCTAAATTTTCTAGAAATAGCAGATAAAGTGTAATTGTCCACAGGCTGTGGTTGCATTTCCTTTGAGTTTTCAGACTGATCACAAAAAACATTTACGTACAGTGCACAGATGGCACTTTGCAACATATGTATTTTGGGCTAGTGTCAGAGCTTATTGGGCACACTTTTAAACTTGTGACCTCTGACTATTATCATGGCCTTTGTGTTTTGAGTTGCAGTGATTTCCTTTTTCTTCCTGAAACAATTTCTTATTGTTTCTTCTTTGTGTAATGCATGCATGTTAAGAATTCTACCATGTAATTTCTGTTCTTTCTGTTCACATTACAGTAATTTGTATCTATCTTAGCTTAAAAATAAATAGCTGAATGTGAGGTCTGGTGTAGTAATACTTTTTTTTATGTAAAAATAATCTGTACATCTCAAGATAAAATTGAAATATTAACTGCCCTGTAATAAAAGTGCAATTGTTCTTTCTAGCTTTTGTCATAAGGAAAAATAAGAAATCAGAATGTGTATTCTTTTGGTCAGAGAGCTTTTTGTCCTTCCTCTCTTCATGAGTAATATTTAAGAGGACTGAGCTTGTTGAGAAGATACTACATTGTCATATGTACTCTGAGACATAAGCACGTAACCAGAGGGGAGAGGAGATTTCAGAGATAATTTTGGTTAAAGTTTTAAATAGACATTTCCTGGTCATCAGAATGAAAGATTCTTGTGAAACGTCCATCTCTGGATTAAATTAAAAGGACTTATTCAAGTATAGGAACATGGAAAACTGGTTTTATTTTTCTCTGTCTAAGGACACACAGCTTTAAAACTTCCATAACCTTCTGGGTGAGGTGTAGATATCTTAATTTATAACCTCAGTTCCAGGCACTTCTAAATGACATTTAGGACATTATGTATATATAATGGCAGTATTCATGACTGCATGAGCTTTAATTTTCTGGAGTCTCAGCAATTACACAATTGTGCTAATCAAAATGAGGCATTCAGTCCCTTGGGACACTTTGTGGACGTTTTCTGAGGTGATTGCTGACATCGCATTTCCCTCGCGTGGCAGTTAAATGGAGCTGGTTTGACTGTGCCTCCGTACACCCACTGCCACGTCCCCCTTCTTCTCTCTGTTGGTGGCAGCTTCCAAGGTACCAACTTGTTTCATGTCAATGGCATGTTGGGCCCGGTAATAAATCACCAATGAATAGCCAGCTCTGTACTTCTGTATTTAAAGCAGCCCTGAACATTGATTAATGTGGCTCCTCAGTGGCAGAACAATGCTCAAGGCACATATGCACATGAAAAGCTCTTCTAGTGCAAGAGATAGCTTTGTCCTACCTGCTCCCCACCCTTCCCTTCCTGGGCTTGCTTGGACCTTGGCTAATTGATTGCCAGAGCTTCAGTCAGGCTGAGTTTGGCCGGAACGTGAGCGGGTGATGAGAGCCTTTGAAAGCCTGGCTCTGCTCTCTGGAGATGCCAAGGGCACGTGTCCCAGCCATGGTCCTCGCAGCTGCGAGGCTGCTTACTGCTTGGGACCCCTGGCTGTATTTCATGCATAGTCTAAGGACTTTTCTCTTGTCAAAATAGGTAATGAGCTTCAGTCGGCAGGTGACTAAATGGCTAAGGCTAAATTTAGAGTGAGATGTTCGGGTTTGGTTTGGGTTTTTTTGCCGGTTTTTATTTTAGGCTTGGAAAAGGCTGTAGAGGTAAGGAATGGGGGTGCGTGAGTTCACTAATTCTCTGGTCTTGTGACAGGTTACTGTTCCTAGTTTGCGGTTGTTTGTACACTCCTGCTTCTTTGAAACAAACCCCTGTGACAAGCCTTGGAGAGTAGGGCCTGTCGTGCCCTTGGCAGGCACCTTCGTTCATTAGCTTCAATTAATCTTCTGAGCAATCCTGCACTGTTCAGCCAATTAATGGAGCAAAGCCAACACAGAACAGGAGAGTGTTGTTAGTCTTTCTAAAACTCTTCCATGCTTTCCACTACCTTATTTTTAATTGTCGTCATATAGAATTTAAATATATGTAAAAATAGCTATACAATAGCAGTTCCTTACTGAATGTAAAATGGTTGCTACAAACTAGTGACTATCTAGTAAAATCAACTACTCTATAATATTTTAATTGAGATATACTTAAAATACAGAAAACTGTTCCTTGCAATGCTGGGAATTTAATATAAAAACTTTTCAACTTACCAGTTAACAGCTTAAATCCTTCCTTTTGTTAGTCCACTATGAAATAGTTCTGATATGACAGGAGAATAAATAATGAAAAAGCATCTTTAAAAAAACCCCATATGCTGATTAGAAATGGCTAGTCTGAAATGTAGTTTTTCTATGATCAGTAAAGTAAGTGCAGGCTTGTTTGTACTGTAAGTGTGCTTGTAAAGTACTTCATGCTATATTTGTGTAGAACTCAAATTGTGTTTATTTTTGCATTCCTATCACATTTATAGGAAAAAATATTACTTTTGGAATTGGTAACTATAATAATAGATGTAAATATTGTGTGGCTTTTTTACTATTTGTTGACTCCTGAGTCTTTTTTTTTATTGTCTTGAGTATACATTAATATTTTTTGAATTTCAGTCTCCAGAAGAATAAGCAATATCAAGGTGTTTTCTTTTCACTGGAACACAAAGTTTCACTGGATCCCAAAGTTCTCATCATTTCAGGGATATGCTTTTGCTTTTCAATTAATTTTTGCTTCTTCCAAATTCTTGTAACATTAATTTGAATACAGAAAAATGCAGCAGCTTCCTCCCTCCGTTCATCTTGTCCCCAAACCCAGGAGTCTTCAATGATCTCTTGTTTGAATATTCAGTACAAGAAAGAATTCTTTGTATTTCTTTGCAAAAGTTTCTCAGAGAGTATTTTTGTTCACAAAAGAGACACAGTAAAAATAATGAGTTTTAATATAGCTTGTAACTCTAAACTCTGATTCCTTTTGCCTTCTCTAGTCTTCAGCATTCATCTGCTCTAATTCATCTGAAGATTTTATTCCCCCAACGCCAACCCACCCCTTTTGAAAACCTTCATGTTTTATAGGACTGTCTGAATTTCCACTTGTGGCTAGTGTTTTGTGGTTTTTTTGCTTGTGATATCTTGACTGTGTCTTTAAATGTTCTTCGAAGTAGACAAAATGAAAAGCTAAGATCAGGCATACCAATATTTGATTGATGTGCCCATTATAAAAATCCATCTTCTGTATTTATCTATCAAAATGTTAATGTTCTGATTATATTTTAATGCGAATTTGACATGATGGAATGCCATAATTATGAAGTTTTGAAATACGCAGTGGTTCTGTCTGGACTTGTATCTAGTTTCAAAGTGTACGTCCTGTTTTGTACTTTTAAGTGCAGTGGTCATGCTTGATGCAAGAGGTGGCAACAACCTGAATAGATTTTGCTTTGGGAGGTTGAGTCTGCAGCTCACGTCTCCTGGCTTTTGGTATTTTGCACTCTGTGTTATTTGGAATCAATGTTCTGAGGAACATGGATGTTCTTCCAGAGAATTGTTTTGAAATGGAAAAGGATCAGAAAAAGGTTCACCTAACAAAACGATCTTTTTTTTTTTTTTTTTTTTTTTAAGTGATAAGCTCATGGTGCTTCCTAAAGAAGTACTTTGAATAGAAACTTAAGTCAGTGTCAGAAGGGACAATAGCAGTTTCCAAAAAAGACTTGTTATAATATTTCTTTACTTAAGAAGAGAAAGAAGGGTCTGACTCAGAATACCCCAAGCCTCCTCCTGTCGTTAGCATCTGAACCACTGTTACTCCATCCTCCTGTATGTCCTCTTGCACCTAGCTAATGTTGTTTCCTTGATGTCTGACACCTTTGTAGGATATGAGATTGAACTGTCTTTGGTTAAGCTCTGCTAACATAAGCCACTTATCAAGACTGTGATTATAGTGATGTTTACAAATATTACAGTGTAATAGGACTACAGTAAAAAGGTTTGGGGTAAGGCCCAAACATCAGCTGTTTATGGGCTTCAGAGCTTTTGCTTTAAAACTAGTTCTGGTCTAGATGCTTGGCCTGAATGACGTTAGCTCCTCTCCACGACCCTGTCTTAGCTTCGCCAGTTCACACACTGCAGGACTGCTATACAATGCAAGCTAAAATACAGTACGAGGGGATGTTTGGGAGTGATTTCAAAAGCAGACATATCGAAATTGAAAACGTAATGTATGCACACAGTTTGAGGCATAGCAGGGGTAACAAATACCTTATTATGTAGCTGGGCAGTCCTTTTACTGTGAAAGGTGACCTAGAAAAGGAAATCCATCCTTAGTTTGCTAAATGAAGAGAAACAAAGGAATTTGAATTTCATCTATTCCTAGATTACTTTTTTATTTGTGGTTTGTTGGTTTTCTTAATGTGTCCTCTTCCCTAATAAATCCCTGATCTACTATCATATAAGGAATGAAATCTATTACTTAGGAAGATTTTCCTATCTACATCTCTTTCATCATACTCCTCTGCTTTCACTGTTATCTTGTTACGTGAGAAAAATAGATAGGGCCTTGAAGAAATCCACTTATCCAAGGAAGTATTCTTTTTTTTTTCTTCTCCTCCCCCCCTCCTTGTGTGAACTGTAATGATGCAGGAGTCTTGTGAATTGTTCAGGGAGATTCCTGCTTACGTGGATATTCCTGAAAAGTGTTTATGCATTGCATCACAAGCTTGGTTTGGCATTCTGTGAATAAAATGGCCAGTTTCACTCTGGTTGCAAATGGACTGTTGATAGAGGAATCCCAAGGCTGTGTCTGAAACTAGATTTTCTGTAAATTAGTGCATTATAGTACCTTCCCAAGCTCTACAATTAGCTCTTTCCGTTTTCAGATGTTCATCAATTTGCATTCATTGAAGGATTTAGAAAATTGGATAAGATACGAAGTTACAGTTTAAACTGATACTTAACAGTGAAAGCATTTAAAAAAAATAATCATGCAGACACAGTGGCAGTTACTGGCTGAAGCCAAAAAAGAAAAAAAAAGGATAATTTTGCTCCAATGCTGATTTCTGCACCCAGCCATAAGCTTCATGCCTCTCCTAATTAACTTCATGCTGGTGAGCAGATTGAGAATGGCTCTAGTCAGCGCTAAAAATGCCTGGAAACATGCTGTTTTACAGCCGTATGCAAAGTTGCTGAATTTTTTTTAAATCACTGCCAAAAGCCACAAGACATAGATGCATATGTTTCATGCTAATCACAAAATAATAAGGTAATTGATATTCAACAATTTAAAACAACAAACAGCGCATACTCTAAATCTGGCTGACTGGTTTTAATTAATGCTGTTGCCCACTGTTTGAGTGGAACCACAAAGGAAGTGGTGGGAACTTGGTTTTGAAAGAGAGGTCTTTTCCAAAACGTTGATAAAGCATTTAAATAACTCTTTATGTGTCCAGGAAGGCAGCTGATGAACTGTCCTCCTTTCTCTGTTGCTCACAATAAATTTGAAAAGCAAAAGCAAGGTTCTAGGAAGGTTAAACCCTGAGAAGGTCTGGGAAGGGATTTGTTTCTTTGGTTTAGATTAGCTAGCGGAACTCACTAAGGAACTCACTTCAGGATTTGTCCGGATTGTCCAAGTGATGTTTTAAAATTAATTATACCTGTTTTAAGGGAATATCTGTGAAGCACATTCAGTTGGTTTTGAGACTGCTTTTCATCTGCATCACAAAGGAGCTGAGGGTAGAAACAGTTGTATTGTTGACGGAAAAGTAATAAGAAAAGGAATATATTTTACTAGAAGGGAACAGGAAAAAATGGTCCTGGCATTGACAGGTGAGGCAGAAATTAGTATTCAGAATCAGCTCTGGAGCTAAGGGGATTTTATGGAGGAGTTTTAGTTGTAGTAATTCTTTCAACTCTTGTAGTCAAAATTCTAGGCTACTGTGAGATGTCAGAGGTTTTTTGGTGGCACTCAGACCTTCCAGTGCAGCTAAACCAGATAGTAAGTTTATAAAATTTGAATGAAACATCTTCAATTAAAAGTCATATTTCTATCAGTTATTTGATTTTGACTTTTCTGTGCTGGACAGTAACATTTGATAAAATTTGATTCCTTCCTTTCTTCTGGAAGACCACTAGGAATATCTTAAATGATTCTGCTGTGTGAAGCATTAGACCATTGCCCTTGTTAGCTCAGCTGGTTTCATTTGGTTATTTATCTGTTTTGTTTCGTGGTGGATGTTTTCCTGTTTCTTTGTATGTTGGTGGGGTGGTGGTTTGTGGGTTTTTTGCCTTTTTTTTTTTTTTTTTAAAAAAAGTGGGAGAGGACAGCTGTAGAACTAGGATGAAGAACCTTCCACTTGTCCCCATTGTCTGCCCATCCTCCTTTATGGTAATGATTGCCTCGTAAAGACTAAAATTTTAATATATGAAAGAGTTGTTGCAAAGCCTGCAATGAATGATTTATTAACTGGCTACTTCCAGGTAAATTGATAAGATTTTTTTTCATTGGAATAACAACCATGATAACAATTTAAAAAAGCTCTATTCAAGGAGGGGCTTGGGTAATTTTCCTCCTGGAAATGCTTTGGATAGGAAGATTTTGTTCATTTGGCCAGATTAAGCAGTCATCAGGAGCGAAAGGCTTAAGAATCTAGTATAAGCATGGAAAGTACATTTTCTAAGCTTTTCTTGTGTTTTGACAACCTGCATGTGACAATCCAGAAAAACTCCATCATTCGTTTTTAGTTATCCTTTCTAATTAGAAAGCAGTTTTTAAAGATTACATGTTTTCTGAGATGACTGTCTGAAAAAAGATTTTTGTGTCTATTCTCTTCCTCCCATTAAATGGAGAATGATGCATCATTTTGCTTAATTGAGTTATTGTTCTGGAGCAACTGAAGAAAATTACCAACTTACTGAATTGGAAAATCTCAGCTTGTTTTTTTCCTTCTAGCTTCATTGGTGCGATATAATAGTACAGACTGTTTCCTAAAGGAAATAAATATCTGTGGAGAATAGATTTATAAATGGCTACTAAATGTGTAAGTCCAGATGCAAACTCTTTCTGGCGTCCGGAAGCTGAACTCTATGAATTAGGAAAAGAATAATTCCATTAAACCTGTTAATTAAGAATCTGCAGCTCACCACTAATGGGGGCATAATACTGGGCAAAATGGGCTTTGAGTCTAGTCCTGCAAGGAAGTATTTTGTATTCTTAT
Organism: Balearica regulorum gibbericeps; assembly: GCF_011004875.1. Lineage (NCBI taxonomy): Eukaryota > Metazoa > Chordata > Aves > Gruiformes > Gruidae > Balearica > Balearica regulorum. The sequence continues at coordinate 106,147,285 of NC_046184.1, forward strand.
GTTTTATAGGTAGAGATATTTTTACTGTAGAGGCTAATGGAGAAACAACAAAGAAAATTAGAGTATGTGGCATTTTTTTGACTATTCGAGAGAGTTCAAGAAAGGGACATGAAGAATAAATAAGAATAGGGCCTGGAGTCAAACTGAAGTGGCTTTACACCATCTTTGAGCCTTTCAGACCCTCTATGGCCTTGGGCTCCGTTTCATTATTAGTCAGCCTGCTGCGTCCACTGCATGCACCAGTTTTCCCAAAGGTGCAGAATCTCAGGAAGCTCAATACAGAATTGTCAGATATTGAGTAAATGCAGTAGCTTTTTTTTTTTTAAAAAAAAGACAGTTTAAAATGAGTGTTTTAGAAACAATTAAAAAGAAATTGAATACGTTATTAAAACTAAAGAACTGATGACTTACTAGAGGTGATGTGCAGGGAGAAGTGCTGAAATTCTCCCATGCTTCTGTTGTTGCTCTTGAATTTAATTTCCTCTGGCTTTTTCTAGTAAATGCTTGATAAATTAAGCCTAACTCTTCTTTCCCATACCAATTTGTCTTTAGGGCAAGGGAAAAGAAGGCAACAGTGTTTTGTTCCTGTGTCCTTCACTAAAATCTATGGTTATGGTAAATAACCCAGCTCTGGTGGTTGCCATTCTGCAGCCAACTCCCTGTGTCTGTTACTGCTACAAGTGCACCCAGAAGCTACAGAATGAAGGAAACCTTGCTGCTTATTCTTCCTGCTCCTCCTACAGGGCTTGAGTACCAACACTTGCCGTTGCCATTAGACCCTGCCAAAGCCTACTGTGACAAAATCACAAATGCGGGACTCCTAACAAGCAGAGTTGGTGGAGGAAGTAGAAGCTAGAAGATTCCTTCCAGTTGTAAATAGTTGATTTATCTAGCCCAAGAGCTTTTTTGATGCTGTATTTCTGAGAAAATAATAATATGAAGTTGGAAATATCAGGAAACCCAAACTGGCAGAGATTGCATTGAGCAATTCAGTGAGGATGAGTGTGAAGCCGAAACCGTCAGTTGAAACGCATGCTCGACAGAATTAGGAAAAAAACCCAATTGGGTTCCAGGACTTACAACAGATTTCTGAATCATCTGCTGCTTTATATATATATATATATATATATATATATAGTCCAGAAAGTACTGGCTTCAGTAATACTTTATTTACCAGTAAACATATTTTTGTATCTGCACTACTGAAGATTATTTGCCTGTCAATCATGTTGCAGACAGAACTTAAATTTCCATTTCCTCCCACATGTAAGCTCTCAGAGTGTCCTTCAGAGATTTTTGTTCAATGATTTTAATTTTATAAATGTCCATGGAAAAGCTAAAAATGCAGGTTGAGACTGGCAAAAAAAAAAAAAAAAATTAACACTGAGGAGGCTGAAAATTTTCTGGAACCCAAACTATTGTACAAGTTCTATATTGCACTGTTAGATACTGTACAAATACATACTTTATGTAGGAACTGTGTAACTTCGGTGTAGAAAATCCATGCCTACATAAAGAAAATAAAAGTTGAGGAAAGAACTTTACGTATTTCTTTCTTTTTCAGCTGAACCCAAAGCAGAGAAACTTTTTTATGTTGCCTAGCTTACAATTTAGCACTTAAATACTCCCACTGGCAGTAATGCTTTTATCCGTTTAAGAGGAATGAATGTTGCTGAAGAGAAGTTCCTTCTCATGTACAGTACTTATGATTTGAAAGATCAGTTAGCAGCTTCCTTAATGCATGTGCTATTTTTGAGCATTTGCCATTAGATACATAGAGTTTGTAATAGCTTCCTGATTTTTCTTTCCTGTATTGCTGACTGTGGCTGTCCAACTAAAATCGTATCTAAAATAATTAAGTCGTATTAGGTTAAAAAAAAAATATTGCTGTGCTGGCTTTTTCAAGTAGCTGTTAGAATTTTGTTGTGATGTAGATAAGCAAGGTATTTTAACACATGTAATATGGTAGGCAAAACATAGAGAGGGAAGCAGTGTAGCAAGTGCTCAATTTGTAGCAGTTCTTTGACTCACCAAGCAGGTAAAGGAAAAAAATTCAGTTTAGTACCACCTTGGCTCTGTCGCATTGAGTTGGCCTTCAGAACAGCAAGGAAAGCTTCCCTTTCTCAATACACAGCCAGACATTTCTTCTAGGTGATGTTTTGAAAATGGAAGCAAGATTAGTCTGCCTTTGTTATTTTAGATTTTATTTTATGATCATAAAATTTTAAAACAAAATCAACCCTGCAGAAGTTGAATTTCTAAGAATAGCAGTCATCTTGAAAGAATTTCTACTGGAAAAAATTTGTCTTCCTTCTACTGTAGAGCTTTGGGGAAAAAGGTTCCATAGCTTGCACTTTATTTGATTTTATTGCCCTCACTGGCTAGCTTTGTGTCCTTGACTTTAAATGTATATATACACTTACTAACAATTTTCTCTGTGTAAACATTTGAAGAGCAAACAGCAGTATCTTGTAAAGGGTGAATGGGGTTTCTGAGGTGAATACCCTATAGGTAATGTGGACTTGAAAGAGCATTCCAGCAGAGCTCTGGCTTTTCCAAGGCTATCTCCAGTGCTCTGCTGTCCTTAGCCTTGCGTGGAATTGTGCCATCAGTATTTTCTTCAAACCCTGGGAGAAGCAAATAAACCTTTCCTCTACTGGGATTAATTTACTGCAGCCTCAAGCAGCAAATCTCTTCTGGCAACCATTCATAAGCTGAGTAAGCAGCACCCTCACATCTGTTGATGAAGTGAGTTCATTGTGGAAGCCAGTTTCTGAGAAGACACTAGAGCATCCGGGATGGGAGAGAGATTATTAGTTACTAAGAAGTGAGAGCTCTGAATTTGAGCACTATTTTGAGTCAGCTATTCACGTGGTAGAACAGGGATGTGGTGTTTGATGTCTTCTGTTTCTCCAGTATTTATGTAGCTCAGCTGGAGAACCAAAGAACATTATGCTGGGAGAAGCCTGTGCATTCTGGCTTGGCCAGTTACTGAATATTTACTTGATTAATATTTTTCATTTTAGTGAATTTACTGAAATTATAATCAAAACAAATCTTTTCAGGAAAGTTGGTGGAGTCTTAATTTTTCAGAGCTACTTTAAATTCTGGCCTTACGCAATTAAATAAATTAACGTTTGAGGATTTGCTTTTCTTCTGGATGGCCAGCTGTATCTTACCAAAGCACTTTAAAACATTATTCCTTGTAATCAGTCGTTGGTCCTCCACAGCAGTGCTAGACTAAACAAGGGGTAACATTGAAAGTCAAAATTAGATTCAATGACTTAATCATGTTGAATACCTCAGCATTTACTGACTTGAGTAATTTCCTTCTCCAGCTTAATTATTGCACAATATTGATCATCTTTATTATTAAATAATGCTTTTAAAAGGTACTTGTACTTTATCTGGGCACTGGTAAAGACCCGATCTGGTCTTGGCAAAGCTACTGCAAGGTCCTGGAGACCTGGCATTCCCTCCATACTCAGTTAGCTTGCACAACATTGGTATATCATTTTGACTTTTTGTATGGCATTGTCCTAGCTATAAGATTGTGATAGCAATGGGCATTACATTTAATATTTCCATAGTCTGGAATTACATGCTACTTCCACAAAGATATTCTGCCTTATCTTCAAACTGGAAAATGTTTTCAGAATACAAATTTTAGTCAGTGACAGAGTAGATATACACGTGTATTCAGTCAAGAAGCAGGCTAGTTGCATAATTGTGATTCCTGACCAGTCTCACATTTTTATTTTTCTGTAGTCAAAGTGAACTATCAGCAGCCACTACAGAAATGGTAAAAAAAAAAAATTAAAAAAAAATGTATTAAATATGTTAAACAAATAGAACCCATCTGTTTGTGAGCATTTGGTGAGCCAAAGAGAAAAAAATGTTTTGAATACATATTTCTGAGGAAGTTCATTGCTTAGCTCTACAAATTTCTCTTGAATTGTTGAATACGATATAAGCTGTTGAAACTTGTCAGAATTCATGTTCAAAATACAAAGATCTGATTTTTCCTTTAAGGATTTTGGTTGCGTGTTCTTACTAGCATTTGCAAATTATCCCATGATTAAGAAAAATGACACAGCAAACAGAAACAGTTTTAAATTGATGGTGAAGCACTTTAGTTAGTGACTGGGTTTTACTAGAAGATTGCTTTGTACGTTTATCAGTTCTATTTCTAAAATTAGGTGGTTCCAAATCTTTGGGGTTTTGTGTAGTCAGACTCTTTTTATACATTCAGTACAGCCTTTACTTATGTTTATACCTCATTTATTTTGTTTAAGAACTACTTATGTGCTTTTATCATTTAGTTTTCTATTGTTGGTGCCAAATCCTGAAAAATTGGTCCCTGTAGTATGCTGCAGCCATTAAATACCAGTCAGTTGCAGAATATCATTTGAACTTATTAAAATGTGATTCATCTCGTGCCAAGTTTATTCACAAGCCTTGTGCTGGGCCAGCCATTATACATCAAGGGAAAGAAATGCAAACTCCCGTGGGTAGAGTTGGACAACTAAATTCTGTGAGGGTAGTTAACTCCTGTCTACACTGGATCCAGGAGGGTGCTGCTGTCTCCTTTTCTCTTCTTCACTTATGTTTTTTCTTAAGTGGCCAAGGGAACAGGCGCTTGAACACATGAACGAGCAGAACTTCTGTGGTCCTAATCCCCTAATTAGACTATCTTGCACAGATGGTATTTAGATCCTTTTTTGTGTGTGAAGAAAGCATGTGGTAACAATATTCATGAATTTTTATAAGATCAAACATGCTATGTAGGTTTTGCTCGCATATTTCTTAACCTTGTATTTGGGCCAAACCACTGGGTGGAAACAAATGTGAAATTGAACCTAAATACACAATGAAATTCTTAGCAAATCACTTTACAGCATGCAATAAATAAGTAAATGCATTGCGCCACACTAGTGGTATCTGTGACAAGCCAACAAGTTTTTTCATTTTCTTGGTCGTTGACCCCAAAAAGTAAAATTCGATAAAGTTTACATTATTGCTCTCATTCCAGTTTTATATCCAATATTATAAAGAAGCTATGCTTCACTTTTGTTTTGAACAATAAGTACTGACAAAGACATACTGAATTTTCAAGTTTAAAATATATAGTAGGTTAATTTTCTAGAGAATGATTTAAACCTCTTGGACAAAGGGATTATATAGTGTAGATGTCAGAAGAAGATGCATCATTGTAAAGCACTTGTATTGGGTAGTCATTTGCAGAGCTTTTTTTTTTTTTAATCCATCACATAAATATCCCCAATATTATATATGAGGAAAAATCGCATACTTGCTTTAAAAATGACTCCAATGATGACAGTGTTTTGCATTTTCTTTTGCATCACCCACAGAACCAACAAATAAATGAGCCATCATAAAAGATGAGAGTTGCTGTGTTTAAATCTTATACTGAACTTGCCAATTACAGTGACAGTTTCTCATTCTGTCTGGCATTTATATGGTGCAATTGGAATCAAATTGCAGCTTTTAAATTGTCCAAGGTGGACGTTCGGTAAATGAAATGGGATTTTTCCACATTGTTTTGATAAAACACTGATTTACTATGTTTTGTTACTGTTACTGAACATATCTGAAGTGTTGAAGAGATTCTCATAAGAACTTCAAAGGAACAAATGAAAGAAAAAAAAGACATGCAAGTAACATCCAGATTGCAGAACCAGAAGATAAGTAGAGGTAAAGAAAAGTCAAGAAATAATAGTTATAACAAAATGTTGTGAATCCAATGCTAATAGAATTTGAGATGATTTAAGTTCTAGTATTTTTTTAATGGTAGAGAGTGGAGATTCTAGGTGAACATAGGAATAACGATGCAGGTGGAGAAAAAGAGTAACAGTAACAGATTTCCTGGTCTAGGTAAGAAAGGCAAGACCTATGTCACATAGCGGTGAGGCAGAGAGAACAGTCACAGTGTAGGGGACAGGAAAAAGGCATGTGGACGCCAGTCTATTTTTTTTTTTCTTTTTCTTCCCCCCAAAAAGTTTAGATACTGCGCTAAAAATAGTAGAAGGTTGAAGGCTGGCAAGGGACCTCGTGAGAATGTGTAATACAATGATGTTCTAAACTTTTTAAACTCTGTGTAAAACTGAAATGATAGCAGTTAATAAAATGCTACCTGTATCATCTCGATGCCTGAGAACTAATGGATGAATTAGCCTATATTAAAAATAAATAAATTGCTATTTAAATGACCAGATTCACAGATGGAGTGTTTCTGGATGCCATTACATTATTTACAATCATAACAATATATTTTAGAATCATAGAATCATTTAGGTTTGAAAAGACCCTTAAGATCATTAAGTCCAACCGTTAACCTAATACTGACAAGTCCACCACTAAACCATGTCCCTAAGTGCCGTGTCTACATGTCTTTTAAATACCTCCATGGATGGTGACTCAACTGCTTCCTTGGGCAGCATGTTCCAGTGCTTGATAACCCTTTCAGTGAAGAAATTTTTCCTAATATCCAATCTAAACCTCCCCTAGTGCAACTTGAGGTAATTTCCTCTTGTCCTATCACTTGTTACTTGGGAGAAGAGACCAACACCCACGTCACTACAACCTCCTTTCAGGTCTCCCCTCAGCCTCCTTTCCTCCAAACTAAAGAACCCCAGTTCCCTCAGCTGCTCCTCATGAGACCTGTTCTCTAGACCCTTCACCAGCTTCTTTGCCCTTCTTTGGACATGCTCCAGCACCTCAAGGCCCTTCTTGTAGTGAGGGGCCCAAAACTGAACTTGTATTCGAAGTGCAGCCTCACCAGTGCCGAGTACAGGGGGATGATCACTTCCCTAGTCCTGCTGGCCACACTATTTCTGATAAAAGCCAGGATGCTGTTGGCCGCCTTGGCCACCTGGGCACACTGCTGGCTCATATTCAGCCTGCTGTTGACCAACACCCCCCAGGTCCTTTTCCACCGGGCAGGTTTCGAGCCACTCTTCCCCAGACCTGTAGCATTGCATGGAGTTGTTGTGACCCAAGGGCAGGACCCGTCACTGAGCCTTGTTGAAGCTCATGCAGTTGGCCTCGGCCCATCCATCCAACCTGTCCAGATCCCTCTGTAGAGCCTTCCTACCCTTAAGCATATCAACACTCCCGCACAACTTGGTGTTGTCTGCAAACTTACTGAGGGTGAACTCGATCCCCGCATCCAGATCATTGATAAAGATATTAAACATATAAGCGGAAAGGGATGAGTGGCTAAGAAATATTGTTATATATTTGAAATATTCTGTGCTCAGAAGGAACTCAGTGGTTCCTTCTGTGCCCTCTTGAGGAGACAGGCTCCCCATGTGTTACTAGAAATAGGTAGCTGATGGTTTCCATCTGAGAGATGATAAGTTACATGTAATGAAGTTCAAATTTCAAGTCTTGATATGTGTGCTGTCCCACATTTCAGAATACTGGATTTTGTTTCCAAGTTACTGGCTCTCCAGTAGGAGAAGAAAAAGTCTAACATTTGTTTTGTATTGAGAACTATCAGTTCTTTTAAGAAGTGACTCTATACTCTCCTTATGTGAAGTTTAAGACATATTTACTTTGATTTGTTTAGCATCACAAAAACCAAAAGTATAGGAAGTTGAAGGAAGCTATTTTTGTTAAACATATAAACTCTGTCATTCCATATATTTTTAAAATGCCTAAGAACGTGTTGGTGGCCTATGTGCCTCTGAAGCAGAGGTGTGAAATACCTTGTTTAACATGGATATTTAACACATGGCTATTGTGACTACTTTATATTGTAAACAAAATTGAAATTGTCATTTGGCAACTGTTGACATTGCCTGACTTTGTTAGCTTGCATCATACTACCAGTTTTTCTGTTGTACTGTAGGCAATAAGCCTTGCATAAAACTTGTCCTTGAAATTATCTTGTCCCAAGGAAATGAGAATGGAGGGTGTTTGAAAGCTACACGTACATTGTGAGTGTATATATCAATGCTATATTGTTCATCTAGCTGAAGGGTAAGCCTGGCAGAAAGTGGCAACAGGAGACATTCTCCACTATTGTTCAAGAAGAATCTCAAAGCAGATCTCTTGAATCAGCCTCCAGTATCAATCCTGGTAAATGTCTGTTTAATGCGTTTTTCAAAGATCTGCAGTGTTGGAGACGCCACTATTTCCTGACTGTAATCTATTCTATTGTTGCATTATCTAGTTCCCTAACATCTAACCTGAATTATCCTGCTGTAATTTAAATGCATTAATTCTTGGTCCAGTTCACTAGGGACACCAAGAATTGTTCTCTTTCTCTTTGCAGAAACATTTGCTTATTTGAAAACTGTTGTCATGGCCCCATATCACTTTTCTCCCAGCTACAGGTGTGGATTTTGAGACGTTGATATCGTTTGCATAAATCTTATTTTGTAAGTCCCGTGCAGTAATTATAATAGCAAAAGACGAACACATTTTCACATAACTAACATTTGTAGACGTTTGAAAGAACAACTCTGTTTTGTATTTGTGATCATCTGCCAAGCTGTGAGAAACAATGAATTTTTGGTGGGGTAAAAGTGGCCTTGCAGCTCTATTGGCAGCTGGGCCTTTGCGGTTTGCCCTGCCCATTAGTCCAGTTTTCTCACTCTCTTAGTTCTCCACGTTGAGAAAACAGAGTGATCATCTCATGGTGCCCCTCCACGGTGCATGTGGCATATAAAGCATGCCCACAGTGCCAAAGCAGGGGCGTGCTGGAGTGGGGGACAGGACATGTCCCGCTCTCTGTTCATTCCAGCTGCCAAGAAAGGAGGTGAGAGAATTGAAAGATGAGTCAGATACCAGATGGAGCTATAAAGAGAGGTTTGGGGCAGTACGTGTTGCAGCACAGGTGCAAGTGTTCTCCTTAAGCTGATAGCGAGTACCACTGAACCACATCTGTAATGTAGCACTTGCTTTCACAGCAGGACAGTTTCCTCCACAGGAGGAAACTATTTTATTAATAAGGAGTTCTTGGTATAGCGAGTTGATGAGTGAAACTGCAAAGATTTTCTTAACTTTCTTCCAGGAGACAGAGGAGTGTTTTTGAACAGCGTAAGTGACAAAGTAGCAAAATGTCTGCCACAGGAAAAACCGTGGGACTAGGCCACAGTCATAGAATCACTCACTGAGGGGACAAGTACTTTTTTTTGTACGCCAGGTGCATTGCACAAGGATGAATGAATTCCTTTGGATGTAGTCACACTGGGCGAGAGAAAGATCTTTTCACTGTGTTAGAGATCAGATTTTGCTGATTCAGAAGCTCGTTGGCAAGCCTTCTGCTATTTAGTTGTCTGATTTTTAATCTAAATAAAGAATTATCAGGGCTGGATATAAGCATGAAAGGAACCTTGAAACTGATGAACTTTTCAAGCAATTGTTTAGTGATCCCAGTGGTATTGAAATGTTTATACAGTAGCCTGGGAAAAGAGGGAGACCTGGTGCAGGCATACTACTGCAGACAGAGCTTCAGTCAATGGACAAAGGGGTACGGACAACATAGAAATAAGATCTAACAGTTTAGCTAGCCCATCTATTTCTCTCTTGGCGGAAGAGAGACAGCAAAATCTGATCTCTCCAGAGGGAGATAATAGTGCAAATGAAACAATAAGTGCTTCTGAAAGTCACTGTTACCTCAGTTCTCTTGAAAAGGTGAATAAAATAAATCAGACATGTAAGAATAACACTTTCTGTTGGGCAGTTTCCCTTTTGTAAAGGAAGGAGAGCATTCAGATTGAAGAAAATGGGAAGAGGGAAGATACGTTTAATTGAGTCTGATAGTTTAATGCAATGGTTTTATGAGTAATTTAATGTTTAAAGAGGTTTTGGAGACGAAGTGAAAAAAGGACTATGACTAAATACTTTTCCTTAGGTCTGCATCCTTTTTCTTCCAATTCTGAAAGATATTACAGGAAAATTGGAAGTTCCAAGTAAAATTAGATAGCTAAGTTATAAAATCATCTAGACAAAAAGGAAACTATATTGCTCAATACTGTGTAAGCTGGCAAGAAGAGAAAAGTATTTTCAACCCTCTGCAATAGCAAGAAAAGCTACAAAGAAGCTGTTTTTAAAAAGCAGAGTTTGAAAAGTGTACAGCATCAGCAGAAACGTTGCTGGTTTTCTGGTGGAAAAACTTTAAAATTTACTTTAAATGTGAGAAGAAATAGTTATCCTGCACAAAATTTCTGTAAGTCTTTTGATATTCTTGATATTGAAAATGTTTGAGTTGCAACAGCAGAAGTTGGGACATAATTCAAGAAGTGGAAAAGCTAAGTTTGAAACCACTAAGTAGGTCAGAATTTTATGGAAAGCACCACATGCCTTGGGATTGTATCTTGTACAGAGGTGGTGTTACATACAAATCTTCCTCTGCTCTACAGCAGCGACAGCGTGAAAAATGTGAGTTTTATGTTCTCAAGAGTGAAGCAAACCCCAAAAGACCAGTCTGTCTTTAAATTAGTCTGTGGTTTATGGTAATGATTCATTATTGTGAATTTGCGTCTTTGTAAGCTACTGGCTAAGATCTCCCTTACAAAGGTGCCTGCTTTAGTGGTGGGCTTTAAGGTTGTTTTCCTCAGCATTTCTGTTACCTAATGACAGGGAACTTTCTGCTGAACATGCTGACTTAAATTTTGTAATTCAGCATGATGACTTTTCAGCATCCTACTCTGAATATGTTTCTCCCTTATCTGCAGCGTCTGATGAAAATGCAAAAGATTAACCCGGCATTACAAATGTCTGACCCCCCATAATCCTTGCCTTTGAGATTTTGTTTCTATAATAAATACAGCAGTGGGACTATCAAATAGTACAGGAGAGAAGTGGGAGGAAGAGTGGATGTGTAAGGTCACTTGTTTTCAGTTTTGGAAATTGTTTGGGGCGGTGGGTTTTGTTTTTTTTAATTTAACAGGTTAATGTCTGATCATACTTTACTCGCTCACCCTTTTGTATATTTTAAGGAGAAGACATGGTAGTCTTTTATTAAATGACATTGTTTCCTAATTTTAACTTTAAAACATTGTTACTTTTCATCTTGTGTGGTAGCATGAGTCAACCAATACTATTATTAGGACTTCATCCAGTAAAGAGGATAACATAATTTTAAATTCAGTATCAGCTGAAACTTGTAGAACGATGAACAGAAAGTCCTGCATTTAAAGTGAATAACAGCATTGTCAAATATATACAAAGATCTTATGAAGCAAAAGTGACTGAAAATGAGAAGGTTTAGGAGGGTATCAGAAGATGACTGATTATCTGGTGAGATTCAGCTTAAAAATGTTACTGTTAAGTAGATAAGCATTTGTACCATTGTAGAGACCGTAGGTGAGACCTCATCTGAAATAGTGTATACAACTTCTATCTCACATGTTTCAGAGATGTGAATTGAGACTAGAAGTGATGCTAAGGAGAGCTACGAGAATGACTGGAAGAATGATGAATCAGGGTCATAAGAAGAGACTATAAAAGCAGCTTTATTTGACTTAGTGAAGTTGAGAGCTAAAAAATCCATCCTATATGAGTGGTGTACAAGAGAAAGGTATTTCCTTACTGTTAAAGACCAGATTTTACCCAAGAACAAATGAATAGAAAATGATCTTAAATAAAACCTGACTAGGAATTTAGAAAGGGAGTTTAGTTAAAAGAGATGTGAGGTTTTGAAGCAGCTTTTTGGTTGGCCTACTGGGGGCAAAAGTGTAACTTTCTAAGGCAGATCTCAATAAATAAATTTGGAAGTTTATATATTTTGTATTGGAACTAAGGACTAGCCTCATTAATTTGGAACATCTGTACTAGTCATCTGTTGTTACAAAGTATATGATTGTAAGGATACATCTTTGATTAAAATTTATCAAGGAGCGTATTTCAAAAAATAATGGATGTTTTTAAAATTACCCAATTTAACTTGCATTTAATTAAAACATCCACAAAGTAAAGCAAAACATTGTCTCCTGCAAGTAGGATGCTTGGTGTTTTTCATTGCAAGTGAATGTCATGTATGGGAAAGAGTACTACACTGCTGCCTTAAAACATGCAGATAACTATCATTCCTTGTGTATTTTCGTTCCTAGCATGGTCTGAACACGGATGATTACAGGTAATGGAAGACAACTGTGATGTACCAAACATACTTTTTTCTCCCTTCTAGCCTTTGTGTGAATGGATAATGTCTATGACTGTCCCTGACTGTGAAAGCTATAGTTAAAGCTGCAACCGAGATTCCGTTGTAAATCTCTGGTTTTATTCACTTATGGATTTCTTCCTTGGAGCTTAAGCCTGATACTTTTTCTTCTTATTCTTTTGCTGCTTTTGACAAGGTTGATATTTTTTCTTTGTCTTGTAATAGCATGCTTTAAAATCTTGGAGCAGTGTGCATCAAGGACCCCAAATACCTAAGTTATTTTACATTTTTTTTTTTTTTTTTTAAGTAGAGACATTTCATCATGAGAAAAGAGGAATTTCTGTGGCAATGCCATAGTCCTTACGTGCCTGTCTTGTTGAGTAACTTTCAAATGTTTATGATGCATGTTGTCAACCAAATAAATACAGCTAATTTTTTTTTCTGTGTATACTTGAGATAATCGTTGAAGCATTTGTTTCTGCTTTCTGTGTACTAATCTACTATATATGCCCAATCTTTGGTGTCCATCCTTAAAATAGAAATGAAGAGTTTTCAGGGGCTAGGCATTTCTTTTATTTCATCCTAATGGAAGTCTGGATAACTGTTTGAGTAACCTGGTCATCTCAGTCAGAAAGTTTAGTCACCTCTGTCAAATTAAGTGCAAGATAAATTCTTTTTACATGGATGGAACTTGTGCTAGGAATGACTTATGTTCAGAGCCATCCTGCACATTCCAGGTGCTTTTAATTTTCTGCATGTTTGTAAAAAGAAAATGATCCATTAATCAAAACAGTTATTTATTCTTTCTTACCAAACATGAAATTTACCATGGATGTTTCACAATTATAGCCTACTATATTGCAGATGCACCTGAGTCTTAGTTAATCAATTAACTAAGTTAACAGGTAAAGCTAATAGGTTCTCTGATGGGAAAGGATTTACTAAAATGGATACAATCGAATATATGCATACTCTAGACATTAAAGCTTCAAAGAAAATTGTTATATACAAGTAAAATTTGAGTTGATCTTATCTCTGAATATTAAGCATAATTTACTTCAGTACAATCACCTAGTTTCTTTCTGATCGCCCTTTTATATAGTTTAGTTTAAAAGGCTCATTCTCTGAGTCACTTTTTCTTCTTTTTTTTTGAGAGAAGTTTTAATGGTTTTGTCTGAGTTACATATATACCCCCTGCATCATAATTTATATTTTGAAATACATCTGCAGTTAGTCATATCCTGATTGCTTTCCTAAATGTAGTGTTTTCTAGCTGAGAGGGTTTTACTTTTGAACAATCACTCTGAATCTTCTGAAACTTTAATTTAGTGCACAAGAAGCAAAATAGAAAAATGTACTCCGTATGTGAGTATTCCTAACCTGTTTCCTCCAAAATGAGAGAACTCTACTGCTAAATTCATATTTGCACTTAGTTGTTCTAGTTCAGTTGCAACAATTACCTTACTGTCTTTAGAAGGAATGAGTAATCATCTTTTGCAATGAATTGATAAAATAAGTCAGTTTCAGACAGGAATAGATTTGGTACTTGGATTTTGTTTGGCTGTTTTCAAATGGAAAAACTTGCCTTCCTTATCTCCCATTCAACTCCTTTGCCTTGGCCTAGAGATAGTACCTGTTGATACAGGCTTTCTCTGAGATGACCTGAGTTTCTCCTGCTGTATCCTAATGCTTTGTCTCTTTAGGTTAAAGACTGTCTTGTACAAAACCAGCCAGCCAGTGTGATAACTGTTCATTTCTGAAGAGGAACAGCTTCTATGGTTGATTATTTAATGAGGTGCTTGGTGGTGTGCCTGCCTGACACCACCTACCAGACTGTCTTTGATATGTAGAGATGAAAGTCTAAAAAAATTAAGTGTAAAAAGAATTAACTTAGGTTGAATTTCTTAAATAAGTTTTCAAATTTTTGCTATTTTCTCTACTGTGGGGGTGGAGTTTATGTTTAGGAGTTAGCTTTAGTGACTGCCATGAAAGAATTGTTTGTTTGTTTAAGGCATTAAATTGACCAAAGACAGTTGGCCTGTTGCACTGAAGCCTTGTGAACTCATTTCTTGAGAGCGACATAGAAACTGAGTTGGACAGGAAGGCAGCTGATGGATGAAACCAGTGAGAAATGAACTGTTACTGAAATTGTATAAAAGAGCACAATAAAACATCATCTCAGAGCTGATGCCTTTTGTAGTAGCACAGTGATGTGTTTAACCCAAGCTGAAAAAGCAGCTTGCTTCGGTTTTGTCTTGGACATGTGACGAATGCAAAGCCAGAGCTGAAGCTAGTTCTGTAAGCTGACTTTGTCAGCTGCCTTACAAAACAGTAGAGGTTAAGGACAGAAAAAATGAAATGCCACATTTTCATCACGTTTACTGGAGCTTTTGGAAAGTCTTCTGGAAAGAGAAAAACCTAGTACATGGAATTAGAGAGGAAACCTATCTGCAGGATACTTCCTATCTGATTGATAAGTAATGTTTAGACTTACACATAAACAAATCTGTTTTTCAGTTGGGAGTTTGCTATAATTGCACAGCTTAATAGGGTCATTCTCAGAATAGTCCCATTGTCTGCTGGCACAGCATGGACTCGGGTGAGATGACAGGAAAAATCTTGGTTCTGTGCACCACAGCAAGGCTAAGTCAGATGTTTCCATTCCTGTCTGCTGGAACCAATTTTTTGCAGACTTGGCTTTTCGCATTTCAGTAGTGACTTCCAAAGGAATGGTATCTAATGTGGTGGCTAAGAGGGTGGTCTGGTTTAGTTGCTGCCTCATGCAATATCTGACTTCCTGACTGGTATCTTTGTAAAGGGAGAGAGAGTTGTTTTGTTGAATAGCTCATTGCTGGGAGGATTATGCCATGAGAATTACAAAAAGAAGAGAAATCTTCACGAGATCCAGCCATGCAACGATAAAACAGCAACTGTCCAGGCCTTTTGTTAGGGCTAGTGATATGTATGCTAAAATCAGCGCAAAGCATTTGTAAGCGATAACTGTTACACAGGACACTTGGGAACGTTAAATGCGTACCTAGGCATCTAGGTGTACGCTTGTTGATACATAAACCATCAAATACGTAGATGCGCATGTAGTTATTTTCTTTGTAGCTCAGTCATTCATAATAGGAGGGGAAAGGGAAAAACAAAGCCAAAACTTTTTCTCCTTTCCATCCAGGTAAAAAGACTACGGACTCTGGAATTTTTGTTCAGCTGTTGTTTGCTCCTCCCTTCCTCTTTCTCTGTCCTCTCTCTCCCTTTTAAGGAATAGTAATAATATAGATAATTATTCAGCCTAAAGAAGATGAAAACTTTAAGACAGAAAACAAAAAGTAAAGAAGTAGCTTTCAAAACATTTTTCTTAAAATATTTGTAATTAACCCCCCCCCCCCTTATTTTCACTACTGAATTCCAGACTTTTTGTACAAAGTGGATCATGAAAGTTTTTCTGTGTTTTTTTCAGAATACATGATTGCTTATTAACACAAGTAAGAACTTGGATAATTAAAAATACAGTTAGAACTTGTGTTATCATCATAGTAATTACTTACATAGTTTAATGCATAGCTATTATACTCTTATGTCTTCCAAGTAATTAATAACTAATTTCAGACTGTTCATCATTTTAATATACATAGTACTTCCATACATCAAAGAACTTGCATAGATCCTTAGTCTCAAAAAAATGGACTTGTCTTTTCAAATCTACTTTGTAGATTGTGGAGCTGGTATGTCAGAGTTATGTTGGGTTTGGCCAGCAAGATTAACACGAATTTTAATTAGTTAACTTCAGTGATATCAAGGTTGCTATTCCCAGCATTACAAGGGCAAGCTTTTGTGAACAGCAGGTATACAGTTGTCACTGGGGGGTGGGGGGTGGGATTTGTAAAACTTTGATTAGTGTTTTCAAGGTGGAGAATCTAGAGCTTGGATGTTAGGTTCTACTTTGATTTTTGTAGCTCCAGTAGTTAGGTTGGTTGCTTTGTTTTTCTCCCTGTAAATGGAGTATTTTTGATCAGTACATTTCTGAAAGAGTAATCATGGAATTTCACAAATGCTTTACAAAGGTGAACTTTAAGGTGGAATATTGGGGTATTTAAAGATTCTTAGGGGCCTCCTGCTATTAATGGATAGATGTCTTGTGTGAATTCAGAAATTTCTTAGTGGATAATTATCTAAGTTGGACAAAAATACTTCTGAAAGTGTATTGCCTACTCATCAGCATTCATGGCTATATGAATATTTAGGTTCTTATAGCTCTGTTCATAGGGCTCTCAGCACCTTACTGGCACCCATCTTGGGCCAAGTAGGTAGGCTATTTCTCATTAATGAACTGTAAAAACTTGCGTAGTAAGGAGTTGGATCAAGTTTGGAAGACGCTATGGTACGAAATAGTCCCATGAGAATCTGATGTCTCATTTTCCTGGCTAATGCTTTGTATTCAAATAGTGGATTCTAGTTTATAAGAGCAAATGTATGTTTTTGTCCATCTCTGTGTCTCCCATGCTTCCCTCAATGACTTTTTTTTTTTTTTTATCAAAAAAAAACCCAAATAAACATTGTCAAAACCCCAACTCCAATATTTATGTAAAATAATGCAGGGAAGATACAGCTGAATGTGCTCATTTTCCAGCATGTTCAGTATTTTTTGTCTGCTCACCAAGCGTGAGATAGAATTTTCAACTAGCAATTTCAGATAGACTTTCATCTTGCAGAAACCATTTTCTGGCAATTCAGAATGTATGCAATATTTGGTTGGGTAAGCTAGAGACATTGTATCTTGATGTGATGGCTTGTCACTCTGTTTGTTAGCGAGGTGCCCTGTTTGAGGCTGGAGAATAAAGCGTGAGCTTAGTAAAGAAAAGATCTTTTATGTGTGTGCCCATGCGCCTGTGCATATACTCTCAGATCGAGAATAAGCATTCTTCACCTCTGCTAAATTTACGTCCTTTAAGCTTCTCTGCCAGTTTTTCATTTGGCTCAGCGTGTTCTTTCTGGATTTATTGGTCTCATCCAAGGGGGAAATATCTTTGTCTTTTGAAGAATAAAGAAGTTGCATCAAGAATTTATTATGTTTTTACTACCTAGGTTTGTTATACAAATATACAGGTTACCACAAAGTATTACTGTTTAGGTTGAGTAGCATTCATGTCTGAAGAACCTCAATGTTGTGTTTTGTATTTTGATAATGATATTGTAATAATAGAAAATTGATGGTATGGTGTAAATGCTGCAGGCCCTGAAGTATGATAAAACTGAGCTTGGTTGCAATTCCGGCCTGTGTGCAACTTATTGCAATTGCTTTTTGTCTGACTTGTCATCACCTACTGAAATGAAGAGGAAAATTTCAGCAGTATCAATTCATATCTGAAGTCTTTCACTTAGGCGGAATGTCAGATGAAGGCATTTCATGTTTATTTTACAGTGGGGGAGAAAATTATAGTATGGTTTTAAAAATTAAAATTTAAAATTAAAAAATACATGAAAGCAAATAGTTTGGATCATGTTTCCAGACTCTATTAATTATCCTGAAATATATATGATTTCTATTTCTTACTGAAATAACAGAGAATAATTCTATTGTGTTTGCTGCACAATTGGGATAAGAGGATACTGAAGCTATCCAAATATGTACTATGGGCCTATTATGAAAGATGTGTCTAAAATGTTGAATTAGATGCTTGTAATTTCATTTAATACAGTTAAATAATTTTCATTTACTAAACATAAATCTTGTTTCATGTCAGAGATGATTTTTTCCTTTTTTTTTCTAATTCTTTTCTGTTTTCTATGGTATTTATGTTAAAGCCTATTTCAAAAGTACTTCTACTTAGAGACCAATACAAGTAGTATTTACCTTCTCTCTTTCTTACTTATTTCAGAGTCATAGTTCATGCAAACTGGGTTATCAGTGAATTAATACCATTTACTAAAGATAAAGATCCAGGTTTGTTACCTAAAGGTTAAATGTTTGTGTCAATAATATCTGAATGTATTTTTGGAAGAAGCTGATATTAGCACATAAGCACTGAGAATGCATGCTGTTATTTCCACATCATGGGAAGTAATCAGGAACACAAAAGAAATGCGATCACCACGTAGTTACTGCTGCTGCTATTTTATACTTTTGCGCAAAAAGTGTTGCTTCACATACAGTGTCAACAATCTTTGTGATTCATCTTATTTCAATATCATTCTTCATGTTAAGGCAGCAGAGTCAAAAGTCTTTGCTGAGTAGAGGTGGTGTAAATGATAGATGTTCTTTGTTTTGTCTGCTTTGAAATGGGGTAAGTTTGGATATTGGTTGATGTCCAGTTTGGATATTGGGTGAGTTTTAATACATAGGAAAAAGAAGAAGAAGATTTTTGTGTTGTGCTCTGGAATTCTGTCATACCACCTTCTGGGACTTGCTATAAGATGTTTGGCTAAGATCACGGGTTCAATCCCTTGCTTGTAATGCCAGCACTCACCAGACTGTCTTTTACACCGTAGCAATACTTTAGAAAACATCTGCTTGTTAGACAGAAAAGCCAAATATTTCAAGTCTATTACTGTATTCTAAGCTTTCATCTAGAGGAAAAGCCATTTTTTCCAGGACTTGGAAAGTGCATTCTTTCAAGTCCAAAACAATATTTTCTGAATTAAAATATTTGAAGAGGCATCAGTTTTGACTCCTGCCAGCTACCCATCTCGAATGAGCCAGAAGAAAACAAGTTCCTTTTAGCCAGAACATTACAATTTTGCCTTGTTTTTGAACCGGACAGTGTCTTTTTCTTTTTTTTTCTTTTTTTTTTTTTTTTAATTTTTACTGTAAACAGTTTCATTTCTGCGTGTGCACATTGCCAAAATGTAATCACTACAATATTTCAAGAGAGAGTTTTTGCACAAATGTATTTTAGTTTTTATCTTGCTTGACACCTTGCCCTTTGTCCTTGGTTTGCCAAAATTGTCTCGGTTTCTTCTCCGTTGGTATGCTTTTCTTTTCTTTGTTCGTGGTTCTTGACATACGTACCTCCTGAGAAGGCAGTCTAAAATTGTCTCCCATCCAGTAAATCTAAACCTGATTCAATACCTGTAATAGTATGAATAAGGCCAGATGTGATATATTGCTGGTTTCAAATCTCATTCTTCTTTCTTTGTGTCTAGCTAAGGACATAGTTGATAAAACAACAGCCTAGAAAATTTGCTGTTTAATAACACTTCCTCATGTGCTGTTTTCTTCCATTTGGCTTTTATTCCTCCACGTCTATTTGTACAAATCCAAAATGTCTCGGAAGACTGCAGACAGCGATGGCAACTCTGGTGAGTGAGAGGTGTCGCAGCCCTGCAGCAATCTCTCCCTGCCATTCACCAGGCGGAGCGGTCGTCCTCACTGAAGGGTGGCATGCTGCTCTTCCAAGCGAGCCCTGCAGCCCTGGAGGGGAACAATCAGAGCCTGGACTTGGTAGCCCTTACACTTTTCCTGTGACAAGTCTACTCCAGCAGACTTCCTTTAGGTTAGTGTGAGAATCGTTGCATTAGCAGCGTTAGTGAAATACATAATTTCCCTTCTTCACAGTGGCGAACAACAATTTGCAGAAGTATTTCATGTTTATTTGTGTCAGGGCTTTACTGGAGTGACACATTCAAATGCCCAGGTGGAGGCTGCACTTAGCTGCCTGCTGGTTTCAATGAAAGTTCCCCTTTTGCCCTATAAAATCTTCCCATGCAACTGGCTACATTTAATTGGAAGATCTCTGTTTTAATTAAACACTTACAATTAAAAATAAGTTTATATTTTGAACATAGACAATGTGAAGTGTTCAATAGATAGCTGTGGAAATCACTATCATCTTTATGGGCTACTTTTCACTTTAGTTCATACAGTAACTGTGAATATTATCATTTAATTACTGTGAATGTGACACTTTTTCAGATACAGGTCTCAAAGGACTGACTTATTTGTGGTTCCTGCTGTTTTCTCAGTCCATATAAATCCCAGAAATACAGAAGATGCTACCATCATAAAAAGTAGAGAGTACTACTTCCTCTAATATAAGTTTGGACAATTTTATTGATTTTAAAAGTTGTTATAAATCCAGGTTTCAGAGAGAGGATTCTCAAAACTCGATTTCCCCTTCTGGCTTCCAAGCAGTGCTTATTCTGCACATTAGAAAGAGAGGATATGGCTGCTGCTATCTGTTTCTTTTCTTCTGGGACCCTATTTCTACACTTAGGATGAAGGAGGTTCAGTGGAGCCTGCCAGCCTGTTCAATGCAAGTCACAGTGTGAGGTATGTAGTGGCAAATCATGTGTTGAAGGCTTACTTCTTTGACAGTTTTCCTTTTAGACAGCTATTGTGAGTGAATGTGGGCAGTTAGTTTTGTTTCAGCAAGATGAGACAATAAGGATAAGTCAGGTTGTGAATTTTTCATTATCCTCCCAATGTGTGTGGAGGGGAAACAGCCCTCAAAGTTCAAGCTCATTTTTTCCATTTTAAGTTAAAATGTTATTAAAATTCACTTGCACAAAAGTAATTTAATAAAATGTTCAAAAGGTAATGTGTTTTCCATAATAAAAATGAGAGAGCAGTAATGCATCTTTTCAAGAGGATTGATTATTTATTGTTAACTTAGCTTAGTGGCATTGTATAATTATTTCATTCAAATATGGAGTCGCTTGTTCTTCAGTTGCACTTCATAGGATACTAGAGGGTTTTTTCCCTCTGGCAAACTGCTGAAGTGCAAGCAATTTTTGGCTTGAAAAAACAACGAAACAATCATCAAATCTGAGTTCATGAGAAGGTAAGCTACTTACTGGCACACATTGCAAATTATGTTTGCCTTCTCAATCCTATTTTGAATACCGTGGATTTATTAACTATGCATGTTTGGAAGGATTTTACTTTGCATAGTACTTTTGCATTCAAGTAGTACGTTAACTGTAAAATGAGTCATTAAACATTATTAACATTCAATTTCTGCTAGGTAGAAACAAACTTGAAATAACATTGTACTTCCTCTGACAGTAAAAGTGGACCAAAGGAAGAAGGATGATCTCCTGGGTTATGTTTAGAATACTTTACTGTAGTGAATGGCAGTCTTTCTTTCCAGGACAGATTTCAGTGGCTTCTAATGAACCTTTGTCTTGATCTTGTCTTTATTCTTCCTTACAAAGCCCTTATAAACCCTTGGTTGTCATATAGAGGAAACCTGCAGAACTGAATATTAATGCGAATAAGGATTTTACAAAACTTAAAATTATTATTATCCTTGGTTAGATTGATCTGTTACTTTTGCAATTGTAGACAACAACCTAAGAAAATAATCTCTTTTACAGTCATTATTTTTTTGTATTGGATAATCTTTACCATTCATTTCCTCTCTGCTTTTGTTTGATTGCACTACTGAATCTTTTTTCTTTTTTTCATTTTAATACAGTTGAGTAGGTCAATTTATCATTAAAAGTGTTTATTTTTGTAAAATGATGCCACATCCAGAGCTGTGTTAAGAATAGTTTATTTCCTTGCCAGTACGATACATGTATAGAAATGGAATTTCAGTGAAAAAGTTCAACATTTTCACTTTGTACTTCCTGTCAGTATAAACTTCTGAATGTAATATATCAATATATCAAGTGCACCTTTCAGTTGTAAAGAAATACTGTTTAAGAAATAAGCGTATATAATGCTATAGACTAAAAATTTCCATATATTTTTCATAGTGATTTATTATATAAGTAATATTGCCATGCCTGGTCTTATTCACTCCAATCACTCGATATTGCCAAACGATAAGGATTTAGGAAACAAAATTATTATAATTGTATGCAGAGAATATATTGCATATAATCCACAGGCGTTGATACTTTCTGACTCTAGCAGTATTTGGCTGAATATTATGAAATATTCATTGCTGGAGAACTCGAGAGTCGGCATCTGATTAGAAGGACTCAAATCTGAAAATATATTAAAAGCTGTTGAGTGTTTGATCTGTTAGCACTTAGTAGGTCAAAGACGTTTAGGGGTCACTGCACTTCCACAGATAAAGACATCAGAGTAACCAGGGGAGTTGCATAAATTATTATTTCTACAGTAGTCCTGCTGGAGGATTAATAGGTTAGCTTTATCAGTTTTGTTTAACAGCTTTTAGGGCAGTCAGATGACTGAACTTCTTCCACTGTTTATTTAGGTGGGGTTTTTTTTTTTTTCCTTTTGGTATAAGTGTTTTCCCAAGTCACAGTGAGTGAAAGGGATGTTTTGTTTTGTAAATCCTATTATGAACCTTGCCCTTTCCGCTTTCTCCATTTGGAAACATTTTGTGACATTTAATGAGCGTGAGCACTGGATGGAAGAAGATTTAGGCTTCTCGTATACATGCTGCTGGGCTTGCAACAGCAACGCAGATAAAAATGAAAGTATGTCATACTGAAGTAGAGGGCTTGCCACAGATGTCGCCCGGACTTTCCTAGCGGCCTGTGGAGAACATGTGGCTGTTAATGTTTCCTGCCTGGAAGTAGTGGCAAAAAGTCAAGCATCTGTTTTGTCCTAGTTGCACTCAATCACTCAGTTACGTGTATAAAGTATTGCACAGGAGTTGAATTCTGCATGTATTCAGTGGTTTTAGAAAAAGCAAGTTGGGCATCTTTCTCTTTTTGAATTGTGTCCTTTTTTGCTTCTTTTCTTTGAATTTGTTTTAGTTTATGTCTTTCTGCCTGTCTTTCCCAAAAGCCAATAGTCTCTAGTCAGAACAGCAGCAACGGCATGATGTTATTTGTTATGAAATGCCGAATTAGAGAGAGAGACAAGATATTAGTAGGCTGGAACTGTTATTTATGGGTTCTCAGATGCCATTTGTTATACCAGAGCAATCACAGCTGAAAGATACGTGCAGGATGTACAGAGTGTAGCATGATGTTATGCCAGTTCGGCTTCTGCACGTCTGGCAGAAAAACTGCAATGATCTGTTGCCAAAATGCTAACAAGGGCCTATGTGTGTATCTTTTCCACTGAAATATTTTCTGAATCACCAGTGATCCATGTGGCAGGCGCTGATTTCAGAAAGCTTTGTTCATGCAAAATCTACTAAATCACATTCTAAATTCCAAAGTCATATACTCCATCATCCCTCACTGCTCTTTCATCATCTCAACAAATGTAAATATAGCAGCATTTCTTTCTCACCAGTTCCTGGATGGAGGAGGAGTCCTTCAGGCCATCACAGACTTAGTCTTGAAATTTCTGTGCATGCCCATGATGGTGTGTGATTTGGCTTCCTGTATTTTGTGTAAAATCGCTGATCTGTAAATGAGCTGAACCTTTTAGTAGTGGGATAAATGACCTTTGCCCATCTTGAACCTTACGGGACTGTAGGTCTTGGCTGGAGAGGGAGTCCCAGTTCATGCTGGTAGGCCAGTTTGCTTTTGAAGCAATTCCATTGTACTTTTATGCAATGTAAAGGTACCTTCAGGTTCAAATATTTACACCGTTATAAAAAGTTCTTGTGTGACATTAAAACACATTTCATCATATTATTACAGAAAATAATTACCAGTAATTCAAGATACAACCTATTACTTTGTAGGCACATGAGGTGCTTTGCATACAAAATGTTAGGGCAAAGTCCACCCTGATGTGTCCTGCAGTGGAGATGTCGCTGATGACTGGCTGGAGGAGCAGGTTTTTTGACGGCTTTTCAATATTCTGTTTCTTTTTAACCCAGAAAGAATAGTATCCCAGTGGGTGAAAGTTTTGCCTCATTAGTCCTTGGCAAAACTCCACAAATCAGTTGTAGAACTGAGACTGCCTTCTAGGAAAAATTATCATAAATATTGAGCAACATATATGCACTCCCCTTCTTTTTCTTAGGATGTTAACTCTCTTGTTGTGTCTTTCCATCTCGCCTGCTCTCTCTCATAGATGCATATAAAAGGAAAGTATGTTATCAATTGTCATTTGTTTCCTGAAGTATTTTTTGCCTGGTTTATTTTTTGCAAGTACGCTCACTGTATGCTGCTGCTGGAATGACAACATATTAACTCTGAGATGATGAACTGCAGGTCGGCTCTTTGGCAGTTGTTGCTGTTCTGAACTTTAATGCGTTTTCCAGTTGCGGTATTATTTGATGCTTCAGAAGTCATATCGTTTCTAAATTGACAGATACAGAGAATCGAATGTTACATTTTAATTAGACATAAGAGCAGTGCTCAAGTCCTTTTGGACAATAGCCACAACATGCTTTAATGAAACTGCTATAGCTTTCACTTAGCACTCTTTTCAAATCAGTACAAGCACTTTCTCTCCTACATACAATAAATGTAAGCCAGAGAGCTCAATTGCTACTACTCGGAGCTGCAAATTCTAAAAAATTAGAATTTATTACTCTCACCGAGGAGAGTACTCAAATATCTGAGTTATTCTCAACTATGTTTGGCTTGATTTGAATTGGTTTTAAAATTGTACAGATTAATCACAGTAGTGTGCTTTTTAGGAGGGAAAATACATTACTTCTAATTTATGTGGGATTGTTTCAGAGACAAAGAGAAAATTAGCATTTGGTCTTTTATCAGATAGCTCTTCTGCTTTCTTCTGTCCATCTTCAATCCCCTGTCCACTATAGGGGAACAGGTGCCATTGTAGTCCCATGGTTTCTTTCTATGTCTGTGACGTGATTTCTAAACACATTTCCTGTCATTTTCTCTAGGTCAGTTTAGTGCCCATCCCATCTTCTTGGCAAGATTTACTTTCCCTCTCACTTTCTCCTTGTGTGCTATTGAACCATTCTTCATTTTGCCATGTCTTCCACAATCTTCATTTTTACCCTTTAAATCTACACCCGTTTACCTCACGGTCTACAAACCCTTCATTAAAAATAAAATTTAAAAAAAAATAAAAATCTGTTTTTTCTTTCCCTTGATTTGTTGACAATATCATAAGGACTTTGATCTTTACTTCTTTTGAATATGATTTCTGCTATGTGATTACTTACGAATGATCTATAATTAAAAATTACATTATTTTTTATTTTAATTCTATACAACAAATAATCCTTATGCTATAAAATCCCTTAAATACCTTATCCTAATGCTATGTACATTTTTTTTGTGAAATTCAAATAGATGGGTTGGGTTATTTTGCAAGTCTCAAGCAAAGAGTATGATAACCTTTGCTAAACAGTGCCGGTTCGATATTCTTATCTGGTTGAGTTGTGCAGATAATTATGAGAGATAGTCAGACTAATTTTGCTGAATAGTCTTACTTTATTCACGTAAAGTTTCTCTTGCCTTTGCATGTTTGCTTGAAGTGATTATTCTGGTACTGTGAAGTTCACCTGTCTGCATCGTAGTGCCTCACAGGGCTGAGTTTCAGCCTAGGTATAAAATAGCTTAGAAGCAACACCATGTCCAAATTCAGTTTTGTTTCTGCTTTTTCTTTTTACTTACTAGCAAAATAGGAAAACAGTACTTATGTACTTCAAAGGAGTGCAGTCAGAATTTTTAAATCATCTTCATAAATACGTACAGTAGTTCTATATGAATGCTAAAATTTGTGTTGATTTCAATGGAACACTTATATTGATAGCACAAAATCACTGTCGTCTTTTGACTGTTTTAATAAACCATTGGGACTTGCATACAATCAACTGTGTTTGTTGTGCATTATAAATTACAGTTTGCCTTGTTAAAGGTAACGTAGTCACTTAACTTGTGAATCCATGAAATCTAGGATCCTTGGTGTGTTGGGTTTGTGTGGCAAGGTTTTGGTAGCGGGTGGGGGCATGGGTTATAGGGGTGGCTCCTGTGAGGAGCTTCTAGAAGCTTCCACAGTGTCTGGTAGAGCCAATGCTAGCCAGCCCCAAGATGGGCCCGCCCCTGGCCAAGGCCAAGCCAATCAGCGCCTCTGTGATAACATATTTAAGAAGGTGGGAAGTTTTTTTTACATCCGGAGGGGGAAGTGCGGAGATGTAACATCAAGGTCAGTGCAGGAGGAGGGGGGAGGTGGAGGCGCTCCAGACACCGGAGCAGAGATCCCCCTGCAGCCCGTGGTGAAAACCATGGTGAAGCAGGCTGTTCCCCTGCAGCCCATGGAGGACCGATGAGGGGGTGTAGAGATTCCACCTGCAGCCCGTGGAGGACCCTACGCTGGAGCAGGTGGAGGTACCCGAGGGAGGCTGTGGCCTGTGGGAAGCCCGGGCTGAAGCAAGTCCCTGGCCGGACCGGTAGACCCGTGAAGAGGGGAGCCCACGCCAGGGCAGGTTTTGGTGGCAGGACTTGTGACCCCGTGGGAGACCCATGCTGGAACAGTTTTCTCCTAAAGGTCTGCACCCCATGGAAGAGACCACGCCGGAGCAGTTCGGGAAGGACTGTAGCCCGTGGGAGAGGCTCCATTTTGGAGCAGGGGAGTGATGAGAGGAGTCCTCCCCCCGAGGACAACGAAGCGGCAGAAACAACGTGCGCTGCACTGACCGCAACCCCCATCCCCCTTCCCCCATTCCCCCCCCCCCCCCCCCCCCGCCGCTGAGGGGGGGAGGAGGTTTGAAGCCGGGAGTGAAGTTGAGCCCGGGAAGGGGGGAGGGGTGGGGGAGGTGTTTTAAGGCTTGATGTTACTTGGTTTTTGTTTTTTTTGCTCTATTCTGTTTAGTAATAAATTAGATGAATCCCTTTTTTCTAAGTTCAGTTTGTTTTGCTCGTGATGATAATTAGCTCTCCCTGTCCTTATCTCGACCCGAGCCTTTTGTTAACTTCTCCTCCCCATCATGCTGGGGAAGGAGTGAGTGAGCGGCCGCGTGGCGCTCAGCTGCCGGCTGGGCCTAAACCACGACACTTGGCTATCACTAGGGAGTACCTGGATGGAAATCCCTTTAAATACCCAAGGGGTAAACTTTTTCAAGAGCCAGGAGTGAGCTGATTTCCCCCCAGGTTGGAAGAGTTGGCTGCCTTGGACTTGTGGGCCAACTGCTGATACTGCTTCGGTGTATTATTGTATGAAATGGCAAGCATATCTGATTCTTCAACTGGTTTTCTCGTTTGAACTTATGTGTGCCCATTCTGTACGATTCAGAGTCTGCATTACACCATTGATCATTATTTCTGTATGTAGCCAAAAGCAGCCATGGTCTCCATGTCTATGATCTTACCATTTGAAAGCAAGAAAAGAAGTGATAGACCTTCTAAATATTTTAAACCAAAAAACCACTAAAAATAGTTTACTGAGTTTACTTGAACTTACTTTAAAAAACTGGAATACATTGCATTATAATTTAATACTATTTTTGAGTTTTAAGTACATATTACAAACTTACAATACAAATTGTGGCTTCTTTCTAAGGGAATTAAAAAGCAACACTGGGATATGCTCCTAGTGCATAAATCTTTACAGGAGTGAAGTCTAAAAATATATACAAATGATGACAGTGATTTTGAAATTACAGACAAGTTATTTCATAACTTTAGGTCTATGTGATTAAAACTCATTGTTGATTGAAATTAATGGTAGTTTTATTATCTCTAGTGAAAGCATGCAATTTATTTACTTAGATGTTGGCAAACTTTTGGTTGTAAACGAGTGAACAGAAAATGCTCATTTGCAGGCTTTCATTTAATAGCTGCAATCATTGTTAGAGGGTTGTTGAAAGGAAGGCAAATAAAATGAGATATAAGAATTACAATATTAGTATTTTCCGGGGTTGAAGTCAGGGACCTGAGTACTGCCATTCACTTTGGTGACTTTTGGGTATAGAGTAGATATATTCTCCCTCAGAATTCATTTCCTTTGAAAATATACATAGGTTGTTCTGTTAGTGTGCTGAAAAATATTCACTGTATCCCTTACAGCCTTAATGATATTTCTAAACTATTCTTCATAGAACAAAAAATAAAATAACAGATAAAGAGAAAAGGGAGTGTTCAGAGTGTTAATGAATGTGATTTAATTGGAAATTACTAAGTCAGCCAAATACCTTTTGAGTGGAAAACAGTGGTTTGATAAATGATCTTTTCAACCTTAAAACATACTAAACCACTTACCTTAAATATAAATGTGGTGTAGTTCTAAATAAGAACCTGAAATGGCTTCAGGGGTAGCTGCAAATTGGTAGAAAGCATTAAAAAGTTTGACTGCCTACCAGAAGTGGTGGTTCATTTGCCAGTTTCTTGCACCAAATTAAAATCCTTCACTGATTTGCAGAAAGGCCATTTGAACTAGAGGAATAGGCTTTAGACTCATGTTATATTTAATGCAGAACATTTCTGAGTTAATTATAATATTTATAAGAAATTCTTAGTTATGAAAGAATAATGCTTGCTTCATGTTGTAGTTTTTGGTGTAGAACTTACTCGGAAAAAAAAGTAGTTACAGTTACCAGATGCTAACCAGTAAGATTTTCTTAAAATTAGCTCTTTATGTTACTGTCTTTTAGAGATGACATTTTTAAATGGTATTTCAGTTGAATTCTCTGCAGCCTGGAAATGGAATTGGGATGCCACATACTTAGAATATTTCAGTATTTTAGGTTTTTCGGGGGGGGGACGACGACAGAAAAGTAAGGAGTACTTAATGGAAAAGTCTGTCTGATGTGTAATTACTATAGTTCTACCTTTTTCTTAACATCTAATTTGAAGCTTTTTATTTTTCTGCTCTTAATGCACCTACTTGGAGTGCAGTAATAAGATCTATGACAAAACGGCTTATCCATTCACTTGCTTTTGTAATCTGTTTAGCGTTAGCAGATTTTGTATGAACACAAGCAAAAATACAGTAAAGTCAATACCTGTACCACCTTTAGTAATGACTTGAATTCAAGTACTTCTCCATTAGGTTATTAAACTTCAGTGTACAGTTTATTACAGCAATTGCTATTTTAATGAATTCTCTTAGAAAAGAAACATTGAGATCATCCACTTGAAGAACATTCTGTTTGGTCTGAGTGAAAAGTGTAATTTTATAGGGAGATCTTCAAAACATGGTAGACAGAAGTCTGGAGGCCGTAACCTCATGCAGAAGCCAATGTCCTCATGATACCAATTGTTAGGTTTGGCGTCTAGCATTGATCAGATCCTTATTCAGCAGTTTGTAGATTTGGTTTTAGCCGGTATTTGTCTTTTGACACAGAGGGTGAGATGAGAAGGAGCTTTCAACTGCTTTCCCATGGCAAAGCCTCTTGACAAGTGCAGGAGGAAGACAAGGTTTTGTGTCTGCTATTCATCTCCCAAAAAAGTCTGTAACTTTTTTCCCCCCAGTTTCAAGGTTTTGGTCATAGTTGCCCACAATAACACCAGATTTTTAGGTCATATTTCTCCACAAATACTGGTATTTCCTGACTTCCTTAATGCTTGGATTTATTTTCAGGCATTTGACTCAGCAGTGGTGTGGCATTGGCATAATTATTTAGAGTTTTACTGCTACCCACAAGATTCTGTAAAAGCAATAGCAAAGCTTGAAGATTCTTCTTAACTTCATAGAAAGAATGCTCAAAAATTATGTGCTGTAGCTGATGGTAATGTCGTGGTTTTAATTAATATCCTGCTTATGTTTACCGAAAAGAAAAGAAGAACAGGTATTTTAAAATAATGACTTAAATTGTGCAGATCATGTCTAAGACAGGACCTACAAAATTTCAGCAGAATTTTTATTCTTAATCCAAATAAAGATTTCAAAAAAGCTCTGTTGGTAGTTGTTGGTAGCCTATGGTTTTTATCAGCTGTCTACTTTTTTATTATTGTGGAAACTCGCATTGAGCACTGTCCCAGCTAAGGTGAGCATCTCATTCTGAATTCATGTCTACGAATGCTTGCGACATGCAAACTAGATGCTCTACGTTGTCTGAAAAGTTTTGTTCCCAGGGTTATCTCCTTTATGTGGGATGGGTTCTAAGGCATGGCAGCTTTATCAGTAGTGATCCTCTTTTACAAAGATAATGGCTTTAAAAGCCACTTTTCGTTATGTTGCTCTGTTTTACATGGTAGCCTGACTGCTTGCTCAGGATGCAACACCGCAAGATGTAGGAGATGTGAATTTGAATCTCTTGTGAATTCCAAAGGAATACTGGAAGTTAGTTTAACATTTCTTGAACAAGTGCTCGAATTGCAAAGGCCTTATCTAGTAAAGTCAGAAATGGCTGTATATTTTAACTGGGAAATTTTAAAGCCATTCAAAAAATGCCCTGAGTATTCTCACTTACAAAGTCTTAAGTAGAGCTGTGCTTTTGTTCTTAATATAAATGTTTTGAGCTCTTGTCTGTCTTTTTGCTGGTAGTGCCTCATAGATATGTAATTCTGACCTAAAATTCCAACAAATACGTAATTAATAGGATTTTTGCTTAAAATTGGCTGATATTAATTTCTGAATTCTGCCTGGTAATTGAGTAAATGGAATAGCATCATTTTAGACTAGTTCATTCCATTTCATCTAAAGTTTCACAGATGGTTTTACCAAATGTTCTGAAGTTGTAATTTTTCTAGAACGTTAGACGCTCAAAAATGTGGATTTCACTATCATACACTCTAACCTTATTGTTTGCAGTGATTTTAAGCTTAGGAAGATTAGGTACTTTATTTTGAAAACTTAAAGTTTTGAGGAAAATAAATGATCTAATGCTAATGTCATAGATTAATGTTAAGAGATATAAGTAATGATTGAGAAAACAGAAGAGTATTTCTTAATATTTTACTTTATATACCAGTGCTTCCATTGAAGTAATGAAGATTATGTTTTGGTTTTAATGCTAAGTGTTCTTACTAACGTTTTGACAGTCAACTGTTTGATGTATCCCAAATGTCAGTTCTGAAGAAAAAGTTGATGTAATTGCCTTGAAGCATTACAATGAATAAGTGAAAATGTTGTATTTAATGTTCAGTAGCCAAATGGATATACCTGATGCTACCCTTGATTTGCAGAAGGAATATAAAACCCAAGGAACAGTTAATTCTGGTAAGGCAAAACAATCTCAGTGGTAATTTTTTTTCAAACGTGCTTCACTGCTGGACATTTAAAGGATGGCATTTTAATGGCACATGTTCAAAAGAATTATTAAGGTCATGATCTGTTAGCATTCTGTGACACTGTCTCTTGCTTATGGCTATAGCTAATGCTTCATGATCTCTGCTTAGATGTTTGCACCATTTGCTATGTGTAACAACTGAAATAAATGATGTGGTACTTCTTTACAGACTGTTGGATGTGATGAATCCGCTTCAGTGGAGGCTTTGTCTTTTGCACTGAAGTCCCAGCAGTGATGCTTATTTTGATACAGGAAGCTTCTAAAGTGAGAGTGAGAAGTGAGAGTGTCCAAACGTTGGGGCCCAGTTGCAAGTTTAGAAAGAAATGTACTTTCGAAGATTAGAAAGAAATTCTAGATCAACAATAGCCAATTATTGACTTAATTAGGTCCAGAATCTTACTAGAAATTAATTAGTATTTACTTCCTATGTCTGCATTTCTCAGGAAGGTTGTGTTGGATTTTTTTTTCTTGACTACCTTTTTAAACTTAAAATTGGAGGATGTGTCTGAAAGCTGTGAAAGCTGTTTGTCTGAAATCCATTTTCCAAATATAGGCTAATTAAAACCAGCAACATTACAATGAATCACTTCCCACGCTGCAGAAACAAAAGTTTCAAGCATTTGCACCTGCCATTTGAAATTATGTAATAATTATTTATCACTAACTTCTCTGTGAAGTTCATATCATTTATTTTTGGACAAACTCTTGGTTGCTGACTGTTGTGGGTTAACCCCAGCAGGCACCCAGCCGTTTGCTTGCTCCCCCCAGTGAGATGGCCAAAAGAATCGTAAAGGTAAAAGTGGAGGAGAACTGGGTTGAGATAAAGACAGTTTAACAGGTAAAGCAAAAGCCGCCGCGCACACAAGTAAACCAGACAAGGAATTCATTCCCCACTTCCCATGGGCAGGCAGGGGTTCAGCCATCCCCAGGAACGCAGGGCTCCATCACATGTAACGGTTACTGGGGAAGACAAATGCTATCGCTTCCTCCTTCTCCCCCAGCTTTATATGCTGAGCGTGACATCACATGGTATGGAATATCCCTGTGGTCAGTTGGGGTCAGCTGTCCTGGCTGTCCCCCCTCCCAACCCCTCACGCACCCCCAGCCCACTGGCTGGTGGGGTGGTGTGAGGAGCAGAAGAGGCCTTGGCTCTGTGTGAGCGCTGCTCAGCAGGAACCAAAACATCCCTGGGTTAGCAACATCATTTTTAGCACAAATCCAAAACATAGCCCCATACCAGCTACTGTGAAGAAAATTAACTCTACCCCAGCCAAAGCCAGCACACTGTCCAAGAATACAACACTGCAGAAGGCAAATTCCTAAAGTTGCTCTGTTCATGTTTAAACACCTAAATTGAACTAGTGCTGTCATCATTATTATTATATTCAGCAGTTTATGTTGTTCTCAGTTGGAAACTAAAAGCTTTTTATAAACTGAGCCTGAAAATTTGAATTTGAGTTTCTGGTTTGGTGCTTTCCTCTATACTTTAATAAAGTTATTTTCTGTTCCAGGATCCAGATAATTTCAGTTAAAATAATAGGAATTTCATGCTTATTAAGTAGACTTGAATACTGTAACTATAATTGTAATCATGGTAGCATTTGGTTTTAAAACCAGTGCTTGTTTGTAGATAAGTTCCAAAATTAGCGGTGTTGTTGAAATTGCATGTATGGAATAGGATGTTTATTTTCTCCAAAATCCATATTTATGTGTCTTCTCTCTCCCACCCCCCCAAATTTCTAATGAAATTCCCAGAGGGGAATGTACAGTATCACACAATCATCTGTGAGTTGAGGGCTCAGCAACTACCGAACAGTGATCTTAAAGTTCTGCAGTCATTTCCTCTTAGGTTATTATTGCTGTTTTTCTTTGAAAATGTGCTTCATATCACACTTGCCCATTATATCCGATCAACATTTAATGGTATTAATTGGGTTTTTCTAACATTCTACAGGCAACTTCTGTAATTAGTTTATGTATATGCTGCTGTATATCAATAAAACACCCCACACCTGTGGGGTTAACAAAAACAAATGGCAGTTGTTTTAAAACAAGAAAATAGTAAGTATTGATTCACAGCAATGGGCAGAGGTGGTAATTCAGTATGTAACAGAACCCAGTTTCCCGAAAATCATCCCACTTCAATTTCCAGAGCTAAAAGCCTTGTGTTTGATTAATTGTTTTGGGGGGCTTTCATTCTATTTAAGGAGTGTTTTTATTCATGTGTTCTTCAAACCGAGACACAAAACATTATCGCTTTCTTGATCGCTATAGTAAGTGTTGAGATCTGAGAGGACCAGCTGTAGCAGCTGTGCTCCCCCTTGAATCTGGAAGCTAAAAAACTTTCATCTCTGTTGCTGTCTCAGCTGCCGGTCTCAGGCTGTGGCCTTCCCATAACTCAAACCAATTTCAAAGCAATGTAAGTAACCTCATTGGAATGCTTTTGGAAAACCACAGGAAGATTTTTTTTACTTCTTCTTTTTTAAATAGTGCCTGTCCTTTTTAAATGGATGTTTCCATTTTAAAGTAATCTACGGATGATGTCTGTTGCGAACTGACAGACCCATCTTACAGCCAGGTTAGGAATTTTGTTGCAGTTTTTCAAAAGGGGGAAAAAATGAAGTGATTCCAGCAGGGCACATGGCACATAAAGACTGATCTTAAGAGGCTTGTTTAAATCTTTTCGATAGTTGCATATACAGGTATGACCTTTGAATCAGGTTGCACGCGGAATTGTATTTCAGATGCAGTTTTGCTATAAAGAGAAGATAACATTCCTGAAACACATACAAATCATTTATAAGTTACATTGACACGATGGGCAGAAATGCATTAAACAATAGCAAAGCAGCGGGAGAAGAGCTTTTGAGACCTCATAGTAAGACCATGTGCTCACATGGGTTACTCGCTTCTTGACATTTCTGGCCTGGGAGAGAACCTCAGACTTTTTAACCTTTCTTGACTGCCTTCAGCGAAGTGTAAAACAATAGTAGTACAGGACTTTCCAGGAAGGGACAAATTCCTACTGCTGACCTGCATCAAAACTGAGAGAAAAGCATTTGTCTTTTCTTCTGAAACCTAAATCTGTGATTGCCAAGCTGACGAAATACAGGAGAAAGCCTCTCTCTCTCCTACAGTGTAATGACAAAGTGGCTTACGATCTTGCTAATAGGGATCTGACAATAGGGAAGAAAATGAGTGGTAACTAATCAAAATGCTAAGTCAGTAGCAAAAAATTGTTGAAACTAATAAAACTTTAATAGATCAAAAGAAATGATCAGACAAGGCACTGAATGCATTCACAAAGTAAATGCTGGAAACCCCAGTTATAGAATTTGTATCGACAGAAGAACCAGTGATGACTCTCTGAAGGTTATGTAATTAGATGTGTTGTGGTTTAATTCTATCTAATTATTTGCAGCTATTTATCTCAAGATGCATCTCTTCCAAAAGATCTGCATGAATTAGCTCTATCTTTTCAGTGTAGACAATGAACATGTTTCTGTCTCACAAAGGACAGTTGGACTACTCTAGATTCATTGAGACGCTTCTATTTTCAAAATAAATGCTGTCTTCTAGCCCAGCCCTGAACTTCCTCCTGTTTGACCTGGCTCAGAGCACTGTTATGTGATGGGAGGATCAGGGAGGCAGTGCTATAGACAACATTAGCTGGGTGCCAGAAAGGTTTGCAGTGTAAAGACCCCACATCCTTCCACACAGGTTCAGCTGGTATTGCTCCAGTCATCACTTCTCCTTGTGTAATTGCAGCTGCATCCCATTGCTAGAGGCTCCTTGCAGATGCATAAAATTTCTCTAAGCAGATAGCAAAAGCATGCTTGAGTGGCAGACTGTCACTGCCGACTTTCACTTTCTGGCTATTGACCCAATTAGTAGTCTCACGGTGAATTACAAATTAAGTGGTATTTTACAGCACTAGCACAGCGCTAGTAATCACTCTCTCAGGCCAGCAGGGAAAGGCATCATCCTCTTAATTTCTGGTGTCAGGGGAACTTTTAGAGTTTATGGATGATGATTTCTGTCTGGCTCCCATTTATGACTGGTAACTGAATGATTTATAATTTATCATTTCATCTTTCTGTTCAGTAGAGGACTAATACAGGAGAAGTATATTTTGGGGGCGTAGGAAAACGGAAGAATTGAAGCACGAGGTTTCATTACTATTCTGTGAACCTTCTAAATGATTTGACCTTTATCCATAAAGCAATTGCTGTGGTCAACAAAGGCTAGTATTGATTTACAGCACAGCTAACCTGTCAATTCTGAGCTCAGCCTTTGACCTTTTGTTTTGTTGCTGGAAAAATTATGGTACGTGCCTGAGTCATACTGTTTAATAGGTTTTTTTCTTCTATATTCAAAAGGCCAAAAGGCTCATTTTAAATAAATCAACCAGTTTAATAATCTAGGTGGCAGGAGAAAGCAAATTGTCCATAATTAAGAAGTTCAGAAAACCTGGCTGCCAGAAATATTTCTCAGAATTAAACAATGAATTTTTTTCGGGAGAGGGTAAATGTGCGTGTTTCACAATGGGTAGCTGCCTTCTGTTATCACATGCATTTTTCTTCTTTCTTGCTTGTCTTTTAACTCACATCTGTACCAAGTGGGGGGAAAAAAATGGCAGACAAGATCCTGATTGCTGCATTTTTCATGTTTTAAGCCTCCTCCTTTTTAATCTTTCTCACAAACAGAACACCACTGAGAGGGTCTGTTTCCTCCCCACTTCTTCACAGATAAAATTTATATTTGCCCTCTTCTCTAGAGCAAGGTATACCACTTCACAGCAACTTTAACCTCAAACACATGAAAGATGCATTTATTTTTTTTTTGCCAGGATGTCAGCTCAGAGAGATAGTGTTTACATTGTTCAGTAATATGGCTTACATAAGTTAAATGTGCTGACTGACCATTTAATTGTGCAGATGGCTTCTTTTCTTTGGTTTGTCTTTATTTGGTTTATTTGAAATTGTTTGTAAAAAGGAGTTAATGGAACTAATCTGAATGAATTATAGTCCTTGCCGATGCGCCTCCCCCTCCCCGCACTCCCCACCCCAAAAGAAAGGTTGTTTTATACACTGAATACCAGTTGTTTATTTCTGCAAAGTAGGTTACGGTATTAGCATTGGAGGTGCATGGATATATAGCATTATGCATACAATAATCATTAGAGTGTCTCAAAGCTTATTATCTTTTAGTTTATGATTTTAGTCTAACTTTTCACCTGTAGTAATGGAAAGTACTTTCATTAAAACATGAACAAAATTTCAAGGGAATGCAAAAATGTTGCTAAACATCATTTAGAGCAAAATTTAACTTTTATATTTTGAAGAAAAGAATGTAATTGGGGTTATAGAGAAGATAAAAACCTTAACTGTTAAGGGTTCTGAAGTAGGTGGTAGTGTCTGCTTCTGAAACAATAGAAAACAAGACTGTCGTCTGTCCCTGCCAGATACCACTTAGACTTTACGTATGCTTCAAAAAAGCAAAAGGATTGACTATAAGGAAAAGCTCAGCAAGTTGCTTTTTTTTACCCTGGATATTTTTACATAGTTTACATGAAATAAAATGTTCTTTTGTTTCTTTTAAGCTGGATGGCAAACTCTCGTTACACATCATAGGTAACTGCTAGTACCTTCAGGTCTCTGAAGCAAAGAATATTCTTTTTATTGAACAGTGACTCTGCCATTAATCAGTGTTCTGAATATCCAGACACCTCCTTTGCTCCCCACTCCAGACTGCCCATCCATAGATGCAGATATCCTTGCAGCTTCATTTTTATCTAGGACTCAAGTCTAGCTCTGTATGATAGGGGATTAGATATGCTTGCAGGAACACACAGCTGTATCAAAGACTTTGTCAATACTAATCTCCTTTTAATGATCATTCATTTTGAATTCCGAAGTCAAATTGATGCTTGGATCTTGTTTCCGTGACTACGGTTGCAGTTCTCTGATATCGATAATATTTGATGCCTATTTATGTCAGTGATTAATGTACTAGAAATATGTAGATAGCTGTGAATTAATGTACTTTTAGATTCTCCTTTATGCAAAGACTGGAACAGAATATCATGACAACCTAATATATAGGTTAGTAGCAGGCATGGTACTAGAAGACAATGTGAGGATATGTAGTTCTGTGCAGTATTAATATACTGAAAGGAGTCATATCTAGACTTGGCTGATTTGGTTAGGCAGGCAAACTCCCTCGTTCTACTTACCCCAGGGAAAACAGATGCCAATGCAGAGGAAGAGCTTTAATAATAGCAGTAGATTTGCCATCTGTCACCTTGCTGGACAAATAATCAAGGATTAAAGATTTAACGCCTGAGAGGGATTTTTTTTTTTTTTTTTTTTTTTAAATTTCTGTTCTGGATTTTGTATGTAAATCCCTATGAACACTATAGTGGAGTTGTTGTACTTACATTTTCCTATGGAGAGCAACCTTCAACAATCTTCTCATGAAATCCCACCTTTTGTAAGCAGCTTTGGAACACATGTAGTTATCAAGGGGTGCATCACTGAAGAGATCTTGTTTGATTCCTTTGCAACTAGATTTGTGCCTCTTCGTTATTTCCCTGGAATGAAAAGAAGAAATTAATTGAGTGAGCATTAGCATGTGTTGCTACAGAACCTGAGATCTGAAAGCACTGTTTCAAGGAGTCTGTTACTCGCTGGAATTAAGTGCAAAGGTACACTTACAAATAAAAACCAAACGCTTCTTCCTGCTCTAGTTTTGTATGACCTCTTTGTGTGATAAGTTTCAGAGGGTTTAACTTGCTGAAAGGTTAGAAAATAGATTTTGAGTGTGAGTATTAAAGATGGTTCTTGATTTTGGGAGGGGCACTTGCCCCTCTATCATTAATTACCACTGCAATAAACAGTTGCTGTAGCTTGGTCATTTCAGTTGCTAAATAGAGAAGGAAAACAGGAGGAGAAGAAACTGTACGCAGTGTGTGCTGGGTGTGATACCACGCACAGTGCAGGTAGGTCTGTGATGTGAGATAGTAGATGGGTAAGGAAAAATCAGCCAGAGGGAATATAAGCTAATAATGCAAGAAGTAAATGGTAAGTGATGATGACAGCCCATCAGCACCCTAGCAGTTTTTGAGTTCTGTGTAAATATTGCAACAGGCCAACTTTGGTAAAACTGCTTTGCGATTTTGAGGCTTTTGTGGGAAATATTACTGTTACAGGGATGCTATTTAGCAATCACAGAGTTAGTTGTCCGTGGGGAAAAGTAGAGTAAAGGAAATATTGATTAAACAGAAGACAGATGGAGGGGTAAGATGTTAAGGTGCCTCAAAAGTTAAGGTTATGATAGGGAATAGCACTTGAAATGTTTGTAATCCTAATAAAACTGTAAAAATGGTCTACATGTGCACCCTTCTGTTGTGTGAGTAAACTCACGAGGGGATACAGAGGGCAGAGTCTTTCTAAATATCTGACACCAGGCGTGAAACAAGTTGTGGCACAGGTTCCAGTCTCAAAGAATAACAAGATTGAAATCATCATTTCGTATTTTTGGTCTCAGTTAAGAAGTATTTTGTTTTTCTGTGCCAGAGACATGATGATGTGCCATTGAATCTTTTTGACAGTATTTAACTAAATGAGTGTAAAAACCCCAGAAACAATTTTCCTATCATGTTCTGTGTCTTTATAACATGGAAACCTCCAAGTCATGTGCTTAACATTTTCTCTTTCTTCAGAGACGTTTGTCGTGGAGAAGATGTCAGGGAAGTGTAAAAAGATGTGCAGAACAGGAACAGTGTCCTCCTAACTGCAAGAAAATGTATTGGTTTGCAAGGCTTACAATTTTAATATCATGCTTTTCCCAAGAGAGACAGCACTGGGAGTTCCTCACAATTCCTTCAGGGGCCCTGGGGAGAACAGAGTTGCTTGTGTTGCCTCCAGCCTTCTCATAACCCTGACCCTTCAGTCAATGACTGTTCTGTCTGGTCACCTGCAGAGTCAGCCAGGAGGTTAGACTGTTCCCTGGTACAACAGCTGAACAAATGCTTTTTTATTTTCTTTCTTTTCTGCTTGGGCTCTGTAACATCAGAATATCTTCAGAGAGAGGGACTGAGCGCTAAACGAGATGGTACAAACCCCACCCTTTCTAGCATTGCCACATACAGAGTGAGGGTTTGCAAACAAGATGGGAAGAGACATCAAAAAGCGGTTTGCTTTTCCAAACTGTGTGAAATATAAACTACCCGATAGAGTCCTCTGATCACGTTACCTAATCGTTTCTTTGGCATTCCAGTGCTTCGGCACTTCGATCTCTCCAGTTCTTTGTCTGTGGTACAAAACTATTTCTAACAAATGGAAATGTTTTGGTGTAGCTGAAGCTAGTGACTTTTCACTGTCTAGGTGAAAATTAATGGTACTTGTGCAATGTTCACTTGACCTTGTGCAGTAGGAATTTTATACCCCTAAAAGTTGATACCCTTGCAGAGGATATCATCCCTCTTGCTCTTATGGCAAAAAGTCCCTCTCTTTGCTGTCAAGGTATTATTTACAGAATAATTTACAATGACTTAAGATCGATGTAACCCAACCAATATTTTCAGTTGTGCAGTGGCATCATGAGATGAATACATTACAATTACAGTCTTAATTTGACTCAGATGAAGATAATATAAAAAATTAGCTACTGTACATGTTGTTGGCCTCCCCTGATTTTATCAAATAGCTCTGAGAATATTTAGTTCACAAGTGAGTAGCTGGCTGTGAATTAGTCAGCATATTACTGCTTCCTTTAGAAAAAGTCAGGATTCTTTTTAATAATAATATGTATAGGTTGTGTGTCTTTGAAAACTGGGATTACAGGCCTCAGCTAGGATGTTCTTTGAGAGGACAAGACGACTCCTCTGGAGCTAGTAGCCTCATTTTGCCTAGAATTTTATTTTCTCCTTTTTTTTTTAATTACTGGGCTTTAAATTTACTATGTGCAGAAGAATTAAGGAGTGGGATTTTCAAAAGACTCGGCAGTGGCCTAATCTGTACTCAGTGAAGTTACTGATAAAACACTCAAAGCTGGATTTGATAGGATTAAGCCGATTTACACCATCTGTGAATCTGGCCCCCATTAACTTCAGTGGCAGCAGATTTAACCAACATGGAGAGCTTTTGAAAACCCCATCCTAATTTGGTAGTAAATACTCTGACTATATAAACAGTAGATGTCAAAGAGGAGTTAAAAACAAGTCAGGTGTTTCCAAAGCATCTGTCTTAAGTTTTCCATTGTCCTTTGTAGTTATATCTTCTGTCTAATAGTTCTAATATATTGTGTACATGATAATGTGTAGATTTTTTGATTTTTTTTTTTTCTTTAAACTAAAGCCAGTCACAGGCTATCTCAAATCACAGGTTTACAAGCAGGTTTTCTCTGTGGAGTCAAATGCACAAAGAATAGGTGTTTGGGTTTTGTGGTATGTGTTTGTACACTCTTTTGGAAGAGTGTGTGTGTGTGTGGGGGGGAACCAACAAAATCTCTCTCTTACAAAACAAGTGTAATGTTTGGCTACTTTATTATTATTTCAGCAGTAGGTAGTATCATACAACCACATAAAGCCAACTTGCTTTCTTTGTATATACATATGTTTGCATATTTTTGTGTGTGTGAGTATGTGGATATATTTTTATATATCTGTTAGCTGTAACTCAGCTATTTTTTGCTATTGTCCATGTCCATTTATCTTTATCACTCTACAAAGTCTGAATAAGACAATGCATTTTATAGCAGTACTTAAGGTAAGTAGTATTTCATAAGAAATTGTGTGTAGTAAAAAAGTAATTTTGCTTTTTGGAATCATACTGATTTGTTTATCTGAGGACTAAGGTAAAATGCCGAATACTTAATTTCATTGTACTACTGTAGAAATATTTGCTAAATTGCTAAGTACTCAAGTACTGTAGTTATTGCCTATTTCACCCTTTGTACTTAAATATTTTGTGTTTGGGGTGATGTAGAGTATGTATTCTGAGTTACTTTTTAACTCTGAAATATTCTGTATTAAATTCAACAGGGAGGGTTTCCCACATGTTTGGAGTCAACCACTGCTAAAGCTTTCTATTCAAGACAGACCAGGAGCAAAAGTGATATTCCAACTTAGAAATTTGGGAGCCTTTTTGTCAAGTCAGCGTAGAATCATAGAATGGTTAGGGTTGGAAGGGACCTCAAAGACCATCTAGTTCCAACCCCCCTGCCATGGGCAGGGACACCCTCCACTAGACCAGGTTGCCCAAAGCCCCATCCAACCTGGCCTTGAACACTGCCAGGGATGGGGCCTCCACAACCTCTCTGGGCAACCTGTTCCAGTGCCTCACCACCCACACAGTGAAGAATTTCTTCCTAACATCTAATCTAAATGTACCCTCTTATAGTTTAAACCCTTTATCCCTTGTCCTATCACTGCACTCCCTGGCAAACAGTCCCTCTCCAGCTTTCCTGTAGCCCCCCTTCAGGTACTGGAACGCCGCAATTAGATCTCCCTGGAGCCTTCTTTTCTCCAGGCTGAACAAACCCAACTCTCTCAGCCTGTCCTCACAGGAGAGGTGCTCCAGCCCTCTGATCAAACTTCATGTAAGAGCATGACTTTTACATTTCTTTATCCAGGATTAGCATTTATCTTGAGATATTTAGCACTGACTAGAACAGTTAAAAAGCTGTCACCAACAGGTTTTTGAAAAATATTATGGCCATTGTTCTGCTGTCCTTTGGATCCAAGTTACTTGCTCCATAAAGAAGAAAGTATCTTGCTGTAGACAGCCTTCAGAAGATAAACGGCACAAACAAAGCCTCCATCAGCACTTCAGTTCTCAAAGTGGTAACTGAGATTTTAGCAACAAGACTCTGCTTGACTGTAACCAGAGTCAAATGACTAAAACTACCTTCAGCTCCTTGAACACTTAAGGGACTTGGAAAATGAGCTCTGTGTTTGCTCAGATGAGAAACATAGATCTTTTTGCACATTGAATGAATTCACTTATTTTGGCTACTGACTATATTCTGTTTTAATCTTGATTTCTTCAGCAAAAGTGTACCAGAATGGTAAAACTGGAAGTTCTTTGAACAGGTGGGTTTTTTCAGATACTATAGCACTAAGAGATAAAGGAATTTTACTACTTTAATCCAAGTTCACTGTATTTTTTGATAATACAAATTTCCAAGTCATTGCCACAGTAGAGATTCTGCATATTTAAAAATAATTTTAAAAGTTAACTAAAATATAGCATGAGGTCCCAATACAGTTTTTATCAAGTAGCTTTAAAAAACAAAAAAAAAGCAAGCAGTGCTACTCAGAGATGTTTTTAAACTGATAGTTTTTCATGGGCTGTAAAGCAGTGCTTTAGTTTAGGAGTTCTGTCAAACTGTATCTGTAATCTTAACAGGATATTAATATTACAAGTATTAAACTTGACTGAAATAGTTTTCTTCTTAATGTAAATTGCTTAATTAAAATTAAATACAGATTAAGAAAAACCCCTATTGTATAGCATTTTGTATGTCTGCATGATGAGGTACAGTGCAGCCAGTAATGATTGTATTGTATGGCCTTAAAATAATCTGTATTCTCATGGAGATGACAGAATTTCACTTGTGGGCACAGTACTGCAGTGATGAGGCATACTCTTGCTTTCAAGACTCCAACTGGCATCTCTGCAGTGTGTTACGCTGAGGGCTGGACAGAACCATTTGATTGAGGGGTAGTTTCTGGGTATCTCCTACATAGGGGTTTTTTTTTTGAAGGACAAAGACTAACATGCAGAAAAAGCAAATAACGCTTTTTCTCAAATCTGATATTCCATTATTATTCAGTCCTTTTATGATAAAATATAACCATCTCTCTTCTGTGATCTCGATTAGTCCTATTGCTATACATTGTGAAAGTAAGTGAGGTTTCAATCCAAAGACTTTTGTTAATAGGAATGGATCTGAAATTAAACTTCATAACAGAAGCTGCCCTTTTGAGGTCCAATTGTTAATTGATGCTGAACATGTCAAACTGATAAGTCAAAACCTTCTTTAGGGAAAAAAAACCACAAACCCACAACAAAACAGCAATAAACTGTCCTGATTCATTGCTTTTAATTAGAAGAAATTAAAACTGGGGTAGGTACATATGGACTGTTGTATGTATAATTGCATTGAAAGGGACACAAATTTCCCTTGTTGGCCAGTCCTTGTTCTCATTTCATTTGCTCATTGAAACTCAGCGTCCTTTACAGCACATGGGTAACACAAATCAGTTAGATCATTAAATCCAAAATGGTTTCTTGTGTTGTGTTGGTTTGATGG
Source organism: Balearica regulorum gibbericeps (assembly GCF_011004875.1). NCBI lineage: Eukaryota > Metazoa > Chordata > Aves > Gruiformes > Gruidae > Balearica > Balearica regulorum. The sequence goes on from NC_046184.1 coordinate 106,190,713, forward strand.
TTTCGAAATGCCGTGAATATCCTGTATTTATGTAATGGTACCTTCCATTTGCCATAGACCCTGTGACTATGCGTGGAGCTTCAGAAGGAGGAGTTGGGAAGAGAAGTGGGTCAGAGGAGTTTTCTGCCTCTGCGTGGTGGCTGTAGAGAAGCATCATGGAAAGCTTTCCTAACATTAGGGTTGCACACTGGAGCACTCTGTCCTGGTATTTTGAGTTCTTCTGGTAAAACCTCAAATCCACAGGCAGTCAAAGGCAAAAATACTGTTCAGAGGGGAAAAATAAGTTCTGATGGTTGTTTCCTCGTTCTTTGTCAACGTATGGATAGGTATGCATGTAACCCCATTTAATTTCTATGTAGTCTGCGATGCTCAGCTAAGCCACAGGGCTATTGTGGTTAATGTATGTTTCTGCTGATTTGTCAGCCGACTACTGCCTAAAAGCTTTGATTGCCTTTTTCTTGCTGGAAACAGTGATTTAGACTCTTCTGGCTCTAGCTGTTCATTTTCACAGAACTTGTAGGAGTGCAATTATCTCAGAGACTATAGCCTGATGTTAAATTTGGTTGAAAGTTACTGTATTCCACAAAGTTATTAGAAGGAGACAGGTAAGCAGACAGGCATTCTAACCATATAAACCTTGCTTGTTTAGGAAAGCTACTTCTATTTAAAAGCATTGCTCACAGAACATTGAATCTTTCAAATCTCATTATGTCCTGCAGGTATAATAGGTAGGAACTGTGTAGGAACTTGTTCTTAGACACAACATCCTGTAGGGTGGAAATAACCCCTGCAGCAATGGCAATATTTTAAGACTCCAGTATTGAACAGCCCTGCCTTGTATGCATTTTTACCATTGAAGTGTCTTTGAGTTATGAATTAGGCAAAATGACAAAGAGTGTTTCTCTTATCCCTCTTACAGAAATGATGGTGTAGCAAATACGTATTTGACTTGGTTATTCTTATGGATTCCTTTCTATCACATATTAGCAGTAAAGAAGAAAATGCCCAATGAAAACACGTTTGGATGCAGAAGGGCCTCATTGGAATAGCCCTCTGAGTAGGGAGCCGCTGTGTTTGTCAAGAGCTAGCTTCTTCAGGTGACTTTGACTCTACCATTCACATAAATATTTAGGCAGATTTGTCTAGTCCTATGTTTTTCCATCATCATACTACTGATGTTTTGGGACTTTGTAATCACGCATACGCACGTACACACATGTGCACATGCAAATCTGAAAGATTTATGTGAGAGTGACTAGCAATATGAAGAAAGTCTTTGGAATTCTCATCCCTGCCAGTCTGCTGCATTACATATCTCTCTATAAAACTTGTTAAAACTTTCAATATAGTGATTTTGGAAACTATTATGAAACCTCTGAAACTAGCGTTTAACATTTGTTAACTTGCTGACATATCTCCACGTTCATCCAGAATACATTAAAAAAAACTGAGTGAAAAGAAAAAAAAAAAATCAGTCTCCTGTCTCCAGATACTATCATGGCAGACAAAACCCAAGTTTGAGTCACTGCAAAGAATTGTGGGATGCAGTTCATGGAAGTTTGGACTGCCTCTGTCAATGACTTGTTTGTTAAAAAAATATGAGTTTAGACAATTTTTATTTTCAGTTTGTGATTCAAAGTAAAGATATGAAGACCACTTAAAGAAAATAACACAGAAGTCACAGTTTCTACATTACACAATACCAAGGCTTAATCCATTCTGTGGCAGCATTTTTGGATCAACATTTTTTAGATCATTCTTCTAATCCATACCTCCACAAAGAACAAGCCTCAAGGGATCATTCTGTTGTCGTCCCGATGGAAAGTTCAAACTGAAGAATTAAAATTAAGCAAATCAAAAGCAGAGGCTTTGACACTCGAGGATGTCATCCAACATAATTTTGGCTATACAGTAATTTTGCTCTTCATATTTTGCATGCAAGTCAGAGGAGACACGCTTTGTAATAGGATGCAGGAGTTGTAAGATAACCTTTCCTCAACCATTCCCATTAAGTCTGCTCCCAAATCTTGCAACAGATAACTATGTCCAAGTCAAACTTCTCAGCAGCATTTAAGAAATTGAAATGCGTCTGATATATTACTAGGTTACAGGAAAGGAATTTATATATAAACAAGGAGTGTTATCGTGTCTTCCTTTCAGTCTTACTCATTCTTTAGAGCACTGTTGCTCCTTTTCCTCTGAGGACACATGTAGACCTTTTGGTTATCCTTTTTTGGTCTCTTTTTAAACCTACAGAGTTAGCTGACATCTTTTCTGAAGTGTGATGTCAAAACTCAATCTCCAGCTAAAACCTGTCCAGACTGCTTGATTAATGTATTTAAGGACTTTCAGGAGACAACCAAGGTTTTTGAATTTATGACAAAATTGCATTAAATATGGATAAATTTAATGAATTCTTTAGTTGAGAGAACAGCATGGGCAGGCATTTGAGGAAGAGAGATGAAAGGCACTATTGTTTTTATAAAGCTGATGGAAATTTCCTGTTGATGTTAGTCTTCTTTCTGCTATTCTCTTATGAAGTATTTATCTTCAAATATGTTTTGTTGATTAGTAGATTCCTAAATACACATAAGCATATCTAAATAATATGAATAATATCATAGCTGGTAAATATTGCCACCTGCTCAAGTTAGAATTTGTGGCAAAATTATGATTAGTGGGCTATTTACACCTGGGTCCATGAACATGTAGGAAAATACCTTTAGAAACAGAGAATCCTAAATGTTTCCCATTTTCTTCTTCATTTCCTCCATTGTCTAATTCTAACATTGTTCGCTCTATGATACAGATTCTGCAGTGCTGTCCCATAGGTCTTCTACGTGTGACACTGCTAGAAAAGGGCACTTGCTGACATGCAAGCCCATTTTACCCAGTGGGACAATAAAGAGAAGTTTTGTTCCTAAACCTACAGAAACGCAATCAACTGACTCTTCGTTGTGCTCAGATCGATGCAAGTTGTAAGACCAGGAGAATGGTGGCAGTGAGGGAAATTGTAAGACCAGGGAATGGTGAGAATTTCTGGGGATCTGGGTTTGCTCAGCAGAAAACATCATTAAAACAAGGTGGCAAACATAATTATAAGTAAGCTCATCCCATTGCCTCCTATTGCTTTCTTTAATGGCATTCAAAAAGTAGTAAACCCAAATATCTTTTGTCATTTAATTGATCAATCCCTTCTATCGCACCTGCGTTTCTAATGAATACTTAAGCTTTCATAGCAGGGAATGTCTGTAACACAAAGTTAAGATATAACACTGTGCTGTTCCAAAATGTTTAATTTGACTGTCTGGATAAATTGAAATACTGGAGATTAATACAGCATTAAAAATACAATGAAATGTGCATTTCCCAGTTAGTTAAATACAGGCAACTTGGAATTCTGAAGTTGGTCTAATTAATCAGATAGACATACTGCTTCTGTAATACTCAGGTTATATCATTTCCCAGTAGGATTTTTATGTAAAAAATTATTGCTTTATAATTTAACACTAAGTGCTCCCTGTAGAAAAATTAGAATGCAGTCTTGTAATGTAAACAATGTAGATTACTGTTGTGTAGCCTTAGTTCAGTCTTCTTTGTATTTCTGCCATATTCATAAAATTGATTGTGACGCATATGACAAAATATCGCTTTTTTTTAAAGTCAGTGGACAAAATTTTCCAAACAGTAGTAATGCGTTCTCAGGGAACTTTTATTTCTATTCCCTGGAACCTGACCATACAAAGTCATTACTTTGTGGCTGCCTTTCTGGAGATTTAATGAACAGAGTTTTTCCTTGATTTCTTCAGAAAGGCAAAATGCTAAAATGTTTTCCAAACTACCAAATCAAAGTACATAGATTTTAGCGAGAAAGACATATTTCCATTATCTGACTGTAGTTCAAAATAAGGGTAAAGTAGCCTTTCGTAAAGAAATAAAACTTAATACAACCTATTTATCTGTTTTGTAGTGACTATAGCAACAAAAACTGTAACCCGAACTGTTGACATTCTCCTTGTTACTGATTTTATTCTATTTTTCCACTCCCATTAATCTGTTTGGATACACAATTTAGTAAATAATCTCTGTAGACACACTGTAAATAGAACTGCAAAGCGGATGAATGACCTGGGTTTTAATCCTCATTACAGTTGAATTTGCTTTATTGGAGATGATTTCTGACCTTGATCTTTTTTTTTTTTTTTTTTTTAACCACATATTTAAAACCTTCTGTCACAGGAAACCTTTAAAATGTATATTTTTCTTTATTAATTTATCATAGTGACAAGAAAAAGATGTGAGTACCTTGAACCATTGGGTCAGTATAAAACTATGTTCCTGTAAATGAAATACTGTAATTAGAATTCCTTGGAGGCAGTGTTTTCTTTTTAACTTGATGTTAGGAGAGAATGACTTCAAAGAGTTCTGCTACTTCGGCTGATAGTGGAGCAACTCCCTAAGGCAATCTCAGCTAGACAGCTCAGGGATGGTCATTCAGTAGTAGATAAGGGAGTCTGTGAAGTTAATGAGTAATTCTGCCATTTTAAAATGCATTGCATTTTTTATTCATTGATGAAAATTACAGCTTTGACATCTTAGTTCAAACTTGAGTAGGATTCGGGAAATGGTGCTGGTATTGTAAGAACAATCAGAGGTGATAGTGTCATAGCACTGGCAAATAAGCATTTTAAAATTAAGTGCTTTTCCTTCCAAAGGCTCACAGAGGAGAGAAGCTTGTTAGACCATCCCATCACCGATGCAGTTACTTCCCAAAGGAGAGTAATTAAGTTAATGTTTAAATTACTTAAACATTAGTGCATCTTTCACATCATGGGAGCAGCTTCCCACAAGCTAATTGCACATTATTTGATAGTTTCACTCTTCCCCTGCCTTTGGTTTGGCTTTTTTGGTTGTTTGGGGGTGGGTTTTTTTTTTTTATTTGCTGTGATTTATTTGATACTCTTGCTTTTATGTAAATGAGCGTATTTGGAGAATGACCATATTCCAACATACCACTTTTGAGCTGCGGAAGGTAACTGTGTCAGCAAGAGGGAGATGTTCTCTGTGCAGAGCCTCTATAGCTCCGCGCAGGCTGGTTCGCGTGGGCCCAAAGCCCTGTTGGGCAGGGGCGGCCGACGCTGAAGGCAGCGCCAGCACCCGAGGTGCTGCCAGGCTTCTACCGACAGTATGTCCACACGGGCTGGGCCAGCGCTGAGGGCTTGTACAACCTAAACCTTATTCTTTCTCTCTCTGATTCTTTTGTTCTGACAGCAGGTTCCCTTCCCCTGTGCTCCAGTGCATAGCAAAAAGTTGATATACTAAGCATCAGTCAGAGACTGGAGCTGGGAAGCGGCAGGGAAAATACCCGGGATGGCTAGGATGGAAAGGAGGGCTTTTGGGCTGCAGTGTCTCAGCCGCAGATGAGCAGCTGTCGCCGGTGCGGAGGCTGGCAAGCAGCATGGGAAGCTCACCTGGGAGAACAGGTTATCCTGAGCTGTTTGTTTCCGCAGTGCTGCTGTTGACGTGGGCAAGGTCTCCTCTGAAGCAGCCCGCCTTTCCCCGGGAGGCTGGCGTTGCTTATCCTGGCTCCACATCCTTCTGACAAGTGAATCGGGATGAGCTGCCTGCAGCTGCCAGCCTGGTGCCAGCCCACTGATAACAGGAACAGGAGTGGAGGGGGAAGGAAGGGTTTTGTAACCCCGTGGACTTCAGGGCATCTATTTGCACAGCACATAGCGCTGAGTCAGCCCAGCCTGGCTCATTTCTGGCCTTGCAGCGTCTGGGGGGCTCCGTGCTCCGTAGCCGGTGATTAATAACATATGCAAGTTCTGAGCTTCAGTTTAGAGCTCAAAGCTCAGCGTGACTGTCAGTGTAAATAACGCTACTAGACTTGTACAGTCTAAGCAGACCCTCTCTTTTCTGCCCTTGATACCTGGAGACAGTTTTCATGATAGTTCCATTTCATGTTGTCTTAGCAAAGGGAAATGTTAGTATGTCTGCATACTTCTGCATAAACCGTTCCTCTAAGTCTTTCTGTACGTTTTTTATTGCCGCCCTTAAATTCTCATCAGTTTGTTGAGGTACTTTTGAGTTATTGTGTGGAAAGTTCTCTCTGTAACACACCCAGCACTATATATAAAGGGAATATAAAATCTTCATATCATGTCACAGAAACTGTTTTGCATGCATTTATTGGAAATCTAGTTTAATTCCATTTTGTGTTAATGGAAAGGAAAATGCATACCTATTGGTAGGTATTTAAAGTGGTAAAAATCCCTTGATTTTTAATGGTAGTAATATTACTCTAAGCTGTTCCACAGAACTGCAAGAATAGTAAGCTGAGATGGTGTCTGAATGACACAGTGACAAATCAGTTCAGTAATATTTATTCCTATTTAAAAAATACTGTAAGTAATTGAGTTTTTCTAAAGTATTGGCGTATTTTTTAGGGCATAGGTACTACTTCTACAGTTAGATAAGTGGTGTCGTACAAGAAAGGTAAATTACCCTCTTCATTTAGAACAAGACTGCAGTCTGCGTGCCTGCATTCTTTCTTTCTTTCTGCCCCTGAGAACACACATTGACTTCAAAATTCACAGAAATCAAATTAAGTGCTACTTAGTTTTAGAGTGCCTTTCATCTCAGTATAAATGTAGACCAGGAATGGACCTCCTGCATAACGCAGGCCTTAGAGTTTCACTCAGTAATTTCTACATCCAGCCTGCAATTTGTGGTTGAGTTAGAGCATATCTTTAAGACAGACATCCAGTCTTAATTAAAAGATTTAAAAAGAGGGAGAATCTACTGCATTCCTTGACTGTTGAGTGTTCTCTGTATTTTCTGGACTGAATTTGTCCAATTACAACTTTCAGCAATTGATCTTTCTGTTTGCCCGATTAAAGTCTACCTTTTTTTTTTTTTTTTACTAGAAATATTCATCTTTTTAGATACTTCACTAGGCAATAGTGTTTTAGGTTTGGCACACTGCAAACATAATCAGGATGATGTTAAAAAAATTGATAAAGTGCAGTACTTAACTGTATTTCTTTACATTGTTAATAGCTTGTGGTGCAAAATCAATGTATTTCCTTATATTTTCCATGCATCATAAATATATAAAAAAGAATCCTAATATATGGGTTCCTCTATATATATGTTCACCAGAAAAAAACTACAAACATTCAGCGTTAACTCAATTTCAGAGTTTTAAACAATAAGATTCATCTTAGATCAAAAAAAAAAGCTTTTATTTTACAGGCTGTGTTGTGTGCTATGTCTTAATCTTATTTCTGCCTGAACTTTCATATGGTCTTGCAAATCTGTTGTGACAATATCTTCCTACTGAATTTCAGGTAAAGGGCAAGTGATACAAATGTAGAAAACACAGTTTAGTTCGATAGAAGGGAATAGATTTAATATATAACAACTTTGACATATAGCATGACAGGAATCCTCCAAGATGCAATGCCTATGCAAAATTTCATTAACCAATCACTTCAGTATCTGAAAATTATTGTTTATCAAGTATTATATTCCTTCCACCTATCTTAGAACTGTTGATCAGATTTTTAAACTAATCTAGTTTGTCTTTCATTTTAAAATCTGATCAAAGATTCCTGGAATTTTCATGTCTGTAGCAGTCACTTTAGAAACGAAGAACATTTATTCTTTCAATTAAGATAAACTTGCAATAAAATCTCGTTAATGGCCTTGCTCTGACAAATACATCCACAGGCTGTCTTGGCAACAAGAGATGGAGAAATGTATCTCCCAACACAAATTTATTTTTTTTGAAGAAAACAGTAAGCTTTAGCTTTGCTCCATAATGTCATAGGAAAAATGTTGTATTTTAAAATATGTGATTAAAATATCCTAGAAATTATTTCAAAATCTCCATTATCATTACTCTGGCTGTAGCATAATCTCTAAGGATTGCCATTTTAATGCTAATTCCAGAAGCAAATGGAGCCAGCTGACATGTGCAGTATCAAGAGAAGAAGGTCAGCGTAGCAGCTAGAGACACAGGAAACAGCAGGAGACTGCATTATTACTCATTAAATATATTACACTAGACCTCAGGGATTCCTGCTATGATCGGGACATTGTTATGCTTGATACTATAGAAAGTCAGCAAGAGCAGTCCATGGCCTGAGTGATATCAAAATAGGAGCAAGCAAAATGTCTATGTAAATTGGGGTTTTTTGGTTTAATTTTTTTTCTTCATTTTCATGTTGAACCAAAATATGTTCCAGCATATATTCAGAAAAATTCAAAAAGTCTTTTGCTGTCCCCTATGCCTCTGGCTGTGACTCAGATCCTTTTCCTCGATGTGTGTCAGTAGAGGAAGCTTGGGAGAGTCAATGGTTTATGAATTCCACCTGATGGTGATACATATCTGCATATACTCATGTAAGCATACACACAGTATGAGTATATTTAATACCACTATTAAATACCTATTCTCAAACTCTGTGATGCTTATGGCCGCATGCTCACTCAAATGAAATTAGTTAAAGTGGAAATTATTTTATATTGCTTTGCTTTATTTTATTTTTTAACCACCGCCACCCCCCTTCCCCCCACAGTTGTCATTAGCCACAGTTGTTGTTTTCACCTGGGGATTCATCATAATTCAGATCTGTCTGCTATGTCCACTAGGTCTGGCTTTCATAACATTTAAGACTGGGAAGGATCAATAAACCATTTAGTCTCATTGGGACCATGCATGTCACATCTGTTAAATTTCACCCAGTTATTGGTGTGCAAAGACTGGCAACTTGATATAAATAAAATTATTTTTTCCAAACAGCTGAAAACAGCAGAGACTAGAGCATTATCCATTTTTGAGGTCTATGCGAAATTAGTTTGCTAGGATGATCTCAGCAGGTGTGTCATCATGCATGCTGAAAAGGGAGATGATTTGTTTCCCCCCTCCCTTCCTGTCAGTCAGACCTACAGTATACAGCCCATCTGATTATACGTGGGGGGATCACGATGACTCTTTGTGGGGAAGCAATGCACACAGGCTGGTATCTAGGAATACCAATGACCATTATGTACAATTTGAAAGGAAGTAAGGGTTTTTCTTTTGTTCCAGATATGGGAAAAGAATAATAAAATGTGGAAATTGAAAGTTGCATCAGAATACATATGATCACTTTTATCTAGTAATCTAGATTTGCTGGGAATCAAATGAAGAATGTGATTTCCTTACAGTCCTAAGTTGAGCCTGGAAGACTAGGTTCTCTCATAAGACTTGGAAGTGATGACTGCTTCTCTGTCTTGAGCTTTGGGAGCCAAAACTGGTAGGTTGCCTTCTACCGCTGTGTAAAGGTGTAGCCAGTTCTTCACTTGAAGTGTTTCTTTGTATACAGCCAGTGATTGTTGTATTGTTGCTGCTGCTGCTTGCCTTTTTTTTTTTTTTTTTTTTTGTCACCGTATTACATTAGAAACACATGTTATGGCAATTGTCTGCAAGCATTGCTATATGGCATGTTTTTCTTGATGTGGTTCTGGAAGCAGTGTACCTATTTATTGGCTTAAAAGTTGGTCAAAGCCCGTAGTGCTGCTGAAGGGAACGGGCTGTTCTTTCTTCAGCCACAGGTTCCCATTCCTCCCCCTGCGTTGGCTCTTGTACCCGAGTTGTAGCATGGTGAATCAAGTTGGCTCATCTGACTAAATCTACCATAGGAAGAAAAAAAAAAAAGCCACTCTTGAATTGGCGAGCTGATCCAAGTCCCCCTGAAGAGCACTACAGCTGCCTTCTGGCCAGAAGCAGGGAAATTTGTAACCGTTTTTCAGTGGTAGCGTAATGTTAGATTAGTTTCACTTGCTTGTGACCAGATTGTCTGTCGGAGCAGTATTGTGCCAAGGCTATCGGGCTCTGGCATGGTGCCATACTGCGGCGGCTGTACTTCTTCCCTGTCCAACAGTAGCTTATTTTGGGGGCTTGCAATCTATATTATTTTAGTTGGACTGTACGAAGACCTTCCAAACTTGAGTTTTTATTCTTTTATTACACGAAGTTGTGTTTTAATCTCAAAGGTGTTATTTTCAATTTGTCAGTATAAAATATATTTTGTTGATATGCAGTTGTTTAACCTCATGGATTATACTGTAGCAGTAGCCAAGTCACTTTAGTTCTTTAACTGTTTATGTACTTACTAATATCGCTGTCATCTGCATACTTGCAATAGAGATGTTATGTTTAGATCATTGTTTAAAAAAACCCTAAACAACGCAACTCAACAAACCAAATTCACAACCCAAAAAAGTTTGAAATAGCAGTGTACTAAGCACAGGTCCCTGAAGACCTTAAAGCACTTTTGCTTGTTCTTTGTGAGCCAAAAAGTCATAAAAGAGAAAACATATAATGCAGGTATTTAATAAAATCAAGTTCAGCTATTAAATTGGAAATGAAAGTCTAGTCTATCAACACAACACAGACCACTGACACTATCACAAAAATATAACAGGTTGGTTTGCTAGACCTGCTAGTTGACATTATTGATATTTGTAGGCCCTAACTATTTATTGTTAGAACAGTGAATTTACTTTGCTTGTTTATAGTTTCTAAGGTTTGAGTATTTGAAGTTTTATTGTGTAATAGTATTTCCTTGGCTTGCTTACTTTTCTTTTTCTTAACTTTTTTTTTTTTTTTAAATAGTGTACCTCTTCTAATAATTTAAATTGGTTTTAGATAAAAAAAGAAAAGTTAGAAAATAAGCTAGAAAATTTAAAAATCTTTGTGCAGTAGCAAATGTCTAAGAAGACTTACAAAGAATCACTTCATTTTGTCTCAGTGGTTCCATCTTTTTCTTAAGGAGTATCATTCATTTATCAGAAAATCAAATCTTCTATTAAATGTATTGCATTCCACATTTTTCCTAATTACCGATGTATATCATAATTAAAACTCAGCATCTGTAAATGAGTCAATTATTGAAAAATACTTATTTCCGCTGTTGCTGTAAACAGAGCAATTCTGACAAGTATACTAGCACATGCTGCTTATTAGAGATAATTTAAAATTGAGTGCAATTTTACTCCCAGCCACAGAAGAGTATAAGCTTGATCTTGAGCTGTACAGCATCAGGCAGAGTTGAAGTTGTTTCACGTGTCATCATTTTGGACATAAAATCTGAAAGAAACAGGTCTTCAAATAAACCCATTATAATTGAGAAGTTTTGTTACTTCTATAGCAGGTGATGCAGTTACTAGAAAATTTAATTTAGCTCCAGCAAATTCTTTAATATATTCCAGCTGACTGACTTTATCAGTGTAAATAGATAATATGTTCCAGTTTTGTCCGTTTCCTGAAAAATAATCTTATTGGCTTAAAGCCAAGTTGAAACACTCGGAATAGCCTTTTTGACATGCATTGAGTTTTATAGAGTGGCTCTGGGGTTCCTGGTACCAGAAATGTGAGTAAGAGATGGTGGGAGAAAGTTTTAGTTTGCTAGCAGCAAAATCTGATTAAAGGCAAGGAAACAGAATGAGATAATTTGTATAGACAAAGTCTAATACTTTAAAAAGGAATCAGCGATTGCTGTATCTAGTAAAAGTGGGTTTGCACCGTTGAAATGAGGTACTCTAGAGGCTTATTGGATTAGAAATCTTGGGCCATCTTCTTAGCCTAAGCAAATAGAGAGAGCTTCACTGATTTCAGTTAAGCTGTGTGTATGTAAATAAGGTGAGATTTCAGCTTTCTAGATCAAGTTAAATAGGAAGTCACTGTCTCTGTCCATACCTGCTAGTACACATTTTCAAGTCTCTTAGTCACATGCGTATGACAGTGTACAAAGGTGTATTGTGCATACATACGATGCCAGATGAGTAGAGGAGACAACATGGGATCTATTAAACAAATCTGCCTTGAATCTTGTCACAGCTGAATATGGTAAAAATTCTGGATGAAATCTTAGTTGCTTGTGGGTTTGTAGGATCAATAGAACATGGAATTTTTGCCTATGAAGAACTCTGTTCAGTCTTCCTTCAAATAGAGTGCTTAATTCAATCCTTAATAGAGTAATAGTTCATTTTTGCAGTCATCAGTTTTACATCTAGTTTAGTTCCAGATTAGGATAGAACAAAGTACCAATTTACAGGAAGAGGAAGTAAAATAGCTCAGTGAGTACTCTCCAGGCTTGCGTCCCTGTAAGCGCTGAGGTCCTCTTCCACGGTCTCCAACGTAGAAGAGTTAGAAGGCATATCTGATACTTGGTTGTCCTGATTTCAGTATTCATGGACAACTTGTGTGACTATGCACATGTTGGCTCATCTGTGCTTCGGTTCTCTGTCTGTAGAAAGCATATAACACTGTTTTCCTAGCCGTGGTATTATTTTGAAGCCTTCAAGTACTGTGAGAAGCAAGATCAGAACAATGCAATTGCTTGATCACATAGCGTGATGTATATTGTGAAAATCCTGTTCGGCTCTAACTACGTACTTAGGCATCAGTCTTCTGGGAAACTCTTTCTCTAAGGACTGAAGAACACTCCTAGAATAGTATTTCCCTTCCTTTTGTTTGCTGTGAGATGAATTCAGTTGCAGAGCCTCATTAAGATTTATCTGGAACTTCGGCGCTTTAATTTCTACCAGGGGATTGGAAATGTGACAATCTGTTTAAACATCCCAACAAAAGGTGCTTGGTCTTTTCAAAACATCTCTTTACTGTTTTAATAGGAAGTAGAGAATCATGGTATATTCCATTACAGCCTTCTTATAGAGTTTTGTACAAATTCTGTACCTTTTAATAACTGTCTTCAAGGTTATTGGTACTAGCATTTCAAAAGTTTCTTTCTTCCTCATTCTTAGGATCAAATCTAAGGACAATAACCTGGTTGCAGTATCTCACTTCCATTGCCTTAATTCTTCGACTCATTAGAATCATCTTTCTTATATAGCACTGATCTCAGGAGTACTTTTCAGTCCAAGACAGCTTTCACAGTTCCTTATTTAATTTTTTTCTTTCTCTTTAAACATATGAAAATGTCTTTAGAAAGAAAACTGCTTTCTCCAATGCCAGTCTTTCTCAATACGAAGTTCAACACTGGGAAAACTATTCTGTCTTTCTTTGGTGGCTCCCTTCTGATGTTAAATTAACGTTCAGCGTTCCAACAGCTCCCTCTTAATGTGAGCCTTTCACTACCACCAGCTCAGAGAAAAATGGAACCATTAATTTTTGCTGTTCCAAAACTGCAACTGTATAAAAAAGTTAAATGGGCAAATAATTATCAATACATAAAAAGGTGCTGTGGTTGTGCATTAGGATCATAGACCTGATTTTAAAACTCAATGCTAAAGCAACTAGTTACCATCACAGGGCAAGAATTTTCAGCCACTGATAATCCAGTCTATATCACAGCAATGATTAAGAGGTGTACTTTGTGTATCCCATTAGGAATCTCTGGTATGCAGTTCTCCATAATGAGTTATCTTAAAATGTTTTCAGTTGTGTTCCCTTTTGCTTGACTTCCCCTTGGGACAGAATAAGCATATCTGAATATTTTTGTTACCTAATCTGCTGCAATTTTAAAACCACTTTTTAGCGTTTCCTTACTTAATGTCCCATGAAAGAATACTTTTATTTGAACAGATTTCCAGGTCACCTGCTTAGATAAAACCCACAAGAGTTTAGATAATTTCCAATGAGCATGTAGTCCTACCCACTTAAGAGACAAACTGTTTGCTACTGGCTCTGTGAGGTGCTGCATCTTTTCAAAGCTGAAGAGCCATATTTTTAATACTTCTCCCAGTCTGTGACTTGCTAACATCTTCCATTGGTATTGACACTGTTGAAGCAAATCTGTACCTACCATCTGTGTCCTTAAAACGAAGCGGTATTGCAGAAAGGAGCACGTGTGAGCTAGACCCCCAATTTTAAAGAAATAACTGAATTACTTATAGGCGAACCCTTTTTTTCCCATGTAATTTCTGTGGTCGCTGTTACTGTAACTTGTCCTTAGTTCTGAAAGTTTGCCTTTTAGGGATTAATCAAAGCATAACACTTGAGGCCAGTTTATATACAGATAGTCATACACAAATATACATAGCATTTTTAAATGCCTGTATATCTTTCAGCATAACCTCTGTGTTTATAAACACATCTGAATCAGAACTGCTGTTCATTTCAGTAAGCAATTTTGAGCTTAATGTATATATTTTAAAACCAAACATATGGTTCTTTTGGAACAAAGTCCTAAAATGTATACAATCCTATGGAACAATGCTCCTGATTTTTTATGTTGAGTTATCCTGAGATCCACTTTTTGTGCTATTTTCAATTTGTAGCATAGGCTATCTCTAGAATATATTTCCTCAGGATATATTCTCCACCTACAGTGGGACGTAGATCTAAAGAATCTAAAATTTGTATTAGCGGTTGAACAGAGTCTGCAGTTGGCAGCAGGTCTCTGTTGATGTATATGAAGTCCACACAAGTGGGCTTCAAGTGTCCATACAGGTGTTTGTCCTTCAGATCACAGAAGGAGGACATGAATCTTTCATAGGAGCACAGAACTCAGAATGCTTAACCCTTGTGTCTCACAGCTTATATGGCAGAGTTGAGTAGTTGTATGTAAAGTCGTTCAATAACTAAAGAAAGATTGTAAAGGATTTTTAGAACATTAGTCTTCATAGCATCAGCCAGACCACAGATCCAGAGAAATTTCTTTTTTTTTAATGTCTCTTACATACTGATTGCTGCTGTGTTCAATTTGGATGTGTAAATGTAGCTGTATATGGCATTCCTTTGGAGTATCCACTCCTTTGAGACATGGCTAATCAAGGGTGGTTGTTCTTCACAATCAAGGGTGTTCTTAGATGAGTTAAACAGACAATGTGTCGTGTTTCAATGTAGACTATTCAGTCTATATCGAACTATATCGCAGGCTTGCGATTTCTCTTTCTGCAGTATGTGAAAGACAGCTATGTCTTCTAATCAAATGATTTACCATTCTTTACTTTTACAGGTATTTGCCTGTGTACCTGTGACTCGTTTCGTCACACTGAGGTTAGAGTTTGCAGTATGATGTCCACAGGACAAACCACTCAAAAACCACAGCTAGTGAAAAAAAAATAATCCACTCACTAATTATGTTCTTCTCCTCAGAGCATAGTAAATGGTGTCCCCTTATTTGTGCAGTCTGTAACATCTTGGTTTTGTGAGCTCTTGAGGATAGAAAGTATCAGGATCATGTCAGTTTTGTGATCCTTATTTGAACCCAGCTGCTTTGGACCTTCATCTCTTCAACTGTCTGAAGTCTGACACAGACTTGTGGTTGTAGATGGTTTGAAGCAACTAATGAATGGTTATTTAATTTGGAGAGGCAAGAGACAAAGATACTACCTCTAATCATTTAAACATCACCTTTTCTTTTTCTTTTTCAAGTAATATGGGTAATATATTTCTAACAGCCCATATCCCAGTACAAAGTCACCTGAGTCTTTTAGAAGTATCTGAGTACTTGATTATTACAACTTGTAAAATATGTTTATTAAAATCCATTACTTTTTTTTTTTTTCCCCTTTTGTGTGTGAGCGTTCTGTGTTTTTCAGACATCTTGTCAAGCCTTGCTGGTTTTTACGAGAATAGATGCTTAATGTAGAAATGTAGGCATAACTTCTGACCTGGAAAGAAGTAGTTCTAACAAAGGATTGAATCTTCAATATTGAAGACATCGAAGTAAAATGTTGCCTGATTAAAGACAGCAGTATTGAGTTTTTGCCATTAGACTAGAAAGGCTGAATTGTTACTAAAAGCCACGGAGAGGGGGACTCTGGAATTTTTGGTGAAAGGAAATTGAAATGAAACAGAACATTTGGATTCATGTTTCATGAAATAATGTGTGTGACAGAATAGGAAGGCAGTCTGAGGGAAAATTGACATAATTTTTTCCTACAACTGGGAAAGGCCAGATAAATATGTCAGTGTTAACAAGTGAACTATTGTATACTTAGAGAAAAAGATTCAGAACGATTTGTAAATATTAATTTGCATCAGCCTTAGAAGAATGTTTTATAATGTACAAGAAGGTACATATTATTTGTAGAATCTTTATGAACCCATACTAATTACAAATCTTTCTTTGGTGTTCTTTAGTTTTATAGGAGCAGTTCTTTATTCAGCTTCACTTATCTTAATTATGAAGCTATAAAATTAAAGATTTCCCACTGTATTTTGTTACAACCACATGAGAAATAGAGAAATGCTATATTATTAAGTTTTTCAGATAGCAAAGAACATTCTAATCTAGAACATTAGAAAGAAAGAAAAGATTAATAGTTCCTGCGTATTAACTAAAAAGACAAAACCCAAAACCAACAAAGACAGAATTGTGGAATTTTTTATTTTTTTTTCAACAAAAGAACAAAGTGCATTCTTTAATAATGATGATCACAGAGTAATGGAGACCATGGGTTACAAAGGTAAGCAGGAATGAAATCATGCTTTAGTAAGTGGAATAAGCTCTCCAAGTAAATCAATTCACTGGAATATAAAATTATTGTGACTAAATGGGCATAGCATAACCCATATATATATATATACACACACACATATATATATTTTTTTTAAAAAAGGGCAAGTCAGTTTTAGCAGAAAGCCAAAAATTGGGAGGTGGTCATCCAACAGATGCCCTGAAACTTACTTATGGAGAGTGGCTAGATCACAGAAGCCAAGTGTTTGCAGTAGCAGCATCAAGATCTTGAATCATATATTTCAGCAGTACAAGTGCAAATCAGTCATCTTTTTAGCCACTCTGTCATTGCTACATGGTAGCACCAAAGTTTCATAATTATTTTGGGTGGTAATTAACTGAACTACTTCTGTCCTTTTTTGTGATTGTTGAACTGCTTAGTTTTGTATATTGTTTTCAGCTATTTGTATGAAATTGAGGTAATTAATCTCAAAATAAGAGAATACTAAGCACTTTCTTGGTATATTTCAGTTCATGGCTTTTATTAACAGTATGTTTCAGAGAATTTCTCAAGCCTGATGCTGACTTTAGGAACATTGATGTCAGTGGGAGATCTCACATGCTGGAGTTGCATGCACTTTAGATGTCTGGATGTTGGATTTGTGTTAGAAGAGGAAGAATTAAAAGGAGAATATATTTGTACACTTGATTTATTGCATAGCCATTCTTTAAGTTACTCCTTTCACCCAGGCGATACTCAAATAATTTGACTTTTCTCTAGACCATAGGACATTCTTTTCTTCTTTTCAGCTACTTATTTTCTTCTCAGATTAGAAAAAAATGCCTGTATTCAGATAAAATGAGATGCATAGAGTTGAGTAATTGCCTTAAAATAAACGTGTGCAGGTAAGTAGGCAGGTATTGGAGCAAGATTTCTTGTTTGCATGTTTTTCCTGGCAGGCAATAGAGACTCCTGTGGTCAGAAGAGAGTCTGATTCTCTTCTCTGAGGTTGGACCCTGCAAAGCTTCTTGCTCTAAAACTGTCTTCTCTGGCTTCTGCCGCTGTTTGCTCCAAGAAATCCTATGGATAAGGACTGTAATTTTTTCATCCACCAGCCTTGCAGGTGGCATGGTGCATTGGTATAGCTTGCATGGCATAACATTATTTATGTGATTAGTTTTATATTGCTAGCCTTGGTGGCTGTAAAGCACAAGTATGAGCCTCTTGCCCATATACTTACTTTATTTTCAGATATGAGGTCCATTTCTGTGTGATATTTTCCTACTACTGTTCAGGAGAATGGAGATAGTAAAGCAGTGAAGAATTGAGATCTGAATGTTGCTGCAGAGAAAGAGTGCCAAGAGAAAAAAAAAGAAAGCATCACAGAAAACAAAAGTAACAGCAAGGATGTATTGCGAAAGTTTTTCAATTGTATTGTTTGTCAAGCAAATTCTGTTGGTCAAGTAATTTGCAACCTCGGTCTGAGGGCATGATGGAGGCAATGCTGCTGTTCTTGAGGAAAGAATGTGTGGATAGCAAAATCCCTCTCCAGTACATCCTTGTTATTATTTACAGAGGCAATATGCCTTTTCTCAAGAAGGGAGTTGAAAGGCTTATATAATTTTTAATGAACATTGGGAGCCCTTTATAGAACATTAACAAATGTTCGATGGGTGCCATGTTCTTATAAACAGGAGGGTTTTTTTCTTGTTTTTCTTGTACTTTAGTTCATAAACTGTTGATACTTCCAACCTCCCAGCCAAATTCATGCTTAAGAGGATACATGTGTCCACGGTCTCCAAAGAGTTAGATATCACCCAGTTTACATCCAGGAATTTCCTTTTAAAAGCATGTTAAAGTTACTAGGAATATTTCCTGAACAACCTGAAAGAAGTCTATGTTGGGCAGTGGGCTAACATATGCCAAAGCGTATTAATTTGATTACTTCTGCTTGTGCTTTCAACTCAACTGAAAATACAGAGTTGACAACGTAATTATTAACAACCCGCAGACTTCTTTTGTCAGATTGAAGATGTCTTCATAGATAGGATTCATAATTACAAGTCACTGAAATTATAGAGGAATTGTACATACATTGTGAATGGCCATTGAAGAACTAGAAATGTTAACATGAAAAATACCTGAAAACCTTGGATATTTTGTCTGTTCCTTTCTTCCTTTTTATGCTAAGGCTTAAGAGTGCAGACTTACTTAAAAAGGACAGCAAAGAACAGTTCCCAGATTGTCTTTAAATGTAGTACTCCCATTGATTCGGCTTGCTAGACTGCACAACTCATCAAATCATTTTTGGGCTATCTTTTCACATAAAATAGTCTCTGAGCTCAGTACTCAAACTGAGAAACTCCATTTAAAAAAAAAAAATAATTTTTATTGTGATTACTTCTTTACCAAAAATCTTCATCACAGAAAAAGCATCATTGAACTAAAGGGTCTGTTGGGTATGGTCAGGTGTTCTCATTTGGACAGCCCTCTCTCACCAAAGGTTTGGGGGGGGGGGGGGGGCTACAGGGGTGGCTTCTGTGAGAAGCTGCTAGGAGCTTCCCCTGTGTCTGACAGAGCCAATGCCAGCCGGCTCCAAGACAGACCCGCCGCTGGCCAAGGCCAAGCCAATCAGCGCCTCTGTGATAACATATTTAAGAAGGAAAACAAAACAGTTGGGGAGAGCTTTTGCAGCCGGAGAGAGGAGTGAGAAGATGTAAGAAACTCTGCAGACACCAAGGTCAGTGCAGAAGGAGGGGCAGGAGGTGCTCCAGGCACTGGAGCAGAGATCCCCCTGCAGCCCATGGTGAAGACCATGGTGAAGCAGGCTGTCCCCCTGCAGCCCATGGAGGGAGGATGAGGGGGTGTAGAGATTCCACCTGCAGCCCGTGGAGGACCCCACGCCGGAACAGGCGGAGGCACCTGAAGGAGGCTGTGACCCCGTGGGAAGCCCGGGCTGGAGCAAGCTCTTGGCAGGACCGGCGGACCCGTGGAGAGGGGAGCCCACGCCAGAGCAGGTTTGCTGGCAGGACTTGTGACCCCGTGGGGGACCCACGCTGGAGCAGTCTGCTCCTGAAGGTCTGCACCCCATGGAGGAGAGAGCACGCTGGAGCAGTTCGTGAAGGACTGTAGCCCATGGAGGAGACTCACGTTGGAGAAGTTCGTGAAGGACTGTCTCCCATGAGAGGGACCCCACGCTGGAGCAGGGGAACGATGAGAGGAGTCCTCCCCCTGAGGATGAAGAAGCGGCAGAAACACCATGTGATGAACTGACCGTAACCCCCACTCCCCATCCCCCTGTGCCGCTGAGGGGGGAGGAGGTTGAAGCCGGGAGTGAAGTTGAGCCCGGGAAGATGGGAGGGGTGGGGGGAGGTGTTTTAAGATTTGATTTTATATCTCATTCCTCTACTCTGTTTTGCTTAGTAATAAATTAGATTAATTCCCTCTCTAAGTTCGGTCTGTTTTGCTCGTGACAATAATTAGTGAGTGAGCTCTCCCTGTCCTTATCTCGACCCGAGCCTTTTGTTATACTTCTCCTCCCCATCATGCTGGGGGAGGGGTGAGCGAGCAGCCACGTGGTGCTCAGCTGCCGGCTGGGCCTAAACCATGACAATATGTTGTGGTAAGAATATTCATAGAAGGAAAGCCTCGCTGCTTATCAGAGCATTTCATATCCTCGCGTTCACTTGGAACTTACTGGTAATGTTCTTTCATTAAATGTAAGATATCTAAATTACATTAAGTAGACTATAGATTAAAATTAACTTCTTTCATACATTTTCAAGAGGCTGCATATTAAGTCAACATTTGCAGTATTTTCCTTTCTATTTGGTTTTGTCTGGGCTTTTTTTTTTTTTATGTCTTTGTTATAAATGCAATGTTATTTTGAAAGCCCGAATGTTGGACAGATTTAATATTATGCAAAAAAAAAAAAAGATATAAAGGACATGAAAGATGTATAATCTCTGCCCCAAATATTTAACAGTCAAAGAATGCAAACACAAGAAAACAAAAACATAGATAAATGCAGCTTTATAGAGCATTTTTCTTTCACTCCATACTTCAGCCATCACCTCCATACTATTGTTGAAAATAAAAGTGAAGATTTGTTCTGGAGGGAGCTCATTCAGATGCCATTTTCTAATGGTTGCTTGCAACCCCCAAATGTATTTGCGTTTAAACTGAATTCTTGTGCTTTAGTTGCTTATTCTGTATCTTTCACATATGGTAACAATCCAGATCTTCTGTGAATCATAAGGACTAAACAAAATATTTGTATGTATAGATTGACAAGAAATTTTGACCTAGTAATAACTACCTTCTATAAAAACAATTGTCAGTGCTTTGTAAAATTTCACCTAGCTAAGCTGGTTTGTTTAGTATTTTTATTTTTCTTTCATTCTGGTGTACTTTGTCTATTTATTTATTTACTCAGACCTAAAAAACTTAGCTTACACTCAGAATCTTATGTGAGGTTATTTCACTTTTTTTGTTGCTCTGCTGATGTCTTTATTATCTCTCACATCATCTTTCTTCTTCGGTAAATTTTAAAATGTTTCTTCCTGTGTCCTCTGCTAACCTTTACGTTGGCCCCCAACATTTAGCTTTGCATCATCTGTCTTCCTCTGCTTTCCACCCAAGTAAGAATGGTTCCTTTGCAGAATTAAACACATTCACCGGTAGTTGGAAGAGTAGAGTATATAACAGCAGATAGTTCTCAGATGTGGAAATTCTTAGGTGAATTTGTTTAAGAAGTAGTTAACATTTATTCTGAGGGTATTAAAATTGTACTGTGCCATTGGATACAATTTCTGTAAGTGAAGGTTTACTGTGCCTAATGCCCTGAGTAGCCATGACCAAGGAATTGAATTAGGAAAATGTTGGTTATATTCAAAGTTGAGTTCTTTTGCTCTGGTTAGTGTTAGAAGAGACAGCTACCTTGCTGTGCAGTAGCTTGCTACCGTATTTCATTGCCTC
The DNA here is from genome assembly GCF_011004875.1 of Balearica regulorum gibbericeps. Lineage (NCBI taxonomy): Eukaryota > Metazoa > Chordata > Aves > Gruiformes > Gruidae > Balearica > Balearica regulorum. The sequence continues at coordinate 106,212,109 of NC_046184.1, forward strand.
ATTTAAAAATGATACTCTATATCAAATCTATGATTTCAGGAATAAAAGGAAAAACTCAGGCATACATTATTTTTTTAAAAAAAGAGAACAGAAGGGACAGGAAGGTATTGGACATTGCTGTATGTACAGCTGAATTTTTGTAGGAAGAGATTTTGTGAGGGAAGTCTTGACTGTGCTTGGTGAAAACAGTGTTGATGGGGAGGAACTAGATGGCAGTTGATTGGAAGTGGACAGACTGAAAAAAAAGTCCCAAGCAAGTTAATAGCCTCAGCCACATCTGTTGCTGCTTTTTTATTGGAAATTTTCACATGAAAACCTGGTTTGCAAACTGGAGCTTGGAATAGCTTTTCTTTACATTGGACCCTGACTTCCCTGCAAAAAGCAATTAAAACCATATGTATCACTTTTTTGGATGCAAATTTCCCTTTGTCCCACACAGACCTGGGAGCATTATGGGTAACATAAGAGCTGAATTATGAAAGTAGTTACAGAATAAAGTGACTTTTCCAGTGCATTTTACAGAGTAATTTTTGCACCAGATGCATTTGCTTGCATAGATTTTTTTTTTATTATATTTTTTTTGAAACAATGTAGAAATGTTGGTACTGTACTTCCCCTTTGGCATTCCTAGGAGCAGTTATTGACCTTAACTGGTTTTGGTTTTAGTGGTTTTTTTAATGCCGATCCTAAAACGCGCGCTCTGTTACATAACACCTACTGAGCGATTAGGCAAATGCATACGGCAGGAGTGGAAGCCAATCGTATTGATCACTTCAGCCAATTATACTTGTACAACACACGGTTATCCCATTTTATTCACTAATATGCAGTAAAGAAAGCTGGCAGCTAAGAGTTGTTCCATGATGAAAGGCTCTTTACTTACTAGTCTGATATCACTGCTGTGAAGGACAAGTCTTGTAACATATTTAACAATCTTTTCAAGAATACAACTCGAAGTTACTGAGACGAGAAAAAAATGTTGGCACAATTAGCGTTTGGTTGAGAAGTAGCAGTTCCCGGCCAAATAAAATGTTTTAGATTAAAGTTTGGATTCAGCAATATATTTTGAAAGGAAAACTGTTGACAAGGCTACAAATACTGTAGAAGGGCTGTGGTGCGACAGGCTTGATGTGGAGTGGAAGTCCTGTCTGTCTCCGAGGTTTCTTTTAGCTTTGAAACTCCTGTGTCTTAATACCTCAGAAACTAAAACCAGCCTCTAGTGCTAGCTTTAGCCAGATGAAGTGTCAGGGACTTACTTAACAATATATGGGTTTCGTTTCCTTCCTGTGGAGACGCAAAGCTAGGCCTTTACTAAACAGAACTGCAAAGGGGTTAAATCAGTATGCAGATGCAAATGCATTTGGTTTGAGACAGCTAAAAGTGAAACGCTGCCTGCAGTCATGGGAATTAATTCCTTTGTCCATTGTCATTTAGACCCCCTCTTTTCTTTTGCTGTAGGATTTGCCATTTTATAAATCATTCTGTGGGGCTAAGATCTCCTTTTCAGCTCATTTGAGCTACAGTATTAGGAAAGAGTACCCTCCTCCAAAAGGTCAAGCTTGTTGTTTATTGTCAGTAAAAAGGTTTTTCTTTTTTTTTTTTTTTCCCTTTAACTTCTAATTCTATCCTTCTTTTCCATGCCACCAACTGGCTTTGCTTCCCTCTGAAATGACCAGCAAGAATACTGTTCAAATTTATGTGGCTTAACCTCTTCTCTCTGAAAATGGCCAGCAAAGCTAATATCCCGAGGCCCTTTCTGAGCCTGCATGCTATATCCTGGTTAAAATAATGTGTTTTAGTAGCACTTGCCAAAACATGGGTGGGAGAACAGGAGGGAATCACATGATCTTAATTTAGAAATAGCATCTCTGGAACAGTTGATATTGAAAGACTTGTTTAAAATTGTTAAATCTGTATTTTATGCAGGGCTGCAAATACCTGGAAAAAAAAAAAAAAAACCCAAAAAAAACCCCAGCTTATGATTCTCTTTTTAACATATTTTCGTAATGCTTTGTGTATGTGAAATATATTAGGTCTATTTTATCCATCATTTCTCCATTATGAAATCTCAGTTCATTAAGTCTTATCTGCAGCCTTTGAATAGAATGCAGTCTTCCTTTTTTTAGTAGCAGGGCAGGTTACTCTTTATCAGCTGTTAGACCTTGCAGATGTTTCCCTTGTAGCCATATATAAAATGACTGATATGGCATGAATCTCTGTATGACAAATAACCTTCAAATGCCAGAATCCTATTTTAGATTTCACTTCAACTCCTAATCTCATACACATCTTTCTATGATATGACAATTCAGGGTTACAGAAATGGTTGACTAATTAAAAAAAAAATATTCAGGGATAGTTACAGCATTTTAATAAGGAATGCACGAAAGTAAGATTGATAGGATATGAACTGTTGCATTGTGATGAACAGAAAAGGACAAAGCTGTGTAAGAAACTGTAAAGAAAGACTTGTTTAGATCTTCATGGTGGTATTAGTATCTTCAGTATTTAGAAGCGTAAAATAGCAAGTAGGACTGATAACGTGCCAGTGCAACCTGCGCTCCACACTGAGAAGAACGGGCTCCTTACATTCTTGACGTTAGGTGTGTGTTGGGTTTCTTGTTATCTCAGGCCTTCAGTAGTGGCTTTGTGACTGTCGCTCAATCCCAAAGCTAACAGGGATTTGGTGGCACAGGAAAATGATAGTATGATGGTTTTTGTTCTAAATTATATGGAAGAGCCACCTTTAAGAATCTGGTTCTGTTTAGAGATCTTTCTGTAACAGCAGCAAGCAAAATTATTCTATATAAATACTGCTGGATTTATAAGTCAGATAAGCCTTTACAAGAAATAAATTTCCTTTCCTGACTCCCTTAAAGGTATTTTTCCTCTAGGTTGCGTATCCTCGTTAGTAGCGTAGGTTTCATAGAAGAGTTTTTGGCTTCCTTACATTTCGTTATGGTTGAGTAGATGCAAATCAGAAGAATGAGACAAGAATTAGACTATTTTACTGTGCTCATTAGGATCCAAAGTCAGATTCATTTCAGTGTTCCATAGCTGGATTGACTTTTGGGGTTAAAAAAGAGAGAGAGAAAGCGTGCGCCTGCGAGTGATTTTTTTCGATAGATGACATCTCAAGCAAGCTCCCATCATTCAAGTACATCGTGCCATGTTTTCTTACCAAACCGCAACCATTTTCTCAAGAGTGGGTTTACCTGCGCCATCTAAGTAGGCATCTACACCTGAAAACTTGCTGGAAAAGTGAAGAGAATCTGTCCGTGTTGGAGCGCTACTTGAGAGAAAGAACGAGCCTCTGAGAAATCCTGAATTCCAGACAAAAGGGAACAAAGCTGCTGCTGACCACTACAACTGATTTTAAAGCTTGGCCTTATGTAAGATGTTAAGCAGAGTACTGCTAGTTAAAATAAGAGGAAGATGAAGGCAGCTGCTGTGCTGAGACTTGCACCACAGATTGACTCATTTCTGGAAAGGAACTATAGAAAAACTGGTGCCAGAATCAGCTCAGAAACCAGAAGAGCATGCGAAAGGCGGGAGTTGTGAAAGTACTTGTGAGTGTAAGGGTTTGGGAACTTGATCCAAGAAGCACAGCAAAGAAATCTAGAGGACTGCACAAGGCAAGCTAGCCCAGAGATGTCTGAGCTGTCCATAGAAAAAGGCATCGGGAACCACAACTATTGGGAAAACTTCCAAGAGGGAAAAGGACTTTGCCAAAGCGAGAAAGATTTTTATTATTATTATTTTATTTTTTTTCTCTTTTTCCAGTGAACTAAGCAGCCAAACACTGGCAAGCTGATCCAAGATGTGCCAGATCCTGAAGCAGATGCAAAATGAAAATCAGTTGTATTTCCTTTACTTTAAGGATTCACTGAGGAAACAGAACTTTTCTTTCATTTTAGGTTTTGGGTTAGTTTTGCTTTTCTAAATTGGAAAAAAAGTACAGTCATTATTTCCTCTTTAGAGAGGGGCTGAAGTAACATTTTGATGCATAATAGCATTTGTGTGTGAGTTTTACTGCAGAGAAATGCATAGTATGAAAATTCCTAATATTTTCTGTATGTATGAGTATGCAATAACGAAACTAACCAAAACAATTGGAAGCAATTTTTTTTCCTCTTTTTTTGAATAAATTGTAGCAAGTCTCGCTAAACTTTTTCAGAGGGATAGATAACTGTCTTGCAAAGTTAACGGGGTGCTCCTAGCATTGTGATCTGGCTTTTTCTCTGTTACATGTGATTGTATAGCAGTTTGTATGTTGCAGTGGAGATTGCGTTTCATTGATCTGACAGCAATCTCAAACTTAGAAACCTCACCCTGATACTGAAGAGTCCAAAACACATCTAGGAGGATAAAAGACACCAGATAATAGTTACATATTTCGAGGGGGGGGAATATCTGTCTAAGAAATAATGTGCTTTTGGTGACTGTCAGATCACATTAAGCTTATTCTTATTTTACAAGATTATAGACAGAAAGAAGTATATTCTAGCAAAGTAAAAGAATAGACATGTGCTTACAAGGATTGATATTGGGGAAAAAAAATGTTAACAAGATGTAATTAGAGCACAATTCTAATCCCAAACACTAACCAAGATTGGGTACTAGTAATCTTTCTCAACAGGGAGCACTGATAACATCACTCAAGCACGCATGCGGGAGACGAACTTCTCAGATCAACCTCCTTCCTTGATTGCTGGCTTCTAATTATATTCCCAATACATCAGATAAGCACTGGCAGCAAATAAGCCTTCAAAATTAATCTGGGCACTCTACTTCTGTCTCTGCAAATTTGGTGACATCATTAATTATGAGTTCTGCGTGTTGTTGAAAATGCAATTGAAATGTTAGTAGAGTCATCCTGGATGGACTTAATTTTGATGTTTACATTTCATATCTTCATTTTCTGGCTTCATTTGAACTTGCCTTTCCCTCCCCTTCCTAAGTAAATGGAACAGCGAGTGCACACCTCAGAGGTGGTACGCCTTTTATTGGGCAGAGGACTTTGCATTGTCATCTTTGTTGAAGTACTTTAAATCTCATATTGTAAGAAACATTTACTATGCAGATTCTTAATAAGCATCCAATCGTCACTATGCCCCCAGTGTTTGAGAAAGATCAAACGTGACAGAATGGGAAAAACTGGTAGAGCTGAGAATGGTGTTTCAAATGGGGATGCACACAGGCATTACAGAGTCGCACCCAGTTGAGGAGGCCCTGTCTCAACAACTGCTTTAGTCATTCGTTCAAATGAGGAAAAATACTGTTTGTTCTACCAAATAGAAATTAAACCAGCAAAAGCACATGGCCCGTTTTGAGAAGAGACAAGCAGTGCTGGGAAACTTCAGTGTGCTGAAAACATTCCAGTTTAGATAACTAATCCCAGTTAGAGCATTTAGGCTGGTAATCACCAAGTATGTACTGCACTTAATGCTGTTTGTTTTCGGAACATTGAGAAGCTGTAATATTGTAAAGTATCTATGCTTTACTGTACATTCTAATAGTCTTCGTTTTCAGTATATAGCCTGAGGATATATGACTACCAGTGCCTTCACTATCAGATGCATGTAACTCTTCCTCTCTTCTAATTTTTAGCTAGAACTCCCCAGCAGAGGTGATTGAGTTCTACTCCATACAAAAAAGAGACTAACTGCTAGATTTGGGAAGGCAGCCTGTAAGTGAGGTAGTTGTTAAAATTTTGATTGCTGCCTTTTTTTTTTTAATTGTTATTATTTCTAGATCCAATATTTCTGTTGTTTTGGGTTTTTTTTTATTGGAGCTAACAAGGGATCAGTCACACGGCTAAAAAAGAACAGCCCAAACTCTCTCATCTCCTGTGCAACTGTCCCTCATTTCAAAGGAGAACTTTGGTTAAACTCACTGCAAAGCCCAGGGAAATTAGAGTTTGGGAAAATAAACCCCCTTAAATAAAAAAGGCATTGGACTAGATGATCTTTAAAGGTTCCTTCCAACCCAAACCATTCTATGATTGTATGAGTAACATACAGTAACTAACACTAGGGTCAACGTACTGCAAAACTGAGCCCTTGCCTGAGCATTTAAAAATGTAAGAGTATTTTTTAATCTTTTACTGTGTTTGCCATAGTAGCTGTTAAGATAACCCTTTTTACCTCTGGAAGTGGTATAAAAACAGCAACTAGTGGTCTATTTAGCTGAAACATTCGAACTATGCATGTTCTGTCCAGGAAGCTGTCCTTGAGGAGTACTGAGGAGGAAATGTAGCTCCTGCGACCTACTGGAAACTAATAATGTTAAGCCACGTATAAACCAGTATTTGGAATAGATTCTTCAACTTGAGATGTCTTTTTTGGGTTAATTAAGGTGCTAGCTTTGGTTTCGTGAGCTTTCTGCAGCAGGTGAGAAAAGACAAGTGGGGTGTGAAGCATAGGTATGCTGTGGGCTTCTCTGGCTGGAGTGTCTCTTGCATAGTGGAAGAGGGGAGGATGGGACTGCTCTGCCGCCCCTCAGGATCCCTCACCGTGCCTATGTGTTTACGTTACCAGGATGACACATGCCACAGTATAATTTCCAGATGGCTTTGGAAGTTGGATGTAACAAAGTGTTTGCGAAATGGCTCTCACATTGGTCTAGGAGAACCCAAACTGCTTTCTGTGGTCAGAAGTGAAAAGCTCCTCTCTCTAGTGAGGAGTATAGGGCTGGTTTGTGGTGATACTTGTTTCCAAATGTCTCCGGGTTCTAATTCATTTTGTTACAAAGATTTTCATACATACTTTGTAAGTGTTAGATTTTGGAATTCCTCAAATATATTAATATAGGGTATGGAAAAGATATAAAAACGTATTATTTATATAAGTGTAGGCAGAGGAAGGGGAGGTGTGAGTACACTCGCAGAAATTATATCAATGCATTCAGAGAAAGAAATCCTGACTATAGACTTAAAAGTCAGAGATAAAGCTTCCATTGATTCAGTGGGTAAGAATTTGACCTTGAGAAAATAAGAAACATGCTTTATTTGAACTGAAGTCAAGATGTACGTCCTCTGCCCCACGGAAAGAGGATATTTAAAATATTTATGTAAATATTTCAAAGACTTGCCAGTTGAGCTTTGTTACAGGAACCTGTATGCGTGTTGACCTTATGTTTGTTTGTTTCACGGAAAACTCATGCAGCTGCTTTTCATAACTGTGTACACATCTGCTGTTGCTATGTCATTTTTAGCCTGGTTTCCGAAGGAAATGAGGTTTATGTGATTACACTATGTGTGCCTGGGTGTGCGTGCACACGTGCATCCACATGCATGTGAGCGTTTCCCACGACAGATTTTTTTAACTCACTGGCCCATTTCAACCAAATCTGAAGGGGTGAAGGAGAGCCCAGTTTCTCACATATTCTGTTCCTACAAATTTCCTGAAATACCAGCACCTAAGTAAGAAAGCCAGAGAGCGAGAGACCTTGGAGGAAGTACTGTGCATGAGTTTAACCCTTACGAGACACCAGAGAACAGAGCAGTTGTAAATGATATAACCAGTGAAAAGCTGCAGTTTAAGTTGCCCCCTTGATAGATACTGGAGTAACCGGTTATAAGATACAAATTTGCAAGAAATCAAGCTTCATTAATTTTGCAGTTCACAAAACCGTGTTTTCTAGTGAATTATCTGTTAAAAAAAATCTGATTATTTTTCATTAGTAATATCTCTAGACTATTTTATATGAGAGGAAAATTTAGATTTAAGAGAGGAGGAAAGCATGAAGCTTTGGTAGTAATTTTTATTGGCAAGAGCTTTTGATGGTATTGTATGTGAAAGCCGTAAGTTGCTTCTGCAGTTCATCGTAAAGAAGGGCAAATAAAACCTTTATGTTATACCAAAACACCATGAATTCTCTATGTACCACATAATTTGCATGGAAGAAGCAGCTAGGTTCATAAAACTCTCTTGAATTATTTCTGAGTTACATATTATTTCTCATCTCTTCGTTTGCTTGACTGAATTCCTCTCATGGAACAAATCCACCTGTGTGGAACTAGAATACAAAGGAAAATTATACGCAATAAATTGTAGAAATCTTTAAAAATTGCCTAATATGGCTTTTCTCTAAATTTGCTGTTGAAAAAAAGTGATTGATGGATATAAAGAGATAAGTATTAAGCTGGGTGTATATATACATACACACACGCATATAGAGTGAATAACGCAGAGTAGGAGTGGTATCTCTTACTGGAAAGGGAATTTGTAGCTGACTAAATGCTAGAAAGCCTCCCTTTCCAGCCCTAATGGGCTGTGAAATACTATACTTTAAACCTGTCACTGTTCCAGGACTGAGTGTTGCTTGTCCTGTGCCTTAGGGAAGTGTAATTTGGACTGTGTGCATGGGGGTGTTACGGGGATAAAGAGATAAATGGAAAGAAAAAAAGTATTTCGGGAGGGAGGTAAGTTTATATTTATTTTTATTTTTAAGAAGTGATTGTACATGTTCGAATGTTTAAAAGTTGGAAATGTTAGAAAAGGCCTTAGGGAAAATGGATTAGTGGGCGCAGAAGTACAGAACAGGTGAGTGGTCAACAGGACATGACGAATTAAACTTACCATACAGTCACAGGCTTCATTGCAAGGTTTTTACATTTATTACATGAATTTGCAATAAATTTGTCTTTAAAGCAATAAAAAATAAATGTAGACCTTTTAGGGCAGAGGTGATGCCTTATTTAGGCATACATTTTCTAGGAAATTATTGGTTGTACCAAGCAAAATGCTTAAATTTTTTTTATTATTAAATTTGCAAAAGTAACCCCACCCTAGCAAGGGTATGTTTTCCTCTCGACAATCTGTATAATGCTGAAAGAAAGAGCAAGTTTCTATGCATGCGCACAAAAGTTCTCAGAGGAGAATTTCGCGCATGTACTTTGATGTAGAAATATCCTTTTGAGAGCCGAGGGGAAAAGTCGCTTTAAAACACGTCTTAGTTTAGCTGGGATGCCTCACGGTGTAAGCTCAAAATAACTGCAGAGCAGCGTTTGAATGTAGTTCAAGTAACGGGAAAGAAAGAATATTAGCAGTCCTGCATCTCTTATTTATCTGAACATCAGCAAATGGACACTTCATTTGCTATCTTGACATTTCTTTGTTTTTATATATTTGGCTGGTATATATCCAGGAAGACACAATGAAGTTTCTTTGAACTTTGTTGCTGAACATCTGTAAAAGTTTACTTGGCACATGGTAGCAATTTTAAGCTGTGTGTATGGCGAAGATGTGTATATGTCTCTGTACAGAAGTTAAACTGGTGAATCTACCATATTTGTCTAAAGCATTTCATTTATCCAGCTTTTTTTTAAAATGATTTATCAAGTTAAAAATGTTATATTGAGAAGATTTTTTTGTGCTTAAGTAAGTGTACCTTTGAACATAATGCTGAAAGAACACCCAACGTTAGCTCTAGTATTTTGGATGAAGACATATATATATACACGCACATGCATATCTATAATTCACATATGCATATATTTAATTCACCATAGACACTGCGAAACAATTTACTTATAAACATAAGCTTGATCTGCAACCAAACCGTTTCTGGTATAAGTAAGAATGTTTGGTTTGCTAGCACAGCATGGAGGACAATCCCAATTTTCCTCCAAAATTAAAATTTGAGACTTTTTTGTTTTTATTAAATAATATAACCCAATAATGAACCTTTTTCCTCCCAGGATCAAGTGACAGATGCTCTTCATGAAAATACACAGATACTTTCTTAAAACTATTTCCTATTTCTGTTGCTGGAAGAAGAGCTTTTGCTCGTGACAGATGTGTGCTTTGGGACTCAGTTGCTGTTTCAGGGGACTTGACATAAGATCCATAGACTCTGGGGACATATAAGGGACTCTTTGTATGGTAGTCTGTAGATTCAGGATCTTTTTTCCCCTCATATTTAATTTTTTTATTTATTTATTCTAAAATAAAGGAAATACAAATTTTAATTTCTGGAGTACTGGAGTACATAGTGTAGAGGACCGTCAGCTGTGCTGCAGCTGAGCTCTGCGGTGGAGCCCAGGTTACCAGCCTACAGTCGCTGCTTGGAGGCTGCCTGAGTTTACAGACCAGGAGAAGACACTGGAAATAACTTGGAAGTAGAAAAGGAGGCCTGTGAGAGCAGCTGATGAAAGGGAACACAGAGGGGACCATGGGCAAAGTCAAAGGGTGGAGCACTGGCAGAGAACAAGGATGAAACTCCTCTGTTTAGAGGATGGTTTCAGTGTTTGGCAGTAAATACTAATTTGGCTCAGGCTGAAGCCTCAGTTTTGAATTTTGTGCTATATAAATCTTTTGAGTTGTTGATTAAACCATTAGCAAATCAATCTGCCCTCTTTAAAACCCTCGTTTATTGCCACTCATCCGGCATTTCTTTAGAAATGAAGTTTTGGTCTTTGATATGTTTCACAATTTTATCACCCAATTTGATTGTAACTGGTACTAATTTGTAACTGCATAGCTAATGGTAAAACCCAGCACTAAAACACTTGGTGCTTACAGAAAGTTACTTATATCTTAATGACAGGTCCACAAATGAATGCAGAGCGTACTGTGGTGTGTTTCTGCCGATGTTGATAGCAATAGCTGTATTTTGCAATAATCCATTATGCAGATTCATATTTCATGTTAGAAAACCTGCAAGGACGTTACTGAAAACTTAGAGATTTGCCTTTTTAATTCCATAGCAGAATCCTCAGAAAATACTGTGCTTAAACTGAGTGTAAAATGCAACATTTTTTATACTTCTTCCCTGTGGGGGAAAACACGGTGCAGGTCCTTGATGTCAATGTTTTGAGAGTCCAGTATTTGCATTAGGAAATACTTCATATCTCCTAGTGGGAATGATTAAACTGGATTCCTGTGGTGTGAATAGATGCCATAGCTTTTATTGTGCTCCATTTTGCCATGTGTAATTGAACAGTGTTGTAGTAAGAGAACAAAGGTTAGATGTGTGCGAGTCTATCTGGATACTAGGTTTCAATTAGAGGAAACTCCAATTCCTTCTACTTTTTCCAGGTTGTCTGAAGCTTATGTGCAAAGGACATGCTAATTTCCTTCCCCGACACAGCACCAGCATCGAGTTCTTTTCTGTCTTTAACCAGCATTTTTTGGCCTCATATCCTAGAGATCTGGGAAACATACAGGTAACAAAAGGTGTAGTTAAGAAGAACTTCAGGACCATCTCAAAATGTACTTACAAAAAAAATTCATGGCAGGTAATATTTGCTTTTTTATGATCATTCAAGCTAATATACAGCAGAGCTGAAAATCTCGAGGGAGCAAATGAGCTGTGTCCTTTGCACAAAGAGGTTTAGCAGATGCACTGTTACTTTTAAAGAGAAGTTGTTATTATTATTATATTAGGCTGCAAATGTTTTTGATGTCTCTAAAATAACCTTTGAAGAGCTCCAGCTTCCTATGCTGTGATACAGTCAGTAGCACAATGTGATTCAAGCAGTTTCGTGTTCCAGATCATCTACCTCTAATAGCCATCCTTGCCAAAAAAGGGGGGTTTGGTTGTGAGGTTTTTTGGTTTGGGTTTTTTTTGTTGTTGTTGTTTTGGTTTTCTTTTTTGAAATCTAATGTCATTGTTGCTTGCAATTTCTGCAAATGAAAAATAAGACTGAACCTTTGTATATTGTTTCGGAAGAGTTTATCTTGCTTTCATTCTGATTTCACACCTAGACGTTTTACAGAAGGCCTGATTTATCTGGCTGTAACAACGCTTCTCTATAACATATTACATGAATTTTTTTTATTTTAAAGACAATTAAACTATGGAGAAAATTATGGGAGTCCAGTGACTGTAAAATTTACTGGAACCAGGTTAAAGGCAGCACAAATGCAAGTGTTTATGAAAGAGCAAATCAAGTTATGACTAGATACAGTAACTGAACTTCAGCAACGCAGTTCTGCATTTACCGATGTGCAGAGGTTGACTATGTGTCTCCCTGGTCTTTCTGGCACAAGAACATGCAGGCACCATTCGTTGCTCTCTCTGAAAGTGCTGGCCCTCTGCATTTCTGTGCCAGGGGTTGGGGCAGGCAATCCTCCATCCCTGGGGCTCGCCCTGGCTGTAGCCTCCCCGCTGCACTGCCAGGGACCCTCTCCCCAGGGCTGCCCTTGCCCCATGGAAGGCTCTGCTGGACCTGAGCCCCTGCAGCACAGCCCCCGGCAGGGAAAGGCGCCCCGGGCCCCTTGCTGTGCTCGGATGCTCTGAACCCAGCAGTCAGAACATCGAGGAAAAAAAGATGTCCAGGGACTGGTAAGTTCGTAGTTCTGCCAAGTTATTTTTGCGATGAAAGGTACATCCGAAAAGATTGTCTTTTCCCTTCTTCCAGCCATACTCGGGTCAGGAGATCAGCATAGATGCATTGGACACGTGTTACATTTGGGTCCTGATCTGAGCCACAAGTGACTTTCTATGAAACCAGGGAAGTGAACATGCTTTTTCGTGTTCTCACTTCAACTGAGTGTAAGCAACAAAACTTTAAACGCACAGTATTTTATGTTTATGTTTTCATTAGGTCAGGATTGTTTTTCCTATTTTCATTTCATGAGAATGACAGCGCTGGTGACATCATAGCATTGCTTTCAGTAGAAGCAATTAGATGTGATAATACCCTGAACCTTTTAGTGGCATCTTGTGCAGTTTTCATAGAGAATACTCATAGAGACAGAATGTTTATTTAGACTTTCTAGGCATAGCTTTTGAGAGCTATCGCTGTTTCCATTCTGCTTGGAGACCGAGGCAGAGAGATGTGAGGCGAGTTGCTCAGGGTGTCAGGAAAAGCCGAGTCAAACCAGCCGGGTGCTCTGACCCCCAGCCCATTGCCACTTGGAGTAGAGCCCCTTGCCACCCCAGAGCTGCTACGCTGGAAACCGGCGGTGAAACTCTTTGTTTGATGTGGAGCACTCCAGGCCCTGGAGGATTTGCACACTAATCCTTTGTGTGACAACACTCAAATCTCAGGCTTACAAAGACGGGGGTGATGAGTGTGTTATAAGTGTTTGGATAGATAAAAATAAAATAAACTGTTAAGATGGCTTCATTTTTTAACTTGCAAAATAAGTCTCAACAAGACAAGATGATACCAGTGCTAAGAACAGCTCTGAAAGGATGTCAAGATAGTGCTACTATCAACATGAGCGTTTGTGGTGATCCTTCAGAAAAAAATAAGCTGAGAAATAATTTTTAGTCATTCTGTCCCCTGGGGACACACTGACTAGTGATGACTTGTCTGACTCAGCCATGTGTGGTCTAATTCACGTTATTTGCCAAGATCAGTCAACGCTCATTAGAGGTAAACTTCAGTGCTTAATTCAGATTCAGTAAATAAGTTTATTAGTTTAGGTGAAATACTCTTAAGTCCTCAGCCTCACCCAGATGACACACTAATCTGGGTGTAACAAGGAGAAAAACTATGCATAAATCCTTCTATTATTGTAGTGTCACTGAAATGGAGTTCAGTTTTATAAATTACCGGTTTGGCTCTTCTTCCACAGAGATTTTGCTGTTACAGACCCAAGATTCACTCATTTTATCTAGGTGTCAGTTTAATTTTAGTTCAGAAAATTATTCATTCACGTGATTACAACTGTCTACTGCAAACGTAAGTATAGACTAAAGTCTGAGTTTTTAATAGTCATTCTGTACTAGAATTAATGAAATTAATTGATTTGTAGAATACAGATGATCTAGTAGTGATGACAAAGTACTTCAACATGAAGCTTTATTGTGTTAAAACCGCATTGCACTCATTACATATGAATGCATTTTTACTTGAGCTACAAGTTTGCTTCAGGAAGTAGGTTTTAGCCACTTCATAATAGGCTAACAGCAAAGAAAACACAAAGGAGGACAGTTGCCTTTTTTTGTGGAGGTGGTTTTATATACTGCTTGGCAATTTGGTACCATCCACCAGTGTACCCAAATATAAAATCATAAGTAGTTATTGAGTGCAATAAATAAGGAATTATAGTTCATCTTAAATTTTGAATTTGTTTTATTGGCAAAAGTTTGGTGATTGGCAATACCTTAAAATTTGTTCTTCTCTTCCTCATACTTTTCGTTCAAAAAAGCATCCAACAGTGTCTTGCGATCGGTGAGCTTGTAGCAGTGCTACAGAATCACAGCTACGACCACAGGAGGAGTCATGGCAGTTAGTTGAAAAATATCCTCAGGTAAATGGCATAGGAGCTGGCCTCTGCATGAGGCTTTTAAAATTGTTTTTAAAAAATCAGCAACAAAGCTCCCAAAAAACCCCATCGTATGCTTGGAAGCAGGTTTGCTTGGGAACCATTTCCCATGTAAGGGGCAGTACAGCTCTTATGGCCCCAAGGCCTCCTGCAAAATCGGCAGGACACGAAGCCGCAGTCAGGATCTTGGGAGGTCCCGGCACCTCCAGTGGATCGCCTGCTCTTTCGGAACTGCTGAAAAACAGACGGTCAACATGTGCATGTTTGTTTGCGTGCCTATATATACATCTGTGCTGTGAGTTTTAAGTGCATGGAACTGTTGTTAGTTTGGGCATTTTGTATGTGAAAAAGGGATGGAAGGCAGTAAGAAGGATTTCTTCAATTCATGGTCTGAATTGAATCACATCTGTCAAGGTGCAGATTCTGGTAAGATTGTGAATTTTTGTGTTGTCACTGAAAATTATCATTATTTAGGTAATTTGAAAACATGGAAACCTATGGAAGAGTACAATGCTTGTGTGTAGTCCAGCTCCATGAGTATATTGAACTGCTGTCCTCTTTCTTCCTGTCACCTCTTGTAGCTATTCCTGAACTTTAACGATCTGACTTGAATTCCAGTTAACATAATTACTGATAACTTTAAAGTCCAGCAATAATTAGAGTACACATAATATCAACAGAGCTTCAAGGAGCTTGTTAAAGAATGTGAATTTAATTTGAGCATACATAAAATGGTAGCCGAGACCCAGGTATGGTGGCAGCCTCATTATCCACTAAAAATCAGTGATGTAAAGTCCTCGTATATTTTGCCCCAGGAATCTGACAACTGTTTACTCTGCAGGATTTGATAGTACAAGAGCAAATGAAAAGATGAGATTCCAATTATGGTACTTTTCATTTAAATTGGCATCTTTTATTAACCTCTTGCTCCCATTGGAACAGGTGAATGGAAATTGTCAGATCCATATCACATAATTGATTACGGTGCTTTTTATGTTATAAACAGACAATAGAAAATCTCACTTGTACAGTTTCAGTATGATTTAAATCTATTTAATGACTTGTTTGCAGGCTTTCAGATCAGAATTTAATGTGGGTATAAAAAGTACAGTGAAGCAGCCTGTTAATGCCTTCTCAGGTTAACATATTGATAGCATGGTCAAGGAAAACGTGTCTGTCTTTGTGGCAAAAATAGGACCTTAAGCACAGAAAGCTATGCTTAAGTTGAATTTCCTAACATACGTGCACAGACTTTTGGCAATATGGAGAGGATGGAAGGATTTTCATTAACGTAAAGCCATTTTAGTTTTTGAAGGGCTCAGTGATCTAAATCCTCTCAGTATTCACTACGTTTCAGTATTTATGTCTAGATCTAGGTCATGTTCTACATCTATCTGAGGTTTTCGTACAGCCTTCGTGTTTCTAATATTTTATGACCTTTAGCTGTTTGGTAAGCCATGAGGTTTTTTAGATGGGAAACTGGGACTAGAGAAAGTAAAGGCATGTTTACATTACAGAGGCAATCAATGTGGTTCTGTTGCCAGATTTGTAAACGCTGATGAGTAGGTTTGTTACCTCAGGTGCTGGGTTGTGTGGCGGCTTCACTGGTGTCAGACCTGTGGTGGAATCCCCACATCACTGGTACCGCACCGTGGTGATGTGCTAACTTGATTGTAGCTACTCTGCAAGCTGTCTGAAGGATGCAGATACACCCTGAGTGGCCCATGCAAGGTTTTTTGGATATTTATAGCAGAACAGGAATGGCATTTAGATGATGCCCTAATACACAATAATCCTACGTGATCCATTTCTAACATTGCTGATTTTTTGCAAGCTTTCAAAGTCATGAAACAGCAATAAATTAACCTGAGTCCTGGTACTCTCATTTTGGTACTGATAAGTATATAGTTATTGATTAAAATAGTTTTGAAGAGCTTCCCATTTCTTGGAAACACCAAGAGATTAGTCCGTCTTTGTGTCACTGAAGCATCATGTGAATAGTGGTAAATGCTATGGTGTGCGCATCCAGCTGTTTCTGTGAACACAGCATCAAACATACAGGCTGTCTAATAGTATGTTTTATTATAAGCTACAAGTACTAGTTAATAAGTTAAATGCTGACATGTTTGCTAAAGGAAAGAATTTTGATAGTATCGCTGTAAAAAAAAGCTGATTTTCAATACCAAATACTTAAAGAAGCTCGAAGCCTAAAACTGCTGCATGCTAAATTACTCCAGTAATATGCCTAACCTTTTGTGGAGATCAGAGCTCACAACTAAGAATAGAATGGAGCTGCCAATACTAGATCTCTACTGCTTAGATAAACCAAAAGCTTAGTGTTTGAGACATTGTTCAGAAAGACAACATTAAAAATTTCTCCATAAATCACAACAAGGAGATGTGAATGTAATTGCTGACCTCTCGGTTGTGAGAGGTAACCTGTGTGTGCCAGCAATGTATATATACTACGGGTGCCAGTTTTGTTTGAGAGGCAATTTAAGTATTGTTAATGTGACATTCCTGAAATTTATACACATATTTGTTGAAATTATTTGGTGATTCAAGTAAAATCAAGAAATAGTTCACAGAGTTTCCGAAGGTGATACTTTTTGCAGAAAAAGCTGTTTTCAGCTGTTCTCAGAGAAGTGCAGATAGATCAGCCAGAGCTGTGGCCAGGGCACAGTGAAGAGAAACACGATGCAGTGCTTAGCTTAACCAGACATCAATAGCTAAAATCCTGCACCACAAGCTGGTTTTTGGATTGAGGGAGGGGGGAAGATTATGCCTCACCTACTTGCGTTATGAGGCAGTGAGTAAGTTGTTGTCTACTTTGTCCTCCTCCCTTCCATTCTCTCAGAGCAAAAATTTGAAAGTGTAAGAGGATGACAGATCTTTTAGTCATCAGGTAAGTCTGTGGGTGTTACACGGCCATTACACAGAAATAAAATGGTTCTTCCGACTCGTTGTCACTTGCATATTTGAGAGATGGTCAGCATCTCAGGAACCTGCCTTGTGTGACTGATCCTTGAAAAACTGGTTTAGACAGACACATAGCCCAAAGGATGCTATGCTTTTGTCTTAGTTGCCCATAAGGCTGAGCTACAAAGCAAGGGTGAGCCAAGCCTGTAGTTAATGGGTATATGCTCTGCCGAGGAAACAAATGGGAATTGACTTTCCTCCAGATAGGTAACACTATCAAGTGCTGAAAGATAGTGGATTTACTCTTTCCTTCTGTAACTCTCAGTAATTATGTATTTGTTATTGTTAAACACTTGTCAGATGTTTTTGATTACTTTATTCTGAATGAGGATAAATAAAACACATACTTGAGGTTGCTACGACACACAGTTTTATCCCTGTTCATGGTTAGAGATCATACAGGAATATGCATACATAACAGTGCATCTATTATTGTAAAATAATTGCATATTCTGTTCACTATCAGTATTCAGAAACCTTAGGGAGAGGCAGTTCCTCTGGTGCTTCTTCTGCCTAGCCTAACACTGAGCAGATGCCTTTGCATGATTTGAAAGAAGACATCTGAAAAAATAAGGTTGATTTTTAGTTGCAGTTTATACCATACATGGATATTCCTTCCCTTTCTAACATACGATATTTGCAGTGAATAGCAAAGCAGTGCAGAGGGGCAGCAGTTACAGAATCATCTGAAAGGAATGATCAGTGGTGCTGTTAGGAACCAGTAATGGAAGGACTTGTAAAGAGTGCCAGCAAGCTTTCATGCAGCAACTACACATCTTGCAAGGTACTCGGCTGTGAACCATGAAATCGATACGGTATTTCGTGAAAAATGCTGGTAATTTTATTGCTTATTTCCAGTTGTTTCTCTTAATCCAGACGCATAAGCATCTGAATTTTATGAGAAATGAGGGTGAGGGTAGCTAATCCATACCTAGTCCCCAATCTCATGTTGACTTTGAGCTGTTCTTCCTTCCCCAATAGTAGACTTAGATGTAACGGAGCCCTCGAGATAGGTGACAGCAGCGTGCTGCCCGACTGTGACGTGGATGCCTCTTGGTCTTTTTCATATCCATGTTGAATAAGAAGGAATATTATTTGTGTCCAAGCAACTCAAATGAGGACAAAAGTCTGCTTTAAGACAGACAACAGTAAAGCACTATTGCTTAGACTATAGAAGGTGTGCAATGCTTGTTTCTGGCCTGTGCCTACCTCACCAGAATTTGTTATGCAGCTATTCTTGAGGTACAGATTCTTGCATGCCTCACAAAAGCAAAATTTTATGCATATAAGACGCCCGTTAACTTTTCTCTTTCTCCTTATCAAATACAAATACTTTTGCTGATGAGGGACAGAAAAGATAGGAAACATAACGGTGCAGATCTCTCCGTTTCTCCTGGTTACACTGGTGGAAGATCTTCAGCCCAGATATTTCTCAGTGTTGGTAAAGGAAAGAAATTTGGTTTTCACTACTATCCATAGTATATTCTCTTGGGTCAGCACAAGTTCTGCTGCAAATCCTTATTTTCCCATATGCATTGTGCTACTCATTTTGATAGAAGTGACTCCTGTTGCTTATATGAAGGGATTCTGTGGTGGTCTAGCTTCAAACAGCTGCTCTTCCAAGCTCTCCACCACCTTTACCTGGTTGTGTGTCTCCTTTTCTTGATGTGTCTCCCTGTAACATAGTAAAATCTTGATTATTCTGTATTGTGTCATGATTTAACCTCGGCCGGCAGCTACACCCCACACAGCTGCTCGCTCGTTCTTCCCCAGCGGGATGGCTGAAAGAATCAGAAGGGTAAAAGTGAGAAAACTCGTGGGTTGAGATAAAGACAGTTTAATAGGTAAAGCAAAAGCCATGCACACAAGTAAACTAGACAAGGAATTCATTCACCACTTCAGCAGGCAGGGGTTCAGCCATCCCCAGGAAAGCAGGGCTCCGTCACATATAACGGTTACTGGGGAAGACAAACACCATCGCTCCAAACATCCCCTTCTTTTGTCTTCTTCCCCCAGCTTTGTATGCTGAGCATGGTGTCATATGGTATGGAATATCCCTGTGGTCAGTTGGGGTCAGCTGTCCCGGCTGTCCCCCCTCCCAACCCCTTGTGCACCCCCAGCCCACTGGCTGGTGGGGTGGTGTGAGGAGCAGAAGAGGCCTTGGCTGTGTGTGAGTGCTGCTCAGCAGGAACCAAAACATCCCTGTGCTAGCAACATCATTTTTAGCACAAACCCAAAACATAGCCCCATACCAGCTACTGTGAAGAAAATTAACTCTATCCCAGCCAAAACCAGCACAATTGCCATAACTGAAGACTGGTGCCAATGTGCGTTGATGCAAAATAATTGCTGGGGCTTGTTTGTTTGTTTTGCTTTGTATTTGAGAATAAGCAGGTCACTTTTGGAAATAACCTAAATGTCAAACCCCCTTAACTTACAGCAGTGTTGCTTAATGGTGGGTTTTGGGTACAATGTAAAGTAATGAATTGCAAGAAACAAAAAAAAAAAAAATCCAACTTGGTAGAATCTCACTGAACAAACATATACTGGAGAACCGCTCCCACAGTTAAAGAGAGCAGGGAGCTCTGAGGGGAGAGAAGAACAAGACAGGAGGAGGGCAGAGAGTTGCGAGATTTGGAAAACAGGTTTCGTGAAGTATCCCTTCTGTGGGCATGGTTCTGCAGCAGTTGCTGGTGAAGAAAGGGGACATTACTCACGATGACCTACCTTCATCCTCTTAAAGTGCAATTTCTGGTTTCAGTGATGGGGACTGGTAAATGTAGCAGTAATAACAATTGCAGGCAAATCTTTTTTTATCCTGTCAGTGCTGAGATTGCTAGTTTTTCATCTTTCCATACAAGTGAAAAAATTCTTCTCCAGTGTATCTATCCTGCTTTGGAAACCTCTTCAACAATCTTAACTTAATAAGTATCATAGTGTATATTTTTATAGTTTGCAAGCATTGAACATATGTTTTTCACATGTTGATGCTTTATTAATACTTTCTCTCCCTTAAAAACCCAATCTTTTCCTGTACTATCAACAGAAGAATGTAATCTTCCGTTAGAAAAATCTGATGAAAATTCCCATTATATTTGTTTATGTGTGTGTGAATGTGTATAAAACAGTGCATTTTAAATACAAGTCATTATGAAACAAGAATTCTTTGTTTTCTTTCATTTTGTTTGGTCAACTGAAAAAGAACATCTGTACCGTCATCCTCTCTGCAATTTTCCACCCTGGCAATTACCCACATGAGCAAAGATCATGTGCTGTGTTAGAGAGCAGGATATAATTGTGCAGTTTCTGTTGATCTGGGTAATTTAGTGGAAAAACTCTGATTAGACTAAGCTTGCCAAAAGGTAGTAAGTGACACATTAGATGGCTTACCTGTAATTTAGATTTCTTTTAAGCTAGGTACAAATTGATGGTTTTGGGTACATAAAAAGACATTAGAAAAAGATATATTATTCATAGGTACTGCTTCCTAATGGAAGCTAAAACTTTTTTAATGCATAATGCATTCTCACTAAGGCAAATATGTCCAGTATTTCTTAAATGTCAAATATATTTAAATATTAAAAAATTAATTGAATTTTTGCTTCATTTAGCAATATATTTGAAAAACACATTCAGCATTTTGAGTTGTTTTGAAAATGCATTATCCGGTTAGCAATTGAATAAAATATTTATCTGACATGCTGACATAAAGATGCAAAATCATTGTAGTGTAATTCTTTTTATAGAGGTCATAGAGTGAGGTCAACGTCAAATTTCCATTCATTCATAGCCACAGAACAAGGTTACTAGAAGGTCGCCTCTTCTGAATAAATAGAGCAGCAGTTACAGTAGAAAACAATGAAAGCTGCTGAGTTGAATCTTTAAGTGTTTATTCTTTGTGGAACTGCAGAGCATTACAGCAATGGTTGAATCCTATTACTTTGTGCATTGCAAGCTAGAGTAAAGACTCTAATCTGAGTATCGTTGCACTCATTGTGAGGATTAGTGCTTGGAAGGGTACTGGTGGGGCCTGATCCATTCTATTAGGTGCTCTGTTGTTCATTTTCCAGGACCTTTGAGACAAATATATCTGAAACATCAGTTGCAAAACTTGTTTCTGAAGTTAGAGATGCTCCTACCATCAAAAGATCCGCATCCACTTTCAAAAATCTTGTAGTCTGATGTGATCTATGTGCCTTTCAGCCATTATAAACTGATTGGGGAAATGGGCCTCTTCTCACTTTGGTGAAACTTTGAAGTGCAGTGATACAAAGCCTCCAAAGAGGATTGGAAAATGAGCCAATAGATGAAATCAAGCACAGGTGCAATCAGGAATAATAAGTGGAGAGCAAAGAAGTACAAAAGAACACAGCACACAGATCTCTCCTTCCTCTTCGCTGACGCTCTCTTCTGCAGGGAATTAAGGCAAATCTGAGTTTTGGGGGCTGTTGCATTTGTCCGTTGGAATTTGCTCTTTCCCCACAGTCCTCTTTTCAGATGAATCGAGCAAAAATGCTTCTCCCAGAAGGCGAAGACAGAGGACAGAAAGGGCCTGAAGTGGACACCATTGGTTGTCAAGTCATGTTTTCAGCAGTGCCAAGTTACTCTGTCCATCTGTCTTTCATTCCCTCAGCTTCCCTCTGTGCTGAATGCTACCTGTGCTCAGAAGGTTTTTTGTATTATTTTTCTTTGTACTTTGAATGACAAGTTTTCTTATTTTGGACCATGTGCTGCTTTTCCCAGTAAATTATATAGTCACTCCTATTGTACTACATGACCTTTGACTACCTCAACATTTCAGTATTTTACTGTTCCTACTGCAGTCGCTCTATACTACAATAAAAGACTACAAGTCACGAGGCAGTCAAGAGTAGTGTGCCATCCTTACTTAGTTAAATTCATATCTGAAAATTCTACTAACGTTACCCAATTCATAATTCAATGTAGGAAGCATGTCCGTTGCGGACCCTGACTTTGGTGTTTTTTATTTCCGTACTGCTCCAATAGCATCGTCTATTGTTATTAAAATGGTTATGGACCTAATTTTCAGTGATGCTTCTCAGCCAGAGCTTCAGTAGTTCAGTAATGACTAGGTCTGAAAAGCCAGCTCCTTGTGTGCGTTCTGTTGAGCATTGGCCTTCCGTAAAAGACATGAGGATGTCTTCCCCAGCCAGTCTTGCAGAAGTGCCTAAGAAATTTTGCTGAATTAGTGAACTGTTCAATAGCCAGTGTGATTGCTGTCATCTGAAGATACATAGGGGATGCATATGTTTCTTGCTGGGTCACTTTATTCCTGCTGTTGTAGAAAACAGTGATAAAAACCTTTTGTTTTCCCACTTTCATTTTATAGTTGCTGAGTGGGGCACCAGTGTTCCACTGCACTCTTCCTAATGACATTTAGGTCTTTTCCCTGACTACCGTCATTTAATTTATTACTACTATGTATACATGCATGAATAGTTCAGATTTCATTTCCTAGATAGTAATTTGCACTTCAGGCATTTAATTTCATTTGCTGTTGTGTTGTATGTTTTATAGTTTCTGACTGGCTTTTCCTTCAACAAAACGCTGCCAGCATGAAATAATTGGTATGGGAAAAGGCTGCGCACATGGATTATGTATAAAGGGACTTAATTGATTAGCTTTGCAAAAGATCCAAGCTTTGCTTGGTGTATGTTTGCCCCAGTTCAGTCAATGATACCAAATTTTTATGGATGGCTCAGCACATCACAAGAATGGCTTCTCTTTTCTCATGAGAGTGGATGGTCAGCCTTCTTGGGCACAGACCTGCTAAACTGCGCTTTGTAATTCTTGAAATAGATGGCTAATTGAAAGTTTTGTGAATTTTGGAGTGGTTTTTCTTTAATTTCTTTGTACCAGAGGTACTGTTTTTTTCTGTTCATGTCAGTCCATTTTTTATTACAAGGTAGTTGAATGCTAAAATGAATTAGAACTGCTACAGGGTTGCGTAACAGCACTGCTTTGACTCCTCAGTGTAGCCTCTTCTGTACTTATTTTACTATATAATATTCTACATTCACTTTGCATTGTATGAAAAATTTAGATGACAACCTAATAGAAGATACTGGTAATTTGTCAGTAACAGAGTAAAGGAAAGTAAAAAGTGGCTAGTATGGTTAATAAAAATTATGAAGACACTTCCAAAGTGATTGTTTCATAAAACTACCCAAAGGGAAAGTTCTGCAGAACATTTCTGCAGAAGCTTTTTAAATCAGAGAAGTATTTTTTCAATTTAGACTTGCCAAATGATTCACATAGTATTTTTTTTTTTCCTTTGTGCTTCAGCCCAACACTTGAGAGTTACAAATGTAAATAAATACAAATCAATATGAACACTGTTTTATTATTTCACTGGGAATTTGTGAACAATTTGAGAGCAACTTGCTAGAAGTTGAGCAGGCGATTAAGTTTAACCTTGATCTTAAGCCAGCTAGGTTGGCTTACAATTTCACTGGGAATTTGTGAACAATTTGAGAGCAACTTGCTAGAAGTTGAGCAGGCGATTAAGTTTAACCTTGATCTTAAGCCAGCTAGGTTGGCTTACATTCTATCAGCAAGAGATTTAAATTTACTCGGACACATTTTAATTGGCATTTATGCAACGTGTACTCACAGATGCTGAATTCACTGAGAGATCCTGAGTGCCATCTGTTTAATTTGGTTTCCCCTCTATTAAAGCATAATAAAGTAAGGCCAGGTCCTTCTGGCTTGCTAATATATTTATCTTTCAGAATACAATATTTCAATTACCACATCAGTGATGTGTTATTTTGTGCTAGATATTAATGTCTGTGTTTAATTAAAAGTAACCTTATTTTCTTTGCTCTTTCTCATATTTCTTCCCTCAGTTAAATCAAAGATTTCAGGCCTCATTTTTACATCTGACACAAAATGTCTTTAAAAATGCCGGTGTTGGTTTCAGTGTTTGCTGAACTTGGGTGCTAGTAATATTGACTCACATGGAAAAATAATTAAAGTTACTAAGTAACATCCAGCCCATTTCTGAAGAGTTTTGCTGCCTTGAAGAATGTGATTAATTGTTCTTGATTGATCATGTTGCTGAAAGTAAATATGTATAAATTCTAGACACATTTTATTTTATGATAAACAATACATGCACATGAAAGTACATTATATTTATTTTGAAACAGGAGAGACAAAAGCTATTTTGATCAAGTATCTGGACAGTATGGGAATATATATATAAAAATGTACAAAAGCATTCATTTTAACAATTTGCAACCTCCTCATATGCTAAACATTAAAAAAAAAAAATATTCTTTGAACACATTTCGTAAGTGGACAAAGCTGGTTTGAATCCCTGGTATCTCACCTGGATCCGGATCTTCTTATTGCATACCAGGCCTTAGTGACTTTGGGTTCAACTGTTGCGTTCTGAATAAGATGAGCCATGGTCCTTGGTGTCTAATTGTACCTTCCCACTCTTATGTAAGAAAGTAACAGAGAAGGCAGCTCCCAGTCTATAAAAATCGTGATTGTTAGTGTTAGGCAAAGTTTTGGGGGCTTTTTGTTGTGTGGTTTTGTGTGGGTTTTTTTTAACCTGAACACCATACTTGTACAAGATTGAAGACCTTTTCCCTGCTTTCAAAATTTATAGGGAGAACTGACAGGTCTCTCGCTGACTGAAGAAAACTTATAAGCATAACTTAAACTCATTGTTGCTCCAGAAACTCATTTCCTGGAATTGAGAGGTTTTGAAAAGGTGAAGTAATCCAACAGTAAAAAACTTGCTTTTTGGTTCTTCACTGTTTGACTTCCAAAAATGTCATCACTAGGCTTTTAAAACATAAAAACTTAACGTCTAAGTGGGTAAATAGTGTCAAATATGACTATTTCATATCAAATAATCAAGCAGCTGCCCACTTTTTACGATGTAATTGTAAAAGATGTTTAGAATATGTGGCTTGGGCTGCTAGGTAGGTTAAATATGAACAGTTAATGAAAAATAGAACATTTCTACTTTTTTATGATGAGATTTTCATTAGTTTCCATATTTTTTTCTGCTGTGTCTTAAAACAACTCATAGAGTAATTTGGACCTGTACTACAGGAAAATGTAAAACTTGTAGAGGGTAAGGAGATTTGAATATAAAATAAATTATGAGTACAGTGAGTTAATATGTTGAAAGATATATAGTAAATCTAACCACGAAATCACATATCTTCTTCATATCAGCATTCTTTTTTTTCCTCTGTCTTTTTGCTTTTCTCCCAAGGTTTTCTTTGCAGGATAAGCTGGCTGATATTTGAATGTAATTGTTAAGGTTATGAAGATAATTTGTGAAATTTTCCCGTTTTATCTGTGCAAGATATTCACCTTTGATAGTGCGTTTGCAGTGCTTGCTTTATGTAAACTTGTTACAACAGTGCTTCAGCTTTCATCATTTCTCTATGGTGGGTTATATTGAAATAATAGTAATTCGCTTGCATACTATGCAATTAGCCTTGCTAGATGATATTGAATCTAGAGATTCAGTTTCAAAGGAAAGGTTAAGACACCATCAATATCTTTTTCTTTTGAAGTATGCTGTTGAGACTTCATCTGGGGACAAAAGGGTATGCGCTTCTAGGGCAGTGGGGGCTAAAAGAAGAATACCCATTTCAAATCAGATTGTTTCCATCTCTCTGCAAATAATGCCCAACAAAACACTGAAGCTTCAAAGAGCTGAAGAGTTAATCAGATAGATGTTGATAGATATAGCAGGTTCAATGTCCAATCACACAAGAGGACAAAAAGCCCAATCCCTTTTCAAAAAAAACCCAACATATAAAATATATGTGCACGTAATAGGATTTCCTTGATATTTATTTCTTTACTTGTTACCAGCACTGCTAAGCCAAGTGTATTCCCACTTGGAAAGTATCTTTTTAAATATCCATCTGTTTTTCCCTTACCTTTTATTATTCTGTCTGAATTGGTGGTTCTGTGTGCTTCAAATGGTATGTAGATTAATTTCTGTTCTGGAAGTCTTAAATTATTTATACTGTTTGGGAATAATGTGCATTTCCATTGTTTACAGCTCTCGTGTTTCTGATTATGTAGCATCAGTCTTGTTTTGCTCAGTGTGTCCTCTGTTGATTAACTCTCTAGATAGTTTGATAATGGCCTATATCCAAATGATGTATATACAAATCCCAACTGTTTCCATGAACCTTGACAGAATTTAGTGAGGTATTTGTTACTGGGGTTTTAGATGAATATGTATAGAGTTACCATTTTGCTCTTTAAAAAAATTTCCTCTGAGAGATCAGATAGTTTTGTCTGTTGTACAGTTTCACATGCTAAAATAACAAAGGCTACCTAGGCATTATTCATATAGACTTACCGTGAAAGCAGAAGTTAGACACAAAAATGGGAATAAACACTCACTTCCCCCACCCCCCCACCCCGCTTAGTATCACATTCTTAAGGGTTCCCATTTTAGACCAGGTGCATTGATTCAGTGGATTTATGGATATATAATACTATTATTTCTGTGGCTTTAGTAAGGACACAACAGATATACTTCCTCCCCTGAAGAAATCCAAAATATACAAATATATTTTAACATTTAGCGTCACTGTACATGTATTGCATTTTTGTTACTACGTAATACATTCTGAGACGAGTATCTCATTGCTGTAAAGCAAACAAGGAACATAGCACAGAAGACCGAGTGCTTATATGCACCTTACCGTTTGTATAAAAATTAGGAGTGTCTACTATTTAAAAGCATTTTCTACATGAAATAACCTCAGTGCCTTATTCTGAAAGTTCAGGAAAACTTGTGAGTAATCACTTATGGTGGCAAGCTATGGAAAGATGCCAATCAATTTCATTTAAACATGCAAGCAACAACAAAGCACTTTCTTCAGCAAAGATAATTTCTCTTTTTTAGATTCTCATGTATAAATGAACGTGGTGACTTTGAAGATTCTTATTTGCTGTTTTGTTTTTTCTTGTTTCCTGAAAAGAGAAGGCCTGTATCATCCTTCTCTTAGCTCTCTTGCTCCTGGTCGGTTTTGTAATTACTGGCCAAAATCTAGCAGATAGATACATAGACTGAAAGAAAACCTGTAATATGAACTTAAAACTTATCTGTCCTTTTTAGCCTCCTGGCTGGGCATAGAGTGTGTAAATATTGACAGTAGGCATGCAACTCCTCTTATCCCATGGTAATTTAGTAGACATGTGGGAAGGAAAGGCATGGTGATGTTGAAAGAACTGGAGGACAGGCCATGGTGTGGTAGCTAAAAGAAATAGGGAGAGGAAAAGATAAGATTGTTATACTGGATATTAATCAGGAATTTTTATGATATCAGATGTTCTTAGTTCTGCTATACGTACATTATGTCTACAGGAAGTAGTGACAAGTGGCACAACCCAATAGAAGTGTATTTATAGAGGAAGACAGTTGGCCTGAGAAACAGTGTCTACACTGTGCATACTTCATGAGGACTTCAGTTTGGTCTGTTGCCTGAACATCCATTAGAACCTGCTGTTCATCTTCTGGTCCAGTTCCATCCATCCCTCCCCAAATAATCAGCATTCCAAGCCCAGTCTAAGATAGGGATCAAAGCCAGGTTGGTGGAGGCGATTTGGAGATTTCCTTCACAGTGCAATCCGGATCCAAACACAAGTGCTGGCATAAACACATCCATAGAGGAACTTCCATTTTGCTTTTGAGTTTGGTTTTTGCTCGGTTTGGACACAAACTGAAGAGAAGCAAGAGAAGCCAAAATTAATTATTCATGTCTTTTATTATACCTCATGTATTTACTAGAGGCCCACATAAATATGCAGACCAGAAACCTAAGAAATTAATTGACATTCTGACATGCCTTGTACAACTTCTCTGCGCTAACTAACTAGGTAGGGTGGGAAAACAGAAGCCGGAATTCTTGCTGATTGTAGACTGCTGAAGCCAATGTTGTTTTGCACTAAAGGCACTAATAGTAATGAGTAACCGTAAATAACCTCCCTAGTGCCCTTCGGCAGTAAGATTTAAAGTGGCTAACAGAGAAAGTGAGCAGCACCAAACCAGCTGGAGTTTCTGTTTACTGGGAAGTCCTGTAACGGCAGAAATGTATTCTCACAGTGTATCAGTAAAACAAGTGTAAGGATTTTGGCAATCCAGATAGTGTTTTGCGGTTGGCTTTTCCCCCTTAACTCAGTTGTTTCCGAGTGAATTATTAGAAGATACCAGTAGCTTTTATCTTGCAAATTCACTGGCTTCTCAGTATCCTGTTGACCAAAATTAGTTGCAATGTATTTGCTTTTTAAAACTGACATGAAAATGTATGACTTTAATTTTTATGCATCTATTGATAATCTAGGTCAAGTCTCATAATGTTTTCAAGCTTATTTTTTGTGCTTAAACATACAGAAAAGAATTGCATGTTTGAAAGGACTTGAAAATTTAATTATATTCAGAGTTCATAGAGAACTAAAAGAATCCCGGTCTCACACAATACCACGCTTGCTTTTTCGCTCTGTAACAGTTCTTAATGGAAATCTAAGAGTCATGTGGTTTACCAGGAAATTAACCTATATGGGCTGCTTAGGACTGATAGGAATTGAATTAACGGAGTTTCTCGGTCTCTGTAGAGCGTATCATGGCACCCCACAGTTCAGGTCTGTAATGGCAAGGGAAATTGAGCTAATGGTACCCCAGCTGTATGGAATCAAGAAAAAGTGTGGTCTCTTGAATTTCATCCAAACTTTTGTTTCATCATTAGGAGTTAGAAATAGCAAAAACAAGGGGAAAAAAGCCAACAGTCAAATTACTAAAATTACATGTTACAATTTCTTTACCGCCGTGTTTGCCTGGGAAGTTTTTAAGGAGTTGCACTGTACTGCAGTTTCTCACAGGGTGTAAAACAAAGGTGAAAGCAACAGTTCCACCAAATGCACTCACCGCCTTGATCCATTTAGACTTTCACAGCCATTTCTGTTACATCAGTTTGTTTTGTCTTGAATTCATTTATAAGTTCCTATTTCAAACAGGCTAAGCTAATGTTACAGTCATCCACTTTTCCTTTTCCTTGGTGGCGAGTGCAGATGCGTTGTCTTGCATGCCACAAAGTCCCTACCAGCCTGTGGTGCCTCACAGCCTTACAAAGTCGGAAAGCGATGGATGCCAGCATCTCTTTTGTAGCTGTTATTAAAGATGCTATCTTTAGCTGCAACACTGAAGTTACGCAACTTAATGTTCTGCGTGTATTAAAATATTAATGAAAACAGAGGGTTGAAAACAATGAGTGTGACCCGATATAAAAGGAAGCGTTTAATCAAAATTAAAATCTTCAGTAATGAAATCTGGCTGGCTTTATGTGCATTTGTGTTCATGCTGAGCATCGCTCTCTGTTTCCTTTTGTTACTTCTGAATCAGACTTCTGGCTGCTGTTTTACCACATGGGGTGATCCAAAACTTCATGCACTCCTTCCTGCCAGCAATAAGGCAGACTCTGCTAACAGGCAATGTTTCTCTGATTTTTACTCAGTAGCACTTATTGCACATTAAATGCTAACATATTGATCAATTGGCACGTTGTCTTTGAATATCTCATAGGGATTGAAGCCAGAATAAGAGTCCAAATGCAGAAGTACTTTTCTGCATGATTTTATTGTCTTTTGCCATTTACGATAGCGTATAAATCTTCAAGAGTTGCAATTTGGAGTTCCAGCTTGGTGAATTTGGCAATGTCCATTTGCTTACGATACCGTTTTTCATTGTTGTAGCTATTAACTTTGCTACTTTTTGTAATGCTCTAGGTAGAGTTTTACAGTATTTGAAGCCTTTGGATGGGTGTCTAAATGAAGAGCTATCATTGTAAATCATGAAGGCATCTGTCTAGAGATTTTTCAAATTCTGAGCAATAAAAAATTTGAGTGTATGGTATTGCCCTGTGCTTTATATACTGAGAAAGAAGACTGATTCGTATGTCAGAATATGCTTGAAATAGCACAAACATTTGCGTGTACCATTTGGGATCTAACTCAAAGCAGTTAATTGAATTAGATGAAGACTGTATTTCTCTATGACCTCTGTATAAGCCTGTCTGCCATTTTTCCCTGAGGCGATTTCCTGGAATGTTTTCTAAAACCAGCAAAAGTAATTTGAAAAGTATATGATATTTGTCATAAATGTAATTTTGAAAAAGTTTACCTGTTTCTGCTGTGGCAATCTGTTGTCAGTTTAAATCTTGAATGTTTTGGGAGGTAAAGAAACAAGATAACATACTGTAAGAATGATATATCCATGCATTTGGACATGCAGAGTATAATTAAGGAAACATCCTCTATCTAACTAAGGTATATCCTGCTGTACAGCAGTCTAGAGAGGTGGAGAAAAGGTGGTGGAGTTTTGTGGTCTGTCTTTCCCTTCAAAAGAATAAAATTGTCTATGACAACAACAGAACAATAGAACAGACTAAAAGTCTATGCAATAGTTCAGCGACGTTTTTGAGCAGTGTGGCTTTGGTATAGTGCCTGGTGACAACAAATGCTGTTCATAGCTCTTACTTAGAATTAGCCACTCAGCCCTATGAAGTGCCTGCATCTTGCACCTTCTGACTGATGTTTCAGGCTTGACCTCAGATGTAATGGTGGAATATAATTTTCCAGAATATTAAAGGAGAAGTGACTTAGCTGTTTGAGTGTGATAATGATACTGTATATTCTCTGATATTAAAATGTCACATTTTTTGACCACTTTAACAGCACAATGGAGATTTTTTTCATGGAAATAGGGTCCTTTCAAAAAACGTTGATGGTAGTGGTACAGTTATAACATGCTAAAATTTGAATGCTAAGCAGGACACGGCTAAAATTGTTGCCCTGAGGCAGGACCTTAGCAAAACAGTAGCATAGTGCATGTGCAGATTTAAAGCTGTGCTGCAGAAACATTGTTATCACAGGCGGGTGAATCTATTTCTTTGAAAATGTCTCCTCTGATAAGTTTTTGTCTTCTTCAGGGTGAAAGGATGATTATAAGCAATTGTACAAGCGTCGGCCATTTGAGTCTTGCTTGTACTACAGAAAGCTGTAGTACATTGCTGCCACGGTTTCATTGGCAAGTCTGTGGAACAGTCGTATCTCCTCTTTTAACAACACAATGAAGACAAATAAGGTTTCTTCAGGTTTGGCCTAGTGAGGGGTTTTCCAGCTCAGAAACCATGGGAAGAGAGACAGTTTTTCACATCTCCAGCCAGCGTAGCTTGCTATTTGGCAACAACACCTCTTCAATCAATTGCAATCTGGCTCCATTTGCCAGTGCTGTATATCCCAACTTTAAGCTCTCATTGAAAACTGGCTAAATGCTTCTGTCCTTGATACTTGTATTCCTTCCTTTATTTTTCTCCCTGGAATCCTGAATCACAGGACACTGGCGTTTCTGGGTTGGTTTGTGTCTTCTTTCTTAAAAGGAAAAACCATTCTGCTTGTGAAAGGAAGTTTGATAAGTAGTTGAGGAAAACATTAGCATTTTGGTAAAGTGTCTTCTCACGTTTCCTCTTTCATTGTTTGGTCCTTATATCTCTTTTTGTCATTTCAGTTACCTCTTTATGCTTTAACGTGGAAGGCCAAGACAAGGTCTCGCTGCAGCATCTTAATCTGATTCTTTTCTGTTGTAATCTGCATTGAAGGAAGGCTAGGGCAGCTAACAGTTCAGTGCAAACAGGACATCAGGACCTTGACTTGGACTGAAAGGTTTTTCTTGGACAGAAAAATCCCTTTATTTACAGAACACACCCAAATCCTTGGATTTAAAGATGTAAACACTTTTTTGCCTAGAGAAAATTAATTTGTGATCTCCCAAAGACACAGTTCTTCTGTGAGCTGTGTCTAAAACCCCTTGGTTTGTTTCCATAAGCCTGGCAATCCATAGTGTTATTCACACTAAAAATATTGTCTGTAATGAGGCATGATTCAAATAACCCCAAAACTCTAAAATGAAATATACAATAAAATAATAATAATAGTAATAGAAAAAGCAAATAACTGTAAATATTTAGGACAAGTGAATAACAGTCTCTGCAGTCTGAACAAATGAATGTACTCTTCCAGGAGGTAAATTCTGACTTACAGGTAGTAAATGCCTTGTCATAGACCATAATATGTGGAAGATGTTGAGAGGGATTACGTTTTGTACACAGTCAATCAAATTAATAATTAGGTCTATTCTCCTTATCTATTTCCAATTTTCAATCAACCTAAGGGACGCTCTGAGAGTCGCATGCCTGAGGCATCACAGATCCTTCAGGGTTTAATTAGGATTCCCAGTGCTGCACCGTGCTCTCTTAGGCCTGTCAGTTACCCTCCTCAGAGGAGTTAAAATTACTCTTTATATGACTTATCAGATTTGGTCATTTAATTGATTCCCAATTTATAATCTAATTCATTTACACTTTCCTTTCCACACATAGAAATACTGTTATGGGATGACAGCTATGTGGCCCAGTAAGATTCCTGGCTATACTTAAAGCTGAAATCTTCAACTAGCAAAAGAAAATCAGACTGATTCTGAGTGATTTCCATAAATTTTTGTAGTTGTTGTCAGTAACTTTCAGCCAGTGGTTTTTACAGAAGTCTTTTTTGGAACTTGCTCCTTAAGCATGCATTTCTTTCTATTAACAATTGTAAGCTTCTTAATGATGGAATGATAAATAATGAATGACAATAAATATATTTATTTTAATGTCTTTATATGCATTCAATATGTTTATTGCCAATGCCTCACTGTTCAATTGCTTTTGCAGTGTAGCAGATTGCTTGATTCAAGTATATCACTTGTATTTGTCATCAGCACCTTCTCAAAGACGTGATCGAGTAGGTGCAGTACTGCTTGATTTCTTTCTACATTAATGGTTTAGAAGCATGCAGGTGTTCTATTTACTAACACGTATTGCTTAATATAACAAAGAATGACACTTTTTTCCAGAGAAGGTAACTGTTGACCTTCAGTAGATATGAAGATCCTAGTTTGGTGGTGCTGTATAAAAAGCAGTCAATCACAAACATTAGTCTTTGGAGAGAATGCATTTTAAAACAACTTAAAGGTTACAGTAATTGAGGCAGTACACGTTAACTTTTTAGAAGTGTGATCTAATTTCACTGCTGCTCTTTCGTACCTCTAACTACACCTTATGATCAGTCGTCTTACAATGAGCCGTCTCTTTTATCAGGAAACCTGTTCAATGCGAATTCTTAACCTGTATAATCAGGGAAGTCCTGTGTTGTAGGAGGGCTGGCTCTGTGAGAGAGTTAAACTGTTAAGCCACGTGTCTAGTTTCTCTTTGGTTATGGGTTCATGGGATTAGAATATTTCTACAACCTTCTCAATCCCATTTTTTATTTTTCTAATCTTACAGCATTTTACAACAAGTGCACATTGTTGTGATTTTGTTCCTCATATTAGATGGAAACTTTCCTTGTAATACTGCTGTTTTGTTTGGAGAGAGGGAAGAGGAACACTGAAATGCTTGTTATAAAGTTACAGGAATTAAAATACTAGAATTGGTGGGTATTAAAAAAATTAAAATTTATTACATGGGGTTTTATAACAAAATTAGCCAAAAGGCAGGGCAGCGGGCCTTTAGTAGGCTGGCACTGCTCAGCTTTAGCGCATAGTTTGATGTTAGCACTTTTTTGTGTGCTGGGAGGAAACTTGCTCATTAGTTGAGGTCTGATTGTTTTGTAAAGAAATGTGAGGAATGGGCATTTCTTCTGTTTACTTCACTTTTCTACGTCTTTGAGACACGTGCTACAACACAAAGCAACATGTAAATTATCTTCATGCTGCAAAGGTGGAAATTGTTGGGATCTCTTCAGTTGTCTAATTGTGTGACTCTGGCTCACTGATCTCTCTCCAACAGCTACCCTTGCAAAATAACGTGTGCCCTTTGTCCAGGGCAATGATGGAGACTTAGCAGGAAGCAAGTCGGGATGATCTCTTTTAGAAGAATTGAAGTGAATTAAGGTTGCCTTAATCTGATTAGGAAACTGCACCCCAAACTTCTTCATTTCCCTCTCTTCCTCCGTTCATCCTGTGACCATGGCTGTAATATCTTGGTTGGTTAAGGATCCTGGGTATATTTTGGTGCACTGCTTTGAACTGATCTAGCATGAAGCGTCTGGCCAGTCTGACTAGAATAGACCTGTAATCAAAATTTCCAGGAGATTTTCTTATTTCTGGTTCTTAAGTGATACCACCTGTTAAGTAATGTATGATGGTAATTGGTATATTCCTTACAAATTCATTTTTTTCACTTACTGACTAAACCTTTCTAGTTGGTTTCTTTTTTCTTATGTTTTCCGTTGGTTTTCTTTATTGTCTTTGAACTAGATCACAGTTATTCAATGATGAACTCTAACAATAATGTTTCTTAAATATCTGCAGTGTGTGTATGCAAAAAAAACCCTGCCTACCTACCTCCCATTTCAACCAGTGATGACGCTGTGCTGTTTTTCATAGTAGCCAATGAAGAACTTAAGAAAAAAACACCTGGTGCTGCATTTTGAAAAGCACTGTTTAGGCTTTACACAAAAAATACTGTCTCTACTCTATGTTGCTTGTCAACAAAAATTTATCTTCAAGTGATTGCTAGTTCCTTTCTGCTCTGGAAAAGATTCTCTGGGGAAAGCGTAATTACTTTATTGATTGAATAGTATATGATTTTAAATAGCTGTATGAGTAGCTGGCTTTAACGCAGTTACAAAAGTTGCTCTTGAACCTGATTATTTCAGCAAGCATAGCATAAAAATGTTTTCCGCACAAACACAGGAGTACAGAGTTCATATAGCAAGATCATGGAGTCATCCTAGCTATGCAGTGACAATAATTACGATCATAATTCATTGTATTTTAGAAAATATTAGAGTAAAATGTTAGAAAACCTTACCCACAGTATGTCAGAAATCCATGTGTGAGGGGTTATCTATGAAGATTCTACACTGAATTTGTTAAAAAAAAAGAAAAAAGATAAAAAGGCAAGCATCTTCTTAATTTATCTGTTTTCATTCCAGCTGCATATATATAGAAAGAGGTGCACGTGGTGAAATTTGACCCTTTGGTGACCGAAAGCACATGCTGCACTGGATTACAAAATATACTTCTAATATATCTTCAAAAGGAAATGTATTGTCAATTTACAGTGAGCCTTGACTAGGAAGGACAGAAAAGAGAAAAAAAAAATCAGTAAGGGAAGAAAATTTAAAATTTATAACTTTATGCAAGATTGCCAGGGCCTGAGGCAAAAAACCAGAGCATGTATCTACTTTACAGCTGCAAAAATAATTACATGACGACTATCTGTGGAGTAATCTCTAAGGGATTACATTTTGTTAGCATTTCATTATGTAATGTTAGAGGCAAAATAATTAATAGTTAAAAAAATATATACTTGTTTTGATGTATCTGTGGCCTGGACCTTTGATGTCCTCCTAAGGCATTCTATTATGCATTGGTTAATTTGTGAAAGGTCCAAGACAAGGTACTATGCTTATAAAGCTGATCTGAGCCTAAGGAGTGTAGAAATTACTGAAGTAATTTGGTTTTATTATGCAAGTAGAGGACTCCTTTGTTGCTTCGAAGGTGCTAAAAGCCATCTGAGGTGCTATCTGATAGGCTTTCCTCTTGGATTTATGAAGTCTTTCAGACTTGAAAAGCACTTATGGTTTATTAAGATCACTTCACTTGATTTTATTTTATTTTAAACTTAAGGGCACTTCTTTTTATATATCTCTTAGCTTTATCTAAGTTATACAATCTTCAACAGTAATGAGAGGCTTCTTACTTATGGTCAAAACATCCCTTCTGTTGTGTCGCAGTAGATCTGTGGTGTAGCAAATAAACTCTTTTGCACTTTCATGTGCTGCTGGCACTGGGAACTGGATATATGGGCATTTTTTTAGTAACTTGGTGCAACTTCTGTTTCTTCTTCTTTTATGTTCTTTGGTTTGGAGAAGTGAAAAAAAGTAATAGCATGACCAGGGGCTCCAAGCCAGATCAGGTGTCTATTAAAGTAAATAGAAAAAATTCTTTGACTTCAGCAGAAGCAGTGTCAGCCCAGCCACTTACGCTACATGATTTACTGTGCCTGGATGGCTTGAAGGCTACTTGGGAACACAAGAAGTTGCATCTGGTTAGTAATGCCATATTCACTATAAAAGGAATAAGTATATATATATATATATATATATGGTTTTCAGTGTATGTGAGTAGTATTTTAATGCTCCCATAACTAAAATAATTTGATTTATCCAATTTTGATGCATCAGTATTTAGGGGGATGTAGTAAGGAAGCTGTAAGAGAATGCAGGTTAAACTCAGTAAAGTTTTGTTGAAAGCAGAAGGGAAGCTAAGGATTGGTCTTTTAACTTACCTTTCTGAATAACTAAAAATGACATAGTTCCTCTTTCTGAAAACATATTATTTCATCTAGATGTCACCTGGATTAATTTTAGAGCTGAAAACATTGTCAGTTTCCCTAGCCATTAGAAGGAACATATCTGGGTATTTTGCTTTTTAGAGGGAAATTCTTTCTTCTTAGACAAAGCATGCTTTCTCAGGGTTTTGTACACCAAGCAATTGGTGCTTTTTTTTAATTTTTTTTTTTTTAATAAACTTTTTAGACTAGGTCTGTCCAAGGGAACATGTTCATCCAACAGCATCTCATTGTTGTAGGCTAGATAACCTCTATAGGCCCCTTCCAACCTAAATTATTCTATAATTTCTTTATTAGGGCCTATTATTCTGTTGTATTGGTTTGTATTGTTAGAGGGATAGAGACATTCTGTTCTTGATTATCTTCTTTCAGTGCATCAGTACCTCCTGACTCCAGGACATCCAGAAACTTCAATAATTAAACTGAAATATTTGAAATGTTAGTGCTTCAGTATGGAAGGGATTGGTAAATTCAGACGATGTCTGGTGAGGTCTGCCATGTACTTCAGTCTTGTTAGTACACAGGTGTACTTCCAGAAATTATATCCTATTTCTAGAACAGTAGTAAAATATTCTGTATTTATTGCTTTTGATTCCCATCTACACTTCTATATCAATCTGGAACTTTCCCTGTTGTGTATTATTAGTGAGCCAAGCTGCACGCCTAGGCCTGTGACTGTAGTTACTGAATGGTAGAGTATCAGAATGTAAAGTAGATGTACTTGAGAAGAAAATATAGAAGACAGTCCTACGGATTATTGACAGGGCTATGTGTCAATAATCTTTCAAAACAACTACAAGTCATTTTTGCTCCCTTCTTTCATTTTAGATTATATAGCACTGCAGAAAGTACATGTGAGAAAGGCATATCCCCCTGTCCCAAAGTAGATGACTATTTGCCCTCAGACCATTTTAAAAGGTCTTAACAGCATGAAAGACCTTGCAGAGAGGAATGGTTTGGTGGCAGTGCTGTACCTGCCAATCTGTAAGCACACCACCCACATTCCTTAACATCTAACAATAAATCACACCTCGCTTTGAAACAGCATTAACAACCAAACCATTATTCAGTAGTGAATGTCCATGTATCTGTGGTCCACGTCTTGGGGGATACATTTTTTGCTGCATATTCTTGGCACTATTTACTGATGCACATAGCAAGAGTGACAGATAGCTCCGTCAAAATCCTAGAAGTCCTTTGGTTGTAATGTACTTTTCCATTACCTTATCCTGTGTTCACTGTGGATGAAGTAACAGCAGTGGAGAGAACTAGAATGTTATATTTGTTATCATTTGAGTTATTTATTTTTAGATTAAGCCTAATGCCACTTACTTGGCAAGACTTAGGAATGCCATTATTCTCTTAAACTGTGTCCCTGTGTAGTGGTCTGCTGAGCACAGTATGATGTCTCTCCTCTCCCAAAAAGAAAAATAATCACACAGCTATTGATAAAATTAATAGTGAGTTATTGGAGGGAACTAGAGTTTCCTTGGCCTGGGCTTGGCCAAATGATGAGAAAGAAGAAGTTCTAGTAATGAAGCCACAATAAAAGTGTTTCCTTCTGTGAAAAAGTAGTGAACTTTACTTCTTCCAAATGAAGGATGTGGTCCTGGCTCAGGCTAAGGGATGACTCCCAGAGATCAGGAATTTTTATATTTTTTTTCTTACAAAGACACAAGCCAAATTGCAAAGAAGAGTTTGGCAAAGCTGCAAAAATGGGTCTTGTAATGTCATCAAAGAACTGGGAAGTTTAGCTAGTTTGTTCATCTTTGCCATAAATTCAGGGAATCGGTACAATTCATACAGCCAGTGGCCAATCTTTAACTAAATGCCTTTGAGTTGTTGGCAGGCTGACCTTGTGTATCAGAAAAAGAGGGGCAGAAAGCAATCTCTGCCACACTTCTCCCCAAGTGATGTTCTACCTGAGCAGAAGACACTGTGCCTTCTTCAGCTGTGATAGGAATCTTGTGCTCACACGGTAGGCAGACGCTGT
The DNA here is from genome assembly GCF_011004875.1 of Balearica regulorum gibbericeps. Lineage (NCBI taxonomy): Eukaryota > Metazoa > Chordata > Aves > Gruiformes > Gruidae > Balearica > Balearica regulorum. The sequence goes on from NC_046184.1 coordinate 106,250,772, forward strand.
GCTAAATGCAACCAAGTGAGGCAGCTCTTCTGTGTGGACAGCCCTATGTCTGTGTCAGCCTTTCACCTCTGTCTGTGTTAAAGTCACTTGGCTTCTATGTGAGAAATTAAATACGAGTTGTACATGGGTTTTCTCTTTTACTGCGTGGAAGTACCAGAGACCATCTGCAGATGCCAGATGAAATTCGTTATCTGAATTGTTCATTAATACAAAGTGCAATGACAACAGGGACTATTAAAGGCCAAATCAAAACACTTTGCTGTGCTATTGGTATATTGTTGGGTAACATTACTTCATTTTCTTTATTCTTTCAGTTCTACGGGATGACTTCAGACAAAATCCATCAGATGTAATGGTAGCCGTGGGTGAACCTGCAGTGATGGAATGTCAGCCCCCAAGAGGTCACCCAGAACCCACTATATCGTGGAAAAAAGATGGGACCCCGCTAGATGACAAAGATGAGAGAATTACAGTAAGTATAAAAAGTTTTTCAAACAATGCAAAAATCAACTAATCTATAATTACTAGTGTCTTTAGCATGTGGGCATCCAGCCGTGCTGTACTTTCTAGAATCTGTCCTTTCCTTGCTTTGGAGGCATCCTCTAGTCTCGTACTACTTCATTGCAGGGTACGCATTCGTTTGTTAAAGAGGTCCATGCAAAACGTATGTTCATCTCTTCCTCAGAGGAATTAGAAGCTCGTGGAAATGAAATTCATTATATTTGTCATTGTTCTATAATTTTCTAGCCTTTTATCCACTTACAAATTTCTGCAACCTGTAATATCTGCCGCCTTTGGTTGGAAAGAGGAGCTACTAATAGTCTAGGTGAGACCTTCTTTTGTAGTTCTGCTGAAAAGAATCTGCGCAGAAAAGTAGGGTGTTGTATTAGAAAGGATAAGAAGGCTTTGGGGATGTAATCACATTTCTTTAGAGAGATGTTGACTTATACTGCCCTCTCAAATTAAGCTGTTTTCTCCTTAGAGGTGTTGTCACATGCATTTCTATCTGTAGCTTGCTGAATACAGTGTGTGATTATTCAAGAGTATGGGTAAAGCAGCTTCTCAAATCAGAAAACTATCCTTCTTTTAATTTTTACCTGTGAAACAATAAGCTGTTGAGCCAAAATGGCTTGAAGCAATGGCAATGAAAAATGAAATTCAAAAATAATTTATATGCTGCCAACATGGTGATACAAAACATCTTTCCATATGGTGATTAACTGAATCATCTGAAAGCATATACCATATAGGATCCTATTGGTACTGGGAGGATTATTAGCATAAAACAAGATCAGAGGCACATACAATTTACATACTTCAATCGTATGCTGAAATGAGGGAAATTTTTAATGGAAGAACACTTAAACCCCAGCAATCTAAGTAAAAAACCTAGCATTTTTGTTTGAGATTTAAATTGCCTGTTGTTCCATTTGTTTTTTACAAACAAGACAAAGCTCAGGCATTCTGTAGTTGTGGCACATGCATACATTTAAATTTTTAAGTACCCTACTGAACCTATACTGATTGCTGGCTATTAACTCAATTCCTCCAATCATACTTGCTAAGAACTTGCAATTTCCTTTTCAAATCTCCTTCCCACTGTGACAAGTCAATTGACCTGAGATAAAGAGAAGATTCCAAAGCTACTTTTTTTTTTTTTTTTTCCAGGAAATGCTTTCTAAACTTGCAATTTCTATTGCTATAGTTTATTCTCTTGAAGGATTTTCAGGTGTTGCCTATTAAGTACATTGCTTTCGTTAGACATGAAAACTGCTCTTCCTCCCAGCTGCCGGAACAAAGACATGCCCAGAACAAAAGCAACTATCACTGACTGGCAGTGCCACCTGTATTTATTAAAACTGTCTTACGATGGAATGAAGACCCTCAGTTTGGTTTTCTTTTCTGGTGATTGAATCAACTACTCACCTACATAGTTTTCTTTCACCATGACATCTGGTGGAGTTATCTTGCATTATCAGTTTCTGCTTCCAAAAACAAACAAATGAAAATGAGTTTTGATGTAGGTGTAGATACACACGTGCCCAAATGAGTGTTTGTTTTCAGAGGTGTAAATTAACAGTGCTGGGACAGCTAGCTCAACTGCATTCATTTACGTCATATTTGCCTGGCATTGTCTTAAGCAGCACTATTAATATCATGGCTGCTTTCTCACACAGACTGAAACTACATTGTAATGCAGATTTGCATCGACTTACAGCTGTAGCAGGATCTTGCCAAGAGGATAAATAAGCATTCAGATGTATGTCTTAACAGCTTTGCAGTAACCATCTGTATTATCTTGCTAGTGGCTGGGAGGAGGCGAGGGGAGATTGGGACGTGGAATCGGCAACATGCTAAAGGACAGATGGGCAAAAAAATATTAATTTTGAAACCTGACTTAGAATTATTCTATTTCTGTTACCTTTTCTCCTTTAGGTTATTTCCATTTCAGTTTAGAAACAGGAACATAAAGAGTTGAAAGAGTATAGCAGCTGAAATAAAGATGAAGTTGTTGGGTTTTAAGTCATAGATTTCATTTTTACTTGAAATCAACCTTTTAAAAAAAGTTTTTTCATTTAAGTTCCTATATTTAAAATTAACACCTACATTCGTTTGATGGCACAATTGTCATTGACTCAGTGAGACTAAATTTCAGGTAATATAGTTTACAGGTGTTACCTTCCTCTTTTTAAGCCATGAAATTACCAGATCAGGAAATGTCAAACTATATGTGTTGGTGTTCAATATATATGTAATACCTGGGGGCATTTAATCACTGAAAAAATTTTAGTGGCTCCACTTCTAAAGCATTTCCAGTTGTTTTCATTCTTAAAGGCTTGTTGATCTTTGACTCATTGCCATTTTAAGAGTTCTGTGTCAAAGGCTGTTTAGAGCATTTCATATTAATGCTTTCTTTTCTGACAAGAGATTTAAAATAAACATTAAGACTATACTTTTTTTGGAATAAGGAATGATGCTTGACACCTCTTTTTTGATTCATAACTATACTTTCTTCAAAGAGACAATATGTCCGTGAAGCAACCTTATTTTTAATACGTGGAAGCTTTTTTCTCATCTGCAGTGACAATGTTGATCTTTGAATCAGCAGAACTGGCCTTTACAGACTATTACGGGTGCCAGAGAAACAGAAGTTGTAGCTTGGTTACTGACAGAGAGTTTGAAGCAAGAGATGTAGATAAATAGTAGTTAAATAATATCCAAGTTAAGACACAACTTCCTCTGGAATGCAATAAAAAGAAAGTATTATTTTGTCCTGGTAGGGTTAAGGAAATCAATATGTTTATGTAGGTGAGATAATAATCAAAGTAGTCCTTGCATATTTTTGGTCCATTTGTAGGGCAAATAAATGTGCTTTGAAGAGAAATGAATGTATATATCTTTCAGGTTATAAACAGTAGTGAATGGAACAAATAAGAAATGAAAGTAAGGGTATGGGCACAGCTACTTGTGGTGGGGATTATAGAAGCAGACATTTTCTTTGAGCACAGCTTTCCCAGTACTGCTCAGTTCTAGCACAACTCAGACTCGATGTAGGCTCTTCAGTGTGCACGTGTCCACTGGGTGCATCTGATGAAGAATCATCATTAAAACATTTTTTTCTCTCTGCTCTTGAATATGTTGTCTAGAAGAAGTTTTCTCAGTGCATTGGAGTTAAACATGATCTTTCTCGTGTGTATTCTTTACACGACAGTGTGAAAGCATATGCTTGATGTGGCTAATCCCTCTCCATATATTATAAATGAAGCGGGAATGACAGTCTTGCATGTGAAGCAAATGCTTATCTTTAACTTAATTTGTTCAATTGAAAAACAATTATCATGAGGCCAGAGCAGAACTAGTGCGATTCTGTGCTCATCTAGTTAATTTTTCTCCTGGGATTACTGTGGAATCAAGAATCCTTCCTTATAATATGTATAGCTGAAAAGAGGTGCTTCCGTGCAGTCCAGTGAATACCTCTATTTTCTCACTGCGAACAATGTAAAAATAAAATGTATTTTTCCAATTTCTGAAACGTTCTGAACTAGGAGAGGCTGTGGCGACTCTCCTCTTGGAGGTGAGACACAGTGGAGGAAGAAGGTGCAATGCCCTGTCTGTGAGTTAAGGGAGAAGGGAGCTCATGGGGTGGGGAAGTTCCTCGTTCTGTTTCCAGCACTTAGGGGTGTTTATGCGTCTGGAATCGCTGTCTTGCCGGGTGAAGTTCATAGGCCCACGAATTGCTTGGAGCAAGGATCTAGGCCAGGACTCCAGGCTACTAGGTATCTTCACCATGAACAGGCCTGCTCCCAGCCCCATCAGTCTAGCCATCTCCTTTGCATGGCAGCCCAGTTTCATCAGGACGTAGCCACGTGTTTCAGGCACCTCCCTTGGTGCCGAAAGCTATGAGTTTGCATTCCCTTGGGCTGAGGAGGAAGTGTAGTCAGTCTCCTAGTTTCTGCTGACTGCTGTTATCACTGGGCTTGGTCTTTCCAAATGTATTTTGTCTAGATGCAGTTGGCAGGAGCATCAGTGGCCGTGAGCACCATTAGCAATGACTTGCTTGGGCTCTCACAGCAATTGCAGTGGGTATTAGCTGTTTGTGAGCCTGTGAATACCTCCATGGTGCCTCCATTCACTTCTCAGCCATCTTTCTGTTTTACCCCAAAACCTCCCACTACTTTTCAAATGGTGTCCCCACTGCCTTTCTACCACATGCCACTGCAATGAAATTTTCACCTCATTCCCCATCCATTTCCTGCATCTCACAACCTGCCCTTGCATCCAGCCAGCCTTTTCCTCCCACCTGTCTAGCCCCGCTCTATCATCTGGTTAGTGCTAAGTGCTTGTGTAAAGGTAACAATTTGGAAGCTCAGATAAGCAAAACCTCCTGCTGTAAGCTGTAATGTAAAGGCACTCTTCCTCTGGCTTTCCTGTTGATGTAAATGGCTGGTGTGCTGTGATTTGTAATGCAAGTGGCGCTGTCTGTCTGCGTTAGGTTTGCTCAGAGCCTCCCTTAAGGAACTGTGTTGCTGCTCCGTCGTCTTTGTGAATCCCAAATGCAATTGTCTGTATATAAGATACTGACATCAGTAATCTAACCAAGGTGGTGAGGTCTTTGAGCATATCTTTAGGCAAAAACTGGCAATAATTACAGACTCTGAGGAGCACGAAGTGTTCAAAGAGGATTTTGTGGATCTCCCATCTAGACAGTGGAACCTCCATGCACTTTCGGATCTCTCTCTCAATTTGTCTCATATTTTAGGGGCAATGCCTGCATAATTAACTAAGCCTCAATAAAATCAGGATGCAGTCAGAGTGCCTGTAATTGTCAATACTTTCCTAGTGGGAGAATATATATATATCTTGCATAAACTCTGGAGCAAGTTGATGTTTGAGCCAGGTTTGGAGGTCAGGGTTTCACAGGTTCTGTTGTTCCTGCTCCATGACCAGTAGAAGCCCGTGCTTCAGAAAGCTTCCTAATTGTTCACATGAAGTCATGGTAGAAGAAAAAAGCTATGCATACTGAACATGAAATTTTAATAAGTAAAATCTTTTACATATACATGAAAAAGGATGCTGGTACCTAAAAAAGAAATCCTTTGTAATTGAATACAAAAAGCAAAGCCTTTGCATTGAAACTTTGGTGCAGCACTGTGATTGCAATTTCCCCTTCTTTCGTATTAACTCTTATCTATCATTTATCCTGAATCGTCCTCATTTGATTTTTAAAAGAAAAAGCTTGAGAAGCCATTTATCTTTCCTTGTTCAAGTTTCTCAGCTTTTAAGATCAAAGTTACAGTATGAATAATGCATGCAGGTTTTCATTCCTTTTTTGTGTGGCTGTCTTGTGACATCAACAGTTTTGAATGACTTACACTCTTATTTTAGGTAAGTTGTAGCTTGAATTTTTGATTCCTGTTTCGTTTCCTGGCCTTTAAATAGTACATCACAAACACGAAGCATTTATTGTGTCTTGCACAATGCTATTTCTACATGAGTGAATGATGAAAATGTTTTCTACAAAATGTAAAAACGAAGCCTCTGAACTTCTGTTGTGACAGGAAAACCTCCTTAAAGGTACCATCCACAGGAAGACATTTTGTTTAATTGTTTGCCTTAAATGTTTTGTTAATGAATTGTCAAAGAGAATTTGGTTTGTTCTTCTTGGTGGAGACCATTCACAGCCTCATTGTGCTTTGACAAGTTTAAAATTACATGGGTAATCCCAATGTGATCTCGGTCATGACAAGAACGAAAAAAGAAATGGAAGAAATTACTATGCCTATCAGTAAAGGAAAAGAGAAAGGGTTGTTTGTATTGGAGGGAACAGTGGAAAAAGCAGAAATTAATTTGCTATTTAGGAAAGGGGCCCTTCCTTCCAAAGTCAAATTGCAGGGGGAAAAATTGCAGAAGGGAGGTGAATCAAGAAAAAGGAAACAAAAACTGATCAAATTTGTTGCTGTGTGCTGTGCAGGAGTAACAGTCTTAACCCTTTAAAACAGCTATGCTCCTGACACAAACCATACTGTTATGGTGCCACTCCAAATTAATTCAAGATGTTCATTCTTATTTCTTTCTTGTCCACTTCTCTTTTTTTTCTTTTTTTTTTCTGGTCTCCTCTCTTGTTTCATTAATTTATTAATCATTAATCTCTTAACATCTCAAACTCCCCAAATTACGTATTTTAGATACATAGCGAAAGAATGCATATTCCTGCAGAAGACGTAATGCTTATGGTAACATGGTCTGTCCTGTGGAGAGCTCGGTGAAAGACCATGGCCTGGGTACACAGCACACGAAGCAATGGGGGTGAGGGGAAGCGGGAGAGCAAGTACCTACAGTTCAGGGTTTTATTTCATTTTAATTGTTTTTCTTTTTTGGGGCAGATTAAAGGGCAGGCAGCAATTTCCTATATGCCCCAGGAGGGTTAGAGAGAGAAGTGTATTTTTTCTTCTGATTCCCAATATATATTCATTGCCCCCCAGCAATTTCCTTTCTTCCCAGTCCTTTTTCTTCATTCTGTCTCTTTTTCTCACTTCATGACTTCCCACTCTACTTCTCTTTTGCCTTCATCTGCTGATCCTTACAATGGTGGCTTCCTTGAGGATCAAGAGTAGTTTTTGTTAATGATTTATATTTCTTCTGGTATTAATATTGCTTCCTCTGGCGACACAACTGGAGCTGCTGTTAGTTAACTTGGCACCCCAAGGGGAAAAAAATGTAAAAGATTGTGAAAAGTAATTTGGAACCACACAGCTGTCCCAGAGGATAGTGAGAATGGCTCTCAATCCTGCTGTTTCTTGCTCTTAGTTTTTTCCAAAATGTGACATTGTTTTTCTGTGTTCATACTTAAAGCTCTGGTTCAGGGTCCCTGTTGCTCCTGCTGGAGTCTCTCTGCTCTCCAGATTCCACAAATCATTCAAAATGTGTCTTCTGGATCATCTCCCTTGTTTTCTGTTCTGACCGTGACATGTGCTTCTGTTGTCTCCTGCATTATCATCAGGGCACCTTTGCGATACTCCCCCTCAATTCTCTCTGTGTGCCTGCCTTTTCCCCTGCCCTATCTAAACCACTCGAGTTTCCACATCTGCACAACCACTCTTTCTGTGTTAAGACAAAGAGTTCTGAGGCTAACTTCTGCTACGCTGCTGCTTCCCATGTCATTTTTTTATTATCACAGGCATATCTGAGTGCTTTTCAGTGGTACGTTAATCTTTGACTAGCATTTCTCTCATAGTTTTGTAGGTCGTTTGTGGGGTTTTTGGCTGAGCCTTAAAAACCATTACCACCTTCTACAGAGGACCCTGCTCATCTTGGAAGGCTGTAAAAAATCTGACTAACAGCAAGGGCTAACAGAAAGAAGAACAAATTATCAGTTGTACTTTTATTTTTTTATTAATTTTCCTCTTCTTCCCTCCTGTTTGGAATCTTACCGTACTCACATCATCTTTCAGACTCAGGTCTTTGAGACGAACCTTTTCATCTCTAACACATCCACGAGTAGTTTCCAACCCTGACCACAGCTGTTAATAATGACAGCTTGCAATTCTACAACCACTGAAGTAAAAGCAAGTTGAAAACCCTAGCCCATTACAAGATTCTGTCCTTGCAGCTTTTTTGCAGGTTTGCCATTTTAAGGAGCGTAGCTATGCAGACTTTGTCAGGCAGATGTGAGCTCATTCAGTTCACTCTTTGAATCGACCAGAAGCCATATGGCAGCGGTTAATGTGGCGCCGAGCCTGAGCTAATAAGCCCTGCTGAGAGACAGGCTTGATCGCTCCGGTACGGTATTGTACTGATACGGCCACACAGCTTCTGCTGCGCTGAGGGTAAGGGCAAAACGAGCTTGCGTTGGCCTGAAATCTCCACTTTGCCAAGCCAAAGCAAATGGCCAGAAAACATCCACGTGGACATTCCCTTCCTTCTCTATAGCTCTTACAACTGTCAACTGTTTCCCATACTACTTTGGGAGACAAGAGATGTTTGCTGCAAGAAAATGGTGAGGAAAAAGCCCATTAGCCAGTTAGTTTAAAGTGTTTGAGTCATACTCAGTGCTTGACAGTGTTCTGATTGGTTTAAATGACTCGTTATTAACCCTGAATCTTCTATGCAAGGTTGCTGGATACAGCATAGGACAGGGTAAACCATGCATTGGTTCACACTTGATGTGATGTGTCTTTTCAGTAGACATCTCCAAAGGATAATATTGGTATGTGGAATTAGTGGAAAGGGAAGGAGCATCATGACGCAGGGCAAAAGAGTGGCCCAATGTCAAACATCCGTGGACTGGGGAGGACACCAGGTTCTGTAGGCTTTTGCTGGCTGTCACAGACACTAGATTGTGCATTTAGGACCAAACTGGCCTCGTGTTCCTAAGGGTATGCCTGGTAATAGTGTAACCTACTGTGTGAGGTTATGAGATTTACCAGTTGTGTTCACACTGACCGAAACTACTAGAATTAAAACTCATCGTAATTCAGTGTTAGATTAAAAGGCTCATTACGGTAATTTAATTGCTGATATTTTAAACCAAGTTACTGCTGATCATATTGTCCCTATAGCTAAGAGTATCTGTTCCTTCTGGTTTTTCTCACAACTTTCAAAAATTTTCCTTTGCATCAGTGATCTGCATTGCTTTAGCTATTTTGTTTTCTTGTCACTTAAAATGTTTGGCATTAGACATGCATAACTATGGTTTCTCAGTACTGTTTCACCCAGCAGTAATGAAAAGGACTCCTTTAATGTGAACTAGGTATGTATTTTTCTTGCGCAACTTTATCTTATACTGATTTCTACTTTAAACTATAAAAGTAAAGTGAAGAAGAATGAAGTTCTTTTGCAGATACTCTGTGGACTTAAAGGAATTTGAAAACTCCTCACTGAGTCAAAATTCTCCATGGATTTCTTTTGTCCCTAGTCATGAACTGATGACCTAGATAGTAAAAGAAAATAAATGCCTGCAGCAAATAGAGTATGTGTTAGATATCTGAGTTTTGAGACTTCCATGGGCCTGGACATTAGACTATCATGATTTTCTTGTTAAAATGGCTTATTGAGAGTTTTGACCCTCTGGGACCATCGGAAATTTTCGAAATGGAGTCTGGGAAGCTTCTCCTTAAAAAATAATAAAAAACCAGGTGGTTGTTATCTCAGACTAGGTTACTTGACCTATCCAGATCGTGTAGGACTTTATGATTTGAATGGTTAGGAGCAAAGGTGATTTATTATGCTGAGAAAGTAAATTCTTTGTTTTGTTTGGCTGACAGTCTAGTTGTTGGGGTTTTTTGGGGTGGATGAGGGAGATGAAGAAAGGATGTGGGAGGAAAATTATTTCTTGATTCATTTTATTCTCTTAATGAAAAAGAAACATTTTTGTTTGGTTAGTTTTTTTAAGCAGTCGGGAAAGGAGCCTTTGCTTATATTATGCACAATAAAGATGAAGATTGGGTTTAGAAAGTTAATTCTTCTCCTCCCCTCCCTTATCAGCTGTATGGAAATCCTACATGTAGAGTGTGGACATCCTCCTCTAAGTTAAAAATCCATTTCAGGAGACACCAGACACTGTTGTTCCCAGCCCCTTAGGGACTGTGGTGCTGTGTGCCTTCTCCAGTTCCACATCGTGAGCAAAACCAATGAGAAGCAAAGCAATATTCAGAGAATCAGACTTTTATGAATCTGACACACTGGACATTAGGACTCACACTGGGAAGCGTGCACACTGTGTCCAGGCAGAAGACACGTTCAGAGCAGAGTTCAGTCCATTGGGCGTGGGACTTAGGATCCCTACAGAACAAACGTCCAAAAAAGCACTAGCAATTTTCTGCGTTCCAAAGCTCTTTCATGCAGACTCCTGTGACCTGTGAGCCTTTTACTCTATTTTTTTATTGTATTTACATTTACTTGTATACAGAGATATTTCCATTAGTAAAGAAATTTTCCATGAAAGACCTTGTAACACACCACTGTCCTCCCAAAATCAATGTATTATTTGTGGCAAATCTGTATCAGTGAAGTGAAGCAACCCAGCTCCTCACTGTGTTCACTGTTTTCCAAACACTGAAACCCTCTCCATTTGGGGTGGGGCGGGGGGGGGGGGGAAGGTACATTTTTGTTCTTGAAAGTCTCTAGTGGACCTTATAATTTTGATTGTTCTTGTCATTTTTTATATTCCTAGTCACTTGCACACCACAGCAGCCACATGTTATCACTTAAAATCTAAATATCAGATAACTACTAACTGAGACTTTACTGTGTATCATGCTTTTTTTTAGGAATTAGTTTTGTAAAGTAAAAATGACACTAACTCTAAAAGCATGTTTAATAAAACCTCAACAATCTATGTGCTGAGTTTGCACATACTATGTTCTCATAATCAAAAGAAAAATGTAGAATAAAAATAGTAAAGAAGAACAGTGCCTGGTTTTGGAGCCTTTAACAGATGTAAGTGATTAGAGCTACTTGTTTAGTTTGCTTTGATTTTTTTGGTCTACTTTTTGAAAGTTCTGTCAACTTCATTTTTGCTTATTTCACTTTGTTTGGATAGTTTTGCCTTACTGAGTTTCCTGTGATGCTTCTGGTTATATGAAAAGTCTAGTCCAAATCACAGCACTTCAAAAATAATAATTTTGCAGTTCTTGGGTTTCCTCAACCCAAAAGAGTACTTCTCTCTCTCCAGGTAATAATATACTCACAATTGCTTACTGCCAAGTTCAGATATTCACCACGTGCAGTAGTGTGGGACTAACATACACATTGCAGGGTGTTATTCCAGACTCCTGTGTAATATTATGCAGGACCAAGTCTGCCTTCTTGTGGTTGCCCTCCTTAAAAGGGAAAGAAAAATCAGCTACTTTCTTTCCTTACCTAGCTGTAGGACAATTCTTGCTAATACTCACGCTGCATTGAGCAATTAATTGATTTTTTTTTTCCCCTCCTGAAAAATTGTTATCTAACAAGAATCTATTTGGCACATGGTCACATAAAGATTGTTCTTTTATTTAACGTGGAAGTGTGGGTGGTTAATTATACTTGGATCTAATTATGCTCATTTTCTTCTAAGTCAACAGCTTTGCTTTTGCCTCTCTTTTTGCTGCTGTTGTCAGTTGTCTGCTTGCCCCTGCTAGGCTGCCTGATTCTGGCTGCATGGGGGACAATAAATTACACGGAGAGAAGAGGGAGGAAAAGTGAATAACTTCTTCCCTCGTAAGTTTAATACAGAAAAAACCCCACAAACCTTCCAGGGAAAATAATGCTGTTAAAAATGTAAAACTTGAGAAAGTGAAATGCTTTCCTGGTGGATATCTTGAAATATTTTTAGTGCTACATGGAAGATATTTAATTTTGAAACTAGCCATGGAGATGTATGCTGAAGTAACTTTGCCCACCCTCACAAAATGTGAAGTTTAGTTCCTCGAACAAAATGATTATGACTCAAGATCTCTTAATTGTGAGTTTGTGTATTTTGCATCATTGCTTTTCCAAGTGGCTATGCCATTCAGAATGCCAAGGTTTTGAAAGCAAAAGATGTTGACATGATGGCTTGGGCTTCCCTCCTGCATGGCCCACATTTCAGACTCTGCAGATCTTGCTCTTCCCATTCATCTGAAGTCACTTGTCTCTTAGGACTACTGTGAACTCTGGTGTTCAGTTGAGCATTTCTCTTGGAGTAAGACCTGATGCAAATCAAGCAGGAAAAAATAGCATGTTCAGGGTAAAATGTTCCCATAGAAGCTGCAGGTGTCCGATTGAAGCTATTTTATAGTTCGTGGTAGATATTCCAGACTCCAGCAATGAGTAGCTCTGCTCTCTGGCAAGCCTGTACGTTGAACAGAATTAAAGATAAGCTGTTTTTACCATGAGACTTATACAGTCATTGCAACACAGTTTTTAAAAGTGAGCTGCAAAAGATTCTCCTACAGAGAAAATTACTGTACAGTAAAGGAAAGATTGCCTTGAGGTAGAAAGTCTGCAAGCTAAGCAAAGCAGATTGCCGGGCTGCTGCAATCTTCCTGAGTGATTTTGGGCAAGCCTTGAAATTGTTGAGTACTTCTTGTTCAGCATTTCATGAGTCGTGGGACTGAACACATTCATACACGTAAAGCAGCCTGACACGATTGCGCCACTTACCAAACTGCAAAGTGTTATTATATCCTAAATCATGAATAGGCTCTTTTTTGTAGGCAAAACAGTAGGGTAATATTCTCACTTACATACTCAGGCCATGGTCTATTCTAGGTGTTTGTGACTGTGTAATACTTGTAGGATCTAGCCCAGCTGCAAATATTTTGAGATTTTCTTTTATTTTAACGAAAATATCTCTTTACCATTCAAGTTGTACGCTGAAGCATCAAAGTGGTTTTGAAATGATTGTTCCCTTGTATTCAAGGATCTCAAAAGTTTGTTAATAAACTAGGAATGTCTTTATAGTAGGTACTTTGCATGATTATAACTCCTGGGAAATTTGCATTCACAATGACTATGATTAGTATGTTTCATGAAAATACACTTCGCACACATCCTGAACTGTCAGTGTGCAATTCTGACATTACTGAAATCAGGGTGAGTATTACCATTGTCTTCACAGGGACTAATGTTTCACCCTCTCCAAGGAGGCATACAGTATAATTTATAGTAAGGCAGAAGCCCCTTTTTGAAGTGCTGAATGAGTTGACATTTTTCATCTTTTCGTTGCTGTTGTTCTTACTGCTTCACTTTTTGTTGTTACTGGCTTGTTTGCATTAAGTTACTTTCCTTTTGCCGGCTGGAGTTTTATGGACATACTCCGTATTCATTCTCATTTTTGTCCTAATGAGACTTTCTGCTAAGAAAATTTCCTTGTTATTTGTCTAGCTTGTATCTTTTGCATTTGTCATTCTTGAATATTAGGAATTACCCAACTGGAGGTGACAGCTATTACTCTGTCATCCAAAATCAAAGGCTTTGGTGGTATAAAGGTCATCTACTGTATCTTTTTTTCTTGAAGCTAACAAATGTAAGTAGTTGTAACCGATTTTTCATTAGGAGGAGAAATCTTAATTTTAGCAATCTGGACATTTTAAGTGGGACATGGGCAGACAACTTTTAAAATTTGCAAAATTAAGAGTAGCTGGAGCAACCAGAGCAAACAAACTTGCAAGCCTGCCTCGCTAATTATTTCCAATTCAGAAATAGAAAGTAACCTTTGAAAATGTTTGCTTTTACGATTTCAGCTGGTGGAGAACTGTATTCTCCACACACTAACCATCTTTACAAAGGCCATTTCTTCTACTGCTATGAATATAAAGTTCAGGAAGAAGGCAGTTCTTCATCTTTGTAACGTATACATTTCTTAGATTGCTGTGTCAGTTTTACTGTGCTGCCCTGCCAATGAGTCTCAAATTCACCTTGAAGGATCACCCCCAGGGATGCCGGCTGAACCATTGACCCTTCTGTTCTGACTGTCACCAAGGTTAACACATCATTACAGCTTGTGATGTTCGGGATACCTGTTCATTTGGAGCCTTTATCAACCAACACTGTTTCAGACAACTTAAACAGAAGCCTCAGTCTCTCACTACTGTTTCATAGGAATATGTTTTGATGATTTTTGAGAATGAATCATATTTCTTCCTAATTTTGTGTTAAAATAGATGTGAAATTTTAGACTTACAGCTTTATCTCTGTTTTTCGTAAATTATTAAAATAACAACTATAGGGCTGTAAGCAAAAATAAAAAGATAAGGAACCATTTTCTTTTTAAATTTGAAAATGGGAAGATTCATACCTGAACTGTTACTTACAGTACTACATAGCTACACAAAGTATGTGGTGACATAGCAAAAAGGTATGTGGTGACAGCCAAAAGGACATCACTAAGTATTGGCTTTGTGGGATAAGTTCTAGCTACTGACAGGTTAAGGACACTTTGTCTATTTGAATTGTCTTACCAAGGTACCATGTTGGATAATTAGCCACCTATAATTAAAAAGGAGTTTGATTTGCTAACGCAGAGTTATATTTGCAAATACTGTTCTTGTCTATGGGACTGATATCTAACCAAGGGAACTCCTTTATAAGAGAAGTCTGTTGACACAGATTTTCTGAATATGTATTAAAATTAGTTATTTTAATACATTGTACCCTTTAATTGTGCTCTTAGCAAAGTTCGTATTTTTGTCAAGGCTGTCCTCTGATAAAACACATATGTAATTTGATTGGTCAGATCTACTCCTGGATACTCTTATGACCATCAGTTTTGTGCGCGTGAAATAATAAAAGGGATACAAAAATCAGTTTTATTCTCCCTGCTGCATTGGTTCAAATGATTTCTGCATATTCTCATTGGAGAATTAACACTAGCTAATGTTGAAAAGTTTTATAAGGTAAAGATGACCTATTTAATCAGGTACAGTGGAGAATGCCAATGTAATTTTTGTTTCTGCTAATGGAGGAGATTACTTTTAATCCCAAGCAGCACATAGTCTACTAGGTTTTACCTTTGTATTCTTTCCTCCTCAATTTCTACAAAATGCAGTCTTTAAAATAGGTCTGCAGGCATTATACCCAAGTACCTATCTGCAGCATTCAGCGTATATCCGAAGTTATTCTTTGTCCTCTTTACATTCAGTTGAGGGAGTTGAGATATTAATGGGACAGTATTGCATCCTTTTCTATCCTCTCTATAAACACTTTGAACACAGTCTTTCAGGTAGCAAGCCTTAAATCACTTACTTCTTTTAGTTGGATTTATGTCATTTTCCTTCTCTTAGACTTGTCTGGAAACTTATAATAGTCAGTGTAACAGCTAACTAACTCCAGTTAGGTATGATCCCATGGTTTTTCCCTTTGGAAGTATTTGAACGGTAGTTGACAATGCCACAAAAGAGCTTTCTGAAACGGAAAAGTATTGAGTTTTTAACCGCATGATCATACAGAAAAATAAACACCTCAAACCACTCTAATATCTACGTGCCTAGCTGACTGATTTAGCATCTAAAATTTCTTTCTGATGGCATCCCATACGTATACCTTCTTCCAAATCCCCATTTAAAGAACTTCTAGTCCTGAACTCCTCAAGGAAGTGTGCATCTCATTAAATCCCTCTTCCTGCTTTGGTTTTTACCTCCTCTTATGTCTCGGGAATGGAGTTGCTGCTTTGGGCTACAAATATGTCAGGCTCAGCAGAGACCCAGTCCTAGTCCTCTGCTTCAAGGTGAATTTCTCCTAAGCATTTGTTGAAAAGTTATCATTAGGATCATAAGCTCATACCTTTGTGGTATATTTCCAGGCAGTCACGCTATGAAATTAGCTTGCTGTGTGAGCAGAATGAGCCTAGATCAAAATCATAACACGTTATTAAAGGCATCTCTAAATACAGCAAATAGGATGTTTTAATATTCTATGTGTAGAATGTCCTGCATCTCAGATTGTTCTTTGCAGGGAAGTGTCAGCAATAATATGTATAGTACAGCATTTATGCTTTTGTTCTTACAGGTCTTGAACACAAGTTTGAATCTAACAGCATTTTCCAAAATTTCTGTATTCAGAAATTTAAGAATATTTAAGCATTTTTCTGAAATATAGTAGAAATATTAATATTATATTCTACCAAACATGTCTGGCCAAACTTTAGGTCTGGGGAAAACATGTGGCATTTCATTGTAATGTACTGAAAGTTGATCTCATCAAAGGGTAAAACTTTTTAAGATTTTCTGGCACTTGTGTCAAATGTGTAGTAACACATGGAACTATTTGAAAGGTCAAGAGAATCATCAGAACACTTTTTTCCCCTCTATATCAAACATTCTCTAAAATTCTGACTTTTCTGGTCATGACTGACTTCCATTTTCAGACGAATTTGGCTTTTCTGTTTTTTCAAAAAAGTCATCAATATGGCTGTCTTAGAAAAAGTCTGTGTGCAGTGCATGAAGTATAATGCCTAATAGTATAATGCAAAGTGCATAGTTGCTGAAGTCTTAATTCAGCTGACTGTTTTGGTTTTATGCTGATCATACGTGAGGGTTTTTAGAACGTTTTCCCTTAATTTCTGAATGTTTTCTCTATTCAAGGTTTGAAAACTACATTCCTAGTCTTCTATTAAAAATGAATTCGCAAGGGTAGCACATATTTCTTTACCTTTTCTAGACATAAATAAGCGAAACCAGTGGATCTGTGTTGGAGCAAACGTGTCCTCAAAGACATACGAGGGTGAACTGTACTGTTAACAATATTTTCTGTAAGGTTATGCTTTGGTGCAAGCATCAGGGTACCGATGCGACCTACGGAAATTTGTTTACTTATTGCAATAGTGGTTGATCCTGTTAATGTTTGTTTGTGTTGGAAAAGGAAGCAAGACTAAGGAAGCTTATTGATAAGGTCTTTTGTTTGCATAGATGCTATCAAGACAGTCCTTTACATACTGTTTTCCATGCTTGTTCACGTATATGAATTTTTCCCACCATTCTTTAGTGTGTGTTTTTGCATCATTTTCCTTACCTTTCCTTGAGGTGCATCAGCATGGAACAAAAGTCAGCAAAGGAAAAATTCACAGTAATGGGAGCAACACAGAGAAATGCCAGTCATAACTATTTTTCCTATAAATATTTTTATGTATTTGGGGCACTGATTGGAGTCATTGAGTATATCAGGAGCAGTGAGTTCAGACCTTGGTGGGGCTCCAGCTGAGGGCAGCTCTTACTCATCCCGTTGGTAAATGGTCCCCAGTCGGTCAGGAAGGCACTCGTCGTATGGCATGCCATGGGCTGCAGGCAGCACCTATTGATGATCCACGTTCAGGACCAGATTTTGAAACTGGAATTACAAACTCGACTACCTGGATGTGTCAGTATGTCCATCTGATAGTCGGAAGTGTTGACTACCCCTTACCTTACGGCGCGGCCAAGGACTACTAACTTTTGCCATCTACTTTTGGAAAATGGGGCCAGAATGTTAGGTGGATGAGTCTTTTAAATGCAAACGTATGTCTTCTTTTCATTTGTCATGTGAAGTAGCTGGCAAAGAAACAGTAATGTCTTCAAACGTTAAGTGTTTACTTCAGACTGAACATTTGAGTTTGTATCTGTTTTGGAAGCACAGTGTGGCTGTTTCTGTGTTTTTAGGGAGGAAAGTTTACTATGGGAATGCAATCGCAGTTTTTAACTTCCTGTCACTGTCATAAAAAAGGGAATTCGTATCAAGGGAACTGAAATCTGTTCAGGTAACGCTTTCAGTTTTCTGTAAAGATTACTTCCTATTCATTATGTGTTTTTTACACTGCTCACACCAAAGATGTCAAAGTTTCTTATTTACGTTAGGATAGTACTAGTTTAGAAAAAGACATGCACACAGCCACAAGAAAAAACTGGGAAACCGGAAGTGCTGAGTAATTTCAATTTCTCTGCCATTTTTACGAACCCATTCCACCAATAGCAAACTGCCACAAACAGGAGACACTGATTTCCATGCAGAACTTGGCCAGCTAGATCGTAGTTTGCTTTGTAAATACAAATGGAAAAAGTCGAGCCCCTGATATTTCCAGTGTCCAGAACATTTTATACCCCTCTTCCAGCCAGTTTTTTTTCCTCCACCTTTTCCATTGGTGCAGTTTACAATCCCCCTTTAACAACCACAGAAAATTGTGGCAGGAGTTTAAATGCACCGTGGTATCTGAGAGGAACAGCAAGAAACGGCTGCAAAGGAAGCAATTATCCCAGCAGGGCTCCAGAGCCCCCCTGAATAGCTCAGGCAGCCCCCACCCCGAGCAGAGGAGGCAAGGGGAGAGGCACCGTTCCTCAGGCTTCTGTCTCTTGGTTCTCCTTGGCTATTCACACTCTAACCACTTCCATTTGTACACTGAGCAATAAGCGGTTCGCTGCTCCAAAGGCAAGGCCTGAGTGGGAAGAGCAGAGCACGGGAGCCCTGTTTCTCAGCGGCGAGCCTAGCAGTAGCCCACAAACTGCAGCTCTCGGAGGGTGTCATAGGTAAAGGGTGGCGATCGGAAACGCACATCAGGGGTGTGAGCATCAGGGAGCAATGATCCCAGTATGTATAGAGAATGGGAACAGTGTGTGCTTTGTTCTGCTTGGTTGCAACCTGTGCTGGCTTATTTTAACAGTAACGGAAACTCCAAGTAGCTCCGGGCTTCACTGTCCATTGCTAAAGATCAACTTATATTGTCGAGTCCCCTGTAGCAACAGAGACTTGAACATTTGTGAATGGACCAAGATCTGCAGGTCGTTCACTATGTGTTGAGTCTGTCTGGAGGATCTAAAGTTGGCCATGAAAATAAAAATAACTATGCTGGGCTGGGGAAATTGGGGGATTTGATCTTTACCTCTCTGTGCATACTTTCTCCTCCT
Organism: Balearica regulorum gibbericeps; assembly: GCF_011004875.1. Classification (NCBI taxonomy): domain Eukaryota; kingdom Metazoa; phylum Chordata; class Aves; order Gruiformes; family Gruidae; genus Balearica; species Balearica regulorum. The sequence goes on from NC_046184.1 coordinate 106,269,605, forward strand.
TATTCTTTGTAAGTTTAAATTTTAGCAGCTTCCAAGCAGGGACCTTATCTGTAGCTGTAAAGTCTAGCCCAGTGGCTTTTCAGTGTTCCTCCAATAGAAATGAAAGTTAGAGTCAGATTTGCTTGTGGTTGCCTGTGACTGCAGGTTTTTACCTCGGTCCTGTAGCACAAAGCTTGTGTTCAGACCACAAAAAGTACAAGGAAGACTGTGATTTACAGTTTGCATGTGCTACGCTCACAAGAGCTCCAGTGATCACTGATGGAAGAGTGAAATGTGGCAGATTAATGTAGGACTTTTGTGTTTAACTGTTCATGAAAAATGAACAGTGTGTTGCATGTGTTCCTTTTCTTGAAAGTATTAAACAAATGCTGTGAAAGGTTGAATGTTTTCACAAATCTGTATGTCCAACATAGCCTTAGTATAAAAGTTAGACTTCTACTAAGCTCAGGCTCAGTCAGAGACAAATGCAATAGAAACTTAAGCCAGGTTTATGTGCTTTTTTTGAAGCATGGTCTCATTTCCATGACATGTCATTTTGGTGAAAAGTCAGAGAATCAGCACGTTTTTAGTATTTATGTTAGAAAACATTTTCTATTTTTTCAAGGTTACATTTTTGCAAAATATTTGTGTATCTATAGTGCTTAGCTGGTAGTGCCAGCACTTGCTGAGAAGTAAACTTGATTGTAAAGTTTCAAAGGGAAATGTTTTGAATGAGAAGTCAAATATGTCTCAAAATTCAAAACTGTCAAAATACCAACTTGGAAATGTATGAAAACTGCATTTTGCCACCTGTGACAATTTTTTTTTTTTTTCCTTCTTAGTTTGGTTCTCAGTTTGTATCCTGTGCCATAAAGGGCTCAGGTTTACCCCCAGAGGAAGGCAAAAATTCCCTCTTCCCTTGGGAAGCTGCTGCGCCAGCTCCAGGGAGGAAAGCTTTCACAGGCAGTCGAGCGCAGGAAGTGCAACGGTCACGGGAAGGATCCCGGAGCCTGTAATTCACATCCCCTTCAGTGAGGAGCCGGCAGTGCACAGCCAGTCTCAGAGGGGATGTGCTCTCTCCTCGAGGCCAGTGGGAGTCTGAGACAAGTCTGCTGCAACTCAGAAGGTCACCAAAAGACTGAAACCAAAGCTGAAAATAATGACCTGCTGCACAGACCCATGCCAAGAGAGAAATTTTGAATAATTCTTTTTTATTTCTATTCTCTCTCCTCAGACTGTGATGATTTTGTTTTTCTTGTTGTTTCACGGTTGTACTTTTAAGTCTAGGAGAACCTTGGTTTTGCATGTTAAAGGGCTTTCAGTTTCTTGTGGGATCTCATTGTAGAAGACGACCCATGAACATCTACTTAAAGCTCTTGATAAGTTGAGTCCTGTCAGAATAGTTCCCTTTAGAACACCCTATATCAGGACCTTGAAAAATCCCGCGTTTTGGCACGATGGCTGTGAGAGGCCTGTAGTCTCAGAAATGTCTTTCGTCGGATTACAAGTCTTAGTGACGTTTTATCTACCCATGCTTCTAAGCTTTGAAGTTGAAAGTTAGGACTCTACTGTTGGAGACCTGTGCTCTGCACAGCTCCTCTTTCCTTAGGGGAAAGTAGGAAATTTCCTATCATGGAAATACACTCCCTGATACCAAGTTTGTCTTAAATCCATGTCATTGTCCTGCCAACATTAACTCCAGGCTTAGAAAAGTGAGGCAATGTTGGTCGATATCTACAATGACAGTTAGGAACTGAAATCAGCAGCAGAGTCCGTACTCTGCTGAAATGGTGTGGTGGTTCTCCTTCCTCCTCCACCCCACCGGTGCCATCTGCAGAGTTTAGGCGCACTCTGCAGCATGCAAAGTCACTGCAGAGCCTGGTCTGGTCGTGTAAATGGACCCTTGTGGTCCCTGGAGAGCTGGCCTGAAACCACCCTTGGCTTCATTCTTGGTGACTTTCCGACCCAGCCTCACAGAGTGGCCTTACGTCTGTCTTCTGCAGTGTAGGCACTCTCGGTGGGAAACAGGCTGCTAAACTCTTCTGCAGATTTGGGCTATGTTGTTTCTTTTATGGTTATCAGGTAGAAATTTTTTGTATGTTTTAAAGTTTGTGGTTTGTTAGGATCATTTTTCAATATTACATTTGTGATGCTTTATGTAACATAATTAAAATCTGAGAGATTTTGTGTGGCAAATTAACCCCAGCTGGTCTGGGATTTTATCCTTGGAGGTATGTAAATAACACATTGGTAGTGATGCTTAGAAGAAAATTCCTGTGTAACAGATACTTCAAATCATCTGACTTGCTTAAGGGGAGAGAAATGAAGACATACCAGACACCGAGTTCAGTTCAAGTTCACTTTTATTTCTGATTTCAGTCACTGATTGCAGTGAAAGCTATATATGCACCAGTGCATCCAGGGGAGATTCATGCATGAGGTTAAATTTACAGTTTTACAAAAAACATTGTAGTTGTCATTACATACAAGTTGTTCCCACGATGGGCTTTCTTTGGGCGTTGCAGAAAGATTAGTTTGTTCCGTATACTTTACTGACCCGTAGGATGTGCTTATGTGTTGCCTATTAGTTGAGTTTAGTGTGTTTTCTGTACTCAGTAAATAGCATTGTGAAAAACAGTTTGAGGCAAGTGTTTGCTACTTGCTTTTTTTCTTTTTTTCCTTCCTTTTTTTCTTTTTTTTTTCTTTTTTGTGAGAACTTGGTAGAGCAGATTTAAGGCCATGAAAGTAGTCATAACATGCTTTTGTTGTAGGAGGATTTTAATCTCGGTTTATAATAAGAAAGGAAATATTACATCGTAAATGTTTTGTGCTGTAGCTGTGAAAACATTTCAGGAAAGTATTTTATTGATTCAAATATTTTCATATAAACATAGCTGTCTGTTCAGAAATTAGTTCTGATTAATGTCAGCCAATACGGCCTATATTTGAATTAAGTCTTCCTTTGTGATTAACTAAAGCCACATGTTGGTAGAAAGTAAGTTTGGGATCATTACAGTTTTAAACTTCTGAAAATTATACATGCTGGGGTATGGATTTTTCTTTTCTGAAGTTGATTTATAACATTCTGCATATATCTTGTCTGCTTCCACGATCTTCTTAGTTGGGTGAAGTATCAAACACATATGGTAATTCTGATATTTGGTGTCCTCTGATAATGCCAAGTGCTGAATAACCCACAGCTCCCTCTGAAGTCACCAAACAATTCAGGACATAGATAACCCTTAAGCCTTTGTAGATATCCATCTTCTTGTAGATACAGCCATTAATAATGAGGCCATAAAAGTGGGGAAGGCAGACCTGTGAACGGACTTGAATCTAATTCTGACTTTGATGTATCCTGGCCAGATTGGCAGGGGTGCCAGAAGCAACAGCTTGAATCTATTGTCATTTTATCTACCTTAAATGCTCTTTCTTTATAAGTAAAGCTATCTTCCTATGCATTTTGCACCATCCTTTATAGACTCTACCTTCAGACCTGTCATCATTGCAAGGCTGTTTTGTTGGTCTGTATGGTAGGGGGGAACAATTGATTTGCACTTTGTCATGACAGAGATTTACGGCACAGGAAGACCACTTGAAAGTATGTTTTAAACTTCTTTCAAATAGAATTTTTTGTGTGTTTGATCTGGAGGATGCAGCATGTACCTTCCTGGGGTCCCAGAGAATGGAACTGAAAACGGGACAGACTCCTCTGTCTGAACTTTGAAGCTGAGCAAGAACAAACTTTCATCATTGTTGAAGACCCATTCCAAACAGGTTTTGAAGTCTAGTGTCTGATATTTAAGCATGCTATAATAGGCAGGGAAGAATACACGGGATTTACAAAGCTTGGAACAAGATACACATTTTTAAATAAAAGTTTAAGATAGATATTCATTTATACTCTTTTTTTTACTCCGTTAAAACTGCAAAGTTGTCTTTTATTGCTGACATTCCATGCCTTACAGACTATGCTGCAATGATAAGTCATAATATGGATATACTAGTATGTTTTGGGATGCTAGACCATATAGAGGGAACTGAGCAAACACTGTTTCCTAACTAAGAAATAAAAGCTCTATCTTATTTGTATCTACCATTGATGACACTGTTAATTATAATTGCCTATATTCGTTTTGTTCTTTCACTGTTTTATTGTCATTTATAATTAGATGGTACGCTTTTAAAGCAAAAAGCATATCTGACAGATTAATATCACATGCCTGTCACACTTCATTTAAATAAATGTGATATTATGTATGCTGTACTGTAGAAGACTGAAATATGTGAAATTTGTGATATTACATATGCAGAAACCCTGGCTATACAGAGGTCAGTATTTCACTCTGAAGTCTAAATTTCATTTTCTTATGGATGTAAGTTTGCTTTAGAATTATTTTGCAACAGAGCAGATTTCATTTATTAAATAGAATGAAACTAGGAGCTAAAAGAAAGTTTTAAAAAATGCCAGTCACCTTTATATTTGGACTTCCCAAGCATTTCTCTCATGGCTTCATTCTTTCTCATATTTCATAGCACATTTCTGTGAAAAGTAAATTAATCACCCACATGTATAAAAATATTTCTAAACTCCCACATGTATAAAAATATTTCTAAACTCAGATGGGTATGGATTTATACATACAGAAATTTACACACCCACACACACAACAGGCATAGGTACATAAAATACGGTCTTAGGATAAGTATATATATGTATACAGCAATACTGAATACTTGGTGGTATGTTGTAGAACCCTTGGGTAGGATTTTATGGATTTGATTTATTGGCTGACCGAGTTGATTCATTCTTTGTATATGATTTTTTTGCTGCTGGGTGGCCATAATTTACAATTCTGGACCTAGTTAACTCTGTGGGTGCCTAGAATTTTCTGTATGGACATCTCCAACTATTGTTTAAAGAAATAAATGAAGTGGACTTGCTTGAATGAACAATTTACTCATGAGGAGCAAAATATGGTCAGGCAGGTCATAGAAAATAGCTTTCAATAAGTCTTTGTAAGTCACCATGCTATCATATATTCTCTTAACATACATACTACAATCCATATGTGTTACAGGCAACTGACGATCATCTGTGAACCGCTGGTCACAATCTTTTTCTCTCATCAGTATTCAGTGCTATTCTTGTATTCTCTACTTGCACAGGCCTGATAAATTTGCTGGTAGGCACAGAACAGAACAAAATCCTGAAGAGGCGTGAAAAGTCAAAAAGTGCCATGGCATCATTTCTGTATAAATGAAACATGATGCTTGCTTCCATCTTTTCAAATTGGACTTAAGGCTTTGGCAGTTAGCAAAGCAATTCTTTTCCCATGATATGCAGTATCTCCCAGAGCAGTGTAATAAAACTGTTTGCTATATCTTGTTTACCAGGAGGAAAGGACTTCTCTTTGTGTTCAGCCTGGTAGCTACTCTTCTGGAGGTTTGAGATGAAATGTTACACTGCCTGTCACTTTTTCAAACCATTATATCATTTGCTACTATAAAGTCCAGCTGGTGTATTCTGTGGCAGGGGCACGAATATGAGAAGAAGAGCCAAAGCACTCAAAACGCCTTGATTAACTGTTAAGTTTCCACAGACTATGACTAGTTCTTATGTGCATGATTTCAGGTACTGCCCCCAAAGGTGATTTGGCTCTTTACTGCTCTAAATACTGGCTGTTCACTACAGTACTGGATTACTGGGTATGAACTTGGTAAGACGAAGAAATGTAGCACTGCTTATTTATGTGTTCCTACAAAAATTCACATGTGTGTATTTCATTGCGTACTTTGTTAGTTAAAGCCATTGGTCTACAGTCCATAGGTACTTCCAGCATTTCCTGTTGAGAGAAAATGTGGCAAACATATAGAGCATAAGTTTGGCATAGCTACAGATTCAATTTGCAGTGGCTCGTTAACAAATAGAAGGGCTTGATCAGTCTTGCTGAGATGGTGGGTACCTAATTGTTAACATTTAATGGAAAACTTGGGTAGTGACCCAACAGCGGAAGTGTGCTTTCTTCTAGCCATCTGTGAATGCTCTAGTTACAGACATATGTAATTCCACATGCACTGTGGTACATTTTATTGTAACTGTGTAATTCATCACAATTTAATGTGGCATAGCCATCATTGTAGTTAAAGTTCTAAACCCTTCTGTTTTAAGGAAAACAAACAAACAAAAAAGATCAACAAAGGAAAACCCTTAGGAAAAATAAACCAACTACATTCAGAATTCCATCTTGGAAGCGCAGCTTTGTTCAGTAGGCATGTCATGTCTTTGGAAGTCTGCCTCAACGTCCAGGAGGGAATGTTTCCTCTGCCTCTCCTTCCTTATGAAAATCTCAAATAACTTGGAAGAAGAGCAGCTTTCAATGATATTTTAGTTGTTCAAATGTTTCTGCTTTAATGTTGCTCTCCATCTATGCTTTCAAGAGTCTTCTGGTGATTCCTAGAAGAAATTCCTTGGATAGTTCTTGCTGGAGGTTACAATTTGTGCAAAATATAGAGCTGTGTCATGTTGTAATGAGTTTGAATGGGTTTCTCGTAAGTACCAAAATCACAGAGGAGCACAAATGATAATGAACGTCAGTAGGACTTAAGCTCTTAAAACATGTGCAAAAATTACTGCTTTCAGTTTACATGGGTTTGAAATCATCAGCTGAGTTGGTAAATTCTTGTGATATGTAAATAGATTCCTTTGTAAAATCCAGTGCATTCAATGTTGATACACATGAAAAGATCTATTTCTGCATATATATCTGGATATACAGGTACCCCAAAATACATGTGGAAATCTTCCTAACGTTTTTTTTTTAGATCCTTTGCATAGATTAATTGGAAATAAATAGCTTTCTGTCATTGAGGGAGATGTAAAAAGGAATAAATATAGTTAGACTTTTATATGTTACTTTCTCTTCTCATACTTACCATTTCAGGTGGTCAGCCATCTAAAAATGCACACAGATTCTTGAAAAATGTGTATTTGCAGGTCACCTTTATTTTTTCATTCTTCATGCCTCAAATCCCCATTGAAATTTCAGCATTACTAGATTTCTGGATGATAAAGGACATATCTTTTCTGTTCTCAAACAACGAGTGCCAAAGGCAACAGAGTGAAATTTATATGCAACACTATCTACGTTACGTGTGCATGTTCATTTATCTCAATAACTGACTGTCATCTTTGTGTGCGTACATCTTACAATGATAATAAGAGCCCACCGCTGCTCAAGATGTCAAATTTTCAGGGATAGATTTCTAGCTGCAGGCAACTTGAGCAAAATACCTCATATTGAGAACACTCTCCTCCTTGTCACTGACCACATTAGACCCTTTCATGTAGCTTCATATGTGGCTTTTATTTATTGTTTACTTCCACCCATGCCTTGAACTGCAGTGATTTTCATATGTGATAGGGCTTATACAAGCATATGTTCACTTAAAAATGTGATAAATGTAATTAAATAATAGTTTTGTATATTAAAGTAAACATGGTATGTATTCAGTTGCCTACACAAATTTTGCTACGTTTCAGTGAATTTTGATACTTGTTCAACCATTTGTCAATCAAATGGGAGAATAAATACTTTTAAAGGGAGATCAGATATTTTCATATGCATTTAAAATATATTTTTAAATAAAATAATAAGATTTGAAATCACAAAGGGGAAGTATGTTTTCCAATTTTGAGGTTATTGGAATTCCATTATCTTCCAAAAACTGAAATCAGAATTAAGAGCAGAATGTTATTCATTTCCCCATAAGGATTTAATTGCTTCTGCCCAGCTGCTTATCAGCCTTTAAAATTACTTATTCAAAGGTGAAGAACTAAAGAATAAAAATTTTTCTTAGCTTCCTTTGGAAATGAAAATGAAAACAAACACAAAATTCATGAATAATAACAAGCATGACCAACGGTAGGATAACGTCCCCATATTTCTTGTCAAGAATAAGTAATTGCAGCACTTGATGTGAAAATGGAATTTATGTCTAGTGCTAATTTTTACTCTCCACCTGGTTATATCAAACTGCAGTAGTACATAGGAAGCAATTGTAGTCCTTCCGTCCAATGCGCATTAAACAGGCTGTTGAACAGCCAGTATTGCATTAAGCAGAATGAAGAAAAGAGTAACAGGGTTCCAAATCTGAGACATTTTAAAATACTGATGTAAAACTAACAGGCAAGCTTTGTGCATAACAGAAGGAAACCAGGTACATAGTAATTTTACTTTTTATGCCACCTTTTTATGATTTGGCAAATCACTGATAGCTTTTTTTTTCATTACCTATAACAAACCCTTTTTCAAGTTAATAAATATTATTAAATTATTAGTTCATATTAAAGTATTTTTTATTATCCTTGATTTGTCCTAGATCAGAGGAGGAAAGCTTATGATCACCTACACAAGAAAGAATGATGCTGGCAAATATGTTTGTGTTGGAACAAATATGGTTGGAGAACGTGAAAGTGAAGTTGCGGAGCTCACTGTTTTAGGTAAGAATTCCTCTTTTAAATCTGTATTAATGAAAATGTCCGTGAAAATGTCCATCTTTTGTTTCTTCTAAGAAGGTTTTAATTAAGGGTCATTCTCATCTGTTTCCTTCTCAGTGTTTATGATGGAAATGTTTTTGTCACAGTTGTGTTCTAGCAAATGGGTGGCAGTTAATGGCTTTGCAGTCCACCTTGGATTCTTGTCACTATCTTGTTGCTTTCATACTCAGTTACCAAACTGAAAATAATTCCAGTGTCCACTGACTGGATCAATGCTATAAAATAGTAGCAAAGCAAAAATTAACATCGCTAAGAAGCAGAGGCTTAATTTTTCCTTCTCGGTGAAGAAAATCAGAGCTGTTCTGAATTGCCATTCTAAATTATTATCCTTTCATTTACAGTTGTGTGTGCTGTGTTGTAAAGATACAACAGGTCTACTTGTTCAAGTGATCCTAATAATGGTTCCTCTCCACCTTTCATTTAAGATAACTGAGCTTAGCTGAAAATTGCATTTTTTGTTGCTATGGCAGAAAAGAAGCTGTAACCCCAAGTGCAATCTCAGAATACCTTCAGCGTATGAGAATTGCCTCCTAATCACTGTAGATGCAGCTTTGGTAGTTTTCTTTCAAAATGTGTCTTGTTAGTTTGAAGCAGAGGGGGCTTGAGATAGCTTAATTGTTTCTGCAGAAGGAATAGATATTTTATCATCACAAGATGAATATATCCTAGCCATGAGTTCAGAACTCTTTGGTTTCCATCACAGTGCTGCTGCAGTAGTCCTGGCTTTTTTTTTTGCTCTTTTTTTTTTAAAATAATTTTTCAGATCTGCCTTGTTAGCCTTTGGCACTTTTATCTGTCTTCACCACTTTTTAGAATTGGGACTCAAGCAACTTGAAGTCCTGTTCAGAGTTTTATTTGAAGCAGGGTTTTCCTTAATAAAATGAGACTGTATGCCATCTCAAAGTTGTTGAAATTGCATATCCAGCAAGATAGTCTTTTTAGAAGCTGAGGAAGACTTCCTATGATCCACCATACTGTTTCCTTTTCTTAATTTATAGATACCTTTGAAGCACTTTGGGAGGAAATTTATTGTCAAATAGACTTTTAGAACGTCCAAGCAAAATCTAAAATTGAAAGAAGGTCATAGTTCGAGGAGTAAAGTTCTGGCACTGGACCCCTAGTCAACTGTACCAGTTAATTGCTCATCACTAGTCTACTACTAACCAGGGAATCACAGTACGGACTGTTAGATAATCCAGGCTGGATAATACTGCTCTTGTGGAACACCTGTAAGAGGGATGCATTGCAAAGAGAGGTCTGTCTTTACCTTTTCCTTCATCTCATTTTCCCTTCAAATACATTTCTGATTTTCAGCCTGGGAAAACTAGTGAGGTTTTCTTTTCAAACAGGAGAGGAAAGCTTTGAATGTCTTATCACTCTGTCTCTAGAAATCTTTAATACACCTTATTCTTTCAACTCAGGCCTTAGAAATGCATGAAAAAGCATGAAAAACATGCTGACTTCATATATTAAAATCTTTCAGCATAAATCTTCTCTTTATGGGGTTTGGTTATTTAGAAGTTGAACTTTGCTTTTAGGTCTCTGCTTTAGATCAGAGGGAGGACTATATGCCAGAAACTGTAATATTAGAAACTTTCAAAGTGATCCCTGCTAAGCTTTCCTTGTATTTACCAAATAATCATGTGACAAAGACTTAAATCAAAAGATACTTAAATCAGTGCTGGTTTCCCTTATCCTTTTATGCGTTTGAATAAGAGTGTTATGAATGGGCAGACATTTCCTTTAGGAAAGTGAATCTAAAGAATGGTGTGCCTCTTGTGGTTTTGCTGTTGTGCAGCAGTCCTGGTCTTACCAGATCACTCCTTTTTCTCTTGCATAATTAAGTTGAATATTCTTCCTCAAACTATTCTTACTCTGAAGTTTATTCCATAATGTTCTTTTCTTGCAATCAGACTGTTTTTACTACAAGAAAGGGTGTGTCTGTCTATATTTGTATTTTTTAATTCACAGCTAGATTCACATTTGTAGGTCCCTGGTTTATTTCTCACCTCTTGTATATGAACCGAGGCTAGAACTGACAGCTGAAAGATCAACTTGCTATTTCATCTAATATTATTTGCCTAGAATTGCAAGCAAAGGTAAGTTTTCTACCACATGTGTCCAGTTGGTCCGGACATCCTCGAGAATGAAGAAAGTTCTTTTATAGCGTTTTGTTCAGTTCACGTTTCCACTTCAGTCCTTCTTGAATCATTCACTAAGGTTTTATAATACTGAATCTCTGTATCTTTATCTGCAAATATCAAAGTAATATTTGGAACCACCTTTGTCAAACACAAATGTGAGACAGTAAGAATATGGAGTTGTCTCTTTATCCTTCCGTCTGGTGCTTTTGTACTCCTGTGAGAAAAGTATTGCATGTTTTTGGGTATTCACACTTCCTGATTGTGCCAATGGCTTCAGACTCTTCCAGTTCCAGGGAGATGATATTTATATCTTTAATATATACGAGTCAAAACAAGCCTCAACTCACTCAAAGCTTTCATAGGTTTATAGGCAAAAAGGTCATCTGCCTTAGGCAAAGGAACCTGCCAAGCGCTCGCCTGTTGAACCTTCCCTGTTCTTTTATGGACATCCCATTGTCATCTGGTGCTGCCTCTCTAGATGGGTAATCGTTCCTGGACTATCCCAGAAATAGTTAAAAACAAAACACTTTTCTTCCTTATGCATGTACAGACCTCACCGCACTCCAACCTGGTATGAAACTATGAATAGCCCAGCACCATAAAGATTTGAACCCTGTTACAGGTAGAAAAGTGTGTCGATTCCTCTCCTGAAACTTCCAGCTAGTAGCTGAGTTGCCAAAATAGCACAGCCTGCACTGAGATCCCATTTTCTTTCAGAAAGCCTGAGAAAAAGTATGCAACAATTAATCTGGCTGTGGTGAGCCAGGACTTGGGTCATCTGTGTCCTAAAATGTCAGTCAGGGATAAGAGCAATTTTTATGAATAAAGATTACAGAGACATTGTAGGGGTTTTGGCTTGGTTTATTTTATGTGTGCTAGTGAAAGAAAATGTTGTCTTTCTAATGTAGAATTGGAAATGATTGCCTCAAATACTAGCTGCTGCTGATACCTGCAAGCAACCTCATAGAGCTACTATGCTGGGCACCATTCAGCCAAAACCTCCAGTAAGACTATGTTTGGTTTGTGCCTTATGTCTTTTTGAAGCAGTGCAGGAGATGAGTGGTCATTTGTCTAGGTCCTTGCAGCAGGCCTGCTTCTATCTGAGGATTGATCTGTATTTAGATTTTCTGTGCAGGTTGTGTTTTCCTTTAGCTATAGTAGCTGTGACGATGATACATAAGAAATAAGGAAGTCTATGCTTGGATCCTGAGCCACTGTTGAGAGCATCTGCCTCCTGCGCTGAGGTTCACAGCACTGGCCACCTGCAGGGCCACTGATCTTCTGCCTCCTGGCCGAGCTCTTGTCCTGGGGCTGGATGCGAGAGGGCGGGCAGCACAGGCACCTCCATCAGATTCCTCACCCTGGTCCCTTGCTCTAACAGCCACAGTTCCAGGAAAGTCACAATTTGGGCACAGAACTGCTGGACTAATCCCTGGTTTTTCTTTCCTTTCCTTGTAGAGAGACCATCTTTTGTGAAGAGACCAAGTAATTTGGCTGTAACTGTTGATGATAGTGCGGAGTTTAAGTGTGAGGCAAGAGGTGACCCAGTCCCTACAGTAAGATGGAGGAAAGATGATGGGGAATTACCAAAAGCAAGGTGCAGTACATGGAGTTACCTTTTTAATGACATCTAGCTTGGTACATGATGTAGCCATTCAACATTTGACAGCTAGCTCTTCCTTCTCTTGAATCTAGAAGGCCTGGCTGATATAATCAGACATTTCTAATTACCATTGAGCTCCATTTGAAGTTATAATTTATATTGAAACTTAAGAATGGCTTGTTCTCAAGCTTTTGTTCTCAAGCACAAGACACATACAACAAAAAAACCCCTAAGTTCCATCAGTAATATCTGATACAGATTCTTCACCTAAAGAGTCTTTTGTAATTACTAAAAGTTTTGGAGAATGTGTAACAAATAATAAATTAGATTACAACATCAAGAAGTATATATTGGAATTGCAGTTCATATAAAACTTAGTCTGGTAATGTAGAAAGCTGCCTTGGTTGTACACGGTTTTGTTACTAAGTTTCCAATTAACTTTTTTTTTTCCCCTGTCATTGCTCTAAATCAGGCCAAAAAATAAAATGTCTTATTAAAAAAGCAATACATTCTGTGATAGATATTTATTTATTTACTTTGAATTCCCAATCATCAGTTTAAAAACCTGTTAGGGGAGGGGATTGAAAGAAGAAACCCTGTAACAGTTGGCTCCAGTCATCCAAAATCAGCTTCTTGTTAATCTCGTCTATAGCCTTAATCAAAACTATAGTGTTTTTAAGAGAAAAATTTACTTCCCATAAAGAGAAACACATTGACTGCATTATACAAAGAAGAGAAAAAAGGTGATGAGAGGAAATGGTAACAGGACACATTGTTCTTTAAAAAAATCATTGAATTAATTGTAATTTATCTTGATTTTCAAGCAATTCTTATCTTCTTGAGAACAATATTTTCAACTATATTAAAAAAATCCATCATTGAGATGGAAAAAATTATAGGGAGAATAATAACTATTATTACATGTACTTGTTAAAAGAGTTCTAAAAATTAAAACATTCTGCATTACAGCTTTATGATTGTATTACGCCAGTGAAATTCTACTGACAGCGCTAAAACTGACTCACATTGCAAGTGAAATCAGAAAAAGGTTTTCAAATGTTTAGATATATTTTGCTTTTAAAACTTTATTTATACATTACCAATTTGTAAGGATTTATACATATTTTTATTTCTAAGGGAAATGTAGGAATGAAAAGGAGAGCAAACCCACCATATTTTACCCTTTACACCAATTGCAGAAAGTTCTACTATTCCTATTTATTGTTTATTACTATGTATGTTTAAAGATACGAAATCCGTGATGATCATACCTTGAAAATCCGGAAAGTTACGGCAGGAGACATGGGCTCGTATACTTGTGTTGCAGAAAATATGGTTGGAAAAGCTGAAGCATCAGCAACTCTAACAGTTCAAGGTAAGAATGTTTCTTTGCATAGTACTCTAATCTAGAATAAAGTTGATTTTTTTTCACGGCGACTTTACAGAGTTGTCATACACAGACTAGTTGAGTCTATACACAACTATTAGAGTTGCGACTTATGTGGGAACTCTGCTGTATTGTAAAAAAAAAAAGTAAAAAATATAAATTTGGTTTGAGTTGTATTCTCAAGAAATTGAAGCATTTCAGATGTAAGATTTTTTTGTAAGCAGTCTTTACGGTACTGGGATGGGGAACTGAATGAGTTTTGAGCTTGAGCATGATCAGAATCATGTCACTTACAATCTCCATATCTGAAACCCTAACAGAAAGAAGAAAACCAGTGTTACCAAACGACATTGTTTTAACTTGAAAAGAAAGAGTTATAAGTTCAAGTATCTGCCAAATTTTTTCAATTAAATGTAGCAAAGCAGCAGTGAATGATAAATCTGTTTGTGTGTCTTTTAATGCACTAACCCAGACCACTGGAATTCCTGTTGCTTTTTCATTATAGAAGGGTATCGTAGCACTACTGCTTCTTTGTAAGATAAAAATTCAGTGGAACTCAGTAAACTAATATGTATAAAAATCCTTCATTGCCTTTATATACAGAATCCAGATGTTCACTATTCAGATAATCCCTCTCTTCCTTTCCTGGCTGGCAGACAGGCAATGATGTCATCCTGGTGCTTTTTTCTAAGCACTGATGGTCCTTCTGTCCTTTTCTCTGTTCAGTGGCAATTAGTCATTATGGAGTTCTGGGGAAGTATAGGCTTAAAAGTATCTTATGTGGTAACAGGCCTCTATTTTGACACATTTACTGTAACAGGAAAGGTCTCGTCCTTAACCTGCCCTCCTTTTTCCGCTAGAAACATTTGTTGTCCCTAACATCTGTAGCTGTTAGGAAAAGAGGAACTCTTCTGTGGAGGCTTTCATAAACCCAAGAATTTTGAGATGTTCTGTTTTGTTAGTCACCATGATGTTTATACATCGAAACTGATACCTTATGTTTGCAAAATAACCAGCTCTTACGCTCAGTGGTTTAGAATAAAAGATTAACGTGTGAGCAGGAAACACAGTTTATTCAAAAGAAAAAAACCTGAATTGCTTTTAAAATGGCAATTTGTTCTGAAGATCACGTCTTATATCAACTGTTAACCTTGTAAAACGTTAGTATTAAATAGAAAACTTGCTTTATGACTGGTTGAGCAGTTAAATTTCTGGACATAAGCTATTGGTAGCCCTAATCCTTCATAGTCCTATTCAAAATCATAAGCAAACACGTTCTTGTAATCTCATTTAATTTAATGGTGCTACTTAGATATAAAATGACATAAGTATGTAGATGTTAGAGAACTAGAGTGAAATCTTTGATTAAAAAAAAGGTACTTTTAAGGGACAGGATTATAACCTAGGTCTTGATTCAGCAAGATTATCTTTTTTTTTTCTTTTTTTTTTTTTACAGTATTTGTATTACACAGTAGATATTTACACTGTAACAGCTTTGCTCTGCAGATATTGTTATGGGATAATTTGTTTCCCAGTGTGAATGGATTACCTCCTGAGCCATTTGTCTGTACTAATGTCTTCCTAGAAGGGATTGATGTGAGAAATTGTAATGTGTAAGGCCAATTTGTAGTTGGTAATTGTCGTGGTTTAACCCCAGCCAGTAACTGAGCACCACGCAGCCGCTCACTCACTCTTCCTCCCTGCAAGGAGATGGGAGGGAGAATGGGAAGAAAGCTCATGGGTTGAGATAAAGACAGTTCAATAGGATAACAAAGGAAGAGAATAATAATAATAATAACAACAATTATAATAATAATAACAATAACAATAATAATACAAGTGATGCACAAATGCAATTGCTCACTGCATGCAAAAGGAAAACCAAACAACCCAATGCCCAGTCTGTTTCCGAGCAGTGATCCCACCTCCTGTCTCGCTTCCCCAGTTACACCCGGAGCATGCCGTTCCATGGCAGGGAATGTCCCTCTGGCCAGCCTGGGCCAGCTGTCCTGGCTGTGCTCCCCCAGCTTCTGGTACACCTGGCAGGGCACGGTGAGAAGCTGAAAAGTCCTTGACTACAACTGCCTAGCAACAACTAAAACCATCAGTTTGTTATCAACATTATTCTCATCCTAAATCCAAACCACAGCACTATACCAGCTACTCTAAAGAAAAATTAACTGTATCTCAGCTGAAACCAGATCAGTAATGTAGTAAATTATGATCAAAATCCATTTATTAATCAGGAGATGCAGTTTTATGGGAAGTAAATAAACAACAACAACAACAAACTTCTCTAGAAAACATGCATTTTCAGATATTTTTTTTCCCCACATATTTCCTTCCTCCTTGTCCTTCTCCTCTTCTTCCCTCGTCTCCCCTCCTCTTCCCACTTTCCCTCTTGTTTAAAATACTTTATTTTTCTAAAGGGTCAGCTTTTTGACTGCTCCATCTAGAGAGGTAGATTTGATCATGAGCAGTTTCAGTGCTAAGATGACATTGATCTCACTCTTTGTGGGCACACAGGTCTTTGAGGAGTATGTTGGCTTTTTTCATATGAGTAGTATTTTTTCCAGGTGATTTAAGGAATAGAAACAACAAGTCTTTTCTGCACTTTTGGAAATTGTTATGTGATGTGTTGACTGTAGGGATTAATAAATGTGTGTTCTGTTGTTACAAATAGAGTTATTTCTGTTACATCTTTGTAAACGGGGCTGTGTTACAAATCGTGGCCTCAGAAGCTACAGCTGCCACTGTGCAGACTTGTTAAATTCAGCAAAGGACAAAGAGGGAGTTTTGCTTGGTTTGGGGTTTGTCTGAGTTTTGGGGGGTTTTGGGGGGGGGGGTGTTTTGGGACTTTTTTCCCCTCGGTATCTCAGTGATAGACTGTGGTGTTTTCATGCCAGCGTATACTCCAAGAAAGAATATGAGAGTTGTTAATGGTAACCCCCGAAGATGCATGTCTGTGGTAGGAAAGGGGCCATCATCGCCTGTCAAGTGCCTGTACGGTGGAAGTGGCACACAGCAGAAAGGGCTGCAAGCCGTGCTCTTCAGGACACGTCTCAGGCCTCAGGGTTGGTAGCGCTGTGAAGAAGAGGACATATCCTCTTCTATACTCGTCATTTTTCAGGCCTCAAGCACTGCAGTTGACCTGCGTGTGTTCTGCACTATACAGGGTTATCTAGGGTATTAAAAGGTAGAGCGTGCAACAGCGAGGCTAATTGAGATATCTAGGTGTCAGGGATGTGTTGATGAAACATGGCGAATAGCTAACCCGGTGTCTCCGTGGAGACCTGCCCAGGGTCTGGCGGTATCGTTACCTCCAGGTCAGCGCTGACCCTGCTTGATCTGGCAGACGTAGGAGTGCACAGTGCGTGCCCTGCGGTGCTCCCTGCCTCAGGAAAACTGCACAGCGCTGCCCAGGAGCTCGGCGAATGGGCCCTGTCTGCGTGCATGGACTAGGAACTGTCAACTCCACTCAACTATATATAACGCTAACTGTAGAAAATAGAAATACGGATAGGGAATATGAATTCCATTTTAATGTTCTTCCTGCTAATGGCACTACATCACAGATTCTGGTTATTCGAATCGGTATTTTCCTGCATACAGACTCCAAACTCTGGGGATTCTAAGTGTTTCTCCTACATGAAGTACAGATGCCATTTTTATTGCCATTTCAGTCATACTCCTAAACCAAATGTGGAGTTCTGTATTGACATGGAAGTTTGAAACCTTCACTTAGTCTTTTACTATTGCAGCTTAAAAGCATTTCCATCCTTGAAACTGTTTGTCAAGTTATCTTATTTTCTCCTGGGAAGTTAAATAGTTAAGCAAATGTAAGCCTGCTGTTGTTTGCATTTTCCTAAAATTAGAGTGTCTCAGTCCCGTTTTCATTTTGCAGCAATGTGTAGTGTATCTGTAAGACATCTAGAGACGTTGCTAAATACATGTGGAAGCATTTCGTTCAGGAGATGATTAATTATTAAAAAAATATCTCAGTCAATACAAACTGCCAGGAAGCAGCCCAGATGTTTTACCAATACACTGTATGTTACCAAGTAGCCAGTGTGCTCCGGAAAAAGGAAACAGTGGCCAAAAGAGCATCTCTGGAACCAGTGGATTTCTGCCTTGCTCTTGCACTAAGCAAGTTGGATATATTTATGTGTATGTATTTAATATGTATGCAAGGTGCTTTTCATGTTTTCGTGGAGATTTCTATTATGTGATTTGCTTAGTTTTATGCCTTGAAGCAAGACTGTAGAAATAATATTATATACAATTTAATTGAAGCCTGTATTCCTAAGGGACACAAAATTACCAAAAATGCATGCCTCAGAACTTCAGTTCTAGAAGAGAATTAGTTTTACCATTAATGGAAATAGAAGTAGGGCTTCTTCAAAAACCTGCAAATTTCACATTTTATCATAAAAATGCTTTTAAGTAAATCTAACCGAAAGGTTTTACATATTTTCCCCTACTTCCATATTCACTCCCTTTTGCAATACTTAATTAGGCTTTTTTAACACTGATTTTAGAAGTTGTTCATAATTTATGCTGAAACAAGCTTTGCTCTCTGATACAAGTGGAAATTATGGCTCCAGTGGAAGACCTACTAGGCAGTTGGCCAAGAACCGTTACTGCAATGACAGCGTAGTTGGTATTCAGCAGCAGTTGAAAGAGAAATAGATCAAGTAGGTCAGTTGACTTGAGGACTTCACACGAATAATACCAACACCGTGGCTGTTGATACCAGCAGGTTGGTAGTGAACAACAGTGCTCAAACTTTGAGTTCTTCTTAAGTCTTCTTGCTCAAGCAGTGGCTCTGGAGGACCTCGCAATACTTGTTACAGTGCCCTGCCTAACATGCACCTCAGCATGCAGCAGCAGTGACTGAACTGTAAAATGTAAATTTTGCCATTCAAAGGCACTAAATGCATTCAGTGTTATCAGTTTGGCAGGAAAAAAAAAAGAATTCCTATGGAAATTACTCTGGCCAATTCATATTTTACAGTGGTGATCTTTGATATTGAGGTTTTTTAGCTTACGATGTCATTAATTTTAGGGTTAACAGAGCTTGTCTGCAAGGTGAATAGCGAGCAGAACTTTTGATGGGTGACTTCTGGCTGTGATTTTGCTGTACTAGTCAACTGACAAGGAATTTTAATCTGAAAAGGTGGCACATGCTTCAGGTCTGGAATTTCCTCCTCCTTCCACCCCCTCTTTGTACAAAGTAGCTTCAAGGCACACCTTAAAAGACATCTATTTGATAAAGCTTCTGGGTAGGGCTGAGAATACCACCCGGAATGAAAACGAATGGGTTTGGTTCTTTTATCTGTCAGATACCATATAAATGTTTCCACTGTGTCAGGCCACTGGTACACATAAATTGGCTGTAAATGTAATTGCTTTATAGGCATCTGAGCTACCTACGTTAAAATAACAAAGATAAAATTCAGATTTTTATGGGATTACCAAAGTGCTCTTGAGGTATATGGTGGTTGTTATGTGTTGCAGTGAGTGCCTCACAGTATTATGGATGAATTTAACCACATGAATTTTAAAACTAGGATTTGGATTTAAATCTGAACTTGTGTACATGGTCTCTCTTTAAATCAGTATTTCTCCTTTTGAAAGAACTAATTTTAGGCCATATTCTGTCTTCAGTCCTCATGAAAGAGGGAGGGAGAATAGTGATTGTCCTATGAACTTCAGGATTTTTTTAATTAATAAACTTTTGGCAGGATGAATGAGGGAAACCGTCTCTTGTGATTTGTATAGTGTAAAGAGACAGCCCTTTCCCCCTTAATGACTGCTGTAAACTATGACAGCACTTCAGATTTCTATCAAGGATCTGAGGAGTTTGACTGCCACCTATTTCTGGTGAAAGAATGTAAATCTTGAAAGTTTATCAGAAGGAACTGAGGAAACTATCTGAAGAAGAGATTAGTGCCCTGAAGGTGCTTGTTCTACTGGTGCAAGTGATGAACACTAAGATTCCTGAAGCATTTCTAAAATATAGGTATAAGAAATGCAGGTAAATGTTTCAGCAAAATTAAAAAAAAAAAAAGTGTGATTTATAGTTGCTTCAAATCCATGTAACATTTTAATAAATAACTGCTTCTGTGATTTGTAAGTTTTTAAATGGAATTTTATTTTTTTACATAGTCTCACAACAGTGACAGCAATTGCTTACAGGAAAATAACACTTAAAAACTTTTGAGATCCCTTCCTGCAATTTAGTACTTTAAAACAAGGACTTGAGGCAGATGTTTCTGAGCAAGTAGAACAGGAGTCCAAATAATTTGGAGAAAGATTACTACAAAAATAGTTTAAAGCTAGAGGCTTTCTCCTGCTGAAAGGCTTTTCTTTACGGTAAAGTTCTTAAAAATTCTACCTTTTGATTACTTGCTGCAGAGAATTTAAGAAAGTAGATTTGTGCGGCATACTTCAGAACTCAATTAAAAAGTAGCAAAGAAAAACTGAAGACTTTTCTAGTGCCTGCAATATCCTAAATCCCATGACTAGGGAAAAATCAATTGGTTTTGTAACAAGCTTCACTGTTGCAGACTTTATTTTGTGACTGCTGTTCTGAAGATAACATTTCAATAATCTTTGGAATAGACAAAGTGGAATTTTACTACAAGTTGTTGAGTTTGCAAATTTTTTGGTTTATGTATATAATAAAATATAGTGCAAGGTATAATAATTTTCATTGGTTGTTCATTAAACAGTACTTCTGCTATGCTTTCATTCGGAAATAAACTTAAGCTTTATTAAATTACACTAAACATCCATAAAAAGGTAATACTTTATTTTTGCCTTGTTTATTGCCTCTAAGTAATTTTCACAAGGACTATACAGTGATTATAGTGTGCTTCCTTATTTTTGTTAGTTTACATGCATCATTAAAATCAGTCATCTCCGAATTGGTTCTTCAGAAAAAAAGGCTGACTTACTTACAATAACAGTGGATTCAAACCCTATTTTGATAAGCTGTTTTGAGTACCATTTGTTACTATGAATTATGTTTTATTTGAGCACTGAAATATTTTATTTTTAGGTGCTGAATAACACTGAAGAACTGGTAATAAAATATCTTGCAGTCTTTATAAACGAACTAGATCACCTAGCAGGCTCAGTATCAGCATCTTCCAGTGCAAGAAAACAACAGCCTCTTTGGGTTAAACTGCTCACCTTATTTTCTGCATGCTCCTCTTGTACCTGTGACCAGACATTAATTCCCAAAGTTTGGAGTGAATTTTTTTTTCCATTTAAGTATGGAATAGGATGAGAGTGTTGAGAAACAAAAAACCAAAGCTGTCTGGATGGACATCGGGTTGCTTGTCTTGTTCTCATAAATGTCCTATGCTCTCTAAACACAGCATTGAAGACGATTCTGTTCTCTTTGCATCTTTCGGTGGCATAATGAGAGCCCACTTAAGACTTGCTTCTCCTCAAATTAAAGAGGCACTCTGTCTTTTGACAGTTAAGGTAGCACATTCATACTTGGCTCTCAGTACGGAGGAAGAAGTCACCTGAGAGTTCTGCTGTGGTCCAGTCTTCCACCAGCAAGGTCTGATGGCCTTTTCTGTACGTCTCCCTTCCGAGTTCTTGGGTGCTTACATCTTGTCAGATTTTTTTCCTTGAAGAGTGTGGCTAACCTAACTAAAGACTTAACGTCAAAACACGTTTGCTAATATTCCTAGGCCATCATAGATGCGGCAACGCTTTTGTTTCAGACTAACAGCAATTTTAGATAGCATTGTCATCTTTTAGCAGAGGTGAACCACTGCTTCACTGTATGAAAATTAGGCTGAGTGTCTCTGATTTTTTTTTATTTCTGCACATTGTGTTTATTTCCTTAAGCAGCTTGTTCCTTTTTCTATCTCCATCACAGTAAAAATTCCCAGTACCGGATAGCTAATTCCATCTTGTAAAGAATTCTTGTAAGTTGTATTTTTTGCTACCTATAATTAAAATTTGTTAATATGTCACAGTTACCTTCCTGTTAACATTATTAAAAAGTAAGTTCAGGTATTAGTGTCCCATATGTAGACTTTGGTTGTCTCTATGTGAGGGATGTGGTGTGCCCATAAAAAGAAATCCAGATTTCTGTTGAAATAGTATCTGTTTCGGTTAACAGTATTCCTCACTGAGTATTGCATGCCCAAAATAACATTTTTCAATGATCAAAAGTCACTGCACTGTAGAGATTTATTGTCCTTCCATTTTTTAGTGCATGTTTGGTATCTATTGATCATGGGGCTTTGGCCACTTTTCACAAATAGCTTTGACTTATAATAAGAAGGTTGCTATGGATTTCAAGTACTTCTTTTCCAAGAGGAAAACTGTGCTATCATAAACAGCTGGGGAAAAAATCCCACTCTCTTTCCTTTTCAGCTCTACTATCTTTTACTGTAAGTCAAAAAATGCTGTAGGAAGCACCTAAGAATTCTTCAAATAGTATCCAGCTATAATAATCTTTTTGCACTACCGCACAGCTTATTTGAAATTCGTCTATCTTTTTTCACTCTTTTAAAAGGCTTTAGTATAAATATTTGTAGCCACAACTACTTAGGTTGCAGCAGTGCCCCAAATTACCTCATTTCTTTTTAAACACAGGGAAGACAACTCTCCTCTGAAAAGAGAAGCCTGGGAAACAGGACTCCACAGTTCACTGCATGACTCTAGTTTTTAAATAGATGGAATTAGACTTGTCTTAAGTGTGCTCTCTAAATTGTATTTGGTTTATAGGATGGTTTAGGAGGACTTAGAGCAAGGAAGGGGGAGGGGAGACTAGGAGAGGAACTTCTGGAAGACGTTAAATCCTTCTTTCCCTCTCTTTGTCTTCTAATCCCCCATATTTCAGATTTGTCTTGTCACCTCAAGGCAATGACTATAGGATTTATAAACGTTTTAAACTGCATGCTACATGCATTAACCTGAGAAGTGCTACCTTTTAAAACCACACCGCAAAGTCTATTTCCACATTTTTAGTTTTTATCATGGAAATCTTCATTGACTCCTGCAGAAAGAGAGATTATGAACTTTATTTTGTAGCTAGTATCAGCAAAAATCAGCTGCAAATCAAAAAATCTCCTGTGAGTACATTTTACACGCTGTTCTCTTCCCACAAATTTTTGCAGTAGGTTCCTTCCCACACACGCATATGCACACACACACTCATGTAGCCCTTTTCATCTTGATTTTTTAAATGGTTTAAAGGGAAGATTCATTAGCCTGCTGTGAAGCAGACATTAAGATAATATAGTTCCACAACTGAGACACAGCTGATAGGGAGCGAGACTCTACTGCCCAGCCCCATCATTTAGAGTTGAGGAGGGAAACACCTCTCAGCCTAAATTAAATCTCAAAATGGCCAGTAATCCATAAGGTGCCAAAATACCATTTGATAGCTCTTGAAAACAGAATAGCAGCTAAGCAGGAGGTTTGGTTAATGCACAGGTCTTGTGCTGTTTATCAGCAGAGGGTGGAGTTTAAGCCATCAAAGAGAGCAGAGGAGCTTAGTGACGGTGTAATGCCAATAATGAAACCAACAAACTCGTTGCCTGTTGCTCCCACCGCAGAGCTGAGAACAGATACCCTCCTGCTCTGCTGCAGGAGGGAGAATCGTTGATTTTGAATCCATGGCACTTTAAGTTGATCTCTGAAATTGTATCTGGAGTTGATGATGTTGAACTGCCATGCTGCATGTGTTGTGACGTACATGTTTAGGTACATGTTCGAAAGTCATACCCTTGCCTGTGTTGTCCCCCTGGTATGTGTACCAGCTCTAAATGCAATTATATTTTCAAGGCTTTATTTGTACTGTCAGCACCAAGGAGCAATACTTGCCTTTTTTCGTCGTCAGACTCAGACCGCTTTCTCCTAGAGCACGTTAGCTCTCCTGGGTACACACGGGCACCTGCCCTTTTTCTCTGAGTACCAAGTCAAGAGGTGTATAAGCTACATCCAGCCTGCCAGGCATGCACCCTGTGCTGAAAATGAGAGCATATATTCTGCCCTGTGTGGCCAAAGTGTCCTGGCGATGTGGCTACCAGGTTTGCAGACTGCAGCTGTCTCGTAGCCGCTGGCTCAGGGTGCAGCCGGGTAAGTGCACAGTGAGAAGTGCCGGCACCCTCAGAGGGGCACTTTTGTGTAGGGCACAGACTCTAGCCCGCCTGTTTCTAACTTACTGCCCAGCACATGAGGAGCCTGCACTAACAGATGGGTCAGCGTGGGTCAATTGTAAACAAAAAATAGATTAATACAAATAAAAACTCTTTGGGAAGTATGTTGAGGAACACGGCAGCTAGTTGATGCTGAGATTTTTCCCTTATAAGCTTTTCTGTGCATGAATCCAAAACATTGTTACAGGTTTCTACATTTCCACTATTTCTAAAGGTGATCTTACTATCAGAACTATTTTTCTTAACACTCAGTCAACTGCTTGCTTTCTTAATTTCATACTCTTTCTTACAGTACCGTTACAGAAAACCATTAATCTGTTTCTTTTCCAATCAGTTAGACTTCTGTCTTCTTGCCTTTGGTAACTTCGAAGTTACCGTAGTCACTTGTTCCTTTAAACTTAAGAAGTGCTTATCTGACACATCTGCAGCAATCCAAAACAGAATTTTTCTAGTCAACCTAAATGTAATAAACCATGATCACTGCCTTGCTGGGGTTTTGGAATTACAAGTCATCACTTTTGATTTGAAACATCAAAAATCTCATGTAAGCATTTTGACTCAACTATATGGCTGTGGCATGCTTGGCGTCAGACTGTTAGACCTTTCCTCAGAAGTTTGTACTGTACTGAATCACTCTTCATGCTCTGGGACTGCGTACCGTGAAAGCATTCATGGTGACTAAGGGTTCTCAGTCTGGTCTTACATGAATGTCAATTTTAGAAGAAAATCTGGGAAAATATGAATTTTATATATATATCTATCTAGACCTCAAGAAGTGGCAGCTGAAAATAGAGAAACCAATGAGGATGAAAAGCGATATACCCCAATTCTTTTGTAATGTACCTGGTGTTATTTTCCCATATTTTTCACAGGGTGAAGCCAGGAGACAGCTGAATGGCAGCATTTATATTTTTTCAGAACAAGAGATTTTGGCCTTTGTTTATTTCTGTGTAGAAAGTGATACTTTCCACAAATGACTGCAGAGAGATGTGCATATCAAGGATATTGGGTGTTTCAGATTGCTTTGATAAGAACAAATAGCCTACAAATCACTAGATAGGAAATGAAACATGGCATATTGTCTTAAACTATCTCCCTTAATAATAATTTTTGCAAAACACCAACATAAATTTCTGGTGGTCATGTTGCAGAAAGGCATTCAATGACCCTTGTTCAGATACTTGAGAGTAAAAAAGTAGTTAATTAGATTTCAGAGTTTAGCAGGCTTAGCAACGAAACGTAGTTATGAACAGAAGAGGTTGGCCGCTTTTCATCCGAGGTTTTGTTTGGAATTAGGGAAGGAATTGGAAAATAAAATGGTTCAGAATTTCTTTATTTTTTTTTTTAAGGAGTGAGCAGTCAGAGCTTGACCAGTTTGCTAAACGTATTCAGACTCTCACATTTCCTCTGCATGTAACTCTAGTGCCCAAATTTTCTGTACCCACGCATTTCAGACAAAGATTATAGACAGTGGGTTTCTCACCCACGCATTCATTACAGAGATTATAAACAGCTGAGTTTCAGCCATTCTGTAGAACCGCAATGCTCCGTCACAGATAATGCAGCGCTCTCTATAGTATCTCTGTTGGTAGCTCTGGAGTTTCTCCTCTCGCACTGTCTGGTCTGTGCCTGGCCAACCACATCAGAAACGCCTGCTCCCAAAGTCCGCTGTCTCTTCTAGCACATAGGCTCATACTCGCATCCCATTTGTTTCTACAGGCACATGCAACCTCTGATATTTTTCACTTGAGCTGGGATTAATGGATCACAAAATTAATTGGAAGCAATCTAAATCTCATTGTGACTGCCATTTCCTAGATCAATCATACGGCAAAGGATTTATACAGAAGCTGAAGACTGTATATGAGCTTGATTGTTGTATGTAATTATTCACCTGAAGATTGGGATAGTTTCATTTCTCTGGTGTAGAATTATAGTTTCTTGCTTCCTTTATAATAGCCTCTATATGGTATAAGGGTGTCAAGCAGTTATTGAAGACATGGAGATTTTTATTTAAATAATCAAAAATGAAACACATTGAACTTAAATCAAAAGTATTCAGCTTGTGTCAGCTGAATAACAAGATATCTTCTGAGCACCTGGAAGGTATTCATAAATAATAATAGTTAGAACAATAACTAATGAGTATTTAATATGCAGAACAAAATACTGTTTAGTAATTAAGTACCACTTTGAATCTCAGGATCTCAAAAGCACCTTATTAGTATAAATGAATGAAAATTTCTACAATTTTTACTCTTTTTGAGATAAATAATTACTACCACAGCTTTCAAGAATGGCATACTTGACGCTTATAGCTTGTCCAATATCAGACTAAGAAATAGACACAGCTCTGTAATATTTAATTGCAAATATGAGGAAACCAGTGAGTTACAGAGAAACACTAGATCAGCATTTGCATTCGCCTTTGTGAGAAGAATTACCAAATGCGTTATTTAGAGATCTAGGCATTACATACAGTGTGCGGAGGTCTCATATGTACATGATGTCCTGTGAGGAAGGGCTGAGAGAATGGTGTTTGCTCAGCTTGGAGGAGAGATGGAGGAGATTGGGGTGGGGGGACATTACAGCCGCCCCCAGTACCTGCAGAGAGGTTGTCGGTAAGACGGAGCTAGGCTCTTCGCAGCGGTGCACGGTGGGAGGACAAGAGACAATGGATGTAAATTGAAACAAGGGAGATCGAGGCTGGCTGTAAGGACAAATTTCTGCACTGCGTGGACAGGCAAGCAGTGGAGCAGGTTGCCCAGGGAGGCTGTGCTTTCTCAGTCCTTGGGACCCGAATGGATCAAGCCCTGTGCAACCTGGTCTCACCCCCATAGCTGACCCCACTTGAGCAAGAGGTTGGACTAGAGACCTCTTGGTTACTTCCAGCCTGATTATCCTGTGACCCTACAATACTACATCTGTCAAATACAATAGTTGCTCCATTAACATCTGGCAGCTATACTAGTCTGTAGTTTGAGTCCTAAAACTGCAAATTCCTACTCCTGCGAGTGTATTTAATGATACCAATAGTCCCAGTGAGGTTGATAGGATTGCTGGCAAGAATAAGGCATTAAACGATCACGTCACTAGTCTGGAAACTGCTTTTCTTTTGTTTTTTGTTCAGCGATTGGAAATATCTTCCCTGAAAAACCTCATGCGTCAAGGAAATTATTTGAAAGGCAAAAAATATTATTCCTTTGGTATTTGTGGTTTTGCATGCTACCTTCCTGTCTTTACAAACAGGTTATTCCCCCTAATTGCCATGTGAAAAGCCACGATTAGCACAGGGAAAATTAATTTATTTATAATTGAAAATGCTGTCAAGTAAAATGTGCCATAATAGAGGAAAAACTACTTACTTCTCAGTTTTAATAACCTTAGATATCAATAATATGTAAATCAAACTAAGAAAGTGGTCTTTGTTGTAGTTGTTACTATTATTGTTGTTCTTTTAAACCACATGATGTCCCTCTGACAGAACTGTTTAAATTTTTCTATGAAATTTCGCCCTTTGCCCTTGCCGCAGATTTGCAACCAATGCGATGCCCTGTTTCTGCAGGGATTTATTTTCATATATCTGTATCCCCTCTGTTTTTACAGGTGGGCAAAAAAATACATTTGCTTGACAGGGTTATTTTTGACCTACAATAACAGAACCGTCTGGTAAAAAGAAAAGTGGAAATTCAGCACTTCTTACAAGTTAATTTAATTTGTAGGAATGTAATTGAGCAACCAAGACAGATATCTATCTGTTAGAAATTTTCAAGTGAGCTTTCAGTAGAGGGCTTAGGCAGCTTTGCGTTGCTACCAAGAAGGTTGAACTTTTCTCTTTTTGGCACTACTCAAGTAATGGAAAATGGGTAATTTATAGTTATTTCCTCTGTTCAAGAATTGCATCCCATTAAGTCTCTTATCAGCCTATTTCATGTAGAATGTGAGATGTGTTTTATGGAGAAGCATTTCTAATTCCAGAGTAGGTCAGACTGTAATTGCAAGTTTAGTAGAGAGCTTTTCAGTTAAAAAGTAGTGGTTACTGGGTAATGTACTTAAACATGATCAAGAGTAGCTAGGAGCTGAGTCTTGGGGATAAGCATATTTCTCTCAGGAATTCTTGTGTATTATTTCTTCGCCACTCCTCTTACCAATCATAGACTTGCCAGGATAATCTCAGCAGAATGATACACGCTGATTTTCTCTTTGAGAAATACTGAACCCGCAAACATAAAGACGACTAAAGTACATTCAGAATACTTCCTTAAAATTGAAAATCAAAGCTTTGAAAAATGGTAATCTCAACTTCCTATGTTTGGGATTATTTCCTAAAAAAATGTCTCTAGTAACATAAAAACCAAATTTTCTGTATGATCTGGTTTTGGCGCATTCAGTTGCAGTTTCTTGGCTTCAACGTGATCCAAATTCCAATATTATATCTGATTCTCCTTCGGCTTCATTTTCATTATACACCTGGAGTCCTCTGTATTTATTTGAACAGTAAGCCAGTATTCCTCATGCCTAATGAATTTTGGCAGAGTGGGTATTATTAGTTTCCTCCATGGGTGTTATCAGAGGATGGTGTATTGCAGGTGCTTACCTACTCTATATGAAAGTGTACCCCACTGAACAGTAGTTGGTTTACTCTCAACATCAAGCGATAAGACCAAAGTGTTGCAGGGCTTGGTATTTGTAACATGCATTTAAAAAATCAGGTATTTTTTTACTTTTACTGTAATTATACTGCCCATCCTTTTTTGATTCACTTTTTTGCCAGCATCTGTGTGTATTTTAGAAATGTATTATTTTTACATTTTTATTTTCAATCTGTTCTTTCAATTACTGAGATAGGTGGTTGGAACGCTTTTTAACATGCCTTTCTTCCATAAGCGAAATTAGCCTGCCAGGATCTGTGCCATTTCAAAGTTTATGAAAATTTTCAACTATAGTTGAAAGATAATTTAATATTAGATAATTTACCACTAGGAAATTCTGTTGAGAAATATAATGTTTTGCAATAAATCTGTTTTTTAATAAAGTGAAATAGAGGTTTGGGGTGGGAGGGAAGAAAATGGTTAAGAATCTTTTAAAACTATTTTTATTGTGGTTTAGTTTGCATTTACAGTTTAATACTGAGCATTATGACCTCGATACAGCAATTTTATACTGAAAAGATTGGTGTGTGGGCTACATGCCTCAGCGTATTAATAATTTTTTAATAAACTTCCTTTGTAATAGGTATTAGCCTCAGAAAAGTTTTTTTTTCCATTTGTAGATACTTGGATGCTTTAGAAAGGGTGTAAATGTCACTGTTCCATTTCAGCAATTTTGGAGATTGACTGGAGATTTCAAGTTCATTTTACCATGGAAAGCTCTTGATGCAGAGAAATAATGCTGCTATGAAAAAAGAAATTTTACTCAAGGTTACGTAACAGTTCATTGGAAAGGCTTGGAGTAGAACCCAGGGTCCCTGACCATTATTTTAGTCTGCTACCCGTTTTCCTCTACAGCCTGCTTTCAGTATTTGATAGAGTCTTCTGCTTAAAAATCAAATTAAAATATGTGGTTCAACATTTTTAACCTATTTTTCATATATCAGAATATATGTGTGCTTTCTAAGGTCCTTACCAAGGGTCCTTTTTATTTTATTTTATTTTTAATTTTGCTTTATTCTTTGCTTTGTTTCATATCTGTTCAATTTTATTTATTCCATGTTTTCTTTTTGTTTTGTTTTTGTTTTTAGTTGTGTCTGGTAAGTTGAAATTTTATTGGCCATCTTCTAATCATCGTATCACTGTGACGGGAACTTCTCCTCCCCTTCCCATCCATCCCCTTCCATGTCCTTCAACCAGTCAGCTCCCATCTTTTCCTTGTTATTGACAAGACACATCGCACAGAATAAATTCTGCATGAAGTATGGGTAACTTAATGGCAAAGAGAAAGGTAATGGGTTGCTAACTTTCTGTCTGTTTTTACATGATGTAACAAGTCGAATCCTAATGTCTTTTTCTTCAGTGACTGTACTAGTTGAACTTCAAAGTGCTCTATAAAAAATATTTTTGTTTTAAAGGTCTCAAGGATAGAAGTTTTTCTTTCCTTAAGTGGATTATTATTTCAGCATCTTTTAGAGTATATTCATCACATACCACATGTATGTGATCTAAGGTGTGAAAGCAAACTGAAGTTAAAAAAAAAAAGATGGTGAAAATGCTTCCAATACACGGACTTTAATAGCCAAGTTCACTTGACCCTGTTTTAATTCTTCTGACATTGAATCTGATAGAATTTCTATTATTTACCTTAATGACAATAGATTTAGAATAATACACATATGCATAATACACCTCTGTATTTAGAATAGTATACAAAATACATATTTAGAATAATATCTAGAGAAACATATACCTATTTACATTTTATAAATTCTGCCATGGTTACCTGAAAGACTGAATTTCCCCTCATTTTTTGTGTTCAGTAGTCCCTGAACAGTCTAGTACCTTCAGGTACTAGAATCACAAGCATTTAGCTATTTCTCCATTTTAATCTCTTTATAGCTGTACTCATTCTCACGTTCAATGAAACCTGAAACCTTACAAATCCTATGCCCTACCATGGGATTTAGAAACCCTCAGTTCCATTTTGTGTGGCATTGTGTCACAGACTAGGACAGAACCAGGCAAGGTCTAGATTTAACTATATGCTAAATTTATTCTTGTTATTGGAATCCAACAGCATAACAAACGTGCTTCTCCCTCATCTCCATTTTCCCCATCATACCTCACAACCCTGTGGCAAACCCCCAGCGGTTTCACCTTCCATTCCAAATTAAACATGCTGTCATGTCAAAGTCTTCCCACATCTTCTTCCAAGGCATTGGTTGAACGTTTCGGAGCTAAATGTTTTGAAGTCTGCTAATTACTGTAGGTCAATCTCACCTTCACTTTGGGTAGTTTCCTATGTAAGGAAATTCTAGGAAAGGTAGCATTTGCATCCAAATGTAAATAATAGTATGTTGTGCTTTAAAAATTCCTCCCAAAGAGGAGGGTCGTAGGAAGAGTATATTCTAATATGAACTCAATAGGGAGCCAAAATAAAACGCATGAGGAACGGATAACCGAAAGTATTGGCCCACAGGAACACTGAAAGCCATTTTCTGAAAAAGGACTTTGAGTGTTACTGAAGTCATTCTAGAGAAAGTCACACTTACTTGATGTTTATAAAACACATTGAGTGATACCTTTAAATTATATGATTCACACTCTATTTTAAAGGAAAATCTTGTAAATAGATGTTTGAAAGGAAAAAAACCCACAACAAAACCACCAAAAACATTTCAGTTATTAAAGTCAGATTCAAAACATGCCCTTTATTCTCAACCCAAAGAAGAGAGAGAGCATAATTAGTTTTGGACAGATGATCAGAAGGAATTGGAAATTAGTAAGTAAATGGACTTTCATTTAATGCACATTTTTCAAGAAGTGAGAGTTAACAGCCTATAAAACAAGCTAGATTTTTTTTTTTCGGTGCTAGCCCCATCAAAATATCTAATGCTGTCATCTATGCTGACTTTTTTTTAATGTGACTGACATGATTTTTTGACATTCTATTTACTACTGGATGAAGGGGTTGTTGAAGTCTGCATAAATCAAACAGTTTGGACAATGTTGGCAGTATTTATAATGTTAGGCTGAGCAGATGTTTCAAATTTGCCTTCATTTGCATATATATTTTGTTTGAACATGCCCTTGCCTATGTAAATGAGGAAGACATTTAGCTCTGCTGTTCCTTTAAATCCACTCCTCTTCAGTAATTGGACTGAGTATTTTTAATGGTTATAATTTGTTCAAAAATATTTCTGAGGCTTTTGACTTTAAAATTTTTTGAGACCTCGTGGACATCAAAAGTCTCTTATCTAAGCAACTAAGGGCTTTTTCCCTCCTCAGCTTTCCTAAATCAAAGATAATGCCTTTTGTGCATGTAAGTCTGAATTCCTAGTTACTCGACAGTTTTTACTGCGGCCCTTGACAAAGCGTGGCCTGTGGGCCACCTGTCCCTCAAAGGTTTCTCCTTTCTGACGTGTAGCCGTACTCCTCCTTTTAAAAACGAAATTGGAACAAATTTGTTCGTATTGGTGACTGTTGCTCTACAAGTTGTCTCATTAACTGCGTGGGACTTAATTCCTCGTATAAGTGGTCAGTAATAAAAGCATGTGATGCACAGTCGGAGTTTTAATTGGGAGGTCCAGCAACAGAAAAGATGATCTGAGTGATGCCGAAGCTGTGGCTGTTAGAGACTGACGTGTCTTTGCACTAACTCTCCTTATTAAAGAAACTTAACTATTCTGTGTTATGCCATTTAAAGTCAGTAGGCAAATTGTGCTTTCAAATAGGCTAACTTTGGTCTTCTGATAGTAGTGTGATTTTTTTTTTTTTTTTTGGTATTTTCCTTTCAGAGCCTCCACAGTTTGTTGTAAAGCCTCGAGATCAGGTAGCTGCACTGGGGAGAACGGTGACTTTCCAGTGTGAAGCAACTGGAAACCCCCAGCCAGCCATCTTTTGGCGGAGAGAGGGAAGTCAGGTAAACC
This sequence comes from Balearica regulorum gibbericeps, assembly GCF_011004875.1. Classification (NCBI taxonomy): domain Eukaryota; kingdom Metazoa; phylum Chordata; class Aves; order Gruiformes; family Gruidae; genus Balearica; species Balearica regulorum. The sequence continues at coordinate 106,302,052 of NC_046184.1, forward strand.
AGCTTTTCTGTCCCTTCTTCCTGGCAGTTTCTTGAAGAGATGATATCACATGAGAGAAAAATATTGTAATTATTGTTTTAAAGATGTGGAAAATAGGTCTAGAGCTTGGAGATGCTGGATGTTTCTTCTCTACTTCTAAGTCACATGCATGCTAGGTGATGTCAGCCTTACTAGACAGGATATCTGTGTTTTGCTCAATCTCCCGTTTTCTCCATGAATGTAAAAATAAATCTATGAAACAACCAGAAACATTCCGTGTTTCACTACTATGAAAATCTTTTTCCACCTACCAGGGAGAACTTTTAAGAGATGAAGAGATGACTTAATGCTGAAGTTTGTCTGACCTCCCAAACACTCCCAAATGCTCGGAAAGTTTGGTTCTGGGTTTATGGTGCAGCTATTAGTTTGCCACGTGTTTGTGTGTGTCTGGCAAACTGAACCATTTGCTGTATTGATCTGCATCACTGCGTGGGTAGGACTCTAGTCTGGGGCTGAGGAGATCTGCTTTCCCCCGCAGTCAGCTGGCAGACAGGTCATACCTGAATAGGTCACCTTTTTCTCCCAGCTTCCTCATTTAAATGGGAGGGGAAAATATTTTCAGCTTCTTTGTAAAGGAAAGCCAGTGGGTGAAACACAATATAGCACTGCAAGAGAATCACAGTTTTCTTTCAGAGTCATCTTTTGAAGGAGGGACGTGACACAGAGTATTCTTTATTGGAAGGAAAGAAGGAATGCGGGATTCTGGTTTTCCTGTGAATATAAGGAATGAATGGTGCAACAGCATATGACAGGGTTCTTTGTGTTAAAAAACAATAGGCCAGAGAAATTGAGAACGCTTAGAGATTGGCTTCTTTACTCCATTCGCAACATTTCTGTATAGTACCTAAGTACAACTAGACTGCTAACCAAATTTAGATGATAATCTTCAATGGTATAAGTATGCCAGTATATTATGTTTGTATTCTTGTATGACCTGGACCTTTTTTTTTTTTTTTGCCAAATGTTGTCTAGTACATAATATTTCTGGTGCATTTTTGTCTCTGCTGAGTGGTGACCACTTGTGATGATGGAGGGAACTGGAGGAGGAGATCAATGAATAGGGTTTGCTAATACTGAAATAGAGGATGTTGTGTCCCATTCCTTTGGATGATTTTTGGAAATGCAAAAAAGTAGTTAAGCAAGACAGAGAGATAAAAAATAGCCTCTGTGACCTTAAAGTATTCTCATTCACAAGTTGTTCAGCCAGAGGTAGAAATTCAGAATCAGTATTTAGTGTAAAGGACTTGTACTATTTTGATTGCAGTTCTGATTTTTGACCACTGTTGGTAAATACTATGTATTTCATACCAAAACTCTCTAAGTAGAAACTGGCATAGGATTTAATTCTATATTATAAGATTCATTATAGGACACAAACACTATGATTAGAAAGACCTAAACAGCATCTCTTTTTAAAAAACCGCTCCATTCTTGGAAGGCAAAAGTTAAAATACAAATAAGTAAACCAACATCTGCATTTAAATGAAATAAATAGAATGCCCTGGAGTAAATTCTAAAAAAAGGACGTTAAAGCAAATTAGCTTCACCACAGTTGCTTGCACCATTATGGTATCTGCACATATCACATCTTTGCTAGTGCCTGTTAAACTTTGTGTAAAGCCCAGCTTTGACCATAGAGGGTGTTAGAGCAATCCCAAAATAATTACACAATTATATGTGCATATCTGCACCTATTTTATCACAAAAACCCCTATGAAATCTATTGGCATTGTAGTATAGACATGCTTACAATATGTAGAGCAGAAAGTTTTATGTATAATGTGAAAAGATGAATTTGTTTAGATATATGAAAGTTAGTATTATTGATGTTTGAATTTATTTAACCCTTTTTTTCCCCACTTTCTTTCCTATACATCTTGTAGAATCTACTTTTCTCATACCAGCCCCCTCAGTCATCCAGCCGATTTTCAGTTTCCCAGACAGGAGACCTCACTATCACCAATGTCCAGAGATCTGATGTTGGGTACTATATCTGCCAGACTTTAAATGTTGCAGGAAGTATCATAACAAAAGCCTACTTGGAAGTTACTGATGGTAATGAGACCTTTATTTTATCATTTCCAAGTTTTTATTTGTATTTGAAGACAGCAGTGGGATGATGTGACACTACTTTGAAATTTGGGTTGCATTAGATGTGGATTGCACTTGTCTTTGAACATAAAAATCCTGTTTTGGCCATCTCTGTCAGGGGCTTAAAATTTTGGATATTGTGTAACACTATATTTCCATTTTGTATTTATTAAGTATAATTTAGCTTATGGATTTTTGTCAGATCTGTTAATTTATCTGGCTCTTTTTAGCTTCCCCTACTAGATTTAGTTTACTTTCAGGTTGCTTGCTGCCTAGCTCTTTATCCTTATTATTATGTGTCCATTTGCTTAGCATCTCCATTTACCGGTTTTGTCCCCTTTTTTTAATATTGCAGTATAGCAAGGAAAAAACCTCAACCTGTATGGAAGTCAGTAGAATAACATACAAATTAATATAATTATACATTCCTTTTTAGGAGCAGTTAAAAAATTAAGATGTAAAAGCTACAGGGAGTATGACTGCAAGGAGTAATGTATGCTGATGGGAGGCGAATTTGCCAATTATCAGAAATACTTCATATTTTTAATAGCAAAGATACACAGAAAAAATAATAATCTTAGCACTTATGGACAAAGAGGATAAGGGCAGTCTATGGAGAGACTTTGAAGGGAGGGAAGCTGTTGTCTGAGAAGAGTTTCCATAAACTAGGCCTTTGCCCTATAGAAAACACAGAAATAATGCAGTACTAGAAACATGCAGTGAACCTGGAAAATAAAATTGTTTATTTATACCCACCGGACTGAGATTGTTTGGAGGAATAGGACTGCATCCTCTCACAGGTGGTAAGCCACATTTCTTAATCCACTTTTATCCATTTTTCACTGGGGAGAAGGCCATGGGAAGGTGAGAAATAAATTTTTAAAAGTAAAATAAGAAAATTAAAAAGTTTTCCTGTTAATGACCTATGCTATCTGAACTTGGAAAACATCAAATTAATTTAAATATATTTCCTTTATTATGACTGTATGCTCTGGATTGATCTGATGGGTAGTTGTTTTCTATAATGTCTTGGGACAATATTTTTTTGGTTCTTTTATAAAAGTAAAGGCAGGCAGGATACGTGGAATGATACCCTGGTATTCCTACCCGTAATAGAAGTTGCCATCAACTTCAGTGCCACTTCAATTAGCCATGGATTTCAGTGGCATTAGATTTCTTGTGTAGAGATCGGTCATCTTCTTACCATTGACAACTGCAAAGCTCTTTACAAACTTGTCAAAGTCAAATGCAAACTAAAAGTGAGCTTATTTTGACCGTCTCTGCAGAAGAAGATACTAAGAGCCTCACAGTGCATTGCAGTGCATTGCAACAGGTTGGGACAAGAAGTAAAGGATAAATTATGCAGTTGGAAACAGAGAGTGTCATTTGAACATGCAAATGAAATTACAGGAGTTGGAATTTAGCCCAAAAAAGCAGTACTAACACCCTGTCTGTTGTTACGAAAAGTAATTTAGAAATTTCTAACGTTCACAAATTATCAGAACTTCAGGTTTATACTTCAGCTACCAAACCTGTTTTTAAGTTGCGTGAGCTCCCATGACACTGCTGAACAGATTTATGTCATTTAAAGTTGGGGTTATTTTCAGATCATCAGTCCATTTCATGTTGGATGGTACAGGTAGAGGAGGTCACTGAAACACAGTAAGATACCTTTACCTCTTTTTTTCATTATCCACTGGATAATGAAGAAAAAAACCCAAACCCTCATGTAGACAATCATTCTTTTTTCTGTGAATACTGAGACTGCTTTATACCTTTCTGTGCACAGTTACTGAATTACCCATGAATAACATTTAATTATCATTGTCTGAAAGATGCATTAAATTTGATGCAAACACACTGTGGGATTCTCTTTGTGACTTTGAAGTCATATTGACAGATTAAGTCATCATAGGACTAAAAGTTAGAAACTACTGGAAAGATATTTCTTCGTTGAAAATTTTTAATATGGTCCTATTGATTAGCTTTGTGTTTGTTTTACCCTACTGCTAGACATCTCCCAATTAGGAGATAGCACCAAGATAAGTTGATGCTACCAAGTAAAATGTTTTAAAGAAGTACATATTTGCCAGGTTATCCCCTGCCTGCCCACCTCCTTTTTCTCTGTCTTTGAATGCTGAAAGTATGAATTCTGTTATATGGGCCTGCAACGTGATAGAAGATAAACAAGGTGAAATCTGTGCCTTGATGAAGAATTTGGGAAGTCCCTTCTCATTCCATTATCACTTTATAAAGACATTGGGAATAGAGAATGCCTAGCAGATACCACTATGTAATATGTAATGCTTCTTTAATTTCTGAAAATACTGTGTCATGTATCATTTTAAAATTCTGTAGTTGTGCATCATTATAATGTACCCTACCCTGAATAATGCATTTTAATTACTTGTTTAATTATCTTTAGTTTGTTTCAAAGCCTCAAGCAACTGCTGTTGCTTAGATGATTAGAAAATTGCTTCCAGTTGCAGAAATCTCTTTCCTGTTGTTTCTTCGGGCAGTGATTGCAGACCGGCCTCCCCCTGTCATTCGACAGGGTCCTGTGAATCAGACTGTGGCTGTAGATGGTACTTTGGTACTGAACTGCGTGGCCACAGGCACTTTAATGCCCACTATCCTCTGGAAAAAGGATGGGATCCTCATTTCTACCCAGGACTCTCGCATCAAGCAGTTGGAGACAGGAGCGTTGCAGATCCGATATGCCAAGGTAGCTTGAACTGGCAAACAGGTTTTCTTTTTGTTTGACTTTGTTTTTTCACCTCCGGGCACCTTTCATGTAGTAAATCTTATATTTAGAATTAATGAAATGTTAAATAAATATATTAAAATATTTGATAATTCATGCTTTCAGATAATTCATTCTTTTCGCTTAACACCTTATTCTGCCTAGGGCACATTATTTCAGATTTCATAAGGAAAAATGCTTTTAAGAGGTATTAATTAAGGGACTTAAAACATGAAGGGGAAAGCAAAACTTGTATTTCAGTAAGAGAGATCCTTTAAATTATTTGGGCTTTAGCACTAATAGATTAAAATATTCTAATTATTTCAAATGTTTATAAATAAAACCTTTGTTTAGCATACTGCAGTAATAGAGCCACGTACACAACTTTTTCAAAACAATTTTTAAAGTTTAACCATATTCACTCGACAGTGTAAACATAGCTTAAAAATGGTTAATCACCTGTCAAATACCTGGCTTCCTTAGGGAATTATAGCAAATACCTGGTCAGTATTGCTGGTCATGCCTCATGTGCTGTAAAATGTTTTAAAATGTTAAGTTTTAGCATACTGGCTATTCTCTGCTAACTTTTCTGTGGTTTAAAATGTGGTATTTTTTAAAAAAAATAGGCTTGAATACATTACTATGTTCCCTAGAGTTGCCCTGTTACCAATTACAAGTTACTCTGCTTAGAGTTTGAACCTCTGATTTTTGAGCACTTCCATTCAGCTCATCTGCTGAGGCTGGGACCGTAGGAGGATACCGTTTCTTTTTTTGGGGGGAAAAAAACTCTTTTGAAATGTGATTAAGTCACATATGGACAAATAATCCAACATTCAGAACAGGATGAGAATAGCATATGGAGATTCCTTTTTGGGTCTGCTGTTGAGTGAAATTTATACTAACACAGCGAACCCCATATGTACAAGGCCCTGTGCAATATTTAAGCTTTGTTTTAAGGATGTCATGCTCCCCAGTGCTGCAGTCCAGACAAATCCCCAGGCATTATTTAGGCAGAAGGTTGACAGTTGCATGGGGTCTAGTCATCTGAGCTCCTTCTCAGTTTATTTGTTAGGACCTCTGCAGAGTCAGGAATAAATGCTACAAGAATTGGCTTTCAGTTTGCTCATTACAGAATAGCTAACCTTAAATTAGAATCTGCAGCTTTTCCAATTCTTTATCGAATGGTCAGAAATAAGTATCCATTTTCATTTTGCAGCATACAAAATCCTAACTTCTAATGGAAGAAGTTTCTGGTTTGAAGTTTTTGCAGCCTAATACGTTTATCCATATTCATGGAGGAACATAGAGAGCTGTAATTACTTTTCTAGCCCACTGAGTGCCTGATTGTTTCAAATATTTATTCTTCTCTTTTCCCACTTAGCTGGGCGACACTGGTCGGTACACCTGCATCGCTTCAACCCCTAGTGGCGAAGCTACGTGGAGTGCATACATAGAGGTCCAAGGTAAATCAATTAGGGTTTCTCTGTGTGGAGAAAATACATAAAGGAAAGTCAGAAATTGAAATGCAGAAGTTATCTGTCTCTCTCATAAATTGCCAGTGCAGATGTGAACAGCATTTAGCTTACAGCTGCTTCCTGTCTACACTCAGCACTTCTCTCTCCTTTGTCAGAGTTTGGAGTCCCAGTGCAGCCACCAAGACCCACTGACCCAAACTTGATTCCTAGTGCTCCATCGAAACCCGAGGTGACAGATGTCAGCAGAAATACAGTAACATTGTCATGGCAACCTAATTTGAATTCAGGTGCAACGCCAACCTCTTACATAATTGAGGCCTTCAGGTATATGCATCTCATGTCATCTCGCTGTACTTACGTATAACACGTTGTTCAAGAAGCACATGCTAACCTGCTGTTTTGCGTGTTTTATCCTTAGCCATGCATCTGGTAGCAGCTGGCAAACTGTAGCTGAAAATGTGAAAACGGAGAGTTTTGCAGTTAAAGGGCTAAAACCTAACGCAATTTATCTGTTCCTTGTGAGGGCAGCTAATGCGTATGGACTAAGTGATCCGAGCCAAATATCTGATCCAGTGAAAACTCAAGGTAAGCTTTTGATACTGAACATTTTGGGTGTACGCAGTGGCTGTCACAAGTTGACTGAGCAAAACCAGATGCAGGAATTCTGTTAGCTTTCATATGTCTGTCTGTCCTGGCTGGTAATATATGCTAGATAGTAAAATACAATGTTTAAACTTGCATTTCCCTATAACCTAGATTCTAAAAGCTGCTTAGACAGCATATTGCATTGCCTAAGGGAACCCTAGTATCTCTTATCCAAAGATAGTTATATCTTGCAGAATAGCACTTGTTAGCAACAGTAGTGATCCCTGATTTTTTAAGTTGTCGCACAAACTCTCAAATTCTATGGAAATGTTACTCTTATGTCCAGTGAATCAAATGAGGCTTAAGACTGAGACATAGAGAGAAACAGCACATAATTTAATTTGGTTTCTGCTGCATTAGGAAGGAGAGAAGTTTAAAATTTGAAGGAATTGGGCATCATGAGGCAGTATAGAGGAGTTTTTGGCAATATATTAAAAGTATTGTAATAGTACTTCTATTGAAAGTAAAATTTAAAATAACTTTGTGTTTAGTGTAGAAAAAAAATGACATTTGTGTGCAGGGAATAATGTACTGCAACTTTGCAGCCTTCATTTTTCCAGTGGAAATATTTTGATTCTTAGAAGGGAGAAACTGGACATATTCTTTTTCAAAGTAAAAGTGATAATTTTTTTTTTTTCCTTCTTCTTCTTTTCCTACTTACTGGAGATATTGACCCATTGGCTTATTAAGAGTGCCTGTGTTGTATGTTTGTTTCTTTGTTTGCATAAGTAAGTATGTGTTTTTAAAAGGAAGTTCCTTAAAGGAAGCAAAGCATTTTCCTTTGGTGACTTTTCATCTGTTCTGAAGTTGGTCTGAAAGCAAGTCTACTGCATCTCCCCTGGGAATGAACAATTTCACATTGGTGTCCTTTGTTATTATGCATTTCTCCTAATGGGTGACAATTTCATTGGATATATAGACAGCAGAGCCAAGGCCACATGGAAAATAGGGATTGCACAGGTCTGTTACCAAGGAGAGATTTAGTAACCTTTCTGTGATTCCTGTATTCCTGGTAATAGGGCAACACGTGTTATCATGCAGGCAGGCTGCAGTTTTTTGCACAGGTCTGGTTTTCATGCAATGTGGTTTCGTTGCTGGAGATGAGATAGCAGGTCTGAATATCCCAAATTAACCCATCACTGTCCTGACTGATAAACAGCAAATGAGGCAGAATATTCTGTTCACTCACATAACTGAAAGGTTTGTCTAGTAGGGCTGAAAACCTGAGAACCACACAAAGGTTGAATGAAAATAACAACCAATATATAAAATTTTCATCAATAGTAAGAAATTTGATCAAATGTCAAGTTCTTTAAAGCAGTTCCACTCTTTTTCTAAGACTGTTTCAATTTTGTGTAAATTGTGGTCTAGCTAAGTAAGTTAAAAAATTTCCCAGTACACTTTTGTCTAGAGGGTGGTATAGTCTTTTCCTAAGTGCATGTCTGGACCAGGAACCTAACCTACCTTCATCTTTACACTTCGCCAACATTAACAACACACTTAGGTTTTCTCACTGGCAGTCCCTGTCCTGGAAGCTTGGAGCCAAAACAAGAAAACATGCGTGATGTTGTGTAGCCCAGATGTGCAAATGGCTAAGCCTATTAATAGTTTGATTCATATTGTTGATGACTCATCTTTTATGACTAGCAAAGATAAAACTGATTATTCCACTGACTTTCCTGTTACATGCTAAGCAGGACAATATTTAGGCAACTCTCCAAACAGAAGCTTCTATCTTTAATGCTTTCAGACTTTGGGGGGAGGGAAATACTCTGATAAATGGACTGTTTGGCGGAACATACTACATGTGGATACAGGAGTGACTCAGTGTTGGGTTTTTTGGTTTTGTTGTTATCAGTGTTCCTTGCTAAGAATCCAGATTTGGCATACACTGAATGCATGCTAACCTCAGTGTGCTGCTTCAACTTTGAAGAAATCCCATCTTCCTGTAAATATGTTGAGGAAACTGTGTGATAAAATTTAAAAGTGATACAGGCTTTGCATTCCCAAATGGGAACTACATTTCTGAAAAGAGACTTGTCTTCATGCCTCGTCCTTACACAGTCTTACAATGCTTTTCATTATTATTCAGACAAGACTGAAAGCTGGTAAACTGAGAATATGACCACCATGCAAAAAGCATGCTTTACAACTGTTGCACTTGTATTTAATAAGTGCCTTCTATATCAGCATCAACTGTGCTATCCAAAACTCAGCTTTCAAGATAGTCTACACACCTGCAGTGACATTACAGTAGTTGTAGCCATATATATACATATACGCAATTTCTGTGTACTCTTTGGCACTTCTTGTAAGCAGACAGGTATGGAAATTTCCAAGGTCTGCAGAGAACAGAACCCTGATCTTGCCTAGGCAGTAGAGGAGGTCAGGCAGGGAAGTAGTAGGCTGGAGCAAAGTTTATGTAATGCATTACTCTGTATGTTGAATAAGATTCATTAAAAAAAAAAAACCACTGTAAGTATTTTTCATGAATCTCCTAGTCTGTCATTTTTAGCCATAGTCAGCATGGTATTTGTTTAAAAAGAAGTGATCAAAGGGAGACATATGAAATCAATACAGAAACTATGTTACTCTGCTGTCCAAAGTACATGTATATTTTAGACACCCTATTAGTGATTGCCCTATAAATTTTATACATGTCTCACAGTCATTCCATTTCAGTTAAATATGCTTTTCAAGGGCTCTGCATAGAGAAAATATGTGTTTCCATTGTACCACTGTGTATTTTGAGAGGAATTTGTCCCTTCATGCACATGAACAATTCTTTTAGCTATAAGATAGACCAAACCTCAGAAGAGCCAGACAGCACTCAGCTGTGCTCTGCGGCCGGTTTACAGAAGTCACTTGCCATCAGAGAAGCTGCAGCCACATGACTCATTTTTCTTTTAAGTTGTTACATTTCTTTTGTAGTTAAAACGAGTAAGTTTGCCCATCAATTTATCTGAAGGTACAGCTTCTGCTTTTGCCATTCTTTATAGATTTCCTGGTGTCTTGGAATTTGCAATGGGTAATAGAATGTTTTCTCCTCCCAGCAGGAAAGAATAAAGAGATACTGCTGTAGTCATTTACCAAAGACATCTCTGAGTGTGATTTTTCTTTTTATGCAGCATTTCCCTCCTGTTTCTCTCTGTCAAAGAAAGTGCAGTGCATTGATTTGGTACTACCTAAGCATTGGTGATTTGCTCAGGAAAATACGTCGGTTTTTTGTACATAATTGGGAAGTACTGAGGGGTAAACTTTATTGGTGATAGCATCATATGCTTTATGATACATTCATTTGTATTTACATACACTTATTTTAACAATCATATATACTTGTGAGAATGGAATCTTAAATTATTACAGATGTTCCGCCAACAAGTCAAGGTGTGGATCACAAGCAGGTTCAGAGAGAACTAGGTGATGTGGTACTACATCTGCACAACCCTACTATCCTTTCTTCATCCTCAATTGAAGTTCATTGGACTGTAAGTAGAAATTGGTATCATGGAGGTGGTTATATATACTGCTGAATTGTACTGTTTGACTGCAATGGACTCACGCTTTAAGTAGCTCTGTAGTTTGTATGCCTGCAAATGTTTTTTCTATGGAATGAGCACTACTTGGGCTTTGCTTTCCTTCTTCATTACATTTTGTCCCATTTTCATCATTTTATGTCTCCATAGAGAGTGCTGCTTACAATATGGTGAGAGTTTGAGTCGTCCTCTGGTAAAGGACTGACTGATCAAAGCCTTCTTATGTCATGTCATTTGAAGCTTTTGCACTGTTTTCAGTAGGAAGTGTATCAGTCCCTTAATGAGATAACATGGGCACTTCCCTGTCTGTCAGTCACCAGCGGAGAGAAATACTGCATAATTCTGTTTGAAAGTGTTACCTCCATCCTACGTACATACTGAGAAACACACCCAAACCAATGTAGCCTCACCTGAACCTATCCTTCCCCACAGCGCTATGAGTACACGCAGTACAGGGAGAAGAGACGAAACAGGCAAACAGTTTTGAGATGTTGTGTTGATGTTGCTCTGACAGGAGGAAGCAGGAAGTTGGCTGCATGGAGGATATAGCAGAGGAAATGAGAGAGTGAGGCAATAATACTGTAGGAGTCCTGAAGCAGGGGGAATGGGAACATATGTCAAAAAGATTCAAGTAGGCTTACAAGGCTGAGGCCTCAGTGAGAGGAAAGATTAGAAATGGCTTACTGAGGGATACATTTGGCAATCAGGAGGTAGAAATGAAGAGAAAAGACAACATGGGAAACTGCAAGTACTAAGCAATGAGATAAGAAAATGTAATTCAAAGAAGAGCACTTGATTTAAAATTAATGCAGAATGAAGTAAAAATGTGGGATAATTGTAACAGGTGCAGGAATAAATCCAAAGGGAGTGAGCATTGAGGTCTTTCCAGGACTTGCTTCTGAACATGTCAATATATTGGCAGGGACAGCGTAAGAGAGCACAGGGTGTAGCCCATGCCAGGCGATGGCAGAACATTTTGAACAAGAACAAAAGGTGTTTGACTTTGTAGAAGAGCTTTAGCCCAATGGCGTCCTGGTCCATGACCAGGGCTCCTCAGTGCTGCAGGAGTACAAATAGTATCTGCTGTGTTGCAGGGTAATTACAGTGTCATCTGCAGTACGGCCACCTGCAGCAGGCAATCTCCTGTTTTGACTAATAATGTTAAAACATCTTTGAGGTTCCTAGCACGATTTTGTCTGACCTTTACTTACAGAACAACCTTTTCCAGACAGGCAGTTTTTGTCAGTCTCTTGGGTGGCCTGTGGCTTTCAATTTCAAAAATAAGCATTACCTCAGTTTTAGCTAACACACACATTCTTTAAGTGATTATTAAAAAATGAAATGTGTTGCTTTTTGGAGTAAAATTGCAAGCAAACAGTTTTATTATATCACTGTATGAGATTTTTGAAAATAGGGAAAATCTGATGCACTTTTAAAAATTTTATTGTTGTTGTTACTGGACTTTCTTATTCATCAGAAACTGAAACCGGTAGTTAAAAGATATTGAATGCTCCACAAGAGATGACTTCTGTAAGATAGCTTTCTGTTTCAGTTATAGCCAAGTACATTGAGTCCCACTCTCATTTACATTAAGATCTCTTTCTTCATACATGCGATATAAAATGACCTCAGTCTAAAAAGCACTCAGGACCACTGAGTATCACTTCAATCTGCTTTTCCAAGTCTGTGTTACCATGCTGAGTTTTATGAGTCTCTTCAGAGCCCTCTCAAACCAGCCCTTTCCCTCCAGCGGAGCACCCTCCTGCTGAGTGGGTGGACATGGAGGAAGTGCTTGGACAAGCCTGCCCTCTGACAGAGCCCAGCCTAATCACCACGATGGAGATAGTGCCAGCTGGCTGCTCTTTCAATTCAATTCGCCTTCTCCAGAAGGAAGCAGGCAGGAAGCCGTGCTCATTTCATGGATTCTGGGAGGCTTCCATACTGCGGGAGAGTTGGCAGGCTCTCCCTTTGATCTCCATATTCATCACTCTGAGCTGTGGATTCCCTGCCCTCGCCCTTCCTGCTTTCCTCGCGTGCCCTGCCGGGCAAATTCGGGTGGGCGGAAGTCTGGCCTGTGCTGAGCTCCATCGCTCCGCAGATGCAAAGGCTGTTCCTTTCGTGGAGCTGGGGCACATTATACAGCTCCGTTATCCCTCTTTAATGCCTTCATAAATCCACGGAAACCAGTGCGGCTCTACCAGCATCGAACAGATTAATGCACTTGTGAATCAGGCCTGTAATTTGCTGCAATGCAAGGAGCCTTTATCTGCTTTGGCAGTGTTGTTTACTTTGAATAAAATGAACCGATAGTCCAAGGGCCGTGCGTAGCATCACAGACACCATTCCCGGGTCATATTTATTAAAGGATGTGTTGTGTGTTCTGCTGTCTTCCCAGGTGGACCAGCAATCCCAGTATATTCAAGGGTATAAAATTCTGTACCGGCCTACGCCAGCATCCTATGGAGAGTCAGAGTGGTTAATCTTTGAAGTGAGGACTCCAACCAAAAACAGCGTTATCATTCCCGAGCTGAAGAAAGGTGTAAACTACGAAATCAAGGCTCGCCCTTTTTTTAATGAGTTTCAGGGAGCAGATAGCGAAGTGAAATTTGCAAAGACCCTGGAAGAAGGCAAGTAGGAGCCAGACTCTCTTCATCTTTCCTTTTTGAAGTAGTAGTCTGGCCTGCTTTCCTCTGATATGTTCATTATTTGATTTTGTTTGAAGTGCGTGCTGTTTGAGAACAGCAATCTGCAGCAGAGGAGGCTGTGTTGGACTGATCATTATGTGAATTGTTTGGTGACACAGAAGTAAATATTCAGAACCACGCGCGAGAGGCGGAGAGAGAGGGATGTGCAAAAATCCCCTCCAACACACAATGGGAAACGCGCTTTTTATCTTCACTGCAGTGTGCACTCCTCCCTGCTGAGTTCATGGTCTGGTCACAAGTGACTTCTGTCAGATTCAAGCACTTACTAATCACTATCTTGAGTAGATAGCAGACACTACAGAAATCATCAAAGCACTAGAGCTGAGGGAATGGAAACCACATTTTTAGAAGGCTTTCATATCTGGATCAATCAGTAAGACAAAATGAAAAGATGAATGAGGGCAACATATCTAGTGGACTAAATTATGTATTTCCATCTCATGCATGTGCTGAAAAGAGAAGGTTCGTGAAGCTCTTCCTTTTGTTGCCACTCAGGCATAATGAGTATGCAAGATGGACAGTGCCTCTGAATAGGGATTTCAGTACCTCTGTTGGGATGTGATACCTTTCCCCTTCTCTCTTCCCTCCCCAGTACGAATGCTGCATAGCTCTGGTTTATTGCTGCAAGTGGTTCAAGAGGTGTGCTTAACTGCATTCATCTTAAGTATCAGCTAAGCATCCCGTTTTAGAAAAACTATTTAAAATTCACGACATAATTTGTTATTATAAATGTGTTAATATTAACACATTCTGTCCTGATTTCAATAAGTTTTGTATTATTCATTATTTACACCCTAGAGGAGCTGAGGTTTAGCGTTCTATTGAAGTCAATTTATAGACTTTATTTTTCAAAACTGTTGATCCTGGAAGAAGTGATTTGAGACCAGTGAGGAATTCAGTGCTCGAGACTGTGGCATTCAGGTAACATATATCCAAGTTGGGAGAGTCTGGTGACCAGAGTGACTTCTGTCCTGCACAGTGAGACTGCAGCAGAACTCGGAAGCCTGGCTGCAGGTTCACATTGCTTTCCTTCTGTATCGTTTTAGCTTGTGAGCAAGAACTGCCCTTAATGAAGGGTAGGGCATACAAGAATGCATTTGTGTAGCCCAGAAACCAGCTTCCTCTGAGAAAAGCTCACCGTTGCATGTGATGAACTTAACCGTTCAATCCTTCTCTCCAAACAAACAGCTCCTAGTGCTCCGCCCCAGAGCGTTTCGGTAACTAAGAACGATGGGAACGGGACAGCAATTGTGGTCACCTGGCAGCCGCCCCCCGAGGACAACCAGAACGGGATGGTTCAAGAATACAAGGTACTGCTTGGCATGCCTTGGTCCCCGGCAGAGCCGGTCCTGGCCAGGTAGTGACAGATTAGGTTGTTCGTGGGTGCTTGGCTCCATCTACTGGTTAGTCGGAGCAAATGAGGTAGAAAATCACTTCTTTGAATCAAACTCCATGTTTAGTGATTTCTCTAGATGGTAGAAAGCAATTAAAACAGCCTCCATAAATCAAAAGAAAGGTTCAACACTCTTAATTAAAACAACTACCTTCTTGCCTTCATTATAAATGGAGAAATGCACACACAAGTAGAGAGGAAACCATACCTGTTTGAGAACCATTTTGTTACTCAAAGACATTGGCTGAGGTAATAAATATAAACAGGCTTAATGAGTTGAAAAGCTCAGGGATAATAATTAACAGTGTTAAGATCTGAGTAAATTATGCGTAACTGGGTAGTTAAAACAAATGGAAAACTTTCAAGTAAAGAATGTGCTTGTATAATACTAAACATATTTAGTGTATAGAAATTTTTCTTTCACACAAACAGCTCTCATCATGCTATTTAATTTTTAACAAATTGTAAATACATTTTAGAATATTTATTATTTGATGTTCATTGAGCAACATCCACTGTATTTATTTTTAGTTCAAATTGTTTTGCAATAATTTACATAGCAAAGTAAATGAAGCTTATTTTTCCTAAGCAAGCTACAGACATTTTAAATGTCTAGGTGTGGATATCAAGTAAGCTTTATAGCCAAGGAGAGGCAGGATCTTTGGTTTCAGCCTCCTGCAAATGCACATTATTGAGAAAATTTTTCAAATGAGAATGTCTTGGCTATTTTTTCAGTTAAAATATTGTGCTATAGACATATATTCCTAGCCATCAAAATTCATTCTGCTATTTTTTTTTGTCCTCAGTAGAAAAGGGAAGAGATCACCAAGCTTCATGGTCAATTTAAAGTAATAAAATGCCTTTCAGAACCTGGTCAACTGGTAAAAAAAAATCAGTTTATGGCTTAGTTTCAGATATATAATGTAATTGGGAAAAAAAACCTTGCAAAGTTATTTTATTTAAAGACAGACCTTGAGCTGGAGAGATGGAATTATTTCCATCAAGAAACTGCATCAGAGGAATGTTAAGGTTGTAAGGACAAAACAATAAAAGTCAGGAAATTCACATTTCCCAGTGGATATAATATCTAACATACCTCCTAGCATTCAAAGGTAATAGGCTATCAGGTGTAGGAGTCTTGTAGTGCTTGTGTAGCAGTAGATGGCACACTGGCATATTTCGCACCTATGTTTATTGTGTGGGTGCCAATATTTTCCTTTGTGCTTTTCACCATGGGCAGAAATTAGACACAATGAATATATATAAAATTGCTATTTAAGTTGCTATATGTAATTAATATTTTTGTTGAAAAACATACAGAACTAGTGATTTAAGATTAAGACCTAATAACAAGGAAAAAAAATAGAAATCTTGTAAAATTTTCTCTTTTTTCTTTTCTCTTTGTTCTTCTACTTCCTGTTTTATCCCAGAAAAAAAGGTATCTCATGTGGGGGAATTCTTTGTTTTCTCAGCAACTCGGATCTAAGGCAGAAGTGTACCTACTGTAATTAAAGGATAAAATAAATAGGAAAGAGGATACCATTTAACTGAAGAAGTGTCAGTAGCACACACAAAAAGCCAGAAATTCAAATCGCAGCAGAAGTCATTCCCTCCTTCCCTAGCATGAGGTTGAAATTCTCTTATTATAGTAATTCTTTCTTCAATTATGTGTCTGTTATAATGTGAATTTCTCCTTCCTTCATAACATCGTGAAAGTTTGTTTTCACTTGCCTGTTTAGGTAGGTATCGAATGTAGTCTGGCAAGTACTGAACAACCTGATGTTTAACGCTACATTCTTGTGTTGTGAATTTCTCCATGTATTTGAGCGCCTAAGAACAAAACATTTTTATAAATTAGTAGTGCATAGTTCCAAGTACATAATAAATTGTTTTTATTGTTTATACATACACCATTGTACAAAGTGACGGTAACAATTTCTGTGAAAATGGCGTAAGTCAAAATGTAGATTTAAATCTTTTGTTCCTCACTTTACCAAGTTCCTATTTACAGAAGAGCATTTTCATGGACCATCCTTTAGGATATAAGAGCAATGTTACTAATATTACTAACAATTATACTACTACTGACTGAAACAGTCTCTACTTAAAGTATAAAAAGGAGATTCGATTCTCTTTGTGTGCTCCAAACTGCTGTGCGGCAGCAGTTATATATATGCTGCGTTGGGATTCTATTTCAAAGGAGCTTAAAATATATTTCAGCTCCTCACAACGTCCCACTAGCCTTGTTTCAATCCTTGGCATCTAGAGAAGGAAAAAGGGTCTTACAATGTCCTGAAGCTGAAATAAAATTTCCAGTGGCTGGGAGGAAAGGGCTCTACAGAAATGGCCGTAGCAATTGTTCTATACATGAAACTCTAGCTCACTCACCTGGTAATCTCAATGGGAGAATTGCACGAGGGATTAAGAGCAGCTATCGGGATACTAAATCTTTAGGGAGCTCAATATGTCAAAAGCAAATTCTTCCCTCCTGTGTACAATCAGCAGAGATTCAGAAATGCTGCTGTTCTCAGGAAACTTTGCTTCTTTACAGATAAAGTACAGAATTTAAGTAATTTAACTTTCTGGATAAATACTCATTGTAGAGCAATACATTTGTGAAAAGGGAATAAAAAGGAAATCAACACCGCTTCATCAATTTTTTAGCAGATCTAGATTAGCTGCTACTTCACCTTTAATAGCAGTTGGGAGTTCGACCATTTGCTACATCAATGATGCAGGCCTGAAGAGATAAAAATATCTCATCATATTGTTTCTCTCAATCATTTAATATCACTGATGTAATTTATAAAGTGGTGAATTGAAGTCGTTACACCTGTGTCTTGATCGCAATCAAAAAATTGAGATCTAATATCATGCTGTTGTCTCTCAGTAGAAGATGACATATTACTTAATCCTTGCCTCTTGCTGCCATTTTTTTAAAAAAGACGTTTGGATTCCAGCATTAAATTGATTGTCTTGTGACATCATGTGATGAAAGACTTGCCCTTGCTCTTTAGTGAAGCAAGCTTTTCTCGACGAGTGATTCCTGAGCATGAAAATTGCAAATTCATTTAACTGAATGCTCTTTGTTGTTTATGTGAATGATTCTTGGCTACAAGGCTTCCCTTATTTGTTCCATGTTACCAATGCTTTTAGTTTTATTAGCACTGTTGTCACTGGATGAAATGTAAATGAACGATAAACCCATCAAATCATTTTAGTAGTTGGAGCTGCTCTTTGGAACAAGAAGTATCTTTCCAGTATTCGTACAATGCCTAGGACAGCAATCCATGACTGCAGATGTTTGAGTAGTGACAAATTCTAAATTTCTTTATCCAGTAGAAAGGACTGTCATCCTTCCTTCTACTGCTTAGCCTTTGGTGTTGAATACTGAACATTTATAAATACACTTACTTCCCTGCAGGTTTGGTGTCTTGGCAATGAAAGTCGATACCATATAAACAAGACCGTAGATGGTTCTACCTTTTCTGTAGTCATCCCCTCCCTAGTTCCTGGTATTCGATACAGCGTGGAAGTGGCAGCAAGTACTGGGGCAGGACCTGGAGTGAAAAGCGATCCCCAGTTTATCCAATTAGGTAAGCCTACTGGTAATCCTACCTATTGGTTTCAATGGTTTTTGTTTGTTTGCTTTTGTCTTTTATGGCACCAGAAATACTTTCAAGACAAGTGAAATAGTGTTACTTGATCTCTGGAATAGCAGGATTTGGCATTTCTGCTTTTAAACTTGCCTTAGAACTACATTCTGAAAATGGGATTATAACAACACAGGTTTGGGGTTTTTTTAATCTCTTCATTCAGCAGTGCTTTTTGGTTATTGATTTTTCAAAGTGAATTTTCACACTTAAGATTGGTGTAATAAAACATATAGGGGAGTATGAATTGCTGAGTGTTGGCTGACTTTAGTTTAGGGATGTAATTTGTCTTGATCAGATTTTATCTTTCTTTATTGAAGCAAAAAACCAAGAGCATTGTAAAATTAGGCATAGTAAGTATCAACTGTGTATGAAAGCTAGTAAATAACCTGCGTACAGGAAAAAGGTACACAGATGACTTAAAATAATCTTGACCTCCTCACTTCATTTATAGCAAACATCCCTCTGTTTTAAATGCAGATCAGGGGCATTGTTTCTGGCTGTATCTGAGAGAAATGCATCTTTGCTGTTGGTTAGCTGAAGATTATTTAAAGTAGCTTTAGGTATAGTCATATGCTGCTTTACCTGTATGCTTTTATCAAAATACCTTAGCATTACAGTATGTAATTGTGAAAGCAAACTCAGCGTGTTGCTTTGGACTTTATGTCCTGTCTCTGTGTCGTTAGTAGATCTTCATTGTTATTTCACTTTTTAGATTTAAAAATCTATAATTACTGCGTGGGAGAACAAGACTGAACAACTAATATATTCCCTGGAAAATTACATGTGCATTTCCTTGGCTATTAAAATGGAGGTCATCTTTAACTTAACTTATACAGGCATATGATTCCCAATTACATTAATAGAGATTTTATGACAAAATTACACACAGCTTATATGATCTTCCATTAATATGTGTGAAACCCCATAGTTACATGTTGAATTGTTCTTTCCTACAGCTAGCTTCCATTCACAGCTTCCTACAGCCAGCTTTCCAGTGAAAGT
Source organism: Balearica regulorum gibbericeps (assembly GCF_011004875.1). Lineage (NCBI taxonomy): Eukaryota > Metazoa > Chordata > Aves > Gruiformes > Gruidae > Balearica > Balearica regulorum. Next base: position 106,321,337 of record NC_046184.1, read on the forward strand.
CAATTTTGTTCTGTATGGCTTAGATTTTGAAAATTTTACACTAGTGAGGTTTATGTTCAAAGACAGACTTTATAACTTTTTTTTTATAACTTTTTTTTTTTTCTTCCTTATCTCTGATGATAAGGAAATGCTAAATGAAGGTGAATTTTATAGTGGCATGTAATCACTTGTGGGTTTTGGTAAGTGGAAAAAAGAAACAAATGAGACTATATTTTTGCCTGCTTCTGGGTTCCTGGCTTTTACTGACACTATATTAGAAAGCATGAAGCAATCACACACCTCAGAGGGTGTTCAAATGTGCAAGTCTGGTAGAATCCATATATTTCCTTGTGGTTGAGGTTTGCTCTCATAGTCTGTACTGCTTGCTTGTAATCAAGTGGCATGGCCAAATTACATATACTCCAGTAAAAATCCCGTAATTTGGTTGTTACATGGCAAAGACCAGGAGACAGGAGTCTTGTGGAGATCCATGCCACCAGAAGCAGCACAAAGAAATACCTAGAGAGTGCTGCAGTCCTTTTGGCAACTGCAGGAGGCTGCTGAAAATTAGTGCTTAAATGTAAGAGGAGTACCCTGCAGTAGCACAGATCAACCTAAAATCATCAAGGCAGAAGAATGGCTGCAGTTTACCCAACTCTACCCTGTGATACAAGTTCTCCTACAGCCTCCACAAGGAATCGCATTCTTAGTTCTTGGATGTGCTCCCAGCATGGGGGTGGAGCAGACACTGGAGTTTTCTGGTAGCTCTTCTGAAGAAAAAAAAAATTAATTTGTTGATGTCATCAATTGGCACTTTTCACCAGCAATAAATTACATGGTTACAGAGAGAGGGAAGGGAGGCCAGGGAGGGGGAGGACAGAGGACTAAGGGTGAAGATTTGAAAGAGCCCTGACTCCCTGGACCTGTGTGCTCTAGGAACTGCATGTTTGCCACTGACAACTTCAAGTTTCTACATTTCTGTCACCAATCCCAACTATTTCTTCAGGAAATCTTTTCCTGATATCTGAATTAGTACAATCCTTACTTTTTTTTTTTTTTTTTTTTTTAATAATTAACAATTCTGTATGTGGAAACAGGATATACTATGTGATTTAGATATTCACTTTTTAAGAACTCTTCATTAAAATCAAACATCTGTCTCCTTATAATGTGTATTTCCAACAAAAATGTGAGATTAGGTTGTGGCTGGCTCCGGAGGGTTTTTTCCCCAGCGTAGCTTGCTGTCTTGCACAGCAACCTGTTTGCATGCTGCGCAGGGTGCTCCCGGGTTTGTGATGGTGAGAAATGCCTGGGCAGAGTTTTAGCAGGGTGCGTGACAGGAGGAAGCTTCACCTTTGGGAGGCCGCCTTCCAGAACAAGAGGGGAGGACGGGAGGAATTGGATTCTCTGAGAGCTGAGGCGTGCAATCACAGTCCCATGCATCAGCTGAGCTGTGATAACTGACCTTGTGCATGCACTTAACCTGTTACAAAGACAGGTACAAATTGTAAGCTCAAAGCTCTTTCATTTTCCACGTCTCGGCTGACATGAAGCAGCTCACTGAGCTGTGGTACCCCGGACTTCCAGTGCCACCTGGGACAAGCCAACAATATACTTGCTTGTTATTCAAAAATCACCTTTCAGTGTTTAAAATCATGAGATCAACTGAAAAATCATGTGTCTTCTTAAAACACTTCCCTCAGGGCTTCTGAATTTTCCTCTTGGTCTTTGAATGACCTTTTAAAGCTTTCTGTGGAATTCCGAGGGCTGGGAAACCATTTTTTTTTGTTTGATTTAAAAGAACAGTTAATATTTTACACACAGAAAGACTACAAGAGCTTTGGTGTTAAAGAAAAAAAAATATTTCATGAGAGCTAGCCACAGCTCACTATATTGTGAGCTTATAATACTGTGCTGTGGAGAAAAAAGTAATAGAATTTTTACACAACTTTTTTTTTTTTGTCACAATATAAAACTTCAGGACATTGATCACAAAAATGCTCCATGCAGAAAAGTGAGAATTATCACAACAAATTGGGTTTTTGCTGATCTCTAGCCTAACTTTTGCCCAGTGATAGGATACTGCCTATGATAGCTTGGCAGTATTACACATGCTTGTTGGCAAATAAGTAGTGAAATTGGAACACATTGCAAGATATTTTGTTCACGCTACCAGCTCTGGGAAGCCCCACGACTGCAGTTAATGTTACTCTTAAACACAGAATTTGTATGAATATATAGTATGCAGTTATTTAGTAAGAGATGTCTGCACAATAATTACAAATGTTGAGTGCATTATTCAACCAGTGGATGTCTCAAGTGTACAAAACACAAGAAAGTCTCACTGAGTGTTTATTATTGTAATTGCTTCATTTAGGAGATGTGATTTGTGAACTGGCTAGCATGCCTTCAGGGGTATATCATTCTGCCAGCCCTTCAAATACTGCTAGCATTATAGTTGCAAGGGGGTTTCTGTTGATATTTTTGTCTTGTGGCCTGCAAGTGACTCAAAGAAAGTAGTCTTTTTGCTTGTCCCTCACCACAAGCCCTTCCAAACCAGTTCAGTGCTGGCTCCTCACAAATGGTATGATATTAGATTGAAGTGCAAAAACTATATTTTTCCAGTTTTGGAAATATGCATAACTAGAAAGGAGACAAAACAGCATATTCTTAACCTGGTAATATTTTACCAAAAAATTTTCGTATTGCATGATGCATATATATTTGAGGAAACACTCAGACATTATATTGCAGATTCTAGGTGTTTTACAAGTTTTGAATTGCCAGACTTAGCAATATCAACAAAACTTAGGTCTTCCTACTTGCTGTTTGTACATTTTGTATACTGAGACAGGCATATGGAAAAGTACCATTCCATAAGTTGTACATGTACAGGGCAAAGTTAAAGTTGCTTGTACACCTGTGAACCTGGAATTTCCTGTCTTTTTTGAATCTTTGGCATTTCAGTCTTAATTATATATTAATCTTTTATTTAACATTTAACAACATTTAAATGTTAGGTTTTACATTATTATTATTTATATGAATATTTAACATTAGAGAATTAGAGGTCCCAATTCTTCTCGATGTAAATTCTAATTAGTTTTGATGGAAGTTTGAAACTTGGAGCTTCGAGACAGTCAGATTGGATAGCTTGTGAGCAATAGCCATAGCAACATTAATCTGTGTTTAAAAAGAAGGCTCTTATCTTGGGGTAGAAGAAGGGATGAGTCACTGTGATAACATGCTGATTTCAGGGAGTTGTGGGATCAGCCTGCTCCAGCAACTCAGAGGCATTTTCAAGTATGTTAAATGCTGCGGCTGCTACTCTGGCAGTGAGATGCACTTTGCTGTAGAATGTTTATGTTCACTTATTATTTTGGCATGTCTCACCGAGGAGTGCAAGCAGGAACAGGAATGTTGATTATGAACCGTTTATATCTCAGTTAAAGCTTCCAGAAATTTCCTGGGATGAAGAAAAAGTACTTTTTTTTTTTTTTTTTAGTTCAAGAGCTTTTTTCCTGACTGATCATTCAGGATCTCACAGGACTATTATGGAGAGTGGAGATGCCCTTCTTAGTGAAAGGTTTCCAAGATATTGTTCCTGGAAATTTTTAGTAATGAGGGGTTCACTAGATTTCATTCCCTTTGCTTTATATGTAGTTTACTTTCTGTTTCTGAATTATAAAAGGAGCAGGACATGGGTCAAATGTGGCCTCTTGAAAGCCCTTCCATCTTCTTTTCAACAATGCTGTTTATATGACTGTACATGGATGCATACACATTTTTCTCTTCACCACGTCTGTAAACATATACCAGCTAATTTAATGTAATGGCTCTAACAGTCCACTCATGTACAACGTGTCATAAGCTTAGTTTCTTAAAAGCAAATGTATTATTATGCTGTTCTTATGCTTGCAATGGCTAGCAAAATAATGCCATGAAATGAATCTTAATTAAAAATTAGAACATAAATGTTCAAAGAGACTCTTCAGTATTTTGTAGTCTTCAGACATGCATTGACTGAGCAATGCAAAATATTTGTGTATATATAAGTACTGTCCTTCTGCATGGCTGAATTGTTGACATATTTAAAAAACATTCTTATTTGGCTTTTGAGTTTGTGATTATTTTTTTCCCCAGTATTTATTGTTTTAAGTATATATATTTAAAGGATTAGAGGAAAAAATATTTATCAGTCTTCTCGATTTATTCAGGACCATAGTTTCTCCAGAAATCTTTTGTTCTGTTCCATTAAGATGTACAAGGTAGTGTAGATGTTTAAAAGTAGAGAAACAGTAGGCTTACTCATTTTGAAAAGAAACTGATGATGCAAGTTTTCATATCTTAATATGGCCTCAGCTGCAAAGAGACAAAAGATGAGATAGCGAGTGACAGATTTAATTCATTGGTCACAGTATACTTTATACATTTAAGCCCATCTGGCCACTTGTGTGGAACTTCACTTGGCTGTCTCCATAAAATCTGAAGCAACCCATCTTAACCTTGCACAAACAGGCATGAAATCTATAAACCCAGCAGACACAAAGGGTGTATTAGTAAGAAAAGAATGAGTCTGCCTGGTGAACTTTCAGACTATCAGTGCACTTAGGATCACAGAAGATAAAGGGACTGAAAAATGAAATAAAATTTCCAATAAGGTAGCAGTCAAAGGCGGTGGTGATCCCTCAGCAAAATAGATATTGGACCTCGATGTCACAAAAACTGAAATCTGGAATTCCTCACTGGAAGAAGCTCTTATTAATTTAACCATTTCCTATTCAAAAAGGTACCATTTTCCAGAGGATGTTTGTTATTTGTATGATTTGTTGTGATTCCATCTCCTGTTTGTATTGCAATTTCTTATATTTTATTTAAGCTTATTTTGGAATAATGCAAGACATGTCATCATAAAAAAAAAAATTATTCACTGTTTAGTCTGTAGGGAAAAGGTATTGCTTTTTAAGTAAAGAGGTTTTAATTTCTTATCTAGTTTATATTAATAGAATTAATAACACCACCGTTCTCCTTAAAACACTAATCTCTCATTCTGAATCTGATGTCACTAGCCATAGTAAAAAGCAACTAACTGTTGCATTTACACAAGAGTAAAAATGGATATTTCAAAGACTAAGCTGTGGAATGTGTAAAGCAATATCCGCTCTGAGTAAAGGTTTTGAATTCTTGCCCTCACCCTGTACAGTAATGAAATTTCCAGTAAGTGCTCACTGTAGTGGTAAAAAATCAGGAAGGCAGTATTTTGTCTTTGAGTTGCTTCATTTCAGTTAGAAAGCATTGGTCATGGACTGAATATTCTTACTGCTGTTCCTGGAAGGTTTTTGCAAAAGTTCAGTACATACAGAGCAGGAAAGTGATTCTTACAGGTGCTTTCTCTATTAAAAACATTAAGTGTGTGGAAGAAATACATGGTCTTTATTTTGATGTGAAATAAACTCTTTTTGAAAAGGGCTGCTTGTTCAGTAATGAGATGGCTTGACTATTGTTACCAATTCACAACTCCTTTTTTAGTTATCCTTTAGCTTTTTCATCCACATCAGGAGGGCAGGATTGATTATTTTGTACTGCTTTTTTACGTACTTTTAAATATTCAGTCTTTTTTAATTGAGGTCAAAGTAAGAGACTGCAAAGAGTGCATTAGGCTGTAATACAAGATTTAAGCGATCTGTCAGGGACTGCTAACTTAAAATGCATCCCTCAATATCAACCTCACATGAATGTACTTTGAATTTGTAATTCTTCTGTGATTTTCAGTTATGAGAGTGGCAGTTTGGGTAGCTGACTTCTACTCATTCGGAGAGCTCAAAGAACAGACCACGCAAGTTTCATACTTGAGTTTTCTTTTACTTGCTGTGTTCTTTGCTGACTTGCTGAATAATTTTCTGAAGCTGATGTTGCTTTCCTAAAATAAAAAAAAAAATTAAACTAGCAGTCCCTAAGTTTGAAATTTATGAGCCTAACTTTCTATTTGTATGCCCAGTGCCCTGATTTTACCGGGTTTTGTAAACAAAGGTCAGTGAGGTTTGAGGTACCCGTCTTGTATGGAAAAGAAACCATTTCTATCTAGACCAGTAAAAAGAGACGTTGAAGAGCAGTCTTAAGGATTTTACCTTGATAAAGTGGACTATGGTTACGTCAGTTCTTTTTGTGCTGCCTTTTGCAGTTGCTCATTCAAATTAATTGGCTATTTTGGGTGTCTTTTTTTCAGATTCTCATGGAAACCCTGTGTCTTCAGAAGATCAAGTCAGTTTAGCCCAGCAGATTTCTGATGTAGTAAAGCAGCCTGCCTTTATTGCTGGAATTGGTGCAGCCTGTTGGATTATCCTTATGGTCTTCAGCATCTGGTTGTATCGCCACAGGAAGAAGCGAAATGGACTCACTAGTACTTATGCTGGTATCAGAAAAGGTGCCGTATTATCTATTTCAGTCCTCTGGCTGCTGAATGCCTGTTTACTGGCTATTTACTTTATCATCAGTCTCTTGTTCTTCTAAGACTCCATGCAGAAATTATCAAATTGCTTCAGTGCTTTCAGGAAGTGTGGATCAGGACCCAGTGCAGAAAGCAGCAATATTTACAAAACGTGTTAAACCTGGCTTTAAAGCATGAGCCTTTAGCAAAATACCTAGACTAGCTTTTCATAAAGATACTTCTACAGTATGTGGGAAAAATGTAAAGATGGATTTAAGGCTGGGAGCATCCAGTATGCCGCTGCTACCTGACACTGTACCATCTGAAAAGGAGCCAAGTGGACGGTAGTTCATTGTCCCTCCTGTTCGGTCCTTTGCTTGCTGCTAAGAATACTAACAGTGGTGTACATTACAGTAACGCTTCTGGTGCGTGTACTTGAATTTCCTTGTGTTCCGGGGGAATGTGGTGCAGTGGCTGTTTGCAAAAGCACAACAGTCAATAATACTTTCCAAGACTCTTTCATACATGCTGTTGTGAGACCCTTCGTTGGGACTGAATTCTGGGGCTGTCACATCTTGCCATCTGCATTTGGTTAGAATGGTAGCAGTGGGACTAACTTAAAGCGCTCTTCGTTTTCAAGTTATCGATACCTTTTATATCAACTTGTCAGTGGACAAGCAGTGCTTTCCAGTGTACTCTGTGACAAACAAAACTAGAATCTCTACTTGGAAGATCTTCTGGAATAAAAACTTGATTTCTTCTGATTCAATAATCTTATGATTAAGCCCCGAAGTTAAAGCTGAATTCAGTAAGCTACAGTTCATTACATCTCACAGAGTGAGAACCATGAATTCTGGAATGCATCAGGGAGATCCTGCTTTTGAAGGAATAGAGGGAGAAAATTTGATATTTAGCAATCAAAAGATAGACCTAGGCTTAAAAAGTGCACACACCTTAATGTACGAAAGGTGTCATGAGATTCCGTTGTTTAGTCACATCAAGAATGAATGTGTGATGGGCAAGACAACTAGGCAAATATAACACAAATGTTTTCAAACAGTAGCAGTGTGTTGCTATGAAAAAGAAGCAGTGCTAAAAATAGCATCTGGGTGAGTGGAAACATGGAAATAGTTCTGGAGTGTTGCAGAGTGTCCCCCGTGCTATTAAAGTATCAATGCTCACGGTAGACTTCAGGCAGAATTGTAACCACAGAAACCAGGGATGAATTTCAGCTTTGATTTTTTCCTGCTAGGATTTCCCGGATAAGACAGACCCCGACATACTGCTGCATTGCCCTGCTCTGTTTTGTTTTACTAATAGCATGCTGCCATACTGCCTTTCTACAGTTCTATCAAACTAACATCACTATGCTTTCAGCAGTACCTATGATTAAGCAAAAGACATACAATTTGTCCTTAAAAATGGTTACTTTAATGGCATCGGCTATTGTTCAAAACAGCTGTGGTTTTCAATATCTGTAAAAATATCTTTTGTGTAATTTGGTGGGGACTTTAATGAAAATACACAGAAAAGTAGGGTCTTCATTATAAAGTATTCTTCAAGAAAAAAAGCCAACTTTAGTGAAATATAAATTGCAAAGTGGTTTGCCGCTCTGCAGTGCATCAAGTCATCACTGCAAGCCCAAACTTTCTTCAGTCCTGCATTTATTTATTTATTTTTATATTTAGCTTCAGGCCTGACATCTGTTAAAATACTTCACTACTCCCACACATACATATTGTACTAGCACTCTTACACACTCAGAAGAGTTTATTAATAGAAGCTCTGAGAATTAAGTTATTCTTTCATGTGGTAGCGATAAAGATTTCATTTAGTTGAACCTCTGTTCATCTGTTCCTCAGTTCCTTAAGAAACTAAACTAGGTTTAGTACTTAGCTCACAGGAGAGCAATGAGACAGTAGTTTAAGATTTTTTTTTCATGTCCTTGTGATTGCAAATTAATTTTGAGACACTTGATTCTCTTTTGAATAGCTCTGGTTTAAATGCACCTTCTATTTAATGAAACCTTGTTACTATGGTTTTATATTTTTGAATGTAGCTAAATTAAACTTGACTGTGTGAAAAGGCCTAGCTCAAAGAAAATACAATGGAATTCCCAAGATAAAGAGCTGTGCTACAAATGAAGCCCGAAATAGGGGAATGCTCAGAGGTTTTTCTTTTTTTGCTTAGTGTCATATCCCTGGAAATAAATTGGCTTGGTAAAAGAGGGGAAGAAGTACAGCATGTCCTAAATTATAACAAGACGACACTCTGGACTCCCCCCGAACATCAGAGTTATTGTAAAAATTAGATTAGGCAGGGGTTCTCTTAGCCTGAACCCTTTCTTTCTTTGCCAGGTTTGCTGATCAAATTCTCTCTCAAGGCTACTTTTAGTGAATATTTTATTGGGTCTCTTACATTTCTCTCTGCTGTCATTAGATCGAAAAGGGCAATGTTGGCCTTTTTCTGCCCATCAGTGATAGAAAAACTATACTGTCTTGTCAACAGGAGGGGGAGCATGTGCTAATAGGAAGAGCAGATGCTGATGCTTTGTATTTGGATTAGAGACCCTATTGATCCAAAGGGGATTTATAGTAGCTGTGAGAGTGAAGATTGTCAAGCAATGTCATTGTTCCATTGTTAACCTTTCCCTCTGAAAGCCAAGGGTTGAAAGGTAGAAAAGTGTTACATCTAGGAAGATCTTTTACCTTTTCTGTAATTATTTAAGAAAGAAAGATAACAGCTCTGTTTAACAGTCTCGTCTATGAAAACAAAAATTAATCGCTGCAGTAGATTTCAGTGCCTTTATTACAGTGAGAGATGGTGCCATTCTTGATTCAGAGACAGTAAACCAGCAGTTCTCTTTGTTCCTTTATATGATTATTATTTCCTTACTGAATACTTCAGTGTGCCTATTAGTTCAGCGTAATGAGCATTTACTTAGTGAACTGCAGATAAGATTCAATAGGACCTTGATAAGGCTTTGTTAAGGAATTTGTCATTCTACATTCTAAAATGATTAACAGTGCGGGGGTTTTCTCTGCGCTAGGATTTTCCGAAAAACTTAAAATACTGAGCTGAGGGATGTCTGAAAGGCTGAACCACAGCCCAGTCCCCTCAGGAGCACAACAGAATATCAAGCTTCTTTTTTTCAGAATGGTACCTGCAGAGACAAGCTTCTTTCTGAATCGCGAATTTAATTTGATTTCTATATCAATGTGACTGAACTACTGGGTTAGTTATATACATTTGTTTTATGTTCAGCTGTCTGCTAGATTTATACTAATGTGGTATGTTTCCCTTTCTCTCTTCAGCTTAATAACCAGTTTGTATTTTGTTTTGATTTTTCAGTCCCGTCTTTTACCTTCACACCAACAGGTATATATTTGCACTTTTCCCCCCTTCTTTGTTACTTTAGCATGTGTTTGTGGTACTGTTTCTCTTTTTCTGACATAACCAGCCCAGCTGTTCTGAAGGTTTTTTAAACAATTTCATTAATGACAGGTATCATTATTTTGTTCTCTAAGTAGTGTGTATTTGCTTTGTAGCTGACACTTTTTTTCCATTTGTGTGTACCATTTTGTAGCGTACCATATTGTAGCATGATCCCGTCAGTTTGTACAACCTGGGCTCTCTTCTTGCATTGCAATGGAGTAAGTAGCGTGGCCTTCTGCATCTGGCGATGTGAAAGGTGCTTCTGATGGAGGAGGAATGACTTAGCAGAGCCCAGATGTGCTGACTTGTAAAGGATTCAGTGGGATTATAGTTGGTGAAACATTTGCTGCTTTTCTTTCTCCTGAATCTGCATTAAACCAGTGTCCTAGGAGTTGTCTGCTTTGGAAGCTACAGAAAAATCAAAGTGTTATAGCAGTTAAATGTCTTTGCTTGCTGCCTTAAACTCTATTTGTGCTATGAAATTTTAAAATAATCATCCTGTTCTACATAAGCAGAGGTGCAGTTCAAATTCAGGGTGGGTTTAAAATCATCTTCTATTTCTGTTTGCTTGGAAGTGTACAAAATATGACATAACCTGAGCCGTAGCCCGCCAAAGTCCGTGAGAACCTTTCCGTTCTGTAGAGCTGACCTTCAGTTGGTCCCAGAGTCTGGCAGCTCAGCAGCTCTTCCTCTACAGTAGATACAGTTCAACACAGTCAGTACCCACCAGCTGGCTGCATGAGCTCCTGTTAGCTACAGCCTGAGTGAACAGACAGGTTGTTTCTTCCTCCTTTCTTCTAAATCCCTTATTTTCAGAAGAGGTCTCTGAGACTGGCAGGACATGTACATCCGGGCAGGGTAAAAGCCGCCTGCCCCCTCCTCTGCAGGCTCACGTTAGCCGGGCGTATTGGTTCAAAATCAGCACTGTACTAATTCGGCCTCTGGGCAGCAGCTCATTTCCATCCTTCCACGGTGGACCGCAGATGAAGCAATCTTACCTCTGTCTGTGTTCATCCACATAGGCCTAATCGCAATGGCTTAGATTCTTATCAACGTGCTTTTAATCATATCGAATAGTATCTTGTTTCAAAAGTCATCCTGTTATGCTCAGTGGAGTTGCTTACTGTTCGGCATGAGTCAGAGTGGCCCTTAATGTTTCTGAAGTCCTTTGAGATCCACGGTGGAGACTAATTCAAACTGTTATTATTTGCTGTTACTTTAATTGGCTTAACAGAGGGCTTCTATTGCAATCGCATTGTAGCACACTACTGAAATTCCGCAGAGGTTGGTAGGTTAGCTAACATATATTTACTCGGTTGGACTCTTAACATTAAAAGAAAATATCAGGGCTCCGTAAGATTTGTCAGAGCTGCAAAATAAATAGCACTGAGATTTTTAAAGAAGAAATTGGAAAGAACCCGAAGTATGTAAAACATTTAAATGAAAAAAATAAATCCTTTTTCAATCCAGGATCCCAGTCATTAGTTCCATTGACTTTAAATGGAACCAGACCCTCTTCTTTAGCATTACCTATAGTAAAAGGCTTACCTGTAGCAATGCATCCTACATTTTAATCCTGTTATTGTAATCACTGCCAGCATTTATCTCTCTCTTGCAGACTCCCAGTTTGGAGTTCTTCTAAAGAGCAGAATTTGGCTGCTTTTTTTCAACACATTCCTTAGCTGGAAAATGTAGAATCCATCAGCATTTGCAGGGAGGCAATCTCTTTAACCCTTCACCAAGCCCAATGCAAACCTGCAGAATTTATAGCACTTTTTCTTCTTGGATGTTTGCATCCTAAAAACTAACTTTTCAACTATGATGCTTCCTGTGAAGGATATGCAATCCATGCCAACAAATAAATGCATGTGGACATCCACTTTGTTAATGTGTAATGCTTCTGAAATGCTAGCAAAACCGTTCCTTCTAATTTAGGAAGTGTTCTTTCTGCCAGACATTTTTTACCAAGATTTATACATATAAGTTTTTAGATAAAAAAGTATCATTAATAAATCCACTTGTAAAACGTTACAAAATGTGAAGCTTCTGTGGACATTTAGAGTGCGCTTGGTCCATGAGTATAGCGCAGTAATACTCAGAAAGAACATGTGTTTTTGCAGTAGGTTCAGCTGTAATGAGCCATTGTTTACATTGGAAGTAAGGTCTGTTATAGAATCATGATACCTCTTTAATCTTACCCAATAATAAGGTAGAGCAAAGCTTTAACATCGAGCCGTTCATGAAATAAATATATGACCTAAATTCTTCCACAGAGTAACTCCACTGAAGTCAGCAGAGTTATGTTAAGGATAAGTTCAACCTGATGTATGGCTTCCTGCTTTCTTAAGCGATACGTGTGTGTGTGTGTGTGTTTCGGAACAGAACTGAAATGTAAAATGTTGTTGGAGCTAAGACTAGCAGTTATCGAGCCACACAAATATTATGTATAAACTTGCATTTGAAGGAACAGCTTGCAGAATGAGACTCAGAATTAATGATAAACAATGCACATTTATTGTCTTGGCTAAAATGAAACAAAGGCAAATTTAATGCTGCCATTTACGGAGTCTTTTATGATTTTTAAATTTTTTCCTTTTTTTATCTTTAACTATTTCAGTAACCTATCAGAGAGGAGGAGAGGCCGTAAGCAGTGGAGGCAGGTAATTATGTGTTTTGTTTTTAAAGCTATAAATTGTGTGCAACTAAATTTAAGGTTGCTAGGAGTACAATCGTCCTTGTAAGTGATGGCAGAGTAATCACTTGCAAAGATATGTTTTAATTTAGTCTATTAATTTATACATTTGGGCCATATATTTTTCTGTTTAGAAGGAGGATATATGGTTTGGATTTTTAGGTTGATTTCCAAAGAACGAGTCGTAATATTTTCAGCTTTGTTAACCTGTAACAACTGCAACACAAAAACTGAGCAGCAGAGGGAGCAATTTAACTTCAAAATAAAGACCTGTCTTACCGGCTGATTAAGGGAGTAAAAGTAATTAAGTCGTGGCATTTATGAATATTAAGAAATATAGCTGGTTCACAAATACTACAAAGCAAGAAAACATTTATTGGAAAAAATTGCTGAAGACGTAAACGGCTTATAAAGTGACTTTTTAAGAAAAAATCTTGCTATGAATGCAAGCCAGTTAAAGCATCGCTTACAAGAGACGGGGCACTGAAGGAAACAGGTAGGTTTTAAATTTCAAGCCCCCTCACTTTGAGAACCTAGCCCATTCCAGATTGAGGATTTAACTAAAACATGTTTACTGGGTTTACATTATTGCTTAATGAATGCCAATGGACAAAACAGTAATTTACATTTCCTGTGAAAAGTGGAGTTTTCTTCAGGAGGCAAAATAACAGTTTTAGTAAAAAGGCCACTCAGAGCAATGTCACTTTCATAGCACACCTCTTTTTTTTTTTTAGGTCACATTGAAACATGCCTTTTTAGAAGCATCTCAGTTAAAGATTTGGCATTACACTGCAATAAACTAAAATCTCAGAGAGCAGCTGAGCGATAAATTCTGGTATCAATTCCTGTTTCACATGTGGCATCTTGTGATTCCTAATTTGCAAGACCATACAAAAATTCAGTACTGGTAAAGATTAGGCATAAAATTAAACATTCCCAGTCTACTTGAATGCTGAGTGGAGGCGAGGCTGCTCTGCTGCTGAACCTGGCACATTCAGAGCAATTGCAGATATCTCTGTCCAGCACTGTATGCTGCTGTGTTGTAGCCATAAAACCATTGAGGAAAACCTCTAGACCAGTTACCATGTGATTTTTGAATGGGCAAATCTCTAAATCACTGGGTTGCTGCCTTCACCCCAGGATAGTGAGAAAATAAGAGAGAACAGAGATGAACCCTCTCTTTCCCTGACAAGGTTGTTCAAAAAGATACGCAGTTAAAATCCTTTGTGTTCTTTGTGCCACTGTGCTTTCTTGCTCTTCCCATAGCACAAGCTAGACAAAGCACACTCACGTAGACTCAGAGGACAGAAATGAGCCCAGAAGTGTCTACATCGTATACAGTCATTTTGGTACTGCTAGAGAAGGAGTATCATTTTTTACTGTCTTAGTTTTAAGGATCAGTGCCACAATCTAGCAGTGTAATTGATTCAAGGCGCTGCCATCTATGCTTCTTTTATTCGTTTGCATATATAGCATTTACAGAATGTATGCTGTTGTACCGTGTTTTATAGAGTACAAAACATACTTCTGCAATATATATTAAAAAAAAAAGTTATTTTTACATATGAAACCTTAACTCTGATTTCCAAACTTAAAGTTTTCACTTTCTTAAATTATATTTGCAATGTTTTGGAGAGGTTTAGCCAAGTGCAATTATGTGAGCATGTTAAAGCATTATTCAGAATTCAAAATGTCACAGTGATAACGTTTCAACATATCCTCACTTCTACAATGGTGAAAAAATACCCTTTTCTAGACAGAATTCAAGTAATGACAGTTGTGGTGGATTGACTCCAGCCAGCAGCCAGGCACCCACACAGCCACTTGCTCAGTCCTCCCCAGACCTAATACGGTCATTTCAAGGATTCAAGGAATTGTGCTGCAAACGTTAAAGATCTTTGGAAATTATGATCTCCAATCATTGCCAGGCTATGTGAGCTGTAATGCAAACATCTTTTGCCTACAATTCCACCTAAATGGCTCCAATTAGTAGAGGTTTTGGTTACTTACATACCTCGCACCGCATTTCTTATGTGACAGCAGGTGTGAATGCAAAGTAAATTTTAGAAGCAAAGGACCTTTAACATTCTCTTCAAAAATCCAGTGCACAGGCCTTGAAAGGGCTGAAATATTCTGGAAGACTTTGTCTCCTCCAAACGCCTTGAGGTGTAGTTTTATTGTAAGAGCTGAGTGGTATGGAAAAAAGCAGAGTATTTCAAAATCAATTGGCCTGCTCACAGGACTACATAGCTGTACGTTTATTTCAGATTTACAAAAAATGCTTGTTTAGTGCATGTATATTGGCTGGTTTGTTATTCTGACAGTAAGTCAAACCTCATCACCTCCTATGTTAAATTGTCGGATGACATATGCAGTGCAGAAACATACGTACGCATATATGTATAGATCTTTTTCATGTCATTCTATGACTATGACTTAAGCCTGCGGCACTGGCAGACTATATCCCCCACAACTAACTGCATGCAGTTTGTATTCTCAGCTTGCAGTTTAAGAGGATTAGCATATTTTAGTTTTGAAGAGCATCACATCTAATATTATGGAGACTAGTTTCTGCACTATTTCAAATGGAAAGTTGCCTGTTAAATCCTGTGATGCAAGAGACTCTATTCCTTTATTTTATTTTATGTTTTAGTGAGAGTGGCTAAAATTAATCTATTTCTAAAAACACCTTAGTTATGAAAAGCAATTGGAACTTGTTAGGGGATGCTACTTATGTGGGACTTTATAACATGCTATTGCATTGTTAGTGTGGAAACTGAAGAGGCACCAAAGAATCGACAAAACATTCATCAGAGCGTCTTTCACACTCACTAGAAAAATTCAACAACTTGGAAACTAAGGAATGCAATTTTTTTCTGCCTGTGGCAGGAAAACATTTTATTCCAAATGTAGCCAACATGCGGCATTGGTATCTGGATATTTTTAAAAGTGTTGAGTATTCCCAGTTATGTTAAACTTGCTTAGGAGCTGCTGCTGTTCCACCCATATAAAGGTTGAGTGGCTTACTCATTAACAAAGATGCATCTCGAACTCAGTATGAGATCTAAACACTCTTGAGCAGCAGAGGTTTCTGTAATCTGCTGTTCCCTTTGACCCACTACAATAGTACTATCTGAGGTGAGGTGAACTTGGCTTCATAAATCACTAAGAATTTGGGAGTATTCACATCTAAACTCGGCTCTTATTTCCACATATTCATCTCACTTCCACGTGTGAATTTTTTGTTTGTTTGATTTGCTAATTTCCCCTTTTTTACCTTGCTTTAAGAAAAGGAGAAGGGGCAGAAAAATAAAATTACAGCCTTCTCTAAAAATAAAAATAAGCCTCCCCGCCAAAACCCAAGTGACAGTTAAAGGTTGCACACCAACGTATATGTGTAGTTCAGCAAACTGAACTGATGCTGTCTTTGTTCGCTTCAGAGTGTTTTAGCAAGGAATAGGTTATATAGGAGACAAGAAACCGTTAAATAATTGAATCAGGCTGTCTTTTCCAACACCCAAGCTTTTAAATATGTGATATTATTTTGTAATATCTAACCTTTTGAGAAGAATATAATTGCAATGTGAAAATGCTTTTGGTTAATTTTTGAAATGACCAAACATTGTTTTTAAAGGCCAGGACTCCTAAACATCAGTGAACCGGCCACTCAGCCTTGGCTAGCAGATACTTGGCCTAACACGGGGAACAATCACAATGACTGCTCCATCAACTGCTGCACCTCTGGCAACGGAAACAGTGATAGCAACCTTACGACGTACAGTCGACCAGGTTAGATATTTTTCTACCTTGCTAAGGAACCTTCTTTGCAGAGATTATACTTCTAATACCCGAGAGAGTGTACAGGTTTGTTTGGTATTTTATTTCCAATACATTTAGACTTTATAAAGTTTCTCTTCTATGTCATGATTATGCTTTCAGTTCCTTTTTGAATCCCCTTTTTTTGGTCCCCTTTGGTCCCTAGCCAGTTGTAGCAAGTTGTAGGCTCAAGAATCCCCTGCAAGTGTCCATGTTACCAAAAGTCACACTGGAGTGGTATGTTCCAGCATGCGAAAAAAGAGCAGATAAGGTAATTTTTAGGTTGTTCTGTATGTCATTGTTGTTTAGTTGGAGGACACTTGTACCAAAAGGCAGTGCCATTTTCCTTCTGATTTGGGCATGATGGGAAGCAAGAAATAAAACATTGCTACAGTACTTGCAAGACAGTCAGTCTACTTGGGGATGTTCAAAACCTTCCTTGGTCTGCCTTTCTGTACAAAATTGGGATGGCTGGTTTCCTGGATGAAAAAGTTACCTTCACACTCTAAAAGCAATTGTGAAATGTTAGGTTAAGTGGTACTTCCCAGGAGGTTGCTCTTGAAAACCTCACGAGTTCCCTGTGAACACAGTTGGGGAAATATATCTGCAAATTTTGTTTTAGCAGACCTTACGTTCCTTTTGTTTCAACCTGGTTAGTATTACTGGTGAGGAATGAAAATGAGTCTTTTCCACTACCAGCGTCTCTAGCTGATGTTTGCTGGCAGCATTTTCCAGCATTTCAGAGAGGGAGTATGAGTACCTATAGTGAAGTTGCATAAGTGCAAACCAGCATTACCTCCTGTAATTAATGTGAAAGCAGCCATAATGTGATGGTGGTAATTCATCTCCTGCAATATGCTGTCTGACAGTGACCAGTGCCAGGTGCTTCAGAGGAAGGTGAGAGATTTTAGCATTAGAGACTTGTATCTTATTCTGCCCAAGGATATCACATCCACAAATTCCTATGTAAAAACATTTCTCATATAGAGATGCTGTATTGTGGCAAGTACAGACATACCAAGTTCTAGTAACTGAAACTTAACAAATTCAGAAAAGGAAGAGAATGCACATTTTTGAGGGTTGTAAACTATTACAACATCTCGTCATGAGGTGCAGTGGATTCTTTCTCAATTTAGCTGTTACATTAAGCTCAGTTGTGTTGCAAAGTGGTTCCTTCCTTTTAGGTAAAGCTTATGAGCTTAAGGGTCAGACAAGGTGCTCATAATGATCTCTTCTGTCCTGGAATACCTTGCAAATATTCTTAATTATGTCAGCTTGGGCTTGGCTTATGCTCTGAAGCAGCAGAGTTGCATATCCCCGCTATAGCTGTGAATGTGCTAAGTAACTGTGCATTTTTAATTTCTTTTGAGTATAGTATTGTCTTCCAAGTCTACAGAATGAGAATGGGTTGTTGTAAAAGTAGATGCTATAAAAAAATCTAACAGAATAAATCTTCTGTTATATAGGTAAACCAGTTCTGTTTGAGTACTTTGTATGAGGAATTCTAATGCGTCCATGTGAAAAGTGTACCTACTACATATACTGTATCAATTATATTGCCCTACATACATATCAGATATAGCTGAAAATGGAAGGAGGTAAAAATACATGTTACAAGTGATGGTGCAAGGATATTGTAGCAAAGCGTGAGGTATTAGGAGTGAAGAACATGCTACATATATAATTGCCCAATATAACACAATAGACTTGGAAAGGAGGAGAGACTAGCATGGTTTCAGAAGGTGAGAGAAAAAGCAGAAATGAAAGCAGTTAAGAAGTAGAAATCAAGAAGTCGAAGACTATGAAGCAATAAATAACAGCTCACATAAGAAAGAAAAATATGTTGAACCTTAAAAACACAAGCTGGGGGGCGTGAAATGTGCAATGATAAGCTGTATGTGGCATGTTCTGATACTGTTCCTTAATCACTGAAAATGTGGATCAGTGGTTTTCTTCCTCAAGTAGTATTTTATTTCCCTTTTTCAGGAAATATTTCTCAAAAAAGATGTATGTATTGGGGAATATTTTTGAAATGGAACATACTCTATATTTAATAATTATTTCATTTAGTACAGTGGTCAAATCCTGAATTCCATACTTAGTTTTACTTGGCACCCTCTCCAGTAAGTTAATTGCCACCTCCATGGGTAATGGACTTCAGGTTTTGAATCAAACTCATTAGCATACATACCACATCTTTTTAAAGACGAAAACTACATTCCTGGTGATTGTTATGTAATTATTGATGCATTAATCAGCTGGCAAATGATAATTTTTGCTTAATGATCATTGAATGCTAAGCTTTCTTACTGCCGACCCACAGACTGTTATTCCATTCAGCGTCCTCCCAGTAGATTGGATATGGAGAGGAAAAAAGGTGTGTGGAGCTGCTGTCATGCAGAAGCAAGAGAACGCTGAAAGGCTGGTTCGTGCAGTAGTGGCCAGAGCATCAGTATTTGTCTAATTTACTCTGTGCAATAAGTGATGATCTCATGATACAGTAACTATCAGAATATGAATTCATGCTGTCTATGCGATATATATTTAGCATACCGGACAATGGTATTACTATAGTATTACTTATTTTGCAATAGCCAAAGCAACTAATAATTTGCAGAAATTCCAGAGTGCTTTCCTGTTCTTTTGTTTCAAACCAAAATATAAGATTGTACAAGGAAACAATGATCAAATAAAGACTTGCTGCTGGGTATTGAGTTACCTTTCACATTGTACCGTTTCTCTTTAATTCTGTTATGTGTAATCATTTTTCAGTCTGTTTTATAAAAAATCTGTTGATTCTTTCTTATCACAAGTACAAGAAAGTCTAAATGCTGCTGAGATAACATGAGATGACTGGCATGTTTAGTTATTTCCATTATTAAGTTTTGGTTGATTTTTCTTTTCAATGCAAATTATTTTTTATCACAGTTATTGGTTGGTTATCTATACTGCTTTGAGAATAATGTCTAAAAATATAAATGTCTATTTGGCCACTGTAGAAAAAGCCCAGCAAGGTAAGTTGTTGTAGATACAATTCAGAAGGTCTGAATTTGCAGTGAATCAAAACAGTGAACACTACTTTTGAAGCAGTAGCCTATAAGGTAAATAGTATTCTGTAAATTATTTAGTTAATTACAGTATCTCTGTTTCATGGATGCAAGCCATATAGTTATGCACTAAAATTTTTTTAAAGGGGATTTCATTGAAAGTATAGTGTAAGCGAACAGAATGACCTTTTCTTTTTTCTTTCCTCTGTGGTTAGCCGATTGTATAGCAAATTACAACAATCAGCTGGACAACAAGCAAACAAACCTGATGTTGCCTGAGTCAACTGTATATGGTGATGTGGACCTCAGCAACAAAATCAATGAGATGAAAACCTTCAATAGTCCAAATCTAAAGGACGGAAGATTTGTCAGCCAGCCTGGGCAGCCCACTCCTTATGCCACCACTCAACTCATCCAGTCAAATATCAGCAATAATGTTAACAATGGCAGCGGGGATACGAATGAGAAACACTGGAAACCCTCTGTTCAGCAAAAGCAAGAGGTTGCACCCATACAGTACAACATTATGGAGCAAAACAAATTAAATAAAGGTGAAGAGCTTTTAGCTTGTTTCTCCTCTTTAGGCATCAGAGGAGTTTTGACCTTCTGGTGCTGGGAGTCTAAAGCTTTCAGGTTCAGCAATTACAGGCTTCTGTGGTGCTTTTAGACTTCTCCCTCTCTAGATTTAGAAATCCACAGTTAGCAGTGTCAGAAAGTTAATTAGCACCACAATAACCTTCAGATATTGAATTTATTACAAAAAATAACAGGCTGTATCTTTAGAAAAGAGTTAAATAAAATACATTTCCTATGGATTTCAGATTAATTTAAATTTAATAGTAGTTAAGGGATTGGTTAGGACAGAGGCCAGATATTTTATTCATAAGCCAGATGCATGGTAGTCACATTATACTCTACCTTAAATTTTAAATAGGTCAACCGACTCTTCCCAGTCGTGGATGGAGACTAATTAACTCTACATGTTCATGTAAACGAATGAAATTTTGCATATCAAACTCTGTAAAATTGTATTGTGTTGTACACTGGGGACACAAACGGAGTGATCCAATTCATTTTAGACTTGTTTCTAGCAAGCCTTCGATTCACACATTGAGAGGCAATGCTACCACACACAGTTTTGGAAACTAAATTCCTTTGTTACCCTGACTGAAGCCTGTGGATCCAGAAGCTAAAAATAAATTGATTTCAGTGTTAACGGGAAACATCAGAATGTACTTTTGTGGCCTTAAGGGCATGTTTCTTTAATACAATGTGTGGGAGTTGGAAGAAATAGGTATGTGATTTCTTGCTAGTCCTCCAGGCTACCATGCAACCTCTTTTAATAACCTGATTTGCAAAACAGTATCCCTAGGAACTGGACCCATTCTAACTTGGAACTTTTTGCATGGATTGTTGTAACTCAAGCGATCGCATAGTGATAAGTTTTCCAGTAAAAAGATACGTTTCATTACAGGAATGTTGATTACTCTACTGGACCCATCTACTCACAGAGGAGTTCAAAGGGCAATATAAAATGTGACACCTTCCCTTGACATAAACATGTCAAAAGAAAATTCAATTTTTGTGGCTCCTTACTAGAGGGTGAAAGCTGTATTTTTTTTGTAATTATGTTTCCTTTCATGAACTGTGTATTACGTATCTGTTTTGGAATTAAAACATGTTTGGTTTTTATGCCCTGGAAGATACGGCATCTTTCAAACTGTGTATGTTACAGCTGCATATTCTCTAGCATATTGTAGTGTGGAAAGGCCCCCTTAAAGCATTGTCTGCTGACAGTCATATATACATATTTCAGAGTGTTGATTTACTGTTTATCCTCTGTGTAAACATATGCAGTATGTAGGGCTTCAGCGTGGTCTCTGGAATGCAAGTAGGCTGAGAAACTATTACAGAATACACTCTGGTGTGGAATTTATCATTTTGCTCTTTTTCCCATGCTTACATTATCACAAACATTTCTGCAGCAGATGGGGACTGGATTCTTAGTTTTGTTTATTTTTGTTTTGATTTGCTATTTTATGAGTCAATATTCTGATCTTGGTTTTCTCATTTCCTAAGTCAAAACCATCTTGCTGATGATTATACCTATAGCTTTTGTGACGGGAAGTAACCATTTGGATGAGTTACATGCTGTGCTTCATTGTCACTACTTTATGTCCAGTGGTTCTGTTTATGACACAGTTTTATTTGCTGTATGAAGAGTAACTCGGCTCCTTTCTGTTCCCTGTAAATTAGAATTCCTTTTTGGCGTGAGAGTACTGTTTTGTCAGATGAGTATTTTACTTCTGATAAACTTCTACAGATCTGGTTGCCAAATATAGATTTAAAAGTAACATACGTATATCAAGTTCTTTGGAACTGGAGAAGGAAGTTACGGTAACAGCCATTAGCAAAAAAAGGCCCTGCCTGTAGCTAGAACCTGCATGACCCCGTGTAAATAGAAATCTTCTTGGAGCCAGCAGGCATTAAACAAAGACTGCTTCAGCTGTAAACCAGCTTTAGTGGAGCTGCATTGTTGCTCCAGCGGATCATTCAGCCCTTGTACTACATGGCTGACTCCTATGTGGGTTTGTCACCTTTGAAATGCAAAAAAGGAGCTACCACAGTCCATTGGCTGCCCTGCATGCGTAAATTAAGCAGAGACCGTGGAAAATCAATCAAGCTGACAGTCTGTTTGTATACAAAATGCTCACACAGGTCTTTATATATATATATATATATATCCATTGAGACTTAATTGTTGCAGAGGCATTGCGACGACCCTGTGCATAGGATTTCTTTTTATTTCAGTTTTGCTGTGGAGCTACTAAGTTCCCATGATTTTCCTTAAACCTACAATTAGAGACAAGATAAAAATAAAACATGATTACAGGATGATTTTCCTTTCAAAAAAATGAATTTAGTTCTTCCTTGCTATTTTCAGGAGATCTTACTTTGTGTTATAAAGCAGGTGTATAAAAGTAGATGTGTTTCTGAAGGGTAGCATTAACTATACTATTACACTTGCAGATTACCGGGTAAATGACAACATTGCTCCGACTATTCCATACAACCAGTCATATGACCAGAATACAGGTGGATCCTACAACAGCTCGGACAGAGGCAGTAGTACATCTGGTGAGTATCTATCTACAGTGTTTTCCAAACCTTAGGTCATTTGGAGTTTGGACTCTCTAGCCGTTGTTAGCACTAATTACTGGGCTTACAGAAGGGATGACGGGGAGGAACCCACCGACAGTAATACAACACAGGGATGTTAAACAGCATAAAAACTGGCCCAACAGGTGCCTATATTTCTGTTGCGTCCTCATGATTCCTTAATGCAACCTAAATGTCAATTAAGTGATTGATTGTCCACAATTGTGAAAGTCATGAAATCAAATAGAAGTTGGATTTCCTAATGTTCATGCCCTACTGGTTAATGTTATGGCCTCCAGATGGGCAATTCATAGAAACTCCTTTTCAGCTGTCACAAAAAAAGTGGATTGTAATTTGCATATTACCTTCCTGGTACTTTACTGACTTCTTTTCCATCTCTTGGGTCTACTCACCCAAGACAACCTTATTCATGAACAGGCTCAAGATATCAGAACATTTGACTGATACCTAACAGAACTGCTTTAATAATTTTTTTCCTTTTTTAAATTAAACCCATGCATTTCATAGAGTAAAAAAGCATGCATGCATACCTACAGTTTTTATAGATTTTAGTGGCTATATGCCAAAACTATTCTTGTACGTCGTTCAAACATAGACAGTAGATAATTAAAGTTAAATGTAGTTTCTCGTTGACATCTCCTATGCAAAATATCTGAAAGTCCGTTGTAAAAATCTTGAAACAAGGCAGGGGTTTGTGCTGGAGAATGCTGACCAGGGCACTGAAACTGTACTCTGTGCTTTGGAACCACAGAATATGGTTTAATTCAAAATCTATTGCTTCTCATCGTGGTACAACCTGTTCACTTTCAGCTTTGATTTCTGGTAGAGGTGTGTGAAATGTTCAGAGCTGCACTGGAAACTACACATAGGCTTTACTGTAAGTCTGATACTGACCCTATGTTTATTTATGTCGAGCCAATTATAGGGTGAGTTATGGCCACAGTCACCATCTCCCTGGACTTTACATTTACTAATCAAGGCTTGGGCTTTTCTTTTCACCTTTTGTTCTGCTGTTGCCTTTGATAGTCCAGTTGCCTTAATCCTAACCTGCGCTCCACGTTAACTGATTGTGACTGAGGCACAGCAGAGGCATAAACATGTAGATGAGCCCGCCGTGCCTTTGGGTGACCTGAATTCTCAGTGGCTGGGGTGAGATAAGCACGGGTCACGATTCTCCCAGCTGCTCAGGGGTGCTCTTCTCGGAGCCAGCCTTTTGCCCGTTCCCAGGTCTACAACATTGGGATGTCGTAGATGATCTCAGGGGTATGAACCCATGCAAATTAAAAATGAGAAGGTGGTATTCTCCATGCCGACACCTATTATGGTTATTCATGCTATTATTCAATGCTAACAATTTATAGTCCTGTACCAAGGACTCCAGCAGAAATGAAGCAAGGTGACCAGAGTAATAAATTTATTGCGCTGAACCTAGTATATATCATGGTGCTAAGGGTAGACAATGCGGATGACGGTTGCCTTGGGATGGTTAGGGTCTTGCTTGACATAGTGAGATACCAGAAAAATAATTGTACCTAGCTAAAACATATTTGTATCTGGCAGCTAATGTGGGACAATAATAAGCAGAACTACTATCCATAAAAATGGAAAATCTGAGACGGCAGAAGTGAGAAAAACAAGCTTCCTAAATCTCACTGCAATATATTTAATCATGTGTATAAGGCATAACTGTGGTTATATAAAACCATGCTGTAGCTGAAGAGAGAAATATGAAGGAGTCTAAAACAGACTCAAAAATACAGTGACTTTATCCACAATTAAAGAAGTAACAGTAACAAAGGATAAAAATGTATACCAAGGAACAATGGTAGAGTCCATTCTGATCATAGCCGTGTCCAAAGTTAAAATTCAAGACCACCTGAATAATTGGTCTTGTTCAAAGTTATTGGAACTGTTAAAGCTGCATTGTTCTCTTATGAGCTATAATTTCCCAGTAATAGAAGTTGAAAACATTTGTGGCATACTTCATCGATCTTCTTTCTTCTTCTTTCTGTTATTTGAGTTCTTCCAGCAATTATTTTCAACTGCACCTGCCATTTAGACTAAAACTAGTAATTTCATTGTGCCTAAAACGTTTCAGTGGACAAGTACAAATTACATATATTCAGTGACTTAATGCAACAGTGGAACTTTAATAGATCATATCTGTATCATATTGTATTTTAGATTCCAGCAATTAAATAGTATAAAGGCGCTTTAGAAAATACGTCTACAGCTCATTTGTTTTAGATGATAATCTATAATGTAATTAATAGAAGTAGGAAGCTCACTCTTAATGAAATTGCTTGTAAAATTCATTTATGCTTTTATCGCATTTTGGCTATTTATTAACAATTCAGATTTTGTATCCCATGTGCTTTTTCCATGCTATGTAAACTTTCTGG
Source organism: Balearica regulorum gibbericeps (assembly GCF_011004875.1). Taxonomy (NCBI): domain Eukaryota; kingdom Metazoa; phylum Chordata; class Aves; order Gruiformes; family Gruidae; genus Balearica; species Balearica regulorum. Next base: position 106,346,315 of record NC_046184.1, read on the forward strand.
TTAAATTCAAGTGCTTAAAAATGTAGACTAATTCTACAAAGAAGCTACAATTACAAATCGGTGTATAAAAAGGAATACCAGTTTATTCCAACTCAGCACAACAGTAAATTCTCAGAGAAGGGGAATCAAGAGGATCTGGGAGGGACTACATTTTTTTTGGTTTTGAAAGCATAGCGGTGAGGAGATACTTAAAAGCATTACAAATGTGTACTGCCTTTTATTTGTAGGGAGTCAAGGGCACAAGAAAGGTGCTCGGACCCCAAAAGCTCCCAAGCAAGCTGGCATGAACTGGGCAGATCTTCTTCCACCCCCTCCAGCACATCCACCTCCCCATAGCAATAGTGAAGATTACAGTCTTTCAGTGGATGAAAGGTAAGAAAAATGAATACATCATCCATTTCTCACTTTAATCACTAGTTAATTGAACTGTAATTTGCCCTACAAGCTGGCAGTGAGGCCTTCCTTCAGTACTGCTGTGGTGCTCCTCAACTAGCTGTAGTGTGGCTGTTTAGAGAGATTGCTTACTGACAGTGGTGTACATCCACTCAGTACGTCCTTACTAAGCTGTTTTCAAGAGCACATATGACAATATTTTTTTCTGGGCTGTTTGTACGTGTATCAGATATGCTAATTACACAGTAAAAATGTAAGTCCTTATTTTCTTAAAAAATTAATTTTAGCTATGACCAAGAAATTCCTTGTCCTGTCCCACCTGCAAGGATGTATCTGCAGCAGGATGAGCTAGAGGAAGAAGAAGAAGATGAGCGAGGTCCTACTCCACCTGTCCGAGGAGCAGCTTCCTCTCCAGCCGCTGTCTCCTATAGCCATCAGTCAACTGCCACTCTCACCCCCTCTCCCCAGGAAGAACTCCAGCCCATGTTACAGGACTGTCAGGAGGATCTGGGACACATACAACACCAACCTGACCGGAGGTGAATCAATGCAAATGTAGCGAGAGAGATGTGACAAAAGTCGTCCTGGCCTCACTGAAAATTCCTGTTGAATTCAGTGAGGCCAAGATTTTCCCCATGATATTTATTCCTTTAATATTTAACTTCTAATCCGGGATGCTAGAACTATTTGTAACCTAAGAAATACGTAATTAAGTTACTTTATTATTATACCATGGAAAGAAATGCAGTATATCACTTTACGGTACGTACGATGCTGACACAAGTTAAATTCACAGTCATCAGGATATTAAAGTGGTATCGTTAACACAGCTTACCATATAATTACAGTTCCATTGTTTCCAATAGATTTACTGCATTATTACCATAAAATAGCATGCATTATTTCACAGTCACTGTGCAATTAACTTGTCACCAATATGTATGAATATATATAAATATATAATTTATGTAACCTATAGATTTTCCTTCTCTCATAAATCTTAATACAGGAAATTATTGCTTGCAAAATTTTCTTAACATTTCCACCTACCCTTATTTAAAGGAATGACCAACATTAATAAAGATAGATATTTGTTACAGGGAAATCTTGTTTCTTCTCTGAGTTGCTTTTAGTACAAACTATTTTGCATATATGCTCTCACAGCTTCTGTTCCATAAAACAGTGAATTCTGAATGAGGCTTTTTATGTGTATGATGCTTTATTCTCTTGCTTTTTGTTAAGAAGGCACAGCTTTTCCATCCCACAGTATATTTCTTTTATTGTTTTCTTTCCTCCAGTGGTTTGCACATATTGTTTATTACCACAAACATACAAACTTACCTGCAATATTCTAGTCATACTTTTTATTTTTAGTGAAATGCAGACCTATTATGATGAAATTAATTTGATCTTGCTGAGTAGACTGTAGAACTTTGATTTTATGAATGTAGCTTGCTGGGCATTTATGGATGTATTTTCCAGAATGAGTTTTGAAAAGTTAGTTTATTTTTATGTTTCCCTTTTTTAAGTAAGCAGTGGTTAGAAATCTTTTTTTTTAAAAGGCCTATATCTGCTTTTACTTTTGTTCCCCATTTCTACTTAGTCTGCCTTGTTTTGTTTTCTGTATTCTTTAGGGTAACACTTCTTGTATTCTGTATCTTTTATTCTTCCTCTATCTTCCTGATAAAACCACTCTTTTTATTAGTGGGTGGCTAATAATATTTTCCTGTAATTTCCATTGACCCTGATATGTCGGGGCACAGAGGTGTTCATTTTAATCACTTAAGTTTTCTGGGTTATTTAGAGGTTAAACTAGCTGGACACTAATGGAAAAGAGAAATGCTAAGTGAGTGATGTATTGTGAGTGACTTTCCAGAACCTCAGCTACCATGTTCTGGAGAGTGGGAGATATGTACTGACATACAGAATGGAGTAGGCATTGGAGCTGATGTATGTAAACATGCATAACCAGCCAGCAACTCCCTGGAAAGTGGAACGTTTGCTCAGTGCAAAGATTCATGGCTAGTCACCATAAATGTCATCAAAAGTAGTGGCAGAAATATCTGGAAGGATGCTCCAATTTAAGCTCCTGGGGCATACATGGAGTGGACTGAAAAAATAAAATGTATATTTATTTTGTTCTTCCTACATAGTTAAGTCTAGCTTTGCTGAAAGTCAGAATTGTTAGTGACTAGATTTGTGGTTTTTATCTTACTTTTTCAGTCATTTTTTCTTTGTGCTACATCCGTCTCAGTTAAAAAAAGATTCACATAATTCAATTTACTTGATTTGTAAGGCTTGGCTGACTACCTTTTCCATCTAGCGGCGTTGATATGACCCATGATACTGCTGTTCAGGAGTTGGATGTACTGTGCTCAACAGCTGTAGCCCGTTCTGTAAGAGGGGGGGTCTGTTTTTAATATGGTGTGACGATACTTTCCAATTAAGAATATATTACGAGTGGTGCCTCTCTATTGTTTTCTGGGGTTTTGTAAACGGTGGGTTTATAGCGAAAATGATGTTTAAAATGCTGTTTGTCATACTTTTCATTAGCTTTACTTGTATTTCTGCTGAGTATTATCTCAATTTCTGATCAGAACCAGACATCTAGAATACGATTCTGGTGGTGATGGTGTACTGTAATATTTCTCTGTCTGGTCAGCTTGCTAGGAGTATAGCAAACTGAAATAGGAATCCGTGCTCTGGAAGAGTGGACAAGCAGACAAAAACCTAAAGATTTAGCGAGATAGCAGACGATGTCAATATTAAAGTGAGAGCTGAGACAGGAGACGATGTCAGTGTCAAAGCGAGAACCACTGCATCAGATAAAGTGAACAAAGTATTGTTAATTCTGTACGCCCGTGAACCAGCTGCTCTCAATTAGCCTATCCTTAAAGGTTGGCAGGCAAGCTATATTTTCAAGAACCCTAACATATTTTGTAACCAGTTGCCTGTCTCCTGATCCCAAAACAGAGAGAATAGGAAGACTGGCAAATATATTACAAGGACGGTTGTCACAAGAGCTTTAAATTAAGGCAGTAAAACTTTACTGGGCAAGGTCTCTAGTCAGAGGCAGGTAGAGATTCCCATGCAGCAATGGCTTCTGGGATTTGGGGGAGACGAGGGTTATTAAATAATTATGGGGTATGTATCCCTAACTGACCTTCATTCCATTCAGTACTTCATAAGGCAAGTGGAAAGCAGTGGCTAGATGATGTAGTTCAGGGAGGTTCCAGCTTGCTCTTGCCACAAAGTATTAGGTTTTTCCTTGCTAAATTTTCCTTTCAAAATTAGTAAGTATTCCCATTTATTAAAATAAAAAAATTGCTTCCCCTCCCAAAAGAAAAGATTTGATTTATGAGAGGCACCATTTGTCAATGAGATAACAAGAGAGAAAAAAATGACAAAGGAAAATTACTTTGGAAATTTCTGCAAAGCAGACTGCAGTAGGAATTCCTGGCAAACAAAGCCAACAGTACAGCCATTGCTACAGAAAGTATTTCTTCCTATCAGACAAATGGCAATTAAAGAGCATGCCTCTGTCCCTTGGAAGAAAAGCTGTTGACAGTGTTACTACCTGGGACTTCTGAGTGAGGTATTAACTAAACTGAACGTTGATCTAATGATATCTAATACTTTGCCTCTTTAAGTTAGAGACACCATTACTGATGATTTAAGCTCAGAATAAATGAACCTATACATCTATATGCATTTTGGTATCCTTAAGACCTAGAACTAACGTTAAGGGAGAGAATTCTTTCTTTATATTATCACCTAGGCGAATTTAAAAAATAACGAAATAACACTATCTCTTTTCATCTCTTTCTGAATCACTGGGGTGAGTGGAGGGAAGATAATGTTTATGGAGCAATGTGTTTGGTTATAGCCATCTCTTGACATGGATAGGTTCAAGCTTCTAGAGCAATATACAGATACTTCTTTTGCTCATACTTTCAAAGGTGCACAAACAATTTTTTTAAATAGTCATATGAACTGTAAGCACCTCTTTGCCTAGCTGTACATGTGTTGCTTTAGGAAAAATGAACAACTTTATGCAAAATAAGCCAATTTTCATTCAAAGCAGCGATAAAGGACCCTATTAAAAAAATCAGATTTCTTTGTTGTAGATTTCAAACTACATAGCTGGCAGTCAGTTCTGATTTAGAGCAAAAATAAAAACTAAACAAACCCACCAGACAACCTTGAACCTTTCAGATATAAATTCTGTTGATTTAAAAAGGCAAGTCAAGCTTGTTGGGAAATAAAAGCAATATTTTCATCAATCTGCTATTTCTTCTGACTCTGTTACATGACTTCAATTCTTCTTACCCTTGTATTTTTCTGCAGACGTCAACCTGTGAGTCCTCCACCCCCTCCAAGGCCTATCTCCCCACCACATACCTATGGATATATCTCAGGGCCCTTGGTCTCTGATATGGATACTGACGCACCAGAAGAGGAGGAGGATGAGGCAGATATAGAGGTCGCCAAGATGCAGAACAGAAGGCTCCTTTTGCGTGGCCTTGAGCAGACACCTGCCTCCAGCGTTGGGGATTTGGAGAGCTCTGTAACAGGCTCCATGATCAATGGCTGGGGTTCGGCCTCCGAAGAAGATAACATCTCAAGCGGGCGGTCTAGCGTTAGCTCTTCAGATGGATCGTTTTTTACCGATGCAGATTTTGCACAGGCTGTTGCAGCAGCTGCGGAATACGCTGGCCTGAAAGTAGCCAGACGTCAAATGCAGGATGCGGCAGGAGGTGAGTTTGTCCTCTATTTGATGAGAGAAGGAAAAAAAAAAAAAAACAACCAAACCATTCTGAACTGTATTTATCCACAAGTGCTTCCTGGATTATTCTTGTTCTCACAACATGTAGTAATTCAGGAAGGCGCGGGGGCAATTTACACTAGTGGAGAGTCAGAAAAGGAGTTTTGGTGAAACAGTTCAAATAAATTGCTGCTTTACGTGATTTTTCATAAGTAGTTCCTAATTTTTTGGTCTCATTGATTATTGCCAAACCTCAACCCTGCTAGTTGATATCCACCCAGAAATGAATGAGGAAAAAGAAAAAAAAAGGATTACAGAATTGTATCCTTTTCCTAGTATAAGGCTCCCAGTGTTTTCAGTCACTCTTCATGAGAGATTTAATCCCTCTGTATTGAAATGTCCAAATAAATAGTAAACCTTTGGAGTCGTATGTCCCCTGGATTTGAAAAAAAAAAAAATTGTAATATATTTGGTTTCCATTTTATATTTGGCTGTTATCTTTTGGAGCATGCTCTTCAAGCTCTTACTGCTGTATTATTGATATGAACTGGGTTTGTGTTGGTTTCATAATTTGACAGCTGTTATTAGTTGTGGTTTAGATTATAGACTATGACTATGCAGCAAGGCTTTATGCATATGTTTCTTACTTCTTTTTCTTTCTCCTGAATCACCACTGGACATATGAAATATGGTATTTGAAATATTTAGTGGTTTACAACATAGTGGTTGCTAGTAACGCTGGGTGTATACAGGTAATCAGCAACCTGATCAGTAACTAGGCCCAGTGGATATTGTTATAGTTCAGCAAAGAAATAAAAATACCGCAGGATGGGATGCAGGTTTCAAGCAGATCCATAAATGTTTTGCCAATCGATCCTATTAAACTGCCAAACCTGGAGAACAGGTACTCTGTCACAACCGTGGCCACCCTGACTCCACAGATTTGCAACTTTCCTCCCATTTCTGATATCCTCTCCCAGTTAACAGTCCTCTGTTTCATTTCAACACAGCTGTTCATCGTGAAGAGTGAGAGGGGAGGTAATTTAGTAATTCTGGATGAAATCCTGGCCAATTGAAGTAGGTGGCAAAACTCCCATTCGTACTCACGGGGCCAGGATTTTATCCGTTTTATACGTATATGTTCATATAAATATCTGCATCTATGTGTGTTTAAATTTACATATTTAGAAAAGGTCTTTTTACATCCCGTTACAGGTAAATAATTTTGCAACCGTCAAGTTCATGTTATGCAGTGATTTTTATGTATTGATATTACCCATACCTGACTGCACATCCTAAAAATGTGACACTTCCTATCTGCAGACAAGCTGTGATAAAATGCCAGTCGTACATCCCTGATGTGTTCCTGGTAATTCACTCAAAGCAGCGGAGGGGGCATCTGTACCCAAGACCTGCTAGTGGCTTGCTCTGCTTATGGCGTGGCTGACCTCGCGCTGCCCAAGCTAGGGGAGGCAAAACCCTTTAGAAAGTGAAATGTTTTGTTATTTCTGGATGGTGAGAAGCCTGCCTGTGCTTGACCGCCGATGGTGTTCAGCTTCCTGGGCCAGGAGCAACCAGCTGACCGACCGGTTGGATAATTTCTGCGCAACCAAGCCAACCTGTCTACTGATAGGATAGCAAACGCTTCCATTTAGTTACGGCTCACTGTAAAACTGATTTCAGGAAGGATGAGAGTTTTATTTTTGTTCCAACAATGTATTTTCAGGTTTTTTTATAGCCAGGCCATTCTGATGTGAAAAAAGAGAACCTATGAAACGTCTTATTATAATAGCTATTGTTCTGTAATAATTTCCAGGCCGTAGACATTTTCATGCATCACACTGTCCTAGACCCACCAGCCCCGTGTCTACCGACAGCAACATGAGTGCTGTTGTAATACAGAAGGTCCGACCTGCCAAAAAGCAAAAACACCAGCCAGGACATCTGCGCAGAGAAGTCTACACAGATGGTGAGTCCACTGAAATGGGTGAAAACGTCAGTGAACCTTTCTAAATATGCACTCAGCGCGTGTGTGTGAAATTTTTCCACAGAGATAACATTATGTTTCAGAATTCAGTGATTTGTGTTTCCTGTTGCTAAACACACTGAGCAGATTAATCATTTTAAATGCCAGAGTTCCTTAATACTGTACATTGATGCTTCCACTCCAGAGCCTTGCACCTGTTTTCTGTAGTGTCCTAATCGGCTAATTACTGTCATTATTTAAGAGCCCAGATAGCATAAATAGTACAGTCATTGAGAATAATGTGTGGTTAGGAATAAAATCTTCGTTCACATGACTGACTATTAAAACCTCCAGAATGTATCTTTTCCTGAAAAAAACAATTTACCACTCAAATGGTGAGCAACACAAATCAATGCATTTTAATCCTGACCATGGCATTGTTGCAAGCGGTTACTTTGTGAGTAAAAGCAAAATCTAATCATCTTCTTTCGTGCCTTCACACACAATATCAACTCTTGCTGAAAAAAGTAGTGCTTGTATTCTCTTGGGAGTGTAGGAGGATAATGCAAACATTGTGATGTTGTCTAGAGAGAGCCTTTAATGAAAATGCCTCAGGTGGTGCAGCTTTTATTAAAGCACTACCTTCCAGTTTTATAAAACAACCCACGGGCTTTGTTGGAAATTCATGTAAGATAAATTCTCCAAGACTTAACCCATCTTGTCAAGTTTGCTAAATTTGCTACCGGGGGGGGAGGGGAAAGAAAGGCATCGTTCCCCACCTCCTGGTTCTCTGCAACAACAATCTGATTAGGACTTTCATTACCAGTCTGAAATTTTTCAAAGAGGGGCTTCGTTTGCCATTTTCATATGAAAGCCTAATATTGTAGATCCTTATCCAGGGTTACAAGAAGAGAGTTTTGAGCCACTTCTCCCTATGATTCCTGCCCCTTGACGAAAAAATTTAATACAAAGCTCACAGCACGACGAGCAGAAGTAATTTAGCAATGAGTGGTTGTCCATGCTATTATCTGTACTTTATTCTGAGTATTTTCTCTCACTAGCATCTATCTGATATTAGGCTGCATTAAATACTGGCATGACACAGTGCACCTGGGCCTCTTGGCTTATGCCCAGGCCCCTTCTGTCAGTGAAACTGAGCTGTTGGAATATTATCTGATTTCAAGAGGTTATTACAGTGGTTTTGTGCATGTTTGCTTCTGCAAAAGGACAACACAAGGTGTAAAATCCTGAAACTGTACCAGAAATGTTACGTTTATGAGACCCTTGTAATGGCATTTTGCGAGATTTTATAGACGTTTTATCAGCTTTTATTCTCTTGAAGAGAATGCTCTTAACTGAATAATTGGCTGAGCATCAAACCTCGATACAAACACAACAGCTAGAACATCAGACATAAAAATCTGAACAGGAGTTTTATGTGGCCATTTGCCTCTAACACAGGAATAAATAAGAGGTGGGCCTGTATTTGATAGCTGGTTTTTGTGAAGGCAATTATACAAAGTTAAATCATAGAGCATTGTGGTTAGATATTGCAATAGATTTGACAATCATGATCAATATTTGGTTTGTGTTATATAGCACCTGCTTACTTCAGCATATTTTCTAATTAGGTAAGAATTTCCGCTAACCTGTTTAGTGTGCAATACAGTCTGGTCATTCAGGGAACAGCAAATTATGGCTTTAATTTCTGCAGAACTAATAAAACCCAGTTCAAAGGTTGAAGGGCTTGTTTGGTTTTGATTTTTTTTTAATTATTTTTTCCCCCTCAATCCATTTACATAAGCATATTTGGAACCTTGCTGAAGATTCTAACCATTCATTTTAATAGCCACATCTAATATATTGTCCCTTTAGAATTATCTATAAAAATAACATCTACTAATTGTTTTCCTTAAGTGACAAAAGCGATATGGAGACATGAATGAAACATTTAATCACAATTGACCTTTCCCAGATATACTTAGGTTTTTCTACTGGCTTGATGTCACACTGTTACTTATCTTTTTTATAAAGGAGTGCCTGATACAATTTTTTTTTTCCTCATAGTGGGTGAACGTACGTGTGTTTATAATAAAGCAAAGCAGATATTCTGAATTGAAGCATTTATTGATGACTAGAAGCATGGCGTAAATGCTAAAAAGAGAAAGATAACGTTTTTTCATTACTTTCTCAGCCTTTAAAGGGGAATTTACTTTCACATATAAAGAATTTCCTACTGTTCCCAAATTACCTTAATTAGTATTTGCTAGCAGTTTCATGAAATACCAGTGTCATGAAGAATTTACATGATTGGTTGACAGAAAGGATATATAAATAAATAAAGTTTTTGCATGAATGGTTGAAAACACCAAGAGTATTATCAGCAGCAATACATGTAAGTCTCAAAAAAAAAAAAAAAGTCTATTTTTTTTTTATTTACAGCAAGATTTGTGAAAGAGATTGGTATTTCTGAAAGTGTGCGTGTTACTAATGTAGCAGTAAAAGGTCTACTACTACTCTTTTTTTAAATAGAGTGCTCTCTGATCTACTCTGCATTGTATAAGTAGTAACAATTTTGTATTTTCCGCTAGCGTTAGTTCAAATCAGTTTCTACTTTATGTGGAATGGGATTTCAGCTCAGTTGTTTTGTTCCTTGACAGTCATCCAGGCGGTGAAATGTTCTCCATATTTGTTGCTCAAAATCTTTGCTCAGTAGGTGGTAAGGATTAAAATGTATGAATTTTTAATTGCTCTTCATCTAGCCTTTTAGAGAGTTAACTACTAAGAGTGCATTACAAGAACCAACTAACAGATGTATCCTCCTTTTCAACCTTGACTGACCTACTTACATATTTAATTTAAGAAACCAAATTTTAAAAGAATATCTTTTTCCATGAAAGTCTCTTCTGAACTGTCTTGAGTTTATTTATTAGTAGTTACAAGTCTTCGGAATTGTAAGCTTTTAGATAAAAGGATAAAAGGACTTTGATTCAGTAGGCCTTTCAATAGAAATTATGCCACTGACAGTTCACCCGAGATTTTAAATCCTGATTCTTTTTTAGCTCTCTGAGTGACAAAGGAAAAAATATTAACATTTTCACAACTAACTGGTTGAGACTGTGACTGAGTATTTAGCTGTGTTATCAATGTCATGATGTTAGGGCAGCTCAAGTTCTTGCAAGAGGCAATTGAATATCTGCCAAATATTTCCCTGAATTTTCACTTTGGAATGATAAGCCATTATGCATGCCAGCATCAGCTGTACTTCTGTCTCCCTCTGCCTGTGCAGTACAAAGAAACCTATTCTGCGCAGCTTTCAGAAAGGTAAAAAATAAGTAGGAATGCATTTCTTACCTCTGCTAAAAACCAGCTTGGTATCAAATGATAATAATTTTCAGATACCTGCTCTCTTTGCAGTCCTTACTTCTGATGCCATTGTTGAGGTATTTTGTAAATGTTGGTTTTATTACTGAAGGATTTTTTGTGGAGTGAAAATTGTTTTGATAAAAGCATTATGTAAATGTACATACAGGCAAAAAAACCTCTGCAACCCAACAACCCACGGCTTTTATACATCATATTGAGTTTTGCTGTATCTATTTATTCATCCAATTATGTACACTTTGAGCCATGTTTCTTGAAAGATAAAGCATGAAAATAACTTCAGTACATCAATAATAGTATCTGAGCTTATTATGTGTCTAGGAATCTTAAATGATCTTAAAGCTTTACTAAGTCAGGAACAATCTTGAGTTTTGTATGCCTGCATAAACACACAACAGAAAAAATAGTCACTCTGTATCTTTTCCAATATTGCATCAAAACTTTAGCTCTGCTGTTTTCTTCAGGGTGTGACTGTAGAAATCTGTAGCCCAATAGAGTTTAAAAGAGACTTGCCTCGTGAGGCCTACTTCCCTCATTTGTCACTACTTACAATTCATCTTTTTGTGCTTATTTGTGGTTTCTCCACTCCAATGCCAAACTAACTTAGTATATTATTTTTCCTCACTGGTGTTTTGCTTATGCCATGATTCCTGTATATGTTCTCATTTAGAAAATTATCATCGCTCCTTTCAAAAGACGTACATGGAAGATTTCCCCTGTAGACCGTGTTATGAAATGGCATCCATTAATTATTTTAGTTATGTCGGAAGTAGTACAATAGTAATACACTGACATGAACGAAACATGTGAGCACAGCTGACCTTTAACAAATACTTCTGAGTTCTTTATATTGGTCTGATGTTGCTTTGTGATTTATTTTTTATTCTTTACAATGGAAGCTTCCATTTTCCTTTTAATAAGAAGTATGCCAGTTTGTACTCGAGGAGGCAGATTGAATCTGGATTTTCTCTGTGATCTGAGCTGTTAAAATAAATACCACAGGGGTGTAATAGTGTTGACCTCTGAAAAGTTGGGGGTTTTTTTCCTCTGTAAAGGATTCTTCTCAGCGAGGAGTACTGTGTTATAATGAAGATTTTTATAGTTTCTCTGCAGGTTGCAAAAATGTTCTTGAAAGAGAATATATCACTTTCCTTTAGTTAGTACTGTACCATAGAGCTACTGTCATTTTATGAAACTTTTTGTACTAATGCATCTTTCCTTTTGATAGTCAAGACTTAACACCACTTTGTTCGTTGTCCTGTGTAGCTGGCTAGGATTCTTGAATAAAGTAGTTTGTTCCAAGTTGCATTTTATAGGCTACAGGAAAGGTGCTGTTCGTTCCCTTTGGTATTGAGCCAGCGCATTGCTGTGCCACAGCTGTTGGAGACAGGCTCCAAGGGTGGCTGAAGCAGCTTGGCATTAAGTACCTACAGTCCCTTTACATCAGCAGGCTCGACAGAAGGGCTATTCAGTGCTCTGATAACCTGATAGAGACAGTGAGTGGGGAATGTGAGACACAAGGTACTGCATCAACAGCTGTGGTTCCAGAAGCCTACACTTCTGAGTTTGAGTATCTTCATCCACTTCTGATTCAGTGTGTCCTTTTCTGAGAGAAGACATGTGAGAAGGATGTTTTCCAGGGAAAGGAAAATATTATTTGAATCTCCTCAGGCTAATGAAGAGTTTATCTTATTTTTTAAATCTTGACCAAGTGCTATAATCACTAAAAGTATTCTGCAAAGGGTGGGAACCATCACCATCTCTAGCATTGCTTTTGACCAGTTATTGTGCTTGATAAGCTTTGAGCTGGATCTGACATGCCTGCATCATGGCAGACATGGCCTGATGCATTAGACTTTCAAGGAACGTATCACATGCTATTCTCAGGTCTTCACACAATTTTTCACCTAGTTGTTGAATTGTAAGAAGTTATATACTTCTTCAGACCAAGATTTTTTCTGAGCAGGTTTTGACACTGAACCTCACATGGCTATGGAGCCCTATGATCCAAATGTCACACGTGTAGACACATATTGAATGTAAGCATCTGCCAGGCTGGGCAGCACACTGAGAGTGATTTGGTTTGCTCTTTGGTGGCTCGAGGTCACAGGGCATTTTCAGATGCACAGAGGAGGTAGTCCGAATGCTGCTCTGATGTGTGGAATTACAGAGTTTTATTGTTAAGGTTGTGTATTGGACAGAGGTTACCACTGTAAACCATGTTTAAAGCGTTATGGATAACAAAGGAATGCAATGCCACTGATTCTGTGCTTTCTTCCCAAAATCTGTTGTATTTCATATCTACTGGATCAGAAGTTGTCTCTCCATTTTGCAGTTTTAGTTCCCTCAGTTACACAAGTCCAGTCCATTGCCCATAGATCTGTCTTTGTTCTTACTTTATAGTCTAATAATTCCCACTCCATAAATAAAATTATTTTGATTCAGCCAGTCTAGTATATTCAGACTTCCAGCTAATTTACATTATGCCTTCTCAAGTTTTGGAAATGACAGTGCTTTTTCTTAAAAGACATCTGCAAATGGTGAACATTAAGTAGATGTTTGTATCAAGTGTCGGTATTCAATTGTTCACCTGTAGCTATTCTCTAAAACTGAGGTTCCCCAAACTGCCAGAGTTTGAAAAACAAACTACTCTACACAATTTGCAAGGAATATAAGGCCAGTAGTCCAACTTGTTCTTAGCTGAGAGAAACAGAAGGAAAGAAGCCTCTCTGTTTCTTGTTAAATGGATTTGGTCCCTCATTCAAGCCATAAATTAGAACAAGGAGAAATTTTCTTGGTTGCTTGGTTGGGTTTTTTGTGGGGTTTTTTTCTCTCTTTTTTTGGTGGTTTTTTACCAATAAAGTGGAGTTAACATAGCGAGAATGATGTTACAGATCTCATTTACCTGAAGTATGTCCAACGTTAGGAAATGAACTTTATGACATCTTTCTTCATCATCCCAGTCTAGACAACTGATAAAATTACCAGTCTTATTTAAAACAGGTCAAGGGCAATGCCAAGTTATGTCACCAGTTTAACATGGAGGATGGTGCCCAGTAAGCCTGCATAGACCACTGAATTCTGCATTGTGACACCTTTCCACAGGGCTAGATCAAGTCATTCCTGCATTGTGTCACTGGAAAACCTCTCAAAAATATCTGGCATCTGCCATATTTGAATTTATACATATATGTTAGATGCCTATTTTTTTCTTATTCAGGAGTGCTACCTTTATTCTTGGCCCAATTTAGTTAGTTTTCAGTTGAAATGTTCTCTTGAATAGACTATGAATTAACTGCATATATAGTGATGGTGTTTGAAAAACACAGCTGCTCCAAGATTTTTCTGGAAGTAGAAAGAATGAATGCACACCATTATAAAATGCTGAAGTTACATTTTTTAATAGTGCTGTTATTTTTTTTAAAGCGATCTCAGTTGAGAATATTAACCTCAGAAACATCTTTCACATCTCACTTTTTTAACCTGTTGTTCTCTTATATCCATGTGGTCTGTTCCTACAGGTTGGTTGTGAACTGCTTTTGTATTGTTGCTTCCTTGTTTGACTTTTACATTTTTTTTCCTTCACATTTTATATTCCACAGAGCACTATTGTATCCTGATGAATAGTTTACACATTCTAGTTTTAAGTCTTAATGCAGGAATAGAAAAATTTAAATAAGTAAAACATATGTGTGCCTTATAAAGGCTATTTAAAAATATACAGAATTTTAGAACCCCTTAAGCTGTGCTAACTTTAGGGCACTAATTCAAGTCTTGTGTGTCTTTTTTTCTTTTTTGTTCTTCCTGAGAGCTTGTTACTTTGTTGATTGAGCGTAGATTTTTTTGTATCTCAGGAGATATCCACAGACATCAGGGATATGTATGTTAGATTAACCTATGATTTTGAAACAAGAACGCAACAATTAATATAGTTTATCCTTACATATATATGCAGTGCATCTGATACACATTCTTACACCCCTGCCAATGTGCTTTAACGCTCAGCACCCTGAAGACCTTGAATACCGTAGCACAAGCTGCTGTTTTGTTGAATGGAGTTAGCAAAAATTATAAATATCAGCAACTCTGTGTTGATATCCATAACTGATATATTCATATCCAAGTGCCTAAAGTTTATTACAGCTTTTTGTAATGATTTTTAAGAAAATGTTATCATTTGAAAAGGCAGTGAGAGGTCTTTGCATTTTTAAAGCTTAAGCTTTGGAAAAATACCCCTCAGCAGTTGTATCAGTAACATAATACTTTTTGGGGTGGAGAGGGAGGGCTGAAAGTAAATAGGGGCATCTGTTTCTTCAGTGGAAGTTAAATATGATTTCTTAATTTCATTAGTGTATGATGTCATTGTAATTATTATTCTTTTTCAACTCTGCAGACTTGCCACCCCCTCCTGTGCCACCTCCAGCTATAAAATCACCAACCGCTCAGTCCAAATCACAGCTGGAGGTGCGGCCGGTCATGTTGCCAAAACTTGCTTCTATAGAAGCGAGGACAGACAGATCTGCAGAACGGAAAGGAGCGAGCTACAAGGGGAGGGACGGGGTGGATGGGCGACAGCATTCAGATGTGCGGACAAATTCGGGAGAGCGGAGAGAATCACAGGAGCAGCAAAACGATGGGAAACTGCGAGGAAATAAAGCACCAAAACGAGAAGGCACACCAGCAAAAACTCATCTTCTTCAAGGTTATTTTACATACTCTGGGTTCAGTGGAGTTTTTTATGTTGATCACAGGGAAGAGGCAGCTCTTTCCAGGTCTCTCTCAGCAATGGTGTGAGTGAGGTTACGTCTGCTGAATTGTCACCATTTATTGTAATTAGAGGTGCTAACACAGGTGACGTTGCAGGTTCTCATTAGGGCAAAATGGAAACAAAAGCTTATGAAAAAGGTAGATTTTCTATCTTGCTTTCCATATGCACCCATCACGTATTAAAGCTAATGCTGAGGAAGCCCAAACAGAAATATTCCTCAAGAGCTGTAAGGATCAATGTCCTTGCCCTTAACATCCATTCATAGTCTAGTTATGTCTAATCTGTCTAGTTATGTCTAATCTATCTAATTATAATTGAATTTACAAGGGAACTGAATGAAGTCAAATAGCAGATCTGTAAGTCAGGTATTTAACTTTTCCACTAAAGAATTGGCACTTGGCCCATTTTTATCTATTTGTAAACCTGGTCCTGTTTAAAAAATAAGAAAGCCATAGTAGTAATGCATTAGGTATAAATTCTAACTGACATGGCATTATATGAATCAGACCTCATCAATATAATCCCTTGTTTATGGAAGTTGATAAGATTCCTAATTAATGAAAAATGATTAATAGAATTTGCCAAGTGTTCTCTAAGGCTTTCAACACAGATTCACACAGATGCCTGGTCCTTTCTTCCTGCAGGTATCCAGGGTCAATATCAGGGGTGACTGGGCAGTAAGTTGGTTAAATGGGCACATTAGTAAGAGATTGGTACTGATTGCACTGGTTTACTATGGCGAAAAGTTATTAGAAATTTACCTTAAGAGGATGGTGCTGAAATTTTAAAACATGCCCACTAATTTTCTTTCAATCTCAGTTTGAGAAATACAGGGTCCAATATTTAGCTGCAGTGAGCTCCTTGCGAGTATCGTGCATGTATTGTCGTTTCCTCCTACTCAGTCATATCGAAAATATACTGCAAGGATGTTTTGGTTTTCTTCATTTTCCTCTAGAACATAGAGCAGTGATCATAAATTGAAATGAAGTGGACAGTAATCATGAATTAGTTTTTCTGTGGTGAATGTTACAGTGAACACTATAAATTTCCTTGAGAAAGCTTCTATAATGCTATTATGGAAACAGTGTATTTCATTTTCCTGTCAGACATCACTTTAAACCTACTGAGGAGCATAAAAAGTAAAATAAATCAAGTGCATGCAGAAATTTTAGGATTATAGTATCTCTGGGTTTGTAAACATAACCATGTATGTATTTAATTATACAGAGGACATCCTGCCGTATTCTAGACCAACGTTTCCAACATCAAATAATCCTAGAGATCCCAGCTCCTCCAGCTCTATGTCATCAAGAGGGTCAGGAGGTAGACAGAGGGCAGATCAAGCAAATATAGCCCGAAGGAACGTTGCAGAAATGCAAGTACTGGGAGCGTATGAACAAGGAGAAGAAGAAGAAGAGATGGAGGTAACTGTAGTTGTACTACTGAAGCTGACTAGAATAAGGCTATTTTCTGTGCTTAGATAGATGCCAAGAAAAACCACTTCTGAATCAGAAATATTTCTCTTCAGAAAAATTAGTACATTTATCTGTCTATTAATGGTATGTGCAATAAAAAGAAACTTTTAAGAATGTGTCAAAAACACAAAAACCAAGTAATACGTAGCATAGTATAACTGTCACCACACTGAAACCTATGGAATAGAACTTGCAGAAGTACAATTTTTAAATGTGTGCTTTACATTATCCAGATTCTTTCAAAAGTGGAAATAAAGCATCAGAGCATCTAAGAACACCTTGACATTGACTTTCACATTTTTTGAAAGTTTATTGTTCTAGATTTTATTAGATATTAAGGCGTGAACTTTTCTTCTTTTTTTTTCTGCCTAACGATGTTAATTCAGCTTAAATCCTGGTTGTAGAAAGGGTGTCCAACAAGCAGTCACGTTGGTGCACATAATTAAGAGTAGTAATTATTATTTAAAGATAAAAAATCTCTCAGAAGTATGTGAAACACACTTTAAATAATAATATCTAACATGTAGTCATTTATGTGGTTTTTTTTTACAGGAAACAGAAAGCTGAAGACAACGACATGTACTGTAACAGGCTTTTAAAATCTAATCAGAAAAAAAAAAAAATCACTTAAGATGCCTCAAGTCTGATGATGTTTGACGCCAGAAATAATGTTCAGTGCAATCAGAGTGTACAATTTTTCATTTTTCCTCATGCCATCAGAATGCTAGTTTTAATTTTAGTCTTTGTAAACCCTCCTTATTAGGAACGGCCCTTGCCTATTCCATAACGCTAAGTGCATCAGCTTCGCTGCCCAAGAAGGCAGGTAAGCTGCTCTTCCTGGTACTTGGGCCAGCTGCTGCTTCAGGATTAGAGCAGAAGGGGATTCCGGAGCCTGGGATCCCGAGGTTTCTCCCCAGCGAGGCGGTGCTCGGTACACTGCCAGTACACCGGTGAGCCAGTCGATAACCTTGCAAGTAATACGGCATTGATTAAAAAGATCCCCAAAGTCAACATCACGCAGAAGAACATTCTTTTGTTCTAGGGGTTTCACTGTAGTCTGCGGTTAGTGCAAATAGTATCTTGCAATTTCCGTACGGACTGCGTGTTTTCTGCCAGTCTCTTGCTAACCTTTTGCAGATGATACAGTTTTACAACCGCAAGTAAAATTAATTTGGGATGAGGTGGCTCATATTGTAAATATGTACTCATTTTAAATCCCCTGTGGTACTTTGATTTGTCTTTCCATTTTCATCATTAAGTACATTCTTATTAAAAATGTCCTTTGGGATAGGCAGGAGGTAAGCCAGTGTGATTGCTATTTGCCCAATCATGGCATGAGCAAGTTTATCTGAAACTTTTTCTAATTTTCAGCTTCAACAATGCTTATGAAAATAAGCAGGAGAATCAATGGACATTTTTAATAATGATAGGGTAATATCATTAACTGTTACTGGCCCAAATCTCAGACCTCTACTTGTGTCAATTCACCTTAAAGAAGAAGTGCCACTTAAAAAAGTTTTGTTTGATCTTGGCGATTAATTTTTTTGTAATGCACTGCTTATCTTTTTTTTTTTTTTTTGGTTTTAAAAGCACAATCACTAAACTTTGTTTGTAAACCATTGTAACTATTAACCTTTTTTTTTTTGTCTTATTGAAAATGTTAAGCATTTGTTTGGGATATTTTTCATCTTTTTGTTAATGCTCTATCTTTGTATTTGGAATATTTGAATGATGACAGACGGTAAAGTAACAAACGTAAATGTGGGCCATAATCAAAATACTTCTCACTTTTCCTGGACTTACAGAAAATTATCAATTTTGCTGTGGCCTCTCTCAACATTGGATTATCATTAAAACTGAAATAGAGGCATTAGTTGCATTGAATTTGCCAAATGATGTCCTCTGTCTGTAGATTTTAAGATCTTTTTTGTAATTATAAAATTTCTTTGTCATTGGTGCTAATGGGAAAATGTGTGTTTGTTTATTGACAGCTATCAGGACTAGCCCCAATGAAAAAAAAAAAAAGAAGAAAAAAAAAAGTGTTTTGGTGTTTACCGAGGACTGAAATTTTTCATTTAGCTAATTTTTAAAGAAAGGTTCCATAGAAAGGGTGTGCAGTACTAAAGGAACAATCCATGTGATTAATGTTTTCATTATGTTCATGTAAGAAACCTCATATTTTAGCCATAATTTTGCATACTGAGGATCCAATAATCAGAAAAGTAATTTTTGTCACATTATTTATTAAAAATGTTCTCAAATACATTATCTTTCTTGTGTAGTTTCTTGTGTTCCCTGAAATGTAATTTTAGGGCCAACTCTGATCTTATTTCAGTTGAGAAGAGTCAGAATCTGTCCTACTGAAATCGTGCAGTTACAGTAGCATGAGCAAACTGGGAGAGCTGGATGCAGCCTAAGATTTTACGTAATTACAATTGATTGCCTTAAAGATCTGACTTCTGGGTGCTTCATGAACTGTGATAACGAAAATGTCTCTTAGCCTGCCAATTTCCAGAGAGAGCTGATGAAGAAAATCTGTACCAACACAACCATTCACCTCAGGGGTGAGGTACATTTGTTGCAAAGGAAATAAGATCCAAATATGTGAAGGGAATGAATATTATGAGTCATATGTTTGTTGGGGCTTGCACAAATACAAGTTTGTCTTACATGCCTGCTGTGCTCCTGCACGTTAGACATTCTGTGGTTGGCACAGGCCTGCTGTGGATCACAATCAAGTAGGTGACGGTCCTTTTTCCGCTCTTGCATTTTTGTAACCCTGTACTCTTACTGATCACCCTGTTCTCGCCCTTCCTTACCCTCTACCCATCATCCCAGTTAAAAAAAAAAAAAAAAAAAAGAGAGAGAGAGAGAAAAAAAGATAGCCACTAAAACCCCACACTTTAATTCAACAAAACTTTTTTGCTCCTTGTCTTTTTGACTGCCATACTTCTCCTTTCCCAAGAGCTTTAAACAGTCTGGAGCCAGATCCTGAGGTGCTGCAGTGTACTACAGCACCAAGTAGCTTGCCAGAGAAGATTTCTAGAGCCTTGACAACTTAATCAGGTGTAAGCCTCAAGTGTATTTCTTTTTTCGTAGTTGTAGCTTTGAAGCAGATATTAAGATAGTAGAGTAAGTCAAATATGTTACCTTTCTATGTTGCCTAGGGGGACTTTTTTTGGGTGTCTTCAGCCCTCATGCCCGAGTTCCAACCAGCATGTGTTAGAGCCACCAACATAATCCAGTCTGGAGCCCGCAGACCAGACTGTGCCAGAGGAGACATCCGTCCAGCCTGCACCTTTCCTTTAGAGGAGACAGGAGAGGTTGATCTGATGGGCGCAGGCTGCTTCAGCAGCTGATTGTCTTTCCTGGCACCGGGAACGGCCCCGCGGTTTGGGACCAAGCCATTGCCATAGCAGGGTGTGGGAAACAAGGTGGAGCTCGAGGCAGGGTCCCCGAGCGTGTCAGCCACTTCGCACAAAAGCTGAAGCCGCTGCCAAAGGTGTAGTGGTGCATCACAAAACCGGGATCTAGTTGCAGCTGTAGTGCGTAGACCTCTGTAAGGTGTTTCGGTCCAGAAACACCGGTGCTGTCTGCCTGCAGTAACAGGTACTCGCTTCGTTCTGTGCTGGCACCGTGACGTACAGGAAACCACGCATCGGATCCCCAGCTGCTGTCCGTGTCCGTCTGCGTAGCTGCACCAGAAGTCAGACTCCAGCTGAAGTTCTGGCCTCATACAGTGGTAAGTGGGAAATCTTGCCCAATGAGATTTTTTAAGAGGTGCTATAAATGTATTTGATGATTGATGGCATTCCCTAAGAAGTTACTTGGATTGTGTTGTGATTGCATTCCGTTGTGATCTGCAGTTTCTTGAGACAGTGCATCGCGGAGTTGTCACAGAGTTCTTCGACCCACACTGGGTCCTCAGTTCATTGTGGTCTTACCAGAAACACCGCAATGAAGATAAAATTTACAACAGCTTGGTCTTAAAACTCCTGTTAATTAGTATTGGTACACACTTGACTTGGTCTCTGGCATTCGGGTGCAGTAAAACTAGGTCATTTATGCATTACTACTTTACCTAAAGAATTACTCAGTGATTGGAAAGACAACACAACAGAAGAAAGTAGTGTTCAGAGGTTTTGATTACACTGTATACCTGAAGAAAACAAGTATTGTACTAGAAAATCTGTACCATTTGTGTGCTGAACTAATATAATGGATGTAGAAGTTTGATTTTTCTTGTAGTGTGTTCTGTGAAATCCTGTATGAGTTACTGTTAAATTTGACTTTACTCAAAGTAATATAATATTTTTGGGGATAGTATGAAAGATGTCTAAAAAATCAGAATTATAAAATTTTAGAAAATGCCTTGCACATGTTTTAGCATTATGTATCAGTTTATTTTCCAAAGAGTATTTATTTTGAAGCATAAATGACAAAGTGGTTTTATTTTAGGGTAATGCGAATACACCCTAGATCTGTACTTGCAAAGATTTTATAGGAGTAGGTTAGCTGTAACTGATCATGAAACCTAAGCAATGCAGTTTGCTTCAACTTCTGCAAATATATTTGAACTGTCTACCACATTACTTCCTATGTTCCAGACCCAGCTCTTTGTTAAAATGCCAGCCTAGTTAATTTATTGCTTTAGTTAGCCTGCAAAAATAACATAATGTGTTGCTTTTAACGTTTTCTACTTTAGTTTTCCATAATCTGTTACCTTCCTTGAATAAACTTAAGGAAGAAAGAACTTCCGTGGGAAAAATGTAAGATCTGCCTAGTATATCTAGGCATCTGTTCTGCAATATGCTTTTTCAAAAGCTAATCTCCAACCTCTGTATTCACAGCTAAAAGATTGTATTACTGTCAGCAACAGACTCATCTATTAAAAATGGAAAACATTCTCTTCCTTAAGTGAAGCTTTCAAATTAATTACCTACTTACAAGTGGAGAAAATGTTTTTATACATTGTTTTTACTTATGTTACAGACGAAAATTCTTTGCAAATGAAAGTCCTACTGCTTATGTATAAGAGAAGCATTATAAGATGTCTAGTGTGTACACAAATGCAGATTGACATGTGTATAAAGTTTTATATTTGCTGGGATTAGGGTTGGGAGCTGAGAGTCTGTTCCATACACTCAGCTGAAAGGCGAACGTGTTTATGGATGTTTGAGGTTTACCCACGCATGAGTAACTCCCGGTGTTGCCAGGGCCATCATCCTCACTGGACATGTCCTTCAGCGTCTTCATTTTGTATTGAACTAACTGAAAACTTCAGAATTCCACTCACAAGATGAATCTTGAAAATTGACACCAACTGTGCATCTCAGTGTGAACTGTTTATTCAGGTTTGATTTTCTTTACTTTTTTTTCATTGTATATGATGATTTTTTCTGTTGCCTATAAATATGCTCTTCACAAAAGCCAGTGCACTATTGTGCCTTCTATCACAGTGAAACATTTGAAGACTAAGAACATTATTTCTTAAACCATTCCTTTTTATCAAGCCACGGAATTGTGGATCACAGAAACAGTCAAAGATTTGAGATGACACCATGGAAATGAGGATCCCTTTACTTTTGTGTCCATATTGAGGATGGGAAAAAATTCCTTCCTATTCAGAAAGAGGAAAAGGAATTGGTGAAACTGGAAGCCATAAAGCAGGAAAGCAGGCTGGAGAAGGGGAGGTAAGGGATATAAAGAGAGCAAAAACTCGAGGAGCTGAGGAACCTGATTCTCATTGAAGCTAATGGCAAAAATCCTGTTGAATTGAACTGTCCTGGAAGTGAATTGGCTCCTTAAGGACTGGTAAACAATAGCCATCACAGTGCAATGAACACTGGAAGAAGAGTGAAATGCTTGCTGCACGCTTGTTTTGTTCTCTGTCCTTGTTAAATATACACCTAATGGGCTCATTTTAAGCTGCTAGAAGAGAAAAGTTGGGTTTGAATTCACCGTGGCATTCAGCTTTCTTGTCACATGAGATGATGAGGGTGGGACCTACTCAGCTGTAGTCTCTGGCATGAATTGGAGCCAATTGCTTTGCAGATTTTTTTTGGAGCATGACAATCAAAGCCATGATGATAAAAATGGTGTTTATTGAATTTTTTTTCAGGCATAAGATATTTTTAGCAAGAGTAATATCATGAAATGTAGAACAAAACTACTTAGTATTGACTTTTTTCTGTGGCTTCCCACAGGTCTTCAAGCACAGGTCTGGTTCAAAGACAGCAGCAAGGGATAACAGTAAAGGAGCCTTTATAGGCTTTGATGCATAGAAGGACAAAAGCAAAACAAAGCAAAAAAACCCTCCAAACCCCAACACCCCCCCTCCTTTAGCAAATGATAACTAATAGAGTATTCCTAAAGCATTTGGATAGCATGAAAATAATGGCCAAGTGCCTTTATTTCTGCAATGTTAATTGTCACAGAATCAAAGATTTCATTATATTCCTGAACAAGATGTTTGCAAAAGAAGTTGCACTCTACTGAGCTGAGTACCGAGCAATACATTTTCTCATACCTAGTAAAAGCCAAAAAAAGCGGAGCTAAGAACTAGGTCCTGCCACAATCGTCTCAGCAGTGTGCCAAGTGTGTACCCCACTAATCACTCACCTTACTAATACAAATTAAAAGGGAAACAAAATGTTTGTTTCCATAGCCATCATTAACAGATACTACAAAGATGGCAGCATTTGGTGGCTTAGCTTAAAATTCAAAAGCCATCATAATCCTCAGGTCTTTATTTCTCGGATACTGGTACCTGAAGTAATTGTACAGATAGTATAAAAATGCAAGGGGCTAATGGGGTCCGGTCTTATAGGAAACAATCTATCTGGGCAGATGTAAACAATACAAGTGCCAAATGGCTTTATATATATATAATTATTATTTTTTCTGCTTCTTGAGCTAACCTCATTCTTCTGTGATCTGATTGGGAGGGACATGGATATTATTATGCTTCTGTTACTGTAGGCAGAACTTCACAAGAGTCATCATCAGATTTATGTGTACAAGGTGTAAAGGCAAAGAATGTACATTTGTTCATCACCCTAAAATTTTCTGCCCTTCTGTGCTTGCATTGTGACATTCTTTTCACTTGCATTTTACCTTTTTTTGTACAAAACCTGTTTCATAGAGCGGACAGGATGAAAATTGACTGTAGTTTGCTAAAACCCTTTCTGTTTGTTGAGTACGTCTGTGCCTTTGGTGAGTATTTTGCAAATGCTTCTCTTCAGGGAGAATTTTTAATTTGTCCATTACAACTCTGCACGGTGCTATGAAACCAAAAGACATCTTCACTGGGAACCTAATCCTTGAGAGCTCGCTTTGGCTGGCTGTAATAGAGACAGGCAGTAAATCCAGAGTACACACTACTAACACTCTGTCATGCCTATGTAGCTGTTCATACTCTTAGAACCTTTCACGTAGGCACCCTCGTCGCGTTCCTGCGAGACAGGTGGTGGTTTGTTCCCGGCTATACAAAATACAAACTGAAACTTATATTCTCAGAGCACTTCTGAGAGTTTATCAAAATCACAAAGACAGACTAGCACAGTGCTGATGTTCAGTTTCTGAAGTCTTAGAATGTTTTCCTTTGTTCCGCAGTAATAAATGCCACAAATACAAACTCAGCCTGCCGATGCTCTGGGAATGCAGCAGCATCTCATACAGTTCCTGCTTATATCCATATCCACATCGACATGTACTTCTCTGCCTCTCGCAGGGTTTTGTCCATCAACAACAACGTGAAGGGCAACAACGTGAAGCTAGGTGTAAGGTGGTGAGGGCTGAAGAAGCTGTTGTTTCCAGAGTATTAGTCTCAGACCGTGAAAGAAATCGGGGTGTGAACCCCCCAGACATTTGGTCCTCCTGGCACTCTGGTCTGTCATGAGCTGATTGAGTGCACCAGCGCTTGGAAAGGAGTTGGTCAGAAATGTTATGTGTCCTAGAACAAAAATTTGAAGTTGAAAAAGGGAGGTGAAGAGGGGGGGTGAAAATGTGCTTTAATGTTTTTTGTGGTTTGTTTTGGGGGGGTTTTGCCCTGAAAGAAGGACAAGTAGACACTGTTACATTCCTACTTGCTTGTGTGTGAAAGCTTAGGAAAGCAACTAATTGGTGATATTTCCTATGGCGATTGCCATTTTTGGCTATCACAGTAATCATCATAAAACTTTCAAATGAGAAATTTCAGCTACACCCATTTTTTACACGACTGAGAGATTAATAAGGCTGTGCCAACAAGATACCAACCAGGGTGTCTGAGCCTCATTTTAAAATGTAGGAAAACATCCTTGAAAGAATATCCTCACTAAAATGACAAACTGGAGCTTAACTATTTCCCGCAGTTAGGAAGGTGCTACAGGCACTTAACTTTTGCAGCTGATATGCCTCAGAACAGTCTGAATCCCTGTGGCAATTAGAATTAAGATACAGTGGGATTAATTTAATGTCTGTCAAGCCCTCTGAATATGAACGTTTCTGTATAAGCTGTAAGTAGCAGCAGCACTTCTGTCAGTTTTGCTTTGCGATCACAGTCAAGATGGTTTCTCAATAGCTTTTGGAGAGCTTTTATTTAGTTAGTTAACCAGTCCACTGAAGTGCAATAAATCTATAGTAAAAAAAAAAAAAAAAAAAGAAGAGGAAAAAATAGATTTATGCGAATTCTTTTTGTGTTCAATGCTCACTGCTTGTAGGCTTGCTTGCTTGGATGCATGCACACTGTCACTATGTTTTGACATCATGCCCACACTGGGGAAATGCAGATTCCTAGTGCCAGTAAAACACGTATGTACTAATTTCAGTTCCTTTGTACTTCTTGGTGAGGGCAAACTATAGAGGATGTTAGTCCAGCTAACAATATGAACATTTTGTTACCATCAGTGATACACTGACAAAGTTCTGAACAAAGTGAAAGATTTAATAAATTCATCAAGTTTTAAAGAAATTAATTCAAATATTACCATAAATTTATAGAAAGGATCAAAGGAAAACTGAGAGGAAAAATATACATTGCACTAAAGTATTTTCTTGTTGCAATACTTCAGCAGTCAGAAGCAAGCCGTTCTTCATTGATTCTGATTATTGTCATCGAACCAATTTTGTGTCGGTGAAAGACGGTATGTTAAAAACATTCCCAGAAATGCTGAAACTAATGTTGAAAAATGTTTCAATTAAATGGTTGGGAATCTCATTCAACACATCCAGAGAAGCCTTGTGTGACAGCATGCTGATTTGTGAAGAACATCAAAGAAAAATCCTGAATATTTCTTCAGGCACTATAATAGGCAGCAAAGTATCTTCATCACTATCCATTTCCTTACCAGCTGCTTAGAAATTTCAATTTTCTACTAACCTTAGATCATCATTCTTATAGTTGAGTAAGATACAGCAGGATCTCCTTTCCCCTCCCCCCCCCCTTAATCTGCAAACAGCAGATATCTAAATTTAAAACAATGTTAAATTCTCAGATAATCTTCTATTACAGCTGCCATAACATCATTTAGATTAGGGCCTCTCAAGACAGTAGAATGCTACTTGCAGCCTGCCTCCGTTTGTCTTGCCGGTCCAGGTGGCTGGCTCCTCTGGATAAGGGCGCGCTCTGACTGCGCACGCGTGTGCAGTGCTGCAGGACAGGCGAGTCTAGCATTGCTGCCGTAATGTAAATAATACCATATAATCAGTATTAAGATGTAAGGCCTAATGATATTCTGAGACTATCAGTGGAGACCCTTGAGAATCAATTTTGGGACAATCTTATTTAATATTTTCATTACAATACTTGGCACAAAAGCAAAAGTCCGATAATGAAATGTGCTGATCGCGAAAGTTGTGAGCATTTGTCGGTATGGAGCAGGAGCGGGTCACCTTGAGGACTGGAATAACAGAAATTGGATGAAATTAAGTAGTTCGCTATGCAAGGTCATGCATTTAGGAATTCGTATGAATGCCTATTATATGCTGGAGATTCATCAGTTGTAAACAACTGTAAGGAAGAAACAGGCCTGAATGTATTTGTTGATCCCAGGAAGTTTTATAAGCTCCCAGTGAGATGATGCCAATAGAAACAAAGCAAAATAAATGCAAACCTGAGATATCTCATCAAATGTATTTCCAGTAGAAAGAGAGGGAAATGCAGGTGTCATTGTCTCAGCACTTACACAAACACAAATGGGATGTTTTGTCCAATTCTAGTTGTTCGTGGAGCTGATGCTGTGGTGAAACTTATAGAAAATTAGAAGTATCCACACTCTACAGTCAGATATGTTCCTTGTAAATTGAAGGTTTGTGGTAAAGAAATGTTAATTCGTGTCATAGTGCAACTTTTTGATAGGAACTATTATAGACACATGGAAAAACAGCTGTTTGCCATGTTTATATGTGAAAAATCCAGAATAATTTCTATTTGATCTCAGTGTAATTGATCTAAAATTCCAGTGAAATCTCACTCTTCACTAGGAACCTTTTGACAGCTGGACTCATCAGGAAAGTCATGAAAGCACAAGATGCAACTTTTCCCCTGACAGCGGCTTCCAAAACTCTACTTCTGAAACAGGCTGAAATGCTTGAGTATCATATTCACTTTCAGACCAAGGCATTAACCTTAATACTTAGGTCAGGCTTTTCCATCTAAACCTCAATGTAAAGATAGAAAGAGAACACTAAACCATTATCTTAGGGGTTTTGAAGAAATGGCAGAGTACCCATTCCATACTATTCAGACAATTAAGTGGACAGAAAATAATGAAGTTCATTCCTGTAATAACTTATCTTTTGGAGGTGGATCCAAAGTTGAATGTTTCACCCTTACTTGAATCTGGACTAGAGGTATCTTAATCCGTTTGAAAAGATGACAGCTGAGACCATCTGAATGTCTGAGACAGTTCACAGAAAAAATGTAAGGAAGTGGAAATGACAATATGAGGAGAAAGGAGAACATGAGCCCTCCAAAAATAAAGTTGAAAAAACCCCACTCCTTGGCGTGGTCCAGAAGCCAAAAAGAGGACAAGTCTATAAGATTATGGAAGTCACCAGGAATCCAGGGAGAATAAATACCCTTAACCAGAAGGTAGATTTTATGAAGTGCAACGGAGCAAGAGTGCCATGAGAGCAGTACCAGCATGGCATCAGGGAAGAAGTTTGAGTTACCAGGAGCTAGGATGCTCACAAGGTTGCGCAGATCATCTCCAGGCCCAAGGAAGGCTCTGCTGTGCCTGGTGGTAATTCTCTGATGCCGTATTACTGACGAGCAGGACCTCTCCCTCTGTCTTACAGGCACTAACTGCCATACGTGAACTTGGGAGGAGAAAACAAGTTCCCTCACATGTTCGTTTAATGCAGATAATCGAGGCAACTCAGTTCCTCCTGCAATTTTGTTAGCCTGGTGCTTTTTTTAATAGGATATTACATATTGCTCTGATTCCTTTCTGTGTAACTGCACCAGCGACTGATTCAGTGTCCTGAGAGCACATCTTTTTCACCCAAGGTGCTAAGCGTGAAAATAAATACTTTTCAAATATGGTTAAATTATTTAGAAGTCTAAGATTTAGCCCCTGAGCACATTTTACTACATTCAGCTATTTTAAGCCCCTTCACATGATGGTTGTGCAATTTTTAATATCTTAATGTAATTAGAGACAAAACAACCTCCCCAAATATTTCAGTGTGGCAATGTTGCTACCTGCATAGCTGAATCTCACACAGAAAGAGGAAGGAGATTTACAATAGTTTATAATGTTTTTATTGATATCGAAGTATCTTACAGTGACATGATACTTAACTGCCAGTACAATTGTAATCACAGTAGTTTACAGAGCAGGAAATCAGCCACTCTAAACTGAATATCTGCTCTGTGGAAAAAATAAGTGTAGTTTGCATTGAAGTAGTTTTGAAAATTGTATTCACTACCAAAAATATCTTTATGGATTTTCTTGACTGTCACGATCTCTCCTATGGCTTTTGCTAGTGATGCTATACACCACAGCATGAAAGCTGTAGCACGGTTTTTCAGATGGAGGCTACCTGTGAACACATTCAGGCACCCCCCTGGTACACGTTACTTCTCTGCATCCACCTCCTGAAATTGCCTTCTGTATCCAGCTTGTATCATTGAAAGGGAATTACACCCCAAAGGCTCTGGAGCACATCTTTGGAAAAAGTATTTCTCCTAGCAAGTCTTGGAGTAATTGCCTCTCAGCAGCCTGGGCACAGTGCCTGGTTTGGCAGTCTGACCTTAAACTCTAACCTCTAGGTTTTTATTATCATTATTGTCATATCTGCTCCTCTGTCATTAAGAGACTTTGCAGTTTCGCTTTATTCAGCTGGGAGCTTTAAACCCTCTGGCCCATAATTTCCTTTTCTTTTTTTGGCATTTCTTTTTCTCAGTCCTTTCATGAAACTCGTCTGCTGAGTGACATGCCCTCTGTAAAACATAAACCATAATTACTCTAGGATTGCTCATACTTGGCATAAATACTGTACTTGCAAGTATGTAACTTAGAGCAACACGTGTCACATTTAATTAAATTGCAAAGCTACTTCTTATGTTGTCCTTCAGGAGAAAGAAAAAAGAGAGAAAGAGAAGGCAAACTTGTCTAAAAGAATTTTTCATTCCAGCTGCCATGTTTAGGCAACAACCTCGCATAAACTGTGCATATGCATGCATGGATGTGTCATGGTTTTACCCCAGCCAGCAGCTAAGCCCCACACAGCCGCTCGCTCACTCCCCTCTGGCAGGATGGGGGAGAGAATCAGAAGAGTGAAAGTGAGAAAACTCGTGCGTTGAGATAAACACAGTTTAATGAGTAAAGCAAAAGCCACGCACACAAGCAAAGCAAGATAGGGAATTCATTCCCCACTTCCCATGGGCAGGCAGGGGTTCAGCCATCCCCAGGAACACAGGGCTCCATCACGCGTAACAGTTACTGGGGAAGACACATGCCACTACTTTGAATGTCCCCCTCTTCCTCCTTCTTCACCCAGCTTTATATGCTGAGCATGACGTCACATGGTATGGAATATCCCTGTGGTCAGTTGGGGTCAGCTGTCCCGGCTGTCGCCCCTCCCAACCCCTTGTGCACCCCCAGCCCACTGGCTGCTGGGGTGGTGTGAGGAGCAGAAGAGGCCTTGGCTGTGTGTGAGCACTGCTCAGCAGGAACCAAAACATCCCTGTGTTAGCAACACTGGTTCCAGCACAAACCCAAAACATATCTCCATACCAGCTACTGTGAAGAAAATTAACTCTGTCCCAGCCAAAACCAGCACAGGATGACACACACGTTTCTCTTTGTTTAATTGCCAGGATTAAATCCATACTTTACAAGTAGGACAGTCATGCCTTCCTAGTTTTTGTTGTTGTGACCTGTATCCCATGGGTGAGAGTCTTCTGACCTGACCATAGCTGCCAACACCTGCGCTGGGACTGTGCCCTGGCTCCCTGCATGGGAAAGTTGCACCTTCCTGGTGCAACTCGTTTCATCCAAGATACGTATCTAAAATAGGTCAGATACATCATGCTCTGACACTACCCCTTTCTCCTGATTGATGGTCTATGCCAGGGACCCAGGAGGACCAGCTCAGATTTAGGTATATCTGCACTGCCGATGCCTAAACTTGGACGAGATTTATTCCATCCCTGTCGTCTTAAAAAAAAAAAATTTACAGTGTTAAGACAAAAACTTTGTTTTTACCACTGAGATAACCATTCATATTACACTGCAAAACACATTTGACCATCTCAAGTAGTTCCTTCAAAAGAACTCCTGATTTATTTTTATATTTTTTTTTAATTTTTTTATATTGCCCTCATTCTTCCTAGGATAATAAGAATTACTGTTCTAAAAAAAGGCAACAGAAGCATTAGTTTACTGAAAGGTGGAAGTTTTATGGAGCTGTGCTTCTTCTAAGGCAATTTTCTCTTGGAAGATGCTGAAATGAGTTATTTTGAGTTTCTCGTTTTTATCAATTCCATTTTGTCACTACATGTTAACATAGCAAAAATGGAACATTATTGATTTGAAAGGTTTTGACATTCTCTGGATTATTAGGGTGGGTTTTTTAAATCCTGTCAGTGGAAAATTTTTGAAACACTAACCTTTGGTTTTTATAGGGAATAAAAACAATCTCAAAAAGAATTCAGTTTTCTGTCTAGCTGTGGATTTCTTTAGACACTGAAGCTTAAAAATGCTGGCTTAGGAAAGTCTAAAATTTCAACCAAACCCTTCTGGCTTTATACAAATGCAAATAAGATCGAAATCCTGATCTTGGTTGGACGCCTCTAAGCAGAGTTTTCATTCAAATCTAGGTCTGCTTAGCTTCCAGACCCTAATGATGTGAAGGCTGCTTGGATCTGTACCGCCGTCTTTCAGGCTACCCCTCCAACTGAACTGAACCATAATCTGTTGTAATGCAGAAAGGACAAGAGAGACAGTTTTAACAGCAAATCTGTAGAAGTTTGGTAGTTTTATTTCTGAAGAAAAGTACTATGGCAGGTGGCTTTTATAGTTTCTTTAGTTAGAGTTCAAATGTTAACATTTTTATTTTCCCCTGGAAATTCTTTGTTAAAAGTCAATGTGAACTTGGCAATTATAAGATATATGTTTATCAATAATACCTAGCACTTTGTCATATAGACCATAACTTTAAAAATATTTTTTAATGCTCAGAGTATGTTTTCGTTAAGAGCTGGAAAATGAGATCCTAATGTTACTAAATTTGAATCACATTCATAAATAATTTTGGCCCAGTTCTTACTGTCACATCAAACTAATTGTGTGAGAGCAGTTCATGAAGAGGTCATCAAAGGTATGTAAAAATTAGAGCAGACTACTTACTTCTAGGACAATGTAAATACTATGATATTTCAAGCAAAAATTTCTCCCAATTCTTCACTGAATATGACCAAATCGTTAATAATATTTTACTCTTCTGTTCTAAGAGGCACTGGCTGAAATTCTATAAATCCTATAAATACATATAAATCGGGTATATAAACCTATAAAATGCTATCCCTAACAGTTTAGCCCTTGCTATTTTTAAGCAATCCCAACCTTTGTTATAATTCAGACTTTTCAAGTGTTTTCTTCTTGGTGCTGTTTTCTTGTCTGAGTCCTGTAATTCACATCTCACTAATTCCTTATCATACCTGACAGTTGAAGGATTAGTGGGTGCTTTTTTTCATACAGTTTTAATATAGCTAATTTAAAGAGGCATTTGACACGGAATATGGAAAGAACTATTTCATTGTTCAGCAGAACACGTTTTCATTACAGCTGCATCTGGCTGGGGTAGTTGACCTTTACTTGAATGTAAAAATTAATGCTTTGTCTAAACTAAAACATAGATGATTTCCCTGCAAATTACCAGTAGAGGTCTTTGATAAATAGTCACAGCACTTTAACACAAAATTACTTTGAACGTCATGACAGTAGGAAAGAAAAATATTTGTTAATATATTTCAATAGTGCATGGGCATTTCATTTTAATTCTTGTTCACTGTGATGTGTGGATTCTCTAAAAAAATAGTAATTCAGTAGTATTTATAGATCTACTGACATTCATTAAGCACTTCTACAGGAGTTTTATTTATTTATTTTCAATACATCTCCTGCCATGAGCATATCTGCAAAATGCATTGACATAAGGTCTATTGCTGGAAACTGTACCAGCAAGAAAGCAGCCGACTCAAAAAAAACCCCCAAAAACCAAACAAACCACCCGAAACTTCCCTGAATCTTTCTTGATATCCATATAACAACCAGTATTCAGCACTTAATGGGGTTTTTTTTTGCTACCTGGCTACTTATTACACCTTTAATTTGTAAATTCTGCTTTTTAAAATTATTTTGATTTTTTCCAGCTTTGATTTTTTTTTTTCCTAGGTCGGTTATTTTATTATCAATATTATCACTACTCACCATTGTGATTATTTAATTTATTATTTATGTATCATCTAAAGGGTACAGAGATTATATTTTTTTCATAGTGTGAATTTTGCTTTGGTGTTTTCTGCTCTGGGTAGAAAGCTTGCATTTTCTCTTTCTCTCACTCTACCCCGTGAACCTTGTGGCATCGATCCAGGTGCAATAAGTGGATACTAGTCCCCTAGTTGTGTACATCTTGTTGCAATAATTTCCTATGTTCAGGCCATAAAAACTAATGCAATATCTGGGGTAACGTTTACCAGTAGAGTAATTCTGACTGAACAGATCTCACTTTGGATCCAATTAATGTGCAGAAGTGCTCCTCCCCTCACACCTTCAGAGTAATACTTCACATTGCAGCCACAGCAAGGATTTACAATGATGATTTCTGTTTGACAGAAACAAGCCACGGAACTGGCATTAGGAGAGTAAGATATACTCTGTACTCCCAATTCCAGTCACAGCATGGCAAACACTCAGCCTGTGCAAACGAAGTAATATTGATATCAGTATTAAAATAATCCTTTTGAGTTGGATACATAACTAAATCACAAGTAATCTCTTGCTGCTGAGCTTACTCAGAGTCACTCAGATTTATGCCTAGTGACGAATAAATATTGTGTATTAACCTCAAGTTATTCAAGCGGAACAAGCTTGTAGCTTCTCTACCACTCTTTGATCCTTGACTTTTTTTGGTCTTGTCTAGCTCTGTCTTTGTCTACAAACCTCTTGGGGTCGGGGACTCTGCTGCTCAGACGCTTCGTGGCTGACTCAGTGTGGGATCACCCTGAGGCTCAAGTTACTGGAGCTAATAGCATTATCACATAGTTCTGGAAAAGTAGTCCCCTCCCAAACGATTTTAAACAATTAGACCTGTTATCCTGTGTACTTTCTCACTTGTATTAGTCACCTAGCACAGATACCAAAGCAGTCTTAGAAGACAATCCTCTACTCAGTTTCAGCAGAATTTGAGCTCCTGTGGATTATAATTGATTACTGGTGATGGTGATTACTGTTACATTTCGATATTTTGGTATTTTGACTTGTTGTTTGGGTTTTGTGGTGGGTTTGGGGGCGGGGGGTGTTCTTTTTTTTTTTTTTTAAGGAAAAAAAGTTATTTCATACTTAATGAATGCTTGAAGAATGTCTGTTTACTTTCTAGGCTTATGGCACTTCTGTACTAACAGAGGCAGATTTCTATAGCCTGTTCACTCTTAGGAAACTAAAATAGAATCTAATAACATTAATAAAGATTTTTTAAAAATAAATGGATTAGGGTATTTTAAAATACAGGATTATATCTAGCTATTCTGTGAAAGTATGATACCCTCAATAAATCACAGAAGATAAAACAGAAGTAAAATGGAAGTTGCATGTATCTTCTTAATTCTGTGGAATTTGAGCCATATTCATCACTGGTAATATTGATTAGGAGATTCCAGGTGGAAATGGTGGAGAGTTAGCTAGAAAACATAAAAAAATAGAGACATTATTTATTGGATTTTTTATGAAAAATTCTATTTACTGCTCTGTTACATAATTATAAAATGGGCATGAGCTACTGTGTAATCTGATTGTCTAGAAGCTTTATAAACCACGAGTAATCAACGCCATTCATGACACTGAACTCGCTTGCAGTGAATAGGGCTGATGATTACAGTTACAGCCCAGAACATCATTGCTTAGTTAGCTGTATAAATGTTTCTAGCTAACATTTTCTAATAGCAACAGGGTGCAGTAGTACAAGACTTGTATATTGTTGACCTAAGCCTGGTTGTACTGGTGGTACTTGGCTTCTGTTTTGAGGTTAACAGGGTAGGCATGAATGAATGCAACAGAGCACACACCCCATCATTGCTTAATTATCGTATCAGAAATATGGGGAGTAGCCGTAGTGGGGGGATTTAGCTGTGTGGGGTCCCATTAATGTCACTGAGCATCGTGTCGCTGAATCCACTTTATATCATTTCAAATATTTACCCTACAGTCAGCAATTGAGTCCGATCATATGGTTGTACCGACTTGTGTTCACTTTCTGTCTGCCAGGGCAATTCTATGTCTTCTGTGCCATAGTATTATTTTAAGTGGTTGAAATGACTATATTATTAGCAGAACAATGGCACCATCATAATTTTCATTATGGATTCTGCCTTTCAAGTTTCATGACTCAGCTGTAAAAATTTGCTCCAGGTGCAGGTTTGGTGTATTGTAGAAAATATGATCCAGAAATAATTTTATTTATTTTTATTTGTTCTGAAGAAAAGATGAGCTGGGCATTTTCCTCAGGTAGATTAGTGTTCATCTCATGGGTGGTGATCAAGAAAGAGGGATTTTAGATATCTGCTCATTTTTTCCAACTTACCTGCAACTCGGGCACAAGTGTGAGATAAGCTACTGTAAGCTATTTTCTAGAAAACGGAATGAACTGGAGGGATCTCCACAACGTTTTGTACCCCAGTTTCTTTTTTTAACTCCTCCTGGGGAAAGATTTGTTACAGAGTTCAGCTTGCAAAATGTAGCTGTGCCCTTGAAGACCTTAGCAGCACCATCGAAGAATCTTTTTGCACACACGGCTGCAATTTCTTCTCTGGTGAAAGGGAGCCATGTGAATGTATCCCACACGGAGCTAAAAAAGGAAGAGAAAGGAAGAAAAAGAGAGCAAGAAAGAGAAAGGGAGAAGGGAAGGCAGAAGGGAAAGTAGAAAAGAGTGAGAAAAAGACAGCAAAAAGAGCAAGAATGAGGGAAAGGGAGAAACTTCTCTATCCATAAAGTTTGAAGACGTCACTGCAATGTAATGGAGAAGGCAAGGTCTGATCCAATTAGCAGAGACACTGTCACTTCAGGATTCTTCATCTAGGAGGCAATTACAGAAAAGCTCCCAATGGGACAGTCTGCCTTACTCACCCCCATGGCCTCGTTGCCCTCCAGCCCTGCTCCCCCTGGCCCAGCTCTCTGGCCCTGCTGCAAGGTGAGGGTGGAGAACCCCAAATTGCAGGGGCAGACTGGGATGTAGCATCTGCTTCCCACTGCTTCCTCTTCTCCTGAGCTAAGAGACGAGCTATGCATGCTACTTCCAAAGCAAGAAAGGGATTTTTTGCAGCCCAGAAAGCCAACCGTGTCCTGGGCTGCACCAACAGAAGCGTGACCAGCAGGTCGAGGGAGGTGATCCTGCCCCTCTACTCCACTCTTGTGAGACCCCACCTGGAGTACTGCGTCCAGCTCTGGGGGCCCCAGTACAAGAGAGACATGGAGCTGTTGGAGCGAGTCCAGAGGAGGGCCACAAAGCTGATCAGAGGGCTGGAGCACCTCTCCTGTGAGGACAGGCTGAGAGAGTTGGGGTTGTTCAGCCTGGAGAAGAGAAGGCTCCAGGGAGATCTAATTGCAGCCTTCCAGTACCTGAAGAGGTCCTACAAGAAAGCTGGTGAGGGAAGAGTTTTCTTTAGCTTCTTCTATGCAGACTAATGTGGGGGGGGGGGTAACTAATTGATTATCTGCTGCAAGCTGAGACTGACAGGTGTTCATTTAGCACAGGAACAGGGCTGAAGATCTGCTTGTGACTTTGCTTAAGTTAAAGATCCAATCATTTATCCTGGTAATTTC
Source organism: Balearica regulorum gibbericeps (assembly GCF_011004875.1). Lineage (NCBI taxonomy): Eukaryota > Metazoa > Chordata > Aves > Gruiformes > Gruidae > Balearica > Balearica regulorum. The sequence continues at coordinate 106,382,592 of NC_046184.1, forward strand.
ATTTGAAGAAGTATGTATATTACAGAGCAAATGAGGACAGGACAGACTGCAAGCTGTGAAACAAGGCTTGCAGGAGGTCTCAGGTTTTTTACTTTAAAACATCAGTGTGTATTGTTGAACCTTTAAAGGCAGACCAGCTTCCCCTGTATTTCTAGAAGTCACACGTTACTTGGTCTATTAAGCTACTGTAAGTATATGTATGAGCATATTTTTATCACAGCTTTAAATTTGTTTACTCTTATTTGTCAGAACTTTTCACTGTCTTAATGTCATTGCTGGTAGCATATTAACACTAACTGCCTCATAGCTGATTTTTTCAGCTTCCATGCTGAGCAGAACCAGTTCTGCTTTCAGGCAAAGCTTTTCCACACTGATTGACAGGAATGGAAGGCAAGGAAAGTTCCAATTCAGTGCTGTAGAAGACATTAAAAATGGTCATGCTGATTATTATTTTGGATTAATAATAATGCAAAGGTTTGTGTTTCATTGCTGCACTGATGGATGGGCTTTGGGGAACTATTACCACGTTGAAATCCCTTAGTGCTACTGCCCTGCATCTAAAGCTGAAACATGTTTCCTTCCTCTGAGGGACAGACGAGATAAGGGAGTTGAAAATGTTTATGTGACTCATTATCCAAAAGAGAAATTAACATTTTGAAATAGCTAAAAAAGTCCCCATAAGAACTGGAAGCTTAGTGCAAATTTGTGTGGCAGGGAAAATTTAAGGAGTTTTGCCTGTTTGGGTTTTTTAAGACAGAACAGATAGATGCTTTAAATCTCAAACATTGAGTTCTAGCTGTATTTGTAGTATGTAATGAAGTCTAAATTATCATAAGGGTACAAACCCTGACAAATCAAAATAGTACAGCATGAGATTGGCACTGTGGTTCTGAAGCGATGTCATCAAAAGAGATCTCTGTTTCTTCCCAAGTGCTTTGGATCAAAATCCTCCGAATCGTGCATTTGACTGTAGTGCTTAGAAGTGTGATCACGATGGACAAGACTCTATCACATTTAGACATACCTAAAAAAGGGGAAAGCAAATTGTGTTAACCTGAAGATCATTACCTCTAGAAGTTCTTCAGTCAAGAAAAAGCCATGACCATCTATATTTCTGGGATAGCTCTAGGAACAACTTTTCTGGCAGAAGTAGTACTTGAACAAAAGGTATCGTCAAGACGTTGTTAGCTTGTAGGAAGAGGGTCAGCTGCGTTGTCCCATTCTTTCTCAGATTAACCCAGGAAAAGCATACATATACAATACCATTTGACCATGAAGAAAACGTATGAGATCTGCTTTAGCTATCAAGTCAGGAATAGTCTATATGTTTTTTCATATGGAAAACAAACAAACAACAGATCTGGCAAATATGAAATGTAACCTTCCTGTGACCATGGGCATCCTTAAAAATTACAGTCAAATGTTATTGCCCCCATCAGAGAGAAAACAGAGATACTATAGACTTAATGACCCATAACCATATACTTATTTCACAGATATGTAGTTTCTAGCACTCCATTTGGCTGGAGAGATCTCATCTGAATAATGACTGCACAGCCATTTCTGCCAAACCGCAGTGCTTCCGCATCTCCCCTCGCTCCGGCTCTTCCACACGAGTATGCTTCCTCCAGTATTGGCTCCTTCCTGACGTGCCCACCCCGCCATCGCTCCTCTGTGCTCTATCACATCCATCATCAAGCCTGTCCACTTCTTTTGCAGATATTTAATTATGGAAGAGTAGTAGTATGCTATAGCTGTATAATGGAACAGGAGGGCACTTAACCTGCCCCCACAAAGAGAGGTAAAGCCATGTATTGAATAAATAGGCACCAGGAAACCATCAGAGCAGAAATGAGGTTAAAAATCCTGAAACAAAGGTTTGTGGCCAGGATATGGCTGGAGAATTTTGATGGTGGTAGAAAGTCAGAGCCATATTAATATTCAATTAGCAATGCAGAGATGAAAGAAAGAAAGAATAATGTTTTCAGTAGCTACTTATAAGTTTGGCTCTTAGCAACCTTTCAGTCCAAAATGCAGCACTCCTTGATAAGCAGAGGAGGATGCTGAATAGTGGTTCAGATGCAGTTTGGGGAATATAAAAAATAAGGAGTGCTGGAGGTTGCCATCCCTTTTACCTGCCCCAGAGCTCCAGGATCATTCTCCCAGTATTGTCTTTGGGGCGCAGATGCATGTTGTTTGTCTCCCAAAGAAACAGACCTCCCTTGTATCAGCCACTTTGCTCACACGGAGCTCACAAAGATGCCCACGTTATGAAAGGGAGAAGTTATTTTACATTCTGTCTAGGAAAAATGGCTTACCTGAGCTCTGACATTGTGACAGCTAGCTGTCTTGGTACTGGTGTTTTAGCTTTATTTCTTCCATTAATCGAGCAACAGCTACCCACAGACTCATTTCACCTTTGGGTTGCACTTGTTTGTAAGCCATTTATTTCACTGACTTGTCATCCTCCCCCTGCTTTCTCTCCCCTTTGCTCTGCAATTTGCTACTGTGGCTTCTGGGCCAGAGAAAATATCTGTGTCAAAAGGTAAATTGGTAGTCTCAGCTACTACTCCGAGTCCCACTTAAGAAGATGATGTAGGATTCCTTGGTCCATGAACTGAAAAGAACCTAAAGTAGAGGAGATATGTTGCCAGAAGAAAAATAAACAAACGCACATAACTGAGGAGAGTAACAATGAAAGATGAAATAATAGCTGTAAGGCTGGAAACCTAATCAGTCTCCAGAAAATGTTGAATTTTCAGTCCTCGCTACATTGCTAACAACAACTTTCAATGGGGGTTGCTAAGAGAAAGGGTTTTGGGATGCTGTATGAGTATGTTGTAACTGGCATAAGGAAGCCTGCTAGAAGATATTTTGAAAGGAAACTAGCTTTATTCTTCTCCCTGTGCTCTCCTTACTCTTTTATGTATTTCATTTTTTCCATTTTCTTTTCCATTATACTGTGCTCTTCACCCTTACTTTTCTTGCCAATCCATACTATAGTCCACCGTTTTGTCTTTATTATGAGCCTGGTAAATCCTTTTTACACATAAAATCATACTCAATACAAATTCTTCTGAATTGGAGAAGCAGCTACTGAGTTTTTATAAATCATTTAGATCCCAGCCATGCCAGGTGCCAACCACCCTTTTCTCTTAGTTATTTCAATGGAGATGAGGATGCTTAACAGCTCACAGATTTAATAATAGCTGAGATTATAGCCCAAAGAGCATGCAGGGAGGCATTTTCACTCAAGAGCTAAATGTTTTCTTGTCTTTATCTGATCGTCAACACAATAAGCTATGCATGCGTGTACGTATATATGCTTGTATAAAGAAACAGGGAAAAAAGCAGCACGACGGCAAGAAGGTAAGCCTCCAGATCAGAACAGTATCCTTGTACAGTTGTTGATCAGGAATATTTTCCTGCCTGTGAGTGAAAGGCATGATTTGTGACTTGGACCCCATCCCAGTGGATCAGTACACGCATGGTAAATCCTGGTATGTCCTTTGGGGCATTTATAGGATCGTGGACTTTCCCACTGCGCCGAGCTGGCCACCGTTGCATGACAAATCATGAAACTCCAACTGTGAAAATTATGGACTCAGTCAAACTGTCAATCCAGTACTGAAAAACAACTGCTGGCAGAAGTGACCTTGACAAAAATTTGTTCTAAATGTGGTAATGTTTGTAGTCTGCAATAGACAGATTTCAGGGGCAAGACATTCACTAAGCCTCTCCTAGTGACACAATACCCTACTCATATCAGTGTTTGGAAAACACCCATACTCAGTAGACACTGTCTGTGGTGTGATGCTCACATTTCTTGACAATTCTTGACTTTTGAGTTTTAAAACCCTTCAGTTCGTGGCAGAAAAACTCTATTCTCGTGCTGAACTGAATGTACCATTTTTGTAATTGAAGCTCTACAAGAGTCCATGTTCTGTTTGAAATTCATCTTCAATTAAGATATCATAGTTGATTTTCATGCTCTGTGAAGTTCTTATTAGTATTTTTCCTTTCTTACAGCTAAATTTATTTTAAATATATTCTAGATTTACCAGGACTTCAGTTGTAATAAATACATTTATTTTTAAGAATGTGGAACTGCAATTGCATGTATTTTTTTTCTTCTAATAGGCATATAGATGAAGAACCGTCCTTTAAACAAAGAAAAGAAAATGGAATAGCTATAGCATAACAATGTATAACCTAAAGGAATTATCTTCTGGAGCTTCTAGTGCCTAGAGTCTCCTTTTAATATATCAGTGAGAAACACCAGGTTCAAGATTTTACATTCAGTACACTTAGCTAGCCAACATTTTTTTCGAACCAAAAGTAACTTTTTCAAGAAAATTTAACAAAGCTTTTAATCTTTTCTAATTTGATGGATTTTGTCTAAGGCTGAACTAAAAAAGTACAATTTAATCTTCTGCTTTATGCTTTCTTCATTTCTCTTTTTTAATCATTTCTCTATTTCTTTCTTATTCATAGCACTAAAAGGAAGTAAGAAAATGAAAGACAAAGCAATCAAATATATATGTTTCAGTAATATAATGGAAATTTTATACCTATTGAAAGCATTTTCAGAACTGCAATGATTTTTAATGCTTACTTATGTTCTTGACTCATCCTTTTTCCAGGGTTACGATCTACTTCGATGGTACTTTTTTGTCATTTCAGACATGACTTACAGTGTTTATTGCATGCTCAGATTTTTATTTCTTCATTTTTTTTGCATAATATATGGAAGTTATTAACAGCAGTCCGAAGGAAAGAAAACTTAATTTGTTCTGAATAGCAAAATGGTCAGTGAAACAGATGTCATGATTATAAGTTTATAATGTGACATCTTGTAAGACAGAATATAACATGGAGGTCTCTCTAGCTACACCTCCCTACTCTGCCGAGATACGTCAGAGCTGGATGGAGACAGTGAAGACAGAAGTCAGCTTTGAAAGACATAACTTTGGAGTCAGATAAGCTTCAGCCTTCACTCAAATTCTTTTAGAGCAAAGAAAAAGAGAGTATTAAATTGCATTATCATATGAAATTATTGCCTTATTATATTATTACAATATAGCGTAAGATATTACATGATAGAAACTGCTGGTGGATGACTAACATATAAATTGACTTCAGATTGTTCAAGGATTCAGACCTAGACCACAAGAAAAAGAATAAGATTTGTCACAGACGAGGAGTATGTGGGATTGGATGAAGGCTACTACTGTAGACTTCTTTGGAAGCAATGTGAAAATTATACAAACCTATAGAGGGCTCATAGTAGGTAGCCTTACTGCTAAGCCATTCTGAAGATTTTTGCTTTTGCTCACTATGGTTTTACTGATAAAGCCATGTCAAAATATTATGGCTGTGAAAAACCTTTTTAACACCCTTGGAGCAATATTTGTGTAGGAACCTCTCCTACATTTTGTCAGGCCTTTCGTAGGTGGAATGGGACAACTGGGACCATGCCTAGTCCATGTTTAATCTGTAATTATTACCTCCCATCTTTAGTCCATCTGGCAGGTTTTATTTGTTATACAGTAGATGGTGGTTTGAATTATGAATGCATATGTAATAAAAGGCCAAAGTCTGACAAAATAGCTGTGACTAAACTGTATTTTCTACTGAAGATAATTGTTTGGTTAGAATTTTTTCTCTTTCAGCTATTTAAAATGTTATGATTATGGAAACATCTCTCAGTCTTGCCATGTTTTAATTTTATAATGGCTTTTATAACCTTTTCTTTTTCAAAATATAACTGCCTGCAATAAAGTAAAACCAGCTATTAATCTACTAGAAATGAAACTGCCACAGCATTTGTCATATCAGAAAACATTCTTCATGAGCGCTTGGGGGTGTGACAGAAAAGGTAAGAAAACAAAGAGCTGACTGCAAGCATAGAAGGTCTTAATGTCCTCTTAGTTATTATTCTGCACAGAGCATGTTCGTTTTAACGTTGATGTTGACCAGTATTCATTAGGGCATAATTTTAAAGCAATATGGTAACAGGAAATGAAAAGAGAATAGTTTCCAAATTGTGACAAAGGTTTTCTCTTGCAATGATTCACCCAATAATAATTGGAGTCTGGTGGTCCTGCGGAAGCTGGTGCAGGTTTGACATCCTGTTTGTGCACAGGCTTGGTGCTAGGAGTGTTTCTGTAGTAGCGCAGTGATGACAGCTGCAGAGGCAAATGTTTTAAGCAAGCTTGAGTCACTGGGATCTTTAATTCTTCTCTCGCAATCACATGAAGCATTTTATGTCCTTGATTATTTTAACTCATTGGTCTCTGACAAGGAAATAATGGAGACCATCCCCTTCAGATATGCCTATGGTTGTGTAACAGCAGGTGACACCGTTTGAATACACACATATGTCCAGCTTTGGGGTTTATGTCATACTTGACTCTGGGACCGGTTTCAAGCTCGCTCATAAAGCCAAGCATCTCCTCCTGCAATTTCTTCACAATGGGTCACTGCTGGTGGCAGCAGGCAGCGAGCAGTAGCACTGAATAACACAGATGGTGGTACATCTGACAGTGTGGATTATTCTACAATAAAAAAATGGTTGTCATTTTTATGCTTGCTGTTATGAGACCACCTGTATTCAGTCTGCTCTTGGGCAATAGGAAGTGATGGGAAATATGAGTATGTTGTGCTGAGTGTTGCATATCTATGCATTCTATGTGTATGTGTACAGAGCCATGTACATAGGCACATGTAAATGTGTATGTGTATACAGACATGTGTACAGAGGCATATGATGAAAACGTGTAGGGTTTTTTTCCCATGGACAGCAGAAAATTTTGAATTCTGAAATTTGCAGAAACATTTGATCATATTTATTGGTTCTTAAGAGAGCTTCATTTTTAAGATACACTGTCATTTTCCAAGAAAAATACTTCTTTATGCTGTCAGGGGGGTGGGGTACTTCTTTAATAATTATGGTAAAAAAGGGAAGAGTTCGGTATCCCACAGGATAAGAGAGATGCAAAGCAGCCTGCAGCAGTCAGCATGTTTGAATCCAGTTTCCAGGCTAAGTTATTCTGGTAGCCACCTCTCGCCTAGGAAGCAACAGTGCTATGCTCGGTATTATTATCAGTCCTGCTGCTGATACTGGTCCTCCACCCTCACCCAGGTCTCTCCGCTATGAGTGGTTCATGGGAACAGCATGCTGCTTTCTCTGATAATTTCTGTCAAGGCAGATTTTTGCCCCTGTGGATTTAGGTATTTTTGCATCACATTAGTCTGTCAAAAAGGACTGGAGTCTGATGATGGGTGTGATGTGATACTATGAGAAAAGTCATGATTCCAAAAAAAAAGTTCTTATTTGGTCATAAAGTAATAGTAATTAGATTTTTTTTCTTAATGAAGGGGAACACATCAAAAGATGAATGAGCGACAATCCAGAAAGAAGAAACACCACAAACAAAAACCCATTTGGGGTCAGGTGCTCAACGGCTGCTGTGGCTGGACTACAAGTAAAAGGCAAATGCAAGGTAAGTCTGCCAATCCCTCTTCAAGAAAATATATGTACAAATAATAGGATTTTTGACTCTCAAGACCAAAGCTTTTCTGGAGGACAAACTAAAACATTTGCATTTTACACAGGATCTGCAGGATAAGACTGACCTTTAACCCATTGTGCCCTTGCAAAGAGGGTTGTCTTGGCTCTCAGTCCAGAAATGTTCTCTGGGTTTCTTAAGTACAGAAAACCTCGACACATTAACACCTAGGTCCCTGGGAGGAGTTTCTTTTCTGTCTTTTGAAGGTCTGGATGTGTACCTGCTGTTGCTTCTTCTCAAATATTTAGAATCATAGAATCATTTTGGTTGGAAAAGACTTCTAAGATCATCAAGTCCAACCATTAACCTATCAAATCTCTGTCACACAGCAGGGTCCCTGCAGGCTTTGTTCCTACTTTGTCCTCCCTAACAGCCTGATTTGAGGAGACAGAAATCCTCACAGCTACACAGATGCCACCACACAGGTAAGAAGCCATCCAGGAGCCAAATGACAGCCTGCCTTTCGGCCAAACATGAGGCACCCTCCTGGGGGGCTACCAGCAGTGAATAAAGCTGACACTTCTCCCGCTAGAGGTGTAACACCAGAGAGTGATGACCCCAGTACAAACATTTTGATCTGGTTTAGGTCTGGAGACACTGATTTTTGCTTTTTACACTGGTAAACAGGTTTCATATTCAAGACTGTAGAGCTTTGTTTTTCAGACTTTTATCTGTTTTCCTGAAAAGAATAGAACTTCTCTGACCAAAGTGGTACAAATAAAACTGAAAATCAAATGAGGGCCAAAACCGTTTGAGTTTACAACCATTTCATAGAATCATAGAATCATTTTAGTTGGAAAACAGCTTTAATATCATCAAGTCCAACCATTAAGATTTCTTAAGATTATGAGGATTTCACTGTGTCATGGTTTGGTCTTTAAGCATTTATCCAACTGAGTATAAAATGACAGCTACAGGCTTCTCTAATTCATGTGTTTCAGAAAATTCAATAGCAGGAAATCGATAGAGAGAAACAAGTACATGAATTAAGATTCAGCACACAAGCCTTTACGTGTGTATTGAACTCGGGAAGGGTGATAGTCACCTGTAGGAATTAATAGCTCTGAAGGACAACGTTACTGCTTCTTTCACCTTGCTCTTCTCAAGAATGATGTGTTGTCTTCTTCACCCCAGTCCCTAGAAGCCCCCAAAAGGAAATGTCTTTCAGACCTTAAAAAAATCTATCATTAATATTTCAGGGGAAAAAATTTTAAAAAGGCATTGACAACTACAACAATCAGAGCAAGATCTGTTTGTCCTAAGAAAGTCAAAAGTCCTGGAATGGATCATGTCTAGGGTGTTCTTAAGGTAAAGAATTCAAGGAGAGTGGATGGGGGGAAAAAACCTAACAATAACCCCCCCCCCCCCCCAAAACCCCCAAATTCCCACACCTTGGAAATTTTAATGAGTCTCAAGAGAAAAGTGACACGTATAGTCCTTTGATGGACTAACTTTGTCTAGTGGTTTTCCTTTAAGTTAAACAGAACTTACTGAAGATGACTTTATATCAAGCCCCAAATCTGCTTTTCCTGTATGGATATGACCATAATGTCTGTTTTTCTTTTCAGGGCCAATGAGATGTCCCTCACATTAATATGTAAAGGGAATGATTATATTCAGTGACATAAGTTTTATCTCTCAAAACATTGTGTGGTGTTAAATCCTTATAAATCAATGAAATCACACCTATCCAAATGGCGTAGGTTTAGTGCTATGTGAGTCCAAATGGTATAGGAGTCCAATGCAGATCATTTTAAACATTAAGTGAAAAACTCAGACAGACCTGGACATACCTGCAGAGATTAATTGAATAACCACTGAAGATGAGATTGGAACCATGGTAGAGGTTGAACAGAACGCCCCATTTTTCCTATTGTAACTTAGATTGGACTGCCTTCAGTTGTGAAATATAAAATCATTCCTATATCAAAAGATTGGATTTCTCTATTTGCTAGAAAAGCTATTTGATGATATATCTAGTTAGCTGTCCTCTGTCTTTCTTTGCTTCCTCTTCCTCAGCTTACACTTTCAAACAGCATTTTAGAAAATTCTTGTACATGTTACAGTATTTTGCTGTCTTTTATGCTAGTATATGTCACGATGTTAGTGGAAGGCACAAATATTTTGCCCGCTGCTAGTTATTTTGCCCATACAGTGCCAGCCATTCCAGTGTTGCCTGTCTTTGTTAGTTTGACGTTTTTTCCTATTCTGTGTTTGTGAGTATGAGACTAGTAGTTGTGTATTAATTGCAAAAATGTTTGAACTGCAGTAGCAATGGCCTTCAGGTGCAGGTACAGAGCAGCAGAAAGGATAAGCCTCCCACATTAGAAATAATCATGAGCAATGAACATCTGTGGGCTCAGGGGATCATGGACAAGTTACTAAAGTATCTAATGACAGACAGGATAATCAGAGGGCTCAATCTATTCACTGTAGGTTTTATAAAACTATTTTTAACAGCTTAGGCCATTGGCAGCACACCTGCATGAGGTCTTCATTTGAAAGTCTTGTTAAAGGAATCAAAAGAGATAGAGACTAATAAGCATTTGCAGTAATTTTTTTTTTTTTTTTCAGTAGTGATTCTGTGTCTAGAACAGGTTTGAGTAGGTATTAGTCAAAGATTTGGAAGCTCCCAGAAGACCTGGCTCGATCTCTGTCAAAAATGCTAGGAGTCCTTCTTTTAGCCTTGCAAAGGCAAGACTTTGATTTGGTTTCAAATCATTCAGCTGGGGTACAGTTTGATGTATTTGAAATTTGCTATAGTACCTGTGGCCATGACCAAGCCCCAGTAGAAAGCAATACTGGTTTGATGTACAATTTAGATGACTAGACAGAGTGTGAGTCCTTTACTAAGGTTATTTAACCAGTAAAAGAAAATCCTCACAACATATTTAAAAAACAGTTACAACTGCATTTAGTATTTTCTTTTCCCTGGACCCAGAATCACGGAATACATTTCTTTCAAAATAAGAGGTTAAGTTTTCATGTCTGAGTTGGACTCATTTCTCTGAAGTGAATATTATTTCCTTTTATTTAAATTATTTATCTTACATTTATACTGATATAATTGGGGCTACAATGGGATATAGCCATATGTGTGCAGACCGTGTTGTGGTCAACAACGTCACTTCAGCTTACCTTGATATAAAAGTGTATCTAGCCTTTAAACTGACCTAAACTAGTTTGACTGCCAGTGTGTTAGCTGTAGTAGACCAGAGAGCAGTACAGGCTACCCTTCCTTTAGTTTACCTAGTCTGCACTTAAATCCACATTTTGTCCCTACCTGTACCCATACCCAAGCTGGTCAGCTTCAGATTAACTTGGAGATTGCTGAAGAAATTTCTACTGCATCTTTAATTGTTATGTAGTGTTTATCCTTTTAAATATAAACCCACTAAGAGTCATCTATTCAAACAAGAGTTAAGTGATCATTGTGTCTTCAGATATGGGCCAGTGTCTCTTTCCTCCCACCAAAGACTCAAACCCATTAGGCTAACCCAGTCAAAACTGAATGGGGTTCATAATTTTGATAGTTATTAATGCTGCAAAGCTGTTTGAAAATACAAGGCTGGATGGAGAAGAGAAACTCCATAATATCCCTGACTGAAAAAAAAAAGTACTACAGCATGAGCTCTTACAGTACCAGACAATCCACACAGGAGATGTTCATTTAAGCGGTCCCACTCACAGAGAAAAGCTTGCATTGGAGTTTACATCATCCTAGACGTGAAAGTCAATAAAACTTAATCCAAGGAAACCAAGCCTCATTAGTTCTACTTTTTTTTTTTTTTTTTTTTTCCAGAACAGCAATCTTGGGTCAAGTTTTCTGGCTACATTATTCTGTGAAAATAGTAGTTAATAATGTATGAGATGGTAAAATAATAATTGAAGTAGCATTAGTACCACAATTACAATAAATAAAAAATGGTATGGTGGTTCTTTCTAAATGTTTTTTAGGATATGTTGGATATAACTCTGTGTTGTAAGGCCATGTCTAGCTTATGTTTAAATTTAAAGCTTTAATCCTGTCTGTGTTTAGCCTTAAAACATCATGGACTAAATCTCCAAATCTTCTTATCTTCAAAATTATGTCAGCAGCTATGACAAAATGACATCTGTTCTGAAGCTGTAACAAGAATACTACATTACATGACACTCAGTTCGTTCCCGTAACAGTGCAATGTCTGCCTCCCACGTAACAGATGCAGCGATTCCTCTGCTGAATGTATATGATTCAGCCCATAACCATACTTAGTAACTGGTTAATAATTAGTATTTGCTGCTTCTATTCCAGTGAAAAATGTCAGTATTATGTAGATTTGCACTGGTCAGAGAAATGCGAGGCCTTTTTCCAAAAGTAGGGTGGGGCAACACATTTATGATTTTTTTTTTTTCAATTTCCAGAACTTGAAGGTTGGAGAACGGCACAGCAAAAGCGCTTGCTATCTCTCCTCGCCATTCATTGTGCGCATTTAGTCTGTCAGAAATGCTCTGCTGCTGCAGTTAATGCTGAGCAGAGATCGATTGCGGGCTGTTGTTCCACAAGACATGGCTGAGGCAAATTAATAGCTCGTTGCTACTGAAAGGGGGTGGGGGTCTCATTCCCACCTTTCCTATTCCCCCTGGTAATCCTGGCCCTGGGCACCTGCTCCTGACCTTGTCTGGAGAATTAACCCCATGATTTCCTCAGACCCCCCACGTGTCTTGCTTAAGGGGCTAAGGGATGGTGAGCAAACCCCACAAAAACCTGGGTGGGTCTCAGCAAAGGGGAAGAGCGAGAGCAGGGGCCTTCCCCTCATGGGACCAATATGCTTGTGGTGGACTAAGCTGTCCCTCTGGAGCTGCCCCCCCCCTGCCCCCCATTCACTAATGCTACATCTGGCAATGGCGAATGGTCCCTCCGAATCAGGGGGTTGGATGGTTTTTGCTTTATTCAGAATCTACCTGCTCGCTGCTGTGTAATGTAATGCTCCAAACAACACAACAGATCCAGCAGTTCAGCTCTCCTGCAATGTCTTTCTATAGGTACAGCTTCCCACACTTGCCTTTTGCAGCCAAACATAGTGACATTAACAAGTGAACACACAGAGGATGGTGAGATTCCACAGGCGCGTTCCCCCTGTAAACCAATAGCGTTCTTGTAGCCTCTGAAGCGCCACATGTTGCTTCACAGACGTACGCGTTTCTCCACCGGCTCCGGCAGTGCTGTATTTCTGGTCTCTCCAAGCCCCGAGGCCAAGCAGTGTCAGTCTGTTGTGTCTGACAGAACGGCAGGAGCATTGCCTCTGGTCTTCCCCACTACCTATCTGCCACTGTGGAAAGGGATATTTGCTTTTCCCAACTGTGCCTGAGAGACGGGAACAGCAAATGGCGAGCCTCTGGCACTAATTCCCAGGTGTCGCTACTGTCCCTGGCCTTAGGACAACTCACTGTCTTTTCTGGGAATTAATGGAAGTTTCCTCACCTCCAAATCACAGTGAGAGTTTTGTATTGTACATCTGGAAGCCTCCAGTGCCTCTCACATAAGTGCAAACATTCTTATTTTCTGATTTCTGTCGAACCAGATGTTATCAGCTTGCAACCTATATTTCACTGGTCCCAAACTGTAATCTAGCACTGCTAAATATGGAGAAAGGTCTGGCTTTAGAGTGTTTTTCCATGTTTCCTATTTAGATTTTCAGCAGATTATGTCAAAACATGTAATTTGCTGAAAATTGCATAGGCATACCCATTATTTCAGGGATAGTGGGTAGCAAAAATAACTGTTGAACTGAAGTATTATCTAGTAAGGCTATCTGAAGGAAGTGAATCTAAGTAGTCTAGGACAAGGACATACTTTCTTACAACCAATACGAAAATGTCAACGACTACCAGCTAATTTTTTTCTAACAAAAGAGCTCCAGTCATGGTTCAGTTTCTGCTGTAAAATATCTTTTGCATATTTAAGATTAATATAGAACCATGTAGTCATCATCTTATTGTTTTCTTTTGTTTCAGTCCCTATTAGACTTCAGATTTTCTTTTAAACCTTTTTATTTCCAATATCTTACAATCATCCAACTTACCCTCTTCAGGAGAATTCATTACATTCTGCATGGTCTCATCCTTTCTGCTACATAGAACATTCCTGAGGTGTCAGGAGAAAAATCAGTATGAGTTATCCGTCCTTGGTTATTTATCATTGTATGATGTGAACAAGTTTTATATATATGTATATATTTTATTTTATTAAAAAAATATTTTAATGATCATGGAGGGTGCTAAGTCTCTTGATCCTTGTCTTTGCTTTCTGTTTCTTGGAGCTTCAAGAACAAGGAGAACTTGCCTACCGACTTTAGCACTTGTAGTTCTTCACATCCCTTTAATCATTTGTTGAGATGTTTTCTACGCCTTTTCAATGACTTCTCCAATGGTTTTATTACACCTTGCATATTTTAGTGTACCAAGGACTGCCATGTTCTTAACCCATAGAACTATGTTTTCTCCTTTAAGATTATTCTTTTGAGATTTATCTTTTCTCATTTCTAATCAGGAACGTCATGCATGCTCTGCCTTAATGGTCATGAACTCTGCCCTTGGTACATTTACCAAATTCTTGCTCTGCTGAAAAAATTCATGCAGCTCTTTCTTCTGACTAAGGGTGGGATATTGCCTTGGCATGTTCCTTTTGCATCAGCATGTGCAATCTTTTTCAGACTCCAACTTTGCACAGCATATGAGATTTCGTTCATCAGATGTCTCTTCTTGTACCATTTTCAATAATGACTTATGTGATTTCTGAGCATTTTCTATCAACTATTCCAGGTTGATTCAGTGAGAACGATTGCCTTCTTTGTCAAGTTGGGCTTTTCCTTTGGACAAAATTCCAGTTTTGTTCCAGATTCAGTCTGATTTCTTGTTCCTCTTTACTTTTTCCCAGTCATGAAATGTTTTTTTCAGGTATTCAGACATACATGTGCTTTTAAACAGAGCACAACATAGTGTGGAAAAAAACCCCCGAAACACAACTCACTTTACTTTCTAGTAGGTCTCACTGATTTTCACACTTAGTCTCTTTTGCCTGCATTAACTAGAAAACTTTTAAGGAAATTCAAGTACATTGTGAAAGTCATGGCTGTTACCAGAAATAATCTCATACCTGAGGTAAGAGCCAGTGCAACTTGAAGAAAGTCCTGTTAGCAGCAAGGCTGTACAGAGTTTTATGGATTGAAAAGTTTTTCAGTAAGATAAAGAATAAGACACTAGGGGAATAAAACATAACAAATCATTAGAAAAGATATTTTTGTAAGCAGTTGCTCAGGAGTCTTTGGAATGGGCAGTGTCAACCATTATATAGTTGAGAAGAGATGGTGAGAGATTTTTGGGGGAAAATGTCTCACATTTGGCGAAAATGTCAGAGAGTGAGGCGTTGCTGCCCTGCAACAAAGCACGGATCACCCAATCTTCCAAAGTATTATGGCATCATTTTACAAACTTTATAATCACTCTGTATGACAAAGGAAAAAAAAAAAAAACATTAAAAAGACTTCTATATGTAAGTAAAGATTTTAATATTATAGTTTACAGATAACTGAAACCGCTTTCTTCATGTATAATGTGCACTCACTGTTGCTACCGGTGATTTCCAAAATAAATCAGCCAGTAATTTCCAAATGTTGTGATAATCTAGGTATTGTCATGTGACTAATCAAATTGCATCATGCAGTTGTAATAGCTAAGTTTTGGTGTCCTGTAACTGCAGTGATATTTCTTACTCGTTTTGTGTATGTCGGTATGTACAATAGATAGTTTCTCTTTCCTCCTGGAAGTGGACTGAAGCACATAAATACATGCAAAACAACAGCTCAGGAGGAAAAGCTCTGCCTACATTAAAGGTATAAAGGGAGGATTTCACACAAATAGTTGTTTTTATTGAGGGTATTCTTTTTCCTCGAATGGCCTATTAATTCTGAAGGCCATTTTAGGTTAGAATTCTTAATCTGAATTATGCTGTTATTCATGGCCTCATTTTGTGTCTTTTCATCATCATCTTTGTCTGATGGCTATTTTAAATAGGGCTTTTAAGAACAGGATGGATGGCAACAAAAGAATGTGTTTACTTTATCCATTGTTATGGCCCAATTCCACTATACTTACCCTCACTGAGGCATGCATTAGATTTCAAGTGTCCCATTCATCCCAGTGAAACTAATTGCAGAGCAAAATAAACAAAATGTGAATGAGGATTCAGAGACTCCAGTTTGCAGTAATTATTGAAGCAAATAAAACCATTTTGTTTTGGTGAATTGCCCTTCAGTGCATAATGGCTAGACGTGAGTCCTATGAGGGGCTCGCTATGCACTTGAATAAGAAGGGTGACCACTGTATACCTGAAAGGATGTGGTTTGGCAAAAAACCTGACTTGATCGGAGTGGATAAGATATTATGGTACTGGAGTTGAGATTCCTTCATGCACTAAATGCAGTCTAAAGTATTGTCTCCATTCAGTAACTGGAAATATTTACGTAGTGAAAATATTTGAAATAGTATTTCATTTGCTTTTCATGAAGGTATACATGGTAAAAAAAAAACAAAACCAAACTGGTAAATTTGAAGTTTCCCTCTAGAAATTATTCAGGAGCTTAGTTTTCTCTCCACTAAGTTTTTAGGCAGAGAGATATAATATCTTTTACTAAGACTTGTAGTACAGTTAGCAGAGGAGATGATAAACTTTTTTGCACACCTTTCAGGTTCGAAATAGAAACAGCGAACTTCAAATATAAGCCGAGTTTATGTAGCTGAATCTCGGTTAGACCATGCGTCAAAAAGTATGAGGTCTGTTAGAAGTGGAGGGGATGTTACTGCTGGGGAGGGATAATAAAGTGGAGGAAAAGAAAATGATAGTTCATACCCTCCAGAAGTTGAAGAGATTAGTAGGAGTGCAGGTGAGCATCAGACTAGAAAAGTTATGAAACTAACAACTACATGGGCTATGAAATTTTTGGTATTAGTAGATTTACAAACTTTAGTTCTCAAGCTCATGTCTGGAAATGTTTTACACATTTCTTTTGAGATCAGGGCTGAGAGATCACTGATAGAGTGGTTGTTTTGTGGGAAATAATACCCTCATGTGAGTCACTGGGCCTTTCTGTCCTTTAATCATTGCCCAGGAGTTCATTTTAGCGTGTTACCATCTTGGCGAAGACTCTTGGTGCACTGGGCAATGCAGCAGTCAGATCTCAGGATCCTGATTTCTCTGAGGATATTTATTATGATGATTTTAAAGGTATGTCAGCAAGTTTGCCAAAACTTATGGTCTGGAATTATTCTGCACATGTCAGATTGTGGCATCTTCCTATACATAATCATGGTCAGACCCACGAAGAGTTTGCAGTCTAAATAGCTGAAGTATGAAAAAGCCTGCACTAGTATCACTCAGTTTTCTTCCTCCCTCTTGAGTAAAATATAGCCTGTAAGGCCAGGCACAGAAATAAAAGCTGGCTTTGAACAAGGTGCCAGGTCGGCGTGGCATGCTTTCTGTGTTCTGCAGATGCAGAACAGCCACTTCGTAATGCAGTAATTACTCAAGGGTGGCACTACATGATGTGGCTATGCTGCATCCAGAACCTCGGCTAAACTGTCTTTAGCCACAGGGTGTCCCTGGACGGTGCTCCCTGCTCTTAATTTACAGTTGTTGCACTCACTCCGCACCTGCGAGGGAGCTCTTTGTCTTGGTAGGACTGACGGCCACTTTTCGATTAAATCCTTGAGCAAAGCAATCTTCTAACAAGAAGTAATCAGCCCAAGAGAAAGTCACATCCACATCTGATGTAAAATGGATTAACTCCATCTGGTTTGGACTCTCCCCTGGTATTTTGTGTCTGACCTGTAGTATCTGGGCCTGATTTAGAGGACAAACACCCTAGGGCAGTGTTTGCACAGTACCACACACCATGACAGCAGTCAATAAATTATAGGACAAGGTGATCACACAGGATTGTTCCTATCTTCACATCCCTGATCCCACTACCCACATATCCCAATCAGTGCAACGGAGCTGTGTTTTCGGAGTGGGACACTGTTCTACACTTGAGCAGCTTTCTCTTTGAACTTGTATTTTCTTGCTATGGGGCATGAAAACATATTGATTCATAATTTAATGAGGGTTTTTTTGCTAGTTACTCACTCTGGTAATAATTCAAATCTGTTCCAGATGTTAAGACAGCTAGGACAGTTGTAGATAGTCAAACAATAAAAAACCCCAACCCCTAATCAATTCCCTCGCCCTTCCTCAAACCCAAATGACTTCAAAATGACTTTTTCTCTCCCTCTTGATCTCTTTTTTTCCCCCTCCACTTGCCATCCACCTTTGATTTCATTACTCTTTCTTTCCTGTGCTCCTTCCCCCCAAATCCAAGCTTCTCATGCAGTTTTTCCTCTTCTTGGGAGACATAGAAATATATGTCACAAATATCCATAATCATCTCCTTCAATATTTGAAAATACTTAGGCATGACTGTAACACAAAAGAAACCCTTAATTGGGTAGGATATGCTCTTAATTTTAGCTTATTCAAGCTATCTCGCAGAAGCCTGATTTCTACACTTTCTGCATTTTTATTGTTCTTCCACAAGCACTAATGAAATACAAAATACTGTTGTTTGAAAGGCAGCATTTACATTTAAAGGACAGAATGCACAAGGTCAGTGGAGACACTGTTACATATAGTTATTTTAACCTCTTTTCCAACTCAGACCTTGGGTTTTCTGGTATCCTGTGTTGTTTTCTTCCATTTCCCTTATGAGTATAAAATAAATACAGTAAGATAAGCTGATTTTCCTTACCAACCTTCCCTTCCTAAACAGTAAACAATAAAAATCTATCTGTGTGGCTATATTAAACATTTGCAAATTCTTAGGCATGGTGTCTAATGGTCTATGCTTCTTATCTGAATATATAGATTCCCTTAAATCACAAGTTAAAATCTCAGCATTACTGTAATATACATTCTCTGGTTTTCAGAGACAGTAGAATTGAATGTCTTTCTACTTACACTGCAGTTCCCATTAATGTTAACAGGCGTATTTCTTTTTGCTTCCGTTGGGGTGGACTTGATACACATGTGGGATCCTTTGATAACCTCTTAAAAAGACACCCTTCTGCTTTACATGCACTTTAAAGCTTTAATGATCTCACGATGCTTCTTTGTGTCTCCCTGGCCAAAATGTTATCTAATACTTCTTGTAAATAATACAAGATAGCTTTTTACTCTGTAAGTGACCCCTGCAGCATGTGTTAACAGTCTATTTGAATATACCGTGCCCACGGGGTGTTCTGTTGGAGTCAGGGGAAAGCATTAGGAAGCAAAGCAGAACTGCCATTTCCTTGCTTTTCTGCAGCTCGGAAACAACTGCATCTGTTCAGTTACAGGGCAAGACAAAACCTGAGAGGGAAAGGTGAAAGAAGGAGGAGCCAGTACTGTTATCTTTGCTTTCCAGTTCATCGGTCCAAAGACATATAGGAGCAAGTCATTTCTCCTGGGGAGCCTCTGAGCAAACCCTGTTGCGATGGGGATTTTTTTATATCTGCTTCAAAGGGCACCATAAACATACCACGATGAATTGTAGTGTGTCTCTGTGTATATTTGTTCCTATTTCTATTTATAGATAAATCTTTGAGTCCTTAGCTCACGTCATAAGCTAACCAGTTTCTTGGGGTAAATTTTCCATAAAAAGCATGAAATCAGAGCTTTGGATTCCTTTTTATAGTTACGTTTTAGGTCCATAGGAAGTGTTAAACAACTGTTGAAATAGAGCCTTATGTGCAGAGCTGTTTGATCTAAAGGTATTCAAAGGAGTGGGCTGCAAGGCTTTAAAGTGCCAGCATGCCCGTGCCCATCACACACTTCAGCATGGCTTTCCCCTGCCAACAGTAGCATGCTGCCATCTGTAACTTCCTTGAGCGGGATGGTTTTAGCAGTGGGACACAGGGTGGGCTCGGCTGTTCTTCTTCTGGCTTTGGCCCCCACTCATGTGCCCCCCTTGGCAGCACTTGGAGGGCAGCCCTGCACCCTCCGCTTTAGCCATCAGGCAGCAGCTTTGCATGGCAGCGCAAAATGCGAGAGAGCCAGGATAAGAGGAAAAAAGCCTGACTTCCCTCCCTGAAGGCCTACAGGCATGTCCCAGCTGTGGGATCTGGGTGGGAGAGGGCGCTCACCCCTCCCTCTGCCCTCTTGAGCCTCCTCCTGCTCCTACCCCATTCTTGGCCGATGGTGACGGTGCTTAAGCCACTTCTTTGGGATCTGCTGAGTAAATATGGAGTACTCTGCTCTGTAACATGGAGCTGGGGCCTGTTTTACATCTGTCAGCAATGGAGCAGATTGCTTTTGTAAATTCAATAAACCAGGAGGGTGATTGGTGTAATTCAGTGGAGGAGACCGGAAAGGGTGATACGTGCTGTGAGTCCCTTTGCATGCATGTCACATGAGGGACACTAAACACGTGCATGTGGCTGCAGGTTCCTGCAGTTCTCAAGCTTTGTTTGATGTCAGTAGGATGTGTGAAAATCTAAAGTAACTGATCATCTGCATGTGTAACATCAGAAAGCAGAGGAGCTTGCTTCCCTTCATTTCTCCAAATATAGATTCTGTTCTGTTCCTTCTTACTACAGCTGGCCACATAATTTACATCTATCCTTTCCACTTTCTGTGCTTCTGGGAGTGTCTCTGAAAGAATTGAACCAACTGAATACTGAGGCCACTAGCTCACAGTGTCACTGAAATCTTCTACTCTCCCTAACTTGTAGAAAGCTAGCGTGACTGCTATTGCATTTAGGACAAATAAGATTATTAAAAATGTGTTCACCATTTCTGATATTTGCAGCAATCCCAGTAATAACTATGTTTTAATAGTTGGCAAATTCAGGTTATTGGAGTTTTTTTGGTAGATGCTTGCATACTTAGGCACTATATTACAATGAATATTCATTTTAGTTGCATTGAGCTTCCTCATCAATGACAAAGAGAGATTAACTAAAACAATATTTTATTTCCTACTTTAATGGTGAGTACATAGCATTAATTATATTATTAATCCAACTAGAAACTTTTGTACAAAGCTATTTCAAGCTATTAGTTGCCCCATTGTAATTGATGGATTACTGCATTACCATTTAATTTAGTATTGTTTTCAAGGCATTACATTCAGTTTCATTCCAGTTAATTGTACAGCCAAATAAGGAGAGAACTGGCTTCATGAGCATGAGTGATGCAAGCGTGGATTCTTCCTGATTTTGGATGTATAATGGGATGTGATCCATATAGCAATTCTGTACAAGGCCCTCCAGTTAGCATTACTTTGCAATTTATGGCCACAAGAAATTGAGGGAATGGACCAGAAGATTGCATGACATTTGAATTCAGCATTGTGATAGTCTTCTCTGCAAATGGAAATTAACATCAATTATTCAAATCTAGTTATGCTTTCAACCCTCTTAATTGCAAAGTGTTTTCCATTCAGTGATCAAGCCCAATTCCCTAAACATAATAGTAATTATAACTGTGCATCCAGAGGAAAATATACTCTCTTTGGCCCAATTTTCAGCTCTGATATGACCTCTTTATGCTGCTTTTTACACAGAGGGGTTGTTAAGCTGGAGCAACTGTTCTTTTTGCATAGAACATATCCCAGGACTGTCGAGAAACATGGACTATAATCTTCTTTACTGCCCCAGCATAAAAATAGGGAAAACATAATGGCTAGGATTCAGCTGCCTGGACACAAGTATGTAGAGCATTTTAGATAGAAGCCCTTAAGTACCTGAGACACTTTCACAAAGGGTGTAGGATTTGGGGAAGATCTGTGGAAGCTGGAGGCAAGGATGGAGGCAATACCCTAGGGTATCTAAAATAGCACAGTGGTTAGTTGCCTAAATTACCCTTGTTTTGCCTGGCAACCAGGACAGCTTTTCTGGGCTATGCAAAGCTAAATGTAAACTATATTATTCTCGAAGCTGAAAATTGCTTCAAGCACTGGGTTGCATAAGGGCATAATGAAGCTTTTTTCTCCTTCGTGCAATTCCTGTTTTTTATTTCAGTAACTTTAGGCAACTCCTGTCCATCTTCTATCTTTTCTGTGGCAGAAGTGATGATTCTGTTGCATTCTTTGTGTGTTAAGTCCGTCCGGGTTTCAGGATTTGAAAATACCGCATCCTTTACTGCAAATAAATAATAACGTATAGTGTGTGTCTAGAACTACAGTCAAATCTTTACTGAGTGGACAATAAACACCAAGGCTTAATATGAAGTCCAGTCCTCTGGATAACCACAGTAAGAACTTGGTCCAAATGTGCCATGTCTCCTTCCCAGCCACCTTCCCTGATTATGTTTCTGTAACATGAGAGTAGAAAGACCAGGGGGCAGCTGGTAATATGTTTGGCATAGAGAAGGTGTCTTGTCTTACACTCAGGGACAATTCCAGGTCTCTCCTTCCTTTGCCTTTAGTAAACAGCTGCATGAGACATCAAAAATTATTGACATGTCTACTGAGAGAGAAGAAAACATTTGCTTTTTTGAACCAAGTAGTTAGTTGAAATTGGTGTCCTGTGGATTATAATTCCTTGCTCCCTTCTCCTTTGATTAAAAAAAAAAGAGAGAGAGAGAGAGAGAAAGAAAAGGGACAAAGTCTCAGTCTTCTGAAGTCTTTAGGAATCAAATCTAGGATTCATTATCCTCGGTAACAGTTCACTATTTTCCAACAGTATCTAATCCAGAGCTCTCCTTCTCCAGGTTTTAACGCTTGTGCTTTTGAGAAACAGATTATTTTCTTGCTACCTTTTCCATTTCCTGATGCGATGTTTTGGATTGATGCTAAAACAATCAAAGAAAAAATCAAACAAACAAACTCATTCTGTCATAACTCTTTGGTTAAATTTCAGCCAGCACTGGTTGGCCTGCATTTGGGCAGTGATTCCTGCTTCAACTCTCTCTGGCAGAGAAATTTGGTTTATATATTTGTTCTGAACAAAAGTGGGTTACTTTTTCAACCATCTTCGACTAAACTGCAACTTCCTAGTAAAACAATTCAGAGGTATGAATACTCAATGACAGGGATGGATTTTCAAGCTGAAAAGGTGGGATCCTCATTCTGGAAACTCCTGGATTGGGTGTGTTTAGATAGGACATTTTGTTGGCTACAGAAGTTTACCCTTCTAAAAGAGAAAAGCTGCTTCCTAAACATATCAGGGGTTGGAGCAAAGATCAATCTTACCTCCAATAACAATCTGTAGAGATTGAGGAAGCTGCCATGGTTGATGCCACTTTTTCCTTATTTTCAAAGATAGTCCTCCACTTCCAGAGGATTAGCCCAATATCTATTCAACACCTCCTGCAATGTAAGCTTCATTTTGAGGGATTAGGGAGGATTTCATTTGTGCCCAGAGGATTTCTGTTTTGTTTCTCTCTACGGAGGCATGATTTTCAAGCTTTGAAAGAACTGGAAATGCTGCTTGATAGAAGGAAGCTTGAATCCCATGCCAACACTTATGCAGAATCCACTCCTTTTAGGAAAGGCTGCTGTTCATGTATAGTGAAAGCTTTGCTTTGTATTACTCTACAGATGCATATGATAGGTTATTCTGTTTATTATAATTGGAGTCTAAATGTAATGATAGACATAGTGAGATTATAACTTACCACAGCATGTATATATGTGTATATTTCTGGTGGAGCGTATTACTGGTACCTGGTCACTGATCCACAAGAAATAAGATGCATTAACTGCAATAATCAGACTGTTGTCCTGAAACCCATTCAATACAGTATGATCTGCTCACTCTAATAGGTGCCTTTTTGTTCAGTATTACTTTAGAATGAATCACTCATTCAAGGAAAAAAGAAAAGAAAGAAAAAACTGCAACACAGAGAAATTACTCTGGTGGTGGTAACACAAGGAAACGTTTGCCATGGGCATTGGTTGGAGTAGTTGTCGTATATTTATGTCATGATATAATGGCATACTGTAGGCTATTCTTGTATGCGTTCTCATTCCGAGCTCGTTTGTCACTTGTATGTGTAAATTCAACATCTTCCTCATCTGGGGGAGTTTATATATCTCCTTGGAGTTGACTGTAAACAAATTGCAAGTGCTGCTTGGCAGGTGACAGATAGATCCAGTTGGTTAGGTAAGGCTGTTGCAGTCTCAGTGCAATATGAAAAATTTACACATTTGAGAAATTCCAGGCTGCTGCTTTCTAGTGTAAAATTTGGGATGTGACAGCAAATGTCAGATTTAAAAAGGAGAAGAATGAGATTCTGTGGGGGATTGAACTAGTTCATTTTATTCCCAGGAAAAAAAAGTCCAGACACTTAGCTGACTTGCTGCTGTAATTGGTTGCTTTATGCACACTGTGTGAAATGAGCCCATATGTGGGGACTGTGTTGCTATGCTCTGCTAAGGCAGAGTTTGCTTGCTGATTTTCAGCATATGACAGACTCTGAGCCTTACCTGGCAGTCAAGCAAAGGCCTCCACTCTGTACGACTGGATCGAGGTGCCTGGATTCTCCCCTGCTTCAGGGCGGCTGCGCACACGCTCTGCCGTAGAGATCGCTGCAGCCCCGGGGCCTCAGCATATCTCTGCCTTGAATGATGAAAAACTTTAATAACATGTATGAAATTAATTTGGACCTTTTACTAACATAAGTCTCTGCAGTCCGTGGGAAGCACTGAGGATTTTTGGCATGGCAGCTCTTTATTTATTTCTGTGTATTCAGCTACTATACCTATTGATTTCAGTTGGTGTGAGTCAATGTTGTTTCCATAAGCACCTCCTGTAACATGTAAATGCCATATGTATTTGTTACTTCTTGGTGAGCAGCCTCTCAGCTCTCAGTTGTGGAGAAAGGTGCTACACAAAAAGAATAAATTGGTAGTGTAGCTTTTTGTGCCTTGCTAAGATAAGACGCTAGCCATATGGCTCCAGTGCTGGGCACTGAGAGAGCAGCTGAGAGCTGGGAGGTTCGGGGGGTTGGTTTGTTTGCTTGGTTTGGTTTTATTAGGCACTTCTTGTAATTATTTCTTTTTTCCTCTACTCACTTAGAGCTGAGACCTTGTGATTCGGTACGTAATTGTGTAGCCTTTATTCAGGAAAAAATCACATTGTAGTCTATAAGAGCATAGGAAAGGTTCCTGGGGTCATCAAGGGCGGCTGCAGCCTGCCTTGTGTTATCTAATGACATTCATAGATTTACAGAATTCCATTTCCAGTTAGTCTCCTTGTGACGCCTATTACTTCTACTAGAAATATGCTTAAAAACTTCACTCCTACGAAATCTTCTCATTTTCTGTGCAAGCTTATTCCTGGCCATGTTTTCCTCCTCTTTGTTCTTGTGCCAAAGGATATGTTGTCTTTTAGTGTAAATAGTTTTCCTTTTGAATGTTTTTCCCTCTCTTCCCATCACACACACACACACACACTTGCAAAATATACATAGCTACTTACATGAACAGTGATTGTTTTTGCTAAACTGAACAAACGAACCCCTTCTAGTCCTCATATTAACCGAGACCCCCTTCTTTCTTTCTGTTGCAGTTTGAAGCTCTCTTCCTTGACTGTACACGATTGGAACTACACAAAGTATCCTTATGGTATTCTACATAAATTGCCATCAAGATTTTATACAATAGAGTTAATATTGCATCTCCCTATGGAAATATTTGGGTTGCATTGTTGTACAATCATATTAGCTTTTTAAAAATTAAAAAAAGCACCAATTGTTCAGGTTCATCCTGTTTACACATTTTATCATCTAGTTTATGCAGCTAATATACCCATATTTTCTTCTCAGTCATTTAGAACCACTGATCATGCATAGTAAATTATAAAACAAGGTGGCTAGAATAGTATAAAAATGTGTAATCCAGCACATAGCATACAGAATTGGAGGCTCTACGGCCTGGCCCCAGCAATCTTTTTTCCCCAAAGACAAAGTGTGTAGGAAAGGTCTCTTCCAGTGGCTTTTTGAAAATGCAAATTGTAACTCAGGTTAACAGGTTAATCATTTTGAATACTATTGTATAGTTCACATGAACCAAACCAATTCTTACTTCATTAGTTGAAAAAAGAGTTAATAACGGTATTGTATGTAACTTTGAAATATCATGCAGGTCAAAACAAAGGGCATTTTCATCAGTGATCACTCTGCATCTGCATTTCTCTACAAATATCCAAGAATGTTTGTGTTATAGGATGAAAAGATGTTAGATATTTACTTATTATAAATGTTGTTATGGTATGGGAATCCATCTATCCTTACTAATAACACCCGTTCAGTCCAATAATATGTGTAATTTTCATTTTTATAAGGCTAACTTACATCTCGAATTTACTTTCCATTTTAACCTTTACTAAATATTTTCCATAAACTTTAAAGTATACAGGTAATTGGCACAATAGTCACACCAATCTCTGTATTAATTTTGTCCCCTTTGCTTATATTAAATCTGTTAAAACACGTTTTCATTATGATTTTGAATTATCGTAAATATAATTTGAACAGATCCATTGTAACCTTCCAATTTGCATATTATTCTAGCAATGCATTCTTAGCATGAAAAAAATACATAGCCAAAAAAAATTGTAATGTCCTCAATCCATTTTTTTTTCATTCTCTGCCTGTAAGTTTGAAACCTCTACAAATCAACGTTGTTTAATGTGCTGATAATTTGTTTTGGTGAGAAAGTGCATATCCATGTGCGTATATCTAGATAAATAGGGGCAGCTACCCAAAGGACTGGCTATGGATACATTATTTATTATGAGTTACTGATGATCTTATAGCTCATGAGTGACAGAGCAAAACAGAATGACAAGGTGCTATGAAAGCTCATCAATAACTTGAAGCAATAAATAATGTATTTGTCATCTGCCAATTGAATATATTTTTTATGCATTAGTATCTTTTCCATGTGTTTAATAATTATTTTGGAATCAGATAGAGAATTGAATCATCTAGATTCAAGGAAGTATTTAAAAAATCTCATTTTATTCTGTGGCACACCTTTGTTTATGTTTAAATTATACAGAGAGATACCAGAGATGAACAACTATTCTCAATGAATAATTTATTTGAATTTAACCTCCTTTTCTACTATTGGAATATTCAAACAATGGGCCACAACTTGTTCTGATTCATATGTTATTAAAATTTTATTTGACAGATGTCTTTTTCGGTTTTTATTTTATGCCTTGACAGCAATTATTTGAAAATGGAACTATGTACTATAATTCTGCTGAAATAAATGGGACAGTTTTTATCTGATCCTTGATTAGCTGCAATTGGCCTCGTGAATCCCATGGTACTTTGTGCCCTGGCTGTATGAAAACACTAGGAATTCTTACATGAGCATTTCATGTACAGATGTAAAGGTCAGTTTCTGGCAATTTTCATGCATATAACTTTGAATTTGCTTTCAAAGAATATATTGGTCAACTGTGAAAAGCTACTGCAGGTACAGAATGAAATAACTTCCTCTAAAATTTCAAACATTTTTCCTTGCAGGTTTTTAACCAAGTTCACCATTGAAACTTTGTGCTTTGCATCATTTTATCTACTCTTTATGGTGTGATCTGCCTTTTCCTGGTGATCATCTGCCTGGTCCTGAGACCATGATCTTCCAGTAGCTGCTGCTTCTACTATGGAGTGAAGGTGAAACTAAATGTTATAGGTGAGTCACAAAAAAAATTTGGTGCTACAGTACTTCATCTACTCTTATTGCTCTTGTGTTTTCTATAAAGACAAACCATTAAATTAATATATGAGTGAAATTATAGTCTACAAATCCCCGTCAGACAGAAATTTATAGGCCCAGATGCCTTCTACCTAATTCCAGACATGTAACTGAGGATCTTACGTGAGGTTCAAGAGGTGAGCCTCACTCTCAAAGTGGTTATTTCATGGTAACAACCAGTTTTGGCTTCCTTTTCAATCAGTACAGGGAGAGACAGGAACCACACAAGGAGAATGTGGATCACAAATGCTCTGGATTGCTCTCTGGATCATCTTACTCGCTCTTGTTGCTGATCACAGTGAGAGACCAGGAGGCCAAAGACAGGTCTTATCTAACTGAAATGTAGAGACACCAATGAAATAGGCATTTGAAAGCTGGAGAGGGACTTTTTACAAGGGCATGTAGTGATAGGACAAGGGGTAATGGTATTGAATTGAAAGAAGGTAGATTTAGATTAGGTATTAGGAAGAAATTCTTCATTGTGAGGGCAGTGAGGCACTCAACAGGTTGCCCAGAGAGGCTGTAGATGCCCCATCCCTGGAAGTATTCAAGGCCAGGTTGGATGGGGCTTTGGGCAACCTGGTCTAGTGGAGGGTGTCCCTGCCCATGGCAGGGGGTTGGAACTAGATGATCTTTGAGGTCCCTTCCAACCAAACCATTCTTGATTCTATGATTTCTAGACAATGATCAGTTTTACTCTAAAGCAGCACAATGACAAGGTGGCTAGCTCAAGGAGAGATTTCTACATTGCAGTTATCTGAATTTAGGTTAAATGAAACTTGTCTTATGTTAAGTGCCTAAATACAGCAAAGTAATCTATGTCACAGACTTTTTTAATGCAATGGAATATGTGAGTATGGATTGGAATATGCACTCTATTCTGCCTGGAGAAGCAAAAATTCTATTGTCTCACTGGGAGTAGCTCTGCTACTCACCTCATTTCTGCTCATAAATATTTTCATTACACATAGCCGGTTAGATTTATTCCTGGACTGAATTCCAGGCCAAATTTTGATTTGTTTTTTTACTCAAACCCTCTGAACAAGGCTTTGTAAGGAAGTAAAATGGCCCCATGTTGACTCCCTGGTCAGGGATGTATCCTCTTGATACCTGATGGTTCCCAGGCTGTCTTGATAAGCCCCTGCTGTCCTGGGGCATTTGTTCACAATTAATATGAAGTAATACAAGTGGCATCATAAAAAAGAACTAGGGCACATACCCCTTTTTCACAGATTCCCACAAATGTTTTGAGAAGATATATTTTTAGAAATGTGGGTGACAGGTGGCCTAATAATGTCATTATATTTTCTGACAGAACAGCTTTTGTGGAATCTCAGAGAGAAACTCCCGGCTAGCATAATTTGCCCTCTCTCCCTTGGATTGCCACTGTTTTGTTGCAGCTCAAGAATCTGGCCCATGACTCTTGTCGCACTTCTACTTTTGCGATTCCTGTGTGCCCCACATATCCCTATTTTATTGAACCAAAATGAGAAGGAGGGGTGGGGTTCCTTTGTGCCACTCCATAAGTACAAAACAACTTAATTTGCCAGAGCAGGCAGGTTTACAGCTGCTTTATATTGACAAAAAGGCACAAAGGAGCCAGAAGGTACTACTGAAATGAGGTCTGTAGCTGATAGTGATAAGATGTATAAAGGAGTGTATGAATCATAAATACATTTAGATTTGACAATAAGTATTCTCATGACCCTTTCCTAGAGCTGGATTCTATTTCAATGCTCTAATTCACTGGGGAAAAGTTCATTTTGGAATTGACATTAGGGCTCTGCTCTCTGCCGTGTGATGCAGACTGTTTCCCCTTCCATCACCAGAAGATTTGGGAAGTCAGAGAGTCTGCAGTAAAAGTGTGATCAGTTACTGCAACAGTGAGTTGTAGTAACATGATGGTCAATCCGAACAGCAGCTTGATGCAGCTGAAAGATGCTGCTTTGAAGAGCCTGAAGCACTTGCTGACACTAAGAGCTCCTACCAGAAGCCCTGCTGTCTTTAAGGACCTTTTCCTTGGAGGAAGCCCTTTTAATTAGGCTTTGCTCCACTTCTCACACATTACATTTCAGAATACTGAAAATAAGTATTCTGAAAATCAGAAGTGCATATGCCGCTTTGATATTTTTCTTTACTCATAGCACTGCTGAAACCCAAATAATAATAATAATAAAAAAAATGATAGCAGCAAATATAACTAGTTGCATTATGGGAAGAACTTTCTGATCAGTCATAATTTATTTTTCATGACACTATTTATCTGCTGTTCCCTCCTTCCACTCTCCACCGCCTAACCCTCAAAAGAAAAAGGGTGACGGAGGGAGGATGGGAGCAAGTTCACAAGCAAATGAACCTCTGCATCTTAAAAAGACTGCAGTTACTGAGGTTACAAATCATTTCAGTCCCCAAACAACAAGGAGGATGCATCTGCCATCAGCACCAGTGGGGTTAATAAAAATATGTTCTTCTGTATCTAGCTTATTTTATAGATCTCTGTGCTTTTTCAGAATTTCTGTAATGAGCATGTTGTGCCTGTCAGGGGTTGGTTTCCTCAGTGAAACCTTCACAGTCACTTTTATCCCCAAAGTCTCAAACTTCTTGTCAAAACCTATAATTACCTCCCAGAGTCAAATCTGCCATTAATCATCTCAGAAAGACTTTTGCTAAGCCTTATCACTCAGAGTGCTGAAAATGAGTAGGGACCTCCTGTATCTGTGTCACCTCTCTGGACTGTGTTGTCCTGTTCTGGGAAAATTGAGAATTAACTAAAATAAGCTTTGCTGAAATAACAAGGCTTTCAAAAGATAATATTGTATAATGTGAAGGTAATCCAGATGTCTGTCTTTCCCTTTCACTCCTTTTTCTTTCATCAAAGGTAGACACACACCTTCCATCCTTTGCTACAATACAGATATAACAATTAGAGGAGGCACAATGTGTGAAATATTTTTCCCACTGTCTATATTTTGCAGAAAAGACCTGGTCAAAAGGCTAAAAAGAGGCTAAAAAGAGGATTTTTTTTATTTTTTATTTCCTGTTCGTTTGTAAAAAATCAAGGTAAAAGCTGTTATCAACGTTAAATATTCCAGGGAGGGGAAAGTAACTTAAAGAAAAGAAAAGAAAAGAAAAGAAAAGAAAAGAAAAGAAAAGAAAAGAAAAGAAAAGAAAAGAAAAGAAAAGAAAAGAAAAGAAAAGAAAAGAAAAGAAAAGAAAAGAAAAGAAAAGAAAATGCATCTTTGATTAAAGATGATTCTTCTTTTCCTTTTATTTTCTTCCCTGTTCCTTTTCATCTCTATTTTTCACTTTTTTCACTTAAGAAAAAAATTCTGTGTGAGAAAAAGAAGGGACAAATACTGATTGTTTACAATAAAGTTCACAAAGCCTCCAGAAAATTGCGAGAAAGATTTTTTATTTTTCATTTAAGAAAAAAACGCTTGTACTTGAAGCAAGTAATATATATTTGCTCCAAAATGTCAGGTAGCCTGAATATTAACATCAAAATAAATACACAGCTATTTTAATTAATATGGAACCAGAGGAACTCTCTTTCCCCATATCGTTAACCCCAATGTGTACATTGAATTAAAATCACTAAGAAATTGAGAGTTTCAAGGACAATAACACTTTGGTATTATAAGTATTCATCTACTTGATGTGGATAATTTGCCAGCATAGATGAAAGAACAATGTGGACAATTAATGATGTTTTCAAGGCATCTGTAGACTGAGAGCTTCATGGTCATGTCTGCACCATGATCATCATGTGAACAAAGGCCAGTGTTAGAAAGAAGGAGTCCTGATGATTTTCCCTTACCACATAGCATTTTGATTTCACTAGGGTAAAGGCAAAGTTCAGGGTTTTTGGGGGGTTCCCCCCTACCCCAGAATGCTATTTTTTTCCTTTTTTTTTTTTTTTTTTTTTTTTTTTTTTTTCCCCTGGAAGAAGTGAACTAAACCCCATGGAAGATGTTTATATTTGAGACATTGTCCTGGTTCCGGCAAGGATAGAGTTAATTTCCCAAGGAGCCAGGACAGGTGAGCCAAGCTGGCCGGGGGCTATTCCATACCATGTGACATCATGCTCACCATCAAAGGGGGCCAGTCGGGCAGGGGCGGGTTCGGCGTGTCGGCGTGGTTCCGGGACGGGTCGAGCGTCCGGTCGGTCGTCGGATCGGTAAAATCGTTCTCTGTTATCACCCATTGTTACTATCTGTTATCAGCACTGTTGATTGTTTCCCTCTCCCTTGCTGTCCCAGTAAGCTGTCCTTATCCCAACCCTCCAGGCTTTGCCCTTGTTTTTTTCCCCGTTCTCCTCCCCGTCCCGCTGGGGGAGGGGTGAGCGAGCGGCGCGTGGCACTCAGCTACCGGCTGGGGCTAAACCACGTCAGTCCTTTTTGGCGCCCAACGTGGGGCTCGGGGGGTTGTGATAAGGACAAGTCTGACCCAAGTGTGTTAAAACAAAGTTGTTATAAGCATTTATAATGTTACTGAAACAGTCACTGGTCATAATGACGTTCTGTTTGGTCACATGGCTCTGTTTTGTAAACCCGTGTTTACTCTATGCAATCCCTGCAGTGCTGTTTATCACCTCTGAGAGAGGGGTTCGCGTTCTCATGTTGTTGTATTGTGTGATAATGACTTATGATAAGATATCATCGACAGTCATGGGTCTGAGCTGGTATGTGTATGTAGCATTTCGGTCAGGCCCGTACCTCGGTCAATATCTTTCCGAATTGATTAATAATTGGACCCAATCTATGGGGAAGACGGGGGGGATACCTTCTCCCACTCTTTCACCTCCTCTTTTCCCTTTTGGTTGGTTACAACAATTTTTGAGTATTTTGAATACCCTTGGAATGTTCAGGCCAGTATATTCCTATTGCTAGGTCTCCTGAATGTTTTCCCACTCCTGTTCAGGGTTAGCAAAAATCTTTTCAAGAGTACCACCCAGGGATCTTCCCCAAGGCTGAATGGTCAGGGCTGGCATGGCATGTGGGAGAGTATGG
Organism: Balearica regulorum gibbericeps; assembly: GCF_011004875.1. Classification (NCBI taxonomy): domain Eukaryota; kingdom Metazoa; phylum Chordata; class Aves; order Gruiformes; family Gruidae; genus Balearica; species Balearica regulorum. The sequence goes on from NC_046184.1 coordinate 106,414,935, forward strand.
GCGGGTATCTAGAGACCTTTTCACCCCCAAGGGTTTGGAGCTTCACTCCTGAACAATTGCAAGACCCTGATAAAATGGTAGAATATTTGAAAGGAAAATGCTGTGGGGATTCTAAGGAGACACAACTTACTGCGCTGTGCTGGGCCCTGGCCACAATCTATCAAACACTGCTGGATAGTAGACAGCACCATCCAGAGGGAGAGAGCGGACCCACAGGCACTGCAGCTGCCCAGGCCCCTGCGACAGGCACTGCAGCTGCCCAAACCCCTGCAATAGGCACTGTAGTCGAGCCAAAAGATCAACCCATACCAGTATCAGTCGCCCCTATATACAAAAAGAAATACACAAGGAAATCGGTTCGCTTAGCGAAAGATGATGGTGAACCGGGGCCATCACGAGAACAAGAAGAGCCGCCAGAACCAGAAGTGATTACTCGATCCCTGTCCCTGAGTGAGCTGCGAGATATGCGGAAAGATTTCAGCCGCCTTCCAGGGGAGCATATTATTACCTGGCTGCTCCGCTGCTGCGATAACGGGGCCAGTAGCCTGGAACTGGAGGGCAGGGAGGCCAAGCAGCTAGGATCCTTGTCTAGGGAAGGGGGCATTGACAAGGCAATTGGGAAGAAGGCACAGGCCCTCAGCCTCTGGAGGCGACTCCTGTCAAGTGTGAGGGAAAGGTATCCTTTCAGCGAAGATGTCGTATGTCGGCCAGGCAAGTGGACCACTATGGAGAGAGGTATTCAATATCTGAGGGAATTAGCTGTGCAGGAGATGGTTTATTATGATCCGGACAATGCACAGTTGCCCACAGATCCCGATGAAGTCCAGTGTACCTGACCCATGTGGCGAAAATTCGTGCGAACCATCATCGTACGCCAACTCACTGGTGGTAATTGACTGGAAGAGTGAAGAGGCACCCATGGTGGACGAAGTGGCTGGCCGACTCCGGCAGTATGAAGAGAGCCTTTCTTCCTCCCTCGTCTCGGCTGTGGAGAAACTGTCTCAGGACGTCTGGCAACTCAAAGAGGATATATCTTACTCCCCACCTGTACAGACCCGCATTTCAGCTGTTAGGAGTAAGCGTTTTTCTGCTCCAGAGAGGGGATATAGAGCATACACGCCACGAGGTATCCTGTGGTTTTACCTGCGTGACCACGGAGAAGACATGAGGAAATGGGATGGGAAGCCCACCTCAACCCTGCGGGCACGCGTACATGAGCTACAAGGCAAGACAGCTGTAAAAAGGGACTCTTCCAGAAAGAATGCTGCTCCAGTTTCCACGGGGGAGTCCCCCAGACCGAGTGAAAGGTGAGATCGCACTTCTGATCCTCTCGAAGGGACTTCTAAGTCCTTTTTGCAAGATGTGAGTAGCGACTATGACGAGCAGGATTAGAGGGGCCCTGCCTCCAGCCAGGTGAAGGAAAGGGACAATAGGGTTTATTGGACTGTGTGGATCCAATGGCCTGGCACATTGAACCCACAGGAGTACAAGGCCCTAGTGGACACTGGTGCACAGTGTACCCGAATGCCATTGAACTATGAAGGGGTGGAACCAATATCTATTTCTGGTGTGATGGGGGGATCCCAACAGTTGACTCTGCTGGAGGCTGAAGTAAGTCTAACTGGGAATGAGTGGTAAAAGCACCCCATTGTGACTGGGCCGGAGGCTCCATGCATTCTAGGCATAGACTACTTCCGGAAAGGGTATTTCAAAGACCTAAAAGGTTACAGGTGGGCTTTTGGAATAGCTGCCTTAGAAGCAGAGGAAATTGAACCATTGTCTAGTTTGCCTGGTCTCTTGAAGGACCCTTCCGTTGTAGGGTTGCTGAAGGTTGAAGAGCAACCTGTGCCGATTGCTACTACAACTGCGCACCGGCGGCAATACTGCACCAATAGAGATTCCCTGGTTCCCATCCACAAGCTACTTCATCAACTGGAGGGTCAGGGAGTGATCAGCAGAACCCACTCACCCTTTTACAGCCCCATATGGCCAGTGCAGAAGTCCAATGGAGAGTGGAAGCTGACGGTAGACTATCATGGCCTGAATCACACCGCCAATGAGTGCTGCCATGCCGGATATGCTGGAACTTCAATATGAACTGGAGTCAAAGGCAGCCAAATGGTATGCCACAATTGATATAGCTAGTAATAATTCCCAGGTGGTGAGTTCCCAATGCTGAAATTCCTCAAGTTTATTTCTAAGCTATTCTTTTCCCATAGAACATGTGGAAACTTTAAAGCTTTACAAACTAAGGTGGTGCCATCAGTTTGGGACATCTGGATCCTAATGTGAATGATCTGACAGTTCCCTGAAATTCAGAATTCTTCTGAAGCTTTTATTTCCAAATCCTTCACTATCATTGAATTCTAAAAAGACGCTAGTTAGAAAAAAGATACAAAAAACCGCTTCACTGTCCAAGTGGCTAAAGATTTCGTAGCCATTGGTAGGTAACTCAGAGCAAGGGGATGCTTGCGGCCAAGGAAGAAAAGGAGGGCATTACGTCATGAACCAAGGTGGACACTGTGGAAATTCTGCTAGAATGGAGCTGATTTGTGTTTGGATAACCATTTAAGTAAGAAGCGTAAGGCTAATCGGAAAATGATTACTCAGCATAGGCCAAATGTTAGTGAAGATAATGAGAAGGTTGATTAGTGAGTTGAGAGAAATCAGGATGAACCTGCTGCAGTATGTTGTGATTCCTGAAATGAATATCACATAGGAAATATGCAACTGAAAATATTTTAGAAATTCACGTGTAGAATTGTATCTGCAAAAATGATAGGGAGTATAAAATAATTTTCTCTTACTTGCTGATGGTAGGTGAACTAAAAAAAGAAAAAAAGCTTGAATTTAGGGAAGAATTATGGATATGCTCAGGGATCACAAGTTACACAATTCCAACCATTTTTATCAGCCTCTGAAACTTGTCTCATTCTGTGTTGAATCCTGTACAAAGACCCTTGATTTTGTGCAGGCTTTTCACCCTACCTCTCCAGGTAACTTCCCTGCAATTCCAGCTGTCTTTTTACACTCTTCCACTGCCTGAGATGGTTCTCAGTTACTGCCTTAATTCAGTGACTAGGATATTTTTCTTATCGCTAGTATTCCTCTCTCCATATCCCAACTCCCTTACTAGTGCATTGCCACTAGCCTGAGAGCTGCACCCCCATTTTTCAATGACTCTGGGATCTAGATCTAACCAGCCTGTTTTCTGATCTTTGTTTCTCTGTCTGATCTATCAATACCCGTTTTCCACTTGAAAGGGTAAACAGATATCCAGCTCTACCAACAGCATTTGTTCTGACAGCAAGGGACAATCATAAGCCTGTGACTACAAACCCCGTAATTTGACTAAGGAAGTTAGGCAGACTGTAGCATGGCTATCAAATTAAATTCTGAAGCAGTTATTCAAATTATTTTCTGTTGTGTGTATGCATCTTGAAAATATTTTTCTTTGCACTTATACTATGCTTTTATATTTTGTATACTTTTTATCTATTTATAATTTTATAAGTAGGATAAGTTTTTAAATAATTTTACAAAGAAATATATGAAGAATACAGAATCTGCCAAAAGTTTAAGTAAATTAAAGCAGTAGGTAATACAGAACATTGATTTGTGAAAAGAAATATTATGGCTGACACAGAAATCTGTATAGAAATTAGAGCCATAAAATGATAAGTTGATTCTAGGATGCTACAGAGAGAGTTTAGATCTCTAGGGTAGTTAAAATAAAATAACACAGACTCAGCAAATGTTTTTATACATTGGAGAATCCTATAACAAGGCAGGATGTTTGATCCTGGCAGAGTTTTAATTACTCAGATGTTGATTTGGATGCCACTCAATACAAAAATGAAGAGGAGGAACACATTTTGAGAGGTATTTCAGGATTGCTTTCTTCCATGGCTTACCGAAGCATTCAGATGGTTAGAGGCTATTTTGGACCAAGTCCTAGAAAATATACCAAGTATGATTAATAGGACTGAAGCAAAGAAACACCCAGGACATTACAATATCATTAGTTCAAAATATTCTTGGGGGCTGGTGGAAGCAAAGTGAACATTCTGGACAGCAGCAAAGCTGACTTTGAGAAAACGTGAAATGTCCTAACAGGTTTTGGTTAGTATTTTATTGGTCAAGATTTTATTATGCAGAGGGAATCTAGTGGAGACTCTAGGAAGTGTTATAGAAACAGTTGGTGATGCAATTAAAATCCATCCTGGTTCAGTCTAGAGGGAAAAAAGGCAACAGATGCAAGTTTTGTTTAAGTGGCAATGTAAAAATAATTATAAACAGAAGGGTTCTTTAAAAATATATACAAAAAGTAGTGAGGAGTGGATTGGGAAATCTCTAAAAAATAAGCATAAGCAAGTCAAGAACATAATTAGCAGTACTGAATGTTGAATTGTAAAGGGTATTTTAACTAACAAAGGATTCTGCTGCAGTATTTACATAAATGAAAAATGAAACGAGAAAGTGATCTACTTAAAAGGGAGATTGGGAAAACAAAAAAAGTCTAATAAAATAACAGATTTTGAGAAGAGATGGGGCACGGCAAGCTGCTCAGGGCAAAGATTACATTTCCTAATTAAACCAATTATCAGCACTTAATGTTACATTTAACATTCAGAGCTCTGCACTACCTGGTAAGAGATGCAAGGGAGTAATCTTAGCACCATTTTACAGATGGGGAAGCACAGGCAGAGATGAGCTAAGGCTGGTGCAGAGCAAATTGGTAGCACTGGTGAAATTAACGGTCTTTTTGATTGACAGTTCCCTGCCTCTCTGGTCCCATTCTTATTGGATTGCCAAATCCTGATTATAGGCAGGAAGAGATAACAAAATAGCTCAGCAAAGCAAGAGAACAGGAAGCAAATTAATTCTCCAGCTTTACAAACCTTTCCACACTGGCAGACACCTTTCACAGCCACAGTGAAGCCAGCCATGGCGCAGGCTTCCACCAGACTGGAATAGTTTGCAGCAGGGTGTCTAGGGTTCCTGTAGGAACCAGGGACGTGTGGAATAGTTTGGGATATCTGAGGAGGCGAGGACCTGGTCACACTCACTAGGGGAGAGACCACATGCATGTTCGGGTCATACAGAACCCCACCTGTATGCCTAGGCTGCAAGCAGGCTTCTTTCCGTCCTTCGTTCCTTCCTTCTGTCCTTCCATCATTCCTTTTGTGCTTCTACCACCGGCTGACTTGTACAGTCCAAGAGAAAAAGTTTGGACCCCGGGTTGTGAAACACATGTAAAATTGTAACTGTTTCCAGCAGTTTCAAAAAGACCACTCGTCTACTTGAAGTTGAGAACAAGTTTATGTTCTTACATGATTCAGGGCCATGGTCTTCATGATGTAGACCTGATCATGAAAGAATATTTCTAGTATCTTGAGGAAAGAGAAATGCTAGAATGCAAATAATTCATAGCTATGCAAGTTCAAGAAGATGAAGACAGAAACAGATGAAGTCTTTGGGAAATTACTTTCCAAGTTCCTTGATGAGAACACTAGAAACTTGCAAACATAATGTTGTTAGTCTGAGATAGGTCCGTGACATCAATTATGGAAAAATATATAGCAAAAAAGTGTAGGGTCATTGATGGACCATGCTATAGTACTTAATTTCTTTAGAGACAAGTAACATAAATTTATGAGAGTCTGGTATTCCTTAATTCAATTGCCATTTTCCCCCCAGTTTTTATTATGTGGTATTATCTGCATTCGATATAGAAAGAATTTACATAATTTTATTTTTTAATGCATACCATTTTCACCCTTGACAGTGATGAATTTCATGAAGGACTTATCTTGGTGAAGAAGGTGAAGATATTCTTATCCTTTTCCTTTGAAGACTGAGCCTGTTCCCACCATTTCATGAGGTGATGCTTCTAGATGTATGGTTTGGCCTTGCTCCTTCCTCTGTTCTGGTTGTGGCAAAGCGGTGAGGTGAGCTGCCCCTGCTGCGGGGCTCTGCATGTCCACAGCTTGGCTCCTCGTGACAGATGCTGCTGAAACACGTTGCTTCTGGCTCTGACATATTACACATCACATTTCAGAGTGGGACTGAAGCTTGTAGGTCAATTATTTTTCACCAAGGTAGTGCTATTTTTTTGTGTGATAATTTCACAGTTTTCAAATGGCTCAAATAGTTTCTGGAATATATCAGGCAAAAGGTTACTACTAAAGGAGCACAATTCTGGATTAAGACCAGCCAAACAGAAGTGTCCAAACAAATATGTCAAAATCAGATTTTGAGACGGGTTTTGCTTGTAATCAGTTTTATCATGTATTTTTCTTTTTCAGTTCTTTTCTTTCCTTCCTTTCAGTAAATTTCCTAAAAGCCTGATGACATGGTTTACACTGGATGTGGGGGAGGGCGTTTCTCTGTCCATCAAACAGCAGAATGGTACTGAGGTTTCAGAAGACTTTTGCCTTCACTCGCACTCTCACAAGGTTGTAAAGCTGACCGTTCAACAGGCGGAGAGTCTTCTTGGCCAAGGACTGCTACCCATGCAGTAGTAATCTTGGAGCTAAGTGACTGTTGCAGGATTACTGTTTCAGTTAGAAGGCAGATTCACCTATAAATAGTCACTATAGTGCCTGGAAAATCAGACTTATAGACTATTACCAAGTTATTGGTTATTCATATAAATATCTTAGTCTATATTCATTCTACCTGATATTGTGTTCCCTTTCTGTTAAATTGTGGCTCTTTTGCATGCAGCAGTGGGGATTGTGACTGAGGAAGCAATATGTTTCAGGAACAGACAAGAAAAATGTCGAGGTAATTCTGGAAATACAGAGTGATGAGTCAGCCAGTGATTTCACTTGCAAGAGTGATCCGTTAGTGTTAGAGCCTGGCTTTGCTGCTCAGGGCTGCACTGAGCAGTAGCTTACCCATGGAGCGCATCATTCCCCTTGCTTTGCCAGTTCTATGTCCTGTGCTTTCCCCAGCTGCTTGCACACATTGACTCCTACTTTCTATAGTATATTGCTCACTGAGGATACAAAAATCCTTTAATAATGATAAATAGCTACCTTACAAAGGCTTTGTGACTCAGTTAGGCACTGCATCTCACCCTGTCATATTACATCTAGTGTCAGTCAAGTCCCTTGCTAAAATCCTTAAGTAGTTGTGTTTTAGTCATGAGTGTGAATTATTGACTGACGCTGAACAAAAAGGATTTTTGAACCTAATCAAAAAGCAAGTACAGAATATCTCTGAGGGATGTGAAGATGCTTATGATAGCCAGCTGTATTCCCATGCAGTGTCTCCAGCTTGAACTCCACCTAATAGCGTCTTCAGCTTTTGTTAGTGTGGGCTACCTCTTCCTCCATGTGACTGCTGAACACTGGCCAGTCATAATCGGGTCACTCTAGCACAGTTTGCTACTGGTAGCACATTGGTAAACAAAGCAAATTTTAAGGTATGGTTTGCAAAAGGATGAGATGCTGTCATGTTACTAGTCCAAGCAGATGAAAATGTCATCTGACTTAGAACACACAAATTACTATTTTTTTATTAGCGCCTAGGAGATTTGCAACATTTTTGTCTTCAGAAAACTTCATAATAGTGAATATGGCCTTGATATTCCTTCTTCCCCTCAGTTTCTGAAGCTGCCACAAGTAGGCTAAAGTGCATGCTTGTGTGTGTAAGAGGAAGTGGACGACAAACAAATAATAACAGCTATAGGAAATTGAAGACACAAGTGGCAAAAAAGGGGGTTTATTGTTTAACGGTCCTTGAATTGCTGACTGCGTGTAATGGCACTGGAAAAGACAAGCAGGCTATAGAGGCAGCTCCATAGAGAAATTGGAATTGAAATGCTATTGTTTGCTATACAAGCTACTGGGCAGACTTCAGCTAGTTCACCGTATTTGGTTTCAGTGACCTTTTCAAACAAAGAGTAGTGCCCAGCTGAGGGTACAGAGCACGACATCAAGGATAATTCAAAGTGATGGGAAGAAGATGTTCTTTATGGTATATAATAAATAACAGGACTATCCCTGGGTGGCTATGTTGTGGATAGTTATATTTATGATACAGCAGAAGTCCCTGACATGTATGTTTGTGGGGCACTTTTTAGGAGGAAGGAATTTTCTAACTAAATGGAAATTATTCTTACTGGAAAAGACTGAAGGAAAAATATAAATGAAGCTTCCTTGTTTATCTTTCATTAGATAAAGCAGCTCACAGCGGAACATTGCTAAGCTGGTTTTCCAGAAAGAGATTTATAGTTTTTAAGCTCCTGACCCAAGAAAGTCATTAAACACATTGTTTAACTTGAAGCAGGTGAATTGCATTTTGAATTCAATAGTTTTACTTGAAATTGTATATTTACTTAAGTGCATGGCTGGACTGGGACCAAAGCTCTATGGGGAAGGATTTGTAACTTTCTGTTGTTCATATTACTGCAATGCAAATAGTAAGTAATAGCAAATATCATGCTGTTTCACATTCATTATTAAAATAGAACTTTATGTACTTGGTTACAAAGTATTTTTTGGTAATTTGTTTTATATAGATTTGCCTTGTTCCTTCAAGATACTGCAACAATACTGATAAAACATTGGCTTGCAGTTTCTTTTGGTCTTAAGTAACAATTAGTGAGACAACTAAAGGAGGAGACATCTAGCAGTAAAAATTAGCTATGGCAAAGATAAACTAAGACATTTAAAAATAACTGGTAGCTGCTACCTCAAAAGTTAAAGTTTGATAGGATTGGGGTTTTTTCCCTCTGTAAATGGCATTACCTTCCATAACATACCTCATGTATGCAGAGCTGCATGTTGGCATAAGACATCCAACTCAAATTTGCTATCCAATACTCAAAATTAAAAATAATTAAAAAAAATTCTATTAAGTAAAAGGCTCTCTGATCTCTGTCTCAGATTTCTAACAAAGAAGAAGATGCTCATGTAACATATAACATATTAATAGTGTTTCACTATTAATGTGAAGGACTGTGCAGTGCCTGCTCCATGTAATTGATCGTAGACTAACCTACAAGAAGTGCACTCCAGGACCCCATATCACATTTATTGCTCATGTGCATGCAGTCTGCATCAGTTCTGAACTGCACTCACAGTGGGACCTCTGCATCTCAGAGTCAGTTCACACATGTATGATGACTACTTGCCTAGGATTTTGTGTGAGCTACCCACTTTCAATGAAATCAATAAAAAAGTGACTAGCCAAAGGGGTATATTGAATGGTAATATCTACAAGTTATAACTTGTAGTGGTTTCATAGTAAACCATTGAAGCTATGCCCTGCAATTACTTACCAACAGTTCAGTGCTTATTTTGTTTCCCTGGGGAATTGCTTAGTGTAAAAAGCACCCATATATTTGACAATAACTAATTATTGTCAATTAATAAAACAATCGGCAACTAAATCAAACATGGTAACAGTTTTGCACGGGTGATCCTTCACATGCCAGAGTGTTGCAAGTGAGCATTCCATCTTATGTGTCCCCGTGGTTCAGAGAGTCAATTACAGCAGCACTTTTTTTTTTTTTTGGAAAGGGAAATTTTATTTGATTGGGTGAAAATTTGGAATATGTACTTATCTAACTATAACACAAAGGAAGGCTCTCCAAGTAGCTTGCAAATGGAAGGGAAGCAAATTTTTGTCAGCATTGTGCACCTGGAAAAAATATTGAGGTGAGAACCATGAGATAAAATTGTGAGCTGTTGACAGCCTTAAAAATTGCCCTAATTGAGAATGAGACCATGAGGCACATCTAACTGTTGCTAGGACCTTGAAAGGAACGGCACTCAATCTTCTAATTCCGTATTATGGAACAAACCTGCAGTGTCTGTGACCTTGCAAAATCAGTCTGAGCCCAGCTGACTTTTAAGCCTTAAATCAAGATCCCGCCAGAATGAGATGATTCTTGTAAGAATGATAACCCACAGATAAGGCAAAATGAAATCTAGCTGGCTCTTGAAATGACTTGGACAAACTCTGGCAATGGAAATGTCAATCACATGGCCTTCTGCCAAGGTTAAATTTCAGCTTCCCCGTGATTCAAGAGTCTGGACACCTTGGCAATTGTTTCCAACACAAATACCATAGAAAAGCAAGAAATTTCTGTTAACAGCTGGTGTGACATGACTTGAAATCAGCTTTTTAGCTTTACTTGGGAAGTAAGTGTTAGAAAAAGAGGAGAAAGTGATTGTTTTGGACAGTAACTGGTCTCCAGACATATGGACCCAAAATACTTCTCTGCTTGCTCATATATTTGAAATATAGAGCCAAGACAGAGGGCAGCATCTCCCAGATAAAACTGGGGGATTGACAAATGCTTTGAAATGAACCTGTTCATTCAGGGTTCCAGGTAAATTGTCCTTTTCAAATCCTTACCATAAATTCCAAACATCGCATTCCCCCTACAGATATTTTGTTCCATATTTCCTCATTGCTCTTAAATTAGACAAGCCAATTTTTAAAATGTGAAAACACGAGAACTTCTGCTGATTTGCAAGGAGAGTATATTAATAGACTACCATTACTGTTCACCCCAAATCTATACAGTATCCTAGTATTTCTAGAACAATGACATCTGCCACTTGTTTCTAAGTGTGAGACAATGACATGTTTTCTTCCTCATGTTCCTGGCCATAGCTGGAATGCTATAACTGGCAGCACCTTTCTCTGAAATGAAATGAAATGATATTACAGCACAGAAAAAGTTTGTGGCTGGACTCCAAACTTAATTTCATTGAAGCTTGGCATTGTCTTTCCTTACAAGTAAAAGCAGAGAGGAACTTAGGACTCATTCCGACACCATAGCACCTAGTTTCAAATCACTTATTTATCTTTATGAGGTAAGAAGAGTAGGTAATAGAAGTAAATAATATGTTTATTGGGAACTTTTCAATTCCTATTCCAGAAGTGGATTTGATATTAGATATGTTTTCACACTTAGTGGGGAATAAAATTTCCATGACAAGGAAAATTGTCAACACAGGTGGTCTGGGTTTACGTTATCTTTCCTTGCAGCTCTTTACAGAACTGGATACATGTACCATAGTATCCTGTAATTCCTAAGCTCGGAGAGGTTCATTAGTTCCTAACAAGGGTTTTTGCTTTCACCAGCCAGGCTCCTCTCAGCACTACAGATCCAGGTTCCCCACCATACCCCACTGTTCTGCCTCTTCCTTGCCACTTCTACCACTTCTCTACCGCACACTTTTTAATCTTTACAATACTAACAGAAATGGAGTGCTTAAATTATTTAAGCCTTTCTCGGGTAACAACTGGCCAGCGTGGATCTTTATTGTTCCCTCCCATACCCCAGCCAGGCATGTCACAGATGCAACACCTTCCTAGAAATATGCTTCTCTCCCATTTCCTTCCTCCCCTCTAATTTCATGCTGGTGCCCTGTAGAGTATGTTTCCCAGGGAATGCTTTTAAACCTTTTGTTGCTCTGCTTCCACTTCTTTGCTACATCAGTTCTAAGCAGATCAAGTCTGATAGACAACTGATGTTATAGAAGGAACTCTGCTGAAGTCTTGAGAGAGGCAGAATGTAGTGCAGAGCTGTACAAAAATAGAAATCTACAAGACAGTTTTGCTCAATTCGAAATAATTTTGTCTGTAATGTCTTTTTAAGTATCTGTACAAAGAATTCTGTTGGGCCATTTGATCTGGGATGAGAAGAAACAGAGACAGTATGGATCAGTGAATTTGTTCTCTTTAGGAATGCTTGATTGAGAGCACAATCTCCACAAAACGCTCTTTATGTTTGGTTTTTCCAGGTATCTATACACTGCTGTGTTTGATGTTTCCCTGTCATTCACAGCAGAAGGTGAGTCTGTTATTTGTTTTCCAGGATTTGGAATATGTGCTATGCCTTCTGGAATAAAGAACAACTGCAAAAGATTATTGATATTCCTCAAAACAGCCTTTCAGTTTTAAGAATAATATTTCCACTACTGTCATGGAATCCAAGTGAAATCTACTTTAGAAGGTTAATTCTTTTTTTCATAGCATTTGTGCAAACCCTTGTTCCAGCTGGGATGTATGTGAAAAAGCCACCAAATGCATAAAAAATGAGGGGGAGGCAGGGGTGGTGTGGGGAACCAAACGAAAAACCAGCCACCACCAGATTTAAGAGTACATTGCAGATAGGAAAAAGCACATGATTTGCTCAAAAGGTGGGTGAATCCTAGAAAAAGAAGAGTTAGCTAATTTTTATGAAAATAAACCAGTGTATTCAACACCCTTCTCACCCTTGGAAGAACTGTATGCTTATATCTGTGCTAGTAAACTGAATGTGAACAGGAGGGGTCCTGGGCATGGATGACAACTTTGAGAGAACAATCCAAGTCTTTGCTTGTAAAATGCCTTATCCCTCACACCAAGTCTGGCTGCATGCAAGCTGCCTACCAACACCAGCTCTGGAAGGACCCAGTTCCTCATCTGTACCTGAGAATTGCTTGGAAAAGAATAAGGGGAGCATTGACAAAAGGTGAGCTGGCTCTTCTAATAGTAGAACATTCTTAAACACCGTATTCCAGTTCCCAAGCAGTGCTTTGTTTTGAGATATTATATACATATCTCCCTCTGGCTCCAAATGGCAAGGAAAGCCATTGCTTTTCTTCACCTGCCACTAGAACATCAGAACTCTCTTTACAGGGGAGAATGTTGTCCTCACTAAACCAGGACCTTTAGCCTTTGACAAAAGTAATTTTTACTATCTAATTTAAAGACAAATAAACTGACCATAAAATAGGATGCATTAACATCTTGACAGAATTCCTCACAGAAATTATACAAGGTTGGAATTAATCTCCCACAGGTTTTATGAAGAAAAAGCAAGTTTCAAAGCAGTATTTTCAGTTTTTGCTTCCATATCTGTTAGCAGATATTGTATGCAATATGTGCGCTGAATTATACTGGCTATTTTATTTCCTGCTTTATATGCTGGCACTGTATTAGATCAGGATGGCCAACTTGCAATTCTTGAGTTGCAACTAGCTTGTGAACTGTTCAAGTGCAACTTCTTCAATCGCTGTGCTTCAGTTAACCCCTCTCAGAGATCATCTCTTTGGTCTCTGAAGTATGTGGGATGTGTTAAATGGCCCTCAATCATACGATGTTGTTGGTAAGAAGTTCACATGGCTAGAAGGCTTGGCTGTCTGTTTGGGTCATAAGATGTCTTGGCAAGGAGAGCAAGTACACAAAAAACGTTCCGTCTTTCCCCTGCACAATACGAGACAGCGGCATGACGGCTGGCATTGTACTTTGTCCCTGTCTCTCCCTTCAGGGAGTAAAATATTGAGAACTGGATAGGAGGTGCAAAGAGCAGGCATGATCTCCAAAGCATTGCTTAACTTTATTCTAAATATAGGTGCTCTATATTTTTATATGGGATGGGTTTTCTGGTTGAAAAAACACACCTTTAAAAACATAGAGTTAAATTCTTAATATTACATTTTGACTATTTTGTGCCCTTTCTGGATAAATTCTGATCTACTAATTGAAAATATGATTGCAACAGTTATTGAAATGTATCATTTTTCAAACACTAGCTATTTCAGTAAATCAAAAATATTGATCACATATCAGTTTCAAAAAAGAAGAACAAAAAATAGAAACAAACATGACTTCAGTTTCAAATGCTTTGAACTAAAAGAAGAAAAGATATTTATTCTTTAGCACTAGTTCTAAATACTCAAAGCAATGAAACACTTATTAACACCCCCGGGAATATTCTCTGTAGCTGAATCAATCTTATTCTCAAGTGTTTTCCTGAAATTCAGTGTAAATTATCCTTTTCTTAATATCATTCTGTAACTCCTACGTGTCTTCGATCTGCTTTTGAAGTATTTGTCATGAAGCTTCAGATACAAACCATTACTAGGTCTCTTTTTCGATGATAAAAATTATGCTCCATGCAAATCCAATCTTCCATTAGATCCTGGTTAATGTTGACTCTGTCAGCTTTGGATTAGACCCTAAAAGACAAACTGTGGATTGAGTGAATAAGTGGAGAGGAGTGAAATTCTGTACAAAAATATAATTTCTTGTATTTTGTCCTGAAAATTTGGAAAAAAATTTGTAAGCTCCTGGGACAGTGTTCTCAGATAAAGCACTAACTCATGCTCAAGCAGAAAATGATAGTAAAGGACTGTGAACATTTACCAATTGCATTGAAGCTGTTTTATTAAAAAAACAGGTAAATCTGTGTTCTGATGGAGTCTTAAATCTGAGTAATGTTTAAAATTTCATGCTATAAGACTAAAATATCTTAAAGATTGCCTTCTATGCATATTATTCTGAGCTCAAAATATTTTACATCCAGCATGGAAGTAATCCAATATTAGATCTCATCATGACAAAGAATCTTTTATCTTGAAGTGTCAAGAACATCATAAAAAAAGTCTCACAGAGTTACAAATTCAGGAAACTGAGTCATAGTGGTTATCCCTTTGAAAATGAGCTTCCAGTAGAAATTATGGCCAAAAAAGGCCAATGGGATTGTTTAGAGCAGAAACATGGGAAACTGATGAGGAGTATAGATATTCTATCACTGAGAATAAACATTTCTGGAATGCTCAAGTTTAGAGTCCACTCCTGAAGAAAATAGTTAAATACTGAAGAAGATTCAAGTAAGAGTAAAGAAAATGGTTAAAGAAAATGGATTGTTTTGAGAGATTCCACATGATCTATTTAATTCAGCAAACAGACATTTAACCTCAACTCCATTTTTTAGTGAGGAACAAAAATTTGGTAAAGAACTCTTCAGTCTAACTGAAAAGAGCTGAACAAGATCCCATGACTGGAATCTATACAAAAACAATTGGAGATTCAATTTGAATATGGATGGCAATTTTTCACTTGGAATACCACATATTGTTTGGCATTTCCTAACAATTTCTATCAGGAATTTAAGGGACATAACTTCATTCACATTTGGCTATTCAACTGAAAGTAGAAATCGATACAGTCCACTGTATTGATTCATAGATAGATGTGATCCCAGTTTAATTGGAAAGCTTTAAACATCTAATACTGAGCACAATTTGTGTGGTTGCCATATTTTAAAATAACAGCAAAATAGAAAACAGAATGGAAAATTGAAACTCAATGTGCTTCCATATCCACCTTTTTTAATGTGGCATGTATCCTGGGTAATTTTTCAGGGCAATTTTTTACCTTTCAAATTTTTCATAGGAGTGGGTTGTGGTATTTTTAAAACTTTGTCTCACTTCCTCTCTCTCCACCCCCCTCTCCCTCTTTTTTCTTCTTCTTTTTTTTTTTTTTTAAACCACAAAAATGATTAACTACTTATTTGTGCTCAGCAGTCTCAGCAGAAAAATGTGCCTTTAGCATTTTGCAGAATGACTGCAACAAAAGTGTTCAAGGGAATGTGAGTAAATAATGACAGTCCACAGGCACAAGTGATGCTATATTTAAGCTTCAAATGCTGGAGTATATCACTCTGATCACAAAGACATATAGAAATATTGATCTATATATAGAGATATACTGTGATGCACTTACAATTTGTTTTCAAATGTACCTCAGCTACTTCAGGAAATCAAAATGTAGTGGTTGCTCAAAAGAAGAGTGAAAAGTCTCCATACCATTCATATTGCATATGAAGCAAATACCATTATGAAAACTTCATTAATATGTAAATTACAACATTTTGATTAGCACTTGCAGACCCCTTTTGTTAAGAAAAGAGATGGAAGGAGCTAACCAGATTGCAATAATTTACATAATAACTCAGTGGTGGCAATGCCACCAAGAAGAGAACCTAAGGAAGGCACTAATGTCTTTTTCAACAGTTTAACACAGTATTAAAACAGATTGTACAAAAGGAAGGAAAATATTTTTCTTTAAACTGACAAACTCTTTCAGGGAGTAGTGGGATATATTAAAGATATGCTCGAGCTTATTTTTAAATAATAGGATATACATTTGCTCAACAAAGGAATACAAATATTTTGGGTCATTATACAGTGGTCTGAAGCCAAATGAAGAGTAGTTTTTGTAACTTGGTTTTATTATGTGTTTCTTTACAGTGATTTTGCAATGTGCCAGATCCTATCCTTTTGGAAAGCAATGAAAATTTGTCCATGGACTTCAATAGCCTCAAGATTTATTTCTGTGCTCTTAGTTTTCAAACTGGAGTATGTCAGTACGACATAAATCTCTCACTCAGGTGATCAAATCACAGCATCACAACTGTACAAGATGGCATTTGAATTTCTAAATTCTGATATATGCATCCAGATATGCCCTTTTCTGGTGAGATCTATCAGTGTGATTTATAAGTATGCTAGATTTTGAGTTCCTTGAGCAATATAAGAAAGACAGTATGTTATGGTTTTGCTTACTACTTATACTTCAAATATTCAGAGCAGTAAGTTAATGAAGTCTCTCTTTAAGTATCAGCATTTTACTACTTCTATTACTGGTCATTTGAAAGATATTTTGTTATTTGGACACCCTAAAGGGAGTTCAATAGCTTGGCTTTTTGAGCCACTGATTGTCAAGAGACAGTGAAGCACCTACAGCTGGCTTAGAACAGTGTGGGTTTTTTTAGTGGTAACCCAAGAGATGGCTAGTAACAGAAGAAAGAGAAAGAAACTAGTGGGGATTCTGAGGACTTTCATTTACTCACCAAAGTTCAGAGACCTCATGGCAAAACAGGAAAAAGAAAAGAAGATATTTGAAAAGCAAAGTTCAACAGTTCTGCTTGGTGCTACTTGAAAGTATACTACAGGCATCATACTAGATTTATCAGATAAAAATAAATAACTGCGATGTTTTAAAATTAGTGAGCTAGGTGGCATATTCTGTTTGTTACAGTTCCATAGGGATTATTTTTTTCTCCAGTTGATTTCTGTAGAAAGGGCTTCATTATGATGTAACTAAAGCAAATATTGGTCTAAGAGTTAAGAATAAAAATACAGCTTTTTTTGCCATTAAAAGGATATTCTGTAACATTGGGAAAAGAGTTTCTATGAAGCGGTATGCCCACAGGGAACTTCAAAATAGGAATGGATGAACCTGCAGAGATATTTTTTTTTTTTTTTGCTTTGTTAAATCTTTAAAACATTTATAGAGATTTTTAATGTTTTAGAGCCCATTGTAAAACGCATGAAACTTTTGTCAAACTTTTTAAAGGCATTCAGGATACAGTTAAGAAAAATACCCCAAATAACTGGTCACACTCATAGGAGAGACTGGGCTTTCAGCTGGTGGTAATCAGCCTTGCTCCACTGAATTCAGTAACCTTACACTGACCGTCTGGTGTTACAGGCATCTGCAGGAAGGAGTCTATCACAAAAGCATCAACCTAGCTCCTACTAATGAAATATTTTTTGAGTTGATAGGATAAGACTGATTTGCAACAGATGAGTATCATCTGACATATAGGATGCATGTGAGTCAGTACGCATGAAGAAATCGCCTAAAAAATTCCCAAATGGAATTACTAGGTATTGTTAACCTTTTAAGACTAGTAGATTTTGACTTGTCTATGCATCATTAGTGTTTGTGAGATGAACTCCCAGTCAGATTAGTGGATTCTTTTCATTTACTTTCTTTTGAATTGCTTTTAGTTTTTAAGTACATTAACAAGCATGTAGCATTTTTAGCTCCCTTAACAGTTATGAGCAGTTATATAATAAACAAGTCTTGAGAATTGGCATTTGATCAATGTGTTTACATAAAAACCAGCACCAAATCCCCTATTGTACCTCCTTGAAAACAACAGTTCCTAAAAAGATGAAGGGCTGAGGCTGAGCAGTTGGTGACACAGAGTGCCTGGTACCCTCCCCTCCTAGGTGGGAGGTGACCAGACCTTTTAGCTGTCTGGCGCAGAGTCTCTGGTTTGCCTGAACTGTGCTTCGTGCAGGCTCAGAAGGGAAAATGTGACATTTCAGTTACCTTTCTACTCCTTCTTTCAGGACCTGCCAGATGCCAGTTAAATCTTTGCCATAAAACATTTATCCTCAAGCTTGTCTGTTTTACGACCGGCAACCCATAGCTGCGGGGGCCATTCCAGTATCAAGAGACTAGGAACTCCAACATGCAGGAGACTAAACAATATCTTCTTTTCATCTGCATTCCTATTGGCAAAGTGGATGTTTTAGGAGCTATTGTGCTACTGTATATGCAGAGGGGTAAGAGTCTAATGAGGGATGGGGTTGAATCAGACTTGCTAATCAGGTCTGCTGTCCACATTGCCAGAGCTGCTGCTTCGTGATAGCATAAATAGTTCTGCTAGCCATTATGTGTGTGTAACAGAAGTGGCTGGAATTGTGTTAGCATTTTCTTTGTAAAAGGGCTAGAACAGTTCTGAAGTGAATTGCAGATCATCCTACCTTCCCAGGCATCAGTTTGGTTCACAGGGTTAGTCTGGTGTGTGCAAACTTGAATCCTTTCAAGGGAAACTAAGCTGGAAGTTCTGCTCCTGATATGAACCAAATGTGCTCCAACCCTCGTGGATGACACAGGGGTGCAACACAACGACTGGTTCACAACATCGCAAGGACATCCAGTGCATGCCAAGTGTGCACATGCCACTTGAAGATTTACAAGCCAATGGGAGCTCCTGCAATGTTCAGAATAGCTCCTTTATAGTATGCTAAAATCCATAAGACATATGGGCCTTTGCATTTGCAGTCAGTCATACAGCTTTCTCTTTGTTCAAGATCCTCTCCCTTCTTTAACTGCTTTATCTTCAGTTGCTGAACTCTTTTTGTATTCTATCACCATTTTAAAGAATTATAGCTCCTTTCTTCCTGCTCAGCATGGAAATGGCAACATGTCTTCTTTTACTCTCACAGAAGTTCCAGAAACGTTCTCCAGTGACACTGACATCTGCCTGTGCCCTAAAGGGTCAAAACTTTTTCTGATGGCAGGATAACGTTTTATTACTAACAATCCAAGCGATCCACTAACCTCATGACTGCAATCCCATACACAATGACCAGCAAAAGTGGTACATTACATTTGAGAAGATGAAGCTCCTTTTATTGAAGATGTGGGCACAAATCTCTCTTTGGAAGTGGCAACATAACTGTGTCCCTACTACAGAGACTTCATACAGATGGTCAGGTGAGAAAACCCAGCTGGGCCAGTCAGTCTCTTGAGTGCCCCAACTGCAGGTCTTGGGCTCACAGTGTGGGACACCCAGAAAGGCAGCACTTTCTCTGGAGCTGATTCAGGTCCCAATTCCTGAGCCCCACAGAAGATGTCTACAAAGGAGTATCTGGAGACTCTCATCATGGCCTACATCAGGACCCTCTGTTTCATATTTTTTCCAGGGAAAGAGCACTAATTTTGTATTAAAGTTTATAGAGGGTGTGTAAGGAAGAGTAGGTGGGGTGAAAAGGAATACCTAAGGCATTTGCTGGAGTTAGGATGTTGGTCACAGAGCTGCAGCAATGTGATACATATCACCATCACAGTCTGACTGTGAGTGCTGTCATGATTTTATCTGCTTGAAGCCCTCTTTGCACACTATTCAGCTGCTGTCTGTTAGAGACCAGGGTGATGGGGTCTCATAGAGCCATGGCCGCTGTCTTGAATGCAAGTTTGGGCTTCCAGGATTTTGTCTGGCAAAGGAGAATTACCAATGCCAGATCACAGCTAAGGGCCTCTGCTCTGTCCCTCCACAGCTGAAAGTGCTGTACCTGTGATGGTTGTCTCAGATCTAGACAACATTGCAGTCCCACCTCTCTGGCTCATTGACCCAGCCCAGACCCTTGGGTGTGACAAAGCAGTTGCTGTGGTTAGCTGTAATTTAACATGTCTTATTCCTCCCTCTTTTAGTAGGAGGATCCCTGTCTGCTCACTCACCAGAAATGAGCAGGAAGAGAAACAAGGCTTGTGGCTGCATGTGAGACTTTGCAGGCAATCATGGGAGGAGCAGCGACATGCTTCTTCTGCATGAAACAGGGAAGACCATACAAGGCTTCCTAGACTTACCTATACAGGGACCTGCATCCAAGAAAGCCAAGATTTTGGGATTGCTTTACTGTGACCATCCTATGTGTGTGTATTTTTGGCCCATAGGAACAGCCTAAACTGGTCTGAAGTACATCCCAAACCATATGTGCTGCAAACGAAGGGTGTCGTCACCTGCCAGTCTATTAATCTGCTCCTATTCCACCAAGCTGCTTGAGCCTGGCATTAAGTGAATTGTTTTCAGGTCCTTCCCTTTAGGAATCCTTTAAGGAGACTTGGCCAGTCCCAGAGGATGGCACGTGGAATGATCCCAGACTCACACCTATCACACAGCATTCTGTACCTTACCCATAGGCCTCTCTGGCCCATTGTATATTCAATGCACAAAATTTGTCTGTTCCATACTTTTTACATATCCGTACTAATTTTCATGATGGACCTTCAAGTGGGATGCTTTTAGTTTTTCAGTTTTGAGTGGCAGTGCTCTAAAATTCTCAGCAGCAAGCTGAGTTGGTACATCCTCCTGTAAGTGGCCATGAAGGCTCTTGCAGTTACGAACTTCCTTCTCCCTACACGCTCCTGGTTCTGGGGTACTTTGAGGCAGGAGCCTCCTGGCCCTGCCCAGCATTGTCTGATCCTGAGATGTTTTAGCTATTTTAAGGTATTTTAATAATTGATACTTCTTTGCAATGTGCCAGAGATGACAGCCTTTTGCGTTTGTGTTCTGACAACATGAAACCTCAGGTTGTGCCTGCAGCAGGGCCTGCCAAGAGGATGCGCAAGGATGCAAGACCTGTTAGTATCGTAGGACGGGTCTCTGCAGCAGGAGAAAATCCTGGTGCAGAGTTATCTATACTGCCCATCTGAGCAGAGCCTGGGCTGATCTAGCCATGGCGCCATGCCTGGGCTTTAGCTGGTGAGAACAACTTATCTGTTTTTTTCCAGAAGGGATCCCGCAGGCATGCAGCGAGGCTGGTCACAGCAACAAGGCGCTGAAATGAAACAAAGAGTAATCTGAATTGACAGTGTAAGTTCAACCAACGTGTCTACTAGCTGTGATGCAGGGGGATTTATTTGAGACATGCAGATGGTGCAAATGCAGTGAGAATAAAGTTAAATGTGCTTAGTTGGCTCTTAATTTCTAATTTCATGTACCTCAATATAATTATTTTCTCTAAGAAAATTCGTTATAATCTCAGCAATGAATGTCCTGAAATTCAGCCAACTTTATTTTCTGTTATTGAAACATTCCATTAATTCCCTTTCCCCTCCTCACCCCACAATACTGATATGTTTACAGCAAGCCAGGTATAATGAGAGGGTCTTAATTGTTTCTCTTTCAGTATAGCAAATTGTCCTCGGTCCTCTATTTTTATTGTGAAACTTGAAAAAGCCTATCTATATTAATTTTAAGGTTTTTTCCATATATGAATATAATGCTGATTATGCTGTTGAAATATTATTTTCAACATCTCATGCCATTGTACCATGCAGTCTTTTCAAATGAGGAGCGGTGCTCATGTGAAAGCAAACTGTGATGAACAACACTCAAAAAGCATTAATGTGTGTGAAGCAACTTAAAGCAATAACTGTGGCCCTGGACACACAGGCAATCATTCACTTGGACTACAAAGCAATCATTTTGTCTAAGAAGAGAGAAAAATAGGTTGGAGCAACAATTTGTTCCTAAAAAAATTGGAATCAGTTAATCAATTTGCAGTAACTATCTGATTTATTTGTGTAATAACATGACTGACAATTTACAGCCTTTTCCAATAAATCTCAAAGCCATGATTTGCTGCAGCCATAAGCCATTTATTTTATAAAGATGACCTTTAATCTCTCTGATGATTGATTAATCAGTATATCATAAATAGAGTCATGAGAGGTAAAGAAAGATTTGCTTGATGATGACCAATCTTCTGTTTCTAAAGAGCTCTGCAGGTGTGTCCAGCACACAGAGAGCTTCATTAGAGACAACAGAGGAGTGAAAGTGGTATGTGGTGTAGCACTGAGAGAAGATGAAAACAATAGGATTGCTTAATATTTGTTCATTCAAAAAAGCCACGGTGAACAAAAATAATCCTCCAGTCATAAAGAGCTAGCCTGGTTCTTTACGACACATTCTAAATAAGAGGGAGATGGGTGGTTAACCCCTGGACAGAAGAGGGAGTGAGCTGTGGCTGTGATTTCAGCATCTTCTTAACCTTCCCCACTCTAGGGTGCTAAGTAGATACTTTAGCCTATTTGGTAAACACTGTTTTCAGCTGTTCTACCTAATGATGAGAGAGAGAGATATTACCAGAGCTTCTCCCACTTGTCTTTTTCTCCACTTCTGCTCCCTAGCCATGCACTTGGAAGAGTAAATAGCTGGTAAGTATCGCTTATCCTCCTGACTGTTCAGCTAAGTCTGCAGGGATCATCCCCCACTCTCTGGAGATGTGTTTCTGTGACATGGCTTCAGCTGATGTAATTGCTTGTCATCTCTGAAAAGGGGTTTCCCCCTCCCTCAAGTCCACCTCTGCCCTCGCAGGCTCACAATCCTCCTGTTTCTCTTGAGCATGGTGTGGCACTCAGGTGAGCTTGTAGTAACTGTTTCTAAAAGAAAGGGAGGGAAATACTTATGGGGGGAAAGAACAGTGAGTTTGTTTTTTTCACTCGGTTAGCAGCAACTCGTATACCTGGCAATTGGTAGAGGGTGGGTGGGGGCAGCAGGAGTCTTTTCCATGGAGGTGCAAGTGGCTCATTCAAAGACTTTGGCCCTTTTAAATAGTTTCTATTTTGTTCAAGAGGTGGTTGCTCACTTCCAAACTTTATATTATAGATTTGTTCATAAAGCACTACTAAAACTAAATAAAAATACCTGTCACCTAGTTTTCACTTGATTTGTAGAGCTGCACATGACTGTACTAGAAGTGATACGGTGAGGAACCAGGACCATAGTGCGTTAAAACGCTGTTTGTGAGTGATAGCTGAGGAAAGCCTGGTGATAGCTGGGGAGACGGTCTTATCCTTATTGGGGTGTTATTCCAGGGCACTCCCCTGTTCCTGGATTGCAATTTCTTTATCTGTATGAGGCATGCAAGTGGCATATTTGATAATTCTTCTACCTCTTAGGCACCATCTGTACATGGATAGCCTCTAGAAACAGTATCGTAGTAAGCCCCCTAGAAAGGAGGGAGAAAGAGTGCAAGCTGCTGAGCTGGGAGAGGGGACAGTCAGAGTAAGGACGCGTGCCCCGAGGGAAAGCAGGGCACAGAGGGGCAGTAAAACCTGAACCATGACCTGGCCCACGCTTTCCTCTCTTTCAAAAATTCCAGCAGGCTATTTAGACCTCTGCCACATCAGCAGCGAGTCTGTGGGGTGCCTGATAATTTTTCTTCCCAAGCTTACAATATTTCTGCTACTCACCTTTCAAATGAGGCAGATTGATTTTGATGGCACAATCTTCCCAGATTCTGTCGGCTTTACAAGAGATTTATTCAGTAGCATTTGGGTCTCTGGTGAAAGGCTCTCTGCAGCTTTATTCATGTATGTCCTAGCAAGCAGTTCTACTTAGTGATTTGCTGGACTGGGTGCTCTTTTAGAGGCTAGATGAAGAGCCAGTATCCTTTTTCTAGTCATGATTTCACAGGCATTTCAAATCTGGTTATTTCACTAATATATATATTACCCAGGAGAATCATAAATATCTCTCACAGGGTTTTGGATTAAAAAGGAATGCAGAACTTTAGTTAAAAGTCACAGATGGTTTGATTGTTATGAATGGTGATGTTGTTATATATATTTTCCAAAATCATCCTGCGTACCACTGTGCGATTTATATGTGCTAGAAGACTGAATTTGATCTGAAAAAAAATCGGGTGTCAAGCTTTGGGTTGACAAAGTCCAATATCTGACATCCAGGAATGCAAGCAGGGCTGGCCTGAAATACAGTGATTTTTGCAGCTCCACCTCCTCTCCAGCAGAGCGTATGTTTCCACCATATAATTAACTTTGGATTTCTCCTCATTTACCCTGTATTTTTGGTGAAAAGAAATAATATTATTGTCAGTCCCATCAAACAGACACTGCCATAGGCTCAACAATGCAATGGAGCAAAGCATGAAGAGGTGACAGAATTGCTTTATTTTGAGGCTTAGGAGGAGGAGGGAATCATCAAATCATTGGGATTTTTTAATGCATATATTAAGTTGGCTGGCAGAACATTTCAACAGGGACGCCAAGCCAGCCAAAAGGCCTAGCCCATAACCTCTAATCTTATGGAGCTGAACTCTATTATTTGCCTTTAAAATTAGATGTTACTGAGTTGTAACAGATGTCTTCAGCAGACACACTTTTTATTATTGGAGAAATTTAGGTAAATGGAAACTGAGCCCCAAATTTTATTTTGTAGATTATGGGACTGCTGTGCTTTGTGGTTGAAGCTGGCATTTTAAACATGAATTATAAAAGCTTTTAGAAACCACACACTAATTGATGCCTCAGCAGTTCTGCTGAATCACAATAAGAACACAGGCTGCCATGAAAAAAAACTTGCAATAACTAGTTACCCAACACACTGGCTCATTTTTCGCACAATGACTGACACTAGTTAGTGGGTCCATGTTGTGCATCTCCGTGGAAGTATTTTAATTAACTGTTGTGAAGAAACAAGGAAGGGGGTTAGAGGAAAATCTTCCCAAAGACCTTTAATAAAAACCATCTGGAAGTTGCACGATGGGATATGAAATTTCTTTATGAATATGTACCATCACAGGTGTTTGAATAAAAACAAGAGGGATTAAGACAATCTCTGGATTTGTAACAGTTCAACAAAAAAAGGTCAGAAACCACAGGAAAACTTGTTTTCACAAAGCCATTTAAACTAGGATATTGCATTAGTGTGAAACTGCCCTCTTCAACTTGAAATGTCTAATATAAATCTGAATATATTAATCTTCTGCAGCATGTGGATAAGGTTCCTTGTGCCTCTAGCACTGGATTAGAGACCCTGGCTTCAAGAGTGCAGTGATATTCTTTTTCCAATTTAACAATACTATTCAAAGGCACTAGACAGTAAAATGAACTTAATCATTTCAATAATATTCCTCTCTCCCTGAAGGTACAAGGGGAATAGACACTTAAATATATGGATCGTGTTTGCTTTATGAACTTTTCAGGGAAGAGTTTGCTGTTTCTCCCTATTTTGCCTTAGGGCATACTGTTTCAATGATGGTAGACATAAAGGCATAATTAAAGAAAAGAGGGTCTTTTTGGTGTTCTGCTTTCCGAGTGTGCTTTAGTGTGATAGCAATGGTAGTGAGAAATCCAGACTTCGTGAGCCCTGAATGATACTGTGAATGTTGGTGAAAATAAACTTTTTCATTCTTTTACAATTATCTCTGTTAACTTCATAACCAATTTTAAATTACAAGACGGACTGTAAAATATGATGCGCATCTCTCAGTAGTATGTAAAAATGGAGTGAAATAATAAAACTTCCAGAAAAGGAAAAAATATCTTGTTTTTACTTTCAAAAACCTGCTACCATGGAGGCCAATAAAATAAGTTGCTGAGGTTATTGTGAAGTAGATTGAGGTGGACAACATTGCCCTAGGGAAGGATTTCTGTCTTTTCTTCTGTAGTATCCTGGACCAATCATGGATGCAGTCATTGCATGGGAACCTTATGCAATCTTCTGTCACTCTGGCAGTGTAATTAAAATCATTGTTTTGCACCTTGACACAATTAATTGTTATTTTTAATTGCTGTGGTAGATAGAAGAATTATGTATTTTCCATCCTCAATTATCTTCACTAAGCAAGCATTTTATGCAGAAAGATATGCCACTTCTGTACTGCTTTAGAAAAACATTGTCTGCTGTTTTTAAACTGAAAACCATTTCTGACTTGGAAGAGGTTGTAAAAGATGTGTTTGTCAGGGAGCATATTTCAGTACGCTTAAAATGGCTTTAGGAAACATTTATTCTCTGAACAGTTTATGAGCGATGGCTTTGTAAATACATATTAGATGTAATCTGCCTTATTTCTCCATGTCTTGTACATGGCACCATACACTCGCTGCTGGTGTTTTTAAATAGACTTGATCCATAAATATATGACCTGAAGAAACCATGGTTTGAAGAATGTATTCCCAAAAGCTTCCACGTTTTTTCCCTAGCTTTATTAGTTAGCCTCATAAAAGATTTTGTCTCTTTTTATGAAATCGCCCATTCATTAAAGACTGAGGTTTGATTTATGATAGCATTGTATAATTTGCTGCAATAGCAGGAAATAACTTTGCAAAACTTAGGAATGTTTTGCACAGTACATGCATTTTGTGGCTGGGTAGAAAGTGGGGCAAGGCAAATCCACTGCCTGAATTTTTGGATACATGGGGAGATATAGACTGTGTCCTTCCTTTTCCATTAGGAGCAAGGAGACAGAAGGGAGCTAGAAGCAGCACTGCCCTTGTAGAGAGCATCAGCATTTGAAAACTTGTACTCTCTCAGCAATAAGCTCTTTAATTATACTGGGAGCTGCACATTGAAGACTGTCTGGCATAAGGAAGTTGAAGTTGGCTCATACTGAATGAAGAAGATCTCTGTCAAAGCCTTTGGCTATAAGCATTTTGTCTTCTGAAAAATTAGTAGCTGGGTAGGCAAGAGACAGCTTCAGGATGTGTCTCCCTGTTGGTGGCTGAAGTCCTTGCCTTGGCTTTTCTCAACTGGTTCTTGGTGTCTAAGAGCAAAAACGGAGCGGAGACGCATCAGCTCAGCTCTGCCCAGAGGGAGCAGTCCCCTTCCTCTGCTGCTGCATCTTCCCCTCCTTTACCCAAGAGGAAAGGGTGAAGTAAGAGCAATAGAGAATAACAATTAACATAGAGATGTCAGGGTGCTGCTGACCAATGGAGTTGGTCATCTTGGGGTCCAAAGAGCTGAACTTTGATTGAAGATGAGGGGAAACTGTGGCAGTGACAGAGGGCAGGTAGGTGAGTAAGGGAAGGAGCTGGGGTGTGGCTTGTTGGGGCTCGGGCTGGGAGGAAGAGGGATACGTAAGGGGATGATGTCTTCCAGTTCCTAAAGTTGAAAAGAAGACAACTATCTCCTTTTCCCATGCAGTTCCAATCCTTCCCCTTCTTAAACAAACCTTTATAGATTTCTGCTTTCTCCTATGGTAAAGAAATGAGTGTGTTGCTACAGCACTTGAATTGAGTTTGGAGACCTTAGGGAATAAGAAGAGTGTACGGCTTTTGGCAAAGCTCCCTGCTGTGGCCTGAGTGGGTCCAAGAAATACCAGACCTATTTCTCTTCCCAGGTCGCTGCAGTGCAACGTGCAGCTGGGCTGAAAAGGCTTCATCTTTGCACGAACCAAACTGCCATCGTCCAGGTGCTTCTTTCTCAATGGCCCAGGAATTGAGATCCTTCTCAGATTAATTCTACATCTGATCAAGATTTGCTTTCGCTGGGTTTAGGTTAAGGCCACCTTCATGCTTGAGTCCAGATTCGTTCAATAGCCTAAATTTATATTAATTGAGGAAAAAAATTGCCATTAGAGTAGACACTACATATCTTTCTGCAGGGGGGGAAAAAACCCCAGAGGGCTATTGTTGTTGTGCAAAAGATCTTATTTGCACCTAAATAGCGTAATTCCTTTAGAATATTTGTAAACATTTTTTGTATTTTTAATTATTTTAATTTCAGTTTTAAAAAAAGTAGGTTTAGTTGTCAGGTTAATCATAAATAACTCAAACCCACTGATGGACAGGCACTGTATTCACTGAGATATTTTAAACCCGTGTTTTGATTAATCATTTTAAATTAAATAACAACACTCCTTTTTGCCATCAGCTGAAGTATGGTCTTTATATACAATTATTTTTGCAGTCATATAATTAGTAGTTCAACAGTGCACGTATGCAAAGAGGGAGAGTTAAAGTTGAACATACAGACCTAAATTTGTCATTTTCTGACTTCTCAGTCCTTGACTTAGTAACCTGAATGCTTGTCTTTAAGGTAAGTTTCGTGAGGAATATGCTTAAATTTTCTGTTTCATGACCTAGTTCCTTTGTTCTGAAGATTCAGTGCCGAGGTAAACTGTCAGAGCCCTGACAGCTGGCACCACAACAGAAATACTGGCATTTTTTAAGCTTATCTCATAGATTAACTCCTCAAAGCACTTGCACACTTGAATGGCAGACTCTTCCAGGTTCCACTTCATCACAGTCAACACTTTGACTTCCACTGAGCAGAGATTGCTCAGAATTTGTTTGTTCTCTGCCACATTTTGCAACGTAAAGCTGAATTTCTAGCCAATTCTTTCTGGAAATGTGTTTTTCCTGGATAGAAACTGTAAGAATTGTAGCCCTGGCCAGTGCGGCACCCTGGGTAGGAACTGTAGCGGGGCAGCTCAAGATTTCAGTAGCTCTGAAGCCTGCTTCTGTAGGTTTAACAGGAATTGCTTTAAGATAATTGATGATTTTTTTTTTTTTTTTTCCAGACCAGGACTAAAGGGAAGGAAGCAAAGTTTTAGCTGTGCAATATTTGTATGCGTGTAACTATGAAGTGCATACCACATCTTCAACTGCTGTGTGCTGTCATAGCCTATGAAGTCAGAAGACCGATTGCAGTTTTCATTAGCTAAGCATCTTCCCCATGGTACAAAGTCGTTAGTGCTTTGTGTAGTATCAAATTAATGTTAGTAAGGGAAAGCTTACATTATCTGCACACCATGCCAAATGTACAAATGATATGCTATTTGCTCGAGCGCTGCTTTCTTTTAGGAAGTAACAAAATGGTAACTTTTGTATCTGCCTCCAAACCCGAGCAATTTGGGTGTGATTAGGTGCAAAGATGCAAAGTGAACAAGGTACTCCTAAAAAACTGAAAAATAGGAGTTCCTACCTTGGCAAAGGTTGGGTACTATTGTAAATGTGCATTTCAGTGTAACACACTGGTTGTGATTATTTTTTTTTATTTGAACTGTATAAGTTACCTTATTACTGAACTAGACAAATAGCTCTTTAATCTTTTTACTTTTTAATTTTCCCTTTGTCCACCAGCTTTTCTCTCACCCTTTCAACCCAACTAATGCTCTAACCAGGAATGAATACATTACTCTGCTGCAATTTGAACAGAAGGCTAATTCCTAATCAAAATAGGCACTAATTTCTTTCAGTGCAAATTATCATCATTCATTGCAAATTTGTTCTCCTTGAGCTATGCCAACATGTTGTATGAATTTCAGCACTTGGAGCCAGCTTCTTATATACATCAAATCAAATAATATGCTATTGGCTTTTTATTATTTCTGCTGCATATTTTCATGAAAAAATAGCCTCAAAGACTTACTAAATAAATATTGCTACTGTTATGATGAAAAGAAATGTTTAAATTTTATGGAGTTCTTATACCAATTACAGATTGTTCCATTAAAAAAAAAAAAAAAAGAAAAAGAAAAATTCAGCTGTAAATGCAGAGAAACTAAATAACATGGCACATTGTTTATCTCTTTCTTCCTGAAACAGATCATCCACAGAGAATACAGAGCTTTCAGGAAAAAGATACTGCTGAGGTACCAGTGGAGATCTTTATTCCTATACCCAACGGATATTATTTTACAAGCATTGCAAAGATGGCATTTGATATTATGAAAAAGACATACCTATCAGCCATCCTGGGAAACTGGGCCTCCCAGTTGGTGTGCTTATCTATTTTACATACCTTTTGTGGCCTTCTAGGTGTCATCACATGTATGCCTACACATATACTATGTCTTCAAACACCTCTTCCTAGACACAATTGCGTTTTATAGCACCATCTGTTCAAAGGAAGGATTTCATAGATTTATAATAATGCCATCAGGCAAATAGCTTTGCAAATTGCAAATATGGTTAAAATATACACAAAAGATACAAACATTAAACACAGCAATTATGTATTTTTTTCAGTCTTGAAATGTGTATGTGTCTGGATACAATTACTTTTTCTCATTGCTGAGGTGTAGTGCATATCTGTATGCAAACAGGATTTGGAACATTTTCTTAATCATGGTTTTTATTCTTTTGTTTGCTGGTTTCTCTTGCAAGATAGAAATCTCTAGTCCAATATAGTGTTCCTTGCATGTGAAAAACATTGATTATAGTATAAATGAAATAACTGAAAATATAAAAGGTGTGAAATCTAATTACCTGCAGCCAAATTGTCTGCTCTAAGTAGTTTAGCACTGGGGCTGTTTTAGTCATGGGACTTACTTTTTAGGAGGAAGAAACTGCAAAAGGGGGGAATTATATATGCCAGAAGTTACAAACATTCTTGGAGTGAGATATCTAAAACTGAACTTCTGCCCTCCTTCATTTACAGTATGTTAAAATAATAAAATAATTTCCACTGGGATGTTCATACAATGCCTTTGATTTGTTTGCTTTTCAGTCCTAGACTGGAAAGCTCCCAAACAAAGTATATGATGTGTATACAGCTACCTGAAAATCTGGGAAATGATCTTCATTGTAAAAGGAGAGGGTGGTGAGATGTTTCCTAAATCCTACCATGGATGCCAAATCACAAAAGAGCAAGGCTGTGTTCTGCTTGACAATAAGATGATCTTAAATGCTATAATTAAAAACAAGAGTTACTTTCATTAAATACTGAACCCCCATTGTGCCCATTATCCTCATAATGCTTTGCATAATGCCTGTGAATCTATAATGCTTAAAGATACAAGAGGAAACACACTGTAAAGACAGTGAGGGACAAAGCCCCACCAACCCTTAAAACATTAATTGAGTTTTTCCTTTTGTTGTGTTCTTTGGTTTCCATCAAGTGAGGTTGAACAGCTGAACGCTTAATGTTGCATGTGAATACATATATGACCCTTGATCAGTTGTGATGACTAGTGAAACTCAGGTATCAAACAAGTGAATTCAGTTGCTGTGCAGAAGAATTAAGTTGCTATATAGAAAGGCTATAATCAGCTATTGTATCTAACATCGTTTCCCGAGTCAAGCACTGAGAGAAGGACATAGAGTCAGCGTGCTATATTTTTTGATGTGGGCATCACTCGCAGTGGATAGTTGCAACGTGGTCTCTGGAGCTGGCCCCAGTCATTCAAGCTGGAAGCTGCAGCTGTCTCCTGCTGTTTCTTCTGAACAAGAACCACCTCATGCCAGGTGGTGTGCAAGGACAGAGTAAAAACACAGTCCCTCCCATAGGCCTTACACTCTCAGACAAGTGATAAAAAGAATGCCAGAAAATCTCATTGACAACCTATTCTGTTGTGTCAGAATAGCAGCAGCTGAGGTATAGCTAAGGTGTTCCTTGGCATCAAGACACATGCGAGTTTTGGGGGGCATCTAAAGAACCATGGGATGGCTTTCTTGTGTTTTACAGAGAGCTCCTCTGAAGAATAAGAATCCACATGGCAGAAAGCATAAAGATGTTTGGTGAACTAAAAACTACTGTCATAATCTGACTAGAAATGAGCTAAATTTTCAATATTAGTAAGTAAATGCTAGGCAAGGTAGGAATGGACATGAAAAAACTCAGAGTTTGGCACAATATAGGAGAATCAGTGATGCAATGGATAGGCATGGTTATGAGCTTTCTGGATTACTGATAGGAAACTCCTGGCTACCTGTTCACCTATAGTAAAGGTGAATATTTACTGTCTGAGGAGAACAAAAGCTTTTCATAAAGCAATTTTCCCATGTTACAGCCATGGAAAAAATTTACAGGAAGGAGAAATCAGAGACTTATTGTATTTTTCTGGTTTGGTGATGCTTTTTTGAGGGTGGGTTTTTTTTGTTTCCTGCCTATATTTAAGGCTTCTTTCTGCATCTTTTAGTGGAGATACTGCATCACTTTTTTTTTTTTTTTTTAGCTGAATCAAAATACTGTGTTAATTCATATCTATGCAGTAGTTGCATATCAGGCTTTCTTTGTTGAGGAATTCCCTAATTCATGGAGTTGTCATAATGGCTTTAATTCCTTTTTCTTACATGATTCAAGAATATGGCCAGGCATAAGGATTTGAGCCCAGGACACGAAGCTCACAGCTAGTGCTTGGGTGATGGGAAAATCCTCCTGGAATATTAGTGGCTTGACTAAGAGGAGCCTTTGCATGCCAAGTGAATTTACAGTGGGTTTAAGCCACCCTGCTTTGTGCTGTCAGCAGTGTTTGTGCCAGTAAGTCCCCACGCTGGGATGTCTCCAACAATTTCCCCTCTTTTACCTTCCCGCTCGTGCCAGCCAAGCTGCTGTAAGAGACCCCAACTCTCATGTTTACGACGAGTGATTAGGAAGGTACCAGCAGATAGAGAGCTCTTTAGGAAAGAATAATGGTTTCACCAGCGTAACAGTGCTTAGAGGAGCATAGAGACTGTCTCGTTCAGTGTTTTGTGCTACGTCTTACACAGCCTCAAACAACAAAGGGAGAGAGGTGATCATAGCTAGAACTTGTTCAGAAAACAGCAAGCAGGAAAGGGAGTCTTAGGGTGATGCAAGAGGAACGATACTGTGAAACCGAGCAAACATAATATTTACGTGATAAAGACAAATCCGGTGGTGAGCTGGAAGTGACCACTGTAAGAAATGCTGTGGTAGCATTGATCACCGTGGCACCCAGTGAGCTGCAGATTTTGTTCCTATCATGAGCGAGAGGGGGAGCGGAGCCCCCGGGGCAGGAGAGGGAAAGCTCTGACCTGACTCACAGCTGTCACGTCTGTGACCAGGGCTGCCAACATGCTGTCGGCTCTCATGTTAGATAAGACGAGCTCCCTTCCCTTGGCTCGCTCTCCAGTTTCCGCTGCTAGTAGGCCCGTGGCCAGCTTGTGTTCCAGTAACTTGCAGGATAAATCTTGCCGTCACCCCTACCATTGCCTTGCACTCTCCGGTCATTTCTTATTTTTAGGCATATGTGCTTTTGGCTAATCTGCGCTGCCTAAGGCACCAGCCCTTTGTGCTCTCTTTTACTGTAATCTAAAGGAGCCTGAACCCAGAAGATGCCAAAAGACATCAGTTTCCCTTGTAGGCCGTGTAAGCTGAGTGTGCTCATCACCTCCAAAGATGCTTGACACACTTCTAAGATGGAGCCTGAGTGACTATTACTCCAAGTCTGGTGCTCACAGGGCAAAGGGCTGCATTTCATTTTTGTTGATGATTAATACTATATTTCACAGCGAATTTTCTGCAGCAGCAGTGAATTTTGAGACTGTAAGGAATGCACTTTGTTCTAGAATCAAGCTCGCTATGTTGACTAGTTCAGATGAACTCCATAGAATTGCAGGTGGCTTAAACCAGCCTCGTCAACTGAATCCACTAGAACTTAAGGAAATGGTTATAGGGGCCTTTTTCTTTAAAATGACTCCCTGATTCTATGTATTTTATTATTTTTTTTTTTCAATAGCATCTTCCACACATCCTCTCCCTCTGCTTTGTTTGCTTTTTACTAGACAGCATCAGCAATGTTAACCCAGGGTTGTCAATGTTTTGTGGCATACCAATGTTTAATTTAATTTACAGGAAAATAAGATAATTTAATAATGTGCATACAATAGCATACGGGTTGGTATGTGTTGGCAGTGGCTACAGTCTGTACACACAGCTATGAGAGCAGAGCTGTTTGCATGTATGTGTGTCTGTATATGTGGGCATGAAGAAGTCCATAAATACTAGCACGTTTACTTCACATACAGAATATTTTGCGTGTGTGAGTGTGTTCGTACCAACGTCTGTGTATAGTTCTCATTGTGATAATAGCTTTAGAATAACAGCACTGCAACTGCCTGGTACTAGAATATGATACTATGTTGAATTATCTCTGTTGCAAGTACACAAATGCAGTGTTGCAGAATGCCAAAATATCTTCAACAAGGAACCTCATTTTACTTCTCTGAGTATCTAAATAAATTATGAAAAATATAAAATAAAATTCATGGAGTACGTAAGAGAAGTGCCTACAAAGCATGGCAGATCTCAAGGAAATGTTGATGTTTTTAGTACTGTCATCCATCACCATAATGAGTGCCAAAACTCCTTTGAAAATTAGCTGTCTGTGATTAGGCAGGTTTCAGAGTGCAGGTTGTTTCTGTATCTGATTCTGAAATATATTAATATGAATGTTATGCTAATTTGTCTACTTTTGACCTAGAGCGTATCTCAAAGATTCAAGAGGATATTGCCTCATTAACTAACTCACTCGCAAAGTAAAACTCCCTTCACCTTCTCACTTCATTAGATGGAATTGTTACGTTTCTTCTTTTGGGGAAGAGTGAATAAACAAGAGTCCTTCAAGATGTGTTGCTTATTTCAACCTCAAGTATAGTTGTCTTGTGCATACATAATAGAGGTATTAAAATTAGTATTCAGCTCTAATTCTCTCCAGTCTAACTGATAGTGTTTTGATGACTTTTGGAGTTTCTGTTCTGTCTGGGAATTTTAGTGATGAGGTAAGTCAGACAGACAGCAGCTTGGTTTTCATAAGCTTAGTTGACCTTGCAGGACACAGAAGCAGAAAATGTTTATTGTGAAACTGAATAAATGTTCCTAACAGGCAAAGAGCTTGCATAAAGGAAGAGAAAAAACACTGACACCTTTATAAATATCCCAGACTGACCAGGAATTTGTATTATTACATTTCTGCAGGACAAACCCGTCCATCTCAAAAAATACGATGTCACATTTGTTTTTAATATTGTAATTTTGATTTCTGCATTTTCCTGACATTGAAAGGACGTGTCCCTCCTGCAATCAATGGAAGAATTTAGCTGGATTGTATTAAAGTCTTCCCTCCTACTGCCCGCACCTGTAGTTTGGGGCATGTTTACTGGAGAGGGCTGACAAGTGGACTTTGTACCCACACTCTGATCTAAATGTGCCTAAAATTGGGATGTGTTGAATCCAGTGATTCTAGTTTGAACCTTTCAATTTTTTTATTCAAAGCCTAAAATAAATACTACAGGAATATAAAATCTTTTACACATCCTCATTGTTTCTTTTTTAACTCTTCCCCAAGTCTTACGTTTGGATGGAAGTTTAATTTTAAAAACAATGCCACAGGAGGCTCTTTCAGTGTTTTACCACTACCATTAGAAATAAGGTGTGCAAGCAACCTCTCTAAAAGACTTCTTTATCTTTTTTGACCCCATCGTAGGTCTGTTCAACTGTTGCACAACCAGCCCAGTTCCTTTCTTTGACTTCTGGCCTGCCCAGTATCCTCAGTGATGCCTTAGCCTTTCTTAAGGCAGCTCTCTCTAGCTCTGGGGCTGCGCCCTGACTTGGATTTACTGCTGGCAACAGACAGAGAAATCCAGGGACTCTCAGTGCAGCCCTCGTTTCTAAACTCCAGAATGACTGCTTATATCACTTGATTTAGACCAGTGGATAGGCCAAAGAAGATTAAAATGCTTCCTTCTGCCTAGCTGAGATATACTGCTTGGCTGAAATATGTCCCTGACCTCTTCCACTGATCTGTAAAATGGAGGCTAATAGCCCTTATAACTGTTATCCTACCTAGCGTAACTGGGAAGGCTGTACTTCTTCCTACGTTTCAGGCGCTTTGGTGTGCCTTTGTTTCCTTTTAGGCTGAATAAAACACACTCATGCAATCTCCTGAAGGTAACATCTCATCTCACCACTCCCATCGCAGCAAATAATGGCTTTGTTTTTCCCTCATTACAGCAGTGCAGCCAGCACGAGTGGTTCGGGGAGAAATGACTCATAGGTTCCTGTGCCTGCCTTCAGCCAGGGCATGCTCCCAAGCAACAGGGGCGTCCTGCTCCTACCCGGGGAGAGGCAAGACCTTCCTGCTGGCCAAATCATCCCTCTAGGGACAGGTAGAGGGAAAGGTTTGGGAGCAAACCTCTGTGGAAGAGTTCAAAGGCACTTGGATATGGCCAAGTATTCGTTTGAACCAGTGGATGAAATGCTTGCTGTTTCCAATCCTGTAGTACTCAAATGTCCTGGGGACATTTTGGATCACAAATGTACCTCATCCCCAGTAATAAGACAAATTTCCAGCCAACGCTTTAATGATTGTATTTTGTCTCCAGATTACTCATGAATAAATCAGTCACTGGGAGATCTGTGTAGTTGCACCTAAGTGCAAGTGTGTTGCTCTGCTTTACCCTGGGGGCAAATGTAGACCTATGTAAAACTGTTGTATGGAAAGACTAATATTTTCTAATTCTGTAAAATTTGGCCTTTATTCTATGGAGGGATCTTGGTAGCGTAGCAAAGTAAATGGCTGAAGGTCACTGTATGAATGATAAATATCATGCCATACAGATAGCAGCAGAACCCCCTAATGGAAATGGAGCAGTGCTTATCTATGCACACTGCAATGTTGTTGTTTATATTTGGGATAAAAACTAAATTACTTGTATATCCTCTTGGCTATCCCTTCCTTCGTATGTTCACATATTTCTCATGGCTTTTATGGCACAGAACAACGACGTTAAGAGATAAGAGTATATAAATCTTATTTGGGCCACTGGAGACACAAAGTATTTGCATACTTTGTTGTTGTTGTTGTTGTTACTGTGCGTTAAGATAATGTAAAGCAGAAATGTAAATACTTTCACAAATTAATAATTTCTTAAGAAAAACAATCAACAAACAAACCGAACCGAACCAAAACACAGTAAGCAGGCAATATAAAAGCCAGGGCTCAGTCCTGGCTTGGCAGAAGTCAGTTAGTGTTTCAGTCTCGGATATTGTGGTGGAATCTGCCGGTGCAGCCAGGGGTAATATTTGCTAAGAAGTCAGTCAGATGTCAGCTTCAGCTTCTTAAAACTGCTGTAATGTGCTGCTGAGAATGATGGCACAAATCCGATTCTCTCTTTCATTATTTACAGTTCACAAAAATTTGTGCTGTTTTAATGATCTGTCCACTATATAATATTTGTGTTGCCATATTCTGGAATCCAAATTTTTGAACGATACATCAATTAATTAGATGTTATTTTCAGGAGGTTGGTGGGGGGAGGAGGTGGTGATTGATGGAGAGAGTCACTAGCATTTCTCTTAGCAAAGTAACAATGCCTGGTACTTGTTATCATCCTATTTCTTCTTGGTGCTTTGCAATATGTTCTAAGGAGCAGACGTTATTTACTATAGAAACTTAAATGTCTTTATTGACAAATAGCAGAAGACAGACCCTCAGGAAGAGGGGCTTCATTAACATGCAGCTTATACTATTTTTCACGAATATGTTTGAGTCTTTACACTTTTTTTGGAACACTAAAATGTTGATAGTAAATGACAGTGGGAATAAGTGCAGCTGGCAGGATAAAACTGATGGTTTAAAAAGCCTCAATCTGTTTTCTTGATCTGTTTTCACCATGTGTGATATAGTCTTAAAAGCTATACATTTTAAAAGATGGATGCAGCATTTATAGTAGTGATTTTTATATTTCTTTTTGCCAAGGAAGGGCAAAGAACTTAATTTTATATCACACAGTTTACAGGCAAGGTATCACGAAATCCTTTTCCAAAAAACTGCTACTGGGCGAGGACAGAAGCTGCATGAACGTGACTGCAGTGGTAACTGCTTCATTTTAAACCCCCAGCTTTGTTTTTAGAGCCCCATTTTGTGTAGACTTTTTATAGGTGCAAAATGTCAGAGGAGAAAGAGGATGGGAGGAGTGCCAGAAGGGGTTTTCCCCCACTTGTGTGGACAGTTACAGCCCCTGTGCTCAGCGAGGAGTAGGAATTGCTTCCACTTTTTTCCCTGGGGTGAGTCCCAACAGCCGAGGACAGCAGCCACACTCAAAGGAGTGCGTGGCGCAGCACGGCCGTGGCACACTCTGCTTTCCTCAGGCGGAATTCGTGTGTCCCCCCCCAGCAGAGTGCTGAAGGGGTTATAGCCGAGGGGCTGGTCCCACAAGCCACCGCTAACTTGGTGAGACATTGCATTCATGCATCTAACACGCCGTTTATTATTTTTCCCCTCACTTCAGTTCATTGAGGACTCCCTGGCCCCCCTCTCTCAAGGAGAGCTAATGAAGAAGCGTAAGTTACTGTTATGACCCTTTCTGGCTGTGCAAAATCACACTGAGAAGTGATAAAATGTGTTTTGCACTTGGAGCTAATCATGCCCCTTTAATGGAACCTGTGGGCTACTACCTGTGAGCAGCTACTTGAGTATCTTCCAGACCAGTTCCTCTCCCTCCCTCTGACAGCCAAATGAAAGCAAAGTCCTCCTCGTACTCTCTTTCGATGTATTTGCATTAAGTGAGAGAAGGTATCACCTTAGTGCATGGAAACTACTCACCTTGTCTCTCCTTATTAGTTCCCAATCTAGTTTACTTCTCTCTGTAGGCTGCCTTGTACCCCCTCACTCTTCCTTTTCTTCACATCCTCACAGCTGCTTGCCTTCCTCTCATCAATTACAACTCACTGAATCTATAAATCTCCTACATGCTTTATAATAATAGCCGTTTGTGTCAAAATAGGCATCTGATCCCTGTGTTCATCTAAGAATTAAGCAATGCAGAGGATCAAAAATGCATAAAATTGATG
The DNA here is from genome assembly GCF_011004875.1 of Balearica regulorum gibbericeps. Lineage (NCBI taxonomy): Eukaryota > Metazoa > Chordata > Aves > Gruiformes > Gruidae > Balearica > Balearica regulorum. The sequence continues at coordinate 106,453,378 of NC_046184.1, forward strand.
TTGTTGTGGAACACTGTTCCTCAAAGAAGTATATGATACATGTTTTGTCCCTTTCTACACTTGGAAGCATGTTTCTAGAGTACACTGTTGAAAAAAACCCCAAAATATTAATGACTTTGTCTAATACCTTACCTTGAAAATATGATCACAAAGAAGAAAAACTACTTGCAAGATTGCAGATTCAAAACCAGCTTTTATCAGTATTAAGAAAAATAACAAATGATTGCAATTAGATGAAACAGAGGTGAAGCTAGATGGTACAGTAAAAATTAGGTTGCAGCTTTTTTGGAGGAAAAGAGCATGTGCTACTAGGTTCTGTTTTCTGAACATCTTGAGCAAATAAGAGCAAAGATGATTTGGAAGGAAGACTATGAGTACTTGCAAGGACTAAGTCTTCACACTGGAGATAAACTGGACTAGCAACCTAAGGACACTGACCTTCTCACAGTATTTTTTAATTGTGTAACTTAAGGTTTAGTAGGAAGTGCTGAACAATTGAAGAAATAAATGAAGACTATCTCATGCAGACCTTTCAAAGTGCCTGGTGAAAAGACTTGCTTAGTTTTGTACAAAATAAGGACAACATGCATTTGCTTGCAATTGTACATTCAGGCTACTCGAAGCTATGATTACAAAGCTAAACTTGAAATCCCTTCTGTGAATTGCCAATATTCCCATTTTGCTTATGGAGGAATAGCAAATACAGTGCAGAGCTTCAATTGCATAAAATGGCAAAATAATTTACATTATTAGGACAGGAAAACATAACAGAATTTTCTTTTGGTATCAGGAGGGTAATAGTAAAAAAAAAAAGTAGGATCCTATTTGCTTTCTTTATAGTTTGTAGGTTATGAGATAAAACGTTATAAAGTTTACACCATCAGAGGTCTGACACACTGCTTGTGAAAGTTAATGAAAGACTGGCCACTGAGCTTTGGATTATCCATTAAATCTGTGTGAACCATGCCACTACTGCTAATGCTGAAGCTGGCAATTTTGAAAAGCAAGTAACTTGTTATTTTAGCATTAATGATTAAAATTATAGTAAACTATGCAACAAGACCTGTTACAGATCTACAGTCAAAAAAATTAAGGCCACTTGGGATGCAGCTTACTATGGAATTTGATATATTGTATAAAAGTCTGTAGCATTTCTTTGATTATCTTTATTTACCTTTTCTGATTTATTTCTTTTTTTAATCCTGGGAGAATCAGTGAGTTGTGAGAACATGTCAGCTCAAACATAGGTTTACAATTACAAGGACAGGAATGGTTACAGTGATAGTTTTCTCACTGATATTTTGTCAATCTAATATATGGAACTTGGGACACAGTCATACTTATTGGTATTGTAAAATTAAGATGTATCAGCTATATTAATATATTTAGCTTAAGACACATTTATTGATGCTATGTCAGCATAATATAATGACAGAGGAAGTGATTCTGTCTTAATTTTGAGTTTTCCAGAGGACAGTAATTCTGTTTGATACTGAAGCTTCCTGAGCTTTGAAATGTTTTTATCATTTTGTATGGAATTTAAATGTTTGTATTTAATGCATGTTTTTATCATTTGGCATGCAATTTTCTCCCATTTGGGAGAAATACAAAATATGCATCACACTTTTTCTGTGAAGAAAAACAAATTCCTCAATTTTGGGTGACATTTTGGGTACATATTTGTCCATATCCGTATGAACACACTTGCCCCTTCTTTGATAAAGAGAAAAATTTTGTAACCCAAAACAGTGCTTCCTCAGAAAAACAATAACAACAAACAATGTTTTTTGGAAAAAAGCATAACTTTGTGACTGCTTTCAAACCAATGTTCCCCCATTTATCTCGTAATGGCTAAATATGTTCCTCTACTTGCTGTTCTGCTTTAATTCAACCTACCAATTGTACAACAATCCAGATTTCCTGGATTCTTGCTTGATAGTCTCTGATTTAAGAAACAAAATAAAAACAAGTAATCAGGCCCTTGACTGAAGAGTGTCACTTTCTGTGTCAGGTAGGCATAAATGGTATCTTTTAAATTTTTAGATTCTCACAGGGCAGGTAGTTAAACAATAGCATTTTGTTCGACAGCATGGGACAAATTGACATAATATAAATGCACTTTTTTAGATGTTACCATCCTCTTCTGTTAATGATTTGTGATCTTGCATCTGCTAATAATGTATTTGTTTACAGCAAGTTGTTCCGTTCATCTTTAACCTATTAGTGGGTTTTGAGAATTTTTGGCATGTGGGCAGTTAATCCAGAGGTCTCATGGCAACAGCTGGAACACTGGAGCGTCCGTGCAGCCTAGAGACGATTTCCAGACATTTCATTTATTTCTCATATATTGAAGTGGAAAATATCTTTCTTTGTGGCCAGTCATGAGAATATCTTTGACATCAACTACTTTCTGAGTACGCAAGGACACAATAATATGGATAATGATGAATATCAAGAGTTTTTCAAGGGCTGGCACCCTGCCTCGTCAACACATCTGCCAAGATCAGACTTAAGAGAAAGCAGTCTATTTATAGAGTACAGAGATCTTGGGCTTTCTGCAAGCAAATCTTGCCATTTTGAAAGAAATGAACACAAATGAATAGAGAGCATTGCAGACACAGAACTGTCGTGCTTCGGGTTGTGCATAAGTTACATCTTAGATGTTCATGGGGAATGGCATTTGATGTAGCTACTCAGGTCAGCGCAAACAGGAGAAGGCCCTTTGTGTATGGATACAGGCCATAATGCAACTTTTTACTCTGCCCTTAGGGTACGAATCCCACACCTTTCCTTTCACTTTTTGACTAAAAGGAATTCCAAGCCTCTTCCACATTTATTCATCAATGCAGTCCAGATGACTCCGCTATCTCAAAGTCTGTCTTTTCGAAATGGAAATCCATAGTTTATTAATCTTGGTTTAAATTGAATTCACTCGTGATCAGCCCATTCAAGGTTATTTTCTGCAATCAGCTCTTCTTTTCTGTCCTTGCCACTTACCAAAACCTCATCTAAAAACAGCATAAAATCATCTCTTGCTGACTCAGTAGGTATTTGGTGAATAAATCTGTTTACTATTGTATCCTGAAATAGCTGCACTTTATAATTGTGCTTAGCATTAATTATTCAGTCTATATTAGTTACCCTATATCTTTTATTTTCACATTTTACTTTCTAGTGCATATAACTTTTGGTATTTATTATAATTAAGCTTCTTAGATTAGATTTTGCATTTTTCTTGAAAATTATGCGTTAAAACCAAGGTTTGATTGCTGATGCTTATTGGGGATTGGAATTTCTGGGTAGTTTTATCCTTTCTTCCCTACAACAACTTTGGAGTCCCAGAACTTTCTCTCCAGGAGTCCACAGTTGTTGCTGTATTGTCCAGAAATTATAACCATGAAATAGGTATCCCAACAACTCAGAGACAGCAAAAAACAGTGTTTACCAATTAAATTAATTAAAACTTAACCAATAAATACTAAATCCTACCAAACTTGATTATAATTCTGTTTCTTTAGTATCTGCTCTTCTGTCTTATACCAGTATTTCATTTTGCCGCTTCATTTACAGCTTACATTTGCTCACAAAAAGTTCAGAAGTTTCTCACTGTCCATACCAATTTCTGTCTTTCAGCTCATTGAAACTCCCTTTATTCACTGCTGAATCTCTGTTTGCCTGTTATTTTTCTTTTGTATGCTAAAGCCAGCCAGAGATTTGCCTGCCTCTTTTCTAACCCTCTTCCAATACTAGTTTGTTTCTTTTTGTCATTTAAACCTCATTAAATGCTATTTAGTAGATAATTTATTTTTTATTTACTACTCGACATTTGTGCAAAGGTGCACTTGCTGGCATTTTAGATGGAGACCTGGACTCTAGGGGCATGCATTTTTTTAATGAGCTGCCTGTATGAATATATGTAAGCACATACTAAAAATAAATCACTTGAATGCATTTGGAACTCAATCTTGTTATGAATATCTTTTTTTTTCCTCCAGGCACCTTCCTTGTGTGTTTTTTTTTTTGTTTTGGTTTGGTTAGGTTTTGTTTTGTGGTTTGGTTTTTTTTTTACAGTCAGACTAACTTTACATTTACTCTGTCACTCAAAGTAACTAGTGTTAAAATATTGCAATTTCTTCCTAAACAGTTAAGGCTAGAGCTCTGTTTGGTGTGTTTGGAACCAGTGGTGTTTGGAAGACCATTTTCATGAAGATTTTTTCCCTTGTACTCAATTCTGGCCAGCACAGAGGCAAACTAAGTGGCACATCCCTTCTGCAATATAAGTCCTCAGAGAGGAATGTACAGCTAATTAGTACAAAGAAAAATAATTTTAAGTTCAAATGATCATGCTTTAAGGTACCAGCTCTTCACAAATTCCTTTTCTTTCTTCTTTTCTTTCTTTTTGTAATTACACCAAGGACCAACCTCAAATGTAACACTGAAGACTGCTTAGGTCTATTAGCTCAGTTCATGCTGGCATATTCTGTTGTGCACAGAACAAGCAGACATAAATTATCTGGGAATTCTTGTTTCTTTGCTTTTTTTTTGGGGGGGGGGGGGTTATGAAAGAGTAAAATTATGAAAGAACTTGTGGATTCTATATTTTTAAGACTGCATTGAAAAGTATGTGGCACAAAGTATTTTTTGACTATGGCCTCAAATACTGAAAAAAAGACGATCACCTTAAAAACACTTTATTTAAAAAAAAAAAAAAGGTAATCTGGGATTTGCTCTATATGAGTGCTACTTACTAGGGTCTTCTGTTCCGATGTGAGGACTACAAATACATTTTAAAAATAATATGAATGCAAATTTAGGATATTTATTTTATTTTATTTATTTATTTAATTATATTTATGTTAGTGTGGCCTAAGTTATGATTTCTGAATATTAGTATTTTCAGCCCTGGAGGTAGTCAGAGGTATAAATGTATTTAATGTAGAAATATTGTAGAGTTCAGAAAATGGACTGTGGAAGTATGAGAGAAAATTACCTAAAACATTGTGGAGAGCATGCAGAGCATAAACTACAGTTCCTAAGAGAACAGAGTCCACGTGATTCTGTTTTCTGATTTTTACCTTTTCCATTAGGTTAGACAGTTTTCTAGACTGAGCATTGTTAGAGCAGTAGTAGCCCAAGGCAGTTGGTTCAAGATGAAACATCATAAAATCTGGAAGCTATAAAGAGAAAAATGACTGAGGAATTTAAATCACAAAGGTTTGTTGGTAGCTGTAGCTGAACTTGTTCAAAGTAATGTAGTCAGATGTAAATAAGTGAGCAGTGTGTCCAGACAGTACATTCAAACAACAAGGCTGAATATTTACTTTGTGCTCTGTGTTAAGGATAAATGAGTTCTCTGCTGTCAGCTTGTCTTGTGTTGTTATGAAATAAGATCAGTACCCAGTATTCCCAACATGCTTAAATACAGAAGAATTTTCAAACAATGCGCACATTTTATTCTTTACTTTTCTGTTTCTATTTATTAGCTTATTAATATGGGACAGGAAATAATGTAAAAGAGATATAAGCCAGCATCATGGCATGAAGTTCCTAAATATTTAAACACAAATATTAATAACTGCACAAAAACATTCTTGTCTTCCTATTAAAGGTAAAAATCTATCAATCTTTCCCTCCAGACACACATACCCACACTTAAAGCCCTGTACATCCATTATACAGTCATTTGTATAAGCACACAGTATCTATAGATTATTAATGTCAATTAATACATACGTTTTTGTTATGAAAGCTTACAGATGCACATATGAATCCATAATCTATGTATACCCATTTTATGGATAATAATCCATAAAACTATTTTGCAGCATTCCAAGGCTAATTTTGAAAAGTCCTCCTTTAATGCAGTGCTACTGTAAAAAACCCACAGAAGTTAGGATCTGAAAATTACAGACAACTAATGGGACATATAGCGTACTAAAAATGACCTTCATCCATAAACAGACCTTTATCCTGGAGCTCTTGATTCAATCTTATGTATATATGTATTTTTACTGTAGTAAGCAAGGCTCATGTGACTTCATTGTACAATGTTCATATGTCTGTAAACACAAATATATTTTTTAAAAAAAATAAATATATGGAAACTTTTCACTGTTCACTGACATATGCCCAGCTTTACCATAGTTTTTTTGTTTTGAGAGATGATACTATGCTTCTAATCCTGGGGAAGTAGACCTGGCATCTTCCATCAGCCAACATGGATGAAAATGAAAAAAAGACCCACATAGATACACATAGATTTTCAGAATTGTTACTGTATAAGCCTTTTGGCTTCCTTCACCTTGAATTCTGCCGTACCTTTCTAAAATATTTTCATGAACTTATATGTTCTGATAAAGACTCTTGTGCCAGCTCAATTACGTCATCAGACACCAGAAAATCTACACTGGAAGTGTGAATGCCCCACTGAAAAGAGAAACCTAATAGGTTGGAAAAATTTAGAAACAAGACATAAAGACACAGGAAGCTGAGTTTCTTAAGTTTTGCTACTCACAAAACTACTTATTTTTCTTGTTTGCAGATTTAAAGACATACGACTGAACTGTCAGAGTGACACGGAGCAGACGTAATGAACCGTGAATTGTGCTGTCTGATTTACTCAAGTATCTGAGTTCTCCAGCGCTTCCAAGCAACCAAAGCCTCCAAACAAAACAAGTTGCTTTTGTTTTTTGTTTTTGACTTAACTAAGAAAATGCGACTTCACTTTCAGTTGTACTGAACAGAATAAAATAAGGGACAGTGCAGCTTTCTGTTTTAAAGCTTTAAACTATGCATATGAAATGAGATTTGCTTACAGTATTAATGTAAACACATGAATATTTAAGGTCATATTATACTGCATGTGGAGGTATGTCTTCTACACTCCTCTTGAAACAGGTTGGTTTGGTCCCCATTTCTTCAAATGTTACTAGTGTGGGTGGATGTGGCTGGGTGTAGAATAAGAAACTGTATGACAGTGTGGCTGTATTAGGGCAGCCAATGTATATATAGATTGTTGCTTTTAAATCTTTTTAGCTAGCCTTTTAGAAAAAAAGCAATGCTAGTTCCAAACTCTTGAATAATTCTCTACAGACTCTTTCAGTGCTTTACATTATTTTGAAAATTAGGTTAAGTTATGATTGTTTATATATGTGCTTTATTTCTACCTTATTCATTGTCCCACTTGCTTGCAATTGCAGTGTAGTGTATGTACAGTTTTCACGTGTGACTTTTACAAGTCACTATTGATCCATGAACCGTAGGCAGAACACCACCATTTGAGATTACCCAGTGAAGTTTTACACAATGGTGAATGATAATAAATAAAAGTCAGAAACTGAAGTCAGAAACCTGATAACAGCAACATATTTTAATGTTTGCATTTCCTTTGGTGTGATACACACAGAAAGCCACCAGAAGTTTCATTGAATGATAATTCCTCAAAGTATTCTCCCAGTTTGTGGTTAAAAGAAAACCAGTGGGTTTTTTTTTTTTTTTTTTTGCTATAGATAATAGCCTACAGCGGATATGTGTTCCATTAATTACTCAGTTGTCCTTTGAATTCAAGTAAACTTTAAACACCTATAGCATCTTGGAACAAGATGCTTCAATGCTTGACTATACATTGCATGAACAACCCCCTCCATTTCACTGTTTTGAACCTATTACCTCCTAAGTTCGTCTGATGTCCCCTAGTAAGATGGTAAACAATCAGTCTTTATTAATCCTGTCCAAGGAGTCACTGTGGTAATGCTCTTACTTGTTCCTAATGGCTTAAAAAAAACCCCCACAAACAAACAAACAAAAATGAACAAAAAAACCCCCACCTTCTATTTTTTAACATGTAACTCTCTTCATGCTAATATGTTGTATTTTTTTTCTCTCTCAACCTCCAAATTATTTAATCTTGCTCTGAGCAACATTGTATGATACAAAAAAAAATGGATTGGCTTCTAAACTCTTTTGTTGTTATATTTTGAGCAGCTCATTTTTTTATGTTAAATGAGTGTGTTATTGTGCACTGGTATTATAGACATACTTCTGTACATATATATATACATGTGCAAAAACATACGTTTCTGTAGGGGATCTTTCCACAACAGGCTAAATAGGCTATGTCTACATTAACTTTTTTGGCTTGGAACAGCAGTGTGGTTTTGAAGCAAATATGCTAATTGTCTCCTTAATCTGCATGTTGGTTCAGTTTTTAAAAAAGTTTTCACATACCATTTTATGAGTATTTACTCAAATTCCTTGGTAATGATATAATTTTAAGCAATATCCATTTTTTTTTATTGCTCATTTGAAATTATAATGTCGTCTTACATACCGTTTCATATAGGTGGTTACACTTAGAGTAAGCTTGTGGTAAGAGTATTCCGTTGTCTGTTTTGTTTCAAATGTGATTTCTCTCACTTGTAGGACCTTGTAAATTCACTGCTTTGACGACTAACAAACAGGTACATGTGTAGAAAAAAAAAAATCTTCTTTTTTAAAAAAGCCCCTGACTACAGAAATCTAAATTAATGAGATATAATGTCATCAGTGAAAAAATATCCAGCAAGATCTAACTGGAACACATTGAAATCTCACAGGGATAAATGATACAGCTTTTATTGATTCCATTTACTGTATCTTTTTTATTAGTTCTGGAAGTGTAAGTTACATCAAAAAGTAAAGTACAAGTTTGAGATAGCTGCACTGAAGGAAAGGGCATATACATGCAACTTAGTCCTTAGCTTTAAAAGCAAAATTCTCCATCAAACTGGTCATTTTGCCAATCACACTTTGTTAAAAAATTATTTTGCCAATGGATGGTGTCATACGTCATTGATTTACTGCTACTAGTGATCTTCACTGTGATAACACATGAGTGCCAAACCTATCTTCTGCTGAAACAGTAGGCCTGAAATATTCCAACGCTGTCACTGAAACGTCTGCAGGAGGCAGTTTGTCATTCGTGACCACTTTGAAGTGGCCACGTTCATTCCAGCTGATCTCTGTGTGACGTTCGGTTATAATGCTTGCTTGTTTGGCAAAAGAATTTTGTCTGCCCTTGAGGTTGTTTAAATGTAATGCACTGTTTTGTGGATTGTCCTCATTTGCAAGTATGCTCAAGATACAGCGTAGTTTCAAGGACTGTTCATTCATTAACCTCTGTTTAGAGATTTGGGAGATAAATTCATGTGGATTCTTCTAGAACTGATTCCAGATTTCTGCTGATGCTTTTTTATACAATAATCCTGAGGCTAAATACAGAAAAGGAAAATGTTTACTATACTTCTCCATATGTTGTGTTAATATATAATACAGTTCTCACAATAGGGAAGAAGCAGAAAAATATTACTGCTTTGTCTTTTTTTAAACCTTCTCTTTGCAGTAGCGTTTTTGCAATTTTGACACTTGCACAATATCATTTTTTTTCAGTGCTTAATACTTAATCCCTCTAATGTGTTCAGCGATCCCTGATTTTGTATAAGTACAACATAAATCTATCGTAAATCAGTGTATTTATACAGAAAATAAATAATGCCACTTTATCCTTCATGAAAGGTAAGGACAACACAAGGCAACAATAATTGAAGATGGATGCTCTTTCAACACATACTTTGTTGAGACTTCATTAAATGCAGCTGAGTATTAAAAGGAAAATAGCAGGAATTTTTTTATCAAGAGCTTCAACAAAATCCTCAGAAGACGTGAAACAACAGATGATGAAATTGAAATCCAGTAAGTGAGCATTTGACTTATGAATTAGCTATTGTAAGATGAAAGGCTGAATACATTAAATAAGAACTATGCTGGTCAGGAGCGTAAAATACCAGAAGGAGGCTTAGACAGCCGACAGTTTAAAGTATGAGCCATAAATCTTTAAATCTTTACATCCACATCACACGATGCACAAATTTTAGAACTGGAGCCTGTTCCCATTCTCTGCGTGTTCTTGGGGAATGGGGTTACTAGCATTTTTGTTGAAGTTCACAGCAGTTTCTTAAGTACCTTTTTCCCCACTGAAATGGCCATTCCACCCCCAACACCCACACCCGTGCACCCCCTCATAGACTGTCCCAGCCTCCCACATCTGCCCTGCCACTTTCAGGCCAGCACCTTGCCTGCTTGTAGAGAAGGCTGGTGGAGTGTGTCAGGAAACGGTAGAAGCCAAACCTCTACCTTTTTTTTTTTTTCAATTTTAAGGGGCATGTTTCAGCTGCCACTATCACTAGTACTTTACCTGTACCTTTTTGTGATCAGCTGTTAGACAGTTCAAAACTGAACCTTAAATAGTTCTGCAAATGTAAGTCTCATTCGCTTTCTGGGACCAGTCAAGAACAAGGAAGAAGCCTGTGAGTGTGGAAGAAGGGAGGGAGAATCTGGGACACAGAGGTTTGTATAGGAGAGGGGATATATTCCTCTTATGTTCCTCAAGCAGTGATGGCTCCAAAATTGAATAGTTTACTGGTGGTTTTGTAGCAAAATTAATATGAATAGGAAACCAATTGACAGAATGGAGGAACCCTTCGGCTTGAGGAACTGCTGGCTGGCAGTGGTATAGTGGTCCTCTGGTGGAGGATGGTGCACATACACAGCATGGCCTTGCAAAGCCATAGCAGATCCATCACTGTAAATTTCAGATAGTTTTCACTGGCAAATGGCAGCAAACCCACACAATGCTGGTTTTGTGAGTGCTGTCCTGCAGATGTTATTGAGGTACTAAATATTTCTAAGGCCATCAAGTGAGGAGGTCATCACACAAAAATGTACCCGTTGCTGATTTTTCCAAGTCTGTAGGGAAGTGCCTGCTTGCCTCCACCACCAAATCCACCCGTTGTTTTGGGAAAGCTGTGGCTGTTGGGACAGCTCGGTCCGCTGTCAGGAGTTTGTGTGATGGAAAGCACAGCTTTCCTCGGTGAAGACAACAGTAGAGGCAGCAATAATGAGGGACACACCACTCTACAGAGGTGGTGGTGAAGGGGCAAGTGGCCACTCCAGGCTGCTGTAGGGAGAAAGCTGGTGAGGTCTGACCAAGACGGGTGCACAAGGGAGGCATCAGTTTTGAAAGGGCAGGTCTTTGGGACAGGTCTGGTGACATGGAGAGCTTCTGCTGCTCTGCATGGCTGGGGGCCACCCTGTGCTGCCCGGCCCAGGGACTGAAGGGTGCTTCCCAGGGGCCTGCCAAGAAGTAAGTAGATGTAACCTTCGCTTCAGTAAAAACTCTGGCTCTGCCCTGGGGTATAGTGAAGAATTAGGCTTAATGTTTAGTATCTGTCAAAGCATTTTAAAGCAAATGAATGAGTGAGATCAAATTTATAATTCATCCTTTCTACCAGAATAAGTTTCTGCGTTTTGTTTTCTTGCATCTGAAGAAGGAAGCCCTGAGGATAAAGATTTAGACTTCAGAAATATGCAGGGTTTAATAGTTGCAATAATAGTGCTTTTTTCTGAAGGATGTGAAATAGATAGATGCATTTAACTTCCTAGAAAATAATTGCAGATTTCAATTATGTAATAAACACCCTTTTTATTTAGCTTATGCAGTATTTTTCCTTGACTTTTTAAATATAAACAGCTACACAGAGGAAAGGATTTGTAGGAAATGCAGTTTGGTTCTGAAAATTTGTGGAATAGCAAATGACCTATTATCAGAGCAAATTCTCCTGTGCTGAAAAATAGAAATCCCATCAAAACTATTTACCAGCAGTAGAAAGTGTTGGCTTTTTGCAGAATTTTTAACTTGCTCTTAGAAGAGCAAGCTTTAGCTGTATTTAGTACTTTGGCTTTCTTTGAAGAAGGTGGAACGTTTTATTAAATTTTGCTGCCTCTTGTTCTTCTGTTTGCAATAAAGTTTTACTAATGAGCTACAATGTTTTCCATCCAGATCTGCTAATGAGTCTTTCCTGGAATTCTTTAATGTGAACTCATGTAGTAACTGAAAATAAGTCCTTCAGAAACATATCACATAAACTGTTACTTATATGAAGACTATCCCCAAAGGGAAAGTAAATAAGTGTCTATGTTTTGTCATAAACCTAGCAATGTAGTGGTATTTGATTACTGCATGTGGTAAAATTGAGACTGAGTAAGACTGAGTGAATGGCTGATGTCATTATTAAAACAGAAATATGATTTCATGAGTTGAAGATATTGCTCAGAAGCCACCAAGGTGTCTGTAGCATAGTAGGTCAGCTTGCAAAAAAAAATGGGAAAGGATAGCTGGGATTACACTCTTTAGTCTCTAGCCCTGGACTAGTTTAATTTTCTAATACTCTTATTTTCAGTGCAAGAGTATCTATTCTTATTTTTTAATAGTAATATCACCTTTTCTTTGTCTCCTACCAAAAATCTTTGGGCTTAATTACAACCTCGGTAATTTAACGAATAAAAGATGTGGCTGTTTTCATTTTCATAAGCTGTATACACATTAAATGAGTCAAAAGCTCCACAAATAAACCACAAATTTTAATGAAATGAGATTTAATTTACTATCTTTTAAAAAATGTCCTGTTACTCAACTGCACGGTGCAGTATGTCCTGCGGTTCTTAAAAAAGGAGGAGATTAATCAGATTGTTTCTTGTGTTGAGTATGTTCTTAACTGGTTGCTATGACAATCCTCTTCCATTTTCTTTCTCCCTTGTAGGCTTATCTCTTTTTGATTCTATAGAGGGAGTTTTCCAAGGTAAGAAGTAAAAAGTTTCTCCTTTTTTTTTTTCCCTACTTCAAGGATTTTATATTTTGAAAAAATGTTACAGCCAAAGACTTAGATTTCCAGTGTGTCTGTTCTTATTCTCCCTTTTAAGATTTACAAATGAAATATGCAGGATTTTAGTCTTTACAAAAGACACAAGCAATAATTTTTCACTTAAGAGAAACTAAATGTTCTTATTGTCATCAGTCAAACCTCTGATGACTATGAAAATTATTTCTTTAAGAACTTACTGTAGAAATTACCACATGTACAGAGCCCACAATGCCTATGCAGGGTAGTTTAAGTGGCTATTTTACACAGCTGCCCAGCAGGAGTTTCAGTGGTGTGATTATGCAGAGAATCTCACAGAAATCTGTTTTTAAAAAGTGCTTGACGAAAAGAACAATGTAGCTGGAAGAAAGAATAAAGCCTGGCTTTACTTTTTGCTAAGCCAGATTTACTTGTTTCTTGTTCTCAAATGTTGAAATTGTGGATACTCTGAAATTTGAAGTGAAGTTTAAATCTGATTTCTCTGAAAGTTCTTGAAACTATTTACCTAGATAATTTTGTTAGCAAAATCCCTTTAACAGGTTTAGGGATCATCATCTTGAGCGTTGGAAGGACGTGGTTCTGCAGAGAGATTGCTTGAGCCTTTTAAGAAAAGGGGTAAACAAAAAGAGGTTTAGTCTGTCATTTCTTGTATAAGTAGGGAAGGTATGCTGTCAGATTCACAATTCTAAAGAAAGAAAAAAACCCCAACAATTCCTTCATCCATTCTGTTTATAAATCTCAACTGTGCATTTGTATCATCTTCACATTTCTGCTCTACTTACATTTCACGTGGTCTTTTAAACTCAGAATAGGCCACATGTTCTTTGTTCTGAAATACTTCTTTACTGTTTTTCTTTATCTGAACTTCCTTAGCATCTTCACCTTCACATCCAACTTCTTCCTGCAGAGAGCTGAGAAATATTGAAAAAGGAAATTAAACAAATATCATTAAGCATCTAATGCAAATGGATTGGAAAATATGTGTAGTAAACAAAAATATTCTTACACTTAATGTTTATCTTAAATGCTTCCCTTGAGCTCTGAAGGCCCTGATTAATTTGCTACCTTTTCTCAAGAATGGTTCTTTTCTTGGATTCATTTTTGTAATGTGTCTGGGAAATGTTTAAGATAAGAACATAAGGATAGTCATACTGGATAATACTTAAATTCAACAAGGTGGGATCTGACAGTGGCCATTAGTAGATGTGGACTGAAGAGTAGAATAATGACACTACATACAAAATTTCCTCAAACTCCCAAAGTTTGTGGCTCAAGGACTACCTGTGCCAGAGGTTATTTCTTTTCCTATAAGCTGTGATGGATTTTTTCTCCCAAGAACTTAACCTGTATGAGGCATCTGAATTTTCAGCATTCACATCATCCTGCTTCAGGATTACACAGCTTAACGGTGAGAGGATCCTTTGTTTTGAATTTTGCCCTCAACACCTGCTAACTTTACTACTTATGTGGGAAGATAAAATTCCTTCATCATTCTATTTATGCCACTTGTGGTTTTATTGATCTCTATTGCATCTCCTATTATTTTTAATATTTCAAACTTAGGAGTCCCAGTTGATTTAAGTCCCCGTATAGAAACAATGTCATACCTTTCACATCCCTGTTGTCCCTGCCTGAACATTTATCACTTCCATGTTACTCTTTCCAAGTTGCAGAAGATCAGACCTGTACACAATATCAAGTTGTGGGTCTATTGCAGATTTATAGAGGGGTATAACAGTTTTGCTCTCTTTTCTATTTGGGTTTTTTCACCCACCAGCAAGCATTCAGTTTAGAACTACTATCTCATTCCCAAATGGGAATAGTCATCTCAGAGTTGATCATTTTATATATCAAGCTAGGATTATTTTTGTGCAACATTTTACATCTGCCTATCTTGAATTTCAACTGCCATTATCATTAACTACTATTTCTTTTAATAGGTCCTTTGACAGTGGTTCACTCAGCCATAATATGTACCACCATCCTTAACAACTTGGTATCATCAACAAATTTTGCCATGCCCTTTCCCAGATGAATATGAATATGCTGAAAAGCAAAAGCATAGACCCCTGTGAATTTTTCCTTTGCTGTGAAAACTTCCCATTTACCAATACCTCTTCTTCTTTTCTTTTAACCAGTTATTTATCAACGGAAGATCATTTTCTCTTATTTCGTGATTGTATATTTTTCCTGAGAGCCTATGGTGAGAGCTTTTCTGAAATTCATGGAGATTAGCATTAACAAGGCCTCTTCTATCCATATGCCTTTGACTCCTTTAAAAGAAATCTGACCATCTGTGAGTTTGGACTTAGCCTTCAAAGGGTGTGTTGATTTTTCTTTTCCTCTTTGTGCTTCTATTCATTTTCCTGGTAGGTTTATCAACTTGCAGTTCCCTGGATGTCAGATTCTCAAAACCTTTAGAACATTGATTAGATATTTGGCCACCACCCAGTCATCACAGGTGAATGCAGAGAAGTTATACACCACAATGATTAGGCAAGGTATTTTATTCCTGAGTTATGCTAAAATGCTGGATGAGTATCATATGAACCTGACAATTTGTTGCCGTTCATTTAGTCTATTCAGTCTACAACTTTTATCTGCACTTTGATTTGATTCAGATGTTCTACTGCGAAAGACTAGAGTGAGATCCAAATTCCAGAATAAAAAGAAAAAAAAAAATTGCATTTAATCTTTCTGCTCTCACTTTGTTTGTCAGTTCTGGCCCCCAGATGTTCTTCACAGATTTCTTGCTCTGATATGTTTCCGAAAAGGATCTATTGTTTTTGTGATGATAGGGAGGAACCGATGATCTAGTTTCTCATAAAGCAGAAAATGTTTAATATCTCTATCTCAATTCTCTCTTATAAGGAGTCTTTTAATAACTGTTCTGTTTGTCTGACAAAAAAAAAAAAAAAAAAAAGGAAGATAAGGCTTGCAGATATTTGGGAGATAATACACATTAATGCAAAGCCAAAAAGGAATGTTTCTGTGTGTTCCAATAGCACTACTTGTCAATCTGTGTGTGAATGAATTTGGAGTGTTAGCAGTGCTATAGGTCTTTCTTTCTCAGACATGTTGGAGAAAGTTGCGTCACAGATATTTCATTTTGTGTTCAAATAGTTTTTCACATTGAGTTTTTTAGACTGGACATTTGTTCGCAGACATTTGGTAAATCCAAAAGAAACTTTGATTCCAGCCTCTCAGCTGGCAGAAGAATAAACTGTTTATTTTCAGCATAGTTTGGAACATCTTTTGAGTTACAAATCCTACAAGTCCTAAAACACTGTCTTACTAATTTTCCTACATAATCATAACCTGCAGAGCCCCTCTGGATAGTACAATTTGCTCTTCTGTTAAGTGGCTACTCTCTGACCTTCCCAGGCTGGGTGAGACCTCTGAGGTAGCTACTATATGGCACTAGAGCAAGATAACACCAAGGAACCAATGTGTTCACATGTTTCTGTGAACACAAGTCATTTTGCCGTGCTGGAGACCCTACAGCATACTCACAGAATCATGGAATAGCTTGGGTTGGAAACGATCTGTAAAAATCATCTAGTCCAACCTCCTGCACACTCTCCTGACAGTTCAGGCACAGGAAAAGTAGATTTAAGTTTTTTATTGGTTCTATGCTATATAGATAAGCAAAGCACGCTATATTTTATGAATACAGTTTCTTGCCTATATCATAAAACTGTCCTGTTTTTCTCCATTTCAAAGAAAGCCTAGATTTTCCCATAGCTGCTTTCTGTAATTGAAAAGCTCAGATTTTAGAGAATTGTTTTATTTTTCCTTTTCTGTAGCTAAATTACTTAAATTGACACCTTTTGGAATCTATTTCTCCTATTTAAGAGTCCTCTGTGGTAGGTCTTTGTTTCTCATGTGAGCATTATCCCAGATTTACCATAGACATTATAACAAAGAGTAGGCAGCTGTAACTGTGCTTTTCTAATTTCAAACAATCTCTGTCAGCGTGCCTGTTCTTCCTGTATAGATTATTTTTGTTTGTGTTTGGTTTCCTGTTCATAGTGGAGCCACAAGGGATATAACACTAACCCACCTGCAATGTCTAAACCCTTACGTAGTTGAGTTTGTTGGTGTGCCCGTAGAAAACCAAAACATGCAAATCCCATATTGGATGGCTAGCACAAATAAGGTTGGTTTCCACAGCGCAGCTTTGAACAATTCTAAGTATTCCTGTCATGTTGCATTTTACATAACATTGCCATTATACATGGAATACATTTAGACATCTCAGAGGTGAACATAATGGATGTCATGATGAGGAATTTGAAACCGTTAGGAATGCGTGCTGGCCCTAGTGAGATCAGAAATACAAAGAATCAATTAATAGCTCTGCCAGTCAGTCTATCATGCAGATCTCAGTAAGGGAGATAAAGCATTTTTGTTCAAGGTAACAATCACATCTTCTCCAGGATGACCTGATAAAAATGCTGTTTACATGTTTCTTCTTAAATGAACTGTATATCTTGAATGCTTGCTTTCTCAATCCTTTCCTAAATGAATTAAAAAAAAAAAAATAATTAAATTTTCTTCTAAAGCAAAGTTTCCCCAGTCTGCTCCTGGCTCCTGGTGAGTTGGTGGGTTTGTACCTTTGCTCAGGCTTCTCTTGAGATCTGAGGCCAAGTGGGGAGAAGGGGCAGGACTTCTGCTTTTCTAAAATTTGCTTTGCTAAATTTGGAGTTCTCATGATTTGTGATTCACAGCTCTTTAAATAGATGGAAATTATGCTTGCAGGAGAGGTAGCAGCTCCCACTCTTGTTGTGCTTGCAGGCGAGTGGGATCACAGAGCTGGGAGCTAACTTCCCGCAGAGCGAAGTCAGCAGCCAGAAGGCAGCAGGAGCCCATTTTTCTGAGGAAAATGGGATCTTTGCTCCTGCAGGAGGCAGAACATTTAGCCAAGTGCTGAGTTCAGCAGGAGCTGAGAAACAGAAGCAGCCACTTTTTACAGAAAGGGGAGACTGCTGTTCAACAGCGTGGTGACAGCTGACTCCCAGGAGAGACACTTCCAACGCACCTGTATGAGTGCAACTACCCCCAGTATTCCCCAAATAAATGGGGGCACTGTGATGCCAAAAAAACCCCAGAAGAGGTATCACATTCCTGCTCATTACTGAGCCTACCCACATAATGGCTTCCTCGACACATGTTGTGCTCTATGCCCTGCTTCACGTATTTTTTTGGTTCAAAAACATGGCAAGTTAATGATAAACCATGCAGCAAAGTTGAGTGATGTGGGAGATTTACATTTCTGTCCTGGTTTAAGCTGAGAGGATTGATTTTTCTTCACAGTAGCTAGTGTGGGGATACGTTTTAGATTTGTGCTGGAGACAGCATTGATAATATAGAGATGTTTTTGTTCTATGGACTTATTGTTGAGCAGTGTTTACACGGGGCCAAGGGCTTTTCTACTTCTTGCACTGCCCTGCCAGCGGGATGGCTGGGGGTGGACAAGAAGTTGGGAGGAGACACAGACAGCACAGGTGACCCAAACTGACCAAAGGGATATTCTATACTATATGACGTCATGCTCAGTTTATAAGGAGCTTGGGGGAAGAGAGAGGGGGGGGCAGCGGCGTTCGGAGCAATGGCGTTTGTCTTCCCAAGTAACCATTATGCGTGACGGAGCCCTGCTTTCCTGGGGATGGCTGAACACCTGCCTGCCCATGGGAAGTGGGGAATGAATTCCTTGTCTTGCTTTTCTTGTGCGCACGGCTTTTGCTTTATCTATTAAACTGTCTTTATCTCAACCCACGAGTTTTCTCACTTTAACTCTTCCAATTCTCTCCCCCATCCCGATGGGGAGGGAGTGAACGAGTGGCTGCGTGGTGCTCAGCTGCCAGCTGGGGTAAAACCACGACAATTTCCAAAGTAAATTGTAACTTTTTTATACACATAGGAACCTCCTGAAAGCATTTAAGACAGATTTTTAAAGAAGTTAGATCTGTATGTGGATATTCAAGTGACTGTGCTACCCTCCCTCTCTTCCTTTGGCCATGCATCAATGTTTTCACAGTTGAAAAGTATCTGGAAGTGATATCCAGAAGCCTACTGACACCTGTGTTACTACCTCTCTCTGCCCTCATGTAGGTAGAGAGTCCTTCCAAATTGTGGTTTCTCAGCAGGGCAAGATAGGTCTGTGAGTCTTTTCATGGTATTGAAAGCTGTGAGTACTAAAAGTTAAACTGTGAAGCAGAGACTCTTCACAGGATGGATGTTTTATATTTTTGTGTAATCTGACACATTGAATTGAATGGAACCTGAAATGGTGCCCTTATGAACCATACCAAGAATCACAGAAGGGTAGGGGTTGGAAGGGACCTCTGGAGATCATCTAGTCCTACCCCCCCTACCCTGCTGAAGCAGGATCACCCAGAGCAGGTTGCACAGGATCACCTCCAGGTGGGTTTTGAAGATCTCCAGAGAAGGACACTCCACAACTTCCCTGGGCAGCCTGTGCCAGTGCTTGGTCACCCTCACAGTGAAGAAGTTTTTCCTCATATTGAGATGGAATTTCCCGTGTTCCAGTTTGTGCCTGTTGCCCCTTGTCCTGTCACTGGGCGCCATTGAGAAGAGTCTGGCCCCATCCTCTTGACACCCACCCTTTAGATATTTATAAGTATTGATCAGATTCCCTCTCAGTCTTCTCTTCTCCAGGCTAACCACACCCAGCTCTCTCAGCCTTTCCTCATGAGAGATGCCCCAGTCCCCTCATCATCTTTGTAGCCCTCCGCTGGACTCTCTCCAGTAGTTCCCTGTCTGTCTTGAACTGGGGAGCCCAGAAAGAAAATACCAAGACACTGGTTCCTCTAGCTCCTGGCAGGTGTCACAACATGATGGCGCAGTGACTGGGTTGGCTGCTTCCTGATGCTGCAGGAATTCTGTCCAGTGACTTTCATATCACAGGTGAGTAAAATTTGTGCAATATTATATCATCTTGGAATTAAGCAGGAAGGTGAAATTAGCTTTAAGCTGAGAGAAAAAAATACTGCCTTGAGTATATCAGGTTTTTGAGTGGGATTAAAAAGGAAGTAGGTCAGTATGCTTTGTAAATAAAGGTGCAGTTCCTCTATAGAACCTTTCATAGCAGTTTTTAGGTACTTTATCAACTTTTTTACATTGTATGTAAATTATCATCATTATCACTTAAAAGAATTCATAAACGCTCATGGCAATCAATAGGAAAATTCATTTTAATTCACATTCTTTGGCAAATGCTCACTTGCTAGTGTAGGAAAGGGAAACATTTATTTTAATCTTGTTTGTTGGCTTTTAAATAATCACCCTAGTAATATTTGAAGGTGACTTGCAAATCTTCATATAATAGGAGATGTGGATTTTGTATGTGCTTTTGGTGGTTACTCTTGTGGATCTATATAAAAGCATCAATAGCTATTCTTCAGCCTTTTACTGAAAACTTTTTTCCTGCTCTTTACTGTAGGTAAGAAAGATTGACCTAAATAATTCCTTCATAGGAGACTGTGGAATGTGGGACATGCAGCGCCCATTGCAGCATTTCTTGGGTATTCTGAACTGATTCGAATAAGCCATTAAGCCCCTAAACAGCAAAATAATGGGAGATGCTCTCAGCCTAAATAACTAAAAAGAAAATAAACTCTAATGACATGATCAAATGTGTTGCCAAAACCATCATAATAATAAATACTTGTGCTTCGAATGACATGTTTTACTGTAAAATACTTTCACTTAGAATATTTCAGTGATGCGTCACCTAGATTCCACCTTAAAGCTTCAATTTTATCTTTCTCTATGTAGGTTATACAGTGAACAGCACTTGGATCAGAAGTCTCATTGTGCATATTAATCTGAGGGGGATTTTTTTCACTGTTCATACGCGGGTTTTGAAACAATGATTTAAAAAGGCTGATGGGATTTTTGGTATGTCCTCTATGAATAGTTAGTATAATTGCCATGAATTTGGCCAGGTGTAGCTAAATAATGTTTCAGGCAAAGAACTAAGAGCAAAGCTTTTTACACAATAATTTTCTGGGTAAGGTTCAACAAAATGAAAACTCATCAGAAACCCTGCTGGGATTCCATCAGCAAGCATTTATTTGCAGTTGCTGGTACACCTGCTTGCACAGTAATAATACACCAGTGAGTTAAGTTACTATGCCAATGCAAATTAGCTTTATTTTGAATCAAACACTAGATTTTAAAACATATGACGAGTGAAAAAATCCCCAAACCCCAACCTGTAATGCCATTAGATGCATGCAGTAAACTGACGGGACAAAAAAAATAACTGCACATTTATTCCGGCCTTTTCTATTGCTGCTCTTCTGTATGCTGATATATCCCATAAGAGTACCTAATCTATTTATAGTATGTATCTGGAACATATGCTTTTCTCCTCTGCTATAACTAGATTTTCTTTAGCCAGAGCCTTGCCATCTGCAATATTATTTTTTTTCAAAGATGATCCAGTATATCAGTCTGAGGAGAAATTTCTCAAAGTGGTCTTATCTGTCTATTTGTTTAATATAATCTCCCCTTACCCCCAGATGGACTCTGGTTTTCATAAGATCCTGTATGTGCTTCATTTTGGTGATGTAATCACTAATCTTAAAAAGGGATTTAACATTATGCAATGAATTTCTCAGTGCCGTGGACTGATTTCTAGTGTTTGAACCCTAACTTCTTTTGTTGTTGTTGTTTGTTTTTTAAACAATTTTCAGACAATAAGACCTTGTTTTGTGTGCTGGGATTATCAAGGTATCGTGGGAGAATCAGGCGCCCAAAACTCACTACAATCTAACCTCGCTTATAGTCCTTTGAAAATCTCAGCCATTGCCAGCAGGCACTCGGTGATCACAGTGATGAGGTGTGGGATTTTGTACCTGAACAGAATAGTAAGAATTTGGATGTCGAGCCATGTAACAATAATAGAGATCTAAGTTTCATCCTGTCCTTCAATCTTCAGCGTATTACAAATTTATTCAAACATTCTCTTCCCTTAAGTGCTTTTCCTTTGTTTCCAGAAACTAAGCACAGATCTACCCTGGATTCTGCCAGCACAGCTATTTCAGTCAGGAGTGTGAAGGCAAAGCTGTGGTGACAGAAAAGCAAGCAAGACACTTGTTCTGGCACCGAGGCCCCTGGCATCTTGCGTGAGCACAGACAGAGGGTAACAAACGCTCAGGAAGCAGCAAGCTCGTGCACAGCTCAGCTGGCCTGAGAAAAACCCTTTTTGCAGAGAGAGATGGTTGCTGGTGCATTAGCAGGAGCCCTTCATGCATCCGCATGAGTCTGCGTGGTAAAGTAACGTAGCTCCTGGCATCACTCCTGGATTCTGGAGCCCCCGCTGCCTGCCCCACAGATACTAGTTCACGCCAGGACTTCTCTTGAAGGAAATGTGAAGGTTCCCTCCTAGGCAAAATCCAGGGTTGTTCTGGTGGTGGGTTAAACTCTTTCTGTAAGTACTTCTTTATCAGATAATACAGATGAGAATATGTCAGCTTTGGCCCTCTCTTCTCTTCACAGTCCTCCAATACTATCCTAACAGACTCTATGCTTTAGTATTTTGTGTTTTCTCATTTAAGTATCCTGCATTACTGTAAAACAAACAAACAAACAAAACCCTCCACAAACAAACAAACAAAAAAACCCAAACCACAAAACACACACACAAAAAACCCCTCCACCAGGAAAGACCCACAAAAAACCCCAAAACAGTGACAAAAAATCCCAGGCTGGCCTTGCTTGATCAGGGGTTTGGACTAGATGATCTCAGGAGGTTCCTTTCAACCTCAGCCATTCTTTGATGCTGTGCCATGCTCTCTCCACCTATGTACAAAGCTGTGCGTATCAGGATAGTAATACCAAAACTGCTGTTCTATCCACTCTGGAATATTTTTGCTGTTGATGGAAGGACTAGCGTAGGGTTAGGCACAGGATGGATTCAAAGGTAACATAAGGATTGGATGCGGAGTGACACCAACTCTCTTTGACTTCAGGAGATGTGCGGAGACATTCACCTCTGATTTTACTTTGTGGTGCTCTTCAAGCTATGACGGCTTGTCACTATTAATTTCTACTTTTTAAAGGTAAGGCTTTCAGATGCCAAGGATGTTGGTTAACTTGTGCACTGCTCTTTCAGTTCTGCTAGGAAACTGCTATTGGCCTCAGCGCTGATTATTCACATGAAAGGATGCCAGATCTGGCCTTTAAACTATACTCAAAATTTGCCCACAGATAAATAATTTGCCCATAGCCAAATAAATAGAAGGGCTTGCAGTGTATGCACAGGCACACTTTGATGTACTACAGGGCTGCCTTTTTCATCAGGAAGCTGAATGAGCCACAGTAGAATTTGTTTTGAACCAGTTTCATTTCATGCTGCTCTAGGAGAGTTCTTGATTCCATGGGAAAAATCAGCGTCGTCACCTCATGACGACTATGTGCTGGAAGAGATTTGTCTTGCACGAGTGGAGCTGTAGTGTTCCCTTATTTGGCAGAGTAATGTAACACTTTCCGCTGTATAGCAAGCTACTCAATACCAAGCAACTGACCCGCTGCAGTTTGACTTGGAGTCAGCAAGTTGGATCCTACGTTAAATCTGGCAAACCAACAGAATCATACTTGAGAAGCTGGAAATCCTGTTGCTGGGTCAAATTCTTCAAAAGAAGCTGCATGTTTGGCTTTCATCTAGCCATTCCTCCCAGTGCATTATTCAAGCAACAGGAATATTTTTAGCTTAGAAGATACGTGATCATAAACATTTTGACAGTAAGAAACAAACATTATTCAAAAATGTCTTTGACTGTACTGGTGGTCTCCAAATTAATTTTTCCAGGCTACTCTGTTTCTCATGGAAGGTATGCATGCACCATAGAGCATGTGTCCATAAAAGGTGTGCTCCTCAGGGTGTCTCTGATTGTGGCTCCTTCGTGCTGTTGCAAGATACCTACTCAGTCATGCCACTGTATGATTTCTTTCCTCATTCTTGCATGTTATTGTACGCATTTTCAATATTTGCTCAAACCCTATTGTCATAACTGGTAAACAGCAATTCTCTTTTGAGTAAAACATCTATATGCAGCTCATTAAAACAGATTAGATTGACAAAGTTGTAAATTCATCTGCTTTCATTGTATTTGGGAATGTGAGCTAGAGAAATTCATCAGCACTCATATGCTGCTTTTCAACTAATGAATAGCCCTAAGGACAAGATAGCTGGTGAGACTGGCAGCTGGATCTGAGCTTTTCAGAGGTTGTCACCAGCTATTATAAAATAGCCATCTTGGTAAAAAGTTAAAAAAAAAAATAATCTTTTTCATGTTCCTTGATCAATTATGAGTGGAGCAGTTCATCCCAGAGTCGTTCCCAAAGAGTGGGAGTGACAGGAAAACTGTCACCACAGCTGGAAAGCCAAAGGCAGAATGGACAAAGGTTGACAAAGGTTGAGTGACTCCCAAGTAAGAAACACAGAAAACAGGCAAATCTGTATGGAAATCTTGCATCTCCACTACTAGAGAAATATTTTGTTGTAGGTGATCAGCTAATCTGATTCTGTTTTACAGTTAAACCTTTTACACAAATCTGGTAATACCAACAAGGAAATGTACAGGTATGCTTAGGTTAAGGTTGGTTACATTTCCAACAGCTGTATTTGCTATCAAACAAGTGTGAGGTCCCTGTCTTGATACAAAATATTTGGCGAGAACCAAGGCTTGCCAAAAAAAAGGGAAAAAAAAAAAAAAAGAAAGGTCTTTTTCGTGAGTATATTCATCAAAATAAGAGCTACCTGTGGGGATAGTTTGTTTTCCTGCAGTGTTACACTGGTATGGCCAGCATTTAAGATGTAGGGTAAAATCAAACCAGGGCCTCTGTCATCTGGATGGATGGGAGCAAACTGTTCTCTCACTGATCCCTACTGACTCCAGGGCGGGGACTGGTCAACTGGCAGGATTGCCAATTCATCAGCTCCAAAAATGAGAATTATGTGAAGGACAAGAGCTGTAGGTTTATGAGCTGAAGGGCTTCAAGGAGTACTAAAGCTGCAACCAATGTAAGCTCAAGTGTCTTATCACTTCAGAGAAACCAGGAATGAATTTAGCTTGATCTAAAAGTCAGCTGCATGTTATTATTAGGGTATGTAGGGTTACGGCCATGTCAAACAGCCAGACCCAAATTATCTCTAATCCAGAAGACATATTTTCATGTTACTGAGCCAACCCTTGGCAATAAGAATTGAAGAACAGGTTTTTTATTGCTACAACTAAAAGCTCTGTATATTTGAAACACTAGGTGTTTTAATCATGGTTTCTCTATTTAGTGCTCTTTCAAAGAAATTAAATGGTTGCATCTGCACAGCAAATTACTTGTCTGGAAGAGAATTCAAGGTGTGGGTCTTACTGTGGTGATGAACGTATGTAAAAGTCTGGTGTTACCGTCTGAAAAGGAGTGTATCATCTCAACTGTTGTAACAGTGAATGTTACAATTAGCACATGAACTAGCTGATGCTAATAGTTCATTTTTAAAATCTTACAGGCCATGAAATAGTCAAAAAACCCAAATTATCATACAGTTTTACTGCATGGATTCTGCTGATAAATGCCCTTTGCATATGATACTTCCAAATGATTCAGTGAGAATGCAGTTCCAGCTACCTTTTACCCTTCTGAAAGAGTTGTCCTTCCTCCATAAAAGATTATTTAGCTTGCCTCAATTTGAAAGCCACTGCTTAGTTTAGTTTGTTTGTTTTTTTTCTTTAGACAAAGAAGAAATAAAAATTTGCTTTGCTGAAATAATTCCTTTGCGTGTGTGTAAGTGCAACAGTGAAAGTAGCAAAAATATCAACAGTATGACAGAAAATAGCTGACATTCAAACTTTTTTTCTTTTTCTTTGAGATGTTGCAGGTCTATTCAAAGCAGGAATATTGGAAACATATTTTTAAAGTGACTAAATGTAACAACACAATCCAGAGAAAAACAGCCCCTAGATGATCTGTTTTTTATAAAATACATAAATAGTTTTTTAGAATTAGTTGTAGAAACAATATGTCTTATTCCTCTGTTTCCTTTATGTAATAACATTGTGGTCCTGAGGGATGACAAGAAAAAATAGTTTCATTTACTAGGGCTTGAATTTCAGTGGTTTTAAATCTATAATTTTGTGACAGAATGGCACAACAGTAATTTCTATTTGCAATTTATGTCCAAGACAACATGAAAAAGTCCAGCAGCATTGTTGATACTATAGATCTCTCCATGGTTGTTTGTGTTCTGCTGTTCATTCTCAATACTTTCCTCCCATAAATAATTGATACTGTAACATTTACATATTGAAATCTGTAGTAATGTTTTCCTGAGTAAGTGATCAAGTCTCTGCTCTGGAGTAAAAACCTCTGGATCTATATTTTGATAGTGCCCACAGATACAAATTTCATCATCTCCTACAAACACTACAAAACAACTAATCCTGTTTAAAGAGCTTACAAGACAAGCACTTTCTGCAAGAAGCACAGTGATTTAATTCTTATTTACTTCAAAAATGCGAGCTCAGATTCTGTAAAGTAATAATTTGAACATACCACTAGCATTTCTACATACACCTTTTGTACATCCAAATGCAATATTTAGGTATTGCAGAACATCTTTAATGTACTATTGTTGTTAATTTTATTTCATAAGCCATGGAAGTATTTAGCCTGGGAGGAGGAAGAAGGCAGTGTAAAGATATTAATGCATTACACCACGCTTGATGGAAGTTAGCTTGTCCTTACCCGGTAAGGCAAGTGATGCCATGCTTGGCAAAATTGAAAGAGCAATGAGAACAGAGGGGTGGGATCTTCGTAAACCAGGAATAAAAATTTGAATGAGCTGTTCTGTAACAGTTTGATTTGCAATTTTTTAATTTCTCATTGTATTTTAGTGTTTGGGATTGCTTTTGTGCTACACATTATTCAGACACTGAAAAATAGACAGGTAGTGCTTCAAAGGAATTATATGTAGTACATATTCCATTACTTTTTTTTTTTCTCTGTGTCAGATGATAACTAGATACTGGTTTTTTTAGTGCTGTAGTAAGCATTCAACATATTCCTGTATACAGGATATTGTATTGTTTAGAGATATAATGCTATTAGATTTTAGTGAAATATTACCTACAAGTAAGGGGTGGAGGGAACCTCATTTGATATATATATCCAAGGAATTGCTTTTTATGGTTTTATATATAAAGAATCCAAGAGAACCTCAGCATAACCTCCACAAAGAAAACTCTTATTGGTATGTTTCATCATTGAGAAATGTTTATGGGTCCCATAAGATTTCACTCAGATGTTTAAATAATTTGTGTAACCTTTTGGTCATGTAATTTATTTGATTTATCTGAAATGATTGTAGACAAGAAATTTCATCAGCAGTGCTTTGTTTGAGAGTTTTCTCATAAAGCAATGGAAAGAAATTAGTTCTCAAGTTATGTTAGACTTAAAATTATTGTAAGCAGCCCCCACAAAAGCTAGATGAATTGTGGGTTTTCTCCTAATTTCATCCATACTATGTGCTTGTCCTAGGTGCTGGATATAATTTGATTGGAAAAGACAGAATAAAGACTTGCCTGCAAATAAGCATGCGTCTTCTTTTTAAAGCGGAGGAAATTTGCAGCAGCACCTGCACGGACGCACAAGGAGATCACAAGGAGGCTCCCTTGGGAGCCCCCATGTCATGGACAGGCATGGATATATCAGTGTGCTGTCTCAGGTATGGGTAACACACGTGGTCCGTGTCTCAACATAGCTTTTTTGCATATAAAGTTCACAGGTAAGCCTTTTCACTTTATGTTAAAATGAAATGCATCAGCATTAATATCTAACTGTGCTACAGTTTAAGTAATATCAATTGTACCACATGTTATATGCTGATCAAGCATGACTTTAGTTAGCAGCTTCTGTATGCCGCCCTGTAAAAAAAAAAATTCTGAAATGTTTCCTGTCTCTGTGCTTACACTTGAAGTGTCTGGTCATATTTTGGATACAGCATTGGGCGCTGTACCTCCTATAAATGTATGTTCTTCTCTGTTGATGCATATGTAGAAAGCATTAAGCAGTGAAACTATGAAGGCATAAAACTATGGAGGCTGGCAAAACCTAACCTTCTCTGTCCTCAACCAGCCCCTCAGGTGAGTTTTTTAGGATGTATTGACTTCTATGTGAGAACAGGAGGCACTGATTAAAGGATGGCTTAGTACTAACGAGAGAGCTTAAATGAGTTAGAGGGACATGTTGCAAACAGCAGACCTAAGCTGTGCCCCTTCTTGTCAAGCCATCAAGGGAGTTTGCACAGCGTATAGCTTAGCTTTCAGTTCAAAGGAGGGCATAAAAACCAGGGGTGGTCCCATATAGAGTTTCTTCTGAATTTCAAAAAATGTCTAAGAAAAATGATGACAATTTGGATATGATTATTTTCAAAACCCAGTACAAAGCAGAAGCAGTCCCGGTGAAGTCAGAGGAGTTATTTTGATATAAATAAGTGCGAAGGAGTCTGAAGGCAGAACTGTCAAATTAGTTCTCTTTATTCTCATAATGATAAAAGCTCATGACTGCTCATTATGCTTTGAAGACAGACATTCCTAGTGAATTTATTAGTGAAAAGCAGGTGCTTTAATTTGTGGTCTTTCCTATGCTAAAATTCCTGGAAGACTCACAGCTGAGGATTCATTCTGGTAATAACATAGTAATATACCTGACAATAACGATCGCTCTGGACTGTTAAGAGGTTATGAGGATCAACAGGACAAATTCTTCAAAAGTTGAAAACACATTTTAGTTATGGTAAATCAAACTGTTTTGCCTCTTTTAAAACAAATCATTATGAATAGGAGGATAATATTAGATGGTGGTACTAAACTTGGATGTTGCTTCTGGGTTTGTTTCAACCCATAAGTATATCTTTTGCCTTGGAAACATATCTGACTGGGTGCGTTTGTGCGCTTTCCGTTTCCTCCCTATCCTGCTGAAAGACTGTCTTTTAGCACAGTCTTCCTTTGGTGGCTTCACGTGCAATAGAGCGTTCCTATTCTGATGTAGGACACAGAAGCAGTGAAAACATCCTACAGACAGGGCACTTCAATTCTTCAGTGATGCCGCAGGAGGGAATAATTCCTGGGGACATGAACAGCTAGTAAAAATAGAGCAAATCCCGATATCCTCTCCTTTTGACTGGCCAGAGCAAAATATCATGTAGTGTCAGTATTTTGGAGAGAAAAGTAAATGGATGACTTCACCTGAACTGTCCTTAGAGCAGGACAGCAGGTTGCTGTCCCCTGGTCAGCCTAGCTTTATTTTGTCTTCTTGTTATCCGAGTTGCCTATACAGATCTCATGAAAGTGAAGCCTGGTAGCTGAAATATGAGTTCAAACTTGATTCATCTTTGGTGCATCTGTTTCGTGGTAAGTGTTTTGATGAGTGGGAACGGGAAATGTTAACACCTTGTAAGACAATTTGCTATGTGAGAAAACTGCACTTCACAGCAAGATAAATAGCAACCCATCCAACTTTGCAACTGCCAAAGAAGTCTCCCAATAGCCTGGGGAGCAGAGAGGGTAGGTTGAACTCCAGCCTCCCTAAAAATAATGCGGAAGAGGTGACAATTTGTCACAATGCCTATGGATTACCAAAAGTTTAATTCATGGCCAAAAATCTTTCAAGACTGAAGTGGTTATAGTTATCTCTTAGAAGCACCTGTCAAAGACATTGAAGTCTATTTATCCCTTACTACTTTTGAGGAACATCTTGAATTGTCATATTCCACCTGTTCTCACAACCACAATGTTTTTCACTAATCAAAAACCATCAGATTTGTAGCCTCAAGGCACAATCAAGGTGTCAAACAAAATTTTATTTTTACCTCTTTATATTCCTCTGAAGTGCAGATGACTCTGATTTGGCAATGGCATTTCATACAGAAGCTTCCAGGGTTCAATAGGTACAATTGAACTCAGGGCTTCCAGGTACAATAAATGATCCTCAGCAGAGAGTTTGTGCAATACATCTGGATGTAACATTAATGAAGTAAGCCAGAAAAATTACACTTTTATTTGGGAAGGCCAGGAGATACAAAACCTATTTAATATAACAAAGAACAGCTACATTTGGGATAGAATAACATTTGTGAATGTTATTGAATTTTGATAATTAAATGTATCCTTGTACAGTTCAAGCTCTTGTTCAGCTGTCTGTAAATTTTATTTTGAAAAGTCAGTGAAGCCTCAGCCTCAATGAAGTCAATAAGCCGCTTGACTAATTCAAGAGTTTTTATTAAATCAGACTGGGGATTTCTTCTGACAATCTGTAGAAAGTAGCTAGGCTATGATCCAAGGCACAGTCTTTAACTTCTAGAAGAAGTCAAAGGCAAGGTATTACCTCTATATTCATTGACTACAGTTATTTCAATGTAATTAGACGTGCATAAAATTTTCTGCATTTAAGGTTTTTGACAACATTCATTATTAAAGACAATTTTGATGAAAATGAGTGTTGTTGAATTTTTTATGCTTTCTACCTACTTCATAGCTCTCATAAAATCTGCAGTTTGAAATCTTGAAAATCCCCAGCAGTTCCCTGTCCATCACTGCTATGTTTGTTAAAAAATATTTTTTTATAATAATGTATATCTTCACAGTTGATCTTACTATGGCATGTATTCAAATTCATTAATTACACCTTTCCCTTGGCATCTAACTTCTGGAGGCTAAACTTTCACAGGAAGCTTTATTATCCGCATGCTGCTTTTGTTCGCTTTGTTTGATATTTATTGGTGCCATTTTCCTCCTCCTTTACGAGAAATACCAGAGGAGGTATTTTGCTTCAGTTACTTGTTCATTTTTGAGCCACCTAAAAGTTTAGTCTTTACAGAAGAAAAAGAAGTTTCTTTAAATAGCTTAATTGATAGTACAAATGCAGCTCAATGACCCTTATTCCTGTTCCTAGCATTTTGTCTAAACATGTATTTTTGGCTACATGAAGCAATTGAATTCCTACTTTTCCTCAGAGTTTTCCAGTATGAAATGTCTAGATGTTAATGATAGAGCACTACAGGAATCTTTCCTCCAGAAAGTATATCCCTTGAACAGCTTTGAATCATACATTTTAATCTTTCTGGGTTCAGGTGGTCAGCAGGCTATCTATTTCAGCCCCCACGCTTCATTATCTGAACATTAGAGTAGTGCTAGAAAAAGATAGACCCCCAATGAATCTTATGAAAATATTGTGGTGTTCAAATACATTATATTATTGGTATTAATAAGATGAAAAATTAGACAGTACAAAGCATGCCATGACATTTTTCAATTCAGAAAAAGAAGCTTTCTTCTGAATATATCTAAAGGAAAATATGACAGCAGGGAAATAGATCTGAAGAGGGTTTTTTTTAAGCTTGTGAACCAAAGAATGATGGTAAAGAACGTAGAGTCTGGGTTAAAATACATTAATGAAATAGCTACATATTTCACAAAAAACAGAAGAAAAGTCTGCATCAATGTTGCCAAACAATATGTTTTCATATGGAGATGGTCTGGTAAATGAAAGTCCAGCATGTTACAGAAGTGCAAAAGTATCAAACAATAATTGAAGTATTTCTATTTATGAAAGCAGCCAGTATTTCACTCTTTAAAAAAGGCTGAAGCCCTCTTTACAAGGAGGGGTCATATTGCAATAAAGAAAAAAATTGACAGAAAACTCGTCAGAGAATGGGACTACAGACTATAAAAGGAAATCACGTTAACATAGTGCATATAATACAAAGCTGAGGGAAATTGGTATGGTACTTAGCAAATTTAATATGGTTAATAATGAGCTTCTGGATATTTGTGTTGGATAGCAGTACTGGGTAAGACGGTGCAAGATTTATTTCTGCCAGCGAAGGCAGAGTGGCTCTGCCCCCCTGTATTGGCCACGGGGCCACTGCTGAGGCTATGAGACCTTTCCCATCTTAGCTCCAGGAGAGTGGCAAGGGGAACAAGGCCAGTTCTTTAGCACATGATTTGTCTGTGTAGACAATCATTAAATCCTTCTGTTAAAGGCAACTGCTGGAACAAGAAGGCAAAATCTTAGCATATTAACAAACCAACCACTGTTTCAAAGGCAATGAGCAATAGCATCAAGTCCTGGGTCACCAGCTTTCTTGTATTCTTCTAACATAGTCACCTATATGACAAAGGATGATGAAAATCATCATTTATCGGGGAGTGCAGTGACAGGACAAGGGGTAATGGGTTTAAACTAAAAGACGGTAGATTTAGATTAGATGTTAGGAAGGAATTCTTTACTGTTAGAGTGGTGAGGCACTGGAACAGGTTGCCCAGAGAGGTTGTGGATGCCCCATCCCTGGCAGTGTTCAAGGCCAGGTTGGATGGGGCTTTGGGCAACGTGGTCTAATGGAGGGTGTCCCTGCCTGCAGCAGAGGGGTTGGAACTAGATGGTCTTTAAGGTCCCTTCCAACCCAAACCTGTCTGTGATTCTGTGAAAATATTTTCTTGTGGATTACTCTATGATGAAAAATTTTTCTAGTTTGGCTAGATGTGTTTCTTCACAGTGCTTCTCTACCAGTGAAAGCCTTCCCATTGAAGGTGCTGTGGCATACTTTGAGAAACATGTATAAGTAATACTAACAGAAGTTTGTTATTTTCAACGGGAGTTGTGACTGCAGCATAATGTTTTGTTAGCATATATATAATAGTAAATCATACCTAACTTCAAACAATAAAGAGACTCCAAATAACCAGCAGTCTTATACCAAATATCTTTTGAGAGTTTTTCAAAATTCTTCAAGATATTTTCAAAAAACACTACCAAACTGCACAGTTACTCATATTTTAATATCTTTGGGGAGAGTTTTACCAAAGTAACTATTGACCCCACTGAGTTACTACAAGATTAGATTAGCGCAGTAGTCCTGTGCAGATAAGTTATCACTAGTCCTTTGCACTTTTCAGTGTACTAGCAAGTAGACACACTTATACATCCCAGCAGTTGACTGGGGGAGAATCTGGACAAAAAGAATCACTATTGACATTAGAAATTAGAAATCTTTTTTTCTCCTCTACTTGCTGTTGAGTGGTAATGTTAAAATCCCAGCTATTCACGTGTAAATGCTAACTCAACAACTACTAACCCCTCTGCTATGCTGAATTGGGAGTAAAATGGGAATGGCTTTGATCAACATTAGTAATATTTTGCCATGTATTTTGCCATACTTCATACAATCATAATACTTATCCTGTTTGTAGCCTGGTGACAAACCTAAATGAAAACATATACACTAAGCATCCTTTAATAAGGGCAAATTTGTACTGTTTTATCAGCACAGCAGTACATGTTCCCGTGTATCAGTTATCACATCAAAGCCTTTGTCCAGAAACTTGGGTCATAACAAAAGGTGGCATCAAAGCTAAAGGTCCAGCGGACAATCTATTTCAGACACAGTTGGAGAGGTGGAAGACTTTACTGCCCTTTTGCTGGAGGGTCAGCCCATGGACTGCAACTTGTGAGCGCTCCTTAGTCCATCAGAGCGTAAAGGTAAGGAGCTGAGTGTCCATGCCTGTGGTAGGGTGAAATGTCTGGGTTTGCGTGGCAGAAGTGATACGTTTGCCATACACTGGCTGCAAACAAAGGAAGTGAGCAGTGACTGACAGTCCAAATCATGTCTTTTAGAAGTAGAGAGTCAGAAGACAGGAAGGTAAATCTGCCCTCTTCCTGGGATGGAGAGAAGAAATTTCTCTTGTAAGAGAGATTGTTGTTGGAGAAAGAAGCCTGTTTCTCTAACACAGAAGCTGTTAGAGAAACAGACTTGAAAATGGTGAGGAAGGAAACTGACTTTTTTCCTTCTTACCTTCTGGTTCTGGGGAAATAATTCTTCATGTGTATTCTTTTTTAAAAAGTGCCTAAAGTAAAGGCATTGCACCTAAGAAATAACTGTTATTTTATGTAATTCTTCTCAGCAGTTAAGCTATAGTGTCATGAATGGACGATTTAGATCACTTAAAGAAGCACCGTCAAAGGTGTGAGCAAAAGTAGTTTTACTGAAATATGACGTTGTAAAAGTGGAACTTAACAAAGTTCGATGGCAAGGTTCACTCTATTACTGTACTGCACAATAATCTGAGCAATGATTCAAAGCTTGCGAGACAAAAATCAAAGTTACCAAGACAAAATCTTAGCGCACTATAATGGAAGGTTATGCACAATATCGGTCAGTTACCAAAGATCTGCTCTTGGTGAAAGGTCTCTCTGCCTCGAGGAGCAACCTTCAGAGGTGTCCCAGCTCAAGGGAGATCACTGTCATGCAGCCACGCTGCCTAGCAGGGAGGGCTTAAAGAAGGCTCGCTTAGGCTGTCATATTTATGGAATAAAGTGGTTGGCTTGTAGTCAAATTACATATGATGGAAAAGGTATGCATCAGACTCCTTGTACCCACAACTTTCTTTGTTCTTGATAAACGAGTTGTGGAAAAGCCACCCACTATTCATGTGTTAATCGCATGATCGGCGTTCCAAGCTCATATGCTTTGGTGCTCGCCATGTCACTCCACTCCTTTGTGGGTTTTCAGAGAAAAGATTGAACCTAGAGGAGTTCTTGGCCCGGTTACAGCTCAGGCCTTTACCTCCTTTCGATCCTGCACCAAATTACAGCTACTTTGGTCAAGGGGTTGAGTGCATCTATCACAGAAGATTATACTTTAATTGACTGAGCTGAAAGACAGAAGTATCAGTAGGTATGGGACATAATTTTCCTTCTGGATACTATATTCAGACGCAAAAAGTACATCATGAAATACTATAAACACAAAGGAAGCCAGTCAAAAGTTAGAAGACATTGGGCTTTGTTACCCCTTCTCAAACATTGTAACAGAAGGAAAGGATAAAAGAGTTTGAACACCGATATTATATAAAATAAATGCTCTATATGTCAAGTATAAAGTTGTAACAAAAAATGTTTAGGTTTGGGTGACTTGTAAAAAAACCCTTTATTTTGATTTATTCCCAGACACTTTCCAATCCCTCTGTGAACAATGAACCTATAGTATTAATAGGACACTACCCAATGTGTCTTTTTCTTTATAACAGTGGAAAAGAATACTAAAGTATTCGGAAAAAACCAAAACAAACTTAAGCTTTGAGTGTTTTATCTGGCTTTGCTCCAAAACAAACGGAGCGCAGGGCGGGCAGTTACTCTAGGGTGCTGAGAATAACTGTCAGGCTTAGAGTACTGAATGGTCTTTGTTAACATCTTAAAAGAAATAGCAGAGAGAGCTTATATAGGGTATATAGGATATATTTATGTGTTATCTATGTATATACATTGCCAGTTGTTTCAGGAGGACATTAAAAAGAGAGAAAAGCAGAAGGTGATATTATCTTATTTTCCACTGAATGTTTTCTAAGCTTAGTCAGTATTTTATTTTGAGATGCTGTGATACAAATTGCTGGTCATATGTTGTTGAAGTCCCCACCTGCTCCAATTATTTCTGTACAGAGTTGATTGTGAAGCTGTTGCATACAGAAACACGACGTAACATCTGTGTCTTCTGTGATGGAAGGAGAAGAATTTCAATCTTAGCACGATGCTCATGTTTACTGTATCACTGAAGTTAAAATTTCTATATTGGCATTGTTATAGATTCTGAGGCAGAAAGAGGATAGCAGACTTTAAATGAAGGTTATCTACAAGGAGAATGGGATGTTGTTCATGACTGTTTTACGCCTCTTACAGCTTTCCATGATTTTTCTAGTTAGCCACAGAGATCCCATGATGACAGTCACTGCCGTTCTTCTGAAGTGGACTCTAGTCTTACAACCTGATTTTTTTTTTAATTTTTTTTTTGTTTTTTGGTCATTTACCATGGTGGTGTTGGGCCAGGGTTAATATACTGCAGTCAGTAAAATGGAGTTGTGCTAGTGTAGCAACCTCTGTGTAATACATCACTGTTTCTGCTCAATGAAACGTATGTGTTTTTCTCTCTTTTTTAATTACTTGTCCATTAAGAAGGCTTTAATATTCTTCACGGGTCTGATATGAAATAGTTTTAAAAATCTAAATACTAGAAAGTGTATTTCCACCTTGATCTGCTTTAATGAAAGTTATGCCTAGGGGTGAGAGGACAATAGATCTTCCCGTGTCTGAGTGAGATTACTTCTTTGGAGTTTCAGAAAGGCAATTTGTCTTAAAAAATGATGTTGTTTAAAACTGCTTTATTTGTTTCTTAAATGCAATAAACCAGAGCTGCCAGCTGCGTAAAAATAACCAGAATCTTAGAAAAACACTCAGGTACTTGGAAATTATTTCTGGGAATCTTGGAATACAGGATTTACAGGCTTATGGTACGTGCAAGAACAAAATCTTCGAGCTGTAAAGTAAGCCAGGCACACACAGCTTCTGTCTACTTTCAAGTGTTTATTTCCTGTGTCCCTCTAACATCTGGCAATGAAATGAATTCTTAAGATTGAAATGTAGTACCAGGGCTTAATTTTTCAGAGTGAATGTAGCTTAAATGACTTGCTGTAAATGCATTGCAATGAACAGCAAGAAAACATAAAAATTAAGTAACTAGTTACTGAGATGGATCTGCTCCCGTGCTCTCTGCAATAAAGTATCAAGCTTAGAAGCCATCTTTTAGTGTG
Organism: Balearica regulorum gibbericeps; assembly: GCF_011004875.1. Lineage (NCBI taxonomy): Eukaryota > Metazoa > Chordata > Aves > Gruiformes > Gruidae > Balearica > Balearica regulorum. The sequence continues at coordinate 106,489,778 of NC_046184.1, forward strand.
GCAGCTTATCTCTCCCTGGGAGGAATTAATGTGGGGTTTTTTTGAATGTCTTAAAGGTATTCAGAGGCCTGCCTTTTTGTTATTTACTTTTTTATTTGCTTATACTTAACAAACATTAATTTTTCACAGGATTGCCTGCTTGCATCGTTGAATGTGAAACTTTGTATCCCAGCAGGAATACAACTTCTAATGGGATTAATTGGAAGAGAGAAATGTCATAAAGGACATCTTAAGATTTCTGAAATACTGATTCAGTTAAAATACTGATTCTTAAACTAACAGTTATTACTGATTCTTAAATTATCAGTTGTTACTGCCTACTCCTCCGAGAAGGAAGCAGCTTTCATTTATTGACAGAAATCCAGCTGGGTACAGCGCTCGGTAGCAGGGCATGGGGTGCACACCAGTAACTCTCCTGAATAAGATGTGGTGTGGATGCATCAAAGAGTAAGCAGACCAAAGTTTACTGTTAAATAGATCCTGTGGTGGAAGAATTAGTCCCATGTCAATAAAACATTGGTATATATCAGTTTTGGTGGCTTTCATTATAAGATATTCTGTGGTAAATGAGTGGTTTATCAAGCGTGTTGCAAGATAATCTACAAACCAAAATGGAAAGCTCTTTACTTCACCAACCACCTAGCTTCAAAGAAATGTATTCAGCATAACTGTTTAGTACAGCTCCCTCACAATACAAGATTATTGTACATGTTTTTTTCTACCTACAGCGTTAAGTTCCACTTTCAGTTATGTTGGCCTCCCCAATTTTCAATACTTATTTTTTATATTATTGTTATTCTATAACCTGTAGGGTGCAGTTAATGTTATTCTCCAGGTACCTTATCTCTAGTCATTCACCAGTGTAACCACTCTACATAAACCTTTTTTTCAGACCACTTCCCCTGAGAAGTAAAAATATCATTTATAATAACAGCAGGGGGAGACCATAAGGTCTCTCATTGTATAAATTATTTCAGCCATGACATGGGAAATATTTTCGAAAGGAAGACATATCAATAACTGAATATTTTTTGAAAAAAATGTTTCTTATAAGAAGCTCTTAAAGACTTAAGGCTGAAGTTGAGAAGGCAATGTTCCTGGGCTCCCATTTACCAGCTAGCATAGAATAGGTCTTATTTCACATGCATGAAATCTACTGTTCATTCACCATACAATCACTTTTCTTGGATGGAAAAAATCACGAGGCAGATTCCAGCCTCACTGAAATAAGCAGCACAGAGCACTCTCTGTGTGTGAGCGTCTTGCCTCCATAAGCCTAGCCGCTGCTTATGCGTATACGTCTTTTGCAACTACAAAACTGAGACATCAGATGGAAGCTGATGTCTCCTTTTGCAGAAGTCTGCGCAAATGCTCAGGCCCGCGGTACGGTACTTCCAAAGCAGGTGGTACAAGGATGCCAGTAGAGGCACATCCCAAAGGCATTTCTGCAGCATGGAATTACTCGGTCAGCCTGCTGGAGGTTTCTAAATGAAAGATGGAGATATTCTGGTTTGGACAGCTGTTGCCATGGATTCCTATTTTTTGGTTTTGTTCCATTCCATTTTAACCATTTATCAATATGGGCTCAATCATTTACATAGTTGATGAGTTTGGAAAAGACAAACTAAATTCTTCCAGTCAGCACCATTTTTCTACCAAAAAAATTGTGCTCAGAGAATGAGGATTTACATCCCCTTTGTTCTACCCTACCTCTCTGCTAATTTCTTAGACTCCTTTGAGAACAGTAAGTGATTACTATATCACCAACTTAAATTCACAGTTTCAAAGTGATTCTGCTAACTTTCATGTTTTTCTCCAGCTATAGTTATTTCCAGATCTGTAGGTAGCTCTGTTTACTAAATGCAATGCACTCTGGTACAACTTACATTATGCTATACTAAAAAAATAAACTTCTTGTCAGAAGCCTATTTATTAATAACACTTCACTATGAACTGCATTTGCAGCTAAGTGTTGCAGCCATTTCCCGTGCAATAACAAAAATTTACTGCCACTTTTTTCATTTGGTAACGTTTTATCATCTACAGGAGAAGAAATACAAATCTAGCCAGTTAAATCCTGAGCCATATTTTTTCCAATTTAATACTGGTATCCTTTTGCCTGGAGGATTCATAATAGCTTTAATTACACCCATTGTTTACTAAAGAAACAGCAGCATGACACTTAAACCCCTTTGCCTTATAGTTAAAGGACAAAGTTCACAGAGTTGATGAAGGAGTCTCTGTATGCAGGTGTGAAACTTCAGTGCAGCTATTGCTCTGTTTTTACAGTTGTTGATCTTTCGCACCCCTCAAGCAGACCGTGCTGTGCAGGAATTAGTACGTAGCAAATAACTGGGCACAGTGATCAGGTATCACTAGCCTCCTAATTCTTCTGCAGTATTTCGGAATAGTGTTTATATTTTCTTTCTACTTATCGTAAACTAGGTACAAAAGGAAAGACATTTGTTTGATTATTTCAATTGAAAATGAGTCCTGGTCCTTGCTTTATATGCAATTGTGGTGGTTTGTTGGGTTGTTGTTTTTTTTTTCTTTTAATTTTGCTTATTACTATTCTGGTTGTGTAATTTTTATTTCTATGAAGATGAAATTCAGGCAATGATCTGAGAATATTTTACCCGGATCTTGATGAGGACACTTGAAAATTTCAGAAAAGACACTTCTCTAAAATAATTAATTCCCAATCTTTACATAGCCCTGATGAATATTATGACAGTGCTAAGAATGAGATATTAGCAGCTCAGTTGCCTGTTTAGTAGAGACTTTTCTCATTAAAATAGTTCATTACATCATTTAGTGGTGGTGCTAAGGCCAAATATAGAGCCTTCAAGACACCAAAGGACATTTTCAGCAGAAATAATGATGTTTGATGAGTTAAAAATGACTAGAAACAAAATCAAGTGTGGAACTAGATAATTTTCATATATGACATTGCGTAGAAGAAAGCAAAATTCAGGAGCAGGGGTTCAAACCAGACTGAAAGTGCAACTGAAGGAGAGAGAGCATGTCCCAGCAGTGGTCGTGAAGGTTACAGCTACTGCCATGTCCCGTCTCTTGGGGAGAGCGGATCCACTGCCAGCCCAGACCCTGCGAGGCAACTTCTACCACGCAGGGTAGGAGCTGAGCTGAATCTTAGTCTGGGAATTAAAGCTGTTTCTCCAGAAGCTGAGACTCCTTTCTACTGGCTCTAGTCATACAAAAGCCATTGCAGAAATGAGGGAGGTTTGTTTTTGGTTTTTTTTTTTTCTGTAATATAGTACCAATAATAAGCTGCAGTTCATAAGAAAGCATAGTAGCATCTGTGATTATCAGGCAACTGGGTACATTCTAAAATTAGATCCCAACACTGCCAGATCTGATCTCTCTCTCTCCAGTTTTGGGATGTTATAAACATAATTCATAGTTGTAATATTCACAGAGGGAAATAGTACGCAGATGTACATTATCACTCTGAACTATCTAGAAAATTTAAGCATGTAGATCCCATACAGTTTTCAGTGAATCACAAGGAAAATGTTCCCTGAATCTATCTTCCTCTTATAAAATTGAATCAAATGAATAATTTATATAGTTCAATTTTTGTGTTATTCCTTGTCCATTTTAGTTTAAAGCAAGAATTAATTTTTCTTAGGGTATACTTAAAGAAAATGAAATAACATAGAAAGGATGGAATTTACCTACCATTTCCAACAAAGAAAAGACAGGGTTTGATGCTTTTACTGTTATTCATGCCATAATAATTTATGCGACTTTCTAAACTATGCATTCTTGCATATGGAAACATCTCTACCCTAGGGGTGGTGGGCTGGTTGCTGAGGTTGAAATAAAATTAAAATCTTTTTCTCTTTCCATAATGCACACTATTCATGCTTCATAAAACTGTGCTGTTTGACACTTCTCCAGATAGATGCAGCCTCCTGATGATGTGTCATGCTTCATTATGTTAGCAAGTCCTGTTCCTTAGAGTTAATCAAATCGCCAGTGGAATGTTCTCACATCTTTTTCATGTGTGCCTTACGCAAGTTTCTTTGCTGCAGGAAGGCATTTTATATCCCTCTGAAATTGCTTTTAAGAGCAATTCTATAAATGATGAAGAGCGTGTTAAGGTCAAAAGTGTGGGATGCACCAAGAAGGTGGAGTAGTCCTCTGGTTGTTTACACAGGTGCTCTGCTAGTGCAATCCTGTTGTCCTTGGGGAACTTGTATCTGCCTTGGGACTAGGCTGACTTTCAGTTATGCCACCAAACAAAAAACTCCCCAGCTGATCTCTGCAACTGTGGCCCACATAGAAGGAATTGCAGAAATGCAGTTCCAGAGCAGTAGTAACACGGTAGAAAAAAGACAGAGAATTAGCAGAATTATGCATGTACTGGTAAAGGAATAACTCTAGGTCGATAGCAATGTATTTGAACACTAACAAGCATGTTATTTTGGTGCTTCATAGAACCACAAGTTCGCAATGGGAAAGCTGGGTTTATATGTGTCCCTGATGTTTGTGCATGTATTTTTCTTATTCATTCAGTATTTATAATGTATGTTTTTCCCCAAGTTTATGCTATAACCAAAACCCAGGTTTAATCAGACCTAAAATATCTACCAATATACTTTTATGTGCAAAAGGTCAACTTCTGTTCTTCTGAAGGTTAAGAGGTTCTTCATTCAATAGGAATCAGACTTCTGCTCTCTCTTAATTTTTTACTAAAAGGTAAATATGACACTTTTTCAGGAGTAATGAGGTCATTCTGTACTCTAACATCACTCTTTCCACCTCCCTCTTCCCCGAGAACTGCCAGCAGGAGTATCACTGCCGGGTGAGAGGAACCATCCTTCTACGTAGCACCTGTGGATACTGTGTAGGACAGCAAAAACTTTGCACCAAAGCATGCCAGAATATCAACCTATCTCAAACTCATTTGTATTTTCCTGTAGACCTAGTGAGTATAAATTTCCTCTCATGAGCACAATAGTTTATTTATATTAAATCTCATATCTTTTTCATTTTTTTTAATAGAAGTCTTTTGTATTTACATTCACTGAGCATGTGAGTTAGAACCTCAGTTCTACTTGGCTAATAAGCATAGCTGAGGCCTGATCAACTATTAGACTGAGACTGAAAATCTTAATAGCAACAAGTATTTGGAGACAGTTTGCCAGTATCTGTACCGTTGTAAGCCACTCAGTCTCACAGCCTTGCCCCAAGAATTGGCCAGGTGTTGATTGTTGCAAGGTGCCTTGCAGTTCAGTGAACATTAGAAATTACTTTTCTATCACTCTCAAAAAGAGAAATGTACTTTTCCTCTAAAAGGGAGCTAAAATGCATTTTGATATTTTTTTGTTGTTGTTCGCTTGTTTAATAACGGCAAAACCAACCGCATACAAAAGCACACTGAAGGTCAAAGCTTGTTCTTTCTGCTTCATCATCACTGAATTACGTCAAACAGCAGAGCTCTGGGTCTAGCATTTGTCAGCTACCTGCTGCTCCAGAGCCAGCAGAGGGAGCACAAAACACTGTTTGTTTGTTTTCTTTTAATTTCTCAGTGATGGTGTGGTTGACTTAAAAATGACAAACACGAATTCCAGAGGTTATTAGAACCCATAGGGCATCATCTAGTTATATATTTTTCTAGCTGTCTGCTTAGAAATGTTACTGATGATATCTCTCATCTCCCAAAAAATCACACGCAACTTCCAGGTATTGCTCGTTTTCTTCAGAAAATCTGTAATGAGTTTGACTTTAAATTAATCTTTCAGCTGAACCTTAGATGCCACATCTTTTGATCACCACCTAAAGGTCCAAATAAGTGGTTGAATAGTTGGGAATATGTGCACTTTTCAACTTCAAAATAGACTACCTTGGCCGATGTAATTCTGGAGCAAGTTAGCATCATGATCTTGTCAATTCAGTTTTTATATCTCTTCTGTGCTATACAGCTCTGTGTGTGTTCTGCAGTTCTTGAAATATCTTCTTCCAGCTTCACTGCCTGAGGCCACAAGTGTGCAGCGCAGTTCTGTCTCCTGAAGAATGTCAAACATAATGAAAAAATGAACTTGCAAAAGAGCTGATTTTTGTATGCCTTCCTGCTTGATTCTACTGCCTGCTCTTTTTTGCTTTCCCTAGTTCTCCTAGGTTTTATTTTCTGCTTTTGGAACTGTATCCAAAGCTCCCTCAGAATGAATTGCTTTTAAAAAGCTTCCTCATAATGAGGCTTGTCACACAAATGAATGGAGCATTGCTGAACTCTCACAATGTGGCACAGGCTGGCTCAACCTTTCGATGCTCGCTCTCAGAATTAGCATTCTTGTCTAACAATGGTTTTTGCCCCTTCTCTTTCTGCTGCTGAAGCTCGTGACCTGATATATTCAAGAAATCACACTCACCAAAATGAACGAAAAGTATAAGGATTAAAGTGAAGGTTAACCTTACAGAATAGGAGAACTTTAGAATCGGGTTGTCTTCCTTATCCATTGGACCTAAGTATTGTAGTAGAAGCAGAGGAGTGAGTGATCTTGCATTCAGTGCCAAAGGTGAAGGCAGCTTTCTTCACAAGGGGCGAAGCTGGTGTGCTTTAAGAGTAACTTCAATGAAACTGCTCTCACGGCTGAGGCAAACAGGGCTGGGCCACAGATGCGTACTCTTCTGCTTTGCCAAGGAGGACAGAAGAAGTGCTCAACATCTGTTGAACACCTTGCACCCCTTTAGAGCTCTGAACAGCCTAACTGTGGAGGAGAAAAGATGCAAGATACCTGGTCTGAACTGGTGGATGCTGGAAGAGTATAGGCTATAGGCTATATGTCTGCTTGTGTCTGCCCCAGACTGCAGTTACAGTTCTGGAGAGTTTTTGAGGACAGTCTTCTTCCCAAAGGGGTCATGATGCAGAAGAAAAAAAGAGTGGGAATTTATCTGAAATCTTGAATTTCTGTTCTGCATGTAATTTTAACCTTGTGAAGGGAGAAAAGAGAGACAAAGAGAAGAGGGAAGAGGGAAGAGTAAAGGGAAAGGAAAAGAGCAAGAACACCAAGACTCTAGCTCAGCATTTACTACTGAAATGTCCAGTGGAATGGAAACTCAAATAACTTTTTTTTTTTTTTTTTAATAATCACAATAACTTTTTATTGCAATCTTTAGAAATGATGTGTGACTCCCTATGCTGATCTGGCAAACTTTCATTTGGGCTTTCAGCCAGCTATTTTGAGTGCTGGAAAAGCCTGGTAGTCCCAGCTCAACTGAGAGTGTCTCTGACTCATTATATTGTATGCATGGCATCCTGCACAATCAGAGTGTAAAAATCTGATGACTGCAGAAGTTCTTTTCATGTCTTGGCTTCTTCTGCTTAATATTTTTGCAAAAGCAAGCAGCCAAAAGCATTGTGTATGGCGGACAACATCACATTTCTTCCATGAAGTTTTAATCCCAGTTTGCACTGGTGACCTTGCACGACCTTTGAAAACCTCCATTGCTTCGCTGATTAAGCTGACGGACTGACAGTTTTCTGCTTTCTATGCAAAAGATGCATAACACCTTGCTTGATTACAGATACAATTGCACAGAATTATTAGCATTATGCAGTAGAAATGATGAAAGTGCAATTTATGATCGTCTGGCTCCCAGCCTACTGTACTTTATTAAACAAGAGAATATTTTGGGGAAGAAAAATAGGAAGCAGGAGCAGGGTAGCTGATGATCCCATATTAAATTCCACTTGAGGCAGAAACGAAGCATGCAAAATTTAGCCCAGAATGATTAATGTTCCTGGGGTTATAAACTATACTGAAAAATGAAAGCTATAAAGGAAATTATTAGACAACCTTAATTAAAAACATCACTACCAGCTCTCCACATAATAAACACACTTGATCTGAGCAAAAGAAAATGAAGTTAATGGTGAATAAACATTTGAAATGAAAGGAAGATTTTACAACTTAGTGCTGGGGATGCTCTGCGGGCAGGGTCTTCTCCCCCAGCCGTGGTCCCCACAGCCCCGTTTCAGCCAGTGGTGGTGGATATCATGAAGCCAATGACTTTGGGGAGGAAAGATGAAAGCAGAACACCCGTTACCCCTAAGCTAGCGCTAGATGAGGAAAGAGGACAAGTGGCGGAGAGGCTGGACTCCCTGCTAGCCAGAGGAGGCAGAGGAGGGGAGCTGACCTGACACCTCTGTTTGGGAGGGAGCCAAGCCTGGCCGCAGAGGTGAGCAGGACCCTGACGGGGAGCACCCGACAGGTACAGCTTTAGACAGGTCCAGGCTAGCTAAAGCAGAGGTCAGGCTGAACAAATCTGATTAACTTCTCCTAGGAAGTGACAATGACAGCTGACAGGAGCGCCACAGTAGACATAATCTCCTTGGACTTCAAGAAGCCTTTTGCTGTGGTATGGCTTCAAAGGCCGGGTTTTAAAACTGGTGCTGCTGGCAGGATTTTTCTAGCTAAATCAGCAACAGAGTGAAGAAGGCAGGTTAAAAGCTCATTTGGATTTGGTGCTAATCACCTTGGCAGTGACCCTTTAAAATAAAAAGCATGTTTAAAATAGACTTTACACTGCTCGCAGCTGTAACTACTGCCTGTACTTACCCAAGCAAAGAAAGCTCACTTCAGTCAGAAAGATGAGCTTGATAGCTTTCTTTAATTAATTCTTAATAAAAGAAAAATAAAGCAAATGTAAAAAGCCAGCTTACGAACTTAGAAGTAGTAAGCCAAGAATTTCCTACTTATGGTCTGGGTCTTTTAAGTACAAGCATCAGAGTAAATTTATATCCATGTGTGAAAATCAATGGTCTTTGTCAATGTAATTAAATCCATACTTAAAAGTATAACTATTTTCATTAGGAGATGTTTTGCCTGCTTGTTTCAGTAAGAGTTATACCACCACCGGCAGACAGAGAAAGTCTCAGGCTGCACATAAGTTACAAAGGCACAACGGCATTACTTCTTTTCTTGTCAGGCTGTAAGCTGCCCAAGCACATCCTGACAGCAGGACACCGTTTTACATAGACTCATCAAATCACCAAAAGATTGGTGGGAAGGGACCACTGAAGGTCTTTCAGTCAAAACCCCAGCTCAAAGTAGGACTGTCGCCACTGCTAGACCAGGTCAGCTCTGGCTGGGTCTAGCTGGGTTGTGAAAACCTGAATTGCGGATTTGACAGCCTCTCTGGGCAACCTGCTCCAGTGCTATGCTACCCGCCCAGCTTTGCTGTTGTTGCTTTGGTTTGGGTTTTTTTTTTTTTTAAGTGCTTTACCTATAGGGCTTGCTGCACAGGGATCCCTGAACGCTAATTCAAAGGAGGAAACCTTTATAAATAAACACACCCTTCCTTTTCTACTGTTTCCTAACTCAGGAGTGTGTTAAGGCTGGATAGTCAACACTGAGTACAATGTGTTGCCTTTTGTTGATTTCATACAGTCTATTAATGTTGTTTAAACTTTTTTTTTTGTACTTAATTATTGCAGTGCATTGTCTTGGGGCTATTTGAGGCTGAAAAACAAGACTTTAATGATAAAATACAGAAACAAAGACAGACTACTCTTGTCAGTGTCAGCAAATAAATAGCATTAATCTGTCTTCATTACTGCCATGCATGGTGTAACACAAGAGTCCACCAGGTGGGAAGAGGTCTGATATCTTTTAACCACTCTACAAGTGCTAAGAATTAAGCTGAAACTTAAACTGCAAAATTTTCTTTGATCAGCAAAGAATAGTGACAGTCATTTTGTCTTCAGAAGCTTTTTGACATCTTTCCACTAGGATACTGAGAGAGTGCAGATTGTCTGACCTGACCTGTCATCACGAGTTCTCTATGGGAGGTACCTCATTGCCATTTGTGCCTCTGGAAACTGTCTTGTCTGTACGCTGTAGTGGGTTGTTTCTTCCAGCTGGAGTTGTATGTCTTTCCTGCTTTATTATTTAAAAGTATGAAGCATACTTTAAAATACTTTATGAAGCATTCTAAAGCACTTTAAAACATAACCATTAGCACATGATTATGTTTTAAAGTGCTTTAGAACATGTTGTATCCTTAAAGGCTTTCAGCAAATGGATGTTTGCTTCCCCCCTCCCCACCTTGAAAATAAGTTATCCAAGCAATCTGTGCTAAATGTTTTGGAGAATAAGGGTTGGACACACACAACTAGATTATGTGACAGTGTAAATCAGATCTGTGCAATTCACTTCAGTGATTTACGTTATCTGAAGATCTGGACTATTAATTATTGGAAGCCTACCTTTTTAAAAGCAATTTTTTAGTCACTTTGACATCTAACCATCTGGCTTCCGTTTCCCTCGGTATGCACTTTCAGACATGAATACCAGGAAGCTTTGTTTAAATATGCAGATTACCTAGGCAGCTTGTAGGAGATGGTGAAAGATACAGCCTTGATTGCATGGTTTATTTCTTTGCAAAGTTGTCTTGGTTAAACTTCACATACCAGTCAGTAATGGATTTGATCTGCTGGTCTCTTTACCGTGGCTTTGCATTACTGTTCAAGAATTTAACTGATGGGATAAGAAAACAAATGCCATGGCTGGTGTGAGCATCTGCCACAGTAGCTGGTCCCCCCGTGGTGGCAACAGAAGATGCTGTTTAGGGAGTGCTCGTGAGCCCGGCCACTTTTGGCAGTCTGTTCCTCTGGCACACCTCTGTACAACGTCGATGTGATGTGTTTTGGGAAGAATGATGGCTATCGAAGCACTATCCACACAAAGGGTATATCATGGCCTATTTGCAGCTCTTTTGTTGGGGGATTTTTGTACCCATTTTCCTCAGGTTTCTGTGCCTTCCTACACGCGCATGTGTTGGGGTTGCCTCTCTCTCCCTGAGCGCGCTCACACATCGCAGCTCTGGCACCACTGGGTCTCTCATTCCCAGCCCGGAGGCTTAGCCCTCTTTGGCTGCCACTGCTGCACCTGACAAGGAGGCTGAATCAGCATCCTCACCCTGCAGAGCTGATAGTCCAGAGTGTTAGCACCAAGTCAAATGGGCAGAAGCTGTAGACTGAGCTGTGAACCCACAGAGGTTTAGGCTACCTCTACCAGGCTGCTCGCCAGGAAGAGCAGAGCTCCTCAGTCCCAGCCTGGGATTCATAGCATGCTCTTTCATATAGCTCCTACACAGGGACTGTAATTTTCTTTACCATCAGAGAACAGTCTCATCTATAAAGTAAGATCAAGTGTTTGAACGCAGAGCTCTGTTCCCCCGAGGGATATGATTTTACCTAGCACAATATTTCCTGAGGCACCAGAGTTATTGACTGCAATACTTTATGTTGCTGCAGAATGGAAACCTCTGTAAAATAGCCTTTAATTGTCATCCTGTGTTGTCATTATTGTACGTTCAGGTGTGGATTTAGAAGGGGGTACAGGATACAGAAAAACCTCAAGTAGCTTTGTACCAGTTCACTACTTTTTCCTTCAGTCCTTTCACCATTCATCAGGTGTGGAGACAATCTGTGGTCCTGGGCAGGGGTCTGTGGTCCTGCACCTTTACAGTCCCAAGTCACCACCTCCCCCTGTCTCCCTCCACCCCCAAAGCAGGAGTGTACTCTTGTCATCTGATGTCCCCTAGTATTTCTCTGCTACCCCAGCTGCGAGGCTGTCACCGCTCTTGTTGATAAAGCTTGAAGGTTTGATTTTTATCTTGATTAGGAGTTGAGGGATGGTTTGTATATGCTGCTAATAAAAAACCTCCCACACTTAGCTGGAAACGTTTTTTTTAATAATCTCAATTTTGTACCATTTGTGACATCTCAGACACAACTATTTCATCAGAGGTAATAGTATATAAATGGTTAATTTTAAGTTCCTTAAGACCTTTCTTAGGAAATTCATTTCCCATTGTCTCTAATTTTTCACTATCCCCGCTTCAAAAGAACTATTGAGTTTCAGTAGCTTATGTACTATGTATATATGTGCTATTGATTCAGCCAGAGCCATATATTTGTATGAAGAAAACCAGCTTAGAACCCGTTCAGACCCTTTTTGCCCCAAAACCCATGGCAATGTTGAGAATTCTCTGGTCCTGAGACGTGCGGCTGAATTTCCCAGCTCAGTGTGTGCATCTAACAAAACCCATCATCAGCCAATTGGAAGTCTGATTTTCGAGGACCATTGAACACTGAACATTCCCAGTGAGCTGCAATTACAGAAACAAGTGTGCTAAATAACTTTGGACTGATGGTGTGCGAACATCAGCCCTCCCAACTTCCCCTTTCTTATTTTGGTTGGAGTCTGACACTGCACAGGGTTACAGTAGGAATATTTTAGGGAGTGTCGACGTGCTTCAGAAATTCTGGCATTTCTTCATCTGCCTGTGAATCATGCCTGTGTTTTATGACTCCATAGGCTGAATAGCCTCATATTTGCAGTTGCATTTGGTGTTGAGAAGAAAAAGAGCAGGGTATGTTTTACTTGAATAATTCCAATTCCAATTCCACTTTCAGTCATAGCGGCATAAAGTCAGGAGGCCGCAGCATGTGTCATATGTTTCCATAGTGCTGGACATATGTCAAATGTATGAGGCAGTTTACCTAAGACAAATAATAAACTGTATCAGAAAATCTACCTTTGTTTATTAACCTTGTGAATTGTTCATTTTGGATTTTTATTTGGCACAGTGGAAAGTGTTAATGTATATATTATGGTGAGACTGGAGGGTTCAACCCCCCCTTAGGAGTCCTACAAAGCGTGTAAACAACCTTAACTTTTCAGTTTGAGACTGGTGAATAGATACCTGATGCCAACGCGTGGCTCGTGCACTCACATGTCATGCTGACCACCAATGTCAGCAGAGTGCTCGAGCTCACTGCGCCCCATTATTAGGAGTCAACGCTCTTCCTCTACATAGTTTATACAGGTCTTGTTCTCCTCTCTGCTATCTCTCTGGATCAAATGCCACACGCTGATCATGACATAAGTTTTTTCACATATGATGACTCTTTCCAAATGCATGTGCATGTCCAATGCATTCACCTAAGTCCATGGATGACCCTACACATGGTACAGTGTGTCAGTCCTTGCTGGCTGCACCTGAGCGAGATGGCAAAGCTGCGTAGTTGGGCTAGATGTTTGGTTGTCCTGCTACGCTTACAGCTAACCCTCCTCGGGTTGGCTACCCGAGTGAAAATGCAACGCAAACATTGCCTAACCTCTGCAGGCAGCCAAATGGTCTCTGTCTGAGAGCTGCAAACCTGTTACCTGCAGTGAGCATGGAACAGACTTAAAATATTTGCTATGTTATGTGAATATTAAATGTGATAATTAAAAGCAGCTATATCAACATAAGGTAATCCAGTAGCTTTAACAGGTACTTCTCCAACCCTACTTAACCACAGGTGGAAACGCAGACTAAGTTGTGTAAACCAAACCTCCACAAAGTAACACATAAATGGTGATGTATTGTGACAAGGTAGTTAACAAAGCGGAAGGACGAACATCTGTCTCCTGCATATGGGTTGGCAGGTACGATGAAGACTCGAAGTACATGAAGGCTTATAGAGAAACTTGCAGCAAACTGCCCATGTAAAACCTCCCCCTAGTCCTATTTCTAAAACTGGACTTTTCCCATTGCTATTCTGAAAGGATGAACTCACTGACTGCGGAGGAAAAGGGAGCTTCTCATATGCCTGTCTGGCAGTACCAAGCTTTTGATATTCTGATCACAGAATGGAAATGAGTATGATTTAAAGTTAAGATGCCTAGAAGTAAGGATTGGAAGGGCCACAGGGGAAAGAGTGAAGGAATGTAAAAAGGGAAGCTGTCATTCTAATAAGAAATATTTAGTTAATAAATAAATAAATATATTACATTTGGATGTGTTCTATAGTCAATTATTAGAAGACCTAAAACCACTATATGATAAAGAGATGTTCTAAGTTATTTGTTTTGTTTTATTTTTCTACCTCTGATATTACAGAAACAAATGGTTATTTAAAAAATAAAATAAAATTTAAAAAAAAAGAGAGAGAGATATTTTAAGAAAGTGCTCTCACATGTTCCTGGAATGATAACCAGGAGTTTCAGTATAAAGCAAAAAAGAACATCTTCTTGCCTTTTTAACATTAATGTTAATATTAATTCTGCCTTTCATATGTACATAGAGTAGAAAGTAAGCCCCTAGCGTCTCAAGGATTACATTTAAAATTAAGAGTAACACTTTTGAGGCCTCTGAGGGGAGAGGTGGTAAACTTAATAAAATGGTAATTTACTTTCTTGGGCTGGGTTTTTCTTCTCATGCTTGAATGTTATTGCATCCTTTGAAAAACTCACAGGAGAAAGATTGGCAATTAGAGACCTTCTAAACTCAGAACAAACAGTTTAAGTAGTGTCCGCAAGTACTACATGTTTTTACAATAGATCATAACTTCGTAGCCTTTGTCACACTTCTGCTGTCCCTTTCTCTTAAGTTCTCAGACGTAACATGAGACAGGTGAGGAGGTTTTCTTAGCAACATGAACACAGGAAAATTCTCTCTGGCAATAAGCTATTCAGTACTTCTGCTTTAGTTCATCTTCAGTTCACACTAGAACAACAGTAAGGTGAGCTTTGGGAAAAACTTTCCACTTCTGCTCACTATAAATAAGGTTTCAAAAGTTTCCTGTTCTTAAAGCGATAGGATGAGAGTAGTTGAGTGATTGAGGTAAAAAAATCTAAAACTTTTCTAAATATAAGTAAGTAGCTTAGGCTATGAAATGCAACAGCCATTTAAGCCCTTCCTTTCCTCTCCCCATATATAGAATTAGAGCCGCATTATGGCCACACAGAGCCGCATATGACTGTGCACAGGATTTCCATTGCTATGCTATCGGTCAAGCTGTGGAGGATGCCTATTGCTGTTTGGTAAAATCACTGGAATATTTCCAGAGTAGGATTATCCCAGCAGCCTGATTCTGAGTCATAATAGACGCCTGCAAAGAACAATGGGAGTTTGAGCAGTACAAACCTATTTGTTTTCAAGTGGGTCATAGACGGATTTATTTATTTATTTTTATCGCAGAAGAGCACAGGAATATGGACCATCTAGGTGCTAGTTGCTACGGTAACCATAAAATCACATCCTCCAAAACCTTTCTATTTAATTATATACATCACTGACTATCGAGTGGAGTAAATTTCATTTTTTCTTTAAAACTCCAGAGTGCAAAGGAAAAAAGGCATGTTCATTGCAGTTTTAACCTTTCCTTTGTCACTGATATTCTTGGGAAGAGAATTTTTTCCTTTTTACAGGCATTTTTGCTGATGTTCCATCCAGCTTTATTGACATAGTAAATTGTTGTATTGGGCCATAGTGGTACACAGTTAAGGGTTAGAGGTTTGTCATTGTTTCTGTGTATTTATAGCCTAATTCTCCAGACTTCTCCTTGATATACATGATTTGTTCCCACCTGCATGCTATTGGGGTTGCATTTCACCTTTGTAAATACGTACATGGTGCTGAAATCCCTGTCTACTTGAAGACTACATGAAAAATACCACTTGTATACAGAAAACTTTATATATTGCCATTGAAAACAAAGCCAGGATACTAAAATCAAAACTAAGATTGTACAATGGCTCAGATGTACTTTCTGAATTGCTTTCATGCACCAGGGTGATATAAGTGAGTAGACATTAATAGCCAGACCAGTCTGTACTGAGATAATTCAGATGATAACTCTTCTGTTCCTAAGCTACCTTCTTTGTAAAATGGTAATAATTATAACTAACTTTGATATCTAGGGAAAAAAGTGCAAAATATTATTATAATTTATTTTATTTCCCTTCTTTCATAGATTTTATGATACATCCTTTTTTATGTTAGCAGAAGAGATACATATGTGACTGACCTGGATACAAAAATACTACAAAATATGTAATATGCAAATTTATTTTTTTAATTTTCCCTTTAAAAATATTTTTCTTTAAAATATGTTGTTTTGAAAAAAATAATAATGAGAAGTGATCTCCATATAGGTATTATACATTCATGTTCAATTCATACATTTCTTTCTTCATTATTCTGATACTGCACTGTCACACCTTACCAAAAGGCATATTTTAATATAAAAATGAATCTTTTCATATTAAAAAATATCCAAGTCTCATACAAGTTTGTTGTATGAAGTGAAACTGCACATACCATTGGAGGTTTTCCAGGCAAGAGGTCAAATTCTAGTAATTATGTTTATTAGTTACAGGAGTATTGCCATTGCAATCAAAATATCAAATCATTATTACTGTTTTGGAAAGTCAGTAATAGAATTGAGAGAAGTGTTAAGAGAGTTCATAAATGCAATCTCTCTGAAATCAATACACAGAATCCCAAAATAGTAGGCATCTTTAGCCAGGTAATAAATAAATACAGTGTTTGAGCTTTACAGAGTGACCTATACCTAACCTGAATAATATTTTTAAGCCTAATTCATAATATCCTTGGTATTGGACAAAATAATTCAGTATAAATATAATGAAAACAAAAAATCAGGTCAGGAAATTTAAAGCTATAGTGTTAGCAATGTAACAAGACAACTTTATGAAAATTAGTGCCAAGGAGTTTATTTTTGCCAGAAATTAGTTAATTGCTGGGCTTAATGTTTTTTCTTTCTAATGAAAAAGTAAATTATATTAAAAAATAGTAAGTGCTCTGAAATGTGTGCTTATACTATTTGGTAAGCATTTTAAATCTTAATAGTACTGGAAAACTTAAATTGCTATCATTGCTCTGGGTATTGAGCACCGATTCTTTTCATGTTAAAAAAGTAATTCCTCTAAGAGGGGAAAAACCCAGCAAAGCCCCACCGTCTGCCTGAGCAAAGAGCCGAAGCCATCCTGAAGAAAAACAAAGTCCTAGTGTACTGGAGAGAAGAGCAAATCCCAATGTGTGGTTCAGGTTTAAGAATTCATGACAGACAGATGGTTCTAAGCAGTCCTCAGTCCAGCATCGTGCTTTGAGCTGCAGATGCCAATGATAGCAATCTCACATCTATTATGAAATTGGGACAATCCTCAATTTTAATTTTCTTTATTATCCTACTTCCAGACCAGGGGATTCTTGATTAATATGGGAAGATGTTTTCTCCGGACTTTATATTATTATTATCTCCTAAAACAGCTCAACAGCTTGATGGAGATGTATCTGCTTACCTTTTTGAAACACCAGAGAAATCCACTGGGGTGTTGTGCAACCTGCAAGTGCTGCCAGTTTGTTGCACCCAGGTTACAGAGTAAGTTGCATTTATTCCCACCTATTTGCTACACTCAAAATCTTGTTACAGGGAAGATAAGTACATATCATACACAAACAGGGATTTTATTGTTATTCTAATTTAAATATTAACAGACTGATCAAAGAATAATCATTAGACTGCTTACAATTGTATTAACACTTATGATTCAAATGATATACAGTTAAGATTAGTATACACGGTCTAGTATCTCCATGTTTCCCTGCTATTACTGTCATCATTCTACTGTGTTTCTTGGTCCTAAGGTTCAGATTTTGGTTCCGGGTGGGGGAGAAGGTTTACAGCCAGTCATCAGCATCATAGTCTTTTTTTTTTTGGGAGAACTGCGATGACAATGTCTATTTCCTTCCTCCTCACTTTTGGGTCTATGTGGAGTCACTTTATGCATTTTATAATACGATCTATGCTCTACTGCTTCTTCATTGGTTCACATTTCCACATTACTGTGTATAGTACATGTACCTTATGTTAGACACGTGTTCATTGTTCTCTTTGTTATCCTTAAAACTGTCTTTACCCTGCTCACGTGGTGGCATTCCTTTAATGACCATTAACTGACCGCTGGTGACATGTTTATAGCCCTGGGGCCCCTGGTGTCATCCTGTGCCCATAGTTGCAACACCTCTGCTCTCACCCCACGCCAGTACTCCTTTACTCTTCATTTTACTCTAGTGTCACAACTAGTTCATTCTGCACTGATTAACTGCTTGCTATTACCCATACAGTTATTTAGAAGCTAAAACAAAGCAGGTAATAGTCACCAGAATATTAAATAATGGTTGTTACAGCTAAACAAGACTAAATGTGGCTCTGGGTAGGCCAAAATAAGTCCAGACAGAGCCTGATAGGTGTTGAGGTCTGCGTTAGCTTAGCACAAAGCCCGCTACAAACACCAGCGCAGTCACTGGGCAACAAGGCTACAAACAAGCGTAATCCCAAAGCCCTCACTTTAAGGACCTGTGCCAGTATGAATGAAGTACCTACTTGTTGGTTAGCAGTGAAACATCTATAGTATGAGACACAGAACCAAATACTGTGTTTACTTACAGTTTTGTAACGGTGGAATAGAGTTATAAAGAAATAGAATAACAAAAGGCATTGCTAAGACCCTACTTCACAAGAATCTTCTTAAATACTCCAGTTTCTCTGGCCGCCTGGTTAGTTTCTGTGAGCTATCCCCAGGCTGGCACACTAGAGAGAGCTCTTAGATCTGAATGTTTTCTACTTCAACTGTTAATGTTGGTTAGAGAAGCCATTTGGAACAGTTTCTTCTTTGGCCCAGAATCAAAGGACCTGGTTTTTTTCTCTCTTACTTGTTTACCTACTCATTATTTTCCTGTTTGAGAGCACTGAGATGTTGTACAGTGCCAAGAGGATTAAGCGCTTCCCCCATCCTCCCGAAGTTTACTTGATTAACATTTTTACTGCATATCTTAATTAGTAGATTCCTAGCTTTAGGCTTCAGGCTGCTTTCTTCTCCTTACAGCCCTCCTATAATGCATTGATTTCATTTAAAAAATTCTGTATCATGGGAAATTTTAATAGTTCTAAATATTTGGCCTGCTACAGCTTAGTATATAGAATACCATAATTTTTGTTTGTTGTAACTTTGTATATAGAGTACACTTAAAAAATATTTGAGAATTTGCTTCTGAGAAGGAACAACTTCTTCCTTTATATTCCAGTAGATTTCTGGAAACTAATTTATATGGGCAAAAAATAAAAATAAAAATTGGATGTCCTTAATGTGAAGGATTTAGAAACAACTTTTGTCATTGGAAGAATATGGAGACATATTCTTGCAAATGTAAGGGAAAACAGAGGGCAATATTGATCCCTTTCTAGCTTAAGAGTTGGAAAGTAGGTATTTCTTTGTCTAGGTCACTTGAGGAATTGATCCAGAAAGCAGTGTCAAACCAATTCCAAATCTGCAGAAAGCACAGCTGGGAGGAGTGTAGTTTCTTCCTTTTATCCAATAGTTCAGTGATTATAAAACTCATCTGTAAAATAATATATATCTGTAAAATGATATATATCTATAAATGATAGAACTCATCTCTAAAAATGATATCTGTAGAATGATGTGGTTACTTTAGTGCATTTTCTACACTGGATGCAGTTTGTCGATCACCATATTGCAGCATATTCTGATTCAGGACTCTTGCAATCTCTCTTGCTGAATCCTTTCTGCTTTTTATAAAGAACTTAATTATCTTTGATGTAGCAGAGACTTGACTCCTACCCTGACAACAGTGCTATCAGTATGTTAGTTGTCATTCTTGCATCGTCTGTTTCTTCTTCCCCCAAATACTTCATGGTTTGGAGGACAGGGGAACAGCTGCAAAAGGGTGCTTCAGGGTATTTGCGGTGGCTGGATTAGGTTGGCCCCTGCCACTCGGTGACTCCTGGACACTCTGTCCTCGGTGAGATTCCTCGTGGTGGGGCGAGACCCTTCATGCCTAATATGTAGTTGCAAACTCCATCAGGCAGCAGGTTGGCTACAAGCTGTCCAGTGCAATGCAGCTCTTGTGGATCAAGCCTAATGCTACCAGCAGCTTGTTAATGCAATGAACAGCTGTATTTCCTATTCCCTTTTTTTTTGTTGGGTTTTTTTTTTTTTTCAATGTACAGAAAATAGAGAGGATAGTTTGTGCCTACACTGTTTGGTGCACTGAAAAGGTCTTTTTCATGTGTTTTCCCTTTCTAGATATAAGCTATATCATTTGCTTGCTATGGAGGTATGCAGCAAAATTATGCGCTGGGATCTGTAACTGTGTATGAGAGAAACCCCTTGTGTCTCTTGTTTCTTTCTGCACTACAAATCAGGCAGCAACAAACATAATTTATCCCCAAACCACATTAAGAGTAACTTCTCATATCGTTACGCCTTTAAAGGAACTCTGGGCTTGGCACGTATCTGGGACTCTACATATCTCTTATTCCTAGGAACAATTTCTCCTTTGCTAAACTTTCTGGCTTGTTTTACATGAAAATGATCCCACAGGATGGAATGAGGCCAAACGTTGCAATGGCCAAAATACGAGGTGATGAGTATAATTTGGGTTTTATTTATTATGCGACTTGGCATTATGATATCTGAATTATCTACACAGGCCTACACAAGCCATATAAGAAAATGAGCCTGCTAGCTGGATTTTGTGCCTGGAATTAATCATCCATATGTTGCTTCCTCTCCTCTCCTCTCCTCTCCTCTCCTCTCCTCTCCTCTCCTCTCCTCTCCTCTCCTCTCCTCTCCTCTCCTCTCCTCTCCTCTCCTCTCCTCTCCTCTCCTCTCCTCTCCTCTCCTCTCCTCTCCTCTCCTCTCCTCTCCTCTCCTCTCCTCTCCTCTCCTCTCCTCTCCTCTCCCTCGTGCCCACGGGACCCCATTTTGTGTGCTCTGTGCCAGGCCAGTGTCAGTAGCCAGGTACATGCAGATGTTTGTAGCTGACTGGAGGGTGAAACACGTGGGGATGGAGGCATCATCCAGCCCATCCATCCTTTACCTTCTGTGCGAGGAAGGTTGTAACACCAGGCTGGTTTTCCAGACCGTAATTCCTGTGTAATGCAGCAGAATTACACTGATATCTTTCCCAATTAACACATCATTTTGAAGGCAAGTAACAGGCTTCCAATTCGCTGAAAGTTTCAATTTTTAATTGAATTTCTGCATCTATTTTAGGTAAATGCTAGCAGTCTTATCTTCCTCTTTGGGATGCACTAGTGGAGAGCCCAGGTGCCAATAGGAACAGTTGGGCTGTGGTTTTATTGTCCTCGAGTGTCAGAGTCGGGACTTGGGTCCCACAGATCACACTATGAATTATACTGTTTCCATTTCTTTGAATTTATCCCTGCTAGTCTGTCTTCAATACGTGGCATGGGAAGAATATAATGATTATGAATCATTACAAAAGAAGTATTTCCAGAAGTTACAATTTATTTTGTCAGCTAATTCCACAGATCATGATAGTTTCAGCAGAGGAAATATTTGAAGTCTCTTGTCCATGGAAGCCTGGGAATCAAACACATTGCATTTAATATTAATTTTGATCATGAAAAGTGCAAAATTCCTTTGTGTATATATTTTCTTGCATGAACTCAGAAAGACACGTTCAATAAATTCTGCAGAAGTGTTATGTTGGGAAATAATATATTCACAGGATTAATAATACCAAATATTAGTTCTATATAAAAAAACCCACAATATGTAATTATTCAATTAAATCTCTCTTCTTTGCATGTAGTTTGTGAGAACACTGTGACTTACAGAAACTATTTGGCTACTCAGAGCAAATCTGGCTCTTCAGATTGCTTAAATATTCAGTATTCACAGTGTATCTACTAATTTTCCCAAGTTCCTTGGTTTAACAAAGGCCGTCTGTGAACTTGCTTCTTTGTAAATAATATTGTACATACTACTATAATTATACTGGTAAAAGTAGTGATGCAGCTACAGTCCTATAAAAATGCATCATACTAACAGCATTAATTCCTTTCTCCTCCAAGGAAGAATATTGCTGATAAAACTGAGTACCAACACAGTTATAAGTGTGAAACATTTCTCTATGTACAAGATCTCACTGTCAGAATTCTGATGTGAATATTTGGGTTTCTAAAATGGTTCCAAATTCAAGAAACATAATTGTTCAATATAGTACAAATCTGTTCTGAGCAAGGAAATGGGAAAACTATTTCAGTGAGTACCTTTGCTCATAGTTTCCAAATATGTTATTCCCAGAAATCTTTTTCACTAGATCTTCCTATAAAGTAGGAGTGAATACAACCAAAAGAAATCAGTTTAGAATATATTTCTTTTTCTCTAGCCTGATATTTTTATTGCTTTTAGCTGAGCCTTCTCAGCTTCATTGGAAATACATGCTATTACTTAGAAGCCTGTGTGTTTCCTTTATTTTTGTTTTGTTAACAATTTGTTCAGTGATTTAATGTCATTTACATAATTGTGCAATGAATAACCAGTGACTTCATGACATTATCCTAATAAGTAATGAAAATAAGCATCAAACAAAGAAAGAAAATTAAACTATTTATAAAAGATGTTGCTAAGGCTGTGGAAGAGCCACTGACTATACAGTAAACCAGTACTTTCCTTGACAATTTCTCATCTCTCTGAAAGAAAGCTGTTATTCTTACATAAACAGAGAAAATAATGTTATTTGTATTTATCAAAATGCCTGCTGCTGAAGTATTTCTTATGTCAGTCATCACGAGGTAATTGCTTTCCACTCAAGGTGTTGCCTTGAGTCTTTTGGCCTCACATGTTGTATACAACAGTTTTGGAAGTGGAAGAAAGAAATACGGAATTTGACAATTCAAATAACTAACAGTGATAACACACATATACAGATATTTGTGTGTATGTTTATAGGTACATATACAAATACATGTATTTTTATAGCTTGTTTGCATGTTGCTGATGGGGGTCCATTAAATGACCATTGGCTAATTGGATATTTAGGTGGTTTAAGTATGAAATAACAGCAAACTTCAATGAAAACAAAGAATTCAGTACCAGTCTCCTGTTCTGTGGCATTTTATACGGGGGGGGGGGGGGGGGGGGGGGGGGGGGGGCAGGTGAAGACCGGGTTCTCATGATATTGTGCACTCTGAGAAACTCTTCTTCTCCTGGAGTCCCAGGGTTTCATTATCATTATTCAGAATACAAGGTCATACTCAATGGGAGCAAGAGTGGCAGAATTTGCCCTAAATTAAACCAAAAAAGAGGTTTGGTTTGGTCCTCTAGGACCAAACTAGAGGTCCAGTTTTCAGCGCCATTCCTCATTGTTGTCAATGGAGAACTCTGTTTTAAAAAAAATAGCACCCTATGGCCCTATGCTATTTCTCTCATACAGCACAACTTGACAAACTGATTAAAGTCCAGTGTGGATATGTATGCTTTATTACTAATTTGAGCCAGCTTTTTCTATTAACTCATGAACTGCATATTAAAATGTAATGGATCTCTAGGTTTATCAAATTAGAAAGGAAGCCACTGGGAATTGAGCCCATAACAACTTAAACACAGCTTGTACTGCAGCCTCTGCAGACACCCACAGCACTTGAGGCTGAAAGAAGTTTTCTTATGCACTGCACAATTTTAGTCCCAACAGATAGGCTAAAAATAAAACTGTCGAAATATCTGATTACCTCCCAGAAAGTGCTGCAGACATTTCAGTAGTAGGGCTCAGGGTAAAGGCATTCAGGCCTGATCCCTAACCCAGTGATGACAATGAGATTTTACATACTATTTGGATTACACTTTATGCTTGAAAGTAAGAGGAAATACCAGTACAGCTCATCAGCATTGTTACTGGGAAAAGACAAGGAAGACAAAGAAGGAAGGGAGATAGGGAGGGAGAAGTATGATAATTGACTTTGAACAAAGAATTCTGACACTGTCTATAAAAATTCTTACTGGAAGACTGAGTAAAAGTATGATTTTTAAAAGCAGAGAACAATGACTGCATATCTTTTCTCTTATTTCAGAAAAATATAATATAGTGCAAACAAATCCATTTAAAGTCTTGTGAAATTGAACCAACCATGCTATTTCACATTTTCTATTATTAAAAATCTATGGAAATATCCACCAGTCAACAGTATCATGAACTCCGAGAAATCCAGATAAAGCACTTTTGGGCACAGATCTCTGTGGGGAAAAAAAAAAAAAAAGCTGAATTTAACAGATATTCCAGACTAATAAGATAAATATCTAGTGCACAAATTCATAAGGTGTACTGAGATTGATGTCTGATCAGCTCATCTTTATTTGGTGAGAACTAGATCCAAGAAAGAGTGTATGTACCAAAGAGTTAGTTCTTCAGGAAGGGAGGAAGAACACTTCCTTATCTTTATTTTAAATTTGTTCTTGCAAAAGTGAAAAATTCTTTCACTAAGAGAAAGGTGAGAAAATAACTCTAGGTTTACTAGAGCAAGCAAAGAGGCAAGAGGAACCTTTAACTTAACTTAATGTTTAACTTAACAGCATTCATCAAGAAGGAGGAGGACATTATTTTCTGCTTGTCCTTTTGCCCAGCAGGTTTGTCCATTGGCAGTTTGATCCTCAGTACCACCACAGCTCTAAGAACACTTCGGTGAACACACTCAGGCAGCTCTGGAAAAGAAAATAAGTAACCAACAGGATTATAAATTATGATAATTCTTGGCATTTTGGGTAGTACATTTAAAAGCAAATTGTATTAACTATTATTTGATAATAACAGTAGATTATTAGATGCCATTACATCTGATCAAGACCATCACAATATGTTTCCAGTCCTTAGTGAAACATATTAGAAAAATAGGCATGGTAATAACGTCAGAAATTAGGATATGTCTGTCCCTGCAAAGTTAATTTTCCTTAGGGCAGACTGGCAAACTTCTCTGAATTCACTAATCTTGCCAGTTAAAAAATAATAGCAATAGGCTGAATGTCTGAATCCCACTTTTTAAATTTGTTATTTAACTTAACTTTTTCCAAGCATTTTGCTCAGTTAAACCACCACTTTTTCCACTTTCAAACTTTAACCAAAAGAGAAAGCTCTCCACATAAATTACATCATCTGGAAACTGTCTTCTAATATTCAGCCTTTGCTGTGATATTTCCCTGAAAAGGGTTGTCACCTACACTGTAAATCCTTTTTACTCCAAATCACTAAGTTCACTGAATGCACATAACTCCAATTAACTGCAGCCGGCTGGCTCAAAAGCAATTTGGTCTTTCATTAATTACTCAGGTAAACACAGGAAAAGCTCTTTTAGTTTGCCTGAATTCACAGAACAAACAAACTCCCCTCTGTCTTTGATGATCCAAGACAATCTTGTCTTTTGATGCTTATCACTTAGTTGTTCAATAAAATGTAATTAAAAACAAAGACAACAACATCCCCCTATCACCAACCCTGAGTTACAGTTAATTGTCAGGCTTTCAAACTTACTCTCACGGTGCAAAGCTTATTGCACTTTAGGACACAAGACTATTTGTTTAATCTCTTTCCTTGTGGATTGACTCTCCTGAGTCTCACAATGGGATTTCTGGAGGTGAAATTCAGCTACAGCTGCTTGGAAGTTTTTCTCAACTGGTTTTGTATAGAATATATGCAAAATCAAAAAGATTATGCATGGTTTTTATTCAAAGGCATAAATCAGCTCTTCTAGAAATCCAGAACTATTTATGATGTTTAGTAAGCCATTTGATCAATTCATTCTGCCTTTCAAGATGAAAAAAAAAAAAAAAAAAAGGCTAAACTGTTACTATTTATCTTAATTTAGGGTTATTTCAAATTTCACATAGAATAAGAAGAGGGTTGGAAGCCATTAGAACGTATATAAATATAAAGATACAAGTAAATCCAGTCTAGTTAAATGCAAAACCAGTGGAAGGTAACTGAAGTTTCTGGTATGATCATGCCCAGGAGTCGGTCTGAAGCTACCAAGGGCTTCAGAAACTAAATTGAGCAGTGATGTGGGCATGCAAGAAGTAATTATAAAAATTAATGTACTGTTATTCATCGAGGTTTTTTTCATGTTAATGAACAAATTAGTCTTGCATGTAAGTGTACCACATCTGTTTGTGCCTATATACCCAGAGAAACACATCCACATGTCACGCAAGCTGGCTTGATTGCACTTTGCAGGACATATTTGTATACATTTTATCACCGTTTCTGTAAACAGCAGTTTCTTTCAGTATGTTCCATGCTCTCTGCCTGGGTCTTAATGGAAGTGTTAATTAGAAGCGCAGTAGGAAAACAATTTATGCTTCTAAACATGTCTTGTGTACGGAGTTTGAGTAATGAGAAAAAACAGGCCAGGACATTTGTATGAACAGATACTAATTACTGTTTCTGAGTCTAACATGCTCACTATTATTGCCAAGAGTACAGCACAGAACTATGAAAAAGACAGATGATGAGCGATTTTAAATAATCGGGGAAAAAGGGTCAAAGTCCCCAACTTCCATAAAAGTAGTTTTACATGTTTAGCTGAACAGGTAGAATGATGGTTTGCTTTCACAGAACCTCATCCTGCAGTGTCTTTAATTTGCTTCATGTTCAGCATCTGCTGAAGTCTCTGTACACTTACCTTGATGAAACTCTTAGAAATCTGTGGCAGGAGTTTACCTGATCGTAACTATTCTGCCTCAAATGTAGTTTGTATGTATCCAAGTGTATCCTTCCACTGCCAAAAATCAGGTTCATAAGGGCTCAGGAAAAGATTTTCTGCCCTGTTTTATATTCCTGGAATTAACTGAGAATTTGTCAGGAAAGAGAGGGTGATAACAGGATAGACTTACATTGACCTGTTTATAGTGATGGATAATTAACTTTGTAAACCAAAGAGTGTTTAATCCTGATAGTAAATTTGGAGAATAACAATATCAGAATCCCAGAAGGGGGAGGGGGAACGAAAAAGGAACAATAAGGAAAATATAAAAGGGAAATAATGATAATATAAATGGCAAAAAATAAAGGGCAGTAGGAAATAAAAGGCACCAACACTGCATGCGGCTTCTTATTGCTTGCAAAATGGTAGAATAAATACCAAGGCTAATGAAGAGTATAGTTTGATTATTTACCACCTGGTTTCATTTATTTTTTTTTTACTGAGTTCTTTGTACTTCATATATTAAACACAGTTGGAGTGGAACAGTAAGTATATATTTTTCTGCTGCTTAAGTACACTATTCACTATAAATTGAAAACTTTCAGCTTGCTTTAACTTTCCATACAGCCAGACAAAGCAATTAGCAGTTCAGTCATCCAGGAGTATGGTGGGTTCCTTGGAATTATATTTTCTGTTTAGTTGTCTAATGCCTGTAAACGGCTTTTATGGAGTGGGGTGATAAAGGCATTGCTCTCTTTCCTCAGACGTGTAGTCAAATACATGATTTTTACAGCCAGGTAAGTAATACAGATTGCCCTTAGTTTTTGTTGTGATCCTTACTGTATTTTTGTAGGGTATAGTAGACATCATCAGAAAGCTCTAGCTAAAAATGAAACAAAATTTAAGAGATAGATGCAGTGTTTATAGATATATACATGTACACATATATATATGCATATATAATGAAGAATGCACACTAAATTATTGTTAATAACTCTACACACAACTCTTTTCTACTTAGGTATAGGGGTTACATTTTTCAAATTTGCTCACTGTCCTGTTAACATGGAAGTCAACAGTGAAACTATTGGCCAGATTTGGACCAACTGAAAAACCTTCCAAGGCCCCACTCAGGACCTTGTCGTCTCACTTGCGAGATGAATGTAAAATTTGGAATATTGCACATTGGAATTCACAGTAAGTTCTTGAAGGGTGAAACAAAAAAAATGAGGTTAGGGTTCCTGGAATACTTGATTTCATAACAACTCTTCAAAAGGATGTCTGAATCCAGACAATACATTGAAAAATGAAAGTTAGTGAAGGTGGCTTTTCAGAGTTAAGGTCTAAAAAAAACAGAGAAATCCTTGCTTGGAGCTACATGTAATGTCATTTCCTGCTGACAACAGTACAGTTGGCCAGTTTTGGAGAATTCCCATACCCTTCTATGCATAAGTGCTCATGGTTTTTAAAGTGTCCTCTTTTGTTTTCCAACGGTGATGAAAGTTAGCAAGCAGATGACAGATGCAGGCGTACACTGTCAACAGTAGCTTCTAAAAAACAGCTATCAAGCTGTGTGGTTTGAAGACAGACAGACAGACGATGGCTGAAAAAAAAAGGAAGATGAGAGGGTTAAATGGAAGAAAAGGTGGGAATAAGTAGGGCATGAAATGTTGAATGCCAGAGTCACCAACAAGAATTTATGTTCTCTCCATTGGCCAGTCATTCCAATTTCTGGCCCCATGTTTTGGGTCTTTCCCATCAAAATTTAAATTTTTTTGGTGAATTATTAAAATTCAGAAATTCATCTCACCCCACTATGGGCATTGATAAGGTAGACGATTGCTACACCAGCACTAGTCACCTGTGTTTCCCCTCTAGTCTGTGAAGAGAAATGAGCATTTTCAAGGCATGATTCATCTGACCTATTTTAGGTATTTACATTGGCATGAGACAAATTGTAGCATGGAAGTGCTTGCTTTTCTCCATTGCCTGGACCTTTCTCACATTATTACCTCATGTACAAGCAGCTACAATAGATTAGATTACTTAGCTCTTTTGTACCTTTGCATTTAAAGAGTCTGGTGGCTTGTAATAGTTGACTGTGAGTAGCTGAGGGTTTTGGCTCACTGTCAACATTTCTTAAAACTGGTGGAGTCCAAAGTTATTTTTTGTTCTTCCATTTTCTGGGCAAAATGAAGCCCTAAAAATAAAGATATGTTTCAGGCACACCAAAATGTTTTACACATTCTAAAGCAAATCTTTCCGTTTTAAGTTTTATTGAGTCTTAAAAATATTTTTATGGCACCTCTAAAATAAATTAAAAAATCAAATCTTTTTAAAATTTAAGAGACAATCCATTGCCTTTTGAAATGTTATCTTTGTTCTTTGAAACTGTTTGGCAAATTTGACCTAATTTTGGCCAGGCCTGAAAAGCATGTTTGGCTAGTAAAAGATTTGAAAAAAAAAAAAAAAAAAATTTGAAAAAACCCCACATTTGACCAGCTCTAATGGCCAGATTAATTATGCTTTTTTTTTTCCCACCCTTGATCCCTTGTTGAAAAAACTCTCAGTTGTACGTCTGCGAAACGATTGCTTGCCCTGGCTGTGAGTCCTGGCCAAGTACTGCACACCAATTTGCCTGTGCAATAGCTGGCAGCCAGGCGGTTGGCTGCAGAATGTGTCTGTCTTCTGTGCGGAGTCCAGAGGGTTGCTAATTGCATGTTGGCAGCTGTGGTAGACGACAGGAGAACTGTGGAAAGGACGGGGGTGTTCAGTGTTTGGAAGGAGCTGTAAGATTCACTGAGTATGAAGTAGCAATGGACCTCTCCACCCAACTGTCTTCTATACGCTGAAGTATGGTATGGCTTGTCGCTGGGGTGTGTAACACCTGTAGCTGACACTAAGAAAGAGGGAAAGCCTACAAATCTTTCCCTTAGATGAGAGCAAATGCTACATTAGCAGAGGCAGAAGTAGGGGGGCAATGGCAGTGGGCTGGGGACCAGCGGGGAGCCCTGGGACCACAATGGGAATCCTCCACTGTGGTGCGAGTAGGCAGCGAGGAGGAGACACGCTCCTTAAACCAGGAGAAAGAGGCACTAGGGAATAGCCACGTGATGTAGTTTAGACAAAGATAAATACCTGTAAGCGAGTTGTCCCCACTAACAGCTGCCTGCTCTGAAAAACTAAGCGTCTCTATTTCCTACATGCCAGTGTGCCAATGCGGGGTAATTCTTTTTATTTTTTTCTAATCCTTACGGGATTTGAGGAATCACCTCTGTTTCTACTCACATTGTTGCAAACAGGACTAGGAAGTCATATTTTTGCCTATAACTATATCTGCCAGGTAAATACCATAACGACTCATTCTTTGTGTTAAAGACTTGGGCTTTCCCAGTGTTGCTGGCACT
The DNA here is from genome assembly GCF_011004875.1 of Balearica regulorum gibbericeps. Taxonomy (NCBI): domain Eukaryota; kingdom Metazoa; phylum Chordata; class Aves; order Gruiformes; family Gruidae; genus Balearica; species Balearica regulorum. The sequence continues at coordinate 106,519,532 of NC_046184.1, forward strand.
CAAGTGTTATTAGCATAATGTATTTTTAGTGAACTCTGTCAGCAGAGCACTGTATGGCTAATCAAGCACTCATTGGGGATAAATGGTAGACTTAATATTCTTATCAGGCTACTGGAGCTTAGAAGTTACCGACCCTTGTTCCACTTATATCAAAGCCACTTACAATGCTACTAGCTTGTAGCAAATTCATTTTCTGTTCATGTCTGATTGCCTATGATGGTGCCTAGAAACAGAAAACAGAAAATGGGAAATGGAAACGAACAAGGGCCCCTGTTGCCTGAGGCCTTAATGCGATTGCAAGATATTGATCACGTTGGATACTTCAACCTAATCCTCACAGTTTCACAGGCTTTACAAAAAATGTTTCTCATAAGCACATTTTCAATTATATTTGAACTTTAGTGATTCAGAAACACTATTCTTTAAGAGGATCTATTTAATATCGGTAGCAGCTGCCAATTAAACCTGGGATTTTATTAATTTTCTCTAGTATTTAATCTCATCTGCTGTCCCTGTGAAATGTGGACAGTCTAGGTCAAGGTAATGCCATGGGTCAAACCCAGGAGCACCTTCCCTCTAGTGCTCTGCCTTTTCCCTCGGAAAGATCAGGACTGATTGCAGGGGCAGTGGTGTCTGCCCAAGCATCAAAACTCCTCCTGTGGTACCTGCTATGTACTATGCCACCTTTGCCCATTTCTCCTATAGTTTCCCCATTTCTGCCATTTCTGCTGCATGTCTGGGCTCATGGGCCCAGCAGCAGGGCAGAAGGGCTCCTTCAGCCCCTTCGTATCAGATTCACTGGCAGCATCACTTCACATTTATTGATCTATGTGTTGGGCAGGAGGTTTGAGAGTCAGTTTTCCACTGAGAAGAGAAACAATGGCCAAAGGCAAAGCAATTAAAAAAAAAAAATAAAATTTTTTTGTTTTGTTTTTTTAATATTAAAAGGAAGAATACTAAACAAAAACACTGTGCAGGCTGATGCGTACACAGAGATCCTTAAAAAAACCCCTCGGGACAGCCAATAGAAATAGTATAGAAATGGGAAGAACAAGTGTCATTTTGTAATTTTGTTTTTATATTTATTGGGACAAAAGGAACCATAGTCTTCTACTGTTCTGAGATTTTAGGCCAAGTGGATGTTGTTCAGGATTCTTCTGTGGTAGGTCCAGAAAGTCTGCTGCTTTCCCGGATTGGATCTGTGTGTGTGCACATGTGCGTGTGAGTCTCTGTGCATTTTTGGTCATGCACATGTGTGTGTGCCTGCATACATGTCTATGTGCATCTATGACTGTGTGTCTACACGTGTGTGTTCATACGTCTGTGTCTTTTCCAAAACTTGGGCTCTGTCCCTGCAGCTGCTTGTGCTGGATAACAATAGCTTACCTTGAAATACTGATAATCTGTGCTAATGTCTTGTCACCTACCCCCCACAATATGAATAAGCTGTGTTTCAAAGTCATTCCTTAAGGTTTTCTATGCTTCAGTGAGATTTAAACCTATACATTTTGCAGAGAAAAAGGTTCTGGCAGCAAATACTTTCAAAATGTACCATAAAGACAAATTTTTCATGAGACATTTCTATCACCAATTAATTGGTCAGCAGGTTACTTAATGTAGTTAACATGTTTCTTAAAGTCCAGAGGACACTACACATATTTCTGCTGCAGACTTTGGATGTTTGTGCTTTGCCCTAAGCAAATCTAATATTAAAAGACTGGCAAATTTTCATGTATCGATCGTGTTGCTGGTGAATGTAAGTTTGACTCTTCTACAGTAAAGTCATTCCTCTGAAAGACAGAAGACACATAGGGTTTATTGTCCTGCTAGCTTTTATCCAGCATCATTGGCTGCTACTAGTTATCCAGTAATCAAATAAATGTCCTACTGCAGTGTAGGTAAATCTACTTTAGGAGAAGCCTTAAAGGTTTCTGAGCTTATATAAGAATTAAAAGGTAAGTCTTGGAGACAAAATGATCTAGTTGTAAAGTGTTTTTTTCTCAGAGTTGCTACTTCATCTGATATTTGTCTCACTTTAGGTAAGTGAAACAATTTCTATATAGTTTTAAATCTACTCTTATCTTGGAAGTGAACTAAACTAAATGAAGATCAGTTTAAGTTTAAATTAATATTTTAAGTTCTCAATGAATGCTTCAAGTTTAATGTGATTTCACAAAGCCACAATAACTGTATTTTATTTTTTTAGATCAACCTTTTTGAATGACCTCGAGCAGACAAGCTAGCAAATCTGTTCCAAAATACACCGCGGTACAGGTGTTGCTGCATGAACAAGTCACCACAGGATAAGCAAGTTACAGAATCAGTTACTTTGAAACAACTATGGGCATGCTACTACCCAAAGCAAATTAGTAAGACAACTTACTCCTCACATTTGCTGTAGGGTAAACATTTGCAAACTGGAAACTTGAGACATTTCAGTGGAGTAGATAACACACCATGAATCCTTAATCTAGCTTACTGCACAGTAACTAATATCCGTAGCTTTACACTGAGTCTGACACCTTAAGCACCGCTCAGGAGTCAATGAAGATCATGAACATCTCACTTCTCAGGAAATTTCATTTGTTATTTTAACATTAATTGGTTTTCCAAATATTGAAGCCAGTGTAAAATGGTATGTTTTGGTACAAGGAATGAATCAATCATTTCCTCTCCTCTCCTCTCCTCTCCTCTCCTCTCCTCTCCTCTCCTCTCCTCTCCTCTCCTCTCCTCTCCTCTCCTCTCCTCTCCTCTCCTCTCCTCTCCTCTCCTCTCCTCTCCTCTCCTCTCCTCTCCTCTCTTCTCTGTACAGCTGAGATGCATAAGAAAAATGTATTCATAGTATAATTTCAAAAATCATTGTCTCAGGAGGTTAAAAATATTTACAATAGGTAGGGTGTTGTTCAGTTCTTCTCTTTCATCAATGTTAATCTTCTAGAAGCAGTAATATTTCTCACATAAACAATTTTTCCTTTCATTGATTATGTGACATTTGGGGAACAAAGATAATAATTTCTTACAACAGTATCATACCTTCCATCCAAATTATTCCTTGGCTTTTCAGCAGTTATATACTGCATGGTGGTACAAACATCTACAAAACCAGATGCCTACGGTGAAGGACAGAAATAAACTCGGAGATTTATACCTCCTTTTCAAAAGACCACAGCTTTGCATGTGTTGTCTAAGCATCTGTGGCTCTTGTTGATTGGGATGGAAACAGCTGCCATCCTCGGGAAAGGAGTGGGGTTTTACATACATGTAAAAAAAAAAAAAAAATGCTCTCCAGTCCTCACTGAAATTCTGTGCCTGCTTAAAAAAAGTCACAAAAGAGTCATGAAATAAGTTGAAAAAAAGACTCTTCATATGCTGGATTTAGTAGCGTGTTTGCCTAGAAGTGGCTGTTGGCTGCCAGTTGCCCTTGCAGAAGCGGTAACAGTCTGTGCGTGTGGAGGGGAATTCCTCCCCAGAGCCTGGTACCAGCAGGACCAGCCTCCACCCTCTCTACTCACTCTGGCAGGAGACACTATTCCCCCTCCACATCTTGGGCTGCGAGTACCCCCCAGGGATCAACTGTACCTGCAGCTATGTTGGGATTTCTTATCTTCAAAGCACTGCAACATCCTAAATTTATTTCCAGATGCAAACCCTTTCGCTTAGTCACATCTACCCAAGCATATTTGCCAGAGGTTTATTGTTCCCTTTTATGGTAGCTGAAGCATTCAGAACTTAGCTAGAAGTAATTATCTTTCATCGTTAAAGCATTCATTATGTCTGTTTCCAAGCCTTTCTTACCTTTCTTCCTAGAAGTGTGTTGCGTTAAATTTTTTACCCACTCTTTCCTTTCCAGATGGCATTAGAAGAAGCAATGAAAAATATTTCTTGATATTTCCAATGTAAAGCAACTGGGTTTAGTTTATTATTTTGGGCGTATCACAACTTTTCCATAAAGACTGCCTAAGATGATCTAACAATACAGTTGGCAGATTTGGTAGCTAGCTGCTTGGGCAAAGGAGCCTTTCTTCATTTTCAAGGACTTCCACTTGTTTCTCATTAGCATGTATCACTGCTGCGTAAATATTTAGGGAAAGATATCCTGCAATTCCCATGCAAGGAGAAATTTGTTATTTCGTCATAGGTATGTAAAAGCAGGACAACCAAGCCACCTGAACAGATACACTCATTATTTCCCTGATATCCTTTAACCAGTAGTTTTCTCTTCAGGAAAACAATGTTGCTTTACAGGTTGTATACAGAGAAAAATATTTCAAAATGGTTGTCATCTTCCGTTGTCAATAATACAACTGAAGTTACCAACTTGCTTTCAGGAGGTTATTTTAGAAGGACATCCATTTCTGCTATTTTCCTTAGATCACTGGGAGATAGCCTTTGCGATTCTCTCCTGGAGAAGAGGTTATGCAGCGCTTCTGCTGACCAGTGAACTGCTAGCTATTAAAAATGATGGCAAAAAATATTATTTCAATAAGAGTCACACTTGAGGAAGATAAACAAATTTGGGCTGAAATAATTTCAAGTGAGCTAATGCGCCCACAAAAAGCAGAAGGAAGTTGTTATTTGGGTGTATGTATGCTCATACACGCACATTTGTGCATAGTGGAGCATGGACAAAGGAAAGTTAAAGCAGGTGTGTAACACCCAGGAGAATAAAGGTCAAGATTTGGAAATGTACATTTGTTCATGCCCTCCATGTATAAAAGGATTATTTTTATTTTATTTTTTTTTAAAAACAGGACCATTTTATGAAATTTAGCATTTTATGTTTTTAATGCTAGATTTTATGAATAATAAAACAACATAAGCATTGCAAGCTTGGTATGCAATTTGATCAATGCTGAATCTTTGGTGTAGAGTATGTGACAATTTTGGTTTAGAGACTAGATTTTAATGAACACATTTACCTGTAAATCCTCAGAAAATTAATTCTTCATTCAAAATGAGTGGAAATTTGGTAGGAGAGAGGCTGTATGTCTCGTGTATGATAAAGGGATTGAAATCCAGCTTTAACTTACATATAAAGCTTCAGCTGGCACTTCCACAATGCATGTTCTAAATTCTGTTTGATGTGTATATCAATGTCCTTCAAATACCACAAGCTAAGAAAAACACTGTTAACTGCCAGTTTTTTAAATTGTCTAATGCTAGCTGACTGATTAAAGGAAGCTCGTCTGTATGCTGCTCTCATTTATGCTATTTAAAACTTAGCCCCTTTTTCACTCCCTGTTTTCAATGCTATTATCCACCCACCCTGTTTGACTGTGAAAGGACCAACATGAGAAATTCCTTTCATGGCAGATGGGTGGAGGTTTTTTTTTTTCAAATATTGCTATGAATATCGAGAAGATCTGGCAGTGGTGGATTTTATTTTTGCTCCAAAGGATGATGGATATGGCTCATTTCATATATTCAGTACATGCTAATTCTTGCTGTTGTTTGTCAGACTTTGTGTTCTGTAACTGGAAAAATTAAATAGCAACAAAGCATTTAAATGGAAACTAAAGAATTACAAAGAACTGAGTTGTAATCAAATGGAATATTAGGCAGAATTTACGGTCACCACTACTGCAACTGAATTTTTGCTCTGTGTCTCACCAAAAAAGACAAAGTGTCTACCAGCAGAATGTGTACCCCCAAACACCAATCTGATGCATTTTTTAAGGTGCAAGTTAATGAAAATAATTCCACTTTCTGAGTCTCCACAGTAGGACTGGTGCAAGCTGGGAAGCTTTGGTATGAGGTGGAAAATATTCTTTTATATATGGAAAGAAAGGCTGTAAATAAACATTTAAACATTTGGTTTTAAGTAGAAAAGAGGATGATATTGCACAGGGACCTGTCCATTTACTAGAAAATCAGAGGGTTTGGCACTTTTCAGGATGTGGGAAGTTGAACTGTGCTTTTGTTGCAAATATTGCCCTTTTCTCAAACATCAGACTAGGTTTCAAATGCTGCCACGTGTTGTACCTTCTAGGAGCCATCCCTCCAAGTACGACCTTGCTAACTGGGTAAAACATGACAAAAAGGCAGCCTGGTTAACATATTTGAAGTATTATCACAGTGCACCATTCAGGTAATCAAAGAGAAGATATTCTTACATAAAGTATCTTTTAGGGGTAAAGGGCAGGCAGGCCCAACGCTTTAATAGCTGTTTAATAATGCTGAAATCATATTCTGGAATATTTTCGTGAGCCCAAGTAACTGAACTGCTTAAGATTTAAGATTCACATCTGGTATTTTACTGGTATTTTTAGAGAAGAAAGAATTTAGCCCAGCATGTGTTTACAACTCCGATGTCTGGTAGCATTCCTCACAATCAATGAGGTTGTACATACTTCCTCTTACCACAGGTTTTTTTTGTTTGTTTCCCGAACTCACCGTCAACAGTATGTCAACCATACACGCCATGTATTTGGCTTTTAGAATAAATATGTTTTTTCTACCTCAATGATATAAGGAGTACTTGGAGAAAGCTACAGATCAAAACAAATTATGAAGATCATTATGAAATAACCGTGGGCCTCCAAAGACTCTTTGCTGTATGAAATGAATTACAACCTCCACAACGGCCCTTCACTGAAGGAAGCTCATTTTAATCTTACCTTCCGTGAACTTTTCATGTACTCAAACAGACGAACTTCTGAAGGAAGAGGCGTGAGATGAGGTTAACAAGAGAGGGAGTGAAAGTGGTCCATGAATGGGTCTGTATGTTAGAAGGTTAGTCACAATACGGAAAATGTTAAAAAGCTGTCTGAAGTCCAAAGAAATGTTTCTTTTGCTCTGAGCAGCTGATAAAAACCACACTAAAGCTGCAAACTTGATATGCAGCAACAGTAGAATGCATCTCTAAACATATGAAAGGCACTGGGCTGAAACTGGACAAAGCCTTTCACAAGTCTCACCTTTCAGTTTATTCTCAAGGGGATTGCTGTTTCAGAAACTGAAAGATACTTTTCCATATTAAAAAGGCCTTTTTTAACTAGTGCCTTAGTTTATTGTTGACTCATTCAAGTGGCACCCAATAGAGCGACTGAATTTTATTTGGAAACCCACTTAGAGCTTAACAGTTTTGGCAGTATAACTTTCCTCTGGCTTTGGGAGATTTTTCTACAGCTTTTTACCATGTAAATGTGCCCACTGAGTGATTCAGTTAGAAATTTCCATGAGAATACACCCTGACAGCAAGAGCCATAGCTGTGTCCCAGCATACGCTTTCACACAGGATGGGCTGAAAAGTTTTCTGGGAATCACTAAGCATGCAAACTGATTACTTAAATCTTTTTCCTTTCTGCATGAAATTTTCAAGGTGAGCTTATGTTTCTAAGTATACCTTGCTGGTTTAGCCACTGGTGGTTTGAAGCCATTTTCCCACTGATATTATCTTGATTGATACACATTTAGAGCTTTTCCCACATACAACTTTAATGACATTTTCTCTGCTGCTCATGCTTGTCATACTTTGTTCTTAAACAGTAGGAAGTCCGTGGTTTTATTTTCTCCAAGATACCAGCCTTTCTATAATTTCTGTGCAGGTCTGAAAAGTTTCTTTTATGGTGTCTGGTATTTTAATAGAGACCTGCTTCTTCTAGTTGATTAATTTTGACATGCTTTCAAGATGCTAAATGCTACTTAGATCCTACGTAGTTTGACAGTAGATATATTTTTAAAGGTGGTTGCAGTTCTACTTACTTCTTGACATCTGGTATCCTAGTTTTATCTTCCTGCATAGAACTGCTTACACGGGTAAAGTTTTCAGAGATGAGAATTTTGGAGACTGACTACTTTGGGAACTGACAGCTGTGGATATAATTGTGTGAGGAGGGATGGGGAGCTGGAAGAACGGACGGGCTGAACTGGCCAAGCACTGCTGAATACAGGGGACAAAACTGAACATTTTAATTGATGTCAGAATGGATTGTCTGGAAAGGGATAGAGAAATTTTTTTTGAAACCAACTGATTAAGAAAAGGAGAAGTGGTTTTGTTAAGGGTCCTTTGGTTAGTAAATTTGGGATTTGGGCTAGCAGAAGTTCTTATGGGGGAGACTGACAGCTTTATTTAACATTTCATAATTAGGAGGAAATAAGTGACATCGACTGGGCAGCAATTTATTGGCTATGGTATGTAAACTCATGGAAAACCAAAATTTTTTTGGTTTTGCATGGGAATGATGTACCAACTGAAAAGAATCAGCATAAACTTGAGACCTCGGTATTTCAGGTAGTTTTCAGGTGAGTCTAAATAAGGCAAGCAAATATATCTATTTTGCTGACTGCAGATTAGTTCATTTTACTATTTGTTTTTCTGGAAAGCTGTATTTTGTCTGCCACTTCCGATGGGTTTCCTGCTGGTTTATTTCCTGCCAGGACCACTTAGCTGAATCTATATCAAGGTGTGGCCTGTATTGTACATAACTTGGCTACTTATGTAATTCTGTGCATGTATATATCCTTAAAAGTACATCAAAAGCTGCTACCTCACTTACTTGCGGCCGAGAGGTTAACAGTCCGTATGTCTAGAATGGCAAAGAGCGCTCTCCAACACGAGAAGGCGGGGACTTGCTACAGCATATTCCTTTCAGCATCATTCAAGCAGGACCCAAAGGTGTCTGGCTGTTCTCAGAAGATCAGCATTTACATGTTTGGCTTAAGTGTTTCTCTTCTCAGCCATTTTTGCACATCATTCATGTAGATCTTAAAACTTTTCCGCCATGCGTGAACATATTATCTTTGTTACTGTTGCAGAAATCACTGCAACAATGTTCAACAAGGTAATGCTTTCCTGAACATAACTTGAAGTACTTTGCTTTAACCTTGTAGAACTCACAGTTTAAATCCTATATGGATGAATTTCAAATTTTAGCTCCAAGGTCTGAGTATATTCAGTCTGAATGCTTCTGCAGTCCTTTACAGAAGTGAAATTAGTGTAAAGAAATTAAACTCCGTCTGTGGTTCAGATGTGTTTGGATCCTTTTTTTTTTTTTTTTTTTGCTTAATGTCCACTTCTTACCACATTGACTTCCAATTCCCATTTGCTACCTAACTACCTAACTTGCCTTCAATAAATTGTTTCCACAGAAATACATAATTAGTAAATGAGTGACACCTTTATACTGATCAAGGTTTCTGTTGAAATGGGTTGTCATGGAGACAGTAGGGTCAGAGAACTTTGTGAGACAAGATTAGATATTTTATAGAGTTTTTAAGAGTGGCCACAGATGCATACCATGGCATTTTCTTTGCTTTATTTTTTTTTTTTTTTTATGAGGGCAAAACCCTGTTGTGCTTCCAGGCATAAATCATAGAGCATAGATTGGAGGAAGCTTTGTCTAAGGTAAGTCATTCTGTTGCTGAACTCTCAGCCTCAGGAACTGGCCAATGCTAGCAAGACATTCCCTGGGACCCAGTTCAAGAGGGACCACTGATATGTCAGTTAATTTGTTATTTTGAATATTAGTCATACAGCTAATGAGAAAGACCCTCATTTATGTTTTCTTCCAATATTGGGGGGGGGGGGGGGGGGGGGGAAGTGATACTTTCTTCTGTAAAACTATTTTACACTAGTTGCTGCCAAACCACACAACTAATAAATAAGCAAAGAAAACAAAATGTCCTGCTAATGAAAAGCTATTCTACAAAATGTCATCAAAATGATACTTCAGCAATGATGAATTTTGTAGTAATATGTCCAAAGTCATAAATTGTGCTTTCAACATCTACATGTTATTAGGAAATTCTCATTTCCATTGTGGGTTTAGTATTCTGACTGCTGTCAATTCCATTTAATTGTTGTTTTGTTAAAAAAAAAAAAAAAAAAAAAAAAAAAGTCTTTAAAATGGGCTTTATTACTAAGTCATTAAGAAAAGCACCAGCTAACTTGTGAAACATTCTTCTCTAATGAGCATACTGACAATGAACCATTTTTTGCTTTTTTTAATAATAGAAGCTAGATTTCTGTTTATCAACTCCAGTAGGATATTGGCAGTATTGCTATGACAGAAGAAATTCAAAAGAAATTAAAGACACTTTAAATGGAAAAGAATTTTACCAGTTGGGTTTTGAAGTTTGGTATTCCTACCCTTCATGGATTTTCCAATCACTCTCTTTGCAACATTTTTTTGTTTAATACTGCCCATAGGTGGTTAATCAGTTCTCCTTCCTGGCTTCTACACTCTCTTCCAATGAATATTTGGCCTCAAACCAAGCTTCATCTCCAGTAGTGAATAACCCAATTCTGTATAATTGCCCAGGGGTGCCCTGTTTTCTTCCTTCTTCCTCTTCTGTCCGAAGTACCCTGAAGAAAAAAATTTCCTGAGTATGATGGATTTGCCATAGGAAATTCACAGCACCAGAGGGTGGAAGACGAAGATTGTACGGGTAGCTCGATATGTAAATGAAAGGAGTTGGTTGCAGCTAAGGATCATATTCACAAAAGAGCTCAAAGAGAGATTTATAATGGGGAAGAAAGCAAAGAGAACATTTGGAAGAGAACAAAGTCATATTCAGATCCCTCAGACCATATCCCTCTTTGGGGGAAGTAGCAGGTGGACCTGCTTTTTGTGTGCCCTTTCCATCCTTCACGACGTTTCTACTTCCGTAGTATCTGGAGAGTTTCAGATTAGATTGCAGCCTCATTCTGCTAGCTCCAGATGAGCTGCTGAACAGCTTTCTCTTGTAAATCCTGACCCTGCACAGCAGAGTGTTTGCCCAGGCTGCTTGGAGACACAAACCCTAGTGATTGTAATGGAGATGCTCGCCTAGGGAAACAGCTCCCCGGCATTGTACATGGGATCTAAAAAGGGGAGAGAAAGGGCTGGGGATGAAGAACAGCAAAAGGGAGGTAAAATATCTTGTCTATATCATTCAGTCTACATCTTCATTGCTATTTAAAAATAACAGCAAAGGTAACAGCAACTCATATAGACATACGTGAACTATCCTCAAGTTACTGAGCTTGAAGAGTGATAAATTTGCCTCTGTTTCTCTCATATTCCTTTAATATAAGAACAAGGCAACTCTTCTTGGCTTTTCATAATAAGAAGTTTAGTACAATCTGATGGCTAGTATATGATTCAAATAGTATTTATTTATCTGGAACAGCAATTATAAGAGATCATCATATCTTTGAGTATAACTTTATCTAACCTCAAGCAGCTTTCAGCAAAAGCAGCAGAATCTGTGAAGACAGATTCCACACCAGAAAGAGAGTAAATAGAACCGTACCAGAACACAGTGGTCCATATAACCATGGAATCTTACCATATTTCCATCAAAACTAGAAGAGCTAAAATGGAAAAAGGCCCATGAAAAACAACAAAAAAATAAGAGGAGCAATAAGAAAGCAGGCTGATAAAATAAAGCATTCTTTAAAATAAACTACAACACACATATATACAGAGGGCAGAAGAGATGTGACACGCAGGCTTTTAAGCAACAGATGAGGAATTACAAATGTGCAGTGTTTTGCCCTGAACAAATTAATTTGTCAGGAGCTTGAAGAGTTCTCGGGTTTGGTCGTTGGTTGTTGTTGGGTTTTTTTTGGAAAGAAGGTTGTTTTCGCAGAATACACGATGTGTGCATAACAAGTCATCTAAATCAATGTTATACATTGTCTTTAGGCAATTATTTTCTCCACTATTTGTCAAAGGCAAGAAGTAAATTCCAAGCAGTTTTGAAATGTTATTTTGTTGTAATTATCCTTCCCTTTTAAAAAGATACTGTGATTTATGATGCAAAATGAGTGCTTCAGGGTTACTTTCTGGCGTTCATTATGTCAAAGAGAGAAACAATTAAAACCCAGGTACGTAAGAGATTGGTAGATGCAAGAGTGTGCAGTGCAGCCTGAAATTAATTTGAGCACCAAAGATTTATAAATGCATGCTGCGTACTTGCTGGTAGCGTTAGATCTATTGACTACCATCTGAGTGCAATGTACACCTACACTAAAACTTAATTTTAACCTTTGCCAACGTTGTAAGAACAGTCTTGTAACAGAGTGAGTGTGCATGTCTGTCTGTGTGTGCATGCACACGTGTGTTTGCTCCGCGCTCCGCCAGGGAGCAAGGTATCAAATTCATAGGATACAACAAGGTTAATGGTGCACTACAATGTGTGGCTCAGGGGGAACAACATTAATATCATTGTCCAGAGATGTGAAAAAATGCACAGCAATAAGAGATAGCTTAAAAGTAGTAATTGAATCTGTTCTTACGGTTACATTTTTCTGTTTGGAAGGAACTAGCTGTGTGATTTCCATTAGTATCCCTCAAGAATTTTTACAACTTCTGGATTACAGCTACCGTAAATCCCTCTGGAAATGCTGTAACCATACCTGTCATCAACATCCTAGCCTATAATATCCATACCAGTTTGCTTTTCCCACTTGACCCACCTTCCCTGTCATTCCTGGTATATGACACCACTGTCCAGGTGCAGTCTCACAAAAATAAGGGAGGTCATAGACTTCTTTTCATTGCCTTTACTTGAATGTTAGAATATTCTCCAATTTGGAGCTTAAGAGCATGAAATTAGCCATATGGCAGTAATCTTTATTAAAAAAAACCCACCATGTTTTATTTCAGAAAGAGAAAACCAAAACTTTTCTGTACAGAGGTAAGAACAATGAATAGTTTGGAAATTATTTTTTTTTCTGAAGTACTTGACAAATTATGAATGTGAGGGCATGTTCACAAAGATTAATTTTAGTCATTAAGAGGCTAAACTCTCTAATTTGCAAAAGACCTTCGAGAAACAGGTCAGAATAAATAAAAACAAGCCCTGTTTCAACTCAAAGGAGGATCCTCTCTCTCTCTTGCACTCTCACTCTTTTTCCTGCCATTAAATACAGAGCTATCTTAGGGAGCTCTTGTCTCTGTAACTGTAATTAATTAGTTGTTGAAGATGACCTTGCTTCAAGTGGTGGAGTAGGACTCAATGACTTCTGAATCTGAACCTTGCAACTTGAATTATTCTATTATTCTATTTAGATCTAACTTCACTGAGTGTATGGATTGTGACATTCTTATTGATGATGCTCTCCCTTCTGTTAAGAAATACATTTTTGCATTATACCTTAGCCTTATATACTTATGCAATTTAAAAGAGAAAATTATTGTTTAAAAATGCCAGTCAGAAGTAACTCAATATTTTTCCTCTGGCAAGCATCTGAAGATGTTTCGGGTAAGTTGGAAAGCAGTCAAAAGAAACTACAAATGCATTTCAAACATCATCATGATTCTCTTCTCCATAAAAATCATCACTAAAATAATTTTGCACACTTCTGTACATGTTATCATTAATTTTTGATTGGTGCAGTTGGTAGCCTGCACCTTTCTGTACACTTGAATCCATTGCTAATCAGTATATATTCACTGTTTGTACACGCAGAGTGCTCTCTGCTTGTGTAAACTGGACTCTTTTTTGCCCAAGTTTCAGTATTCTCTGATTTTCCTTATTTAGAAAAGTATCAACAGTACAGTGATCCTAGAAGTCATACTGGTCTATAATGCACTCCATACTTGAAGCTGAAAGAAAGATATTATTTTACTAATGTTAATAAATTTGGGGCAGATCTTTTTCTTAGCTTTCTAGCATGTTGGATACAAAATAAGTGTGCCGAATCCAATTATATCAGTCTTGCACAATGATCGTATATGATTTGCATCTGCTGTTTAAAGCATTGAGGGTAGGCAAAATAACTCACATCCTTCTCATTTATTATTTGATTGATTTCCTTATTCTGATCTTTGGTTAAGAGGTTCTTCGGTTCATGTAGCTGGACTTGCACAGTAAGGAGATTACTTGTTTCATAATTCAGGTCTGTAATGTGTTGGATTTTTTTCTGCATTATGTGACCAAGAATTTGATGAGACTAGACTGCCATTCATAAGGTAACACAGCTTTTCTTTCTTTTTCTTGTCACATACAATTTATGCGTTTGGAATTAATGTTGTGCTACATCTCAACCAGAAGGTATAAGACAATATACCAATAAAAGGCAGTAACTTTTGACATTACATCAATTTTAAAACTTTCATTCTTATGCTATTTAAGCATAAATGACCAGTCTCACTTTACAAACATTTTGTTGAGCACATTCCATATTGGATTATCAGCCATATAGCTGGTTAGTGAGCCCTATTATCCTACTCTCTATTCTGCATTAAAGCTGTAATTTATGTTTGGGTTTGTTTGTTTTTTTTTTAATGGTCCTCTAATATTACCAGTCCCTATGGAGTGTGGCCAGGTGGGTATATTGATTCTATTTTTGTTCATATTCCTTTCTTGCTTTGAGTAACTCAGCCAACACTTCAGAAATCCTTTATCTTGCCATATTTTTTTCTAACTGAAGATAGGTTTTGCTTTATGTTGCTCCGCCTTCCTCTTTTCATAGCCTATTTCACTTAGACTTCTGCTTGAGGCTTTGTCTTTCTCCTGAGATCTTGCCTTGTGCCATGGATCATAAACATCCATCTTGATATGGACACTAGCTCCTGATTGAGAATGGCTTCCTACAGATTCAAATCTCTTTATTTAAGGTATGGTTCAAGAAAACAAATGATAAAGAATTCTAACAAGTACTCTTAGTTCCATTTTCTTCAGTAAGAAATGCATCTCTTCTTTCACACACATAATTGAATTCTAAACTATACCATCTTACACCACTAAAAAATTTCAGAGGAAGATAGTCCCTGGAGTCCCCTCCTAATAAAAATTTCTTTCAACTAAAGACTTATTAATCAAAGCTCAGAGAGTATGAAACTGTGGAAGCCCCTAGCACTGAAAGACAGAGGTTGGTTTTAATTATTTGGAAATAATTTTAATTTTTTCAAGGGTGGAGATATAGATGGTAATTCAAGCAGAAAATGAAAGTTGAAATTCAGCCATGTTTACGCAACAATGAAAACTGAGCTTGGGTGCTATTTTCCAGTCCAAGAACATATATCCATACCCGCTTGTTTACACAGATGAGATTTCCCTCTCGGTTTGTATATGCATGAGTCTTATATGTACATCTTTCCCTCACTTTTCTTAGCATATAAGCAGTTCCAGTTCAGGTTGGTAATGTTTTATTGCATATGACAAATAGAAGCCGGGGAAAAAAAAGTGAATGTGCCATTCACTGAAATAATATTTACATTGTCAGTTTGAATAACATCTGCACTTGCTGTTTCAATCTTTCTACCAGCATTTGACCTCCATTTTCTCTCCTATCTCTACTGATTATGAGTTATTATTTAAGCTCTAAACACAAAAGTCTATTATGGTTTTTGACCTTGGTCATTCATGTATCTTCTATATCAAGGTCTCTCACTTACCTGTCCTCTCATAAATTAAACTGGATTTCATATTTATCAGGTAGTCAGAAATATAGCTACAGCACCACTGGCTCTTGACTTTTGGCAGACATGAAATAATCCATAACAAAAAAGGCAAATTATTTATACAAAAGACACTATAAAATATACTGAAATTATAGAAGGTCTCTGTTTTTCCACCTTTACCTTTTGGATGCCTTCCTATCAATGTGATGCAGGTTCTTTTGTACCAAGAAAATGTGGCACTTGTACAGAAGCAACATTTTAATAAAAATATACAGTAGTCAGGTAATCCTCAAAATTCAGGATCAGGTCTATGCTATTGGAAGTAAGTTTTCCTGCTGTTATTATTTCTGGACTTGGAAGTGCATTTCCAAAGAGCAGACATCAGCCTTAGAGTTATGTCAAAACCTGTAGCTATTGTAGCAGCTGGCATAGTCTAGATTGTCATGGACCTATACGGCAGGAGGGCAAATGGAGAGAATGGGTCAGGGAAGTTTTCTAATCTTCTCTTTCAGAATGAAGTGTGTGGCCATTTAGAAATGAGGATGAAGTCTTCTTGAGAAAGACTGGGGAGATGGCTGCTACTGTGGGAGAGGCATCAGAAGAAAGACCAGGTCTACAGAGGAAACTAGACAACCCAGACATTTTCAGACAGGTCTGTACTCAATGGGTCTGCACTCTCCCCTCCAGGTATCTAGTGGTCTGCGCATTAGATACCAGCCTGGTCACTGGTTTGAGCTTGCTCAGGCAAAGGAAGCTGGGAGTTAAAGTCCTCTCCCACTCTGCCACAGCGTATGTGAGGGGCTCCATGCACAAAACTCCTTCACCTCCCTCTCCTCCCTGCCTTCCAGCCCCTGAAGTGGGAGAGAAACATCTAATTAATATTAAGTAATGAGATCTGGAAATTGTCTTTAGTCCCAAACAAAATTTTTATATCACATTTATATAAGTAGCTTCACTCCTTGGTATATGAAGGAAGTTTGTATAGTTGATGGTTTTTCAGGACAGCAGATGATAGCTGTTCTGCTCTACTTGCAATGTGCAAGGACTCTACTCATAAAGGTTTCTCTCTGAAAAATCACCCATCCTCGTTTTGAAGTTCCATAGAACAGGTCTGTAATGTTCATGTGAATGATTGAAAGCCATCTTTTGAGCATGCTAATGTGATTTCATACATTAAATTGTCTCTTAATAGCAGTAAAATTGTGTTTTCTGTCATCCAGGGTTTATACATTTGCTTTAATAATTATAAGAGCAGGCCATTTTCTGGATAATTGCAAACATTGGCAATTCACATTTAAGTTTATGCATAAGGATATTATAGGTGCTGTAAATTTTATGCTTTATGAAAGATGCAGGATTAGTCTGATACGTATCTTTTATGCACAGCCATTGATTGATGTGCCAGAGACTAATAAATTTTGTCTGAAGAGTTTCACTGCAATCTGATTCCCATTCATTTGCATATGACTTCATTTTCTGAGCAGTGTGAGAATGTAACTATTTCTCAGTAACATTAAACTGACCTAAATCTGACACGGACATATTAATTCTGGGAGGTGACAGAGGAGAGGTACATAAGCATCACTGATGGTACTGAGAAGACTCAGGCATATCTCTGTGCAGTGAAATTGATTTTGTAGTGAATACACCACCATCCAAAGAATAAGGCATAATTTGGGAATTCTAAAATTAGGGCATACTTTTAATCTTAATCTGTGAATGCTGGTGTTTTTCCAACTGTAAAGAGGTGTTATGGTGCAGTTTATCAAGTACTCAGATGCTATAATAATGATCAAATCAGAAAAATCCACAGGGCTATTAATATTTCTGATTTCAGAGAAGGATTGGACAGGGTGCAGTAAATAAATTCTGGAGACATGTACTGGGCAATAATGATAAAGGAGATCTTGAATAATTGCTCATTATGTGAACACTATAGCAAAAAGAACTCAGGGAAAAAAAGAAAAATGTGGTCATGCAATTAAGACTGCGTCATATAATTTATGCCAAAATATCTGAAATTTTCACCAGAATTTTTATTATTATTATTATTATTTTCCAAGTCTTAAATGTTTCATCCTACAACCTTAATAATGGTTTTGAATGGTTTTTATTGTAACTTTTCAATGGTTCAGGGAAAAAAAAAACAACCACTTTTAGGAAAAACAGCTTTCAGACACAGAGTTTTAGGGCAGTTTGACTAGGCTGCCTCCTGTAGTCAACAGAGAGATAAAGAAACAAATGAGAGAATCATTCAGAAGACAATTCAGAGCTTTTATACTAGGTCTATGGTATTTTAGCAGCTAAAATCTCATGCATCTCTACTGAGTGTGTTCAAACTGTACATTTAGAAGGATTATTCATTTCAGCAGGTGTTCTCTTCACTGGAAACAGCTCAGCAATATCTGCTGTGTTCCAAAATATTTATTAATACACAGAACCTACAGAAAAGATAGCAATAATAATAATATAATAACACATTATGTATTAATTTAATTATATGTCAATTATTATCTGAGTTATGAGAAAGAAAGTTAAAAGTTGGTATAAAAAGCAATGGAAACTAAATCACTATAATGATAAGAAGGTCCTTATAACTTACTAATAGCTCATGCTGCAATATGGCCTTTTATAAATATAAGAAAAGTGACAAATAATTAAATTGTCATTTGAATATCAGTATCCCTTAGGGTAGGTCCATATCTTTGCAAAGAAGCTATTAAAACTGAAATCTGCTTTGTGAGAAGCCTTTGTAATGCTGCGTCTGGAGTGTCAGTGATTAACAGGCACAAGGACCATGGTTATGAAGTCCACTTCTAAAGCCATGGTGTGCAGACTTTACATAAGAGAGTGTTCATTTAACTGAATGAAATGGCTGTATATCCTAAACCTCCATATCTGGATCACATTTTCAAAGGTGAATATCCTGTCACATATTTCTAGTGGTCGCTATTGCAAAGGGGACCACATGCTATGCTGAGCAACTGTGTGCTCAGTTGTGTCAGCAAGTTTGTAGTACTGTCCCAAACTTGGACAGTTTGAGAAAGAGAAAGAGAAAGAGAAAGAGAAAGGGAAAGAAAGAGAAAGAGAAAGAGAAAGAGAAAGAGAAAGAGAAAGAGAAAGAGAAAGAGAAAGAGAAAGAGAAAGAGAAAGAGAAAGAGAAAGAGAAAGAAAGAAAGAAAGAAAGAAAGAGAAAGAGAAAGAGAAAGAGAAAGAGAAAGAGAAAGAGAAAGAGAAAGAGAAAGAGAGAAAGAGAAAGAGAAAGAGAAAGAGAAAGAGAAAGAGAAAGAGAAAGAGAAAGAAAGAGAAAACTGCAGTGAGTTTTCAAGACATCCCGTTTCACCACAATGTGCTTTGAGCCTGAGCTGGCTTTCTAACTACTGGCAAACAAATGTATTCCCTACTTTCATTTGTTGAGATTTTCTTCTTGTCTTTCTTTTTCCTCCCAATCCTTACATATACAGTTCTTAAGACTTGGATAATTCAGTTGTCAAATTTAAGTATGAAAGACTAAAAATAAGGCCTCTGTTCAGGCTATGACTGGGCAGGGTTTTGGCAACTACTGTAATTTCAGTTTAAGGATCAATTCACCTTTTTCCATTGTCATGACGACCAGGGAGTTAGTTAATTTTAATGCAGTAGTTTTATGTAAGGAAACTATCTTAAATTATCTGAAATAACTATTCATGCTCACCCCACTGCACTTTCATTTGTAACACCGTTTGCTTCTGTTCAGACAGCTGCTGAATGTGTAGCTCATCCTCTTTGCTAGTTTAATCTTGATCTGTTACAAACAGATACCCCTCACCTTGCTAGACTGTGCACTGATTTACATATGTTCATGACTCTCCAGTTCTGAATAAGAGATAACAATGTTTATTAGCAAATACCATTCTCCCAGCCTTGGACTTCCTAAAACCATTGTGGCCAGTGATTTCTTTCTTTCTTTCTTTCTTTCTTTCTTTCTTTCTTTCTTTCTTTCTTTCTTTCTTTCTTTCTTTCTTTCTTTCTTTCTTTCTTTCTTTCTTTCTTTCTTTCTTTCTTTCTTTCTTTCTTTCTTTCTTTCTTTCTTTCTTTCTTTCTTTCTCTTTCTCTCTTTCCCTTTCCCTTTCTCTTTCTCTTTCTCTCTCCTTCCTTCCTTCCTTCCTTCCTTCCTTCCTTCCTCTTTTTTTTTTTCACATTCCAACCATACAACCCTTCTCACTGGCTCTCAGCATAGCAAGTTAGACCAGATTACCTCTCTATGAGGAGAATTTCCAGTTCTTTGTGCTTACTACTTAGATGCTTAGCACCAATTAATAAGAAATTAATCTTTTTCTTTTCCACTTCAATACAAATCATATGCATCACCTTGAGTCTGACACATATCTGTCTTCCCTTCCACTGGCATTGTTAGTAGGTGATGTTTAAGAAGAAGAACAAGAACTGTAAGAGAGAAACCATAAAGTACAAAGCATAAATTATGGCAAGAATGGACCATGTGATTACTGTAATGAATCTGAAGGACAAACCTCTGAAAATAAGTCCTCTTGCTATGCTTTTTTCCAGGCCTAAATTTTCCTTGCAGTCTGAAGAACAGCAAAGAAATATGGTGGTTGTCTATTTACCAGGTTCATGAGAGGAGCTATTATAACTCCTGTTCCTTAGGCTCACAGTTGCCTGGTGTATCGGTGCTGCATGATCAGGGACACTGTGGCCGCTATAAATGCACTACACAGAGCCGCTCACATGGTAAAATCTGACACAAAGTTCAGAAACCACTGAGTCTTTTTTTTTTTCTTGTTTGAGGAATAGGTTACAGGCAGGATTTAATGTAATTTATTTAGACTCTACCCCTGCTTGTAAATGAAGTAGTTTCCCTGCACCGGAAAGCAATCATGACTGCAGCAAAGGAATAGGCAAGGAGGCAGCACCTCCTCTAGTGCCAGGTGAGAAAGGACCTGAAGATATAAGGAAACATCAGGAATATGGAGGAACTCAGGAAAGAAAAAACAAAAAAACCCAAAAAAAACCAACAAAAAAAGCGCACTGGTATCATCTTCCAGACTGGAAAAAGCTTCATTTAACATACTGCTTATAAACAGGACATTACTTTATTACAGAAATACATGCCTGAAAGGTGAGTAGGAAAGTGTTGTCTCCAGTTAACATCCAGGGCAGAGAAAGGTGACGATAGTTGTCGGAGATCAGACAGTGTGTGTGACAGAAGAAGGAGTCTTGCTTTTCTTTGATAGGCTATCCTAAGCTGTTAAGAAAAGTGAATCCCAAGAATTCAATCATCTGATGGAAGAGTATACCAGAAATCCTTCCTTTAAACTAGATAACACAGCTCAAATGTCACACATTGAAGACTTGCAGTGAAGTGCTCCAAAATGAGATGCAGACCAGAATTGTTAATAGGAACTATTCAGCAAGTGTATTTATGAGAATCATAAATAACTCACAAACAGGGAGGAGGGAGTGAAATTAACCAAATCAGCAATTCATTATGAATTATTTACTCACTTTTAAAGGACAATAACAAGGACCACGGTCTCTTCCTGCCCTAATAGTGAGGTGAAGTGCAGTCAATCAGTGCAGACAGCCTGGGGGACAGGAGTTGTAACAAGAGCAGACCCCGTCAGAGAGCTATTCCAGCCTGGCTTCCTTGTGTGGGACATAGAGAAATACCCAGAAAAGTAGGGGAGGAAGGAAGCAAAAAGGGAAAGGTGAAAGCAAGCAAACTAACAAATAAAACTCAAACTCAGACTAAAACTCTAGGAATTATTTTCAAAGATTAAGGAGTTTTTCTATCAAGATTTTTTTCCCAGACATTTTAGCTCAGTGTTCTTTCATTTTGTGAACTCCAGAAGGCAATTCTCAGCCTGAAGATGGTTTAAATACCAAAAAAGGCTCTTACCTGTTTCGACAGCTGGGGCCGAATTCTTTCAAAATAAATGTTGGGAAAGGAGATGACGTTTGCTGTAAATCTTCTGGCAAGTCCTAAAATTTGATGGCAAACTTTTTCTAATATCCAGTCTATGTCCGTTATCTCTGCCTAATAGTTCTCAGCCTGTCTGTACAAATCATTGCCTTACCCACTTTTTCCTGCAGAGGTAAGTTCATGTCTCTAACCAGTTCATTTGCATGTTAACTATACCCTCTGCATTGTCCCACTCACTGGAGACCTGAGGCTCAAGCAAGCTACCAAGTAATATAGTAGTCTGTTGCCCATGCCATGCTGACGTAAAAAAAAAAACCCACAACATTGGAAGTTGATAGGGACCACAATTTTTTTTCCCTAATTTTCCCCTCACATTAGCATAATTAAAAATATTTTTTTCAGTTACAGCCAGCTTCTGAAGAGGACTCCAGTCTTCACCTAAAGTCAGCAAGAGGTGGAAGGTCCACCATTTCCCCTGCTAATTTTCATCAATTTTTACCTTTCCAGCTAAAAATATGTACCATGGTTTTAATTTTCAGTTTCAGCTTTTAGTCATCAATTCTTTCTTCCCCAGTAGATTAAAGAATCCTTTGTTCCCTGGTGTTTTTTCCCTATGCATGCAGTTATAAACCATTATCAAATCACCTTTCAATCTTCCTTTTTATAAGCTTAACAAAATGAGTGCTTTAAATTTTTCACTGTAAGTCATTAAGTCTCCAGCCATTAAATCATTTTTATGACTCTTTTTAGCGCCCTCGCCAACATCCTTTAAAAATATGGAGACCAGAAGAGCACAGAGTATTGCAATAACAATCACACAGAGGTAAGCTCACCTCCCCCTACTCCTATGTTTATATACCCATGGATGGCATTAACCCTTTTCCCACAGCACCACGTAAAGGATTTTGGAATCATATATCTACTGTGACCCCTAAATTCCTTTCAGAGTCACTGCTTTCCAAGGCAAACTACTTCATTCTCTAGGCTTAACTTGTATTCCTTATTTCTCAGTCTGTTATCTGGCATTTGGCGAGACAGAACAAAACACATCATTGATTGAAGGGCACCCGTTTGCCAAGTAGAGTAGCTCCTGCAATCATCTTTTTTTCCCCCATTCCATCAGTCCCCATGTCTTCTACAAGCTTATCAGAAGTGATTTTATATTCACTTCCATGTAGTTGATGGAAATGTTTTCAAAGTTTGGTGCTAAAAGCTTTCTCAGATCCCAGACAATACAAGCAGGGAGAGGTTGTCACCACAGGCTGGGAGTGGAGTGTTTCGGTTATATGCAAGGTATCTTCTTACGAATGCCTTCAAACACACACCCAAACTATGTCTCTGCTTTCCACACAGCTAAAGACAGAACAATACTGCTGGAGGAAAAGAGGCATAGAGAAATCGGTGGGCTTGCTCACAGTAATGCTTAAAAGTGAGGAATGGTAGGAAATAAAAAAAAAAAAAAGAGAGAGAAGAAAAAAGAAATAGGACAAAAAATTGCCATGGGTTTATTCATCTGGCTGTCTTTTTAAGGGGGTTATGATACCCAAATCAGAACCTAGGGTCAATAAGAGATGTACAATGAGATTCTGGAAGCTGCTTTAAGTACGATATCTAACTAAGAAACTATAGTGGCTCCTTCTGACTTTAAAAGAACATTTTTTTGTGTTGCCTTTAAGACGAATTTGAGTGCATTTGCTAGTGGTCACTTCCTGATGGTTGTGGAGGTTTTTGTGCACTTGAGTTCTATGGTCAACAGTAAAATACACAGGTTTGAATATAAGACTGTCAGGAGGCGAGTGGATGCTCAAGTGTTGCCTGTGCCAGTGTTAGCAGTGTATTCACAGATAAAGAGAACAAGTGTAAAGGTTGTGAGAAGAAAGAAGCATCTGACTTGGAGCTGGGTCTGCTGGGAGATTTATGGACAAAAAGGAGGAAAGCTCCTGGGAAGGATGAATCATTCAAGGCCAGGAAAAAAGTAGGCTAACCTCTGAGGGGAGGTACTGAGGGAAGAAAGTCAGAATTGTAAATGATGGGGCAGATATCCCAATGGGATTAGAGTGCCAGGCTCAGAAACAAAGAGGCTGAGATTAGAGCTGGTGCTTATGGCTTCCCCTCCAGTCTAGACTTCATTAAAACTGCAGGAACTGATTGAGTGCGTGGAAGTTACATGACCTCGAGGTCACTCAATAAGCTTGTTTCATAAGACATACGCAGTTTCCATCTCTGCTTCCTCGTTCAGCTTCTCTCGTGCTCTCCCTTTCCACACACACTTTTAGCCTCCAGTACAAGACTTTTCCTTCGAGACCTTTATCACATCTCACTGTTCTCATCACTCAGACTTCTTGTCCCACCATCACTAACCTTACAGGCCCACGCTCTTCTCCCATTACACCCTAAGAGCCACGGTCCTCTCCACCAAAGGCTGCCATTCCAGTGTCTGTCTGCTCATGCTTTACCCTGGGATCCTTCCTCTCATACAACCACTAGCTTTTATCTTCCCTGTATTTGAATCTAGGAGGTTTCTTACTTCATCCCCCTTCAATTCTTTGTAGGATGTCTCTGAGAGCGCTGGAGCGGCAGACTTGCGGTTTTCGGTGCATCTGCTGGACCAGGCATGGCCTGCAGGATCTTAGAAGACAGTTCCAGAGAAAGTCATTCTCAGCCCTGGCTGGAGCATTGCCAGTGCAGATGGTATCCTTTGGGAATATATAACTGTTAAAAAATTTAACACATCACTACTAAGCATGTGCAAACAGTGATTTCCCAAAGGTGTAACAAGTCTGAGTAGATTTTTACAGAGATGGCAAAAGGCAGATATCTGATAAACGCCACCCTATGTATTTAATTTTAAATTCCAGTTCCAAATCATGAGAATGCTAGGGTTTTCCAAATAATATATTTTTTTTAAAAAAAAAAAAAGGCTTTAGAAAATAATTGCTTTACCTTATGCCAAAAAAGTAAGAAAATTTTTCTTAATAGAATGAGAAAATCAGTTTGTCTAACTTGATCTGTCTTTGCAGTAACAATTTTGAAACAAGGCAGAAAAAAGCTATCATTTCAGGATAAAATAGGTGACATCATCTACTTCAATAGAAGTAACTATTTGAAATTATCCAGAGAACCAGAATTAACACACTTGGCTGCTGAGGGAAAAAACAAAACCCAACACGCAAATCAATGGTATTTTCAATAATATCCCGGAATGCTGACAAGTCACAGCTCCATGGCATCCTCCATAACCCAGGGTGCAGCATTGTTCCAGTACTAACTCAGAGAGTCACTGATTCAACCACCTTCCTGCAGCAAATAGGCTTTTCTTAGAGCTCTTCTACTCAAGCATTGACAACTCCAAGGCCTGTTTAGTTTTTGATACATGATTTTAAATTCCAAATCTTTATCTATATCATGTAGCACTTCCCATTTAATGGAGACTGGTTTTTGTTCTCCTGGATTTATCATTGTTCTATAACTGTGTTTTAATTGCATTTCTAATCTGTTAAATCATATCTTCTGCAAACACAATCTATATTGATCTAGAACTCAATTTTTCTTAATTTGGTTTCTGATAGTATTGTATGAAAAGCTTTGCACATGCAATTTAGTATGTATTACAAAAGGGTGGTGAGCTATCAAGTCTGATATTTCTTTTGTTAAATAGATGACTTTTCATTTTCTTCTCTTAAATTATCCTAACTATAAGAAAAATCTGTATTACAAATGTGTATTGAAGAATTAGTTGGGGATACAATTCTTTCTGCAGTTATTCCGTTGTTTCCCTCTCAGTCTATTCAGGTAGAGCATTTACTGATAGCTTTCTTTTTAAATATTTAGAGGGTTGATACACCTGTTCTGGTTTTTGCTATAAATCTTTATGAAATAATGCCTAAACTTCATTGTATGGCAAGTGATACAGCATATAAACTCTAAGAAATCCTGAGCCTAGATCATTGCATCAGGCTAGCCATGGCAAAAGCAGTAAATACAGAATAAATATATTGATTTCAAAGGGAGTATTCTGAGCTGGCAGACTTACATGAGAAAACAGTGTTTGGCCTATTGATTTCTACTAACTATTTGTATTTGCCTATGTGATCGTTACACCATGCTTTTAGTTTGAAATAAAGTTTCTCAAGGTTGAGTCTACAGCAAGTTATAAATCATTAGACTTTAGGAAGTCCTCCAAGTACTAAGCATACATTAACATCACCATTTAAGAAATGCTAGACAGGGAAATGGGAGAAATCAGGTGCATTTTCTAATTTGAAGTCCACTTAGATAAGCAAACAGCCTGAGAGTAAATGGAAAAATCAAAGGTGTAGCTTGGTCTATGTTATACTCTACCAAAGGTATACAGTAGACCACTTATCTGACTTTTTAAAAGTAGGTTGTGCCCACAGATGTGGAGAAAGAGATTGCTGAGGTAAAGAATGTTCCCCAAATTTTCACCTTGGAGAGAGTAGTTTATAAGCTGATTCACTTACTGTGGTGTTTGCTAAAAGGAAATTTAAGTCAAATATAGCTTTAACCATGGCAAAATATATAGATCTTCCCCTATAACTTACAATTTGTTTAACTGATATATTTTCTGTAATTAAGTGTTAATTCTACACAAACGGCAGAATAGATGCAGACTACATGGCAGTCTTTTTTCAAAATTCTGTGACAAAGTTGTGCTGAGGGTTGAAATTCTCAGTATTCAGTTACAATTTTGATTTTCCTGAATTGCAATATACATGTTAAAATAACCCCCCATCAATTCATTTTTGATGCGTGCAAACCCAGTGGCAATTTGTATGACCAGAAACATGCTTTGTGAATCAAAGTTTGGAAAGTAGTAAAAAAAGGAATAACATTGGCTGTATCTTCTAATCAAACTTCCATGCATCAGAATTTCAGAGGGTTATTCAAGTAAACCTGGAGCTTGCAGCAAGAGTTTCTAAAGTTTGTTTCTCCTGAGATTTAGCTGCATCACATTTCCTCTACGGCTACAGAAGGCTAGTGTCTGAGTGTCTGAAGTCCAGCTGATTTTTCTCACTATTGCAATTCACAGAAACCGAGTCCATCAAAAGTTGTGATTCAACACCTATCAGTATTTCCTGCCACATTCTAAGATGCATCTGGCTGCCCTTGGCCCATGGGACTATTCCAGCTTTTAGGGATCATTGGAACAACACATTTCCTTGGGCTTATACTGTTTTACTGGAAATGGGGTTTTTTAAAATATTAAGGGCCAGGACTCTCACCATCTCTATGGCAACTTAGGTTCCCCCCATAGACAAAATTAACTCCCAGGTTTCCTGTCAAGTTTGACTTTCCAGCAACTCTGTGCAGCTGGGGTTATGAGAAGTTGCCAGATTGCAGGAAATAATTATAGTAACATTTCACAAAATAACACAAATATGCAAACCAAAGTTAATTAAAATTGAAAAATGATCATAGTAATTGACCCTTACAGAACTTATACAGTTATGGACTTCAAACGGGAAAATAAGTACAACCATGTGAAGGTGATGAGAAAGCATGTATAACTCCATGGCAATCCTCCATTTTTCTGCATCTCATTTTAATTCTGCTCAAACACAGGTCAGAATTTATGCTTCAGAAGTCCTTACACAGAATCAAAGCCCACGAATCTAGTTGTAAAAGTTCTAGGTTTTGGAGGGGTTTTTTTGTCATTTGGGGTTTTTCTGAGCGTATTAAGGAGAAAAATAACATCTCAATTCTTTTGCAAACAGTTGTGAAAGATCCTGAGCCAATCCAAGCTTGCTTCAACTCCAGATTCTTCTCTCCCCTATCAAATAAAGCCATTAAATAACTTTGCCCTTGCCCAGACCACTGTGCTTCCTTCCTTGTTGGAGCTTTGCACAAATAGTTCAGGTCACTAATCCAGCAGAAATCAACTCATATCCTATTCCAGTTGTTTAGTGAGCTGAAGTGGCTCACACAAGGTCCATAAGTGGCAAAAGTTAACTCTGGAGCCTCACAGCGGAGGGGTGGAAATGGACCTCTACCTTTTGGTGACAGCAAACTATGAGATCAGATCTGCTCAATCATGTATGTGAGTTTGCCCAAAAAATGCAGAGCCCTTCTGACAAACTGACTGTAGAAAAAGCTCCTCAACGAGCACCTTTGCTTTTCAGCTAAAAATTGTGTGGTCCTTTTAGCAAGAATATGTCAGTTCTCCAGAAACATCTTGGCCTAGCAAATAAACTATCTGTTTTTTGACTCTGGAGATCTCTGTCTTTTGTCCTTAAAATTAACTGGGTCAGGTTAGAATTTGTAAGCCCTAACACCACCAGAAGTGATCCTGCTCATCCTAGAGCAAGGATAGAAACCCAGTGTAAATAGTTAACAGCAAAATGTAAGTTACAGGGCGTGACTCTTCAACACAAGAAGATTGCTTTCTCACATCTCTACCTCTTAACACATGAGGGTAGTGCAAACCGTATCCTGTGAGGAACTTCTTCACTAAAGTTAAAGGTTTCAGTGAGACAAAATGCTGTCCTGAAAGAGGAATGCTTTAAATATCAGACTAATGAGTGATAAAATCACAGAATTACACGACACAGACTTTAACTAGCAGTGTTATTTAGTAGGGATTAAAAAAAAAAAAAAAGGCAGAAAAGCAAAAGTAAAAAAAGACAAATGTTATGACTTGACTGAAAAGAATGTATTGAATGAAAATTTTTTATCTGTCTTTGCAAGTGGTATTTGGTAGTTAAGTGAGTGGTGAAAGAGCCAAGGTCTACAAGGAAAGAGTTAGAAAATAATTAGAGTGGGAACAAAGCTGCTAAAACTCCACTTAGCTTCTTACAGATAAAGATTTGTTTGCAGCAGCAAGGGTCTGCCCTGATCAAAGCTTCCAAAATATGACCACAAAGTGTAAAACCTTAAATGAGCTAACAGGCAAGGAAGCAATATACCTTTCATTATTATATTAGTGTGTGGAAAATAAGTACATATATTTAAATGTTGCATAGCTGAGTCGTTGCATAGCTGAGTCATTGCCTGAGATTTTGGAGTGACATGTATTTTAAAGATCTTGTGGGCTAACACAGTTCAGGAGTCTTAAGGAACCTTTCTGTGGTCCTGGTAGGATTCACAGGTCATTATTTAAACTCGTAATCAGGTGAGTTCCTTCTGAACCGTCTGTTTACACATACAGTCTACGGTCTCCCGGCTTTTGTAAGGAAAAAAAACTCCATTACTTAAAAGACACCATCTCTATTTTTTCCTCCTTGCTTAGAGAATTAGACTAAGAGAAAGTTTGTCTTATTTAAATCAACAAACAATAAACCTGACCACAGAGGTGGATCTTACGCTTGACTTTTTTGAACTATTTTCTTCAGAATAGTCAGCAAGGCACTACAAGAAGTTTCTGCGGCCTGATATGTGACATGCAAATATCGGGAATTTGTATTTATTTAATTGCAGAGAAAATAATGTTTTCAGATTTTTCTCTAGGAAAGTAAGCTCCAACACAGAAATGCAACATGCTTTTAATTTCATAAGAGGTCTTGTACTGCAATTTTTTCATTTATTCTCATGGGACTCTTTGAGCTTTCCCAGATCTACCTTGTACCACAGAACTGCCTGATGTTCTTCATCAGCTTTTAAAAACAGAATTGCTACAAATGAGAGCTTACGGTGGCAGCCCTGGTTTATTTTATGCAATGCCGCCACATAATAATTGTATTACAAAAGTTTGGCAGCATTTCACAGCTGCACTAAGTCATACTAATGGGTGGTATCCAGTTGCTAATGTTGAAAACTGCTTCCACACAGAAGCTGATTGAATAGGTTTGCTCACTAGCAAAGGCTCACTCATTTCTTTCATTTTTTAAAGAGAGGCCTCACATTATCCAATTTGTACGTCTGATGAAAAGTTTCAATAAGGGGTGGATAAAGTAGTATGGAATGAAATCTGAGTGCTCAAAAAAACCCCAAAATTAAATTTTCCATATATATGTATTTTTTCTAACTAAGAGAGAAGAAACAAGAGCCTTCTTAAGTTACAAATTTAAAGTAGTTTCAGGTTTATTTGATACCTCTGAGCCTCTACCAATTTTTTCCTAATCTTACAAGCCTGTCTCCCAGGCAGTTGTGTAAAGCTTAGCTGAAGTGGTTAAGGAGAGATTTAATGCAGAGCTCAGGCACTTCAGGCAATGGGGATTATACAGTACAGTAACCAATAGGTTACAGGGCCCAGGGTGATCCAACTTACAGCTAGTGCCACAGGTGCACGTGGAAGTCCTTCCTCCTGCTGACTGCAGAGCAGCCCCTGCATCACCTCCCTGCAAGTGCCTCTTCTCCCCACCTTTCCTAGAAGGATACCACATCCTCCCCTTGTGCACAGAAACCCACACACTTCCCTGCCCATGTGGTGCAAACAGCTTCTCCTCTTGGCCACCCTGAACACCTTCAATCATCTGTCCAAGTGGGTGATCTACCTCCCCGCACAATGGTAGCAACCTGCTTCACTCCTCTTTTTCATCGGCAACTATCTGTTTTGCTTGTCCTTGTGTCAGCAGGTGCTCATGCTTCCCAGCTGCACCCAGCATGGAGTCTATCTGCATATGCTGGGGTGAGCACAGGAGATCTGCAACTATTCTTCTTCCTGTCTCAGAGAAGGCAGTGGCCAGGTGGAGCAACTTGTGGACCACTTTTGATCTATGGGTGTCCTTCCTTATCCTTCGCTAACAGGTACGTGGGTGATACCACCACCATTTCAAGCTCTGCATGTATCTTAGTTGTAGCATGCTGAGCAGGCTCCAGATGTGAACCTGGCATTGACTCCTCAGGAAACACAAATGGCACTGCCAGATTCTGTCTCTGAAAGGAGATCTGGGCTCACTGAGTAGGTCAAGTGAGTCAAAGTGCTCTGCATCTGTGCATGAAGATGATGAAATCTCAGACACTGAAAGAGTTTCAAGCATATAAACACCACCATCTATGCATTTAGATGGCTCTGGAAGAAAGTGGCAGACACAGAAGAATTAAGCACTTAGCTAAGCATACTGTGTTCAAGACTCATTGTGATGGTTCAGCTTGTTTTATGGGACCAAATTACCTGATATTAATACAAGAAAAAAAAAAAAAACAACAGACCTAGGCAAACCTGAAATAATTTAAAACAATAAAAAATTTGCATCCAAGGTTATTAATCTATAATAAGCCTAACAGTGTAAGTACTTGCTTTCTGTTTTCATTTTTCCAAAGCCGCCCCTTTCTAAACTTAAAGTCAGGAAGCCTCTGTTGAATTTGCAGGTCTGGAACCCACATGACCAATACTTTTTGGAACACCCTTCGTGGTAAGCTATAGGCAAGTTCTAAGAGGGCCTAACTTGTCACACAGAGGCCTTGCCACCTTTCATGGTTCCGTGTCAAGCACAGCTCATTTAATGTGGGACAAGCAGCAGGAGATCACTGAGCGTAATATTGCTTCTTGAAAGAGCTTCCTAAAGAGCTTGTCATTGCCTCTTAAGAAGCATGAGTCTTCAGTCAAGGGATCAGGGCACCGAAAGATGAAAAATGGGGTACAGTCTTTGTCTCAAGCTGTAACTGTGATTATTATTGGATAAAAGACGCCCTTAGAATAAGAATGGAAATCCAAGTCCTCTCTCTTTCCATAAAAATATTTAAACCTTCATGGTGGGCAAGAATTAAAGATCATCCTTGGGCTCATTTGCCAGTTCCTGATGTACCCTGCTTTAGCATAGCTCCTATTTTGAGAAGAAAAGTCATTCACCTGAGAATTATCTTTGAAATACTTAACTTTATGATGCCATAGTCTCTTTTTAAAATACCTGTAGCATTAACAAACCTATGCAAAGTCCCATGCATGACTCAGTCTTTCATCATGTTGTTGACAGTGCAGGAGGGACACAAGAGTCATTTTAAAAGGCATTTGCTGTTTTAATAAAAAAAAATATCCAAGTACGGTAAGTGATACATGAAGCAGCCAACATCTTACAGCTACACAGTAAAATGAAAAGGAAATATATATGACTACAATCAAAGAGAAATTATCATTCACTTCTAATTATAAAGTAAAAAGAGTAAAAAGTAATTCTTAGTCTACGCTCTACAGATCAGGATCAGGCTGAGAAAGTAAAGCTCATATGTCTAAGACTTTTAGTTAAGAAATAAAAAAGACTACACAAAAATAGGAACTTTTAACACAAGAGAATATTCTCAAGATTGAATTAAAATATAGCTCACCTTTCAGCACTGTACAAAAGACACTGTTAAAATAAATGGTGCTAATTTAGTGTGAGGGTAAAATGGCCTGATTGACAGCTGTGAGAAATTTTATTCAGAAAACAGTGCTAGAGAGGAAAATTTCCCTACATTGTCATCACCAATTTACCTTACCTAGAAAGAGCTATCATAGGGGTAATTACTGTGTCAAACCAACTTGTATTTTTTTATCTTTTTTCAGTCACATGGCTTCTGTCTCAGTCAGTTTTAGATTGATAATGTTGAACTCACCGCATGTAGTCCAGCAAGCAGACGTCATATCACACTGGTCACAATACTTTGAGGCGTGTGACAGACCCTGGACCAAATACCGGCATGTTTGTCACTCTGTGAGTGCGTCTGTTTGTGCACTAGTGAGATGTGCAGCACAGCAAAGCAGTTGGTGATGACAGCCGTGCCCGTGCCCATGCTCATGCCCGCAGCCGTGCACATTGGTGCTCAGACCAGCTCAGCCCTACTCCCGAGCGGTGCCTGGGGTCGGCATGGGTTCGGGGTGTCCTGGGGCCTCCCTTGAGGGGGAGGCAATGCCGCAAGGAACCTGGTTTGTGCGGTCTGAGACTGCGCCACAGTGAGAACTGTGGCATGGTAAATTGGGCAATCACAAAATTTGCTTCTGACAAAGCACACTCCTATTTCGAGCTAGAAGGCTGACTGCAATGACTCCTCTATATTGATTTTATTGGCTGAAATTGGTCAGAAGAGCAGAAGGAGAAGGTGCTCCATAGCAGCGGACCAGGCATCCACTGTAGCCCATAGAGGAACCCATGCCATAGCACATGGCTGTTCCCAAAGGAGCTGCCACCATGGACACCCTGCGTTGTAGCAGAAAAAAGATGTGAGAAGGAGAGAGCAGCAGAGAGAAATTGTTGTGTGCTGACCGTGACCCTCCTGGTATCCCCTGCACTGCTCAGGTGGTGGAGAGGAGTCTGGAGAGAAGGGTGAAGTTGACCCTGGGGAAAGAAAGAAGTGTCATTTTAATGTTTGGGTTTTTTGTTTACCAGTACCCAAATCGGTAATTAAATATTTATTTTAATTGACAATAAATTATTTTAATTTTCCCCAGTTTGAGTCTGTTTTGCCCACAAAGGTAATTGATAAGCGATTTCCCTGTCCTCACATCAATGTGGGAGCTTTCTAGTTCTTGTTCTTCCTATTTTCTGCCCCTGTGCCACTGAGAGGGGAGTAAATGAGCAGCTGGGTGGGCTTTTGGCTGTTAGCCAAGGCTAACTCACCGGGGGGGGGGCGGGGGTGTTATGAAAATTACTTTAAAATATCTATTTTTTTTTGTTGTTGTTATTTTTGCTTTGGGGCATTTGCAAAAATTCAAATAATTCCAGTTGCAAGAAGACTATTCTTAGTTTGGGATATTTTTCAGTATCCCAATATTAAACATAGAAAAGCATTCCCCAAAAATTGAACCTGAAGGATAAAGAGAAGATTCTTCAAAGACATCAAGAGAAATTAAGTCACTGAGAATGTTTTGTTAAGCTTTGGATGAGCCCGTTGGGAAAATTTCTAAGCAGAGCTTGTGATCCCTCCATGTTCTCTACAGGTTAAAAGAAAATTTAGGATTGAAGTTAATACTCTTTGAACCTAAAATCAATAAAAACTAGGAATAACACAGCAGAGAAAAAGTGATTTTAATTCAAAACAGAAAGCAGAATGCATCCCTGGTCATTTTAGATTTAGAAAAATTAATTAACTTTGACACAACTACAAGTGAGCCGGCTCATTGAATGTCTTTCAAAGTCCGAGACAATCATCGTAACAATCATGCTTAGTATAATTGGAGTAAATGGAGAAATACATTTGAAAATGTCAGAATCACAATCGATATAATTGACCAGAAAGCTTTGTTACTCCTTTATATAGCCAATGAAATGCTCTATTTTCATGAGACTATCCCAGAGAGGTTTAAATTTAAAATTATAAAGAATATGTACAGCAGCCTGCAGGAAATGAGATGGAATCCCATTCAATTCCTAGAGTTCTCACTGCAGATAGAAGTTTTGATGATAGACTTTGAAAAAAATAAGGTTCTTGTCCCAGTGAGACATTAACTGATCTCAATTACCTTAAAGCTAATCAGTGTTAAGGATGCTGAAAGTTAATAGTTTCTGATGGAGTACCATGACTTACCTATATTTCCTGCTACTTGAAAGAAGTGCTTTTGCAAGTTCTTTATATTGAAGATTAATCTTGTAAAAATTCATGCTAGGCTGAGGAATGGAAATACAGGATGAAGACACATGAAGAGCTATGACAGGTGTTGGGTTTGTGTGGCAAAGTTTTGGTAGCGGGGGGGGCGGGGGGGGCTACAGGGGTGGCTTCTGTGAGAAGCTGCTAGAAGCTTCCCCTGTGTCTGACAGAGCCAATGCCAGCCGGCTCCAAGATGGACCCACCACTTGCCAAGGCCAAGCCAATCAGCACCTCTGTGATAACATAGTTAAGAAGTGAAAAAAACAGCTAGAGAGAGAGCTTTTTCAGCTGGAGAGAGGAGTGAGAAGATGTAAGAAACTCTGCAGACACCAAGGTCAGTGCAGAAGGAGGGACAGGAGGTGCTCCAGGTGCCAGAGCAGAGATCCCCCTGCAGCCCGTGGTGAAGACCATGGTGAAGCAGGCTGTCCCCCTGCAGCCCATGGAGGGAGGATGAGGGGGTGTAGAGATTCCACCTGCAGCCCGTGGAGGACCCCACGCCGGAACAGGTGGAGACACCTGAAGGAGGCTGTGGCCCCCTGGGAAGCCCAGGCTGGAGCAAGCTCCTGGCAGGACCGGTGGACCCATGGAGAGAGGAGCCCACGCCAGAGCAGGTTTGCTGGCAGGACTTGTGACCCCGTGGGGGACCCATGCTGGAGCAGTTCGTGAAGGACTGTAGCCTGTGGGAAGGACTCACATTGGAGAAGGTTGTGAAGGACTGTCTCCCGTGAGAGGGACTCCATGCTGGAGCAGGGGAAGAGTGTGAGGAGTCCTCCCCCTGAGGATGAAGAAGCGGCAGAAATACCGTGTGGTGAACTGACCGTAACCCCCACTCCCCGTCCCCCTGTGCTGCTGAGGGGGGCGGAGATTGAAGCCGGGAGTGAAGTTGAGCCCGGGAAGATGGGAGGGGTGGGGGGAGGTGTTTTAAGTTTTGATTTTATTTCTCATTACTCTGTTTTGCTTAGTAATAAATTAGATGAATTTTCTCTCTAAGTTCAGTCTGTTTTGCTCGTGACAACAATTAGTGAGTGATCTCTCCCTGTCCTTACCTCGACCCACAAGCTTTTCGTTGTACCTTTTCTCCCCTGTCTGGTGAAGGAGGGCAGTGATAGAGCGGCTCTGGTGGGCACCTGGCCCCCAGCCAGGGTCACCCCGCCACAGACAGTCATGTAGTGAGTTTGAGTCTAGATTAGAAGAAAAGTGTTTCAAAATTAAAATCAAAACAAAAAATAATTGTTTCTCTCAGCGTATAACCAAGCTTGTTTAGAGATCTTACCTGTCCGTTTCTATATAAACTACACTTCCATCATCCTTTTTTTTAATCAGTTTTTGCTTTCATTTTGAATAGCTCACATTAATCAGTTCTGTTTTGAGAACAATCCTTGTGCTCAAAGTAAAATTATGGATGTTAACTCTTGAGCTGGACTCCTTACTGTCATTTTTGTCATCAAATGTATTCATTTCTTTAACAAAAAATGTGTAACTTTTTTGACACGGAACGAGCCAAAAACTCAAAATGAAAATCAAAAGTGACCAGTAGCACAGAAACAAGGAGTCTGCAATATGAATATCCTTTGGTTCTTTTCGTATGAGCTGTTCATCAATGTTTGGTGTCTTTCTACTTG
The DNA here is from genome assembly GCF_011004875.1 of Balearica regulorum gibbericeps. Classification (NCBI taxonomy): domain Eukaryota; kingdom Metazoa; phylum Chordata; class Aves; order Gruiformes; family Gruidae; genus Balearica; species Balearica regulorum. Next base: position 106,554,871 of record NC_046184.1, read on the forward strand.
TTTCTGCTTCTATTAGAAGGAAACATTAATTACAACATTGTGTTTCTTTGAAACAAATATTATTTTACAAAAATGTACTAAAAACCAGTCTGTCTTGAACACATCAGAAATCTCACAGCAGCTGACTTTTGGGTTTTTTTGGTTTATTTTGTTTTGGTTTGTTTCATTTTTTTTTTTCAGGGGTAGGTTTTCATCAGCCCAATATTCTGAAAGATCTTTTTTCCTTGGGTTTATTCTGCAAGTGATCCTCTGACTGTTTGTAGCTGTCTGCATCCGCTATGCTTCTGCTGTGTCTGTGCCCACAGAGATACACATTGAAAAGAGAATTGCTTCTTATGTTTATCATGACTGAAGGACAGCCTGTATGTCCACAAGCTCAAGGAGATTTTATCCAACTGTCAGACTAACAGAGAAAACAGAGAATTGAAACAAAATTCAGTGCAGTTTAAAAATATGCTGGGTGGCTGGACAGTAAACTCAGGCACACAGTAACTTTGTGAGGAAGGGAGAAACCTGGAATTCTGCAATATTGTTTTCTAGTGTATCCCAAGGAAAAGGGTGGGAAAGCCATTATTCGGATCATTGATTTCAAAGGCTATTTTGTTTGTGTGGAGAATATAAATAGGGACAAGCACAATTTTCCCAAAAGGCCTAGTTATTAATGAAATTAGGACAAAGTTTATGAACAAAGCCATTGAAATACATACACTGATCAGAAACTCAGGCATTTGAGTCTTTTCTATCTGTAATGGATATGGGGACAAATTCCAAAGGCTTTATTCAGTGCTTAGCTGAACCAATGAAAGCCATGAACTGCTCATCCAGAAAGAAAGCAAAAACCTCGATACGAGTGTGTTACTGCCTCCCAGTTTGCACAGTCGGTAACCTACAGGTGTTCAGGTGTGCACAGAAGCAAAAAAAAAAGGACTAGGCAGAGAACAAACTTTGTGGAGAGGTTTACACCTGGCACTGACATTTTTTAGACTGAAAACCAAAAAAACTTAATTTTTTTTTTTTCTCTCCTCCCCTCTCATTAGGTCTTCCACAGGTTTCTTAATACTGACAACTAACACATTAACAGCTGGGCCTCCCTTCCCTTCCCTTCCCTTCCCTTCCCTTCCCTTCCCTTCCCTTCCCTTCCCTTCCCTTCCCTTTCCCTTCCTTCCCTTCCCTTCCCTTCCCTTCCCTTCCCTTCCCTTCCCTTCCCTTCCCTTCCCTTCCCTTCCCTTCCCTTCCCTTCCCTTCCCTTCCCTTCCCTTCCCTTCCCTTCCCTTCCCTTCCCTTCCCTTCCCTTATTGCGAAACACTTTTAATTTCAATGTCATCTACAAAAAAAAAAAAAAAAAAATCTTCTTTGATCCCACAAAATTACTTGTTTAATCATTGTTTAGTCATTGTTTAATCCTTCTACCCACGCATGCAGGGGTGTCATAGACTTTCTTGAACATTGTACAAATTCAGAAAGCTTCTTAAAGACTAAGGAAACCTATAAAGGTATGGATAGAAGGAGCTAAAGCTTAAAATAGAGTATCTGAAGTGGAAGTCTGCTAAATTAGTGGTCTTTCCAGAATTATTAACCTGAGTCCAGGAAGCCAATTCATAAAGATTTGAAATACTGAGTACAAGAGATGGATGCCTGAAATATACTCAACTGCTGAAACTTTTCAAAGGAGAGTAATTCACTACATTCCCAATGTCCCTAATGGTAGCGATGACATTTTAATCTTTGGCAAAATTCAAGAAGTACACAGGCAAACTCTTGTGATATTTGACTGCCCGACAGCTATTAATCTAACATTTCACAATGCCAACTTGAAATTGAGTGAAGTAATGCTATAATTTCTTTCTCTCAGAAAATGTTATAGAGCCAGACCTAAAAAATAACAGCAAACAAAACCACAAAGCAGCTTAACATTTACGTTGCAAAATCTCTTTACATACAGCCCGACATTCTGTGGAAAAGGTACCTTAACACCACTTCTCATCTGATGAGCTTAGGTGGAGCCTCCTTATTGTAGGCCAGGAAAATCACCAAGGTGTGATTTCCTTTCTTAAATCTGTCTCCTCACTGACCTTATCCCACGGCTGAACCTGCTAGAGATTTCCATTCATGATCACTTATGGATTTTACCAGACTTTTTCCCACTGACTACAGGGTATAAATTACTGTCTGCTTCCTGGTTCAGCCTAAGTAAAATATCATGTGTGAACAGTGATGGTTAATGATGACCAGATGTCTGGATCTCAAACTATGGCATCTGTCTTAAGACAGTGTTTGAATACCGACTGTCTCTAACATCATCTCCCTCTGTAATTCTGGACAAGTCAGTTGTGGCAAACCTCCCTCTCCCGCTCCCCAACAAACCCCAACCAAAAAACCCCTGTGCATTTGTCTTGTCTGCCCAGCTTAGGCTATCTAGAGTTTGAATTTTCAAAACTTCTTAAGCCCTCACAGAAGCTAGAGGGAAAAGTAAATCTTCAGTATGTTTTAAAATCAGGCCATAAATACTTGAAGTCAGAGATAGAACATCTTCAGTGTAAAAATGAATTGTTGAAGAGTAACACAGGAAGAAAGCCAGGATGTACATGAAGAACCTTCTGCTCAGGTGTTCAAACAATCCAGCTACACATTTTATGCTGATTCTGTACTCTTCTTACAGAAAACAAACAGAAGGAAACTGGGCATATGAGTAAAGAGTAGCTCACACTTCCCCGAGATCTGTGCTGTTCAAAGATTGTGCAGATGGAAAGACATGAGACCCTACAAAAGTGTTCACTTTAGCAGGGAAACATGGAGTTGCTCACCTGCAGGAATCAGGCAGACTCAAGAGTTAATGTTTTTCCGTAACCTGTTTGAAGTCATTCTCATTGGAAATAGTTCCCAGGAAAGGAAAACAGTTAATATATATAGAGAAAAATAAAGCTTTGCCCCCAAAGAAGGGACAAACCCTTTGTTTTCAAGTAAAAGGTGTGTTTGTGCTGCACACAGATAACTACATAAGCAAGTCTTACCACTGTTCCCCCTGCCAGCTTTAAGATTGATGTTTACTACAGAAAGCTGGCCAGCCTAGGGTCTGAATCAAAGGTCATCCCATATATAGAGGTAACTAAGTGTTGTAAGATGTGCATCTGTATGCTAGCTGTTTATGATGGATAGATAGTGCGTGCCACTAAAGTCAATATGGTACTTCCATGGCTTTTCTTCCCTTCCCTTTCTGCCCCTACCTTTTAAAATGAACACAAATATCTCTGAATGTGTAGGTGAACTTAAAAACTCTTTGCCATAGAACAAAAAACTATAAAAACCCCTAAGCCTACAACTCTGATCTTGATTCCAAGAAATATGTGGCATCACTATGCATTCCATTTTATTAAAAAAGAGTAACCAAATCTGATACTGTCACTCGTAATAACCTGTGAGAATGCTATTAACTGAAAATAGTAGCCTGTCGTTTGTGCATAGCGAAGGACCACCAACATTGTCTGCCTGATTTTGTTTTTTATTTATACATATAAAGTGTTTCTATACTTCTTAATAAAGTAATTATATCCTATTCAGATATTTCTAATCATGGAACCATAATGTTACCAGTTCAGTTCCTGCTTAATGATTATACTACGTACTATTTCATAACTGGTCTGAGGTTTTTATTTTGGTGTAAAATTCTAATTTGATCCTTCTCAATATATGGGTTGACAATATTATTTATAGTTAAATTAAAATTCTTAATAGTAGAAAGCCAGTGAGCATAGCAAATATTACTGTTAATAGTTGCACAGTCTGCTAGAATGATGGTCTATTATGTATGTTCATCATGCAATGGAAAAAATGCTATCATTGGGAAGCTCTTTCCCAGATAATTAATTAATTAATTACTATCAGATCTTTATTGAATACCTTTTACAGTGTCATGTGTTAAAGAAACAGGCTATTATTAATATAATTTAATTAAAAAGTAATCTCACACTGAAACTAATCATTTAAGAGGACTTAGTAAATAAAAGATTATCCAGGAAGAATAAAAGTCCATTGAGAGTTAGTCAGGTTTAGCTATTTTCCCCAAACACTGAGTCTCATTGGGAAGGACTTACATGTTTCTCTCCAGCCAGTGAAATCCCTAATAAAGAAAAAAGAACAATGACAAATCAACAAGACAAGAATGTAAACACTTACAAATAAATCATCCCTTTTCCAGTCATAGCGAGATTCAGAAAGCTGAGCAGGTGTCTTCTCAGGTGACTGCAACTTGGTGAGTATTTTTTGCAAGGTGTTAAATGTCCTCTGTATTGAAAGCCAAGGCTTATAAAGGATGTTCAAATCTTCAAGGAAGGGTACTCAGACTACCATTATGAAAAGAGTGTAAGTTTGAAGGACTGGTAGTTCCAGAATAATGTCCATGTTACACCTTTCCTCTGATGAAAGAAGCAATTTCTATTTGAAGAAAATCATAAATTTATCATAAATTTGAAGCAATATAAAAGTACCAAAATATATGATAAAACATCTAGAAAGGGAGGTGATCATTAGAATAAAATCAACTCTGCCAACCCGCCTTGTTGCACATTTGCATTACTTTTGATCCCACAAATTTTACATATGCATTGTAAACGACCGTATCCTAACAGAAGGGGCATGACTTGCAGTTTCCCATGGGCTTGAGGTCAAACTGGTGGACAAGTTGTGCAATCAGCACTAGTGTCTAGGTTAAAAGCCAACTCCTTGACTGCAATGTCCTGGTCAATAATGATCTAATCAACAACCTGCTTAACACTGCTGTTGATTAAGAAAGTTAAATTCATTTGATTTGTCATTTTTCAGATTTCTATTCCAATACTCTGTTCATATAGAAAACATGAATAGATGGAGAGAAACATAATACAACTGTACTCGTGCCAAAGGACATGATAGAGACTGAATGTATTCCTTTGGGTTAAGACTTCAAAACAGTTCCTGAAACAAATGTAGTCCAATCGAGACTATATACAGAATTGTAGCCATGACCTTTAGATGTGAATTTCTAAGCGTTTATTGTAGGCTTAACCTTCTTTCACATAGAACATGCTGGATATGTTTCAGAGGTCAAAAATAAACAAAAAGTTGATAGTTGGCAATCAAAAAGAGAAGCTAATAAACCAAACAAAGTTAAAAATACGTATCAGTGACCAGAAAGCATACAAGTTTATAGTTAAAGTATGTGTATGCCTCCTGCACAAGGTGATCAGGGAAGTCTACGTAGCCCAGGATAACAGGTTTCCGTCCTGCTAGCAAGTTACTTTCAGATTAAATGAAATTTCCATATGATTCTGATGTAATTTTTGTTCCAACTGATTTACGAGGTTCTTCTGGTTGAGACAAAGGTAAAACTATGCTCTGTGGAGGATGAATAAAGAACCAATAATCATTGCTCACTAGAATTTTTACTATGCCGGTGTTTTTTCTTAAGCAGGAGGAGCTAACGGTAAGGTTATTTATACTGAGGTCATATGCCTCAGTAAAGGCAGGAGAAAATAGTTTTTGCTTCCAATGGTAGCCAGTACCTCCAATTTGAAATCTGTCTTGATATGGGTCTTAAAATAATAACTTATGGACAACAAATCCCAATTTCATGGGAAATTGAAAAATTGTAATCACTTAAGTTTTTTAAAGAGCTTTTACTAATCAGCTGAGTGAAAAATATTGCAACAAATAGTTGAACAATATTTGCCAGTGCCTTTTCTGTTACACAATACGCAATTTTTAGCCTATCGGTTACATTGGAACTCAATACAGAGCCACTGTTTCGTAAATGGCTCTATGCACAGAAATGAATGTGCAGCTGAACAATTATCACATGCACAAATGAATGTATTTGTATTACAGAACTGAGGAAAAAAAAGCTCTTACTTCTCATATCCTTACAGATGCCTCTTCTCTCACTCTTTTATAAGAAAAGTTGATATAGGGTTTCAAAAACTGTCTCCATGAAGCCGAATAAAAAGCTGCTCAGGAGTTCATCCATTGTGGAGATGTCATGAACACAAACACAATTAAAAAAATGCTAGTAGTTTTAAACATGTAAAGTGATTACTTGTTTTAGTAGAATTTTACAGACTTTCCGAAAGATGCAGACTTGCTCTAGTGCCTGCTTTTTCCTCCAGAGTGAAGAAATTTCCAACTAATCTCTTAATATAGAAACTGTCTAGAAATTGCTTCATATCAGTTATGTTCCCCTTGTTTGTTAAGTGCAAACAATACCCAGATCTGTTAGTCTCCTGTGATTTCAGTTGTGTTCTTTGAAATGACGTGCCAACACTGCAAGTGACATATCCACCCTCTGGTAATTTGTCATTGATAGATTATTCTTTAATTAAAGTTTCAAGATGGATTTTCTTGTACTCAGGGAAAGCTGGCTTTACAGTTTTTATCTGGAGGCATAAGGTAACTGTGCAGATCTATAAGTAGATGTCATTTATTAGAAAGATAAATATATATTTTTATATATTGCCTTTTAATACATATTTGTAATATATTTATCTATGTTATACACAGAGAGACATTTTAACGCCAAAATTTAAACACCTTTCTAGACTAAAAATACTGATGTAATCAATATACATTTCAGTAGATTTGTGTTGATGTACGTCTGTTCAACATACTGCTATCTGATCCCATGACTTGTAATGTTAATAACAAAATCAATCAAGTGCCACGAAAGTGAATGGAAAGACTATGGCCAAATTTGAAAATAGAATTAAGAACCACAAAACTGATTAACAGTGCATAACCTTGAGACCACTTGAACTCCACAATGGCTGTAGTTTTTTTATTTAGAGAGACACTCATGAAAGTATTTTTAGAGTATGACAGGGTCAAGCTCATCACAAAATGAGATGGCAGACAGACTTGTTTAAAAGATGGATGTAGTAGAGATGCAAGACCATGATTTACATCTGCCTAGCATACAGGAATTCAAATTCATCTCTCTCAAAATACTGCACTTACCACCAGGTTATCAGCCATTGATATTTTCATTCATGTATTTTGCAATTATGCCACTGTGCAGGAAAGAATTCAAAGCAAAGCCTTTTAGAAAGCAAACAGGCAAAAGACATCACAAGTCTGTAGCTCCCAGTTTACCTCACAGAAATGTCACGCTGGAAATCTGTGCAGGGCTCTGTGCACAAGCCATGCAGTCTTTGAGTGCCTCTCATGAGCTTAGCAAGGTCTACGTTAAAGGTCATTAGGAACAATGGGAGCAAAAATCCTGTAATTTTGATGGGATCAAGAAGCCTTTTTGCTAGTCCCAGTGAATTCTGATTGTTTGTGAAATACTGAGACTCTGGCGCCCTTTACTGAATCTAGCACTTCTTAATTCCAGCAGCGAGTGGGTCTCTCTCAGAAATAACCTATTGGCTAGGGTATGTTCTGTTGTCACTAATGTCTCTTGGAATAAAGTCTTAGTCAATAGAAGATATCCAAATTGTATATCCATTATCTTGATACTGGTTATCTAATCTCAGTATGTCTCAATATGATCTTATGTACCTTTTTTTTTTTTTTTATAAAACTAATCTTCAACGGATGATTTACAAAAACAAACAAACAAACAAACAAACTCCAAACTGAACACCCCCCCCCAAGAAACAAATAAAAAATCCCAAAACAAAACAAAGAGGTGATACAGATTTTTTCCAAATCCGGAGGTAGGTGACCTAAAAACAAGAACATTGACTCTTGAGTCTGTATTTGCCTAGCCATCCCAGCCAGCACTTCTTAACAAAGGAACACTTTCCCAGTGAATTAATTTCCAAGTAGCAGCTAGCTTGCTTTCTGGCTTTTTTTTTTTTTTTTTTTCTTGCCTGATGCAAGGTGAAGAGTTGGGAGTGAAAGAGCTGACAGATTTCTCTTCACAGACAGGTGTGATTTAGGGGGTATTATTTCTCCTTTAAGTATACTGTGAATCACACAGATTTGAGTGCAAGGGTTGCACAAAATGTAATGAGTCAAATCCTTATAAATATTTACATCACTGGTGCAAAACTAATAAACTATAGGTCCAGAGTACTGTAACCTTTCATAAAAAAAATGTAAACTAGCCCCCACAGGACATGTCAGCTTCTCATACATCATATGAAAATCCAAGACAAACATTCAGGAGCAGCAGTATGCTTTGCAGCATTTATTAAGCTTGCTCCTTTATCCTACCTCCTTATGATTCTTCTAATAATGTATTATGTGGCAAAAGATTATTGGGTTTTGTTGGCTTTTTTAATTAAAAAGTCACAAAATATGTGCCGTGGAGACATGAGAAAATTACATAGTTATTAGGAGAGAGTATGGAACCTATAATGCAACACAACATAACTGCTGTGCAAGTTACCTTCCCTTACTGATTTCTGTCAAAATCCTAATTCATATCTTATTTCTTTCCAGCTTTCTTCTGCAATTTTATACTGCATAGAAAAGGTTCCATTTGCGAATGGTTAATAAATAACTAGAGGTTAATAAATAACTATAGCATGCTTGTAGTTATCAATAAGTGATTATTACAGCTTATTGATGGTTTGGATTTCCATAATAATGAACTATTTATAAAACATATATTCATCTTTCCTTGACCTTTTAATTAAAGTCTGATTTATAAATAATCCCCAAGAAATTACCTATTCCCATTTATGAAGTAGTCTTAACTCTCTAAGGTGTTTATGATTTCCAGAATGCTGCAACCATGCTCACTCTATTTTGGATATCAGAAATGTGTTAAATCCGTATTCTTTTGTATTTGCTGCCTGGCTTCCTCCGTCTGCTCACACTTCTGTTTTTCACCATCCTTTTCTAAACATTCACTGTGTTTCACTTAAGCCAAGGACCCTGCTTTAATTTATACTAGCCACCTCATCCAGAAGTCATTCCATTCTGGTGAGACAATATCACTTTGCTCGAGACTTGGCGGGGGGGAGTGGCGGGGCGGGGGGAAGAAGAAAATTAAAAATGTGGTTTAGATTATTGGACTGTTGTCAGCAGCACAAAATAGCTTATAACCTGGTCTGGTAGCGGTCTGAAAACAGTAGGCTTCAAACATAGTTTTAACATAAGAAATCTGCATGAACATAAATTTATATTCAGAAAACATACATGTTAGTGCTCAAGATGTTTTAAATCTTTTGCTTTTACCAGTGAACAGCAATGCCTAAGTTACCCTTTACTTCATGAAATGTATAATGGTGCTCTTTTAAGACATGCTGCATTGTAATTACTGCTTTGCTACTGCAGTGTACTTCAGGGAATTGTAACTCACAGAACAAAGGTATCTCGCTTTTAGTTGCTGAACAGGCAATTAGCTTGCCCCAAAATGGCATGTTCATATCCCAGCAGCCCCATGAAGCAAGAAAAAAAGTCTATACATCATATCCTGAGCTCTCTCCTGTTTCGTAGAGTCTGAGGTTCCTTTCACACATACTGCTGATCTGCATTTGTCAGTGAAAAATCAGAACAAAGCAACATTCCACTACCGCTTGTCACTTGTCATATCTTTACCACAAAAGGAAATTTGCACTGATCAGCTGTAGCAATTTGGGAATACTCAGCATATAGGCTGCCTCCTCTTTCCTACCCTTTGCAAAGAAGGTGCTAGGTAGCATATGCTTGGGGAGAATTTATCCTGAGTCCTGGCATTTGATCCTGTAGGTCCCAGACTTTCATGGTTTGGGGGGAAGATTCTTCCGTGGGCAGCGCTCTTGTGAGGGTTTCCTGAAAAACAGCACTTTAACTGAATGCTACCTCCAAGAAAAAAAAACATTACAGATTTTTTATCCATGAATAAAGTTGAAACTTAGAAATTAAAAAGAAGCTTTCATTCTGGCAAAAGAAATGGTTAAATTTAGGGAAAAAATGTTACAAAAATAAAATAGTGCAAACCCCCACAAAACAAAGCAGGCATCAATCACCTTCCTTGCTGTCTCCTAAGATTTCTTGGCAGTGTGTCTTGGCAGGGAAAAAAGCCCTCCACACCTGACTCCTACCTTTAGAACTGACCTCTAAAACTACTGTGGGAAGCTGGCAGCATAGCCCTCTTCACCTTGCCCATATTGCCTCAGGGAGCATCTGCATATTCTTTTTCCTTTTGCCTATGGTAAAACTTCCCTTCCTATCTTTTCTTTCAGCTCATCCTTTTCTTCACCTTTTCGTGAGATGCAGGTTTTAGATTTATACTAAATATGTCAGTTACTAATGATCCTTCCTTGTTCTTCACAATTGGTATCCAAGACTCACAATGCAATTGCAGTGAATGGGATCCTTCACCTTTGTTTAGGGTTTACAGTCCCATGGCATTCCTCAATTTCACATTCTTCATAGTTCAAATGACATTCCTACTGAGTTCAGTGTTTTCAGAACTCTTGCTACAGAAGGAATAGGCTAGTCCCCTATATAAGTGGCCTCAGGACTGTCCTGATTTCCCTTCTGTGAACAAGGATTCCTATGAATTAGGGTCACCTTTGACTCATTGACCTTAAGCAGAGCCTAGACAACAGCTGTATCCATGAAGCCTTTAGTTAAAAAAAAAAAGCAAAGCTCTCTACTATGGAAGACTTCTGAAGTCTTAAATAAGTATTCATCTGATATAGAAAGAATTTTAACAGTGAGAAGGATCAGTCACTGGAATGACCTCCCCAGGGGTGTGGGTGGAGTCCCCATTGGCTAGAGGTTTTCAAGATGTGATCGGACAGGGTGCTAGCTAATCTCATTTAGGCTCCCTTTCCCGTGAAAGATTGGACCTAGAGGATCTTTCAAGGTCCCTTCCAACTTGAGCTGTTTCTTAGCCCTGTGATTCTATGAAGAGCAGGTCTCTGTGAGGTTGCAAAGGGAGAGGAGTTAATGTTTGGGGTTTGTTTCCAGTTTGGTACATCTGCAGCTGTGCACTAGACGATGACATATATAATAGCTATTACATTACACACATTGGTCAAACAGAATATTACAGTGTTCACTCTCACAGAACAGACAGCTTGACCATGTTTATATTGAAGAAAAAAAAAAAAGTTTAGTCCCTCAGCAAACTATTTTTGTTCAACAGATTAGCAGTTATTCCTCTTCTATTATACTCATGCCATTTGACTATTTCTTCTTTTATTTTTTCCTCCTTTTGGTCTTTAATATTTTCTCTGGGAAATTCTTGCACACATGCCTGTATTTTAAGGCTAGTTTTATCCATCGTGCCTCAGATTTACTCAATTACTCTACGACATGTTACGTCAGAATACCTGTTATTCTCACTCTCTACAAAGCCAGGGGTGTATAGTTGCCCATCAGTGACAAAGACCTAACCGGAGCAATTCCTAGAATTACCCTATGTATCCAAAATGGCATAAATAACCAGCACAAACAAAGAGTTTTTTAAATCACCTCGCTGAATTAACAGAAACGAAAGATTTATTTTAAATCAGTTATTCAAGGGATTTTTTTTTCAAGGGAAAATTCTGATTTACTATGTGTGGCTATTTCAGGGTGATGCCACAGATTTCCAGGAGGCTCAGGTGACAGCAGGCAATTGCAACTGCCATCATGAAAGCAGCAACTCCTTTTAGACTCTCTGTAAAGTGCTGATGTGTCCACAGATTCAGGGAACAAACAACTTGCTCTCGGTACAGCTGAAGCAAGCTGTGTCAAGACAGAATTTGACTTATTACATGCTGCTGTTACATCTATAGAAGCAGAAGAAGGGAGTACATGATTATGGCCTAGAGCCTGTGGTTAGGGAGGGAGTAATAGTAGCTCTTCAGCATTAGTTGTTGATGGAAAACATCTGCTTCCTTTCCCATCCCCATGAAGCAGGCACTTGGGAAATGTCCCCTGATGGTATCTCTCTGAACTGGGTCAGCCCTCTCCTTGGAATTCTTATGCAACACTTGTATCCACTGGGAAATCATTAAAAAGTCAGAATGGAATCAGATGAGAAACCTGGGAAGCCTGCATTTCTACACCACCTCTGAAATGTGGCACATAGCTTCTAACTGCATGAAAAGTAATGCTGGACCCTGTTGCTACAACTGGGAGCACAAGCAGTTTTTTATTCTTCCCTGAGGGAGGAGTAGGGGTTTGCTGGGTTTGGCTGGGACAGAGTTAATTTTCTTCACAGTAGCTAGTACAGGGCTGTGTTTTGGGTTTGTGCTGGAACCAGTGTTGCTAACACAGGGATGTTTTGGTTCCTGCTGAGCAGTGCTCACACAGAGCCAAGGCCTCTTCTGCTCCTCACACCACCCCACCAGCCAGTGGGCTGGGGGTGCACAAGGGGTTGGGAGGGGGCACAGCTGACCCCAGCTGACCACAGGGATATTCCATACTATGTGATGTCATGTTCAGCATACAAAGCTGGGGGAAGAAGAAGGAAGGGGGTGACTTCTGGGGTTATGGCTTTTGTCTGTCCCAGTAACTGTTACGTGTGACGGAGCCCTGCGTTCCTGGGGATGGCTGAACCCCTGCCTGCCCATGGGAAGTGGGGACTGAATTCCTTGTCTGGTTTACTTGTGTGCATGGCTTTTGCTTTACCTATTAAACGGTCTTCATCTCAACCCACGAGTTTTTTCACTTTTACTTTTCCAATTCTCTCCCCCATCCCAGTATGGGGCGGGGGGGGGGGGGGGGGGAGTGAGCGAGTAGTGATTTTACTGAGCCACCATGTTTTCAGACTTTGTTACCAGCACATTTATTCTACCATTCAAAAAATGATCCAGGTTGTGAAATGATTTGAAGAGAACAAGGATGTTAGGGGAGAGGCAATTTTTCATTTTGAATCCAAATTTAGCCAAAAGGGTGGCAGGATTGATTTCATGGTCTCATGAAGCAGCGCTCATGAAGGAAGAAATGTGGGTCTTCCATTTAAAGAATGTCTAACTGCAGAAAGCATAATACCAGAATGGTTCCCCAGCCTGTGTTTTAATCCTTCAGAGTCTTGAAGAAGATATATTTGTACATATAAATTATATATGAATATACACATATATACAGAGTATATATTCTTACAGATAGGAACATTACTGAGTCTTACAGATAAGCATGCAAAAAGATAACAAAGCCTTTCTTTTATGTTCCTTAATGATATACATACAGGAATCTTTTTCTGTATTGTGTGAGTTTATATGTAATTAGTAGATAAGTGAGGTGAGGGAGATAAGAGTTTTATTTCAAGGTGCCTTTATTTTATGTGTGTATAATGTATCAGGTTAAAATGCCTGTATATAATTGAGCATTTTATTCACATTGTGTGTATGTCAGATTGGTTAGTATAATTGTGTTCAAGTCTCAGAGCAACTTGGTTTAAAATCTTTAAGGACTGTAGCAAAATAAAGCAGGAAAGCAAGTCTTAAAGTTTCCCTACATAATGGTGGACAATATGATAAAGCATCTCTTCACAGCTAGAGCATCCAGCCATTATGCTTCATAAATCCAAATCTGTATTACTCACATTTATTTACAATATTTTGGGAGAAATCTGGCACTGGACCAGAAATACAGTTTAAAAAGCAATAAATGTCAGAGAAAAAAAATCCCCTCTGTCATCAGATGATAAAAGAAGGAGTTTGCTAAATATGTGGTGATGAATTAAAATATTATGACTAAGACAGAGCCTATACATAATCTTGGAAGAGAAATTCTGGAGATAAAGAGATACTGTAGTAAAAGCTAGCTATTCTGTAAATAACAAAATAACACACTACAATGAGCCATCTGCTTGCTCTTAATATAGACAATTGGAAATTCTCATACTGCATATATTTATTTACTTAAAAATACATGATTCATTTATCTTTAAATGTTTAGGAATATTAATTAAAATGTCTAAGGAAGGTACAAAAGGGGAATGGGTCTGAGGTATCAGATTCTGACTCCTATTCTGTTCCTTGGTCAGTGACAAATCAATTTAAAGACACTGATTTGTCTTCCCTGATACGCAGAATGTGATAGCAACGCCAAGAAATTATCCCTCTAAATACAGACTCATATCTCTTGATTCAGTGGGACTACTGTTCACTACTATTGTTCACTAAAGTCTAAATGCACAGCAGTGTTTTGGGGGCAAAATCCCAGAAAAACTGACCAAGCTCAAAGTTGGGATTCCGAAAATTCCTAATACCTATTTTTGAAGTATTGCTAGTCCAAAAGTGACTAAGAGCAAAACTGCATAGAGTGCTTGCATCCCAGAGTAAAAAGGTTTGGTGAAGTGTAGCAGTGTGTCATGGTTTAATCCCAGCCGGTAACTGAGCACCATGCAGCCACTCGCTGACTCCTCCCCCAAGGGGATAGGGAGGAGAATGGAAAAGAACTCATGGGTTGAGATAAAGACAGTTTAATAGGATAACAAAGGAAGATAACAATAACAACAACAACAACAACAACAATAATAATAATAATAATAATAAACCAAATGATGCACAAATGCAATTGCTCACCACGTGGAAGGAAAAAAACCAAACAACCCAATGCCCAGTCTGTTTCCGAGCAGCAATCCCACCTCCCGTCTCGCTTCCCCAGTTACACCCGGAGCATGCCGTTCCATGGCAGGGAATGTCCCTGTGGCCAGCCTGGGCCAGCCGTCCTGGCTGTGCTCCCCCAGCTTCTGGTGCACCTGGCAGGGCACGGTGAGAAGCTGAAAAGTCCTTGACTGGGTGTAGACACTACAACTGCCTAGCAAGAACTAAAAACATTCCTACTAAATCCAAACCACAGCACTATCCCAGGTACTAGAAAGAAAATCATCTCAGCCAAAACCAGGACATGGTGAATGCTGGAACTGCCTTTCAAACTGTCTCTTTCAAATTGGCTGCAACATACTATCATCTCCTCTGAAGGTATTCTGCATGCTCGTAAACTTTGGCTTAATTGATTACCCAAATTTTAAAGCATTGATCAAGATTCTTCAAGGATCTATAAACATGGAATTTCTTCGCCTGTATTGTCTGCAGGGACCAATTCAGTAAAACAATTCTACCTTCAGGATCACATGCCATAAAAGATGGTGTCTTTATCCACACACTTTTGCCCAACAGCATAGCAACAGAGCATTTATGCATGAACTAGGACATTTGGATTAAGTTTTCTCCATACAGCTATTTGAATACCTTTCTACCATTTGAATATGTTCTCTCTTCTTCCAGTGTAGAAAACAGAGGGAAGGAAGTAGAAAAAGATAGGAATGGATGGTCTTCCACTTGGACTGAAAAAAATCTATTTGGCTTCTGTTCCTCATTGCCACAGATCCTACTAAAGGTTGGGGAGCACAAAAGTGTCAGTGTGCCATTACTACAGTTATTTCAGACAGGGCACACCAAACTATCTTTGTCATGGACCTGCTGGGACTAGTACCTTTCCTGCCAGGGTTGCAAGAGGAGGTGAGGATCCAAGCAATCACTGCTTCTTTTCAGTTATGTTCTTGGTAACCTACATATTGCCACCCCACTCAACTACTTACCCCTCTCTGCTCGGAGTCTGGGAGTAATATTCTTTACCATGATTACCGTGACTGCATCCATAGCAACAGATGGTCTCTCATCCTTGGATAGATGAAGCTGAGGCAACATGACTAAATGATAGCAGAGCTTCCCCGGCTTGCTACAAGCACAGTATATTAACCCACCATTGTAGCCTACATAAAACTCAGACCCCATGCCTTGTCTGTGAAAGCTAAGGGGAAAAACCCCCAAAAATGTGGATAATATACACTCAGCAGCTAGTCACAGGCCCTTGTCCTGAACATGCTGGGCAACCTCAAACAACATGGCTGTCAGATTTACAAGCCTGTTTTCTGATGTGGACTGGTTTAAGAGATTGCATGTGAGGCAGTTCCCCTGCCGAAGTTGTTTTAGTGTGCATGAAATAATTGAATCTTCACAGGACACAATAAGACATCATTAGAAAAGTGTAGTATAATGGTGAATAAGCAGTCAAGACTGATACTCCAATGTGTACTAAAACAGAGTAGCAAACACTTGAAGGAATGCTTTATGGCTCAGTAGGTTAAACATGTATTTGATGATGATAAAACATGTCTTCCTGTATTTCCTACATTCAGAATGAGTGCTTCTGTTGTTAGACTGATGGTGAAAACTATCTCTTCCCTCTGTGTTTTATCAGGAAGGGCTGGATTTAGACACCTACTTCCCATAGATGGATCACAAAGCAGAGTCCTGATCCCGCAGCGAAGCTCCAAAACCCCAGAGAAGGAGCAAGGGCAGAAAATAACCTTCTCTACTGCATTTCCCATTTGCAAACTTATTAGGATGTCTAATGTGAGTCATATCCTTTGCTGCCTGATTTGCCACATGCATGTTTCATGAATGCACAGGCAGCCTAGGAACAGAAGTCAGAACTGTGAATTCCCCTATATTAACAAAACTGCTCAACACTGAGGCCATATTGCTGAACATTTCAGTGACTAAGCTTTTGTGTGGCTTCAGCCCTGTGCTACATACACGGCAAATGATGGAATTATGCAGGACACAAAAATTGTTAGATTGCTACCCTGCTATAAATTGGCAGGAGTATGAATACTTACTTACAGGTGCTTGCCTAATGTTATTGCATCCTACGAATAAGAGCACTTACTGCCCAAAGTACCTACAAAATCATGAATATTTTCCAATTATTTTCCGATGTAAACAGTTTCTCCTGCTGTCACAAGGATATTATTGGTGGACAAAGGGAAAAAAAATCTGTGCAGTAATGAATGGAGAGCTGGCTTTCATAAGCTATCACACCCCATTAAGATGAAGGCTACACTGAAAAAAATATGCACCCCCACAACATAATACAAATGCCCATAGCCAACGGGATCAAAAATCTGACAGCTCTTGCACTGCCATTTCTGATACCATAGACAATGCTGCTTTGACAGGCATTGTCAAAGCCCTGTCCCACGGTAAGGGCAATAGGACAAGGAACTGGTACTTTGAATGCTCAGACATGAAAAAGCCATTTCATTTCCCTGGAGGTATTGCAGAAAGTCATTAAAGAACATTGGTTACTTTAGCAAAATGAAGCCCTGAAGGATAATCCAAAAAGCAGACATGGGTTTGGAAAAATATCCTAGGTTCCATAATTTCTTCAAGGTACCAGTCAGAGGGTTACTTGAAAAGTAAAAATGGAAAATTACGGCTTTTAACTTACGAAGTGATTTAACACCTCTAGTGTTGATGGGAATAGGGCTAGGTGGACAGAGGAAATTATAAAAGTCAAGCCTAAAATATATATGTAAATATTTAAAATAAAAGTTTATGTAAAAATGTGGGTGTAAAAATATTACTGTTATAGAATTGTTCCCAGCACCTAAATGCCAAAAGAATGTAGTCTTTTTTAAATAAGGAAGTAAAATTCAAACAGTAGAAAAAAATCTTTGGATTTATGACTGTTGATGTTTATTCTTTGTTTTCTTTTAACAGATCATTATCTTACAACACATTTCTGAGTCTGCCTTGGTCTACACAGATATGAAGCCCATGGGAATACATGAAAAGAGGTCTTTCAGGCTGTGGCAGGTAATTGTCTTTTCTTTCTTCATTTCTTTAAATCCACCAAAAAACTGTGGCAGATGCCATTATGCCCCCCTCTTTTCCAGCAGTGCAATAGAAAGTCCAGTCACAAGTGAACGTGACAGAAATAGCTAGTGACACCAAGTTCAGTGAGTTGTTACACCTTTGAATGAAAGCATCACACAGTTGGATATCAGAGCATGCTAAATATTAAAATAGCACCACTGAAAGACAATTGTGCATTGTTTGGCATGTCTTTAAAGAGAAAACCTCTTTTCTCATCCTTCCATATTCCCCTGTACAGCAAAAGTTTCTTCCATTAGGAAAAATTCTATCATTCTATCAAACTTTACTATGTAATATTCAAATATAAAGTTTTGATGGAGTTATCAAGAATCTTCAGGATATATTCCAAAATAAAAAATCCACTTGTTTTTAAAAGTACATAAATATATATACATATAGATGCGTGTGTCTAGTGAAGGCTTTCTAGTCATAGAAGTGTAGCCGAGATGATTATTTTTTAACTCCATTTACTTGGAGTAACTTTATCAGTTATGCATACTTTCAATGCTGTCTTCACAGAGGAAGCTTTGGGTTTGTTTTCTTCCTTAAATTGAAAAATCCATTTCTATTTTCCTCCTGGGAAATATGGCTGGAGAGCATTAATCTTTGAGTGAGAAAAATTATAGGACAAGTAATAAAAAACCAAACAAAATAGTAAATGGTTTAGAGTATACATCAAGCACTTCTTTTCACCTTTTCTCCTTAGACATAGAGAAGGGGCAGCTAGTGAAAATGAAATTGAATTGAAACAGTGAAATTATTGGCATGGTTAGAAGACATGACTGTACCTTTTCCTATACAGCTTCTTATTGTAGTTTTTCTTGCCCCATTCTCTGAAGCAATTGGTCCTAGACACTTTTCCATACAGGACATCAGGCTCCAGAAACCAGTTGGTTTGCACCAACTTTTGCTTTTCTGTCAGCCTGCTCTAAAGCAATTAATGCAAGATTTATTTCTATGAAATTACACATGCAAACCCTTCTCCTAAATATATCTCACTATTTCCCCTGCTCCCCCAAGTAGACCTACATTCTTTTAGGCAACTCCTATGGCACAGTTAATGTAATACATGAAGATCATTTAAAGTGTTCTGATAAAGTCACACTTAACTATCATCAGAGTCTCAATATATTTTGTCAGCTCTTAGCAGAACTTGAAAAAATATTAAATTACAATAAGAAACCTTTTGCTTTATGTGGTCTGAAGATCTATGGCAAATAAAAAAAGACATAGAATATGCCTGTGCTGGAGTTGTAATTTAATGTATTGCTAACATCTGCTTTCTTTGTATGACTAGGCATACTCACACTTTTGTTTGTTCTTTATTACCAAAATTTTCAGTCCTTTATATGAACTATGTGTTACTGTCACATTTAATAAAGAAATCCTGCATAAAACAGCTCTCACACATGTAAGTTTAATGCTCCCAGCTTCAGTTCCTTTCTCTAAAGGGCTATGAACCCACTTCTCTCACCTTTCAGGTGAAGGTTTGAATCAGTATACTACAGGCTTATGTGAGAGCAGATGCTCTCGTGCCCTCCGATTGCGATTGTTCCACTTTAGTGTTAAATATAATATTATCATTCCATATTCAGTAGACCAGAAAGAGAGGGTGAACAAACAGAAACATGACTGTATAGGTTAGATGTTAGCGTACTTACCTAGAAAAAAACCCAATTTTCTGTTACTCTCCCAGCTACAGTGCAGACTTAAATTTAAAATGCTTAAATTTTTACTGGCATTTCAAGAAGAATCCAGAGTTCTTAGGCAAACACTCTTATAACAAGGCATGGAAATTATGCTTACAGGCCTCCCTCTCTGGTCCACACCATATGGACCTGTTTCAACAGGAAGGGTGAAGACTGAAGAGTATCGTAAAGACCAGGGGTTAAAGTATGAAGTAGAGGAATTAATTGAAAATGTCTATGTTGTGGTTTAGCCCCAGCCAGTAGCTAAGTGCCATGCACCGCTCGCTCACCCCTCCCCCGGCGGGCTGGGGAGGAGAACGGGAAAAAAACAACGGCAAAGCCTCGAGGGTTGGGATAAGGGCAGTTTACTGGGACAGCAAGGGAGAGGGAAACAATCAACAACAGTGCTGATAACAGATAGTAACAATGGGTGATAACAGAGAACGATTTTACCGATTCGACGACAGACTAACGGGACACTCGACCCGTCCCGGAGCCACGCCACACGCAGAACCCGCCCCTGCCCGACTGGCCCCCTTTGATGGTGAGCATGATGTCACATGGTATGGAATAGCCCTCGGCCAGCTTGGGTCACCTGTCCTGGCTCCTTGGGAAGTTAACTCTATCCTTGCCAGAACCAGGACATTATCCACCCCTTATTCCATACCATCTACGTCATGCCCAGATTATTTTACAGAACTCATTACCTTACTCTATGGGCTATCGCTCTAAAATGTCTGTCGAGTTCATTTAGTCCATGATTTTGGGTTCCATCTGCCATTACAGTCTCTCAGAGCAGGAGCAATGGTGCGTGCTGCTCGATTGTTGCACGCTGCATCTGGAGTTTTCACACCCGGTGTATCTGGTATGGTCCATGCTCACAGTCTGGATGTCAAAGATGTGATTTTTCGATAAAGTTTCTGGGCACCGGTTGAAGTCAGTTCTAGTTCCATCATCGTGGCACTTTGTTCAAAGTCCATCCTTCGTTAGTTTTGGGTGATTCTTATGGTTATACCATTGATACAGTATATCGCTATTAACATCATGCAATTTAATTTATTGGCTATTTTCACCCAAAATCAAATCCCCTTGGGGTACACACCGGACTTCCCCATCTTTTCTCATCACCCACCAAGTGCACCCTGGTCCCTGAGCAAAAGCAATCCTGCAGATGGGCTTACCTTTGCCTGAAGCAGGGATAACCCAAACTGTTTTACCCAACATATTTTTCATGTGCACTACAGGAACTTTATCCCCTTCTACTGGGTGTGGGAATTTTGACTGGGCAGGGCCAGCTCGATTGGCAGATCCCCTAGTGTTAACTAACCAGGTGGCCTTTGCTAAATGTGTATCCCAGTATTTGAGGGTCCCACCACCCATTGCTCTCAGGGTAGTTTTTAGCAGTCCATTGCAGCTTTCAACTTTCCCAGAGGCTGGTGCATGATAGGGGATGTGATACACCCACTCAATACCATGCTCTTTGGCCCAGGTGTCTATGAGGTTGTTCCGAAAATGAGTCCCATTGTCTGATTCGATTCTCTCTGGGGTGCCATGTCGCCACAGGACTTGCTTTTCAAGACCCAGAATAGTGTTCCGGGCAGTGGCACGGGGCACAGGATATGTTTCCAGCCACCCAGTGGTTGCTTCCACCATTGTAAGAACGTAACGCTTGCCTTGGCGGGTTTGTGGGAGCGTGACGTAGTCGATTTGCCATGCTTCCCCATATTTATATTTCAACCATCGGCCTCCATACCACAGAGGCTTTACCCGCTTGGCTTGCTTGATTGCGGTGCACATTTCACATTGATGGATGACCTGTGAGATGGCGTCCATGCTCAAGTCCACCCCTTGATCACGGGCCCATCTGTATGTTGCATCTCTTCCTTGATTACCTGAGGTGTCATGGGCCCACCGAGCTAGAAATAATTCACCCTTACGCTGCCAATCCAAATCCACCTGAGTCACTTCAATCTTGGCAGCCTGATCCACCTGCTGGTTGTTCTGATGTTCCTCAGTGGCCTGACTCTTGGGTAGGTGGGCATCTACATGACGTACCTTTACAACCAGCTTCTCTAGCTGGGCAGCAATATCTTGCCACAGTGGGGCAGCCCAGATGGGTTTGCCTCTATGCTGCCAGTTGCTCCGCTTCCACTGCTGTAACCACCCCCACAGGGCATTGGCCACCATCCATGAGTCAGTGTAGAGGTACAGCGTTGGCCACTTTTCTCTTTCAGCAATATCTAAAGCCAGCTGGATGACTTTCACCTCTGCAAACTGGCTCGATTCACCTTCTCCTTCAGCAGCTTCTGCAACTCGCTGTGTAGGACTCCATACAGCGGCCTTCCACCTTCGATGCTTTCCCACAATGCGACAGGACCCATCAGTGAAGAGGGCATATGGTTTCTCATCTTCTGTTAGTTTATTATACAGTGGGGCTTCTTCAGCACGTGTCACCTCCTCCTCTGCCAACATTCTGAAATCTTTCCCTTCTGGACAGTCTGTGATCACTTCCAGAATTCCTGGATGATTGGGGCTTCCTATTCTAGCCCGTTGTGTGATCAGTGCAACCCACTTACTCCACGTAGCATCGGTTGCATGATGTGTAGAAGGAACCCTCTCTTTGAACATCCAACCCAGCACTGGCAGTCGGGGTGCCAAGAGGAGCTGTGCTTCAGTGCCAATCACCTCTGCAGCAGCTCGAACCCCTTCGTAGGCTGCCAATATCTCCTTTTCCACTGGAGTCTAGTGGGCCTCGGATCCTCTGTATCCCAGACTCCAAAACCCCAGGGGTCGACCTCGAGTCTCCCCTGGTGCTTTCTGCCAGAGACTCCAGGTAGGGCCATTCTCCCCGGCTGCGGTGTACAGCACATTTTTTACATCTGGTCCTGCCTGGACTGGCCCAAGAGCTATGGCATGAACTATTTCTTGTTTAATTTGTTCAAAAGCTTGTCATTGCTCAGGGCCCCATTTGAAATCATTCTTCTTCCGGGTTACATGGTAGAGAGGGCTTACTATCAGACTGTAATTCGGAATGTGCATTCGCCAGAAACCCACAACACCTAAGAAGGCCTGTGTTTCCTTTTTGTTGGTTGGTGGGGACATGGCTGCTATTTTGTTGATAATATCCATAGGGATCTGATGCCGCCCATCATGCCACCTTATGCCTAAAAACTGGATTTCCTGTGCAGGCCCCTTCACCTTACTTCGTTTTATGGCAAAGCCAGCCTGCAGCAGGATTTGGATTATTTTCTTCCCTTTCTCAGAAACTTCATCTGCTGAGTTGCCCCATACAATGATGTCGTCAGTGTATTGCAGGTGCTCTGGGACTTCACCTTTTTCCAGTGCAGTCTGGATCAGTCCATGGCAGATGGTGGGGCTGTGTTTCCACCCCTGGGGCAGTCGATTCCAGGTGTACTGGACGCCCCTCCAAGTGAAGGCAAACTGTGGCCTGCACTCTGCTGCCAAAGGGATCGAGAAAAATGCATTAGCTATATCAATTGTGGCATATCATTTGGCTGCCTTTGACTCCAGTTCATATTGAAGTTCCAGCATATCTGGCACGGCAGCACTCATTGGCGGTGTGACTTCATTCAGGCCACGATAGTCTACCGTCAGCCTCCACTCTCTATTGCACTTCTGCACTGGCCATATGCAGCTGTTAAAGGGTGAGTGGGTTCTGCTGATCACTCCCTGACCCTCCAGTTGATGAAGTAGCTTGTGGATGGGAACCGGGGAGTCTCTATTGGTGCAGTATTGCCACTGGTGCACAGTTGTAGTAGCAGTCGGTACCTGTTGCTCTTCAACCTTCAGGAACCCTACAACAGAAGGGTCCTTCGAGAGACCGGGCAAACTAGACAATGGTTCAATTTCCTCCGCTTCTAAGGCAGCTATTCCAAAAGCCCACCTGTAACCTTTTGGGTCTTTGAAATACCCTTTCCAGAGGTAGTCTCTACCCAGGATGCATGGAGCCTCCGGCCCAGTCACAATGGGGTGCTTTTGCCACTCATTCCCAGTTAGACTTACTTCAGCCTCCAGCAGAGTCAACTGTTGGGATCCCCCCGTCACACCAGAAATAGATATCGGTTCCACCCCTTCATAGTTCGATGGCATTAGGGTACACTGTGCACCCGTGTCCACTAGGGCCTTGTATTCCTGTGGGTTCGATGTGCCAGGCCATCAGATCCACACAGTCCAATAAACCCTATTGTCCCTTTCCTCCACCTGGCTGGAGGCAGGGCCCCTCTAATCCTGCTCGTCATAGTCGCTACTCACATCTTGCAAAAAGGACTTAGAAGTCCCTTCAAGAGGATCAGAAGTGCAATCTGGCCTTTCACTTGGTCTGGGGGGCTGCCCGGTGGAAACTGGAGCAGCATTCTTTCTGGAAGAGTCCCTTTTTACAGCTGTCTTGCCTTGTAGCTCATGTACGCGTGCCCACAGGGTTGAGGTGGGCTTCCCATCCCATTTCCTCATGTCTTCTCCGTGGTCATGCAGGTAAAACCACAGGATACCTCGTGGTGTGTATGCTCTATATCCCCTCTCTGGAGCAGAAAAACGCTTACTCCTAACAGCTGAAATGTGGGTCTGTACAGGTGGGGAGTAAGATATATCCTCTTTGAGTTGCCAGACGTCCTGAGACAGTTTCTCCACAGCCGAGACGAGGGAGGAAGAAAGGCTCTCTTCATACTGCCGGAGGCAGCCAGCCACTTCGTCCACCATGGGTGCCTCTTCACTCTTCCAGTCAATTACCACCAGTGAGTTGGCGTACGATGATGGTGCACTTCGCACAAATTTTCGCCACATGGGTCGGGTACAGTGGACTTCACTGGGGTCTGTGGTCAACTGTGCATTGTCCGGATCATAATAAACCATCTCCCGCACAGCTAATTCCCTCAGATATTGAATACCTCTCTCCATAGTGGTCCACTTGCCTGGCCGACATACGACATCTTCACTGAAAGGATACCTTTCCCTCACACTTGACAGGAGCTGCCTCCAGAGGCTGAGGGCCTGTGCCTTCTTCCCAATTGCCTTGTCAATGCCCCCTTCCCTAGACAAGGATCCTAGCTGCTTGGCCTCCCTGCCCTCCAGTTCCAGGCTACTGGCCCTGTTATCCCAGCAGTGGAGCAGCCAGGTAATAATATGCTCCCCTGGAAGGCGGCTGAAATCTTTCCGCATATCTCGCAGCTCACTCAGGGACAGGGATCGAGTGATCACTTCTGGTTCTGGCTCTTCTTCTTGTTCTCGTGATGGCCCCGGTTCATCATCATCTTTCACTAAGCGAACCGATTTCCTTGTGTATTTCTTTTTGTGTATAGGTGTCACCGAAATCCGGGAATAAACCTCGTAACACCAATGTAGTGTTAAAAAGGCAGGCATTCTTTATTGCAGCGCTGGATGCACGGGGGATAGCTCCACCCAACGTGCATGCCAGGTGATCACCAACACACAGGTTATGTAGGATCAAAACATACATATTCATCATCTTTCTCAGAAAAGGCAGTCCTATGATAATCATTTTTTAGAATCCATTTCCATATTCTCCTCCCCGTCACACATGCTCAGTAATTTGAGTCGGTGGTCCTCAAGGGTCTCTGGTGGTCGTCAGTGGTCTTGTACCCGTGTCCGCTGGGTGACCCTCTTCTTGTGGGCATGCGCAGTACCCTTGCTGTGGATGCACCTGTCCATAATGACTTCATAAGATTAATATCTCCAAACCTATTGTTCAGTTTGGTAGGGACTGTACATGGAACATAGCAGCATTGTACCTTGCCATGGTCAGTTAGCTTCATTACCTATTACCTTCGTTACAAACTAGTTATCTCAACCTGATTCTATAGTTTCTGTTTCATGGCCCCTATCCTACGGTTACATAGGGGCAACTGATACTGGTGTGGGTTGATCTTTTGGCTCGACTACAGTGCCTTTTGCGGGGGTTTGGGTAGCTGCAGTGCCTGTCGCAGGGGCCTGGGCAGCTGCAGTGCCTGTGGGTCCGCTCTCTCCCTCTGCATGGTGCTGTCGACTGTCAAGCAGTGTTTGATAGATTGTGGCCAGGGCCCAGCACAGCGCAGTAAGTTGTGTCTCCTTAGAATCCCCACAGCATTTTCCTTTCAAATATTCTACCATTTTATCAGGGTCTTGCAATTGTTCAGGAGTGAAGCTCCAAACCCTTGGGGGTGAAAAGGTCTCTAGATACCCACCCATACTCTCCCACATGCCATGCCAGCCCTGACCATTCAGCCTTGGGGAAGATCCCTGGGTGGTACTCTTGAAAAAATTTTTGCTAACCCTGAACAGGAGTGGGAAAACATTCAGGAGACCTAGCAATAGGAATATACTGGCGTGAACATTCCAAGGGTATTCAAAATTCTCAAAAATTGTTGTAACCAACCAAAAGGGAAAAGAGGAGGTGAAAGAGTGGGAGAAGGTATCCCCCCCGTCTTCCCCATAGATTGGGTCCAATTATTAATCAATTCTGAAAGATACTGACCGAGGTACGGGCCTGACCGAAATGCTACATACACATACCAGCTCAGACCCATGACTGTCGATGATATCTTATCATAAGTCATTATCACACAATACAAGAACATGAGAACGCGAACCCCTCTCCCAGAGGTGATAAACAGCACCGCAGGGATTGCATAGAGTAAACATGGGTTTACAAAACAGAGCCATGTCACCAAACAGAACATCATTATGACCAGTGACTGTTTCAATAACATTATAAATGCTTATAACAACTTTGTTTTAACACACTTGGGTCAGACTTGTCCTTATCACAACCCCTCGAGCCCCACGTTGGGCGCCAAAAAGGACTGACGTGGTTTAGCCCCAGCCGGTAGCTGAGTGCCACGCGCCGCTCGCTCACCCCTCCCCCGGCGGGATGTGGAGGAGAACGGGAAAAACAAGGGCAAAGCCTGGAGGGTTGGGATAAGAACAGTTTACTGGGACAGCAAGGGAGAGGGAAACAATCAACAGCAGTGCTGATAACAGATAGTAACAATGGGTGATAACAGAGAACGATTTACCGATCCCAAGACTGACCCACCAGACACTGGACCTGTCCCGGAGCCACGCCGACAAGCCGAACCCGCCCCTGCCCGACTGGCCCCCTTTGATGGTGAGCATGATGTCACATGGTATGGAATAGCCCCTGGCCAGCTTGGGTCACCTGTCCTGGCTCCTTGTGAAATTAACTCTATCCTTGCCAGAACCAGGACAGTCTAGAAGACCACCAAGAAGAATGGAGAGATTCAAACCTGTAAACCTCTTAGTAGTGGAAGTGTAGGCTAAAGGCTAATCCACAGAGGAAGTGATGGTACGAATAGGAGGATATATTTTTTTTCTTGCTTTGCACAAGCAAAATCTAGAAGCAGCTTCTAAGGATGAGTCTCAACAGGTGAGAAAAGTGAGGACTACTCAGTGTCTCAATTTCAGCAGGCTTTAAATAAGCTAAGCACAGTCTCATAGTAGTCAGATAGTTATGCGTCTCAGGGTTGCTATCAGTAGAAACCTAAGAGATTTAGTGAGCTTTTGAGGTTAAGGATGCAGCTGCATTGAAGCCATTTGACTAAACTTTACATTAGGGGCAGCTAATGATAGATCTGAACATTAAAGGTGAGCAAGGGCATGCTGACAAAGACATACAATGCCATGCCTTTGTCACCATGTTTCAAGCTGGGCCAGCAGGATGCTCTGGACCCCCAGGTGCAGCACTGCCCCAGGCTCCCAGCCCCACTGCCCAAAGGGTGCGTTAATGCCAGCTGTGTTACGATAGCACAGTTACGCAGCTCCCAGCTTGGTGTCTGCTCAAGCTCCATCACAGAGGACATCAAAAGGCCTGGATAGGTTTTGTGGATCTAGCCCACATGACAAGAAGTTGGTTATGATATTTCATGCAGAAATTGCAGGTAGTATAAAAAGCAGCTCTGATCACCTTTGTCATCCCAAGAGCTCAAAAGCAGTTGAAAATCTGAACAGAAACCTTATTCATGAATTCAGATCACGGGAAATAATTGCATAAAATGCAAAAAAAAAAAAAAAAAAAAAAAAAAATCACCCTTCTTTTCTCTTCCAGTTGGTCTGTTTGCTTCTCCTCAAAGTGCCTTGTATTATGTCAGTCAACTTGTG
The DNA here is from genome assembly GCF_011004875.1 of Balearica regulorum gibbericeps. Lineage (NCBI taxonomy): Eukaryota > Metazoa > Chordata > Aves > Gruiformes > Gruidae > Balearica > Balearica regulorum. Next base: position 106,582,256 of record NC_046184.1, read on the forward strand.
ACTAAGCTCTCCAGCATCAATCAGGTGCAGACTGTTTCCTTGATTCGAGTCAGTTGATGTGGAGAAGAAGATTAAGTCAGCCATCAGCCTTTCAAAGGCTTCTTCACTAACCTCTTTAGCCTGTGTACAGCCTTAACTTGTGTACAAAACAAGTGATCAGCATAGGAACAATTCCTAAAGTAATAGAGAAGTAGTACCATACATTTAATATAGGTCTAGACAATAGCAATAGTGTTAGTTTCTGAATTAGAGCATAACAAACAGGGGCATATACAGGTTAATTAGTAATAAAGTTGAACTATTAAAGTGGATCTCAGTTAATTCATAGGTTTTCAAAGTATTTCAAGCTAGATGGATTCTAGCCAAGGCTCCAAGCTTATGAAACAGTGATTCATGGCTAATAAGGGCAAATGCCCTAGAGATACGAATATTTGTTACCCCAACATGCTGACCTTTTCCCAAAGAGGCAGAAATTTAATTATCTCCTTTGAGAAGCACAATTATAGAAAAAGTCAAAACCTGATTTATATTCAGTTTCTGCATTTTTCACAGATAAATAAGTAGGGAGAAAGAGATACTGAAGGAACATTTCCAATAACCAGAACCAAAATTAGTATATGTGTGTGAGTGTATTTTGGGGGGCTGGAGAAGATTTCTTCTCCTGCTACTCATTTAAATTTTGTCAGCTCTTTAGATTTTGGCTCACTTTAGCTCATAGGCTGTATAACACAAAACATTCTTTACAGCGAAGTCCAAACTCAGAAAGCTGACTACTCTCTCTCTCTCTCTTTCTTTTTGTGCCTCTCTTCTGTTTGGCATTATTCTCTTCACTGGCAAGGTAAGTAACTAGCCAGAGGGGTCAGTGACATGTCCCAGGTGACAACCACGTAGCTGCCAGCCCCAGATTCACCACCAGCAGATACCACCATGTTGCGACCCTGACAGGTCTTGCAGGGAATGTTGCTTTAACTCTGAGTGCAAATGCCAAATAATAAGTGGTTGTGGTCAGGGATCAAAAAATTATTTTTTGTGGAAATTTATTCAAAGACATATTTTTCATCTGTTTATCTATCTGTGGAATTATCTACATTAATTTTGTTTCTTGTACTAAGACTCCTCTAATGGCTAAAATCATGACAGTGTGTAAATGTGCTGATTAAGTCAGTAATTGTCCATGGTTAAGGTATCTACATTAAAAAATAATAAAAAGCCTTCTTAATTATAAATGGAAAACAAGCTGAATGCAGATTAGCTGACACACTTTCATCAACTATGCTTCTTTAAGAGTGATCTGAGCTCCGATCTGCTATACTTACATAGGATCTCTTGGGAATGTATCTCCTGTAAGATCATATCTTAATTTGCTCGGGTAGTATTTTTAGCAATTTGATGTCTTCCTCCCCCCCTTTCCCACCAATGAAATAAATCATATTGTGGTCATTAGGTAAACCCATTCATCCAGTTCCATTTGCTATAATTCTGCCTGCTACCGTGTAGCCTAGGGCTATTGATCAAGCATAGCATTCCCCTCCAAGAGTGTGTATGTGAGCATGTGTTTAATTAGAAACTTAATTTATCGCAATGACAGCCTGGAAACTTTTAAACACAGGAATTCTTAGCCCTGTTTCTAGCTCTTAAAAACATAGATGTCTTCTTTGATTGCAGACAGATTATTTCATGTATACAAAAATTTTTCCATAATTAAAATTAATTGTGAAAAAATAATTTTATATGAAAAAATTTCATTCCGCTATTTTTCAGACATTTTCTCTAAGAACTTACGAGCCTCACAAAGTTAGAAACAAAAATTATTTAAACCAATGTATGTCTCTGCAATGTTACAGAAGCACAGACCCATAGGGATTCAAAGGCACTTCCATGCCCCTGCTCAGTGCAGGGTCACCTACAGGAGGTTGCTCAAGACTATGTTCAGTTGGCTTCTTAATATTTCCAAGGATGGAGACTCCACAGCCTCTATGGGCAACCTGTGACAGAGCTCAACCACCCTCAATAATAAAGTGTTTTCTTGTGGTTGAATGGGATTTACTGTATTTCAGTTTGTGCCCATTGACTCTTGACTTGTCACTGGGCGTCACTGAGAACAGTCTATGTCTTCTTACATATACACACATAATACATATAACACCCCCCTCAGGTATTTACATACATTGTTAAGTGTCAAAAGCCTTGCTGAGGTCAAGATAAACAACATCCACCGCTTCCCCTTTTTCACTGAGTCCATCGTTTTCATCATAAAAAGCTCTCAGGTTGGTCAGGCATGATTTCCCCTTCATAAATCCATGCTGACTACTCCCAGTCACCGTCCTCTACTTCATGCTTGTAAATGGTTTCCCAGAGACTGAAGTGAAGCTGAGTGGCCTGTAGTTCCCCGGATCCTCGTTCTTGAAGATAGAGTTGACATTTGCTTTCTTCCAGTCCTCAGAAACCTCCTTTGATCGCCACGACCTTTCACAAATAATGGAGAGAGGCCTTGCAGTGACATGGGCCAGCTGTCTCAGCACCTCGTGGCCACATCCCGTCAGATCCCAGGGATTTGTGTATGTCCAGGTTGTTTAAATGTTCCCTCACCAGGTCCTCCTCTGCCGAGGGTAAGTCTACCTTATTCCAGACTTCCCCTCGGGTCTCAGGGTCCTGGGATTCCTGAGGGCAAATCTTACCAGTAAAGATCAAGGTGAAGAAGAAACTGAGCGCATCGGCATTTTCCATGTCTCCTGTCGGCAGGTCCCCTGCTCCATTTTAGCAGCAGGTCCGCATTTTCCCCGGTCTTTCTTTTGCTATTGAAATATCTGTAGAGACGCTTTTTGTTGCCCTTCACATCCCTCACCAGGTCCAACTTCTGGCAGGCTTTCGCTTTCCGAACCCCATCTCTGCACAGCTGGACAGTGTCTCTACATTGGTCCCAGGCCACCTGCCCCTGCTTCCATGCCTTGTACACTTTTTATGTTTGAGTTTAGTCAGGAGCACCTCGTTGCCCCATTCAGGACTCCTGCCGCCTTTGCGAGTCATGAAGGAGGCCAAAGGGGCAGTGTGCCTAGCTGGCATCGTGATTTCAGAGCAGGAGCAAGCTGTCATTTTCCACCTGAAGCAGTGAAGGCTGTCACAGTCATTTATTTTAGGCACTCCAAGCCACATAACTATTATTTTTCCCCACAGGAAACCCCGTCCTAGAGACTGTGAAGCCCAATGCAGCACACCTGTTGCAGGGACCTCTCCTCTGAGGACACATGGCATCAAGCTCCCAGGTTTCTGATGAAGGTTGCCGTCCCTCCCTCATGGCTGCGGCCTTGCTGGCCACCAGCTGAGCAGCAGAGAATGGCTGTGCTGGTCCCCCCGTCCCCTGCCTGCGTGCGAGGGAGATGGAGCCGGGGCACAGTCTCGGGTCCCTGCTGATCAGGTGCAGTGCAGATATAAGCTGAATGACACGGTGAGAAAAACATGAGTGAGGCAAACAAATGTGATAAAAGGTGCCGTAAGGGTGACGTGAACAATTCTGGGAAGAGCACTGGTTTGTCACTGAGGCACTAAACCCTTAAAAAATCCACAGTCGAGGAATGCAGAATCTTTTCCCCCTCATTTCTTGGTCATAACACGGCAATCTATTGCACAGCTAAAACTTAGATTACAAAAGGCAAATTGAGTTTCCATAATTCCAATCTGTATTGTCAGAATTAAACCGCATGATAAACCACCTCCCTTGCTCTCCTTCAAATAAGATCTTTCCCACGCTCTCCCCCACAGACTCCAAATCATGCAGACTTTACTCATTGGCTATATTTCCTAGTTCTTTCCTCCTAAAAAAATATTTTTTTCCTGATACTTGTGTACAGAATATGACCATGCTTACTGCCAGAAGAGAAACAGCTCACTCTTCTCTTGCAAGGCTTCAGCCTATGTGCTTCTCCTAAGATTAGAGGAAAATCTGTGGTAGGTATGCTTTGATTTGAGCATTACCAAGACGTATCTGCCAAGGTGTATGCACAACTATCCAATATAGTACACACTCTTCTAATTTATTACTGATTATGCATGAGGCAGATAATACTTAGTAATAGCATTTTCCTGACCTTTCCGATTGTTCCTTTTCCAGTGTGAAGACCTTTCACAACCTCTTCATGCTTGCTTAAAGGCTCCTTTTTCTGAAGCTATTGTTAACAAACTGATTATGAAGCTTATGATACTATTCTACCCAATCTCACAAATGCTGAAATTTTTCATTGCCCTGAAATGGGTGGGTTGGTGTTGGGTTTTGGTGCTTTTTGCTTTAGCTATGTAATAAAATTTCCAAGGCACTTCCCTTACCTATTACATGTAACGAACCTTGCAGTTCACAGTCAACCCACTGAAACACCTTATTTTGTACTATTTCTTTCCAACATAAACAGTGTTGCAGTAACAAATACTTCCTTTCCAGCAACCATAAGCAGTTTGCAAAGAAAAAAAGCACAGATAACCTCAAGATATGTCCTCTTCCCAAGCAATGCACCCCTGGCCACAGCAGCTAGAGAAGACAGAGGAAGAGCTTGTGCTCCTGTCAGGAAAATTCCTCAACTTAATGGTTTACCCTATTTTGGAAATAATTAGGAAGTATACCAATTCATTGACATCCTAAGTTTTGTCTCTGGACACTGCGTCTTATTGTATCGTGTGCTGCTTCAATCAATACAAATAATTTAAAAAAAGAAGCAAAAGGGGCTCTGACTTTTAAAAGTTTTCTATTGTGTACCACGTTATGTCCAGCACTAATAAAGCAACTTAGATGTGGTAAAGAAATAAAAAGTGTCTGTGTTCTCTGCAATAATTTGACAACACTATTTATCATCTCAGAAACCTGGAAAATGTTTAAACATCTTTTTTTTTTCTATCATCATAGGGCAAAAAAAATCACTCATGCAAAACTTTGCCACCCACTGAAATGTGAAGATATCCTTCATTAGACACAGAAAGACAGTTTTCTACTACTAAACAGATTATGTCTGACATCTTTCCAGCAGTTTCAGGTTCAATATTTCCCTAAGTGCATTGCAACTGCTGAGTTGGGGTGTTTTTTGTTTTTTTTTTAAGAACATATTGGAAAATATGTATAATCTCTTCCGTTGGCTTATACCTCTAATGTTTTATCTCTTGTGTTTGTTACCACCAATAATTGGATCAATTTCTCCTCCTCTTTTTTGGAGAGAAAGCTATCTTTACCACATGAATCATTGTTTTGTGGCTTTTCACCTCCAGCTGCCTAAGCACCTCTGTGCAAAGCAGTGCAGAGGGGTGCGTATCCCCTCTACTGGGACAGACACAGTAGAGCACTGCTCCATGAGCACTATGACACTTTAAAGAATCAGTCCTTCCTTCTGGTAGTTTGTAGTATTATAAGGAAGACAGTAAGTCAAACGGAATGTCTTAATGAAGGGGGTACCAGGAACAGGACTCTTGGTTCTTGAAAAAGAAAAGTTTAAATTTCTCTTGAACTGCTATTTTCTTACTCATTTTACTTATTTTTCTTGCCTTATACTCCACCCACAAGGGATGGCTCCATCACAGGGATATTTCCCCTCCCAGTTGTCCCTCTAGGGCAGGCAACAGTGACTCATTTATTCTATTTTATTCTTCAAATGCTCTTTTCTACATTTTCTATGTTTGTTCCAATGACATTATATCCATGCCAAAGTTTTTGACTCCATGCGATTTTTGACTTCTCTGTTGTTACTTGCAATTAACAACTTATCGCTCATCCATAGAGACATTAAATAATTTATATTGCATGTTTTACTTTGCAGTATATCTATCTTCCCAATGTTTTTGCAAATTATTCTTTTTTTTTTTTTGTCCTCAGAGTTCTTTGCTCATAAACACTGCCAATCTACTTAATACATTTCTGATTTTATTAAATTGGACCATTTACATGTTAATACACTTGTATGTGTATCCAAAATCCATCCCTAATGATCGTGATACTTACCGTATCCATTTTACTTAATAAAATTCAGTCTGAAGTTTTTCCTTGCTGAGTTGCCTGTAACACATACTGATATAAAAATGAGTGCTACATAAAATTCCAGTCCTCCTTATTAATGACTGAATAAATTATACAAATTAAAATTCCCTAGATATCACTGCAGTCACTAATCTATTGCTCTCAGCTATCTCTGAGTGTGCTTCCCTACCCTGAACCACAGGTAGTAAACACTTTTTCCTTCCCCGCCCAATACTTCAATTTAAACTGACTCCATATTTCCACATTCCCCTTCATTTTTAATAATCCTCATCACAAGTTAAAAAGAGTTATTAACTCACAGTGCCACCTTCCCCTACTTTCCCTTACCAAATATTCTGATGCAGAGTGCCCTCCAGATTCCTCATCTTATCACAGACACCACACACCACACAAATAAGAATTGACAGGGGGTTACCCAAAGTTTTGTAAATAGTATTAACAAAATTAAAAGAAAGTCTTTTAACCACTGTCAATAGAAAGACTACCGAGACCTTGTACAGAGTTGATGTGCCGGTATGTTGTTATTTACAGACCCTATGAACCTCAGTAAACAGCCTGTAGCACTTCAGAAAATGTTGTTTAACACGCTCACCCAGCGACTCTGCAAAGCTGTTGCAACAGCATTATTAACATTGTGTTTCAATATCTACTTTTCGTTTTCTGTGAAAAGCCATTTATCTGCCTCACGCCATTCGGTTGCAAGCCTAGATAAATAAGTGAGAACTTTCGGGAAAAAGTAGTTTTTCTCTGAATTCTGTAGAAAGGAAAAAGTACCCTCCTCGATAATTCTCCTATGAACTTAAGATCAACATTTTAAAGCTGTTGTCACTTTAATAAAGAACAGGATGACCAGCCTTGTTTCTCTCTCACAACATCATCAAACAGCCTTTCCAGAACCAACAGGGCAAAGATTTTGGTCTTCAAAGGGGAGCTTTTCTTTCTTCTAAGACTCTACTCCTAATCTCTGCAGCAGATTCATTGCTATACGCCTAATAAAGGGAATATAGAACTGAACAAAAATATCAGCAAGCTGCGGCAGTGTTGGAGACTGATTGCACTTAGATTTGCACTCTGTCATCAAAACTGCTTTTGCTGCTTCCCCTCTCTCTGCCACATAGTCGCGTTGTCCCACTGCTTTTCCTCATATCCTTGGCAGGATGGACTGGGAGAATGTGGTGCAACCCGCTGCTGGTAACTTGTCCATACACAGCTATGGACGGACAGGAAAGTTATACAGACTTTTCCTCAGCTAGAGGTGCTAATTTGAGTATCTCTCCTCCAACTGTTGTCAGTTGTCATGAAACTTGTAGAACTGAAATAATCTTGGAAAACCTCTGTCTTTTCATCCCATTTAGCTAAAACTGACGCATGGGTTCAAAAAAACCCCAGAAAACAGAAAACAGGAAGAGAGTGGACACAGGGGACAGCATGCAAACACAAGTTTCCTTTTTTTTAGGAGGCCGGGCTAAAAAGTAGGAAAGTGAATTATCCCTGTCCCATCTACACTTCGTTGTGCACCTCAGAGGGAACACCATGCCCATGAAGTCAATTTTTCACATTCCTTCTCTAAATTTAGTAGTGTCAATGAAAATCATGGGTATGTTCTGATTACTTTTCTGCCAGCGAGCGTGTTTCCTTACTGCTTCCCTCATATGTGATAGGACAGAAATCTCTATTTCTTAGTACTAAAGACTTAACTGTATGACCGATCCTCATGCACCAGACCAATACTAATGCACCTTAAACTATGGATAATGAAAAATGAGTATCTAAATCAGGCATTTTTTCTCCTCATTCATAGAAAATGTATTTCCTTTTTCTGCCAAATATAAGAACAGTATTCTGGACTAGAAGCTAGATTTCTGCCTGTCTGAGGATGACTTGAAACTTCAGGATGCACAAAGGAAAAATGAGTCTCTGGAGAAGAGCACTTCTCAGGCTTATGCCTGCGCGTGGTCTACTTTGAAGTAACACAACCTGCCCAGCTGCACTACAGGACTGAACTAGAAATACAGAATGCTACACTAAAAATAATTATACAGATAAAAGCATGTGTAGAACAGCCCGTAGTCTGTTACAGAGGTTGCTCCCTCCCTGTTAAATCTATACATCAATGAAATTTATCCATGAGGTGTATGAGCTCAGCTATGCAACTCAGCAGCAGGCGATGAATGAAAACCACCAGATAAATTAGTGTGAGAAAATACTTTTTCTCATCTATTTTGCCAATCCTGTAGTATTCAGCAGGTCAGACATTTGTACAGCTATAAAGCAGCGTTTATCTGAAAGTCAGCACCGCCTCTTCACACAGGTTTCTCAAACTCACCTCGACAGCTGCCCTTCCATGCTTTCCACTGAGCTACATGACCGGTTTGCAGAGCAAGTGGTCTCACAGTATAGCTTGTTTGCCTTGATTTATCAGTGGGAGGCAGAAGAGCTGCACATCTTGCTCTAGGTGAATATATACAAGTTTACATTTCATATCAGTAAGAAAGGCATTTGAAAAATGTTTGCCTCAGTCTAATATTGCACTGACTAGCATAAGAATGTGATACTTCTTCTCAGCCTATCCTCTCTTAAACTATTAAAGGGAAAAATGCACAGAGTAAAGATACCTTGCATTTCTTCTAGAACAACTTTAAACCTTTTTTTTTTTTTTTCTTCTTTTATCTGTGGCAGGCTACATACTTGACCAAAAGCCTCTTAACTGTCATTTCTGCCTTCCCCTCATACTACTTCACCATTTCTTTTAAGGCTTTATTTGGGAAGCTAGTAAATCTTTTTTCTTAGTCTAGAAATATGATCAGAGTAATGGACAGGGACAAGAATACAAAAACACTTTCTGTACCCTATATTCATTATCAGTCCCTGGCTGCCATTCATTTTTTCCATGTCCTCACCTATTCTTAACATCTTTTCCAATTTTTTTATCCTGGCTCTTCTTTTTCTGCAGACTTAAAATACACCAGTGTTTTAAAATGACAAATCAAATTCCCCTTTATTCTTGTTTCCCCTCTAAAATTCATCTGACCGATGTACATTCATGACTTTATAATAATTTCTGAACTAGATTTTCTTTACTCTGATCCATTTAAAGCCAGAAGGATCTTCTTCTGAAGTGCTTTCTGCAGCCACAAGACTTAGAATCTTTTTTTTCCTCCCTAAAATAAATGCTGAAATTTTATCACAGTCATAGTCCTTCCACTCATTAGAATTTTAAGAGAAACAAAAAAGTGTTGCAAAACTCATGGTAAAATGGAGTGAGGAGCACAACTGTTCCTCTTACCCATCTTCAATGTGCTATAAGGGAGGCAAGAAAAAAAGGGAAACAACCACAACAGAAAAGCACAGCTTGAAGAAATGGGTCAAATAAGTCCCATTCTCTCGTACTGATGTGTTAGAAGCATCCCTCCTGTGAAAAAGCTGTCTAGCATGCACATGGTCCTTGGCTGACGGCACATTTTCCTTCCAGAAGACAATTGATTTGGATTAATATATTCATTGTATATTTTGTGTCTGTGCTCCTAACAAATGTACACCCACATATTTATGTACTGTCATTGTTCTATTGTGTGAAAAACATATTGTTTGAACTTACTCAAATTACCAGTATTAATAAATCATATTATGAAATACATTTGATACATCACTTCTGTCAGTAAGCCATGGGGGGGAGAGGAAAATTTAAAAAAAAAATGTTTCATGCATATGTTTATGGTTTAGGGACATTTTGTTCTTGCTCTTCATTGTCTCACTTTTCCGGACTCCAGTCAAAAACTCAGCAAATGAGGGCTGACTTGTTTAGCACCCTCCAAATGTGCTGAAATGAGTTTAGTCACAGCCCACACAGAATGCTATTTCTATCTGCTGCAGCCCAAATCTGTTCCACAAGTGAGGATCATGGATCAAAGATCAGCCAGCAGGCAGCAGATATTTTATTTCCAAATCTTGCTTGTGGAAGAAGATAAAAAATTTGTCACTTAGCAGGCTTTACATGAAATACATGTAAGCATCGTGCAAGTGGCTTTTGCATGAAACACATATAAGGAACATAAAATGGGTTCAATCAAACAGCAGGGTGTATTATCATAAAAGCGTGAAAACAGATTTTGACAGCAATGTGATTGTCCATCTATTATAAATCTGATTTTGTAGAATATTTTTTAATTCAGGTCCACAGCAAGTGTTTGCTTTTAGAATATACTATTAAAAATACTATTTCCCTTAAATGGTCTATCTAAAATGCTTTCAAGATACGTTTATGGCATATCTGATGATATAATAAAGTCCTTTTAGCTCCTATAAATATTCTTACAGAGGTTTTTTTCTGCAGGTTTTTCTTTTTCCACACCAGGTCACATACTGATATATGATGCCATTAGTAGGCCATCTTTAGCCCAGTTTCTCCACTAGATGCATATATTTTTAATGATTCTTTGCTTGTCAGAATGAGTGAGATTTTACTGGTTGCTGTACTGAAAGTGGCAGGCAGCTGAGAAAGTGCTCCATGGATCTGTCCTTCCATTCATCAGTTTCTTGCAGGTGTACAGTCATGTTTTTAAACACTATAGTTCTAAGTCAGATCAGATGTACATAGGCTTGGGGGTCCATTCAATAAGTCATAAATTCTGTAGGTGGCTCTTAATATTACTGTAAAGCTGGGATGCCTTTGCTCTTTTCAGCTCAACATACTGCTTTATTTTTTTCACATTGATCTAGAAGCTCACGATCATAATTAGGAAAAAACCCAAAACAAAACAGAAGCAGAAGGGCAGACTCTTTTTCCTGTGCAATAAAATTCATGTTCTTCTCTCCAATCCTACACATGCACATCGTGCAACCCCTACTTAAGGTCGCAGCCTTTGTGCCCCACTTGCTTTCTCTCTCTTTATCCTAATTGGGTCAGAGTAAATGTTATATTCCCCTGTGACTGCCAGAGAGGAAAGCATTTTTGAGGAAAGCAAAAAGGAGAGGAAAAGGGGGAATGAAGAAAGAGTAGAGACCAGATGGAGTTTTCCTGGATCCTAGGGGATTTGCTCAATTTGAGAACAGCCAGTTTAGAAACAACCTTAAAATTCTTCTAAAAGAAGGTGCAAACTCAGCATCAAGTACCAGTTAAGATCTTTTTGTAACAGCCCTATATGCATACTTATTCTTCTATGCAACTGATATTAACAGGGCATGATTAGCTGAAAGGTGCCATGGATCATTATTTTGGAAGAGCAAAAATTTACACACTCGCTTAAACTTCAGCTCCCTGTCTTGACAGATGGCTCTATACATTTGCTCATCTCTTCTGTCTTCAGGCTGGATTGTCTCTCAAACATATGACTACAACTTACAACTAATTGCGTTAATGGGTTGGATCCATTTCTGTACTGCCCAATACACTTGTGAAACAAGCTGTCACAGAAGCAGTATAACTATGTTAATGCAGAGCTCTGCTAAGGTGAATGTCTTTAAGCCAAGTAGTTATTTTATTAAGGACTAACATGAAGACATCAGAAATGGAAAAATCTATCAGTTATGCATGTGGTTTATTACACTTGTTAATCGCCTCTCAATCAAAACTGTTATTTCTCACGTGAATTCGTGCAGCTGTAGTATGCACATACTGGCTCTGCTTTTTCTCCATTATATTACGGAGTAGTTAGTACCCAGACATTTTTCCACTGGGAGAGATTGTCAATATAATCAAAGTAATCTCTTAACCTGCTTTTCCACAAATTAAATAAGTTGTGTTCTATATGTCTCAAAATACATTTGCTTAGCTTTATTTTCTCTCCTTTCTCTATATCTTCTCTAGCTTTTTAATATCTTGCTCTTGTTGGACAAAACCTGTGGTAGATAGAGTCAAGCTAACATTCTTCAGCTACGGAGGTAAAACTCAGTCCTTTCCCATGCTCATAGTTCCTTGGGTAGCTGATACCACCTTAACCACTGCTTGCCACTGCCTGGCTTTGGGAGCTCATGCTGACCTCCATTGCAAATCCTGCCCCTTCTGAATTGCTGGTCACTAAGAAGCAGTTCTGAAATGAAGAGTATATATTTCAAGCCAAGATTTTAGAACTATCAAACACTTCTCAAACAACTTCCAGGTGACATAAAAATCTCTTTTTGTTTGGTGTAATCCACTGATTCATCTTGTGTAAACATCCTATGTCAGTAAAACATGCTAATACAATTAATGGACACTTAAAGTGGCAAGACAAATTTAAAAAAAGAGAATGGACTAGAAGGTCTGTACAGACTGAGTGATTTCTAGCCCCAGATATTTTTCAAAAATGTCACTGCTCAAATGTTTTTAGTGTTGGAGCAGGATTTTACACTAGCCCAGATTCAGGAAATGTATCTTCCACTACCAAACTAAAGTGCCTAAATTAGGAGTGCCCTTGTTCTGCTCATGGAGAAACAGACTGCTCAGAAGTTCAGCCCACCTAAAATCTCAGTTTGTACTTGGCATCTCCTATGGTTAAACTTATCAAAAGCATCTGTTCCACTGTAAAATTCTTGGGCCCATGTGCAGTGGTAGAGAGAGAGACCCATGCTTGCCCCACAATGGACCATGTCTATCTCAGGTAAAAAGTCTGTGTCCACACTGAATAGGATTTTGATTCCTTGTAGGGTTTAATTAAAATGCTTCAGGTACAGCATGAGGATATAAAAGAGTAGGTAAGGATGCAAAGACTGCAGGAATCACATTGGAGGTGTGCAGAGAGCCGAGGCAGTCCAACCTGCTGCAGTTGCATCCATACGGTACAGGGGTGGTTCTAGGACCATTTCCCAAAGCTGCATCATGTCTTCCTCTCCAAAGGAATTAGCTGATTTGCCATGAAGAACAGCTCAGGAGTGAACTGCTTTACATTATGCATAGTAAGGAGACAAGGAGCCAGGACTGAATCAGGGTCTGTTATCCAATGGTGTAGATTTAAAGGATTAATCTTCTAGGCATTCTAGAGAATATCTACTGTGCTTTAAAAAAAAAAAAAAAAAAAAAAAAAAAAAAAAAAGGATTAAAGAGCAAATCTGAACACTGGTCCCCTGATCTCTACATGCTTAATCATTATCTCATTCCCTTAGTTTGCTTTGGCCCTCACCAACAAACTGCCTAAATATAAGCCTGCCATATTCTTGAGGACTTCAGAGTTTTAGTGCCTCTTGCTTTCACACATAGGGATTGGTTTCTGGTCTTTTTTAAGTTGAGCAGAATAGGTATATCCCATTTAGTCTGGATGAATTCGAGACTATGGATTTTATAGTGATAATAAAATTACTTCAGTTCTTACAGTGATATTTAGTATGGAGCATAAGCACATGAAAAACATTGTTTTCTTTTATTGTACAGATTTCTGCAGTGAAGGAAAATGAAAAAACAATAAACTTGTTCTCTTAAATTATTTGATAAAGCAAATTATTGCACTTGCAATCACAGTATACGACTATATTCTTTGTAAACTTTCTCAGTGGATATGATATCTCAGAAGAAACATGAAACTGTGTGTTATAAGCCCACCGTCAGCTCATCAAATGGGTAAAAGTATAAATACACTTTTTCTTTGGCATAATGAGTCAAAAAGGTCATCTTGGTGCCAGCAAAGACTAGTTTATTGCAATATGTGGGTAAACATATTTTAATCAAATTTTTCTTAGTGAAGATCCTGCCTTGCCTTAGCTAAGTCCTGAAATATCAGATGTCATACTGGAAGAGACAGGCAAAATATAACCTATGCATATTTCAACTCACCTGAAATATCTCTGCTTGCTTTTTGCCTTGGAAAAAGTGGATAACCACAACTGGGTGTGGCAGAACATGAAATCTGTATAGACTAGTCTCTCCATTATCTTCCAAAAATCACTTAAATTAGAACAGTATGTAGTTAAATGTAACTAAAATATTTTTCAGACAGACAACCAAGATTTAGTGAAAGCCACTGAGGTTCAGGCTTCTAAGACCCTGACTCGCATTTAAAAATTACCTTAGGTTCTTAAAAATCACCTAAGTACTTTCGGAAATTACAGCCAAAAGAAATATTCTCATGTTCTAGAATGGCTCTTCATAAACTGTAGCAGGAGAAACAGCACACTTTTTTCTGATATATTACAAAATAAGGAGAATTAGCAAAATAATGAAACAAGCCATAGGCATATCTGTTGCAATGCACATAAAGTGTGAGAAATCTATACAATATAGTGAGATGCTTGGATTATCTGTTTAATTGTTTAACACAATACATTGCACCCATTAAATACAGAAATTGTGTAATAATAATCCAGTAGGGAGAGCTAGAGTGTAATTCTTTTGCCAAGCACTTAATGGCAAAGTTTCAGACTGCATAATCAATTAGAGAAGACATTGCTATTATGATACGCATTTCTGAAGGACCTCTCCAAAATGCCTAAACTCTCTTATTTACATTTTGGGTTGCATTGATTGCCTCAAGGAAAGAAACCAAACTTTCCTCCCTTCAATATGAATCTGCTGACTTGCAAGCCATTTATTTTATGGCTGCCTTCAGAGACACACAACAATGCCCTTCCACAGCTGGTTGTCCATCCTGTGCTGACATCATCTTGCAACGCAACTCGAAGACTAGGACGCTCTGAATTCAATACTATCTCCAGAAAAGTGACAATATGCTGTCAGCTACGTCAGTGCCCTTCTTTGGTATGTAGTACTGGTCCCATTTTTCTAAGTTTGAACTTTGCAATAAAATTTGAATTTGGTCCAACCACTGTGCATCCATTGCTTGGATATAGTTGTAAATCAGTCTTAATCATTATGTTCCTACATGGTTTCATGTCAGCAGAGTGTATAGGTTTGCTGCTTCCAGTAAATAGAATCTTATTTGAAATTGGATGAAACCAAGATATATATCATATAAAATTCTAGTTCATTATTTGCCCTTATTTGCATGGATTTTGTGCCCCTCTGCATTTCATATAGCTATCACAATTACAACGCTACACAAGATAGATAGACAGATGGAAAGATAGATACCTGTAAAATGGATAAGACTGTACAGGCCAGGATTCTCCAACCCAGGGCAGTGCCTGCAGGCGCTTGCTTGATGCTGGTATTCCCCTACCTGCTTTCCTCCCTCCCCACGTGATTGAAAATCATATGTCTGCAATGTGTTAACAGATCTTCCAAATCCTTTCAGCTCTTTTTTGCACAGCCATTTCAGAAATATGGTCCAGTTATAGCTACAACACCCCCTTCATGAAGATATGTATTTTCCCCGAGTTCTTGCAAGTGCCAGTTGGAACCAGTTACGCTGTAGAGCAGAAATTCATGTGCAGAACTGCGTTACAGAGCGCTGAGAGGCAGAACACAAACACTACACAAAGGAAATCTCCGACAAACGCCTTGGCTCTGAGTGATTGCTGAGCAGCCCGTGCTAATAACAGCAGGAAAATTACTGAGTAGAGAATGAAGCAATTAAAAGCTGTACTGGGTTTGGCACATTCCTGATACACAGAGGGCAACTGAAGAAATTTAATAATGCTGCACTCTAGGTTTGTCAACACTAAAAATATCCACTCACAAAATTTATTTCTGTCTAATAATAGCCAGTTCTAAGGCACCCAGATATTACCAGATTTTTTATGCATAAAATTGTAGCACTTGGGCAGTAATGATCATCACATAATAGTTATCCAGAAGGTAGAGTGATGTTTATCCAGAAAGTGTATTTATCTAGGGAATTATCCAGAAGGTAAAGAGAGAATATAGTGTTCTGCTAACACTTGAAAAAAATGATCAATGATCAGAGACCCAATCCTGCAACACTCAGTTGTGTTTGACAAATGTTGTAATGTGATAGAAGCAAAATATTAAAGCGGAATTTAAGAAATGTAGATCTAATTAAACATACCCTCTACCTGAGATATTTTGACAGTAATAAAAACTACACTGTCCATGGGTACCATCAGTCTTTCTACCACACTATTGTCCTTCTACAAAAAATATAACCGAATCCTCTGCTAATAAAGAAAAAAAAAAGAATGTTACATACGCCAAATAAAAACACATTTTCAAAATAGCATTTGCATATTAAAGACGTAATTTTTCCAGGCAGAAATATATGCAGTGTACAGTGACATACAGATGCATCTGTGTACTATTACTTTTGATGGGCGGGTGGAAATGGTGTTCAAGTAACAAAGCACTTGCCAAATAGGAGCATGAAAGTGAACGCCGATTCATATTTTTCACTATGTAATAATAAAATAGAACCAGTATAACAGGACCTGTCCCCTGCTAACCTTTCGTTCAGGAGAAAACCAAAAAAAAGCACGTCTGCACCATTAGAAACTGATGTCAGAGTCATTTGGGGCTAAATAACAACACAAGAGATGAAACACTCGCTGTAATTTGTGATTCCGAGAGCTGCTATTACTTTGGGAAGGCTGTGCTATCGTGTGCGATGGGGAGAGATGGCAACTGCAGCTGTGCTGTCATAACAAGGTTAACCCCGCAGTCACGGGAAGTTGTCAATCTAAATGGAGACGTATTGTGGAGGACCAGGCTCGACTTTCCCTGCCTCCCCGGGGGGAGGGAAACCGGGGGAGCTGAGTCACTCGTCTTGCCCAAGGAGGTCTCGGTGAGACGATTGCCACCACGGGCTGAGCCAGGCTGTGGAGCTCGTGTCCATCTGGGTTGATAAAAATGCAACTAATGGATTTATCTTTTCACAGCAGCAGATCCGCTGACATTTTAGAGGATAGCGACAGATTAGCACAAGAGGATTACGCTTGTTAATTGATATTACCGGTACATCTGACTGGAAAATGAAGGTGTCAGGATCTGGATGTTGAGCTGCCTCTGTACAGAGACGGTTGGAACTGGGGCTTGTGCTATGGCACAGCAGCTCATGGGTGAGGACTTGCTCAGCACTAGGTAAAACAGACTTCTTGGGACCGAAGAGCACCTAAACAGCTGAGGCTCCTGGGCCCCCAGAGGACTGTGGCAGTGATGGTGCATGGCAGGACCCCACCTGCCTCCTGACCCTTCCTCCACACCTCCTTCCTGTTGGTAACACCCAAGTGCAAGTGAAGGTGATGAACATCCCCCCCCCAATATTCTCTCTAATATTTGTCTTAGCACCTTTCATCCAAAATGAAAAATATACCTTTGTTGATGTTTCTTTGGAAATTATGCAGCTTCAAGAGATCACATAGGAAATCAGACCGGCTTTAACTTGTAATGAAAACTGGTTAAAATTTATGCTGTTCTTCATTTTTATTATTTATTACAGTCCCTGCCCGAGTATATTGATTTTGTGCCAACCTCTGTTCTTGTCACAGTTTTTGTCACACAAATGAGGTTCCAGAAATGTAACGCCTATATTTTATGAAATACAGTCCTATGCCATTTCAGGATGACCTTTTCAGTATTCTGCATTCTGATGGGTTGGCCGTTTCTGAGGCAGGGGCCTATTTCCATCTACGCTTTATCCCCTCAACACTTATGTTTTAAAAGTAATTTAAACATAGGTTGATAGATCAATTCCTTTTGTTTGTGTTGGCATGCAGAGTTTAAAATTTCCTTTCTGGAAAATCGGTGAACTCTGGACAGCTCACTCTTCCCTGTACATGCCTCCACACAGCCTCCATGTAGCAATGAAGCTTTAATTACAGTATTAATTTTAGTATTAGAATATGTTAAACCAATGGTACTGTTTTGCTTTCATTCCAAGCAATTTCGAATGTAGATTTGAAAAGCCACTATGAAGGATACTAATGAAACAACAGTTTACCCAAATCAGTAGCCCACAGCTATAGGTGTCTGAACAAGAAGGAGCAGAGGCTACAAAAACATACAGACTTACAGAGTCATCATAGTGTCACCACAGGGTGGCTGAACATACACAAGATGCAGAGAATGACCTGGCTAATGAGGTCCTGCAGTGGCAGGGTGAGTCCTTGCAGTGTCTTCTGTATGTCGGGCATCTTCTGTAGGCAGTATCGCGATTGCAGAATATAAATACTATAATAACAATTTCTGGTAATTCCTTATTAACTTTTCCAGCAGTAGCACAGGAAAAAGGTGCAGGGAGACTTTCTTTAAAAAGCAAACCTGATTCTCCGGGTTTCTTCCCTTCATGCTCAGCGTGATAAAAGTGCCTTGAAGGCTTCATGAAGGCTTCTGTTCCAGTTAATCACTCCCTATCACACAGATCACAGGAGCTGCTGACTCTTGATTTCTCTTATGACAACTCTAGTATGTGGCATTTTCCCCAGTATACATTAATTTACTCTTGAACAGAATATTTTAGAACACACACCACAAAACTGTGAAATTACGTCTTCTGACAAGATAATCCAACGGGTAGGATATTTAACTAGAATTCAGTAAGCTGAGGATTTTTATTGGTCCCTACTCTGGCTCTGGTAATCCTCTGAGCCTCTGAGCCCACGCTCTGAGCTTCTGCTCCCCTGGCGGCACTTTCCATCCATCTATTTAGACCAGTGGTTCCCAGAAGCATGAGCTCAGAGGGAGCTGACAGCTAGCCAGCTATCAACGCTGCGGTGCATGTGTAGTGGCTATGACTCATCTGTGACAGATGATCCAGTTTTTGCGTGCACTGTGGAGACAATTTGTGTATGCACAGTAAACCTGGTACATCCAGAATGTATCCGACTTGCTACACGCGCTTTTGTCACCTGTGTAGCTTGTGCAGAAGTTCTGACACATCCCGAACGCATCAGATTCATAGTGCATGCGCACTTTTTGCGTGCATCTGTTTCTGCCTGGAAAATATATGAGCTGTGAGACTCTCAAAGATGTGAAATGGAAAAGCATTCCTGAGAGATTTTTACCAGCCAAAGTCCAGCAAGTCTCTGCTACATGTACACAGGGTAGGCAACTTGGGCATAGTAGAGTATTTATTCCTGCAAAACGTGGGGACCCCTGATCATTTTAAAAGTAACATTTTATCTGGGGGATGGGAACGAGTAAAGCACTGGGTTTTTTTCCTAGCCTTGTTCAGAAGGAGACCTGAGCAGTGCTCGCTAATACAGAGCAATTGGGGGCTGTATCATCCACCAGCAAGTACAAATCAGCATGGGGTTCATCACCACTCAGGTGGGTGCCCTTTGTGCAGCAGCATGCCATGCCACCACTGCTTTGTTTTGAACATCAGAATCCTGCTGCTGCTTCTGGGGAGTCACTGCCTCATCAAGGCAAGCAGGGACACCCTCCCACCCGAAATCTCCCAGGCGCTGCAAAGCAGGCCAGCTGGAGCTGATCCGCACTATCTTGCCGGAACTGGAAGTTTCTGCTGAGCCCAAATTTATCCCACTGTACTTTCCTTTCACAGCACAGGATGTTACAGAATAGCCTAGTCACCCTTTACAGAAAAATTACTTTGAATACCATATTTTGTGGATAAAGTAGCAGGCAGAACAGTCAAACTGAGGGGGCATTTACACCTTGTTCATTCTCATGCTGAAATTATTAAAGAGCCTAAACTGCAGTTCAGCCGGCAAAATGCCTTCCTGCCCTGCCCTGCCTGCACTGCTTCTTGGAAGAATTAATTAAGTCAGAGGCAAAAAAAGCACTCTGCTCTAGCAAATAAGCAAACTTTTAAATAACATGTACTTGAGCCCCTGAGTATGTAGTTAGATCTCTGAGCAGTTAGTTATCTTCACACATTTCAAAGCTATTACTGTCAAAATTGCAAGGAAACATGAGGAAAAAATGAAAGCGTAAAATATGTGTTCTCTACCTTTCCTGCAGAGAACAGGAACCCAGAAAAGCTTCTAGATCAAACAGTTTAAGGAACTACATTACAATTTTAGATTCATAAGAGTTTCCTTAAGAGGATTAAAAACCTTCTTATAAAAAAGTTCATCTTAAAAGCTGTCACTTGTCATCCATAATGCCCTGGAGGTTTAGCAGAGGTCTAGTTGCAATTCAGAATTTTATTCACCATTTCCAAGTCAGTCTCATAAAATTCAGGCAAACCTAAATGAACTTTTGGGAAAGAGAGATTTGTTGAAAAACATTACCAAAATGGATAAACAATGACAGCCAAACAGCAGGAGCAGGGTGTGGGAAGGGGAAAGGCTATAACAAATGCAAGCAAGAAACTCGGTGAGTAACAACTCACAGTTACCCTGTTAGCACCAACATGGGTATCACCAATCGCAAATGTTTTCAGAAAGGGATATGTCGTAGCTATGGTAAAACAGAAACACCTCACTGACGTAAACACATCAATGCGGGTTTGTCCCAGCTGAGTACCTGGCTCTCGAGCCCTCTTCAAATCTGCCATTGTAGGGAAAATAATGGCCAAACAGTGCTGGACATCATACCAGTCAAAAACAAATAGAAATTACTATCTGTAAATCGCACAACATGCTTTCACTAAATGAGCCAATACGAATACTTACACTTTCCCTGGGAGGACATCAAGGCATGGGCTTGTAAACCTAGAAACGCGTGGTCTGAGCTCAGCTGTAACAGCGTAGGGTCCCCGGGGCACCAGCCAGGGCCAACACACCCGAGTCCTGTTGGCCTCTGCAGCTTGGGAAGTAGAGGCTGTGGTACCGTCCAGAGGGTGAGAGGGGCCAGGCCAGGCAGAGCCCACCAAAGCTACGACGTGACTGTGTGAAACAAAAGGTGCCACACAGCCAAGATTTCCAAACCCTGGCACGCAGTGAACTGGCTGATGGCACATTGTCTGATTTGTTGTTGTTATGCCCAGCTGCCAAATCACATTAAAAAGAGCTAAAACACATTAAACATCTCCTAATATGAAGTTGCCTTGAAACAATGGCTGGAGTTGTCCCAGAGATGCTATATGAATATGGGAATTGTTCCATGTGATCCTGATGCATCCACAAAACAATTTCCCTTTTAGACTGTTCAAGCTAGCTGTGGGAAAGGCAAAATAGACAGATGCTTAGGCCAGTAAAACTGCTCTCGAGAAGCATGATGGGTACTGCCCTATCACCCAGAGCCAGGCGGGTAGCGGCAGCTGAAGGACAGGGACCCACACTTGCAGGGAAGCAGCCCACCAAAGCAGCTGGATCACTGCCCCCAGGGTTTCTCCCTAGTCCCACAGGCAGCAGCAAGACTCAGTTTCTGAGCCCCTCTCTTTCCTACATGTTCCTCCCTTCATCCCAGATCAGCTTTTTCTGTCCTTTCCTCCAGCAGCCCAGTGCCTATCTTTGACCTATAAGAAAAAATCAGTTTGTATTCACTCTTGAGAACTTTCAGGAGCCAAAATTGTGCTCTACATATTGAAGACGCTTGCTGAATAGAAAGAGGCAAAGCAAAGGCATGTCCCCAGTGCTACATTGCTCATTTGTTCTGTTTGCATTTAAGTTAAAATAATCTAACCTGGGATTCTTCTCTCCAGGCTGCTCTTTTTTGTTCCTGGGAATCAAGGATGTTAAAATCTAACCTCAGCTCCCCATATTTAGAATGGGAAAATAAGCGCCTACCTTGCTGGGGGCAGGAGAAGTGAAATGGAGCCATTTGAAGATGGAAGCATTAAAGATTATGAGGCATCAGGAGCTATAGCAGTGGGGTTCCTGTAAGTAGCAGAGATCAAAAGAAAGATTTGCATACTCTAAACACTCTCATATGTTTTTGGAGAAAAAATGGCATAAAAAATTTTACTGTTATATTCTCCCTGTCTAGACATTAAATACCACAGAGAGGCACAATGTGTTCATTTACCTAAACATTTCCTCATAAAAACAGTCCCACTCACTCACTTCTTCTAGCCAAACATTACGAAAGGGTGCTTTCCTACTTCGTATGGCTTAAAATGTTGATTTCATAGCCTGGATTCTACAGAAGAGGGATGCAAGCAAAAAATTTCAGTCAATATCTAAACACTTCTGTCACAAAGGAGTCTTGTCAGAATTTCATGTAAAAAAAAAATGCAATTTTGAATCAGTAGCAGATCTAAAATAGAAAAATAGAGTATTTTATATACTTGAAAAGATTTGGAGATATAAAATGTTCCTCTTTTTTCTTTTTCCACACGTTGGCAAGATTGAGCCTTTACCTGACATCCTGTTGGCCCAGATTTCAGACAGGAGATGTGAAGACAGCAGAGAGCTACTCATCCCATAAGAATCTCTTTTTTGATATGAGTAGAAAAATTATTTTCCTGAATACCTGCCGGAACTTCCAGCTGAGACAATAGAAATTCATGCAAAACAGTCCCTCAAGTTCCCCAGTCCTCCTCTGTGCTTATGGCCACACCTGTAATCAGAAGTGGCATAATAACACTTTTGCTTGTGGTACTGATGATTGTCATCATGGTGACAGCTTCTACGGTTCAGCCATTCATAGTGGAAATAGACACAGAGTAGAGATGCCAGGTTTTAAAAATTTTAAGATATTCATAGAATCGTATAGAAAGATAACAAATACCAAATAGGTTTTAAGGGTTATTGAGGCAGAAATTAGCCCCCAAATTACGGTTTGGGTTTAAGATCATATTTTAAAACCTGAAAATATTGAGTTCTAGTGCTGGGATCATAAAACTTCACAATTTTAAAGCTTTTTAGAACAACTTGGGAGAGAAATACAGTTGCTTTAAGAAAAAAAAAAAAAAGGAAAGAAAAAAGAAAAAAAGGTCTTTGAGTGTTTCACACAATAACCTGACTCCAGGAGCTGAGATTTAAGGGGAAAATGAGCATCACCGGACAACTTATGATAAAGAACATAATAGCATAGAGAACATGAATCCAGTCCAGAAAGTGCAATAATTGAGTACTGAGTATGGAACTGGAACATTGAGATAACAATGATTAAAAATAAGTGTGAAAACCAAGAAGTAAAGCTAAATATCTCTTGTTTCTTCCAATCCTTTTGTTCTCCCAAGCAAAGTGATTTCCAGAGTAAAAAGACTGACTGTGATGATGTTCCCTCTGTTTTGAAAATGATTATCCTATAGGGATCAGTATTTTACTCTTCCTTATATTTTTGAAACTTTTTCCGTTTGCATATGGATTTCAAATGAAGCACATTAGAATTGCTAATAACATGCCTTACTTAGCTAAGAATATGTCAGGTCAACTCAGCAACAGAATGAGTCCAAGAACAGCAGAGCTGAAACAGAAATAGACATAATTATTCCTTTTTCAGTATAAAGTATATTTGCAAGATACTGCAAAGAAATGAATATTCAAAACAAACACATTGTCAGGAAAAAACCCAACATCCTTATTAGGTAAAGAAAGACAATAAAGACCCAGTAATGTCGGTAAAACAAAAAATTTCATTTCTGACATCCAGGAATAGGGTGAGGAAATGGAAATATCTACCTTTGACAACTGAAGGGGAACTGTGATGACTAGTGAATCTGATGAATGACATAAACTGTTTCATGGCAGTTTACACCACCCAAATCCAGTCCAGAATAGCAGTAAACCAGTCTGATGACTGTTCAGTGGGGTGCGTGAAATGGCTTTAGGGATTTCTGTCTGGAACTTACACCCCTGAATTCATGTTACCAAAAATAAGTTCTAAATAATTCAGTTTAGAGTAAAAATTTTTGGTTTAAAGTCATTTAATATAAATGAATTGACGGCATATAGTTTGGTCTACCATATGCAGATGTATAATAAACACACATTGACGGCCACAGTGTGAAACTCTTGATCATTTTACATGATAACCCCACACGTACTTGCCATCTCTCTGATGGTAGTAGATACCACACTGCATCTAGCCTAGCACTTATGCAGAGGGTGCCTCTCCTATCCCATTTTACCAGCTTTTTTCATTAACAATAACAGACATAATATTCATCACGAAATTAGATGTACTCAGTTTTATTAAATAGGGTAATATATCCTTATACATGGCCTTGGATCTGTAAGCATTAGAGAGGCACTAGGTCTTATTCTGTGGGTCTGAGTGTATGTATAGTATTCCTTGGCTGGAATATGGCTCATTATGGTCTACGAGGGTGAGTCTGAGAAAAGGTGTAATACATCACAGCTGGTGAAAAGGATTTGCCCACCTAAAGATCCTAGTCTTACAGTGGAATTTTAAAGAAAATATTACATTGTGCACGTAATTTTTACTCATACTCTAGAAAAAAAGAAATTAATGCCAGTTTCATGGTACTGTTGATTTGATAGGCTGTATGGAACCCCAGAGAATAGCACTTCCTCTGACAAAGAAGAAAGTAAATTTTCAGGTAAATATACCGGCACTCACCACTTAGTGTTAACAGGACGCACCGGTGATTCCTCGCATGTTGTGCCAAAGTTTCAGTGTGGAGGTGTGATTACCTCCTAGCCCACCCAGACCCAGTTCCTCAGGTTCATCCCACAACAAAACAGACTTTAAGAGACAAAGAAGGTGATTTTTAGTCAAGCCTTTACCAGACAGACCTAAGCTTAAATCACTTCTGATGGCAGGGCAGCTCCTTGTAGTGTCTCTCCTGAAAGGGGCAGCTGAAAGTTTGTGGTCTTACAAAACAACACTGTGAGCATATTTTTAAATTGATATTCTGAGTAAGCTTACCAAATGCAGAGCAAATTCATTTTACTTTGAAACACTAGAAAGGAAATTTCATTGTTCTCTGATTCAATGGTGCCATTAAAACTTGTCAGTTAATTATCAAAGAGATTATATGAGCATCTTTGATTGTTTCACTAACTATAATGACAAAGCTTGCTTAAATTTATTTTTACACACAATTTCCATGACAAGACTACGAAAAACAAGGCGCTTCTATCATTAAACTGCAGTTTCATTATTCCTTTGTTCAGTCATTTCAGATATGCCCTGAACATCAAGAGGCAATCTGAAGCGTAACTTGGATATCAAGCCTAGTGTGTCCTTGCTAGAAGTAAAAATTCATACCTTAATACCAGGATCTTTCAGTGCTCTTAGTAGTTTAGCTCTTGGATCCTTATAAGCAACTTAACTGATATAAGCTTGAAACTTAATTTAAATTGGAAAAATGCCTTTAAGGTCTTGAAAATTTTGAAGGGTAAAAAGTATTTTTCAGGTTTACCGTCTAGAGAGATGACAAGGTGGGGAGTGGGGTGTGAAGCCTGGGAAGGCAGCATGACATGCTGTTGTTAGCTTAAACCCTCATTTCGGCCTGCAGAATTAAGGTTATGGGTTTGACAGAGGACAGGAATACACTTAAGTACTTGATTTGCTCATAAAGGTGCCTGAGGTCAGCCTCAGGGAAATGGCCAGGAGTAGCGCTACCCTACCCTGCCACAGGTGGCCAGGAGTTTAAAGTGAAAGACCAGAGATATCATAAGGCTGCAGAAGGAAGAGATACTCAGCAATACTGAGGAGTGAAAATTAGACCTAATCATCTCCTTTTGTTTCAGTCATCCTAGTTGGAGAGGATACACTGCTGAGATTTCGGGCTCTGGTTTAGCTTAGAGTTAGATTTAAGACTTAACTTTAGGTGCCAAAAAATGACTTGGCTTGAGGGCAAAGTTGCAGGTTTTAATAATTTGTAGTCTTTAAAATTAAAACCAGGAGCCTCACTTGGATCTTATTTTATCTGAATAGGAAGAGGAGCCTGCCTGTAACAGTATATTGGACTCAACACCTGTGCAGCATTACTTTACAGTTTACTGGACATTTATTCTAGTGAAGTCTGCATCTGCATTACATTAAAGTCGAAAGGAAAGCCACAAATGAAACTCAAATTCAGATCCAAGCAACAGTCGAGTCAGCTATGGAGTTGCTAACTGCATTTGTATTGATTAAATTTACATTCTGGAAATAATGAAACTACTTCTGCTGCATTTACCTTATCATGATCCCAAGCAAGGCAGAAATATTATGTAAAAGGAAACAGTAATGTAAAATAGCAGGTTCAGAGAGAGGCAAAAAAACCCATAACCCAAACACAAAAAAATCTCGCTCTTTTGCTCTCTCACCACCCAAAGCTACATAATTTACTCCCAGTCCATGAGGTCCTTAGTTCCAGTGATCGGGATGATGGATGGCTCTACTTCAGCTGCAGCAAGAGAAGATACAGCAATGTATCACTCTGCAGGAAAAAACAATGGAGCAAATGAAGCAGCAGGACAATGCAGTGGGCAGAAGAGCCAGGGGAATTCTCTGCTGGTGGAAACATAGACGGCCCCACCCCGGAGCTGTGTAAAATGCAGCATGTTAATTTTGAACTCATTATGGCCATGCTTATGTGAAACCTGATAATGAGGGGGTGCCCAACAACTGAAGAAGGGGGAAGATCTTTTCCGCTTGCGTACTAGTGCTTTTAAAGGAGGAGAGGCTATAGTAGATGTGCCATAGCCTTATTTCTGATGATGTACTTAATCGTAAACATTTGAAAGAGAATTGGGTGGGTTCATGGTTAATCTCTGAAAGCTAGGTGACTCTGCTTTCACTTTACCTGTGAAAACTAACGTTGCCTAAATCATTCTATGGCACTCAATTAAAACATTCATGTTTTCATGTAAGCCAGTGTTCAAACTCAAATCCAATAAATCAACAATTGCTCTGCTAAAACTATCACAGTTCCTACCATAAAACTCAGCAAAAAATGTAGTAAAAAAAGGAATACCACTATTAAATATTATACTCTTTTCCTCAAGAAGCAAAAGAACTGTTCCTTGGCAAAGACAAGTGATGGCCTGAGGAAATTCTGAAGGCTTAAGTGAAACACTTAAAACAAACGAGACACACACAAAATATATTCATTATTTATGTATGCTTTTGGCACATAATGTAGTAATAGCATATTAATTACAACTTGTAATTTAGATGATGATTTAGACAGAACAGAAGGAGAGAAATATAACCACAAATAAATAAATTTACATAATTCACATCACAAAAGTTCAAGGGCACTTTCTAATGCCTACAGGGAGCAGAAAATTTTGAAACTCTTTGTTTTGAATTAAATGCTGCAATAGGACAGATTTTCTACTTTTTACAGGAAAATGGGTTCATCATCCAGAGAAAGTCGTATGAAGCACTAATGATTTGTCATTGCTAAGCATGTTAATACTGCTTACTACTCAATCTTTGTCACTTTCCATTGTAAAACCTACTTAAGTAGCATGTAATTTTGCCGAACGGCTAAGAAGTTGAGAGGGGTTTTTCCATTCTAGTTGAATTCTTTTAGAAAACACCTCTACCATTTCTACAAGGCCAAGGAAATAACTGAAATAACTGCAACACTCAGTGACCACTCTTTTGAACAGCAATGATGCATTTTTTATTAGAGCAGTTTCATGAAATCTGGAAAGGAGGGGCACTGAATATTAGATTTTTCTTTTGCTTTTCTTCTACAATTCAACAACAATTCACACAAATCAAAAACTTTTGTAAATGCAAATGCGATTCCAGTTAACTGAAATGTTGGAGACCAGGGACAAAACTCTCAGACTAGAGGACCACACTTGTTCTGGGAATGCATCAAAAGCATTTCTGGAAACCCTTTGCAGGGTGGACAAAGGGAGTCTCGCATTCAAGGTTGAGAGGAATACCATGCCCAGGATGTGGATGCCCTGCTTGTGGATGCCCTGCTTGTGCATGCCTCCCAGTTACCCTGTGATCTGGCAAACAGTTCAACGGGCTTAGATGGACATTTCTTCTTGGAGGTAGGGCTGCTGGACAAAATGGTTGAGCCCTACATTTGCAACTGAATCAATGTTTTTTCCTAGCTTTAACATCCGAAATAGCAGTAAGTACTGAAAAGTCAGCCGTACATCTGAAGTAGAGCCCCGAGGTAAGTCTACACTTTAAACTTTTATCTCTGTGAGTTGACTCCCAACAACCTTCAATCACTGCACAGGGAAGATACGTTCATTAACGTCTCTAAAGCACTAAAATGCTGGAATAGTGATATTAAAGAAAAGCCCATCAGGAATTAATAAACTTGGCTTTGGAGCAGAGTTTTAACAGAGTGCAGTTAAGTAAAGCTTATGACCTCATTTTGACCATAGAAGATGAAACAAAATACTGAATTGGTAAGGGAATGCTGTTAATTCCATACACTGAATAAAGAAAGGATCCTATGGACATACTCTACATGTTCATGTAATTAAAGATTAGTACATTACTAAATACATAGAAGAGTGAACAAGACACAATCTTGATTTTTATGTTTCTTGACTTCTGAATACTGAATTTTACAAGTTTATTAATATTCTTCTTTCTTATGCTTTTTGTATATGTTCAAAATAAATGTTCATATTCAACATGAATATTGAGAATTCCAGAGAAGTGAATTTTCTGCAAAATTGAAATCTGTCTTCAAGTTGGAAGACTCATCTTGCATTTTCTTTAACCCCCCAAATCAGAATATTTGCTTTTGTTGAATTGATCTGAAACAGTGCTTTTAAAATTTGATTATAAAACCTTTCATTACACTTCCAGTGAACTGACATATGTCTTATAAAAAAATCATGATCACCTCTGATAAGTATGAAAAAATATGTTAGAAAGATATGACTAAGCTTGTAAAATCAAGCATTCAAAACAAAAATTTGAACGACTTGTCTTCAACTGATGCCTCATCCCCTCCCGCTGCTGTCTATTTGCCATACTCGAATTAGGATAGTAGTCTGAAAAGCTGTTCTCTGCAATGAATTGGACTCCATGTAAGACTACATCTCTTCCAGCAAAGGCTGTGCCCATGTTTTGACTGTCATGCACAAAGCTGGTCATGCCATTTCAAAGCTCACATTTTAGCATGAGAAAAGGTACAGGGAAGGGACAGAAAGGATGATCATCATGTTTTATTTTCTATGGGAGAATTTAAGTCAACTATAACTCTACAGTTTAGAAATGACAGAAATGAAAGAGCATGCATAATATAATAAAATATGATATAAAATAAATATAATACAATAACAAAATACAATCAAATAATGGCTACAAAATCATGCATGGCATGGAGAATGCAAAGAAAAAAACATTCACTGTTCATAACAGGAGATTGTGAGGGCACTCAGTGAAAGCAAGTACTACTTGCTATAATTAAATGATGGAAGTCATTACAGTAGCATTTTTTTTAATCTGTTCAGTATATAAATGAGTAAAGAAGAGACAAGATAACATCATGAAGGAAAGGTCCATGAATATTCATGAAACACAGTGATGTAATTGAAACTTCTGGTTCATGACATCACAAACTGCAGTTTACTTGCAGACTAATGACAGATTACAGAATTTGGAGACTATACTGGGCAAAGATTACCAGATACTGGTTTGGAGGTACCTTTGGTCTACTCCAACTGCTGTATTTACTATGGCATAATCCTGGAAAAAAACCTTAATTTTAATGTGCTATCAGCTGAGCTGGCTTCTGAATGAGACAAAGAATACATTCATTTGAGTGTTATAACAACATTTCCCCTAACTGAGAAAAAAATAACTGCTATATTCATGAACATATCAGGCTGGTTTTGTTGGTTGCTTGGTTGGGTTTTTTTGCAATATGCAGTATTTCCATTTCATACATGAAAGACTATAGATTTTTCTGCATTGCCAAAAATCTCACTTTCCTTTTGATATGAAAAAGTTAGCAGCGTTAAGGACTAAAACCCTTTGAACACAAGTAATGTATACTTTACTAGGTGATCAGAGGAGGTCAGCTTGGCTCCAGCCTGTCTTTCCTTTATTTTCCTATTTATGGGTTTTCACAAAATAATTTTGATCAAATGTGTTGTGGAGCCAAGTGGGATCAGAGAGTCCCCTGAAGTGTCCTCAGAGTCAGAAGCCTTGACTCCTGCTCATGTTGCTGTCACGTACCTGCCATCTTCAACAGCTGCATGCAGACACCTAGCTGGTAAAGCCCTCGGGAAGAAACTGGCCAGGTTCTTGCTCTCTTTTTCTAGGTTTTATTTTTATTCCACCAAACAGTTAATGTAAGAGTTTAATTCCAACAGCTCCTCTTCTAAAGAGCTTTGACATTGGGCAGCACTGTACACGCTCTCGAATCCCACATTAGGCTTAATGCACTCTGAGAGGTGGTGTGCATCTGACATGACTCCAGAAGAAGAGGGGGGAAAGAAAAGAGCTAATCGAAGTCATTAGTGGGATTCTGAATCTAGCAGAAACGAAAGTCTCACACACTTCAACTGTTCTCTGCTGTCACCGTGATTATTAACTTCATGATAACAATAAGGTTGTAAGCAAATTTGTAGCTCAGCTGGGAACAGATTGGAATAGCCTACATTTTTTTCTCTCTCATTAAACATTTCAGATACAACTGAGAGGAATTTTAATATTTAAAAAGAGAGATTGAAAAGCTCTTTACTTCTGGGCAGCTTATTCTAACACCACTTCAGCTTATTTTTCCTCCCATGCATCTCTAATAAGTAAATATACGCTCACAGTTAACTCCAGATATCTTTGCTGTTTAATGAATATGGAATTAATTTAAGTCTTTAAAGCATTTCCTCTCAAAACTTTTCTGCTCTCCTTCACCCTGGCCTCATTTTTCTTCTCATTCCAGAATTGCTAAGATAGACAGACAAAGTCCTTTATAGATATTCATCACAAAAATATAGGATTTCCCCCTTTTCAGAAAACATGCCGCTACTTATTTGGCTGAAAACCATTACCATGTGTCAGGCTATTCCACTCAACAGAAACCTATTGTGGCTGAAGGTCATGCTGTTCTTTTTCTGTATGCCATTGCTGTTTAAGCTGTACCACAGAAATCCTCCATTTTTCCAGCATGAGCAGGCAGTTTTGTGAGCTGAGAAACAATAAGATGGTAGGAAGCAGCACTTTGAGAAGGGACCCATTCCCTGGTCACTGAAAGCATACTGGATGAGTGATACTAGTGAGACTGAAAGGCTGATTGCAAGCAAGAAAGAAGAGTTCAAGAGACCAGGGGAAGGAGATTTGTTAGAATTAACAAAGCCACTCGTTATCTTGCACCAACATATATAGTGAAGTGGTGAAAAGAAATACGTATGTAACAACTGCAAAGTTATTAGCTTTAAGTCTGTTGATAATTATTGACTGCTTTGACATTGATCCTAATGAAATTATTTGATTCATTAAGGATAGAAGTACTTCCAGTAAAGCCTCATTGAACCTACTAAGCATAAGAATAGTTTAGTTTATTTCACTTCTTTCAAAAAAATAACAAGTGAGGGAAGAGAAGAAATATTCCCACTGCTTTTAATAAGGCCAAGGTTATATTCAGAATAGTCCCTTAGACAGTACGGTCACTATTTAAAAATTCCACTCAATAGTTTAGGAGGAAATCTCATTAAATTTTTTAATTGAACACTAATAGCAGTTAAGTCTTACTAGAAGAGTATAACGACATTTTCAACCATATTTCTTCCTTGTATATCATACATATTTTCTCCAACATTTGGCTAGGCAGGTGGCCAGCAGGCACTGTCAAGATAATTTATGTCTCTTGTTTATTTGAATAATTAAAATAACAACAACATAGGAACCCTGCAATTTTTGCACACCCCCAGCTTATACAACACTTTCCTGTTCCTTCTACTTTTGTTCTCCCACAGAAGAAATCCCATGCATAAGGAGGAGGCTCCTAATGAATCACTAAGGCCTGAGGAAGTAGATCTTTGTGAAAGCAACAAATTTCTGTTCTGTTAGCCAACAAGGGAAGAAAACTCCCACAGCAGTTTACAAGTCCACCTATTGCCCTGTTTACCAGAAGCGCTCACACCTGCCTCAGCCCTGCCTCCTTCTCCGGGGAGCTCAGCGGGCGCCCAGCTTCGCCCAGCTCTGCTGCTCTTCTGCTGCAGGCAGCATTTGGCGACCAACCGTGACTGCATATGCGATGTGTGTAAATAGCTCTGATTCTCCTATTTCTGATGGACAGAGCATCCAACCCCAAAACTGTAATCTTGAATTTTAACCAAGAAGAGGAAAGCAATTGAAATCAATGGGTTCTGAATCTCACTGCAACTCTCATCCTGTCATGGCTTCTCGGTGGCCGCAGTTGCCCATGTGCGATTGCCTCTGACATCTATGAGATCCCACCTGAAAGAGAAGGAGCTAAATCATAGCAATTAAATTGTAGCAACTGATTGGGATCCAGATTGGTTCCTGTGACAGGCTAAATCCAAAGCATTCTACTTATTTGGGGCAAAGTACTCAGTCAGGCTGAGCCACGTAACATCACCGACCATCGGACAGCCAGAGTAATTTACAACAGGATTAGACTTGTGACTTGTCTCTTTGTCATGATCTTTCTTTTCTAGACAACCCTTATTTTCCCCAAGTTTCAGGAGACTTTTCTGAGATGCACGTAAGTGCTGGTTTTGGCTGGTATAGAGTTAATTTTCTTCATAGTACCTAGTAGGGTGCTGTGTTTTGGATTTGTGCTGGAACCAGTGTTGCTAACACAGGGATGGTTTGGTTCCTGCTGAGCAGTGCTCACACAGAGCCAAGGCCTCTTCTGCTCCTCACACCACCCCACCAGCCAGTGGGCTGGGGGTGCACGAGGGGTTGGGAGGGGGGACAGCCAGGACAGGTGACCCCAACTGACCACAGGGATGTTCCATACTATGTGATGTCATGCTCAGCATACAAAGCTGGGGGAAGATGAAGGAAGACGGGGGCATGTTAGGAGTGATGGCATTTGTCTGTCCCAGTAACTATTACGCGTGACGGAGCCCTGCATTCCTGGGGATGGCTGAACCCCTGCTTGCCCATGGGAAGTGGGGAATGAATCCCTCATCTTGCTTTGCTTGTGTGCACGGCTATTGCTTTCCCTATTAAGCTGTCTTTATGTCAACCCACGAGTTTTCTCACTTTCACTCTTCTGATTCTCTCCTCCATCTCACCAGATATCTCCCTGCAATATAGCAATGCTGCTGGCCTTGCAATGCAACACAACTGCATTTAATGCGTGTTTCTTATATCCCTCATGCACATTTTCAAAAACTGTCAGGTTATTTTAAAAGATGAGAAAATAAAGTGACCTAACTCAAGGCCTTCTTTTTTTAATGTCTGTAAAATAATTAGGAGATCCAACTCCTCTACTCACAAGATGGGGGCAAAGTCTGAAGCAATATAAATTGCTTCGCTGATGAGCACATTAGTTAAGAGAGATCTGTTTTCCTGCTAGGCAGAATTAGTTTGTGCTGGTATGGGGGAACCAAACCATTGCCATATTAATCCTCAACACTGGTGGGTGGCATGTTAATCCTGGTATTATTGTTTATGCTCTCAGCTGAGTAATGCCCAGGACTTCAAGTTGTAAGGTCGCAAGTTCCTTTAGATTATCATGTTCACAGAGTTCCTTCTGGTATGTTTGTTCCTTAATATGCATATCTTCCTATGAATAAAAAATAAAATACAATCAATAGATATTAGTTAATATGTGACCCTTGTAACATGCCAGCTTGTTCTCTTTCTCCAATAAAAAATAAAGGACATACAGAGCAGGGTTAGAATTTATGGAGTATTACCAGTCACTCAATTTCAAGAGTCAGAATATTCTGCCTATGTTATCTGATGATTCATCACATAACTGAATGTTTTTCTCTTTTTAAAAAGCAATATTTTTAAACTATACATGTATTTCTTTGGGAAAGTCCAGAGCAAAATCAGATGTCAGACATACATAAATGAGATGCTAAAATATGGTAAGCATATCTGACACTTCAAAATACATTATTTCTTTGCTGTCTCAGTGAACTTCTGAAAGAGAAAATAATATTACCTGCTTTATTGTAAATTGTATTGTGAGACAGAAGATTTTTGTTCTATAGCCCTAGTAATCTTCTTGTATTTTTACTACTAGAAACATTGTCTTTAGTCTGGGACATTTCTTGACTTGAATTCTACTTCTTTCAACATATCAATCCAGCAACAAAAAGCTTTTATTTTGAGAGGTTTCTCTGCTTTCAGAAGAATGTGTCCGTTCATGTTGGAAACCCTGACCATCTCTCTAAGTTTACAATTGAGTATAACAGTTTTAATGCTAAACTCATCTGTGCTTTAAGAAAATATATTTATTAAAATTCTCAGCTAGATTTATCTTCTGAAAACAACAACAACAACAACAAAACCCAATCAAAAACAGAAAGGAGGACTGAGAAGCACTCAGTTCAGACAACTGGAATGACATTTCTGTAAGTATTTCTATCTTTGGTACTCTGTCTATAGCTCTGCAAAACCTATCCTTTCCAAAGGGCTATTCATTATTAACTGTTACAGCTATTATTTTAAAATGATCACAAGGCCACTTTTTCCCTTACAAAGCTCTTACAATTCAAAGTGATTTACATACATATAAAGGCATGTATTCATATCTATTGATAAATATATATAAATTCCTGAAGGGAAAATGCCTCTAGTTTCCGTATAAATACACTTCAAAATGTACAAGAGGAATTTAAAAATACGTACGATTACAAAAACACCCCAACCCCACCCTTAAAAATTAACATTTCAAGGAAATCAATGATTTTGAAACCGAGATGCTGCCACAGTAATCTATTTGATTCAAATAAAGAATTTATCGCAAACGCAAGCAGCCTTATCGGTTTGCTAGAAGCAGCCCAGACACTCTATGTCAGTTCAAGACCTGAAATAACCCCATTTGGTTATTTCCTTTTGCTAAGGCAACAATTACAAGGATTAGAGGCTAAAGCTCGGCTCATTGGAGATGATAGGTATTTAGCCATTTCCCTGGCATTGCTTTAGGGCACGCAGAGGGGTTCCCACGGGCCCCGAGCCACACAGCCTTTTCCACCGGCAGGCACCGGAGCAGGTGCGTTTTGCTGATGCTGCAGCTCCAAATGGAGCATACCACAGGTGATGCTCATTACGGAAGCTATGGGGATATAAAGGAGAGCACGGGTTATTGCTGATGGTGGAGTGCCAAAGGTTAGTGAAAAGCTGGATTGTCTGCTGGACCAGGGTAGATAAGAACACAAAAGGGCACAGAAATGGATTTGAATACAGCCACTTATCAGTGTGCCTTTTAAACTACATTATGCTGCATATAATGGTGCGCTGTTAGCACTAAAACTGGGAGTCTCCTTTTATGAGTGTACTAATTTATTAACATCAATTTCTGCCACCATTTTAGCAGCTCCTCTACTTCCCTGAGCCAAGAAGTAAGACACCAAGTCAGCTAAATTCAGACTGAATTCAAGTGGCTCTAGTTCTCTTCAAACAACAATTGCAATCTGCTGATGTAGCTCTCTGTTGGCCACTGTATTGTTTTCTCCACAATAAAAGCAAAGCAGCACATATAAACCAAAGATGTTTATGATTTGGAATAAATTGTAGCTTTACTATTCTTTATTACTGGAAACCAGCCAATTATTATGCAAAAGAATAAAAAAGGATCATTTATATACCATACTGTTAAATTTTATATCGAGTGATATGATAAAATAGCCAACTGGGACAGTGGGTGGGGAATGGGAGGAATGCTAGATTTTATTTATGTCATGTTTATAGTTAGCTATGTTTATCCTTTTCTGTCAGTTAAAGAAACATTAAATAGAATTATCTTGGATTTATGGTAAGTAATAAAGCAGATTTTTTTTTCCGTGAATGCTCAATTAGATTAAAGTATACAGTCACAAGTGCAAAGTATGCACCTATTTATGATTTCTTTCCTGAGGCCATCTTTGTGTTCCTCTCCTGAGACTGCAAGAATTTGTACAAAACAGTGCACGTGCTTACTGTAACACAGGAGCGAGCATACTGCAAGACTGGTAGGACTGCAACATGGAGTTTGGGGATCGTGCAAGAGAATGGAAAGGTGCAAAAAATGTTAGCACCAGACCTAAAAAACCCACCAAGTGGGGATTTCTGGCAAGAAGTAATGTAAATAAATATTATTTCAAAAGGGCACTAGCACTGCATGGTATTTGTGGAGGAAGACTCAAAAAGGCTTTGCTTAACCTTTGTGCTGCCATGGTTCACTTGTGCCTAAAAGAAGGGGAAGCCTAGAAATCCTTGGTGGAAGGCACCCAATGTCTGGCTGCGTATCACTCTGGTATACACCCTGACATTTTGCTCAGACAGGGATCTGTCATCTAAAGCCAGGGGACAGATTTACATCTCTTTTCCTGGCACATGATAGCCTTCAAAACTCTTTTAAAACGTGAAGATACCATTTCAAACCACACCTAGTGTCCTTTTTTTTCTTACTTTACAGTTGTAATCTTTTTAAGAGAATACCCTTGTGAAACAAGGGAAAGGCAAGCAGGATTAAGTTTTATGTTTTTCAACAAGGTTGTATCTGCAGTTCAAGGTTTGGGGATTTAGTCTTTGCTGTTGTGTATGCTCATATACAAGACAAAGGAAAAAAGAAAGACCAGCGGTTTGAATTAATTAATCTCAAAACATTCTGTAAGGCTCACACCCAATTACTAGCTCAGTCTATTGGATGCTATTTTTGGAATAGCTGGCAAAAACCCTAGCCAGTGCTGTTATGAAAAAAACCCAAAGGTCCGGGATTCATTAAGATCATTTTGTGCTGCCTTTAACGCTGCCTTCGACATAAATTTAGACTGGGCTTAACTTGTTGCGCAAGGATTTCCCCACACGGCAGGTTTCTTAGGTAGCACCGTCATTCTTCTCAACTCCAGCACAGAGATGTTGCCTGAAAGGAGTTACGGCTGGGAAAGCGCCAGACCTCCTGGGACCTAACCAAGACTGGTAATTGATGGTGCTGTGGCTAGGCACTCTGAAAACCTGCTGTTTGTCCTCACTTCTCTTTAATTCACAGCCAAACATCATTCATACTATACTAATAGCAAGGATTATATTATTACAAGCTATACTTCCATACAGACTCTTCTTTCTGACAAATAAGTGCAAACTTTGAGGATGGTGCTTCAGTTTTATGCCAGCAAATTGTAAAGGCACAAACTTCTCTGCACTTCTATTCCTGAATTTTCCATGCCTCTTTTGTCTTTCTTATGTGTCTTACAGGTAGATGCAATCAAGTAGCTATTGTTCAAAATTTTATCATTCATACCGTAAATAACCTAAACAGTAGGGCAAGTTCTAAAAATCATCTTGCTTGCTCACTTTGGGGAAAGTTCATTGAAAATCCCTATTGCTGCAGATTTTCTTAGTTCATATTTATTACAGAGTGAAACATGTTCTTTTATTATGGCCTGGGATGTAAGTCATTGCAAAAAATCATTTCAGGTCGATTTTCTTTACCTAGTACAGAAAGGTAATATTTAGTACATAAACAAGTGCTACACATTTGTATCATTCGTTAGCTATGAATTACTCAGTGGCCTAACCCTATGTGCTTTCATTTTTTATCAATACAGAAATATCTTTGAAGCTTGTGAGACAAGGATTGTGGTCTTCAAGTATCATTCAGAACCAAGGAAGTCTGCATACGCGTCGGCCAAGCGCAAACCGCTTGGACACATCAGAAAGTGCTCTGCACGTTACACAACAACTTTTGCATATTGAAGGTACAGCTTTTGCATACTGAAGGTACATAATCCTCCACAGTGTCTTTCTCCAACTGGACATAAAAACTACTGAAAAAGGACTCCCAGAGAAAATTAAAACTATAACTAACCCATATCCATTTGTATCTGAAATACCTACCCCTGCTCTGGGTCCCCTCTCAGCAAACAGCACCCGGGCTGCCAACACCAGCAGGTGCTTTTGTTCTGTCCCCCTCCCTACCAGGATGCGGCGCGGGGCCACTCAGGCCCATGAGAGACTGACGCTGAAGCAGCCAGCTTTGTTACAGAGCTTGTGCACGGCACAGCACACCCCTACTCACTGTCCGCAGGCTCCTTTGCTCTTCTCTGCTGCTCCTCAGCACCAGCAGTTATGATGCTGGGGGATGACACTGGGGGTGACGCCAGGCTATTTTAGGCATCTGAATCATCTGGCGGAGAGACAAACACCTCTGTATTGACTGTAAAGAAAACACAGAGGAAATATTCCTAACACTGATGATTCCCATGAATTATGTAAAGCGTATGCCACAAATAGCTTAACGCTCCTGGGGCAAAATGCACCCTTCCCCAGAGTGATAGTATCTGCTGGCTTCCCAGAAGATCTCAGTGGTTTTGCCATTGAGAGAAGAAAAAGTTACATAGTGGAAAAAAGATTGAAAAAGTTAGTCAGCAAGTGGTGTAACAGTCAGTCTATAAACAAGAACTCTCTCCCTCAGCAGTGATTAGTCTGTCTGTTAGCAAAGACTTGCAGTAACGATGCGTTTGCCAAAGAACAATAACCTGCACAAAACTTATTTGTAGTTCAGGCAGTTTAACTAGAAATCTAAGCCATCAGCAAATCCTCTTTTAAGTTTTAATTTAATTTAATCTTCTCCTCAGGGCATGGAATATGCACAGGAAGAAATTGTTATTATATTTTTCATGAGAGAGAAAAAAAAAGAAAAAAATTTGGTGAGACCGATGGGGACGTGGAGCAGCGCAGAGGCGGGGGCTGAGGGGGAGCTCAGTACTGCAGACGCCTTCAGGTGAACCCTTGAGAGAAACTGACTTTTCGGCTGATGGCACCAGAGATTGTGGATGGATGAAGACAGATCATGAAAGCCAGATATCAAAAGAGAGATCACAGCAAGCTATTAAAATGTACATTTATATTGCTAAATATTTTTAGGGTTGCTGAATTGAGACAGCGAGCAAACAGCACATCATGGAGAACATTGATTGAAAAGCTCACTGAGTTGGGAAAGAATTTTTCATTTCATAAGTCATTTGCTGTAACCATTCCAAAAAGTCAGCAGATTTTGAAAATTAATGAGAGTCGTTCTGTGATGAAGTCTGGCTTGATGGCCACTTCCTTCCCTGGGTTTTCTCTGGAGAACTGAACCTCATCCTTTTGTGCCGTTAGAATTTTTTGGTCAGTAATGCTAATTCGTATGGCATGTTTACAGCATGAGAAATTACCTTATTCTGTTTATAAAAGCCCATAAAGATACAATGCTTTACAGGGATTTTAAGTCCAGCCCCCAAGAGCTTTTTCTAAGGAGCTGACACTATGTGTTCAATAAACAGTGGAGCAGAAGGATTGTCATTAGAAGAGGCTATAAACAGCAACAGCTACATTTTTTTCATTTGTGGAGATATGAAAGTCTACTATTTTTTAAATTAATAGAGTGCTAATATTTATTTATTTGTTTGTTTGTTTCCTGATATCTATTTAAGTCTTCAAAGAAAGGACAGAAATTCCCTGGTCATATTCCACTTCTGGAGAGGAAAACAGGCACCGGACAAAAAATCAACATGTCTATTACTTGAAATGGGCATTTGTATTGTTTTCCATTGATCCCTCTCCAATACCTGTTGCAATTTTACAATAAGATACCTCAATATATGTACGAGTCAAGTCAAAGCTACTTCAATAAATACCTGCCATGTCTTTGACCTCGTATATATATATAAACAAAAATCTTCTTTTGTTAGGATGCTGCCAAACATTAATTGATTTTAGCAAATTTAGGAATCTAGATATGGGTTTTTTTCTCATACATAATATGAATATTTGTTTCAAAGTGACAGCTAGCAGGACATAATCTCAGTAGTGACTTGCTCACTGCAGATGAGAAATGCTGCATGTGCATAGGCCTTCCGCTTGTTAAAAGTTTTCGTCGTAGTAAGATCCTGAAAAACCTCCAGGACGTAACATATGAAGGTGTGAAAGTCTAACAAATAATAATAAACACCTAACATTTGTCAGGTTGTTGGAAATCATCTAGTTACTAATATTCTTCTGAGAACCAGCAAGGGTTGTAAGATCCAACCTGCCATCTGCAACCTGAATTGTTGTCCTGGAAGAGCTGTTTCCTCTCTGTTGCGTGTAAGAGAAGTCCAGATGACAACACAGTAGATAATGTAAGTCGGATGGAATAAATGCCATCCCTATTCTCTTGTGCATCAGATGCAATCTCAGTTATACTGCTTTGTCACTGAAATTATTGCTGTCCATAGCCTCATGAGTGCTAAAACTTTCATTTTCCTCATGCTCAATATTACATTACATTAACAATAATAATGTATATTCTGACATCCTGCTACTCTTGGTCTTGCCTTTTCCTTCTTTTACTTAAAGCACCAGGAAAAGTAGTGATTTGATCAACTAATTTGCATATGCATTTTGCTTTGCAAATTATCTCACTCTTCCAGAGCTTTAACCAGTCTGGACCACAATCCTATAACAGTTACAGCAACTGTTTTGTTTTGTCAAATGAATGAGCTTTTTCAATTTCTATTTTTGTTTCTCTTACTGAAACAAATGTAATTATGAAGAAAATAAATTTCCATGACAATTATTCAGAGTTGTAGTTAAATTCCTAATGGTTTAATACAAGTTTTAATTTCTAAAATTTATTCTGAGTGAAATTTAAATATAAACAGAAATAGAAGCTTTTAAGACAATTTAATTCACAAATGTTCTGTTCACAAAAAATAATTCTTTCCAATCCTCTTTGTCAACAGTCTTTTTCACATTTACACATTGCGCAATCAGGAATCTGAAACCTAAAAGGTTTTCTTTAGAAAGAAAGCTTACAAGAGAACATACCCGAGGGCGATTGACCTTGGCCAAAATCAACAAGCTTTTTCTGTGTATTTCTATGTTTCTATTTACTTCTGCCTCCTATAGTCTTCTTCTTGAAGAACCAGAAAAGAATAAATGCCAGAAAAGGAGAACAAGAAGAACACGATAATGGAAATCCAAGGAGAGAAAGAAGAGAGGAGCGTAGAAGGGTATGGTTATCAGAAGAAAGCTGGTAAGCACAGAAATATAGAGAGAACTTGCAGATTTTGGCCAGACAGAATCCTCAGAGGCTGTGCACAAGAAACAGTTGCATATGGCCTTTTGTAGGTTTCCTGGCAGCTGTATTTTTCTGGTTCATCTCATCACTGTGTAGGCACTCTTCTTACCTCAGTTCAGACTCCTCATTCTTGCTTTCTCTGTGCGCTGCCTGAGTGCCCAGGCTACTGTCATGCCTTGGCAGTGAATGAGATGGAGGACAGGCAAAGCTGTGGAGGAAAAAAAAAATCTGCAT
Source organism: Balearica regulorum gibbericeps (assembly GCF_011004875.1). NCBI lineage: Eukaryota > Metazoa > Chordata > Aves > Gruiformes > Gruidae > Balearica > Balearica regulorum. Next base: position 106,623,230 of record NC_046184.1, read on the forward strand.
GAAAGCATGAAGAAAGTGCTACTGCAATGTACGGAGAGGCCTATATCAGCCTTTGTGTCCAGGACTGCTCTGCTCTCACAGCAGCCCATGTTCCTTCCTCAAGCGCCTGATGCTCTTCTTCAGGTGCCAGGCTCAGACCCCAATACCTTTCTTCCCCCACACTCTCTCTGCTACACCACGGTGCTTACAGCTCACGCTCACTCTTGGTTATTGTACCTTCTGCTGCCGTTTTAACACCTTTTGACTCTTTTACTGCCATCTTTAACTTTAAGGGGGAAATTCCCCCCCTCCCCAATGCTCATGCAAGTTCTGATTATCACAAATCTCACCACAAAATGGCTCAGATGGGCACGCACCATATTTCTGTAGGATTGCAAACACGTAAGCTGTTCTCACCAAGACCCAGTTCCTCCTCATTTGAGGGACTACCTGCAGTTTCCTCTTCCGTCTCTATCATACACGGGACCCTGAGTGCATGCAACCTACCCACTGGCTCTGAATCAGGTTCTTTGGGAGCTACTGTCATCCTTTTAGGCAGTGGGAACACACTCCTGGAGGATGTCACCTGATGTCAACCTGCAGCACGAGACAGGTCCATGCCAGTGCCCCCCCCCCACCCCGGCATTCTCCAATCTTTCTCCTCGCAACCCTGTGTTGGCTTCTCCTCCCAGGCCGGGTACCTTCCCTGTCCCCCCAGTGCAGGTCTCTGTGCCAGGCACCCTCCCCTCAGACCCCATGTCCCCTCTTGGGGACGTCTTTTCTATGTAAAGCAGCTTCCTACAGGCTGTGCCCTAAGTTGCGGCTCTCATTCTTCCCCCTAACAGGCTGTCTCCACCTTGTCTCTCAGAAAAAGTCTAATCCCCTACGCTTTGTCTGGGCATAGACTGTAACCTCTTCATATATGATGCTGCTGCTGTCACATATTTGCTCAGTTCTTTATGTCATTGCTTTAAAAAAGGACCAAAATAATTTCTTTGCCTTCAGAACTATTGGTCTATTCAGGTACCAATTCAGAAGCTATTTAAATGACAATCGGGTTCACAGAATATGGCTTCCAAGTATTTTAATTTGATTAGGAATCAATCCTTCCTAATTACTTTCACAAATAATTCCTATTTTCCAGCTGGAAATAGAGATAAGGTTGTGTGTATATATATTTTGCTCTGAGATTGTAAAAAAAAAAAAAAAAAAGGTTTAATAATTGTGTATGTGATAAATTGGACAAAAGAGAGATGACAACTTTTAAAGAATTTAAAAGCAGATCTGATTCTGGTAATAGTCCCTATATAAAAGCAATAATCACATTAGCAGAAAATATTCTGTAAATAGTAAAATTAATCAAGTGCATGTCAGAGCAAGGAAGAAGTTTTGTAATTTGGGGGATGGATAAGTGACTAACCCAGTGAGATGACTGGGTTAAGAAAAAAAAAAAAAGAGAGAAAAAGCTATAAATTCACTTCAGGTGTCAAAAAACCAAAGATGATCCTTTTCACCATTTTACAATAAAGATATACATATGGTTTGTATATATATATATGGTTTAAAGGTATTGGTGAGATAGTCCATAATATGCTAAAAACAGGAAAGTGAAATCAATTTTATTTTAAAATATTTATGTCTATACTATTTAAAAGCCAGTCATTTGAAAAATTGTAAGAAACATTAAAGCATTACAGTGCACGTTCAAGTTCTTTTACCCTGCACACTCCCAAATGTGATATTAAGTAACTGTGGAGGAGCTATATAAGAAGTAAGAGATACAAGTGTATTAAATTTTTACCACCTGCAAATGCTAAGCCAAGTATTTCTGTTTTTTCCAGGTCGGTGGTGTGAGCAGCTACAGTGTCACACAAAGAACAGCTGTGGTGCCTGTAGCAGAAGAAAGAATGGGACAGGGAGTGGCTGCAACCATATGTATCATAGCAAAATGCTACCCTGAGGGTCTCTCTTCCTATTGGCTAAAAAAATATTCTTTAAAGCAATAAAAAGCTATGATAAAGCTATATAAGACTTATGTTGCTTTTGGTGGTGTTGACTCTGAAATATAAACCGATAAAATCTTGTAGATATGTATAGACACGTGGAGAGGAATGAAGGCCAACTTGTGCTCATTTCTTGCCTTTGATCAACAAATTTGTTGAAATTACTCCTGGAATTAGAGGAAAAAGGTTCCTATGCATCATGCACAACAACCTGTTATAGCTTGGAACAGAGACGATGCCCAGTGCTCACCTGACGCTAAGGTGGAGATCCTTCTCCACGGCTAACAAAGTACACAGGTAAATCGCCTATGTTACTAAACTATGTCCCTGTTGCAATAGTCTGCTCAAATACAGCATAAGTATAGCTCCAAAAAGGAGACATAGGCTATAATCATGACCTTCCAACTAGCGATAGTAAGAAAAAATGGCACATGCTCCTTGGCTGTTTCCACACCTTCTATCCTCTACAAATCACTTCATTGCCAGTCCCTTCTCTGGCTCCCCGAAAGTAGTCCGAGTGGCCTAATGCAGTCCCAGTGCTGCTCTGAACTGCGGAGCCCTTCCTCACTTACTGTTACACCAAGTCAGGCTTTTGAGATGTTTGCTCCTCCCTCACTTCTGCTTCTGGGATTAGAAATTGACTTAAAGTAACTTTTGCTGGGATTTAAATTAAACGCATCTACTTCAAATTCAGTGTCAAATGGAGCAGCTAAAATAAGAAAAATCAGAATAAATAAAAGTTAACATTTGTATTGCCAATGCAAATACACATTTTCTTTTCACAGTTCAACCATACAGCCTATTCAGCAAAACGTTCACTTCCTAAACCTTGTTGAAATGAACAGAACTTAAGTACATATGCCTAAAGTTAGGTATTTGTTGGCTAATATTTACCTAGGTTCAGGTAAGTATTGGGGTTTGCCCAATAACTCGGCACGTAACGTGCACATGACATGAAATGAATCTTGAATTCTCTAATAATTAAGCATCTAGTCTGAGTTATTCCAATTATGTTAAAACAATTCCAGATGCATACACCAGCCATTTCCAGAGGCGTTGAGGTTAAGGTCCAGGTGCACATCAATACCCCTCTGCACACTGGTTTCAACTGGACTTTAGCTACGCACAACAGAGAGAGCAGGAGGCATGTTCTGCAGTCAGGGCAGCAAAACTGCAAGGAACACCTCATAGCCCAGCCCACGCTAGAGCATCTGCCCCTGAAATTAGATTTGGCTGTAGACACCTATTGTACATACGTGCCCCTGTCTCTCTCCGTTGGTGACAGATAACAACTTCAGTCACGATGGTTGTGTACGATGCATCTCATTCACTGTGTGGGACAGTGGATTTTTAGTACTGGTTTAAGGAATAAAAGATTTGGAAATCTTCTTATACAGTTCAGAAATAGGTATACTCTTATTTTAAAACTGGAAACTACATTGTGTTGAACTACCATGTCTGTGTTATTGCTGTTTAGATGAAGAGTCAAATTTGGACTGGGGTTTTTTGGGATAAACAAGTCCTGACACTGTGCAAAAATTGAAGTTAAGAAAGATAACCATACCCATAAACCTACATCTAGAACATTTTGTATTTAATATATAAAGTCATATTCAGACAGATTTGCATTTCAGTTATTTTGCTGTATGGTAGATGTGTTTGCTTACAGATTCTGAACTATTCAGTAAAGCAACAAAAGCAAAAATTAGTTCATCAAGTCAGTCACTGAATGAAAGTGTGAGCTTATAATTTCATTTTTTTCTCTTTTCTCCAGCTGGTTTCAGCACACTGAGACAGTTTCACATGTTCTTTGGCCTCCTAAAATGGCTTCAATATAACCTGACACAGACAATTTCAGTCTAACAATAAAGGAAATCAAAATCCATAATGTAGAATCATTCAGAGCTGCTGGGATTTTAAAATCCCATGCCCTTTAAGGAACTTTCAAAATAAATGAAATGTTTTATTAATTCTAACAGCTTAATGTACAGAACTAATAGAGGTGTAGTCCATCCATCATAAAAATCTTTGTCTTCTACCATAATGCATTAATTTCTTTATACAGACAGATTGTGTGGCTATGTTTGTATGACGCTTTTTTCCCACTCAGATCAATTCTAAGACCTCTGAACTAAAGAAAATCATCTTTCTAAATGGAATACTAATTTTAGCTAAGCTGCTTTTGAAGACTATGCTCTTTTAAAAAAAAAAAAAAAAAAAAAAAAAGCCAAAGCTCCATACAAAAGGTAGGGAGAAGAGGGAGAGTGTAGCTGATGAAATGCAAATGAGGCTTTTCTCAGACAGCTGGCTGCTTTGGGATGACATGTGTGATGAATGGCTCTTAAAACATGAGCAGGCATCAAGCTCCAATTCAGTGTCAGACTGGCAAAAACAGCAGCATTACTGGATGCTTCCTTTAATTAATGCAACACTTCTGCATTAGTCCGGACACTGCCGATAAATGGGAAAGAACTGATATCAGTGGTAATATCAGAAATCTTTCAACCTTGAAGCTGGGATGCATTAGCCAAAAGCTGTGGTATCGTAAAAGGTTTAATTGTATTTGTAATGTACCAGTGCACCATGACAAAAATGGGAGATAGTGTAGGCAGGACAGAGTAAGCCAGTGATAAATGAGTATGAGTGAGCGATTATAAAGCAAGGAGGAGTGTGAAAACAGACAATAGACAGCAAAGGGGAAGGGGGCAGGGATGGGGGGGGTATGATAGCAACAGCTACTCTAATGTGAAAAGTAGGTAACGAGAGAAACCTGGTTATAGTTTTGAGCAGGGCTACAAGCACAAAGCAGTTTAACATAAATCTTTCCTCCTAAATAGGTTTCATTGATGAAAGTGAGATTTACCACTACACCTACTCCTAGCAGGACTTCATGGGGAAGGCTTTGCTAGCCAGTTATCTACTGCAAAGCATTACAACTCACTAAATCAAACACACAGCACAAGGTTTTCTATTAATTGCATACCAAAGTAATAGGATACACATACTGTTCATCCATTGTGCTTAGAATTATGTTTTGTGCCACAACATATCATAAAACTCTCATGCGATTTTTATGCTGTCACATAGTCACCGAGTATCAGTATATAACAGCAATAACAGCTTTCTTGAGATTATTTGAAAATAAAGAGTAATCTTCCACTGAAAGTAGAGGAGCCTATCACACTGAAAGGCTACAAAGCATTCATGTACAAAGTATTCTTGCTTTGTGATTGCCATCAGTTGCAAACATTTCTAAAGAATCCATCTTCCTGGCACGTAGGCTAAGGCACATAATTAAGATTAACAAGTTCTGGTGAGGTTCTTGAAAATGGCCTAGCCTATGCTTAGTGTTTCTGAGAAAGGTGAAGCATTCCCGTAATGTACGCAAAGTGATTTGCTGCTTCTTGATGACACCTTTATTCATGTGATGGCCTTTTGAAACCATTCCAGTTGTTCCTCTCCCTTTTTCGTGCACACATGAAAAGTATTTACTGTGTGCACTGGGTATTGACTGTGTAGTTTCAAAACTGGTTTTATTCTCCTTTTAATTAAACTTTATTCTACGAAGCCAAAAAAGCCTTCAAACTCTGTTACTTTTTAAGATGAACACACAGGTGAATTATTGTCAACATTTATTTTCATACTTGGGGAGAGAGCACAGGAAGAGAGAGACATTGGAGAAAGATTAACACATTTTAAGGTATCAAAAGCAGATGCTTGAAATATATATTATGATAAACAGAGCACTTTATTGACCCCAGCATAGGAAAAAAAAAAGTTATTTTTTAGTAGTTGTATGTATGTTTTTCTTATTGTATTAGAACACAGCTGACAGACAGTTTATCAGTTAGGAAAATACTTACAGTTAAGAGCATTTTATACATACATATATATATATGTCTCTGCTTCCCTGAACTGAGGCTAAAGACATTAAAGCATCCTTTTAAACATCTTTTCAAGTATAGCATGCTTTCTTAAAAATAAAGGATTGTAGAAAAATATCAAAATACAGATATTTAAGTGGTTCTTTTTACTGCATTTCTAAATTGTGTTCCTTATTAAAATATTTCTCTATTAAAACTATTATGCACAGATATGTTTTGATTCTAATAGAAATGTCTAAATAGAAGGAAATCTGGCCAGTTTTATGGCATAAAAGGTTTGCCCAGAAGAGAAGGGTAATAGCAGGTTAAGGTTTTTATTTCTTGCTTGATACACCATTTTTGTTAAATCTTTTAAGTCTGGTTTTAAATTCTGTATCTTTCGGGTAAAAAAACCACAGCTACCACCGTTGCAAAATACCTATGTTGCTCCAGAAAGTTAATTGGAAACCAGCATGGTATTGTTTAGCAGAGCATTTGAACAGGGAAGAGGGTCAAACGGATTGGGATCAAAATTTTTTTTCTTTTTTTTTTTGCTAAGAAATCCCCAAACAAGCTTTAAAATAACCAAAAAAAACCCAAACAAAAAAACAACCAAAGAAACCCCCAAAACAACCAAACAAACCCCAAATCCTCATAAATTACCAGAGTTTACAGAGATGCTCCTTACTAACCATATTTTCAGACTAATAACTTGGTATAAAACTGACAACAGTGGCACCTTTACCTTGTGCCTGTTTATTTCTAAGGCCTGGTAACTATCCTGACAAGCTTATAAGCCTTGATGCAAAGTGTCCTATCACGTCAGGAGATTTCCCTGTGAGGTAAGCAAGGCATCAGTCTACTTGGCATCACAATTTTGCGGGAGAAAACTCCATTATAATATATTGAATGAATTCCAGTGTTTCTGGAATTTGAAATGGGGGAAATATAAAGGCAGTCATGACCTAGTTTATCTCAAAGTTAGCAGTCAGTACTTACTGTATGTACATCTATTTAGATGGCCCATTTTCATTCTTAACTCCCCATGTTCCTGTAATATAGTTTAGCTCCTATATTATTTACAAAGTACTTTACCATATGATAAAGAGGCTACGTTCCAACCATTCTCTTCAGCCTACGTCAGGAAGACCTTTTACTGCCCCTTTCCCTCCCTCCCTCGTCTAATATTTAATGTACAGGACAAAGCATTCATTTCCACTAAATGAGAGATGCCATTAGATGTGAAGGCTTCATGCTCAACCAGGATCGGATAATGATATGCTTACTCATGCCTACTACATTAGGAAGTTTTAATAGGACTATGTGAGGATCAGGTGCTAATCGTTGGAACAGCATCAGATTGCAGTCCACAATTTGGCTCACTCCTTCTGCAGAGCAGCTATTCAGCACCGATGACTGAACTCTAGCCATCTCTGAAAATTCAGGAAGACAAAATAGGAATAGGAACAGCATTTAAAAGGTCTCTAACTGTATGGTTGCATGACCAGAGGAAAGCCATCAGGTAATTGTCCCTGCACGCAGTGGTGGCTGGGGCACTGGCTGTGCAGATAGCTCCTAACAATCCCCCATTGTGTTCCTCTCTCATGGGATTTTACTTGGACAGCATTTTCCACTAATGGATGCTGGTCATGAATAAACAGCTATAAATCACTTTGGCCAAGTTAACCCAAAGACATGTGCCAAATTCTAGTGTCAAACTGTCTAACACACATTTCCTAATAAATAGAAATGGTTTTTAGCAGAAAACAAACAACCAGCAACATGGGTTAGGATGAAATCATCCAACTGCAAGGACAGACCCAGATGGCTCTGGATTTCCTGGTAGAGTCCAGAGCTCCAGCAATCTGCCGCAGCGAGCCCGGCCCTGAGGAGTATGGAGGGATACACGCCCTCACTGTTCTGCTGATAAAGTCATAGGAGTGCGATCAAATACAAAAACTCTGATGAAAGAGCAATACCCTAAAGATGAAGTGTTTATAGCAAAGATTTTGATGTAACAATTCCATGTAGAAACAATATATGTATATATATAATACATGGTTTATGTAATACACATTTTTAAGACTGTGCTTTCATCATTGACCAATACCCCTAGTTCCCTGAGATCTCATGGTAAGATGTAAAGATGATCTTTATAACCCAGTTATATCACCCATAATACTCAATACTGACAAGAGGCCAGGAGTCCAGCTTAAGTAACTTTCTAAGAATGTAGAATCTGACAGTTGTGGACTGAAATCATTTTGGGGCAGAAGAAGTTTTGAAGAAAAGTTTCCAAGATTATTATAACAGCAGATGCTTGAAAAATACATGTTTTTAAGAATTATAAGCCAGGTGCCCAATCAAGGAGCTGGCTCTGTTTTCCTTGCATCACTGACTAGCGTGAGATAAAAAGCAAAAGGAATGTGGTAATTTTTTTATTCACAGCAGTTTTTGGTTTTTATATATTTTATGTTTCAGGCACAACAGAGTTTGGAATCATTATAAATGGAGCCTGCATTTGGGTGGGTAATGACACATATAGCTGGCCACATTTCTTTTCAGTTGGAGCTTCATTATGAAAGCTTTTCATGGAGTAATAGACACACTAGAAACCTTTTCAGCAAAAAGGAGGCAGAGGGAAGTATAACTAAATACCTAAAACTCCTTTAAGCAGGAATATAGTAATTGATAAATCCTTTGGAGCAGATGGTCTTCTAGCGGATTTAAGAGATATGAGGTCCCTGGGAGCAATTGCTACTGGAACATCAACCACTAATTCCCATTCTTCACATGTTCCAAATTCCGCATTCTCTGGATTGCTGCTAATCATTTTACTTTGGCTCCATTCTCAAGAGAAACCTAAATAATTTTATTTCACTACCAACACTACCAAAGTTTTTTTCATAATCACTGGAACAACTGAATTTTGTATCAGAAACTACATTTTCTATGTTCTACGTATTGACCATTTTACATGCTTGGATAATCCCATCAAAATTATTTTGAAGGAAATCAGAGAAATATGCCATGGTTCAATCACTTGTGTAATGCACAGATGATTTCACGCTACCCCCGCCTCCTCTGATGAAATTAGAGCAGATATGAGGTCAGTGCTGCAAAAGGTGATGTGAGTCAGAGGACAGAAATGGAAACCAAAAAACCTGGGCTGTGGCCTATGACTAGTCAATTCACTCCTTCATAGACATTTTTATTTAGATCATAAGCTCCTTTTGGACAAGGTCTATCTTGTGCCATGTGTTCATACACTGCTTTCCACAGTGCTGTCCTTAAATAGATCTCTGGATGCTATTGAAATACAAACAAAAAAGATGATGAAACACAACATCAGTGATAATGTTATCATAATTTATCGTGTTCCCTTTCTGCAGGGCTTGAAAATGTCCTACATTAAGAATTGGGCATAAAACACCTCCACACTTTTGTGAGAGGACAGCTTGAAAAAATCAACCCTTTTTACTACGGGAATGGATTAAACAAACTCAAAGAGTTATGGAAGTCAAGATTTAAATAGATGTTTCTTTTCTTTCGAGCAGTTACCCTAGTCACTCCTGAGCAAAGAGACATGAACCGACAGGCAATCAAATACAATACAGAGAGTTTACTTGGTTTGGTTAGCAAAATACCTTTAGCCTTCTAAAAGAATTCTTATTACTAAGATTGCTGTTGCTGTTATTTTTCTTTTACAAGCTTATTTTGACAAGATATTACCTGACAGGCAGCACTTGCAAAAAAATAATAAATTTATAAATCATGTTTAACATGATAGTTTCACACCTTGCTTGGCATAAAAACCACTGTGTTATCATACTACTACTCCATCCATTTTAAGATTAATCCATCTGCATTGTACATCACTGCATTATATGCATCATTACACTGTAAATGTAAAAAGGAAAATTAAGGTGTGATAAGACCTAAACATCTTCATAACAATTTCAAGTTTGTGGATATGTAAGATGTAATTGTCAAGTACATCACACATTCAGTTTAAATAATCCCACGCTAGGAAAACAGCAAACATTGATTGTGCCTGCTTTCCAATTTTTCTTTTGTTTTTGCCTCCAGTTTTAGCGAAGTCCCTATTCCAGTTACAGTTAATTGGAACTAAGTGAAAAAAAATCAACATTTTTCTGCATCTTTTTCTCCCAAGATTTTTGGCATCTCAAAATTTCAGGGTCAAAGAAATGGAAAAACTCAGAAGAGGAAATCAGTTGCTCAGCTGAGATGATCTGCCAATGCACGGTGACTTATCTAAAGAACAGAATGGTTAAAAACTGGTCAACTTTTAGCAAATGCCTTATTCATTGTAAGACTGAATTGTTTTGTTGGTTTTTTTTATCAGTAAAGAGAGAAGCACTACTCCAAAGATAAATCCTACTTCCTTTGATTCCTAATCCATATAATTAATAGTTCAGGAAAAGTTTGGCCTCTGATTATTTTCTATGGTATAATAACTGACAGCTGGCTTAGACTGAGAATATGCTGGTGAAGAAGCTCACTCAATCTTGAAGTAACCTCCAAAGGCTCCAAAACATTGAGAAGTCAACTATTCTTCCATTTCCTTTTGCTCAGGGGTGAAGCTGTAGTCGTTGCAGTAGATGCACTGCTAGGATACACCTGCCTTAATTAACTCCTTAGCTCAGTTATTGATGGATGAATGTTGTATATCACCTCACCACCATCAATTGTTCACCCCATTAGAGCAGAGCAGAAGAATATAGACAAATGATTTATTCATCAACAAAGAACAGGTTCAGCTGACCTGAAAAATAGTCGCAAAACTGGGTCAAATCCATCAAAAGGTTTCTGTTGGATTTCTCACACCCCTGCTCGTGCATGCACACATACACACACAGACACACACACACAAATTGCCTGTAAAAACCAGAAGGCTTGAGACTTACCTTTTGTTAGTGCTGTGATTGGGACAATCATGGAGGAAACGAAAGGGACCAAAGTTCATTTTGCTCTTCTGCTTGGACCCATATCTGCTGATCCTGGCAGGCCCAAGCCATCAGACTTCATGGTCTCTCACAACACCCCCTGCTACTGCTGGCTTACATGGTGTGAGATAATAACATATTTACTGGGGCCCAGAGGAACGAAAATAACTCTCTCAGCAATGATGAGTGACCCCAGTGATGGAGTTGCTGAAATGTCAATGCCCCAAACCTGGAGTCAATGAACTTCTGTCTCCCATTTCTTAACTGCCTCAGCTCCAGGCTGACAAAGCTTCCTATAGCTTTGTCACAGCACCCATATCCATCTCTTTACCTCTGCTGGTTAACATTAATTAAAGATTCCCCAAATAGGACCGAAATATTTTCTCTGAGTCAACAGAAAAGGTTTGATTGATCCAGAAAATGTTAAGGAAGACAGCAGGAAGAGAAAAAGTTCATGTCAATGAGAATAAAATGACAGTGCCACTCTTCAAAATGTTCACATTGCAAGTCAGCAGACAAAACAGTACGCCATTGGTACTCTCCTGTCCCTTACTGACTTGTTCTAGTGAGTAAGAGGGCAGGTGGCCCCCTTACAGAACAACGCTGAGAACACTTCCCGGGCACCCTTATGCCCTTGAATGCCAGGTAGATTGGATTCTGATTCAAACTAATTTGTTCACTGGTAATGAGCTGTGATACCGCCACCTAAATATAGAAATACGTATTCAGTGAAGGTTTTAATAAATGCAGGAGTGGAAAAGAGTGTCTCTTACCTAGCTGTAGCCTTTTCGGAAAACTAGAGCTCTAATAATGGAAGTTGTTTCTTCTAATGCATCTAATGAGATAATATTAATAGCTTTCAATCAAATTAACTGCCTGATGCTGAATATCCACTGACTCGGATCCCACACTCATTTTTATTCTTTTTTTTTTTTTCAGTAGGACACCTGGAGCGTCGAGATATTCCTGAAATAAGGCTAACAAATCCTATTCAGATTGTCATTGCTAAAAAGCAGTAAATTCTCAGATGTTTTTCATGGGGTGAGAAAGGACTTCGGTCAAAATAGACAAAGTATTAGAAGTCTACAAAATGTTGTCCTATTGGAAGGTCATAACAGATTCTGTCAATCATTTCCCAAAAGTATGGAAATTGTTCTCTGTGGTATAAAACTAAATGTTCACTGTCTTTCTGCTCCTATGAACTTTTTTGCAAAATGTTTCTAAGCTCTACAGTATCATTTGGAAATAGTCACAAGTTTGGGCAAGTTTGATTGTGTAGGCTGTAAGAGACTGGAAGTGAGACATGACAAATTATGTCAATAGTGCTAGACTGTTCATGCTGAAGAACGACAAAAGTAAGGATAAATGAATTGTGGTTCATGACTCATCTTTTTTTCTTCAGCTGAGTCCCAGATTGGAAGTGCATCCCAAATTGACGTACCACTAAAGGCCAGTATTTGAAGTATATGGGGTTCACAGCATTATGATCATGACAAAAATTTTACCAGGTATTTAGCAGATATTTATGTGCTTTTCTGAGTCAGTAACTGTTTCTTGCAGTTCTACAACTTAATATCCTAACAAAAAAACCCATATTTCTTTTCTTCATCTATCCAAAGAAGTTTGCCCTATAATACCTTCTAACATTTTATATTCACACTTTCTCCTTTTCATTTTGATGTTGGTTACTAACTTAAAAAGAACCATAAATCAAGTAATTTCTTATGTGTTCTTACTCAGAAGTTTTAAATCAGGATCAGTATCTTATCACAATAGTCACTTGTGAAAAGATGAACAGCTATAGGAATTGTTCTCCCAAAATTTCACTGATTTATGATATGTTTAAGAGAAAGCAAGGTGAACAAAAGGGGTACAACTGTAGTAGGAACGTTAGCTATGCAGTTGCCTCAGCTGTTTGATCAGCTTGGTTTTCCCCCCTTGTTATTCACCAGTTCCTATTCCCTCCACTCTCCAAATATTTCAGCACATTTCCTTCTTGATCCCTGTTTTACAGAAGCAAAACAAACAAATAAACAAACAAAAACCCCACCAAACATCTGGATTGTCTTCTGCATAGATTTAAAAATCTAGGTCATTTCTAATTCACTAATAAAACTGGGAAAACCATACTCAGCAAAACTTGATTTTCTCTGTGAATAATGGTTTCTTTGATCCAAATGAAAAGGTGGTAACAAAAAACCACTTATGGCTTTATATCATTTCCACTCAAGAGACTGAAGTCCTGAATGTATAAGTTTGAAAAATAATGGCATTAATTTTTGCATGAACCCCTTATATTTATAATCTCAAGATAAACTTATATTCTTCATAATTGTTATAGCCTTCATTTTGTAAGTAAAATTCTAACATAATTGAGCTGGTTTTGAGAGGAGAAAATTCCTCAGCAAGACTTCTTTCCAAATTTTTAGCTCACAATAAGACTTTTCCGTAGTTGAAGAGACTTTCTACTGGAATAAAAACAAGCTTTGCACAGTCTTCAAGGCATTCACACTGTCACCTACACTGTGGCAACTGCATTCTCTCTGTGTATCAACAGACCCTGTTGTGTAATATCGTACAAGTTTGTATTTCCATATATATAGGCCCTGATTCTGCAATCAGATCCATTTGGACAAAAGCCCTTTGTCTGTGGAGAATACTCGTGATTTTGAAGTATGGCCATCTGTTCTGAGATTTTAAAACTAAGGCTGCATGACAATAATTGGTTTTTCTCACAATAGAAATGCTATACAATGCTTATTGCTTATTGTACTTCTCTACTGTAGATGTTGTGGCTGAGTTGCACTTTTATTTTGTACAAAAAAGTATGGGGCAAGAGACTTGTTACACTGACAGTGTAAAAACAAATGCTGCAGATAGTTGAGGAATGCAAGTGTTCTATACCAAGATACCACTGATCTCGTCTTGTATTATAGTTACCTACCCAGCAGAAGCAGACACAGGTGTCAAAAGGTTTACATTTCTTCTTGTTCAAACAATTATCATTATTCCCCTCCTCCCTTCCATATACATACACATATGCCCTGTTTCTGGGCTTGGGTTTCTTTGTTTTGGACAGCTGCATGGTGAATTAACACACATCTAGTGTATGGACATCATGCAGCTCTAGCGTTGCATAATCTCCTTCTCCCAGGTGGTATTAATAATCATTAGTCTGTTGGATTGAATAACAAAAGGAAATTCATAAAGGATTAATCAGAGAAATTAAGTTTGGGGTTGATTTCTGAGTAAATCGTAATCTATACTGAAAATGTTTCATCCAAAGATAATTGGCAATTTTTTTTTTTTTTTTTCAAATGAAGTGAGAAACTGAACGACCATGAACAATGAGAATATTCTCTAGCTTCATCACCAAATGGTTCTTTTCTGGTCAAGACGAAGGCCTTTATCAGGCAAGCTCTCTGAAGCTCCAGTTTGCATCTGTCTGCACACTATGCATAGCACTAAAAGGAAAAAGGAAGCTTGTACGTGTAAGTCTATTTCTCATTACCCTCCCGAGAGCATTTTAGCTTTATTTTGTAGCTGCACTAAATGAGCAAGGGCTGCAAGAGGAACATAACTAACTGCTTAAAGCAAAAATATGTCCAATTTTGCAGCCACAAGCACCTCCTTTTTCATAACCAACAAAAATAAGGATGTAGCTCAGAATTTGTAGAATCTACTACTACAGTCAGAGATTCAGACTTACTGTAAGAAAAAGTATGAGTTTTTTCACATTACTTTCAGCTGCCTGAGCAGCAGAGTCTCTTGGTTCAGCACATGCAGAGAGAAATCATTTTGAAACATAGCATGGGAATGTTCACAAATAATGTAAGTCACAGAGGCAAAGGTGGGAAGAATTGCTCTGTTACATTTTTTAAGTGCCGCCATTCAGCAGAAAAGATCTTAGCAAATTATCACTTAAATGATGGAATAATTAATGAATTCTTTTTTCAGATTTCAAAACCCATGTTGGAAAAAGAGCCACTGATTCACAAGAGTGTGTCAGTAGATTCGATTTTTTATCATCTGATTTAGTCCATTCTAATCAACAAAGCACTTCAGCATATTGGCTGATTTGAAGGCTTTGCTCAAGTCAACTAGAATCAACAGACCATACCTCGTGTGAGCATATTAGTGAGGGGAGATGGACTTGAGCATGCACTTAAATGGTCTTACTGAATCAGGGTGTAGACAATTTGATCTGCATAGGCGGGCCTCAGTAAGCATGAAATCTCACTGATATCAATGAGGTTTTCTATGAGTAGACTGCAAAATTAGAGTTCCGTTTAGTAGGTGGACAAAAATGTGCATTTTTATGCAGCTTTTAGATAAGAAAGGAAAAAACAACAGAGCACAAGATTCATAAAACCAGTATGCTTTATGCAATTATACATATATTTTTAAATATTGCATATAAATGCAAGCAGTGTTACATCTGCTGGCAGAAATGTGGTTATTAAAGCCATCCACCAATAGAACTTACGGAAAGTTAGGTGATGAATTGCAAGCAGCTGTATCTTTACTGCACAGTCAGGATTTTATAATAAGCCTGAAGGTAATGTTTCTCTGTGCATAATTTTCCTTCTCAGCTAAAAAAGAAGGTCTTTCTTGGGAAAACCTCAAGAAATGTACTAAAGACTAGGTCCCATGGGGAATGAAAAGAGATTTAGGCATCTAAAGATCAATTAGAAGCCTAATTTAGATCCTGAAAAACCACACCTAGCCCTAATAGCACTGCAAAACCATGTAACCCAAACTTTCCAACAGAAGAACCCCCTAAGTGCCTTAAGATGAGACAGCAATTTGCCACCTTAACCATTTGGCCTGATGGTCAGGACATGTGCACACACTTAAATGTAAATTCTGTAAACATAAAATCTCACAGACATCAGAGCAGCGCCAACAAAAGGTAATGAGTGTGCAAAACCTCAGCCTAGGCTGGCTACCCCACAGGGTGCTAATTAGGGCACTGTCTTGGGAGGGTTGGGTTCAAATCCTTTCAGATAAAAGATGCTGAACAGCATCCTGAGTGTCCTTATCAGACAGTGAATGCACAAGAAGAGCACCCACATCAGTGTTTCACAATATAGTCCTAATCCCTCATTGGTTTTAAAAAGAAGAGACTTTCACCCAGTCTCTAGAGGTGTTTCAAGGGTATGAAGGGGAAGAAAAGGCTGCTTATTAATTATGTCCTATCCAAGAGCAGTATTTCCTATTAACTTCTGTAGGTCCTGCATTTTTACAGCATGCAAAGCTCCTCATGAACAATATATGGAGCCTATGCACTGCTTTGATATTCTGCAAGACTCTTCCGTATTTAACTATGATAACACTCTAATCTTCTTTGTATAGCTGAATTTTTCCCAAAATATTTCTAAATTGTTCCTCTGGCCATATTTCAGGCAAACTAAATACGTCCAGAGAGTCATCAAAGTATCACAGTGTTTCAGCCTGTTTAAATATTTTAAAATGTACATTACAAAGTAATTGTTCAGGGCCATATTAACACCAAAATTATTATAGAGAGAGAGAGCTTTTATTTTCTAAGTGGTATTTATACAAAAATGGTAAGTGTCAGAGAGAAAATAAAAAGCAGATAGATTCCGCCAGTGAAACATGTCAGGATATTCACTACCCAGGCGCTCTTTTGGCAAGTCAACTTGTGCAGCTCCAAGAAAGGCACAAATGTTCTCTGTCCACACTGTGCAGTAGGTGTTACTCCACGGTAAACCCTGCAGTCCTCATTCCTGGATGAGGATCTGATGGTTGCATGTCAGGAAGACACCTGCAAGTGCAGCTGCCCCCTTCATGTCCAGATTTGTTTCAGAAGGAAACGTTTGTTTGTTCCAATAGCTAACATTGCCCATTTATCAGAGAGCCAGAATAAAAGCACAGATCAGACCTGCTCTTTCTTCTTTCTTCTGGACATACAGCCCCACTGAATATCCTTCTATCATTCAGTTACTAATTTCATCTAGGTTTATATGTCTATTTGTACACGTAGCTGTGCAGTCTCATCAAAATGGAGACTAGTAACAAAAATCCATTTTCTCCTGTAGCTATAGGGGAAATTATGGCTATGCCAGTAGTATCCAGAGCAGTCTTAGTCTTCGAGGTACACCTGAAACCCAGTTAAGAGTGCAACAGGAATAGATTGTTAAGAAAGTGTTCCAGGAGGTTTCTGCAGTATTACAATTGGTCTATATGTCGGTGACAAAATTTGCTTGCCTATTAATCCTAAATGCTATAAGAGTATTTTTTAAATACTCACAAAGGAACTACTAAGTGTTTTTAAATTGTGCCTTGCTCAGATGGTAAAGGATACTGCCTTCGGTTTTGGACTTAAAAAGCTCTGGCTGGTAAAATAAAGAAAATACACAAGTATCGCAGAGGTAGATAGGACAATTCATTACCGAGTTAATTGCTAATTAGTCACAGAAATCTGTCAGCATTTGAGCTCCTTTTTCTGAAAGTGACTCTGAACAGAAAGTCTTTTATTCCATTTATCAGTGTTTCAGACAGGTGTCGAGTCCCACCACGCTCCAGCAGAAAGGCTGGCTCTGCCCACCTCTCTACCACGCTCCTGGCCAGGACCTTTCAGCAGGCCTCCAGGGGTTCCTGCCAGACGTGAGGCGCTCAGGAGTGAGCCCCAGCTGCCTCGAGGCAGTCCCTGCCTATTTCTTAAGCCTGAATCTCCTGTGAGAATACCTTTGGGTCCCAGGAAGGACACTGCTCTCTTCAGCTACTTCTGCAGCCACCTCTCTCTCACCTGGTGACTGAAATCACCGTATCCCCTTCCAGAAGGGACAGCAAGCACTGCCACTGGCAGAGCAGCCTGGAGAGATGCCTCCTCCAGGCAGTCACGCACGCCTGCTTCCTTGCTGTGATGCTCAAGAAAATGTACCTGATTGTCTAGCAACAGACAGGTTTGGCCATCAGCAACAGGTTTTGCAGGGGCAATATCCTTTCAGCAGATATTCAGGCCTGAGTTTAATACAAGAAGTAACTCACTCACTCAAACCTTTGTTTTCTCAAAGTTGTTTGTTGATATGAATAACACCAATCCCATCTGCCTCCTGCTACACTACTGCATTTTACCCTTGTGTGAACTCAGTTAAATATCATGTACCTGATGTGGTAGGCACACCAGTTGCCTCCAGCTTCATGTTCCAGTGTTGTCCTCCAGCAGACAGAAGCACAAGGACTCTACAGCACAGCCACTACAAAGGAACATATGGTATATGCTAAAACATGGGTATGGTTGGACTCTGACATAGCCATTCACTGCACTTATATTAATCAAGCTGCATAAGGGTAAATTCTAGTTGCCAGTAAGTCAACAAAAATTAGATCAGATGCAAAAGACCAGAATAAATACATTGCATATTTTCAGACTTCTAGGATAGTTGCATATTCTAATTTTTTACTTTCATGTCATTCCTTATCTCTGCAGTCAAACTAAAGAAGAGTATTTTGTTGACAAAATGGTTTCAAAGTCTGTGCTAATAGCCTAAGCTCTTCTCTCCTTCTCTTCCAGGTGGTTGCTCCGGTTTCATGTGGTGCAGCGTGCTGCTGTTGTATTTGTCTAACAGGGCAGCTTCAAATTCCTAACGCTTTCAGTGTGTTAGTCAATTCTTTCTTTGTTTCACCACACTCACAGATACATTCCCAAGGAAATGGAAATTTAAACAAGTCACAGAATTTCTGATATATAGATGACATAAAAGCCACTTGCTAATATAAATCATATCCTGGCAACTTAATGTCTTGCAGTAATGAGAAAATTCAAAGTTATTCCTAGTGACAATTGATCATACTACTACAATCTTCATGAGAAACACGAGATAAAATAGAAAAGAGTGTCATGTCCATTAGTACAGAAAATACCTCTGAAAGCAAGTATAGCAGAAAATACCCTAAATAAATTGACTGAACCTTTTAATGGGATAAATACCAGTCAGATTTGATCCTAAAACCAGATTGATTATGATACGTGGGGCTTCTGAAAACATTTACTTTAAAACCCAAAACATCCAGTCTATTCCCCTCCTTTGCCTGCAAACAGATTTGTTCTGCTTGGATATGCCAATGTGAAAGGAAAATTATGTAGAAGGCAGCCACAGACAAAAGAAAAACTTCACCCTCCACAGTGTTCTTGTTGCTGAAGACAAAAGAAAGGTGGCATCAATAAAGAAAGGAATCACCAGCTGAATTATTTTCTGCATATAGTTTTCATGTGGTGTACACTTTTCATCTGAAAGCCCTGTGGTGTCTTTAATAGTGTTGTTAACATCATTCTTTTAAATAAGATTTTCAGCCTTACACTGCTCTTTCCTGAAGTGCAGCAACTGAGGAAGATGAGCAGCATGAAAGGAAGCAAAACTGAACTGCTTTGGGGTTCCACTAATTCCTACCACCAAAGAAAAATTAGTATAGAGACATAATGCCTCTTTAACGCCAAACAAGACTACTTTCTCCCTTGCTGAATGAGGTCACTTGTGACCCCACTGCATCTGACCCCACTGTACTGGGAGGATGTCAGAGCACCAAAACAGGCAGGAACAGCTTTGATCCTGGGAATGGGTTAAGTGTACATGTGGTGAACATATTGTTCAGGTCCTTGCTTCAAGTTCATGTCACATAACCTGCATTATATGTGGGTAATATTATTTAATGTTTATATCACTTTGAGGATAGGATAGGATAGGATAGGATAGGATAGGATAGGATAGGATAGGATAGGATAGGATAGGATAGGATAGGATACAAAAGTAGGCAGACAAAAGGGTAGGCAGAGATACCTTAAAAAAAACTCTGAACCATAGCTCAATCCCACCCTGGCCATTTTGTGGAAATTATTGAATATCGTACTTAATGTTGCGGGGCTTGGGGGGGTGAAGACCAAAACATGTGGGTCAGAAAGTGTGTTAGAAACAGGTCTCTAGTTAGGCGTAACTGGAAACCACACCTCAGGGATAACCAAGCCCCACAGAGGCAGCACCGCTGCCAGCCACCTGTATCCCTCGCCTCAGCTTTGGCCCACCATGTTTCTGCACTTCTCTGGCTATTGCAAAGACTTTAATTTCTACTCCTACTAGCAGCTCTAGCTCTTGCATTCCCATTGCAGTGCTTCAGCAGGGATAGAGATTAATGAAAGGTTTCATGGGGGATTACATGCATAACTGACATTTATTATTGTTCTTGTATTTTCCTACAGCAGTCACCAGCCAGGGCCTGGGGCCACCGTGGTATAATCTGAATAGGCATAAAGGAAAAGTTGGCCAGAGACCTTCTGTTGAAATACAGTTTTGATTAAGACTATTTAATACTTAAATCTTATTTAGAGGCAGGAGAATTAGGTTTAAACCAGAAAGTCTTGCACATGCTCAAGCAAAGTTAAAAACAGAGAATTCCCACTGCGAAATGATTCAACAAGGCTCAGTGCCGGGACCTGCACTTGGGTCACAACAACCCCATGCAATGCTACAGGTTTGGGGCAGCGTGGCTGGAAAGCTGCCTGGTGGAAAAGGACCTGGGGGTGTTGGTCAACAGCAGGATGAATATGAGCCAGCAGTGTGCCCAGGTGGCCAAGAAGGCCAACGGCGTCCTGGCTTTTATCAGAAATAGTGTGGCCAGCAGGACTAGGGAAGTGATCATCCCCCTGTACTCGGCACTGGTGAGGCTGCACCTCGAGTGCTGTGTTCAGTTTTGGGCCCCTTGCCACAAGAAAGACATTGAGGTGCTGGAGCGTGTCCAGAGAAGGGCAATGAAGCTGGTGAAGGGTCTAGAGCACAGGTCTTATGAGGACCAGCTGAGGGAACTGGGGTTGTTTAGTCTGGAGAAAAGGAGGCTGAGGGGAAACCTTATTGCTCTCTACAACTACCTGGAAGGAGGTTGTAGCAAGGTGGGTGTCGGTCTTTTCTCTCAAGTAACAAGTGAAAGGAGAAGAGGAAATGATGCCAAGTTACACCAGGGGAGGTTTAGATTGGATATTAGGAAATATTTCTTCACTGAAAGGGTTATCAAGCACTGGAACAGGCTGCCCAGGGAAGTGGTTGAGTCACCATCCCTGGAGGTATTTAAAACACAAGTAGATGTGGTGTTTAGGGACATGGTTTAGTGGTTAGACTTGGCAGTGCTAGGTTAACAGTTGGACTTGATGATCTTATAGGTCTTTTCCAACCACAACAATTCTATGATTCTAAAACTGAAATCTCCTCATGTGACATGAATGTCACACCACAAGACAGCAGAGCAGGAAAACACACATTTAAAATTATTTTGTGAAAAAAAAAGTCTTTTCATGAAACAGATTATATAACGAGCAAACCTAAAGACCTGTAATGATTTATTTTACCTGTAGGACTCTTAATGCAGAATTTTAGACTCCTGGATTCAGTAAATCATATATATAAATTTAAACTCTTTCAATGTTTTTCTGAATTTTCTTTACATTCACTGCATATATTTGTGCTTTATTATTCACAATCTGTAATCTCTCTTTTACTGAGATTACAGGAATATGAAGTTCCAATCTTGTGCTTTGTGGCATTCACTCTGTTGAGTATAAAAATGTATGTGCCATAAGAAATCTATCATTATTATGATTTCACCAAGAGACAAAACATTAGAACACAAAGTCTTTCACCTGGAGCTGCCCTGAAACTGCAAAGTTTTCATCACAATTGTGAACTGAAGCCTAATTTCCCTAAGCATTATGATTAACTAGGTCAGGCATAATTTCTAACACGTCGTGATTTGGAGATGCAATAGTGGTAACCATGGAGCACTCTTTCTGTGTGGGTGTGTGGGGTATGTATGTTGTGGGTGTGTGTTGTGTGGTTGTGAGTATGTTGGTTGGGGGTAGCTACCCGAATCACAGTAATCTTCCTCTTCACTGAGCCATGGTGTATGCATCACTGTTCAGGATGACATACCACACCAGATAGGGCAATTATGCTTTTGGAGGAAAAGAAGCCAGGCTACTCCTATGGGCCTCAGCATGCATTGTGAACATTCAGCAAGGTCATTTGGTCATGCTTGGATGGCTAGCCCATGCTGAAGGCCATCCTATTGTTTTCATTTCCATTATAGGTAGCATGCCTGCCCTTCTGATTACAGACCTTACAGTAACTCTTCCATCTGGTAAGCTACAAAAATAGAATCCATTTTTTTAAGCCCTGATTCACTGGAGCAATTTTCACTCTTGCAGATCTTCCCAGTGAAACTATCAGATCTATTCTCATGACTGAAGGTCACAGTAAAAGATTGAGGGAACTGGATTCTTTCAACAGCTGACCTTTTAGGAGTCAGTCAGAACACTGTGAGATCACTGCTAAAATAATGTTTGAAAGGGAACTACTGCATGTAGCAGGGAGTAACAAAACCAGTGAAGAAGATAAACATACAGAAGGGAAGACAAAAGTAAGTGTCTCCTAAGGCACAATTAGAACTACACAAAGGCAGATGACAGTGCCTTGAACTTGTGTCCTTGCTAATCAAGTGCATTCGAAGTGATATAATTGGCTGGCTGCAAATCAGAAAACAGTGGATGGTAGCTGCCAAGGTTTGTTGTTTTAATGGAAAAACACTGTAAAGAGATTTCAAATGGTGGCACACTGTACAGTCTCCTTTTGTAAAGAGTTGCTTTATGAACATCTTGCAAAAGATAGCAACACATTTCAGCTTTGAGTCAGAACACTGGGAGAAACGCCAGGCTAGCCCAAAGTGGTTTGGTTGCCTACATCACTTCCAGCAGATGTCTTAGCACTGTAGATGCTGCTAAGATGCATATAAAGAATGAAACATGATTAGAATATAAATTAGTGAACAGGAAAATGGCCCGTTCCATAAACATACACATAAAAGTACATAAAAAAGATATGTTCAAAGGACATTACTACGACTGCTAACTGTATCACTAAACTGACAGCCCTCCTCTTTAAATTGAGTTCAGTGTACCCTTCCAAACACCTCCAGTGCATCACCTGCTTTGTCCCCCCCCTTCTCCTTGGTGGTTTCCAAAACCTGGAGCTGATGCCAGCATTTATTACCTAACCACAGTTTCCATAAGTCCTTTCTTGCTGTGCTTGCCCCACTCTCTACTTTCATCGTCCCACCCGTCTGCCCACTCGTGGACATCTCAGCCCCATGTTCCTTTCTTCTGTCCTCATTCCTCCACTGGTTTCTTCTTGTGGAAAACTCAGTACTCAGTACTCAGTACTTCTTGTCCGCCCTGGCAGCAGCTGAGGCAGCCAGCACATCCCATCCATTGAAGAAGACCAAGCAGGTGAAGCTGGTCCTTCTGCCCCTGCTAGCCCCTGTGGCAGGCAACATCTGACTAGGTACAGCTTTTATGATGTTCTCTTGAAGGACCTAAGAGGACATCAGGTATGTCTACTGTAGGCAGTGTTTTCAAACTTTTTAGAAGACATATGCAGACAAATCTTTCAAGAAAAAGATTGGATGTTTTTTGAGCAGGCTGAAAAAGAAAGCATTGATGACAAAATGTCACCCTCAGCTGGCACTCACACTATCGAAGGTATAGGTGGCCAGATATAATTTTTTGTAGTGGAGAGCATCCCCTTTTTCTGTGCCCTCTTTTCTTGAAATAGCGTAACTATTTTACTATACTCTCCATCATCCCTCATCACGGGCATTTTAATATGAACTCACAGCACACCTATACTACAGGATTAACTGCCTGAGCTGGCAAAGCAGGCTGGCCCATAAGAAAGGCGTACATGAACCGTTGAGAATAACTTCGAGGACCCAGATGTGATTAAGTTAGCTGTAATTATTCCTCACCTCCAAAAGACTGTGGCAGTTCCTGTTTCAGGGAGACTCTGGCCAAGGGGTGTGGGGAAGCTCCACAGCGGGAAAGGTGCTGTCCTTCCACACTGCCCTTACGGTGACTTTGGTACCTCCCAGGGGTGAGCAAGGCTGCTGCAGGTCTCCTGGTGAGGGAGCAGGGCCCGCTCTGTAGATGCCTTCTTCTCAGTTATCTGACAGGTTGCCAAAATTTCCCTAAGGAATCCAAGCAAAATAAGTTGAAATGAAGTGCTATAAATGCATAATGGCGTAGAGTTTTATCAGGTAAAGACAGGGCATTTTGTATAGCCAAGGGGCTTTCTTCCTCCCAGATTTCAAAGGTCTTCTGTGAACAAAAGCGATAGCAAGCTGACTTAAAGAAAAAGGTTATACACACTTAAAGTGTAGGCTTGGGGAACTTTGCTACAGGACTCACTCCTGTTTCCCACTAAGATTCTAAATATATCATTCTTTGTGTGTGGATTTTACATATGTTTTTCTTAAAAGAAAGGTCATACTGTGAGTTTGTTGGATTTTTACATTTCTGGATGTAGTGGATTCCAGAGATGTAAATTCTTCTTTCAAAATACTACTATCACAATTTTTTTGCCTGAAGGATCAGCATCCATGGCTGTTTCCAGCTGATAGCTACAGATCAGTGCTGTTTGAACATCATTTGATCTACTGAGATGGCACTAAGTGAACACAGTTGATGATTTTGTGGAGTTCTAGTTGTCTGCTCCAGTTGAAAGCTAGTTGTCTGCTTCACTGGAGATATAAGCTGAAACAGCTGATCAAGAATGAGATCTTATTTGAATAGTTAAACACTGTCTTCAACTGAGCATTAACTAATTTACATGGCAAAATTCCAATTTACCATCTATCACTTAAATGACAGCTTGTGAAACAGTAGTTCAGCATTCTTCACTTGCAGTGTTAGATTTCTATTCAAATTGGGAGAGGAAACATATGTGGAGTGTGTGCGTTGGGGACAGGCATTGTAAAACACACACAGAATGCATACTTAGCACCAAAAGCATTAGATATAAAATATAGAAGATAAACATGGAAATTACTCTGTTCCATTTAAAAAACCAAAAAAACCCCAAAAAACAAAAAAAACCCCACCCCAAAAACCCAAACAAAAACCATCCAACTATTTGAATTGAACAGAAACAATAAGCAATATGTTAAAATCTTCTCTTAATCCATGGCCAGAACCATTTGGAAAATCTAAATTAATTTCCTTGAGCATAATGGCAGCGTCCCACTGAGTTGTTCCTTGGAAACTACAAATGTGCCACAAAAAAAACCAAACAAAAAAAGAAATCCACCAAATTTCTTTGAATGCAGAAAGAATTGTGCTTGTTGCTTGGCTTGGGGTAGCTTAAACACCCAGTTACAAAGAAGCTGTTCTGGGGTAAAACCCAGATTTACATCTCATCCGAAATCTGTCATCATGTGTTGGCCTGTCGATGTTACCCAGGTGTACAGGGCCCAGAAACTTGATGAGATCTATCTGAAAACATTATCTGTTTGGGTACTATCTGTATCCATTACACAATCAGCATGTTTTAAGCCTGGAAATTGACAGCTTAAAATAGGACCAATTTTGGGAAGCAGAAGCACATGCGGCTGAAGCACTGTTGCATTCAGACTATTAATGCAGAGCTGCTGGACACTCCTCTGAGGCCCGCTCACAGCCAGAAGGTTAATGCAGCATCTTGTCTGCCAACACAAGTTTAGAAAAAGACATATTTTGACTTCAGGGAGGTTTTAAATTGTTATTTTTGCTGTAGGGATAATCTAAATATATTGCTACTATGTTCCATTTCAAGGTTAAGTGATACCAACAAAACTCACTCTGAAACAAATCCACATCCTCATCACTGCCCCAAGTACTTCTGCTCCCTCCTACTTGCCACGGCTCCCATGACGTACCTCAGCTTTGTGCTGCAGAGACGTTCATGTTGCAGCACTGTCCTCACTTTGTTTCAGACGTTTTAAACTCAAGAAGCAGCCTGCAGAAAACCATTATGTTTCAGCACTGTGGGGATACCAGGGGAAGGAGTGAGGTGGTGGGAACCGAACGCCCCGGTGCGGGCAGCCATCAGGCTCTGTGGAGGCTGGGGCTGTGCAGGCACAACCGCTCTGTGTCGCTGGGCCCCGCGGGCAGGGAACCGCTGGTCCCGCGTGTGGTTACTGGTGCTGACGTGCCCCAGCCCCAGCACAAGCCTCCGGCACACTCTGTATACCGAGGTGGTTTACCCCTTTGGTATGCAAGTCACAAGCATGTGCCTCCCAAGAAGCCTTTTTTTTTTTTTTTTTTAAGAAATAAATGCAGCCTTTCCCAAAAGCAGATCCTAAGCATTAAAGCAAGACCTCACCGATTACTCCATAGGTGGTTCTTCAGCAGTAGCAGGTGCTCAGCATCCTGCAGGAACTGGAAACAAAACCACTTTTTTTTTGAGAAGCCCAACAAGTTTGAAAACTCTGACTCACATTTCCACATAAGAAACCAAACAGCTCACTTCTATATTCCAGCACCTGCTCTGCAAAGAACCAGAGGTTTCCGCCATCACGCTCTGTGTGGCAGCCCCGCCACATGCTGCTGTGGTCATGGGGGTCTTTCCCCCCGATGCTCGGTCCTGGCCTGAGCACAGTGACCCAGTGGTTCTTGCCCCAGGGTGATGGCTTAGCCATGCAATGCTAAGCCAGCTCCTCCTGCCTTAGCAGCCCTCAGAGATGGTCAAGCAAGCTTCTCCTGCTGCTGCTTCTAGTTCGGCCTGGCCCGATGGTCCTGCGTGGCACGTCACCCGTGGCTGCCAAAAAAAATGTGTGCAATCAGCAGCCCTGGGCCCTCGGGGACCTGCGGCGTGGGGCAGGCAGTGGCAGCTATGGGGTAAGGTGGCTCCTTCCTCTGGACTTCAGCTCCCAGAGGGACCCTGGACCTGATCTTTAAATTCTCATATGTAGGGGTTTTTTAAACAGTACCAGGGGCATGGGTGCAATTGATGCCTTTAATTAGGTTTTTTAAGTGCCACTGGCATATATTGGTGAAATGGTGCTGTTCATACTGCCATATGGGAATGCTCTAGAAACTTGTTCCCATGTTTGTACATGCTACTGTGGCACTGATCTTTTAAAAAGGGGGATGAAACGGCCTTTTAGCCATTTTCATAAAGAATTAAGTACATGGTTTTACAGAACTCACCTCTGAACAAAAACTTAACCTGCAACTGTGGATGCAAGTCACAATCCAAGTTACGTTTTGCCAAACAACATGGAACGATCAACTTTTCTCTGTTTCATACATGAAATGCTGAATGTGGCATTGCATTTATTTTGACGTGTGAACCCTCCCCACCCACAGGTAGATCATTATGAGGAACTGTGCAAGCATCTCATGCCAGAACTACTCCAGTAGGAAAATTCTGCTGTGTGTGTGTGCGTGCTGGAATGTGTCTGCTTCCAGTAAGACATATATTAAAAAAAATTAAAAACATGTGTGAGAAAAATCAGTTCTTAAAGTCTGTGGTCACATTTCAGTCTTCTCATTCTTACAAGACACATTTGGAGAGGAAATTAAAAAACCAAAACCACATACACACAGATGAGGGAAAAATGAGTTTAGATGTAAACATACGACCCTCAAAGAGCAGACGGAAAAAATGTACCATCCCTGTATTTGCCTTTGTGAATTTAACCATTACTTACGATTAAACAAGTAATCACAAAAACACACACAAATTGTGCCCTGTTGAGGTGCTCCTAATGCACCGGGAAGACGCTTGTGTTCTGTAGGCTGTTTGCTTACAAAGAGAAACTGCTGGCTCTTCAGGCTTTTCCCAGAGGAGACAGGCATTTTGCCAGTGTTTCATTTTCAAGTGCCATTGTTCACCTAGGGGTTTAGCAAAAAAAGCTTTTGCTTATTTATTACTAATCCTAGCCTAAGTAATGATAATTTTTAATCCTTTTAGATTTTAAAACAAATTTATCAGACAATGACACCAAAGACAATGTCCCCAAAAGGTCTGGCATTTATTTTTTTCATTTAATAGCTAATTCTATAATTCATACACCCATGGAATTACTTTATTGGTTCATGAAACCTACTTCTGTGAGCATTCCTTTGACAAAATATAAATCTTACTCAGGCTGGGAGGACTCTTTTCGACATGCTTTTTTTTTAGTTATAGTCTTGACAACACAGTAACAGAGAGGAACAGCATTTATGGCTAACTTTATCCATCTGCCTGTGAATCTTTGTAAAATGCTGGTGTATTCATAAATTATATTATTCAGACTTTATATGTATTAGAATGAATATTTTTTTAATGAGTAATACAACTATTTTAGTAATGTAGAATAATGTCACATCTTCCTTTATCTTCGTGATTTGGTATAAACTCATGCTATATCTAGACTGAAATCAGTTTGAGAGACCCAGTATAATCCTCAACACCAGTGTAGTTTGATGTAATTGTCTGTGCTTGGTCATGAGATGTTTAAAACCAAACCAGCATGGATGCCAAAGGTCATTTTACACACTATAATAAACCCCTGATGTCTCGATTTTGATGATTAATGTTCTGTTATTGGTAAGTAATGCTGTGAATATCGGCCAGCTACTCCTTTAACTTTGCTAGCCTTACATAAAATGCTGCCAGTCTGTAATATACACTATGAAATGATTTACCTGTCATTTCACTAGTTTGACATCAATAGAAAACACTTGCCAAGCAATTTGTGATACACACATATGAAGAGTTGTTTGGACTTTTCAGAAGGGTTGGAATGAGACAATTGGTGTAACAACTAACACCAGCAACAAATCCATCTAGTCTTCAGCTAGTGCAGCTCTCTAGAAAACAAATGGACTAAGAATCCCTCTACCTACGTATATATAAATTTCCAGCAGATTATTTAAATACTTTATGGAAGCGGAGATTTTCTTGTGAAATCTGTACATTCCTAGCTAGCAGTGCCAGCGGACAAGAGCACTCAGAGACTGTCAGTGCAATTTTGTGGTTCCAGTCGATGCAGAAACCATAATCTCATGCTTGAAAAGGGAAAATGAGAGTATGGCAACTCTACACTAAGATTTATTTTGTTAATCTTTGCACCAGGAAGGAGGCTTACCTTTCAGCATGCAACCAATGAAATTCAAAAGATGAAACATTTCCATAACTTACAAGAAATCAACGCAAAACCCACAGAATCAGGAAGGGGAGGTGGGGGGGAGGAAAGATCTGGCACATAGGACAAAGAGAAGGAGATCTAAACAGTTTCCTTGTTTCCAAACACCAGACTCTCTCCCAGACCCCCAAAAGCCAGTACCTTCTTGCCCTCCTCATTCTGCAGGCTTACCCTGGCTGCCTGTCTGCCAGCAGCGAGAGGAAAGGGAGAAGCTGCTCTGAGGTTTCTCCACAATATCCAGCTTTACAGATAGAGGCAAAAGTCACCAAAGAAGTTGATAAGGACCTGCAGAAGCTGCTTTTTTTTCCAGACAAACCACAGCAACTCTCCAAATCCTCAGCACGGTGTAGCATTAAAACCAAACTAACCCAAAACATGGCATTTGCTGTCTCCGTGTCACACAGGACACAGCGAAGCTCGGACTGGCTTCCTCCCTCCTCAAGAGAGGCAAAAGATCAGTCAGTATATAGGAGCACACCCAAAGCCCTGTAGGTTGCCCCCATAACACCTCGGCTCCTTGCGTGGCCCTGCTCATAGTCATGGTACTGTCATGGACCTGACTGTCATGTGGTCACCAGCCAAAATAAAAGCTGTGCCCTAAAATGAGGATGATTTTCCCTGTGGATTCTGGGGGGAAAAAAAAAAAAAAAAAAAAAATCAGGAGATGAGAACACCACTTTCAGCTGCACTTGAAATTGCCTGGATTAAAATATGATCCTAATCTGCTCTTCTTTACAGTTAAAACAGTAGACTAAACTATACTTGTAAGGTCTATTATCTTTGTAAAAGTTCACGTCCTTTTCAATTACATTTAATTTCCAGTTCATCTTTCCCTTATATTTATTTAACAAACAAGCCATTGTGTTATTAATGATTCAGAGTTCCCCAAATCCATATGTTTTATGGATTTTACATCAAAGTGGACTCATAATACTTTAATGAGGAAAAAGAACAATATTTAACTGTACTCACATCTTACACTACCCAGCCAATAGGCCTGTAAGCAGTTCTAAATCTTTCTGTAACAGCACCATGGAGATTACAAAAAAGAAATAGGCATTGCCAGCTTCCTCTGCCCCCCACCTCTCAAAAGGATTGATGTTTTCCTGCAAGATCTTCTTAAAGAGCTACTATATTTGTAGCAAATCATTAAATCCTCTCTCATGCTTGTACACCTACATACAGGTGTAGAAAATCCTTTAAAGTTTTGTAACAATCAGAAATCAGGTATATGATAAAACAGGGCTGTCAGTCACTTAAGCAGTCAACTGAATTTGATTCTACTCATTTTTCTAGAGACATCTAGTTTGCCATATGCATGCTCAGAGATTTAGCTATTCACGCGTTAGAATGACATATTTAAAGTAGTGAATTTCACATTAGCAATGCAGATGGAGGAAAGAATGATCTTGGAAAATTAGAGGGTGGAAAGACTGGTGTTGGAGAGTAGCATGAGAGTTGGAAATCCTAGACAAAGCAGAGAAAAAGGGTATTAGAGAGGAGGCAGAATGGGAAAAGCAGAAAGACATAAGTTAGGAAAAAGAATGAAAAACTGAGACAGAAGAAAAGACTGGAAGATGGAGTAAAGAATCTGAGCAAAAGCTAAAGTGAAAAGACGAAGATTACCAGCTAATAGAAACGTTAAAATGTTCGGATAGCAGCATTTTATTGACACTGATTAATAAGAAAACTGTTACTGCTTAAAAAGTTGATGCCATTTTTTCACGGAATAACTTACTGGAGCTGTTGTCTCCCCACTCTTCCGGTTGTGCCAATCACTTGCTGGTAGATTAAGATACCAAAACGCCTGTTTATACCATTCAGCTTAAGCTCTATTATATGTACGCAGGCACATGCACAGAAAAGTGCTTCAACGACTGCTTATGAGATAAGGAATTTGAATAAAGGAAAGGGTAAGCCTGGGAAGGGGGAGAGGAGGGATAAGGGGAAAATCTCTGAGAAAAAAGGAGACATATTCAAGAGACATCAGTCTTGAAATTAGAAGCTCATTAATTCTCAGCCTATTTTCAGTCTCTGTGGAGATTTACCATACGTGACAGCTACTCAGCCTTGGAGTCCGACTAAAACTGTTTTCCAACTTCTAGTCTAAATTACTACTGGAAAGCCTCATCATTTTCAGCAAAGTTTGATGAACTGGTTACCCTTTAACAGTGACGTTTTGTGCGCTACATTGCAACTGGCTTGCTATTTTTCTCATATCACTGCTGACAGATGAGCCTGATTATCACCCTGGATCCACCTTGCCCATGCTCATTTGGACAACAAAGATAGCAACTGAACTGAAAGAAAATTCCAGGAAAAGTAATTGAAGACAAATTAAAAATTTCAATAGATTTTCCTGGAAATTTGCCCACAAAGCATATTGTTTACATATCCACCTCCATCCAGAAGTTTGAAAGCATATCCCAGGATGCTTGCTGTTAATGTTTCAGCCCTACCCTGGCCAGGTTTCTCACAAAGCTCCCGGATGCTCTAGGCCAAGACCAATTTGTCAATGCCAGGTTGTATGATGATTTATGACTATAGCCGAGCGAGGATGCCGGCTACGTTCTGTCTCTCCCTAACTAGCTCTGTTGAACTGAAGCCATTCCAAATCACTAGCTGGCTACGTGGATGCAGGCTCTGAGAGGCTGAAGTTGTTTAGTGAATTTCCAGATATAATCAGCATCAATAACTTCTGCAGTTGAAGGAAAATTTTTTGAAAGAGAAAATATGAAACAGTTCAAAGCTGTATCACACTTTAGTAAATGTAACGCATCACAGAGGGAGATAGGCTTGCCTGGGAGATGTGAAAAATCTCAAAGTTGAAATTTTATTTGGCCTTTTTTTTTCATGTCATACAAGATACCAAAGGATGGAACATCTGAATATGTACTCAAGATACACCTGTAAAAGCAGCAACAGCTTTATTAATATGTGCACAAGTATGGGCAACCTGTAAATGATTCTGCTCACATGGGGTGAACACTTTGGCTCTGATTTCTCTTATCCAAACAGCAAAGAAGCCACATACAATCTGTAGAAGGAGCTCAAAGAACAAAATCATATCTTTAAGAAAAAAAATGAAGGAAACCTGAGGGTAAGAAAATTAAGAATGGTGAAGCTAGTACTGAAATAAGGATGCATTAGAAATGTTAGAGTCCAGACTGTAGGACGCAAGACATTTAAGAGTAGCTGTGTGAAAAATGAATGACATGAATAAGGAATGTCCAAGTGGCTTGTATGAGCAGCATGGCATAGTTGTCATACTCTGAGTAACACCATTTCTTGTTTGGGACTGCTGTAGGTAGGATAGTGCTTAATGTGTATGTAAGGATAAGAATCAGGTCCTGTCTGACAGTGAATTAATCCCTCTATCAAACTGTTTTGCTGAAGGAAACCTTAATTTGTTTTTCTGAATAAGAAAATTCTTTCTGGAGAGCTGTGAAGATTAACAAAAGTTTTATAAAGAGGAAAAGGAAATATAGCTTCTTTTAGCAGCAGTGGCCAATTGTTTTTGTTGTGGGGTTGATTTTTTTTGTTGGGTTTGTTTGGTTTTTTTGTTTGTTTTGTTTGGTTTGGGTTTTTTTCCTAATGCAGCCATCCAGGAGTGCTTTATCAGCAGGGCTATGCTGATAATTGGCTACACCTCAAGTAAGATGAACTTGAGTCTATTGCAGGAGGTGGGGGAGTTGTGGGTGGGGTGGGGGTAAAAGGCAAAAAAAAAAAAAAAAAAAGAAGAGGAACAGAGACAAAAAAATATGTTACTAGCGTATCCTCAATATCACAGAATCCACTAGCAGGTCAAAGTTGCAATAATTTCATTTTGGAATAATAAAATCAATGCTGAAGAATGCTGAAACAACAGCTACCATGGCTGCTTCAGGTGTTATGATACCATTATAGCACAATAGCCTTATTATTCACTGTAGTTCTTCCTAGCATGTCTTGACCACCTGTGACAAGTGTTTCTGAATCTGTGCACAGTCAAAACCTCAAATTAAATCTGACAAACACAGAAAGTGTTTTGAGCTAACTTGTCCTCCCTTCGCAGTTGCTCATTATGGAGTGACCTACTCTTTCGTGTGCTACACAACTCACATCCCTGTAGATTGTGTTTATTGAAAGCTGATAGTTACAAGTGCTGACATATGCCAGGTTTTATATACCAGGGAATTAAAATAAGAAGAATCTGACAAACAAAGACATTGTAAATAACATGAGAGACCCTTACTAAACCTGTACGTTGTATGAAAGCAGAAGAAAATTAAGTTACTCTACTTTCAGAGACTCTTTGTGGTGCTCAGTTCCATTTGTATGAGTGCTACTAGAAGTGCAAGCACATAACTGCAGATATAATGTCAAAGTCATTCACATTATAA
Source organism: Balearica regulorum gibbericeps (assembly GCF_011004875.1). Classification (NCBI taxonomy): domain Eukaryota; kingdom Metazoa; phylum Chordata; class Aves; order Gruiformes; family Gruidae; genus Balearica; species Balearica regulorum. Next base: position 106,656,436 of record NC_046184.1, read on the forward strand.
CAAGGTTTCAGATGCTCCATAATGAAGACTTCATCAGAGAGTGAAAATTATTGGCTCCCCTGTTGATGACTTTTACAAAAATCTTAAAAGTACAAAGATTGCCAGCTGGATTAATCTTCCTGTGCACAGTCATTTATGACGCTTTGAAATTTTAACCATTGGCAACAATGCTATAGTTGAAAAAACTCCAAGAATATCAGTTCGATGACAAACAATGGTCTGCTAAATAGAGACATGCTGTCCTGACAGCTCTGCTTCAGCTAGATGGCATGATATGTGCCAGCAAAAGCAGAGAAGACATTTTGTAGCATCATAAAACTGCTTCCAAAAATGAGCACCCTGAAGCTATTAGAAACTGCGTGAGAATCACCAAATGTCAGCCTCATGCTCAACAGCATTCAATTTAATAAATGGATTTAAGAAAGTGAAGAGCATAAGATGCCTCAGAACACCCATAAGACTACCATGATAATAGTGATTGCCTGAGAAAAACAAAAAGCAACTGTTCACCATTAAAAAAGGGGGAGAATTTTCTGTCTCATTTTTGTTCCCTGGGACCAATTAAGAGCATTCTGTCATTATTATTGTCAGCACTAGGAACAGTGTACGAACGATAATCAATTTACTGACACATCCTAATACTGATGGGCAGAGGCCTGCACTGAGGACAGCCCCACATTGTTTTGGCAGTTACATGGGGTTTTTTTCTGAAATTTCCTTTTCTGAGATAGCTATTTACATTTATCCAAATCTAAAGTAAAAAATGGATAGTGGGCAAAAGGAGTATCTCTGTGTACCTGATCCACAATGTTGCTACAGAAATGGCTGGAAAAAAATAGAATTCTTTTCTGTCATGAAAACTGTTATTGATATACTCTATGTCTTCTTATTCTCTCCTCCTTTTCCTTTTCTTCTCCTTGCCCTCAACTCCCGTGGCTGCTCCAGCTCTGAGTGTGACCGGTGAGGCAAGAGGTGCCAGGGATGTCAGCAGGCACAAAGACATGCCTGCACCAAACATTTCCTGGCTTATGCCAAACAGGGGCCAAAGCAGAGGAAAACTCACGTGCTCACTAAAAGACACTGAGTTTACCTGGCTTTTGCTAACCTTTTTTTTTTTTTTTTTTTTTCCCCCAATAGTGCTGCTACATGCCAGAAAGACATGTAAGATTTACTTGTCCTGCAAAAGTCTATATATTGGTCCAAGCAGGAATTTCTGGTCAGAGCAACTCAGTTTCAAAATGAAGTTTCTTTACCCAGACAGCTCTACTGGGAATATTACCAAATGCTGTAACTCTGTGATCCAATTAATTAAAAAAAAAAAAAGTAGCTGCACGAGTACTGAAAGGTTTTACCCTCAGCTAAAGTACAAGGGTACTTACCAGATCTCAGATGTCTAGTACTTTTACCATTAGTTTCTAATTACCTAATTGGCATGAAAATCATGTCTCCTAAATCCCTCAGTGAAATCAGAAGTAACAGCAACCAAAAGCTGAAATTGGTATCTGTTCTCTTTCATGGGCCCACACAAGACAGTAAAGAATATGAAAATATAGAAAGGGTTCTTTGAATATTCTTAGGAAGCAAAAAGTGCTTGTAAAGACACTTGGGATCCGGGTAACTCCCAAAAGATCCAAAAGCACATATGGACTATGATAGAAGGAAATTCAAAGCTCCATGCTCAGAAACAGGTTTTTATGTACACGAACATTCACATACAGAAAATGAGAATGTATTTGAACATCTCATGGCTGTAAGGTACACTGAATAGATAGGCAGTCTTTTGACGGGTAAAAATCTGCTACTACACTGCAGAGATTACCCGGGAAACTCTAATACTTTATCTTGATTAAAGAAAAGGCTAAAGCCTTACGACAGCTTTCACCAGACCCAAGATTCACTCTCGGGTTGTCACTATTTAGAGTTACTATTTTAGATGTTTTAAGGTACATTCCGCTGCTGCTATTAATACGTGCACATTGACTCAGAGAATCACGCGTGGCACAGTAGTCACGGGTTGCGACACACGGCTTTAACCCTTCTGCAACTGCGATCATTCACCCTGAGTTTCTCAGGCTCTGAGTACAGGGCTGAAGCACTCAAATCGAGACTCATCCGTGGCTCTCCCTTACTTACAAATGCTCTAAAGGCACCCGGTGACCTAGTTTAAACTTAAACCTCCTATTCCACATAGATCAAACGTAGAAGTGAACTTGTATACATCTCTAAGCGTGATGCGTCTAAGACAGATTTCTGGGTAAAGAAGGACAAAAATAGAAAAGCCTCATTATATGCCTAACAACAAGGTAGGAAATATGTAGATGAATCGTGTGCCTGATGGGGAAAAAGAAGAGCGGGAAGAAGGGGGTGGGTAGGCTGAAGCCCGTTTGAAGCCTGTGACACCAGAGTAAATGCACAAGCTTTGTTTATCAGTATCTGCGATTCACCGGAAGATTTGGGGGGCTGGGGAAGGAATGGCAGAGGGAGATTTGTTTTAAATACAAACTGGATCCGGTGCCTGTCATTTTGAGATTGGGAGCCGGGGGGAGACAGGTCTGCAGTAGCTCAGGAGAAGAAGTGTTTCAGGTGACTGGTGATTAATTGTGCTCTGCTATGCCACATCTCTTTCTATTAAACCTTAGATAGCCAAATCTGTTTCCTAATTGTTTTTGTGTTTCTCGGTCTTCCTTTTGTCTTGCATAGGAGTAGGCAATTTCTATGCCATCAATATCTCGTTAAGGGGCCTGGCATGTGAAATGCCTTGTTTTGTTTTTAATTTTGTTTTCCAGGTTTTTTGCTACATTTTATGACATGGCATTTTTTGTTTGCTTGTTGCGGTCCATTTATTCCCTGGCATTCCCTTTCCCCAGGTTATAGCTTTATTTGTTTCTTTGCTGTTGGCACTCGAGGTGTATATAAATTATCGTTACATGCTTTGCCATCACTACCTATTGCTCTTCATTTCCCCTAATGACATTCTCATCTGAATGCTACTGCCTGCTCCGGTTGTAGAAAACAACTTCAACTCATCCGCAAGGTCCTTTTTTTTTTTCTTTTTTTTTCTTTTTTTCTTTTCTTTTTCTCTCTTTTCTATTGGGGTTTTCCTCAGGCTTGTATTCATGAGGTAAGGAATACAGCTGTAAGCTTTCTGCCTCGGGCAAAATCCTGCTGCCACTAGTGCAAGTAGCAGCTTAGAGGAAAAAGGAAGGGCATTCACACAAATAGCTAATCAAAGGGTTTTTAATGATACTCATTAGGAAAGAAATTCATTAACAAGCCAGCACAAGAACATTCCCTGAAGGGAGAGTGATGTAATTGGTCACATCAAAGTTCCCACCTGACTAACACCTTTATTGCTGTTCATAGTAAGGCCAAGTTAGCAGCAAAATCAGTCGCATTCAGTTCCTGCTAAGGAAAAAGTCAGCAAAGCATGGTCATTGAAAGCAGATCAATTCTGGTTTATTAACACGAATGGCTTTTCAGCTTTTCGCAGGGATGAGTAGTTTAACCCCCACCACTGATGCTTTTGAATTCATACAATTTTACAATTCTTACTCTTCATTCTCTCCCCTCCCCTATCTCTCTGTACTTTTATTTTGATACCTCTGGCTATGTCTAAACTGGCGGCCATGGCAGCAGCGCACTGGCACCCTCTGTGCCCCAGTGCCACGGCACCGCAAACCTCACACGGATGGATGCCGGTGCCCCTTTTGGAGCAGAAGTTCACAGAAGGCAACCTCATTGCAAGGTGCAGTGGGGAGCCATGCTAAACCGTAGGCAGAACGTTCACCTGGACAACGCACCAGTCCAGGTACACCAGAGCTTACACCTACTCCTCAGAGCAGACACAGCCTCTGAGCATCAGAGCCATTTCCAACTCGCAGGCGTAAAACTGCCTTTTTTTATGCTCACACCATTACTTACCTATAAAAGAGACTCTGTATTTTTCTGCCAACTCATTCCTAGAGATTAATATTGGCATCTTGGGATGCTCATTTGCTCTGTAAAAATTAGGTTTTTAACTAGACTGAACCAGAAATCTCACTTTTATTGCGCTGCCCTGATACAGTAGAGCTCAGTTATTAGAACAAATTGGAGCAAGCCGCTTCCCGGTTGTTACAGCCACATAATTGCTACAGGCTGATACATGAAACCATGCTTCACTCTTATGCTTAGAGGCAAGATCTCCATTTTGCAAGGACAGAGCAAGTTCTATTATGCGTTTTACTGCCAAAGGAGGTCAATTAAGTTTAATTGGTTCTAATTAGCACTTGCTCAAGCTGTTATATTCTTTACCTGCATCCGAGTGGCTCTCCAAGTGCTGCACAATGGATTCCTGCTTTTGAACACAAACGAGAATTACTAATGGCATCCTTGAAGGCAAAAGATGCACTGATCAGCATAAATGGGGAACAAGTATCAGCACAAATAGTAGCAGGCCTTTTTAGGAAAAAAACCCACCAACATTTCATCCCCATCTGGCTTTGATCAATTGAACTGAATGCAACTGTGCACCTTGTTGTTGAAAGTTGTAACACAGGAAGCACACAAATGTAATTATTCTCTACCTTAAGTTCTTTACAGCTGAAAGAGAAGTACTGGAGAACGGGAGGGGCAGGGGGAGAGAGTAGCAGCTCAGAAAAAATACATAGATCTGTTCAACGGTAGCTAAAACAAAATAGCAAGAAAAGGAAAAAAATAATTCCCAAACATGTAAATCTGAAATGCCTTCTTTTCTAGGATTTTTGAGGAATGTTTTAAAAGGTTTGTACTTAAGTGTCAGGTTTGATTTTTTGTTGGTTTGTTTTTCCATGCTGCTGCAGAGAGAGGACAACCTCACTTGCCTAAATGTCAGCGTAAGCAATTTCAGCCCTCGGGATGTGGTGAGAAGCCGGCATCGAACTCAGGATGGTCTACGACAGACTGAATGAGGAGCCACACGCCAGAAGAGATGCTGCAATGCTGAGGTGTGCTCTAGGAACTTGTTTTCTGCTGGGGTCTTCCTGGATGTAGCTACACAGTTAAATAATGGCAGGCTAGAGAGCAATCTAGTCCTTGCGTCAACGCTAGAGTTCAGAGCTAGCTCTCCCCAAACCCCCAGTCCACATTCACAGCATGTAGGCATGGCCCTACATCTCCTCTGGGTCCCATGAGATGTCTCTAAGTCGTACCTGTTACTTTGGGTGGAGGAGCGGTTGGCAGGGCAAGAGGTCAGTCTGAAACAGAAGCAGGGAACGAGCTAGAAACAGCAGAGCAAATGTTTGGGACCACTGCTCTACTGTGTTCCCTGGTCCCCTCTTAACTGATAGGACATATATCCAGCCACCCAATGCATGCATAGCATTACGTGCCCCTCAGCACCACTGCACCTCTTCTCTTGCACCCCACCATGCCAGGCACCCCAGATCCAGGGGACAGCAGCAGCACTGAGTACACAGACAATAGCAGGACAGCACCAAGACAAGGATTGGGGAGGGTGGTCCCAAAACATGAGACTTGCCTAAGAGGTCCCAGTGTGAACCACCACAATGCCTGCCTCATCAGACACCTTCCTTGCCTTGAAAAACTCCATCCCTGGTGAAGTACCCTGTCTCTACACAGGTGATGCCTGACAAGGTGCCTAGCAAAGGGATCCATGCCTGAGGCCACATCTGCTTCCCAGCTGGAGACTGCCGGGGTGCGAGCAGCCAGGGCTGGGGGCTTGTACACCTGGAGCGTGCTCCAGTCCCACCGGCTTGGATCAACTACGTGTTTAAAATAAAGTACCAGATCTAGTGTCCCGAGGATCTAGACCTCCTATGGATTTTTGGTACTTTATTTTGGTATGGAAACCAAAAGCAATGATGTTTATATGTATTATCAACGGTTCAGAGTTACATGTGAAACCATAAGGGACTTGGCTGATTCTAAGGTTCTTTTTTTTAGTATTACTCTTTGCCATCTTTCCTGCTATTTGAATGTACCTCCTAAATGAATTGTCCATTGCCCACATGGTTTTCAAAAATAATTTATTTTTAGCTAACGTGTTCCAGATAGATGGAACACAAAACATGTGTTAAAAAAATAAAAATGAAATTAAAAAATCCTCCCCTTAGCAAACAAGTTCCCCCCAATCTTTACAAAAGAAGGCCAACTTTTTTCCTTCTAGTTCCCCTGCTAAATTTCCAGAAGGTCATTAATCATAAAAAACCCAAATTGCATAAATTGTAGAAAAGCCAAAGGAGCTGCCTGTATTTTTTTTATTTTTTTTTTAAAAAAGTTCCTGCCAGAATCTCCCCCAACCTGATGATTACCTTTCCTCTGTCAGTTGTGAGGACTCTTTCTCAGCCTTAGTACACACCTTTTCTCCTGGCTGGCAATGTATGGGCTGAGCCAAGCATAAACCAGCATATCATTATTTCAAACAGTCATGTCTTCCTTTTGCAATGGTGTATAGTTAAATCAATATACTTAAAACACTCTATGTTCCTTTTCCTCTGTGCTTTTCCAAAGGAATGGTGTTTCTGTTGTATTTCAGGTGACAACCAAAAATTATTCAAAAGGTTTACTGACTTGGATAAGGACTTGAGAAATAATAAATAACAAAAAAGAAGTATCTGTTGTTTGCATCACTGAAATGGCTGCCCATACAGCAATACACCACTGAAGCACATGTAACAAGTTATTATTTGGTCCTTCAGCCCTCCTGCATTTCAAAATTGAGCATATATTCAATGCAAAGATTGAGAAAAATTGGCTTAGTATCTGTCTGTAGGTTCTGAGGATATTCTGCACTGGGCTGGCAGTAGCTCCACCAGTACAAAACCCCAAGTCCAAGGGTTCAGACCCGCTGAACACAGGTTTTACATGTCCACTACTTTATGAGCTTTAAGCAAAGTAAGGTGGGCGCTTGCGGTCCTTACTGTACATTGAGATAGTATGTCTACAAAGGGAGGACATATCACTAGAATAGCTCTATCAGTGTAGTTACACTGGTACAACTATTCCCAATATAGACAGGACCCTAAGCAGAAATCCCTGTGACAGGCCATGTTTACCACTGGCCTATTTGTAAGAAAGACAGCTCTTAGCTTAGTTCAAAAACCAGCGTATAAAATGTTCCTTGTTACCTGTAAGTGGACAGTGATGATTATAGCTCAGTCTATGTTATTATTGCCTGATTTTCCCAGTTTGGGTTTTCACATATTGACTCCTTACTCAAGGTCTTTTAACATAGATTTGAAATGTGAATATGTTTTATTTTTTCCCCAGTAAATATACAATACACACTTCAACAGTACTATTAACCAACTTTTTATGCCAATTAAACTTTGCTGCACTAACAATACCAATGAAACACATTAAGAGGTCATACTTTTTCGTGAACAAACTGTAGCCAATAAACAAGTTTTTTAAAAAAACAAATTAAAAAACAATTCTAAGTGCTGCCACAACATCCCTTTTCTTTAAACACATTATTCACAATAAATGTTTTCAATTTTTTAAAAAAAAGAAGAATACTTCTTTTAAAATAGTAAATTAAATGGCATTTTAAAAAATATGTACTGTGGTTCATTGGAAGTACACTGTATAGAAAAGAGAGAGAGAAAAAAGAAGAAGAGACATCACCTGTAAGATAATGGAGACACTTTGCGATACACAACAACATCTTATGTAATATTGTAAGCAAATTATTAATGAACAAAAATGTACAGAAGCAGATGGACAAGTTAGTGAATATCATGGTACTGCACAGCTTTAATACTGACACACATTTACTTTCCAGTGGAAGAGATAAAACACATATTTGAAAGTAATTGGGATGGCTTTATCAACGTCTAATGATACTGAATTTTTAATAGAATCTAGTGAGTAAGGTGTTCCACCAAAGCTCAGCACAAGCTTTTGCATTAAAAGGGAAAAAAAAAATCTGATGGTTACTGAGTTAAACATTTTCCAGAGAATTAAATTTGAATTGTACTCTGAATAGTCTTCTCTTCATACGATAATACCAGAATGAAAAATATCCATACGTAAATATGATGCCTTCTTTATCTTGCTTGAACGTTTTTGCACATTTTTAAGTAATGCTTTTAACTATAATGGTTTAACAAGCAGGAAAATTACATATATTCATTGGTCACATATATAAATAAATGCATACAATTTTTTCTCAACTTTTTTGGTTTGTAACCTGCTAAATAACAGTCTTGACCTTAAGGAAGTTAACTAGCATTTTTTTAATATTCAATAGTGCTGAGTTATAGTTGATGGCCGTAGTGTTTTATCTTATCATGGAACAAGTTAATGAAATGAAAAGCAACACATATTTAGCATTATAATTTACTTCTCTAAAATTCTGCCATTACTAAAAGTGTTCTTAATACTGGTGAGCTCCAAGGCAATATATAAAACAACATAGACTGGTTATACGAAAAGGGTATTCAAATGGAAACTTGTGTTCATGGTCAGATAACTAACAGAAATAAGCTGTAGGATGCAATATTTAAATTAAGCATCAAATGAGTGGGCTATCCACATATAATATTCTACGAAAAGTTTGACAATTTACTCATTGAGATTTGAGAGGTACAGAAGATTTGAACAAAGTCATGAAAACTAATGAAGAGACAGGATGCTGTCATTAATGTCCACTTACAGAGTTTGGTTTATTCAAAAAGTGTATAAACATGCGTTATTTCCTCATCATAGTAGGGTTTGAAGCCACTCACTAAAACACAGGTCAAAGATTTTCTTTGCTTATATCCAACTTTTTGGATGTATTGTATTGCCAGAAATGGACTTCATGCAAGCCAAAAATAATTTGACCGTTGCTTTCCTTCAAACACTAAACATTTTCCTACAAATTTAGTGGATCCAGCTTCAGCTCTCACAGACTTCAGGTAACAGAACACAAAGGTTTCTTTAGACTGCATCAAAACAATTAATGTCATGAATTTCAGTGGTGCAGCTCTATCTATTGTACTGTACATGTATTGGAAAGATGAAATAAGATACTCTGACATTTCAATTTTTTGGAAGCAGCCTGAATATATCTTAATAATAAATTGCATCCTTAACTACTTAGTAGGTATTCCTTGAGTTTATATTGTTTGTTTCTCCAGGGAAATCTCCATCTTATATTTTGGGTTGGAGAAATTAACGGTAATAATTCTTTTAAAACTGCAATATAAAAACAGCTTTAGTGAAACACCTTAAGTTCTTTTGTTTGTAGCAAGGTTTGGTTTTCTTCCCCTTTACTTAGTGGCATGGGATGGCTAAAAACAGATACTAAGGGCATCATTCTAGTGAAAGGGTCTAAGCCATCTCATGCTACCTTTAATTTTCATATTCACTCTTTAATCTCACACTTCCCACTTCTGACCCCTTCTTAAATAGGAAGAGCAACTACGTTGCTTGCTTTTAAAAGATCTAAATCTGTCTCTAATGTCTTCACTGACATCAGTTTTGCCTGTCACTTTCTCATTTCTACACCCCAATGGAAAACCACCTAACGTACTCCTTTACATCCAGCATTATCCAAAGTAGCTTACAGTACGTAAACCTTCTTCACACATTCAGTCTCTTTTTTTCTTCATGTCATGAGGAGTAGAGTTTTGTGCTTATCACCAAATAAAATTGCAGTGCAAACTTTAAACATAAAAGTTACACAATTAAAAGTTAATATATGGCACCACAGCCTATTAATTCACATATAGTACAACAGACCAATAAAAACAGACATGAATATGAACATAGCTAAAAAGAAGGTGAGCTTGCATAGCAATGCAATAAAAGAAATTATATACAGAAGGAAATCCTTTTCATCCTGGAGGGTGATTTTTTTTTTTCTTTCTTTTCTATATACTCCTGACAAGGAATAGTTTAAGGTGGATGGTGTATTAAAGAGAAGAACACAAGTAAAGTATCTGTGGGATATGTGTGGCTGTGTGTCTTTACATTGCATTTACAGTTCTTTTAATAGTACATAAATAAAGAAAATGTTCATTGCACTGTTTAGTGTCATCACTTCCATGAGTTCAGACCTGATGGTCCATCAGAGCAGCTTGCAATGTGTCTTCTCAACTACTCTATAGAGAGAAACAAAGAGAGAGAAAGAGGTTGTAATAAGGAGAAACAACAAAACAAAGCCTATGGCAATATTACTGCAGCACAGGATGAATATTCAATACGTTAGGAGAAGAGAGCTAATTGCTTCTAAGTTGAAAAGCAATGGATGCTAAAATTCAGCACTTACCAACACCATACTGAGACAGCACATATCAGGGTTTGTGGATCACCATTATCTCTCTGACAAGCGACTGGACAGTAACTGTTGGGAGGTATTGAGGGTTTGACTGCAGCAAACGGGAGGCAGACATGCCAACAGCTACGGTCCTTTTACTAGTAAACATACCAGTATGCCTGAGCTGGCTGGGATATCGATGTGCTACTTCAAACAATAGAGTCAAGCCTTTTGGCATCTAGTACTACCATCACATACAGAGCATTAACATGGCTTTATACCAGGTTTAACAGATATTGAGTGATAATAGAAAAAAGTTTGGAAAATAATTCCCCTGGCCTTGGAAGTTGAGGAAAGAGTTGGGATGTACAACTGAAAAACTGGGCTACACAGCTGAAAAAAGAGGACCTCCATCTAAGGTCAAAAAGAGCAGAATACTGCCCATCAAGCAACAGAAAGTTAAGGAGAAGGCATCACAAGCTTGCCATGTCCAACAAATTCAGCACCCTTTTCATTCACTCCTCTGAGAGAAACTGCCAATGGCATTTCCAAGACAAGCACACTCCACTTTGCCAAGAAAATTCTAAATTACTAGAATTTCTTTTCAAATTTTCCAGTGTTTCACTAGCATTGCATGCTGAAAGGTGTACTATGTAGATAACACTGGCATGGCTTACACAGATTTGAACTGGTGCAAACCAAAGAACAGAAGAATTTAATATGTTCATCATCACAGGCAAAACACCTCAGAAGGCAAAAAGATCCGGGTAAAATTCAATCTGATTATCACACTCAACTTCCTCCTCTCTTCAGAACACATTTATATTTTTTCTCTTTTTGTCTTTTTGAGAGTTTGAACTATAACTAGAGATAAACTTACATAATTCACCAGTAAACTGTCCTTGACTGTTTGATCCCACATAGCCTACATCGAGAAGGTCACTGGCATTGCGTTGGTGACCTCCTCGCAAGACTTCACCTTTTCTAGGTCCGGTCGATCCTTTAGAAGAAGCTGTTCCTGAAGAGCTGTGGCCGCCAGGGGATGGGAAGTTGGGTTTACTGTATGGTACAAGTGCCTCTTCTAGAAAAGGAAAACAAAACAAAGCAAAATTAATACCAAATAAATTCCTATAAATAGGAATAAACAAGCTATTCTTGTACGGACGTCATATTCATTCCTGCCCTCAGATATCTGTCTTTTGTCTTGCTTGATAGCATGGCAATTTTACCTAAGAAAATACACAACTCAGTGTCGTATCCTACAGACAAAGAAATTGGCATGAATTTAATCTTGCTTTCATGTAAACTCATAAGTTAGTTTCTATTAATTATAAAAAGTCTAAATTCATTATGAAGTAATAGATCACGAATCACAGATACTTTAATAAAAATAGATGCACGTACAATTTCCAAAACAATGCAGCTATGATTAGATTTTTGCTTCAAGGCTACATGAATGTGCTTTTTCCTTTTCTTTAGCTTAAATTATGGCAACATTACTTCAATCAATTTAGATAAAGAACTACAACATCAGTTAATTTAATTAGCTTCCAGCAGCTCAGTAATTTCTAACGATGCAAAGTACACTAAAGATTTTTTTAACTGGTTGTGAATTACATTGGAAAATATTATATTATACATAATATTAGTAGTTATAATATTTGGGGTGAGTAAATCTTCCTGCAGCTTGTTTCATGTTCCATTATGAGCAAATGGCTTACTTTTGCTCACTTGGCCTCTTCCTTTGTGAAGACCCGTAATAATGAACTGCTTGCTAGAGCAGGATTAATACCCAATAAAGCATCGGATAGCGTGTCTTCATATAGCATGAACTAAAACAAGACATCACATCTGATTAGAGTTTCCAGGAGATATTGTTGTAATAATTCTAACCTAAGAAGCAAAATAGGAGCACTGATTTAACACCGAAATAGAAGCAGTATTTTCTTTGCTGTGTATGATCCACTTTTGCTGTCTCAGAAGCTGAAGAAAGAGACCTTGCTAAATATAGTTTGATTCAAGAAAGAATATGAGTAACCTCAAACACAGAAACTGCCCCTTCTGAAATCAGTGGGATATCTCCTGCTTGAATCTTGCATTTTTCTAAAGTGAATCTGGGCTGAAAGGTGTGTGGGGGGTTTATTTTCCTTTTCCCATTGTCTTTGCTCTTAAACAATCTGATGAGGAGAAACAGACTTTCTTTGACAGGGGGCAGGAACTCAGAAGGAAAAGTGGGTGGGGATGGTTGGAAAGAAAGAGGAGATAGAAATGCTTTTATTCCCCACCTTGAAGCCTTTGCAAAGGCTGCAGCAGAGGCACAATTAACTTAGGGAAATGCTAAATGAGAACAAATTTGTGGAAGAAACCCAGGATTTCATTCTTTGTGCCTACTGCCACAAGTGAGTAGGACACGGGAATTCCCTATGTGATCTGCTATTGAACAGAACCCGTTTGGAAGGTAAATCTGTTGCAGAAGAGGGCGGGCAGCTGACTTCTTTCTCTGCCAAAGTATCTCCCTCTGGCCCTGCCCAAGGGACCAGAATATTTGCGCTGCGGGATGTAAGGGCGTAGTGTTTTGTGCTATGACCATGTGCTGTCCTTCCTGAAATATAAAGAAATGCTTAAAAGACATAGTAAAATGGCATTTAACAGCCGTAGGCTCCTAAATTATGTTACCTGTTCTTTATATATCAAGCCCTAACAATAGAATCAGATGCAAACCTGGTTTCCAAAGGCTGGCTAAAATATGGAACAGCTTGCATTAAGGCAGCAATAAAGCAAGCAGCATAAATCAGTTTAGCAGAAAGCTGGATACATTTTTAAAGGATGGAAAGAAAAGTCACTAGCATTGCAAAAGAGTTTGAAGATGACATATATGGTCAATTGATTTGTTTTTCTAGTTTGTGGACTAAGGATAAGGCCTCATTCGTGTTCAATGAAATATTGAGAAAAAACGACCGTGAATAAATATAAAGTGCATTATCATTATAGAGCATATGGTGTGTTAAATTATCTGTTGTGCTCTCAGAAATAAATGCAATCCATAAAATAAGCAATTGTGAAATAAAATAAAGGCTATGTTTTTCACAACATTCTAGCACATGAAAGGTAGTTGTCTCGAGTCCTTAGAATGGGCTCACATTTATTAAACGCTCAAACCTGTGCCCCATGCTCCAGGCTTGCAAAGAATGTGGGGAGGCTTTGCCAATGTTTTTAACTTTGAAATACTGAGCTGTTAATTTGAAGACATAATTCTAGTCCCTGTGAAATCAGGACATATATGTATAACCATGTTTCTATACCCCATAAGATAAACAAAAGGTCTTTAATATTATCGAAACTATTGTAACTTGATCTAGCACTACTTTCTTTAGAAGGGTAGCTGAGAATGTCGTATTTGATGTGCTGTAACTGCCGTTCCACAGTGAAGCCACTGGCAGGAACTTGGTGATCTTGTTTATACTGAAAGCAACCACTGGAAACACAGTTCCCAGAATTACGTACTTTTATTCTGTGCAACTTCGAACGAAAGGTCTTGCTTTCAAATTTCACTCACAGCTTGGTAATGTCTGAATGAAGCTCTCTAAGATGCAAAACAGCTATTTTCTGGAAGCTGATATCTATTAATAACTCCTTTTGGAAATGTATTGAAAAATGGAACAGAATAGATTGCCAGAGATTTTTGTCATTAATAAAGGAAAAGGGAAGAAGCACGATTAATATTATTAAACCCCCGAAACTTAGTAATATAAACAAGCATCACACACAAGAGTAGCCTTTTTTAAATCTACGAGAGAAAAGAATACAGAGCAAGAAAGCTGTAGTACGAGAAGCTGGGGTGAGAAGACAGACAGGTATGAAGCTCTGGGTCACCCTGTGCACAAACTTTATGAACCCCTTCTACCAGGGTAAAACCATAATATCTCCTAGAGGAATCCTTTGTCATGCATAAAGGATGTGCAATTGTTCTGCTCATCCTGAATTTGACAAGAACAAGGTGCCTGTAATCACTCCAGCCCTAAATTCAGTGCTCAGGTAGGGCACTAGAAGGGTCAAGATCAAGTTCTTTTTATTTAAGGACAGACAAATGCAAGTCCTGCAGGATGGGAATTTTACTACTGTATACCCTCTGTACCACAGAATAACTGACAGCTTTTATTCATACACTTATGAAGCAGAGGAAAAGGAGGGGGCTTCTTGCTAACCAAGTTAGAGAAGCATCCTTAATAATAATTTACAAAGAAATAAGATGTATAAAGTATATTCGGGCTATTTTCTATGTGTTTGTACATCTTGTATGTTGTAATTCAAATTGCCATTTCACCAAGTAGCATGAATTTCACGCACTATTTTTAAACTGCGGCTTCACATCAGCATTTTACAACATGAACACCACTCACTTGTTTATGCAGCTGAAAGATTAGGGGGTTTTAAGGGTACCATTATTGCTATATTTCAAAATATGGATTGTATTTAAAATATTTGCATTTTCAATATGGGTAGCACTATTTCCTAGGAGGACTTTATTCAGTAAATCCTGACCCCATGACAGGTTTGCCTGCATACTACTTTTTTTTTTTTTTTTTTTAGAATGCCATTGATATTAGTGTGCTAGACTAACAAGGAGATTAGTAGTAGAACAAAATCAAGAAAAAGATGGATAATGTGAGTACCTCTAGTATTATTGTGGGAGCTACATACATACTTGAAGAAACAGTGTAGCCCTACAGAAAGCTCCACATACAGTATATTATTATTTTTTTTAATCTTCTTAATTGTCCTTTTGTATCACTTTAATCAGCACTGGGATAACACATGATTAGTGGGTTAAAGAAAATACCCTAGCAAGGGGACCTGAAACAGCAGCTTTTACTTGAGGTCAGGCTGAGAGAAGGAATCTGCGAATATTTTAGAACTACAACCCCAGCTCAGCATCGCCTCCTGCGCACATTTTTACAGACTTCTTGAAATCCTTTCAGGAGACGAAGTCAGCACTCAGCGACAAGCAGGTCCTGTATAAAGGTGAAAACCTGCGCTGTCATCTTGCTGGGCCTGCGAGATGAATGTTGCTTTGTCATATTCTTGAATAAGGAGAAGACAGTGTTTTAAATGCAGCTGGAACGAATGTCAGTAGCTCAGAAGGGTCGGCCTTCTTGCAGACGTGCAAAAACAACCGCTGCCAATTTAGAAGCAGGTTGAAAGAACTAGAAAATATGGCCCTATATGTGTAAATAAATACATCTAGCAGAAAAGACTCTAAAAATCTGTTTCTCCTTCCCTGCCTGCCTGAAACTGTTTTTTCCACCGCTATGCTAGACATCATTATTAATTGCCAAAACACTGTGAAGAACGTACAGAGTCAGGTGCTAACGCGATTTCATTATTGCAGGAGGGAAAATACTGGGATCACAAGCTCTTATTTCACTTTGCCTTTTCTTATTTTCCAGCCTGAGCCCCACCAGTGCTGGCACAGAGGGGCGTGCGGAGGTCCTAGCCTCCTGCCAGGTACAGCAACCCTCAGCTGAGAAGTGGCAAGGAGCCGTCTGCGTTGCCTCGGCTGGTGCAGCACACACACACCTGATCCGAAGGCTTGTTTGTGTTGGGCTTTCCTGAAATCCTCTTGGCGGTCTGTAGAGCTTATCCACTCCTGGGTTTGCCGCTGCCACTCTAGTGACGTCCTAGCTTGCCGGTCCAGGGAGCTCTTTGTTTCATCTACGTTCGGTGCATGCTGCCTCTCAAGAGAGCTTCCTTTCCTCTCTGCCGAGCCTCCGCGCTGGCCGGGGACTATTTGCTGCCTTAAACCCTGACCAGGGGGCGGGTCGGGTGGTGGTGGAAGATCTAAAAAATGTGAATAAGATTTATATGAACTAAGTTTTTTCATTGAAACAGAAGGTCTACTTGATGCTGAAAAGAAAAGTCCCTTGCAAATGGCACGAATAACTTCATTTGCTGATTTTAAAAGGAGGAAATTTCATGTTAATGAGAAATGTGTTGCTAACTTCCGCTAGCTTTTTATTCAGGCTACTGTGTTGCTAGTTCTTTCTAACGTCCACAAAAATCAATACACTCCGAACCCTGACTTACATTTTTAAGCATGGGATTTATTTTCTGTGGGGTGTAGTCCAGCTGGCTCTTTCAGTAACAGCAAGCAGCTGAGAAAAGCTATGAAAAACTCATCTCCGCCAGTTGACAATTCCCCCCATCATACTGGGGCTTGCTTCATCACCCCCATTTTTGGGCTACACTTTCAGCTTGGCGTTTAAACTCAAAAATCTAAATACACAACTTTATCAAAATGAATAAAATTCCACAAAAATTTGGGGAAAAATTATTCACAAAACCTACTGTCATTGAAAAAGCATCAACACATCTGTGAAAAATGCATGTTTAAATGGAACCACCAAAAAATGGGTGAGCATTTTATTCAAGCACTATTTGAAAGTTCAGCCGAGAGCTAGAGTCTTTACAAAGAGGATGGCCACTTTTAAGTTTAGCAGTCTTGCAAATATAACCCATCAAAACACAATTTCAGCTGAACACTGAAAGACTCTTGCCTGGTCTCCAACAACTCCTGTCCTTTCCAAGTTTATCACTTGGACTACTAAGATGCTTGTAGAATTGAAGATCAAGCTTCTTATCACATTTGTGGAGGCAAAAGTACATTTTGTTTATTAGTTCTTGACCGAAGGTATTACAGAATCTGGATAATTATAATTCCAAATGTAAGATTTTCATGTAAACTATATGATAGACTTCTAATAGCCCAGAAAAGCCTCAGATTGTTTTAAAAAACCCTAACAAACCAACAACCAAAAATGGAAAAGGGAAGCACCACTAACATTGTAATGAAAACTCTCCTATATCAGGTACCTATTTTATACATAGAACACTTGTTGATAGTCCTGGTTTTGGGCAATGCATCGCCCAAATAAATCTGTGCAGCCCCACCAACTTCACTAAACCTATGTTAGTTTACACTAGATATGGGTCTGTCCTGCTTTCTAGTCTTTCGTATCTTAGTGTTGTGAAGGTTTGTCAAGGATTTGAACTTCACTCGATAACAGGCATGGAAAAGTAAACCTCGGCTTTGTCTGCGGGAGAGTCTGATGTTTATAACTCTAGTGAAACTAAAATTCATTTTATCAATTGGTGAGGAGACCTTTGGAGGGAATTTATTTCGAAGTCTGTAATCCAGCTTTATATAATGCTACACAGACTTTTTTTTCATGTCCTTGCTGTTAAAGGTGATACTTATACCTCATATATGGGGCAGAAATGCTTCCAAAGTTGCTGAGATGTCATTCCAGGCGACATTGTCTTTTACAGATAAAAATGAGGACTTGTGGGTTATCTGTGTCTACAAGGGAAAGAATTTGTATCTGATGTTGCTCCTGTACCTTGTTCACAGCTGAAGTGCTATACCCCAGATTAAGATATCTATCTTCTTGCTAGAACAGCCTTATAATAATCTGTCAGTGAGCTTGGTGTATGCTTTATGTTCAGCACTAATTTATTTGAAAAATTTTTAGTTATGAATATAGATGTGACCTTTCATGACAATGACTATACTTGAGTTACTGTAGGTGGAAGCAGGAGGGTATGGGTGCTTGCCAATGTTAAAATTGCTTTATAGTGTTGGCTTCCAAAATGGCATTTCTTATAATTGATTTTATTGCGATCATAACCAGTTAATGTAGAGAACCACAACACTGGCATCTGCTTATGCAATCTGAAATAGAGATTACTGAAGTTGTGATTTATAAGCACTTTATGGAGATGCATTGAATCCAATAAACACAGTCATAACATGACAACTGACAAGGCAATTTTCCAAGATAAAATATTTACCATTCAATATAAACAAATTTTTAAGCAGTATCATAGCAGACAAAAAAAAAACTATTGCAGTGGTAAACTTCTTAACATACAGCACCCTTCTTCAGAAATTGCTGTCTGTTACTAATTAGATACCGAGAAGGAAAGAAGTTTTGTACTTAAACTGACAGTACTGCATGTTCTAGAGCTAGCTGCAACTCCTGGAATTACTGTAGACTTATAGTGCTGACGTATTGCTAACCTGATTCTTGCTCTTACTGATCCACAAAATGGGCACAATGATTGCCTTATGCATAGAAGTGAAATGAAAAACCATGTTTGTAAAGTTCTTTGGGTGTTCTAGATCTGTGGATGAGTTGAGTTGAAATGAAAAATAAAATTTATCTACTGAAGCTTCACACAATTCTAGAAGAATTAGAGGTACTACGGAATTAATACAAGCTGGCTCCAGCCTGAGTACAGACTTACTGAACTGTGTTAGACATGTCTAAGAAGATCTGTAAGAACGGTTACTAATTCTAGCCAACCATCACCTGACTAAACTGTTTGCTTTTTCACCTTCTTACTCAGGGTAATTGTCACAGTAACACCTACCTTTCCTTTTTAATAAAAGAAGCTGGAAGAGAGCTTCATTTGGCAATGTGGCTTTTTATTTGCTCTACAACTTAAATCTTGTAGTGTAAATCATCTGCTTTAGGTAAATTACTAAATATGCTCTGTTATCTTGCCTGGGCATAAAGACCCCGTGTATCTGGCTTCATGAGTTTCTTCCTCCAGTGCCACAGAGAACAGTTTCTCCTCTCCTCTCCTCTCCTCTCCTCTCCTCTCCTCTCCTCTCCTCTCCTCTCCTCTCCTCTCCTCTCCTCTCCTCTCCTCTCCTCTCCTCTCCTCTCCTCTCCTCTCCTCTCCTCTCCTCTCCTCTCCTCTCCTCTCCTCGTCACTTCCCAGCCAAACATGTCCGTATGTGACTGTGCTCATGTCTCCACATACACTTGCAAGCGTGCACATACATGATAGTTAATGGTCAGCATTTTGACAGCTAGTAAAGGGGAAACACGAGTTAGTAGTCTCAGTCCCTAACAGGCCGACTTATTACCACATAGAGGCAATTCCATCATGTCAATCACTTCAGAGAAGTTTTGAATCTAGAAATGTAGGGACTTAGTAGGATTTTCAGTGAGGACACCCAGAGTGGTATCACTGATTATCACTGTACTTCCGTCTAAATGACATTTATCTTCCAGGTGCCAGGTAAAACACCTGGAAACCCACACTGAGCTAGTAGTTTACTAGGCCAGTGGGATGTCATCCAGACTACCACTTGCAGCCTCTAACGGCAGGATTATCAAATCTGCAAGGCAATTGATAAGTGCATTGGTGGGGAGGTGATGGTCTTATTGATTTAGTAATGGAGGGATTGTGATTGAGAAGCTGTAGAATATCAGGGTGCCTGATAAGAAGCAGATGGATGTTTGGCCTGGGATTACTCCAGCCCTCCTTTAGAAGGCAGAGCATTGGCCAAATGATTCAGGCACAGCCAAGCTTTGGCACAGCCTCTCACTATTAACTGGAAAAAGCAGCAAGTTGCAGAACCTACAGTATAAGTATAAGGACATCCCTTTCTACCTGTGCCAGTGATTTGGTTTTCCTAAGGGTGATAGTTACTGTGATATTTAATAAGACTCTGAATCATTTTTCTAGCATCAGAAGGTAAGTATCTTCTCTACAGTGATCTACCTTAGCAAATATTGATTTTTAATACACGATAGCAAGTCAGTAGCAAAGCTAATAGAAGTCTTAAGTTCCAGTTCTCCTTTTTAACCCCTAACCATTTTTCCCTTCTGCCTCCTCTTTGGTTTTTTTTAAACATCATGCTTACCTAAGGAAGAGCTTTTAACTTCAGTCATTCAGTTACCACGCCACCACCTATATGACAGATTCCACTGTTTTGCAGTTCATGAATATATTGTTTCCAGGAAAATAAATTTTTCCTTGAGCACTAGAACTAAAAACCTCCTATTTCCTTTTTATGGTGGACTGTGAGCTCAGAATGAAGGTTTTCATCCCCTGAGGCATTCATAAGGTATTCTTCCTCTGTGGATTTGCTGTTGTCTCTGTGATCTTTTAGGATGTGAAAGTTAAAAAGCAAGTTGTACAGCAAGACAAATATGAAGACTCAATCTACAGTCAGTATCTAGAGGATTCTGACCTGAGACCAAAGAAAATGAAGAAGCAGGCTTTTAGGGAATTTGTGTGGATTGCTGTCAAAAGTAATCATGAAATTGTACCCTCATATGCTTACATAGCCTGGGATCTGTACGCTATGCGTTAAATATTACAGTTTCTTACATCTTTTGCACTGTCCCACATAGTTACAGTTAACAAGGAGGAAGTGCTCAGGATGTGTATGGGAAAGGGCAGAGAAAGGACATGGCTGGAGCTTAGCTGGTCAATGAAAATTTAAAATGACAGATATCCAGTATGTGATGAGACTTAAACACAGGATGCTAGGACTCATCCAGCTTGGGAATTTGAAGGTGACTGACAAACCAAGTATGTTCTCATATGACAAATCCTAGAGGAAGCAGTTGTAAGGGAATGGATTGGAGACATCTCAAAACCAGGAGAAAACGCATAGTGATGCTTCCCACTGAAATCAGGACAGCCCAGGGCTGAATGGACCAGACTGGATTAGGGCTCAGTATTGCTGGATCTATCCCAGATTGTCCTACTTGATTTTTCTAACCACAGCTTAAGCATAGTGCTATTGTCAGTCTTTGCAAAGTTCATTGCAATATTCCACACAAAACATCCAGTTACCATTTTCAATTTCTATATACCAGAGGTTCCTAAATTCAGTTTGTTTACATACACACAGGTGGCAGCAGCAATCTTTAGCTTCCTTAATTGACAAATGCTCTTTTGCAAATTTAGCTATGACTCAGACTTGCCATTACACATTAATGACTCATATTCAGTAAGAGTTGAAGGGGAAAAATTGCACAATTTGTGTATGTTTGTTCTTGAGGATGAGAAAGGATCTTCTATTACTCCAGGACTTTATAAATTTTTTGAACATATAGTAAGCACTTCAACTAGGTTTATAACAGACCAATTATTACTGTATAATTGTAAATTATTATATTAAAATTATTAACAGACAAGCTTTATAACAGGCTAATGGGGTCTGAAAGTTGTTATGGTTACTGCCTGTGTCTGAGAGGTGGATTGTTGAAGGAAATAGTATATCATTGCTATTCTGACTCAAATATATGAAAGAAACTCCAATAAGATTAACTTTTTGTAAAGAATAAATAAAAGACAATAGGAGATTCTTCTTTTTAAATACATTTTAAAATCTGATCTCTTTCACTAATTTAAAACAATGCCAGATTTTATGATAGAGTCACTCCCTGAGGAGTCACACTTCCATCTGTCTTATGACCTGAACTGGATTCCCATTAACTTTCTGGTACCCACATTATTGTTAAACATTTCTATAGCAATCGTACTCAAAAGCAGAAGGATTAAGGGCCCACAATACTGAGTGCACTAAAAACTCACATATACAGAGAATCTGTGGCCCAAAAGCTCACAGTTCAGGGTGACAGGATACGCCACACAGAAGGGATGACAACGTATACAGAGAAACAGTATTGCCAGCACCACAAGCAACACCCACAATTTCCAGTTACTATTCTCTTAGACACATCTGTTTAGTGGATCTGTGTAGCAGGTAGGCCTCTGGAATATATCCAGAAGGGGAGAGAATTAATGTTTAAACCAATTCAGATCCATATGAGTGGAGTCTAAGCTACTTTAAGCTGTTTCCCCAAATAATATGGTAGTGAGGCTGTGCCATAGAGCATGAGATGTAACGATAACCCCTTTGGAGAACACTTTCACTTCTGGAATCTGTTCTCCACCTTTGTGGTCTGAAAAACCAGGATTCTGTCAGACCACACTGCAAAATTGTATCTGTACACCTGATAACATGACTGAGAGGAGAGCTCTGGTGGTTTTAAGTGGCCACAGTCCACCTTGCAAGCTGTTAATATATTTAATGCATGTACCTGACATAATAAATAGCACATTATAAATAAAACAAACATACTCTCTATCAAATCTATTTATTACGTTACCTCTCCGAAGAAGATAATGGAGTTGGACTTGATGATCCTTATGGGTCCCTTCCAATTCGAGATATTCTATGACTCAAGTAATTTTTACTAGAATAAGGAGGATGTTTATACTAAAATCTAAAGTTTGTTGGGGTTTTTTTAATTATTTTTACACCTTTCCCATACACTAGAAGATTTGTCAAAGTGTACTTAAGATTAGGAGATAGACTCACTGGCATCACACCCACTCCCATGGTCCAGCGAGTGTCACGAGAGCCACTGAGACAGATGGGACAGTCTAGCTTTCAGAATTGCCCCGCTTTGAACACTGAAAGAGAGGTCAGCATGAGGAAAGTGATCACATCTCCTTCTGCCTGGCATTACAGATATCCTTAGTGGTTCTTTTAATGCTGTTTTTCCATTTGCCTGCTTCTCCCCTCTGATCATTTCAACACCTACAGGGGCCAGGCCAGAGATCAGAAGAAATGAGGGGGAGGTAGCCAGCCAGGCACCTTCATATCTGGTCCTTCTCAAAGAGTAACAGGCAGCAATTGCATCTTTGGTCAAGCTCAAGAGGGGGTAGACAAAGATAACGGAAGACTGAGCTGATCTTAGTCATTAGAAGAGCAGAACAGACATGCTTGATGGGAAGCAGTGGTCAGAGAGAAGTGGAGATGTCAGAGAGGGAAACAAAGTCACTGAGGTCAGTGGAAGTCAGGAATGAAGCAGCATGGACAAGAAATGAGGCAGAATCATGTGAAAAGTATGGCACGTATTGCTGTAGCTGTTGGGTGGCTGTCAAAATCAGCACAAACCAAACAGCGCTGTGGGACTAGCTCTGTGCTTCTCTTCTCCTTAGGAATTCATGGCATACTGCTATTGCTGGTGGTGGCTACTTTCATTTAATGTAAAATTACCCACAGGCCATTTTTTAATGTCAACTCATATGCAACACAGTCATTTTTGGGTAAGAAATATACTGAGATCTGAGAAAACCTAAGAGATGCTAACATGTTCAGAGCTGAAACTAAGAAAGGCTCCTTGAAGACTCTTTGCCAAGCTCCACGCTGCTCACGTTGCAACATTGCTCACATGGCAACCTGGGGACCCTACTACACACAAATAGTTCACCATAATGTATATTCTTTAAAAGATTGCCCTGTGTTCTCCCACTCTGCACACCTGCTTGTTGCAGGTTATCATCAGGGACGTCACCCCAACACTTACCGTCTGTTACTCCCTCCCTACGATGAGGCAGGGGGGGTTGGTCCAACCGTCCTCCCTTGTGTTTTTTAGTAGGCCTCGGCCTCTGACTCTGATTGACAGCTGCACTGGTGTTGCTGTCAGTAGAAAAAGGACTGCTCGGCCGAGGTCTCTGAGAGGAAGGATATGGTTTGCCTAAAAAAAAGAGAAACCAGATGAAAAAATGTTATTGCCTTGAAACGGGCTGTTCTATTAATGTCTGTTCCAAAACATTAAATCTGGTCTAATTCTCAGAGGCCAGCAAGTGTCCCCTCGAGGTACCCACTGATGACAACTGCTTTAAGACACACCACAACAAGCGAAGTGAGAAAACTTGGCATTCTTTTGTCTTTAACTTTTATAATTAAACTCATTCCATCTGTTGTGATAAAACTACTGTATGCCATGTAACTCCTACCTGCCCTGTGTGCTGAACAGATGTGTCATAACAACTCCTCAGCCTTGAGCAGGGAAGGAAAACAGTTCTGCAATCATATCAAATTTATCTCCTCCTGCCTTCCACCTTCATGTTTGCGAAGCCAGATTCGCATTTTAGGAGCTCCCATATGCACTGTATATCTGGAGTAACTCCAGTGAGATAAACATAACAGATTTTGCAAGCTATGTAGCAGTGTAGGTTTGTATACTTAAGGGCTCTCTTTTCTCAAGAAATAAAAAAGGGGGTATATTTAAATGCTAAAATTTTCCTGTTAATTTTCACTATTTTTATATGTTAAAAAAATAATGTATTCCAACTGAATTTCTTACTCAGATTTGAGTGTGTATATATATACACACAAACACACTAATATATATATATATATATACTAATCAAGCTACATGATCTCTACTAAAAATAATATCTTTGATGCTATTCTATGGAGTAGATTATTAAAAGCATCACGGCAGGAACCATAGAACCACAGTTCATTTACTACATTCACTCTTTCTTATTTTGATATATTTATTCAGTTAATGTAACTAGGCTTATTGTTTAATAACAACTGATGAAAACTAAAGATCACCCTCTTTTACTTTCTTTTTTTCATTTGTATGTCACTCTTATCAAGTATCTTGGGGATGTTAACATTTTAATTCATTTAGAACTGGTACTTAAAATTGTTACTTGTTTTAATCCCATCTGCAGTGGAAAATGTATAAGCCAGTCAGAACTTCTTCTCTTTCAGTGCTACTGTAGGCTAAAATGTTGGAAGAGTTGATGGAAAGTGGCAAAATGGCTGTTTCTCATTTTTCTGGTCAACTGAATGCAAGCTCGTAAGGAGCTTTTTTATGTTCTGGTTAACTTCGACCAGGGTCTACCCTGCTGTGAGTTGTCTTCTAGTAAAACCTTTCAAGAGATGTGCTTACGTCTAACATGCCATCTCCTATGACCTGATCTAGACAGGCCTAATCAGGAGTAGTACGCTACCTGCTACACTATTTAAAATATTCTCAGTGCAAAGAAGACAAAGTGAAAAAATTAACCATAATCTCTCTAACATGGTGTTTCACATGAATACATACATGTTAGAGTAACATCTCAGTATTTGACTTCGGAGATTTCCTGACTGTCTCAGGCTTGATCTTCTACCTTCTGACTGATGTGCACCCTGAGGAGGACACTGCTCTTAGGCAGGCTTGTCTCCCATGTCACTGCCAGCTATTGGAGGCTACCACATTTGAACCCCTCATGTGGACGTTCCCTAACTCTCCTCTACCAAAATAAGCCCCGTTGAACTTAAACGGTATGAAAAGTATGCCAGCTAACCTGGCTCATTTTAACTGAAATGAGTTACAGCACGCCCACCCAAGCAGCTAATTCTGGAACTGGGAGAAAGCAGCAATGAGCACTTGGGGGAAGGCTGAAAACATTAACCTCTATAGCTGGCACAGCTGCAGCCAGACAAAGACAAGTGATCAAGCCCTTGTTTCATAGATAAGGATAAAAAAGCAGATGAACACAGACAAAATATTAAAATTTCATTTAAAAATTAAAAAAAGATCACTAATGCAAAGAAATTGAGATATGAGCTTGAAATTCCATCCTAGCTCACAGCACATTGCACAGATGTTTTGCAAAAATAAACTCGCAACGTGCAAGTGCAACTGGTGAGTGCAGGATGAAGATTCTGCACACTTATTCTCTTGACTAAAGAAATGTGATTATTCATTCAGAATGTTGGTTTGAAAAAGAAACAGATACCAAACATTCTCTCATTTATCCCTCCATGAAAATGAGGGAAAATAAATAGCCCTGACCTAAATCTGACATGGGGCAAACACAAACGATGTGCAGGCTCCCAAAACACATTTTTCAATGCACCTAATAACTGATTACAACACCTTGTATTTGCATGGAGCCCTTCCAGTAAGAACTGCTGAGCAGCATCAGACTCTCTGTAGTAGATTTAGTGTGTGTAAGTGGAGACAAGGATGAATCCGCTAATTCTTGATTTAATTTCCCAAGGGTATTAAAAGGGAAACTATCTGAACTTCATGGCAAATCACATGATGGCTTCTGAAAACTGGAATCAAAGTGTCTGGCAGGATTTACCAGTGTCTCTTATGCTTGGCAATCAAACACACCCACGTGAGGCTATCATGCTGGACTTCTCCTTTCATACCAGTGAGAATATTTCACAGCTGTTCTGAATGGGTGAAAATAAATGTCCAGACTGCAAAGGAGTAAAGAGTCAGGACCTTCAGACTCACTCCAGAGCAATGAACAGAAATAATACTGCTGCTTCTCCACTTTGAGGCACCATTTTACACAAAGTAGGGTTTGCTGTGGTGCAGGAGGTCGGTAATAGGCATGTCTGATTGATCCACGCTGCCCTGGGAGGTACCATGTCGTAATGAAACTGCAGTAAGCATGGGGGAGTTATTCCCATTTGCTGAGGGTTTTTTTTTTTTGCGGGGGGGGGGGGGGGAGAAAAAAAGAGGGGAGGGCTGTTTGTTTTCCGTTTTGCCTGCTGGATCATTAAGAGAGTAAGAAGGTAATCATCATAAAGTGTCTACCACAACCATTGGATTCATTCTTGTACCCTAAAGTCTAATAGTGTGTCTGAGGGATTACATGCAAGTACTCAGTTTAAGTGCATTTGTAACCTAATTAAGCTAGGAAACTACAACTGACAAGAGGGCTCTCACCCTTTCCTTGTACTTTCCATTTACATAGCTACAATAAGAAATTATAGTTATTTAAAAGTGTCTATGTGTTTGTGTGTCCATTTACTTATGTGTGTGTTTGTGGTGGAAACTACTTCTCAATGACCTCATACAAGTGACATTAACTTTGGGTGAATCTTTGCATTAGCTTTTACTGAGGCCAAGAACAACACCAAAAAAAAAAAAAAAAAAAAGGTTGGGAAGGATTTGCTCCTTTCATTCCAGACTGTTTAGAAGACTCTTCAAGCAAAACAGATATTTTAAATTATAGTTTAGATGAGTGAAGGTCTACATCAGGTTTTGTTTTGCACTGTTTTTGTAAAACGATGAAACAGATTTATTCAGTGAATTTTAGACTAGTGCGGGAAGCAAGTGAAGGTTTTAACTACTTTTAACGGTGAAATAACTACCTTTTAATGATGATTAAGTCTGACCAAAGTCAATGGCAAAAGTCCCAGCGATTTGAGAAAAGCTGTATCTGTTCACCCTGTAGTTTGCTGGTGATATGGGACTTTGCCATCAATTCTTTTCTTCATTCCTAGCATTCCTAAAAGACAGTGTTTGCCAGGAAGTCATCGCATGCAGAAAGCCTGCGATTTTCAGTCCTAACATGTGGAGACATTTCTCATAAATGCACACATTTTACTGAAGGATAGACTTCATACCAGACTAATAGTAAAATATTGTAAATGATAGGAACATTATAGGACCTATGGGCAGGAATCGGCTGAGAAAAGCATAACAAAAACATGACCCAAGTTCATACTTTGCTATTAGATTTGTGGATTTAAACAATTAGTTACTTTTGCTATTCTGATAAGACTAAGCAAATGCAAATAAATTCTTTTTTTCCAGATTATATACAAACCATTTTTACTTATCATTTTGCTAGAAATAAAGCATATGGAGCTTTAAAAACATGAACTAAGTTATGTTTACTTTTCATTAATTCATTTTAGAAGATTGGTTGTTTTTTCAAAAGCAATAGTCGCTTTACCTGTATTACATTTAACTTGGCAGATTCAGTTGGCATAATTAAAATTCAATTTTATCAAAATATATTAATTATTTAGTGAATTAAGTTTTTAAAAAAAATCTTATTAATAAGGGTTTCAACAGTTTGTATTACTAACAATAAAAGCACATCGATTCACCCCATGCTTAGAAAAACTTCACAGAAAAATACACTTTTGCAAGAAGAGATGCAACAGAAGAGCAGGGATGGAGATAATAGTTTAAACATGATGTTCATCACTAGAAATGTGAATGATTGTGAGGAGATTTTACAAAAACTGAAATCATCAAAGACTGCATGGCAGAATTAGTGATCTCTTGACCGAAACAGTAAACAGAGCATATGTCAGTAAATCTATAGCAGAGTCAGCACAGAGGAAAACTGCAGCAGACTGAAGGTGCGGATTAAAAGCTTGTGCTATTCACTACTTCAAATCACTAAAAATGAAACATAATGCAAGGAAGGTTTCATTTAACATATACTGACAAAAATATCTCCATCCACCTTATTCCATGCATGTTAGACAAGTGTGAGACGCAGGTTCACTGAAAGTAAGAGAAGAATAGGCAGAGACACCCTTCATGCAGAAAGCATCAATTTTGAGTCTACAAACCTGTTCTCGTCAGGCTGGTTCCATCCAGCCTAAAACCAGCTTTATCTGCTGCTGCAACCAGTGCTTGTGCAAAACTGCCGCTGGTAAAGATCGAGTCATCTGAGGAGCTACCTACACTAGATCTATGACTAGAAAAGTTACGGTCCTCATCAGACGCAGAACCCCATCCATTTACCATTGAACCTAAAAACAAATGTAGGGGTCTAGTGAGTTGTGCACATTTGATATTTTTTGATCATCTAAAGCTTAAAGACCCACTTAATATGTTCTTTCTCAACAGGAACCCCAAAATTCATTTGACATAGTTTGGTACAAAAGAGCAGTATTCCTCTAAAGCTTAAAGACGCACTTAATATGTCCTTTTACAACAGGAAACCCAAAGTTTATCTGACAGACCTTGGTATAAAAGAGCACTATGAAATCTAAGTGGGATCTCATTCACTGCTTGCTCCATGTTGCTTTCATCCTGTAAACAAAACGATACATATTCTCTACAAATGTGAGGGCTCCATAATAAATTCTTCTGAAAGTTAATAGATTTTCCCTGGGATTGAAATGAATGTGATTCTTCTTTTTTTACTGGACTTATTATACATCAGTATCTAGCGTGATATTTGCAAAACGAAGTCTTAATTTAGGACAGCACAAGTGTAAGTCTCGGCAGATATGGCTGAAGTCAGACATGGGCTTCAAGAGCTATCCTGAACAAGACTGGAATTATGTCATTTTCTCAATCAAAACCTTAAAACAGCTGAGCAATTTTAATGGCCTGAAGAAAGCTGACCGAAAGTAGTTCATTCTAGTGGCTTAAAGTTACTTCTTTAAAAGGTTAGAAATAATTAACATTCAAGAGCAGAGCAAATATATACTCAGATTTAATACCAAGTCAGTCACTAAGCCAACACTGGCCTCATGGTACCTTCTAGCTATGGAGTGCCATCACTGCAGGAGAGGAAAGTGATAATAACATCATATAAATGCAGTCAGAAAACCAGATACCAGAAAAAGCACATGAAAGAAATATAGAAATCTTGACATAACTAAAATGTAAAGAGCAAAATAGTGAAAGAAGGGTTCATCTTAATTGCTCTTCATGTATACTTTCTTTTATTTTTTCCAATGCATGAAGCATCTATCAGCTACCCGATGTGGCAGTACAATATATTTCCAAAAGCTGTCGCTCAGTTCAGATTTTTTTTCAAAGTACTGCAATTCTGTTTCTTTTGTAGCTTCAGATGGAGTTGATGGTGTTCTGTACTTCTAAAGATCATGGGTAAATGTCACAGGGTAATTCTAGTCTGTGCAGTGGAGCAGGAGGCAAAGGCAACTTAGCTAGCACCAAGTACCTAGCTTTGCTCCAGGAATGGGGCAGCCATGCTAATTAGTTGCCAAGCCCAGCTGAGGTGCAGAGCTACCAGCCTGCTTTTGGGACCTGAGCTGTTGCGTGGCATTGCGTGGGGTTGTGTAGACGTAGCCCATGGTTCTGAGACAGCACAGGCACCTATCTTGAAATTCCTGAAATCTGCTTTTTAAAAACAGTGGCATGCATATGTTGGGGGAAAAAAAAAAAAGCAAAAAAAAAAAAAAGCACAGTGAACCCACGAGAATCTGCAGAGAACTGGCTTTCAAAGATATGAAGACACATGTGGAGAGATACATCATGATCCTGACTTAACTATTCAGTTAGCTCAGCTGAATTTATGTAAATGTACATAAGATATGTAGCAGTGTCAGTCATGTTCTTCAAAGCCTTTTTTAATCCATGTCCAAGAAAGTATTATTGTGTTCAAAATTGTTAACTGGTAAATCAATAATGACCTGCTTATTAGTATGAAATTGATAGGCTAATTAACTAACAGTGGCATCAAATATTAAAAATATCCTGCAAAAATAAGTCATGAGTACAATAAATGAATACTGGAATTTAGTCAGTAGCATGCTACACCACAAAGGCCAAGAACAATGGATTACTTTGTGATGCCGCAGTGACCAAACTTTTTAATGTCAGCAAAGTGGCAGGCTATAATAACAAAAGTCCATGCACTCCTAAGATACAAGAAAAGAACCCGAAGAGGTCTACAGAGGTCTGACAGGCAGAAAGTGTGTTAAGTGCAACAGAGAGTGACAGAGTTTGATTCTGCTTGCCAGGAGCACACATAAAATTGTTATTTTCCAAACAGACTCGACCTGATGCAGACAGATGTAAGGAAGCCTGGATAACAGCAAGGGAAGGCTAAAACTGAATTTCCTCTGAGAAGAGAGTTTCTGAACTAACAATCAAAGTGTGATAGGACATCATAGAGAATGGAGAGTAAAAAGGCTTAGCAACAGTTATTGATGATGTATGAAAAGAGATACTACAGATAAAACACTTCATGAAGATGTAAGAAAATGAAATGCTATAGCTGAGGACATTTTCAAACAATTGCTTATCGACATATTCTGCAGAATATGTAAGCACAGGCTGAAACATAAAAATATAACTAGACCTACAGATGTCAAAGGACGATACTCGGGTGCTAAAAATTTAACATGTATCTTGTTAGTTTCAGGGCCCAAGGGTTTTGTATGATATATTCTACTCTACACAGAGATATATAAAAACATATACTGTACAGAACAGGTATGGTTTTCAGTATCATAGGCATAAGACTATGGATGTTTTAAAGGAACTTAGGTTTGAATTTCCATTTGCTCGCATCGCTCTGTCTGTTTGCTAACTGGTCACATAACATAGAATACACATGAAAATTTGGATGGGACGCTTTCAAGGTATGACTAGGAACAGTTGCTATTTTTCATCTACTTTTTGAAGGGCTGGACTGAAGTTCATCCAGTCCAAAAACGTAATCCACGTTATAAGCATGAAACATACTAAAACTCTGCAAAAGCCCATAATGCTCTCTTCGACATGTGTGCATACACATATCATCCTACACACTCATAGACATGCCAGATTTTCCTAAAAATAGCTAAATTTTGTTATCAGCAGAGTGCTGTTATCAGACTGCCATTTTTTCAGGCTAAAGCTATAGGAAAGCCCTGTTCCTGAACAACTCTCCATTCCCATGGACAGCAAGCTTTAGCAAGGCTAGGAATAGTGCACTCTGCCCACGGACCGCTTCCCCCTCCCCTCTCCTCCAGCAGCTGTGTTAGGCGGGACTGCCTCTCAGGCTGGAACCATAGCTCAGTTCTCGTAGGGATGTGAGCTTTACTGGGATGTCAACACAGCTGACCCCACCTGGAGTACTGCATCCAGCTCTGGGGGTCCCAGTACAAGACAGACAAGGACCTGTTTGAGTGAGTCCAGAGGAGGGCCGAGAAGACAATCAGAGGGCTGGAGCACCTCTCCTGTGAAGACAGGCTGAGAGAGTTGGGGTTGTTCAGCCTGGAGAAGGCTCCGGGTAGACCTTACTGTGGCCTTTCCTTACATAAAGAGGGCTTATAAGAAAGATGAAGAGAGACTTTTTACAAAGTCCTGTAGCGACAGAACAAGGTTCCACAGTTTTAAGCTGAAAGAGGGTAGGTTTAGATTGGATATAAGGAAGAAAGTGTTTTACTGTGAGGCACTGGAACAGGTTGCCCGGAGAAGCTGTGGCTGCCCCATCCCTGGAAGTGTTCAAGGCCAGGTTGGATGGGGCTTTGGGCAACCTGGTCTAGTGGAGGGTGTCCCTGCCCATGGCAGGGGGGTTGGAACTAGATGGTCTTTAAGGTCCCTTCCAACCCAAACCATTCTATGATTCTGTGATACTTCTTGTTGCTGGAAGCAGAGGCAAAACTCTGTAATGGCGGAAGTCAGCAAGCTACTATGAGACATATACAGCACCCACAGCTGTATGTGACCAGGTGGCTAAAGGTGAAATCTCTACATTATTTCCACTGGTTCCTGAGCTATTTGGTTTCCCTGCATAAATATTTTTTTCCCCACCAAAACCTGCAGCAGTAAAACCCCGGCTTGCTTTGCCCTCCGGAGGTGTGGACATTGCCCAGACGGCATGGGAGTGCTGGAGCCCAGCCTGGGCACCTCAGGCCACCAAGCAGCTGCATTAACGTGGCACGTGTGGTGACTGCTTGTTTAAAGGCATCCACTGGCCTCTTGTTTTCCAAATCAAATGCACATTTGTTTCTCTGTGAATAAAGGCAGAATAAGAGATGCTGACGTCCCTTTCAGATCAACTGTGCATTTTGAAATGGAATGAAACAGGCTTTTAGTGTCTCCTTTACATGCAGCTCACTATGTGTTTTCCAAGAGCACATTTGAGTTTTTACGCTTTCTGGCAACTGTAAATTTTACTCTTGCTGACAGCAGCAGTAAATGCTTTTTGCAGAACAAAATCAACTCTGTGAAAAGTTGAACTCTGTTTTCTTGCTCCATAAAATATCTCTTGGTGCTAATGCAAACAGAAAGTTGCTTTGCTCTCAGGGAAAGGTGAGGGGAATAGAGGTACTGGCTTCTTGTAGACCGCATGCTACTGCTTTTAGTGGCATTTTGCAGGCAATAAAAATGCTATTTTTCTTTGTAAAGTGTACTCTTGCTTTACTTTTAAAAAAAAATCTAATGCACTTGTGAAGTAAAAGCTGCTCGCGACAAACCTAACACTTTTGAAAATTCCATTAGATACTTTTCTGTATGTACCAAACTCTATGTGCATGCTTAAAGTTAATCAATGATGTCACTCAGACTTGTATGTGTATGCTTATGTGCTTTCCTTCGCAAGACCATTAAGCACATGCTGATATTAAGCCCCTGTTCCTCTGCAGGTTTTTTGATGGAACAGGACTAGACTGCTTAAGTTTGTGAAGTACAGATGAAGTCCTTGGGGACTGATGCTACTTCTGCTGAAATCAGTTACAGAATTCCTTTAGCCTTTCTACAGGAAAAAGACATCCTCTTTTGGATATATCTGACTACTGTCATGATTACCAAGAAAGCATGTCCACTGATTTTGAAATGGAAGTCATGGAATAAAAGGAGCGATAGTCATTGTACCATTAAAATAAGAAAGAGTAATAGAAGGGCCTGAATGCAGAATATAAATACAATCACACTGCAAAAAATAGACCTGGTCTTATACTTTAGATTATACTTCGCCATAAATGCCCAACTGTGTAAATGTATACCCCTAAAATAAACTCTTAAGTTTTAAAATTTTTATT
This sequence comes from Balearica regulorum gibbericeps, assembly GCF_011004875.1. Lineage (NCBI taxonomy): Eukaryota > Metazoa > Chordata > Aves > Gruiformes > Gruidae > Balearica > Balearica regulorum. The sequence goes on from NC_046184.1 coordinate 106,689,810, forward strand.
TTGGGGCAGGAAACATTAAACTAAAGGAAGTAAAGGTCATCCATACATATTTGGCACTTCACAGGTCCAACCGTAATTAATGTCCTTCATAAACATTTAATGAAAAATGAATTTATGCCACTTAGCCAAATTTATTTGTGTTTGCATTTTCAATCTTTCTAGATTTTTTTGGTTTCCATATTGCTGAAAGGCACAAAAATTTCTCAAATTTATTCAAGCTGTTAGAAAAGAAATGCACACAGAACATTAAGTAGTTGCTCAAATGTTGCTGAGCAGTAAAATACTATGATAAAGTGGCATCTTGCTGTGTCTCTATTACTTCTTCAGCACTAAAATTAATTTATGATCAGTCATCAATTCATTTACATGTCGTTTTATGCTAAATCCATCGTTGCTGATGAATGCATATCCCTAGATCCATTAAGCTAGAGTAAAGTCTGTGCTTTATAATATGACCCTGCTAATTGTTGCATTACCATTTTTATGAGATACAAAAAGTAGCAGTTTCCTATTTTCTGAGCACATATTTAATCCATGAAACACATTCTTCCTACTAAATGCAATCTGTCTAACTGCTTATAAAATAGAATCTTTTGCAATAGGTATCCCTAAGCAAATCAATATAAATATTGAACTCTGCCATGGTAAAATATGGTTCATGAAAATGATTTTGTGCAATTTTCAAGAATTATTCCATCTGTGCTCAGATACAATGAATGAACAGCTTTTACCACACAGACAGTGATCAGTGATTCTTTTAATCAAGACCAAAACATGCCAAATGAGGGATTTTCTTCCTTGCTGACCTATACAGCCTATGGAGATGTTTATAATTTCAGATCTATATAACACTATTCAATGAAAATATAATTTTGTTGTCCATTTGCAATGGTACTGTTTACAAGAATATCTCTCTGCTTATATCAGTTTGTGTCAGTTAGGTAGAAAAGGGCTTGTTCTAATTTCCATGCTAGTTAATGGCTGTATCTCTCCCCTCAGTCAAAATGCACCAGGACTGAAGACGTAACAGCTCTCTCACTACCAGCTTCACCGGTGATGCTTGGGGGGGGAGGCGAAGATAAGGAGAGGGTAAAGAAAACCCCCAAACCATAATACTTTGATCTAACAAAACCTAGTGTTGTTCTTAGAGATTTCAGTGAGAAGCGAATTAATTTCTTATACAGTCATCATATGCAATTAATTAAGTCTATTAAAGTAGAATAATATAACAGACTCTTCATGACCATTCATGCCATAACTCTGCATAGACATTCATTATAAAGAAAAACATTCAAAATAAGCAAAAGAAAGAACATATTTCAATGTATCTCTGACAGCAAAAATAACCTTAAATAATTACGAATAAAAAGTCAAGTGAGCAGAAGTTTTACAGCTGCTTTTCAGTTAACTCCCCCCCCCCCCCCCCCCCCCCCCCGCCTTTAATTAGAGTCAGGTATCTTAACAAACCATGCTGGGAATGAAGCAAAACTTTGGCTTTAATTTCATATTCCATCCCACAAACATGAAAATCTAAACCTTCCTCCTTGAGTTTTCTTTGCAATATCTGGAAAATGTTAAGATATAGTTACTGTGCACTCCTCCTTTCTTTTTACTTTATTACACATGTCCACATTATGTCTCTGCCACCTGCAAAGAGAAAAGCTTAATAGCGCAGATTAAATCCTTGTCTGAATCTTCAGTTAGCTGTAACTAAAACTCAAGGGCCTGCAAGACAACCTGACTTTTAAAGAGTTTAAAAGAGCAACACTGTGGTTTCTGAGGAATTTAGCAGTTTGAGCTCGGCTCACGCAGCGCCAGTGTTTCTCCTCAGAGAATCCCACATTTGGCATTGGATGAAAACCTCAGTCTCAGCTCAGCCATAAAGAACAAAGTACCATTTCACTCCAAAAGTGGGTATTTTCAAGCATCGTTGAGGCGTGCTGACAGTACAGGGTGAGGAAACTCGCCCTGCTCACCGTACAGCAACTCTATTCAGAGGAAGCCTGGACTGAGGGATGTCAATTTAGATTTCTTATGAACTCTGAACTCACAGGGCACGCTTCACAATGAACAGAAATACTGCTTCATCTGGGTCGGTTGTTCTCATTTACCTCCATTTCTTAATATCATGTTTAAAGAAGTGAAAACCAGGTATATATAAATTCCTAGGAAAATGCTGGTTTAAGTCACCAAAAAGCCTGTGAAAAGAAGTAGCTTATATATTCTCAGTACAAGAAAGAACAATTTAGTTGTTCTACAGTATTCTAAATGCAATCATCAAATTAAAGAATGAGAAACAGCTTAGAAACAATGAATGCAATTTCTTATATACCCTCCTTAACACCAGTAAAAGCAGCCTGGAAGAGTTAACAGAAAGAGATACACAAAAATTAAAATTCTCTTTTGAAACAATTCGCCCAAGTATAATAAGCAATTTCCTTCCACCCCTAGAAACAAACAAACAAATCCAAAACAAGCCCTCAGAAAATTGAGGTTTCACCCTTATAGTAACTGAGAAAAACAGAAGTAGTTTTGTTATTCGGAGAGTTTGCCATTTTACCAATCATTTAGACTAACACTGTATTTTTGTAAGGCTGTAGTTCCGAAATTGTTTTCAGTCAATCTAAGTGTTGGCTATACTGTCTATAGGGGCAGCCTGTCATTTTGCTTCCCTTCCAGCTGCACATTCCCTTCCTGCGGTGCTGGCAAACGTCTTGCCATGCGGTGCACCAGACCAAGGAACAGATCTAGGTAGTAATTAAACAAGAAAAAGCAAAGAAAAACCTTAATTTTCAGCTGGATGAGGTCACATCAAGATAGTGGTGGAAAAGAGTGGGAGTGCATTTAGATTACCTCAAGTACACTCCCAGTCCACGTTACCGGCTTCTGCCCAATTTCTTCCAAAAAAATACACCAGGAAGTTTTTAACACTCCAACAGTTAAATATTTAACACTCCAATAATTAAACAAGATTTATAGCTATTAGAATAAGCTTGAATGCTATTCATAAAAGGATAAATTGTAACAGGCACAGAAGTCTAGGAATCGGAGCAGAAATGCAGCTATTCCTTACTTCGCCCTAGGTGGGGTGGTCCAAAATATTACGTGAAAATGCAAATGTGAAAAACATTCATTTTCTGATTTAGAGATATTTCAATGTTGACATATTAATACATACCAACCGGAAAATATATAGCCACCCGATTTATTTTTTTATTTATTTCTGTATTACCAGTGCAAACCCGTTACTGCATTCCTAATGGAAAGGCTTCTGAGCCATTAGTGAGATATGCAAAAATATGCAGAATTATAGCCTGAAGGAGATTAGACTAGAAATTCAAGCAAAGTGACTTAACATACTCGTGCACTAATAAGTTAACCTTCTCAATTCAAGGATTTAAACTTTAAGTCTACGGCCTTCAGTTGGATCTGGATTTCAAATCGCAGCAGCAGAGATACAATTCTTAAATCTTAATTAGATTGGCAAGCAGTCTGGCCATAGAGTAAAGGATAACCTGGAAAGTGGGATTAAGCTACACACTATTTAATTCAACAAGGGAAAAAGAAGAAAATTACAGGTATTGATGCTCCATCACTGTCATATTCCTGCAGTGTCTTCAGAATAGCAATGTTTAAGTAAGGGTGCAAAATCTTTGGAATTTCAAAGGTCCGGAACAATGAGATGAAATTCAGCAGCACTATCGTAGTCAGTTGTACCAAGCAAATCTCCCTTAAAGTACAACTAACAATCAGTGTTCTTCTGCAGAGACCAAAGACTGAAGAAGCACCCGCTAGCTTTTATGAACTATGGATCCTATGTACATCTGGGTCTCAAATAAAGCTGTACATTATGGATACAGTATAGCATATAGAGGCCCAAGCTTAACCTAAAGGGAAATATACTGGTGTCTACAAAAAGTTCATTATGTCCATATAAAAATCTGTATTTTTCAAAAAATATCCTTCACTGCCTGCATTTCATCAACAATGATTTTATTCATTCAGATACTGTACATTAGTTTAGCATGCCTTTCTAGGTCCCCTTTGGTGATCCCTGTTGTAACTTCCCAAGGCATGCAAAGGGGCAGGAAGCAGTGAAGAAAGGACTGTCAGTATAATTAAATGTCTTCACGGAAAATGAACAATTACTAAATTCAGCAATACAAAGTAGGTTTGAAATACACATTTTCCTACATAAATGTTGTATTTACTCTACAAATAAATGTTGTGCTGATTTAACTACACTTATTCTGAAGTCTTTTAACGTCCCTGTGTTCATCTGTGAAAGCATTTACCCAGCAAAATATCTAAGAGTGCTTTAAGATAACATTTTTATGCTGCTCCTGATTTATGAACTATATATTCCTAAGCCAAGGTCTTCCCCCTCCTTTTTATGTAACTGGCTTGCTTCTCCAGTAGACTGAACTCTTCATGAAAGCTAGGATATAATTGAGTTTTCTTTCAAGTCTTTAAAGCTTTTTAAAATTCATGAATTTTCTTATCATTTTGCAGCAAAGCAAAGTATTTTCAAATCCTTCTTTAGTGTTTAATATTAACACATTTTAAATGTTACAGAAATAGAGTGGAATAAATTTTCACTCAGAAAGTGTTTGATTGATGATGTATTTTACTGTTAGGAACAAGTTGTTGTCACTGTTAACTGTGTTTAGTTACCTGTCACAGAGCTGTCTAGATTGTCCATACTGGAGCCTGGAGTATGCTCTAGACCTCTTAGCGGCCTACTGATTTCTACAGTTTCTTCTTCAATATCATCCTCCTCATCATCATCATCTGGAACATCTGTTTCCAAATCTGAAATAAGGTTTCCAGATACATATCCTAGGGGCGGAACTGGAGCCTGAGGAGGTTGTGTATTGCTTTGGATATGCCTACACAAACAAACAGGAAAACACCATCAGAATGGATGAGACTTTGTACCCCACAGTCAACAGAAGATAAGTCTTTTGATAAGTCCTGAAGGAGATATACAAAATGTGCTTGTCAGGTCAAACTCAAGAAAAGTCAGTTCAGTTATTCATCATAGCTTCTAATACTAGAGTAACTGCGTGCTTTCCAGTCTTCAATATATTTCCCCTCCTGTAAGATGGGGAAGGTCAAGGTTGTCCTTTTACAGATGAGGAACAATGTACACAGAGGTTACATACATCAGGTAGGAAGTGCATGGAAAAGCACAAATCTGAATCCCAACCTACCATATAAGTGTCTCACCCAGTATTCCACCTTGCAAATCACACATTGAGCTAAAATTAAATTTCACTCCTTCTGCTTAAACAGACTCGGTGCCCTTAAGCAGAACTTACCCTAAAGAGGAGGAAATGACCAGCAGGACAGAAGAAATTTTCAAGTCCAGTGAACCCATTATCAGTGAGGCCTTTTTATTTTGCTTTATTCCAAGTGGTTTAATTGATTTAATTGCAGCAGTATTAAGGCATGCATGTGTGAAATTACTGCATGCAGCCACCACAATTAAAATAAGAAAAACAAAGATAAAAAACACCTACAGGATAGCTAAATGGCCAAAGGCAAGCACAGGACTTGGAGTTTCATTTGCGTGGTCTCTGAGAGGCCAGAGAGGAAAAGAACAACCATCAGCTCTCAAGGCAACACTACCACTACAGAGCAAGCTGTGCCAAGGGACCCAGGCATGACCGGCCTTGGCATAAGAGCATGTTCCATGCCTGAAATTGCTAACTCAGGCATGTGAGAATCCTTGGGTGGCTGTTCATGAGGTGCTGTGACCTGATTCAAATCGGCAGCACTCTGGACAGGATCCAGGATTCTGCTGGTCTCTTGCTTGGACAGCAGCATAACGGAAAAATTGCAAATGTCACCTGTTTGGTTTCCTAGCTCTAATATATTTTCAGTGAAAGCTTTGTGCTGTATTATTGCCCACACTTGATAAGTGCAGTAATTCTCTTTATTCAAACAGCTTTTTCTTTTTCATAATGTAAATCTATTGCATCTGAGAATGTCACCATAAATGTTATGTACCACTGGAGTCTCTCTCCACCTTGGTGTAGGTTTTAAATTATTGCTTATTCTGAAGCTTATTTGCAGAGCAAATGCTTCCCTTCTGATATACAACCCCCATCTGATTAGCAGTTCTTGAATACTTTTCTGTCTGGACACTAGGTTCTTAGCTATGCAGTGTTCAAAACACTGCGCTAAAGGGCAATACCATCTAACTAACCCTCAATAAACAGTGTGATTAGCTCCCAATCAAGCATAATACTTAAGTATATGCTTAATGTTAAGCATGTGATAGAACAATTGAAGTCAATTTCTCATGTACTTGTAGTTAAGCATATACTTAAGTGATTTGCTGGATCAAGGCCATAATGATTATGTACTTTTCCAGTAATCTCTAATGTGCTCTTTCTTAAATTTCTAGTTGTCTTGTCTCTATATTTCTCTTCTATTACTCCTACAGTAACCTATCTGACAGTCTCATCTTGTTGTTCTGTTCCCCCCCCGCCCCATACACCGTACAGGTTAACTTTGTGAAAAGACCACTAAAAACTCTTCCTTCCCACTTAAGACAACAGAGGACTTTCCACTGACTTTGAACAGCATTTGCTGAACAGCATGATATGTATCCAGCCAAACATTATGAAAATATTAAACAATTCCATGTCATAACTACTGCAGAAATCATTTGTATTTACCCCAATACCTGCTATAAGGTCCTAGTATGAAAATACAGTTTCTCTCTTCTATGTTTTTCAGAGTTTCAAGCTCAATTACTGTGACCTTACACAAGAGCGATGCGAAAATCTGTATATTCCTAAGCACATTATGAAAGTTCTGAATCAATTTTCATTTCTCCAAAAAGTGAGCAAGACCTTTCCTGTCAGCTGCAAGAGGCTTTGCTACAGAGTCCTGCTACGTTATCTGCTCCCAGACTGGCACCCGCAGTTTGTAGGGCGTAGAAAGGGTAACAGCTGCAAAATGCAGCAGCGATTGACTGTACAGACAGGGTATGCATCTGTGTGCTGGCTCAGAAGTCAGCTACCTTCAATAGGCCAGGTCTAGCTGCTGCCTGGGATTTGGGTCTGTCCCACAGGCAGGCCGGGGTCCGTGCTTGGCAGCGTGGCACTGCAGAGGGACCAAAGTACCCTGTTGATTGAGTGCAGATTGCAGACAAGCCTCGAGGCTTCGACGGTGTCCAGGGAAAACAGCTGGCTTTGATTTGGCACCGTCTGCCTACCTGCCTGATCTATTTATGGTAGCTCAAGCTGAATAACTTTGCGGCTTTATTTACCAGCAAAGAAAGGCTGCTCCTCTGCTGGCAGCACGCCATTCAGTAACTAGCTCTGCTCCTCTCCTCCGAGATTCGTGGGCTTTGTCTGGATAGAAAAGTTGTAAAAGGACAACTGCCGCTTAGGGAACATCGAGAAAGCAACTGACCTTCACCGTATCCCCAGCCTGGTGCAGTTGACAAGTTCTTTTTCTGTCCCTGAAGAGATTGCTTCTGTTTGTTTTGCAGGGGAAATGTTACTGTGGTATTTGCTTGCTCTTCCTTTAAATAGGCATAAAGCATTCTCAAATGCTAGATCCATTTTGTAAATTCTAACAAACAACTTCCTTCCTGCTATTTCTGGGTTTTTCCCTCTGAATCAGAAATTTTCATGGTATTTCAAACTACAGTCAGAGATGCAAATGCTTCGTTCTCATGTGACACAGGGGAAAAGCTGCTACATTGCTATTTCAGGTGACTAGCATTATTTTTAATCAGGAATTTAGAACCTCAATATTTTTTAAAAGGCTAAAAAATTAATAGCTTTTGCTAGCCTGAAAAGAGGGTACTCTGAACCGTATAAGAGTTGTCAGTAGGCGAGTGTTAACTACTTAGTTGAATATATGTAAACCTCCAGAGGAATGTTCTTTTTACATGTTTTTAGCCAAGACTTAACATATGACCAAGCATTATGGTTTAAAAAGCACCTACTAATGTTTAAGGCCTTCACACTGCAGATACAGTTTTGCTATTTCTTCTTTCATTTTACTGCTTTGGAAACATTACTGAAATGTTGCTGAACGCAGTCGATATTTATGTCATCAAGGAATAAATTATTGTTACGCTTTCATTTCCCAGACCGCAGGTGCCCCCTTCAAACATTTACCATGTCTGCTTTGCTATATCAAACTGGTAAGCCCTAGTTAATTCATCGAGGTGGGCTTGAAGCATTGGCTGCATCTCCTCTCGTGGAGAAGGTGTGAGGGTTGCAGTTGACTGTTGCCCAAAGGAGATTGCAGGTGATGAAGCTACTCCTCGGACAGGAGGTGTGGGAACACGATCATCGTCTTCTTCAAGCTCATCCTCCATGCCCTGATGTAGGTAGGTCTGAACTGGCAAAGGTGGACACCAACCATCACTGTCATATCTACAATAAAAACCAAGTAAAATTAGTATATAGCAGATGTCAGTAGAGGGTATACAGGATTTCTGCTACAGTTTGAACCCTTGCACGCAGTGTGAGCTTTACCATTTATTGAAAATAGGGTCATAATTGCTTAAATTGTCCTTACTGAATCCGTTTCATTTTGCCCACAACAGCTAAGCAACTTGAACAAGCTGTGCAACAAAAAAATTACTGATCCATTATCACGTTTGTTAATGGTGATTAGATAATGTTATGCCACAATCAACAACAAAAATGAACTAACTCGCTTTCTGGATCATTAACCTAGGCGAACATGCTGAAGATTGACCTAGACATGAAAATAGCAGCATTCTTAAAAGGTAGAGCAAGCTTTACATAGTTGCACTTAGGCACTTCCTTACTCCAATCCTGCCCTTTATTAGTTTATAAATTTACTATTTGTTTTTATTTTGTAGCTTAATAAGCTACACTTTCCACATAAATTCTGGTCTTTCCACACTCCATTTAGGTATCTACTGTGATCTGCAATACATTCATGTTGCAGCAGCACTGACCGTAAGCAGATGCTACGTCACAGCACCAGCTGATGAGATACGTTAGCACACATGTTGACAGCTCTGCCAGCACCCCGCCTCCTAACCAATATTTCCTGGGACTTACCTAGACAGTGCTAAATTTCTGAACACTTTAATCACACCTGCCCAAAGTAAATTAAAAGATTAACAGCTATCAATATTCTTCCACAGCAAATTCTTCTCTCTGCACGTATGAGATATCCTGACAGGTTTTTGTGGTTCAATTTTTAGTCTTATACCAAAGGTGTAAGAGGTGATGCTACATCTGATCAGGGCTAGAACCAGCAGCTTTATATTCTATTACCACTTCTTCTGTAAGCTTTGCCAGCAATTCAATCCTCTTCTGTCTCTGTCCTCATCACAGCACGTCATCCAATTCAGTGTTGTATTACAGATTCATCCCAGGATCCTGTCCTTAGAGACACTAGCATCACCAAGACACGTAGGCCCCAGTGACTGATGTCATTCCTTGTACATTATCTCCCCAGAGTAATTCCCTAATCTGAACACAACTTCAGTTGTTCACAGCTCTGCTGACGACCACACCATTCAAATCTCAACACTGTCTGCTCTTCCCATCTTCAAAACATCCAGTCAGTCTGCAATCTCTTGGGCATCTGCACACATTTCTTAACTCCCAGTATATTCCAAAATAACCTCAGGTTAGATGGCTCTTTTCAAAAGGCAATCAGACAACCAAAAGCTCTCACAGCTCCTTCACTGTCAAACCACCTCACACTCTAAAGGCCATTCCCCAAGCATCATCTCAGTCACTTTGTCTTCTTTCCACCTTCAAGGACTGCTGACAAGGTACACCCCTTGTGTTAGCAATGCAGGCAGGCAATGCATTGTGTTAGACAATTAATTTCTCACACCAGTTTAAAATACTCCTTTAAGACTCCTGATTTGGAAGGAAGGAATTAGCAATTTCCAAGAGAAAAATGAATCACTGCCAATTTTCTCAGGTGTGAAGCTGGGTTACAAAAAGGCTGGGAACACTGACACAGAGAAGTTTCAAAACCTGAGTTATGAACAGAATGTTTACTTGAAGCAAAATCCCAAGATATCTAAAATTAACTAGACTACTTTTTCTTTATTCAAGTCTATATTTAAAAGTACAGATTCAGGATAGCTAAAACCACCTGATTTAATCATCCAAAAGTCTGTGGAAGACATATTTTGTAATTAGGGCTGGTATCACTTTAAATCTATATCTAGATATAACCGTACATAGATACATAAACATACGTTCATGCACAGAGGTGCAAACAAATGCTGCATGTTAACACTTGGCATTTAGGAGCTTTTGAATGAACGATCGTTACCATTTTCATAACACAGAGATTTGAGAAAATTTATATGATACATATTCAATTCCTTAGGAGACAATTAAGATATGACTAGCTCTAATTTGTCTTTCTTTGCAGCATGCACTCATGACATTGCCACCCAAGGGTGAAGGGACCGTCCTAACTCATGCTACTAAAAATGTACAGTGCAACAGCTCTGTCACTTGCTTTTACTCTCTCAGCCTCATGCTTTGGTATAATGGCTTCTTCTTTAAAAGGGACAGGGCAGAAAGATACTCCTTAGTGACTTTTCAGTAATGCATAAATGAGCTTTGGATGTGCTCACCTTTTGACCCTACTTGCTTCAAATCACCAAATGTTCAGCTTGATAGTAAAAAGATTTCTTAGTAAAAAGATTTCTTAGTAAAAAGATTCTGCACAAGTGCTGTATCTTTACCTAGATTTTGTTTGAAATGGAAAGGAGCCTAAGCCTGAAGTTCAGAACATTGAGATTCAAGATTTCAGGTACAAGAACCTTTATCTTCATAATGTAAGATGTCCAAAAAGCCACCAGTTCTACCCTGCATTTTATAAAAAAAAAAAAAAAAAAAAAAAAAGCTTCTGCAAGAAAAAGCTAATAAACCTAATGGACTACATAGTAACTACACCTTCTACAAATGATACAGTCATCAAAACTTCTGGAACTAGCGTAGTGAATATTGATCACATCCATGTTCTTTTTGTTTTTCTGACTAAATACAACTCGGTGAAAATGCATGCAACTTTTAAACTTTTTTCAAGTACTTCTTATTAAAATCTAAGCACCTTAACTTCACTAAGGACCTCTGATTTTAATTTCATGATAATTAAATCCCTAAATAAGTTCTGGTTAACAAACATGACTCTCTCTGTTTCTAATAATTTTTATTCTATTCTCAGCACTTTTATTCTTTAGTAATCTTTTTCTATTAAAAAGCTTAGTTCATTACACTGATAGATTTTTTCCTTCAAAATACAAAATAGAGGTGATTGATAGATATGGGGGACATTCTATAACAATTCTGTTTCATTACGCACATTGTTGTAACAAAAAAGCTTCCCTCTCTAGGTCTTGCCAGAAAGGATTTTTTTGATGTAAAGGGTATTACCTTCTTTACTTTTTTAAAAAACAGAAAATGACTGTCACATATATTGATATCCAGTGGCTAATATTCCATTTTAAGGTGGAATCAATAGTAAGAAATAAAATAACCAATGACAATAATATGAAGACTGCCTTTACTGGGGTTGGCTCAGATCATGCATATTATTGGTGAAAAAATATAAATAGATGATGATGAATGTGTAATAAGCATTTCCTTACTGTCAAGTTTATTAGATAAAACCAAGCAAAAGCATCTTCTCTGAAAAGGGTGGGAAAGGGAACATGCTCGATTGAGAGCTACTACAGGAAAAATAGAAACTTCAAAGACTCTGTGGTATATACCAGAGAAAATTAAGGAAGACACCAAGGAGCAAGCACAGAGTTTGTAGAAAACCATAAAAAAAGGGGAAAGTTTCACAGGAAAGAGCTTACTAGGGAAACAACAGTATAGCTACCATCAAGCTACCACATTATACAAAATAGCTGTTTAGGTTAACATGTTTGTTGCAGTTCGTGGAAAAATGGAGGTGAAAGCAAACCTCAGTTGTTCTGGGGAGAAGACGGTAGAGAGAACAAAGAGTGTATTTTTTTTTCATCCCTGTCTACGACTAAGGTGACTTTTTTTTTTACTTGCTGCTATTGTGGATTTTCTTTTACAATTTATAAGCCAGTGGACCACTAGTTTTAATGTCTAGTAAGCAAAATAAGGTTTAGTTTATTTGGGATACTCATGCCAATGAAGCTCACACTTGAATTCAAGAGTTGTAGGAAGAAATGCACAGAAAAATAAGTCTCCGTTTAGATGCCAGCTTCCTTATTTTATTGCTCTAAATGTTCACCTTTCATATCACATTGTGAGCTCTTTAATAAAGTCTTCAGTTTTTCTGACTGGAAGTGCATTTTTCAATTGTAATTCACAATATAATTACATCTGCATGTAATTAATTATAAAATTAAAACACATTGAACTTGTCATACATAGTATACATCAAAGCAAATCAAGAAAAACAAAACAGTTTAAAAAAATTGTTTGTTTTTTTTTTTTTTACCCAGTATGTCAATATTAAAGGCAACATAAGGAACGCAGTCTGTGATTCATTCCATTTTAGCATGTTGAAAACCATGGAAACAAGATCAACCCCTGAATACGGAATGACCATTAGCATTGGATACATCCTCAGGAAGTATGGCCATTGCAGATTTATTGGGTTCGGCAGAGTTGGTTGTAAATTACTGTAGCTCACGATTGATACTGTAAGTCTAATCTTCAAAAATTTTTTTTTTCTGTTTGGTAAAATACACATTAGAAGGTCTTGCTACAAGCACCATTAATAAGATATTACAAAAAAACCAAAGAAGAGTAATTCAGAAGATAATCGGAGGAAAAAATGAGTTGAATTTTTCAGAACTTGGCAGGCTGGTGAATACCTTATCCTTAAATAACCAGTGTTGTCTCGGTGACCAACATCATTCCTTCCAGCTCAGTAACAGATACTTTACGCAAGTGAGGAGTCAAGCCCTGTGTCACAAGGGATATCTCTAGAAGGAACTTCCATCTACCTTTTATGCTATTTCATTGTCCTGAAAGAAAATCCATGTTGTTTTCCCTCTATAGCATAATTATTTTAGTGAAATGGGTGCACATGTGTTTTAAGGATAGAAACTGATAAAGACAAATATTATATGATGAAACCATCTTAAATTTATTTTAGCTTTTTATAACAGAATACAGAACATAACGATTATATGTACTTTTTGCCTTGACTTTTAAACAAAAATTCCAATCAGTAAGGTTATTCATTTTCCCTTGCATTTGCTTTGAAATTCTAACTCTAATATAGCCTGAATGGACCTTCTTTTTAAAAGGAACTGCATTGACTTATGCAGTTAGTTATTATTCATTTTAAGAGTTGAAGGACTTGGTATAAACTCAAATTTTAATATTTAATTCTTCTAATTTTCATTATAAAAGTAGGGATAATCAATTCATGCTTCAAAAAGAGATAACACTTGAAATATTTTTTATTCAGCAAAGCTATTACAATTTTTAATACAGATATTTCATCCTTAGGAAATATTGATTAATCCATGTATTTTAACAGGTAGAAATTTGTCCTTAACAGAACAATGATTCTCAAAGGCTCCAGCAGAGCTGATCACAGTAAACTATTTTTCTATATATTCTAATTTTCCCCTAGAGTTTGATAACCTGCTATTTCATATAATTTCACTTTTTAAACAGCATTCCATAATTCTTCCTTGTGCAGGAAATGTCTCTTTTGTCTCATTTAGTGCTTTTTGTGTGATTTTGTGTCCTTGAGAACAAGTTTAAGCTATCCAAAAATGAATGTAAGGTTCCAGAATTTCAAGAGTTGTTTAAATAATAAAAAAATGCCTATAAATAGCATGCCTTCCTCAACTGTGAAATTTCTTCTAAAAGCTGATGAGAAGATTATTATCCACTGGTTGATCTTCTAAAATTAATCCAATTTAGTGTGAGGTTTTTTGTTCTGTTGACTCTAATATTTTTAAACATCAAAGCAGTGAAAAAATACAAGGAGCCAGATTATGTCATCCTTACTCACTTTGAGTCCCATCATTTGCAAGCTGTCCCAACAGAATTCAATTAAGCTACCTATGAAGTGAGATACTTCTCAGCATGAGTAAACAGAGAAGCCCTACATGATGATGAAGCAAGGTCACTTTTATTTCCATCTTTAGCCACTATCAAGAGAAGCTATTCAAACCTTCCTCCTCCATAGCCTTGAATAAGTCTATAGGATCAGGCGCTCTCTCTCTTTTTTTTTTTTTTTTTTAAACAAAACAGAATAATATCATCACTATGCAAATTTTCTTTCTTTTTTTTTTTTTTTTTTTTCCAAAAAAGCCTCATCTCTGCAAACCATAGATTTTTCTTCAAAAGAAAAAGAAAAAAATTACCCTGCTTCTTGCTGATCCACCCCATAGTGTTCCAGCTCTGTGCCTGGAAGTGGCTGCACGGGAGGGGGTGGGAGAGGAACACTGGCCCAGTTTGAACCATTATTTTTCTGGGGCTTGGCAGTATTTTTGTTCTTCTTCTTTTTCCCTCCTTTGCCACCTGCAAATCCAAAAGGAAAAATAAAATGTTAGAGATATAATGTGGGGAAAAAAGCTAGCTATTTACATTTCTTTGAAAGAATTCTGATTCCAGATGGTGTGCCCCAAAAAAGAAGACGTATTTATATATCAGCAGAATCAGCATCAACGTGCTAATGCTGTTACAAGGTTATAAATAATAATAGAATGGAATGGAAAAATATTCTGAATAATTGCTGAAAATCACTTCTTTTTCAAACTCCATACATTTGCACCACAGTAGTGCACAACCAAGGAAAGACATGTTTTGCTATATCAGAAATTTATTTACTGATTTATTCATGTCTGCTTTATGACTTCTTGAATTCACTGTTAGAGAAAAATATAATAGACTATAGCAAATTATTTCAAATGTCAGAATCCAATGTGCTTATAATACTGTTTTGCATAATCTCTTCCTGTGGAAAACACAGAGGTTAAGGACACAATCTAAAAAAAATTGTCATTAGACTCAATATCTTTCAGCCAGAATGACAAGTGTAAGTTGTCAAAACAAAAAGAAATAGGGTTTTGCTGATAGGAATTTACTAAGTTACATTTTTTAAAACATCAGGAAGTCATCTGCAATGTTTTAGGACTAGCTGTTTCACAGGATTCAAACATCTAGTGCCACTACGGAGAAGAGGTTCTATTTCTGACGTACAACTGTAATGGGGGAGGCTGGTAG
Organism: Balearica regulorum gibbericeps; assembly: GCF_011004875.1. Classification (NCBI taxonomy): domain Eukaryota; kingdom Metazoa; phylum Chordata; class Aves; order Gruiformes; family Gruidae; genus Balearica; species Balearica regulorum. The sequence goes on from NC_046184.1 coordinate 106,705,025, forward strand.
AAACGAGGTGAGCAATGCATTTTGCTTAAGCTCTCTTTTCTTATTGTCCTTGTACCCACTGTTGGGACACTTCCATTTGTGGGAAAGTGATCTTACAGAACTAGCTCTCTTCCCACTTGCTTAGCTTCTTTTATTTTGCCCTGACTCCTTTTTCTTGTCAGGAATTCACTGAGAGGAAGAATGGCACAAGATTTCAAATCCTTTGACTGCTTGGAGACCCATTTATTTATTGTTATTTTGTTGTGGCTTTTGTTGTTGGGTGGAAGAATGGTTTGTCATATGCTTTTTCAGTGGGCTGCCCAGGTGGCAGTCACTCATCCCTTGCCTGTTGCAGAAAGCACAGTCTAATCCACCTTACCCACTGATGTCTCTTGCTGATTTATAAGGATCAGCCAAAACTGAAAACCCATGCAAAAACTTCTCATCAGAATCAAAAAAATCACAACTGACTTGCAAGGCAGGGTGGCACGGTGTGCACTGGCAGGCACCATGGCTCTAGCTTTAGGCACAGAGACATCCAGAAGGATGTGCAATTCTAGCAATAGAGACAAGCACTGTGTCACGGGGCCTTTCGTCTGAGAGACAGTGGCTTTCTCCTGTTATCTCCAAATGTCAGCTGGACCAAAATAGGAACAAATAGAGAGGGAAGAAACAAAGTCATTCCATGATTCAGAAGTAGCCAAGTCTTCTCTTTTCACCTCCTGATGCAGCTGCTAGAGACAGGCAACAAGTCCGGCAAGGTTTCTAATCAGTCTGGCTGGCAGCATGTTGCAAACAAGACTTTGGTTTCCACTACTCAATTCCAGACCAGAGCTCTTCCTTCTTTGTCTTGGAGTATTTATAATAAGTCCAGCCAAGAACCTGTCATTCACTATGTGTGAACTGAGCTGATATTTCATCTATTGGGATGCAAGACAGGTTCTTCCCTCCTTTTGTAGCCTGGCAGAGAGAGATGCTTTCTTGAAAAGGGAAAGAACATTTTGATGAACAGAAAAGAAACCCCAGTGATGGTGGCAACGGAGGAACAAATACATGAACGTTATGGAGGGAAATCGAAGCTTTCAAAGCACGGGTATGGCAGAAAGCAGAGTTAGAAATAGGGTCACAGAACATTACAAAGAAAGGACGTTAATTTTAATTTGTGGGACATGGGGGAATTTTTGAAAAGTCAGCAGGAGTAGGAGCAAACAAAAGTTAAGGCAGCTGCTTTGGGAGGAAAGCACATGCATAAGTGTGTGTGTGTCTTAAACTAGGAATACTCAGAGAAGAGAAATGCAGAAAAGAACTCCAGCTTAGAGATTAGTTGAGGGGGAGAGGAAGACTTTGGAAGTGTAACATCCTGGTAATCTTAGGAGACCGGTAAAATGGAGGTTGGATGTGTGGGGTGCTAGTATGGAGCCACTTGGATTTGGGGGTGTTTGGAGAGAAAGGTCAAAGATAACAGAGCTATTAGAGAGTGAAGCAGCGAGCTGAGGAACTGTTCAGATGAAGAAATAAAAGAAAGAAACTCCAAGGTCATTACTGGTAAGGAAAGCAGCCTACACCGTACAGTTGGGCAGGAGATTTCTCTCCTGTCCCCATGGGCACAGTTACTCCACTGTCAGACTAGTGGAACAGACACCTAATGCATAATGCCAGATGTGTGTTTGAAAACCATTGCACCGAAGCCTTGTTTCCCCATGCTTGATGTTTCAATGTCTCCTCACACTGGAATTCAATTATATTGTTTAAATCTCTAGATGAATCAGGTCCTGGAAGAAGAATTTGCCAATCGGGCTGATGATCATAGTACTGACATGAGCTGGGAGCTGTGCAAAGTACAGCCACAAAAATTTCCCTGCTTCACAAAGTTGAGTTTTTAACTATTTTCCATTCCACAGTGGGACAGGATTCCTCACGATATTCATCTGACAGAGACAGAAACTTAGAATAACAAGTAGTACTTAAAGTACTAACCAGGGAAGTGAGAGAACAAGTTCCTGCTCACCCTGATGGGGACTACATAATCAAAGCTGGTCTCCGATTCCAGTGATGCTCTAATTATCAGACTAGTTGAAGGTTTCCCCCAGTTTCTCATGTATTACAGACACAATTAGCTGTTATTAAAGATATAATTACTGGGCAAAGGACAGCAAAATACTGACTCTGCAGTCCAATAGTCTGACACTCATCTGAGCACTGGGGCATCCAGGTGTGAGCTGCTTTGATCACAACAGGAGCGTCCTGGCCATAGAAAGACGGGCTACCCTGAAGTTCCCATGTGTCATCAGAAAATTTACTTCAAACTGAGAAACACGACACAAAATATGTTTCGCTTGAAATATTTGTTCACAGTCCAGCTTTTGATCAACTGGCATTTTCCAATGAAACTTTGTCTTTTCTGAGAAAATTCTAAGGCAGCTGTAGCTGTCAACACATTTAAAGTGTGATACTGCCCTCTGATAACTGGCACATATGTACCTCAGCATATCAATTTTTGCATTTTCAGGCAGCCAGAGGAGCAAGTCAATTTCCTAAGCTACTTGCCAATACATCTCGCATACAAGGAACAAGAACCTTTCTTGAAGTATCATATGAACTTAGCTCCCAGATACCTCTCTGTCAATACCATAAGCCTATTTTTCTGTCTCACTCCAATCAGCTAATATTCCCCATGAAAACACAAGACTTGCAAATACATTTGACGATTTGAGTTATGGGCCAATGACTGTAGGCTTCTAATCTCAATTTGAATAGTCATTTAAATTAACATAAAGAAGGCATTTCTAGGGTTGATCTGTTACTGTTGCAATTGCTCCAACTTATAGTGGAAATTCAAAAGGCTATGGATATAGTATAAATTTGAAATTTAAGTCCCTTCAGTTCTCTCGTATTTCAGTTAAGTGAAATAGCAGACTTTCATTTTTATTGCTGGCTTTTCAGTTTTTGTCTTGGAAAAAAAATGACATAGTTATACATAACATAAGCAACAAGTAAGCAAAATTAAAGAAATCAAGAAAAAGGTGTGTTGAAATATAATACACAACCACATGTACTACAATCATTTTCATCCAATGAAAATGTGTCATGTTTCCAATATAACATGCAGCACACACATAAAATTTACATTCTGTTTTTATGCAGACTTGGCACAATTTCTGAAACTCCGGTCATCTTTGCAGGGCCCTACTTTTATTTCTGAGCTGCTTCACTGAAAAACAGCATTTAGAAACAGCTTGTGGGAGTGCGGAATCTGTTAACAACTCAACAAAAATATTAATCTCCTCATGAAGCTCAGTGTGGGGAGACCTATAAAGTGAGGACTGATGCCTAAATATATTTGCTCCATGAACTGTGCTGTCAGGGAAAGGATGTGACAAGGCAAGGTTTGCAATTGCGACAACAAGCGCTGGTTGGGAGGATTCCCCAATTGTAAAGTCATAGAATCATAGAATGGGTTGGGTTGGAAGGGACCTCAAAGACCATCTAGTTCCAAGCCCCCTGCCATGGGCAGGGACACCCTCCACTAGACCAGGTTGCCCACATAGGCATTATCTCCAAATAGGTTCTACAAAAGGCTTTTATTTTTTCAGTAGAGGCCAACATGACGCTGTTCGCTGACGTTCCAGTGGGCAGGCACCCTCATACCTATCCACAAAGTGCCCCTGGGAGGTTCTCTGCCTCCCTGGCGAGCTGCTCACCAACACCCCTCCGTCCCTCACCCACCCACGGCGGTGGAACCAACCTGAGAGGCTGCCACTCCTTTCGGAGCTGTTGTGGGAGCTGGTGGTGCTGAAATCCTGTGACTGGTTGTGTGGCAATCTATTAGCCAATCCCTCAGCCACGCGGTAGTCAGGGATGTAAAGCAAGGCTAAGGGTTAAAGGGCAAAGGTCACAGTGGCATCGTGTGATTAGTTGACAGCACAAGCACATGCAACACATGCAGTTAGCAAGTCAACAGCGGATGGGGTGGGGCAGCGAGTTGTAATTTTTTTTTTTTTTAAAATGTACACCTATCCTAGCCTAATGGAACACAGATGGCTTGGTGATTAGCACAGGACAAAGAGGACTAAAAGCACAGAACAATATATTTTGTGATTGTGTGAGGTTCAGCACGCATGCAAGGTGTGTAAGCATTAGTTACGGTAAATAGCAACAGCGTCTGACATACTAAAAAGATTTTTCTAATTCATGCATAGATGATACAGTATAAAGCCGAGGGCTCTGGAAAATAAGAGCTGTAATTACCATTGTTGCCTTTGCCTTGGTCTGGGAGAGAGTAACCAAATCCCATCAGGTCATTTTTCTGCTGAATTGAGCTTTTCCACTGAGGATCAGGTAAGTCGACAGCCAACTCATGGATGCTGTTGGAGTGCAGTATCTGGGTGGTGGCATATGGCGTGGCTTGCGTTATTTGGCTGGAACTGTTGTAACTAGTTTTTGTGGTGAAGTCAATGCTGCTGTAAATGGCTCCATCAGAAAGCATAGTAGCGGTTTTATCTCCTTGCCCTGGCACTGGTGGCAGCACATCTGTGGTGAACATAGGGGAATGAAACAAATCATTGATGCACAGGAAGCCTGAAAGCATCAAGGTTTAAGATGAAAAATAAATGTGTCATTTTGCACGTTTGCATTTCAGCTGAGACAGGTCCACGAGCCAACGAAGGGAAGATGATGTACAACCATCGCCAAACTATCAGCATCTGTGACAGGCCTACCACTTGTCCTTCACGTCTCACTGCCTAAAACCATCTTTTTTTTCCCATACCTTCAACTGTGTAAGTGAAGTTTGGAATATTTCTTTACTGAAGAATGTTTTCAATTGTTCACTCTATGTCAGAACCGATGAAACTGTCTGGGCTTCAGGGAAATGATGAAAGGAGTGAATCTGCAAATCACAGATGAAACTTTCCCAGCAAATATGCAGCAAAACTCTTAAATGGATGCCAAAGCTCTCCAAGTAATTTTTTAAGGGCATCACCTTGACTTCCTTGAAGTTTTATGCATCAGCTTCTCTAATTTTCTTTTTGACATTAGCTAGTACATTTCTCCTTTTCAAAAAAAGAAAAACCTGACAAAACCAAGTTGTTCCTGATATGCAAAAGAAAATCTGTTATTCTGAAGGGATTTAAGTGATCAGTCTCTTAAAATGGCAAAGCAGTTGATAATGGAGAACTACTTGTTCGAATACTCCGTACATTTACCTGAAAAATAGTACAGCATATTTAGCTAAATATCCGTTGACTTTTCTATATCTTTTGAATCCTATCACACACTGCAATTTGTACCTTTAATCAGTTAGACTGGCAATCTCTCTCCTTACTAAACATTGTAGTGACCTTTGCTGGTGGAATTTAGGATTTAGAAGCTGAGAGTACTGAAGTGTGAAGAATCTAATGATGACTGGCATGATGTCCCAAGGAGAACCACAGCTAAGCAGATAATGCTCTTCCTGCTCTTTCAGAGGTCAATATATCAAATGGTACTATTTTTACAATTTATTTAGACTGTGAAAAGTTCAATTCATTTTGGAATTTATTTGTTAGAAAAATGCATCCTTTATATGCCATTTGCTTTATATAGCTGGATGGCAGACATGGATTCGAACTGCTAGACTGTACTTGAGATAATGTGTAACCCTATAGTGAGGATGTTCAGATCCCATTCTAGGTATCACATACATTTTTATATACCTTAAGCCCCAAAGAGAAATTATTCTTGCACTTAGACAAGGGTTTAGGCTCAGTTCCAGACTTAGACATGGGTCTAGTGCAACTTCCGGGAATACAGTTGTTCTCTCACTATCTCAAGACTTTTACAGCAATGAGATATGATACCATGGCCTCCTCCCACTGTTTTTTTTTGTTGTTGTTGTTTTGTTTTGGGGTTTTTTGGGTTTTGTTTTTGTTTTTTTCCTGGGATGATTGTTTAGACCACAGAACTATTTTCTACTGCATTCATTTGTGCAACAGTGAACATTTTAATATGGACCCAAATAACATCTGCAGTCTCAGGGCAACAACATAATATTAACAATAAATATGGCAATAACAAGTGCTCAGTAGAGAGACTGCAGAAACAGAGATTGAATTTGGGTCTATCGGTATGATCTGTTTTTGCAGACAACAACAACAGGGAAATGGGCACAATCAAGTATTTAAAATGTTTAAATTATTTAATTGTATTAACTTATATCTGCAGATAAATTATAAGTGCAAAAAAATCAGAATTAATGCAAACTACAGGTCATATTTCAAAATCAGGTTATTACTATCTATCTGCCCATATCCAATGTGCTTTCTAGGGTCAGTACACAATCATAAAAGCATCTATGTGCAAATACAGCATGAGATGTGAGAGACAAGCGGAGTCCTATCTTTCCTGTATTTCAGCCACAATATGAAGATTTTTGCTTTCCACAATTGATTTCATCAAAGTATAATGGATTGAAGTTTAGTAAATAAATTCTGTTGTTGATGTATAAAATGAAGGAAGTCCAGCTCAACCTGTCTGTGTTGGATTTGCAGACTCACAGAAGTAAAAACTAGCAAAATGCTCGTCTCTCAAGTACTCAGACATCTCAGACATCTATCTTTTAGAGCACGTTTCTGGCAGCTGAAGAGGTATCATCTCTACACAGTCATTTTAAAATGGAGGACTACACATTTGCACCCACTTGAAAGTTGCATAGCTTCCCACCAGCCAAGAATTTTCAGTCGTTCTTACTAATCAGCTGAGGTTCTCCAGACATTCTGGTAATTTTCAGTACAACCACAGATTACTTTTTTGACCTCAATGAGATGTATACACTAAGCACTCAAAGAGCTATTAAAGTGCCATTTTACAAAGTGCCATAATCACCTAGCAAAAATCAAGCGTGATTTTCCCACCACGCTGTCATAGCATAAAAACCACACTGTACCTTTCAGACCAAAGATGAACAAACTTTTCCCACTGGGCGCTTTCCCAAAAACTCTCCAAAATCCAACTTGTTTTGTAACTCTTGAGATAAATGACATAGTGCTGAAGTACTTCCTGAGGTACGCTCTTTCTTGCTGCCTCAGGAGATGCAGTACCATTTCGTGGCCTTACGTGACCTAACCTGTGCTCCCCACCCACAGCTTTACTCTCAAATGCCTATTGAGGACATAATGTGGATTTCACTCTTAAAGGCAATGTTAGAATTGCCTGCCTCAGCTTCTGAGTTTCCAGAGTGATTGGTTGCCACCTTACTGTTTTCAAAATTCCTACAGACCTTTTATATTATCACAGTCCTTTTAACCAGTAAAAGAGGCCCAAGTTCTATCTATAGAGTTAATTCATGTTAAAAGACATCTGACTTCTAATCTATCTTTAATGCAGAAGCATGCAAACTCAACTGCTGAAACAGATAAGAATAAGTTTTCCCAAAACAGCCAGAATAAAAGTGTGAGCTCAACTGTAAAGATCACGGGTGGAATTAAACTGCTGAAATTCCAAATATAAGTGTTGCATCTCTTGGACAATTTTGGACCCATGCCTCATCCACATCGAAGCCAAAAGCTTTGAAACATGCTTCCAATTTCAGTTATATAGACCCAAATGCTAAAAGAAAATGGTAATTTTTCTGTATTATGTGAGCTTACAGAAAGATGGAAAAATACTGAAGGGTTTTATTTTCAAGATATTCACAACAAAGAAGCTGGCAGATACTCAGTTGCCTTCTAAATATTATCAAAAGTTTGCTTACTTTATAATATTTTTGTAAGACAAGAGCTTTACAACATTTTTATATGGAAAATAAAACTAAAGTATTTTGTTGTAATTTAAAGTCACAGTACTCATACCACAGGCCAGAAGTTTTGCATGGGAACGTATAACTGATGTGAGGGATGGTTTTCAGAAATAGACTCTGGCACAGTTCAAAACTGAATTCTTTTCACATTTATCAGTTTAATGGGTTTACAGATTTTTTGCATTTTAATGTATTTTTATATATAAAGTTGTCTTGATTTTTGTTTATTTATTATTGTCTTAAAAATATTTATATACTCATTTACATTAGGAAGTCTTGTTCTGATCACTACTATACAGAACTAGCTGTGTTATCACAGAAACCAAGGAAGTAGCAAAGAGATGTGGATATTACTATGACTTTTAAAAATCCCAGTCATGCATCTTGAAATTCCCATTTCAGTAAAATGTTTGAAAGAAAGTAACCCCTCTAAAGATTCATCATAATAATTATGAATCATTACCTCATCTCCCCAAAGGGCTTCCCTCAATTCAAAATGCAAATAAAGCCCTAAAAAATCTAAATAGTTCCCTTTTATGTGTTCCTTCCTCCATTAAGAAGGAAAATTTCCCAAGAGCTTTGAGGCCTTCTTCATGGATTATGGTTGAGACTGAGAGCAGTTCCTCAGCAGGAAGGGGATGGGTAAGGTGACAGCAACAATGTTCTTCTGTCCTTCTTTTGCTAAAGAAACATCCTTCCTGCATCCCTCGAGTTCTTCTCTGATCTTATGGACATCCTCTATCCCTGGCTACATTGCCCTGCACAGCAGATTCCTCATCTCCACACAAAAGGGAATGAATTTGAGCAACAAATACATTTCTCTTGAGATGATAAGCAAACCCTGTCTCACCACTGTGGGGTAAATTACAAACTAGACCTACATTTTAAAGAAGTAGAAAGAGACAAAGCAAAATGAACATTTTAAAGTCAATTTTAAATCAAATCTTGAGTCAAACATAGAAGGAACCATAATGATAAAAATAATACACAGTGGTTATCATGGATGTTAACTAACAGATGCCTATTGTATACTATATAGTGACTAAATAAAATGAAACCTACCTCCACGACCGAAATTGCCGAGATCATTTGGTCCACTAGTGCTGTTGTTTACTGGCAGACTTGTGGCAGGCCAAGAGTCTGCAAGCCAAGGATAACTGGGGTCACTTGCATTCAACAGACCTGGTCGACTGAAGCAGAATAAGAAAAAAAGATATACAAACAAATACATATATATATATATATTTTTTACAAAATTAAAATATCTACGAGACAACTAGTGATTGAAGAGACGATATCACCGTTCTCCTAACACTGTAGGTAACAAACAGTTTAGGAGACTTCAATTTATTTCAAATTAAAATTGTGTAGCCTTTGATGATTTAAAGACCTTGAGCAGTTAATTAAGGATATATACAAATCAACCTTGTCAGTAGAAGTGGGACTAGGCATCCGTTGTGATTCTGCCAGAATCCAAATGAACTCCGTTGTCTGTGCGAAACAGGGGTTAGGCAGCACCATCACGGGATCCTACACCCGGGCTGCATGATAAATTACCACCTCAAGGGAGCCATCACTCAAACTGATTGCTCCGTATCAGCCATTTCCAGGACTTTGGGCTACTATTTCTTCCTTCCTTTGCATCCGAAATGCACGCCTGTCATCTACAGGCTGGTAACTCTTTCTTTGAGCACTCTTGGATGGTTTAGAGGCAAACAGGTTTGAGTAGGATTAATGGAAAGTCCACAGCTATCTTTATCTGCCACTACTGCATGGCTTTTATATCCCTGTAATTCCCAGCTTTGAAAGCAGTATTAAACAGTGAGTATGTTGAAAGAGAAGGTACGCTCGGGCCATCAGACACCATGTCTCTCGCACCCCAGGATAAACAGCCAGAAACTTAGCAAGGCAGGTGGATTGTTTGTATTTGTATTTGTATCATCTAACAGGGAAAACAAATCGTTTCCTGCAGACACCCCCTTCCCCCAAACGAAAACAAAAAAGCATCCACAGTTCTGCAGCTTTTCTAGGTTATTAATGCACTCCTGAAGTTGGAGCAACATCTCCGATCATTGTACTTTATAGACCCCCGCCTGGTACAATCCCTAAGAGAAACATCGGTTTCTATGGCAACGGCAATAAAAAGACCCCACCGCTTTCTTGCCACATCTACTCGCTCTCATTAGGCCTAATCTCTTTTTGCTAAAATATTGATTAAACGGGAGATTGGAAGTTATTACCAGGGCCTAATTACAATCTCCATATTGGCAAAGGGAAAATAGATGAGGATATATGGCCCCGTTATCAGCTTTTATCAATTTCAATTGAGTAGCCAAAGTTGTGGAATCCAGTCCTATCAATCTACAGCCTATTCATCATCCATGAATCATTTATTTCGTGATCGATTAAGTGTAATTGTTCACTCACAGCAATTTAGGGGGAGCCAATAAGGAGTCTTAAACAACAGCAACTTCATTTGCTAATGTCTAATTAATGCAATAAACATCCCGGTAACAAATGAACACATTCCTTGTGATATTTACTACTCATTTCTTCCAGGGCATCTGGGAGATACGAAACATCTGGGCTTGATTCCTCCAAAGTGCACAACAGATAGGTCATTAAACCTTGTGGTAAGCTACTTAACTCCTCCTAGCATTGTCAGTCTTCCCAATGATCGGTTATTACGCAAGTGCATCGCATACAGCGTTTTTCAGATTCCGAATTTTAAAAATAAACACGACAGAAAGACCTTTATACAAAGAAACATACCTTCCATTGCTCATTAGTCCTCCATCTCCTCTTTGGAAAGTGACTGTGTTTTGGGAGGAAAAACAAAACAAACAAACACACACACACGCACACACACATATAAGACAGGGAAAAATCAATTAGTAATAATTAGAAGTAACAATTCAAACTGCTCAGTGTCCAAGATGGGAGGCCTCTTGGCATCATCACATAATAAAGTACAGAAATTATAAGAAAAGGATCAAACACATTAGGGTTACAATTTCTCTAGGATTTCAGTGCACGTTATTGATTAACATCAATTCACTCTGTAGCTTGCGAGGCAAACCAGCCGCCTGGGCAAAAGGCCTGAATTTACCACAAGCCCCTTCATATGACTTTGCCTTGCAAGACTGTGCCATGTGATGAAATTGTTTTCTTGGCATGCTTTTGCTTCAGTACATAATGACATTGCGCCAGTGAGTTAATAACATCATGTCGTAATGCAGTAATATAATGTCACCACACAAATATGCCATTTCCCAGGACAAATGCAAAGAGGTGGCAGCTTTATTAGAGCTGAAGGGCTGAAAAAAAGCATACAGCTGCACCTTTTCCATTAGAAGTACAGTATAAGAACCAGCACCCACGCATAAATGCATACACGCCACCATCACTGGGAAGAAAAAGTGTTTCCAGTCTTGCCATGGGGCGTGCTAGGGATACGTTCAGAGGGACACAATTGGTTTCAAGGCTCCATTCATGAGTGTTTGACAAAAACCAGCCTATCCCTTATCTATCTTATTAACAGGATTACATTTCAGGGCAATATAGGTAAACCCTCATTACTGGTGAGATGCTAATTGACAACATTTGATGCTCCTTTTTGAAGCACTGGCAAATATTTTGAATCAAGGCCAACAGACTACTCTGGTTCTCAGTGGCAATATCCCATTATTTATTGTCAGGCATAGATAAGGCAGACTATTAAATTATATCAATGTCCTGGACACCTGCATCCCTACAAGCCTCTGACAAGACGAGGGTTCAAATTTCAGACAGGAATGGAAGAGTCTGTGGCCAGTTTAATTTAAAATAGGCTTTGGTTTGGAAATACTATCTACCTTCGTAAGATGGACATTTCCACCGCGAAAATATAGCTCCCAGAGTATTCGTAAGATTTTCCAAATATTAATCCAAACTACCCTAATTCAAGATTAGACTTTTTATTATACGCCACTCTAATCAGACAAAATTACTACACCCAATAGAAATGCTGTGATCATTAAAAAAATTGGCAATGACGTAAATCCACTGGGAAAATACTTCTGATACCTTATAGAATTCTTGTCACTTTATTAACTCCTAGGATAATTTCACAGTCTACATTCAGCAAAGGGGACAATACTGGCCCCTCTGGAAGCCCTGCTGGAAGAGTGCTTGGGTAGGGTGATTAATTACCCTTCACTGCAGAACAGACGAATATCAATATCAGAAAATCACTGCAGTCATATGTCACATCAAAATGGTTAATAGCTGGATTTTGAAAGGATGTAATCAAACCAATTAATGAAAAGAAAATCAAAATGCAAGTATGGGAAGTATTAAATAAAAGTCTGTTTTGAAAAGCAAGACACGGTAAAACATTGCAGCTAATTAATTTTAGAGCTGATGCTACTTTCAGTCACGTTGTTTCTAGCAGGCTGTCAAATGACTGTATCACTCATTGCTTAAAAGTGAATAATCTGAAGTGCTGTGGATATCACGTGTGAATATGCAAAGAGGTGGGTACTGCCTGGCTATGTTTCAAGGTACATTGGTCAAAAGTAGAATAGATGCGGTTTCCTTTCTCCTCCTCCCCTTCAAAATTAATCCTCCATTTCTCCAACTTTTTGCATTTGTCAAAGCGACAAGAAATAAGGCAAATGAGAAACAAAGGTGCATTCAGTAACAACCCTTATAAGTAGTTTACAGATTTAAGGGAATTCCAGTGCAACATATTTTCTGAAGACTTCTTGGGATTAATACTCTTGTTTAGACTATCATCTACCAGAAATAAATTTAAAGTAATATTGTCACCAATTGTATAGCACGGACAGGTGTGTGAGAGTTTACCTATGCATGTCATATGGGGAAAAAAATCAATTCTTCAAATATTTATATCCCTTGTGCAACTTTATAAAAGGAAGCTAGAATGGGGGTAGCTAGTAGGAGATTGCAGCAATGTTTGCCAAACACATTTTATTTTCCGTGTAGTGAGGTATGGAAAAAACTCCAAGGCATGCTGTGAGAAACATATCAAGAAGACATGACATCGAAACCTCTTCGCTAGAGCCATAGTTGCTGCAGGTTGGCTGTGGCATATGAGCTTGTTGAGAAGACACAGCTATCACAGCGTTTGCTCTTTTTTCTTCTGTCTGTGTATCCTGGTGGTAGTAACTATTTCCTCTTTTTTTTCCAACATTAAATATTCTTACACCCTCCCAATATAAACACTGTTCTTAGAAGAAAGTTTCAGCTTAGTTTATTTGAAAAAGAGCTTGTCTTGCAGTGACATTGTTTTTTCCTGGGGAAGGCTGTGCCTGGGTTATGTGATGTGTATGGAACTGGGAAGGAATACAGATTCTTCCGTTTACCCTCCTCCCTGTATACCAATGCACGGATGGTTATAATCTTCATGAGAAAATAAACAAGAAAGTATTTTAGTTACTATTGTTGGTGGAAAAGGCTCCGGAATATCAACTAAGCTGGCCAAAATTCCTCTTGAAGTGAGAACATGTCATCAGAATGTTACAGAAAAAAATTCATATTCCTAATGCCATTCATAAATGGACTACCTGAGGCTGGAGAGAGAAGGTGCTTTTCTTTTAGCATCAATATTGTGAAAGGAAAGACAGCTAACAACAGAAGATATGGTCAGGCTGCCAACACAAGCACTGTGTTTATCATTCCTGCCGTACGTTTTGTCAGCATTTTTGCCTGCAGTTTTATTTCTGCAATTACGAAACAAGTCTAAACGCCTGAATAGGAGCATACTTAATGCAATGCAGGCTTGTAAATGTCACTGTAAAAATAAAACACACAGACAGCTGGCTTTATTCATCCTGTCTCCACTTTAAAAAGAAGCAGAGCAATTTCAAGGGGCAATGTAAGAGGAGGAAGGGAAGGATGTCCCTATCACTGACCCACCCATCTCCCTTGCTTTTTATCACCGAGGAAGCAAAAAAGCTCTTTCAGCACTCTTTGCATCTGATATATGTTCTTAGAAAGGCTGAAGACCTGCAGGGATGAGATTGGTTTTCAAACGAAGATGAAAAAATAACCTCTGCATACAGAGATTTTGAAGGAATCCCCACCAGCTTATACTTCAATGACTGTAAAAATGCAGAAATATAATCCAAAGTGCATTTTAAATGCATAAATATTTAAGGAAATTATATTGTATATATTTGTACGAAGAACAGCATACGTTAAGGAGCTTTTCACATGCTTTTTATTAAATATATAAGGAGGTACCCATACCATTTATTAATATTATCTGACAAGGTTAAACTTAATCTTCATGCTTGCTAGAATTGGAAAAATATGAATGTATAGTAAGTTGACATTCTGAGGCAAGAAAGCTTTAAAAAGCTTTAGAAAGCTTTCCGTATGCCTATCTCTAGTAGGCCACATTTTCCTACTGCAAATGAAAACTTTAATGTTGCCAGCCAAGTCTCATTCCTTTTTCTGATAAGCTGTTCCTCAAATATGAATGTAGATTAATCCTCTTTTAATAAGCATTAACTCAGAACAGATAATCAGCATATAAAAATTCCATCAAATCTTATGTCTACCTTTGGATGATTCTGTCAAATAATTTATCCTCACTTAACACTTTCAGGAGTTGTGCATAAAATGTGTAGCATTCCATAATTCTCTGTCTATTTTTAATTTGTTTTTGTTTACTCAGTTTCATGAAATCTTTAATCCCAAGGAGCACTAGTCACTAAATAAGCTTACCTACTCATAAGCGAAAATACATATTTACTTTCTTCGCATGACTAATGGCCTAGACACTTGAAAACACCTGAGTATTCAAGCGAGTGGGTACTGGCACAACAATGAGTTTGAGGGCATGGGAAAGATAAGCAGATAAATGAAATTTCTCTTATTTCTACAAATGGATTCTGAGCCTTTGTTCTATAAGTTCTTATCCCAAAATGTGAAAAGAGAGTTACAACTTCCAGTACAAAATAAACAAAGTCAGTTCTGTCATTGTAATGCTGGAACGAAATAATTCATCTGTTACAGAAGAAGTGGTCAGATATCTCTTCTGTGCCATCTATCTCTGCTTGTATTACATAGAAACCCACAGTGTGTGTTTATAGCCAAGAAATCTGAGTAAAGGGTAACTGTAAAAATAGAAAAAATCAGGGCAGCAGTACTTAAGCTTTTGCAGAAACTCGCAAAAGTAAGGCCAACCCATTCGTTATATCACAGAACAGATCACTGAAAAGGAGTAACATTTGTATGTAGTCTCTCTGCCAGATTTGGTTTTGCTGATAGTCTGTCATAGTCCCAAAAATGTACGCTTCTTGTGCAGCTACAGATGATGACACTACTACTTACCAGTAGTAATCTAACAAACATAGTCAAAACCCATATGGTTTTTAGTACTGGTATTACCCAGAATCAATGCCTGGTGAGTCACGATGGGGGAAAGAGAAATGGAAGAATAGTGATGTACAGAATTGTGGCTCAGTAACTACCAGAGCCAGTTCAACTGAAAATAAGTAAAAAGATTTAGCTATGATTTTCAGTGTCACATTTTATTTGTGACCTTCTGAGCAGTTGATCAGTGCTTATGAAAATGTTCACAAAGACAGAAAGCTTGATGAATTTAATCCAGTCAATTATTCTTCTCTGGTACAAATCTTTACCAATAGCATGATATTTGCTGTTTGCTCTTCTCCTACACAAAATGTTACAGTAGTTTAGTCATATGCAGAAATTATACCTCTTAGGAGACTAATAACAGAATACAAATAATGAATAGTCCCAGTGAATGGCCCATAATCTGAAAATGACTCCAAAGAACATTTTTAGCAAGTAATTATGTAACTGCAGAATCCAGACTTTTGAACAGCTATTTTTAGTGTTTAAAGTTCTACACATATGCTAATAAAACTGGGAAAAAAACCCCAACCCCAAAAACATTTACATCAGAAATAACTGAAAAAAATAGGGGGGTTGTGTCTGAAATAGAGTAAGAATATGAATGTTCCACTGATACTTTCAATTCTCTCTATTACACAGTCAAATCTGCACATTCTGCAGCTTTCTGAAGGAAGAGTTTAAAGCAGATGTCTGACCAAAAAGTGTGCACCTTCTAAAATCTGAGTATATTAGGATAAATCAATCTTTAGTAAAACTTTCTTGACAGCTGTGTCTGATGACATTCTGAAAGCTACATTCCAGTGTCTACATATTTAGATTTGAAACCAAACTGTTTATGAATCATAACTTTGAAGGGAACAACATATAGTTGTGTCATAAAACCTCCACAAACATAGATAGGTTTGTCTAAATGATTTTACCAATGGTAAATTCAAATATTAGAGAAATAAAGATGGTTTTTAGGGAAACCTGGATATAAAGATAAAAACTATGGACTATGTGCTGCCATAATTTTCTTTAAGTTAATGACTGTTTTGGACTTGACTGCTGGATGACTTAGGGTCTTGGTGCCTTCAGAAACGATTAGAGACCAAGCAGCAGGGCTATGTATGAGATGTCAAAACTATTTTTAAAAAAGCAAATTGTTATCAGTGCCTCTGACATATCCTAGTTGCCCAGCACGTGTGGATGAACTGCACTGAATCGTGCACAGTCCCTGTGGCTCCAGCACAACCCTGTGTCATGCCGACGTATGCTACAAAGACAACGGAGAAAACTTACCACAGTTACAGACAGCTGACAGTGGCATCATCATGCAAAGATGTACTCTTTCATTTTGGAAAAAAATCCAATGTTGTGTCACAAAGAAAAGCAAGTAAAGCATTCAGGGTGGGATGTGTTGCGCCACAACTTAACGCTAACTTGAACAAACATGCCTGGAAGCCAAAGGAGCAATTCCTGAGCCCCCAGAGCTTCTCCACAGGGACGCTTTTCTCTCGCAATGTCACAGGCCCCTGGGACAGACACCACCACCTTCACTCATCTGCCTCGAGAGTCATCTGCTCTTTCCTGCTAAGCCAAACACTCAAGCTCTGGCTGAAGATAAGCAAGACTGAGAAAGCAGCTCGCTGAGCATGAGGACCAGTTTGGCAGTGCAGTAGGAAGACCGGCCTCTATCACGTGGATGGCAGAGGGGACAGAAGAAGACACAGCTTTGGTAACTGCAACTGAGGGGCCAAGATACGTGCAAAAAACCTTACGGACTTCTGCTGGAAAATGCTAAGATTTATCAGCCTTTTACACTGTAACACTGAGATATAATTATTTTTGAGTTTTTGAACTCAAGCTTAGGTATGAGAGCAGAAGCTAATTATGTGTATTAATTATTACTATTAATTGTACACTCTATTTTTCCTGGCTATCCATATGTTGACTAAGCTGTTTGCAACCTGCTGTCTCAGCCACACTTTGTTTATTCTTCACATATCTTTAATCACGCTTACGATAATGGTCTACCATATGCTATGTTTATTAAAGATATGAAAAGTAGGATATCAGCTTTGAATTGGTTAGGTGGAAGAAAAGCAAATGCTTCAATTTCAAACACACTGCAAAGGCAGTGCGTGCATAGGTTGATCACTAGATCGCTTGCAGATTTGAACACCTCACGATAAGGTCAAAGTATACACAACTGACAGCTAAAGTGGGAGTAAGTTCCATTTCTCCAGTTAGATCTTCAAAAATGTTTGAGAAATTAAACCTTGAGAAATCAAAAATGCTTGAGAAACATTTTTGAGCTTTAAAATAAAAAATCAGTTATATGTGACTAATGCTTGTTTATGTTAAGTTAGTTCAAGCATCTTGTCCTGCAAATTACTTTCAAAACTGCATTATTTCAAGGAGTTAGATGAGTAAGAAGTATGCAGAATTATAATGACAGAGACATTAATGGTGGTAGATTTTATGTTCCCCTGGAATCACTATGAGAACAAATGCTACATTTTTATCACAGATAGGTAGCAGAAGTGTTTCTCCTTGTAGTTGCTTTTAATTCTGCATACCTCAAATGCTGATAAACACTTAAATAGGTAATGTTTGCAATGATGTGTTGGTGAGGTAAGAGACAGACTAATGGACAGTACCTGCAGGGGTGAAGGTGAAGGACTGAACTGCAAAACAAGAAAGCAAACACATTGTGAGTTACACACCCCGATAACAAGCGCTAATTGCAGGGCACGAGTTTCCTCTGGAATTTACTCATTTGTGGTTGAATATCATAAGCAGGACATAACAGTTGAGCTTAAAGCACTAACCAGCCAGCAGCCAATGAGAAATGATGGTTGGAAAGGTGAGTAGTGAATTCTTACAGTCACGTTTCAAGACTTTTTGTGTGGACATGCTGTTCTCCAAATTGTAAACATTAGAATGATTTTTGAAGCATGATCTGTAATGAACTTTCCTTGCTGAAAGCATACACTATTTAATAATTCTGATAATGGGAATTCTGTGTCATGATGCAACATTCACATCACACTTAGATGCAGTAAACATCATGAGAAGGAATGAGTTGCAGGAGACACACTGTTTATAATGAGTGTTATAATTATTTACAGCTATGCATTTGCAGTTATAAAAGACTTTGCTCCCAATCTCTCCCCCACCCCCCAACACGCCAACTCACAAACAGGGCTAATAATTCTGCTTTTTTAAAAAAGAGTAGTCTTAGTTTGTGTCCAAAGTTTATGTATAGGACTGTTTCGTAAGAGGAGCAACAGTACAGCTGTCTCTTGATATGAAAAATCTTGGGATCTAGACTGATATTTCATATAAACACATCTGTAAGTGTGTGTGATACATATTAATTTTTCAATTAACACCACCCCACCTCTCAGAGAGTAAAGGTCATTGCTGTTAAAGGAAAGGAAAAAACACCTCGGCAAAAAGCATAACCTATGACTGATACAGGCCACGTGGTGACGCGAGGTGAGGTTCCACAGAAACCAGGTCCATCCAAGAGCCACCAAAAGGGTCTCTGCTCCCTCTGCTTCCACTGTGCTGGCTGTGGTGCCCGTCTGATTTCTTCTTGGGCTGCTTCCTTTCTCTAAACCAGTGGAAAACTAAGCCAGCAGGAAGGAGTGAAAAATGACATGGAATAGTTTTCTTCTGGTTTAGTGAGCCCAGTCAGGGCACTGAGGAGTCTGATGATGGCTAATGCCAAGGTGAGAAGGCGTAGGACTGTCTGTCTGGGAGCAGGGAATGAATGCTGGGTTTTGGCAGGTAGTTAAAGATGCTCAGCCGCTTAGGAAACCTGTGTCCTCAGGTTTGCATGTGATAACTTGTAAACAGAAGAGCACTAGTGTAACTGTAGTGTGACATAATGTCAACATTAAATATGCTGTGTCCTCAACTGTGCAAATCTTGCTCAAAAAGGAAATGTTTTCTCTTTTTAAATGTATTACATAATAAGCACTATAAGAGAACCTACTCCAATATTTGAAGAACAGCGCTTTTTTGTGTTAAATTAGGCTTCAAAGTGACTCATTTTATGGTAATTCACCTGACTTCCTAAAAATCCGTAAGAATCCTGAAGCACGGAATAATACACAAAACAAACAGGTTGGGGGGGGAGGAAGAAAATATTTTCATTTGGGCAATGTATTTTTGCAAATGTCATTTTCAAAAAGTAATTTGTATCTAGAGCAACACATTTGGTGCAAGAGGGATCACACTGTGAGGGTGTTCGAAGGTGTTCTACCTCCAAGACCAAACTTTTTATGGCTTCTGCCATAGGTAAATTTTGACCACACTTCTCTGTCTAATACATCACCCTCTTCTCCACAAGTTATCGCTAAGGAGTCGCTGATTAAGTACCTCCATTAATTTCCCACGCACATGGCTTCAAAGACATGCAAATGCATGGGAATGAAGAAGGAGAAGACCAAATACGCTTTCTAACCTTCCTTGTAAGGGTCTAGTCTAATTCACATATGAGCACGTAAATGGAGCCAGACTGCTAACAGAGTGCCTTCTGAGCAAGGAGCAAGAGGTACAGTTAATCCTCTTTGTACTTTTTTTTATGCTAGATGCGCTGGACATGTAAAAATAAAGACTGTCTTATGATAATGATGAAATGTGGTACTGAGCAATGCATTTAAAGCTTCTCATACACTAGCATTTTCACAGCATACATTTAAAACAAGCATACAAAATTCACCCAGGCCACCTTTGCTGTAAGTTCAACATGTTTTTTAAGTAGGTTTAACAGCACCTGTTCTTTTCATGATAGAACTTGATGAGATGGTAATAAACAGTTACTGTTCTTACCAGCATAATTGCTGAGCCCCTTCCTCTTCTTTCTGCGCCAGTACAGCCAGATGCTGAAACCCATCAGAATTACCCAACATGCACCACCGATGCCAGCTATAAAGGCAGGCTGTTTGACAACATCAGTGATTTGCTCAGTTATGCTGTTGTTATTTTCAGTGATGACAACTTCATTACGACCTCCTGCACAAAAGAAATTTGACAGAAAGTTGTTATTATGCATTCTGTAATACAAAGAGGAAGCAAGTACTGCAAACGAATATTAAAAAACTCAGTAATGCACCTCAAAAGAATTATCCACAGTAGGAGAGCTTTTATTGGTACTCCTTACTTAAAAGAGTACCAAAACACACCTGAAAACCAATGCTTTTAGAAAGTAAATCCATAATCCACTGTGATTTTGCAAACATATATTTGAAAGATAGTTCCATAGGACTCTCCCAAGTAATCTAACAGATGACAGTCCAGAGCCATTTTGTTAAGAATATACATGTTTGTTGGTTTGCTTTTACATAATTATAGACAGAATATGATGAGAAAATGGATCATAGGAAACCAATCAAAAAAATAAATCAAGTAATCAATAAATAGCCTTTTTCAAATGAGAAATCTAAATACAAAATATGCTATAACATCAAAAGACAATTCCTTCTCTCATTGTTGTCAGCATGCCAAAATTTCTTAACTCTTTTTTTTTCCTGTATGCTAGAGTTTCCAAATTTAAAATAAAAAAATAAAAAATATGTATTTTCAACTGGGGCAAAGATGCATTTTCCAGCAATTATTTCATAAGGAAAACAATCCACACAAATCCTAAGTGCACCAACTTTGACACAAAGCAGAAAAATCGTGTAGTTAACTGCAAACTCTAAACAATCACAGCAACAGATGCTATTTTTTTCACCTAGAATAGGCATGAAAAATTCTTAACATCAACCTGTAAGAAATAATTATGATGTGGAATACCAATTAAAGTCACATGCATCAAAAATTACTATATAGGACCTTAAATTGTGTATATTACATTAGAAAACTGTAAATTTCAATAGATGCTCCCATTGGATTTTTCTCTCTCTTTCTCTAAAAGGCAACTTTTCTAAAAGGAAAATTTTGGTGTCTCACTTGAAAACAAATGGTCATAAAAAATGTGTATGGAAATTCAGGAAATGCTAAAGCATATAGTTCTAGGGCCAGCACTTTTCTACTTCAAATCTTCCCTTGTCAAAAATGTTTAGTTTTAAAATCAGGAAATGCGTAACATATTTTTCTCCAAAAAAATTAATATTGATTATATGTATATTTGATATAAACTGCCCACATCTGCAGTTTTGAAATTGGTGAAAGAATTACCCATCATTTCAGTAAAAGCATTTATATAGCTCTATCCTTGAAATGTTTATGCAATATTATCAGATGGCTGTATGCATGCTGAAGAAAGATTTTGAGCTGCAAGAGTAGCTACTCTACTGAGACAAAAAAAAAAGATGCAAATACTATGATTCTCGATTATGAGAGTCTATCGTACACACGTAAAGGTAGTAGAATATGGCAATAAAACATTGAAACGGTCATTCAGAGGAAATTATTAAAAGTATTGTAGCATTATGCCTTGCTGTGAAAATGTACATATTCCTCTTCTGTAATTCGACAATGGTTAAATTCACCGCGCGGTTCTTTCAAGTGAACAGCTGCCGTGTCAGCACGCTGGCTTCAGCCTGAAGCAAACAATGCTGTGGCTAAAGCAGATGTAAGATGCCTGACACTTCCAGTTTTATTTCCACAGACACCTCTTTGCAGGAGACCCAGAGTTTTCACCCGTCGAGTTGCGACTGAGGACGCATGCTAGAGGGCCGGTCGGGCTGAGCGCGTCTTCCCTGCCCCAGCCTGCGCCCCTGCCGCAGGGGCTGGCTCTGCCCCGGCGCTGCCCCAGCCAAGAGGCAGCTTCAGGCCTTAAGTTGTGTTCAGAGCTGGACTGGAGCTGCTCAGGAAGAAATGCGATGCACTGCATTACATTGCTATCACACTGTTAATGATCTCGGTGATTTTATTAAGCTTTCTCTCTTTCAGCACCATGTCAATATTTAGTAATGATGACCGTCTGCTTTTGCAAACAGACTGTTGAAACCATGCTGGAGCTTGGCTTGCTTTCACTAGTTGTGTGCAAGAAACAAAACAGGCTTCCTGCAAACAAAATAGGTCCCACAAAAGGATGCTGACAGACTACGCCTGCTAATGTATCAAAAAGCAGTACACCGGTACTGGTATCGTGTACTAGTCCATACTGGCCGTGCTGGTAAGCTTTACTAGCATCAGCGCTTGATAGCTGCAGCTGTCCTTTCCCACACTTTCCTATTTTGTCTTGCCACTGCCAAAGGCCCCGTAGTTTCCAGTCCTGATGCAGTAAGTGCGAATTAAAACTCAGCGAGCACCTATGACAAGGAAAAGCAGGGAGGCCACAGTGGCTCCTTTATCGGATTTTCCCCTTTTTTTTTTGCCATGGAACCAA
Organism: Balearica regulorum gibbericeps; assembly: GCF_011004875.1. Taxonomy (NCBI): domain Eukaryota; kingdom Metazoa; phylum Chordata; class Aves; order Gruiformes; family Gruidae; genus Balearica; species Balearica regulorum. Next base: position 106,727,497 of record NC_046184.1, read on the forward strand.
TCCATAGGTGCACCCCAGTGCTGAAAGAGGAAGCGCTGAGAGTAAAACTAATAGAAAGAGGCACTCTACAGCATGCTTTTCCAGGCATTTTGATTTGCTAGTAGACATCAGCATGGGAGCTGATGTTGCTCTAATTCCCATTAACTTTCAGCTCATTTCTGTGCCCTTTGGAGGAGAGGTAAAAGCAGTGAGATGGTGAGGAAACAGGTAATGCCTGCTTCGGAGCTGGGCTGCCATGGAGAAGAGAGGGCAGGAAACCACTTTGGAGACACTGGCTTTGGGAGTGGACGCTCCCGAACTCAAGAAAAGAACAACTGCTTCCTGCTGAAGCCTCCAAAAAGTCTGAAGATCCCGTTTTCTTCTCTAAGATCAGAAACCAGTCTTTCAAGAATGGCGAATGTGAGAGCAAACTGCAGAGAGCCCGAGGAGAGCTTTCAGTGGGCTTTATCATCTCCCTCTCTTCTAGGGGAAGGTGCAATCTGTCACCAAATTACCTTCTAAAGTTGGCAGTCTGGCTGTTTGCTCAACCCTTCAGTGCCTAGTAATTACAACTGCAAAAGTAATAATTCATTTAAATGTCAAAATAACATATGCTTTGTGAATTCAGTGACTGAAAAATAAATGGATACAGAAGAATGTTACCCACTGACGTTTGATAAAATTAATATAATCGTTGGGGTTTGGGGAAACAAACGGCATTAATTTTATATTTCTTTATATAATATTTAAGCAGAAGTAATAAATATGTACTCCAAGGTACTAGTGTACTATTTCATATACTGCAGGTGTTTCTGTAACAATGCTGTCAGTTCAACTAATTAGAACATAGACAAGGGAAGTGTGCGACCTGTAACGCTCCATTGTTCCTGAAGACAAAAACATAATGAAATATAATGTCTTCCTCCCATTGGAGAGTAATGAAGAACAAAACTAATTTGTTGGACCAAAAATTAATTAGACACATCAGATTCAATTGTACCTATTACTGTGAAAGTTTGCAGCTGTTCCTCATATTATTATGCCAATGATGGAATGTAAGAGTGAACAGGCCAACTGATGAAGAGAAATAATAGCTATACCATTAACCAACATTTCTGTTATCTCCAATTTTATTTCTGATTTTCCAAGTGAAAATTTTTACCATATCAATAGAGATCATAAAAATTTTATTTTTGATTCTGTTTGACTCTTCCATAAAATTTTTCAACATCCTTCTTGAAGTATTCTAACAGGATTCCTATAACAGTGACACAATTTCTAACTAAAGAAATAATATACTTCCTACTGCTCCATATTATCCTGGTTTTACGTTCTGGATTGTTATGGGCCTGTTCTCTAGAATTGGTCTGAGAAGTCAATAATTGAATATCCACCATGAAAATGAGTTATTTTCAGAAAAAAACGACTTCTTAGAAGAAAATATATTTAAGAATATATTTAAGAATAACATCTTTCTTTTTATACACTGGACTCTGTATTTCATGACAATGAAAGTCGTACTGTTCAGCAACATGGCTTAACTCTTCTGCATCACTGACCTGCCCTCTCAAGAATTCAGCATTTCTGCAGTTGTTCATTCTGCTTGCAAGTTGTTAAATAGTATAGCTAAGCACCTGGCCACATGGGACTCCATTATAATATAATCATTCAATGTTTTCCCATTCACGATGATGTTTTGAGGTTTATTCATGAGCTCATTTTTAATCCATGTAGTTTTGTTGGTTTTTTTTTTTTAATTTATGTAAAAAAAAATCATTTTCTTAATTAATGTTCTTGATTCTCAGTCAAACATCAAGTGGTACCAACTCAAATTTTCCAGAAATGGTATCACTTAAACACTGTTACCTTTATCAAGCAAATTTATAGTCTGAGAAATAACTTCTAGCAATTCATAAGCATTAGAAAAATGGGACCGAAAGAAAATGGAGATACAGACCATACAAGTAATAACCACATCCAGCTTTGGGCTCCCAAAAGGGAAAAAAGAAATGAGAACAGAAACACAACACAAACAGAAAAGACTCTCCTTTACTTTTCATGCAAAGGACTCTTAAATGTGCAAAGATGCCACCAGACAGACTTGTTGAAGCAGACATTCTGGGATCATTTAAGAATAAATAAATACCACTGTATGTTTAACAATGTAAAATTAAGTCTCTAAATGCCAAAATTTTTTTTTCTTTTTTTCATACTTTATTTGCATCCTAATATCCCTTTCCTCCTCCTTGCAACAATACAGATCTCTCCACGTTCAACTCTTGATTTGATTATACTAATAATTTTTGTAAGGAAAAAGTCAGCATGAAGGGCTGTACCCAGACGTGGGGCTGAGCATTCTGGGAATCATCCAGCGAAGCACTTTAGTGCAAGTTTAACTCACAACATGTTAAGTGACACAAGGCTATTCACGTGCTTAAAATGCAACACACTTAAGTGTTTTGCAGGAACAAGCCCAATGTATTTAGTGCCTAGCCAGATGGACTCCCTAGTGAAATAAAAAAGCCCTGCTCAAAGCAAATGCAGTGACAGACTAGTCTCACAACATCAATTATTTACGCAGAGGTCCAAAATTCAGGCCTATTAGATGATATGTTTCTTGCATTTTCAAAAATCAATTTCTTGCTTTCAGTTCTAGAAAACTTTTTTCCCCTCTTTGGCGTTTCTGTGGCTGCCTTTTTCTAAAACCAGTGCTACCTTCACCTCCTCTCTAATATTTCCTTCTCCAGTGACAAGGTATTCAAAGCTGATGTATCCCAATTTCTGTTTTGATCCTTAGGGAACCTGAATATCATTAAACATTTAAGCAATGCTTAGGGGATGGCCTTTTCTAAAGGTCTACACATAATAGAATAGAACATGTGCGGGACATTGTGCTGAAAACATTTTCTAGAAAGAAAATCTTTAGTAACAACAAAAGACGCACAAGGAAACAAAAACCCGTTTTAAGTAATTAGATCATACAGTCAAAAGCAACAAAAATCCCGTATTACGCACTCAAAAGAGGTGCTGCTCTGCACAGCTCAATTGAGTTTTGCTAAATATGGTTACTTCTCCTATTCTTACCCTTCCCATATTGTTCCTGCCTTTGTATTTTATACTTGAGAAGAATTTCAGAGGAAACAGAATCTGTGTGTCCCTCGGGTCAGGAAAGTAATTCAGCGTGGAAACCACTGCTAAGAAAGAGTCATTTCAAAGGCAGGGATGATAACACTACCTTTGCTCTCTATTTGGACTAGAGGCCACTCATTCTTTGACAGAGGAAGCTCGTCTGCTTGGGATACCTGAGAAACACTGACTTGAAATGTTCAGAAAACCAACTGTAAATAGTGCCTTAGGCACCAATGTTACAAGTAAGGTAATATTACAGTCATCTGAACAGGAGGAAAAGGGAGCTTAAGCTGTTAGTTCTATAAATCTGTCAACCTGCAGAAGTGGTAAATTCATTTAAAAAAAAAAAAAAAAAAAAAACCAGTTTCACTAGATAATCTATATGTTCTCATATGACTTGGGAACGTATTTCCCTCCATTGGCTGCGAGAACTCTGCACAACAAGAAGACACGACATCAGCACGCAGTGGGACATTAAAAGCTAACTAAGTAGCTCTATTCCAATCTCATCTTTTCCTCCATGGATTTTTATGCTTCCAGAAGTGGTTTATGAAAGCGTTTCTTAAAGTCCAAACAGGCAAACCAAAACAACAGAACGGACAATCACTTACCGATTATTATGGGTTGTGGCTCACTTTTTACTCCCACACCTGCACTGGTGCTTGCAGCAACTTCCACGCGGTACTGAATACCTGGATATAGGCCACCTATTACTACAGACCGAATGGCTGCATCTACTGTTTTGTTGATATGAAATCGAGTCTCATTACCTAGGCACCAGATCTGGGATAAAAGTTGACATGTTAAAAAATATGAAATTCTTCATACTCATAAACAATCACACATAGATATGACATATCAAGGTAATGTAGGACAATCTCTTATTTTGGACTTCCAAACAATGTTACTGTCCAGGAGTAGCTGGAATTGGGATTATTTAGCTCAGCAAGCTATCCCACATTAGCATAGGATGAAGCCAGCTGTAAAGACTGCTTGCAAATACCCCTCTGGACTCTCCATGGAGTACAAATTCTGTGGTTACACTTCTTAGAAGCGGAGACCAGAATCATCCAAGTGAAAAAGAGGCATTACACATTAACTGAAATCTTATTCAGTAATATGATTATCACCAAACCTTTCCTAAAAAAACCCCACATTTTTTTCATTCTTAATTTCCCACTGAATAGCAAAAGGACACCAAATAATACAAGTACATGTTGAAACACTTTTCCCAGGAAGTTTCAAAACTAAGACCTTTTAGAGATTCTTCTTCAGTTAATGTTATCTGCATATACTGCTTCTGTATTATTAAAGAAAGCATTTACAACCATTAAGAAAATAAATGCATAAAGATATTGCAATATCTTTAATCATAATAGCAGAAGAAAGCAGAAGTAGTGGAACCACTCCCAGCAACCGATGTGTCTAAGCAACACCAATGCTGTCTTTATCCTTATTTTTGACCCTTCTCCATGTTTTATCACACCTTATCTTTTTTCTGTGAAACACTGAGGAAGATTTGGAGGGCAAAAGAAACCCTTGTTCTCCTAAGCTCAAGTAGATTTTATGCGCAGGCCAGAACACATTAGAGTGAGAAACCATTGCATTCATTCTTTCACTCCTTGTCTGTCCTGATCTTAGATTACAGCAGCTATGAGATGCCCCTAATTAAAGGCATTTAATTCATAAATGAATTTACAGGCACTCTGATGTCGAAAGTGGAATCAACAGATCTACATTCAGTTTGTTAGAAAACGAACTGTGAAACCTCAGAGGTTATTTTATACTCCAGGAACTACGAGACTCTTTGCACTGTATTCACTGTAGCCAGCTCACTAATCAGGCAGGCACCTAATCTAACACAGAGGGGATGTAATAGGTAGTGACTCCAGCTGTTTTTATAAACAGCCTAGAGGTCTGAGCACTCACCTGGAACATGGCTTTTATTAACCATCAGCCCACTTTGTTTCATTTCTACACATTTTGTAGTTTAGGAGTGTGCTTTACTTATTTGTCTATAAGACCTTGATGGTTAATATTGACTTATACTGGAGTCAGTATCAAGATTAATTAAGCCAAAAGATAATTATTAATTGATATGTAAATGAGATCAATAAAATACTGGCATTAATAAATCTTGATATTGACTAAAAGCAAAACAAAAGAAGTGCTATACTAAACATAAATATTGCAAGCATTTACTGCATGCCTCTGACCAAGCGATAAACTGGAAGAGGTTGAACCATTAGTTGATTTAAAAGTCAAGCACTTTCTCCCTTCTTGATGCCGTGTTCCCTCAAGATACAGCAGGGAAAAAAATTACATCTTTTTGTGTGAAATAAGCTGCATCCACCACTTGCACCCTTTGTGGGACTGTCGAGAAAGCTACCCTGCTTTATTTCAATTAAAAATTTCGCACTAGGTATACAAGCCAGCCACAGCAAAATTATTTAACAGTGTGTTTCATTGCCACAATCCTCTGACAATGCTGAACCTTGCCCCATCATTTTCTCCATAGTCCTCCACCCCAATAACACACTGCACTTTTTCCAAGTTGTGAAAATACGCTTGTGCAAAAGTGAGCTTAGTGGGCAATTACAGACTACAACAAAATTTAAGATGATACTTAAATCAGTGGAAAGGAGTGGATACTTTGTGCCATCATAGCAACAAAGTAGAAAATACAATCAATACGGGCAACTCTCGTATAACAGGCTCTGGTTAGAGTAGTGGTGTTCAACCACAAACAACCTAGCACTTTAAGTTGTGAATCTTGACAGAGATAGTACTTGGAAGAAGTCTTGTATTCTTCCAGAGCCACAGTCCTTGACTTTGACCTTGAAGTGTTAGGATTAGCATTTTTGCAGGGGAAAGAAAAGGTGTCTTTCCTGGCAGCTTTTCTGTTGGATTGAAGGCACTCTAAGACAGGGACTTCACCACCTGTCTTGAGAGTGCAGAAGCCCTTAACAAAAAAACTGCTTCTTCTTGTTCCACAGCAGGGAAAAGCAAGAAAGAGAAGCACTGTAAACTAGCTGGCAACTACAGGTCTGTTCCAGATCTAGCTCATGATATTTTTACTTTTAATATAACAGTAGTACTGCTTAAAAAAAAATAAAAATCCATAAGCTGTTAGTCCTCTTTCTCCATATAATTATATGGGCGGCTGTAAATGCTGTCAGAATCTAAATCCATAAACACCGCTATTGTTCTGTAACTCAAGCAGGCTGTTTCCTTAAACACACAACCCTCCCATTACTCATCGTTTCTACCTTATACTCCTGGATGACTCCATTTTGGTGATCTGGAGGGGGAGGATCCCAGGAGATGCTGATGCTTGTGCTGTTGTGATTTCCAACTGTCAGGACAGTAACAGACTGAGGAGGGGCACTTGGAGCTACACCAAGGAGAGAGAACAAACAGAAGCAAGATATTAATCCATTTGCTAGAGCACGAATTTTGCTGAAATAGTGTAAGAGCAAGCAGACAGTATACCAAGTTCGCACTCCCAGCAGGCCTAGGTATGTACATTTTGTTAGGCACTGACAATTTTGAAAAATGCCTTTCTGAAGAGAAGCACAGTGCTGAATGACAATGTGGAATTTGTGGCAATGGAGAATCAATACAAATCACTTCTAATTTATTTATATTTAGCACTTCTTAAGTTTGAATTGCAATTATTTTCACACTTGCGTTTCTTTTCCATAATATGCATGGGTAGCTGTGGATATATCAACTAAGTCATAACGTAAGAGTGCTTCACCTGGCCTGAAAAGTGTTTTGATTCTTCTTTCCCCACATGGTCTTCCATTTAAGGATCTTTTTTGGTTTCCTATTTGTTCTCCAGGAAGACATTAACTTAACAGGTTTGAACGTAAAGCCTTGCAACGCCTAGGTAGAAAAGGGTTAAAGCGCTCAGGGCTTTACATCAAATGCCAGTGAATAGGGGAGGTGCTAAGTTAGGTCAGATATATATTTGTGTCCTCTTTTCCCTAGGCAAATTGTTTTCTCTTCAGAGTCCTGTTCAGTTCAACCATTCACAGCTGTTTGGCTGGTCACTGCATATCAAGGCCGTATCTACAAGACAATTGCTTGCCAGCCCTGCTACGTTGGCTAGAAGTGTGGAAAAAAAAATCATAGCTGTTAGTGATCAGAGCTGTGCTGGCAAAGCCCCTCTTGCAGCTACATCAGCAGCAGGGTGCTTTTGTTGGCTCAGGACATGTTGTTTGGGAAGTGGCACAGCAGCTCCGCTACGGTCAAGTCCCCTCTGTGAGCATCTGCTGCATCTCCACGCGGGGGCTCTCCCATCATAGCTATAGCTGCCACGGCAGAGGGCTGTGGCATACGTCCCTTCCTCAGCCACTTGCAGCCCCCCTCCCCTCCCTTACTTCTAGGCAAGTGTGGAAACTCCACTGCAGTGGCAAGCTAAGTCACCAAAGCCGAGCGTATTATGCTAAGGTCTAGTCTCCGGGGAAAAAATAGTATTGATAACAGCTGCACTGAACTAGTCCTAGGATCCATGGTAGTCCATCTATCCCAGTCTATCTATCCAGTCTGCCACAAAACTAATAGAAAGAGACTAGGAAAGTGTGGACTAATAAAGTGAGCATATAGCGATACCTCTCCAGGACACAAAATTCCAATTCACAAAAGCCTGTTGCTCAGAGACTTTCTGTTCCAGGGTGATGTCTTTGTGTTTAATAACTCCTTAAGGAATTTTCTTCCACAAATTTGTTATTGCCTTTAATATGACCTTAAAACATTTAATATGAAATTTGGAGGCTTATTTTGAAGAATGATAGTAGGCTTTGTACCAGAACCTAAACTATTTATCACTCCTCCCTGCCCCAATATCAAATCTAGATAGTCCTCTGGTTTTAGGCATCCTACATCATGTGTCATGGCTCCCTGACTCCAGTCCCCTGCTCCAGAATATTCCTATCCAGAGACTACTCCTTCACCGCTAAGCTCTATGGCAAGAGGACTCTAGTCTTACCTTTAACAGTTATTCCTGACTACGTGAACATACCTGGACCACGCTTCTTGGAAAAGCAAAGAACCACTGTCATCTTTGTATTAAAGTCTGGCAGGTTTAACACAACTAAAAACAGCCACAGATATCAGGAATATTCGAGTTTCCTGAGCCAATCCAAATTTCCTTATTTTTCCCTGTGGCCTCTTTGAGACTGGCTATGTTCCCACTTCAGATGCTCCTCAGTGCTTGACTTGGCACAGGCTCAAGGAACTGAGCTCAAATCCTTACCCTGATAACCCTGAAGAGTGGGAGTAGGCTGTCGCAGGAATCATACAACTCCAAACTAGGGTAACAGAGCTGGGGAAAAGGGACCATGCAAGGTTACATCAGAAAAAAATACTCAGAGGAAAAATGACACATATAGGACTGTCCTGTGAGGCTGCACGTTTTGACAACTACATTTTCAGATCCTGGTTCAGCTGCAAAGCAAATAGTGCTAGGTAGAGTCCTTGTGACCTTGAATGATGCAGAGAAACAGCGTAGTAGAGGGGAGGAACAGAGCTGTATTGTGGACAATTTGACTCTTAGCCTGCTCAAGTGAAGCACGGAAAGGTAGCCTTGGGCTACTTGCAATCATGCAAAGCATAAAACTGGTGAAGTTAATACTTGCATTGTGTATTTTATGGCAAGTGAAATAATTTGCCACACAGTAAAAAAAAATAGCATTTTAAAAGTCTTCAAGTTATTCAATAACAACAAAACCATGAATAAATGTATGTGTGCAATATTAATTAAAACAACATTTTATATGAAAATAATAATCATTAAAATGGCAAAGCTTAACACTGTATAATACATTTTTAAGTACAGTGGAACAACTTGCCGAGATGCATTTACTTTCATCCTCAAACACAACGGGCATTCAGAAATATAATTTCTTATATACACATACACAGAGAGAGAGGAGAGTAAATGCTAAAGAAATGTAAAATGAACACTGTACTCTAACTCTAAGGAAAACTTACGTATTCATTTATCTTTGCATTTAAACTGCATGAATATTCTAGTTAATATTCTACCAGTGTCTGTCTATTTTTTTTTAGAGGATATATGGTAAGTTTGAAGTAAAATTAAAATTGCAGCTGATGAATGCAGCTGAAAGTATCATTTTAAGAGCTGCACTAAAGCAGGAAGGAATTGACAGGCAGCAGCTGATAAAAACTAAGGAGACTTCCATTACTGATGGTCGTATTTTTGTGGTGACAAACAATATGCAGAACAAATACTACTCCACAAAGTTATTCCAAAAAAGACTTAAAGCAGTGGATGTAATTGAAAAAGAAATCATCTATCTTTAGAGCAAATGTGAAAGAAATAGTGAAAATTATATTAAAAAATACTTTATTTAGCTTCTTTTCATATATGTATGCACATACATGTATATAACAGTTCTGCTTCCTCTGATAATATCACTCTGTAAGCTGGCACCATGATATAAATTAAGCCACTTGTCTGACACTGCTGCAGTTATTAAATAGACCACATTGAAAAATAACATTTTTAAAACCGTTTTCTCATTTCCCTTGCTGCTGGCTTGTGGAGAACACCTTGCCTGCTTCTTGACAGGTCAATTATTCCAGTGCTCAGCTTCTTCTTACAGATATGAAAGAACCCAAATCGCTGCTCATCTTTTCCAGACGCAGCCAAACAGAATTCCATTTGTTACCTTCACAAGGCCAAAGAGGCAGGAGATGGATGGATACTGAACTGTGACAAATGTCTGATCTAGAGGAAAAGTCTAACTGCAGCAAAATTGATTTTTGGAGGTAGGCCTCAGAAGTAACATTGCATGTAAAATTCAATCCAGCAGAAAGCTGCCACTACCTCTTGGTCGTACTTTGCCTTTACCAGGACTATTAGTTTTGATGTCACAAAAAACTTCCAATACGCGTATCACTCTTTCAAATTATTTTCTAAAAATAGTATACCTGACATTTTTTAAAAGTCAAGTCTAAAAAAGCTCATTTTCGAAATGGAATCACAGGCGACACAGCAAGTGGGATACCTTTAAATAGACTGCCATCTTTCTTCATCGGATGAGAAGCAAACCACTGTCATTAAACATTTAGTTGATGCTATTTTTTAAATAGATGAACACCAATATAATTACAAAGATAAGGTGAGGAATTAAAGGAAATATCTGAGAACTGCCTCTACTGAATGTCTTAATTTTCTCATGGAAGTGCTTAACTTTATCACCCAAGCAAGAGGAAGAATTATTTACAGGGGCTGACATTTGTCTGGTGATAATACTATGTGTTATAGGCTGATGTTTTTTTGAGAGAGACACTTGTAAACAGACTCCTTGAAGGTTATATTAATCTACAAAGCAGATCTTAGGCTGTGAATTATACATATCTGTAGGCAAGAAAAGTTTTTTAAATCTTCACTACATGGAAAGTTATTTCACATGAACAAAGTGGCCTTTAAAGTAGGAAATTACCTGACAGGCTCTGCTGGGAGATGAGGTTTATAAAAGAAAATGTCATTCCTCAAGTATTTTATAGAAATAGACAGGAGGTACAAAATCTTCTCTCTTTTTCAGTAGTTCTTAATTTACCTTTAGCGGGAGACTGTTAGATGAACTAAATAAACAACAAAAATCAATTTAAATTGGACAATAGTGGGGGGGGGGGGAAATTCTACATTTTAACTCTAGAAAAGCAAATTAATCTGTATAAAGCTTTTTTTTTTTTTTTTTTTTTTTTTTTTTTTGGAAAGCTTCGTTCAGAGTGTCTTTACTGACTGATTTAGGCTTTATAGTCTGAACAAAGAAATGGGAACCATGAAGTTCCAAATTCTAAAACTTGAACAATCCCTTCCTACACACTCTTCTACATGTTGCAGGACACTGAATTTCCTCATCTATAAAGCAAGGACTACAACCAAGTTTTTCTCAGGATTACTTACTTGTTGGGCAATAATCATAACAAATCAAAGAGAAAAGTGAGTAATAAGTGAGTCTGTTCTAGAATTAAAAAGTACTTGGCAATCAGCACTAAATTAAACCTTGGGAGACTACTGTAAATGATTAAGATGCATCTTCAATAGGAAGGAAAGAGTGCACTCAAAACCCATCGAAACCATAACAGCATTTTGAAACTTCATCAGTATTTCTTTCCCTTGCTTTGAAAAGCATCAATAAAACAGAGAGAAAAATGAACCATCATTGTTATGATCATCATTCTACTTTTACAGGAGAGCTTCTCTAGGCAAAGGTTGCATTAGATAGGTAGAAAGATAGGTTTCTTGTACACTTCTAAGAGAAAAAGATAAAAATTACTTATATCTCACCTCACTCCCTTTACTTTTCAACAAAAAAGCAGTCCTGGAGTAACTATGCCTTAGCAAAACTTTATACCACACTACATGCTATAGTTATAAATGCTTCTGCATTTCAGTAAACTGTTTACTATGCATCCTGCATGGTTCACATAGGCTTGAAAAATACTTAAGGAAACTTTCTGAAGGACTAACTAGGGCAGTTTCATTAACGTTGTGCTAACAGAAACAATAAAGTGGCATGCCTTTGAGACTGGAGTTCCTTCAGACTAGTTAAATATCTGTCCTTCACTAGTCCCCATTTCCCAAACTGTTCATCTACATTATTACCCATTCAGAAAGATATGCTTACTATCAAAAAAATCATCTGCAAAAGGTTTCATTTATTACTTTCATTTTCAAAGTGCAGGCCAAAGTCTTTTATTGCAGCAAGACTGGTTACAAAAGAACGGCTGCTGTGCACACTTTTTTGGAAGACCCAAAGCCATCTGCACATTAGAAGGACGTATCAGCCAGAATATAGGACTGGCCCAGTGCTTTCTCCTGGAATACCTACTTACAGCACAAAACTGAATATTATGTTGAATTCTAATGCCAACCCTATATCTAACAAACAGAAATCATGTGGAAGAAATAAAGCCAAACATACACACACACACAATAACCAAAATGATCATTCTTGATTTCACCTCCAGTGCTAGGTATGGAAGCTTATTGCTTTTCTGACCATTTTACTAACCTTCCTCTGTGGTACGAGCAGACTTTGATTCACTGTCCATTCCTTGGAATTCATTGAAATAAGGTCGAACTTTAATTTCGTAAGTGACTCCCTTTTTCAAGCTGACGAGGACAGCACTGCGCTCAGTTGGGACTTTGACTTCCAAATTCTGCCATACAGCTGGAGAAGGTAGGCCAGACGTTTGGCGATACATTACTCGGTAGCCCTGAATAAACTGGGATTGGCGGTCGACCTAGAAATGGTATTAAATAATACACCAATAAACATATTAAAGCAACGGAACTGTTACGTTAAAAAGAAAACAAAACATTTGCTTAGAACACTTTTGTCCTCATGAAAAAGAGAACATTAATAGTCATTTAAGATGCTGAATTTAAAAATCAAACTGCTGTCTTGTAAGTCACTGTTGATTAATTGTCTATAAAGAACATTTTTCTCACATTACTTGTTACAGAACATTTCTTTCTATTTTACTTTCTTCAGCTCTATATATTATGACAAATACCACCTTAAATGATAAAACAAGGCCCCACCCCTGCAACAAATCATAAAAAGAGAACTTTGGCATAATGCTTACTGCATGTAAACTTATTAAGCCCATCTTGGCTACTGCTGTGCTGAAATAGGAGAAGAAAAGAAAAACAAATTCTTTTCAGAAAAGGATAAGTCTTTGAAGATACCCTACATGCTTTCAGTTAGTCCATTACTTGGCTCACAGCTCATCTTTTCATGAGATGCTCAGGAAAGTAAAATAAACATAAGACAGATGCAGAGAAAACAATTTCCAAGGACACGTGCTGTTTCTTGCTTTCACAGTCTAAGCAGCCTCTTTGCATCCTGGAGTTGTGATGCTCTCAGGCCACCATATGGAGACAGAATGTTGGTTTTAGTTGATGATGTTTTATATGTTGCTAGGCAAGCACAATTCAAGATTGGACCATACGTGGAAGCTTAACAATTCTAACCTATCGTAGCTACAAATAGGATTTTTATTTAAAGAAAAAAACATAAAATGTGTTTTATCTTGGAGAGGTTGCATGCATTTTTTTCTCTTGGGGGAAAAAAAGGCATGAAACAATGATTCAAGCTATTACAATGTTTGCTTGAATTTTGCCTGAAAAAAACAGTCAAAACAATTTGATGGATAAAATCAAACCAAACCCAGCTGATTCTGTCGCCATCAAATAAAAAGCCAAAGAAAGTGGAGTACAAATAACAAGACTAGCTGTTCAGTAAATTTCTTGGTTATAACTAAGATTCAAGAAGTAGGATTCTTTTTCTGCTCTTGACAATTTGCTAGCTCAAAGATATTTCAGAATTAGACACATCTGTTTGACTTCTCTTAAGAATAAATGAATTTAAGGCTGAAAATACAAACCGGGATCTATTATGCTCCTCCTATAATCTTGTTACAGTTTATTGAGGCATTCAGGACACAGATTCTTAAGACATTAAAAAGCAGGGCAAGCAAGAAGAAAGCTTTATTTATGAGAGCAAAGCAGAAATGTCTTTCATCAAAACTGTCACTGTTAAAAACCTTGCAACATATGTTACAACAACATTAAGCTTGCATTTTATAAACTTCTCTACATTCACTTTAAGTGAATTTATGCACTGAAAGAGGGATATAACTCACAATAATAGCTTGTTAATACCGAAAGAATCAAGCTGTGTTTTTAAGAAGAACATTAAGCAGCTGTTTCCAGATGAAGGGAGTCTGTAAATCAGAGTAAATTGTTTTTATCCATGTTTGACTTTCATTAATTAAATGTTTTACGGACATAAAGACTTTATGAACCTCATGTTTACCACAAAATTCAGCAAGAGTAACGCTTTCATGCACTTTGTAATACAGATTCTCAAACTAAATTACAAAATAAAGCTATGATGTTTAATAATCAAACACTAAGTTTGATTCCTGCCTAGCTTCTGAGTTACAAGCTGCACTGAAAGACAGCATAACTTTGTTAGAACTTTCCATTTTGTCTTTGCTATGCTTTTAAGCTCTACTGACTGCTGCCTAGTGGAGAATATCTGAAAATTCAGAATTGACTAGGCTGAACTGTCATGGTGTGCTGCTACAAAACAGTATGGAAACTGCTTTGTATGGCATGGTACAAACACAAACGCACCCACCAACTGCTTGAGAAGAACTGGACCCATATAGTATGCCTATAGTATACTAATTTTGAGTCTATCACACTTCCATATCTACTTACATATAGGTAATATACAAATTATTCACACATCTCTTTTTCTTCTAGACTTCTAAGTTGCTAACCTAAAGGACTAAACAATACTAGCAATGTGAAAACGGAACACAGTAGTACAACTAGGTTGTCATGTAAATAGGTGCTATAAGCTGCCTTGATTTGGGGCTCACACAAGTTTCACAGAGCTTTCAATTAGAAGTTTGATTACAACAGGGCTGATGATTAATCTGCTTGAATTTCAGGTTACTGACAGTGATTCCATTGTTCAGGATCTGGGATGGTACTTAGGAAAGAAAATACTATGCATTTTTAATGTTTTCCATAAACATCCAGTTGCATTCAGTATCAAGGAGAGGACACGAAACCATTTCTCACGCCCACTTAAAGCTAGTCTGAAAGAACAGGGCCTTTCATATGGTCAGAATGGTGGGAAACTATTCAGAGGGCACTTCACTTACTGAGAAAGGTGGATTTTTTGTTTTGGCTTTTCTGATTAGTAAAAAATTACTCTTGGATAATTACACAGATTAACCAGAGATATTTGTGAGGTATAGGACAGCTATATTTCATGTACACTTACACATACATTTATATGTGTACATGCATATGTATGTATACACATATACATACATATGTGTATGTGTCTACATATACATGTACACACAGTCTTATATACAACAAAACCTGTGACTTCATGATTCCTCCATTTGTTATGTGGTAATTATGTGTCACACCACCAGCAGGCCACTAAAAATATGCTTAGCATTAAAGAACTGCATTTAGCTGTGCTAAGCATCAAACAACTCTATAGGTTTGGTACACATTCACACATAGGCAGAGCTGCAGAAAAATGCACTGTGGTTTGATGAAAGAATGTAATAATTTCTAGGTATTGTCCCTTCTCACTCTCTTTTTTTTTTTTTTTTTTTAAATGGTTGGCACTTCCTTATACAAAGTACTTAGCATTATTATAGAGAGTGCAGGAATTCTCTGCGCTGAATACTGGGATCAGAGAAAATTTCTAGTCTTCCTGTGACACTCTTAACTGCTCTTGAATTTATGCAAGCCGCAGTGACATCCACTCAAGAGCTGCAACAGTTGCTGGTCTAAAGATACACTTTCTCCCTCAAAAGACAGTTGATAGAAAACGCAGATGCTCCTTTAAAACAGAAGAGAGCGATTACTGGGTAGGTTCTGCTCAGCGGTGACCTAATGCTTTAAGGCGACCTACGATCATAAGCGGTCCTGCACGCCCCTTCTCACACTCTGTTACGATGAACACGTAGTGCAGGAGGTATCTACATAACTGATGACAGCTCTCCATTTCTGCAGAACAGGAAACTCATTTTCCCTGCGTGTTCAAATCTGCCCATATTGCAGCTGAACATGAGAGGGGTTCAATGGATATTAGATCATTCAGTTAGGCTATTAGGCTGTTAAAAAAGATGGCAAGAAACTTGCAATGCAGCTTATGCTGCAAACATACGCTTTCAGGCAAACCTGCTAATCTGCACCCTAAAGACATTTTGCAAAATGCTCTTTAGTATGTAAATTTCTACCCTAAAATATCCTAAGTAATGCTCTGCTCCCACATCAATACCCACAGCAATTCTCCATCTGGGCAGAATACCTTACACACTGTGCTGAACTCACTAGTAACAGACTCGCAGTAATCTCTGGAAATTCAAACAGCACTAGTATTTATCTATCCTACAGGAACAAGACAAAGGGTGACAATACACTGGAAGACTGTCTAAAAGACTTGACTCTTGAAGCTTCCAGTGAAGTGCATTCATTTAAAATCAATGTCAGATTAAAAGACAGAGGTAAATAAATTATCCTTCTGCCTGGTAGCCTCCTAGAAGGCAGTCAGGATTTCAAAGCAACAATTATTTTGCCATATCGAAGAACTGATTTTTATTTCTGCTTGTGCCACAGGGCTCCTTTATAATGCTAGGAAACTTTCCACTTTTGGCCACTAATGAAACTCTCAGTTTAGTGTCCAGTGACGCTAGAAGTGCTGGACTATAGTTGCCGTCAGCCAAAAAAGTGCTTGGAGTACACAATATGCTGTTGCAAGGCAAAATGCTTTGATAAAAGTAAAAATAAATCAAGCCCAAGGTTTAAAATTAGCCATTTGATAACGGTGGGCATATCCGATTCCATATGTCTCATCAGCAATAAATATCTCTGCACCTCACCTCTCTGTGTAAAGTTAGGATACTGACACATTTTTTTCATTGTGATGTTAAATTCAGTATTACTTGTGAAGCACCCAAATGTTACAGTTGAGAGCATGGCAGATAAGGAAGTGTGTGAGACAAACTAAGAATTTTTTATTCAATGTAATGTTTCAATGCTATGAATTTAATAAGACCTGGCACCACACAGTGAATAAAGAAGATAAAAGGAAATGTTGAACACCTCCATGAAGAAGAGATCCTGTATGTGACCAGATAATTAGAGTTATACTTTAATACGTATGCACGAGAAGGGTAAATTTCAGTGGCAGTGAAAGCCTAACTTCTGACATTCCTCTTCTTTTTTTTAGCACTGACTTTCTAAGCCTGTCTTTATTTTAAAACAGACAAAATATGTGTGTATATGTATGTGTATATTTTAATATTGCAACTGAGTAGCAGAGAACTCTTTCTGAAACTTTAAACTCAAATTTGGGGAAAACAAAAAAAAAAAAAAGAAAAAAAAGAAAAGAAACCCAAAACAATCTCAGAAAGCAGGGGAAAATGAGTGTTAATTTTCTGGGAGTCAGGATGCCAGAAACTCAGTAATCAAGGAATCAAGGATGTTCCTTGGCATTCACTCTTTGAATTGCAGAAAGTACAACACAAAGAGTCTTATGACTCTCATGGCACTTCTGTCCTTTTGTATGATAGCTACACTATCTAACCATTTTATATTAATAGTGTGGACCTTATTCTCTGGATAGAGTGGCTTTTTTTCCTAGAGACTATGATTAATTAATTGGTTTTGTTCTGGTCGCTGGAAAGTTTCTAATTAGCTGTTCCAAAGATATTTTTGTTGTGTGCCTTCCCTTGGGCAATTCCAAAATGTCTCTACAGAGGCCTGTATGCTTGTCAGGTGGCATAGGGTCACCGCTTTGAGGGATCTTCCCAATAAGGTGATATATCCACAGCATCTCTAACAATTTACCTTTATTTTACCATGTTTTCTTCACTCATTACTTGTTCAGTAGGGGCACCAAGAGACTCTTTCATACATAGCATGAGCCAGCAGTGTGCCTCGTGACCAAAAAGGTCAATGGTATCATGGGGTGCATGAGGAAGAGCGTGGCCAGCAGGTGAAGGGAGGTTATCCTCCCCCTCTACTCTGCCCTGGTGAGGCCACATCTAGAGTTCCGGGCTCCCCAGTTCAAGAGACATGGAACTACTGGAGAGAGTCCAGTGGAGGGCTATGAGCGTGATGGGGGGACTGGAGCATCTCTTGTATAAGGAAACACTGAGAGAGCTGGGTCTGTTTAGCCTGGAGAGGAGAAGACTGAGAGAGGATCTCATGCTTATAAATATCTAAACAGCGGGTGTCAAGAGGATGGGGCCAGACTCTTCTCAATGGTGCCCAGTGACAAGGGACAACAGGCACAAACTGAACACAAAAAGTTCCATCTGAATATGAGGAAAAACTTCTTCACTGTGAGGGTGACCGAGCACTAGAAGAGGCTGCCCAGGGAGGTTGTGGAGTCTCCTTCTCTGGAGATAGTCAAAACCCACCTGGATGCCATCCTGTGCAACCTGCTCTAGGTGATCCTGCTCTAGCAGGGGGTTGGACTAGATGATCTCCAGAGGTCCCTTCCAACCTCTACCATTCTGTGATTCCGTGATACATATATATATACACACATATATATGTACACACATATATATGTACACACACACATATATTTATTTCATTATAATATAAGGAAATGGGTTACACTGCATAAAACTGAATTCTGGTTATACTGAGGCTTCCTTTAGCAGTATATGGTAAAGCAAGGGTAAGCCTATGAAATTCTATTTCTGATAGCTGTCACACCCAAGAAAGGACTTGAAGGAGCACCACACAAATGCGATCCTGGTTTACAATTACTGTCTGTGAACATCCAAATTTTCTAAACTACTGACACATCTGCTTGGGCAAACATGTGCTTGGGCAAAAGGGTTTGCTGCAAAGGTGCCTGAGTGAGAAAGTCAGCCTGTCCTGGGGTTATGTACCTGAAACAGACAGTATTTTTAGAAAGGCAAGCTGAGTGTTGACATCATTAATGGCAAAATGCAATGACACATTTTCTAAATAATCTTCTAAGAAAGGCAAATTTGTGGGTTTCTCTATTTATGCTAATCTGCCCCCGACCATTGAAATCTGTCAGAACAAGGATGGTGCATAAGCCCCCATAAATATGGCTGAGTTGTGCAAAACCAACAGTAATCCCTATAATACACGATCTATCACCACACTTCTTATCTCCTATTGTATAATCCCCTGTACACATTAACCTTTTAGCAATATTACATGTAGAAGAAAACCCCTGAGTATTGTGAATAACCCTTTAGCAGAATTCATCCTATATAACACAACAGTTTCAGTCACGTGCGCTGCAGTACTATTTCTCTCACTCTTCCACCCATGGCTCTCCTTCCTCTGTGGCAGATGCCCCAAGAGCAAAGCACTCTTTTCTGGTGTGCAGTGCCCTAGGAACTCTCTCTGTCCTTCTAGAGTTACAAATCCTTTCCTTCAAACCTCAGGAATGGAAACATAAGATTTTGAAAGGCAAACACTATATTAGAAATTCTACCCGGTAGTTTGATCTCTCAAATAGAAATGTTGTTAAGTATTGCCAAAAAGATTCTGGTCTTCTATAATGAAAGGATACCCACTGATTGTGGGTAAGGCTTATGTTAGAAAACCAGATGTTACATAGTGGACCAGGCATCAGCACCACGTGCTTCTGACTTCACTACAAGTGCCCTATTGGAAAGTTATTTTTGCATTTTAGGGTCACCAAACAATAGGGTATTGTCACAGGTCCCTACGTCTTGAAGTGGAAAGTGCTTTTTCATACAGCAATTTCATGTTGATATTTAACTTTGATTATTTTTTGACGTGCACAGTAATGAGTCCACAGATCAATTATCCTTTAGATTATGGTGTTAAGCATATTCATTTTTATAACATTTTTCTAGTCAGACAGCTAGCTTGCTTTGAGCTGAAGACTTTGAACCTGCCTGATTTGAAAGAGAAAATAAAAAGACCATTTCATTACCACATACATATGCCTGCAAAATGTTTGAAGTCAAGACTGGAGCTTTTCAGGGTAGTAAAAAGCTGCAGGGATAAATAGGCAAAATTAAAGTACTATTAAGGTAATAGTAACAGAAGCCTTACCGTCCAGGTGACTTGAACCGTCGTGGGTGTTAGCACAACAGGATTATGCAGTCGTACAATGACGTCTCCCAGTTCTTTCTGTACCTGCCTGTGATCCACACCTTGTGCTGGTGGGCTGATATCTGCCAGGCCAGGCACACACATGAAAGCATTATTTTAATGAAAAGAGTTGTATAAGGCATCAATAAGAATTACTGAATAGCTTAATGACCTGACTTATACACCCTTTATAGTACTGTTTTTAAAACAATATGGTACTAAGGTTTAAATATGAACTCCAAAGCATATCAAGTAATGCAAACGAACCATTCACCTTTTCACCTTTAGCTACTTAGGAAATAATGAAATATAAAGATGTTTAAATGAGCATTCGGACTCGATGGCAAAGTTTTCTCAGATATATTCACTAGTTCCAAAATACTCAGATAATAATAATGTTGCCCAGATGTTTGGAACCAAATTGGTTAGTATAATTGAAGAAAATGAACATGGTTTGGTTTTTTTTATTTTCTTAGATCATGCATGACACTAAGTCATTATATGTTTCCAAACTTTCACTAAGCTTCCTCTCCCCACATACCATGCACACAAGAAACCAAACACTAAAAAATAATCATTTTCTTCTGCAAAGCAAATTTTCCCTTTACAACTACAGATAATCTAGGAAATATAGGAAATCTAGTGCAAATATGAAAAAAAGAATTTCTGATCTAATAAAAGGCCAGCAAAAACACTCTACCACAAAAATTTTTTCTTCAAGATTATGTCAAAGATTCCTTCAAAGTTTGCAGGGAAATTATTTCTTCTAGTCAAAACCTGAAGGAATTTGATCATTTAGTATACATCTATGGAAAACTGTTGACTCCATCTCCAGCACAACATGTGAATATGTGTCAGGAAATGGAGAAGGAGCTATGCAATGTGTCTTTTTGGTGACAGTTCCTGGAAATCATCATTTTCTGTTACATTACACCAAAAGGAGTTCGTTGAGCTACAGCTACCACCTAGCTAATATATCACCATAGCACGCTCCTTCCCTCCAAATTAGACAGAAATGAAGGTACTTTCTAGGAGCCAGTGAAGTCTGGATCCCTTCAATGGATCCTTCAAGAGTCTTACAACATGATTCTTGGTCAACAGTTACAGATGCCCTCACTATGTCAATTGCCTATGTGGATTGCATAATGCCGCTTAGAAATAGATATACTGATTATTTCTGCCGCAATTTGCTTGTAATTTTTCCAGAAGAGAAGAATTGAAACACAAGCACAGATTATATTCAAAAAGGCCCAATACATTATGGCCATGCCTGTCTAGACATCCGTGAATTCTGCTTGGTTTTCCCATGGGATTCACTAGCCAAAGACGCTTTCCCTCTTTTTGGGTCAACATCACATATCCTTGTGAAGAGAATACATACATAAAAGGGTTTTTTCCCCCTCTGGTGGTTTTAGATATGGGAGTATGCAACATGTAGTTTCTTTTTATCTTCTAAATATTATTAAGAAGAAATAATAGTGATCTTAAAAATGAAAAATTTAAATATAACAACTGAGTTTGAATCACCTGCCTCTAGATTTTGAAATAAAGTAGGTTTGGATCATCAATATTTCAGCTTCATAATTCTGGATTGTTATGGGTTCTGAACCACCAATAAACACTATTACCACAGGCTTCTACTGATATTCAAATGAAAATGGCTCCATGTGTCTCCATGGGGAATATAATCCAAATACGGATGTCAGTGAAGGAGCTTATCTAGCAAATTACGCCTATTCAAAGTGATCATGAAACTGAGAAATATAATAAAATAAATCTGTAAGACAGCAACTCAGACTGGTTTACAGGACAATAATTTATGCTGCTGTCCACAAAAAGTGATGGTCCTTTGTACAAAATACCTATAGCTACCTATGGATACATTTTAGGTTAAGTTATCGTGTGGTTTACAACCAACAAAGTACCTATATTCCCTCTGGAAAAAAGACATTATTACGTAGTGTGTTTGTGTGAACTGTATTTCACCATTTTAAAGAGACTAGAAGTAAGGGAATAACATGGGCTAATAACAGTAAGAAATTATTATCAAGATGTACATGTGGAATTCTGTTTTCTGGTATGTACACTTGGAAAAACATGCATATGTGACGCTCATAGTGTAATGTCTTATAATGTCATTTTCACATTACTAGGAGACTCCTGATGGAAAAGGATATTGCCAAGTACTGGAATAATAAAATCATGACTCAAGTAAAACTAGCTCAAAACATTATATTCTGATCACAGTTAAGATGTCTTTAAAATTAAATTGGTTATACTTTTTCTCTAACCTCTCTTTTAACAGCTTCCAGTGAACTCACTATTAGTTGCTAGCAATTTAAATTCCAGGCATAGGATTATACAGAGTTTCTTTAAAGTGTTTCTTAATGGTTTGGCCTGTTAATAATCCAAACAAGAAATCAACTCTTTTCTTAGAGTAATTACTGATTTCTCTGTCCTTATTTGATGTAAGTCATCTAAGGTAAACCTTTTGAAAGTACCTGATTGTCTACTTGTAGTCCACTGGTGAAAATATGCATAAAATCCTTTTACTTGTACTTGTTATACTTAACACCAGGAAATTAAATGCTCAGTTATTAAAGTTACCACAGACACCTGTTGCAAATTAATATTATATAGCACTGTTATAGCTGCTTTTTTCTTCCTCCATGGCCACTGTGAATAGGCTTTCTACTGTGTGTCAGCTTCTTCTGTGAGCCTGAATTGGATTCAGGCATAATTAGAAATCACATCAAAACATTATGTTCATTTTCAATTGATTTTATGATTTAATTCTATTAAACTGCAGGCTTGCAAAGAAGCTATAAATCCTGTACATGTCTCAGTGTGCTTGACTGCTAAACAGCTTCTGGAAATGGAAGCTGCAACACATGCTGTAGCTAATTAAAAGACATGTTTTTACTGAAATCAAATTGCTTGTCAGTATGTCAGATAAAAAGTCTATACTTGACACTCAAATGCCAAACAAAGTTGTTTTTTTAACTAGGTGATAAGTTATGCAGACTAAAAGCCTGGTGCAATGAAAAACATGAGTCACCCTGTAATAATGGGAGAGTAAGAAGAAGAAGAAAACTTGTGATACTCTGTGGGTAGTCAAGCTGTGAAATCCCTGCCCAACTCCTTCAGCTTTTCAGAAAGCAGCTCTGTTCCTCCTTTTACAGCAATTATTACTATTTTGAAGGGATAATTATTGAGGACAGATTTATTTAGGAATAGACTGGGATGAGAGAGGCTAGATGTCACGGTTATATGATAAAGAAATACCACCCTACTCTTGTTTCTCTCTTTCCATCTAGGACCAGCAAAGGACCCAAACCACTTACACATGCTGGAGGCTGACACAGGATGCACTCTCCATGTACACTTTTATAACTTCCATAAATGGATGCAATCTCATTCTAAATTAACTGTGAGAGGAGCTATTATTTTGGGCTCGAAAAAAATATAATGACAAAAAATTATTAATTCCTATATTCCAACCTGTTTAACACAGAACTACACTCTTTAATGAAGTATTTGAGCAGCGTGCTGTCAAAGACAAAAAAATCCATGCTGTGAAGAGGAATTTGTTTGGGATAGTTATACACCGTTAGAGCTTGATGTAATGTGAACAGAATTCAATAGTCAATTCAATAACAATGGAGGATCACAGCTATCAGTTGTATCACCACCCTATTAATGATGGATTTCACTTCAGCCTTCTCTCTTGGTTTGTGCAGTGGATTAATATAAAGAATTCAGAAATCTAGGTATATAAATAGAAGACCTGTACTTTTCTCAGAATAACTTCAAAATATTCTTAGCATGAAGATGCCTTAATTTACATGAATTCTCTGCCTAAATGTTGGACCAGATTAATACGTTACAGATATTTTCTGTAATTCTTTTGATTAAACCTAATGCTAAACACAGTGTATGCCTGTCATAAGCACTTGTTGTTATAGTATATCTCTGTTGAGATACATATAGAATAATGGAGAAGAAGTAAGGACGTGGAGAGAAAAGATACTGAGGAGATCATGGTATTCAGAGCAATTTTCAGAATAGCGTGGGTAACTCCCAGGACTTTCAATACAGATCAGGCATCAAGGAGCACACTAAGCCTAAGTGAACGGCAAACCAAAAGGTCTAAAATGTACCAAGGATTAAAGAGCTAACCTATATCTCCTAAGCTCCAGATTGATACAGCAAACATTGGACTATTTTTTATCTGTATTGGTTAAGCTCAATTCATGATTCCTTCAGTCAGAGTGCCAAAGCCAAATGGCCAGACTGACCTATTGATCAATTCTGAGTTCCTTCTTTCTATTTTAACTCAAGCACGTAAGCCTTAATAATTACTGTTACCTTGTGTTCGGACAGGATCTGACATAGGGCTGGGATCACTCAGACCTTGTGAATTGATAGCTCTCACCATAAACAGGTAGATTGTATTGGGGCGCAGTCCTCTCACAGTGTAGAGAGTGGTCTTCACATGGTTAGCCACTGTTTGCCAGCTATTGCTCACAGATTGACTGCAATGAGAAGAGGATTGAATATTATAGACTAATGCAAAAGAAAAATAAAGAAGTGAAAGGACCTACTCTTGTAACCCTATATCATGTCTAAGCACAGGAAAAATTAGTAAAAGCAGGGTAAAAGACCCAAAACTTGTTTCAGTTAACTCATCAAGATGGGATAAAAAAATAACACAGCTGTCAAAAGTATTTCTCCTTTCAAGAGAAGCAAAAGCTTTTGCTATCTCTCTAAAATAAATATCTGCAAAAGGAAAGTGTGAAAAGCTGTAAAATAAATTTGAATGATAAATAGGCCACTCTTGAACATAAACCTTAGCAAAGAAAATCCTGTTAAAAGATAATTTTCTATACTGCTAAGTAAATTATGTCAATGAATTGCCATTGGAAGGAAAGTATTCTCCTTGAACTAAAGTCATACTCAAAGTTACAAAAAAAAGGTCTGAAAACATGCTTGTAAATGAAGGAAGGTATATGATTATTTTTTCTGTCACTACACTTTGCACTGGACATTATTATAATTAGATTACAATCCACTGCATGAAGAGATTTCAAGTGTGATTGTTAAAACAGCTTTTAATGAAAATGCCTGGCTTTTGTTAAAGTTCTTGATGGGATGCCATTAAAGCTTATCTAGGGTGAAATATCACAAAAGTTTAAAGAGAAATTTTGATTTTATTGTGCTTTGTTGTATAGCATTGATTAAAAAAACCCTTTAAATATATTAAAAGGAAAAAGAAAATGGAAAGCTACGTTTCATATTGTTTCAATTGTTTCATTCATGTAATGCATAAAGGATAGTACAAGTTCCAGAACAAAACCAACAGTTTGTACACACAGTAATGTTCTTTGCATATCAATATAGCAGGTTGAAGCATTATCACTGTAACTTCTTAAATTTGCATGCATATGATTTTGACAAATTCTTTTATGAATTTTAATTAAAAGATGAACTATATTATTTGTCATTTGATGCACATCTTGATTAAGGAAAACATTTAAGAATGTGCACATATTTAAGTGGAAGCATATATTACCGATACACATGACAGGTATGGCCCATGCTTAAACAAATTTGCTGAACTGGGGCCCAGGAGTTCTTTCCTACCATGTATTAAGTGCTGCTGTGTGGAAGGGAGCAGCAGTTCTCTTCAACCTCAGGCTGCAGGATGAAAACCTAAATTACCAACGCTAGCCTTTTCAGTTGAAAGTTTTAATCTACCTAAAACAGTAAAAAATAGAAATGTGAAGTGCTATCACTCTTTAAGAGGTGCTGCTTTAACAAGAACAGGAAATAAAATATGCAGAGAGGCTTCAGGATTATTTTCAGATTATTTGCACTATGATAGTCATAACACCAGCCCAAATGATTTCACCTGCAACATTCCCACAGGAGATTCTGTCTGATCATTAATGCTAAGGAAAAAGTAACAAATAATGACTGCGTTGTCCTGTTATATTACTGTTGACCTGAAGAAATAGTTAGATGCTCCTCTAATTAAACACTTAGAAAAAAAGTGATAAATTGAAAAAAAATCAATTTAAAAAATAAGAATCAATGCCTGCCATAGGAGTTGAGTCTTTTAATGAACTTCTAATGATACTTGTGGAGTCCAAAAGAACACCACAATACCAGAAGAACAGCTGGTACCAGGGTTTAAGCAAAATTAGAAAGGAAGATTAAAAGTGGAATAATTCACATACCTAAAAGCCTCAATGATATATGCACTAGCTGGTAGGCTTCCAGGGGTCCCTGGTTGCCAGGACAGGGTGACACTGTTCTTAGTAACATCAGTGACCTGAGGTTTGGATGGTGGCCCAGGGAGGTCATTTATATCGTAATTTTTACTGACTGTTGCTCCACCGGATTCTGTAAGGGGCAAATACAAACCAATTAGTTTTTATCCTTGATTGCGTAAATTTGATCAAAGTAGAAGATTAAAAGGAAAAATGTGCCAAATATCTGCAAAATCAGCATAACTAATGTTCTGAATCTGTAAAGAACTAAGTCAACAATTGCATTACCACATATATTTTTGGATGAAGAGCTATCATTCTTTAGGTACATACTGAAAGAAAAAACCTGCAAAACTCAAAAGGTTATATATAAATATATAAAAAAGAAAAGAAAGAAAACAAAAAAAGCCCATCTTTGCTGAAATCTACATAAAATATCAAAACCTCAGCTACTAAAAGGCTGATAAAGTTCCTATATCCAGATCAACTCCAGTACTCACAGAGAGCACATTGGACTTTGATAGGACTCTGTGTAGGCATAATAGTTTTCTTGTCCAAGCCAATTACTGGATGAATCCACAGTTTATTAATACTCCCATTTAGAAGAGTTATAGCTTACTGCTGTCACTGGAGACAAATACAAATTGTTGCAATGTCAATGGGCATTTAAAGATAACAGCAACGAAATGCACAGTGTATGAAGGAACCCAGCCTTCCTGCCTAAAACTTCTCCATCTCAATCCCAGAACTTCTAGAACTGATTATTTGACTCAGATTGCTCTAATATAGTCTACATTTTCATTTTATGCCAACTGAAAAACAGTCAGACATCGCTTACCTGTCACCTCCAGCACAGCACTCCAGGATGTCTCCCCACTGGAACTTGTAGCAACGCAAGTGTAAGTCCCAGTATCAGACAGCTAGACATAAAAAACAGTTAAAGACAGTTTTAACAATGTTTTAGAATCAGCTGACAGAGTTTACTCTAATTTTCTTTTTTCTAAATGTTTCTTGGTAAGAAGGACTTAGCCTACATTTTACACCAGACTAGAGGGCGCTGGACATTTTCAAACAATCATTTAATGGTGGCTTACTTTTAGAGAACTATAATAAGATTACTTGCTTCTAATACTTTTCTAATTCTAATTTTCATATTGCTAATGGTACCAGTACAGCATGTAAATGCTACAGATTGGATGTTTTAGACAGTGTCAATCTCTACATTGGTTACAACAAATGCAGGTGAAATCAGGTAACAGTGTAAAAGCAATTAACTTTGTAGAGGATAAAATCTCACCAGTCATTATCCCATGACCCAGAGATACAGTTTCCAGTGCCAGGAAGGCTGTGACATCATCTTAGACTCTTATGACTGATGAAGTCATTGCTATACAGGACACCACACATACGAATAATGTGGCTGAGATTTAACAGTGGTTCTCTCTACACAGACAGTCCTCCAAGCAATTTTCAAATAGCAAAGTTAAATGAGATCCTATACCATGCTTACCTTTCTTCTGTTTCACACGGGATTTTATTTCAGGCTTGCAAGGCACTTTGGCAGCAAAAAAAATGTATTTGTATAAAACTGTTGTGATTCCCTTGTCAGTTCATATATTTCAAATTTATTTGGGGAAACCATTTTGAATTATATTGTCAATATTAATCTCATTGCTGTATAAATTGTCTTACTGGAAAATTTGCCAAAGGTTTTGCTATTCCTTACTTAAAGTAAAAATTTCTGAGACAGGAACTAGTGAAGACTACAGAGACGGATGGAAAAGGTTAACTTTACAAAACACAAAATATGCAGAGAAGCCCTCCTACCACTATGTATAAAACATGGTAATCTGGAGATGGAAGCACAAGAAGGAAAGTGCTGACTCTAGTGATAAAGGAGAAGAATTATATTCACCATCAGATGACTTGACGGAAATAGGACAGCATCCAAGAAGCTTTATTGAACTTCAAGGAATTGTAATGGGTGTTCTGCTAAATGCAGATTGGCACTATAGCAAATGTGCTTATACCTCACTTTTCAAGAAGAATGTCAAGGCAAATAAGTGAGATGCTCTTTAGATTACTTGTGGATATAAAATTTAATTGATTTTTAACTTTGTCACGTTTGAATTTTGTTGGTATTTTCTTCAGATACACTGGGAATGCAACGTACCCTTCTTAGGGGCAGGTAGCAACTGATTAATGCTGGTTTAATTGCCTGAATGAGCATAACTTGCATTTTAGGAGACGCTTTTTCCGTGAAATACAAGCAATAATTAAACCCCTCTGACAATGGCTCAGAGACTCAAAATACAGAGGTACTGCTGATGAAATGAGAAAGACTCTTGAAAGCAGACAGATTTTCCAGAGGAGAGCACCTTATAGTATTCTGAAGTAGTTTTTTATTTTGCTTCCTCCGAGCTTTTATTAAATATATAATTCTTCATTATGTGATAATGGAGAATATTTCTCAAGGCTATGGTTCTCAACTTCATTTGTGTACTACCGTGACAGATGGCATAGGGCATACTCAATGATGTGGTATACACAACAGTGTAACTTGCAGAAGGCAACCTCAACATACAAAGCAAGCTGGAGACATGCTGCCTCTTGCAAGTTATGGTGAATTATCTAACTACCAGATTGTAGGTGGATTAGATACAGTCACAGTGTATTGATTATTCAATTATTTATAATTTTTTTTTTTTTTTTTTTGTGGTATGGTAAAAACAACGGGGGAGGTGAATGGAAAATCTTTGCTATCCAGTAAAATAAACAGTTTTCTTCCTCAGTTATTCCGGGTGTCTAAATCCAGCAAGGTATACTTCTACAGAGCAAGAGGGAGTTTTCCTTCAGTGTTGACCTGTCTGAAAGAGTCCTGAGTGAGTGATGTATGTGAGTTTTTGGTTGTCTTCTTCACAGCAACTAGAAAGATTGGCTCATCAGTAAAATCTCTAGGTTCATGTTTATGACTGTGGCCCATGGTTCACTGTGACTGCTGCAGACTCCTGAATAATTTGATTTATACACAGAAAGAGAATTACATGGCAGAAGAGGATGGTCTCAAAGGCTTAAATAGTAGTGGCTCATCTTTACCCATATCTTGAAATATTTTATGATTGTAATAGTGATTATTAATTGTGAGGGGAGTAGAAGACTGAGGACATGTGGTGATAAATATTAATTTGTTTTGAACTTGGGTATGTAAGTCTGCTTGGACATACTTTGTGGCCATTTTTTGCTTAGGAAGTGTTGCTAGTCCTTGCCCAGGTAGACATGAGACAAATGTTAAACATTCCAGATTTAAATCTATATTTAATTCATAAAAATTGCATGGTACAGGAGAAATCTGTTTTTTATGGTTGTGTGTGGTTTTTGTTCTTAAGTCTGAGTCAAACAGTGCACATGACTGCAATCGAGGGGTTTATAAAAAATGTCTTTCTGAGCCTTTAGGAAAAATTGGTTACTAGTGAATGAGCCACTTAAGGATCAATAAAGCTTTGTGTCTTTCAAAACCACACTCACTACTAATACTGTTTTCTTCTCCCCTTGCAAGCAATTTTTTTTTTTCCTTTTGTTTACAGACCTTGTGCCTCTAACAGCGAGATTAATGCACTGGCACGATTCAGAACCAATTTCATTGTTTGCATAGCTGCATGCAGACAGGTATCCCAGGAGCTTCTGCCTCATGGACACTCCACAGAAGCCTATCACTGATGCCTGAAAGTTTGTTTGAAATCACTAAGCTTCCACCTTTAATTGCTGCTTTCCAACACTACTGGGGAATCTTGACTATTCAAGCGCACTCTTTAATCCAGCTCTACAGGAAAAATGCATTAACCTTCGTGGCCTAAACCTGCCTTCAGTCCAGGGAGGAAGGATAAATTGTTTACTCAAAGAAAGCTAGCATAAATTTTTTAATAAATTCCATTTTGTTCCAAGGAAGTTAACAATGCGTCTACCATTACTGATGAGATGGTA
Organism: Balearica regulorum gibbericeps; assembly: GCF_011004875.1. Classification (NCBI taxonomy): domain Eukaryota; kingdom Metazoa; phylum Chordata; class Aves; order Gruiformes; family Gruidae; genus Balearica; species Balearica regulorum. The sequence continues at coordinate 106,757,563 of NC_046184.1, forward strand.
TCAGAAAACAAAACTGCTCTTTATGTCTTGTCCTCAGTAGCTATGTTGACTGACATTTTTTTGGATGGTAAAGCTAAGTACAGAAATTACTGCTGATGAAATTAAGTGGTTTCTGAAACTGTCTTTAAGTTCTTGATAAATAATTACATTTCCCTTACTATTTTTTTATACATGCTTGTCCACAGACACACAAACAAATACTCATTTTTATCTTTGAACAAGGAAAAATTGAAAGCTCAAGCAAAGATTAGTGATGCAATGTTTCTCAACAAAATCTGACATTATACTAGTTGGAATATTATAAGATTTCTTTGTACTTTTAAGATATCGTATTATCTCATGTGTCAAAATGTAAATATTATGATAGGCATTTCATTTTGAATAGAAATCCCTCTGCATATGACTGCATGTATGTTACAGTATTAGTTGTCTTCTCCAATCCACAGCCTTTTGGAACATCTCCAGCAAGCGTAACATTGGAATAAATCAGCCAGCTCAAGACTGCCAAGACTCATTGATGGAGAAACTGCATGGCCAAACCCTGATGAACTCCAGAATCGCTTGCTAGCACAATAGCTCCTTGGAAAATTATGATCAGGTGTTGAAAATGAACTGCTCTAAGTTTTAACAGAGACAACAGACCAATGGTGTCATGGTAATACCGATTGAAAAGGTAAGGAAAGCTTGTCTTTTTACATGTCTAACCATCCCCAGCTCATGTGCTTTATTGCAACAAACGTAAGATTTTAAGTATCAATTCTGTTTTTAGGGATTTCTAACAGAAATATCTGATGCTAGTTTGGCTCTTCTTTCCCCCACCCCCCCTTCCCTACACAATGCCTAAGAGTGAAATAGGATGTGGACTTGGTGAGAATTTCATAGTAAAAGAGACAACTAAGTTAATTTTGAAGACAACAGACAGCAAGACAGCAGAGCTGCTTGAGGCACACACCAACAGCTCAAGACTAGCCCTGTACCACTTACAGCACTTGTTCTGTTATCGCTACTCACCCGCAGAGTTTTAATCTGAAGCGTCCCCTGATCCTGTATGGATGTTCGAGGGTCTCTGCCCAGGAAGGTGAATCCTTCTTTTAACCAGCTGATGACAGGAAGGGGGTCGCCGGTTGCCTTGCACTTCAGCAAAGCTGTCCCATCCACTGCCAGTGTCTGATTGACTGGCCCCTGGAGGATGATGGGCGGAGGCCTATCTGTCAAGACTGAACAGTGACAGACGCATTGACATCCACACCTTTAAAGGTCCTCTGCTGCAGTTAGCCCTTTCCTTGACAGAGTAACAATTTTAACAGACTCATTTAAATAGCCTCTACAAGACTAAAACCATTATTTTTGGAAGACCCATAGATACATGTTAACTGGTTAACATTAACTGGCATATTTGAAAAACCTTGTTGTAAGAATTTTATTTCACTATTGCAGGATAACTCCTAGATATATAAACTTCTGTTAGCAAAGATCATCAGACTCATTTGATTAAGACAGGATGAAAATAAAGACCTTGACCCAGAAAAGAACTGAGCTACATCTCTTATTTCTTCCGATTTAGGAAAGCACTTAAAGGACATGTCTAATGTCACATCAAAATATGCTTAATTGCTTACCCTATTTAGTTCAAAGTGAAACACTGTAGCCATTCTAGCATGAGTACCGACGCCCACTCATGCTCAACTCGCAAATTTTCATGAACAAAAATATCTGACAATAATACAAAACATTTTCATAATCTCAGTGATCTAAATGACTGTACCATTCTTACCAGTGGAGAAAAGTTCAAACTCAATCAAGCCATTTAACAGCTTACTTATCAAATAATTTCATCACCTTTTAAAGCCATGTAGTCTCTTAATTTTTTCCCCTAATAATTTACATTTGCGTGCTTGAAATACTGCTTAAAGGACTCTGTAACCAGTGAGCGAGCACATGACGGTGTATAAACCTCATTTCATGACCAGTGGGATATCTTGAAGACGAGGTAAAATGCTCATTTTGCTTTTCTTGAAAGACCAATTTTTCATAACTAATTCTGCTATTGAACCTATTCTCTGAGTCATCTATTAAGCAGTAAAATACAAGTCTTTTTTTCTAAAGAATGTGTTTATACAAAATGAATGTGAAATGCTTGAATATAAACAAGGCTATGACTCCTGCATAAAATCAGAATAACAGAACCAAGAATTCATTTTTATATATTTACCTGCCACACTGCTGCTGTTTTAAATCTTTGAGCAACTGAACAATTATATGATTGGTATTAAATATTGTAACAGGCATGATTAGCTACTAAACCAGTGTAAGTTAGCCTGCCTCCACTGATGTCGAGTGAGTTTGAATCATTTATTATAGCTGAGAATCTGGTTCATTGTAGTCCACACACAACACCTCACTCTAACAATGAAGTGAAAATAAATTACTGTGAAGCAATATGATTTCTGTTGCATTCAAGCCGTTTGAGATGCAAACCTCTGGAACCTTCAACTGATCCAAAGAGCTTTCATTACACTATTTAATAAATAAAAAATATTAGTGGTACATTTTATGCCTAAAATAATTGTTTCTGAAATTGTAACATTGCAAAAATACTAACTACCTTCTTTTGTTAACAAGATACATAAAGGATAGAGTCATTAATATTAGTAGCACCTTGGAGTGTGAGTTCGTCACATTTCTTGAAATTGAAAACAGAAAGTCAGTACAGATTATTTATTAACACCGGGAACGTGAAAGCTATTTTGGAAATTCTGAAATATCACCCACTGAATGCAGAGATAGGAGAGGAAACACTATATTACAAGAAAAGAGAAAATGTAATGCATTTTCACCTTGATAGGATTTTTTTCTCATTGAGGTTCCTTATGACAGTTCAGCAATTTGGTGAAACAAAAATTAATCTCAGCTCATATGTACTATCATCATACCTGCAGCATGAATGTATTCAAATGAAAACTTAGCTGTGTAAGTTTTCATTTAGATTTAACGTAAACCAGCAAATTCCAGTTTTCTAGGTAGCTAAAAATTAAGGAAAAAGAATTACTTAAGTTGCCAAGTATTCCATTGCAGTTATTTGCTGCCTCTAATTGCCTTCCATATGTGTAGTAATGTAGGTATTTTCAAAACCTACTGCATTACAGATATTGTTCTTTGGCTTGTAATTAGTTTTTTTACAGCCGGAATGAGGAGCTCATAATCCTTTAAATAGCTCTGATCAATAGTGTAATTGAAAGTCTCCTGGCCAGAAGGAATCTTCATTTTCAAGGGTGTTATGGGTGAAAGACCACTACAGGTTTCCATGACACTAAGGCTAAAGGTTAAATGAACACTTAGGGTTTCCACTGATCTGTGAACGACTGTATTGTCTTCACAACTATGACTTGTAAATCTTCTCTAAAATGTGTATACGTGCTTGCATTCTTACTATACAGGTCTCCTGTACAAGGATCCAAAACTCAGTTCGAGGTTAAAAAAGATATAAGCATTCTGAAGAACAGAGAGATAATGAAAAATATCCACAAAAAGGTTGGGGGGGTTGTTGGGTTTTTTTACAACATTTTTTTTTAATTTAAATTTTACGTCATTTTCTCCTAACAGGAATTTTTTGTATCCATTTTATAGCAACATTTCGTGTAGCTAAAATATATTTGCATAGTAAAAGAGAAGTTGATTCCAAAATTAATTTATTTTTTTAAAAATGAAACTATTTGTCAACAACCATATACTCACATATTCTGGTAACTGAAAAATTATCAGATTCCTTTTGTGATAAAATGCAGCTTAAATTTGGAGCAGATTATCAGAAAAGAACAGATTCTATTTGTTAATGAAGAGTTTATTCACTACAAATCCAATTTGGATTAACTGAAAACATGTATAAATTTGGGTGGAATTCGATCAAATTACAGCAGGAAACTAAAATAAGAGCATGACAAAATTAAATCTTTACTTTGGCACTTCCAAAATCAACATTTCAAAAGTTTTCCTGGTGAATTAATGGAGAAAATCAGACACAGGTCATGAAATTCTCATGATGAACACTAGTAAGATAGGGCAGGGTGCTCTCTTGAGAGGTGGAAAAGCAGAGACCAATCTTTCCTCTGACTTTTTGCAGAAGAGCCTCACAGGAGGCTATGAAGTTCTTCTGAATCTCTCCTGTTTGAAACTGTCACACTTGCTATAAAATATGTAATATACATTTTATCAGGGACAGGAATCATGGTGTCCAGATTTCCAGATGAGTAAACTGTGAGTGATATTAAATTCTTCCAGAAGGGTTCGAGAGAGACATATCCCAGAATATTCAATAGACATATAGTCAAAAAATTGCAGAGGAGTCTGGGAAAAATGCCTTAAGTATCTATTTCAAATCAGTGGAGAGGGAGCTGTTGAGGTATGCTGCCAAGTCCTTCTCTCTCTTTTTTTTTTTTAATTTTTTTTTACATCTGTTCTGAATTCTCCTTATAGGTCCAGCCTTTTGCTTTCATTCAAATGCCCAGAAATGTGATCTTTTTAATTAATTGAATATCCTAAACCATTTCATTCTTATGTTGCCATCCACTGGGGGAGGTTAAGCTTGCTTCTCCATTCCAATGCTCCTCCTAACCTGCGACTGCTGGGTAAACTAGCATTGGCAAGCTGACCCTACAGTTGAGCATGCAGTGGTCGAAATTTTTGGTAATAAATATAAATGATGACTAGATTAGGAGAAACTGAGTTCTTCTCAAAAACACTCTGTGCAAGATCAATAAATTTATGGAATAAATTACTAATTGTAAAATATTCTTTTTATCTTGAGCACAGACTAAGATGGAAGCATTTGGTTTATTTGCATGATCTGTCATTTTAAGACTGTGAGCTGCATATTCATCTCTTAAGTTTGAAAGGATTGCTAAGATTGTCTCAATTTTTAAAATGATTTTGCTTTTCCAGATGTGCGTTAGACAGTGGATTATATGATAGCCTTTCAAGAAAATACAAGATTTGAATTTCAAATACACTGAAGGTTCTTAGCACAGTCCATAATCAGCAAAATTATCACTCAACTCAGCACATTTCATCACAGCTAGTAATCTCTTCTCATGTGAACACTTGAGTTAAAAATATTTCCAGTAAAGACTTGTAAGTGCAAAAATGTAACAACTGAAACACTGCTATATATGGTATAATTAAGCACTTGTTTTTCTGCACATGACATATGTTTTCATTCTGTATTGGAACTTCAATTGGATCTAAATTACTCTGGATCAAACAAAAATGTGTTCAAAATGAAAAAGATGGCTCGCCACTATTATTAAATCATTAACCAAACAGAAAAATTCTGGGCTATGAAGTAAAACTGAAATCACCAGCCAAATACTAGAACACTAATGCTTAAGTATATAGCTAGCATGCACAGTGTTTATCTTTTATTATATTTTTAAAACCATTAAATTAGATTTCCCTACTGATAAAAATCATTAGCTTCCATAACTTCTGCTCAGCATCAACCAAAACAGATTATTTAGACATTTATGGTTAACTTCCTAACTGAAAGCAATTAAAGAAATATCTGTGATCTAATGGTACATTTATTTATATAATCTCAGTTCCACAATATTGTTCTGGCACTTTTCTCCTGACCTCACCTGCCCTTTGACTCATGGATGAAATGGTATTTCTATAAAGCAACCTCGTATTATTTCATAATGATCCTGCTGACAGTGGGTTCTGGAAAGCGTTTGAAGAACGCAGGCCTTGCATTCCTTGAGCAGCAGAGCCACCAGCTAATGCTTTCACTAGCAATGTGGAATGCACACGGCCTTTAATTAGAATTAATTGTAGTTGAGTTTGTATTTTAGCAGGGACGCCTTTGTGAGCTTTCTGTTCACTTGTTAAATAAACTAACAAAAATTCCAAAGAGGCCATTATTTTTACGCCCCCCCCCCCCCCCCCCCCCCGCCCAAGAAATAGATAAAGATGGACCATAGGCCTTGTCTGTCAAATGGAAGAATTTCTCATCACTAATATCCTTGAACCTGATTTGATCTTCTCGGCCCCTGTTGCAGTAAATCTGTACAGCATCAGCAGGTGTAACCATTAACAGCTCAATGTCCTTTTAGCCAATGTTTGTGTGTCCTATTTATTCCAATCACAGTCATGGCACTAAGTCAGGCAGCACTATGGACAGATATTAAAAAATACTGCCTTTCCATTAATTTTAAATGACCTTTTAATCTACATTTAAATTTGAATTGAATGAAAATGCATCATTTTGTCATAGACCATGAGAGAAAGGGCTTGAAGAGACTGCAGAGTGAAGGTTAGCCTTTAGTCTCCAGAAACTACTTTACAGAAAAGCAATGTGCTTGTAAAGATGCAAGGATAAGGCAGAAATTATCACCCCTTGTCATAAAAATATAGACAGCTTTTGGAAAACAAAGAAAAGGCATCAAATTAATGCTCAAACCTCTATAACATGAGCCTGAACCTCTCTACCTGTCACTTGTGATGAATATGCTCTTGTGAAAAGCCAGATTATTCAGAATTAGACATCTTTTCAAACTTTCATGGTGCAGGCAGGTCTCTAAGGGAACAGTAAAAGTAGACCTCTGCATATAACAACAGTTTTAATGGCAAAAATTCATCAAAGTCTGTCAGGAGATATTTAATGAGTCAGTTAAGATAAGGAATAATGATGCCGGGGAATGCCACAATCTCCTAGAGGAGAGGAATATAAGAGGAATTCTGTTGTTTTCTTCACTGACACTAAAGGATGCAAACTGCCTTCTATCCACAATGGGATGAAAAGGGATATCAACAGGATTCCTGACACATGAAAAGGATTCATGTTTGTAAATGGAGTAAGGTAAGCTTCAAGGCAGGATAACTTTCAAACCCAAAATTTTGAAATGGAAAGCATCAAGACATATCATGTACTGCTTTGCTTTGCTTTGCTTTTCCTGAAAAACCTACCTACATATTTACATGTCTCTTTTAACATCTAACCATACTGAGAAGTTCTTAGAACACAGCTCTGAGGTAAGGAAATATCTTGGTGCCTTATTGCCACAGGGACTAAAGTGCTACATGTTGTACCTGTTCTAAACCAACAGTACTCCAATAAGTTCAAGGCAACTGTGTTAATTTAATTGAGCTAAGGGCACATCCCCAAACTAGCTGCCTAAGGTAATACTGAAGGCTTGGGTTGAGGTGGGAATTGAGCCTGTTTTTTCTGCACCCTAGTTCACTGCTTTAATCACAAACCTATTCATTCTTCACAATATTTTTTGCAGTCCTGTCTTAGGTTTAGTGAACCGAGAAGCTTGCGTTCTCACCAACCCTATTCTAAGCTGGTTTGTACCTTGCTTGTATTATTAAGGAACCTCCAGAAAGCAAGAAAAAGGCAAACTAGACCTCGATGTCTTTTTGATACCACACAGTATTGCACAGAGACCATTTTTTATTGTATTTTCTGTAGAAATGTGTCTGTTTAGTTGTATGAATTATGTAATCTCATATGCCTGCCTTTACACTACTTTCAAAATACTTTTGACAGGAAAAAACAATAGGAATTTCTATAGCTCACCATCAGTAACCTCCAGCTGAGCCTTTGCTAAAATGCTTCCAGCAACCGTCAGTGCTTGACAAATGTAGTAGCCTGCATCAGACCGCTGAATGTTGGCAATAGTGAGGTCTCCGGTTGGTGACACTGAATACCTGCTGTTGGGTTGTAGAGGCTGGTTTGGGAAGAGTAGATTCTGCAAAGACAATTCACCTCACATCAATTCAAAACACAAAAGCACCACTTTTGCCTCAGCTAGAGAGACAATGATTTTTCCATAAAAGTATTGTATATAAACTAGAAGAAAAAGTAAGTGTGGTTATGACTTTATGAACACATAGAGCTAGCTTTCCCTGCCTTAGGCAACTTGCAGTTTAAATTAGAAACAGCCCTTTGACAGCACACAGTGGTGTGCTCTGGCTGGGGATCTAGGCGAAGAGAAATTTTCCAGCAATCTCACTTGAGTGTTTCGTACTTGTGACACATTCATCTTTATTCTGAATTTAATTGTAATAATATACTTAGTTGGCTGTCAAACCAGAAGGGCATAAAACTACAGTAAACATTAGAAAACTAGCAGAAAGAATTGCATCCTGGAGACTCGAGGGAAGATAGCGCTATTATTTGGCTGTGAATATGTACTGGGCAAAGGAGATAGTAAGAGTGTGGCACAGAAGGAAAACTGTGAGGAAGATACAAACAGGTCATAAAGTAGGAGAAGCTGGCAGAGCATAAGATCTTAAAGGAGAAGTAAAAGGAAATAAAAACTGAGATATACCAAAGGAAAAAGCAGCATGGAGCCTTGAGGGTGAAGGGAAAGGATGTAAATCAGATGTGGAAATCATCAGAGAGAAAAAATAATTTCATGTAGGATAAGACATCAGTTAGCACAAAACAGGGAGATTAGCTTTTGCCTTTGGGCTGGATTGGAGAAAAGAGAGATGTCCATAAGAATAACTGGAATGGATGTAGCAGTCATTGCGTATGATGAAGGACTGAATGAATCAATAATACAGAAAAGGACGGACTAGCTTTCAGTGGTGAGGGCTGTGTTTTCAAGGAAAAAGTTATACCGTCTGGCACAGCTCTTGATGTGAATAGAAAAGAACAGGAAAAGGGAGGCAATGTGAACAGAAAGGTCAGTAGCATTGCCCAATGAAACAGAAAGGGGAACAGATTAAACAATAATTAAACAAAAGTAATTCCAGTCTGGCTTTTATGTCAACCCAACAAACCCCTCAGAAAAATAAAATTGTTTATATCTGGAATATCCCAACACACTGTTACCATGCTGTGATAAGCTTCCAGTCATTACTGCAGCTCTGTATAGCTCTGCTGTGCTTTCTAATGATGACTCCCTACTAACTTTTAAGCTTGTCTATATGGGCTAAAAAGAAAATCTAAAAGTATAGAGTAAGGTATTAGATGAATTTTCTGTAGACCTGCTTCTTCTGCAGTAAACCTTAAGGTTAACAAAAATTTATTTCTAACTGACAAGCAACAAACTTAGATTTTAAAAAAATCTGCTTTGAAGTAAAACTCACACCTCTGGTTTTGGCAATAAAAGGAGAGAGATGTGCTTTAAACAAGATCCGACACTCCAAGTATCTTATAATTGTATTAACTTGCTAGGCTACTTGTCACCCTAGGGTGAGTTTTTCCCCTTATCCCCTTTCAATGTCAATGTTCAAGAAACTTTTCACAGCAAATTTTTCCTCAAAAATCAATATGCACCCAGTAAACATGTCAGATCCAATAAGAAAAAAAGTGTGAAAATTCTGAAACAATTTTAGGCTACAGAGCAAAGTAGGTCTCGAAAAATTGTCCTGTTTTCTGAATTGCCTTGAAACTTTCAGAATAACCTCTGCTTGGCACAGTTACCTACCGAATGAGGGTATTATGAAAACCCCACTAAATTTTGTGAGAAAATAGAGAATTTTGATAGGCTAAGCTTGACTCCATTTATCATTCATTATGCAAAGTGTAAAAAGAAACACAACATAAAAGACAGTGCAAGGATCAAGCTCTTAATTCTTAGGAGGAAAAAGATCCAGAATCCTCATCACTGCATTAGAAAGGGCAAGCTACCCTTCTTTTTATCTTCAGCATGGGTTTATCTGTTCTTGAGAGGTATCACATCCCAAGGAATATTCTACATTTCTGGAGGACCTCATCAGTCTCATGACTCCTCCCTTCAAAGACCAGATAACTATGAATTATAACTTGTCCTAATTTACAGTACAACCCTGTTTTAAATGTTTTTTACAATTTCACTGGTTTTCATTAGCTGTTGAGTTGCTCATCTGGGCACAATGGTGGTATGCTGGGTTGTAAACATGGGCACCAGAATCATCCCTGATATAATACCACTGAATTTATCTCAAGGAAGAATTTAGTCTAGAGGGTCTAAAGGTGACACACACCCTGTCCTGGTGCATGTCACTGCTGGGTGGCTGTTAGGCTCTGGGGAAAAGGCTACCGAGTACAAAGGACCAGCTGTTTATGCACAAGATGGCACAAAAAATGTCTCAGGAGGGAACAGCTCCCCTCCCTTCCAGCTGGTTGTGCTCAGAAACACAGGATCAAAAATGGATTCACAATGAAAAATGCCCTGCAATTACTGGAGTGGGCTAACATGACTACTCTGAACACTAACAGTGGTGCTGCAGTTCCCTGAATAAAAGCAGAAGCAAGTGTTGTAAAGCCAAGCAACAACTTACAGCTGGGCACCCAAAGGTGAAAAGTCATGTATGTTCAGTGGACAATGCCTAATTTGGCCAAAATACTGTCCTTCAAATTTGTATGATGATATACAGTATGTGGAAACTCAGCTATTTGATGGTGTCTCATTGAAAAATCTGGCAAGTTGCATATTCAGATGGTAACGCTAACCTGTGGTACTTCACTGATGCTCAATTAAGATTAACATGAGGGTGTAGTGAATCACATTGAGCTATGTTTCAAGGTTTGATTATAAACCATGTAGGTATCAATTTTTATGTTGCATTTATTTGCCAAAAAAGACCATTCTAACCCTCAGGGATCTGGTTCTCAATATGGTAATTAATTTTCCAGGTTTGTAATTAAACAGCTTCAACATGGTACAATCAGTAGGTAATAACATTCAATTAAAGACACAAGATGCATTTTCACCTTAAAATGTTTTTACCCTTGAAGTGATACCAATGAAAGAGGATAAAATAGAGTATTAACACTTTTCAATTACGCTAAATGACTTTAATCCTGCAAATGATGTCCTACTTTAATTAGAAGCTCTTCTCTTTATTACAGCATGATGGATGTCCACTTTATTAGATTCAAGTGTGACACTATAAGCTCACTTTACATAAACATTACCATGTTATTAAAATGCTCTACAAGGAAGGGTTTTGAAACATTTTCTAGCACATCGGTACTTCCCACTTTAATTTCAATATGCTATTCTACTTTCCCCTTGGAACAATTTTCACGTTAGTGAGACTCAGAATACTGCGCTTTTCCAGGATGTGATCCATGGAGGCTAGATCTAAAGTTCTCCGGCTAATATGCCGAAAGAAGCATGCTGAAGACTAAGCTTACACTCATCCAAGCTTACACTCATAAAGTAATAGTGTTGTATCTTTGTAAGCCACAAATGCAACAGAGCACAAAATGTTGTCAGCCTTGGTCCTGTCATTCTGGACCAGTTATCTGACCTCATGAAAAGGTGAGGCAAAAGTAGGTGGGGCAGAGCAGGAGATCTGTGGTTCAGTTCTTATTAAACTGAGCTGGTACAACGCACAGTGCCTCCAGATTAGACAAAAGGCACATCTATACTGCAAAGCACAGTGTGGATACTTGAGTTAATTCACATATCACCACATGGGGAAAAGTAGCATACTCTGAAAAGACTAATTTAGCCAATGGAGAAGGGTATGCAGTACAGATACATAGACAGATGTAGCCATGACAGTCTTCATCAGGGAGCTGCAGAAGGCACTGTCCTTGGGCATCCATTTGTCCCTTTTAATCTTTTCTCAGGTGCAAAAGAGAATACGGCACATAGTTTACAGTGTTCAAATTTAACATACTAACATGAACTGCACCTTGGAAGTGAGAAGGCCTGACTTCTGCTGTAACATAGTGCCAGTACAGCAACAGCAGTAAAAAAAAAAAAAATGTTATGGCATGAAGTATTTCCAAAACCAGATTCAGAAATTCCCTGAAACAATTTTACCGGAGAAAGAATCTGCGTGTTCAAAACCTGTATCTGTATGCACTATGAGAATATGCCAATGCAAATCAGCTTGCTAGGTATATATCTGCTTGATCATGTCTAGACAGGTTGTGAACTGTAATTACTGACTCTGATTAGTTAAAAATTGAGTCATGCCTTTTTTTATCCACTATGTTTGTCTCACCCATATGTTTGTTGGGGGCTTCAGAATGAAAAGTCTCTAAGATATATACTGTTGCTTTCTATATGTTTATACAGCACCTAGCACAAGTTTCATCAACTTAAATATCCTTTGAGTTCTTCACAATATTAATATTTCAAAAACCAGCAACAAAAATGTCGGTAGAGAATAGTAATAGCTAAAAAGACAAATTCCTGTGAAAGATTAAAAGAATCTGTGAAAGGTAATAAAACTAATATTTCTAAAAAATTAACAATATAACTATTTAGAAAGGCTTGAAAGACTTATAGGGTGTTTATAACTTACCTGGCTTCCTTCTTTTTGCCAGAAAACAGCTGGCTGCGGATTTCCTTTAGTTTCACACGGAAAAGTCACCGTTCGACCCTGGGCTACAATCTGGTCTCGTGGTCTCACCACAAACTGTGGGGGAGCTGCAATGTAAGAAAAAACATGGTGTAAATTTAGGATATTTTGCAAGGAGGAGATGAGGAATATTGAAGGAAAGAGACAACGTTATGGACATTTGTTTTATGCCAGAGGACATAACACCAGAAACATTGATTAGTGTAGACAGAACTAATATATAAATGAAAACAACAGCAACAAAAAGAGCAGCAATATCAATATGTGATATCCCCAGTTGTAAAAAAAAAAAAAAAGAAAAAGAAAAAAGAAAGAAACATTACAACCATACATGCCAGTATAAATTCTGATGACAATAAATGCTAAGGAGCAGCAGTCAAGTGTTTATGATGCCAGCTCTGGATGTATTCTACATTTCCTTTGGGTAGCTATCAGCACTCTCCCCTACGCTTCACAGAGCTTGTTGTGCTGGAGCTATCATGTATTGCAAGGTATGAATTAGGATATACATGCTGCCTTTTGCAGTCTGCCCCTCTAGACTTTTAAAAATAATTGAGAAAGGAGAGGAAAGTCTGGATGACAGCAGCAGGACAGAAGTTCAAGAGCTCCCTCACTTCTCTTAGGTGTAGTGTGGTCAAGAATGTAGTGGGAAGGACTTACTTGCTCTAAAAGAACAGTTGCTAAAACTACACAAACTTGGGAGATCCAGATTTCAGCTTGTGTAAAGACAAGAAAGAAGCAAGAGTCGAAGAGTTAGTGGGCAGCAGTGAGCGGTGAGTAAGAAGGAATAGGTATTCCAGGAGATCAAGAAGAAACAAGGAAAAGAAAAAAGGAGAAAGCAGAGCTAAAACAAGAAAGAAGCAGCAGAACTGGCTAGTAGATGGCATTAACAGTGTTCAAACCCAGTGGACCAGGAAGCACAGTCAGAAGTGAACAATTTATAAGAGAGAGGTGTAGTTTTACTTGTCTGAGGGTACTGATGGAGAACAGAGAGTCAATGTTTAGTGGGAATAAGAAGGGAGAGAAAAGGTGTTAATGTGCAGAAGGAAAGTAGGGAAGAAGCAGTGTTGGAGGTTTTGAGAGAAAAAAACTTGACATCAGTGACTGTTGAGTATGATGTGATAAAGCAAATGACTTTTATATGCATGACATGCAAACCTTCCAGTCTTAGTTCAGCATTGGAATTCACTAGAATTGGATTTCTACTATTTGGCATATCTTAAAAATGTAAACAGTGTCTCCAAATATTGTCATTGAAACACTAGCTAACTTTTGGGGCAGGCTGAAGAAGGGGACAAAACAGTAATAAAACCCCCCACATCAATTTTCTTCTATTCCACCATTGGTTTGGTGGTTGTGGAGAGGGATGGTTTAGGAACACTAAGCTTTTAGGTAAACAGAATTTAAGTGTTTTAGAAAACCATATTTTCACCATTATAATTACAAACTATTTAATTAGGCACGAAGAGCAATCAAGACCCAGCTTCCGATTACACCTGCTGACAGCACAGATGCAAATCTGCTAACTGCATAGAAATGTATGCAGATATGATTTTTTTAAATACACTTTACAGTTATTTCATGAGGTACTTCCACAGGCTTTACAGATCAGCAGGAGTCTAAAGAGCACCAGTTGAATAGCACAGGTTTAATGCATTCTTAAAACAAGAACTGCAAAGCACTTAATAAACATGAATCACCATCAGTTTAGAAGGTGGGGGGTGAGGACAACACGAGGAGTCTTCCTTCTGTCTCACTCCTAAGCACAGGTTTTGGCCACCCTGAAGAGAGAAGTGTCCACCTCTTCCCAGGGCCTCAGCAGGTGTTTCTGAAAGAGCAGGGATGAAGGGCTAGGTGCCCTGGTGCTGCCCGTTAATACCCATATGTTTTGAGGTTTCTATAAGAGCATAGATGTCGCTACACATGCTCTAGGATCTGAACTCATCCTGTACTATTCCTAGAGTGCTGGACTGCAGCAAGTTACTTGTTTTTCCCTCACCTTGTTTTACCTAGCATATCTGTATGCAATCTCTACAGGTGTCTGAAAGCAGTAATGTGGTAATCAGCACATGTGTGTGTTTGTTCAATCATATGGGAAGGGAAAGAGAGAAAGACCTTCAAGCTGTGAATTAGAAACCTCCATTCCTATAGGCATACCTTACACTAAGGTATCTCTACAGTTCTGACCACCCACTTAATAAAGGTCACTGAATTAATTCAGTGTTTGCTGCTCAGCCATAGAAGCTCATAGCCCAGGATATTAACATGGAATCAATAGCAAGCTCAGGCAGAAGGGACAGCAGAAAACCTCTAACCTCTACAGGTGTTATATCTGCATTTGACAGGAACTATGCATGAGTCCTATATCTACGCTGTGTTATGGGTGGCCTCAAGACCGTAATCTTTCTAACGTGACGTTAAAAACCTGGTGTCAGGACACCATGCCGTAGATCATACATAAGCATGATCGATGCCTAAGATCACTTCGTAGGCATGCTTGGTGCACTTGGGGGTATGTTATGTAGATGGTGCTCTGAGACAGCTCAACAGAAGGAAGAAGGGCATGGCATTTCCACGAGACTATCTTTCAAATCACATAACTGAATAAATGCAAGGTAGGTAAGTTTAAGAGTTCATCTGAAATATTCTCACACTTACAAGGCTGTACTGTAAGTCACTAATTCAAAGCTCTGAGCAGATGAAATAGCACTGAACTTGTTGCTGTAGCAGACTTTCTAAGGATCAAATTAAGGTAATTTGGTAGTCAAAGAACAATAAGAGATAAACATCTAGTTTCTACCTAGTTTCTAGTTTTTTACCTACCCCTAACTTTGAATATCTCTGACTTTCCTAAGAGAAAGAACCTGATCCTTTCTTTTGCAAAAAGAGACAAGGAAAAGAACCAAGAATTAAGGCTGTAGCTCAATCCAGATAATCCAAATGACGAGGATCCATGGCCACATAGCTACTGGTTTAAACTTTCTAAAGACTCCAGTAAATAATGATGTATGGTTATGCAAGGATATCTTTTCTAGCTTTTCTCTGCAGCCATAATTATTAGAATTGACTATAAAAATAAATAAATGAATCAGAGCTTTTATTTAAATATAATCTCTTGATCTCACAAGGAGCTGACTTTTATTGGTCACTATGCTAATTAGAGCACAAAACCAATTCCTTCAGCCAAACTATTTAATATCATAATTTTAAAGAACATGAAAATGTCATTTTGGAAAAATAAAACCTTGTATGTGTTTTTTTAATGTACCCAAAGACGGGGTTCTATAATGAAGGAAACCCTCATTTTGTTCCAGTTTGTTGTCATCTTTAGGTATAGCTCTGTTTAGAGACAGCCTCTGATAAAAATGACCTTGTTTACAGCATTTAAACAATGTTTTCATCATATCAGTTTTATCTATCAATTTCCAGTTGAATAATGCAATTTCACAACTGAAAGTAACAGTTAATTGCAGGAGTAATTCCTGGTCAAGTATAACTACCAAAGCAATAAGACTGCCTTTATCCCCAGAGAATGCAACGTAGCCCCGCTCAGGGACAGCAAGACTTCTTTGACAGAATAAGCACTTGGGCTCTTCAATTTTCCTAAAAATAGAGCTCATTATCTTCATCTATAGATGCTGTTTGTAAAGATAGATAAACATTATTACTTCTATTTTGCAGAAAGGTTAACTGAGATCATGACTTCCTCAAAGCCCAGCTTCAGCCGAACATTGGACAAAACCTAATTCAAGACATTATTGCTTCTCCCAAAGTAGGTGAATTTTTAAAACATTCTGAAAAGGTACAGTTAGAGAAATAACAGCAGGCTTGATATGCTTCAGCTGTTAAAGTTATGTGGTACTTTAATGCTTAATTCAAGCTAAACATTAAGGTCATTAGAAGAATCTGTTGAAAAAAATGTTATGAAGCAGCAAACTGAGTGTTGTGCCTATCAAACTATTATCCTTTACTGTTTCAGATATAACATTAACTGGATTGGAATAAACAGAGCGGAAAAACTCTTGCTTAATTGACATTTGAAAGTCAAAGACAATGGCTCTAAAAGCAAATATATTGTTTGGATTCCAGGAGACTAGAAAAAAATATGAAAAAAGAACAATTAAGACTACAGACCTAGTATACTTCTATTGAAACTTCTTTTTTTTTTTTTTTTTTTTTTTTTTTTTTGAGAAATTTAAATAGTACACAGTAAATTAGATTTGATTTCTGGCAAATTATGCTTTGATACTGCATTCAGCAAGCACTGGCTTCAATCAATGTCACACTAAAGCTATGTTATGCTAATAGCCGCTTGTGAGGCTGAGCGGGATGATATGGAAATCAGATGGTTGAACATGAATAGAAAGCATAGGCCATGTACGAGGGGGCTTTGAGATGAGGGGATGGGGGGACCCCAAGGTTAATCACATCATGTTCAGAACTGTTTTTACAGCACGGAACGATATTCTACTGCAAGAATTAAAATGGAGACAGAAAAGCATGAGCATTAGTTATGTTATTCAAAACGAGAAGAGTGCATTCTGTTGCACTCTTTCTAGATGCCATTTTATGCATGACTGAATGGATCTTTTATTCTATTAATAAATGTATATGAAGGTAGCCTCTGCTCAAATGTTAAAGAGCTTTAGGAAAAAAAAAAAAAAAAGAAGAAACAAATGCTCCAATTTATTTCAAAGGGATTTCTCAGCTCTTCTTCAGTCTTCATAGTTAGCAGAATCTCTGATCTGATGGGATGGATTGCATTAATTTCTTTCCCAGTAGCATTACTGAATACTAAAGGTTACGCTGAGTCACCAGGAGCTGATAAAGCTGCTGATGTAGAGAAGCTTGACTGAGACAGTGAGTTCATCCCTCCTAGGTGAACTCTGGTCACTTGATAAGGAATGTGGCAGAAGACTCAGAAGGGGAGAGGAAAATTACCACAGGAAAATGTGAATTTATAGCAAAAAGTACACTACTCCCGTATCAAGTACTAGCAACATTTTCTTCCAGTGACACAGTTTTCTAAGCTGATACAGTAATTTGTGGTTCACATTGAATTCAATGATCCTAAGGGAATTTTATTATCATGACTTGCTCACAGCACCTCCCTCAGCCACATGCCCTGGGGTGCGTACATTATATTGCTGTGATTTTAATTAAAAGTAGATATTGTAGCAAGGTTTAGACCAGTATTGCTACTGCAAGCAGCAATGGAATTGTAACCACAGCAACTAATATCACTGGGATTTTTGTTGTTGTTGTTTGGGTGTTTTCCAAACATCCTCAATTACCTAAGGCTGCCACTATGAGACCAAACTCATTTTACATAATCCAAACAATTTTCAGATAATGAAAACTTCAGTAATCTTTTAATTATATGTACTTAGATAAAATGTCCTCACATACCATGGCATATGAGGCTTTATTCAAAGCTCATTGAAGTTGGTAGAAATTCTCCTACTGGCATATGTGGTCTTTGGATAAGACCCATTGAAAAAATAATATATTACAGGAAAAGAGTGAAGCAACAAATATTAAAGGGCTTAAATTACAGGTTTGACAATCTTTAATTGCAACTAATTTCAGTTGATAGTGAACTGCAAATGAAATTCATCGTGAAAATTACTTAGGCAAGCTAAAGTGATGAAAATGAGTGCTTCATTTTAAACTGGAATTGTTTATTATCCATAAACATATTTCTGTGACTGGTTCAAAGGGGGCAAGGGGAAAGATGCTGACTTGTAAATGTTCTAAGCAATACTCAGATAATGCTCACTGATAGGGGAAAAAGCTTTGAGGAACAAGCAGAAACACACTGGCTGATAATGCACCAAGATTCTTTAAGATTCAGCTCTGCTTCGAGCAGGGAAGAGGCAGCAGACCAACCTAATATTCCCACCTACAGTCTTTTTCAGCACTGTACATTTGCATCAATAAATTAATTTCATAATAATCCTTTGAGTAATCAAAGTTACAGCTGGTACAACACTCAGTAGCTCTGTCTGGAAGTAAGAGGGTCAGTTAGGGTGATAAGATAATGGCGCCTTCCCCAAATTGTCTTCTGACATCTGGAACCCCATCAACATCACAATCTTCTTTTGCAAAGTCCTCAAAGACTTGAAACTGGATATCTCAATGCTCGTCTCAAACCCTTACCACAGTGCCAATATTTGTGTGGCCACTTCAGCTGATCCTCGATATATGTTGATACTTTAAGAAATCAAACCCAGTTCCAGTCTTTCCAAATACAGATCAAGACTTGCCTGTAAGATGTTTACATGGAGGATAGCAGAAGCCCCCAGGGCTCCAGCTGAAGTATTACGTATTTTGAAGAGGGAGGTAACCCTTGACATCATCTACAGGTGAAGGCAGTACACATATTCTTGAAAGAAAATAATGATCCCTCACCTTTGTGTGGCGTTCGTTAAATTTGTCTAGAAGGTCTGGTAGATATTGGACTTTTGGATGCTTTTGCAATACAAATGTAAAAGAAAAGTGTAAGAGCCTGCTTGTATACCTTGCTGTAGCAACATTTGCCCTTTGCATGGCATGAGCTGCCAAAAAGTGCAGATACGAAAGTCTGGGAGTTTTGAAAGATGGTTTGCAAGGCTACTATTGCTGATGGAGTAAATAGAGGAAAACAGACAATATTTCCAGTCACAAAGATCAGAAACCTGGGCTGAGCCAGCAGTTCTTTCCTCAGAAGTTCAGATGATCTTAATGGGTACAAAAAGTGATGCATGGTTCTTAGCACACAAAGTTATTAGTGTACTATTAGCTAAGACTAATGATGATGGTGTAGCCTCTGACACAGGAGCCATTACAGAAGCTTGAGAGGATGACAACTTAGGCCTATTACTAACTCAGATATTTCTTATCAGGGATAAACTAATGGAAGTTTAGGATGGTCATTTTCTTTCAAATGAAAAGACTTCTTAATCTTGTGGTGTGCTCCAGTGACTAGGTGTGTTCACAGACTGGGAAGAAAGTAACTTTTTAGCATGTTAGTTACAATTGAGTTGCCTAGGAAATGAGTTTCCTTTTTTTTCTCTACCATGGGTATTATGTTAGCATAGGAATCTGTAACTATTCCTGAGTCTGTATGAGTGCAGCTGGACTTTGAAATAAATGTGTAGATCTCATTTTGTGGACATTTTGGGTTATTTTTAAACTATGTTCTCTTCCTTGTTCATTTAGTATTCTCTTTCTTCCATGATTTCTCCTTCAGGTGGACGGTTCTGTCAATAAAATGAGGAATGGGTACATTGTGGGGATAACAAGTGACTCATGAAGCCTCTCACTAGATCCGTGATATTATTTTAAAATGACACAGGTGGAGGTGGCAAAGCAGGTACTTGCTTTGGATTCTTCTGAAAAACAGCTTCCCATAACCTAGGGGAGTATTTATAATCCATAGCTCAGATACCATCCTTAACATTGACACTGCTTCAAAATTAATTCTCATATGTCCTGCACCAATAGATCAAATACACAAAGTTAGAACAGGAGGCAAGCGGGGAGAACTTTTAGTGGGTTGAGTGAAAGGAAGCACTGGGGGAGAGGAATCAGGCTACAATGGGGCAGAGGCAGAGAGCAGGGGGAAGCGAGGTCTCAGCAAGACTATTACCAGGACCAGTTCTGTTGTAAGTGTTCTTCACGCAGCTCTTGTCTCATGGCAAGTGAGAAATTCCTTTGGTTTTGTTTTGCTTTGTTTGCTATTTTCAGATGAGCCATGTAAAAACACAACAGTGTGAAAAGATCACACTTCAGTCACTGGAGAATGCTAAACCTTCCTTCATACCTGGATTAATTGTTCTCATCTCAAATTTAAATTCAGGTTCTGAATTTCACATATAACAACATTTTTATCCTTCAGTTTTTCTGAAACACTGAAGCAGATAATCTCTAGAAGTGTGAAAGCATAAGCATTTTTTTCTTTCTTTGGAAGAGGTGAAAGAAGTCTAGAGAATCAATAAATAAAAAACGCTAACTGTCCTATATATTTTGACACATTAAATCTCTCTTTTATCCCTGGACGACCTAAAAGAAAGAAGTGGGATAAATCTGCATGGTGAAAAAAAGAGATGTGATATAAAGAATAATGAAAAAGCAGTTTTGGTTTATATTCAAAGTTTTCCTGCCAATTTCAATTAACATAACTGCCAAATCTGCCTTTATAGTTTTTATAATAAAAGTTGAAGTGAAAAAAAAAAACCCAACCAAACAAAAAACCACTACCAAGGATCTGTTCTTCCTTCCTACCTACTACTAATGTCAATAAAACAAAACTATGAGAATAATTATAAAAAAATCCAACTCTGTTTCCTACATAGCAGGAAAAAAAGGCATCTACTCTGCAACCCACCCACTCGCCATTTCCAGTACTCTGAGCTCTGCAGCAGCACCTTTCCTGATCCCCTCGTCTCTATTTTACAGTACATTTAAACATTCAGTTTGAATATGTGGTCTGAATTTCATCTCTACGTTAGAGTGCAGCCTACTGTCATTTAATCCTACATCTCTATTTTATTATATCTTGTCCAATCATCTCTTTTAGGTAGCCCCTGCACCTTACATATGCTCCTGGAAAATCCCTTCTAGAAAGTTTTTCATGTAGTTTTGATGCATATAGAGAGACATAGCACTGATTCAGTCTGCCCAATAACTTACATTACTCGGGACTTTCTCTACTCTAGACAATGCTTTTTTTTTTTTTTTTTTCCTCCCCCCTCAAGTGTCTGAGATGATTAAGGATATACCTTCTGCTCAGATCAGATAGAAAAGATGTGATTTCCTAAAATCTTAGCACTTTAGCCCCCTTGCTAATGTAAACTGTACCAATAGAGGATGGCTTGTGCTACTATACCTTCTGTGAGTCTACTCAACAAAACAAATTATGCCAACAAAAAGACATGTGATCTGCCATGATTCCTTTTGTCATGGGAGACAGCAAGACAGTTTGCTGGTAATGTGTGTAAAAAAGAAAAGCATACCCCTTGCAGATATAGTAAGATTGCATCAAAATAATGAGTGTAATCTGGTTATCTCCTTCAAAAAGACATGAATTCACACACTGAAAAGAAGAGCTAAGGAGATGATCAGAAGAGTAAAGAGCCTAGGTAGGCTAATAGGCTACATCTATAGTGAGAAAAATGACAAGTTCCTGGTTTGTTTACCCTTAAGAATATAGAAGGCTGAGAGAAGATATTCTGCTCAATTTGGGCCACTGTAAAGTGAAGAGAAGAAAACAAGTGAGGAAGAAAAAAGACTATTTATGCTGATTGACAATGCTAGCATTCATGGAATGGAACATATGGCAGTTGTGCTGTTGAATAATACCGAGCTCATACCCAAACTGTAATATGGCTAACAGCAATTGAGTGAAGAAGGTAAAGGGAAAAGTGAATGGATTAATGTATTGATTTCCATGCTCCTCTTGAAGGGAAAGTAAGCAATTTCTCCTTTTAGAAAAAGGAAGGGAAAAATTTGGAGGGACCAACACATCAAAAGACTGTTTCATACACTAATCCTCAAAGACTCATGGAGAGACTCACTGATCTGAGCAAACTTCAGGAAGGTTAGAAAAGATCTACACATTAAACTTCTCAAAACTTTCCCAAGCTAGAGTTCAGCAATTAAAAAAAAAGAAGGTCCTTGATCACTTCCTGCACTTGCTGTAACTGGATTTTCTCTAAGAGAAAAATTATGAGTACTGGCACATACTTGGTACCATAGTGGAACGAGCCAGGACATCACAGTATGTCATGATAAAACTTCAAGTGCATACACTGCCATCTTTCACACATATCATTGGAGAAGAATCCTCTACCAGATCTTCTATATTTTTGTTCTGACCACTATCTGGCACACCCAACAAGACTTGGAGCAGCTGGAAATGAAGCCAAGTTTTGTAGACCAGCACTTAAATGCTTGGTTGTTAATGTGCTCAGTGTCCACTTGCAGAGCTACTCTGGCCCATACATTGCAAATGTTGTATTTCTGTGATATCTGAAGTCACTATAGGATTCAAGTGTAAGTTTAGCTAGTAGAGTTTTGACAAAGTAGAAATGCCAAGGACTTCAGGATTTTTAGACTGTTCTATAAAAGGTAAAGAAGTGTCAGAACAAGTCAGCTCCATGTTTTAACTTCTTACTAGTATACAAAGAAATTTTAATTTCATTCTATGGCAACCTTTTCTCTTTAATCTGAAGAATTTGCCTATTTTCAAACAAGAATGATGCCTTATTCTTTCACTTAAGGAAGAAACAAAGCCCAAAAGCCTAATGTCCACTAGTGTCCTTCTGAAAATTTCTATAGGTGGTAGCAGCAGGCAGACAGGCAACTTACCACACTTGGATATACATTTGAGATTCCTGCTGCTAAAAGATGGCACTGCAGTGCCAAGCATGACCTCATCTCCTCTGTCACACAACAATTGCCCTTACTGATATTTTATAAATCCTCATGTCTCAAGTGAAGGTGGTATTTTCATGAATACACTAAAAATAAATGTATTCATCCTATCCTGCAAGACTCAGAATGGAGAAGAATAAAGAGAGATCTTTCTCACTTACCAATCTGAACCATCTGAACAATATAATTTCTAGCCACAATACCTAATACAACTTAGTTTAAAATACTGCCCTTTCTATTTTATGTTTCATGCTGCACCAATCTTAACAGACCATTAAGTCATGCCAGGCTGATTTATGTCATGAAAACTTCACAGAGTAGAGTGAAATGCATCATACAGTCACACTGCACTTAAATGTGAATAGACTGTATTTAATTAATATGAGATTTGAAAAATTCGTGGCAGGTTTCTTATCTGTTTCTCTCTTCTCCAACATGGTAGGGAATTGAAGTTTTTGTAACTTGGTTGGCCTCCCCTTACTTCCTTAGTTAATTCCAAATACTTAGTTTCTATTCAGGTGACAAAAGTATCTAGCTATTTGCTGCATGCCGTGTCTTTCTGGGAAGATGAGTCATAGCATATAACAATAAATTAAGTAAACTTGACTTACAGCAAGGCAACTGAAATGCAAAGAACTGTATTTTCACTTGGATGTAGTTGAAATTAATTTGAAAATTGAGTAGTCTGTCATCTGAATGACTTTTTGGATGATTAGTAAAAAGATAACTGAAACATCAGACAGATCTTCATAGATCTTCTATTTGAACTTTAGATCCTCCGTCTCAAGGCAGAATAGGAACTGCTTTTGAAAAGAGGGTTGGGCTCCTCCCAACTTTTGTACTTCTTTTAACAGCTATTCTCCTTCCCAACTGCCATAAGAAATACAGCAGAATGCAAAAGTGAGAAAATATTAACTTGCTCAACTGGAAAATCCCTCTAATGGTGAAATAACAACAGAAGTGGTCTAAATAGGGATAAATATCTTGTTTCCTAAACCCATCTGTTGTAAATCCTGTTGGAAATCTTTTCAAAAGGTTATAAATAAGAGAACATCTATTTTAGAAATGGGCAACACATTTATTCCCAGCAGCAAATCCAAACATGATGAGTAATCTGGCATAGAGCTGTTAAATTCACCAGCTGCCATCCACCTCGGGCAGAACCATATCTCATTTTGTCTATATAGTATATACCATGTGTCAATAACTGCTTGAACAAAACATGGTCATTGGTAGTCCCACTCCTGAATTTTCCACTCAAGCTGAAATTTAAATAAAAATACCACAACTAACAGACTAATTATTTGAAATAGGAAAAAACTGAACAGAAAATGAAAATGATTCAGTTTGCAACAAGAATTGCAATCCTGGAACATGAAAAAAACATTCCTCTATTCTTCAGTGACAAGGCATTGAAAGAAAATGGTTTGGTCTTGTTTAAAACACAACGAAGACAAAACGTGTCTGCTTTGAATTGGAGGTAGTGATGAAAGGCAGAGGTACATAGATAATTCTATAAAGAATATAAACTTTTAAACTGCTCCCCTGCAGTTTAACATATACATAAATATATAAATATACTTCTGTTAAAATGTCATCTTCCTAAAGAGCTGTGAGCTTAATAACAGTTAAGTAGTGTTTGCTTTAGCTTCCTTTCTGTAAGAAGAGGTATTTTTGCCCTGCATTCCAGTTAACTTCCTGAACAAACAAAAAAATGCTGCAAGATTTGACTCACCATTCTTGTCAAATGACAATTTTTACAGAAGATCATTTGGGGCTTCTTGGTAGGGAACTGGTGGTGGAGAGGGAAGTTACTTTGTTTTGCTTTACTGGGGTTTAAATTTTCAAAAAAAATGATAGGTAGCCACCTGTTTTGCCTACTCTTGACTGAAATAGAGATATGAACTGTAGAAATCAGTTTCATTTCAGGACCGTAAGCAAAGAAACAATAAAGGCAGACATTATCATAAAGACAGCATTGCCTTTTCTACCAGTACAGGATCAGATAAAAGTGATCCAAAGAAAGTGACCTGCTTATACACAGCAATCACTACATACACACTTGTATGGGAGTTCTGTATGTCATATATTTTTGAGGTTGGGCTTATTTACCTAACAATCTTTTCACAATTCCTAAAGATAATAACTAAACTAAATAATTTGATAAAGACTATATGACCATATAATAATTCTTTTAAAGTCAACCATTCTAATTTATGTTTCCTGAATAAATAATGTAAAAGAAGAATTGTCTTTGTACCAGATGTTCACTTGTAACAAAACAAAATAGCATAGGTAGAGAATATGACAAATTGACCACAGCATGGTCACACGAGGGGATCATATACCTGGACATAAAGTAACTTGAGACCAAGAGATTCTTTATAAGCTTTGGAGATGGAATCATGGATGACTCAACAGCCTGAAAAGTCTTAAAAAAGAATCAGTGTTCTGAAATGAGACACCACCAACACTGCTGAAACCTATAATTTTCTTGTGAATCTCCAGTCATTTATTTTATGTGGCTTTCACAGAGCCTGAAACAGTCTCTACTTGGTGATTTTTTTGTCTTGCCTTTCTTTTAAGAGTGAGCAAAGTGAGAAAAGTATCTAGAAGTAATATGATTTTAATCTTCTAGCATTTTCTTAGTGAATGAAGAAGATTTCATTACTAGCCACAATCCCCTCTAACATGAGAGGTTTACATTAGAAGCATACTAAATTCATACTGTATTTTCTAAGCAAAGGAAAATTTTCTTACAAGTTTACTCCAGTTTTACACTGTTAGAACTCCCGGGAATTAATTTCTTGAGAACTAGAGTAATGCCAAAGTAATAGAGTAGAGACTGGGGGTTAAAGCTTGCTATCAAAATCCAAAATGGAGAACAGTGAACTTCCATTCTGCACAGGGAATCTTCCAGGTATGGATAAGCCATGCCGTGACTGCGGAGGTACTTGGCTTGGCTCTACATATGCTAGTTCAAGCAAGCTAATAAGCATGGGATCACCTTAGTTCTGGAAACAGAGGCCTAACCTGCATTTTATCTTTAAATTATCCCAACCTCTCTTCCTACAGCTCGTAACAGTGAAGAGCTGAGACAAGGTCAAACTCACAAACTTTAGTTAAATGCATACCTAACATAAATTTTGACTATGTAAAGGCAGACCAAACCCCTCAGCAACCTCCATAAACACCAGTACATACTTTTCACACTAATCCAAAAAATCAGAGTAACCATGTTATTATTCTAACAGATACATCTAAATACAAACTACAAAAATCAGAGAAGCAGTGCAACTGGTTAAATTATTTAGAAAATCCATATAGGCACAGAGTAAACATCCGTGAATGAAAATTAAATAATACGTTCAGGATATTTCTGAATACCAAAAGTGAATTTCAGCTACTGACAGTTGCAATTTTTCCATTATGCTCAGTTATTTTTATAAATTTTCAGAAATAATTTCAAAGGTATAGGAATGAATCAAATTTTCAGTGTGGGAATTCAGAGTCCAGAGGTTGTCTTCCTCTGGACTTGTTATTCAGAACAGTCTGTGTCCTACACAGTGCATTCAAAAATGCACTCCAAGACGACCCAAGGGCAAAAATCAATGATGAACTTTCTTAACAAGCACGGAAATCTACTCCATCCCCTCTTCAATTTCAGGACTACTTAATTCCAAACTGTTTGAAAGATACAAGAAAGACGGGACATGCAAAGCCTGTGCTTTTACTGCTATGCAATAAAAGCATAATGAGCTGATCGTTTAGGGCCTGATAGAAGCTCACCGAAGTCAATACAATCTTTTCTGTTGATTTCAATGGCTTTTATACCAGGCCCTTAAATAGACTGTTAAAAATGTCTGAATGAGTGATTTTGGCTCAGTATCACCACACCCACCCCGTTTCGCTGATTGGTATTTGTTGGTGATTTGGCAAATACATTTATACATGACACAGCAGAAAGTACAAAGTTCAGAAATAGCACTTTGTCAGTCAAAATCACTTGCCTGGTGTTAGACAGTTAAAACTATTAAGTACTGGCTGCTAATTTCAGCCCGTTAAATGCTGTTGCAAATGAAAGATGAAGCATTGCATGAAGCCATGCTAAAATGGATAGAAGGATGGTTACTTACCAACGGGGCGGGCTGTTGACATTACAATGGTGTAGTGAGAACATAAAAAAGAAATTAAAAAAAGAAAAGAATATCTGTCAGAATGCATGACGTGTAATGTTACCTTCCACTATGGATACTACCATGATTTCTAACCCCTCAAATGACAGCCTAAGTAAAATGTTTACTGTTGTTACTGTTTAGTCACGTGCCACTATTATCACATTTACTTGAGCATAGCATCTGAACAAGCTGACTGGAACCGTTCTCTGAGAAACATTTTTATTATCTTCGCATGCCATCATCAAGTATCATTGTTAATGCCTGATAAAACAAAATTGCATTGCATTAGCACAAACTTTTAGATCCCAATGAACACATCAATTTAAGCCTCAGACTGCCAAATGTCAAGCCGGTAGATGCAAGGAGTTTGCTTTCTGAGTCAAACATCAACTGAATTTTAAGCATGGCCAGTCAGTACTGCAGTAAGGGCTACAGAAAGCCCAGGACAGTTTTTCTCATTCAATAACAGGCATGAAAGCTTAGAGCACACTGCTTTTTCCTCACTGACAGTGCTGATGAAAATATAACAAATAGGCTGAAATGGCCACAGGGATTTCAACCCAGAACCTCCCAAATTACTGCGTAGATAAATTCTACTTCCTAAAAAAAATTGCTGCTGAATGATCGACGGGTTAATACTCTTTCAGGTTGATATCAAGATTGAAAGCTGCTGCTGCAACAAGTGATTTCTTGATTATAGCAACAGCCCTTCATTATACTTGTGCTGGGGAAGAGGGCTGTCAGTCCCTCTGTTATTAAAATATAGACATCACCTTTCATAAGAGCTGAGAAGTTGGACATAAAATTGACTCCAGGTTGCATCTGGGTAGGTGAAACTTCCCCTATTTTAGCAGCAGTAGTTGCACATTTCTGAGCAACAGCATTTTTTTAAATTATTTTTTTCTTTCTTCTTTTTAAGAAGTTAACCAGCTCTATATGTTTATGTGCAGGCTAGGGTCAAATGTAAAATATGCAGATTCAGAGGTAACACAGCATGGAAGGACCTTCTTAGTTCTCAACCTGCCTATGGCTTTATCCTTACTTTGGCATACCCATTTCATTTAATCATTTCAAACTTGCTGCTCTTTCACATCCATCATCTATTTGAAGACTTTCTGACTTCTAGTATTATGGACATATTTCTTCTTCTGCAGAGAGATAAGGAATAAGAGTGATGTGCACCTTTCCAAGAGAGGGCATGAAGGCTGAGCCACAGAATTCAAATTCTGTTATTGTTTGTGACAGTACTGCAAACTCCCTGGCGCATCCTCATCCCCTGCTTGGAGAAGATGGAGCCATGAATGAGGGAGCTAAGGATAATGCTGCTGTTGTCAGGTTTGCAGCTGTAACTGCACAACACCTGCAAGGACCAAGGCACCCTTATAGTGAATTTTGAAGTGCTATGTGGTTTTGATCCGCTACATGATGAGTGGTGATGGTAAACTTAGTTTCAGACAAAACTAGCAAAAGTTTAAGAATTCAGAATTGAGGCTTCCTTAATTAAAACGACCATTGTTCATTGTCCCTTTAAAGTCAATGGGCGTGTGCCCAGTCCTTTGTTTTCAGAAAATTCAGAGTAATAACCTTCACCATTGAATTTCTTGGCTTTTCTCATTTTCTGTCATATCCTGAACATTTAATATGTTTATAGTATTGTGGCTTCCTTTGTGTTGGATAAACACTATGAATTTGACTATAAATGACAAACCCAGGGGGGAAAAATATCCAAGATAATGAAAACCTGCTTTTACTGTAGGAAAATCGATTAAATTATATATTTCCTTGGGTTTTTTTCACCTTAATTTCATCAGGTTCAAGCTTCAGTGATTTCAAAGGATTTTTTGCTTGGTTCTGGCTATTGTTTATATCACAAGTCTGGATAGCAAATCTGAAAGGCTTGCCCGGTAATGTATAGAGTGGACACAGTTCTACGAGAGTTTAAAAGCTATCGAATTGGTTGCCAGATTTATTGGATACCATGATTCTGCCTGTGACAAAGGAACAGAGTGAGAGTATTTCTGGGAGTTCACTGTAGTGACTATTTTTCACACATTACAAAACAGAAGAACAATCGCATACACAAGCATGTAGCAGGTAAATCTATTTCTTCAGCTTAAAATGGGAAGAGCTGCATTATCACTTATTGTCTAAAGCGAACACTGAGGTAATATTTCAGCAGATGGATTATCACAATACTCTCTTTTCTTTGTTATATACTAACATCTCCCCCCCACTACAAAGCCACTCGATGCTTTTTTTTCCCTTTGAATTCAGCAAATTAAACTGAACTGTGTCCATGCATTAAATGGATGGAAATGGAAGCTGGCCTCTTGGGTCAGTTGACCCCGGTTCTAATAAAGCAATCCATTGAGACTTTGAACATTTGATTTAATGTGTATGAAAAGAGAAGAACAGATAAAGCTAAAAATGTTTTTATTAACCTTTCACAGCTCTACTGAAAACCGTCAGCATGCACCACTAAACTGTGAAATAGTGTCTGCATGATATCCATTGTGCCAAATTGCTGCTTATCTTTTGGAATGAAGTAATAACTATTATATTCTATTTACTCATAGGGAAATATTAGCCTAAAAACTTTTTCTCTCCCCATAATCTTTAGCATGTCTATATCTACTGTCATAAAAGACATTTTGGCAACTCATTATTCTACCAGTCTCAAAACCTCCTTACCACATCAAACAGCAGCACATAAACACTGAGTGGATATTCGAGACCAAGAATATTTTAGGAGAGAATATGTTAGTCTTTACCTTGTAATACTTACAAAATTTAATTAGGATTTTCTTTTTCCTTTGGTTGGGGTTTATCTTTCAGATAAAGAGTAATAGTAGAGAGTTTAATTATGGCAGAGGTAATCATATAATAATAATAATATCTGCATTATGTTTGGCATTAACAAGCATAGTTACTTACTATACTCCTTATACTTATTAGAGAAAGGAATGTGAATAATAGCCTAAACTGATGCCTCACATATTAAAGTTTATGCCTACAGTTATGCAGTGCTTGCTTATGCATATATATGCATCTGTTCATTAACAAAAAATCCACTGGAACAGGTCTTTAACTGCAGGGAGATCCTATCCTATTGGCGTCAATTAAAATTTTGCCTGAGATATCAACAGGACCAGGATTTCATCTCTGTTGTAAATCAGTGCAGCACTCGCAATTGCAAAGCGTATGTGAAACTCAAACAATCCAAGTAAGGATGTGGCCCATTTCAGCAGAAAGCAATTTATCCATATAGGACACAGGCCCTCCCTCCACGGGAACACTCACCTCGCACAGTGAGGGTAGCAGAAGCTTCCACTTTTCCAACTCGATTCTCAGCTATGCACGTGTATGTTCCTTCATCTGTGCTCATGGCTTTCTTAATGCGCAAAGTGTAGTCATCTTTGATGTCGTACCTGTGTTACAGAAAAGGAATGAAAACTCTTTCTGTAGACAACAGAAATGAACGAAAACTCTTACCTGGAGTATGCCAGTCTGAATCTATCTTGGAGCCAACTTTGGAAGATAAATTATTATCTAGCATTAGATAATTCCACCAAGCATTAATCTTCATGACATTTTTATTGCACTCTGCATTAGTTAGAAACTTTACATAAAATTAGTATTGCTATGTTCAGTCAGTATTAGGGCTTTATTAATAATATCATTCACTTTGTCCTTGATCTAGAGCAATAAGATAAAATTAAGCTATCAGACATCAGTTATCAATACATGACAGCTCAGGTTTATCATGCCTTTAACTATGTGAGCTATACATTCCACCTTTTGCTGATTTGGAGATTTCCCTTTATATATAGTTCTTCTCTACAGCAGCAACCCCTTAGGGAAATTGTGAGCATGTTGGTAGGATCTGACACTACACAATTACGAACAATAAAAAATATATTTAAGCCCTGGAAGGTGACATTTATTGAAGAGGCACATTAAAGGAGATTTATCAATTTCACAGCAATACTACCAAATGATTCATTAGGGGTGGACAATAACATTTTCTCTTTCTTAAAAGAAATCAGAAACAATTCAATTATGCTTTGACTATTTCTTTATTTCTACTGTTGTAATAATTCTAAAACTATGAGGATGTATAAAACTTGAAATAACACAAAGTACTTCAGCATGTAGTGAACATTCATTCTCAAAGCATTTAGAGTACTTACATCTAGAAAAATATTTTCAGTTAAATTGTTATTATCCTGCAGAAGTCAAGCTTAAAAAACTATTTTAGGCTCTGATCCAAAGCTCATTAAAGTCAACAGGAGACTTTATCTTGTATGAAAATTCTTTGGCTCCCAAATCAGGAAAACCCTAGTTTTCAGCATGGATATTTTACTCTTGAAATACTCTTTTGTAAATTATTTTCAACAACATTTCTTCTACACATAATAAGTCCACGACACCTTAATTACATTACCTTGAATGTAGAGTTAGCTTCAGATTCTCACGTATCAAGCAGTGAAATAGGAACATGAAACTAAAGAAAGATCAAGACTTCAGGAGATGCGAGTACCCTTTCTCACTGTATACACACTCATGACATAACTTCAGAACAACTACTTTACCTTCTCTTTGTTATACAGTAAAGACCTTGTAGACTTGCTCTTCAAACATATTGAAATCATATGGAAGAGCACCCTTAAATATTTTATGAATAAGAATGTAAAGCAATTAGTTACAGGAATGTTCTGAGGCTCTGTGAGTATTCTGAAACATTAATTTCTGTGTCCATAATATACATTGCTACTCGTTCCTTTAGTACAGATTTGTAGAGAGAACACTGTGTGCTAACAGACTTTAAAGTATCTTAACTCAAAAGATCCTATATGTTGACACATTTAAAGCTCACAACATCAATTAGAGCATTGCTAGCAATTCCAAGAATAAAGAGAAGTCAAGACATCTTTTCACACTCACCACAATACAATACAGTTTCATTCTATATACAGTAAGGCCATTCTATTCATTAGCGAAAAATAAAGACAACCAAATTGAGGCCAACCATTCTGTCAGAGATAAACATAAATACATATAATACCCCTTTTGTTAGGAGTTACACTTAATTATATGTATATGCAGTACCTCAGGTTTAACTAATGAATAAGCAATATGCTAAACGGATGAATAAGTAGATGTTGTGGCAAACTTCAGAAACTTTTAGGGACATTTGTTTTGCTAGTGTACTACCATTGGGGGAGGGAAAAAAAGTTATGATGCTACAGAACTTAATATGCAGTTTCTGGAGCAGTACCGATCTATTGCAACTACATTCAACAGCCATATGCAGTTCAGGTACATTTCTTCTTGACTGCTCACAAATTATGTCATTTTGCATGCTGTGCTGCACTAGTCAATGGCAAATAGAAATCACTGTTCTCCTAAGAGAGAAAAGGCAAATTTTCTCCCGTAAAAATCTCAAGAATATGATAACAGTATCCCACAACGATGGAGCAGTTATTTGTCTTTGGCAACCACAGAGTTGCAGACAAGAGAAAATGCTTATTTTCTTGACATGAGGCCAGCCCTAGGGGACTAAAAATATAAAGTTGTATTCAGCTCCTGTAAGACGAGAAAACTAAGATCAGTTGTAATATAAATATGAGTTGGATATAGGAATCACTGTTATAAAGCTGGGCAACAATTAGCCATTTATTTCACTGCGCTTTTGCCTTTTTTTTTTTTTTTTTTTTTTTTTTTTAAGGACAAATAACATCCTTGTGGTTCACTTACCGCTGCCGAGATAAAAACAGACAGGCAGCAGGACTGTATCTGACTGAGTGGCTGCTTGAACTGGGATGCAGGCAGCCTGGGACAGGGCCCTCCAGTCTGCTGTGGGCTGCAGCTGACTCGCCCTTCTTCATCTCACCGATGTGCTGGTGCCGGCATGCCAGCCAGCTGCCTTGGAGGCTTCGGCAGTCTTTATGCTTGCACCTGCCAATCATGCAAATTGTGCAAAGGCTGCTGGGGGAACGAGCCAGCTGCATGGCATGCCAGGACGCAGAGCGAGGGTACAGACATCCTCTCCCACTTGGGTCGTGAAACGGAGGGTGGCGTAAACATGTCACTATCATGGTCCAGTTATCAATTACTTCAAGGATGGGTCCAGCTCTCCCAGTCTGCTTCTCCAACAAGGCCATACCGGGTTTCTGGACCACCCTGACAGAACGCGCCATCTAGCAATTAGATTCATACATAGATGGACCCACGGGACATTATAACCATCTGCTGTCCTGAAGTACTGATACGCTGCCCCTCAGTCATCTGTTCCACCCACATTGTCCTCAGAAGTCACCACGGTTCAGTGAAGAGCTTTGACAGATGAAGGAGGCAGGAAGGAGAAAGGAAGAAAACTGGCTTTTAGCCTGATCCGCAGCACCACAAGGAGCTTGTGTGAGAAAGGGATGTGAAGTAACACAGAGTGAAGCCTGAAAATGTTTTCAGTTTTTCAGGCATCCACTTGCACAGTCTTGAACAGTGTCTTCTCTCCTCTCAGTTCCAGAGCCTCATATCCCCACAGCAAGATGTTTCTCCCTTAGCTTCTGGAAAAGTTCACTCTCATCTGGATTAGTGCCACTGAATACTTAGGAATCGGGATCAGGGTCTCTCTGACTGCTTAATACCATTCACAGACAGAGGTTACCAGACTCCTGGGTTGATGACAGAGTGGCGGAAAACCAGAGCGTACTGGTTAACTTGGTCCTTAACATTGCCAGTGCACTAAAAAGGCAATGCCTTCAAAATATGTGCAGTGTCAGGAAACACCTTCTGACATATTGCCCAAATATTGCTGACTCCCAGCCAACTAATGCCAACATTCAGCTAAAAACACAGGGCGTCAGACATCAGTTTCACATGTTTATGGCCATCTAATTGATTTTAAGTACTTCTCTTTGTTAAACATTTGGAGGTGCTTAACCTTTCAGTGCAGCTTAGAGTTCAGCCACCAGACTGAGCTGGAAGAGGTCTTTTAAAGAGCTAGTCAGCCTGTGCCTAGATATAAACCAGCCACTTTTGGGCACCACCTTACATAATGTCTGTCCTACAAGTAATAGTTAGAGCAACTCTGTCTTTAATTCACGAGAAGGAAGGGGGGGGGGCGGGGGGGGGGGGGGGGACTGGAAAGGAAGAAAGAAACAACAAGCAGATGAGAAAACACTGCTGGTGAGGAAATTCTAATAGAAATTGGGTGATTTTGAGTGAAATCTGGCAGTCTCTGGCACATATGAATGCATTCATTGTTGCTAGTTTTGATTAATGACAGTTGTACAATAGTGTGCTGACAGTCACTGCCATACAGACATGGGTTTTTTTTGATATGAAACACTGCTGAAAATGCAACCCAATCAGATTTGGCCCCTGAACAACATGTGCTATCATCACTGTACCGTGAATTGAGATTGATTGGTAACCAGCTGTGACAAAGTGGGAGAAAGAGCCTTGTCTTTTTCAAGAAAAGAAAAGAAGAAAAATAAAAAACTGAATTGTGTCAAAACCATTACCATCTGCTCAACCAAATAACAAATAAAACAAAACACTTTAACTGTTTTTAAGTATCACAAATTAATATACTGAGGTTGGATTCATGCATCGGTTTAAGCATCTAAGAATAATCTTGAATTAAACTGGGTTTGTCACAGTTATCATTTTTTTTTCCCCACATTCAAATGTCTATCTGTCCATACTCAGCCACCAATCTTCCATGGTTATCAAATAAAAAGAGAGAGAATTTACTGAACTTAGAGAGATTTAGCAATATGGTTTTTTTTTTCCATTTGATATACATTTTACTGAGTGCTTCACAGAACCCCTAGATTTCCAGATTTTAAAAAAAAGTGCATGCGCTATGCACAAAAATGTATACACCTCTTTGTCTTTTGCATGCACAGGTAGCAAACCTATGTTTGCAGCTGCAGTCAATAAATTTCTAGAGATCCAAGTGGGTCTAACTGGTAATACAAGGATGCACTTGCTGCAGCTGTGTATTTTAAAGTTGTGACAATGCATTACTGAATTCAACAAATCCAACTCAAAAAGACATATTTCTTGCTAAAGGGAGTTTGCAAAAGAAAAAGACACATCTTAACTGTTGTGAACTGATGCCACTGGCCTCAAAAAATTTACATCAATTTATACTAGGCACTTATTTTCTTCTAAACCATTACTGTAAATAAATAAATAAATAAATAAAATAACAGAATCTTTGTATGTAGGCTTTGTGGGCTTTCCTTTTTTTTAGAGATGGCACAAAAATTACTTTGGTCTATTTTCTTTTGCCTGTTTGCCAGGCTATTTTGCAAAACACACACAAAGCTTCAAGATTACTCACAACGTCAATGATTAGGGAGCCCAAATAGAGAGATGCTACTGGCCAAAAACTGAGTAAACAGGAGGTAGTTAAGGAGGCTTAAGCTTCTGTCTCCACTTCTATTTTGTGGCGCTGGCACTTCAGCTCCCAGCACAGTGCCACAGCTTTTCACTGGCTCCTAGTCTGTCTGTGCCAGATGGAGGGAGCCAGAGAGAAGCTGCTGTGAGATAGGAAGCATGAGCTAGTTACCTCATTCAGCCTTGCATGATGCAGAAGCAGAATGAAGAGCCTCCATTCCCATCAGTGACGCCGCCACCCCTACTGCCGTCTCCCTTACAAGAAATGTTGGGCTTTTTTCACTTCCACCTCATGCATTGATAAGTGGAAGAAGAAAGAAGCACAAACCTATGTGAGTGACAGCTTTCTGAGGGACAGGTGAAGGAGTCTCTGATTTCTTTTTCTCTAACAAAACCTGAATGAGCAACAGAGAGAACATTAATTTATACATTTGTGTGCACTGGTGTCACATTACTCTATTGCACTCCTGAAATCAAGGCTGTTTGTTGCTGGGTGGCTCTAAGACATGGCTTACAGCTATGATAAATTGAACTACTAGGGAGCTATCCCCAAGGAGCTGACAGTACAGATGCCACTCACATCTACGTGTCCAGATTCCCATTTATTCTTTGGCTACGCCATTCATACCAGAGAAAGGTATAAGGCAATGCGACATTACCTTGAACGTGACATTACTTTGAATTTCTTAGTGCAAGGCATATATGCAAGCAGTCACATAAAATGGTTCATTGGGCTTATTCTAACAAACCGGAAAAGGAGCTAAGTAACAGCTTAGTGCTCCATGGTGTTCCTCAGGGGTCATTACTGGGACCACCACTGTTTAACGTCTTTGTCGGTGACATGGACAGTGGGATTGAGTGCACCCTCAGCAAGTTTGCTGACAACACTGAGCTGTGTGGTGTGATCAACACGCTGGAGGAAGGGGATGCTATCCAGAGGGACCTTGACAGGCTTGAGAGTTGGGCCCATGTGAACCTCATGAAGTTCAACAAGGCCAAGTGCACATGGGTCGGGGCAATCCCAAACACAACTACAGGCTGGATGGAGAATGGATTGAAAGCAGCCCTGAGGAGAAGGACTCGGGGGTGTTGGTGGATGAGAGAAGCTCAACATGAGCCAGCAATGGACGCTGGCAGCCCAGAAAGCCAACTGTATCCTGGGCTGCTTCAAAAGAGGTGTGACCAGCAGGTCAAGGGAGGTGATTCTCCCCCTCTGCTCTGCTCTCATGACACCCCACCTGGAGTACTGCGTCCGGCTCTGGGGGCCCCACACAAGAAGGACATGGACCTGTTGCAGCAAGGCCAGAGGAGGGCCACAAAGATGATGAGAGGGCTGGAGCACCTCTCCCATGAGGACAGGCTGAGGGAGTTGGAGTTGTTCAGCCTGGAGAAGAGAAGGCTCCGGGGAGATCTTATAGCAGCCTTCCAGTACCTGAAAGGGGCCTACAAGAAATCTGGAGAGGGACTTTTTACAACAGCATGTAGTGATAGGACAAGGGGTAATGGCCTTAAACTGAAGGAGGGTCGATTTAGGTGAGATGTCAGGAAGAAATTCTTTATTATGAGGGTGGTGAGGCACTGGAACAGGCTGCCCCCTCCCTGGAAGTGTTCAAGATCAGGTTGGATGGGCCTGTGGGCAACCTGGTCTAGTGGAGGGTGTCCCTGCCCATGGCAGGGGGGTTGGAACTAGATGGTCTTTAAGGTCCCTTCCAACCCGAACCATTCTATGATTCTAAAATTCTATGATTCTATGAATAAAGGTTACTATTCACCACTTTGATTTTCTTATAATATACTGACAGCAGGTTGTGCTTTAGTCCAAAATCTTTCATGGGTTGTTATCAGGAGATTACCTGTAATTTTTTACGGTGGATACTTTCCATCGCAATAACATAAAACACAAACTCACACTGCACTGTTCCTTATAACCAAGGCATTTGATAAAATGGCCTAAATCTCATAAAAGCTGTATCTAGCAGTTACAGTCGTTGGACCAAAATTTTAAAACCATACCTATGTCCAAGGAAACGGTGTTTCCCAGCTTCTCTGGAAGCATTACACTATACAGTACTACTTTTACATACAAACATACATATGCAAATACACATAACTAGTGCCTCGCAAAATCAGTAGCCATGTGCTCAGAGGAGACCCAAGAAAGAAAAATGAGACTGCTTTTTTATTTGCATTGAAATAATTTGGAAACACATGGAAGCTAAGAACAAATCCTATGTTTGGGAATCAGTGACTCAGTAAACTCTGTCTAAAGTGATGCAGACTCCATTTTTTACCTCTACATCTCTGTTTGCACAGAGAAGTACTCATAAGGAATTACCACATGATAATTACCCAAAATGGGCTTCTGATTTGATTTTAGTTCCAGACAGAGCTCCACATTTCAAAAACTGGAACGTCGGTGGAAGTATGAGCTAAGAGACCATGTAATGACTTGGCATGGAGACCTATCCTCCTGTCACCAGAAGTAGTCCTTTCCCTCACAGATGAGACACATTTGTCAGGCACTTGGAGAGATCTATAATATTAATGCCCATGTCATAAATTCATCAGAAAAGCACCCTTGATTCTTAGGGTTATCTGCTCAGCACATGCCATTGAAATTAATTTTAAGGAAACAGAAAATACTGATTTTTCCATTTCAGTTTTTAGAAATTGAAATGATACTGCAAGGACTGGAACACAGTAAGAAGATCTGAGCCCAGACTGGCATCTTGCACTCACTAAATATGGCTTGATGCATTTTTTTTTTTTTTTTTTTTAACATGAGCACATAGATTACAAGTAGTTTGAAATAAACAGAATTTGTGTTGGCCTGTCTATTATTATTTGCCTTAAGCATGGTGAATGATTACGATAAACTTGTTAGTTCTCTAACTGAAATATTTTCTAATCTGTATTTTGAATCAGTAACCAACCTTGAAGAGGTAATTAAAGATGAAGTCATGTTAATGTTTTAATGGAAGCGCTTCAACATTACAGTTGAGCCAGAAGTCATATTATTAAAAAGTACATTTTGCTAATGTTAAGTAATTCTCAACATAGGACTTACAAATAAGAACTGGAAAGTAGTTCTTAGGGTTAAAACTTTAACCTTGCAGTATTTTCACTGACAGTTTTTGTTTGTTTGTTTGTTTTT
The DNA here is from genome assembly GCF_011004875.1 of Balearica regulorum gibbericeps. NCBI lineage: Eukaryota > Metazoa > Chordata > Aves > Gruiformes > Gruidae > Balearica > Balearica regulorum. The sequence goes on from NC_046184.1 coordinate 106,796,029, forward strand.
AACTGAGATGGCAATTTTTGTACCCCATGCAGAGATGGAATGTGTTAAAGCCGAAGAAATCCCTGCAGACCAGTCATTCCAGTAGTGCCTACAATGCGGTCAGAGCTGTTCAATCTTACTCCCATTTGAATGTAACTACCAGCTTCCCTCTCCCTGCTCTCCTGAGGTTTTTACTGAAAAACTACATAGTTAACTATATTTATTTTTTCATTCCATCATTTTAATAGTTAATAAACTGATAATAGTGAGCTTAAACTTTTTGATATCCTTTTACTTTTCAGGAAAGGAGGCTACCTCAATATTCTGAAACTTATAAATACAATGTATAAACTATGTAATTACTACGTTTTTACCTAGTATATTCTGCTTTTCCGATACTAAGGAAAGATTTGAGCAATAGAATGGGTATTTTGAGTGAAATTCTACATGAAGTTTTCTTAGGTCTCCTTCCTGCAAGACCATTTATTTACTGCAGTCTTCTGTGAGTGGAAAATTCAGAGAAATTAATGTTTGAGGCTACTACTACTGGCATTAAATTTTGTTTCAGAACTCTGCTAGTGACTTCATTAATTCTCTGAAATGTAACAATTTTAGGATGTTAAATAAGAGAAAATAAAAGCCAAACAGTTCTCTTGTGACGATCCTATTTCAAGTGCACTGCCAGTGATCACTTCATAGATCACCAATGGTTCACATAGCATAAAGAGAAAACATGTAGGCAGGACTGCTAGTTGACACAATTCCTTTATGGTTGCTGTCCGTGGAGTTGTAAAGCTATTTTCCCAACCTTGACCCTTATGTAAGCAACTGGAGACTGTTTTCATGCATCCACAAACAGACTGCCTGAAACAATAGCTCTTCTTCAGCTCTGTGGTGAGAACTGACACTTAACATGAAGCCAATTTAAATGTCAATGTTATTAACCGTTTCTCTGCTGATCAGTCTAGCAGAGCCACACATCTAACACTTTTGCTCACGGCATTTAATATTTCATACAAATTGAATGGCAGATAACTACTGGGTTAGACTATAGACCTCTGGGGTGACTGTGGGATGATGTGTTTACAGGACATTATTCAGTGCCATGCCTTGAGGGATTTTAAATGTCAAAAAATACTCTAATTTACACTTTCACTTGGCCATGTATTCCTCAGAACACTGTAAGGAATGTTTTTCAACTTGCAGAACAGGGAAGGATCACTGACAGGTAAAATATCAATCAGAGAAGAAGGATTCTTAACCAAAAGAACTAACAGCAGGGGGTACCCCATCAGCACCAGGGTACAACATCTTGATGCTATATGCACAAAAATAAACCAACCCCTGCCTCTCTTTTACCCCTTATCACCTCTCTATCTCAAAATGATACCTCTGGCTTTACAGGAGGAGTTTTCTCAAATGATGCAACACAACAGCTAAAAAAATGCTTACGTTGCACTCCACCGAAATCTGCCTGTGTTCAGTTAGGCTACGTGGACTCTCTGCAAGTTGCACTGCAGCTTGCTCTGTGCCAGCCATGTGCTGTATTAAACCCAAGATAACAACATCCTCTGCAAAGCACTTCTTCTCCCTCCAGATGTATGTAAGAATACAAATAGCATATTAAACCTCTTCCTTTCACTGTCTCCTTTTGACAAGCTGTTAAGAACATCCAATCTTCTCCCCTATGCTCCTCATAAAGGGACTTAATCTCTCCTTGATGCTTTAGCTTAGGAAACAAAAGATGGGCATGCAAATCATACTGGATCTAACCAGAGGTGATAAATAGTACACGTGATACAGCTAATATGAAAAACATCCTTTTTCCCTGACCCTTTATTTAAAACCATTAATTGTTATTAATTGCAACACAAATTTGCTGATGTAACCAAAGATTATATCAATTACACTACTAAAACACATTCTTTAATTAATTTTCAATACACATTAGACTGCATTTTGTTACAATCTGCACAGAGATTAACTCGACCAAAGCACACAGCACTGTAGTGTTATTAACTCATATTTCATTGAAAGGTCATTCTCCCCTTGGTTGTATCTAGAGGAGGCTGCAGTTAAATATCTCACTATCCCATCCACAGAATATAAATAGAACTATGTAGCACTGTGTTTATTCTTAAAAAATACTGTCTCTGTGGCTTACAGGGCCTTATTCTGTGATCACAGAGAAATGCAAATGCAGGATACCTCTGGCTATCTTCAGGCCCTTTCTGGATCTCCTCCTAAAAAATCTAACTTTTCTGAGTTTATTGGGATAAGGTTTGCTGTCAGTTGAATTTAAATCCATTTGCACCTGGAAGACACTGAAAACGCACATGTATCACAAGCGTGACAGACAGTATTTACGCTCGGGCTATGCGTACGCAATTACTTTTCAGGCACAAAGAGGCCAAACCTCGCAAGACTAACATCTACACAGACTTTTGTTGCTGGAGTTAACGTGTATCTTAGAATAAGTTAAGTCTAAACTCTCACCTGCAGTTACAGTAAGACCTCAGTCTGTCACTTACAGCAGTTATCAAAACAAATATAAAATCTGTGGTTCTCAGCAAATAATGACAATCTCTTAATATGTTTAAATATATGGGTAATTTTCAACAACAGAAAATTCTCCTAAATAATTTTTAATGAATATTCCTAATCTTTAGCAACTAAGAAAGCTTACTGTGCTGTTTATGATTTTCATTGCTGTGTGACACTGCTCTGTTTCATTTAATACCCTACAATCTCTTAACACTTAGCAATATATTTTGAGTAAACTACACACCATTTTCTTTCTGAAGCATCACTCTTGCTTTTTTCTGCCTACACTCCCATCGCGTGGGTGACGTAAAACAAATACCTCTTCCTGCTGGTGCAGTTGCCACTTTTCATCTCTAGTACAATATTCATCTAATCAGACAGTGCCTGTAAATGCAACTTACAAGAGCAGGTTGTAATTTCATTAAAGATGTATTTACTGAGCGAAACCAGCTGTTCTGGGCTGGAACACAAAAAAAAGCCCATGTGATTGCTACTCAGTCATTTTTAAGGCAACTGAAAAATACATTTGCTGAGCTAACCTCACTCTCCCGAAGAGCTGGCACTGCTAGCTTCTTCTGTGTAAAAGGTTTAAACAGTTATTATAGTGTGTCATAAATTTTAACTTGTAATTGAAAATCTCTTCACTTCCTAAAAAAAAAAAAAAAAAATCTGTATTACTTGCTATGTAATTACAGACTATGCAGCTGCTCTCTTTGGCTTCACTAGAAAATTTGAAGACATGAAACACTGTACAAACCTTATTCAAATTTTATTAAATTGCTAGTCATAGATTTGACACTCTCATACTGGAGGCTCTCAAATAATATCACTTTCTTCCTGTTACCAGGACTAAAAAGCAGATGAATCAAAAGTTGATCCAGGCCGTATTGAGTCCTTCACCACACCGGAGACCTTCAGCTTCTTAGCAGGAAAGTATAATCTCTATTTTGGCCAAGCAGACAAAGTTAAAGCTACCTGAACATGTGGATGGAAAAAGACTTCATGTATAAAGACATTTTTTATTGAATTTTCAATAGGTACTGGTCATTCTGCATGGCCACAATTGTCTGAGTCGCTTTAAGACAAATTTTGTGCCATTTCTTTGTGCCACTTATAATGAAAAAAACCCTCTATTTGTCAAATATAGAACCTAACGTTTCATCCAAAGGCATAAGACTGGTGACCCATGATATCATAGAATTATAGAATGGTTTGGGTTGGAAGGGACCTCAAAGACCATCTAGTTCCAACCCACCTGCCATGGGCAGGGACACCCTCCACCAGACCAGGTTGCCCAAAGCCCCATCCAACCTGGCCTTGAACACTTCCAGGGATGGGGCATCCACAACCTCTTCGGGCAACCTGTTCCAGTGCCTCACCACCCTCATAATAAAGAATTTCTTCCTAACATCTCATCTAAATCGACCCTCCTTCAGCTATCACTACATGCCCTTGTAAAAAGTCCCTCTCCAGATTTCTTGTAGGCCCCTTTCAGGTACTGGAAGGCTACAATAAAATCTCCCCGGAGCCTTCTCTTCTCCAGGCTGAACAACTCCAACTCCCTCAGCCTGTCCTCATGGGAGAGGTGCTCCAGCCCTCTCATCATCTTTGTGGCCCTCCTCTGGCCTTGCTGCAACAGGTCCATGTCCTTCTTGTGTGGGGCCCCCAGAGCCGGACGCAGTACTCCAGGTGGGGTGTCATGAGAGCAGAGCAGAGGGGGAGAATCACCTCCCTTGACCTGCTGGTCACACCTCTTTTGAAGCAGCCCAGGATACAGTTGGCTTTCTGGGCTGCCAGCGTCCATTGCTGGCTCATGTTGAGCTTCTCTCATCCACCAACACCCCCGAGTCCTTCTCCTCAGGGCTGCTTTCAATCCATTCTCCATCCAGCCTGTAGTTGTGCTTGGGTTTGTCCCAACCCATGTGCAGGACCTTGCACTTGGCCTCTTGAACTTCACAGGGTTTGCACGGGCCCACCTCTCCAGCCTGTCAAGGTCCCTCTGGGTGGCATTCCTTCCCTCCTGCATGTTAACCGCACTACACAGCTTGGTGTTGTCAGCAAACTTGCTGAGGGTGCGCTCAATCCCACTGTCAATGTCGCCGTCAAAGACGTTAAGCAGTGCTAGTCCCAATACCAGCCCCTGAAGAACACCACTCGTCACTGGTCTCCACTTGGACATCAAGCTGTTGACCACAACAATTTCAGTGTGACCATCTACCTAATTCCTTATCCACTGAGTGGTCCATTTGTTAATGTCTCTCCGACTTAGAGACAAGGATGTTGTGCGGGACAGCGTCAAATGCTTTGCACAAGTCCAGGTAGATGATGTCAGTTGCTCTTCCTTTATCCACCAATGCTGTAATGCCATCATAGAAGGCCACCAAATTTGTCAGGCATGATTTGCCTTTACTGAAGCCATGTTGGCTGTCACTGATCACCTCCTTATTTTCCTTGTGCCTTAGCATAGTTTCCTGTTTACTTGCAGCAGTTTGACACGAGTCATACTTGATAAATTTTCCCTAGCCCTTGTGTACTGTGGAAGCTATGGTGGGATGCTGAGTTTTTAGAGCAATTAAAATAAAATATACACCATGCACCTCTACCCTTGATTCATAATGCATTTCAGTCTTGGGTCACTGATTTGAAATGAACAGTTTCTGGAAACAAAACTTTACACACCCCAGATTTCACATTATACTTTGTCTCTCCTTGTTGGTGCAGTATCAACATTTTTAATAGCAAGTTGTTAATTTGTTGGGATTGGTTTAGGCTCTAAATAGAAGTTTTAAATCTGAAGAATTTAACTAATTCATTATCACAATAATGTAAAAGAACTGTTTAAACAGTTAGCATACACAAACCACAACACTGTGGTTTAGTATACACAAAAAAAACCAGTTAGCACACACAAACCACAACACTGTTTCCACCTGGTCCTTCTTATAGCTTTCGTAATTCCTGCCCAAGCATACACAGAAGAGTTCCATGAAATGTACCAAGGTATTTGATATCTCAAGTCAGGTCTACAGGATTTTGGAAAAGTAACGTCCTTTGACTGTTAGTGAGACCTATATTTCATAGGCGTTTTGAAAACTTCCAGTATAAGAATCACTTTAAGTTTTAAAAGTCAAAATATAGACTATCATAGTTGCTTTAGATCATCAATTCAAAATAGTTAAGATTTGCAATGAAGCCTTGCACCCTCAGAATAAACTTATGCCCATCTGTTCTCAGTTTTATATGATGGTTATTCATAAATTTCTGGGTAATTACATAGACAATTCAACAAAATGGCCAAATGCAATTTTTTTAAAATAGTCATATTTTCAAACATACCAAGTTTTTTAGAAGTTTTGGGTTTTTTTTTTCTCATTCAATCCAATTGCAACTGAAGATGCTTAAAGTTCACCAGGGACCCTTATAATTAAAACTGTAACAGGCTGAAATTATTTTCCAATTATTCCTCAACACACCAATCGGTGCAGCAATGCTGTTTATATTTGTCAGTAGAAATTACTGTGATTACTTTTTGCTTTCAAATGTGTCACTAAAAAGCTAAAAAGAAGTAAGATGGAAGAACAGAGGAGGATTTCAGAAAGACTACGGATCCATTATGTCTGATTCTGGCATTCACCAGGAGTAAATTACAGAAACAAAATGCATACAAATTCAGTTTATCCCACTTTGCTATCACTAAATTAGACACTTTTGAAAGCTGAACTAACAATGGGCAAATTTAAAAATTTGCAAGAATTGTTGAAACAGGTACCTACTATAATTGTTTTGCAATCTAGGGATGAAGGCAAAAGGCAATTACTGAAAAAACAGGATCAGACAGATGTGCAAAGAAGGTTGCTAGCTGCAAAAACAGGAAATTGATATTGAAAGCTATAAGACAAATAGCTGCACATATCTGCTCAGAAGAAGGATTTATGTACATAGGAAGAATAACAAAGGGAATTCCTTGAGGGTTTCATGTTTCACTATAGATGTTAAAATGTTTAAAATACAGGAGCTCAGAAGCCGAAAGGTAATTTTGATTTTACCTCAAGAAAGAAAAAAAAATTCCCATTTCGTCAAAGAGGAAAACCAGAAATCTTCCTCTTAATTTATAAAATTGCTATATTATCATTTTCTCATCCATATTCATTTTGACTATACCTGGGCAAATTTCTTTTCTTGCATTAAAAAATCCAGGAAAAACAATAGCTTTTCCTTTAGATGTTCCAAGTTTATTTTCCTTGATTAAGCATCATGCAGCATGGTTTGGAAATTTCCACTTTTTGGACAGTGAAGACTCTGCTCAGGTACCTCGCTATGCAAATGATACATTTTAGAAGAGAAAAGATACAGTCTCAATCATCAAAGGTATTTGGTTTTGAAGCGTAGATGTTGGGCCTCTACCAGATGACCACAGTCCACGTGGCTCAGTTGGTACTACATGGGCAGCAGCAGTGGTAGTCCCCTATCACTCAAGGTGGTCTCCAGCATGGGATTCTGCAACCTTGCCCCTTCCTCACTCATCCCTGTGATGTTCTGGGAAGTTGACATAAATGAAGATATACCCTCACTTTCTATTTTAAGACTCCAAAACACAGTTAATGAAATGTTAAACAGCAGTGTAAAAACACTGCAAATACTGTGAGTAGTTTCTCAGCCTGAAGTTGATTTTGATCAGAATGTATCTGATGAGCCTCCTCTTCTTTTAGGTAAAAGCCCAGTGAAAACTCTTTCTAAGGTTCCTAATTGATTTCTTCTTCCTTAGAAATATATCATGAATGAACAGAAAAAATTACCTCAAAGCACATATTACTATGTTTTTCACAGTAAGATATAAAAGAAAAAGAAGGAACATTGTCATTAAAAAAACCCAAATAAAAGTGCAACCGAACAGGAGGCACTGTGGATTCGTCTTCTATTACTTTGTCTTATGAGACCTAGAAGTAGACATGATTTGAAATAACAGAAGCAGCACAACAGTAAGAATAAATCACAGAAGCACAATGTATTTACTATGGACTACTCTGCAATACATAGTTAAATAGCAAGCAAAGAGAAAAATTCATCCTGGATCCAAAAGTCTGCTCTTCAAAATAATATTTTATGTATTACATGCATACACATCTATCAATATAATTAGCAAAAAAGCTATGTGATTTTTTAATTTGTTTTAAATTGCAAGTAAATTAATTTTAAAATGTAAGTATGTCTATATATGTACATGCGTATCTCTACTTATATAGAGATATTTCTATATCTAGAAATGTTTTTTCTAGATTATGCATCATTACATTAATATATTTAACTGAAGAATTGCATGCTCACATACGACATAGAGTTGAGGGTGTGGAAACTAAAACAGGTATTCTTCGATTTGAGTTTTAGGATTTTGTTAAAGATTTAGAAACTGAGAAACAAAAGATATTAACCCAAGACACAAATATGACTAAGGGCTGTGTGACTGAGGAATTTTGCCATCGATTTTCATGAAAGCTTATGCAACACTAAGCACCATATTTAGCAAGTAGATGAAGACTGCCAGATAACAGTCTTAACACGTTTTTCACCTTGTTCGGGTGAAGACGTAAGACATGCTGTGATAAAGAAAGTAGACAGCAATGTCCAACTTGTTTTAGTTAGGCCCAGTCTAGTAGTCTCCTCACAGTGCACTTACTATATATTGACACAAACTAGCCACAAACACCATTGCAGCTGCTTTTTTTTTTAAGATCATGATTGGAGGAGCAGAAATAACACTGGCAACCAGCCTACATAAGTCCAGTGATTAAAGCACTTGTTTGAAGAACAGAAGATCTGGATTTTTTTTTTTTACTTTCTTCAAATTCCATCTGCAACTTCCCAGGAATAACACTGGGAACACTGATGGGAAAGAGCAATCAAGTGTGGTGGGGGAAAAAAAAGCAGTATTTATGTCTGCTGTTGAATTTAAAAGCACTGTGCAAAAATGAATGGGGATTCACAGGGCCAGAAGACTGATCAGGTTATGGAGACCTGGGTTCTCATTTGTATTCCCAGACCCATTTCTGTGTTAAAGGTTTTTTAACCTAATAATGATTCAGCACCAAAACTAGAAAGAGTTCCAGAAAGTGAGGACCAAACCCTGTTCTGCTAGCTGAAAGGAGCCAAACTAATTTAATGTCCTTTTATAAGGCAGACTCTCATTCCCTGACCACTCCGGAATTTTCTTTGCGTTTGTTCCAGATTCAGTGAATCTTTTGTGAATACAAGGGACCTGTTCCAAATTCCAACTTTGTTTTCCACTTCTGCTAGTTTGTTCTTTTTTTTCCTCAAGAGGAACATTCTCCTCTGAGACTTAGCAGACATTAGCCAAGGAGCCAGCAAAGCCCACGACAGCCTTCTGCTTCTGATTCATCCTGCTAGTGCAATGAAGCGGCTCTGCAACTCTCCAGCCAAGTTTCTTCCTTTTGGTATCAGTATGTTATTATAAAGGCTACTATCACCAGTACATTCCTAAAACATCTTTACTTTTCTCCAGGAAATTTAGTGAATAACCATGCGTTCACAAAACTACGCATCACTTTTCTTCCTTCCACAGGAATCCATTACCTTGGACAATTCAATCCAGAATGGGCTTCCCTGCTCAGCTGGCTCTGGAACAGGTTTTGTAGTGCCAAAGACCAGCAATATGGGAAATAAATCTTGCCCATAATGTCAAATAACAAACAATAAGTAGTAGGAAGTGATTCCAGTATTACTCAACAACTGAAATTCGCAAGTATGGGGAAGAGGAATGTTGCTCTCACCTTCCTCTCGGCAAGTCTGCATCATCTTTCTTCCACCGGACTGTGGGCGTGGGATCCCCCTGCACCTGGCACCGGAAATCCACGGCCTCCTCCTCCAGCACCACTTGGTTAATCGGTCGCCTGAGAAACGTGGGCCGTTCTTGAAAGAGACATTAAAATTCCTTAGTGAGTCAGAGGGTTGAAATGAACACTTTTGACTTTTCAGCATCTTTTTGTTTACTGATTCACAGAACGAAGAAAGGAGGCTGAGCTCCACAAATTCAGACAAGCGGAACTGATGATGTGCATAAAGAGCTGGGAAGATGACTGCCAGGCTGGAGAGGCAGTGGCTGTTGCATCCAGCCCTCATGCAAGAGCTGAGTGCCACCAGAAGGAAGCCTGTGCTAGCACGGACTGCCTGCCTCCCACGCCAGTGGAGAAGGCTCCAAGACCGTACCCTTCCACATGAACATTTTGGCTCTGCACCGCTGCATACACAGAGCATGATCTAAAAGCTCCCGCCTGCTATAGAGATATAGGAGCTGCTAATGGAGATAGCCTGCCTTTGGCAATAATCAATATCTTGATGCTTCGGAGGAAAATGTAAACTTCGTGTTATGCATCTCAGGCAATTGTGGACTATTGCACAGAGGTCAGAGCTTCCCTGGTCCCCATTGCTAACTTCACCATGGAAAACTAAATTAAGGTCTGAATGATAAGTTCTGTTTACCCTTGTTATGTTAGCCTGCACGGCTACAAATATTATTAATCATCATAATGTTGTACAGGCCTGCTTAAAATCCAGATGGAGAGCCACAATCTGATCTCAGTTATACTGGTACAAACTCAAAGCACCGGTAATTTCATTTGAAAGGATGTCACTGGGGTTAGTTTCCAAGTTGCCTTTGGATTGCATAAATTTTGTTCTGTCCTCTCCTAGCCATACCACACTTTTATTGCCATAAATTATTTATGCTAGAGTCAAACCATTATAAGACTGGGTTTGTATGAAGCAGTATTTCCACTGAAGACATGGATTTATTAAAAAGACATTTAAAACTGGTTACATACTACATTTTGCATTTCATTCTCAGCGAATTGAAGGGTATGATGTCACTTAAAAAATTATTCAAAATTCACACAGATGGAAGCAATACCAGATACTGACTCAGTTTGTCTTGATAACTACAGAACGGAGTTTATGGGTTGGTTATCCATGTTTATTATATCCAAATAATAATTAAAAAAACATTAAAAGAACATTAATAAGGTTGCAAAACCAAGCATGCAGCACCTCAGTGCCAGAAGTGCCAGAACCAAGACTGTCTGCATGTTCTTTAATCACTCCCTTTCTGTTTATGCCTTTTGGGATTGGTTGCAATTATATGATCACATACTATTTTTTCCCAAAACATCTCCAGATTGTTGGTATTCATTTAATAAGCAGGTGTTTAATATTTTGCTTTAGTTGTACCATTTAGTGGGTGGCCTCCTGTCACACTACTCAAAATTCACTTCAAAGACAGAATTATTAATTTCTTCATGACCTCCATTACACCTATCTTAATGCTTCATAAACAATTAATTTGTTTTCATAGCTCATCTCTGAAGTGCGATGGAGATCTAAGAAAGCAAAGTAAAAAATACCTGCTAAATTTTGATGCTCAACCTGAGACACAAAACTGCCAATTTTTTTTCTTTTTTATTTAGCATTAATTTTCTGTGTTCAAAGCTCAGCTTCCATTGAGTTCAGTTGCAGCTGATAAAGTGTTCAACACTTTTACAAATCAGATTATTAAGTCAGAAAATATGGAACACAAAACCACCTGTTAATAATTATGTAAATGAGTGACAGCATCACATAGGAATTCCATGATACTAGCAGGGGGACCTACTGGCAGGGAAAAACTGATTTTGTCAGCAGAAGAACAGACATGTTCAAGAATCTATAGCACTTTTCTAGATGCTACAGATGGAAACATATCTAATGACAGAGATTCTTCTCATTTCTCCCAAGCCATTGCTTTTGTCCCATTCCTAGTTGTGACCAGGATCTGCAGGTTCCAGCAGCATTTGAGCACGTAAATTCAGTTCTAGTCTGTTCCCACACATTGAAATCTCAGTCTTTATTCTGTATTTCAAGTCTCTGTACCAGTCATACATAACCTTCACTACAGCTCCTTGTCCTGTGTGTGCTTCATCAGATTTTTCCTTCCCTGTACATGTAGTCTCCTGACCCTTCCCCATCTCCACCTAGGTTTTCCCCTACCCTCACCTACGTGTCCTGGCCAGCCTGTGACAGTGCCTCAAGTCTCTTTCTCCATTCCAGCCACTGGCTGTGCCAGCTGTTTCCAGCTGCAGACTGCTTCCTTAGCCAATTTGTCTCCTCCTAGCCCAGAATATTGTTGTTCACAGCTGGAACCCAGCAAGTGTTCAAGTCCAGTCTCCCTTCCAACTATCCATGCCTCTCACTTCTTTGTACCTCACAGCAAACTGACTCTTCTCCACTACGTATTTGAACTACACTTGAACTGGAGCTTCTTTTCTCTGTGCCACCTAGATACAGCCCATCCAAAATATTAACAAAAGAAAAATCAGTTAAAGTAACAAAGTATCAACCCAGGAGTGTGACAGCAGCATTAAACTACAGTTGCAGGAAAATGCTGTTCAGACCTGCATTCTACCTGGTGCCTCTGGTGTATGAATTGATGGGTTGGAGTTTTTTGGGTGGGTTTTTTGTTTGGGTTTTTTTTTTTTTTTTTTTTTTTTTGAGAGGTGCATAATTGGCTGATTTGTTGAAAATTAAATAAAGCAAGCAAAATACTATATCTCTGGCATCATGTAGCTATTTCCCATCAAATTTTATGTCCCTGTTATTCAATATGAGGGACTTGCATTTCTCAGGACAAAAAGCTTCCTCCATTCCTCTCCTTCAAATCCTTCCCCATTTCCCATAATTATCCCTTTCACCTCAAAACTGCAGAAACTTCAACATTCTTAGGGAAGAATGAATTATATTGGGAATTTTTAAAACAGTAATCAGTTGAAGCAGACATCAGGCACGGAAAATTTTGGATAAAGCCTTTTGGTTTGACAGACTTGTTAAAACAGGACAAAGTAACAAAGCATTAGTTGTTAACCTTAATGCTAAGCAATGCACTTGGCCTGTCTGTAATTATATGGATCTAGAAGGGAATATCTTAATGAAATTTTCTCTAAGTTGCAACAGTATCTTACTCACAACTTCTCCCCTAAGAAGAGCTTAGTCCAGCCCCTGTGTCCTGGTTTCATCTGGGATAGAGTTAATTTTCTTCCTAGTAGCTTGTATAGTGCTGTGCTTTGGATTTAGGATGAGCATAATGTTGGTAACACACTGACGTTTTAGTTGTTGCTAAGCAGTGCTTACAATTAAGTCAAGGACTTTTCAGCTTCCCAGACCCTGCCAGCGAGGAGGCATGAGCCTTCTGCAGAAGGTGCACAAGAAGCTGGGAAGGGGGCACAGCCAGGACAGCTGACCCAGTCTGGCCAAAGGGGTATTCCATACCATATGATGTCATGCTCAGTAATAAGCTGGAGGGAGTTGGCCAGGGGACAGCAATAGCTGCTAAGGGACAGGATGGGCATTTTCAGCAGGTGGTGAGCAATTGCACTGTGCATCACTTGTTTTGTATATTCTGTTATTATTATTTTCTCTTCCTTTTCTGTCCTATTCAACTGTCTTTATCTCAACCCATGAGTTTTACTTTTTTCCCATTCTCCTCTCCATCCCATTAGGGCAGAGGGGAGTGAGCAAGCAACTGCATGGTGCTTAGTTGCTGGCTGGGGTCAAACCCTGCTCTGAGCTCACACACAATACACTCTACACTATGGTATTTGTTTTTCAAAAGATAGTCCTAAACCAAGAAATCTAGATCCAGATCAGCATCCTCATAGGTGATTTAGAGACCCTTGAATTTAAATACTTCTGCATGTGCCTGTATGTTGGCTTGGTCTGCATACAAAAACTATTTTAGAATACATTTATCAAAGCTGTCTGTAAACAGCTAAGAAATGAACCTATGCATATTTATGAAACAGCTACCTACCTGTGGCTGTAAAGTTTCATATACAGGAAATGGGAAAATAAATTCCTATCATATTTTGAGAAGAACCCAGCTGACAAGACATTAAATGGCTCAAGGTCATTAGCTAAATCACTTGATTCCACATCAAAGCAATTTAGGAGTATACATACATGGTTGTTTCAGATCAGCTTCTCAAAATTGTGTATTTTCCAAAACAGTTTAGAATTTGCTACAAAATAAATAGCTATGTAAGTGCAGATCCCAGTTAGCAAGGACATGCAAATACCAATAACTGCTATTTTCATTTTTCATCATCTCTGCATTTTGCACAGTGTGAATCGGGAAAGAACAAGTTATCGCTCATGTTGTTTCCTGTATTTGTATCACTCAGACAACCCCTTGAATATGTCCAATACCTAATTATACAGCTATAAAGTGATCAGAGTGAATGCCATTGCCAATGCAATTAACATTCTCTATCTGAGATTAACTGGATTTGAGTCACCTGCATAACTTGCTCACAATGCTAATCTCTCAGGAGACAGAGAGCTGCTTGCCTGAGCATGCTAAATAAAGGTTTCTTCATGCAGCCAGGTCAAATTCAGTTTCAGAGCTAAACTTGAGGAAAAAAAATGTTGGTTTTTTTTTTTTTCTTTTGAAATGGTTTGCCCATAAACAAAACCTTATGGTATAATTAAATGTTGTTATTCTGTCAACAGCATTCAGAACACAATATATTTAAGAAACAACAACAAAGGGTAATAAATTAAAATCATAGACCTATATAAAAAATTTAATATAGCTATTTTATAAGCTTTCACTGAGTAAATAAAGTACCCACTTCCCATACTTTCTCTGATGAATATTAAAAACCTTTGAAGAGAACTATAAAATAGGTCATGGTTATATGTCATGTCAACCAGTCATGCTATTACTAGGGTGACCTTTATAACTTCAGAATAAACTTTGCTTGCAGTTATAAAAGGGGATTGCTAATGCAATGTGGACACACACCTACAATCTGTTGCAGTGCTTGAGATATGCACTGCAAGAAAACCTACAAAACTGATCCTAACCAGAAACATAGGAAAATCCTGTCCTTGCTTTGGGTGCTGACACACGCTAACCCCAGAACTCAATTTTTCCTCTATTTAACAATTGGTCTGAGTATCACAGTCTATTAGAGAGACTCCAATGACCTCCAGATGTATTATTGCCCTTTCTCTGTTCCTCAAAAAGTTAGACAGGCATATATGGGACCTCAATCTAATTAAAATGATTCTAACTACCTTAATATATTTTCTCTGCTGAGGCGACTGCTAGAGTGAAGGATTTGATGGTCCCCATAATATAGAGGCTCAATCTGATTTAGAACTGTTTTCTCTGTCTTTGCTGGAGAGAAGGCATCATTTTTTAAAAAATGTTTTCAACTTCTTGGAAAGAAGTATTAAAACATGAATTAAAAGGCTTTGGGGAGGGATTTAATAGCAAATAGTTTAAAAATAAAAGCTTTTTTTCACTTTGGCATTCTGATGTAAAGGGGGAAAAAGAAACATTAGATGGTTGGAAATACCTTTCACTTCAGAATGCTGTCAATAGCGTAGATATTTCATTAACTGCAACATGATCTGGATAAAATAAAGCTCTCTGCCAAAAATGAAGACGTGGAAGAAGACAGGATATTAGTATCACACTAAATTTAGCTATGTTGGCCAAATAAATGAAAATACAATTGCAAAAGCAGATGGTTTTATATTTAAAGACATTCTTCCACTGCCTCTTTTTAGGCACTCTTCCATTTTTCATTTGAGAAATAAGCACTGGTGTAGACATTGCAAACTTCTACACTCTAAGCAGTACCCGAGACATGATGAGCTTGCACCGTAAAGGCATGGAGCACTGTTAAGAGACACGTGCAAATAAAGTAGAATTATTTTTATTAATTGTTAGTGGTTTTCTCCTTTTATATACATCTACAACTGTATCAATTTCAGTTTTTACTGAGCATTAGGTATGCACTTTGGAGACCAAATCAGATCCTTTTTCACAGCAGTATCCTTATCCTATTACAACATGTCAGCATGTGTGGCTAACAAATATTACAAAGCCACACTGGCTCTTTGCAAACTGCCACAAATACGTTGCAAGCAGGAAATACAAGTACTTGAAGAAAAACAGGAGGAGCTTTGCTCTGAAGAAAAAAATAGACACTGCCAATATCTCTGTCCTGACCTGTGAATTTACACCCGATTTTGGTAGATTTTCCATATGGCTGGGAAAGCTTCTGGGACTAATCTCCAGGATATGATGGGGTAAGACTCTCTGCTAAGGCCTTCCACATAGTCAGAGCTCAGGAAAGTAAAATGGGTCACAATGTCTTCATTAAGGGTTTTTTGGATTTTTTTCCTCTAACATCATGTCATCATAGTATACTCTTTCAGGAACTGTGGTATCTCTTTCAGCCTGGCAATGTCTCAAGAACATCAAACACAAATAGTTCTTCAAGCATCAGACAAAAATACCTCTTCATCCCACAGGACCTTATTAGCTGAAAAAAGGTTCAGGTACCAAAACTAAAATCAAAGATTAATCCAAAACAATCTTTAATATGTTTGAATTGACATATCTTTTAAGACATTTTTGTACTCTTCTTAGTTATGCTTTATATTCTTCTGAGGCTCCTCTAAATATATCTTTTTCCATTGCTTGATGCTAGCCTCTTGAAGTTGATATATTAAGGTTTTCATTGATTTCACTGAGCTTCAGAATCAATATACAAGATATACCTTTGTACATTCTCTTCAAACATACCATTTTAAGTCTAAAGGAACAAAAAGGAGGCTGAAATAGTTAAAACAACTTGAAGACTTATCTAAGAACACTACAGTAGTACGACAAAATGATAAAAGGTTAACTTAAAGAGTAATTCTTACTTTATTTCATTTCTGGCTCCATGTTACGTATCTACAAAGTGAGTTTTCTTACAAATTGGAATGAAACTGTTTCTGTTTTGCATCTTGCTTTAAGTCTGTTCAGCCAAAGGCTAGGAGCCCAAACACAAGCAAAGCTGCCTAATTTGTATCATTTACACTTCTGAATTTGGCCTTTAGAATACTGCATCCATCATAATAAAGTACCATGCTGCCTCTTTTTGTGAATGTTGAGATTGATGGATTAGTTATTAACTTTTCTTAAAGGCCAACTCACACTCTGTGACAGACCCTGCCTTCTTGCTTTATGCCAAGATTACACCTTGGAGTCTCATAAAGGCAAAAACTAGCAGTAGTGCTTGAAAGAGAAGACCAACCAAATGTAATGCATCATTGTCACTATTCAAAACACAGGAATAATTTTGGGAAGCACTGCTTGAACATTCAGTTTGCTTTATGATATTTTACTGTGAAAGTTTGGCAATTTTCTGCAAGTAGAAGAATCATGACTTGGGAACACAAAAGAAATGCAATCTGCACTGATGTGCTGGTTTTGGCTGGGACAGAGTTAATTTTCTTCATAGTAGCTAGTATGGGGTTATGTTTTGGGTTTGTGCTGGAACCAGTGTTGCTAACACAGGGATGTTTTGGTTCCTGCTGAGCAGTGCTCACACAGAGCCAAGGCCTTTGCTGCTTCTCACACCACCCCAGCAGCCTGTGGGCTGGGGGTGCACAAGAAGTTGGGAGGGGACACAGCCAAGACAGCTGACACCAACTGATGACAAGGGTATTCCATACCATATGACATCATACTCTGCATATAACTGGGGAAGCTAGCCAGGAGGTAGATTTGCGGCTTGGAAACAGACTGGGCATCAGGTTTTTTTCACATGTGGTGAGCAATTGCATTAGAGCAACACTTTATTATTATTATTATTATTCATTTGTTATCCTATTAAACTATCTTTATCTTTATTTGTTATAAGCATGCATTATATCAGTTTAATCACCACTGGTCCACTGGTCACTAATGTTGTTTGTTCACAGAGTTGTTCTCAGAGTTGTGTCATGTAACATCTTATTTGTCATATATACTGGTGTTTGTGTGTGGTTTGTCACCTCTGAGCATTGCATTACGGTTATTGCTCTGCTATTCAGTGTACTACTGGCTTATGATAAAATCATTGATAATCAGACCAGGTTTTGTATTCAGAGGCGTCTGAATCTGTATTCGGTGGCAGCGGAGTGATAGCGACGGTTTCATCTCCATACTTCGGGAGCCATCTGTGGGAAGCTGTTAATAATTATACTTTTTACTTTTTCTCATCGGAGAGCCAATATGTGAGGGAGACACCTTCTTTCACCTTCCCCTTCTTCTCCAGGCTAATTACAACAGCTGTTGAGAATGTTGAACATCCTTGAGATGTACAGACCAGCATGCTTCTATTGCTATGTCTCCTGAATGTGGTACAGGTCTTGTTTAGGGTCAAACAACTATTTAAGAATACTACTTGGAGATAATCCTGGTGACATGCACTGTGGCTACTCAAACCCTGGTGATAAGCAATGCAGCTGAACCAGAGAACCAACCCATGTTGGCATCAGTTGCCCCGAGACACAAGAAGAAACAGACACGAAAGTCAGCTCATTTAGTAAAGGATGACAAAGCAGGGCCATTGCGAGATCAGGAGGAAGAGGCAGAACCAGAGATAACCACTTGATCCCTATCCCTGAGTGAGCTGTGAGATATGCAAAAAGATTTCAGTCATTGATTAGGCGAGCAACTTGTCACCCGGCTGCTCCAATGCTGGGATAGCTGGGCCAGTAGCCTGGAATTAGAGGGTAGGGAAGCCAAGCAGCTGGGATCCCTGTCCAGGGAAGGGGACACTGACGGGGTGATCGGAAGACACAAGCCCTCAGCCTCTGGAGGTGACTCTTGTCAGGCATGAGGGAAAGGTATCCCTTCAAAGAAGATGTTGTATGTCACCCAGGCAAGTGGACCACCATGGAGAGAGGTATCAAATATCTGAGGGAATTAGCTGTGCGGGAGGTGGTTTATTATGACCCGGACAATGTGCATGTACCCACAGATCCAGATGAAGTCCAATGCACATGACCCGTGTGGCGGAGGTTTGTACAGAGCGCACCACCAGCATATGCAAGTTCATTGGTAGTACTGGCCTAGAAGGATGAAGAGGGACCAATGGTGGATGAACACTGACAATACGAAGAAAATCTCTCTTCCTCCCTACGGGCCTGTGTCCCAGCTGTGGAAAGACTGAAAAATCTGTAAACCTGTTTGAGAAACTGTCCCTGGAGGTCTGGCAACTTAAAGAGCATATGTCCAATTCCCCGCTTGTACAGACCAGTACCTAAGCTGTCAGGAGTGAGAGTTCCTCTGCTCAAGAGAGAGGATGTAGAGGGTGCACACCATGAGGCACCCTGTGGTTTTACCTGTGTGACCATGGAGAGGACACGAGGAAGTGGGATGGAAAACCTACTTCAACCCTAGACGCATGGGTATGTGAGTTGCAAGTCAAAACAATCTCAAATGGGGATTCTTCCAGGAAAATTGCTACTCTAGTCTTCAATGGGCAGTTCCCCAGACAGAGTAGGACTGATCTTACTTCTGATCTTATGGAAGGAGCTTCAGATTTGTATTTACAAGAAGTGAGTAACAATGATGGGATTTGAACCTGTGTGCGCCACACAAATTCATTCGTTGGTAATGAATACGATGACCAGGAGTGGGTGGAGGAAAGGGACAACCAGATTTACTGGACATGTGGATTCGATGGCCTGGAACATCAGAACCCCAGAAGTATAAGGCTCTAGTAGACACTGGTGCACAGTGTAGAGCCAATTGCATTTGTACATCACACTATTATTATTATTATTATTATTATTATTATTATTATCCTTTGTTATCCTATTAAACTATCTTTATCTCAACCCATGAGTTTTTTTCCATTTTCCTCCCCAACCCCTTGAGGGGTAGGGAGGGGTAAGCAAGAAGCTGCATGGTTCTTAGTAACCAGCTGGGGTTAAACCATGACACAGGGTTGAAAAAAAAAAAGTACTTGTTTCCTGAAAGTTCTACCTGTATTATCCACAACTATCTCTCAGCAAATTTATTGAATGAGTACCCAGCCAAGTGGATACATTCTGCATATGGGAAACTTTCATTTTCTCCTCCTACTTCTTTCCAAGGTTCTTATTGCCTTTTTTTTTTTTTTTTTTTTTTTTTTTTTTTTTTGACTCAGGAAAGGTGTAATCTTTTAGGCTAGACTTCCATGCTGTTCCCCTCGGGCCACCAGTTACCACCACACTGACTCAGTTTTTCCAGAGGTAATGCCTCAAGCTAAATTTACTGTAAAGGGAGCCAGAGATCTGCCACGAGTCACATGCAGAAATTAACTTCAGGTACTACAGAAAAACTTGCAAAGCCAAAAGTAATAAGTGGCTGATTCCTGGAAAGGTTTGAGAACTAGTATGAAACAGTTCCTTTTCCTACAGAGCAATGTGTTTACTAAGGCAACCTTCACACTATGGAAAGGGTTTGGGGGTTTATTATTTGAAAAAAGAATAGTGACATTAATAATCAGCTAATTCATACAAATTCCTCTCCAGAATCAGCACCACCTGTAGGCTTGCCAGCCACTTTATTAAATTCTCTAAATCTCTTACCTAAGATATCTTCATTTTAATTACAAAGCCCATACTCAAATATGTTCAAAACAGTTAAAGTTGGGCACATGAATGATATATAAGTATTATGATATTTTTAGCATATTTTTCTCAACACTTGCACTATTCCCATGTTCCTCAAACCTGTGAGTCATATTAGAGGAAGGCTGCGGACTTAACAGATGACCTGTGGTTTTGCCTGTGCTCAGTAAAGTCAATCTGAACATGTACAGCCAATCTGACGTTTCCCAGAGTTGCTGGATTTATTGGATTTATTGTGTATGCCTAGAGTGATTGGACTGTCCAGAAGATACATTGCTTCCTGGAAACATCATGGATAATGCTCTCCAGTGCACTATGCACGCACCCACCCACACATGAGCTGCTGCCTGGAGTCCAGCAATGGAACACAACTGTTCTGCTGGTCAAAGGCAAAGCCAAGCCACCTCCTTTTGTATGGAGCGGACCAGGACTAACCTGGACACGTCTATACAGTGAGCCCAATACACCAACATAGAGCTTCAGGGCCAGGAGGCAGCCAGGAAACGGACACAGGACAGTCAAATCGTCATGTCAAACAGCAGATCATAACCTGACCACCTGCTTCCTGCATGCTATTCTTGTACAGCAAAAAGGAAGATAGGAAGGGAATACCTAGATAGAAGGGAAATTTTAGGTAGGAAGATACCCAGATAGGAAAGGAATTTTAAATACAATTTTCTTTAGGTAGTCTAACACAATTATCAAGAACTAAAATATCTAATTTAATTTAATGCTAATTTTGTTCAGTATTCACAAAATAGGCTTAGATTGTATTTTATGAGTGGATTGCTATGATTAAATCCTGTAAAAAAAAAAAAAAATCAGAATATTGTAATTGGCTGTGTAATATTTTACATACCAAGACAAACCTAATACTTTTCATAGCTCTGCAGGATATGAAATTAGATGCATACTTCAGTTTTTATTCCTACAGTTCAATGCTTTTTAACAAATTATTTTCGTAAGGATTTCTTAAGGCTTTGTAGTTTAGGACTGCAATCTGCTTGCTATCCACGGGGAGTATTACCAGAGATTATCAGTACTTAAACCGATGAAGAAGATATGTCATGTCTTTTTTACATCTGTATAAAGGCACAACTTCAACAGATTGGCTGCAAAGGACATAATAATTTGATAGAGATCCTTTCTGTGGGTTTTTTTTAAGGTATACTAGTTCTGCCATTAAAAGTCATATGCTTCCATGAATCCTCAACACACTAAGTGGAGTGGAAGCCTTTAAGTCTTGTAATGCTGGAAAGCAGCAAATCCTCAGACGCTCATGGATCTTGTCTAGCAAAAACTTTTCTATGCTTTTTGTGAATCCTATAATATGTTTTTTTAAACTGAACAAACAAATGTTCAATTGCACATACATGCAAATACAGATGGCAATATGTGTGACTGGGTTTTCCAGTGCACCGTAATAGACAGAAGGTGACAAAATTAGGAGCACCTGTTTCAGAAAGGACCTTAGGATTTCTATGAAAAGACTTACTGGAATTACAAGCATTCTTATTTGGAATTTTGGTATTGTATCAAGGATATCAAAAAGGTGTAGCAGGAGGGAACATTAACACTATTTGTCTTTCTCTTTTATATGCATGCATGTGTTTTCTTTAGCAATGAGTGTTTTTTTCCTTATCGATTTTCTTTTGTTTGCTTAAGACCTCCTGACTAATTCCTACAAAACCACAGCTAATGGTAAATAGAAATGTCATGACTGCAGGATGTACCACAGCAGGATTTTGCAGCTTTGCTTCTTACCCAGTTGTTAGCAGGATGGATCCAGCTCTAGGTTCAGTATTACTCTGTTCTTGCTCTAGACCCCAACCACATGGCAAATGTTCCTAACAACTTCTTGCCTTGCCCATCAGATCTGGAAGCTCTTTCACACAGGAAACCTATTCATTTTTGAATCATTCAGTAACACCATAAACCTAAATGATGCCCTGGCTTACAGGATGAAAAGCTGTTTCATGCCTTTTAAAAAACAAATGACAAAAGTATCTCTATATATTGAAAGAGCTGATCTTGGGATTTTCTCCAATGACTTTTTACTGATCTGTTGAGCTCTTTTGTGCTCTCCTACAAAGGTTTGATTTCACAACCCCACAGGAATAAGGAATTATTTAAATAGGCAATGCTGGTCCAAATCTCTGTTAAGCAGGCATTGTCAACTGTATTAGAAGTAGCTTAATTACATTTGGCAGTTTTGTGAGGGAGAGCATTATGTCCTGCATTACTGTCTCTAAGAGTACACATATCACTAAGGACCTCCAAGTAGATTGAAACTATGCTCTTAGAAGGAAAATGTTGAGCCATCATGGCTCCATAATTATAAATTGCAGCCTTTGAAACCTGGTCTTCTTCAGAAACTGTGAAATGCAGCTTAAGCAGTACTATTATGTTTTGTTAGCCTTGTTTTTTCTCATATTTTCATGAGTCACCCAGGTCAATTCAGTCTATGACATTTGTAGCAAAACGGAAACAAAAGCTTGAGTCGCTTTACCAAAGACAGTCAGCTCTGCTGGGTCGCTGTCTCGCTCCCCCACCATGTTGGTTCCAACACAAGTGTACATGCCGGCATCACTTTTTCTTGTATTGGAGATCATCAGCTTCCCACCACGTATCTGTTTCAAAACAAGGAATATATTTTTATCTTCAGATAAACAAAAGCTATCAGATAAAAAGCTACATTCTCAGGCAGCAAGTTCCATAATTGAGGCATTTAAAAGTTTTGTTATGTAAATATATATATAGCTTTAAAATTATAATCCTAGATGCTTAAATATCTTTAAGCTGTTCTAGAACACATTTTGTCCTACTGAGTGTTTTTAACTGCATTTCAGGGTTTTTTTCTTCAATTTTCATTAGATGCTTTACATTTCAAAGATTACATTTTTTCCTGCCTCTTTGGCAATGCAGAGTGCTTGTATTTCTTGCATGATGATATGTAAAGCACTCGACACCTCTCTCAAGAAAAAGGCAATTTTACTTAGTTTTATTTAGTTCATTTTATTTTACTGATGTCTGAACAGTTTCCTTGTTCACTGATTAAGACAGATTTTCTCTTTTCCTTGATGCAAACAGACTGAATCTAGCCCAAACTGAGAATTCACCTGACTTCCATAAGACTTAACATTTTCCTGGCTACAAAGCATGCTTATAGAGTGAAAGAGAGGGGTAGTTGAAAGAAATAAAGTAAAAAAATTCACAGTGTCAAGTCAGGCAACGAGGTGCTTCAGAATAAGCTAGGAATATAGCCAAATAAACTAGAGAGTCAGGGAATGATAACCAGTTCCCTGCCACTCTTCCTTCCTCTACTTTTGAGTAGACCCTAGCAAAGACAACCTGGCCCACAAATAGCAACTAAGATTGCAGCTTGAAATACTTCCTTAGGCATTCAAAGAAACAAACAAGCTTCCTAATAGTACTTCCATATTGAATAAGGTCAGCACTGAATGAGTTATATATCATTACATACAACATATAATTTTACTAAAGGAATATTAATAGTGAAAAGCTAAGCATTTAAAAATTAGGAATGAAATATGTCCCCACACCTTTAATTTATCCCATTTGCTTGCATATACCATGACATAATTTCTAATCACTTTAAGTTAGGTATTTCTGCTGGATCCTTTCCATTCAGTACATGGAATCAGCTGTCACAGAATTCAACCAGTGTTACTCATTTACTCAATATATATTCCTATTCAGGAACAATCAACTCTTTAGAGTATAACTTCAGACTTCATTTAGAATACACATCCAAATTACTACACTAAATACAACGTTACCAATATCATCCTAAGCCGCTGTTTTTTTTTCTCACGGAGTACTTGTGTACCTCATAGATGTGACTGATTTTATCTTTAAACCAACCCTCTGATATGAGGTCTGATATTCTCATTTCACTGAAGTCAGATTTCATTTCAGTGAACTGAGATCTAGAAATGGTAAGGCCAAATTGGTCAAAGACATGCACTGAGTCCCCCATATAACAGAGCACCTTACATGACCAAATCTACAGCTCTAATGGACCTCTGTTACACTGATTATACAAATCAAGCCTCAAGAAGTTCATGTTGGAGACCCAAACCAGAAGGAATAAACAACATTCCCCCCTTCATTTGGGAAAGCTCAGAGAGGTAAACTGCCACGAGTAATGATGAGTATCTATGGGAAAGGCTATAAAGGTGTCAAGTTCTGCTGCACTAAGCTGTGGGGCTTCAGTGCAGGCCCTGTGCCTATAGACAACCACCTGAGTTGTACTCACACTGATTCGCTCTTCCTTGTCATCAATACGGACTTTATCTTTCTTCCAGAAGATAGTAGGCTCAGGGTGTCCGCGAGGTGGCTGGCACTCCAATATGGCAGGCTCTCCAGCTGCTACCACAACATCTGTAGGGTTTTGGCGGAAGTCATCCCGTAGCACTAATGCAATAAATGAGGGAAAGAAGAAAAAAAATTACCAGAAGCAATGATATTGTAAGTGGGAAGAAAAAAAATATATGCAGACACATAAATATTAAACAAACAAACAAACAAGTCTCAACCATTATTAGGTGATGACTTTGCATCTTATATTTACTATAAAAGATCTCATAAAGGAAGTTGGTAGGATGTGACCTTTTGTCCAATGGAGGCAGATTTCACATATGTGCGGGCTTTTTCCTTGTTTTTTCTCCAGATAAAAACATTGCTCTGCATTTAAATAAGAAAGACCTGTAGCATGCATTACTCTCTTTAACCTTGACAGGGTCACTTCCCATCCTTGCAAAAGTAACATTGCTGGTCTGATGTTGAGTTCTTTTCATAACAGAAAACAACATGCTGAATATCTGGCTTGCCTGGATCTCCAACTTCAGCATAAGCTAGGTAAAGAAGTGACACAACAGATACTGAATTGCAGAGTTACACCTTGATTAAGGGTATTGTTATTACTGTTATTATTGTTATCACCAAATACATGCCGAAGTGATCACCAGTTCTGATAGGTGTCAGAGAAATCAAGCTGATGGTAGTGTGCTTCCAGCATATTTATTTCTTCCTTTTATTTTTTTTTAGTTTTAATATTGCTGCAACTTTGACCAGTGCTGTCCCACGACATTGAAAGGAAAGAGCATTTAAATCACCAAGCTGTTTGAGAACTAAATTAGGCAACACAGGACAGCTTCTAATGTAAGTCAAGCTTCTATAAAGAAGGATTAGGTCCAACTAGCTGGCTTCAGTGTGTTAAAATGATATCCACTTCATCGTTATTCTTCCATGTGTGTCCTAGTCTCTAGGTTAATTGACATTCTTATAAACATAAAACTGAAAATAGCTCTAGATGAGCTACTGAAATAGAATTTAGGGCATTTCCCCTCCCTGAATTTCAGCTACGTTTGGCTTTCATTACAGCTTTAAAACAGTTCTCGCCCTTAATGGAACCAGGGCCCTCTGAGAAATTAGAAAACACTGTATCCTAGTGAAGGGGCAAGTCAGGAAGAGTTCAGCAGAAATTGCTCAGTCTCATTTCATAAGCAGAGATAATTTACTGCTTTCAATGTTAATAAAACGTGCCCCATTTTAACATTTGGAACCAAATATTTTTCTATTCTGTGATAAGCCAGAAGAAAATATGATTAATACATACAAGAATGGGTCTCTGAATGGGCTAAGGTGAGAAGGCTGTATATATGTGGCACTCAAAACGACATATGAGGTAACTTTCATTCCCCATTTTGGGATAGACAGGTAGATCCCAGAGGAAGGAGGGAATTAATTGGAAGTTAATTCCTTTTCTAACACAAAAAAGAGTGATTATTTAGGTCTTGCTCTTGAAGCATAATATAAAAGTGACAGGATGTAGTTCGCAACAAATGCAGCTCTGGCAAGAACCCACAGTCTTCCTAGGTGACACACCCAATTGATACATTTTTTCCCAACAGATAACAAAATAGTCAAGCTTAAATATATTTCTGATTAATACAAATCACTCATACACTTTTGATTCACAACAATCAAATGGACAGAAACGGAATTTGTAGAGCTTCAAGATCAAATGGAAGGAATGACTTATGCAATGCACAACACAGAAACAGTATGTTGAAGATCATGGGCTGCTGACTACTTGGCATTACAATTTGAAAAGCCAAGAAAGCTAAATCCACAGCAATTTCAGAGAAAGAACCAGAAAAAAAAAGTGTTACAAAAGCACCTATTTTAGGAAGCGTCTTCATGTGTTTCTGTCATTACTATGATACACAGGAAGAAAAAATACTTCTACGCAATGCCATGCCCTCTTTCATATAACTGGCAAATGGATAAACATCAACTTCTTCCATTATTATTATACATAAAATAAATATTAAGTTTTATTGGCTTGATTTTTTGTACAATTACAGAACTTCAGTGCAAATCCTTTAGTGGAAAATCCCTAGAAAATCAGCAGATCCCACAACATAATGACTTTATACTCCTGACTCCTAACTCCTGGCAGCAATATTAAGGAAAGCATTTTCCTTGAACATTTCACACTGCTATATGAAGCTGACAAATACAGTTTCTTGGGGTGATACACAGTAAATTACATTAACTTTCTCTGAATCATTCTAGCAACTGTGTAAGGTTCCAATCAGCTTCAGAATATGAGGCTAAGAGGTGATTTGATTTTATCACATTCCTTTACCCAAGTCTTACTGCAAATCTGGCTTGAATGGAAGACAAAATTGATGCTACGGGGTTTACTTAATCTTACTCTGTACCTCTGCACATATGTGAATCTTGAATAGATGTATCTCACCATTTCCATCTAAAGCATTCTGTGTTTTGGAGAAAAACAAAAAATGGTTGGACAAAAATGAAATAGGGAAAAAATAAAGCAGGGACAGAAAGACAAAGATAAGAGAAAAATGTGTGGAATATAAATTAAAGAGAGAAAACAACTCAGAAAAGGAAGAGGGAGAACACTGTAAATTTACAGAGAGTGAAAACAAAAAGCCAGGTAAAGGACAAAAAAGAGTAAGAATAAAAGCAGAGGGAAAAACAAGGTAAAGAGCAGAGGGCACAGGCTGCCATTCCTGTGATTCAGTGCTTTTAATGTAGTGTAACAACGACAATACAATGCTCAGACGTTAATCTGATCAGCATGGCCATCCCAGCACATCCAAACACTGCCCCGAGAGAGCAGGATGTGGGCAGAGGAACGGCACGTGCAGAGAAGATCAGAGCGCGAGGTGGCCAGCTCCGCTGCCCCGCTCCAGCCGCACAGAGAGCCACAGAAGAAAGGAACGTCAACTGGAAGTTGTGTTCACACTTATTAGCACAGTAAATGGAAAAGTTGCAGCACAGCTTAGTGCATTCACCATATCTAATGGCACAATCATCTGTGAAAACAGAAAAATGGTTGAGAGCTGCAGAATATTCCTCAGCCAATTATCCACAATTGCTGAGTACTTCCAAATAACTATTAGTGTGCCTGAGCAGATCACCCTCTCCACACACTGGCAAGAGGCTTTTGTTCACTTGAGAAGCCAGCCCCCCTCAGGGCCCTCTTTGGCAGGGCACAAATACTTGCTTTTTAAAAATTCAACACAAGCGCTGAAATGTTGCCACCAGGCTCCGCTTCCTCATCCCGTGTTCTTGCTTTGCTTTATTCCAATTTTAATGTAAGTTCCATAGCTCCCTTTGTGCTAGCACAGGTGTTACCCTACCGTTAACAAGGGATGCCAAAGAGAAAGGTGGCCAGCACCCCGCCCTGCCGGCCCACGCTGGGGCCGCGGTGCAGCTGTCTCCTGGGAGAGCCAGACCCCGGAGGCTGCCGCCCAGGCCCAGTGGCAGCGACGGCGACGCAGAGGGGCCTGATGGCAGCGCAAACACCCTCGTGTTTCGAGAGGCAAAGCCTCAGAAGGGCAAAAGCTTCTGGATGGCTACACCTCGCTGTCCAGAAAGGCACAGGGGGACAGGAGAGCTGGAAAGGGCAGCTAAATCATACACACAGGCTACAATAGTGCTGTGGACAAAAGTTAATTAAAGTTTAACCGGTCTCTTTGTGGCTCGAACAACCCAATGCTGCTCAAACAAGACAGATGTCCATGAGCTGCCAGGTCGGTCTGTACGACACGCAGAGTCCTGCGTGGCTGTGTACGGGCACCCGCGAGCATAAGGGCGGGAAGCAAGCGCACCCAGCGAGGGCAGCGCTGCCCTGAGCAGGCACAGGCTGCCCGCCCGCCCGCGGGAGCGAGGCAGAGAAAAGAAAGAAGTCCCCGCTACCAAGGCAACTGCTTACCAGCACCTGCCAGCTTAGGCCCAAATCCAGGCCTCGGTCAAACTGATGCTCATAAACTCAGGGAATTACTTGGAAACTGAATTAATTTCCTCGACTGAGGCTCCGGCGATTTGTTTAAAGGAAGCAGAGATAAAACCACCGCGTTTATGGGGTAGGAGGGAAGGTGGCAGGGTCAAAATTATTCTAGGCTAGATATCCATGCCTTAATCCTGCTTTCCACTACAACAGCTTTCAGGCCCTTAGAAAGAAAACATTTTTATAGGATTTACATTTACATGATGATTACAAATAACCATCTGTCTGCTTCCACTTTTTCAATCTGGTCCATGTCCCACGAGCCCCCAGCCTGTGGTCAGAGCAGCTAAGCTGGAAGGAAGAAGCGGATGCCCGTCAGGAGGCTTTGGGATAATTGCATTCTTCTCCCACCAGCGCTCGGCTCTCCACCTCCTCCCCCCGGCATGCACGGCGAACATCTGAGATTACCGGGGATGGGAGGGAGGAAAAGACTATCTTTTTTGCCTTTTTCAATGAATGATAATGTCTTAAAACACAGCTACATCTGTCATGCTGACTAGAGGGTATAAAGAGATATCCAGTAAATATTAATGTGCTTCTGTAGCTTGGGTCCTGGTAGTTTATCTTCCCCCTCCTATTCTGTGTTGTGCTTATCTCAGGATAATATTATTTTCATATAAAGATTTTACACAGCCACATTGGTGGCAGGTTGGTCACTGCCACACACAGGTAGGTCTCCTCTAATCCCAGGCACTGTCCCACAGGCCTAAATCCCCATCTCTCCACCACTGTTTTGGCACTTCTCTCCTCCAATACATACTGATACAGACAATCAACAGGAATTATTATGTCAAATAACTGCCCAGATGTCACGCAGTGGACAGATAAAAGGATTATTATACTTTAGGCAGTGTATGGTGCAGGGGGGTATTTTAGAACTTGGTTAATGTGTATGATCTACTGAAATGGTCCCTGAGCAAGCTGGCACTACCTGCTGAAACAGAGTGACAGAAAAAACAAGGGGTCACAAACAACCTTCCTTGTGAAGAATAATAATACACTTTCTGTTAGGATGCTGTTGCCCTACCTCAGCAAGGACTTCTGTCACATTTCATAAGGAAAATTAAAAAAAAAATAAAAAAAAATCACAACCTAGGCAATAGTCCTAAGCAAGACTCCCAGTGAGTTCCCGAGCTCCCTCTGCGTGTGCACAGCCTGGGAAAAGCTGCCATCTTTTTTTAAAAAAAGATGATAAGGAACTAGACACTTTTTTCCTCCTGTTGTTTTTCCCATCCTTCACCTATCTCGTTATACAGATATTGCCTAGGAGACATGAACACTAGCTTATTTACCATGACTCAAAATATTCAGACTTTACTTTAAAATGAGGCCCCAAACCTGTGAGATTCATTTTTGGAGGTGTTAGGGTATTTTCAAA
Organism: Balearica regulorum gibbericeps; assembly: GCF_011004875.1. Lineage (NCBI taxonomy): Eukaryota > Metazoa > Chordata > Aves > Gruiformes > Gruidae > Balearica > Balearica regulorum. Next base: position 106,825,767 of record NC_046184.1, read on the forward strand.
GAGTCCAGTAGCTTCAACAATGTTTGATTAGTAGGGTCCCTTGAAATCAAAGTGAGGAAGAGAGCATACCTGCATCAAGAAACAAAAGGAGAATCTTCTTCCTTACAGATTCGGCAACTTTCTTTGGCTTCATCCCCTTTTCTCGCTCAGTATTTCATGTGCTTCTGAGCTCAGTAACCTACTCAGTACTTATAGTTAAAGGTAGTGTGCTCTTTATTCTCAGGCCTCAGGAAAGACCAGAACAATGGGGAAAAAACCATTCCATTCTGACACATCCTATAAAACTTCTAACAGCTCATACATACAGATATAGACATTTATAGAATTTGGACTTTGTGATGAGCGTTAATGTCAAAATGTGAAAGACCCTTGCTTCTAAACACAGAATCTATTAAACCAGGTGACCAGAGAATTACAGCCTTAGAAATCAGGTGCAAGAACTAACAGTGACAAGTAAGTAGACAGATTCCAAATGGAGTCAGTGGGAGATAGTTGGGTTTTTTATCTCCACTAAATTTCAGTCTGAGGTGGACCCCAACTAGCTGATTGCACAAATGTCAGGAAAGAAGATAGGATTTTTCCTTTCTTATTTACAGCACACACGACAAGAGTCAAACTTCGAAATCTTTCATCAACAGTTAACCCAATTAAGGGCACTGCTGACCTGTTTTCCCTTTTACAATTACACAGATATGGAAGTGATAGTTATTGCAGATATTAGCTTATGATTTGTTTCTGATTTTTAAAGGATGCTATTTGTGCTGAATTAAACATATACAATACAGCCTGAACACATTTACTGAAAAATTGTATAATGTCCTTGCCTTTCTTGTGATTCATTGTGCTCTACTTGAATGCAATCTGACAGCTCGATATTTTTTTTGGAAAGATTTTATTTGACTACTAGATGGCATGAAGAGTGGAGATTTTTCTAATTTGGAACGTAACATATTTATGTTTAAGCTTCCTGATTGAAAATAAATTCTATCACCTGTCTTCATTGCAATGAAGGCCCAATAGCCTTCTCTCTTTTTTAAACTCCCACCTCCTTCCACCAACAAATTCTGAATGCTGCAGTTAACAGTCAGCAATCTCATTACCCATCTGCCATAAATCTTCAAAAGCATCACTGTGTTTTGACAGTCAAGAAGGGCAAAGGGAAGCAATAATCATAACCAAGTATTCTTTGAGAACGCAAATATCCTGAAGACCACATTTAAGTAATTTCAGAAATCTAAAGCTATACAACCTAATATGTTGAAAAATTTTCTTTAGGCTACAAAGCAGATTTCTTTTTTCTTATTCTTAAAGCATAATCACTCTTGATGAATGCACTGCACAGATTGCTAATGCTAACAAGAGACCTGTTATCCAGAGTTTTATTTCATTGAAACTAAAAACTCTATTACTTGCTTAAAAGTTCAGAGACTTTCTAGAAGAACTGGTACCACAATTACACACAAAGAATTTTGAAAACTGTTGTAAGTCTTAAGATTTAACAAGGATCAGACACTTAGCAGTTTACTAGAATAGTTTTTTAATAATCCTTTAAACTCAAGTCTGACGTTAGCTTTTACATGCTGTTCACATTTAATGGACTACGTATTCAGAAAATCATGGGCAAGTAATTTATTTTTTTCCCAGCTACTGTGAATATCAGATGTGGAACCCAGCACAGCTTCAAAAAACACCACATCACAACTGAAGTAGCGTACTTGCACTGTCACTTGTATGCCAGCATGTTTTTGCAGCAAGAATATGGGACTAGTTTCACCAAAAGCAGTAGAGGACTCTTCGAATCACATCAACTATGCTTCTCTCCCAGCAATGTAGTAGGGAGGATCATGTTTGGTAAAAGAGTTAACCTTCCAGAATCCCTCGTAGGCTACTGTCAGAAAAAGGATAGACCGGACTACATAGACCTTTGCTCTCCTGCAGTACAGCTATTCTTAGGTTCTAATAAGCAAAATTAAAAAAAAAAAAAAAAGAAATAAACTGCCCCAAACTTAAAGGAATTAGAAATATATAACCAATTTTCAAAAGCAATGGCATCCAAAACCCCCCAAATGTTACCGTCAGAGATATACGAATGAAACTCGGGTGGGAGCTTTTCATGGAGGTCTTCAGAAGAGCACACAGGGACTGCACTGTACACAAAAAGTACAGCACAGAGATTCCCCAGAAAGTACAGATTTAATTAGTACATTCAGAAACCACAGTATAATAGCATGCAGGTTTGCTGTGTGAGTACAAAAGTAGCGCTGCCAGATACCTGCAGCACTACACTCAACCTAATGGATGCTACCTAGAGTTTGACACAGCATTGAGCAATTCTATTTTTTTCTATTTCCAGACTGAAGTTGGTTCTCCTGCAATCACTTTAGCTGCTTACAGTTCAAGCTCAGCCAAAACACCTAAAATGTACATGTGCCCTGAGTAAAACAAAGGAATAAGAACAGATGAGAATCATGAAAACGAATACAAATGAATGAATATTTCTTGTGTGAGAAATATAGAACGTTATATGCTTCATTTAACCAATATAATACAGACTGCAATCTCTGAGCTCCACTGAAGTGTGAATAGCCTCTAATAAACTTCTTGTGTACACATGCACAACACATACACAACAGCTGGGATGCTTTCCCATCTTGGCAGGGGGTCACTGCCACATTACTGCTATACTTTAGCCACATTAGGCAAAGCATCAAACAAAATAGGCTGTTGCCCAACATAGGAATTCTCTTCCTTCCATCCCCTGACCTCCTCCCCTAACCCTCGTCTCTATCAAGCTTTATCTGTTAATCATAAGCTAAACTCATCTATTCAGTTTTTAGCGAGCAGGACTTTTTTTTTTTTTTTTTTTTTTTTTTTTGGTCAGGGCATTTGTGTTGCTCCCTTCAGAAGTCAGGACTGAAATCCAGATATTTGAGCAGACATAGCAAGGCAGGTATTTCCTGATAAGCTTTCATAACTCCATTGCGAGGGGACTGTGCAGCTACACTTCATCAGGTATGGAGCATGAGATGCATCCACAGCTGGTGTGCAAACCCAGTGGGAGCCGTCTGCTGCTTCTTGAATACCTCATTTCCCACCCTGCAAACTGTCCTCAAGTCAATAGGCCATTTTGGGGTGCTTGCCAGATGCCATTTAAATGGGCCTGCTCTAGAGGCCTGGCTGGCCTCATGTCCTCTGTCCCGTAATCGGGACAGGCTCAGCAGTGGCATTTCCTGCTGGACCTGGGTCCAGTGTGCCTTCTTTAATCCTTAACCTTCTGAAGGGCTCCACTGTTATCACTTTTTTTTTTTTTTTTTTTTTAGAATTTGTCCCTGCAAATCAAGACTGGAAACTGCATAAAACACAGGTTTGCACGGCTGTCACTGAGACATGCCCAGTCATTTGAAGCTAGTGGAAAATAAGAGCCGTATGAAGAACTGTGTGTGTATACAGGGAGAGGAGCGGCAGAAGGCTACGAGTCACCAGTATGTGTGCTCACCGCTACAGCCATATTTGGCATCTCTTCTCCAAGAATTTACAGCAAAACCCAACTCCCCAAAACTCCTCTACCACTTATGATTGCATATTATTTTAATTCAATGCTATTTTAACACTCTACAATAAATTAAAAAAGCAAGGATGCATGGTCAAGACATTGTTCATTAAAGCTCCAACTCCACCTTCTCTGAGGACAGTAAGAATATTTTTTTTCTTCAGTATTCAATTGTTAAGTTTTTTTGAAGTCTCATCATTGAATTCTTCCTTCATAAAAGGCTCCTTGCAAATTTAACAACTGACCAAAAATGTTAGATGACATTTTTTCTGGATTATCTTGAAGACTGCAAAATAATTTATCTGTCACTTGTCATCATATCATTCTGCAAAATGAATTTAAGTTTCCAGAGCTCTAAAGAAATGAAGGAGCAATGTGATATATAGACCCTGTATTAAATGCTCTTAGGAGAGAGTAATTTGAGTTCTATCAATGTGCTAAAAACTAGGAAATTATCCACAAACAACTAGATAAAACAGTAGTTTTGTACAGTCTAAACACAGAAAAGAGCCCAAGATTTGTGATTTTATGCAAAACAAATAAAAGACAAGTAGAATTTGCAGGAAATCTTTTGCAGTTTTGATCAGCTCAAATAGTATAAGGAATTACTTCCATACAATATGAGAGATAACTCTCCCACTTATTTTCAAAAGAGAAAAAGAATGTAAGAGTTCACATTGCCCTCATTATCATTCACTATGTTGTGCAAGAGGAAAGAAAAAAATTAAAGAAGCAGGAGCAAAGACCAACCGTAATAGCCTGAAGCAACAATTTTGAAAGAGGAGCTTCAGCACCCAGAGGGAGACCAGAACCGGGGTGTCCAGCTTCACCCTCCAGTCACACTACGCTGTGCCTGAGACTCCAAACGACCTTCAGCTGAGTGGTTACACCAGCTCCCAGACATACTGTTGAAAACGTAGTAGCATGATGTTTTGAACTGCAGTAAAGGTGAAACAATCCTTTTTTTTCTAACTAATGCCTCTTTCCCAAGGCGCTATTTCATGTACAACAAATTTTGCATAATAGAAAAATGAATAGTACAATAAAACTAGAACAAAATAAATCCGCCCCATGCCACACATCCTTCTAAACCCTTGGTGCTGAATATTCCTCTGGCAGTTCAGTACAAGAGAAAATCAGGGTAACTACGTCTCTGCTGATGGCTCTAAAATAAGAGAAAACTGGCAACCTGCACAACTCAAATCACTGTTTACCCCAGACTACAGGAAGAAACAACCTGAGATGTGCCTATAAACCAGCCTGTAATGGGTGTGTTACTCAACAGCTGGAGCAGCCTTTGGATGAAGGGCTCACATTCCCCTGCAGTGTCTGGAAGACCTCTGTTAATCCCATGGTAGAACATAAAATCATTTTACAATCTTTCCTCTTCCTTTGGCTTTTTGTACATAAACTACTAGTGTAACAAACAATCTATCCCAGCACAGGCACATTTTATAAGTAATTATTGGAATAGGTAATATTTTAAACGGGAACATCCCAGCACATTTTAAGTCATTCATTTCACTCCTCCTTAGCATGGAGTTTAACTAGACACATAGTTCCTGTGACTGTAGCTCCCCCAAAAGATTTAATTTGTGTACATTTATATAGTTACTGTCATTCTTCAATTGCATTAGAATACAAGAGGCCATACTGACAAGATGAAGTATTCAAGCACCATATGGTAGACCAAGTCTAATGAAAAAAAAAAAAAAAATCTCCTGTTTGGAGGATTTTTCACCCAGATCACTCTACTGACCCAATTCACAGCCCAGATCCATAAGCAACTGAGAGAACGATAAGCTATTACAAGTGGAGGAAGTAAGTGGCCAGGAGAGAATAGTACTACTTAAACCAGATTTTCCACCAAGGAAAACGTATTGTTAAACTATGCATTATACTTCCCTATATTTAGAACAAGGAATATATAAAATACAATAGCTCATATAACCAGTGCATGCTGTGGGATTTCTCTGAGACCAGGAGAACTGGAAACATTCTTTAGTTTGCTTGTGCAGCTTCAATTAAGGCAAATTGAATTAAACTCTCCCTTGAGGAGGACCTCTGTAGCTCTGCTCCTCCTTTTCTGAACAATTCCAGATGTAGGTGCAGAGCATTTTCAGTTTCTCTCTGAAGACTTCCACGTGCCTGGCTGTGCTGCCACATTCATACAAAGAGGTGAGCTTCTGGGGGAGAAAACATGGGGCGCCAAACAATGCTCAGCCAATGGCTGGTACGTGTTTGATTTTTACAATTTAATTCTGTTCATCGGGGCTTCCTTACTTAGCAACAGATGGATCAGCTGGAAACAAGTCAGAAGAGAAACAACTCAGAGAAAGACTTCTGCTGCTGAACAAATGGAAGTTTAGTACAATGTGCCTCATAATTACACATTCAGTGGCACTTTGCTTTCTTTCTGTCATATCCAGAATTTATAACCTGCTTAATAGCTCTTTGTTGCACTTCCTTTTGAGCACCTATTCAATCCAAGGTACTAATTAGACTTCCTTTGCGAATGCCACCAGTACCCTGACTTCTGTTGTAATGAATCATCCTTCCAGCGCAGGTCTGCAGATTCACCTTAGCATTTTGAAGTTCAGCAATCAGAATGGCTGCTCTCGGGGTACACTTTTGGGTCTGGCACACGCAGAAGCGATGGAACTCCAAAGGATATAATTGCTGAGCACAGCTCATGATTTTCCTCTCTCAAACAGACATTTGCTAGAATGCTCTTTCCCCCACAACAGTGGGGTACTGGAGATCAACTCCGTTTTACTGAAACTCATGAAAGCTTTAAATCCCCCAGAGGCTTCCCTCACTCCGCTAAAAGGCTGCGACATCAACAAAATGCATATTTTTTACAAAAAAATAGCAGGTCACAGGGCTATCATATGAACAAGAGCACACTATACTAATTCAGCACAACTAATAATTTGCTTAAGACTTTAAAATTTGTTTTGTGTTCTTTTCTAACCAGACATCTCAGGGCACTGAGCTACATCCCTCCATACTTTTTCAAATGGTTAAACAGAAATGCCAACATTGGCAAAGCAGTAAATCCGAAGTCTAGCTGAACTTACTGAGCATGAGCAGTTTAACTGGGCATTGTGAAGGGCCTGAACATCTGAATGTACATCTGAATGTACAGTACAGCCAACATATAGCTGTTTTGTGCACAGAGTGTGGTAATTTACTCACCATTTCTGGACGTCCAGGAGCCTGGACTGCAGATATTCAACAGATCATGGTTAGAGTGGGCACATCAGTAGTGCTGGCAGTTTGGACTCAATCTCTACCAAGCTGTTTGCTTATTTTTTTCTTTTAAAAATAATAAATCCAAGACATTTATTCATAACCTGCCTTCAGATCCTAGTGGCAATAGTAAATCCATTAAACTTTACTTTCACTGTCCATGTTTATAAAAATTGTAGGTAGAATTACAAACCAGTAATACAAAGCTTGGTGTTTTTTCTCCTCAGATGTAATAATGAGCTGGATAAGAACAAAGCTGACCCAGGGATTTCAATACAGAAACTTTCATTGGAAACCCAAGCAGTAATGTGCAAACCCATGTTTTTAAGTCAATATAATAATGGCATTTCTACACCTATTAATAAGTATAGATCTACTGCTGGATTCTAGGTTTATGGGACATTATAAAATGAATTATATTTCTTCTTAAACTATATAATTAACTCTTAATGAACCCTTCCTTTTTACCGGTAAATTCAATTTTGTCTAATCCTTGGGTTTATGGTAATGTTGAGCTCATTAAAATGTTACTTAAAAGTCATTAAAATGCACACTGAGAGGTAACAGCTTCATTACAGTAATATGTTGTAAAAGAAAAAAGAATGCTTTATTATCATTTAATTGTTTCCAAAACTGAATACATTTGCATAGTGATAAGGTTCACAGGATATTTTCAGTAGTACTCAATAATTAAGCAGTTCAGTAATTAAAAATGCATTTTCTAAAAATAATTTTATGTTATTGCTTACTCCCTGTTGTTTTTTTCAATTGGGAGAAGCGTTCATGTCGATACAGTTTGCAGAACTGAGCAACAGTGATACCTGTATTGACATTAAAAGATATAACAGTCTAAGCCCTTGGCAAATTTCTGTTTCAAAAGAATAAATTAAAATTGCCACCCATATATTTTACAAGTCAGACTTTCTAACAAAGTCATATAATATCCCTCCAATCATTTTTTCAACACCAGGGACAACCAGGAATTACGCAGGGGCCTTTCAAGTCCAAAGCCTTATATATAATTTTCATCATTTACTGTTACTGTATGCTTGCACATGATAGAATACCTGAGCAGAGGTCAGCTGGGACCTAGACGTGGCTTTAGAGCATGTCAGAGTAACTATGAATCTGCCCTAACTCACGTTCCAAGGCAGAAGCCCTCACGCCGGGGTACTGGTTACGCAGCAGAGTTTAGCTTCACCCCTGCTCTGCTGCTTCCCACTTGACAGGGGTTCTCCTAGCTCTAAGGCAAAAAAAGGACTTCCCTCGCACAGTCCTGCTGACTGCATGCCATCTTCTTGCATTTCACTGCCAGCACAAGGTTGAGAGTACCAATAATAAAATTCCGGCCAACTATGTGCATCAGGAGTAGGATTCATCTGCATTATAATAGTGGATGTTATTATGGTTATGCGATTAATAGATTTATACTTAACGTATAAGTCTGGTCACATTTATTTTAACAGTTTCTATTGGAATAAATTGCACTGCTGCTTTAGAGAAATTCAATGTGAAAGTTAAAGGTCTAGGCTTGTTTTCAATATATCTCCTCACGGTAGCAAGTAAAAATGTATTAACAAAACAGTGAAAAGTTAGAGATAAAAGTTATATCTTCTCAGTAACCTCAGCACTAAAAGCATCCAGTGCCCATTATTTGCCATATGGCATTAGCATGGAAGATATTTTGCTAACTTTCATTTTAACTGCCAAAGAAGGGTTACTTGAAAAACTGACATATCTTGCCAGGGTATGCAGTCTCAACTCTCAGATGGGAAAAATACAATTTTGAAGCCTTGAGTCATTCAAGGAACTGTCTAATCCGATACCATTTAAGATTCCTTGAAGTATTATTTTAATACCAATCACTGCTCTTTTCTATGGCTTTCGAATATTATTTCCACTTCTATAAAATAGATACCCTTTTTTTAACATACATGGATTTGCAATGCTCCCAATACGGATTTTCCCAACTTCTTGTGAAAGTTGACTAGCATGCCAAAGACACAATTAAACTTAAATATGGATGCAGCAGGTTAGACATGTCAGTGTAAGGGGAACAACAGCGATACGTGGTCTGTGCTCTTTCAACCTCTGTACCATTAGTAGGGAGTAAGAGACCAGAACAAAAATAATCTAAAGAAAAAAGGTGAAGTACTAACCAGATTTAACATTTTCAGCAGCTGCTGAATGAATCAACAATTGTTGCCTCCCCAAACAAGTAAAAAAAATCCACTTATATATAATAGGACAGCATTCTCATGGTACCGGGTTTGTACAAAATGAAATGAAGTTATAAGGTTTACCATAGTTTTCCTGGGTGAGTCCAGACAATTAACTGATCTCAGTTCCCAGATGTAAATGAATGATCAGACTCCTTTTGCTCACTTTTTTCATTATTTAAATAAATCAGTCTCATAGATTTTTGCAATCTCTTCTACGTACTTTGTATAGTTTCTGGCACAGTTGTCCAAATCACATTTCTATAATGCACATCTTAACAAAATTTATAAAAATAAATCCCAAACAGTTACTGAGTGAGATATCAGTGTGTAGGCTGAAAATTGTTGTTGAATGCAATAAGTCAGATCATATATCTAAATTTGCTTTTGATATTCCTTTAACAAATCAAGCCCTTCTGATGGAGATGCACATTGCTGTTTCTACACTAATTTATATGTCATGTTCTCAGCTATTTCAAAAGAAAACAAATAATGTGTCTTTTTAGCCGAGTAAACAATCTCTCATTTTATCTTTATTGCACACACTAGCAGATAAGTTAAGTCATATCTCTCAAACACTCAGCAAGATGGCTAGAAATAAATAATCCTGAAAATAAGTAACTGGCATAATAAGTATTAATGTTGAAAACCCTCTCCGTTGTATTTCCTTCTATTGACTAAGTAAAATTAAATGAGATACCATAAATATAAAAGAGAAGATAGATGGTACACTGAGAAAAAAAAAAGAAAAAAAAAGTAATTACCTATTATATTTACTAGTTGTTCCCTATATAAGCACTGTGTAAATTGAACAACCAATAACAAAGGCTGTAAAAAAAGGAAAAAAAAAAAAAAAAGTATTACTCTCAGTTTTCAACTGCTACGTATGGGAGGGATGGCTAGTCTATTAAATCCAATTTTTAGCAGAAATATGTAAGCACAACTGATGTTAGTGTAAGATTTGGAAAACCTCAAAACCAGAAACTCTTCTATTATGTTAATTTTATGAACACATAAACAAACAAAACTGATATAGTTTTAATTCAGAGCTGATATAATAATCTTAAAAAGAGAACCATAGAGAAATAGTGCTTTCTTGCTGCCTGAGTCATTTTGTTCACTGCATCCCCCTGCTGCTGCAGGGAGAGAGAAGCCGCAGTGAGACGAGACACGCTCACCAGCAGGACAGAATGGGAGCTTTAATGCAAGTGATGTGCTGCTGTGAACTGAAAATACTTGAAGAATTTAAACTAACGATTTCAGATTATTTTTTAACTTGTAGCAAAACAAGTGCCAGGTGCAAGCTGTGTTTTGTACTCTCTTGTTGTATGATACGATGGTCACTTCAAAACACATCACATCTTTTTGTGTTAAAACACTGCGGAATGCATTCTTACGTAGTGCCTCCCTGCTGAGGTCATACTACCTGTTGCTGTTTCCGAATGTATGATGGCTTTTAGCCTAATGAAATTATTTCTCAGAAGGACACCTGAATACCTTGCGGGTCACATAGGGAAAATGGAAGACTTGATTAGGGATTTTGTTTTCATTTTTACACCATGCCAAAACTAAAGACACTTGAGTGATACAAGCTCCATATCAGGAAATAACATTTGTTCAAAAACACTGCAAGTCTTTCCATTGCCTGCTTGGAATTAATCTCAATCATATGATGGTTCCTAGAGTGGAAATACCTATCCTGACTCAGTTTAAGACTCAGGCTTTCACTGTCTGTACTCCAAGCAAAACCTTGGAAGAGGAAAGCTGAACTGTGCTGTGTGCTCCCATATCCCACTGGAAAAATCTGCAAAATAATAATGAAAAAAAATAACACACAGCAGAAAGAAAAGAAAAAACCTCAAACACCCCCCCCCCCCCCCCCCAAAAACCAAAAGAGCAGAAAGAATGTCAAACTGGATTTCTTGCTATGAAAAACAAAGCTATTTTTACATTTCTCTTTTCCTAATATTGCTGTGTGGTAGTTGTAAGATGAGGTTCATTGGTGAGTGACAATACTTGCCCTCAGATTTTATTTCAAAACACATGCAAAAATATGAACTGTATTTTGAATTTTTTAATTACTACAGCTTATATGTACCTCACTATATTTTACATTTCTTTTATGAAGCACCTATTCTTACACCTTAGTAGTTAACTGCCAGTGGTATGCAGCATCGCCTCTGAAAACAAGTACGCTCAAGGCTACACACCAGCTTCACTGCTGTACTCCCTGGTGATATACTGTTTCACAGCTGCTAGAAGCTTATCTAAAAACACAGGGACAATTACATCACATTCTACCTAATTCTTCAAATGTCTTCATATTCCTGAATATTTATAAACTCTCAAGTTTCCCAAGCTGCACAGTACTAAAATTTCTATAAAAGGGAGAATGTCCTCAACTCAGCCCAAATCATGACAAGCGGGGCTGTCTGTGATCAGAGTATGCTCTGAAAAATGACTGCTCAAGACTTCCTTTCACTTATGAAACACTAATCTGATTTCTGTTGTCTTAACTGTCTGTCTAGATTTCTTTTGTTGAGATTTATAGTTATTGCTTCTTTCAGACTTTCTAAAATGGCATATCTGTCAGCGACTTTTTTTAGAAATAGGTAAGGGAAGAAAAGAGAAAGGAATGAATGCCAAACAAAGCAGAAAGCTAGTCTGGGTATTTTTGCCATTTCTTATGTAAAATACTAAAAATCACCTGTTCAAGCTCCCCATCCTCCACCCCCTAATGAGAGTTGTTAGTAAAAAGAAGCAGTCCAGCCCACCCCCTGACGTCTTTAATTGACTTCATAGTGAGTGTTATCAAGAGCTACTCAAGCAGTGCTAATGGTGCCTGCAGATTGCTCACACATGGCATGGCTGGCATTCCTTGGACCTTAAAAGGGCTAATAGGAGAGTGTAATCTCCACTCAGCATGGAAGCAAAGACCAGGAGTGATCTGAAAAACAACAAGTAATTAGAAAGTGTTCTTTCCCCAGATGGAAGGGAGGTGGAAAATGAAGATAGAGCTAGTACCCAACCATGGAGTCTCGGAACTTCACTGTTATGGAACTTCTAGCACAACAGAGTGATATTTTAAAGAGTGTGACATTCAATAACTAAAGGAATAAGTCTATCACCTAGAAATGGGGCTTCTAATTTTTATCTGTGATTGAATACTTCACAGAGAGATATACAATGGAGGTTATAGAGAGAGGTAGCTTTTAAGATTTGTTTTCTATCAGCTTTTCTCCAATAACTTCAGTAAGGCACTTGAACATCATCATATTTTTGACTAACTTAATGACAATGGTAAACTGATCTTTGGAAATCTAAAATGTTTTCATACTTGAGACTCTGAAACACTTCACAAATTCTGAATGAGCCTCACTGACTTCTAGGAAGAAAGAAGAGACATATGTGTTACTTCACTCCTCCCTAAAATGAAATGGTTCAAAGCATGTTTGAAGGCATGCAGAAATACTACTTGAGAGTCTAGAATAAGAAATGCAATGAAGCTAATACATGTTACAATGGGAAATTTGATAGTGTAAAAAGCTACTGTGTGATTTGAAGCCTTGTAGGGAAATGAAGACCAAGTTGGCAGAGACCCATGCAGTTACCATGTGGAAGGGAGTGACGCAGCCATGAAGATGCTGCTGCATCATGCGACACAAAACCTGCAAATAGCCCTGAGGAGTGCCATAAAGCAACCAGGCTACATGTCCCCTATCCTTTTCTGCTCTGGCAAATGCCACCCTTCCTATCATACTGTACCTGTAGCAACACTGCATAACTAGTAACAGAATTAGGGCAGAATAAGTGCTTGTGCTCTCTGCACAATGCAGCGGTGCTGATCAGAGGGAGTATCTTGACTGCAGAGAAGAGAAATGTCTTTACATTAATTTTCACTATGGAAAGCGACAGGCATATTTTTATCCCATAGGTATTCCTAAAATACGTTTAATAATTAAAACATTTTGAAAAACAACATTTAAAAAGTATTCTCAAGAAACATCAGGAAAAACAGAAAACCAGCTCTGATTTCAACTTGATTGTCCCATTGCGAAGGTAGTGATTCATGAGTGCTAAAGAATGCATCAAAATAAAAAGGCAGAAAAAGTGCTGTCACACATATCTATCTATCTATAAATTAAGGGGGGGGGGGGGAAGTAACAAATGTTAACCTTTAAGAAAAAGAAAGTAAAGACATTGTGGGCATGATGTCTCTATTTAGCTGTAGAGTGGCTGACAGCATACCATTAAGATCAGAACAATGAAGCATTTCTGCAATTCACATTGGTAAAGCTGGACGTCCCTGAATGGAAAATACTGCCTCTGCTGTATTTGAATTGTTGGACGTTGTTAATGAAACAGGGAGAAGGGGGGTGGAGGGAAGATTTGGTAGATATAACTTACTTGGTTTGACAAAAGCCTGTGATAAGATCCTTGACAAGAAACTATTAAGGAAAATAAATAACCATAGTGTAAGAGATAAATTCTTGTTGTGGATTAAAAATTAGCTAAGTGATACGAAACAAAGAGTGATAATTAATGGCTGCTTCTCCAAGTTAAGAGTTGGGTACCTCAGGGATCTGAAGCAGGACAGGTCTGCTATACATATATTAATGGGTTCAAAGCTGAAATACACTGAAAGTAAAGGAGGATCAGTGAACAACATAATTATTTTCCAGAGGATAAGTATGACTCAGATATGCCACAAGGATTCATTCAAATTGGGATATTGATACTGAAATAGCAGACAACATTTTGTTTTTTGTAAGGATGAAACTATACACATCTGGGAGGATTATTGAAGGTCATCTCTGCTCCAACTAGTTCTGGAATAACAGTCTAACTGGAGATAAAGGGGTGAAAAAGTCAGGAAAGATAAAAGCAATGAGGTTCCAAAAACAAAGCGATATGACTTGCGGTCAATTTAGATTATTTCTGAACTCCAAAATAGTATTTCACAATCGACATCCTAACTTCCAATTGTTTTTTTGTTCAAATACTCATGCATTGTCTCAGCCTAATCACTATACTAAAATAAGCAGAACTTTTCACAGCATTTTATTTTCAGTAAATACAGTTCAACCAGCTGTGTTCATCCTTTCCTCTAACAGTGCCAAAAGTACCATACAATTATCAACATCTGTTAGAAATGCTTTTCAAATTTGATTCCAAAAACATGTACTTCTGCCTCCTGCCTTGAATTCAAATATAAAAAGAATAAAGCACAGTGCAAACAAAGAATCTATCATATACCAGCTGCAATTATAGGGCACAGCCACAGAGATGCATTAAGAACTAAGTGTAATATGTATTTACATTAGCCTAATCTAGCTGACCCAGCCAACTATACAGTGAAGATGAGAGGCATGAGTTTTAGTACTCAGTAGCAACTCTGGATTATTTGTGAGGAGTCCTGGGAGAGTTTACATCATGTTGCTACCATAGACTAAAGCCTTTGTCATGCAGACATACCCAAAGAGGACAGCTGGACTGAGGCTGATTGTTTAAAAATTAGTGTAGATAGTTAATGAAGTTACAGCACCAAATGCACAGAACACATCCAGCTAGCAATCTTAATAACTCATTTGATTAACATTTCAGTTTTATGGCTACTTAGAGTGATGACTATGCTTAAACCGATCAGATTTTTATCTACCTTTCTCCCAAAATACATTAGAATTTCCACATTAAATAGTAAGTCAAGAAAGAAATGGTACTGCTATTCTTTAAACCATAATATATGAATTATTTCTCCACTGCACGTCTTTATAGTCATTCAAGTAATATTGACAGTACACCTACCCATCCAGTAATCTTAAAATAAGAGTTTGGAAAGACTGAGAAGGGATTTGAGTTAGGCTGGGTGCGCTGATCAGACATGGTAATGCAAGATGGAAAGAAAACTGCTTGCCTAAAGGGCCCAAGGAAGTTACCTAAAAAAAGCAGAGCGCTTCCTAAAGCAAGACTGCAGATGCCTTCCAGCTGCCTGCTTCACATGGAGCACTGAAGTAAGACTCAGGATAAACCATATGCAAAAAATTATTTCTTTTCAGTTCTTTCCCAATTTCCCCTCCAGAAATTAAACACCCAGCTGTACATGTTTCAATGAAAATAAAAATTCTGCAAGTCTCCACTCATTTAGGTTACCCTAAATTCCTCTGGTATTCCTCTGGTAGCACAGCGCTCCGTAAGCTCCGCCTTCCCACTGCCCCATTTGCAAGTACGCCTGATGGCATAACTCCATGCTCCAACCGGAACTGCAATCTAACCCTACAACTATTCCAGAAAAGTGGTCCCCAGCCTCACCCTCCCATCAACTCGCATCCTAGGCCATTACCTGCTTGCCTGTAGCAAACTCATTGGGTTTCCCCATGAGGTCGAACTGTGGCTGCGCTCTTGCAGTGCCACGTCATCTCCACTTGCCGTTGCCTGTGGAGAAGGGTGGCCATGCTGAAGAAGAAGCAGCCACAGTGTAGAGATCCAGGTTTGAGCTCACTGCATCCCCAAGGGCTCAAAGAGGATGCAATATTGTTCATGTAGGTACCACAAAGAAGCAGGTGAGAAAGGGGAAGGAAAACAGAGACACTATGGGCTGAGAAGAGAAGCCAAGGAGATAAACTCCTGAACAGGGTATGTTCTTCAACCTTTTTTGAAAAGGCGGATTTAATGAGCAAATGACTATGTGAAAGTAGAGAAAATCAATCCTGGTTTTGTCTAGGTTCACATCTAAACACAGTGTGAACAGAAGTATTTGCAGCACTGGGGTGATCCAGTTACACAAGAAAGAAGTATCAGCATGTGTGTTTTTACAGAATATTTTAATTACCTTAATACATCACTTTCTTAGTATTTTTTAAAAAGTATTGTAATAAAATATGTTAATACCATTTTGTCCTATATGGTTTAGCAAATGCTGTTTTCCTGGTTACCAATGGAGCTTGAAATTAATATTTTTTCTGTCTACTATTTAACTGTTTCAATTGAATGAATGACTGTGTGAATATTATTTGTTAATTGTACAATCTTCCAGGTCACTTTAAAGAAACACAGAATTGAGTTGTTTGTTTTCTTTCAGTAGAGAAATGTAAAAAAGTAACACACTTTCTTTTAACTCAGTATTTAGCAACCAATAACCTGTATCTGCCATGGAAAAAATTGACAAGTGTTCAAGAGTAAGCTCTTTGTGTCTTATTCTTATTTTGCAAGGGCATTTGACCATAGACTACAGACTGTCTGTTGTACTAAGTGAGAATTATATTCTTTCTCCATATTTAGTATAAGCATTCAAATATCATAATATCCACTTTGCCCTTGGAGAAATCTCCAGGGAAAAGAACAACAACAGTAATGAAAGGATAAAAAGGTATTGTAGATTTTTGGGGTAGGAAGGGGGTGATTTGACACTTACCAAAACTTGAAATAAAGGGGAAAAAACACCTCATCTCTGCTTTACATCAACATTTCAATTTTTTTTTTACCTACCTGTTAAGACCCATTTAATTAAATGCTCTGCTGGAAAGAAATACGTTTTTCATATGATAAGCCAGTATTCTCAAATTCACTGTGAGATGCATTCATTCTCTACTTTTGAGAAGTCATAAACAGTAGAAAGGAGTTTGCTTTAAAAAAATAAATTAAAAACTATGAACTGATTAATTGTAGCATTTCATTTCAAGCATCTTGCCATTACTTGAAAGATTTTAAGCCTGCCCAAACAGGTAGTCTCAGACACTTTGTAATAAGCAGCTGAGTCAGCAATTGCCATGCTCACAAAATATGACAGTACAATTGATTACTGCCTTTTTTCCCCGCCTCCCAGATAACTGTTTTCCTTTGAAGTCAGAGGCCAAGAGATACAACATCTGTTATCCTCCAAAGCACTTTTTTTAACTGGGGGTGTTTCCCCATGGCCAAGAAAACAGTGGTGTAATTACTATTTTGTCCCTAATAAGTATAAAATTGTTAAATAGATGCTGTAAGTATAGAAAAGCTTTTTAGCACGTACAGATATGAGGAAGTATATTGGATTTATTCACTTTTGTGCTCATTTTGCAGGACCGAACACCAGTGTTGTACTAGAACCTTGCTGTGTTCAACCAACCAACCATATACTGATGTGTCCAAAGCACTGTCCAAACTGCTACCGTGCTCCCTCCATTTCATCACTTCACATTTCTAACTCGGAAATAGCCGGCTGGATCTGGAGACACGTAATCGGGGCAAGAAACATTCTGCGAGGGAGTGTTCAACTACCCACTTTGACAGCTATTATATTCCCTTGTGATTTAGACAACAGAAGAGCAAGACAATGCAGGAACAGAAAATGATCAAAAGTGGGAGTGAGGAAGGTGAAAGCTGCAAGAAGAGCAGGTAAGTCCAGTAGCTAAGCAAGTGCATGGCCCATAAGTTAGACTGACTCTTTTTACATCACAAGGCTGTGTTTGTAGAAGGGACAAACTACTTGTGAATTATTTGATGTGGGACAAAAGGCATATCAAATGTACCTCAGAACCTCTACAACTGCTAGGCCAGAGACCATCCTTCTTATCCACAAAAACTGTGATACCTCTACCTAAAGGCATTATCTTGCTAACAAGAGTGCTATATCATCATTCCTTTTTTCCCCTTTAAGTCGTACATTTCCTACTATTACAGTGATTTCAGGTTATTTACAGGACCTTAAGTTTGTGCTTTTTGAGTGTACTCACTAACGTACATCAGTAGACTTAAATTTACCATGTATAGATCTTCATGTACTCTGGAAAATTCATAAACACTTGGAGCTAAAAAAAAAAGTTTGGAAACACTTATTGTAAGATCTTTTCAATAGTGAAGAACTACCTTTCATCCAGTTATGTTTTCCTAAAGTTCATCAGTCTTTTTCACCTTTCAAGCACCTAAATCTTTTGCAAGATTATTATTTTTCCCCTACTCCTCATCCTCCTTCCCAGGTCTTTAATGTATAAGTTAAATATCACTGGAACTAATATGCAACTAAAGGCAACTCATTTTTAATCTTGTTATTGTGATGAAAAATAATTCCTTGTTTCTAATCTTAGTTTTGGTTCTTTTTTCCTAGTTTGTACTCCAGGACAATATTTTGTCTTTCACCCCAAGGCAATACGCATAGTTCAAAAGCCTACCACAAAACGGTGTTTGAATTTTGCCCTGCCACTCAACAGTAGATTAGAGAGGCAGGGCTTTCCTCAAGAGAAGTCATGATTATCTGTCATGTACACATGCTTGTTTGGGCATTGTTATCTTTCGGTTACTACTTAAGTTACTTTATTAGTACCAAGTTAAGGACCACCGTTCCCCAAGATTGTTCCAATAACAATATTACTGATAGTCACAGTATCTCACATTTTGTTCTAAACACAATACCAGTTGTCCTAAGATGCTGCAGAGGCCTGTCAGAATGTACCCCAGATATCCCAGGGTATGGCAGCATTTCAGAGAGGTTGTCTGCTTTCCTAGTTCTGAAACTCAGCCCTTTTTTTCCTCAACTCTCACCTTAATATCCCTTCTGTAGCTTGCACCTGAAACCCATTCCTGGATGTAAACCAGAAATGTTGGCACATATATATGGTGAATCATTCAGAAACTATAATCACATCATAATTAGAAAGCAGTTAAGTTCTAATAACTTTAATGAGAGTCATACTAGTCAACTTCCACCTAATATTTAAGTACTATAGGCACTAAACAGATAAGGGTTTAATCCATATCTGAATCAGTAACATATCCAATGTGGCAGGCATAAAATAACCACTGTTTTTGCTTAATTTTCATTACTATGGGGGGAAAAAACTGGCATATAAAATAGTTTCCACTGAAGATAAGCTCTTTAAATTAAAGTACTCCCTTGAGACTTGCTGTTTAAACTATCTATTGCGCATCCACAAGGAAGAGTTGAAAAAGGAAATCTAGACTTGCAGCAAACTGCTAGCTAGACAATAGCACTTTGGCAGACAAGCCCCTCCAGATTTTGTATTGCTCTAAGACATGAACAGATTTAGCAGACACTGTAGCAGCTATCATTGCAACGCAGCCTTTTATAGCATGATGTTAAAGAAGAATAAACCCAGAGGAGCATAAGAAATCTTAACAAAAATATTGAAGAAGCCATATTCTTCAGCTGGAAAACAAAAAAACCCAACTCTACTGGCAAAAAAAAAAATCCAAGAAAATTAAATTTAATGGTTTCCAAAAGCACCAATCAGAAGAGAAACAAGAGGATAGAGCAGTTGCAGTAGTCTTTAAGTAAGAAAGAGGAGAAAAAAGACTGATTTTATGAAAAATCACTGCATGTATAAGACAAAAAGGAATGAGAAGCATCTAGATTTTTTTGGTTCTGTTATTTTCAATTTCAAGGTAAATTGCAAAGTTTTCTTTTGTTAAAATATATGCAGTTTAAATACAAGAAGGAAAAACTCTTCCTGGTCTTCCAAGTGAAATAATTTATTTCATATATGGCTGTTAAAGGTTAGGTTATTAGAAATGCTGTCCCTAACTTCAACAGGTACTAAATGCCTTCCTATTTTAGAATTAGAAGTTTATGATCTAAGTCATCCTTATCTTGACCACCGAAGGCAAAGATTCAGCGACTGTAATAGCTAACACCAATTGTTAGCAGGTGATGATTCTAAGGCGTGAAGAAATTAATAAAATCCAAGCACAGATTAAACATTAAATCAGAATCATATTCCACACAACTTTTTTCTTTTAATCTTTACCCTGTGAAGTTAATACACATACATACGTTCAGGGGCGGCAGACAAAAGAACAACCTGAGTGCAGCCTCATACAGGCAACGTGAGGCAGAAGTGTTCCCTTGCCCCAACACGTCCCGCGCTGTGTCAGCAAGAGAGCAGCCAGCAGGTTGAAGGAAGTGATCCTTCCCCTCTGTTTGGCACTGGTGAGGCTGCAGCTGGAGCACCCTTTCCAATTCTGGGTGCTCCAGAACTTGCCCAGACAGGGAACTTCTAGAATGAGTCCAGCAAAGGCCACTGACCCAGTGAGAGGACAGAGCCTGGGATACAGGAGATAGGAGGAGAGGCTGAGGGAGGTGGGTCTCTTCAGCCTGGAGAAGAGAAGGCTCAGGGGACACCTCATTGCTATCTATAACTGTCTGACCAGAGGATACAGAGAAGACAGAGCCAGACTGTTCTTCTTCTTGGAAGTGTATGGCAACAGGACAAGAGGCAACAGACATAAGTTGGAATGTGAGAAATAATGATCAGCAATAAGGAAAAAATTCTGCCGATGAGGGTGGTCAAACACAAGTTGCCCAGAGAGTCTGTGCAATCTCCATCCTTGGAGGACTTCAAGATTCAGCCAGACATGGCCCTGAGCAACTTGACCTATTTAGAGCTGCTTCGAGCAGGGGGCTGGGCTCGTGAGCTCTGAAGGTCCCCTCCAGCCTCAGTTATGCCATGAGTGTCTTTCGGAAGAATTGGCTTATATGAGGACAGACAAATCAGAATAACCACATCTGATGAACTTCTAGGAGAATATATGTGATAATAATCCATGGATACTTCAAAGGAATAAGCACTCTGGGTAGACACTGCCATCCCATAGAGTGTTTAAAACACGAAGAGAACAAACATAGGAAAAATGGATGTAGGGGAGCAAGGCCAGCCTAAACACTTCCAGTCATTAACACAGCAGTGCCCTCACTGACCATGGAAGGAATTGATCCTTCTGCTCTTTACTTTGGACGTGTAAGCCAAGCACTGTATTTCTCTTGCCTTAGAGCACCTAATAAACACATCAGGAATTCTTTTGTTCGAATAGTTATGAAACAGCCAAGTCTACAGCAGGTAAAATGAGGAGGAGGAGAAGAGGAAGGACTGATTAAAAAAAGTTGTTTCCTGTGCTTAACTGGGAAATCCGCTTAAACGGGATGTCTCCCAGGGAACTAATTTAAACCCGATGATACTTAATAGCTATGATTGGTGCTTAGTAAGTAGGGTAATTATGTTTAATGGGGATGCCTTAAGGCAATTGAGTGGCACTTAAGTCTTTTGTATGTCTCAATCTCATGGTACTTCTCTCCATTTTCTCCTCTAACAGCTTTCTGACCCTCTGTAACAGCTATAAATGTAGAAAATGTATACATCACCACCTGTTTCTATGAGTTTGTTCCTTCTGTGCTAAATGCAGGGTCACCATACGAGGCATATATTTGTTGCCGCCTCTGCTCCTATCACTGCATGAGCCACAGTACCTAGCCAAAATATTGGCTTCTCTTATCATTATAGGCTTATCTAATAACATGAGGCTTGATAATGCCACACTGAAGCTAATGGAAGTTTTCCAGAAGCAGAATCAGATTCAAGCTGAGTTTTGCTCAACCCCTTGCAGCAATGCCATGCTCTGCAGTAGGACTTCCTTTCAGCGAAATGGAAAAGGAAAATTCTACATTTATTTTTAAAATTCTTCTACAAATTACTTCTAAAAGTAATAAGGATGTGAAGTTTGTGGACAGGTTTTTTCTGGGATTGAAATTAACTATAGCTCTTACTTTATCAGATGAGATGGTCTTCAAGACATAATTTGGAGTGTTGTGTTTGTTATAATACAAAATCTGTAACTGTCCCTGTAAAAAAAAAAAAATAGGGAGGAAAAAAACCTACTTAAACTAGGACCTGTATTGGAAGGGAGAGTCATAGGTTGGCCATAAATAAGTTTATGTTGGAGATTAGAAAGCCTATCAGTATTAGAACTATCAGATCCTGAAATTACTTTCTAACAAGTATAGTGGAGGAATAAAACAGATTTTCAGATGGAGCTCACTCAATAACTTTGTGAAAGAGATGATATAATGTCATGTCCTGGATAGCTGGAGAATAGATTTATTGATCCAGAATTGGGTCTCAATCCTATTTTCCTAAAATCATTTTTAATACAAGAGTGAAGCCATCAGAGAAAGCAAAATAAAGCACCTTTAATTCAACTTACTGTTGCCACTGTCTCAAGGAACCTGACTGCATCTTTTAAACACTGAAGGAGATGGCTAGTTTACCAGCAGTCTTACTTTTCTTGTCTGAGAGGCTAGCTAGTCATTGGACTACAAATATTCACCATTTTTTTCACAGCAATAACTTCATATAAATAAATTGCAAGCTAAGCACATGGATGCTGTATTAAACACTTACAATCAAAGGTTATAAGCATTTGAAATTTAATACAACCAAAAAATTGCAAGGCTGTTAGTGTTAAAAGGTACCAGCAAGGTAGTTTTATGAGCCTTCTCACTCAGCTGGGATAAACATGTGATTAAACCACAATTTTAATAAAAGATATAGACCTACCATTAAAGAGGAATTTTTTAAAAAATACATACATATTGTACAATTTTCAATGGATCTTTGCCAGATGGCTAAAATACCCAATTTCCCACTCCAAACCTGATTTGTAGAAAGGTCAGTTCCCAACTTGGGGGTAAAAGTACCTTTTATAAAGCCATTTGCAGAACATACCCTGAGCCTACATAGACAAACTTCCTAGTCAATACATTATTTTTCTTATTATATGTATTTGAGTAATTAAAACATATGCATATTCCTTATCACACTTGTCTCTCTAAAACACATATTAGTAAGAGCCTACAGATATAATGTGTTACTTTCTTCAGTTCTTATTGATTACAACACTCCTAAGGGTTGAATTTTTTAAGGATCTCTCAGCTTCCCATTGTCCCATGCTTTAGAATCAAATGTCCTTTTGGCAAAGTTATTGTGCTTTTAAAGTATCATTACAAAACAAGAATTGTATTTTGAAATATTTTAAACTCCACAGTTACCAACTCTCAGGATATTTAATATGAACAGGACATTAAATTGTTACATTTCGTCCTGAAACCACAAAAGACCATCTTAGCAGTAGTCTGTTCGCGGAAATTAGTATAGGTTTGTGCAAAGGAAATCATTCACATAATGAGACTTTTCATGTTGGATTGTTAGATATACCCTTAAGCAATATTCCAAAGTAAACTGATTAAATCAAAATGCAGTCCATTTTTGGACAGGGATTGGTAAAACTGGTTACTATTGCTGTCGGCTTATAAAATCAGCAAGTTACATTAATGTTGATATCATTTTCAGTATCCTTTTCACAGCGAAGCCAAAGTATTTAAACCATTTCACATCTCTTCTCTGAGTTCACTCTTACTGTTTTTCCATAAAAGAAAAGTAGGCTCACTGCAAGATTAAATCACTTGTCGATGGTTGCACAGCATGTGAGTGGCAGATCCATCCTCAGAGCCTGAGCCCACCTTCTCATTCTACTAACTCTACTGTTTTACTCTACTATGCTTTAAATATACCAAGCAGTCAGAATCCTCAGCTTTAAGTCATGTTCAGAAATACTTTCCTTGCAAGCGGTACTATGATTTCAATGGAAATAATGAGTACAATACAATTTAACACGATCATGGTTCTATCAAGCCCTAAGTTAAAATCAAAGTTCAGAATGCTAAAGAAAAGATATCTTTGAAACATTCCTTACTGAGGAACCTGTGTGAAAATTGTATCCTTTTACTGTTACAGCCTTTGTTTCTGTGCTTGTAACTCTTCTGGGTCACAGGTTATATTAAAAAAAGCTTAAAATGTGGATGACGGGAGAAAATTTAGCTGAGCAGAAATACAAACTTTAAGACGTTGTTTCTGCACTTGGGGTTTTGTGTTGGTTTTTTTTTTTAAAGATTGTAAGTTCAGATGCGCACGTGCAGTTCATTAGTAATGACTCTACAGGAAAGAAAAGTAGAAGCTCGAAGCGGATAATGCAGAGGAAAATGGTATCAGACAGAACTGGATTTTGATGCTGCTTCCTGCATCCTATGTTGTTAAAAAAGCATCAGCTCTCCAGGAGAAATGAAAAAGCACATCTAGAGCTTCCCAGAAGTGCCTATACATTTAAAAAATGGTATGCTGTCAGAAAAGTTCAAAGCATGCTGAAAACATTGATGACAACTGTAAATATATGTGAAATCACCAATATGAAGACACTTTCCTTAAAACCATAACGTATTCGATATAAATTTGGGGAAGAGTTATGTGTATAAATACTGGCTGTTTCTTCCCCTAATACATCCCAATTCATGTTGTGTTAATGTATGAGAGGGAAGAGATTAGAAAAGAAAAAAATGTTCACAAAATTTGGTGCAACTCTTTTATTCACGTAAGTCAGAGGTAAATCACATTCTACTGACTGACCCTCAAACTCCACTGTGAGCTAAGGCTACGCAACACAGGCTAGTCACAGGTTCTGCAGAGTGACAGTTTAATTCATTTTGGAGACAAACTAGTTTGTAAATGTCACAATATCTGATTCTTTTCCTAGCCAATGTCCTCCAAAATATAAACTACAATATGGGCAAGAATGTGCTGAAAAGAGATAAAAATAAATCTACCACTGACTAAAGCTGTTTCCCCCACATCTTCCTCAAAACAAAGGGGAGCGCTACTGCATAAGAAATCAATACTCTAAATATAGAGGAAGGTCCTCAATTATTACAAATAGCAAGACTTTACCAAACAGCATTATGTATGTTCTTATTTGGAATTTTTCTGGCACCTTGAGCTATGCTGCCGTCAAAAGGCGTATGAACAAAAAGTGATACGAACATCATTACTAAGCATCCAAAGCAAAAAAAAAAAAAAAAAAAAAAAAAAAAGTGATGAGCTCCTGACGTAGGTGCAGTGAACTGGTGTGTGCTAACAGAGAACAGCAAATATTTTTAGAGCACACATAAAGGGGCCCCCACTAATAGCCTGGTCACTAATGACAACCGTAAAAAACCTTACTTACTTGGTTTTGTTAAGTGGGTGTGCTGCCTATTGCAAATCAAACACAACTGAGAGAACCCGCTCCAAACAGCCGTGATTTAAACAGCCTTGTCCTTTAAGGTGGAAAATCTATGTTCAGTGCAATAAATACAGCTTTGTGCACAAAGACTTAATACAGCCAGACCTGAAAAAAATACCAAAATGATCCAAGAAAGTAAATTACATCTGACTGCCTTGTTTACACATCTTCATTTCCCCAAACCATTTTGCTTCATTTACTACACTTTGTCACTATGTGAGTGTTTGGGGGATTTCAAATGGACTCATTCTGTTCTAACAGATGTCAAAGAAGAGGTACATTGGTTTTAATGCCTATTTGGGGACATATGGGAATAGGTTTTTTCCCTGTATAAAAACTCCGTAGCAGTCATCCAGCAGGATCTGTCTCCATTCTTTCTCATATTTATATCCCCCTAAATTTCCTCAAAATTACTGAGGCACTGTTGTTTACAAATGCACTGCTGCTCATGTATTATTTTCTGAAAACACTTCATTGTTGCAGTACCAGTCAGATTACAAGAGTGAATCTGCCGCAACTTTACAACCACCACAAGTTTGGACATAGCCATTTGTCAACAGCAATTACTTCTGCTTCCGAAGTAAAATAGATAAAAACCCCAAACCTAAAACTCACATGCACATATACACGTAAATATGATTTTCCATGTGAAATAACATTAAGAAAAGCTTAGCTACAAATGGAAGTCATTACTGTAATTAACCAAAACTTCAAACTTTTAAAATGTTGAAACTAATATGGCATTTCAGGGACAAATTTTTAAATGCAGTAGTAAATAACATACCCTACTGTTACAGAAACACACTGTACTTTGTGTATATCATATATTCTTAAGATGCTACCACTTGCTTTTTTTTCCAAAGAAACATGAAATTTCCTTAAATTTCCAGGCCATAAGCTAAAATTTTCCTTAGATATAAGAATAAAAGTCACAATAAATGATACAAGCACATGCAATGCAGGTAAGAGATTAATTTGGCTTCAGTTTAGGCTATTACTGTGAGCTAATATATATTACTTCTTCCCTGACAACCTTTTACTAGAGCCATCAAAACATGCAGTTTGCCAGTTGTGTGTCACCACATAATGGGGTTTGGGGGTTTTTTTTGGCTTAAACTCTCACTTTTTTTTTTTTTTTTCTTCCCAAGAGATTCCTCAGCACTAAATGCTACTGAGAAATAGCTAGTGGCATACTGCCAGACACACACACACACAAAAATCAGTATAAATTTTTCTCACAATTAGCAAATAGTTCAGTGATCTCTTTTTGGTCTTCAGAAAGAAAGACTATGATATCTTTCAGTTCAAACAAAGATCCCTTAGATCTAAATTAATAAAAAGCTTATCTCACCACCTTGACGAATCAAGACACATGTCCAAAGAAAATACCTTGGCGTAACTGAGTTAGAAACCCGGTTACTCTGGGTTATACTCAGGAATACTATAACCTACATAGATGTTACACTCTTTGGATTAGATCCTCTGGTTTTATTAAATTCAAAAAATGTCCTGATTGTGCAGATGTTATCTATTTCTTGGCAGTGTAATATCAAGCGAGAATAAAACAGTAGTGCCTGGTTATTTCAGCTCATGAACGAAAAGGAGAAGCTCAGCCTGTGGCCTTCAGCAAGCCGTTAACTGGAGCAGTATCTTCTGCTGTGTTGCACTCACTAAAGGCTTTCCAATACTTCAGTGGGTGCATGCGGAAATGAAAAGGGGCAGGACTGGATGTGGGCAATCACCTTAAGCTGCTTGGCATGTAAGATTACCCAAAAAGCAACTTGTGTGGGGCTCCTCTGAAAGTGAAGATGAAAGTACCAATTGCTTACCAGCGTCCCTTGGCAAGAAGCAGGCTCAATTATTCAGAGCATTTAAAGTGATTAGGAATTCAGTACCCTGTAGAAGGGTACAGGACACTGTGTTTCTTTAAAACTTTTTTCAACCTAGCTATAAAGTTCTAAACATCATTATGGAGCTGCAGCGGGGAGGAGGAAGGTCGAATGGCAGGCCATACTTCTTTCTTTGTAACATTGTCTGAGAATTATGGCACTGGCATAAAATGCTACATTTCCTTTGAACGCTACCATTTCATCTTCAGAATTTGTTATGCAACTCGTATTTGTACTCTGCTTCTCATTTCTTTTATAACAAATTATTCTGTGCCTTTTTATGATCTTGTAGGAAGTCAAGGTTGAATCAAAGCCGTTGAGACTGCCAAAGTGCATGTATAAAATTATACCACTAAGCGTTAACCTTGCTTTGTAGGTTCACTTATACTTTTCAATTAAAAGCTATCTTTAGTATTGAAGCAAAGTACTTTATAGTTTTTCAGTTAAAAGTCACCTTTAGTATTTAGGCAAAATCACTTTATGGTAATTCACACTTGCATTCTCGAAAAACTCTTTTGCCTAAAAATGGCTGTACAGTGACCTTGTTTCATCCAAAGTTTTAAAAGAACACAGAAGTACTGGTAATTGACATTTTACTTGTATTTACTTAGTCCATTTAGTAAATGTGGGAAAAGGTAAAAATCAATATGTTAAAAAAAATCTCCCATCTTCCCAAGGAAATGATATAAATATTGCACCTGTGTGCATGTGTGCCTGTGTGTGAACATATACTTGGGTGTATCTGTACATTTTTAAAGCCACATTCAGTAATTACATGGCATTATTTTTTTTTCCTCTCTCAAAATGCCAGTTAAGCCATCAGGAACTGCCTATATTTCATATGAATGCTAAAATCACACGTTAATTGTTACAGCTACATTTGCAAAATAAATATTCTCTTAACTATTTTAAAAAAAATGTTGAAATTGGAAACACAAATCACCGTGCTCCCGATTTGTCCAGAAGCCTCAAACAACGAGTATAAATGAGCTTCTCCTGAGTTTCTACACAAAATAAACCTTGCTCAGTCATAAACAGGGAAAACTCTAAAGACCTGTATGCCCCAAAGATTTATGCACATGTTTAACTATACTCGTTGTCAGTAATCCCACTGAAGTCAACAGGAATACTCACAGTGCATAAAGCTGCATACACACATAAGGCTTCAGCCTCGGGGCCTGATATTTCAATAGTTACTTTGCTCGAGTAATACCGTGAGGATCTGGCTCTGTAAAGGCTGTCCGATTCTTTCACTGGTTCTCAATGGCTTCTCTAGAGAACAGTTACCAGCCACAACTCTGTTCTGTGGGAAAACCACTGGCTGATCCCCTTTTTTTTGCCCGTAATACTTTCACTGATGCAATGTTGGTTTCAGTTAAATTAACGTCCCAAATTACTCCTTGAAACAGCTTAGCAACAAGCCTCGGTACACAGAAGCAAGCGACACTAGACGATGGAGAAGAGAAACAGCGAAAATGATTAGGCAGGAAAACAAGATACTGGGTGTCTAATACAATATGGGATTTTCATTTACAGAGTAATAGGGATGGTATTAAGACTAAATCACCACAGTGTCAGAATGTGCATAGTGATGATAAAAGATTATATGCTTTATACATGACTGATGATGACACCTTTAGAAAATATCTGGAAGGGAAAAGACAAAGTGATGTCTCATGCAACTTATGAAACTGCAACATTTACAACATGTCACCCTCAAATTAGTGTACAACAGGAAAAAAATGACCCCTTCAGTATCAATGCCCCCAGCTCTTCT
Source organism: Balearica regulorum gibbericeps (assembly GCF_011004875.1). NCBI lineage: Eukaryota > Metazoa > Chordata > Aves > Gruiformes > Gruidae > Balearica > Balearica regulorum. Next base: position 106,854,330 of record NC_046184.1, read on the forward strand.
GTTACAATGGCCTTGACAAGAAACCCATTTATTTTCTTCAGAGAAATTGTTCCGAGGTGGTTGTTAGGCACAGTAGAGGCTTGACTCCTTAGACCTGGGCTGGATTAGACCGCCCCGGTAAGATAAAGCAGAGAACAATGTTGCGTGTTTGTCTGTCTCACGCTTTGGAAAGGTTATGTATCTTCTCTGGGAGAGGCGTTCCTAATTTAATTTGCATTGTAGGGATTTTGAATCCCAAGACTGTGGCAGAAGTTAGAAATTATGCCAAGATTGATAACATTTTCTTAATACTGTAGTGGGAGTCTCTCATAGGAAGGGCAACCTAATTAAAAAGTTATAACAAAACAAACATTTTAATACAAGTCACAGCATATAGTAATTCTTGGTGCAGAAAAAAGCTTAGCTGCCGCTTGGTTTCCAGAAAAGAGAACTATTTCAACTTTATCTTGGAAAGCATAATTGGGAAAAGATTCACCTATACCTACTGCTATTTTTAAAGATTTTTTTCTTTAAATAGCTAAACAATTAGGGACATACATGACTCTTTAAATAAATGAATTTTATGTCACACATTCATTTTACATACAACTCAGTAATTAACTTATAATAGTAGGTTTTTTTAAAAGATGACTTTCAGCAGGAGGAGGCTTAGTTTTTTTGATCCATAAAATTACGTAAGCCAAGAGTTTACAGAACAGGAGTCTAGGAGTAATCAAGTAAATCCATACTCACAGCACGTCTAAATAAACATTTGAATCCTTTGTACCATTGACTAGCACTTTTTAAACTCATTGCAACTAAAGGAGATGTAGGAGATTACTTTTAGGTAACAAGCTTTGAAAACCTTTTATGAAAAATGATATTTTCTCTTATGCAAAATATAATACAGTCCAGGTCTGTATGTAAAAATGTCATACTATATTAGTAGCCTGCTGCAGATGCTTTTTATACTGGTACAAAATGAAGTATAAAGTATAGCTGTCCTCCCTGTCTGGGAATACACTGCACCAAATACATTGCATTGATTGTACTGCTCCCAGTGAAGTTGCACAAATTTGTTTGTACCAATAGACTTGCATTTGAGAGAGAAGGCAACAACAGTTCTAGAGAAACTCCGGAGCAGGTGAAAAGGCCAATTTGTGTATCAGTCTCCTTTTCCAAGACATCTGTGACACATCAAAGCCCTTTATCACATATTGGCATCTAACAGAGGCAGCTGCTTTGGGAGGTAGATAAAGTTCCTAGGCAGTTACAGCGATAAGAACAGCCTCGTCTGCTGAAACGCTAGAAAGTTAGTTAATTGCTTGTTAATGATTTACAAGATTTGACTAATTTGTCATTATTAAAGTAAATGGTTCTCAGCCAGCTGTACCTAGTATAAGGTATTCTTCTTCATTTACACATAATGTATGTACAGGGCCTGTGTTCCTAAATGTCTTTTTCTACCCAAACCACTTGAGAGCATTCTCTGAGGGAGTAACGGGAATAGCCAAAGTAATGCCATGAGAATATTGGTCTTGTTTTGGTACCATGTATCACATTAGCTGATTAATTTCATCAGGATAATATGAGGGCTTGGGAATTCGCTCACCAGATCTTCTCCACAGTTTCAGCAGGACACTGCTTGGGATTAGCTGTTCCCACATTGTCTGATTTCCATCCTTTAAAAACAATTAATTGTACAGATTTCTATACAGAGACTGGGCTCCTTCCCTCCCTTCTTTGAGAACAGTAACGTTGCTGGGGGAGGAGAACCCCATTCCATCCCACTCCTACCAGTTTGATGCCAGTGCCAGCAACAGATGCCCAGAGCCTGGAGAAAGATCACAGGTCAGCAGGAGAGCACCTGAAGGGCCGCGTGAAGGAATTACAGCCACTCCAGCCAGTCACTCAGCTTCACTGATGGCCCAACTGAAATGCCTCTATGCAAACACTAGCACAGGGAACAAACAAAAGGAGTTGGAGACGTGCGCACACCTGCAAGGCTGTGATCTTACTGGCATCACAGAGATGTGGTGGGATGGCCCCTATGACTGAAGTGTTGGGATGGAAGGATACAGGCTTTTTAGGAACGACAGGCAGGGAGACAAGGAGGACGTGTCATCCTCTATGTCAATGACCAGCTGGAGTGTGTGGAGCTCTGCCTGGAGATGGATGAGGAGCTGACAGCAGGGCATAAGCAGTCCAGGAGGTTCCTGGAATGCATTGATGATAACTTCCTTCTCCAAGCGATAGAGGATCCAACGAGGAGGGGCTGGCAGGGAACGTGAAGCTCAAGGGCAGCCTTGGCTGCAGTGACCATGAAATGGTGGAGTTCAAGATCCTCAGGGCAGCGAGGAGGACACACAGCAAACTCACTACCCTAGACTTCAGGAGAGCAGGCTTTTGCCTCTTCAGGGATCTGCTTGGTAGAGTACCATGGGGCAAAGCCCTGGAGGGAAGACAGCTGGTTAGCATTCAAGGATCACCTCCTCCAAGCTCAGGAACAATGCATCCTAACAATGAGGAAGTCACGCAAAAATGCCAGGAGGCCTGCATGGATGAAGAAGGAGCTCCTGGGCAAACTCAAACACAAAAAGGAATCCTACAGAGAGAGGCTGTAAGCAAAGGCAGGTAGCCTGGGAAGAATACAGAGAAACTGTCTGAGCAGCCAGGGATCAGGTTAGGAAAGCTAAAGCCCTGATAGAATTAAATCTGGCCAGGGACATCAAGGGCAACAAGAAAAGCTTCTATAGATATGTCAGTGATAAAAGGAAGACTAGGGAACATGTAGGCCCTCTCCGGAAGGAAACGTGAGACCTGGTTACCCAGTATATGGAGAAGGCTGAGGTACTCAATGAATTTTTTGCCTCAGTCTTCACCAGCAAGTGCTGTAGCCACACCACCCAAGTCACAGAAGGCAAAGGCAGGGACTGGGAGAATGAAGAACTGCCCACTGTAGGAGAAGATGAGGTTCTCAACCATCTAAGGAACCTGAAGGTGCACAAGTCCATGGGACCTGATGAGATGCATCTGCGGATCCTGAGGGAACTGGCGGATGAAGTTGCTAAGCCTATCCTTCCTATTTGAGAAGTTGTGGCAGTACGGTCAAGTTCCTACTGACCGGAAAATGGGAAATATAACCCCCATTTTTAAAAAAGAGAAAACACGAAGACCTGCAGAACTACAGGCCGGTCAGTCTCACCACCATATCCTCCTGGAAACATAAGGTACATGGAAAATAAGGAGGTGATTGGTGACAGCCAACATGGCTTCACTAAGGCTTTAAGCCACTCACACTTTACATATTAGGTAAGTGCTTAGGGGAATTTGGTATTTTGACTTTGGGTTCTCAAAAACTCTCAGAAACCTTCACTGTGGCACAGAAGTCCAAGACCTACAGAAACATCAGTGCGGCATAAGGCTTAAAGCTGTATCAGAGCATGTATACCATTATACCGTTTTTGTCCAATATATATCTGTTAGCACGTCCAGTGCACATTCACAGTGAAGTCAAGCCCCTGTTCTTTCTTTCTCTTACAGTCTTGGAAATTTGCTGTGAATCTTAAAAGGCAAAACCTCCAGAATAATTGCTTTCACATCACAGGAAGAGATAAAAATATTATTAAAAAAAAAAAAAAGTCTGTTATTTTATAGAGGAGAGATCAGCTTTCTTAAGTCCTACATCAGAAACTATATCCAAAAATGCACTGCTATTTTTGTGCTATCTAGGCAACTTGCTCTTGATCTCAGTGGATTCAAACCTGAAAGTTACCAAGTTTTCCTGTGAAATGAGTAAAACCATCAACTCCTAAGAAAGGCAGTGATTTTTTAGGAGGGTCAGCACCTTGCAAAATGTAATTTAGTTAATATTGTAGATCGTGACTGCAATGAAATGAAAGAGGAAATTCCAAATGAAAACAGAGAAATTTTGACTGTGATGTTTTAAATCAAAATCTTCTTAATGTTGATGAACACTTCCCTGTAACTTGAAATACCGAACACTTAATGTGCCATAGTTTCATTAATCATTTAACTCAGTATGTATAAATCCAAACCCCTGGGGAGACAGATTTTGAAATGATTGTCTCAGACAGTGTGTACCTCTAATGAATGCATTATTTGGGATATTTCCAACATGGTTAATAAGGTAATGTTCATAAAAGAGACAAATGAATGGATATTTCTGGCCTACCTTATATGCTTGGACAAATTGTGATGAACACCGTGCATACAAATGGCAAAGGATTAATCATACCAAAAAATTGAAATTCACTGTTTATTCCAAAGGCAAATAGAGTACATCAGTAAAACAAAGAATAGGCACTACGCCTGACTTTGCATAGGAAGTGAACTTCAAAATTGACCAACACGCAAAGAAGTGATTTCAGCATCTTTATCTCCTTTTCTGAAAACTTCTGCAGGATTTTGAAAGAATGAGAACTGATTTCCCAGTTACGACTAGGCTGAAAAATGCAAAACAAAACTAACAGCTCTTTGAAGAACTCACCTATTGTTTCAATATCTATTTAAGGCAGAGGTAGGGTACATTCTAGGAACAGGAATTTTGGCCATAAATATGTGCATTAAATTAAGTAATTTTTAGTTCAGCTAGATTGTCACTGTTGGAATCTAGCACCATCCCAGAAAACATTTTCTGTTAAAACTTAAACATTCCCTTTGCATTGTCTTGACAGTTCACATCTGACCATCTTAAAGACCTCAAGTCCCCAAGGTAATCTGTTGTGAATAATTCATATTATAACCAATTTTATTCTTAAAAGCAGTTGTACTAAATGCTGGTGTAGCATATCTTCCATAAAAAGTATCTTGTCCCAGAAGACAAAAATGGAGGACTGAGATAAAAGGTGCAGATATTGTTTCCCATGCCACAAAGCCACTCTGACCCAAACCAGCTTATATGCTTCCAAGAGATACAGTGACTATGCATCTATATCTCTAAACTGTGCTAAATCTGATTCCTTGGAGGGGAGGCTAAAGTGGCAGTGTGGTGAATTGTTCCTCTGTGATTATGTTAGAAGAACATGTACCCTCAACCTTTCATCACCCAGTGTTAGACACTTAGCTGCAAAATATGGTAAAACCTAAGGAAATCATAGCATTGATGTAAAAAAGTGGATTAGAAAGATCTGGAAGCAATTTTTTTTGAATGACACCTATTCAGTAGCTCTTAAAACAAGGCAGCAGTGCAGATTAAACATTAATTTTGGGGATTAAGCCCTAAATTATAATACTTGTGTGGAGCAGACATCCCTTTCACCGTAACAGTTAAATTTCTAAAGCAGAATGAGGAAGGATTTAGAAGGCATGAAAGCTGTAAGGGATTAATCACATTATTGTAGTGTTCCTCCTTATTTAAAATATAAAGCCCTTCGTCTCAGAGGACATCAAGGACACAAGAAATACGTGAATGAATAACACACTGTGATACAAGTACACTTCAGTGCTGTTGTCGAATTAAACCAGCACACACCTACTTACTTTTTTCAATGTGGAAAGCTGAAATGCAGTAGAACTAGAAACTCCGTGCACTGCAAAACCAGCAATTATGACGATCAATATAAGTGGCTGAAATTTTTAAGGGATTAAGAATTTCTGAATATTTGAATTTTAAAATGTTCTGTTATGTTGGACAAAGACTAACATCTCTCAGACGCATAGCCTTCACTTTTTACAAACATGTAGAGCTGTAAGCAGTTTATTATTTCAGTCTTGTAAGATTTCTCGCAGTCAGCAAGTCACTGACTAGAGATGGAATCCTTCTTAACTCTCATAAATGGATAGCAGCTAAAGCTAATTGTAAAATAGAACATATTATTCCTATCTTACATGATAAAACCTGTTACTGGTGGATTCCTTTACAAATACCAATCAGGTCTACTTTATGATATGTTCATTTCATTGTCTCCAATAATCTGGGACACCCTGTTCTTTTACTGACCTTTGGTGACCCTGCCTCATTCTTCTGGTCTATACTGCACATCTACATTGATCTGTAGACAAAGCACTGTCAGATGGAATCAATACATCATTCCTTCAGCAACAAGACTGGCTTTTGCTCAGTTTACTTTCATTTTTTTAACAGATCAATAGTGCTAAACTGATGTATTGTAAATTGGGGTGTAATTAGTACCTGTCTGCAGGCCTGTTAACAAGCTGCTAAAAGATTACGAAGACTTTTTTAGTTAAACAGAAGATTTCAAACTCTCTTCAGCTGCGAGTAGGTGGCTATTTTAAAGAAATTCAGGAGACAATAGACTCCACAAAAATCATGCCCCCAATGGTTACATAGAAAATTTTTACTTTGTGTTGACAATGAAAAGACACAGTGATTAAAATGAAAGACATAATAAAATTAAAATATCTAACCTCAGTGTGACCAATGAATACAGCTAAAACCCTCCTCTTCTTCAATTTAGGTTAAGATGATAATTTTGAGTAATAATTTTATGCTAAGATTTCAAATATGGTTAAGACCACATAATAACTCTTAAGTTTCTGAAGACATCACCACTGAGCAATTATGAATCTGATGTGTTTGACACCATCCAGTGTAAAATTTTAATTGCAATACACTAATTCTAACTTGGCTAAAATAAAATTAAGATTATCTACCACCACAGTCATTTACAGAAAAGCAGATCTGCTAAAATCTATCAGCATCACTAGATCATAGACAGAGAAGCTGCTGAGAAGTAGTATTTACAATCACAGAAAGGTTGACGAAGTAAGCGACATTAAAGACCATCTAGTTCCAACTTCCCCTGCCATTGGCAGGGACACCCTCCACTAGACCAGGTTGCCCAAAGCCCCATCCAACCTGGCCTTGAACACAGCTTCTCTGGGCAACCTATTCCAGTGCCTCACCACCCTCATAGTAAAGAATTTCTTCCTAACATCTCATCTAAATGGACCCTCCTTCAGCTGAAACCCATTACCCTTTGTCCTGTCACTACATGCCCTTGTAAAAAGTTCCTCTCCAGATTTCTTGTGGGCCCCCTTCAGGTACTGGAAGGCTGCTATAAAATCTCCCCGGAGCCTTCTCTTCTCCAGGCAGAACAACCCCAACTCTCTCAGCCTGTCCTCACAGGAGAGGTGCTCCAGCCCTCTGATCAGCTTCGTGGCCCTCCTCTGGACTTGCTCCAACAGCTCCATGTCTCTCCTGTACTGGGGCCCCCAGAGCTGGATGCAGTACTCCAGGTGGGGTCTCACAAGAGTGGAGTAGAGGGGCAGGATCACCTCCCTCGACCTGCTGGTCACACCTCTTTTGATGCAGCCCAGGACACGGTTGGCTTTCTGGGCTGCAAGCGCACACTGCCGGCTCATGCTGAGCTTCTCATCAATCAATACCCCCAAGTCCTGCTCCTCAGGGCTGCTCTCAATCCATTCTCTATCCAGCCTGTACTTGTGTTTGGGATTGCCCTGACCCATGTGCAGGACCTTGCACTTGGCCTTGGTGAACTTCATGACGTTCACATGGATTTGTGTGCTTTTTAAAAAGAACAACAGAAAAGCAAAGAAACCCTACGTTTTCTGTCTGGAGTATTACTTTTGCAGATCAAGATCCTCACTGAAAGAGCAGAGAATCAGCACAAGCACAAATCCTTTGCCACTCATCATGCACGACAGCTCTCAGTTGCAAGCATTGTGTCCAAAACCTTTAGGCCTGTTGTGAGTTATTGGAAGTTTTTGTTACAGAACTTCTATTCAGGCAAAACCTGCTCCGAGTTCAATAAGACAGAATTCTGTTTGGGCACTGGCATTATTCTCCACTTCTTCCTATCTGTTACCCTGGCTTGTCTCCCTTTTTGTATTTCCCTCTCTCACTTGGTCGAAGCTATTCTGCTGACTGCTTCCCTGGTGTCCTGCTCCTATGCTTACCTGGGAGCATCCTTTAAACGTCACTTGAAACCTCTAATTTCCTTACCCATGACTATGTTATTTCTCCACTTTGTTCTTTCCCAGGTTCTTTCTCTTAAGCCCGTGGCCCTGCTCTCCAGAGACTATTGGTTTGAGGAGCCTGGCTTGAGATATTTTGTGGAGAGACGTCAGGCTCAGCAGCTCCACAGAAACAGACCCACTCAAACACAACATCTACAGTCCCCAGAAGAAGAAATGCGTCCCACCACTGCTTACTATTGAAAATTACATATATTCTCATTTAGTGTGAGTGCACTGCTGACCCAAGAGATGTCTTAAACAGATTGTCTTTGTCCTTTCAAGCCACCCATCATTGTGAACTCATCTTTAAGTATCACATTAATTCAGGTCCCAAGCCTGCAATGTTTACTCAAGTCTAGGAAAGGCTGTACAAGAGGCACAGAGAATGTAGTAAAATGCTAATCTGTTAGTCATGTAATTACATCAGACCCTCTGCTCTCTTTGAAAAGCATAACTCTAAGTTATGAGAAAGGAAGGAAAGCATAAGCTTCATCTTATTAAAAAGAAGTGCCTGCTTGAGTCTGAAAGACAACCTGAATATAGACGATAACAGTCCTGGAGAAAAAAAGAGAATCACAGGTAGAACAGCAACTCCACTTTTTTCTGCCTTTAAATAAAACATTACAAATTGAAAGGAAGAACTACCAAAAAAAAAAAAAAAGTTGCCTCTCTTCATCAGTTAAACGGTATACATAAGAGAGATAGTTGCACACTGATTTTTCATCTAGATTCAATTATGCAAACTTAGAGTGAATGACATCTTACTTCATGGGTATTCCTACTAGCTTTGAGGGAAACTAGCCGTGTAGCAAGGCTGTACGTGGTGGAACAAGGGTATCCAATTCCCGGGTAGGAAGTAACAGATGTCTGAAGGTGAGCAGTCAGCAGCGGCATGGCTGCAGGTCCCGCTGTGCCGCACGCTGCTCTGAATAGCATATGCTGCTCTCACACAGATGGTGAGGGCCAGCCGCCTCAGGAGCAGCAGAGCTGCAAATCACCGTCCCTCCATGGGGCCTCGGGGCTTGAGATGGGGCCCACAGGTGGACATGTGGAGAAGTTAGCTTCCGTACCAGAAACAGCCCAACTGCACGGGCCCTGAGAGGCAGGTCATCAGCCAAGGAGTCAGGACATCACTTTTACCACCACAGCTATGCCGACTTTGAAATGTAAAGCAACTTGTTCAAATCCAGCTATGCTTCCTTATCAAGACCGGTTCTTGCTCAGACCTCCTGATGCTCTTTCATCTAGGCCCTTGGACACCTCACCCCTTGGGGTGCAAGAATGCCTGAGCTCCATTACTCTCTAAGGAGCTGCAAAATTTTGGTTTGGGGTTGTTCTTTTCTGTGAAATTTTCTGGGGGACAAGAGCATGCAGACCTGCAGTAATTTCAAATAATCTTGTGTGTGCAAGCTCCAGGAGGAGATCCTGAAAGCAAGTTGATACTTAGGGAGAGTAAGAAAAAGATCAGCAGAATCACTGAAAGCATATTTTAGTTGAGAACATTGTTCTAATAAACAATTTGAAAATTTTAAGTATCCTGCCAAGTCTTTTCCACTCTGGAACCTTAAAAATTTGAGGTTGCCTTTATATGTTTCAAAGTATTTCTATGTCTAAAAATTATTAATTAAAGAAAATCTCTTCTACAGTGTGATTCAAACATATAGGTTTTACAAATTCATACGTTTCACAGCATGAGCAAAACCCAACACATTTCTCAGAGTTACTGTTCCTTTTTCTTTTGGTTACAGACAGTCCATGCACCACCACAATAGATCAAATACAGACAACCTGCTTTTTATCATTCAGTGTTATGTTTTGAAAGTTCCATGCATCAGTGGAAATGACTCCATTGATTTTATCTCTAATCTTTTGGTTGGAAGAGGGGAGGAAAAAAGAAAAAAGAAAAAAAAAAGAAATGAGACTCAAACTGTACGCATCTGTGCATGAAAAAACATACCTGGACCTGGAGATATAAACTGATTTTTTAATTTTGTATCTCTGTCCAAAATCACTTTTACCTCTTCCACAATATTCGGAAGCACATTTTCCTTTTCTTCTAATAACTTTCTGTCACAAATTGCAAAAATGATTTTATGTTTTGATTTTTACTACAATTTAGATTTGAAAATAATAGAAATATGATCCTGAAATGTGCCACGTGTGAAATACTCTTGGTTTCATTTAATCCTACTTGGTACTACTTTTCATGCTGCCAGAGAACTTGAAAGACATTGAACTAGATGTCTTTGGAAGTGGTTCATTTTTAATTCTCCCCTGTGAAAATGACGATGTACATAGGGACGCGTACCCACACGTCCGTGCGAAGTCCTAGATTTAAAGAAAGGCAGGAAGCACAGTACAGCAATTCTTCCATTTCATTCTAAATCCAAAAAGTATGACTCTGTAAGAATGTTTTTTTCCTGTATAACCCCATCTTTTCTCTTCCTTTCTCTGTGTCTAATCAACATTCAGCTTAACTTGTCAACATCCAAGACTATAAGCTCCAAAGCTTCTAGCTACACAGAAAGGAAATCTGAACTGCATATGCTACTTTATGCATTACGTATATGCACTTCCACAGCACAGTTCTCTTGTGAAGCACTGTGAACTCTAATCCAGTCAAATGCATCATGTATTTTTAGCAAAATACAAAGCCAAGACCCCATCAGCGCCTGATACTGATCGCATCCTTCTCTACCTTTATCTGTCAACCTGCTCACTTGGTAGGGACCACGCCATGCCCATGGGGTGGCTCTGCATGGAGCAAGAAGCTCCAGGAGGAACACGGTCTGAGACAAGGGCAGCTCCACTCAACCCTCTCCCTCACAACAGTGTTTGGTGGCGGTACCTGTCTGAGCGATGAAGGTGCTCTTTCCAGTCTCTCTCCTCTCTTTGTATTTCCTCCTCTGTATTTAATGCCATTTAGTCCAGAGTAGTTGGGCGCAGTGGTGGTACAGAGCTGCCTAAATAACCACAAGGTAGTTTTGGCCAGGCACAGCACAATAATCCAATGTGCCTTATGGAGTGTTTGAGGTCAGATTCTGCATCTTGTCTGTCTTCCACAGGGATGAGCATAGAGACATTGTCCTTGGTTCAATAAAGGCATGGGTAACTGAGCACATGTACGCATGCAATTTTGTCTTCACCAGTCCTCCTTTTATTACGTTTATTCCCACTGGAGTGACCTCTAATACTACCAAACTCTGAAAAGATTCAAGCTTCTGCTCGTTAAAAGAAAATGTAAAAAGAAATTTTAAAAAAGTGAAAAGAGAAACCAAGAAATGTTTCCTTCTTATATCTTTCAGTTAGATTTTCCTCCTTTATGTTTTAGTCACTGTTACAAAACAAGACTGTAAGAATCTTCCAATGTTATAAGACTAGTCATTGCAACCATGCATAATAATAATTCTTGAGAAATATAAGGCACAAACAGCACAAAGAATAGTTTAAGCAACTCATATTTTTTTACTATTTAAAAAATATCTGAAGGAGTTAAAGGTGCCAAAGGGTTCTGCTGTCTGCTCAAAAGTAAATGCTGATCACCAACAAAAAGGTAAAATCTGGAATTCATATGTGTAGATTTGTTACATAGAGAAAGCAAAATTGTTTCTTTGGTCTATTAAAATTATGAATTGGGTGCAGTGCAGATGTATTCAGTAAAAAGATTTCACGTTATGTATTAAAACTGAAAACTGAAGCGAGTATCAGCTGGCTGGCTGATTCAGGTGAAATGAGTCAACAGAACGCCAGATGCAGAGTCTGCAAGTGTGACAGTTGGGGAGCAAGTGTTTTATGGATCCAAAAACCTGCTGTGCTTTTTTGTCTGTTCTTCTTTTTGCTGGTACTCGCCATCCAGCTTTTATCTGCAGGAAATGTCCACGGTTTCAGCCTTGGGTAGCTGCTTTCCCTCACGTGCAGCCAACCGTCAACAAGCAACATTTCCTCCTGCTGGGAGGATGCTATATGCAACATATTTCATGACTGCCAGCAATGGGGTTTCATTAATCAGCCTGTAGGAGGTGCTGAAATAGGCAGGGACAGACAGAAAAATGAGACGAATAGAAGAAACGTGAATTGAAGATTTAGAGTAATCCAAGGTCCTCTCTCCAGAAAGTAATTGCAGTAGTTTTGGGTTAATGCAGCAGTCAAAGCCCAAATACCTTGGTGTTAATTCCAGGCTTAGACTTCAAATGAAGTTTCTAACAACTTTGCTCAGACCTGTGCCAGGTTTCCAAAAGTGCCTTCTCCCCTACAAGGACTTCCTAACTCCCGAAACAGGCTATTCTGGACCAGAGGTGACCCCAAAGAGACACTCCAAAATTATTATTAAAAAATGAATCATCATGAATTGCTGCCCAAAAGATTAGCTACTTAGTTACTAAAAAGGACCTAACTACTGATATTGCAAAAACGTAAGCTTTCTGTAGTACGGTTGAGACATATTGGTTGAAATATTAACCTGGTTTAGTGCTTATTCGTGATGACTGCTACTGCCCAGGACAGGCAGGATTTGAATAGGCTGCATTACCTCCCTGTACATATGTCAAGAGTACAGCTTAACCATTTCACCTCTACCGCGTTTTACTTGGGTTTGTGTACTGAAGTCAGCGTTAACTTTCCTCCATTGTTCAAGAATACTCTGCGCTTGCTTCAGCTGCACAATCCCCAAAGCAATCCTTCTCCAACATCATAAACCCCAAAGCAATCCTTCTACGGCAAAGTGACACTGACAACTTCTGCCTGTGCTACTATATTAACCAGGGCCAAGGAATATTCCTGAGCACTGGAAACCAACAGTCTATACTGCTACATTTCTTGAATGGTTTACAAACTTCTGCTGTCTACTATTTACACCAGTTCAACTTAGACTTCTAATTAAGACACCTGTTTTTTATTTGAATAAAACACAACAGGCTTGCTCAAATCTCAAGTTTTCTCAGAAACCTAACATTAAAAAATCCTTACGTTCATGCATTCATTCACTTTTCCTCTGAAATTTGTAATTCCTGTATATTCAAAGTCATTCACGCCAATTATTTTTTAAAGCACCACTGATATATCCACTTCACCAAGTTAACATTCCCATCCTCACTGAAGGATTAAAAAGCAGAAATAACTATAATAAAACTACCTTTTTTTTTTTTGTCTTCCATTTTTAAGGTTAAAGTAGCACATGATTTATTTCATACATTAGCAGAAATTATGAGTGACAGCAAAGTCAAAACCTTAATTAGAGAGAATATAAACATAAGATCCTGATATCAGCAATAACTCAGCATAGCTTAATTATGCTCCCTTTTTATATTTTCATTAGGCATTAATAAAAGCTATGCCATACTACAGATTTGGCCCTAAAAAATTAAAGATGTATCTTCACATAATTAAGATTGTAAAAGATATTGAAAAAGAAACAAGAAGATAAGCTGCTTCGGATATTACCATTGTTTCATTTAGTTTACAAATAAACATAAAGGCAATACTATAGCTGGCTGCATCTGGAAAAACAATTTCATAGTCCACCCAGATCTACATACTGGCATGGGCATTGATTCATTAACAATACCAAAGAACTTTGAGATCCTCCAATACCTGGTAAAGTATAAAATATTAATAATATATTTTATCTTTTTTTTTTTTTTTTTTTTTTTTTTTTTTTTTTTTAACATTACAAGAGGAAATGGGTAGGCTGTGAATGTTGGGTTGTTTCTGCCAGCTCACCTGCTGATGGGGTACTGGAAAGATGTATTTACCTATGCTTCAGGATTCCTATTATTAAACCAGAAAAAACACACCAACTTCTTGTAAAGTGTTTGGAGAGTCACTGTTTGGAAACAAACATATTCTTGTGCAAATGGAAGGAATACTTTGTTAAAGAAATACACAGACTTTGGTCACAATTTCATCTGCATAGTAACTGTTACTTTTATTTTGAAAAATTAACATTCTTGCTTGGTTTTTTAAAGACAGGTTAAAATACTCTTAAACAGAGTTCCTAATGTACAAGGCAGCTGGCTGGCTCGAAACAGATCACAATTTCTCTGTATAACAATTGCTAATAATGAATAATCCTCTCCTCTGCTTCCTGCAGCTCATCTTTCTAGGGGGTTTGTTTTGCTGAAGGCTGGTGGTGAGAAAGAGGTGGAGCAGTCACGGCGTGGAATAATAAACGTAACACGCAGCAAATTTCTGACTAATTAAGTGATATTTCCACAGGAGCATTGGCTATACAAGAGGAAGACTTGAACAGAAGAACGAACAAGATACATTTGCCTTCAAATTCACAATAATAAAAATACCTCTTAACTACCACTTAGTTGCCAGATATCATTTCATTTACCCATGTTCTAAGTGAAACTGTTATTTCTGAGGCTAAATAAAGGGCAACTTCAAGTGGCCATAAAAAGCAGAAAGAAAAGCTGGTTTGGCTGCAGTAAGGAAAGCATGCTACCTGCTCAGGGAAAACCATCAACAGTAATAATATTAACACCTACAAGTTACTCAGGTAACATGATCCCTCCAAGAATGACAAGTAGGCTGTGACTTGGATGACCAGTTCTAGAAGAGAGAGCCTACCTCCCTGTTTCTTCTTATTCATACTATGGCACCTCCTGGGATCATCACAAAAGTGGTGACTACATCAGTGTCTTCAGAAAAAAATTGTGCATACTTGTGTCCCAGTAACAAGACAGATCCTACTTGTTGAAGGCTTAGTTTTGTAATGACCTTGATGCTGAATTGGATTTAAGCAGATAACCTGGAAGTGAAAGACTACTTGAGTAACCTGCTTTCTCCTTATCTTGCTTTTGATATTACAAATAATTTTTATCACAAATAGTACAGCCAAGCTTGGGAGCAACTCTACTTAAGAAAAAGCTGTGATCCACCTGATGTGTCCTTCTCTAACATTTGTTCTCATGGCTCTTAATTTCTGTCTTACTCCATGCATATAATGACAAAAAGGAAGGTGAATTTAGATGCTGTCTTTTATTCTGGAAGCACTGCAAGAACTTCATATTTAAACATGTATGTGCACGGTGAGGCCAATATAGGAATTCCCAAAGAAATAGATGCCTTTATCGTTATTAGTTATGTTACAGTAGTATCCATTCACACTTTTACACAGGCTTCTATGAAGCCTTTTTGTACTTGATATCTCAATGTTTAATATTAAGTACTTCGCAGTTCTGCACTGGCATTAGAGACCCTAGAGATTATACAAAATAGGAAACAGTATTACAGCTCTATGCCAGCAAGCTGAGTAGTGGGCACCTTTAAACACACAGTGTAAAGTACACTTGCCCTGGAGTTCAGATCTTTCGGGAATGAATGGCTACAGCAAGCAGACATAGCCCGCGCTGTACCAAAACAAATAATGTACACTGCTCTCTGTGTAGCTAGTGACCACAGTAGTAGCACGTCCACTAGCTTACTAGCATTGAACATACGGAATAAATTACAGTCAAGTGCCCAACAACTACTGTGGCATTACCAGCAAATAAAAATAACAGATATCACCAGTAGATTAAACAAAAAGAAATTAATGCCATTATGCTAATATGAATGCCTCCCTGAAGAACAAATCTCACTGTAAGCGTAAAAACTCAAAGCCGGTATTTTCACACTTAGATATCACACGCACAGAGGACTCAAAGTAAGAATAGAGACACATTTAGGCTTCGCATCATCTTAATATCAGCTGTAAAACCCAGTAATTTTTTTCATGGACTATTATAAAAAAACCCCAACTCCCATAGTGATGTGCGTTTGTGCACCAAAGCACTAACCTTAGTTAGAGGATGCTTTGGCTGATTAACGGCAAGTAGTAACAGGATGCAAAGAATAAAATGTAAGAACAATTTAAAGAATTAGAATATAATCAATTGGCTTTGAAGCTGACCGAGAACGCAAGTTGAAAATGCTTAAACCTAGAAAATTTTTACTGAGTCTTTATGACTTGGGCCACTGTTTTACATTTAACCAGGAAAGTACCTCCAGCAACCGCCTGTGTCAGTTAAATACTACAAAATTAATTTCAGGCTACCAGGTGGAACTGCTACATGCTGAAGTTGAGTCTATTCCTTTTTTTTGCTAAAATTCGCTTGACGCAATGAATCTGAATTATGATTTATTCTTTTAACACTTTCCCACACCCCACTAATGAAACACGTCCCAAGCCTCATGTATGCAATATTAACAAAACACTAAAACATTTGGAGCTGTAAAGTGGGAAGCAGTCTGGATCAATGCAAGTGCATGAACATTTTCAGATGCCACTTGAAAGTATTAACGACACGCAGTCATTTGCTGACGATATGTCGATTCCTTCTCCAACGAAAATTACTGGCCATAAATCAGGCAAACATTTACAGGAATCTGCAAATGAAACAGCTAAATCCATGATGACAGGGAGCCTCATAAAAGCAGCCCATTTATTCCCTCTGAGCACTCATCCCCACCAGAGGGATCAATAGCAAACCTCATACAATATACTTCTAAATGTCATGCTGCAAATCCTCTTTGCATTTATGCAGAAGGAAAGGACCCTCCTCCAGTTTTGGAAGCTGAAATCAAGTAAAAAGCGTATTAAATGTCTGAAGAACAATAAATCTAAGAGAGAACCTTTTATTCTTATGCCAGTGACTTTAATACCTATTCTTCTAAACTGTAAGGATTATGACACTCAGAAAGATAAAGATTTCAACTAGAAAAACAAAATGGATGACAAGGAATTGAAGAAATTTATCCATCCACTCTCTGGCACTTAAAAACCCCCAGTAGTCAGGGAAGTTGAGAGCGAATTGAAGACTGACAGTCTCTTTCCCTGACTGCTGAGAACTGAGGAAGGTAGTATTAAAGAACCAAGTAAACAAGTTGTTAATATGGAATCAAAGAGCGGCAGCAGCTCTTCGACTCGTTAAAGGCACTGTCAGACACTTGAAACTGTCTGGCAGAGTTGAGCAAGATACTACCCTTGGAAAAGCAGGCGTGAATGACCAAAGCGTAATCATCAACATCTATGTCAGTTTTAGAATTAGAGTAGACAAATACATGTCAACCGAGAGCAAAAATACCCTTCCATAAATTTTGAATGTTACATTTTGACTACTTCTTCCCATTTTTTTTTAAATTCATTTTTTCTTCTTTGGGAGTTGCATGGAACCAAGCCTATTGAAGACGACTCCAGTACAGGAACCTAAATTCTTTTACTACAAGTCAGAAACACCGGATCAGGTTGCTACACTCGGGAAGTACAAAAGAAACAAGGGTCATTGGTTGACAGAGTACTCATGCTAACTTGCAGCTAATTAGAAAACTAAGTCATTTTATCTGACACGTGACTCAAGATCATACAACTAAGCTAAAAAATTTAAAAGCCTAACAAAATGCCTTCTGGTGTGAGTATTTACTTTATCATTGCTTTAAAAGAAATCTGTTGTATTTTCTATTAAAAGGGTAAGCATTTCTGTGTAGTTAGACATACCTAATGAGCAGCTAAACCCATTCTTTCAATAATAAAATCGTCTCTAGCATCTCAAATATTTCTCATGCAAATGGACTATGTATCCTGAAGGAGAGAGATCAGACATAACTCAGCAGGGCCTCTCTGCTGCTTCATGAAGACCAAACGGTTCCTGAGGAAAAACACCCCTGTGTTCTGAGGCAGCTCTTCCAGGTACCACCATACATCTTTTAATTTACATCACCCTGGCACGTCTGTGCACAAACTCACCTTCTAAGAGTGTGCATCCGTCTCCTGTGTCGACAAATGTAAAGCATTAAAAAAAAAAAATAGGAGCTCCACACAAGCAGTTGGAAACAAGTGTCGAGTACAAATTTAATCCCCCTAATCCCTTGTCAATTACAAGGAACGTCCTAGCATAAAGTTGTATCAAGAGTGCAGTTTTCAAACCCATGGAAAAATAAATGAAGCCATCCTTTCCTTCTTTCCACTTGGACTGTATTCACTGTAGTTCCCTTAAAGGATTAGGAACACTATCTGTAATAAACACAGGCATCAATTTTTAAAATCTGCTCTGAAAATGGCAACATTTCACAAGCTGTGAAAATGCTTTGGTTTAGGGCATGGCCTGAGAGGCAAAAGGCCAGCAGGATAGCACTGGGATTAGCCCTAATTACCTCATGTTTCACCTTAATTAACTACTGATACAGAAGGTAAACTCTGCAGGATCTGTGACGAGACCTTAGGCCAGTAGGCGAGATATCTAAGCCGTCATTGTTTACACATGATAATCTCTCTTTTGAATTTGCTTTAATTGCTCAAAAAGATTAGCTGAAGGATATACATTAGATATTGATTAGCAATGCTAACTAGATACGATGTAATTTTCATGTGTGCTCCACACATGCAGTCTAACATTTTGAGAGGCACATTCTTTAGTAGCCGATTGTCAAAGGATCAACATTTAACTTTGGTTATAACAACATCAATCATGAAGAAGAAGAAAAAAAAATCCCAGCCTTTGGTAACCTGAATGGAGGGAGAAAAATGCAAAAAAGGATCTTCACTCTGTTCTAGTAGACACCATTGTGCTCCTCTATTGTGAGAGGTAATCCCCTCCCGCATGCAGCCCTGCTCAGAGTGCAAGCAAATTGGGAGCAGAGGGGGAGCAGCAATAAAGCAGACAGAATATAATATAAATTTTAAAAATAGATCACAAGGTTGTCTTGTTTCTTGTCCCATACACTCTTCATTATTCAGACTCTGGTTTCTTTTTCTGGTTTATCAGTTCTCATCTGCTCTTGGCAGGCCTTGAAGATTACCGGATCGTCAGATTTTGTACAAATCTAAGCACAAGCTGATTACAGACTCTGTATAAAACATAATAGTCAAACCGAGGAAAAAAGTTCTCTGCCATGTGCTACTACCCTGACTGCTGGCAGAGAAACCAATTAAAAATACACCTTTTCAGTTGCTCTATGCTTTATTAATAAAAGCATGTGCTTTCAAAGCTCCTCTGACCTGAAACACATTTGAAAAATTAGAAATATATTTCCTTAGGAAGGTAACCTTGATTTAATGTAACACATAAAGTGATCAAAACAAAACTGGGCAACAAATTATAGTGCTGCATAAAGGATTAGGAAATATTTATGTCAAAACCCTGGAGCCTTAAATCAAATGCATCCACTGAGGTCTTAACTCAGCTTTAAAGTTCAAGACCTGAGATTTTATCTGGACTGCAAGTGTCAATTAAATTTATAAAATAACGTTGTTAGTGTAAGAGTTTTACTGTAACCTTAAGGATGGAAGGGCATATAATAAAAAATAAAGTTTCCGTGGAACTACTTGTGTCATGGCCTTTTTGCTACACAGCATTTTACTACATTTGCGTCTTTAACGAACATCCAGGGTTGCCCTGCCTTCTTAAGAGACATCCCAGAGAGTTTTCCTGGTTTCTTAACATACTTTTTTTTTATTTACTGCTTCATTTAACGCTTACAATAGCAAGGAAATGCACACTACCTGTTTGAAAAGGCTCACAGACCACTTGCTACTCATTGGAGGTGGCTGAAGAAGTGAGAACTTTCCCTGGGATCTCACTTTCTTTGCATGGATGAAAAACTGCTATTCAGGGCAGGACAGTGTAATTTCACCGGTGACTGGTGCCTATTCCAGATCGCTGCTTCGTTTCACTTGTGGTGTCATCTTGTGCTCTGAGGAAAAATTTGTAACTGCTTCCTTGACTGATAAGGTTTTAGAAAACATTTAAATAAAAAATTGAATACATAATGGCAGTTTGTCACAGCTGTTTGACAAAGCCCTTCACTTTGCAGAAGGCTAATACTGAGATAAAGGCTGCAAAAGGTTGCTTCTACTTTTTTTTTTTTTTAAAATATATTTAAATTGCAATTGCTCTGAGGGACTTTCAGGACTTTGGACACATTTGTGTTTGCTGGTCAGAGATGACAGTGCAAGGAAAAACAAAAAAAATAATAAAAAGGTTGAATCTATTCACATAGAGTGTCCTACTGTAATTGATTTTTTAATCAAACCATAAAGAAGTTCAAGTCTTAAAAAAATTAATATCGCAAGACATGCAGTGAATGGAAAAAAAGTCCTAGTTTTTTATTGTAAATGAACACAGTGGGAGATTGTACTTTCTCCAAATGGCAACCTCAAGATGTTTTCAATCTGTATGTTAAAAGTTCCATACATACCTCTATAAAATACCGCATTTTTCCTATGCGATTTGTTTTGTTTGTTCATGTGTTAAAAAATGCAAAGCATTCTGTTTATCTGAATGCAGGTATCCTATTTTGTGTAAAAAGTCAGAAGGGCTGCAGTTTTATCGTATATATTTATGCATAGCCTAATCAGGCCTTTATGATGGTCTGCTCTTTGAATATTTATTACTAGACTAATTATTGAGCTTAATTACAATCCTGCGTGCTTTTAGCACATTAAAAACTTGTTCGAAAATGTTAAAGCAAAGTTTCATCCACAAGTAGGGAAAAGTAAGCACATTTTCAAATAAAACAACTTTTTATTTGTAAATAGATCTTGACAGTGAATTGATTACTTGCATACCTATAAGGTGAAACCTTGCCTTCATTGGATTTAGAGAAGTCGGGCTTTCTTCCAGCGACCTATATTGCTGGGTTATTTATCTTCTTAGAGAATATTTGGCCTGCAGTTATCTGATATCAAGCTGTGATCTCATCAGCTCTCACACACTCAGCAGGGAGGGGCTAAGAAAAGACTTCAATGTGAAATCTCTCAAAGCACCCTCAGGGCACCACAGCTATGGAAGATGGCGGTTTAGTTGCTGAATATTTTCCTTTGGCAGTAATACTGACCCAGTGCCCCACAATGATGCCCATATGCCACTGGAGGGTCATTTGTACAAATGAAAGACAAACTAATGATCTCACTACGTGGATTTGGAGAAATTAAGTATTTCCTAAATTGAATGCCCTTTCATTTTTTTGTGTTCTTGCAGAGATTTGAGGTAACTGCTTTGGCGAAATCTCTTTGCAATTCTAATCTTTTCTAAGGCAAGCAAAGCTGTATATTTTGTGGGTCAACTACTATTTGCAAAAGGTGCTATTTGTAAGAAAATAAACCACTTGTTAATACAATCTATGCATATACTAAGTCAAAGAGCACATCTTGGAAATGCAACTGTATTTTCTGATAGACCAGAGGGTTTGTTTATCATTATTTTTCCTTCTGTTCCCCAACGCGCTGCTTTACTATTGAAGTGAAAATACTTTAACAAAGGGGAAGAAGAAAAACCCCACAACTATTTAAAATGCTTTTTTACTAAAGACTGCCTGGCTGACTGTTTTAGGAAAAGCTGCCTGCTGATAAGCTGCCTGCCTAGGTTTCTCGGTCACCTGGAAACAAGTGGAACATTTGTAAAATATCCACCAGTTCTCAACGGAACATTTTTAATGAATCCAGGATCTTCACATAGCACAATGACATTTGGAAAGGATCAGCTCAGAGTTAAAAAACAAAATAAGGAAATTCACAAAGGAAAAAAGTGATTTTCATTAACCAAAGGATAGAAATTCACCTTTAAGTATGAAACTAGGAATGCCTCTGGCACAACGAATTAGATTCTCCACTGTACAGTGACACAGATGTGTACGTTAACAGACCCCAAGAAAATAACACCTGACTTTTACCAGGATACACGTGTAGAAATGGTCAGAACGAAAATACCAAATTGCACGAGCAAATTGAATCAAGCCATTTAAAATCCGAGAGGCTTTTATGAGCCTCTAGTGAATTCAAATTAAGGTTTTATGGCCTCTTTTACTCCTATTGAAGTCAATGGCAGAACTCTACAAGGAACCTTCGTTGCGCCTTTCAGCTTTCGGTATTCTGGTCTCACTTTGAATGATGCCACTTTGCTAGTTAGTGATAGAAAATTAGGAGAAAATAAACAAGAGAGACTTGAAATAGCAGTAAGACACAGGTTTCCCTCCAGATGCTGTATTGGAGTTTTTTTCTTAAAATGTGCTATTTTTGTACAAATAACCTTTTCTGAAGGACCTGCAGGAAAATAAGATTGGCAAGATGGGACAGATACTGTGCATTTTGTTACTTTGCGTTCAACCTTCACAAATGTTCTTACTTTGCCAGTATCTCAGCTTGTGAGGAAAGCAGAATTCGTATCTCAGTTCAAAATGCAAATTACTCCTCTATGCACAATTAGGCTTGTTCCTCCATCAGATTAAGTTTACACAGTGCACCATTGAAAACACATTTTCTCTGTGTTAGTGAGTGGTCCAAGGCATCCAAGCACGGACTTTTCATCACCTCATTGGCCATAGGCATGCCCACAGGGCTCTCCTACGGCAATAGCTACAGCAAAGGTGTAAGTGGGTCCGAGGAAATATTTAGACCGGGGGAAAATACTAACTGTAGAGTAATATAATCAGACTCAATTATATTGGCCAGTTCTTCCTTCTTTACATGAAATTAGGTTTAGGAAGTCAGATCTTGGATTTCCACTTTTGTGGATAGGAGAAGTAATATTTAAGTACGTCTCGCCTCTACAAACAACTTCATGTTAATTGAAATTATGTTTTCCTGGCTGTTAACTGATGCAAAACCTGCAGTGCTGAGGTTACCAACAATTTGAATGTATATGCAGTAATGAATTTTTGGAAATTGGACACTATTTGCAGCACACAATATCTAGCCAATATTCAAATTTCACTGAGATATATATATATATATATATAGGGTGAGCAAAATGGAGATGTATGACTTCAAATTGGTTTCTGGAGTAGAAAACCCCTAATATTACTGACAGGGTAATATTACTACCACTGTACATATTCAAATGGATGAAGCAAGAGAAATCATGGAAATCAAATTCTGTTGATCAATTTTAAACCACAGAATGCAAAAAAATAACAGCTAAACCCACAGCGTGGTTTTATAAACACCAAAAAAGAGTTAGATATACATTTGACGAAATGCCTACAGAAAGTCTAACATAGTTTTTGTTACACTAAGATGTGCCAAGTGGCAAAGCCAGATGGTTATAAATCCTCTCCATACTGCTGTGCTGGGGCACCACTAACAAATCTACCTTATTTTCTGAACCATTTTTAGGAAAAAGTACTGATAAACTTGATAAATACGACACAGATCATTTGGGGGCTGTGAAAGAGTTTTAAAAATATTTTTTAAGTCCTGATTTAGAAGCTGCAAATACAAATAAAACTCTAAATATATGCTATAAATGAAAAGCTCATCTGTTCATTATAAAACATGTTCAAATAGTAATTACATTTATTGTAACATAACTAAGGGTAACTGGGAAACAAAAATGAAGAAAAAAAAAATTCTTAAGAAGAAGAAAGAACACCGATCAAAATTCCTGACAAGAAGACACATTAGACTGGTCTCTCGGGCAATGCAGTAGAAACCCAGGCCCTGCAACTTTTAAGAGCACAATGGACAAATCACTAGAAAATACACAATAGGGAACAATCCTTCAGAGGTAATGAGATGGGGAGCAAGCCGACCGAGGTTTTTTTCTTCTGCCCTTACTTCCTACCATTGATTCCATACCACTTAGTGTTGTCCCCAGAAATTGATCTAAATCATTGCTTAGTTAGGAATGCTGGAGAGGGGGTGGGGAGAGATATCAAAAAGATTACAGTTACGTAGAAGCGCTTATCTGCACGGGGATTAGCTGGGGTTTGCATCTGTGGCAAGATTTTGTCTCTCCACAGAGACAACATTTTTATCGTTGGTCAATGATCTCTTTCTAAAGATCAATACAGGTCAGATGCCCATGAGTTTATGAGAGCTATCAGTTTCTGATGCAAATACTCGTGAACTATTGCTGACTCACATGAGAGAGAACGGGCAGATTCAGCTGTGACATAGCCGCTCGCCCTCTCACAGCGCCTCCTGATACAGCATCCTGACGCACCTACCAAGGCTTAAAGGAGACGACTAAGGCTGAGATGAGTTTAGATTAACAACACATTAGACTTAGAGATAACAAGTCTACGTTCCTTTTTGGCAGCTCCGATACAGACAGTCCCATAAAGCCATAGTAGGTGGCAAGTCAAAGACTTCACGCTACATAGAAATGTAACTCCAGAGTCCAGAATTGCCTCAAGAGGGTATTGGCAGACTTTGGCAGTAATTAGCTGAGAAACACACGTGAATGGAACAAATTTGAAGCCCAGAAAACAGCGAACAGATGTTGTTTGATAACGGCAGCAGGAAACTTAGGCTTGCTGTCATTTAAAATGCTGTCTTCATCTGCTCTTTGCAAAGAAACTTTAGCTTTTCTTCAGCGACAGAGTCTAATCAAAGCAAATTCAAATTTCTGTCAGCTCAAATACTCTCTGCTGCAGTGCAGTCTTTTCAAAATTGTTCTTCAAGTTCATTCAGAAGCTTCAGATCATGAACAAGGCTGTGGACAAAAACCACTAAAAACGGGTGAGGACCTAGTGCACCTACAGGTGAACTGTATTATCATCTCATTTGCTTCTGGGATGGATGCCAGGATAATTATAAAATAATTTAAGGCCAGCATCATTTATAAAATGTTTCCATAGATATTTTCACTTGGGAACTAGACAACTCTTTTGTCTGAGGAGTTAAACACGATATTTCTTCTTCCAAAATGTCTAATAAAATCAGCCTGCAGAAAGTATACACACTTTCTTCTTGGCTCTCTGTGGCCATGTATATCAACCCAGAAACTGAGTTCAAATTTGTACATCACCGAACAGAATATGATCCATGTATCATTGAACGAAATACAATCTATGTGATTAACATCAATGTTATGAAAAGAAGTATAACACCTAAGAACCATGGAGCTTTTCTCAAACTCTGTGCAAATAACACTGAGTTACAATTTTTCCTGTTTACAATTTCTAGACTGCATTTAGGTGAAAATGATTGACACACAAACTTGTTTCTCATTTTCGTCACTTTGAAGACTGATGGTTGAGATTTGCCATCATTATGTTGAACTAATTACCACTCATAGAACAGAGAAGTAAATCTTCATCCTTTAGCTCCCACAGCATTATAACATGGATCTGACCAGAAAAGTGCTTCCATTTTCCTTGGTTGCCTCACAACATAAAATGAAGTTGGCAAGATGAAGACAAATGGCACAATAGCCTACTGCTGATTGGCTAAAGTATTTTGTATATGTTGGAAAATTCAGGACATCCATCCTAATTGGCGGTGGACAGAACACTTTAGCAACTGTGACTGTGCAAGACAGCAATCTATCCATCGTGGGGTCAAAGGGTGAGGTCAACAGGATAGGATGGTGATGTTATTATCTGACATTTGGGTTATCTTCTATAAACTCTGTCTATAAGACACATGACATGTGGTGAACTCTGAGATAGATATTAAAATCAGGAGCTCAAACATGCTGAGTGGGTTGAACAAGCAAGCAGAGTTACTTATAGCATAATTAAGTGCCTGTGTGGTAAAATAATTGATGTGAGCACAGTAATAGAGAGGGAATTAGTAATACTAGAAACAAGGTTTGATACCAATATAGAGGGCAGACAACAGATCAAAAAGAAAAATTAACAATTAACAGAAATTTTAATGTATATGTAAACTTCCCCTTTAATAAAATCAGCCTAGAGACACACAGACCTGAATCATTTGGGCATCCTTTGAAATTTCTAAATGACATTATCCCAAAAATCCTTTCAGTTGCTCTGCAGTTAAAGAATTGCTGGTATAAATTTGAAAGCACTAATTCACACTTGTTGGTTCGAAACTCCTCAGTTATGTACAACTGATAAAGGGTACTGTGGTGTCAAAAATGTTTAAGGAAGGTTGAATCATTTTAGGAGCCATTCACATGGGAACATAACTACGCAGCAATGAGGAAATACATGTAACTACCTACAAACTCACAGAGAGGAAAAACAAATATATGTATAGGAACAGAATACGTTTTGTCACTCTGTGTGAAGGATTCCTTATATTAATCAAATAATTGACTTAAAAATAAGATGCTTAGGCTTTTACTAGTACCATTCTTATGGCCAAGAATGATTTACAGTTACTGCAAAGGTGGACCAGATGATCCTTGAGGTCCATTCAATCCTGGTATTCTATGATTCTAAGAAATTCAGATTTAAGAACTATTACTAAAATAATTTTAAATATTTTGGTTCTTTGAGTTAGGCAAGAAAGCCCTCTTCACTAACCAGCACTTCACTGTCAATGTGACCATTCCAAAATCAGGAAACTCATGCCAAAAATCACAGAATTTTTTTGAAAATTGTGAAATTAGACATTATATATAAAAGTTCCACACATGACACAGGTAAGAATTAATAAAACAGTGTATTTTCTATGCCTCTGAGTTCACATTTTCAAGCTCTTTTCACAGTTATGGATGTTTGGATGTTTGTTTGTTTGATTGTTTGTTTGTTTTTAAAGACCTAGCATTAAACAATAAAAGGTGGTCAAACTGCTTTAAAGGCACAAAATTCATTACTCCAGTACCTCCCCTAAGAGACAAACATAAAACTGCAGTTTCTTGGTGCTAGCTAGTAAAGAGATGAAAAAGATATTTATATAAAGGCAAAGGGTATCATTTCCTTCAAAGATCTGAGGAAGTAATCAGAAAAATCATCTGTTTCTTCATAATAGCAATAATTTTCAGAGGGTTTCTGGAATGTTGTTAATAAATTGATTCGAGATATTGGGCTAACTTGCTACCATGGTAATTGGTGCATTCAAAATGAAAGGATGAGTGTGAGATATCTGCAGATGCAGAAAAATGTCATTTGAAAACATGGACAAAACTTTGCTGGAACAAACCTGGAATCGCAGTAACTTTGCTCTCAGCAGATTGCTCCTGCATGTAGAAGCTATCTTTAGCTTCTCAGTTTCTCCAGCTGCTGAAGAGCTTCTTCAGCTTTCCCTGATTTTACTTCTAATGTTTCACAGACCAGATACAGCTCCATACTTGCTTCCTGTATATAAAGTGAACAGCGCTATACTTAATTAATGAAACACAAATATTTAATTTTCCTGCCATGATAGTCCACCTCTATTATAAAAATGCTGCTACTTCGCTTTCAAAGGTATGATATATAAGTAATTAACTAATTAAAAATCCTAACACTTTATGGAGTAACACACATTTTCAGTTCAAAGCCTATGCAAAGAGCTTTTACAATCCGTACAAAGTACCATCATAGTTATTTCCCACAAGTCACATCTCAAATGCCAAAAAAAGAGAATTGATGGCAAGAGGCCCATAGCGAATTTCTCCTTACTGGTGACAAAGGCTAAGGATAGGGCTGTCACAGTCTGATTTTTTATTGTAAGATCTGGAGAAGGATGCCTGTTCCTCCAACCCTCCTGTCTCCGACAACTCATCACACACAGCCGGTTCCCCAGGGGCTATGGCAGCATCTGGCACTTCTGCTCTCTGGTGGCAGCTGCAATCATTTTCAGGATAATCTCCTAAAGGCGGCATCTTTATTCAGCTACAGATGTCTTCATCTTACATCCTGTTGGATTCCTCAGGCCTAACATTGCCTCTGCAGTCTGGTTTTATCCCTTTGGGTTGGTTTTTCAGTCATACCCTTATTTGAAAGGTACTGACAAGCATTCAAAAGATGCCGAGGAAGAATTTTTCTTACGGACATTCATCTGTTGGTTTCCAGTTTCTTTTCAATGATACAAATAAAACCTTGAAAAATGATCTGAAGATCCAACGTTTAAGTGGACTTCCAAGTACAAAGCAATAGCAGAATTCTTCTGTTTTTATAAAGAGTGCTCTCTCTTGTTTGTTTTCTACTTGCCACAACAACTTAATAGGTTTCTCTGGCTTCTCTTGATAGAGTTATTACTTTGTTCTGTACAGAGTCAGACAGATTATTTATGAGGAACCCCAGTGGCAGGAAAGGAGAATATTTCATATTTCATGTAGTTATACATGGCTTAACATAAATCATTTTTTTCAAAAGTTACTTATTTCTGATCTTTTCCACGTGCACTGCTGTAGACGCACTCTTGCATCTTTAGAGGTGATTGGGGAGGAAATCATACATCAAAACCAGCTTTCCCAGGGACATGAATACAACATTTTCATAATCCAGAAAGCATTGGTACCTGCCTGAAGGCCTGCTGTAACATGCAAAAAACTAAAAAGGCTTTGTAGATCTTCAATATCTTAAAAAAAGCCCCAGATATTACCTGTTTCAAACTGGCTGCTTCACAATGGATTTATCCTACTGAAAAACACCAAAATTACTGTATTTGGCAAAGGAATCCACTCATCGAGATGGAAAACTAACAGGTATTTTTTGTTATGGCTAAGAAATGGCATTATGGCTGAAAGTTGGTTTGGGGTTTGGTTTTTTTTGGTTTTTTTTTTTTTTTTTCTTTTGTCTTAGATACCAGATAAAAAGGATCCGTTACAGGTACATATTCTGAATTATTTTGCTGATGGTTTTCCTACCGTCAGCTTTCTATACCACCTTGTTCTCAGATAGCTTATACATACACACTTCATAAACAATCCTTCTCTTTTCTTTGTTGGTAACAGGCAGTCAAAAAACAATCCATTTTCTTCCAAACAATGTATGTTTCAATTTCATTAAATTGATTTCATCATGTTAAAGGAAAACTTGGGCTTAATTTAAAAGCCCACGTCAAGTGACATTCAGTAACTAATACTATTTGCTGTTAAAAACAAATATTAGTTCTACAAGTATTCCTTTTTCATGTGTTTTAAAAGTGACATTTGCTGTTATCCTGATGCTGTCTTTGTGGTAGAGACACCTTTTGAAGATTTTTTTATTATTATTATTATTATTATTATTTTTGGCTAGGACCTCCATCCGTCACCCTTCTTTAACTGACATTTTTACCCCGTTATTATCCCTAATATATTCCACTGAGGGTTTTCTCTCACTGCAAAGAGGGGGAGGAGATCAGCCAAAGGCATACCCCCAACAACTACTGCCTTCTAAGCCTGCTCACTAGTCAGAAGTGGGTCAAATGGTCCTCACATGAAAGCATCTAACAAGGTCCCAGAGGAGGCTTCCCTTTAGTGGCAGCAGTGAAAAACACTATTTCTCTTCAGAGAAGATGGATACCGTCTTCCTGTGCACAACTGAGGTACTGATACTTGCCACTTTGAACTTGTTATATTCATGGATGCTTTCTGAAATGCTTATATCATTTTGGGAATTAAGTCCCTGAGATCAGGGACTCTAAGTAGTTGAAAAGGATCTGTTCAGAGGCTAAAAATTCTGAAAACAATGGCATAAAGCTCAGAAGTTTGGCACTGATTTCCAGGAAAGCATCAAGGACAGCTTTAAATTACATATTTTTAAATTAAGAAATCGTGGGGGTTTTAAACCACATTCTGTGTTTGCTGAATTTTATTCCCCCCTCCCTCTTTTAAAGCTACTTTAGCTTGGATTCAGATCTCATAGAAGAGACTTCTGATGGTAATAAAACATGAGGAAGTCTGAGGTGAAGCAAAACTAAACTGATAAAGGAGCAAAACAAATTATTTGACTCCTGCAGGATGGATGGATGCCAGATTTTACTAATTAGGGTCATATGTAAAGAACAAGGAGGATCAGATCAATTAAAGAAATAAACTGTGACAAAATTGCATCAAACCACGGATCTGCAGCTGAGCCAGAGGCTTTAGTGAAAAGAGTCCTTCACACAAAACGGAAAATCTGACACTAATCATAGGATAAACCTCACGTACTATTGTGCATTAACAGAGCACACAAGTCCTGCATTATCTTATGCACTTTTATGTGCCGGAACACTCGCAGGTTCACTTATGAGCTATATGACTTCTTAGTCTCAGTAGTAAAGCTTTCTGCACCACAGGTCTACTTTCATCAGTTGCGCAGACAGTCACATGAATTGCTTAGACTTAAGTAAGCAATAACCTTGCTTTTGAACAATTTTTTCCAACTACTCTGTTTTCACCTTTTTTTTTTGTCATCACAAAATAATAGCTTTCAAATATATGTTTGCATATGAGAAAATGGAAAAAGCTAAAAGAAAAGGTCATAGGAGAAAAAAAGAGAGATGCCTCCCCCCCCACCACACACACTTTAAATCCCATGAAATGAATGTTTAGCTCAAGGATTTGCTGTTCATCTCGGTGCCCCTCAAGCCTGAGGCAGGATTAGGCCAGACTCATGTTTGAACAACTGGAGAAAATCAATGGATTTCACCTTATTAATAATTAAAAGACTAATTCAGACTTTCAAGTGATTAAAACTGTGTACAAAATGTATTAATTATTGTAACTGGAAATGCACATGTGCAAAAGGTGCTCTGAAATAAGCAACATACTAAAAGAAAAGAATAATTTTCAGGGTATACTGCAGTAGTTAGAAAAGAAATAAACCATGTAGCATAGTGCTAATTAGGTATTTAGATGTAGCTAAACAAATACTTTACATGAACTTTAATAGAAACCTTAACTAATTCCTAGGTGATGTTACAACATGCAGGGAAATTGAAAGCTGAATCACATTCTCTCAACAGCCTATCCATTGATAGTCTATTTCATCATTAAATAGACCATGGAAAGCATGAGAGAGGAAGATTACAATTTGCTGGACTAATGGCAATCTTTTAGTAATAGTAGTATCCATCAGATAAGTGTTGAAGGAACTACTGTATTTCTGCTTCTGCACCTCCGCACAGGAGTAGCAATAGCCAATGCTTTTGCACTGTAAGAATCTTGCCTATTCAGGCACTATTAGAACATAGCAGGATGCGCCATGACATCTGAAAGCTATGTTGAAACTTTAAGAAAGCAGTTCAATTTTATCACTGAAATAAATAGCTGCCCTACTTCCTGTCTCAATAAGCAGGCTATGGAGCTACAACTCTGAAAGTTCAAATACCCTGGTTTGATTTAATTTTTATTTCATTTACACTTTGCCGGTATCATCTTTATGTGGATATCTATGAAAGGGACTTCTGCTATGCCATTTAGTTTGGCCTTCTTTATCTTTATATCGCAGGACCAGAAAAAAAATCCTCCTATACTGCACAGACTTACAAACGTTACTTAAAATATTTCAGCCATTGAAGCATTCAAAGTGTGTGCTACAGACAGACAGCAGAATGCTAGAGTATATGTGGGTACTTGAAAAGCCAGTAAACTTATGAGTTGAAATGTACCTTGATGAGTCCATGAAAGCAAGCCAATGTTCACACTGTCAAGAGAACCAGAAACTTCCCTTTTGTTGCAGGAGAAATTCCTTTCAAACTCCAACCATGGGAACAAGACACAAACTCAGCACTGAGAGGTTTCTTTGTACCCTTTCAGAATATGTTTTCATTGTGCATCACGCACACAACTGTAATAAAATCTGCAGAAGGAACAGCAGACTAAAAGTGAGAAGTGTGGCCTTCATATATATATACACACACATGTATACACTGTAATAGAAACATGTATACACTAAAATATATATATGTATACTACAGATATTTTTTTATATATATAAAAATTTATATATGTATACACTAAAAATATATATGTATACTATAATATAAACATGTATACACTAATATATATTTTATATATAAATTTATATATATAAAAATATATATAATCACACACATTTATGTAAGTAAATCAATGAACTACAAAAGCTGGAACTGCTACCACAATTTACCTTACAAATTGTACGCCTGCTCTGCAAGATCAAATTATGCTCCCTCACAAAGTTTCCATACAGTCAAGCCTTGTGCCATGGATCTAGCCCATATAAATCACCATGATATATGAAGTCAAACGATGCCATCACGCAAGCTGCCAACAGGAGGACACACGTTTCATGGAGCAGGAAGCGCTGTTCCAAGTTTTGCGCTCAAGCCCTCTCCCTGTGCTAGCTGAACTGGCAGTTTGTCTGCCTGGATCTCATTAGATCAGGATGTTTGAGCAGCTGCTTGCAAAGTTTTTAGAAACACAATTTTGGCTTGATAAAATCCAAATCTACTTCCCGTGTCAGCGTCCCACATTGCTCTGAACAAACTCTGTACTTGCTGCATTGAGGTCAGGCTTAGCCCTTCTGCTCTTTTTCGCCAGAAAGCCACACTTGTCACTCGTCTTTCTGGCAAGAGTTAACGAGCCACTCCTGCCATAATGAATCAGCAGGAATCAGTAAGCATCTCCACAGAAAAGTATAACACTTGCTAACAAGACAGATCTACAGAAGAAACCTTTGCCCTGCTATACAGTGGATTTTTTATTTATTATTCCAATTTAATTTGGAGTGCACAGATGACAAGAATCTAGGAAAATGGGGAGACTTAAGAGTCTTTATATCCCTCAGGAAAAGCTAGGCTTTTTTCTCTTCCTCTTGTACACATCACTGCTCTATTTTTAGCTGTACTATATCACATTATAAAAACAACATATAGGGATTCATATATTTGAATTAAAGCTAAATTAAAGGCATAGCAACTTCTCACGAGATTCTGCCTTTCTCCATTTCCCTGCCAATCTCAATAGCATTTTTCAAATCCCTTCTCACTATGCATACTACCTACTTCTGCCTCCCCCAAAGCATTACCATCTAGCCCATAATTACCCATCTGGAATTATAAAAACAATTGTGGTGTAGGGAAAATTCTATCAAAGAGACAGTCAAGTGAAATTAAAGTTGGCAATTCACAGAATATGTGTAGAAATTACATCTGAGATGCTGTAAAACTGCTCACTTGACAAAAAAAAATCAAAATTGGAAAATTAGTATGAAGGAAATGAAACGCATCACTGAGGGATTTGACAGTGAGAAAGCCCAAGTTAATGACAAATGCAGACGAGATCATCGGGTAGTGGACTTTAAACCCTGCAAGGCATAATTCTGCCAATAGCTAACTCTTTGGCAGGCTTCTATACATGCAATCGACACGCAATTCCATTGTTTTAATGCTGACCTAAAACTGCTAAATCCCCCTTCCATTTAAGAGTTACTTTTCAGGAATTTTACTCCTTCACAAAGATTTTTACAGTTTCCATTTGGTATACTGAGAGAGTTTTTTTTTCTGATTTACAGTCAATTTGCTGTAAAAGGCTGGCTGTAAAAGGACATAAAGTGAAGAGCCGTGCTAACGTCCCAGCTCAAACTGCAATTTGGCATATATGCTCAACACAGTAAGAAAGATTATCCACAGACAAGTATCTTCCACAAAACTGAAAGAAACCCAGCTTTCCTCCTGCAGTTTTGCAAAATAGCCCTATTTCTTCCTTATATACTATAAACCAGAGAAAACCTGTGCTGGAGACAGTTACATTGCTGCTTTGACTTAGTTTATCCCATTGCTGTCTTCACTAGCTGGCTACCAGAAAATAACATAATTTAGGATCATTCCGGACATACAAAGAGCTGTAGAATGACTACACTTGATCTTCACAAGCATTACAAATATTTAAGTAGTGGAAGCTAATTCCTTTACAGAAAGGGTGTCCAAACATACGGGAGGTCATTATAAACGGTAGAAACCTGACCCCACTGAATTAAATAACTGAACTTCCACTGACTCCAACAGGGTTGGATTTCATCCACAGTAAGTGAACGGTATTTCTTATTCCTTTAACATTCCATGTTTAAAAGGGCTCTACCTACCTGTGAAGCCTATCATAGTGTAAGACAAAGAGAAGATAAATATTTAACAATGTTTTAACACTATTTAGTTATAGTTATCCTTTTTCTGTTCTGGGTCTTTCTTACTGTTCTTCAAGTTTATGGGTTTCCTTGAACAGCCCTGGCCCTGGTTTTGCTTCAGCTTTGCTCTCATTTGCTTCAGTGCAAATCAGGATTGATTCCAGTGAAGACTAGGAGAACTTTTTTTCATACTTGGTAGGCATGTGAATAACAGTTACTGCTTGATCAGTGTGTAGTGCAAAAGGACCTTATCATATGATTATTTGTCCTTTTCCAGAGAGCGTTACTTAGCAGCAAAACCCCTCATCCGACAAAATCTGTGAGCGCTGCTCAGCAGATTTCCAAAAGCACACCAGCAAACTGTTGCACGCTCTTCAGAGGCTTCCTGCCCAATGCGGGGTCGTATTCAATGCCTTTATGCCTTGTTTTTAACAGCACGTACAGGGTTATCCTGGTGAAGTGTCAGCAATGACGCTGACTAAAAAACTTCATATACAGATACAATCGGATTTCAGATCCCTTATATACCATATGGAGGCAGCATGCTACAAAGGCAGCAAGAGAAGCATCCAAAACGCATCAAGAAGAAGCTGTCAGGGCCCGGTGCCAGGCCCTGCGACGCCGCAGCAGCCCTCACCCTGCTGCCCGCACGGCCCAACCCCGAACGCGGGCCCTGGCATGGCGGAAGGAAAGGGGTGAGCATGTGGGAGCAGAAGATGGAAGAGGTGGGAACCTGAATTTTTCTCTTTGCGAATTTGTGCTTGCTCATACAACCAGACCTCTACCAAATGTCCTCTTGCGTCCTTCCTAAAAAATATGCTGAGTGACTGCTCGGTGGAACTGAACCATGGTTCACAGCGTGGGGCCACGAACACGTCTGCCAGCACACCTGAGGGAGCCGGCGTGCCACAGCCTGGCAAGAAACGATGGATGCAGCAATATTCTCAGAGGGTACTACTGCCAAACATGGAAACTTGCTCATAATTACAGGCTGTCTAGCATAGCCTTTCCATATTTCATGACAAACTGCCTTTGTCATAGCTCTTTCTGTAGTACCACTGCCCTGAACTGTAATTTGCCTGCTCTTCTAGAAGTCAAATCTCCGTTTTGTAGTCCTACAGTTATCTAATCACCTCTTTCTTAGGCTCTGGTCTTCTGCATTCTCTGATTTGCTATGCTTTATCCTCCTTTTAAATTTTAAATGAACATTTTAAATGAAATAAACAGAACAATTATGTTAGTACACAGAAGCTATGTCATGCTTTAGTACTGCATAACAATCAAGCAACTTACTGGTTGCTCAACTTACAGCTCACAAGGGAACGCTTGAAATATATGCTGCAGAAAACGATTCTTAACAACAAAAACCTTTCAGTAATTACATTCAAAGGTGGCACGTAAAAAACCCAACAAGACCATCAGCATTACAGTAAAGATTTGAAGTTCACTAAATTCTCCTTGGCCAGGAGGCTTATCCTATTGAGCTGTGCTGCCTTGCTATGCCAAACCAGTAAGCCATGATTGCTGACTTGTCTGCCCTCAGGTCCAAAGCCTGGTTCCACCGAAGAAAATGGCACAAGTCCTGCCTTAAACATGACCATGTTTAGTCTTCGTGCGTGGCAAGAGAGCAGAGCTATCAGGTGTACTAATCAGCAGTCCCTGGTTTGCATGCTGCACCGCAGCGACTCCAGGTAAATTTAGGAAAAGGTTTGGGCAGGTGGGCTTAAAAGAAGCTATCTAAAAACAAAAATGGGGAAACGGGAGTTTCGGAAAGACAGTCCTTATGTAAAGTGGCTGTACAGCTGCCTTCCCTCTGATGCTAACTCAGTGCACTAACTACAAGAACAGTTTCTTCAGTTTTTTTCTTGAAAAAGATTTTGCTTTAAGTAGTCACAGGTCCAAGCTTGTGATTATCTAGCAGTGGGTGTTGTATATGCTGTAGTACTTGCCTCAAGGGAATGACAAATGTCAGTAAGATGCAAAAAATAGACCCAGTGTGAAATCAAAGGAATACAGGAAGTTTAGAAGGCATCATTTAAGAGCTCCTCACGCAGAGTTGCTCAACTGAAAACAGCTATGCAATATACCTCAGAAGATCTAAGTGAGACACAAGAGACTGAAAATCTGATAATGGCTTTAAGGGCTGGCAGGGCATCCTGGAATACTTTAAACATCCTATAGATTCCATGGAAACAGGAAATGTAAGGACACTGTCTTAAGTATTTTAAATGTCTGATTTATGAAGAATTCAGGAGAAAACACCGGTGTCTTGTTAGGGAAAAAAAATTACCCTGTGATCTCAAAGTCTTTGAGTTGAAGGGAAAAAAAGGGCATCAAAAGACCAGGGTTTATCACACTTGCCATTTGGGACTGTGCTAATCAGCAGAGGGAAACAGAAGCACATTCATCTTTGCACAGACTCGCCACTGAAATAATCTCTGCAACACCCACTGCTCTGATAAAAAGGACACTTTAGCCTAACACAGCTTTAAGGCCAAGCAGTACATGAAAACAAAGCACAGTTATTTCTGTTACTTCTTTGGTTTCCCCAAAATCCCCATCTGCTGGTTTTCTTTAACATTTTTTTTCTTTCAACTCTGGTCTCCTTTGTGTTCCTTCCTTTTTCAGTTCCTCAATTTTATGCATTACTGAAACCATTTTTCCCTTACTTTTCTCTTTACTTCTGCAGCTCTGATCACCAAAAATGATACATTTTCCTCCTCTAAAAGAACCCAAATCCAAACAACTCAGTACTATGACATATACAATTAGTTGTTTTTCCCCTAGAATGAAATATTCAAGAAAAATACAATTATGTTATAGCCTCAATTTCATGACACAATCAAGGACACATTCAAATCAGGACCTTGGCAGATGATGCTCACAAAAAAATCTAACCTCAGAAATTATTTTAGGAGCCTGAATATTACAATAAAATGTTACAGAACCTGGAAAAGACCCCTAAAAGAAAAAAAAAAAAAAAAAAAGGACAAGCTTGATAAGAAAACTTCTCACAAGGGGAATGCAAGAAAAAAGAACATATGTATCCTAGTTAGACAACAAAGCCTATTATAATTTTCTTTGGCATTACAGGAATGCAAAATTTCCCGTTCATAGAAAGGTTCGAGATGTAAGGGACCTTAAAGATCATCTAGTTCCACCTCCCCTGACATGGGCAGGGACACCCTCCACTGGATCAGGTTGCCCCATCCAACCTGGTGTTCTTATCAACAAACACTCCCAAGTTCTTCTCCTCAGGGCTGCTCTGAATCCATTCTCTGCCCAGCCTGTAGTTGTACTTGAGACAGGCACCGTGTGCAGGACCCATGTGCAGGACCTTGGACTTGACCTTCTTGAACTTCACAGGGTTTGCACGGGCCCACCTCTGAGCCTGTCAGGGTGCCTCTGGATGGCAATCCTTCCCTCCCGCCTGTGGACTGCACCACGCAGCTAGGTGTTGTCAGCAAACTTGCTGAGGGTGCACTCAATCCCACTGTCCCTGTTACCGACAAAGATGTTAGACAGCACCGGTCCCAATACTGACCTCTGAGGAACGACACTCGTTACTGGTCTCTACTTGGACATCGAGCCATTGAGCACAACTCTTTGAGCACGACCATCCAGCCAATTCCTTATCCACCAAGTGGTCCATCTGTCAAATCCATGTCTCTCCAATTTAGAGACAAGGATGTCATGTGGGACAGTGTCAAATGCTTTGCACAAATCCAGATAGATGACATCAGTTACTCTTCCCTTATCCACCAACACTGTAACCCCATCACGGAAGGTCACCAAATTTGTCAGGCATGATTTGCTCTTAGTAAAGCCTGTCACTGATCACCTCCTTATTTTCCTGTGCCTGAGCATAGTCTCCAGTAGGATCTGCTCCATGATCTTGCCAGGCACAGAGGTGAGACTGACCGGCCTGTAGTTCTGCAAGTCTTCATTTTTTCCCTTCTTAAAAATGGGGATTATGTTTCCCCTTTTCCAGTCAGTGAGAACTTTGCCAGACTACCACAGCTTCTCAAATAGGATGGAGAGTGGCTTAGCAACTTAATCTGCCACTTCCCTCAGGACCTGCAAATGCATCTCATCAGGTCCCACGGACTCGTGCACCTTCAGGCTCCCTAGACGGTCTCGAACCTGATCTTCTCCTACAGTGGGTGGTTCTTCATTCTCCCAGTCCCTG
The DNA here is from genome assembly GCF_011004875.1 of Balearica regulorum gibbericeps. Lineage (NCBI taxonomy): Eukaryota > Metazoa > Chordata > Aves > Gruiformes > Gruidae > Balearica > Balearica regulorum. The sequence goes on from NC_046184.1 coordinate 106,892,131, forward strand.
CCTTTGCCTTCTGTGACTTGGGTGGTGTGGCTAGAGCTCTTGTTGGTGAAGACTGAGGCAAAAAATTCATTGAGTACCTCAGCCTTCTCCATATCCTGGGTAACCAGATCTCCTGTTTCCTTCCAGAGGCGGCCCACATTTTCCATCATCTTCCTTTTATCACTGATGTACCTATAGAAGCTTTTCTTGTTGTCATTGAAATCCCTGGCCAGATTTAATTCTATATCAGAGCTTTAGCTTTCCTAACCTGATCCCTGGCTGCTCAGACAGTTTCTCTGTATTCCTCCCAGGCTACCTGTCCTTGCTTCCACTCTCTGTAGGCTTCCTTTTCGTGGTTGATTTTGTCCAGGAGCTCCTTCTTCATCCATGCAGGCTTCCTGGTCTTTTTACCTGACTTCCTTCACTTGTGCCCTACCATGATCCACTCAATTTACATCCATGTATATAATAAGCCAGAACTTTTTTTTTTTTCTTTATCTATTTGTCATTGCTGTCCACAATCCCAGAAGATAAGCACAGATATAATCTTTATTTCAAACAACATCAAGAAGTTAAAAATAAAAGTTGAGTTTTGCATATTAGTAACAAAATAGTTCAACAAAACTTTAAAGTAAATTGACAAAAAATCATTGGGAAGCTTCATGAAAAATGAATGCCCACAGTTGTTCTACCTCTGGATATGCCTTTTCCAATTCTGAAATACAGAATACTGCCTTTCAATTCCTTCAGAAAGCCTTTAACCATTTTGGTTGTTTTACCCTATAAGAGTAACATCAATTAATAGACTATTTTAGCCTAAATATTTGGGTATGGAGAAATTAGTAAGAACCTTTTGTGCAAACTCATGACATCTTAATTTGGAAACTATACAGAAAGCAAAATGCTGCCCATTTTACCCAGAGTGGACACTTGATTCCCATAAACAGCGCAGTGTGGCTGATAAAATCTAACCTCTCCACATCAACTGCCCTCCCCTAGTTTGTCACCATGCAATCCCACCTGAAACAGAATATGAAAACTGTGTTAAATCGGTTTTCATTTTGTTTCCTGTCCTATTTTTTAGACCCAACGGTCAGCAACAAACATTTTTGGAGCCAAAGCCTCCTGCTAACTAGAAGGCAAGGTGAACTATGAAATCCTACATTAAATACTGCAAAGTTTTGACAAAATGCAAAATAAGTGCTGTTATTTGGTCACCAGTGTTGCATTCATTTTAAGTCATGTCACCTTTACAATTATCTAGGAGTTTCAAATTATTCAGAATTGTTTCTTTAAAAAAAAAACCAAACAAAAAACTCCACCAAACCCAAGCTCTCCCCCCACCCCCCCCAAAGGTGTGCTAGGCAAAGTACTGGAAATACTATGACATAGACCTAAGATGACCACACTTTTCACCTTGTTGAACCACTAATAATCCTTCAAATATCTTGGGTATCTTAATTCAAAGTAGTAAAAATGAACGTAGTATAGCTACAAATGAACTGAAGAGACTGTACATGTCATTTTTTAATATGCTTCTGTGGTCCATGGCAGCATCACTTATCCACAGGTCACCTGTCCAGGGCCTATTTGTGTATGACACGTAACGGCACCTACCGAGGCAGCGCAGATAACTGCATGATTCTCGGCTCACACAAAGCTACCAGGGATTCAAGGCCAGGGTCACAGTTATTTCTGCATGCACACCCCACAAGTGAGGAGAGGCCACAGAGCAGACAGGACAGGTCATGCTATTACAGTCCATCCTTTTATCCAGAGATAACTTAGGTTGAATTCATGTCAGTTACCAGCCCTGAAAATTAATCTGGAACTGAAAACGAAACATACTCTAAAGTTTCCTTTCAGCTGTGTTTTCTTACAGAAAAAATAATCTCCGTCCCAAAGTTAATTATCTGTATACCCACTTCATTATATGCTGAATGGCCTTAACAACTGTCCTCAGCTAGGAGAGCTGAATTAGGAAAATCAGGTTAGCGTTGCTGTAGAAAACTTCATCAGAAGCCCTAAGAAGCTTGTTAACACCATCCGACCAACAGTCGCCGGCAAGCAGAGCTGGCGGGCAGCAGCAGCCAGGTGAATCGTTGAGTTTCTCGCAGGGAGCTGACACAGATGGAGCAGAGGCTGCCCTGCTTACGGCTGCAGTCAGTGCTGGGCAGTGGCACGCTGACAAGACTGGGCTAAACAGGACGCTGATCTCATCTGTTCTGACAGTGACTGTAGACTTAAGATAAAGCGTTAAAGGAACAGCATCAAATCCAAATTGCCGCCAAATACATCTTCTGAAAAAGCAATCTTTTCAAAAGCAATAGGAGGAGGAATTATCAAAAAAGAAAGAACCCTAAGGAAAGCAAAACTTTTCACCGCCAATACCAGCATAAGTGTCTAAAATAAAACTTCTGATTTAAAATCATAATTGCTTTGTAAATATGATTTTTAAATTATTATTAAAATAAAATGTATTTGATTGATAGTGGCAGAATTTTAACAACACAGACTATTGCTTTCGAACTTTCAAAAGCATACTATGCTGCTGCAGTTTTTGTTCCTACCTAGTTTGGTTTAGTACCTGACAGCATGGTCTGCTTTCCTTCTCACTAAATAAGTGAATAAATACTTAATGCTTGTATTTTTGTTGCCAAATTATGGCAAAGTGAATGGGAAAAGGTAGTGAGAGAAGCATGACATGTTAAAAGTGAGATCTCTTTGTTTCTGTTTTGAAGAAGGATATGCAAACATGAATCATACATCTTGCTTCTGCTACAGTAACTCAATATCCTCTGCTTGGTTAAATAACAGACACTTGGCACATACAAAATTGACATTCTTGCCAAGAACTGAAATTTGCAGCAACTCTGAGCTCTGTTGAAACCCCACTGTTGATACTTAAGTTGTACACAGCACTCCACCAGGATCAGCTGCAACATGTTAAATGAGTATTCAGCATCAGAATGACTATTTAAATCTCTCTCCATCTACGAAACAGTCATGCTAAAGCTGAAAAGAAGGCTTTTGAAAAGATCTTCAGAAGAACAGAAGGTTCTTTATGCATTGTACTGTGTTAAAAAACACCATAAAGGTGTAGCAAAATGCCAGAACCTGTGCAAATTCAGAAAATTTGTCTAATAGTGGCATCAACACAAAATCAATCCTTTGTGGTGCTCCAGAAAAAGGTGAAAAGTCAGTACTACAAGTATGTCTTAAATAAAAAAAAAAAAAACAAAAAACAAAAAACCAACCAGTTGTCTTGTACTTTTTCATCAACCTACCTCGATGTAAGTAAAATACATGAAGAATGTCTAGACACCTAACCCTATGTCTATCAAGTTGTTACAGGAGTCCAAACAGTTGGCAGGAGTTTCCTCCTGAGTGCTACCAGAATTTGATTTCCAAATTTGTATTATCCTTTGAGGAGGGGAAAAAAAGACCTCCATGTAACCGATTCAGTGCTCATATAACTCCTTGTTCTTGTTTAGCTCCAACAGAGCTGACACAAATGACTTTAAGATCCCTTTTTACATATCTATTCACTGTGAATAAATACATCTGCAGCCTCATCCCATTCAAACATACTGTGAGCTTAAAGCTTCATTCTTCCCACAGAGCTAAGTCCCTGCATACATAGAGCAATTCACTATTTCCATACTTCTGCAAACACTTGCCTGATTTGTACTTCTTTATAGCTACAAGTTGTTCAAAACTGCATGTATGCACTGACCAGGGCTGCACATAATAGTGATATACTGCCTATGGTCCATTTTGAGGCAGAGTCAGTATTGCCTTTACATTGAATTATGGAACTATCCACATGGACACAAAAGTAGGCTTAACATAACATTTGGGACAGCCACCTGTTGGAGAGGGAAACCTACTGTAATTTTTCCTATTGTCCTGATTGTAACATTTTATGATTTAACCTAGAATGCCATTAGTCTTTGTTTAGGAGAAATGATGATTGTAACATTTTCATTGCTGATTAAGGATACTGTAGGACAATACAGGTAATTAATGCTGTTCTGGTTTCTTGGTTACTTGTTTGACAACTAGCCAAATTAAGAATAGTTTTGTCTATGAATTAATATTTCCTATGATATCTTTTGATTATTTATATGGACTATTTTAGTAATGGTACATTAGTCTTCCTTGAAATTCATATACCTACAACTTAAGTTACCTATCTTATATAAAAGACCCAGTATCTTCAGTGAAAGAACAGTGATGGACTTGCATTTGTAACTTACAAAAATGCAAATGACAAGTTAGCTTTTACTTTGCTACTACTTCCTCTTTGCAACTACTGGTAAAGGAACAAGGCTGGCATACAGTTCCCTAACATATGGGTGTCTAGTACCATTTTAGATGCCTGGGGGTATCTAAGACATCTGCATAGGGCTGGCAGATATGATTTAAGGGAAATCCATCTCTAGGAAGGTGGAAGCTGTGGAAAAGGTGAATATGCACTGGCTTCTAAAATAGTACTGCTAACAAAAAATAGCCTATGCTGAGGCAACTGAGTCCTGCTGTGAAAGTCACCTGACGGGATTCAGCACGAAATGTCGACAGCTAAAAATTGAGGTCTGCGTGTGAGACTGGTGTCTAAGATCACGTGATACTCAACCGAGATCTAGTCAGTATAGTCAACAAAGGGGTCTAGAAATATTCAGTAAGCCATCCAGGAGATGTCTGCTTTAAGATGTTTTCCTGGCTCCATTGGCTTCATTGACTGTAAAAGGAATTATGATGCATAGCTTATCTTAATCTGAGCCTCCCCCAAGTGTCTCTCCACACAGATACCATGCACGTGCATCAGAAATCCATAACCTAGCCTTCGACTTGATTCTCCCTCCTCATTGTGAAATTGATAAGGACATTATCACGATACAGGCAGAAGGTATTGCAGATGGCAATACACTTGGCTGTTCTGGAGCTGGCTGTCTCTGCTTCCAGCTCAGACCGCAGAGGGTGTACCTGGTGTGCACCGACCCCTCCCGGAGATGGGGCCTCCCAACTGCCCTGAAGGAGTTCAGCTGGCCAGGGGTGAACCAGGTCACCTCTGCTTCCTCCCTGGCTGCCAATTTTTCCCTGCAGTGACACTGCTCGAAGCTATAATTTCTGCAGCTTACTCCATCAAAACACGCATCTCGCAGATACTCCCTTTCTCCAGGTTGAACAGAAGGATATAATTCATTTGCAAAGTACCCTTTATACTTCCCTGCAATTTTGCTCTTAAAGCTGTCAATAAATAAAGTAACTGTCAGTGTTTAATACCTATTAAACTCTATAAAAGCTCTAATCAAGAGATCCATAACTGAATTATAAAGTTCCATAATGGTGGTGTCCCACATGACTATTATTTCTGTCGAGGGAGAAGCAATTTCTATAATATAGAAGTGTAATATGAAGGGTTAAAGAAATAAGTCAGTAGTTTGTGCATGTTTATTAAAAAAATGGTAAAAGAGCATTGGAAAGGTCTAATTAAGACAGTTTGCTGTGTTCAGTTCTTTCTTCTTATAATTAAGACAAATCTGTGGATTTTTTTTTTTTTTCCACTGAAAAAGTTCTAGGTTTATTACACATTGCACTTTAATTTGCACTTACTCCAACAAAATGCCACATCTGACTCATAATTAGACACGGTACAATAAATACATAGAACTACTGCAAAAAAACCCCGCCATTGCATTTAAGCATCAAGGAGGTGTAACAAAGTCTTTCTTAATTCAGTCAGTTTCTAAATATATGTGGTATTTATTCAGGACACTAACAAAAACTTACAGAGCTCTCACCTTTTTAAAATAAATTTCTTTGTCAGTGAACTATGGAGTGAGACACTTGTCCTTACTTCTAATTTTTAAAGAAAAATAAGCTCAGACCTTCTCCACCATTTCTTCCCCTCCCTTTCTCAGAACACTACCACAAATTAGGAACTCCTACAAGATTTTTCTTTTTTGAAGGGATCTTTCCTTCATGGGATAAAAAAAAATATCCACTAAAGGAAAAGAAAAACATAGCTAAAGAGTCCTTAAAGCAAAGTCTACAACTCCAGGAAAGAAGGAAGTAGTAAAATAAGAAGCTGTTCTCTTCCATTTGGAAATTTTAAATTCACCTACAAAAAAAATCCCATTTCTGCATTTAGGACTATTGACTAAATGTTGTACCTTGTCTTCTTCATCTCTAAATCCTAAGGCGGGCAGGCTCAGAAACAAAGGCCGGTCACATACACTATCGGGGTTGCAAAATAAGTAGTTAAGGAAGGCTTGATTATTTACTGCCATTGTCATGTTAAAAAGCATTTCATCTGGGAAAAGCGAGTGCAAAATGGTTACTGAATGCCATTGTCTTTTTCTTATCCATTTCATGGAGACAAATGAATCTGAAGCAGAAGGGAATCCAAACACAAGCAAAGAATGTAATGATTGTAGAGCAGCACCTCAAGCAACCGAACCGGTTCTCTGTGTATTTTATGTAGAGTACTCCAAAGGAAAGTGAATTATGGCTACTGACCTCAAAATAATAATTAAACCAGACCAGGAACTGTTTAAAGTCTATGTATTTTGCTTTAAAGATTCCATCCCTACTTTTCTTTCTATCTCCATATGCCTGCTTCAGTTTATATTCTTGACCTACTCATAATCTATTTAAGGAACAAATCTTCACAGAAGAAACGGCAGAATCAGAAGCACTTCACTGACGGGGTCGTGATTTTGCAGTTCTCACGAGTGTGTCCTTAGCTAAGATTGCCTTAAGCAACCGGCCTCAGGGAAACTGACCTACAAGCATACATTTTAGTTGAGTTTAATGAGTTTTGCATGAGGCTCCAAAAATAACGGAGAATAGTTCAGATGTATTTGTAATCCTGGAGAGATGGTGATAATACAGTTCAGTGATTCCACAGCCAAGACACTTTCTAAACTGTTTACAGAGAAAGGTGCTCCAACTGTAAAATTGTCCCAATAAACTTATTTTAAAAATGTATGACACTAAAAAGTCAGGCAAGTTATTTCTAACCACATTTCAGAAAAGAAAGAAAATTAGAAAGGAAATGAAGGGAACCAAAGGGGAAAGACTGCAGGATGAGAATAAATGCATTTTATTGTCTCAAAATTAAACAATTATTTTCACATTTTAGATGGCTCAGTACTGGAATATGTCCTTTGCAATACATTTTACACAAAGCAGGTAAAGCCGGGAAGAACATATACCTAGTAAATAGTCTACAGCCTTAATTGTCTTTCTATGTTCTTGATGTCACCTCTGCAGGATTCTTGTTTTTCTGTCAACATGGAAAGTTAAAATTTGCGTATCTCTATTAGAAATAGTTTGGGTACACTAATTGGAGTATTATTCTCTGACATTCATATGATCCTTTAATATGTGTACATGCAAGTAGTATACTACTACTCATCAATGATTTAATAGTCTCATTAACAAAATGTTGGGGAGGAAAAATTATGGTTAACACATACAGCAAGGCTTTTCTGTGTTGCAAGATATTCATTAGATTATCATTCAACTTTACTGAGAAGAAACATTTCTCCCTCTCCATCCCTGCTCTCAGAAAAATCCTGCAGAGATACATACATACACACTCAGAAATACACAGATGATATATCGCAAATAACTGTCAAGCACCGGTGAACCCTGGTACTCTGATGGTTAACTGGAATGTAGCATTCCTTTGAGAGGATAAAAGGAATAAAGTTTTGGAAGCCAGAGGTAATATTTCAGCTTCAGATTTTATTAGACACAGTTTCGTTCCTAAGCATAGCATGTCCCATAGAGCTAGAGAAATTACTATCTCCGGTTCTCAAAGACTGGAATCCTTCATCTCTCTCATAATCCCTCAGTAAGAAACAGAAAATCACTTTCAACATCTCCATAACACCTTTAATTTTTCATGTTGAATGTTCTTTTTATTGCTCGTCTAAGAAAGGTGCCAAAGTCCCAGGTATTACTTATTAGTCCATACCAGTTTATTACTTCTTTTAAAATATGGTGCTTCCATTCTCCAACTATTTGCTTTACGCACTGCTATATATATCAGCCCATCCCTCTTTTCTTTCAAAAAAGCTTGGGAGAAGGAGCTGAAAGAGGTTTGTGCTACAGGATGCCATCAGTCCAAGAGCCCATATATATACACCTAATTTGGTGTGATGAAATTGAATGCAAATGTCAAGCCGTCCTAAAAATCAGTGAGATGAAAACACCTATTCTAATGAACTGATTACATTCTCAGTAACTTCTATAGATGGTGAAAGGTAAGAAATTTTTAATGGGAAAAATATTGTGGTAAAATGGAAGGATTATGTTAATGTAAGTGTTCAATTCGCACAGAATGGAAAAAAAAATCTAAAAGTTAATGATTTTACTTACAGAAAAAAATAATAAATATAAAATCCATTATTTTACAGAATAATATATTCCACAGAAGTCCCCTGCACTGCTAGGGCTACCAGGCCACCGGATCCACATTAGGAAGTTCAAAAGCCCAGATTTCCCCACATTTTAAGCAGTTCAGGGCAGGGCAAGAAAAATAACTAATTTAGCTGCAAGATGACACATAGCAGACACAAACAAGGCAGAACGATGTTGTTCTGCCATGCTACAGCCTCTATTGCTGAGCACAATTATGCCTAGAAACGTAACAAAGAGCATACCTCAATATATTATATTACCTCTCTCCCTATTATTTAAACCCAGAAGAATATCCCAAAGCTGAAACAATGGCGATCAGGTTTTTTTAATGTTTCCAAGTCTAAACCTATTATCTTGGTATGCTTACGTATGCTTTATGTAACGCAGTGTTTCCCCTCCATACCAACCTGACTTTGACTGAAGAAATTAAATGGCTTATTCTTCAAGTGTCTCCAAAGTGTCTATAAAAAGAGTATGGACGGCTCATTGCTGTTAAGGCAAGTGCATATAGTCATTTGCTAATTACATGCTCATTTTATGCACAGAAAAAAATATTTCAGGGAAAAGGCCATCTTCTAAAGAAGTTAACATCAGTACAGTATGTATGCAGTGCATGCTGCAATGGTCATACCGTACATTTCAGGAGCACTTCCCATAGTTTGTTTGAAAAATATACACCTTTTATTAGGAGGCAGGTGCAAACTCATTTCCTGCTATTTCTACTTTCTGAAACAGCCTTTGTCCTTAAGTCTCTCTATGCCCTACTTTGACCACAGTATAATAGTTCTCAAAAAAGTCACATGCAAATGTATTTCTCTTTCAAATTCACATTCTGAGTCAGTCAAAACTTTCCAGATATTTTTTTTGCTCTCTGTTTGTTTTTTTAAAACAGAATCCAAGTTTCATTTCAACATAAAACAGACTAAAATTCAGATTCTGTTTATACATTTTGAGGCACCCTAGTGTTGCTTGTCATTTAGTATTTTTTTACTATGTAGATGCTTCATATTTTCCTAAATTTCATCTCACCTAATATCAAGGCAATAATTTCATTTCCTTTCAAAGAAAATATTTCAGAAAAGTCAGCTTTCCATATGACAATTTTAACCAGACATTTAAGCCCACTCTAACAGCTTATGTTTAATAAAGTCTCCGAGCTTTAATTCATCTGCTTTTAGAAACATGCACTGTTCAGAAGAAACAGAATGAAAAGCAATACAGAGAGGGTAAAACAACAGCAACATCTGCATCTTCAAGTCTATTTTAGATCGACATAAGTTAGTAGCTTAGTTTTAATGGCACTGAGCTGCTTTACGTTGATGGCCTGCTGTTACTGATCCTGAGAGCATAATGAAGAGCATTAAGTGTTTAAATATAGATGTCAATAAAATACATGACAAATAATGGCAGATAGTGGGAGTTCGCAGAGATCTACTATGCGGATGTAAGTTGTAATAGACCATTAATGAGAAACGGACCAGAGAAAACCCTGATAGGAGAGATTGATCAAAATAATTCGTAAAGCCTCCCCATTTCTGATAAAGCTTTCTAAATGAAGACATTATACCCCAAAAGACTTGGCTGTGAATTTACAACTCACTAGTGACTCCACACCGACTCCATGACTGCACATGCTACACTCAGGCTGGTGAAATCAAGTAAGCTTCCTCATGCCACGGGTCACGTGTTCAAAATAACATGAAGGTCAGCGGTAGATATTACTGTGGGTTCGTTGGCATGTGTAAATGCTGGTATGGCTTATTGCAAACCAATACTTCCTTAATTAGAAACTGAAGACTTTACAGCACTTCTGGTAGCTCTTTCCTATGATGAACACAAATGTGCATACAGACATGACTGGAGGGAAATGGTCGGAAAGTATCTTTATGTAGATGCACACGTGTATCCAAACCTGAAGACTAATCCATTATTTACTTCTTCTACTATTGCTCTAACTTGCCAGGTAAAACTGCTGTATATCAGTGCTGATCCAGATGAAATCTCTCATACTAAACACAGTCTCAGTATCATGACTTCTCATCTGAGGACAGGAAATGTTCTTTACATTTGTACAAGGTACAACATTGCCCAAACTTTTGGAAATCTGATACCGATCATTCAAGTGGATGATTACATGTTCCTCACTAAATTGTCATGGTGTTAATCATGGGTAGCTCTGGAAAGAAACAGCATTTAAGACTGCTGCAGGAAGCCAATGGGTTTCTTTCTCTTACTCATAGCTATTTTGCCATCTCATAAATTATTTATTAAGACTACGGTTACCAAGCAGCAAGCAGTCAGTCTGCTAGGAAGAAACCTATCTAAAATGCTATTTAGAAAACAAAATAAAATTATGTGTGCAGAAAGAAAAGGAGAGAGGAGACTCAGCTGTAAGGTAAAAACAACAGGTGATGTCCTGCTATTCAATGCTACATGATTCTTAATATTTCAGTGTCTCTCCGTAACACGTTCCTGACATAAAGTATAATACACTTTGCAACTAAAGCAAACATATATATGTACACACACACGTATCTATATGTATATCCACACATATAAATAAAAGTAGTGAATTACAGAAATTCCAGTGTGTAAGATCACATCCAGTAGAACTTTAAGCCACAGGAAAGAAGAGGAATAACCAGAAAGAAATTGTATCTTATCTGATGTTAATGACCCAGGAATCAAAAAGTAGCACATGAATACTATTAGCTCACAAGTTCTGCTCCAGCTACAAAGTTGTTATGGGATTGAACTGTTGGAACGTGATGTGAGCAGTATGAGGAGAAAGATGGAAATTCTCAGACTGCTCTTACTTGAAGAAGTGGTAGTAGTAATAGTAATAATAACAACAACAACAATAATTCCTTTCATTTGCGTTGTATAATGTTAAGAGGAATACAGAAGTTAAAAATGTTTGCTTGAAAAGATTCATGTCAATAAACATCAAATGTTTTGAACGCTTCCCAGCTTACTTCAGCTGGCTCCACAAATTCTCTCCAAACATCAGTCCTAACATCACTTCTGACTTGCTTTCTCTTTCTGTTCAATCAATTTTCCAAGACAAACAGTCCTCTTGTGACATTGGAAGAATAAAAATAAATAATCTAATTTATGAATTATTCTATAATTTTTTTCCAATTTTCCTTTTCTCTCCTATTTACTATTTTATCAGAATGATGCCTCTGATGTCCACGATAAACCAGTATGATTTCTTTTGCAATTATCTGTTCCCCTGCAACTTCCCTTTTGAACAAATTACTTATTTCAATACTGCTTTATGAAGCCTTCTAAAGTATAAGCCTCATTTTTCTTTGCCTAACCATTCTTTGCAATCCTACATTTTCCACAAAAAGCACTCCAGATCTTAAATATGATTCTAAGATGTAGAAAGATAACAACACTTTCCTATTTTTGCTAACAGTTTGTCTAGTTACATAGTTCATTTGTTGTGTTGATAGGAACTGTAGACAATTTTGGAAACGATGTTGTATAACATACACTCATTGGGCATTTTCAACACTGATGGAAGTCATTGGTTTCTCCCAAAACATTCACATTACCATGTATGTGTTTTCAATCTTGGCATAACAACCTGCGTCATCATCTTGCACAAAACCTGCCAAAAGTTAGTCTGACTTCTTTCTATTCTGTAATGTGTAGACATTCAGAACTACTAGATTCAAAAGAAGAACAAATCAGTTCTCTCCCTCTTTTTATTAAACCACCTAGTTCAGGAAATGTCATGGTGAGGGTGGAACTGTGTCTCTCAAGATCTGTAACTTATATTGCATTCTAGAAGATGTAAAAATGCAGAAATGTAAAATAACAAACCCAGAGACATCTCTCTCTTAACTCTTTGGATCAAAGCACATATTTTTCTAATTCAAATTTTTGCTAGTATTAATTCACAGTGTGTAGAAGAAAAGATATTCAGAAGAACATACAAATGTTGTTTTCTACAGTGCCCTACTTTCCCTTTTCAGTACCCTCCAGAAGTACAACAATACCCAAGACAATATTCCTGAACATAGTTTAAATAGAAAGTTACTGGAAACTTAATGCAAAAAATCTGAAGTGTGGAAAACGGTCTGGTTTTGTTTGCTAAGTGGCCTCACACTAAGCTTTTGATCCAGGTGTTGTGGGAATGGAACTGACACGTACTACACTTCCAAGATTTTAATGATGCCCAGAGCTTTCATTTTCTTTTACGCTCTGACAATGGGAAACATGGCCTCCTTATGTACGACATAAAAACTAATAAAGAAGCCAGCTGTTCTTTCCCTGGTGAACCCTGCAACTCCAGTCTGAAGTACAGTAGTGTCAGGTTATTCAAGAAAAAAAAAGTTGAGTAATTGTGTTGTACCTGGACAAGTACAATACACTCGGCTCTTCGTTCTTCCTGTCTACATGTATCAAATACACAGAAAGAAGTTGTACATCTGACTGGTATAAATCCACAAAATAATACATCTGCTTAACAGCTAGAAGGTTTTACATAGTTTCTTGGCTTTCCCTTTCACAGTATTCTAAAGTATATCCTTTCCTTCCTAACATGTCTCGTAAACGCCTATTGTAATAATGCAAACTGACATAGCTGTTCTGCCAAATGCTGGCTACCTAGTGAAAACAGGCAAAGCAAATATTATGCAATAAGTGTGCTAATTGAGAGACCCTAGCAACATCACAGGCCAAATTTTGCTCTTGGCAACAACAACAAACACTGATATTTTGAGACCACAATCTCAACAAGAGGATTGCTCGGTTTTCCCATCTTTCTCATTGCCGTAGTCTAAAAAATTCAAGAGACTGTTACAATATCTGTACTGCACAGCATTATAGTGCAGCTGGTTGTGTGCAGCTGCAGAAATGTTGCCCAGAGTCATGTTGCTCTAACTGCCATCATGGGGACACATCTACGCTCTGTGTTTGGAGAACATACAAATGAGGGAACCTCCAGAGCTACTGCTCCTGTGTTTGAATTACAGTCCTTCATCTTAGCTGTGAAGTGGCAGCAACAGCAAAGAAATGTTAAAGAAGAAATAGAGTTTTAAGCATTTTTCAGTTATAACTAAGCAAGCACATGTTCTTCCTGCAGGTCACCCTTCCAGTGTCTGCCAGGGTCCTCTCCTGATCCTTCTTGCCAGGGCAGAGCCAGCTCCTATAGGGCAAGGCTAGGACATGGCCTGGGCTTGAGGGTGAGGATGTCAGTGCAAATTCAGGTTCAAAGGCCAACTTAAATGTACAGATACCCTCAGCACTCTTTCCCTGCCTCTACAAGAGACAAAATAAAACTACACAAATACATGGAAAGTCCATATCTACAAAAAAAGCCTTGCCAGATTGATACATGATATAACACGAAACACTATAGTTTAAAATCTTCCATCAGTTGGTCGTGGTATGAAGTACAGCATTTATTTTTTTTAATATATATTCTCATCATTCTGCTATACATGCAGGAAAGACTACCACAAGAATTGTCTGGACATGGAGTAATCTTTTTAAGTGTGAAAGACCATTTTGGTATCATCTATATTTTCATATTTACTACTGTAAAATAATAGTCAATAGACACTATCACTATGGTATCCAATGGACATTTACACACTGGATAGAGTGACTTCAGAAAACAGTTTTTCACATTCATGTACCTTGCTTTGCTGCCCTTTCTCAATCATCATCATCGAAAGCTTCCTAACTCAATATATATAAACAGTATGGATAATGCAAAACTCCAGTAATTTAGTGGCTGAAGAGAGGGTTTCTTTTCTTACCCTTTTTCTTCCCATTCCTTAAGTATGGAATATACTCTCAAAGACAAATAATTCCTTTTCCATTGCAACTCTTTCTTCAGGTTTAACCATGAAGATTAAATAAATGCTACCATGCAATTAGTTGAGCAGGTGCTAAATTTATCCTGACATTGAGGCCACAATATGGTGAGATACATTTTCCCTGGGGAAAGGAAGAATTAGGCTGATTTCACCTTTATCAACCCAGTCTGCTGATTACTGGACTCAATGCAAAACAAGTTCTCACTGCTGTTTTGGAAATTAGTTTTAATTCTTTTATACTCTAATTTTTAGATAAATACATTGCAGCAAAAGTACTGTAGTAATTTGGTATTATTCACTTACCTATTGAAGTTATATCAAAGCCAAGCCATTTGCACAGCGGTTCAGATATCCATGTTAGGAATCCATCACCATGTTCAAAGGACATGAAAGAAAAGGAAGAAAAAAGAAAACAGTAAGCTATCTATCTTGCTTATTTCCTCAAACAATAATAATAAAAAGCATTAAAACAAACCTATAAATAACAATTAATGCTACATTCTGCCAGGAACTTGGAATATATTAATTTAAGCAGGTAACTTCTAATGCTCTTTTTTTTTCCTGTTACCATTCATTACAGCAAGACAGTTGTTAAAAGAAAATGGTGAATAGTACTTACATTACACATAAATAAAAATTGAACAATCCTGTTATGTTTGATAGCAGGCTACATTCAAACAGTTTCACAGCATTTTTGTAAATGACTTGAATGCACTCTTTATCTGAATATCAGCAGGCAGAAGGCCAAGATGGAAATTATGCAATAAGAAGGAAATTGAACAATTCAAATATGTTTATGGAAAGCTCACAAATCAGGGCATCTCATTTGGCACCAAATATAGCTGTTATTCATGATGTGCAGCTACAAAAAGGAAAGCTGTTCTCTGGTATAAAATTGAGCCACAGCAGTATGAGCTAAAAGAAATGGTTTCTCAACAGAAGAAATAAAGGGTGGTATTGCCATAAAAAGATGCTCAAACTAGGCCATGTATACTCAGTTGAAATCAAACCAACAAGAAACTATACTGGCGCACCTTTTCCTTTAATGCCATCTTGTTGATATCGTATAATGACCGCAAGCAACAAACTTCATCCCTGAGTCATCTTTTTCTATGCCTACACAAATATTTTAGTTCCACATCGAACCTGGAAAGGACAAAGATTTGGAAAGAACATCTCTTCAGAAGATTTTCCAAGATTGTTTGCTGGGCTGCAAGGAAGCTATAGTGACTACATCAGTCTCCATACTTGAATTCTGATCTCTTCCAAGATGTGGCCTGATCTGTAGATTTGTCAAATTAGATTTCCTCTCATAGATAAATATGCTAACGAGCTGTTTCCTATAGTCGACTTGTCATTAGAAAAGCCAAATCTTGAATGAGCTTTGGCATTTATCAAATAGCTGACTTTGCCAGAGTCATGCCAAGCCTATATATGAAAGAGAAAGCATCTGCTTTCTTAAGTCATTCTGCCCATAGTAAGTGATTTTAAAAAGATAGCAACATCACCATTAAATAAACCCTTATTATTCATTCACACAAGTCAAAATTTATTCACAAGACTGGAGGAATATATAAATCCTCAAATACTGGAAAGCGAGATGAACAGACTATCTGAGTTTATTCTGCATGGAAATCTGGACCTTAAAACAGCACCTGTGATAAGAAGTTACTTCACTTCTTGAAGATTCTTTTTACATGACAGTGGTTTAGCTCCTTTGCAGCTTATGCATTTCAAACACTCAGCCTACCCAGAGGCCTCTAAGCCCAGACGCATGCAAATCTCTTTGGATGTGTCACACAGATGTAGGCTGCTTCAATTCATTTAATTGGGAAAATCAAGGGAGAGCCCTTGTATTCATACTGTTGCATTGTTTGTGTTCAGTTCGGTCTTTACTAACATGGGCAATACAAACAGAAGGCATTATTACGTGAAACGTGCTTTGCTCTTCCATGCCTATTAATGTGCCAAATATGAGCGTACGACCTTGAGGCTGAGGGGTTAACCTTATCCAGAAGGGTCAGGAAAAGAGAATTTCCTTCGCTAATCTCACAATTCAAGGATAGCACTGAAGTAGAGATGGGAAAATGTTATATGCTATTTGTTTTATGGATTGTGGATTTTTCTGTCCTATTCTAATCTACTCATGCCATGCTTCATCAATGCATATGCTCAGCTGCTTTACAAAAGTGAAGAATTGCTATGATAACACGCTGATGCTCAGAAAAAAAAATAGTTTTAATAAACTTCCTTTTTAAAAAGAAAATAAACGAGGCAACAAAACTTGCTTTCATAACCTCCCACTTATTTGAAAAACAGAAAAAGACAACTTTATCTATACCACTTCTATTTATAATGACATAAATAAGAGAACACTGCCATTATATAACAAAAAGCCCCAAACAATTTAATAAGAAAACACTTATCTCCCACAAAAAGTCTTAACACTTACTGCTCCCTATCTCCAATGGTTTAAGTGATATTTTTGATTATTCTTTCTATGAAGTTCTGTGCCACTCTAAAAAGAAAAAAATAAATTAATCTTTTCCCTAGAATCCTTTGGCAGTATTTTTTCCCCTCTCTTCCCGCAATGTTCACAGATAGCTAAAAAAGCACCATATTTTGTGGACTTTTGATTTTCTGGCCAGTTCCCCAATTTGTGTAAAAAGACACAACTCAGCTGAAGTCAGTGGAGAGGCTTCAGCCCCCCTCAAGTCATGTACATGACACTGGAACTGTTTGTTATGGAAATTATTCTGCCTATCACAGCCCAGATATTCAGAAAACTGAGGACTGGAAGATATATGAAACTGCCAGCTTACTGGCTATTGTGTGCACATTTAAAGTACAATCAAGGGCATTCATTTCCAAAGAACACTGTCTTTGTACATCCATTTCTCCGATAACCTGTATCATAACTCAGTGAGGATTAAGTAGCAGGGAGAGATGCACAGAGAAACCAATGGTGCTGTCATTTTTTGCAGGCAGAAATTACATTATCTTTTTTATTTTTGGACAGAAAATTACTGTCTTAAACATTTTTGCAAGTTTATCTGCTTTAAAGGGGGTCATTCAGAGGTCTCTACTGTTCTCTTTCACATTCTCATGACAGTTGACTGAACCCTTGATCTTTGACCTGGATAGAAATTAACCCTCCACAGTCCACCATCTAAGCTGAGACATTAATATTCCTAATAATGAGAGGTTATTAAAATCTTAAAAGTTCAGTGGAGCATTTCAAGGACAGTGGAATTAGACTTCAGCAAATACCTATAGATTTATTGCATAATGCAAACCATTTGATTTGTTGGGATGTACGCTCCAAGGCTAGGACTCAGCCAGCCTTTGCTGGCATGGAAACGGCCACTCAACTAATTTAACTTGATTTGCACTACAAGACAGGTAAAAATCCTTGTTTTGGTCATGTGCAGCTATAAATTACTCCTCTTAGCCCTTTCCACCCTCCTCAACTTTGCAGTGGCAGGAATATTATTTTTTAAGCAAATTAAAAATCTGTACAAAGAATAATGACAGCTTATCAAACAGTGCATCATCACTCTTCATCACTGATGTTGTATTACACACAGGAATTGAACTGTTGGTGGGGGCAAAACTATCGATAGAATGGCACTGGGGATTGACAGCTGTGGTGCTCCAAGTGATATGCCAGATACAGGAATATATGGAAGAAAGGAGCAGTCGAGGTTCCTAATTCATCCTAGATTCATCTCAAAGTCACTGCATCATGTTCTGTGCCTTATGCACTTAAGCCTTTAATTTTTGGAGCAGTCCCTCCACTAGCCCATCACTGGCCAGCTTTTCTATTCCACTCAACTGAAATTCCGAGGTAGGTCAATGGTAACACATCTACCTATACATTTTCCATGCAGTGCCATTCTGATTCAAGTCATTCCATTGATGGGGCAGCATCAGCATGTGAGATTTCCACCAGGAAATGTTCCCTGCCTCTGTCTGACTTAATCAGATTCAGTAAGGTTTGGGACTAAAAAGATTTTCAGGAATAAGAGGAACTTCACAAAGAGAACACGCTAGGACCTGAGTGAAAATAAAGTAAAACTAAAATAAAAATTATCACGTAGGGACAAAAGGTAGAAAAGAGTGGAAACACAAAAGTTGCAGGATCCTCTAAAACGTGAAGCTATGAGACCAGAAGGATCAGCAGATCTGCTTGTGGAGGGAAGTAGTAAAACTTGTTGCACTACTTATTTCAAGGTCCTGTCACCCTGCCATCTTAAACAAAAGTGGAGCAATAAACTATAACAAACCACACAAAATGACCACTTTTGATTAACACTTACTGAAAGGGGATTCGTGCAGTAGTCCATCTTCCAGTGAGAGAAGTCATTACTCTCTTACAGAGCTTGGAGATCTGGAAATGCAGCTGATGCAACACATGGAGTTTATGACTGCTGCTACTTTTATTGGCTGCTCAGTTTGTCCAAAGATGCTGACAAAATTAATCAGCAGATTCCTTCTAAAATATGGTAGTATCAGATATATGATGTTGCATGCCAATCCAACATAAAGAGGAATATAAATGCTTTGATTCCTTCCTTCCTTATGCATTTATGGCTTTCATAGGCAAATTAAAATATGCGCCTATTTCTTTTAATCCTATTACTCTACATTCAGTTATGATATGGAGGCTATCTAACACTCTTCACAACTAGCTCCTCATTAACACATTTCTGGTATCACGCATTTATTTTGTGCTTTTACATTCGGCATGGAACTGAAACCAGATCCTCACCTCACTGCCATCAGCTGCTGGTCTGCAACAGAGCTGTTTCCAAAATGTCAGACTTGATGAAAGAACGGAAACTTTCAGAATGGAAATGTGGCCAGTGTATCCACCGATAGTCTCTACAGCCTTGGCAAGCTTTTCTGGTTTAACAACTGCACTGAAGTTAAAAAAAGAAAGTAATGTCTCCTCTGCACTGGCTCCTGCCGGTTGTCTCTGAGTGGCACCAGGGCACTGGCTAGCAAAGAGCACCTCCTGAGGAAGAGCATAAAGCTGGTGGCAGCTGCCAGCTCCTGAAACCCTGTCGTGACACTGAACATTACCACATTACATGTGGCTGCAGCCACATGTGCAGAAAACCCAAGACAAAATACTAACTAGTAACAATTACTGTAAGGTTAATTAAACAAAATTTGCAAGGCAATACTCAGTTTGTTCTGTCACTCCTAACTAATTCATCACCTATTCAGTTGGAAAAACAAGGGTGGAAGAGTACCAGGATTTGTGAAACCATTACAGAGAACCTACGTCCAGCAGTAAGCTTCCGGTTTACTGTGGCTGATTCAGTGAGCCATTGGCTTTAGCTAAGGTAGATTACAATATTTCTGAAGGTAAACATTAGTACTAGTATGAGTACACTTTTTTCCTTTAAATTGCTTTATTATTTAATGAAAGATTTTTTTTTTTTTCAGACCAGACATTCATGTTTTGGACAGCAGAATATTTATACCTGTCTGACTGATAACTACACATACTTGGTAACTGTGAAGGTTACCAGAGGTACATTTTGGTATCTATTTGTAACCTTCATTAACACAAATAGATTTTGGCCAAGTATTCAATGACTGTATTGAATAGATTCTACATTAATCTCACTTCTGGTGATTAAGCATCACTGCTGTGACTGTGTCAGACAAAGCTGGAAATTGCTCCTCCAGTAGTTGCCTATTGCCACCATCAATTCCTGATCACACCGAGACCAGAAGGATAATTTAGGTTTCATTCTCCTTCTTTTCTACCCATCACAAAGAAAGAGAAATGTCTTTGGAATAGATACTGGTAAGCCTGCTATAATACAAGCACAAGTAGGAGGCAACTCTGAAGTTGTATGTAAAGTAACACAATACAAAAGAGTTTTAAAAGATCAGGACTGTCCAAATAGTCTTTGAACATATCACACAATGTATCAGGTGTGATATGACTCAAATGTGATTACGGAGTTTATTTAGGTAATATCTGTCAGAATGTTTGCTGTACCTCTGTTAAAACTGTATCTACAGATAATTTAATATAAATATATTATCCTGTGAAGATTCATGCATAGAAATAATGTCTATTTGTATACACACACTTGCACATATATTTCAGCTGTATTCTCATTTCTTCTGTACAGAGATAATAAAAAAGCTTTCCTTTTCAAAGATTGAGACATACAAATGACATGACTGAGAATCAAGTCCTGAGGAAATCCAGACTAGCTGAGAATACCAGAGCAACCCCCCAAAGCAGCTGGGATTCTTGTTCCTTAAACAGGCAAATAGGCCAAGTTCAAGATCTTTGTCTGTTGTCTCCAGGCATTCACTAACCTGAGGGTTGAGTGCATCTAGGATTACTTGGAGCTCCAAGTTAGGACCATTGCACATGTGAGCACAGTGTGATTTTCTAATACAGAAGTAAACATACATACATGTATATATTGTATATATAAATGATATATAGGTAATTTGGAAACATTCGGATATTTTAAAGATCAGAAAAAAATAACATAAGGGATAGAAATAGGGATAAAATAAAATCATAAAAAATGAAAAAAAATATTTTATTTATTAAAATGAACTTCTTGCATTAGGTTACTACCAGTTTATTGTCACATAGCTAACATTATTCTCCTTAAGAAAGGAGGGGTTTTTTTTTACCATCAGGAAGAATAATATACAGTAGCCCTTCTGTTTGCTGGAACAGGCTTGTAACTTGGAGGGCCTATAAACCACATGCAGGAAAATACCCTAGTTTTATTGTTCTTTGTTCTACGGACTGTGTGTGTCCTCAAAATGTCATCAGCGATAAACTGTAAAAGGCATCACATCAAGTCATTAAAAGACACTCCCTAAGGCAAGAGACCACAAACTGAAATTGCCTACTACCTTATTTACACATTTGGCCCACCTAGGTATGGTAACTTCACCGTCTCTTTATTAAATATATATTTCCATACATTACAAGTGTATTTAATTACTGGCCAGTTGAGTACAACGGGGAGAAATTATGTTTATTTAATCATCTGGTTAGTTTTTCCAGTGCTGAGTGAGCACCCTTGGACTATGATTGGCGGGCTGCTCCCGTCGAAGCCCCCCGGGCCGTTCACCTGTCACTTCTGCTGGCAAGGACCGGCGTGACGGCCCATGCCGCTCGCTTTTGACAATGAATGACAGTGACCCAGTCTCAGAGCGTACCTGACTTGGTCATTTCTCCTTTCTTTCAAAGAGATTGCGTGCTATCGACTGGTTACAACCAGTAACCTCTACGCTGTGCAGAGCAGTTAAGAAAACAAAATCATTACCTCGCTAAAAAACATTAGGCAAACAAAAGACAGCTTCTAACCGATAACCTAAAATCTGTTCATCCTTCTCTGGAGTGAGCTAGAATAAGATCCATCAGAAACAACAGAGCTACAGAGAGCTGCAAAAACGATGCTGAGAAGGAAAAAAAATGCAGCTCTTGAAAGGAAATAATAGCATTACAAATCATCTTTTTTATAAAAATTCTCATTTTAAAAGTGTCTAATAGCTCCATTGTTTTTATTTTTTACAATATGTTTATATCTCAAAATCAAACAAAATTAACTGTAAATAGGAACTTCAAGCTACCTAGTGAATTGACAAGTGTTTATGAAGTAGATGTAGTTTTCAATGTTAAGCCAATTTGCTGCACCAAGACAACAAGCTCCAGTTCTAGGTATGGGAATATCATATTGCACTGTTATTTCCTAACACAACCCCATATATAAAAGCCAGTGCAGTCTCAGGGCTCAACATCGCCTCTGATCCGAAGCAAGTAGTATCTCTCATTTTAATAGTTCAAATGCACACACAAATGTTCCACAGGAGGATTTATTTGCTACTGGAAACTCCATCAATTTGAGATCTGATGTTACTTGATGAAGCACTGGTTGGTTTGTAATTGTATTTATATCACATTGCTAAGTTTATTTTTCCGGAACCTTTGGACACTAATCACCAAGTTATCACATGTTGTGAACTGAAATGTTGAAAATTATTTCTATGTTTCCAAAGACAGCACGTCTTACTATAAAATGCCTTTCTTCCATTGTTGTTGGTTGTTAATGTATACACTTAACCAGTCCACTACAACTTGGCCAAAAATCCAAAAAGGCACATTAAGTATAGATCACAATACAGGGATGACATTTGGAAGGCGATCTTTGCAAAGATTTCAGTAGCAAGACCATCAGTCCCTGTAAATTCTCTTTCCTGCAGTCAGTGCAAGTAAACCTGATGGTATACATCACCTGATGTCCTAATCCAAGAAACCTGCTTTTTGAGTCCAATGAGGGGAGGAAAAGGAAGACTGTTCTTAACTGATTCTTTACAAAAACACTATCTTTCTCTTTTCTTTCTGTCTAACATCTTTTTCTAAGAAATTTCCAAGTACTGGTTTGGGATAACGTTACCGACTTACTAAATCCATCAAAAAGGAGAAATTATCACAGAGTTCTGGTTGTGTCTAAAAATGTTCTTGAAATGAAACATATAAATGGAATGGGACAGCCAACAACAGCACAAAACAAAATATTCAGAAAGAAAAGCATTTCCAATTAATTCAGTCCCATTTCATTTGTGTGAATTATCTATTCATCAAAATACATGCATAGGCACTGTCACTCTAGTGCTGGACAACCTCATAATCTTTATTTACAAAATATTTCTCTGAACTGAGAAATACGATTGTTGCCATTTTACTAGGATGGCAAGATATAAAAAGAAACTGCCCATGCTCACAGTTTAACCATGGATCATCCTTCCTCCCTCAACATTCCTTTATTTGAAATTAATGTTTAGATCACACATATCTGAACATGCGTAAGTTACACAGACTTCAATTTGACGGTTTCTCTGGCAGGTTTCTTCGACCTTTGTAATTCATTGCTTGTGGTATGTATTTATTTATACAAGTCACACAGTATCTTTTAGGGTCTCTACTTGAAGGCTTTTTAAATCCAAAAGGTTTCCTATATGAATGTTTCCTTTAGGAACAGCTATGCAAATATACACATCCGTGAGTGTTTTCAACATTTTTTTTCTCTCCATTGATATTTTGTGACTATTCTTTTTTCATCATTGCATGTAAGTTAAGAGAAGAAGGGGAAAGCATCTGTCAAACTTTCACCTCAGAAGCCACCCACAGAGCTACCTATCGTGCCAGCTATCAGCCAGAAACAGCAAAATATCTGCAGCCTCCAGAGAAAGTTTAGCTATAGAAATTCTGGTGAGATCTGTTGGGTCCTGTTTTGTTGGGGGATGATTCTTAAGTTAAATCATCAGAAATAACCTGCTTTAGGGGATAAAATTCCCAGTTTCCTTACTTAGCCTTGCAAATGTGAATGATAAAGATTTTGCTGACTTCAGCAGAGTCAAGGCTTGAGAATATGAAGTGACTTCTGCAAAATCTTCCAAGTGATGTCATCCAAAATGAGAGAAGGGAGATAACAGTACAAGGCATTCTACGTCAGCCCTTCAACAATACAAAAAACAGAGGATGGCACGCCTATCATGGCTAGAGAACAGAGAAGTTTCCTCATAATCAGCATCACAGAAATTGAAATCTAGCATGCCAATGTGACATTGGAGAAAACACTATTTATGCCTAAAGCAAAAGAAAAGTTTTTGAAGAACATTTCATGCAGGTGAAAATATGGTTTATGTAATCCTGCCAAGGTCACTAACGCACAGGCTGTTCTACCGCTGAACTGTTGCCACGAAAGTTAAAGCTGCCCAAAGGCTTCAGCTACTTAGTCAGTTATTAAAAGATTTCAAAGAAATATGAAGAAAAACATCAGCACAACATGACAGTCTGACAGTCTGTACTGTTCACTACTGCTCTTCTACAAATTTCTCCTTCCCCCTTTAGGATATGCACAGCATGTGGTATTGTCCCTGACTTGTTTCCATGAATATGCCCTAATATCCTGGAGGGAAATGAAAGAGCCCTATCATGCTGCTTTTTCATTTAAATTAGAGAAAATTCTGTATACTGAGTGATCAGAATAGTGTCCTTAATATGTAGAGCAACGAACTGGCTGCTGGTGCAGGCAGGATTCCTGATTTCATGGACCAATGGTCTAATCTACTAAGGCAAATTCTTCTTCCTACATATGACAACTGTGAGCTTTAGCCATAACATTCAAAACAATGAGATCATGAAAATTCATTTTTGAGAGACAGATGGATGATATCCATTATTAATGGAGCCCCAAACAGAACCTTTCCCTAAACAATGCATGTAGAGCCTTTATCAAGATCTGTCAGACAAGAAACTTGACACAATAAAAATCATAATAAAAAAGTTCAGTTTTACAAGGATAGATATTACAGGTAAATGTATGTAATATTACAGTCCACTTATTGATAAAAATTCAATGAGCAGTTACCTAATGGTATTCAATAGATTCAACTAATTGAACTCCCACAACTGTAATTCTCTGTTCATACATCACCTTAAAAAATTTGTGGCGATGGAGGAGAGAGGTTCCTTCCTTTCTATTTCACAAATATGTCTGTCAAAACAAAATGCCAACTCGGAAAACTGAGGAGGTGATATAACCATGCCTCAGTACAGACACCTAAACAAAATGCTTGTCTTCCAGAAGCCCCATTACAACCTGTAGAGAAAGAGAGGCGCTGGGAGAGGCTGGTCCAGAACAGCAGCCCACCTTCTGTATTCTATAATATTATGGAAAAATATGTTGAAGGCCTAAAGTTGGCTTATTTCATGTATGGTACTTCATCGGAGGGCAACATAAAACTCTTAAAAACAAAATCCAAACACTTGTCCCGCCCCACCCCAATCAAATTAACTTTGTTCACGTGTCCATGGGACTACAAGCAGTACTAGATTCCTCCTACAAAGTGAAGGGCTCTCAGCTTGGTGAAAACTAGTGACTTCTGATCCCCATCTCATTTTCTTGTAGTATTAAAATGATAAAAACAATCTGATAGGAGATTTATGACTTCAGTCCTCCAACTGAGACAAATGAGAATGATTCTGTCTCTCAAGAAAACAACACAACCAGTATACCTGGTTTTCTACCTTTCTAGAGTATCTGGACTACATGAAGAGATAAAATATTGGCAAGAAAAAGAAACTTTAGTAAGGTAACCTTATTTTCCCTTAGACTTCGGAAGTGTTCTTGCTTCTTGAAGATGAATGGTCCACATGTATGAGATTAATTTAAACAGTCACTGAAATCAGCATGGCTAGGCCAAAGATAGATAATTTTTAGGCAGTCTGGTAACTGATAACAAAAAAAAAAAAAGTACATTCGTATTTTGGTATTAAGACAAATATGACTCTTTTCAAAGCCCAAGGGTAAAAATGAAACTTTCATACATAGAGTTACGTGGATAACTGTTCCATGTCCAAACAAGTACTGCCCTTCTCTTTTGTCTGCCCATTCCCCTCAGTCCCACCGGTATTTCCTCTCCTGCTCCATGTATCTATTCATCTGACCTGTGATAATGTCACTGACAAATTCCAATGTGTGTTAATGTCTGTTTGAAATGGTGATCATCGTCAGTCAAAGTTGGATAGTCCTGGATAATTCCAACTGACCAGTAATTCCAATCTTGAGTGGCTCTACAATATTCCAAAGATAAAGACAGGGAATAAGTACTGCTTTTTAAGTGAAAAAGAGGAAAACGGTTTAAACCAGTCATTCCCTCCCTCACTCCTTCCTCACAACTAGTTCAGTCATATAATGGAAATTATTATCAAGGTTTGATGATAAGTGCTATAGCAAAGGTACTTTTCCCTTTCAAATGACCCTTTTCCCTCTCTTATTCGTTATTCCTGCCTCCCACATTTCTTTCAAAACCGTGAAGTACAGACATGTGTACTGAGTCAGAGCTGACTTCAAGTTCAGACAAAATTGTCAGGAATAACATTCCCTATGCCTTAATCTTGAAAAGCCAGGTTTGCTAAAGTGGCTACAACTGCTCTGCTTCTTTTCACTTCCCGCATCACTGGAAGAAAAAAGTCTATCCCTGCTTCTGATTCTTACCTTTCCTATTGCAAAGGAAGCTTGGTATCAGTTAAGTCTCAACATCTCCTTCCCTGCTTGGCAAAATTTCATTTTCCATAGGTGACAGAAGGTTTGAGTCATCTCTATTCTAGGGCATAATCTCCAGGAAAACAGGTCCCGAAGATCAGCCCCAGATTCAGAACCAAGTGTCACTAATACATTTAGTTACAACTGCAGGTGGTATGAATTGGCGTTATACTTTAGATGAACAGTACACTTAACACATGACTGGAACCCCTTCAATTAGTATACAAGATTGCTTTTACTCAGGCACATCAAAGTCTGTTCACTTTCAGTTACGCAACTTTTCAAGTTAATCCCTTGTTTTTCCTTTGTTGGTGAGCAAAATACAGCAGAATTTGCCTCATCACTAATGCATTAGTTTTTCTTCTGTAAAAAGATTGAGGTAGGTGGCTCTTGGCCAAGATGTTTACAATCACCCACATGTGCAAGTTGTCCCAGACTCAGCAGCCACCTCCGCTGTAAGGCTGGGGGCTGAGCTGAGCTAACACCACATATGAACGCTCGCTAGCTGGGCATGCGCCCAGGATCTCTCCAATTGCTTCAAACTTTACCTTATAATTTCTCCCCAATCCAAATTTAGCAGGGTAAAGTAGTTGTTGTTAGAGACTATGTAGAGATCAAGTTTCAGATTTCAATCACAAATATTTTTGCCAAAGCAGAATATTTTTTTAAAAAATATATATATATAATTATCACAATGGTTGTGGTTTTATTGAGAACTCAAAAACCTGGATGCGTTGAAAAAAGCTAATACTGTCACCTTGTTTCCCCTTTCACAGTTACATGCCACCTTAACCTATGCCATATCCCATATCCCCGCTACTAAGAACTGTAGCATTACGTGAGTAGATCTGTAGAATAAAAGGCTTGGCACCACGAACTCAATATCCACAGTACGTGATTTTGGTAGAGCCATTTTAAACTAGGCCTAGTCTGCTCCCATACTTTGAATGTCCACAGGCTGCTGGAACACATTAGAGTTCCTCCTGAAACACACATTTTGATTTAATTCCTTCTGAAAGGAGCATAGCTCCCATGCCCCAACATCCCTCCATAACAGGAGCCAAAGGACAGTAATAGGGGCTAATCACAAGATTCACTTTTGAAGAACAGCACACTCCTGATCTACACTAAAATACTGAAGCAGATGCACACTTTCATTCATCCTCAGATGGCAGACTGACTTTCTACACCTGACTCAGAATAAAACCAACCAGGTAAGATTTCTGAATACCAGCTTCCTTGTTTCTACCAGTGTTTACATGGCAAGACTGCATTCAGACGAAAGAAAAAGCAGAGAAATCAGAACACACAGGTCTTAAAAAAAAAAGTGGGAAATCAATTAATTAAAAATAAAGAGTAATAATGTTCTTAAAGAAATTTTGAGAAGACAAGAAGGAAGCAACAACTTCATTGATTTTTAAGGACTGAACTCCACTAACCAGCAAAGACTGAATTTGGTTCACATACATGTAGGAAAGTATTTCATATTCCCAAACATTTTAATTTTGAGCCTGTCCTCCATAGAGAACAGTAGAGGGAAAAAAAGCCCCTTCCAATATTTCAAATGTGAAATGAAAAATTTCAGACAGTTTAATACCTACAGAGGTTGTAGACTTAAGTTTTACACCCCCTTAAATAATGGTTATAACACATTTGAGGAAAGGAATTTAAATATAAACAAATAGCAACTGCTATAATCTCATCTAAAAATACTTTACTGGAAAAAGCTATCAACATTACCACATTCTTAACTCCAGCTGCACTTACAAGGACTCAGATTCGAAATCTTGGCTAGCATTCTAATGTTACTTGGAAAAAGTGCAAAGTATTAAACATGAGGCCAGGCAGTGGGGCTTGGAGAGTGTGATACTGTCTAACCCAAGCATTATATTGCTGAAAGTGAAGCAATCCTATTTCCCGTGCTTTGCATATTATTATCCGTCCTCTGCAGGTCATCACTCAATGCATCACTGCTTCCATTAGAAACATCTTTGCTCTGATTTCTAACGTAGAAATGTTCATTTTATTGCACTGTTTAAAGAATTCTAAACTGTATGATTCCATGCGGTATGACTGCTAAAACTTACTTAAAAATTCAGTTCTTAAACAAAAAAAATTCTAATGGGATCTGGTAAACAAAACAAGTAAGCGGTGTGCCTAACACATCACATGGGAGATGCCGCAGGAATTAGCTTGTGTTGAGTTAGTTCATGTCCCCAAAGAGCTGTGTTTGAGCTTTTTGAAGCTGCTCACTCAGAGGGATTATCTCATTCAATCTGCTTTAATCACAACTAAATGCTTTCAATTGGTATATACTGGGACAGAATTAGAGAATCAGAAGCTCCCAAAATCCATGTGATGGGCTTAGGGCGGGGGGATAGAAAAAAGAGAAACACTGTAGAGGTAAAAAACAAAAATAAATAAAATAATCTTTTTTGATACTCCACAATTGAAACTTACAAGTTTGATTCACTGTATGGTAATGGCGTTACACCAGAATAAATCTAAGAAAATGAAGTGGGACATAGGTAAAGCAACTGATACAGCATTTGGGGCTGGAATGCAATACGCTTCATAAATATTCACAGTGAGCCTAACAGCCCACTATTATCTTCTTACTTCAAAAGCCTCCTCTCAACACAAAATTTTCAAGAAGGCCATTAGTGAAGATAGCCGTAATTGCGAATATATGCACAATCTAAGATGAGAATGTTACCATTACCAAATTTGCCAGATAAAAGTTCAGTGGGAGCACAATGGAAACTGCAATGCAGTATTTTCCCAGAAAACCCGCTGGGCAATAACAGCAGCAGTTACACTAGGATGTTAAAAGACAGAATCATATACATGGATTTCAGAGGGAAGGCACAGAACGGGCTACAGTCACGTATTCTACCCATGCATACGTGTGTGCACGCACACCATTCAGTTGTCAATTTTCTCCCTATTGAGGAGTTCAACAATTTGATTTCTAGCTTATTGCTGTCAATAGATTCATACTTTACTCATGATTTAGAGCTATCAAATAATTTTATGCTGACATCAGTTGCCTCCTTGACAGCTCTAAAATATGAAATAACAAGCAATTGGTGTCAGCACTCTTAAATCAAGCCCAAGGGCCCCCATGGCACCATACTATGGCAGCTTGTTACCGCTAAGCAAATGTCAGTCCAGTCAATGTGCGTAGGAGGTTGTCAACTCCCTGGTTGCATCTGCCCTAATAACTAGTTCCCTATAAGGTGAAATTCATAAAGCTACCATCGTATTGCCTGAAACCTAAGGTGACAGAGGCTAGAACAGATAACATTGCTTTCCAAGTTCAAGGTATGGTTGCCAGTCTGAAAGACTGGGCTCTACAGCTCTGCCTCAGAGAGGTTATTATTCTGCTGCTTCTGCTAAGAAGCACAGAGAATACAGAGTCGTTAACATGCGGATACACATTATTTTTTAATCCTCGCTTTCTATATTCCAGTGTTAACAGCATGCTACTTTTAACGGTGCAATCTAGCCAGGGGCGTAGCTAGCAATTTGGAAAGTGTACACACACATTGGCCTCCCTGTTGGTCCCCTGCCCTCACCATACCCATAATCTCCCCAAGGTAGACATACCATTATACATATCCCCATCACTAGCACAGCAGGTGCTATTAGACAGGGGATCTAGCAGCATGTTCATAAAAGGCCTGGCAAAGAACAAAAAAACCATTGCCCCCCATGAAATTAAAATTGTATGCTGTGGCGTACAGAGCACATGCCTGCTTCCACTCAAATAACTTTTGAAGCATCTTGCAACACAAAACAAATCGGAAAACCTACCACAGAAAAAAGGAGGCAGATTTGAGTTCAGTCGTACTGCAGTAAAATTTCATTTTCCAGTCTTTTCAGTAGATGAAGCAAGACCTTAAGACCCTAAGAATTATAATGGATGTTTCTTTTTATTTAGTTTGAAAAAAAGGGTTATATCTGCAGCAGAAGACAGGATTTTCTCTACAGTTAAGTATATGAAAATACGTATTGCAATCTTATTTTAACTACAGAAACACTTTAAGATTAATTCCCAAGGTTATATAAAGCAAGACGACAAATAGAGAGCACTGCATTTTCCAGTAGGTACCTACAATTAAGTATTTGTAATTCATTTACCTTCTTTCACACAGTTTATTTACATGCAATATTCACTATAATGAATTTATGATTATCCACTGTAGTACTGTGTACTGATTAAAATAGATTTTATTTAGGAGATCGCCTCCTAAAATGAAAGAGACCACAAAAGCAGGCTTTATTTCCCAACTAAGAAAAGAGAACACCAAGACAGGTGGAGCGCTGACCCTGAAACTACAGAACTATTCCCATTTTTCCAAGGTCCCCTCAGGATACACTGCCGCTCATGATTAGCGTTAATCCAATAATGCTCCGTGAGCAATGGAGAACGTGCAAGCTGTACCCTTTCACACAGTGAATTTCACAAACATACAAGCAAATCCAGTTTAGGCTTCCCCTTGTACGAGTCCAGCGCTGATGGGCAGCTAAGGAGGAGAGGGATCAAAGGAAGAATGCTTTGAAGGCAAAACGCACATGGGTTTGAAGAGGCAATTAATCTTTGCAAAGACACAGAGAAGAGGAGGAAGATTCCTGTCACCTCGGCAAGACTGGAGACAATACAGTACTCTCTGTATTACATTTTTATTTTAAATAAAGAAAAAAGAAAGCTGGCCTTTGGTACTAGACAGGCTAGAGAGAAAAGAAACACATTTAGGTTTAAAATCTGTCACAAACATTTCTGACATTGTATTGTAAGTGTTTCTACATTACATTCCTGATATGTCCAAGCATTTTTTCCAACATGTATTTGAATTTACAAAAATATTAAGGGGTGCCATTCGCATGCTAAGTCTTGGGATTTTGTGCTCTTTACAATGTGTTGAGAAAATCTCACACATCATGTCTAAAAGAAAATGCTGAAGTTTTACCTTACCAATCAGGCGACACAAAAAGGACATAAATAATAAAGCTCAATGTCTCTTCTGTTTCTTCCTTGCTTCCCACCATCTTGACTTTTTTTTTTCCCCCTCTCAATTTCTTCCTTTTTCCCCAGCTGAAAATTTCTCTCAGTTTTGCTCTGCTTCAAAAGCAAAACACTGTTTTTCTGCAGCTTAGATGACAGTGACATGCCTTTCCCATTTGTACTGGACAAATATGGAGGATATATTAATCATACAAACTGGGAGAATATTGCTGTAAGTAATCTTGGCTCTTTAGAGGCCAGAATTAAAATACCACTTTTCTCCATCAGAGCATGTCTAATTACAAATAACTGCAGAAAAGCAGCTGAAGAATGCTTTGGCTCAACCTTAACGTGCTCTTCTACAAAGATGTGTCTTTTGGCTCCAATACTCTCAATGCATTACCTTTTACAAGAAAGAAAAAAGAGAAATCCAACTGTAAAGAAATAAAAACATAATTGATTTCTATTTGACAAAGAGAAGCATGAGAGTTTATTCTTAGAAGTAGTCTGTGAAGTGCTGCAAAAGTAACTACTGCAATTTGTGTCTCTCCAGGGGCAAATGCATGGGAATCCAACATCAGCTCTGAAATAAGAGGAAAGAAGGCAAGAGCGAGACAGCAACAGAACGAGAAGCGGCGTCCCAGAGCAATTCAGTACCTCTACCATCTGTCACAATCACTGTCAGTCCCAAAAGACCTGGTTTAGAAAGGCCACTGCAACTAATGAGCACTGGAGAAAGGTGGAATCCTGAATCAAGCTACATATAAACATCAAAAAGCCAAATAAAACGGGCAAAGCTCTTAATAAACCCTCAATACAGCAGGACAAAGGTTCACCACTATTGGTCCCAGTGGTAGCTTGTTGGAGCTAATACTAAACCCTTAAGAGATGCACACGTAGTTAAGGAGGCAGGCCATCATACTGGGTTTGATTTGTTTTACTATTTTTTTTTTTTTTATTTTCCACTTCATTTTGGTTTTTGCTGAGTAAAGTATGCTATACCCCATAATACTAAAAAAAAACCTAATAAACCACATCATAGCAACAGAAATCAATCAGATGCATTTATGCCTGCAATAATAATTTATTCTGCCAGTATTTTAAGATGACTTTTTTTAATGGAAATTTCAGCATTTCTGACTTCAGAACATAAACTCATGGATTTCTTGTTTTCCTGCTTGCAAGAGAAAAACCAAACAACTGTCAGGTAGCTGGTTTGCCCTCTTTGAGAGTCTGCTAAGAAAAAATGAAATGCTATTTTAGGACCACTATTAAAAGGTTATGAAAATTAGCATCATAATCAAAACAGAACATGGTGCTTGAATCTTAACATGGTGAGGCTTAGTTCAGCTGCAAATCCTGAAGAGGAATATTGCCTGAGACCTCCCTCTTCTCTTTCAGGAACTGAATGACTTTCTGCAATCATGAACATCTGTAACTAAGAAAATCTGATTTAAAGTCCACTAAATGCAACAGAAAGACCAGAACCAACTGCATCTCATCCAGGGATGCTGGTATTGCTATCCTGGATTCCCAGGCTGGAAGGAACTTCATGTGAATGAGATATTTTTTGATCTCAAGCATCGCTACTCCATCCTGTTTTCCTAATGTGCTTGTCCACAACACTTAGTCAAGTTATTCAACAGACTCCTGAGAAAACTCATTTATCTTATTCAGATTTTCCTACCAAATAGAGGCTTTCAAAAAACTGCCACAACTCAGAGACAACAAAGCCCCAAGAAGAAAGCTGAAACTGTCTGAAAACAAAACATCATTATCCAAGAAAAGCTCTGAATTCCAATAAAAGCCAGTCTTTGGATACAAACAGATGCCTTGGGACTCCTCTGCTGGTATCACCTGTACATGAAAAGCCATTAAGATACTATCATGGTGGACTATGGTCAGCAGAAAATTAAAGATTTGAAAGAAATGGAAAGGAGAAAGGAAAGCTTGCATTTTAAATACTGACAGAAGACTCAAGCCAATTTCATTTCAAAGCTGTGTCTTTCTCTGCTTATAGTTCCATATGGATGTATAACGTTGTCTAATGAAAGCATATGGCAGTTGCTCTCCTGTAAAGCATTCGTCCCCTGAATCCTCCTCCTCCTAAAGTGGCTCCTGTCTTATTCCAAGTCAGCAACTCACCCTCAGCAATGCCATCCTGATTGCCATTAACGTAAGCGCAGGGTCAAAAAAGAAGTGTTCTTCATGGTGTGCGGGGAAACCCTGCAGAAATGCCAGAACTCAGCAAGCTTCTGACAGCTGAAAAAGTGAGAAACTCAACAGGAACAGTGTGTATGAGACACAGAAATAGGGACAGGAGGAGACAGAAGGCTGGCTTGTATGGGAACAGCTACTACCTCTCTCCCCTCCCGCGCTTCCCAGGGTCTGTAAAACCCAGAGAGAATCCATCTATGAAAGGGTGCCTTGGCAAACTGAAGTTGTAACTGTGGTGATGTAGTGCCTCGCACAACAATTTTAGCTGGAAACCAGCAGAACAGTAAATGCCACACCTAGCAAACAACTAGATTTATAAATGCCATATATACCATTTATATGTGTGTGCATATGTACATGTTTACATATGTTTGTATATGTACACTTAAAAACATCTTTAACCACAGAAAATGTTATTGTTGTTGTTATTATTGTTGTTATAATTAAATTCAGGATAATAATAGATATTGAAGCAATTTTAAAGATATGGGAAATTGATCTAGAAAATGATCCCACATGCAATATATTGGCATTTAAGAGTTTCTTAAACTTTTTAAATTACCTTTTCCTCTAAGTAATCAGTAATATCTCCTTTGCTTAGATGAAGAGATGCATTTTGTAAAACACATCAATTTAAAGCACCACTCCATTTCTATTCTTTACATTATTCAAGTGAATTTTAATGCCTGAAGAAGAAACTGAGATTTTATCCGAACAAATGTAGGGTATGGCATAGACAGCCACAGATCAGCGTCTCCCTTCTATCTGTCCCAGTTTTCTATCCCAAAAAACTTACTGCTTACGTGTCATAAACCTAAAGACAAGATGAAATATTCTATATTCTGTGTCAGATTCACATTTCTGGAGAGGTCTCAGATAAACAGGTAGACTTAAAATCAGAATTAAGTTCTGACATAGATACAATTTGCATGCAGATAGTGGGAGACAAACTCATGCCTTAACTCCTGATAAAAGACATAAATACAAATTGCTATATCCTTTCTAATATATTTTCAAGCAATGTTGGTTTCCAAAATACAGTATATAAAATAAGCAAAGCATGTAGGTAGATTCAGACCTGTATGTTGTCCAATAAAAGTTTGTTAAATTCACTTTAAAAATTCCTTGGCAACTAAGTGAATGCACCGCGGGGAATAAGCTCAAGAAACAGTCTAAACTATTATGTGGCCATTTTACTGTAAAAACATGTGCAGTTTCTTTACATGAACACTTGTTTTTGCAATTCTGTAATGATTCAGCTCATGATGCCTGGCCTCTGCAATTTACATAGCAAGAAACCAATTGGTATGACAGTATGTTTTGGTACCAAAATCAAGACACTGCCCAAATAAAATTGGCCATCTCAGACCTCTACCATGATGTCATGTTCCAAAAGTATCTCAGCAGAAGCAACACCTACCCTATACTTGCATATGTCTGAAAATTTAAAATTACTTATTTGATAAACATGCTCCTTCTTATAATTGAATTATTAATAATAAAAATGATAGTATTGTTTCAGTAATAAAGATCTATTTAATTATTTTAATAACAACAACAATCTGAACACTGATATTGCTTAAAAGTAAAATTCTTTGTCCACAAAAGAGATAAGATACACATTGTGCTGTCCTTCCCTGACTTAGAAAAGATCACTTTGTTGTCATCTTTAGAAGTGGCTTAACATATATAATGGTTGCTTCCTTAACATTACATTCTTCTCTTTTGAACTTCAGCAAGCATTTTGGCCAGCTAACACACATAAAATTCCCAGTAGCGTTTAAGGAAACCTCATATTCTTCCACTGAAGCTCTATACATAGAAATTGCAGATGGTTATTTAAATGGAAAAGTACTTCCCAGTGGTCTGAAACAAAGACCTGCTCTTGGCCACTTATAAGTAGTTGTAGACGCCAGGTATTATGAGCCTACATTAGTCACTTTTTCAACTTAACAAGTTTTCCAACTCACTCTTCTACTTCAATAAATAAGATTATCACCCAAACAGAAATGTTTTTTTTCTTTCCTTTTGGTTTGATGGGCAGAGGATGGGATGTGCTGCTTGTGAAGAAATATTACAGCTAGTTCGATGTACTGTCAAACTACAGTTACAAGCAAACGCCTCCTTCAGGGACAGTATTTTACATACCTTCTGTTCAAGAAAAAGAGTTTCCATACTGGCTGACTTACTCACAAGACTGACTTACTCACAATAAGTCTGTTTCATGCATAAACTAAGAATGAGTGTTGATCTTTACAATTCTTCCTTACATCAATAGTCCTTTTAGTTCTCAACCTTGCCCACAACAAACTGTGACACGCAGATCAGGGAGTCAATCCTGCCTCTCTGCTTTCCTTTGTCAAAATCCATGAAAACCACACATAAAACCAGACTTATTCTGTATCTGTAGTAAGTCTTGCTAACCTAGAATAGTCGATGTTCAAAAAAGGAAATCAGTGCAATGCTTTCTGTCAAGGGAAATCATTATGTTATATACAACTGAAATCTGGGTATTATTCTTTGATTCCTAGTAGGGAATTAAAATCTAGTGGGTCTTTCTACTACA
Source organism: Balearica regulorum gibbericeps (assembly GCF_011004875.1). Taxonomy (NCBI): domain Eukaryota; kingdom Metazoa; phylum Chordata; class Aves; order Gruiformes; family Gruidae; genus Balearica; species Balearica regulorum. The sequence continues at coordinate 106,928,278 of NC_046184.1, forward strand.
GTTGCCTAGCAGAAATTGCTTACTCAAGGTGTAACCATGAGAGAATACATGGTGTCTAAACAAAATATGGTGATTTATTTACAAAAGAAGCTCCACTTTATACTCCTGTTTGAGCCGCATTAGATCCACCACCTAGCACCTTAATGACCAGTTGTGCTTCTTCCTTTACAACCCATCTGTCAATGCCACCTCAGAGGTGTCACATACATCATAACTTCCAAATTTCTGGCTGAGAATGCTTGGACAAGCTCTCCTATCATACCGGCCTGTGCTGCTGCTTTTTTTCTGGCAACCTGCTGAGACATGGGCAAGCACTTCATCATTATAAACAGTGAAGTATTTCACTACTGCTTTCCTATCCAGCGGGCAGAAAAGCTAGGAGGAGGACACAGAGAGCAGCCCGCAGTGCTGTGCAGACCTATGATCTCGCCGTTTAACTGCTAGCTTTACCCTTCAGCCGACACGATTTAGAACTGGTTAATGAAGTTTCACTAGTGAAAGCTCGGTTGACTTTATCTGCATATAGTTTAAAGGCACATTTGGAAAGTTAGCATCCAAAAGAAGCTTGTAAAATCTAAAAAGGCACCTGTTTTATTTTTGACCAAAGCTGATTTTTCATCTAAACGAGTTTATACAGCAAGACTGCCTAATTCTGCCCTTGTAATGCACACCACCTGTGCATACAGGGAGAAACCATGCCCATTTTCCAGATATAGTTTAGGTGGTCAAGTATTATAGCTCAACTTTCTATGAATTTTATCTTCTTTCAGCTAAAGGAAGCCAGAGGTTTTTATAGCTTTCCTTCACCCTGCTGTTTCTCTTTGCCAGTAAGGCCTATTTAAAACCCCTTTGTTGCATGTAACAGAAGGAACAGAACCCTGTAACAGAATCCGTCACTTGGCTGTGCCAAAAGCTGGATTTTTTTTCTTCCATCTTCTTTATCAATTCAAGTACATACTGTACTTTATAAAAGTGCTTCCTAGGGCCCATTATAGACAAATTTGATATTTTGCTATCTTGCCCTATGCTTGACATGAGAAAAGAGTTCAAAGAAACTACTTCATAACGGTTTGACATTTTTCAAATGCACACATGAATAATTTATAATTAGAGCATATCTTTGTATTTACTGGCTTAGGTACTTACGTATTAAAATATATGTAAGATATGTATGAATGCCATTAGGTTGCATCATGGGACCTCATTTCTTCAGCTAGAAAACATGAAGCGATAACATCAATGCATTGACTACAAACAGCAAATGAGGTAGTTATGAGAGCTTACTGGAACTTTCCAAAAGTAACTCAGCCAAGATTGCCAAAAGATTTGAAGCCCCCTGCATGTGCTCAGCAAATCTAGGGCAGAAGAAGAGACCACATGGGGAGCTATGTAAGGCAACTGAAATCTGATGGGCATAGCAGCTGTGAAACTCAGATTCTACTGTTATTACTTGCTTGGTTCCAGAGATGAGCTTACTACAATGCAGAAAAAGTTAACTGTTCTTAGGATCTTAGACTGGTTCATTTAGTAATTTTTTTCGCTACTCAGACCACATTCATTCTGATTTTGATGATTTTGCATATTTGGGTGTATTTCACACTCTCTAACTCCTAATGCAGCTCTACCACTCCTGCATTCCTCTGAATTTATTGTCTTTGTAAAGCCCCGCATGCTGGAGTTCAACATTTAGGGAGAAATGTTGAGTGTAGGTAACAGCTGAATCACAGCAACTTAACAAATTACTGTTGATCTGCTGACAGTTTTAACTGTGTCCCCTGTCATTCTGCCACATACGCAACAGAAATATGCTACCCTCTCACCTTTTCCCACCCTCCAAGCTTTTTTTGTGAGCTCTAATTTGATACAGATACGTAAAAAGCAGCATGGAAGGAAGTAGAGAGGTAGGAAAAGGGTAAAGCAACAAATGAGGCTATCAGACGGCTGCCAAGTCAGTGAAATGATCTAAAATGCAATAAGGTCCATCACAATAAATGCTTGTTCTTACTTTTGCTATTTCTCCTTCCAGTGGAATTGCACACAAAGGTTACCTCGAGAGGGTTCAGGGAGTCTCTGTGCAGAGTCTGTGTCACCACCACTGAGACAACCCTGTTACTCCCTCCCTTAGTCTGGGAGAATGATTTGGTGTATACAAAGGAAGTATAAATTATCAAGCCATTTTTTTTATACCAAGTTTGCATAAATGACTTCATTTTTTTCTACCAATAAGCAAGTTCTCATTAAACATGGTTGCTCTGTAAAACAATTAAGAATTTTCCTCACTTAAACCCACTATGAGCTAGTTTTATAAGCCAGGTGGGTTTTGCTGTTCTCTTTTCCCAGAGAAAAAAATCGTAAGATATCTTTTGGCTTTCTGAGAATATTTAAATTGTTTATTTCAGTACTTTCCCTTGAAACAACAAGATGTTTAACAACGTAGTTTGAGAAATACATCCACTTATAAGTTGGTAAATCTAAACAATACTAGAAGCCCTGAAACTTTCTGAAAAGTGTTTCCCTTTATGCTTCAGATATAATGCCTACCTTGGAGTCACATGGGGGCCCTATGTTGTTAAAGACAGTTATAACCTGTGTAATTTCTAATGGTTCAGCAGCAGGACTCTGAGGATCAGGATTCCTGGGTTCCTTCTCAAGCTCTGCCACAAAACCAAATTGGCACTTTCCTTCTTTGTCTTGCTATTGCAGTTCGTAAAGCTGAGATCTTATTTACAGGCTGACAAAGTTCATGTGGCGATGTTTACAATGTGCTTTGAAATACTCAGACAAAAAGTGCAAAAATATGATTATTATTCAACAAGTTATGTCCTCCACACCCAAGCAAAACGAAGCAGGCAATTTATATCTTGCAAGCAATCTTTTAAATAGGTTTTCATGTTTATGCCACTTGAATTCAACATCAATGGAGCAGGATAAAATAGAGCACTTAGCTCATTCCTGCGGTCCTAATTTATTTTCATCTTGCTGTTTTTTGTTTTCATATCAAGTTCTAACAAGAAAGAAGAACATGGATTTTTCCAGCTGACTGACACTCCATGTAATGTAAAACATTTTGTTCATAAAGAAAACATACTTCTCTCCAGAGGTCTGAAAAAATATTTTTAAAATCTGATACATATTTTTTATAACTTTTGTAGAAAAACAGTGATGGGAAAGATAAATTGTTACTCTTTCTTAAGCTACTTCTATGGGCAATTTGGTGATTTTTTTCCTTATTTCTTTCAAGATTGCTTCCTTTCTAACTTAGGCACTTTGCCCACTGTAACATGAAGATTCTCAGACTTCCAGTGACAGATGAAGATAGCAGACATACTGATTTTGGAACAATGCAGTGCTGCTTTTCAGGAAGAGATTCAGCAGTAAGCTTTTTCCAAATATTTTAATTTAATCTTGATACATATGTACCTGTGTGAATTCAGAGTATTAAATTTAATGCTTTAGGACTAAGGCAAAAGAAAAAAAAGTCTGTATTATCTGAATATCCAAGAGTAAAACCCACTACTCCAAACTCCAGTGAATGCCACCATTCTTTACAAACTCCAATGTCAAAGTCAGCCAAAGATTAAAGGTTAGCAATATTAGATTTTACAGATTTGTAAAAATAAATACAAATTCCCGTTCACTGTGGGAATGGGGGTGATTTGTACATGTGGAAAGCAAGTCTGGAGAAATCATTATTATTTTACAGAAGCTTAAATAAGACGTCTCAGAAGGAGAAACGAGAAGAGGAGAAGATTTCCTTTTAAATATCCAGGTCACACAAATCAGCTTTTCTCCATATTGCAGTGGAGTCTAGGTGGGTAAAAAATTGAAGTAAGGATGCATTGTATGGTGTAATTTAGCAACTCTGCTGGAAGCCATAAAGTAACTAGGTACAAAACAGCCAGTACTTAATAAGTTTCAATTTTAATTCTGATTGGGAAGCAAAATATGATACCAGGGTAGCTACTACTAAAGCAACTGCTTAGAAATGATGTCTGGCTATAAAATACAATTAAACACAGACCCCAACAGAGGTCTCTGTTAAGCTAGAAAAAAATACCCACGGGTATAAAATGAGAAAATATTTTTTTCTCAGTTTTGCATTAAAGATCAGTTACAATAAAACCTTCATATAATTTACTAAACTAGAGACAAGTGTATCTAAGTTTCTGAATCTATTTAAAGAGCCCTACTGCTGTACAGCATATTGGGAAAGCACATACTGCTTTTAAAACATACCATTCCAATTTCACAGTAATTAAGGATATGTGCCCTTTTCAACATACAGCATTCAAATACAATCAGTCCAAAAGACAATCACAGAATCATAGAATATCCTGAGATGGAAGGGACCCATGAGGATCATCGAGTCCAACTGCTGGCTCCACACAGGACCAGCCAAATCAGAGCATATGACTGAGAACGTTATGCGGACGCTTTTGAACTCAGTCAAGCTCGGTGCTGTGACCACTTCCCTGGAGAGCCTGTTCCAGTGCCCGACCACCCTCTCAGTGAAGAAACTTTTCCTAATATCCAACCTAAACCTCCCCCATCACAGCTTCATTCCGTTCTCTCGGGTTCTATCACTGGTCACCAGAGGGAGGAGATCAGCGCCTGCCCCTTCGCTCCCCCTCGTGAGGAAGCTGTAGGCCAGGATGAGGTCTCCCCTCAGTCTGCTGTTCTCTAGGCTGAACAAACCAAGGCACTTCAGCCTCTCCTCATATGCCTTCCCCTCTCGACCCCTCACCATCTTTGCTGCCCTCCTTTGGACACTCTCCAACAGTTTTACATCCTTTTTGTACTGTGGCACCCAAAACTGCACGCAGTACTCGAGGTGAGGCCGCACCAGCGCAGTGTAGAGTGGGACAATCACTTCCCTAGACCAGCTAGCAATGCTGTGCTTGATGCACCCCAGGATACGGTTGGCCTTCCTGGCAGCCTGGGCACACTGTCGACTCATGTTCAACTTGCTGTCGACCAAGACCCCCAAGTCCCTGCCAGCATGGCTGGTCTCCAGCGTCTCATCGCCCAGTCTGTATGTACAGCCAGGGTTGCCCCTTCCCAGGTGGAGAATCCGGCACTTGCCCTTGGTAAACCTCATGTGGTTGGTGATTGCCCAGTTCTCCAATCTGTCCAGGTCTCTCTGCAAGGCCTCTCTGCCCTCGACAGAATCAACAGCTCCTCCCAATTTGGTGTCATATGCAAACCTTCTAGTCCTACACCCAGGTTGTTTCTGAAAACATTAAAAAAAACTGGGCCTAAAATGGAGCCCTGGGGAACCCCACTAGTGACTGGCTGCCAGCCTGATGTAATCCCGTTTACCATAACAAGTTTTCAAATTCTCAATACCTGATTTATATGCAATATTTATCACACACCGTTATGTGATGAGAGGAGATAAATTTTCTAATATAAATAAAGTGAAAATGTTTTTTTCCAATTTAAGGGTCATAAAACACTTATTAAAGATAAAAGCGGGTTATTTGGCTATATTGGCCTCTGCAAGATGTAGGATGTGCAACAGAATGAAATAGAAATTTCAGTGATAGAAAATCATCCTCTTTCTCTCTTGATAGTATAATCACCTTTTAAATCATGTTTGACATTTGTAAGTTGAGTGAGCTGGTAGCCCCGTAAAATCTATGTGGTAATATATGTGGTAAATCCTTTCTGGAGCAGTAATCTCATTGCTTTGTCTAATGGCTCTCACTTCATGTGGCCTACTTTTCCCCAGGAGACTTATTTGACTCTGCCTTTCTTAAGCCACTGGTTGCTAATGTTCCTTATTACGAAGAAAGCAGGAAAGTGCCCGAAGGCGATGGCTACTCTGCTAGTGGTACAACTACCAGCAACCTTCTGCTGAGGCCTTTTTTCCTCTCCTTTTTCCTAAAAAAACCAAACCAAAACAAAAAAACCCACCCTGTAAAATATGCACATGTGTTATAAAAGGATTGCTTTGTGTCTCAAGAAAAAAAAAAAGGAAAGGAAAAAAACAATATGGCAGTGCTCTTTACGCTGCTCCAATTGCTAATCTGACAAGCTCCATCTGGTAGGCAGACCTTTTATCTTCTCATCACCCTAAATCTCTGAAGGAAAGTGGACACTAGTGGCATATGTGCATTGTTGGTTCCTATGCCTAATGAGGTACACAATTTATGGGTCTAACTGGAGAAACATTATTTAAACTTGGATGAGGAAGGAGTGTGAAGGGATAAAGCAGGCACTGCATATTTTTTCCCTTTTTCAGCAATCATTCACCTGGACAAAGACTGTATCATAAGCAAGATCAAAATGTATTATAAATCCTCATTTAATTCATACATCTATACCTGAATTATCTAAGGAGATTAAAGCAGATTTATTTAAATGTTTTCTTGGCAGCGACTCAACTATCTACCTTATATAGCTGACCATTTCATACATTTATTAATCGTTCTGTGCTGTGAACTGTGAAGGTTTTCTTGTGTGGTTTGGGGTTTTCTTTAACTTTAAGCTTGAGGTCTAAAGATACAAACCATCTCCCATATTGAATGGCATCATAAGAAGGTTGTAAGGTATTCTGCTGTAAAATTTGTGGTGTATTCAAGGTTAGATGGTTATATTATTACCTACCGAGATAGCATTTCAATTCAATTCAAATAAAGTTTCCTTCATTTGGAGCAAAAGCCTATCAGGTAGGAGTTAAATACCTATGCTCCTGGTTGTCTCATGTATTCTGCAGATACTGCATGATATCTTTCAGTTGTGGTCTTTCAATATCTAAAAGAAATTTCTTTCAGACCATCAATATTTTTTTTCTATGTACCAGTATGTATCTAACTGAAATGGTAATGTCAATTTTCTATATAGAATTGTTATGACAACTGGCTGAACATTTCCTGTATGCCATAGTCCTACACTTTACAGATGCTTAAGTTAAAAGCATACCTGAATGTTTTCGACCATCCATACTTATTCCCAAAAAATTGAATGTCAAAATACAAGAGCTAAAATGACATTCGTGAAGCTCCTCCTTTTAACTGATACAAAACACAATATCAAAACACATTTAAGCTTTCAAAACACCACGTGCCCTAATCTCTAGCAAGTGTAAATTCTTGTTTACCTCATAACACAGAAAGGAGTTTCAATTTTTAAAAAGTGTTTACAGCTGTGCAACGCTGAGATCTTGCTCCAGTCTGCTATGTGAGTTGGATGTGGCAATAAGGTGGTGTCCACACCAGGTCTCCAACAAACCTGGAGAGGAGACTTCCTTTCAGTTATAACAACTTGATGAAGTTTTAACTTCAAGAGTATTTCTCACTACAGTAATACTAGTTGCATGACTTCCGTCCTTCCATGAAATCTCCCCTATGTCCCCCCTATGATGTATGTACATTCATTGTCACTTTTAGCCAAGGAATATCATAAAATTAATCTTCCCAATTGCACAGACCGTATTGTTTAAGTATTTTCTCCACTACTAAGCAGCAATGTCCTCTGCATATACATTTGGGGGAATCCAGCAGGATCCCAAGCCCTGTGCAGTCACCAGATGGATTGCACTTGGTCCTCTCTAAAAATGAAAAATTCATACTGTAGATCAGTTCCTACAGTTCTTGCAGCAGCAAAGTCCTCAGTAGCCTCCCAAGGCCTCTGGTGAGCCCTCTCCTCCCAGAGCTCTCAGATTTCCTGCCTCAGCATCCTCCTTCCTCAAAGGCTGTGGAAACCTCCTCTCTTTGCAGTCACAGACCAAAAGAAAAGAAGAGGCTCTAACTATTCATTATAGACAGAAGGAATAGGCTTCTCAGTACTATGTTTGTCATTTCCCTTCTTAATACTGCCCCCTCGCCTTTTTGTTAATTTTCTCCTTCTTTATATTTCCTCCTACCCTACATTTAGCTCTCTACTGCTCGCTCTTTTTTTTCTTGCTCTTATTTTCCTCTGCTTATCCTTTCCTTAACCTCTATCTTCTACATTGCAGTCTCCTTTATGCTTAGTCTTTCCTTTCTCCGCTCTCCTGTGCACAAGCTATTCTTGAATTCTCTGCACTATTATAGCTTCTCATCTCTTTCATTATTTTAAATCTTCTCTCTGTTGTCAATTATGTTGTTTTCCCTCAAACACTCAGTATTTTTCCATTTCTTACATTTCATTTCCTCTTCAGACAGTTCTATGTAATTCCCAAATTATCCGATGTTGGTAAATTTTCATACAAAGCACCTAATATCAGTTTCCCAGAAAAAAAGGAGTTGGATGGTGATGCTAACACCACTTGCAGGATAGGGAAACAACTAATAGAAAAGAGTCATTGCTCAGATTCATTTTCCCCAGAAATAATGGAGAATCTGGAAAGATCATCCAAAAGCATAAAGGATATTTCTCAAAGTGCCTCAAGGCTCATGAGAAGACCACAGAATCTGGTAACACAGCTAGCACAGTGCAAACAAATAATGCAAGGCAAAGTCCATCTTCTTTCTCTGGAAGTTTTGATATTTTAAGCTCCTATTGGTATTAAATCAGAAGATTTCATTTTTCCAAAAATGTTCCTGCTCCCAGAGACTCTGGGAATGTGCTGCCATTTCCCCCTGCCTCCAAACATCAGCTCACAAAGTCGAGACTCCAGAAACACGGACTTGGCCCAACTTTGAGTCTGGATTTTGAAATGTGTATGAACTGTCTGCTGCAAACTGTGGGACTTAATAGTGCCTGTCACAAGGCCCTCCAGGCTTCCAGGCTCCTGGAAGAAGCTGCTGGCTGATACACAAGCTAGCCATGCAGCAGAGATACCTCAGGGCCTCGGATACAGTGATTCGGGTTCCTCAGCAGCCCACAGGCAAAATGGTAGGACACTAGGCCAGAATCTCACTTGTACTGCAGTGAAAGTTTCTTGAAATCAAAATGCTTGTGCATTCTCTGAATAAAAACTCTTCTTCCAGAATATTCCCAACTAACTCTACTTGCAATTTACAGAGAGAAGTCAGAGAGAAGGTGGCAGAGGAAAGAAAGTGCCATCACTGGCATTTTGCATAGTCCTTGCTTTCTCCATTACTTTGCCAGGATAGCAGATGCATTAAAGAATTCCTTCCCCTCCCTAATTACATATGCAACAAACTACTTGGGGCTTTGCATGCCAAAGATATTGCATTCTGAATGATCCACAACCCTTCCCACTACAGTTGCTTCAAAGGATAACATCCTCATACTCAGGTTGTTTCTCATACATTATTCATGATACTGTCCTTTGCCAGAGACCTGGCACTTAGCAATGGAACAAAAAGTAAAATAAAGACAGGTAACTTCCACCTTGACATATTTGTCTCTAATGCAAACATGAATAATGAAGAAAGGCAATATATGAGGCAAATAATATCCTAATATAATGGGCCTTTTGTTCTCTGTCAGAACCATTCAATATCTTTTGCCTTTGAAGGAACTCAAATGAAAATGTGTTTTCAAGACCTAATGTATTCAATTTGATACTGGCCATAAAACTGCCAAACTATCTGTCATGGCCAACAGGCAACGCATTACCCTGCTCAGGAAATGCCTCACACATCCAAGAGCTTCTGTCTCTGGACATCAGCACAATGAGGTAATTGTCCACCATCTGACTGTATCATGACTGAGTCATGCCACCTGTCCCTTCCTTGGTCTCTGGCCACAGCAAACACCGCTGCATTTCACCAAACTCTCAGTGGGGAAAAAAACCCTAAAACTTGTAAAATGTTTACCAAAACCCGGTTCTATTTCATCAAATGTATAAAAACATAACACTTGAGAATAAATTATTCAAACTTTGTCCATCTATCTGCTCTGTTCATTCATCTCATTTTCATCTCCCAAGCCTTAAACACTGTCTTCTTCCAGACCTTTACAAGATGCAGAAGTGTTACTTTACCAGGGATTTGTTAGAGGAGAGCTGGGGCACAGTCTGACCATAGCCACTGTGCTCGTGGGGACGGTTTTATGACTTGCAAGGTTCCCATTCCAAACTGGAAGCGCCAAGTCCCAAAACAGGAAAGTCAATTTCTTTTTGGCTTATTTGAGACCAAGCATTTAGTTTAACAGTATTTTTCTTCTAGTCTAAAGAGGAGACTGGAAAGTCTACGACTTGGAAAGCTTGCTTAGCACACTAAGCTGTAAACAACTCTTATCACATATCCAATCATATACTGGTTTGCAATCTGATCACTACAACTTGTCTTCGTAGACAGAAATGCAGCAAATTGTTACGGGCATGAACAAGTTCAAGATTATTCTCTTTTAGCCCTCCTATGCATTTACTACTGCTCTTTCACAGGAAGTCCTGTGGAAGTTCAGTCTTGCTTATACTATGTGCAAGAAGATAGGATCACATCTGTGTTTGAAAGCATTTTGTACAACTTCTACTGCAGCTAGTGATTCCTCAGCTGATTATTCACAGAGGCTATCAGGCCTGTGGCTGTCACACAGTCAAACAAGGAAAACAGCACAACAGGAATGTTAATTAGTATAGCATAAGCACAGTCATAATGAACTCTAATTGCTTGTCAGTGGCAGTTGCCATAAGGCGTAAGATCTACACCAGTTCTTGCACCTGTGGCAATGGCTACAGGTATTGCGAAAGCTAAACACAGGCCCCGATTAGGCAGTGTTTATTAATATTAACAGTTTAGCAAGCAAGCATAACATACATTTGTATGTGTTATCTTTATGATTTAGTGCTCTCGTGTTTCTGAGCATCACTTAAAAAAATCTTCACAATTCTCACAATTTTGCTGCCATTTGAACCATCTCCCACAATACTGAGAAACAATTTCATGCTTGACCAGTTTTTTTAGTCATATATTTGATCTCAGTATTATAAGAAAAAAAAATCAGCAGGAAAAACAAACTAAAATGGTTTTTATGCACTAAACCACAACTGAATTCAACAGAAGCTAACGGTTTGTCACAGAGCATAGCCACCAAACCCCAAAATATTAACAGTACTTTTAATCCCATTCTGATAAACTGTTGAAATGACAATACCTTCCCCAAAAAACTTTACATGCTTCCAAACAAGCCTTTGAAATAAATGCAAAATAAAAAGATCACACATTACTTAAGCAGATTCCATTACATTTATGATATCACCCAGTGTCTCTTTTAAAGAGTGAATATAAATTATGCTGATTTACATCACAGTCTGAGGTGATCTGAGGAGGAAAATGGATTATGATCTGCAAAGGCTGAACAGAGACATCAAAGCACTTAGTTACCACATCTGAACTGCAGTCATCTTTTAGAATGACACTCCAAAGTACTGACAGGATAGTGAAATCTGGGCAAGTTGCTATCTGAAAGACTGCAAATCCTTCTTTCTCAAGAGGAAAATAACACACTCCCCCCCCCCCCATGTTTTGTGCCTTCCAACCACTCCAATCATGTCTGCATCACAAAGGGCTTTTGTTGTTGTTTAAAATCTCAGATTCCCTCCAACTGCATAGAGGCATGCTTTAATTTGTATTATTACTTCAGATACTAAGAATGAGGGGAAAACAGAAGTGCAATCCTATTTAGAGATGGTTATTTCACCAAATTATGTGTATCTCAGATATTTAAAATACATACATCATCTTAACATCTACTTTGATATACACTGAATAATACTAATGAAACCTAGCCAAATGCAAATGACAAATTTTACCCATTATAAAAGCAATCAATTACCCAGTGATTACATCTCAATCACTTTTCATATAAAGGAAGATGGAAAGGCAGTAACAGTTCACTAAAGCTTATTTTATCTTCTTGCCCTTAGGAGAACAAGTAAAAACAGTAAGGGAGATTGTAGCTTAAGGAGGAGAGTTGTAAATTGTAAAATGGCAAATATTTCCCATTAAAGTAGAAAACCAATCTTTTATTACAGTTAGCACTCCACCCAGTATCCCAGAAGGTACGAGTAGGTCATGCAAGAAAAAAGGAATCACTTCTGAAGGTACAGTTATGTCACAGGCTGATGTGGCCAGGGTATGGCTAAACACCAGGTACAAACACTGTGTTGTACGTCTACTGTCTAACAGTCCCACCAGTCTCTCGAGGACAAGGATGGCTCTGAACAGTGATGACTTACAAACAATTCTGCCCTCAATGAAAGGAATAATTTTCAATCTTTCTTTTTGATTTGTAGAAGCCTTCATTTTCTTTTCCAGTGAAGGTGCAACTCTCTGCTTAGCAGATGTTAACCTTATGAATGTAACTTGCTTTTTCCTGCATTTAAAGATCTCCCAGCTATTCGGGTTTTCTTCTGTATTTCATTTTCCCCTCTCCCCTTCCAACTAGAGTGATAAAATGTACAACAATGAAAAAAAACCACAAACAAAATAAAGAACATTTTCTCTGACACTTCCTACACTCTTCGGTATTTGATATACACTGCCAGTATTTAACGCGCTATTTCTTCTTCTTTGGTATTCCTATTCTTTGGTATTGCTAGAAAAAAAAAAAAGCAGCATTGTTCAAATACTCATCACTGAAGACTTCAGTAAATATTTAGTCTATTATGCTCAGAGTTCCACGTACGAAGGTCAAATGAAACCACTTGGAAGGACACAGTGAAATCATACATTTTAAACTTTGGAGAACTCAAATCTGACACAACACGGCTGTATTTCCATTTTCCTCATCTTCTTTGAATCTTTGTCTTTCATTTTTCTCTTTCTTCCTAAAGCGAGAAAGTGATTCTGTACACTAAATTGCCCTGCTATCTGCAGACCAATCAATCCTTTTACACCTGAATGTTCTTTACCAAAGTGGAGATCTAGACAAGCACACCAGTACCTCATTGCAAAAAAGAAAGACTGACTGATGTTCTTAATGCATCTCATAGTAAATATTAATAAAGATTTAAATTTAAGTGCTGTTTTTTCATGCCCTTCTCCACTGTTTTCTCTTCCTTTGATTTCAATTTTCAAATGTTCCAAGCATCTGCACAGAAAATGTTTTAAATAAAAGTGACCATAATTAGGGTTTTCCCTAATTTCCTTTTCAATTTTTTGTTCTTTCTAGTAGATTTAGGTAATTTTCACTATTTTTCACATTCAGATATTTTTCACAATGAAGAAATAAGCTTACTTCTACTTTCTTTTAACTGAAGTTGAGATATTCATTCACTCTCCCTCTACAAGGAAAGGCCTTTATGAAGCAATCAACATCTAATCAAGCTGCAGAGTTAGAAATTATTTTTTAAAAGTAGGAATGTAGAATGTGCATCTCGGTTCTTAGAAGAACTCATCTAGCAATAACTATAATGTAGTACTAAAATAGATTCAAAAATTAGCAGAGTTTTTCTGTTTATAATGGTTTTAGGAAATGAAGATGATGAAAGTGAAATTTACACTGAAAGTCAGTCCAAAAGTAACTCAACAACAAGTTTCTGATATAATCCATATTTAACCATGAGAAGAAGTTTTGATGAGTCAATCTATTCTAGAATAGAAAGAACATGTAGCACTGTCAACACCCAAAAGAGGGGAAATGTGTCTATTTTTCTTCTGCTATGTCCTTGATATCTGATATTTAGTTCTGAACAATAACATCTCCCCGACCTCATACAAACAATAATGTTTTTTTATTGGAATGGCTGGGCTTAGGATGTCAACCACAACTCTACAATAAGGTTACTTCAGTTCAAGACTTCTGTTTCCTGGGCCCTCTGATGAGTAAGACTGTACTAATAACAAAGTCATTTATTGTGGCACAAATTTCCAGCCTTTCTGTTGAAAAGTGAATAAAACCTAAGATTTTTCATAAAATTGTCAGTGTAGATTATTATTATGTTAGCTACGCTCATACAGCATCCTGCCACACTACTGCATCTCCATGCGGCCCAGGCCCACACAGCCAAATTAAAACCCCACTAACACTCCACTCCTGCCCTCAGTTATTAGACATGCATGAAACATAACGAGGTTATAAAACTTCTCATGACACACAGATTGTTTCAAATCTACTGCAGTCACTGCTTATGAAAACACTGTCTCTGAACCCCACTCCCAAAGGCAAGGATATGTTTTTAAAAGTATGTGGGTTACAAGAAAAAAAGAGCAGTGACATTTTTGTAAATTGTATGCTTTGATTGTCAATGACTTAGGAAGCAGTTCATTTTTAAAACAAACATTCTCAAAATCTTTGATAGCATATTCATCAATCCATCTGCTTCACTGTAAATTCTTTGAAGTGCAGGTGGCTTGTAACGTCATGTTACAGCAATTAATGAAGTTTTTGAATCTCTCTTGCTCTTTCATGCTCTGTTGAATGGTGAAAAAGGGTTATCATCTTTAATTTTCCATCCAAACAGTATACACAATTAGATATTTTCATACATTTTCATATTTCTTTCAATAAATATATGCATTACATGTTTTAATATAGAGCTACTGAATGCAATCCAACTACATCTTAGAATGATCAGGATGACAGTTCAAACAAATAAAAGATTAAATTGTAGATGCTGCAGTGCTCCAGAAATAAAAATGGAATAAACGAATAAGAAAAAAACCCCATGACCCTAACTGTGTAACAAATAAACTACAAAACTCAGTAAGATCCTGAAATAAGTTTTATGTTTCACACTGTTCTATAATAAGCTAGCTATTGGATATGTGTTTGACTCTTCTCTCGCAGCTGGAATTAGACCCACCTAACTCTTTCTTGCAAGGTTTATGCAACTAATAAAGATTCTCCAACAGCTCAAATGACAGCTATTTCTTGAAGAGCAGGGTCAGTGCTCTGTCTGGTACAGTGATGGTCCTAGAAAACGTCCCAAAAAACTGTCAAACATTAATAGCTGTGCATATCTTGCATGAGTAATTCTATGCATTCATCCTGACAGTGTTTGATCAGCAGGTTTTGTTTATATTTATTTTTTTTTTAATATATGCTGGAGCATCTCATCACAATAAAAAGTAAATTTTATAACTAAAGGAGAGGCCAAGAACAATTGAAAGCTTTTAGAAGCTTCTGAATGCCTGCATTTGTGCTCTGTGCAAATTTAAGACAACTCAATGAGTGGGCCACAGTGAAACTATTGTCTTTGGTTTGGTGGTGGGGAGGGGAAGGGCGAAGGGGATGAAAAGAATAGCATCCCCGCATTCTTCCCACTGTCAATTTCACAGCAACTCCTCTTTAAAAATAACTGGAAATCCCTGGGTGGTCTGGTGGAAAGCAAGCAAGTGGGAATGCGCTCTTTAGTATGACAGTCGTGCAAACCAAATTCTAGACAGATGGACTTTAAATTACAAAGAATAAATCTGCTGTACATGTTTGCCTCATAATGCCAGTCCCTTTTAAGTTTTAAAATTTTCTTTCATTGCTTTTGGTTCTTGTGTTTTTCTTAACCTCTACTGTTTTTTCAACTATGACTGGATACACAAGAGGACTTCCATGCACAAAAGTACACTGCCTAAATACATCCTCAGTCCAAATCAGTATAATATAAACAACCAATAGAGGGCACTGAAATAAGCACAGGTGTTCTCAAATGTGGTATTTTTTGTTCCGTCCTAAGGCTTTGAATATTTTTCACAGAAATCACAGCCAGAATCACAGACTGGTTTGGGGTGGAAGGAACCTTAAAGACCATCTAGTTCCAACCGCCCTGAAATGGACAAGGACACCCTCCACTAGACCAGGTTGCCCAAAGCCCCATCCAACCTGGCCTTGAACACTGCCAGGAAGGGGGCATCCACGACCTCTCTGGGCAACCTGTTTCAGTGCCTCACTGCCCTTATCCTCTGTTACACATTCACAGATGAAAAACTGAAACAGCCATTAATTTTGCTAAGAAAGTGCTATGAAACAACTCTACAAGTTAACTTGAAAGTGGCCATGCTCTTCCTGTCCCAGATTTAACTCACTACATCAAGAGAGGATGACTGGCAGTCATGTCTCAACACCCACATCAATCTACCTTGCATGCAAGAATCCTTCAGCAGAACCTGTTACTCTGCTTACACTTGCCCAGGTATATTAGAAGCTTATTTTGTGGTTGTTTTTTGCACCTGGATTCCTCCCCCCCCCCCCTCCCCCCCGTTAACTGTGGGAATAAAACTGCTATACCTTCAGGCAAATCTGTGGTAAAGACACTGAGACTATCAGTTCTCCAGCAATGTTTGTTGCTTCAATGGCTCCATACACTGGATTAAACCAGAACCCAAACTAATATCTGCAGTTTACTCACAAAATCCAGGCTTCTCGCTACCTTTAAGCCCTTGCCATGGAACTTTTCTGTCTAAGGACTGGGGCTACGGTATTCCCACTAGGTGCAGCAAGGTTCAGGACTCTTGCCTTCATGGAGGCCATGCAATCAATCACACTCCATGCCCTTGACTTCTCCTGGGCTCTCAAGGCTACTTGGTTCATGCAATCTCTTCTGGTGGTATGTTCAAGTACAACGAAGACACTAGCAAGGGCACTTACCATCCTCACCAAATTTAAGGTTCTTTTGTGGAAGACAGCAGTCAAAATTTGAACTTTTCCTCTGTTAATACAGCTCCTCTAATGGGGTCAGATGCAGTCAGGATTCCATAGGAAATAAGGTAACAGACAAAGTCCTCAAGGATTCCCTAATACTTTTGCATTATGAATTATATGGCCAGGAAATATGCGACTATTTCCTAACTAAGGGAACTCAGGAAAGTTTCATTGGATCCCAGCATATCACATGAAGCTAAATCCATTTGCCAAAGGTGATCATGGACTTCTCTCTGTAAAATCAACTCTTTGCTCAAGGGTAGAAAGTAAGTAACATCCACCACATCATCAAAGGTTCAAAGAAGGACATCAATGCTAAGAGAAAATGGGATTGAGGAAGACAATGAAGAAGACTATAAACCAGGGTTTACAAGGCAATACTTCTACACAGCATACTGATACTGAACCACAAATGGAATTTAGTTAAATTTATAGGCATTTAAGGAGGTTTTAGGCAGTTGCATTGAATACACACTTTTTTACATTCTATGGTCCTTTCCTGTAACGCAACATTCACCTTTTACCAGACTCAAAGCCTACAACCAAACAGCAAGAAAGTGACAAAGACAGTGGAATTTTGCAGTTTGGAAAACTGAATTTTTATCCACATAGAGAATTTAATTTACAAAACTGAATCCCAGTATTAATCTCTTGCATAGTCATAGCAATCTCCTCCTCATGCTTGTGGAATCTGATTTACAACTTAGGCCAGAATCAAGTACCAGTTTTGTCAGGATCAGAGTGGTTGAGTTATTGGATTAAGAATGAGTCAAGTAATTTAATCACAGTGCATCTTGATTTACAAGAAACATTGGCATACGTGATATGGTTCAACCAGAGAACAGAGCCAAATGCTACCATTTGCTATACATATATGGCTTGTGACAATATGGTGTATTGAATAGTAGATCTGGTTACATATAGTGATTGTGCATATTAATTATCTGCTTTATAAAATTATGCTTAATCATGCATATCCTGTTTGGACTCATATTTTTTTAAGAAGACTAGATGGTAATGAAGAAAAATTTGAAAGTAAAGCAAAGAAAACAAGCCCTAGTAAGCCACCAGTGTGATAATCTCTCACAGTGAGAGCAAAAGGGAACTGGGGGGGGGGGGGGGAAAAAAAAAAAAAAAAAACAAACCAGAAAAGAAGCACTGTACAGGTATAACCATTTCAGATGACTCATAGCACTGCTAACAATAATAAACAATTTTCTTTTCACAGGCAATGAATCTTTTCTATGCTCTTTATTTGACTTCTACAACTATTTTTCCCATTTTTTTTTTCCCCAAAAGTATTTCCTGTTTTCATTTTGCAGGGGACTGCATATTAACTTTTAAAAGAAGAGTATTTTTTTAACAAAAGAAGATACTCTGTGTTGTGTGCCCAGAAAATGAAAAGATTAAGTATGCTTAGTATGTACCAATTGGTGGATGTGCTACTTCCTGATTTAGCATCATCTCCTTTCCCAACCCAATATTATTCTATATTAAACTTCCTATTTCATTCTTCAGTTCATTTTACAGTTCAGGAATAAAATCCCACTCTGCCAAAACAGCTTTGGGTTTTTTTCCTTTTCATTTCAGGGGTTTGAGATTTTTACACCCCATTTCCCCCAAACCTTCAGCTTCTTTTTTCTTCAGCTATCCTTGAGGGTACTCTCATGGTAAAATCCTGACCCCTCTGATTTCAGGCAGGCTCAGAATTATAGAACAAGTTTTCAAATCAGGAACAGCATATAATGTATGGAGTGACACTGCTGATTGGTGCTACTGCAAAAAATTATGCCATAACACATCTGGACACAGAAACTCCTTCTGTTAACCCATCACACAACTCAGGAGACACCACTTCTGAGTATTTCTGTCAGAACCCAAACCAAAATCAATGTTTTTCTGAAGCCTCTTGGTAGCTCTCCAAGTAGTCCCAAAGGATCTAAATTCATTTTATCAGCCTATATAGCTGTGAGGATGGGTTTCTCTTTTATTCATCCAATTTTATCTCCTTTTATTCAATTGCATGGCTTTATTGTGTTTTTTAGCTTATTCAGCTATCCATGTTTTTCTTTACCGAGCAATTGCAAAAGATACGTTATGACACACTATGAGAAGCAAGAATGCATAAAAATGGCTATACCAAACAAACAATAAATCACAAAATATCAGGAAAAATGATGCAATTAATTTTTGCAACATTTTGACCAACATTTCTGGGGTTTATTTATTTGTTTTTTAAACAATTTAAAACACTTAATGATTGTGAAATTTCAGAACAATATTTGCTCTGCATGTTAAAAGTCAAAACAAGAAAAGGAAGTAAATTCCCATTTCATCAAAAATTGATTACTGGTGGTTATTCACAAAAATGAAAGCTTCACTGGTTTGCTCTCCATTGAAGTCTTGCAGCCTAATAGGTAAGAAGATCTGCCAGTTATGCCTTACTACATTTCACAGAAGTTTAAAATATATTCTTATTTTATGGACTTGACAAGGACTTTTCAAACACAAGATTCAATCAGTTATATCAGTAAGGTGAGCAAAACAATTATTTAGCCTTAGTAAGTTTACATTTTTCATAAAATGGCTGTATAGCTTAAGTTCAACAGTTTGCATAGTTTGCCTAGCTCAGCATAAAAATGTTTTTATCTCTTCATTATAGACACTTAGAAGCATAGAATCATAGAATGGTTTGGGTTGGAAGGGACCTTAAAGATCATCTAGTTCCAACCCCCCTGCCATGGGCAGGGACACCCTCCACTAGACCAGGTTGCCCAAAGCCCCATCCAGCCTGGCTTTGAACACTGCCAGGGATGGGGCATCCACAAATTCTCTGGGCAACCCGTTCCAGTGCCTCAACACCCTCACAGTAAAGAGTTTCTTCCTAACATCTCATCTAAATCGACCCTCCTTCAGCTGAAACCCATTACCCCTTGTCCTGTCACTACACTCCCTGATAAACAGTCCCTCTCCAGCTTTCCTGTAGGCCCCTTCAGGTACTGGAAGGCTGCAATAAGGTCTCCCTGGAGCCTTCTCTTCTCCAGGCAGAACAACCCCAACTCTCTCAGCCTGTCCTCACAGGAGAGGTGCTCCAGCCCTCTGATCAGCTTCGTGGCCCTCCTCTGGACTCGCTCCAACAGCTCCATGTCTCTCCTGTACTGGGGTCCCCAGAGCTGGACGCAGTACTCCAGGTGGGGTCTCACGAGAGCGGAGTAGAGGGGCAGGATCACCTCCCTTGACCTGCTGGTCACTTTCTATTATGCATATGCTAAAGTCTGGGAAAGTACAATGTATAAATGTAAATAAAATGTAGCTTCTCAAAGAATCCTAAGACATATATTTATTCTATATGAAACTGCACTTTTGCCATCTGCGCTGCAAGAGCTATTATCACACTGGTATTCATGAAACAGAAGAGACAATTTATTTGGAAAGAGGGAGAAGATTTTACAGTTATATGCACTGTAGAATTGGCTCACATTAAGGCATAATGTGGCTCCCATTAAAAATTTGCCATTTACCAAGTGTTATGACATAATTGATATTCATGATACCATGATATTTCTCTTTTCTTGGGACAGCAGATGATATATTTGATGTAATTGGGCAGTATTGTTACTGGAGAGCAACCACTGTAAACTGCTTTACTTAGAATAAGGGACTACCTGCAATTTTCAGAGAAGAAATGATAAATTGGGTGCATAGCACGTTCAGCAAGAGAATGTTGTAATTTTGAAAGAGAGTCATAAAGGAATATGCAGAATTACAATGCCACAATCGGCATGTAATTTGATTTTAAATTCACGTGACTGATGAAAAATTCAGAATCAATGCTGCTCTTAGACTCAGATGCCCTCCTACTTTCCCTAATGCTACTTTTCTCTTTCAGTCCTTTCCAGGAAGCCTGCTTTAATTTAGCTCCTTTGATCCAGACCTGCAATGGGATCTTCATGAGCCTCTTGAATGGACTGATGCTGTGATGGTTAGTGAATCAATTGCCGTTTTCTGATTCTGCTTTCTCAGCTGAATCGCCATCTAAAGCGGCTGCTTTTCACCATCTTTTTCCTCTCTCAAGCTGTTTCAGCTTCCTTCCAAGATGCTAAAGTATATCTCATTTCCACTAGTTCATTACAATTTCAGACACAGTCCCATTGTTTTCTTTGTTCATCAAGATTAATTAGATGGCTGAGTTACAAGAATAATGGACGTCCAGGAATGAACCATTACATAATTTACACTTTTGGTTAATCATCAAGCATGAAGTCTTCAACATCAAGTGGCAGTCTGGTGCTTACAACATCAATGGCACATACACACTTGAGCACAACATTGAGGAAACACCTCCTGAGCTACAAGTGAGACATGAGACTAAGCAGCTCAATTTTGAGGGACAATTTGGCAGGGGTTGTTTTCTGACCAAGTATTCTTTGTAAAGTATTTTTTTTTAACTTTTTTTTTTTCTTTGGTGAGGAAGGCCAATTTTTTGCTTTCACTAGTAATCCTATTGGTTAGTAAGACCATTTGTTCTGCATTAATACCAATACAAAAATAATGTACTTTTCCCTGTGGATTATCCTAAATGGAAATCTTCGTATTTTGCAGCACCGCAAAAATAAGACAGAATTCCCTTTTCAGAGCCCAGAAATAAATGTCTTCAGCTAAAATAAAAGCTTTGCTTTTAGGGCTACACTAACATGCTAATTATAAAATTCTGTTTTAACTTCTGAAGAACTCCCACATAAAATCCAGTTGAGACAGGAAGAGAAAAGAGTGATTCTCCACAGCACGATAGTCAGCTCATTTTGAATGTAAATGAAATCAGAAATACCCACAGAGAAGTTTATTCTTCTCAGATTTCCAACTTAATCTCAAAACTAAATGGTTTTGGATATGTGCTTAGGTAAGCAAACAGACTTGGAAACTGATGAATGAGTATATTGGAACTTTTTTGTTTTTGGTAAATTATGAAGGATTGTTTTAAGTGCAGCAAGCAAATTGTCACCAATGAAACAACTTATCTCAATCACTTCACTTTACTATGCACAAACTGCATGGCCAGTCTTAACTCATGGATTAACAAAGCTTTAATCTTTCATTAAATGCGGCCTATCTACTGCTTACATAGAGAAGCCAGAGGATTGAGATTTTCTAATTCGTTTTTGAGGGGTTTTCCCCTCCCCTTGACAAACAGGCAGGTAAATTTCTTTGTGCCTCAGTTTACTCATATGTAGAAAGGGAATTTATAACAAATCTGGAAATGCACTCCTCCATTTCAAGAGAAAGAACACACACAAACTCAACATCATTTCAGCACCTTAAAGCATAACTTTCATAGCTTCCTCAAGGTCACTTAAAGCATGAAACCCAGAACAGCCCCATCTTCTATCAGCCAAGCCATCAGGCAAACAACAACACTGGCAAGGGAACGTTCTGCTTCATTTTATCGTGAGGTTGTATGTTGCCTCCAGCTATGACTTTCAAATGGTTTTACAGGTCATTCTTTTGAGGTCTTGAAAACACCGTAAAGTAAAAGCAACTGCAGAACCACAACTGAAACCTTCATGTCTTTTCCCAAAGCACAGATCATCTGGATACCAACCCAACAGAAACATTGAACAGTTTTCTTATTTTTCCTTCCATCTTTTCTACAAATAAGAAAAGACAATGGATCCTGGTCTTTGTTATGACAACACTTTATTCCTCCGAAGAAAAATTGGTAATATTCTGGAGGAGGAAAAAAATAAATCTTTTCTCACAAGTTGTCCTTCCTTTCCTCCCCTCC
The DNA here is from genome assembly GCF_011004875.1 of Balearica regulorum gibbericeps. Taxonomy (NCBI): domain Eukaryota; kingdom Metazoa; phylum Chordata; class Aves; order Gruiformes; family Gruidae; genus Balearica; species Balearica regulorum. The sequence goes on from NC_046184.1 coordinate 106,950,533, forward strand.
CAGTCTAAAAAGTGTTTTAAAAGTATTTAGATGATAGTGTAAGTTGGTAACGCAGAACATTTTGCAGAAATGGAACATTTTCATTCAGAGTAAAATCATAGTCACCTACTCCTTCTCCTATAGCAATGCTGTTATTAACCAAATAAATGCTTAAAATTAAATGCTCCCTTAAGCTATCTGCAGGGAAATGTATGAGTTCACTAAATGAGAAAAGGTAAAGGACTAAAGCCCAGAACTACAGACTAAAAGGTCAAAGAAAATAATACTGCGGCCTTGCATTACATTACCTAATAAAGGCATTCAGAAGGCAAAAAAGGTCCCCCCAAACCTGGGTAGAAGATTGCATGAATATATTCATTCTATGAAGAAACAATGAGAAATTGGACTGGGAAAGTAATGGGGAAAACAACATTTTTGCTGTGACATTATCCTATATGCCTGAGCTTCCACTACTTGATATAGAAACCACCCACATCCATGAAACAGCTTTTGACATATAGATAATGAATTCTCTATTCTGCCTTCTTATTGTGTTGGTTTCCACTATTTATTAAAGTCATCAGATTTTCACGGGAACACTAAAATCAGACCAACACAAAAAATAGGAAGATAATGGGTGGATTTCTGTGGCAAACAAACTGTCTAAGAATAGCACATTGAGCAGTGATTTAATCATACAGCGTACCTTTGTTTGCTTTACACGACTCTGCTGTTCCCTTAATTCTTCAGCTGCTTCTTATAAATACTCTTCTGGGTAATGCCTGACACATTAATTTCTATCTAGGGATAAGGCTCTGTTTTGAAACCGACACACAAACAAATACACATAGGACCCTTCTTTTATATTTCACCCAAGAAAAATATACCGGGAGCTGACTTAATCATGAAGGAAAACAAATTTCTCCTTATTTATACTGTGACAAGCATCACAGTATTGATGAGTATAGCAGTAGGTGGTTTATGTCCTTTCAGTATTTTAACGAAAAAGCTAGCTGTAGCGCAGGTTGAAGTATATGCAGCACCAAACAACAACTTTGCTGAACCTGCTCAGTCCCCCTGAGCTTCACTTATTCCACTGAGACTGCGCTGACTGTTGTAAATAAAATTGCAGATTAAAATCTCTGCACTAATCAGCAAAAAGGGAACTCTGAAATCAGAGAAAGAGATGACGGAGGGTCTCAGTCCTACTCCTCTTGAAATAAATGGCAAGCAGGATCAGGCTTTGTGTGCTGAATTAAAATAAAGCTTATACACAAAAGGATTAACAAAAAACCAACCCCATAGTTAATGCCTTAGCAGTGGTCATATTGCTGTCTTCCTGACATCCACCCCATTAAGTGCACTTAATAGCTCATGAGTCAGCAAATACAAAACACAGGTGATGGTGCTGGTAATTTGTCTATATATGTGAAGACGACTTTTTCAGAAAGAAATCATGTGGTATCATTACCAGAGTTAGAATAACCCCAAACAATTACTATAATCTCTTCAGTAAATGAAGTAAATACGTGATTTTCTTAGCTTTCATTAGCAATACAGAAGTCTTATTTTCATTACGTGTATCTCAAGTGTACTAAATTGTGTGCTTACAATTTCATGGAGGGAGAGAAAATACAATACGATAAAGTGCTTCAGGTTATAATGGTAAAAGACTCTGATTTATTTGATATTACTTAGCTATTCTGCCTGCATCATAAACAATGATTATGGCATAATAAATAAATCTTGAAGGAAGTAGCTGAAATTTACTATTTGTGTCTTTAGAGCCTTCGGTCACAATGAAAATGCATCTGAAACATACAGAGACATAAGCTGTCCTTTTTATTATTTATGTGTGTCAACTTTCTCTTCAACACCAATTCAATTACTGTTTCTTCAGGATAAAAGCTTGCTGTGAATAAACTATAATGGGAGATGAAGAAGAACAAAAATAAATCATAGTTCTGTAAGACTGAGATCTTTCTGCTATTCTTGGTGTACTACTTTTACTAAAAAAAAAAAAAAACAAAACATTTTCATACAAAAAATTTTGACTCTGACTGAAAAAGCCCCTTAAACAAAAGGGCCTGGTGCAGCCTTTGATTTTATGATCTGTTTTCTGCAGCTCCAAAATCTGTTCACAAGGTCTCTTTCCCTTAAAACTCATAAAATTTGATGATAGCTACATCAGGTTTTAGACAGTATGATTCTGATGGCATCAATAAAATTGCTCGAAATGTAAAATGGCGTAACTGACAATTCTCTAGTTTGGCTGGAGGATTTTTTAAATTTTTTTTCAATTGTTCAGCTAACCTGATTTTAAAAGTGATTCAAGCTGCATCACAGAACAGTTTGACATATTCTCCTTACCTTGTCGAAAGACAAAAAACACCCCACAAACCACAAAACTTTCAAGTGAAGCTTTATTCTACCAGGTGAGACTAAATTTTTATGTGTATCAGGCTTACCATGTTTCAAGATATTCCTAGCGATAAGCTTAATTTCTAGACCTACACTTTACTATGTTGGAATTATGCAGGGATTTTTTTGTTAGCTTATACGGCTGGTTAGGAGGTGGGAGGTAGGTAATAGATTTCAACAAACCAAGACAGTCAAACTATTTCAGATTAAAAACTCAATCATGCCCAAGAGCAGCAAATTGCTCAAGATTATATAGCATACCGTGGCATAAGTAGGAAGCGAATTCAGAATTCTTGGTGCCCAATTCGGTGCAAACTTTAAATCTTCTTTTTATTTTTTTTTATCTCCTTCAGATAAGTACAAGTGGCACAATTTCAGATTGTGGTCCAAGCCACTGGTATGTATCAATTCAAATGCTGCATATGACACCTAACCTGGAGAAGCTGTGCAGTAGCCATTGAAAACTGTAGCGCCTTAAATCAGAATTAATTTCATCTTTTTTGTTCTCTTAATTTCCATTCGCCTGGAAAGAGCACGCAATAAAGCCACCTATTCTAAATAAAACTTCCAATATTAAAAAAAAAAAATGAGTAAAACCACAATAATTTTCAACCAGTATTTCTAATGCCCAACCTAAGGCTCTTAAAACCAAATAGCACTTGATAGAAAAGTGACTGAGGGAAAAGATAATCTGTTATTGCCTCTCAAAAACCCCAAACTCATCAAGGACAGTGCATTTCACTACACGTAGTACGGCAGTAATAATACACAAACTGCCACCGGGAACTCAGGAAGGTAATGACATTCAGCAGCGTGCCCGCTCACTAAAACAATTTCTTCTGGGCAGCTTTCGAACTTCTTTCATGAACAGAGGGAACAAATGTCTTTCTCTGCCTTCTAACATTTCACATCTGCCAGTTCTAGACTTTTTGTTGACACTGACGCGGATAGATGATCTGGCTGCATAATACTGGAATGCTTTCCTACAGCTTTGTCCGGTTTGTTTTAGCTGGGAAACACTAAATAAGTTCCTTATATTGTTCTACCCTGCTTGTGTATTTTGAATGGCACTCCAAAGGATTTGAGTGGCTACGCTGAGGAAGCAAAGCCTACTCAATCTGAACAAAGGTAGTCACTGCAGAAACATAACTGGGTGCAGTATACAATCGCACCTGGGGTACCTGAGTTGAAATGCAGATCGAATTCTGACCAAAGCTACATAAAATGCACATTAAATTAGAGGCTAGCCCAACTCATTCAGAACATATACTGAAACCCATATACAGGCCTTCCATGGGGACTAATGTATGTAGGAAATTTGAAAACTGATGTTTTCAACTGCTTCTGGTATTCTAGGCAATGGTAAAGACCTCTGCCCTTGTAAATCCCACTGCCATCGATGTTTTCAATATCATCACTTTAATTGTGAAATAATAATCTCAGGAGGGAATGCTTATCAGTGGCTTCTGGTTACATGGAATACTTCAAGCCTGAAGACTTGTAATAAAATAATGGTGCAGAGCCTCCAGTACAGAAAGAGGATCCATATGAATAAAACCGCCAAACCTATGGGCCTTAATACAGATGACCGAAAACAAAATTGTGCATGATTAATACACGTGATTTGTGCTGAAATAACATCGCTTTCTGACTACATCACAAACTGCTAAGGAAGCAGTTTTCAGAGTGGAAGTTATGAATTTATTCATTTACATCGGTTTGCCATGAGCTCACTTTTTTCATACCAAAATAACTAGTTCAGATTTATTGAAGAACTCCAAATTGCTGTTTTTTCCCCATTTCTACCTCCAAAGAATCACGCAGAAAAGAAAAAACATCACCTATACACAGACTTCAAACTACAGAACAATGACTACCTAAGTGAATTAAAGTCTTCATACCTTTTCTAAGCATAAAAATATATAAAAACTTAACGGAGTAATGTCCATTATTAATCAGAGTTTTGCCAGAATAAACTTGGGACAATTAGATAAAGCTTCTCACGTGAAACTATTACACAAGGCTTTAACAGTGTAAAAAAATAGTGTCCCTTTACCTACAAATGCCTCATCTCTCTCTAGGTAAAGTCATGACCTTGCAGTCAATGCTAAAACTCCCACCGACTTCCACCTAGCTAAACTGTCACCTCACACTACTTTGCCGTGAAAGGAGAATAGTCATTATCTACCTGGAACAGTTTTCTTCCTCTGCTGTTTGAACTCACTGAAAAATTTCAGTCTGTCTAGTTTCAAGTCAACATTTTAAAATTTAGTATGTATGGGTTTACTTCTTAATATTTAAAAGACCTTTAGCAGTACTAGTCTCATACAGACTTTACCACTGTGTCTTGCTTTGTGTAGCTTGTTCAGCTTCTTGTATAAAAATAGCTTAATGGCAACAAGCAACTTTCTTATGCTTTGTTATGTAGCAGCCTGCAGCTCCTACTGCAGACAACAATGCAGAACCCCACTTGCCAGCCGAGCTGAGGAGTGACTTGTAGCACCGTACAGTTTAAGGACAGTGTATGAAATTGCAGCGGTAATTTTACTGCACGTGAATACATTAACTGTTCTTAGGAAAGGGGTTTGTACCAGAGAAACGTTGCTACATTTTAATAGATTATGGAAAGATTGTCTACTGGGATAAGTGTCTGTCAAATCTCAATGCAACTGAAGACATATGCCTAGGTCATGAAGAACTTACTATTAACCATACTAGAATATAAAAAGAGTAGCAGACAAGATAAGGCAGTAAATTAGAGACATTAGGTACTCCACTGTGTTTCGCTAGTGGTATTTTAGTAATGCGACTCAACAGTAATGTACAACCAAGTGTGCATTTAGGGTACAGCTCTCAATAAAATCACATACACAATAAAGTTTGAGATTGCTTCAAGTGAATTTGGTTTATGCAGACAATGACAAGCCTGCAGGTGGTCGTATTTTATGACATCTTGCTCCTTGATGACTAGCTAGGTCATGTAATATTTATTTCAATGAGTGTGAAAAATTCAATGCAAAATTATGTGCTCTTTTGTATGTAAAGGGTTAAGTTATAGCCTTCGTGAGCCATTAGTTGGAGATTTATTGGGGGAGTTAGTAAGTCTATAGTTCAATATGTGGTGATTGAACAAGGACCATAGGTGCAGAGACAGAGAGAGGAAGAGAACTCAGTCAAATTATGCCTCTGGGGCTTTGCAACATATGGCCCATCAGTCAAGGGTCAAGCCCCCTCACAAATTGCATGCACTTTACATAGCCATCTGCATCAATAAATTACTAGTCTTCTATAGCACAAGCACTAATGCATGAGCTGAAGGGACCATCCCACTTACAAATAAACTTATTATTATTATTATCATCATCATCAACAACAACAACAACAACCACAACTTCTTCCATGCATATTGACCCAGTCCTTTCCACAATGGGATTTTTTTCAAACAGATGTACTAACAAACAAACCTCAGATTCTGCTTCCTGCTTTATTTCCTTCCTAAGCAAATACAGTCTCCTATCAGGTACCACGGATGAGATGTATCAAGTCAGAAGTTGAAAACATGTGAATTTCAGAAGTGGGCTTTAATAGTCTTATCTTTCATTTGTGCATTTGTACAGATGCCCAGGCCAAAATCCTATATCGTCAGCCAACAATGTTGCAACTACTGCCTGCAGAAGGTATGTTTTGCTGAAGAGCAGACCTTGTCAATTCTAACTTTCACACTTCCACTTACATCACAGCCCAACTTTGTATATGTTAGATGACAACACCTACATCAGTAGACTTTTGGGTTTCATCAGCTATACAGATGATCTTAATTTGGATCATCAAAATTATCCTTTTGCTGCCATTATACCACTTGCTCAACTACCTACAGGCAGTACCTATCTAACAGGCATAGTGTACCTGTTACTCTCAAGGGGGACTACAGATAATGCTTAAAATAAATGTTGTGCCTCTTCAGATTTATTAATTTGTTTCAGCTTTTATGAGTCATATTGGATCAAAATTTAGCATGCATTTACATTTTTATACTTTCAGATAATTTGATTTCATATTACTACAAAGAGAGATGGATGCAGCACTGAACACGGAGGTATTAACTTTTACATCTTTTTATCTAACCACATTATACAAACAGAGCTTTTAATAACTCCTGCTTGGTGAACTATATGAAACAAATCACTATTTTCAGTCAGATTCTCAATAAGCAGCTTTCTACAGGACAAAACATTCACCATGACGCCTAGTATTAATTGCCACACTATACCAAGAAGAATACCATAGACCGAATAAACCCAGAAAATAACCTCTGTGGACAGTTTGAGACTATACAGAACCAACACCAAGAATAAGCAAAATACTTAACTTACCTACAGTAAATCCTTAATCAAAAAGAAAATTACACTACTTCAACCATTAACCAAATAAAGTAGAAAATGAAATACTTTACAATACTCCTACTCAAAGGCTTCACTTTCCAAAGTCCTCTTGCTCCAAGCATTTTTCCTGTCCTTCCTTTGCTCTAGTTCCTGCCCTGAATGCAGAAGACAATGGAAAAGTAGTTGCACTATCCTAACACAGTGGTTTTCAGCATTCTTTGATTTATTGACATCTAACTTCTCCCTCTGAAATGGATCTGCAGGCCCCTCCTTAGCAAATTGACACCTATTGACAACAGATTTAACTTTCTTAGTTTCCTTAAAATAATCATATGAACACTGGTTAAACACTGCTGCTATGCTATATACAGTCTTCAAAGAACAAGCAATAGAAATTGTATGTTAATTTTAACTGCAGAAGTGTGACAGTGTCCCACATAATAAAAAAATGGGAAGGCAAACCCTTCCCTAGTTAAAATAGACAATATGTGTATGTGAATTGACAGATGTGAGCAAAAATTGACAGATATGGGGAAAAAAAAAAGAGAATCAAGTGCTATCAGAAATTAAAGTATATTTTTTTCCAGCAAAATATTTAAGTTTTCTGGGATAGGCAGTATTTCTAAAACAGAGATGAACTTAGCTCCACCAGTGAGGTGGCAATGAGGTGCCAGGAGGTAGACCTTTGAACTATTATTGCCTTCAAGTCCCCAGATAACAGGCTCATTTTTCTTGGAGACTCATCATGTTGAAAAAGTTGCTAAGGTCTTGCAAGGTCCAATCATAAATCCACATAGAACTTGGACCAAAGACTTCAAATTACCATCAGTATGGAGAAGACAATATAAGAAAGAAGTGAGGTGATGAGTGAGAAGACGATGCTATATCATACAGGCCTGGATATGAAGAAGAGCATTTTGTTGAAGAACAGTGCAGGGAACCATTGTGTATCCCAGTGAGTACAAGAGGGAAGCACATTATATGGCAGCCACTCACGGTCTGACCAGTTGAAGCACCTGGATTTGTAACTCCCTTTTTGTTAGGATTATGGATGTAAATTCAAATTAATGCCCCTATCTCTAGATGGAAACGTATACATACACACACACATACACAGAGAATGCTTTCTGGATGATACTACACCCACAGGATCTTCCCTTTGAGTCCTGAACACAGGCACTACGGAAGGCTGAAGCAGTCACGAAAAGGTCATCTGCTTGCTGTCACTCTTACTGATGCAAGATTTGTTTCCATGACAGAGCTGCTGCATGCATTACAAAAGTTAGTGAATGTAATCCTAACAGTTTTTCAAGATATATATCTTTCCAACTAAAGACAGACTGTACAAAATTGAAGTAGTGAAAATTACCACATAGGCAGCCTCAAGGCATTATATTTCAGTAGGGCTGAGATGAAGCCAGTCAGAGAAATGATATTTTACTGAATAACAGTAAATTCTTTGCAAATCTTGCTCATATACAAGATGAAGTCTGAAATGTGTTCTTTGGCATCAGAACAACCTAAAGGAGCTGATACAGTTTATAAGGTTTCCTATAGATGAGGTAATATGTACTTTTACTTATTACTTTTTTTCTGTGTGGTTGCCAAGTTCCAAAAAGAAGTATTTTCACTGTTTCTACTGAAGTGATGTTGCTGTAGAGCCTAAAACAAGTCTGACAATCCAGTTCCCTCTACTCATTACTTGAGAAAACAGACAGCTTTGTGATGGTGTACTTTCTTCTGTCAAGAATTCTTTTGAAAAAAGAACACCTTCAGAGCATTTCAAAGATTTTTTAAAAATCTTTTGAAATCCGAAATGCAAAGATTTCAGGAAAAATCTTTGTCATTAGGGCTCCAGCGCCTTTTTATACATCAGACTTTCCATTTCTTAGCACAGGAAATGATAAAGTAATTCCAACTTAGAGAAGGGAGACAGTAAAAGAAACCTCTCCACAGTAGCCTCCTAAACATGACCCAGACAGACTTTGTCTAAGGACAGGAGGGTAGTTCATATTACAGCCTTTGCCCTCTCTTCTGAGTGTGAAGATAGTTTCAGATATTTTAATTGTACTTTTTGGTCTGTCAGTAGGATCTGAACTGAAATATTGGTTCAGCTTACACTTCAAAAAATATGTTCAAAAGTTTTTAACAAAGTTTTTCCTTGTGCTTTACTGGGGCTAGTTTCTTCCTTAATCTAGCCCATTTTCACATCATCTTAGATAATGAGCATGTTCTGGCTAGACAAGATGATCTTGAATGCTATGCTGAAGTACATATCACAACCAACAGGGCTCCATTGGAAGGCATGTCACATCATAGATACAATGCCAATAAGCAGAGAAATGTAAAAAAAAAGAAGAAAAAAAAAAGGTACCAAAATGAAAATAAATAAAACTAATCACCCAGAAGGAAAAAAAGTACGTCGCTGTCCTCCCTTTTAATTTTTGTGTCCATGTGGAAGGACAGGGTTGTCTGGGTTCAGCTCCTAGCAGCCAGCTGTCCACATCCCAAACCCCACCAATACAGCTGCCGCTAATTGGCACCCTGGCAGCCCCAGCGCACAAGTTGAGGATTGAATGGCTTGTTGAGTTTGCAAAATGAACTGACCTCTTCTTCACCCCGAGGAAATGTCCTGCAGGTCAGGGTGGAAGCAGGGTGTAGAGGGGCTTGCTCAGCTGCTCTCCCTGTCATTACAAAGGACAGTTGACTTCATCCTGGTCTCTGTGAGAGGTGGCTTTTGCCTTCCCGTCACTGGGATTCAGTGCAGGGTCCGAGTACGACCCATGCTGCTACTCACTGCCAGCTTTGGCACTTTTTTATAGCGCAGCATAAAGTTTACAAGAGGGTCTTGATCTGGATAGCTCACCGATACATAACTTTGTATTACCTTACATTATAAAGGCAGTTTTCCAGTACTTTAAAAGAGAGCTCTGAGAAAAGTTGTCAGTCACTTTTAATTGTCAACTTGGTCTCACAATTAAATATTTTCTTGGCAGAGAACACTTGCACTATAACACTGAATTTTTTGACATTTTATAATTCCGTGCCATAGAAGCCTATTTAATTTTGAAGCAGTGTATTTACATTACAAGCACATCCCTTACAACTACATCCCTCAACGTAGTGGGGGGAAACAGAAAGCAATTAAACCCACAGAAAATCCTAATTTACCCTTGTTGGATATTTTTTGTAGAACCTTATCAATGAACAAACTGAAGAGTATTTCTTTTTATTATATTAGAAGAATGTTTTTAAACACTTCTTTTCATTAACAATCCAGTATACCTTTATTCTTTTGATCAAACACTTGGTGCTAAGGAAACACTGCCACCTGCTCCGAGAAAAGCTTCAGAGATACTATCAAATCAGAAAGAGATAAAATAATACAATTATATGAAGTGCTTTGAGACAAGAGGGTGGTGATTTTATTTCTGACCTATAAATGATCTTCAGAGCAAAAAATCTACAGCAGATCATGTTTATGTAATATTTAACACACCCAGTGGCCTTCCTGAATTTCAAGACCAACTGTTCTGTTTCTTTCAAATGATGCATAAATGGAGTTAAATAGCTCTCACTTAAGAGTGATTCAATGCAAATGGCATCACGGATGACAAGGGACTATCATAAACAGTTTGACCCAGTGAACATCCCACAGGCTGTTCCATTGCCCAGCAAAGGCAGAAGTGAAGACAGCTAAGACACAATAAAAGAAAATATCCAAAGACCCAGATGGCACAGCTGTAAAAATACATTCCCAACACCAGCATCTGGATTTTGCAGCCACCAGCTGCCACCCCACGTGTGGCCTAACTGCTCGCTCTGGAAGGATCTGAGGCAGAGGTCAAACAGAAATCCCTTTGCCCCTCAAAAGACTGATGCCCAAATTAAGCACGGAGTAACAGATTTCCATGAAGAGAGCGCTGTCCAATTTATTAACACTGGATAGATAAATTCACCTACTCACTTGCAAATCCAAGATCCTATTTTTGCAGAGTAAGATTCTTCATTTCCAAAAGTGCCATTAAGAAAAAAAAGAAAAAGGAATAAAGGAAACAAATTACATTTAAAGTTTTGTATACGCTTTCCAAGCAGGAAGTCACATCCTGCCAGTCATCCAGCCAGTTCTGGGCTCCCCAGTTCAAGAGACAGGGAACTACTGGAGAGAGTCCAGTGGAGGGCTATGAGCGTGATGGGGGGACTGGAGCATCTCTTGTATAAGGAAACACTGAGAGAGCTGGGTCTGTTTAGCCTGGAGAGGAGAAGACTGAGAGGGGATCTCATGCTTATAAATATCTAAAGGGCAGGTGTCAAGAGGATGGGGCCAGACTCTTCTCAATGGTGCCCAGTGACAGCACAAGGGACAGCAGGCACAAATTGGAACACAGGAAGTTCCATCTGAATATGAGGAAAAACTTCTTCACTCTGAGGGTGACCGAGCACTGGAACAGGCTGCCCAGGGAGGTTGTGGAGTGTCCTTCTCTGGAGATACTCAAAACCTGCCTGGTTTTGAATACCTGCTCTAGGTAAACCTGCTCTAGCAGGGGAGTTGGAGTAGATGATCTTCAGAGGTCCCTTCCAACCCCTACCCTTCTGTGATTCCGTGATCCTCTAGCTTCTTAAATAAATGACAATATTGTATGGGTTTTGCCTGCCAATACTTAGGCATTTGCAAGCAAGTAGGCTAGTGATCCCTTCTCAATCTGAAAAACACACCTTACTCCAAGTCTTGTGACAAAGGCAAATGAGTTGAAGAGAGGAAACATCATACGTGACACAACTGAACAGGTGACAGGCCACACCAGAGTGCTGCTTAACAGCAGAACTGTGGTAGGCAAAGGCAAGGAGAAGTAAACCAAAGATTTAATGTTTTTGGCATGATCAAAATTCATTGGTTTTTATATGTAAAAATACATGTGCAATCCATATATGTAGGTGTACATTTCTACGTGCTATGCATAAAAGCAGCAAATTTATCAGACAAAATATTTGCAGACCTTAAAAGTTCTAAGTCAGGCTCATTCTTTTTAAAGAAGGGAAATACAACATTGACCGAGTTCAAAATATTTTCAGTTTTACCTCACCACCTCCGGTTTTCTTCTCAGCTATATTCCAAAATTTACTGGCATCTTTCCTTATGTACAAAAAATGGACCAAATGAGGTAACAGAAAACAGAAGGAAAATACACAGATGTTTATAATCTGATAGATATTACAAATAACTGTTTCAAAATTCTTTCTAGAAAAATAGAAAAATGCTGATTCAATCATTAGATCATGTTCCATGTTTGAAATTACACTAGCACTGCAAGACTAAATGCCTGTAAATTGAATTTAACTTCATTTTGACACTTTGCATTATTGTAGTGTGGCTCCAGAGGAATTTTGCATTAAAAAAAATTAAAAAAAAATTAAAAATCGCACAATAGAAATTAAAAATTCAACTGGGCCCACAGCTGTTACTGGGAAAGTTCAGACTCCTGGAGATTTCAGTCTACTCTTACTACAATACTACATTTTTTTGTGATAGAAGCTATGTCTACTGAAACTACATCCCATTTAAAAATCAAAGTGCAAAAGAAATTTGAAGACCATGTCAACTGGAGTCAGCTGATAGACTTCAAAAGGCTGGTGTCCTGTTGTGCAGACTGAAATATCTGCAGCTTCCAGCAGATCCTCTCATTCCACTACAATCACTTATACAATGTTCAGGAAACTGGAGGAATACTTTAGTAGATCCTATCTTCTCAGCTAACTACATTTATTCCTTCTTGCAATATATTCATTATTACTCTCCAGCTCTGGGCAATTATGGGATAAATTTAATCTGTTGAAAATACAGTGTGACTTTAAAGGAAAAGAAGAATCAGAAGCTCAAGGCAGGTTTGGGTTCTGAAACAGAGAGGCAAGCAAGCCTTCTTATACAGAAAAGAGAAGATCTCTTTTTATTTCAGGTAATTTATTATCCCTTCTAGTCTCTGAAATTGTCAGTTTTATAAAAACTCAGTAAAGTTTATTTCCTATGGGACTCAAGTCTCCCTGGTTGGTCGATGTACTACTTAGTTGCTTACGAATTTTAGTAACATCAGGATACTATTACATAGGTGCCCTCATATTAAATATATTAAACTTTTTTGAGTTTTTAAATTGACATATGTAAATTATTGTCATGCCAGTAAAACAGTTGAAAATTGGCTTAAGCTTGAAACAGTTTTTCATTAGGAGTTGCTGAAAATGGTACTTTAAAAAGGGCAGAATAGTTTTTTTAATTCCGCTCAGGAACATAAGAATCAATAATCATGTATCAGAACTTCTTCACAGGACAGTGATCTCATATAGCACATAGTACAAAAGAGATAATATGACTTTTACTAACTTGTATACGTGTGGTCCATATCTATGAGTTGTTCATCCCGATGCATTTATAAGGGTGTAACGCCAAGCTAGCGTAACTAAGGTAGTAGTGCTACTCTCCTTCCTGACAGCATTAGGAATTTAATAGGAAAGACAGCAAAAGCCATTAACATTTCTGGTGTTATGAAAACATCTCTGTGATTTTTTTATCCCCTAACTTTAGTTCTAATGTAGAAAACATTCCCAAATGTCGTTAGATCAACACCTGTTCATGGCAAAAAAGGCCATGAATGCATTAGAGGTGCTATCTCTTGTATCAGTCAGATCTCTTAGTCCACAGAGTCTAACCTGGAAAGATTTCCCGCGTAGAGAAGTGAATGTTGAAGCACCAGTGTGACTTTAGCTTCTTTGCTGCAAATGTCAAGAAGATGCTACTTTATGTCAACATTTTCTGTGTTCTTGCTCTTAGGAGAGGGCTGTAACCTAACAACTTCTTTCATGCTAAAACCCAGTTGGTTTATCTTGTCAAATATTCACCTATTCAGGCCCTTTCCCTTTATTTCCCATCCCTTTACTGAAAGAGAAAGGTTGTGGTTTGATTTGTAGATCAATAAACTTACACAACTGGAACTGAGAAACAGCAGCAGTAAATGAAACTGTGGGAAGAAAAAAAGAAAAGACAAAAAAAAAAGGAGAAAAGGATACATGTCAGGTAGAATTGGTATCCCTAAATACATGTCATAGAATTGGTGGTATCCCTAAATAATTAAAACTTTCAGCACTTGGAAAAAAGAAAACAGGCAAATTGTTGGGCAGCAGTGTCTGATAAATGCATCTGGTTAGTCTGCCTGCTTTTCCCTTAGAGAGAAACCTCATTTCAGTGAGAATATTACAATTTTACACAGCTTTCTTAGCATCTAAACCAGTCTTTGTTTATTGAGTGCGCTGTGTCCAGTACTACTGAAGATTCACTATGTGTCTTAGTAATCTCTGCTAATAAACATCTATTCTTCTGCATCCTACAGGAAAAAAGGATGGAATCAGAAAGTACTTTACTCATGGAAGACAAACATTGAGGAACTCAATACACACAAGAAAGCTCTTTCCACAGTGTCCAAACACAAACTAACATTTATCTAGGTGCTTCCAACTTCAAATGCTCTGGATGCCTCATCCCACAAATTGTAGGAGCAATCATGCCAAGCTTCAAAGCCTACATCACTTCCTTGCCATGCTAATAAAATCTTTTTTTCTTGTACAATTCCTCTACTTCATGCAAGTTGTTTCCACTATGAAGCAGACAGCTGCATAGGGAATTCTTCTGGAACCTGCTGCTCCACAAGCATTTAAGGGCACTCTTCCCCTTCTCCTGTGATCTCTTTACAATGGCATGCTTACCTTTGGAGTAAAGCAGGACTTTTTTCTGCTTCTCTTCATATGTATTTGTACCCTATGATACCATTATAATGGCCTACAAAGTAAGGGATACAAAACTTCAGCACAGGACCTAATGATTTGTTGATTTTGTTGCACTAATACTAGGTTTTAAGCTACTTGCAACATTTTTTTTAGAAGTTCAAGATCATAAGAGAAACATAGTTGGAAGGGGAAGGAAGCATCCTTCAACAGCTGAAAATGCTGGAAAAATAGACACACACAAACACATAGTCCTGACCTGATGAAAATAATTAAAAATGCCTTAATTTATTTTAAATGCTTATACTATAATGACTACAATGCCACTGCTTCAACTAGGACTGTCATAAAATCCTTAGTCCTTTCATGAACCTGCTGATGTCCATAGAAGGCTTTCTGGCTAACTCAGATATGCTGTCTTCTGGTCAAAGGAAAATGTATCTCCTCTTCTATCTCTCTGGCCCTTTCTTCTCCTCAGAATCCCTGTTCTTTTGAAGATCTGGCCTCAGCCAGCTGCTGGTGCTGTATACTCACAGAGAAAATAAGCAGGGAGAAGAAAAAAGAGGGAGTGGGGGGAGAGGAAGAGGAAGGCATCCCCTTTACACTTTTTCCCTTCAGGAAAGTAATTTTCCTCTTGCCCCTAATTCCAATTGCAGAAGACTAGGGGTGGACCTAATCTACCTTTCTGTAGCTAGAAGTATGAAATGATTACAGAAGTGTGGCTGAAATGAACAGTGGTGAATTACCATTTTGTCAAAAAGGCTTAGGATATCCAGAACAAGCTCCTTCTTTTGCAAGGAAAGAGAAAAAAAGGACAGAAATCATTCCATCAGCAGAGGTGGGTTTTTTTTTCTTCCCTTTCTAAGTAAAAGGCCCAGGCAAACAAGACATATTCTGTGTCATGGTTTGTCACTCATGACCAGCAGCTGGTGATTAAAAAACCTTATGGCTTCAAACCTGCTTCCCTGTAAAGAAGAATGACGACATTCAGGCCACTGTGCCACAAACTTGAAACAATCAGACTGAGCCTTCAGAGGCGGGTGTGTAAATGAACATGTAATAGCTGAAAATGAACATTTGTAAGGAAAAAAAAATCTCAGGTTTGCTTAGGCTTTATACTAATATTTAAATTAATAGATGACCTGTTGTGACGGTCATCTGTTATTTTGCTGGTTTTTATGCTGCTTCTGACAGGCTCATGTTTAGGCCCCACAGATCTTTCCTTATGTGGGAAAACAAGCAAGAAACAAAAAGCAAGCAACAAAAACACTTCCATGAGTCTCCAGCCATGGGCTAATTTGCTCTTAGAAGAGAAAGAGACTGCCTCTCAAGGCTGAGTAGCACAACCATCTGCTCAGGTTGTGAGTGACGAGCTAACTGAGCTCAGCAGCAGGCAGCCATACGGTTATTTAACTCTGACTTGACCACCAGCAGGAGGTCCAGCACACTACAAAGGTTCAAAGGTAACAGGAGGACTAACACCTGGACAAGGCAGTCAGCTGGAAACATTTCCACTTGAGAAGGGCACAGAAAGGAGGGTTTAGAAACTAGATATCGCTGAGGGACGAAACTGCATTTGAGCAAGCCCCTTCTGCCTCACCCCATCTCCCAGCCATACAAGTGTTTTTCCGTTGGCTGGCATTCCCTTCGGAGAACAAGGGACCCATGGAACAGAGGGAAAGTGGGGATCGTATAGCAGCCAGGGGCAGATCAAGCAGATGCTTACCAAGGGTCCCCAATTAGAAAAGCTGCTTGCAGACCTGACCCAGATGGCCTCTGTAGGATAGGTCAGCAGGCAGGTACACATTAAGGTGATGAATGCACATGGTACTTGCCTGCTATGAAAACAGATCCTTTCTAAAAAGGTCACAAACTTACTTCTTCCATGACTCCCATTAAGCGAGTACTGGTTTTCCCATCCCTTACTAGCATATGCCTCCCAAGCCAGGTGTAGGCTATCATCAGTTCTGCAGCAAATGATTTGCTGAGCCAAATACACTTGTAAGTATTCACGTTACTAAACCGGACAATGAAGAAATATTCCTGTGTCACAGTCACACAAGGAAGGAGAAATGCTGAAGAATGTCAGAGAATTAATCCACTGCCCTCCCCCCTCCCCAACAAAGGCCAACAAAGCTGTCTGAAAACTACTTTTAAACTTTCTGTGAAAATGCTGATAAGAATATTTATGGTTTGTTTTTAAATAATAAACTTCTCTGACCACAACAAAACCCAAGAGATGAATTAAAAAAAATAGTCATAATATTTTAAACAGAATGTCTGTCATCCAAAATTATCTGACTAGATGAAATGGCTAATCAAATCATCTCCAGAGACATTAATGGGAAACTCACCTGGTTTACATTAAGCTGTTCTTAAGTATTTTGATGATCGGCAGCATAATGCTATGCAATCTGCCTGGTGTGTTTTCTCAATCCACAAAAAAGTGCAGTTGTTCCTTCAGCTGCTCTGCTTAGATATCATATCCCTGATCATTTGAGGTGAAATCTTCATATTCCATGATACAGTAAATCTGGCCTTAGTAGGCTTCATACTGTATCTGAAATGCTCTGTATATGTTGCTTTAACTGTAGGCTGGAGGAAGCATCATTTCTTCTAGTTAGCTGCACAAATTTGGCACAAACCCCTTAACATGTGCTATCATAAATTCCATAGAATTTATGCTCAGCCTTGGTTCAAATCAAATAGGCACTGCAAAATAGTCTAGCTTAACAGAGATGAGTATTAATGAACACTGACCCATAACCCCAGTTACTACGTTCTATTAAGCCTTAACTCCTTCTACTAAGACTGTCAGCGGAAGTGCCACCACCTGCCAGGTGCACTTGTAGGGACTTGTTCCTTTCAGGTCACCTGAAAGTCATTCTGAAGTGGAGAAGAATACGTGCAGATCTGACACATCCAAGAACAGGAAAAGGTGCTAGATTAAATGCCAAACTTAATTAAGGGATTCTGCTTCTTAAGGAATTTGCGTTAATTTCTTAGACAAGATTATTTTTTTTAATGGTAAGCTAATGAGAAATAAAGTTAACGAAGATGAATGAACTTCACAACAAATACTGAAAGAGGAGACTTCTAATTTGTACCAATATCAGGCGTCCACAAGTCTCCAGTTCAGGCAATGCCCAGGCCTCACAATCCTGACTTGGTGAATAGAAACCTTTTTTCTCCCATTGGATTGAAGAGGTTGATGGAATATTTGATTAGATCTCCCATTGGGAGTTAGTTTGTTTTGTGGGTTTTTTGAAATGTTTGTCTAAGTTGTAGGATTTCCACTATTGCTGTACCTTACTTTTCTGGCAAACATTTAGGGAATGCCACCATCAGACTGCACTTCACAAAGGCTGCCGATCCCACCGCCATCCAACCACTGAGCCACTGAGGTGCATTTGCTTATTACTTTGAAGAGCTAGTAATCATCACATAGACACAGATCTTCAGAGATTTAAGCTGAGTGAGTCAGTGTGTTAATTATATGCTAAGGGAGTACACACAAGAAATGGAAAGTAGTGGTTTATTGCTTTCCCAAGTTTCTCAGGTAATTAGAGCAGCTTCTGGAGATACATGGCACTGTACCAGAATCTATCATCACAATAGGCTTCACTGTAAAATGCACAGAATTAATTTTTTAATGAAAATCCTCTACCGAGTGTCAGAGCCAAATTCACCTGATAGATGTCACTGAGCAACGTCATTACTGGCTCATCAACGCAGGGTGTTTAAAGCAGATGGTAGAGCAATGCATCTTCAGCACTACAGCCTGTTAATATCAGCCACCTCCCATAAAAAAATTAAAATTGGCCCCCTGTCAGTCAAACATGACAGTACTTTGGATTTCTCCCTCATGATATTCTTTAGCCTTGAGGCAGATATGACAGGCGCCTTATTAAATTCCAAAAATAAAATGTAGCACAAGAAGGCAGTGCATTCCAATGAGACAGCAGACTTGTTAAAATGCAACATGCATAAAACTTACTTCATTTCATTTTAGCTATCATCAGTTTCATCGTTTAAAAAACCCAAATAGCAACTTTAGAAATGTGGTGTTTGTTGTATATAAATTAAAACAACATGTCATGCCTTATATTTCAAAGTCCTTAAAAGTCTTTATGGGCGTTGCACAGCTATTTTGGTTATTTTTATGAAAATAAAAGCTAGGATTTCTATTCATCATTCTATGTTCAGTGCTTGCGTTGCATTATTATTGATCCCAGCCTGCACTGAAGGCATGGAAGCTAACTATCCTGTTAGACAGGAGCATCACTAAGTCAGGAAGATTTTTGTACAAGCATGGGGACTGGTCTATACATACCACATTCTCCAACTATATAAAACAGGGAAACAAAGCTAATCTCATTTAAAAATCTTCCAAGTTGAATGGAAAGACTGTTGAGAAAGCACACTTAAAGCACTCACAGGTAGAGACACCATTTAGTATTTTAATTTCAAATTTAACCGCAACCCGTAATATATACAAATTAGGATATGGGATAGGATTATGAAGGCATATTAAGGCAGCTTCCACTGAACCACACTAAAATTCAGACCTGTAAATCATATGGGTTGCTTTGAAATTCCCTAACATAAGGTGGAATCCTGGGTGCTGTAAAATCAATCAGATTTTGCCTCCAAGGTCAATAAAATTAGCTTTTTCCTTATAGTCTTATACATATTTCTTAAATAACACATGAAACTATAAGGATTGCTCCTACCAGGACAGGTACAAGGTATACTGTCTGAATGCTTATAATAAGCATATGAGTGGTGAGACAATTTCATCAGAAATGTAGCATGTTTTTAAGTAGCTCAAGCCATGCATTTCTTGAAATGTTTGTAGGATTCAGGCTGAAGTTGTATATAGCTGGGCCATCCTCACTTGGGAGATTTTGTTTCCTTCCTAGGGTTTACATTCCTCTACAGATATCCAGAGAAAGCTCATACATGCCTAACTAAACCTCCTGCACCATCATTTTCTGTATCTCAATATTCCACCTCCTTCAACTTCAAAAGAAAAGAAAAAAGAAAAAAAGACATGATGTTCATGCCAAAGTCACATCTTGCTTCCTTCTTCAAAACCGTGGACAAATAGATGCCTGTAGTGAACGTGGTCTCTGTTCTAGTTTGTGCCACGCTTGATTTTTAAAGTCAAGTGAGGTTTAGATGGTCATGAACTTACTGACAAGAGACGCTCTATTCACTCTCAGGCTTTTTTATGTATTGTACTAACAGTTTCTTCATGTCTGCGACACACTTTACCCCCCTTTTTCTGCCGCTTTGCCTCCTAGACATTAATTCCTATGGCTTTGCAAAATACATGCCAAAGTCTTCTTTCACTTTTGAAATAAAACGGGACTGATTTAAAACAAATGCTTTCATTTTGACAACACATTTGCACAAACAAACTGTGTCAATGTTGATGTGGCAATAACAGAGCAAGACAACTGAGTTCTGCACTTCTCAGGAACTGCCCCCAAAATGTCAGCGATCGCAACTCTTGCCAACACGCTCTGAAAATGAAACAGCAATGGGCTTATCTTTTTCAGTGCAAGTCTTTTATGCCTGCTCTCCATGTACTGTAGTTGGTTTCAAATGCTGACTGTACCCTCATCTGAGTCCTATTTTAGGAACTGTAACCAAAGTGTTACATGATGCATAGAATGACATTTTCTATTGCCAAAAGCATGCTCTAGAAGCAAAACAGAGCAGGAGGAGGGGGAAAGGGAATCTATTCCCACAAGGCCTAAATGTTGTTATCTCTAACTGCCAAACACATGACATCTTGCTGCCACTTCAAAGCATTTCTTTAGTTCCTTGTATGATGTTACTTTTATTTTTTCCTAAAGCAAATGCCACTTCTTCCAAATTCTACTTAACCTGTGAGAGGCTGTGTCAATAGCAAACCACAAGGCAATACATACTCCATCACTAATATATATATATAGAGAGATATATATATACACACATCTCACAGAATGATAGAAAAATTTCTGTTGCAAGGCCTTCTGGAGGTGACCTGGTGAGACTCTTTTCTCAAAGCAGGGATAACTTCAAAGTAGGAGTCATTTTGGTCAAGATGTTTTCCAGATGGGTTTTGACTACCCCAGGAATGGAGATTCCACCACCCCTCTGGGCATCAGTGCCCGTGACACAAATCACCACTCTCACCATGAAGGATATTTTCCCTTATCTAGCTGGAGCGTTCCTCGCTGCATGCAATCTGTGGCCATTGCCTCCAGCCCTGTTGCTGCACACCTCAAAGGAGAGCGGGACTACCTTCTCTGCAGTCATCCACCAGGCAAAGACACAATTAGCTTTCCCCTTAGTCGTTTCCTCTCAAGGATGAGCAGCAGCGGGTAATAATTATCTCCCTCAGCCTGCTCACTATTCTCTTGTTCTATAGTCTAGTATGTGCTTAGGCTTCACTGAAACAGGACCCCAGCATGTGTATACACACACGCACACACACTCATAAAGCAAAAGTCTTGAGAGGATCAAAAAAAGAACTTAAATGAAAAGGCTTATGTTTAAAATATTAAGTAAAACAACTCTGCAAATCACTCCAAGGTATATGACAGGGCTTTGTAAAATATCTGTGTTTATCATAAAATTTCCTGGTAATAAAGGAAGGTAGCTTAGTGGTATGCAAAGGCTTTAGATTAATACATCCATACTGAAAAACATATAGTTAAAATCTGCATTCAGATCGGAACAAATAAGCAATCTAAATGTACAATCTCTTCCAAACACTACTTTTTCTTGGCTATTAACATTTGCATTAGGGCCAAAAGAATCCTTAAATAAAAATTAGACATTACTGTTCATTTTTCCACATGCAAACATGAATGATACCACAGTTGTCTGATGAGGCTAAACAGTAGTTTGAAGGACTTATCCAACTGATCAGACTGAAAGATCATCTGCAAAGGAATTTGGAGTATCTGACTGATCTAAAATACTCTGGTTTGTTGGTATCTAGTGCCGTAAACTGAAAAGTCACCTATAGTTGCTTTGCAACTATAGCAAGTCTCCCAGCACCAAGGCAGCAATGACTTGTCATTTGGGAGCCATAATAATACAGCTTTCCTCCAGGAAATCATTCCTATTCCTTTGTACTCCATAAATCTTTTGAGCTGTCCCTTGAACAAGACTTCTGCAACTCTGTTTTGTCTTCTCAACACTTCGGTTTTCCGTTACTTTAAAGATTTTTTTGTTTGTTTTTCAGCATTAAAGTACCTGGTTTTAATTAGCTGTCACACCAGCATTGTCTTTGCATGCTTTTATGCACTCACATCACACTACATATAAGCTTCTTTTTTTTTTTTTTTTTTCATAGATAATGATAAGTGGGATGGATTTGTCTAATGGGAAAAAAGAAAGGCACAAGTCTGACACAAATTGTCACAGAAATCATTTGACATTCACCCTTTTCAGAGGAAAAGGACAAAAGCTAAAATCATTAGTCTCCTGTATGTGTGAGTACAAGCAAAAGAACATTTTAAATGTAAAGATACGTTGTTACTGAGGGAGTGAAATACTAATGAGATGCTGTAACTTAAGTGTGAAACTAGCAGTACCAAAAGCTGTTAAACCTCCGACTGGACTCAAAATTACAATTATCATCATCCTGAACAGACAGATATGTGAGCTGAGAGATCAAGCTGGGAAGAGCTTCTCATTTCCTTTTTCTCCTCAATTGGCTGAAAGATTTTAAAATAACACACAAGCTGCATTTAACATTTGCCTGCTTGATCTTTCTAACATATAAGGAAAATCCTATTATAGAACCTGATGTCTTATATCTATGTTGATGGGACCATATCATTCATACTCATGTTCATGCCCACGAGGTAGAGGAGGAGATGGAAAACCCTGTCTCATAAAGAGGCACAGAGAAGGGCATTTATCCCAAATTCATGTCAAAGCTAAGAACTGAAATTAGACCTCTTGAAAATACTCCAGTATCTTAGCTTCAGGATCCTTATTCTTCTCTAAATGGATTCTCCAGCTATTAAACATTCCAGCAGCTAACTGGATTACCACATCAGCAATCAATCACATTTATAGGGTATTAAATTTACTTGGAAACTTGATGGCTAACTTCAATCTAGAGGGGCAAGATCAAATTAAAATTCCTACTACATTGTGTGGAGCACTGTATTTTGGTTTTTGTAGGAAGAAATTGGCAAATTGCATTTGATTTCTTGTTTTGACATGTTACTTGGCATATTAATAAACTAGAAACATTATGCTGCTTAAAGTCATGATCTCATTTTCCCCAAATTTATCTTGAAGCACTTTTTAGAAGGAAATAAGGTGTTCTTGTTCACTTACTAATTTTGCTACCTAGTTTTTTCTTACTTGAGTGGAAAGTACTACAGTAATTCACCAAACCAAATTCACTATGAGTAAGAAAATTCTTCCCCAAAAATATAAGTTACCATTCCTATTTCTTATTCCACTTTGCCACAATGGGTTCATATTGCAGTTCAGTGTCATAACTGACAAGGGTTACATGTAATCAACTACAAGCTTGTTTAAGATGATGGGGTGAATATTTCAATTGTACATCAAAACCAAATATGAATAAGTAATGAGAAATGAAGCAGAAGGGCATAATGGGGAGCCACCACCATTTAGAAGACCAGGCATCTAAACCGAACGACCTGATATTTGCTAGCTGCTCAGTAAAAGTCCAACTGCTGGTAAGACCGAGTTCTGTGCCCACAGAGTTTCCAGGAGCAAAGGTGAAAGCTGCCCTGGCCTCTGGAAAAACTGCTGTAATAGATTCAGCGCACCACTTGGAGCACCCCTTCCAAACCTCCACTATCATCTGCCCAGATTTCTGTGTCCCTGAGAAAAGGTTGTGCCCTTACAGAAGACTCTTCAGCCAAGCGATCTTGGACCTTGGACATGTTTCCACTGAATGCGTCATTCCATATCAATGGACCAGTACTAATCACCAGCTACGGGAGACATTATAAAAGGCTATATGAGAACAGCATTGCAAAGACTATTGCAAAAACTGCCTTTCAAGAGAAGGATTTAAGTACCTAAGCAGCTTGCACTAGCAATGTTAATTTTTTGCGTACCATAAAATACTTTCATTTTCACGGGAAGACAAAACAAAGATTTCACCTTCAAGAGCAATTGCTGCGGGTGTTTCTGAATCAATTAACTTTTCCTTGTTGTTAAAGATCAATCATGCAACACAGATAAGCTTTTCAACGATGGAAAAAATATGTAATGTCTAAGAAGTTTAAATGTGCAAACAGGCCATTACACCTTGCCTGAGACAGAAAGGGTAGGACAACATGAATAGATGGACCACGCGCAAGTGAACGCTCACAGAGCCTTTTTCCTGAAATGGTCAAAATACTGCAGGGACACAAGCTGAAGAACCTGTGAGACTATCAAAAATTGTAGCCTGTGCTTCCACTCTCCAGTTTTTGTTGGTGAGCACAGAAGTCCGGCTGCACTCTGGTCATCCCCAGAGGGCACAAGAAGCTCTCAGTCCTTGTGGCACCTCTATCATCAGGCAAAGTTTTCCATTGTACTGCAAATACTAAAGGGAAGAAAATCTCCTTGCACCTTTTAGCTACTTTTCCAGCCATGGATAAGGACATGCAATAGCCCTTCCTCTAGCAAATTCTTTGAAAGAAATCTTATCCTTCCACTATTAAATACTGACATGATTTTACACAAAACATGTGTCCTGGTGAACTAGTAAAACACGCACATAAAAAAAGAGTTTCTAACAATGTAGATGTGTATAATAAATGAATTTAAAAATAAAAACAAACAACAACCTAATAGCTTTAAAATACTCCTACTCTCTTAAATAACATTAGCACTCATCACACGGTACCTCAGAGGGGCCTGAACTAATCTGAAACCACAGAACTGCACAGTGTCCACCTGTAATCACACAACATTATCTCCTTTTTTTTCCCCAGGAGTGCTTTATGTCATAGAAAATACTTGTTAAAACCTCATTATGAGCTTTGAGAAAATACTAGCATTATATCAGTATGTACTCCTTTAGTGCTACAGAAAAAACGTTCTTTCCTATTTATGAAATACAAAAGTTGATGCATTCACCAATTAAGTTTAAGCAATCAGTAACATAATTCTTACAGAACAAAACCGTAAGAAGTGTTTTGCTTCACTGTTGGTTTTTTCTTTAATTCTAAAACAAATGTGCACATACTCGTTGAATGTCTAAAGCATTTTTCAACTACCAAACCGAGAAAAAATAAAAAATCAGTATTTTATTTAATAACTTACAACAAGGTCTCATAAAATGTAAGCTTCTGTCTCCAGAGATAGGTAACTTGCACTGTTAAAATCTCTGAACAAGACTTTAACAAGATGACACAGCTAAAAACTGGGATGACTGTGCTGTTTATACCAATGCTGGTATCGCACTGATAGCCTGTTCAAACCATTCTCAATTTAAAGCCCCACAGATTACAAGGTATGCTCAGAGTTGATGTGAATTGAATCTTTACCATATTATGTGCAAGTTGTCCACTGACTATGCATCTTTTGAAATAAATTCACTACATTTAATCCCAGGAAGTATGCTTCATGGGCAAAGAACTCAGGTAGGTTACCATAAAAACTAGAGAGAGAGAGAGAAAGAGAGAAAGATAGCAAAAACCCCATAATGTAAAATGCAATATTAAAATCACACTCATTCTATCTATGTCACATCATCTCGTATTCTTCTTGGAAGAAACACATTTTTAACTGGCGAGATAAACTCTATGTATGCACATTGTTCATTTCAAGCAAAGCTCTTAAGAAAAATGCTCTGTACATATTTAGTTCAACTGACTCACCTGCTATATACCTTTTAGTCATATACACATTATATTATCCTGCAGTAATTGTTCAAGCGGGAAGGATCTCACTGCCAGCAAACTAATATAAGGGGTCCTTTTCTACACGACTACTTAGGATATCAGACTGCTTTCTACCAGGGTCCTAATTTCACTTCATTTTATCATGAGCGACCCCAGGGGTTCCTGAGATGGTAACACTAACAGAGGCCCTCAGGGCAGAAAGGGAATGAGAGGGTCAGGTTTGATTTCAGCTGGCTACATTAGCTGTTGCTTCCCAATGAATCCTGACGTGGTACCCAAATGAAGGATGAATGCTTTTCAAAGTAAGCACAGACAAAGCAATATTAAATATTTAATTTCCAGAGGCAAAGGGCGAAGTCCCAGAGCTCTAGGGAAGCTAATGGACCTCAAGCTAGATAAGCTGATTTTAAGTAGTAAATACCCATGCAGAATCTACGGCAAACTCAAAGGTTTTAGTAGGAGGGAAAGAAAAGATACTTTACTAAGAAATTATATCCGTGTACAGATATTTGAGATTATATGAAATTAACAAATATGAAAATCAGTCCTAATTCTCCACTGGCATACTCCTCCTTTAGTCTCTCAAGTCAGAGTGGATTAACAGATAGCACTAAGCTTATAGGAGTAATTTCAGGGCACTCTGGAGCATTATGCTATTGCCTTTCATTTCAAACAGGAATAAGGCTTTCACGTATACTTCACCATTTTAAGAAAACCAGAGACTGCCAGCTTGTTTTATTCAAAAGCCTTCACAGGAGTAGTGAAAGAAGAACTTCAGTTCTCCATCTTTATCAGTGAATTTCCCTCAGGATTGGTGGCAATTCCTGGTTTTCTCCTATTAAATGCACATTCATACAAAGATCTTTATTTTCTCCTTTGTGTTATCAAATTTAATGTTTTGGAGCAGTGCTGGTGTAGTAGCAACACCATCATCCATCAGGGGTTCCATTCAACACATACTTTGCCCAGCGCCTAACACTCACCATCAGCTTTGGAATTTCAACTCAGATTTGAGCAGTTTTGTCAGTTCTCGTCTCTGAAACCAGAGGTTCAGAGTGCCTGTATGGGTGACCTGACAGTGAATGGGAGGCAAGGTCTGTGACACAAGAGAACTGGCAGAAATTTTCCTGTAAGAAGTACTGTAGAAATTCTGAGAAGAATAAAACAAAAGTTTGTTTAGATACACTTTCCACAAACAAAATTGTAAGAGCAAACTGAATACGTTCAGCCAATGCTACATTTTCACCTCACCCTACCCCTATTTCCCACTTTTCCTTAAAAAACATCTGGATGAAAACTTTTGATTCAGAGATGCCCCTGCAGAGCTTAAGGGTAAGAGAAGGCTTCAGACTCTTCTTGCCTGCACTGCCTTCATGGGACTGCCTGCCTGGCCAGGCTTGCCCAGCGGAGACAGCACAGCGGAGAGAGTGCCTCACTGTCTCCAGATTAATCATGTGTGATATTCAGAAAGTGAAGGCAGATGCTACTTTTATCCAGCTGAGGATTGCTGGGGTAACCATTATTTATCATGTTTTGATATTTATACTTTATGCAATAATTATTTTCCTGTTATGACAGGAGCTAACTTATCATTTTCCATATGGCCAGAAAGGTTTTAGACCTTCACTAATTACAGATAAAGCTGTATTAATGGCTGCTGAGCAACAACATCATCTGTGATGCTGAACAGCAGCCTACAAGCCAGAAAGCCTTCCCTCCCACAGCAGGTGGATAGATAGAAGCTTTCAATAAACAAGTTTCTGTGCACTAAAATACTGGAAGTTGTTTAGAGAAAATGAGAATGCTCATGTTCCTGGTTCACAGAGCTGGTATTTTTTGCTGATTTTATGTCTGTAAAGCTTGTATGTTTGTCCCAGCCATATTAGGCAGTCTACTAAAATCTATTGCCAATTTACAAAACTTTCTTCTATCCTATACAGCTAGAACAGCACTTCTATGTATTCTGATAACAAGGACAATGTTACAGCTGGCCCGTAACATGCCTGATCATCATTTGCAACACAAGAAACATACTGAAGCATAAATATTAAGATGACTGCAGGCCCTTTGGTACATACACAAAAAGGACACGCAGCTGCCGAGAGAGAGGAAGTCTGTGTTTCTGCATAAGCCTCAACAAGAGGACTTTTTCAGGCCTTTTCTACCTCCCTCTTCATTTCTTCCTTGCAGGCTCTGTCCTATGATCACACTCCTTACTGTCAGAGTCCAGACAGGCATTTCTCCAAAGCCACTAATTCTCCTCCGTAGCAGTCTTGAGGACACAATGCTGTGCGAGGCAAGTCCCCCGCCTCCTCCAAGCACCCCATGCGCTGACGACCCGCATGCTCGCCCTGCTCGCCCAGCCGCTGGAACTGAGGGGAAGGGCTGCATGGTGGAGACCACTGGAATTTACAGAAATTTGTTTGAAATCATCCTTGGACCACGGCTGCCTGGCAGAGTGGAAACTGATTGCACTGCTAATAGGATGATCCTGTTTCTGAAAGTAACTGGTGTGCCAGGTAACCGGCAACAGGCAATGCAACTAGCATGCTCTTATACTGATGCCCACTCTGCCAGATACAGTAGCTATCATTAAGGTCTTCAAAATAAGAAGGAGCGTCAAATAAAAAGGAGCGTGGCCATAAAGGAAAATAATTTTCACCATTTATTCCTTGGGCTGCAGGCTGCTCCCACCAAACACTGTTAAGAGTTGCTCTGTGTGCAACACGTGCCATGGCACTAGCTAACAGCTGACTAAAAACTCTGAAATGTGTTATATCCTGGAAATTGGGCTGGAATTTCCTTTATGTTTACGTTGCCAAAAGATTTAAAATGTTCTCCCTACTGGAATTTGGGAGATTATTATTTCAGAAATGTTTACCTACTATCTGAAAAAGACTTCAAGATTTTCTTGACAGCAACAGTAACTCAGGCAAACAGGACTTACACGTTTGGTGTCACATGAGTGGCGAGTGGCCGCACCTTCTTCGCGTGCCTGGATCAACGCGCCTGAGAAGGGGAGCTCCGAGTAGGTGGGCTCCCTTTTGCTTACTGGGTGGATGCACGTATAGGAGTGGGAAAGATACAGCTTTTCTCCAAATTGGACCTGTCTGATGGGTCAACAGCTGATCGGCGGAGGAGCCAGGTCAGCTCTTCTGACACAGAGAAACCATCTAGGCAAAAATTATTTCCCCAAAGGCTAATTATTTCCCAAAAGCCTAATCCCAACTGCCATTGCTAGATCTGGCTTTATCATCTGTAAAGCAGTGGTATAATCTGAACGGCCCTTTTGTCTTCGCTTACCTCTGACTTTCAATCATTAGGCCTAAAGAAGCTGCACTGGCTCCCACGTAGTCACATAAGCGTATGATATTTTATTTAGAACAACACAAAATAAGCTTGCTCTTCTAAGGACTGAGAATGAACAGGGGTTCCAGAAGTACTAAATATTATTCATTATTAAATTCTTATCTAGCTGTTATCTTTGAGCTCAAATATAATACCAAATTTACAGAGAGAATCTATTTTATACGGTATACTGCAGCAATAATTGTTCCTCTCTCCCTCTTTCAAAACGTTTTCCTTGACAGTTTCAAAGTACACACTTGTAATGCTATTTTCTATTTAGAATTATTTGAATTAAGCTTTATTTTTTTTAAAGTACTCATGCACAATGTAACGAGGTATAGATTTTTGGGCACCTTTGTGTAACAGGGACCCCACAGTTCTATGGCACTCCAAGTCCCCGTAGAATATGAAGCACCAAATATTCACCAGTAACAGATCACAGGCAAGCTGCAAGGCAACTGAACACAAGTTGCATAATTGCACATAAATGAGATGTTCATAAAATAGATACTGATGCACTCTCTCCTCCTACTAGTACCCTAACATCTCTCCAGATGTGTACATTTATTCCACTACAGCAGCGAATATACATCCAGATTGCACCTCATTTAGCTGCAATGAAAGCAGCTTCTCTGCTGAATACGACCGTTTGCTAGGCAAGAAATGCATTGCAACATTTACATACATAATTTCAACATACGTACAGTAATACAGAAGAATCCAGTTGTGCTTTTAGCCATTCCTGGTTGTTCCACGTCAAAAACTGCAGGGCTTGACAGGTCACTTCAGGATTTAAACCAGAAAGTGAGTTTCTCATTGCACCAAAACAGCCACTTCTTTTCATTTGGTTCACTGGACATGCATAGTTTGGACAGCCACAGCCCTGCTCAAGTATTGACCTAAAACAATGCATAGCAATGTGTAAGCTCGTTCTAGGACAATCTTTATGCTTTTATTATTTCCATGATTAGTTCTTCCTCTTCTGCCTATGACTGTATTTTTTTTTACCCCAGAAACCCATTAGCTCGGATTTATATCTGGTAGGGAAAAGAAAGTAGTATTCAAGTATTTAAAAAGTCTGTTAGGATTTGCCTCAAGGAGTCTCATAGAAACATAAACTAATATAAAATTCATACACCTCAATCTGCACCTTTCGGCTTTGTACAGTCCCATGCATCCAATTCTATCTCTAATATCCTTTTAATATCATTTCCCTCTTTGCGTTTGGCAAGCCCTATAGCATTCACCTTTGTCCTCAGAGAAATCTAGGTTAACATTACATTTGTGTAGCGGGTTCTACATTTTTTATTTTATTGGAAAAGCAGTCTAGCATGAAAGAGTGAAGGCACAACCTTAGAATTACCTGAACCAGTGGAGAGAGATACTTCCAATCACCAGGGGAAAAATCACTTAATACAGTTCAGTCCTCTTATGAGACAATCTATTTGCCAGACAAAGCAATTATTTCATTTGGATAGCCCCCACATAGCACTATGAACCTAGAGGTTGAAGTGAGGTTAAACATTTACACATTTTTTTGAGTATCACGTAGTAACTAATGTACCGAAATCTGTAGTAACTTTATTTTTTCTTATAGGGAAAAAGCAATGTATAACACAAAAAAATTAAATTATTTTAAAAAATAATCCTGTAAATTTACAACAAGATTCAACCACATCATGCTTACCATAAAATGATAGAAAATCAACGTGAAACCTTAACATAGTTTTCCATGGTATGAAGCCACTGGTAGACTGTAATATTCCTCTTCACATAAATTTCTCCCAATCTTAAGAATATATTGCAAAATCCATTTACACCTAGATGCACAGCCAGCATTTATCTATATTTCAAATGGAGAGTCAGTCACAATGGTACTTGCAGAATTGTATTTTTCTTGAAAAGCACAAAATCTAAAGCCAGGTATGTTTCTCTCTGCTTTAGAAATAAACGCTAGCGAATTTATGCTTCAACTGATCATTTCATTGAACTGAAGGGCTAAGTTTCTTCAGGGATGAGAAATAAATCAGTCTTTATGCTAGTTCAGGCCTATGTCCCTCATGGGTGTTACAAAAATGCTTAGGTAACTCTCACAGGTTTCTGCAAACATCCTACATGTCAACCCAAATTACACACGCTCTTTCAGAACAACACATTTAAGCAAACTCCAAAGACCGAAAGAATTGGTCATGCACTTCTGGAAACTCTGGTATGAACACATGACACCATCAAACCGTATGCAAGATGCTCACTACCTGCTTTCAAAGCCACGAAAGATTATCACCTATTGCTTGTGCATCTTCGCCTAATGTTTTATAACCGTACTGGCTCAGTTCTTGCACAGGGAGCTACCACAGATCAGTGTGGACAGAAAAAGCGGCGCTGTTTTGAAGCGATCTGCTTCAAACAGCTGCTTGTTATGGTATATACACACTTAAGACTCTGTGTGTGTGTGTGTGTGTGTGTTCAGGGAGGTGTTCATTCAAAGACCTAAGTTAATACACAAAGGAAGCAAATTCGGTTTCCAAAGATGACAAAAGGGCTAAACACCAGCCCCAGTACTTATACTCTATGAAAGAAAACCAAATATATCTTCTTTAAATCTCTCAAACTCACAGATGACATTGCTTGGTGTGTTTCCTGTAGAACTTCTCATTTCATTTTGGCATATTGGAAACACAGAAGCAAGTACAAGTGTAAGTAAAACAGAAACGAAAGCTGTAGTTTCAGCTCCATTTGAATTTATTCCATAAAAATTAATTAGCTGAATCTGAAGCAAGCAAATCCCACTAAAGACAGTATTAGTCCCAGCAGAGGAATGCTCTGGAGGAACAGAACTCCAGTGCATCCCTTGCCAGTCTCAGTGCTAGCATGGGGCGTACCAGGACGAAGGGCTGCTGCACGTGAATTGACTACATAGGTGCCTCCGGGTCACCTCATGCCGTGGCAATTCTTTGCAGGCAGTCCCTGGCGAGAGCTGGGACCTTCTGCAATATCCAGGGGAAGGAAGAAAGCGGCTCTCGGATGAGACAGGGTCTGTGCCAAGCTGCAAGCATGGGCGCAGCCTTTGTTTCCAGCTCATCAAAACCAGACAGCCGGTTTGATTGCACCTTGCCTCTCCTCCTTCACAAGGAAAAGAGGAGGAAGAGGCTTCGTTGGGGGCGAGGTGGAAGTAAAGATGCGCCCCAGTACAACCTCGGGATACAGCTGGGAGAAGGAAGATTTTGAACCTGAGGGTAAGGACTGTGGATCTTCTGTCACAAGGGCTAGCAGATGTTGTTTTATAGGACCATCCAATGCACGCAGAATGAAACATTTCCTCTAAGCAGATTTTTTCAAAAAATTAGCAATGAGTATTATATGGTCTTTTAGATGTGTGTGTTTATACACGCACAAATATATGTACATGCAGGCACTAATTTTCAGTTCAAAATGAACTTCACTTTTACAGTCCGGTGGTACTACTTTCTCCTTTTAATTATGGACTAACAAATACAAGTGTTGACCCAATCTTACCTTTAGTATGGTGAACATCTTGCTATAATAATGAAATGAGCACAACATAAAAGCTTATCTGGATATTACAATTCTAGCTGTATACACTTAGCCTGCAATGAGGGATTGAATTTAAATGTTTATAGCTTTCCAAACACTATTATGCGCTTGCAAATGTTAATTCAGTTTCAATGAAAGAGTCAATTTTTTTTAACAATATAGAATGCATTTTAATACACTATTACGTACAATAGGCCGACAGTGAATGGACTCATAATTGATTTAGAAGCACGTTCTACCATCCTGCTACCTCTATCTCTTTAGTAAATCATTTTTTAATCGGGCTAGTCTAAGCTGACCCATACAGAGCTTTATTTAATTTATTATGGAATTTATATATAAGGTTGACTGGTAATGCATGGCTACAGCAGCATTAAACAAATTGTACAGTGAATAACAAAGAGGAAAAAGAGAACAAGAATTCAAATAGCCCAAGCATATTGCTGAGGTTAAGACAGCTCCAAATGAGCAATGTTATTCAAATGCTTCAGAACGGGAAAGAGGAAAAGGGCTCTGACACCATTATGGTTTGTACAAAAAAAATGGCTGGGTTTGAATCAATTATTAAAGGAAAGATAAGGCAGAGAAAAACTCACCAAATGCATTAGTTGGCTCTTATTCCTCCTAATGTAAAGGAGAATAATAATAATAAAAAACCAAGAAAGATAGGCTGAATAATCACTCCAAAGTTCCAATGTATTTCTGCGTGCCTAAGTAACTTACTGAAAACATTAACAAGGACAAGGGACTGAATCAATGCGACAATGAGAGTTTTCCTGTTACCTAGTAAGTGTAGGATAAAGCCTAGCAAAGATTCAGAATAGGGACTATCAATCTATAGTGAGTATTTCATTATTTGCAGAATATTTTAACTCAAGATGTCTAAATATGCGCACATATATATAATACACATGCACACACACATATATATAGCTGCATATTAACATACATATTTCATTTTCCCCAGTTTTTTTTTAAAAAAAAAAAAAAAAAAAAAGAAAGAAAAAGATCTACAATCTTTTCCTTGGAGGCGACGGGGAGAATTTTTCAGGGCATCATTCAGTTTGTGCATGACCTGCTACTGACTGGGAGGAGCTGCCACTGCCATCGGTGCCACATCCACAAGGACGGGGAATGTGCACACGTGGAAGCTCGCTGCTCACACGGTGAGGTTCAGCCAGAAAAAAAAAGGCTGGTGCATCTGCCATACCTAGATACAGCTCCTTCCTGCGATTTTTGTACACACACGCTAAATTTGCAAACTCCTGATTTAAAAGCAATCCCTACAATTTTTACTCTTTTTTTTTTTCCCCAGATATGTAAAAACATTGCTTTAAAGACCTCATGAAAATAAACACAGAATATGGACAAAGTAACTCTTGACAATGAAGAGCATCTGCTTTGTGAGCTAGAGAGCTCAAATGATCTGTAATAGGATGGGAGCCTTTTCCAAGTGACCACTGGCTTGAAACCACCTCCAGGTCATTATCAAGTTGCCATCATTCACAACTGGTTTGGTAGTCAACCCGAAATGAGCTGATGCAGTCAAGTCCAAGGTCCACATCATAAAATGGGAACCTTGATAGAGTCTCGGCAAGGAGGTCAAGGATTGAATGGGCACGGATGCTCATCTCTAAAGGTGATCTCTCTAGGTCAGGGTTCAGACATATTTGTAAGAGAAGCATGGCCTGCCACTGTCTCCTGCTGTACTACTTCTGCAGAAAAATACAGGAATTCATCTTCAAGTGCTGTCACAATCCAGCACCTTTCACAAGGATTAAGTGCCTATTAAAAAAATACATTTATCAGCAGGAAGACAAGCCTGTACCTTTTAAATCACACCTGTCATTATAGCAATACTTCCCATTGTAAAGTTAAGAACAAACAAAAAACAACAGAATGAGTATAGTCAATCTTATTTCAGCCTTAGAAAACCAAATTGCAAAGCTTATACAGAATTCTAATTTTACAGATCCTGCAAGGGGTCTCACTCCCATAATTATGGCAGAGAAACCCATAAACATAGGAAGACTAGGCAAGGCCAATTCTGCTAACTCAAAATACTCGCAGAGATGGCAAATGAGTGATTTCAAAAGACCCTTTAGAAACCACTTTCCACTTTAGCTTGTCCACAAGAAAAAAAAACGGATCAAATCAAAAGACATTATTCATTTTATTTGACACAGGCTGTAATTTCCACTGAAAGGGGTATGTTAACATGGCAGGTAAACTGCCACAGCTTGACTGTAAACCCAGAGCCTATTTTGCATGAAATACAAATTGCGTGCAATGCCATCCCAAGAGGCCTCTGTTCCATGGGCGTCCAGCAGCAACTCAATCACTAAACTGCTTTAGCTGGCTGACCGAGGATAATCTCCGAGCACGGCACAGCCGGCAGTGCTAGCCACTTGCCACGCGCCTGCAGACTCTCTTGGCTGAGGAGAAAGTATGTGAGTGAAGTGCTGCTCCGACTATTGCTGTCAAAATGATCTCCAGGGGCCTCTGAAGGCACGGTGATACTAAGCCTGCTCCTCCAACACCAGAAGCCAAATTACGTCTACAGAGACTTCAGGCTCTTACAGCCCTCCAGACTGAAGGTCAGGAGGGGGTCCAGGTACTTCCTTCATGGTGCATTTTGCACAAGCTGCACAGTAAGGGCTGTAGCTTGCCAAGTTACCTCATCACATTCTCTTATCCCTACGACCAAGACTGCATTGTAAAAGATTAATGTCATATCCTGTTTAGGGCCAAATAAATACAATGTATGAATAAATGAATATACCTACTACAAATGTTAATACTCTATAATCTTTCCACTTCCAAAGATTTGAATATATAAAAAGTGCAACACAGCCAATGTAGCTGCATGTATAAGTAGACTTTTCCAGTCCTCTCCAATATGCAAAAAAAGTCAGCAATATATTACACTTGATGCTATTTTGACAGGGTGGATTACCTAAACAACAGTTCATGCATATTTAAACAGAAATAACGGAATTGTCTGGAATCTGCAGCTTTAAATGCCCAAAACACCAGATGTCTGCAGTGCAATGGACCTTCATATTCCGAAAAAGAAAATAAATTGGGACTCAACTGACTTAACGATGAGATCAGTGCCAATTCTACAACAGATTAAGTTTTGATCATAATACACTTGAGTTCTGCAACACTCGGCTAGATAAAGAACGAAAAGAAAAAAAATTAAACACGAAGAAAATCAGTGACGACAGCAAAACAATGCTGATGAACTACATTATGGAAATAGATGGAGAATCCATATTATCTTTTTCTTTATTAAAACTTCTCCAAACCACACAAAGAAACCCTAAGCCACACACAATTGGTGTGCAGAAAGAGAAAAGCCTGAGACCAAGGATCTCAGCAAAAGGGACAAAATACAGACACCGACTATACAATCCAAGTCACATGAATCCCTCTACACCTAATCCAATACCCTGCGTAACCCCCTCACCCCACCTTGTCACTGGGAATGTTAGAAGAGAGAAGGAGATCCAGGCAGGTCCTGATAGCTTTCCCCAGCTCACAGAGAAATTCAATGAGCATTTCTACAGAATCTGCAGGAACAACTTACCACTACTGTGGCAACAGCTTGGAGGCATCCATCAAGGATCAAGATCCCTCATGCAAGAGACTACACACATGCATAAAACATAAAGCTCACTCTGGCTCCAATCTCTTTACATTTACTCAGCTATGACATCTTGAAGATACATGAATATCTCTGAGGAGTGTAACCCCTTAACAGTATCCCTGGTAGCAAAATGACGATAGAAGGTGTGCTATTTAGAGGCAAAAAGTCCAGCAATCCAGAGTGAAGAAACCTTTGACAAACACTTTTCATTTTGGTATAGCAGTTCAGCATTTTATAAAAGGGTAGTAGTAGATATAAAAACAGATAAAAACCACGGGAAGTGAGTGAAACTCCTCAAAGCATAACTGAAAAGTATTTGTCCGTGCACCCTTTCTGGCAAGCCAAAGTATAGGTAAGCTGTTGCTCTGAATGTGACTGAAGACATTTATTAGTCGAAATATGTTAAGAACTTCCTCATCACTCAAGCTGCAGAGTTATTTATACTTCAACCGGATTATGCCCCTTAGTCATTTAAAATAAAAATGCTGCTGTTTAAACAAGTATTCTCATTATAGATGTAATAAACCTCTGGAGCATTATTGAAAGTTATGCAATAATTTATCTCTTAGGAAAGATGAATGGCTAAGTTGGGTGACCAGGACTTAAAATTCATTAATGTCTTAATAGTGAAACAGATATTAATCTCTCTTCATTAGCTCACCAAAATTAGCCAAGGCAAGTTAGAAAACGTTCTGAGACATTATTTGATTTCAAATGAATATGCCTGAAGTATTACTCTTCCAAAAAGCTATTATAAACAACAGGGAAAGCGGAAAATAATTTGAAAAATTACTTTGACATTGTCCTTTAATCACACATTGTATTCAAGAAAATTATTCTAATGCATCTCCTACCTGAATAAATGGTTAGAGTATATAAATAGCATACACTCCAGAATACCAGGAAGAATATCTGATGATACAATGCATTACACAAGAACTAAATTATATTTAAAAGAACATGATGATGGAGTAAGATGCTTTTAAAACATAATATATTTAAAGAAAAACAAAAACCCCATAGGGTTAGAATATTCTCTATAGTAAGTTAAAACACTACCCCATTTAAGGACTGATCACATTAAAAATATCTCTAAACTATCATTTTGTTACTGTTTATTAATTCAAATGCTTTTTCTACTAATTCAGCTTTCACTGTGATGTCCGAAGGGAACAGAAATGAAAATTTTAGTCCCTTATCAGAATTATAAACATCAT
The DNA here is from genome assembly GCF_011004875.1 of Balearica regulorum gibbericeps. Lineage (NCBI taxonomy): Eukaryota > Metazoa > Chordata > Aves > Gruiformes > Gruidae > Balearica > Balearica regulorum. The sequence goes on from NC_046184.1 coordinate 106,987,743, forward strand.
CTGGAAAAAAAAGTGCAGAACTTCTTTGAAAAGTTTGAAGATGTACTCCATTATCAAGCACCCTAAGCACAATCAATTGAACAAATTCTATATTTTTTTAATGTAATAAAAGAATATGGAATAAAAGAATTCTCCTACATTAACCAAAATTTAGGAATTTTTGGCCACTAAATAATCCTCATTCTTTCATTCTATTAGACTGTGTGAGATTGAACAACAGTTTATGTCCTCTAGTGGCTGGATTGCAAAGAGACTGTCGTGATGGGAATTTCAGGTGGTGGAGAGTCAGCTTCCATTGGCTTTTGGAGCTGCAGAAATTCTAACCTCTGTTCTTCATGTGAAATGTAAAAATAATCATTAGAAGGCAACGGTGTGTACAACAGATATTGCTTACACAATTGTTATCAATCAGGAATTGGTTGCACGACATTGACCAGAATGTAAAACAGCATAATTTATTTCTTCACTTGCTACTGCATGGCTTCTCGGTTCTCCAGTTCTCATTCAAAACTAAACATTTGATTATTTATCTACTGGATCAGGCACTAACCACAAACCTTCAAAGCTGAAAAGGAAGACTCAAGTGACTGTCCAAGCCAAAAGATGAAGACAACTGCTGCAAAATGGCATCGCTAGCTCAAAATATTACAACTTGATTACTTTGTTGTCGAACTTTAGAAGTGCCAGATTTGGAAAAACTGACATGCATTTTGAACCTCCTTTACAGGTATAGATGTTATTTGTTTTCAATGCTGTTACAAACTTCTATATAGTGCTAAAATTATGTACTGGCAAACATGGCAGGTGTTTATTTTTAAATATAACAATAATTCCAGATGACTGAAGATACTGACATAGGGCAGGGCACAAAGCAGTGAGGCCCACACCATTCACAAGCAAATGTAAGATTGATTGCCCATTTAAACCCGAATTATAAGTAGCTTCAGTCCATTAATATTAATTAGGTCAAGACTAATAGGCTCTCATGAGTGGACTGTTTAGCAGGTCAGAGGCAATGAAAAGGTGGTAAACAATTTGCCGTATATTGAAGTTTGCAGGCACATTGCACATGTCTCTACCACTGTAATTGTGCACCTCACTCAGATTGCTAAAAACTGGTCAGACTATTTCACTACTCAGACAATATGTGAAACACAGAAATCCTATTTTAAATAAAATAGCTTTAATAAAAATGCTTCCAATTCCAGCCAGAGAGCAGTTTCAGCTGAGAACGTCAGGCTGGGGCGTTGCGGCCGGAGGAACCGGGGAGCATAGGTTTGGCCTTTCCAGCTTGTCCTGCTAAGAGCCCCCTCGGAGGAAGAAAGGACACTCGCAGCTCACTCTTCACATGGATTCATTCATCGCTCGGCCTGTCATCTGTTACCATGCTAGACGTTCCCTGGGCAGTACAGCTTGTAACGTGGACATGTATCCAATTAAGGAGAACACTTATTGCACAAAGATCAAGTTCAAATTTTTTCTAATTGGATGGTAACAAGTTCTGATCAATAGGAAACAGATTTCTTTTGCTGCAAATTTAAAGAGCAGTCATACAAAGAGTATGTGGGCTTTATTTGTAAACAAATATCTTGACGCAAGTATGCAATAATACTGGGGTGCATTAAAAATCATTTTATTACTGCTTTATTCTCATAAGTGGAGAGAATTTAAACCTCTCATTTAATCGTTTTCATCACAGGGCATTCGCACGTGTCTGAACATAATAGTATTTGGAAAAGCACTCTGTATTCATATTTCTTTTCTTATTTCTATTGCTCATGAAAGATAACACAGGCTCCTTCCATGGACTAAATTTCTATTCTTGCGCTATGTTATGAAACTCTTCCTGTTGCTAATATTAAAAGCAAAACTGTGCAGAAGGATTGCCCAATGCATCCCTACCACTTAAGTTCCACTTGAAATCTCAAAATAGCGTTCAAGTGGAAGGAAAGTACGGCAGAGGCCAAGGGTGGGCTTTTTATAGAGGGATCAATTTCAACTGTTGGCAAGAAAAACAGGATGTCATGGCTCATATTGGGAATCTTTTTTATTTTTAATTTACCAGTCATTTTGATTGGTGAAGGAAACATTTCATTATTGCCTATACAGAACTGACTAAATTGTACCTTTCACCCTGCACCACCACCTGCCTGCCTTCAAGTTACCTATCAATGCCTGGCACAGCTCAAGACCAGGAAGGATATGAAGATGCAGGTGCTGATCCTCAGGCTCATGTGCACAAACTGAGTTCCTCCCGGGAATATGGTACATTTGAGCCATTTCAATAATGCAAAGACACATAAAAGTTTTGATAATCTAATCGGGGGGAACAACACAAAGACTAAACATGTAAATCTTGCAAGATGCTGAGGCTCTCCCTTTCCTTAGAGCTTCCAAGTAAGCATGATCGTTAATCAAAACCACAATGTAAAAACAATCACTCGAAAAAGGCAGTTTGTATGGCACACAACTTTACACAATCCTGGTGTGTTCCTGTTCAATATGAAAACTGAACAGACAGCGTGGGGAAGTCTTCTAAGCTGGTGGGAACCTGTATCACCCTTCCACCTCAGGTGCCTGTGTGCCAAAGATGGCAGGATTCCTCAGTTCTTCACCTGCAAAACGTACTGCTCGTCACACAGCCTGAACATACCTCTGCCACCCATATTTTCTTCTTCAGTGTGACCATCTTAACAAGATTTCCTGTATAACACTAACATTTTGGCTTCAGCAGCCACACTATATGCATACTAAAAAGTTCCAAGTGTGTATTGACCTTTCATTCTTCACAGTCAAGACACACATAAACTTTACAAGATGCATGGCCTTGGGCCTACATCCGGATACTGAGTGTAATGGTCACACAGCTTGAAAGATAACAGTTTTAACAAAACCAATATCTACCTACTGAACATCTAAAAACATAATTAAAACATCTGTTATGACACAATGTTTGCTGACACAATGGAAAATTACTATATCCTATCACTGACTGTGTTAGGAATCACTGCATCCCATTACCAGCTTTTCTTGTTCTACTGCAAACACACCAGAATAGATTAAAACACAATGAATTTGCATGACATATTAATGTTTTATGCACAAATGGGACTTCTCAAAATCCAAGCATCAGCATGTGGATGATACAGGGGACGAAAGGTAATATTATTTTTTCTGCTGCCAAATTGCCTAGGTCTCTGAAAGGCAACTTTCTGAGGAAATCTGTCTGTTCCAAATATCATATAATATGATGTATGTGTACAGCCAGGAAGAAATCTGCCATTTCCTCTAGAGCCACTATGTCCAATATGGCCACAGCGCACCTCTTTGTCTACACCCCACAGACAGGTAAAATGCTTCCTCTAATCACGCAGATTATGAAGCTGGTTTAAGAACACATGAGGCAACAACTGCTGGCATGAGGTCCTGGCACATCCCCACCTTCATGCCCACTGATCTGACTAATTAGGCTACCTAGATGTTACATGATCTCTTCTGGAAAGATAATTTCAGCTGGACACTGTGGCTAATGTGTCCTCAATACTTTGCAACACTTGCAATTGGGCTAAAGTCCTGCTTATGCAAAGGAATGAAAGCTGTGGTTCAGCAGGCAAAAAAACACATGACAAAAGCTATACCCTTGCTCTACCATGGGAAAAAAAGTTATTTTTTCACCACAAAATATTGATGTTTTAGAAGAAAAGAATGCAGAAGAAATTCTCTCTAATGTCCCACACTTCCGATGCAGCGAACAGCACTTTAGGATGCCGTTCTCTCATCTTTTCCTGCCAATGGCTGTGTGGGCCAAAATACGCAATTACGACCAGCTTGCACCCTGCTATCAGCTCCAATTTTCTGATTGTGGTGGTACAGATTGTGTCACAGTTCTCAAAGACATTTCAGTCCAATTAAGCCAGCCTAGCAAAGACCTAAACTGTTCAAGCTAAGGCAGCTCATTTTGCCTCAGGCAGGCTAGCACATGGTCACAGAATCAGTTCCACCAGGAGATCCAAGCTAACGGAGACCTCCTCATGAGGAGTTACCATGGAGCAGCTGGGGCAATCTGCTGTGGGCACTGCAGGAGGAAAGAACGTGTGGGCAAAGTCCCCAGAGCCTGCCACAGCCTCAGAGTGTCACTGGGGTGCTGCGAAATCACACCTCACTCCTCAACAAAAAAATGGGCCACCAGCGTCACAGAACCAGACACCACTGCTTTATACGAGCACATAAGAGTATCCTTGGTGTTTGTATAACCTCCCTTTATCCATGTAAAACAAATAATGAGTGCAGAATGCTGCAGAGGGCCTAGTGAGAACTCGCCATGTGTCACAGAAATGGAAAGGAGGCACAGAAAGCTAGAGCTTGCTTAAAGAGGTTATAATACATCAAATCGGCTAACATTTAACCCAATTTAAAGTACAAATTTAAATCTAAACATGCTCCAAAACAAAGACAGCATTAAAAACTAAAGGGGTGTGGCACCGCAGTCATGAGTTCTTTACTGCTTCAAGCAGCAACACATACAAAGGGAACTCAATACAGGCTCCAGAACAGAAAAATATTTGAGCACATGCTTAACTTCAAGTGCACCAGAGTGTAATTTGACCTTGTATTTTCTCTGCACACAATGCTGGATTCCAAAGTTCTCATTACACCTTCTCCCAGCAATGTCCTCGTCACCCATGCTGCAGTTTCCTGGCTCCCCCCTAGTTTTGCCAGGGGAGCTGTTTGGGCACACAGTGAAGCTGTGCTCTGAACAGCTGAAAGAATCCAGCAAAAAGCAACCAACCATACCAATCAGCCCCACACCACATTCTTTTAGCCATCAGCAACAGGGTTTTTTTAAAGCAGATTTACCACTAAGGAAACAGTGCAGTGTCTATATACAATGAATCCAAAATGTTAACCTCTGCTTAAGGGAAGTTTTGGGGGGTTTTGTGTTTATTTTTTTTAAGGACTAGACTGACACCACAGCACAGTATCTCACCCATTTTATTATAAACATACCACACTCACTCTAAAATTAGCCTTGAAGTATTTGTTGTCATAAAGTCACTGATATTTTAATAAACTTCCCTTTCATCATATACCTAGTCAATCACCATCTCCATATGTAATGCAGGGCAGCCAAAAACTGCCATGAGCATGATAACAGATCTGTCTTGAGGCTCCCTTATTTGTAACTTCCTAAAGCCGGGCTCCTAAGAAAGGCTTAGCTCTGCTTATCTGATCGACAAGCAGGACTGCAGACTTTGTTAGGTGACTGAGCTCATTCCTTGCCAACCGGCAACTGAAGTTAAGGTTTAATCCGTGCATCATACTCCTGAACACTCAACAAAAGATCATTTCATTTCATTATACACTACTGTAAGTGTGAAAGGATTATTACACATCAGTTATTTCATAGTGTCTATTTGTATTAAAACACTACGAAGAAAGGGTATTTCCATTTTTAGAAGGGAAATCTTTCCTCAGGGTATTTTTCTTAAGGACATTAAGGGCAAATACACATTGAAAAGGCTTTTCCCCTCTCCTGCCCCATACAACCTCTCCTGAAGGTTCACTAGAAAATATGCTACAAACCATTCAGTACACTACTTCTGCTCTAGTAAGATGGACATGTAATCAACAGAAGCAAATTGGAATAAACTACTATAAGGTAGAAGTGCTGTATACTGCAGAAAATGCATTTATTCCAGTTCACTATATGTAGTCAAAACTAGAGGGAAAATCCAGATGATCAGTAATTTCACAGTTGGCTGACTTCTCTCCTCTTTGATAGTATTTGTAAAATCTTTCCTTGGCCTCTGAATGTGTGAGCAAAGTAATATTTCATTCATTTAGTTGTGAGTAGGAGAAATTAAAATAGGTCATTTTACTGAAGATGCTGAATAGACAAGAAATACATATAACATTCTCTGAATTAAATTACCAAGATGTCATAAACTATGCTAAAAAATACTGAGCCATCTATAATGCTAGAACAACGTAAACAAGAAGCAAAACCTAAGAGAGTGGTTCAAGAAACCCAACAGTGTAAAATATGAATATTCTTTGTTCTGGACTAAAAATATTTGGATTTGACAGAAGAAAATGAAATAATATTCCAGAAAATCTGGGAAATTCTTTATATAGTTTATCAGGATACCTGTTATGCAAACAAGTATTTCCATAAAAGGTATGTCTGGGATTCTGAAAAGAAATGTAGCACCAAAATAGTATCTCAAAGCCAAGTATTCTTATTGTTTTACTCAAATTTGGGGTTCCCTGAATGGCCATGACACAAAACTATATGATCCAAAGAAGTACAGAAGAATGTGCTTTTAAAAACGCGAATAGTTCCATAAATAATTGAATTCTGTTGCGTTTTCCCGGGTAAAATCCATAACCTCAGTAAAGCCCTCATTTGCACCCTATATGGCCTCAGATCTGTGAGGACAGTCGCCACAGCAGCAGCACAGGTAAAGGCACTGAAACTTCTGGGTTAGCAGAAAAAGTTTGCAGCTAGATGAGTTCAGGGGGAGCTGGTTATCTAAGTCCATCCTATCTTTCAAATATTCTGACCCTTAGGCTGCATCTATATTGGTGTTTAGAGCAGTGGTGCATTTGTGAAGCAAATTCCCTGACAGCTCCTCCCCAGCATGCACCAATTCCTGTCACAAAGCAGGTTTGGTGCTCCTCAATTAGCTTGCTTTCAATGAGATTGTTTGAGGCTAAGAATGTCTGCAGCAGGGAATTTCCTTTTGCCCCTCAGTTCCAATCGACAGCTGTCCCGGTTTTTGAGGCAACCAGCCATGGGTTTTGTTTTGTGTTGGTGTTTTTTGGGGGGGCTTTTTCATGCTTGGGTTTTCTTCAGAAGACCACTTCATCAATGCATTATGCCTAAATGAATGGCCGAGACTGGCACTCTCAACAATTCTTCCCAACATAAAGTGGTTACTCCCGTAGTACAAACAGCTTTCTAAGAAAACGCGACCTGGAAGCTGAACTCGTTTACAAGAGGCCTAAATCAATGCTCAAAATGAGCAACAGCTTCACATTCTGCAAAGTTGCCACTAGGCATCATTTGCACATCTTGTAATAAAAACAAAGTAGAACACTGCCCGACGTATTTACGAACATTTTACTGTGAGCAAAGCATTTAACGAGAGAGCTTTATGAGCCACCAATTAAACGTGCTGACTTTCTCCAACATGATCTCTCAGTAGGAGAAGCCCAGAAAACAATCCCAGGAGGGGAGGGGTGTGGAGGGGAGGGGAGGAGTGGGCCCCCCCACCAGCAGTGCGGACTGTTGGAAAACCTCCTGCCAACAATGGCTACATTCTTGGAAAAGGCTCTCTTCCAGCAGCATTAAATTCCTCCAAGGGGAACCTCTAGTGATGTGAACTTTTAGAAGAGGGACAGGCTCAGTGAGGTGAAGAGGAAAAACCGTGGGGGAAAACCTCACTGCTTTGCAATGGGGAGAAGTTGCTTACAAACACACTAACTCTGTAATTTCTATAATTTCTGTAAAATCTGTAATTTCATTTGAGGCTATAATTTACACAGATCTTCAGCCTTTACTTCTCAGCTGGACTTATTCCATACAAACAAATTGTAACTATTCAAAGACAAACACTGAATAAGGCATCAAGCCGGGCATATGTGCTACTTTTAAACAAAAGAAATGTAGCCTTTAGATAAATAGATAAATAAGTAGCTAAACAGAAAGAAAGAAAGACGGGCAGATGATTTCAATAGGCAGACAAAGATCTCTGCAGAGGGAATTCTTTTCCCTTTGTAGCACAATCATTTAGCACTATCTTGACTTGACAGGACGGGTGTTACATTATGGTTCCAAATTCACCCCTTTTTAGCTTGCTTTATTGCAAAACATGGAGAAAAAAATTGCAAAAAGAGACAGAAGAATTTCTCCTAACAGCGTTTGACTCAATAATAGCTGTAATAACACAACACGCTGTCAAAGGAAACCATCGCATTCCTATACAAAGCCGCACAGCGCCTGAAGGGATATGCCCACATGTCTGCCGCTTCCCTATTAGTGCCCTAGAGCTATCCAAGCAAGCTGCCAGCAAAGGCTCTAACTATATTTGATTAGTTTCAGGCCTTCATTTTTAGCGAGTCATCACCCTCTTAACGGCAGATGATGCCCTCTAGTTGGAATCAATGTGAGTGACCAGCTCACAATAGGACGGATTAATGATGAAAAATGTGTAGTCAGCCTGGAGGGCTTTGGACATTTATCACCCACTGAGTCTGCGGAGCGATGGGCTGCCCCTGACTCATCAGGACAACACCCACCCTGCATTAAAGAGTGGGTGCCTGCCCTGCGATCCCGGCTTAATGAGCTGAAAGGAGGAGGCCGGAGCACAACGCTCTTACGGCATTTGTATCGTGCGGTTAAACACAGTCTGACATGTCTTTCCTTCTTAGCACCGGTCTTGCAGTGTCCAGCAGCTACAGTGAATCTTTCCAACTACAAAATATCCCTAAAGTCACAGCTGAAAAGCGGAAAGTTTCTTATTCAGATAGAAAACCCAGACAATAAGCCGTGTGCAAAACCGTGCTGCAAAATTTCCCTTTGCTAATTCATCCAAGGGAAGCAACTTTTTGACAGGTGAGTGAAATCTCATTATAATTTCATCAACATAATGAAAGGTGGGCAAGTAGATTTTGTGTCTGGTTCGTAAATATTCATGTCAATTTTACATAGCAGAGGAGTAGTATCTCATTAAAATAACGGAACCTGCATCATACCTTATAAACATCTTTCTCTAAACTTCTGATGTTACGAAGGGCTGTCTATGGTATGCAATAGCGTATCTCACGTTAAAATAAAGATGCATGCTGAAGCTCCAGTCACCATGTGAATGCTGCTTAAAAGTTATCCTTTCAGTTGTCATCGAAAGTAAAGAGCATACAAAGGGCAGTGGGATTTGTGAACACAGTAGGCACAAACCTTAGAGGTGCTGGCAAAACGCGTGCATTTTCAGAGACGTAGCATCACAGGGAAATGAAACAGTGCCAAAATATATACATCAGAAGTTTCAGCTAGAGACCCAATTAGGAAGAATAACCATATGCTGAACTTTAAAAGATTAAATCATAGACCTGAAATTAAGCAGGGGGTGGATGGGTAATGTTCTAGTATGTAAAACCAGACTTAATCATGTGGTTAAATGCTTTCCTGTTGAGGCCTGATAAGTCTCTATCCATTCTGCATCGATTTATTTTCACAACATTCAGAGAATGTTCTGTCAAAGAAAAAAAAAAAAGCAAAACAAAATGGACTTGTTAGGGCAACTAACAAGCTTGCTCAAGGCTCATCTCATTTTTACAAGGAAATCATGGCTCCGTCCTCTAGTAAGAAAATGTAAGCGTAACCATATGGGATTTCTTTGAAAATTCATAACTTTAAGGGAACATACAGCCTTTGGAAAACAAAGCAAGGTTTCCTTGTAAGGAATTTACCATCCATTCAGACAGTTTTCAGTGCCTGACAGGAAAACAAAATTATCTCAATTGACTTTTTAATAAAAAAAGGTATATTTAAAAATGATACAAAAGCCTGCACATTAAATATGAAATGTCTGTAATCTTGCTTTCCATAGCAATCAGATCTGATGAAGTGCTTTGGTTTGGCAAATGTCCTAAAGACCCTAGAAACACAGTCATTATGTTTTGAATATTTCAAGAAGATCTCTTCATCTTTAATGAAGTTATTTTCTCTGCTACTACGAGAGATACAGTAACTTCCTAAATCATAAATTAAGGTTCAAATTGCTAATCATGCTTATTTTAAAAAAGTGACTTGCAAGATTAGTAACATTATTAAATTACAAAAGAGCTCGTTCAACCTAACAACATCAAAATTTTTAATAGCTACGTTAAACCTCCTCTATGGTTGACGGCAGTCTTTCTCATGACAGCCATTCTAAATACAAAAATGAGAGAGACATGCCCACCGTTTTGGTTTAAATTGCAGCCTTACCTCATGCCAAACAAGGAGCAACTTCCCCCCACGCCGCAATGGGATCAGACCTGGGATCAGATCAGGCTCATTTCAACAATCGCGCTCTCTTGGCCTCCCCTTCCAGGGCAGCCACACCTTGACGTGCAAATACAAGAAGGGTCTTGTGTAGTACCTCCACACCACGGAAAACACATGCTGCATGGAAACGCTTTGGTAGATTCAATATATTCGAATATTATATATATTCAATATAGAGTATAATTCCTTACAAACCGTTACATCACCTCCAATCCAACAGTCCTGGTAAATCACCTTTTTATTTAGCTCACTGTGCATTTTAAAATGAAGAATAATCATCTTCAAAATTAATGCAGGCATCAATTCTGCGTGGAACATATAAGCTAAAATATTTTAAAATTATTATTTCATAAAAGAGGAAACAGAATAAATTTACTGAAAAATTAAATGCACCAACTAAAATTTTCTGTCCTCTGTCTATTTCTGATTGAATTTAGTGTTCATTTCATACTATAAAATTTGTTCTCAAATCTTACACAATAAATTTAGCAAAGTTAGCAAAGTGTATGTCATCTGTGAAAATTCCCAAATTTTTTGTTCAAGTTATTGCTAAGGTCATTAGCATTATCTCCATTTAAGCAAAGATCTTAGTCATTTCCGTGGCTGTGCTTTGAATCATCAGGTCATCACCTTTCAAAAAGGGAAGGTCATTTATAACTTTTACTGTCTCCATTTAGCACATTTTACCAGCCTTACTGATATCACACTGCAACAAATTTAAAGATCTACTATAATTCCTATTATCAAGAAGGAAGATTCTTAAAAACACAAAAAACAAAAAACAAACAAAAAAACCCCACCTACTTTTTCTGTTTGTTTCAAAAGCTCAGTATTAAAGTCTCCCAGACAGAATTTTTCGGTTTGCTTGGGTACTTTTTGTTTGTTAACTGTAAAAGGAACTGGTCATTGCCTGGATCTCCTGAGATTCATCTGAGCATATGGAATTGTCAGAAACATGCAAAATTTCTGTGTTTCCATAACCGAGCTTTATAAATATTCCCTGTCCCTTGTTTCAGTTTATTTGGTCCACTTTTTCTTATTTTTCTTTGCCATGTAGTTACTCTGTATTCACACATAACTAATTAAAAAAACCCAAATAACAAAGCACTGATAATTTTTGATTTTACTGAGGACAAGATCACGATGGGGAGACGGCAGTAGCGGGGCTGTCTATTAGCCTTTTGTCTCTGGAGGCCAACGTTCATGTCTGTCTGAGGTCATGAGTTAAGAGATTTGTGATCTCACCTTAATCCCTAGTGGACATTTAGCCACATCATGAACCAACTATACAATTAGCAATTGCTGCCGAAGTTGAGACCCAGGATTGAAATATGGTAGTTTACAAGTCAGGATTAAGGTGCATGAGCTGAACCATTTTGCAGTAATTGATATGCTCTTTTTTATTGCACAGACATTTTATGCTTATTACTTACTTTTGTAAGGAAAGAAGCAAATAATACACTTCCTCAATAAAATCATCATCCAAACTTGTGAAATTATATTACAACTCTATTTCTTAGGCAGAAATCAACATGGTAAAGTTGCATTGCAAATGCTTTCATTTTCTGGAACTCATCTTCCCCCCCCCCCCCCAGTACTGCTGGTTAAACTTCTGGCACTACTGAAGTTAATAAAGGTAGCATCTTCCTTCAGTGTCCACTTTACAATTAAAAAAAATATTTTTTTTTTTAATAGAAATACATCAAGTGGTATGCACAATGCTGAAAACAGGGCATTTTCAGCTGAAAAGCACAATTTTGCTTTATGGCAAAATACAATGGTTCTGATCAAAACCTGCTTTTTTATTTTGGCTATTACAGTTTACAGTGATTAAGTTTATTCCACTGTAAACTTGCTTATTTCTTCCCAGCAAAAGAATGATTTTGTCAACATTCTTATTCCCTGATCAAATGGTAGGGTTTTTTCTCCAGTAAAACTCCAAGTGTATCAGGGGTTAGTAGCACTATGTAAAGGGCATCCTTAATTAACATAACTACACCAGAAAAAGTGCTAAGCGAAGTCTTGAATCTCAAATGAAAAGAATCAAGGCTTTGGATTTATCAGCTCTGATGAAAGAACGCTGGGGAAGAGCCCTGGGAAAGCACAAACCATGTTATGTAGTTTCTCTTCACCTATGGACCTCTCAACACTCTGAAAGAGCCTCAGCCTGCAACATGACTGGACTCAGCCAACTAAAAGATGCGTGATGGCCAGGAGGGTCAGAATCTGAGCATACGAGTCAGTTCTGGCAAGGGACCTGACAATGAGTTGTGGCTGCAGAAACAGGAGATGCTGAGAGAGCAGAGGAGCAATAAGGAAAAGCCTGCGCTTTTTCCAGGGATGAAAGATATTGTTTTCTTTGATACTAAAAAGAAAAAAATAATCTTTTCTGGTTTAGCACATGGGACCGTGAATCCAGATATGTCCCACATTATTGCTTTCATTCTAATTCCTTCTTTTCCCCAGTTTTTTTCTTCATACATATTCTAATTATCAAGGTTACAATGCTATGAACACTGTCAAGTTGACATGCACAGAAAAGAAATGTGCTTTCTAGAAAGGAGTGGTGAAGACTAACTCATGGTTGTAACTCTGCACCTAACCTATACTTGTTCCAAGAATAAAAATGAAATTTATTCCTCATCTCACCTACACCTACCAACAGGGTAAGGGATAACCACCATAGTTACATGTCTCTGCAAAGAATACATCCTTAGCTTCCAACTCAAAATGGGATCCATTCCCCCACCCCCACCCCCCCTTCACAAAGGGACTGAAACATTTGTAAAATTAACTTTACCCTGCAGCAGGCAAAGAAGAGCTGTCCTCATTCACAAATAAGAGCTATCTTTTCCAGGAGACCAATATATCTGAGGAATGAAGCACTACTTTTTTGACAATCAATAGCATACACCTCTGAGCAGGACCACCTTACAGCTTCTGGATATTTGCAGGAGAAAGGATATGCCAGAAACAGTGGCAAAATAAAATTAACTGCTTGTTGTCAACTCTCTCTTATCCCTCCTCAACTTACCCCTGCAGCACAGTGACCGTTTCCGGGAAAAAGCAAAAATTGTCTTCTGTCTCCCGTGATTCTTTCCAATAGGTTTCAGGTGGGTCAAAGATCAAAGCACGTCTGGCAATAACGCTCGCTCTTTCTATTCAGATTTGTGCCCCGTGCGGGTGGCCTTGTGTGCTATAGCAAACGTAGCAGCGTATACCTGCTGCACTCTGAGTAGAAATTATGACAGTCTGTCTGAGAGGTAGATAGACTTCTTCCCACCCCCACCTCCAGATGAATCGCGAGATAAAAGCTTAAAGAAAAAAAAGAGGCTAGTAGGTCAGGTTTTGTGTACTTTGCTCTCAGAATGATTATCCTTGTCTTAAGAAAGTTCTGGTTGAATAAGCTACAAATCACAGCTCTATAAGGGAAGCATTGTATGGCTGGGTAGTCAGGCTCCTTAACATTAACTTCACCTGCTACAAATGAAACATAAAGTAGCTTTCAGAGCTATACAATGACACCCTTCTCCAGTTTCTAGGATACCTCATTCCATTTTAAGTTTATCATAAAAGTGCATCCATGCTAAATTACTAAACTTTTGCATTTATACTACTTCGTTAGAAACATGTAAAGTGTTTTCTATAATATAAATGAAAGATTGAAAGGAGCTTGGAGCTCCTTTTTGTATTTCATGGTCTGATTTTGTTACAAAACTATTTTGGAAAGATTGTGAGGAACAGTTGGCAAAATGGACAAATCAATTATAACTTTGAATACATATTCTTATATTCAAAATACTTGGAGTCACCAGCCCTTGAAAACATGTTATGCCTACCTGGAGAACATATTTGAACTATTAATTATAGCTGTTTTATAACAAACAAGTAAGTAAATCAAGAAATGGAGAAACAAAATCCTGAAAAATTCACACTACATAGAAGAATTTTGCATTTTCTTATGACAGTTATTGGCTTTCTGAAACAATTTGCACATCAGCAAGGAATCCTACTGACAAGCAGCCCTGAAGCCTTGTAGTAAGAGAAGGAAACAGCCTCTGAGCAACCTTTTTCTGTGTATAAGGTCACTTGCTGATCTAATAGCAAAGATCATGGAATTACTTGCAGCAACAGTAATACTGGTACCTCTTTTTGCTGCTGGTCTATGGGACCTAAAAAAAAAAAAAAAAAAAAATTATAATATTTTGTTACAAGAAAGAGAGCAACAAAATGGAGAAAATGCCTATAGCTAAGATGGATTTCTAAAACTGTGAAAAGTAGAAAATGCAAAGCCCAAGGCTTGCAACACAGCCACACCTCCCTTTTCACAGCTCCTCAAAAAAATAGTAACATGAATTGTATGGGATTATTTTATTATTTTTTAACATACTGTTGATAAGACCAGTTATGTGAAAAGCTGTCTTGCAATGGGACCCTGTCTCTGCCAGGGCTTTGAAGAAGCACTGCCTGCATTTTTATTTTTTTCTTGCAGAAACTTCGGTGAAAATACCAAGAGGGCTTATAAAACCAAAGTCCAAGTTTCATTGGATTTGATACCAGAACAGGTAATTTTTAAAAACCAGCAAAAACTTGATGACTAAGTAAGCAGGCTAGACCTAAAAGGAGGTTTCAAGCAGTGTCCCCTATCAACTGTGCCTTTACCAGCAGGTCATTTTCTTTATGTTTGCCCTGCATCCACAGCTCCATGACTGCCTGAGTTGCAGTAAACTCTACACCTAGCAGTAGGGCAAACCCTTTTAGACAGCCTTTTGCTGTCCATGACTCCTGAGATCTGGCCTTATACCACCTCCCAGCCTGAGGTCCTGGCCTTTCACTCGCTGCCTTTCTGCTGCCCATCAGGCACCCGACATCTTTCTCCCTCCCTCCCTTCCCTCAGACTTCCTGCAGCATGTTTTTGGGAAGGAGCAACAGCCCCTTATCTAGAAAGCTGCCACACAGGTAATGGCATAGCAGCCAGGACAAAGCAAATGAGGAACCTTCCTCCACACTGCTCACTCACCAACTATTAAAACTCTTCACATCTGTCACAGCTTTGTTTGAAAGGCTTTAGATTTTAATGTGGACATTGGCCAAAGTGCCATTGGATTGATCATCCTGACCAAGAGCCTCCAGGGAAGAAGTGCACATGGAGTTTGAGGGCCGTGAAGGCAGCAGTTCCAGACCACCTGAGTGCCCGAGGGGATGGCCATGTTGGCAAGAGAGGTGTCCTGCCAGCTCAATGTTGGCCATGCACTTGCTGCCAGCTGCATCATTTTCAGTCAGTTGTCTCCATCTGCACAACTTCAGCCTGGGGAAAATAAAGGTAAGGGCACTTGTGGCTAAGTTGTCTTTTGAGAAGACTAAGTGTCCTGGATAGGAAAGTGTGAAATCTTTTTCACCAGAGGAAGCTTTAAATCACATCAAGTGCAAGGGATCCAACACAATTAAATGTGAAATCCAAGTTCCGCTGAAATCACTGGCAACAAATCCTACATACTTCAGTGGGGCCAAGATTTTTCCTAGAGACAAAAATTAATAATAGTAAAAGCAATAGTAGTAAAAGTAATAGTAGTAATAGTAGTAGTAGTAGTAGTAGTAAGTTAAATATTCTTGACTTTTTATGGTCAAAGATAATAAAAACAACCAGTAATATTCAAAGAGTGCAGGGCAAGAGATGTTCAGTACTGCTACCCAATCTGATATCTTGAATATCCAGACTGCTAAACTTTATTTTTTTTCTTTTTCTTCTTCTTCTTTTTCTTTCTCTTTTCAACAGAAGTATCCAAAGGTACGATAATTAGGCATAGTTAAAAGAATTTAAAAGCTCATGTGGACATGCTTAGATCACATTGAACAAAGTTTATTTGGACTTGACAGAAGTGATTACACATAAATTAACCTAAATCTACACAAGAGAACTATGCCTCCAGAGGATCCACATTGAGATGTAGCAGGCAAAATTAAAATCACTGAAAAAATTTATGGGTAGACAAGGTATTATGGCTTGGACACACAAGAATTTATGACAAAGGTATATGTTATACTACTTTAGCAGGTGTTCTTAAGTATGATTTTAAACTTTTGCAACAGTGAAGTGATTTACATTCATTTAACTTTAGATAGTCTGATATCTTCTTATACTGAAAAGTCTTTAAAACAGCTACAATGTCTTACTGTAGCTTATGACAAGCAATCCAGCTCACAATTTTACTAGCCAAACCCTTGTATTCTAAATATACTATTTTCATGTTGGCCTCATTAAGGTCATTGACAATCTACAATATCATATTTATTGGCTTTCATTAAAGGTTTATTTGTTATTACTGTAAATTCTACAAACCTCTTATTTAATGAAATCTTACAGACTCCTGTAAAAACTCATTCTGCAACAAAGTACTGCAATGTCATGGAGCAGCTTCTCTCCTTTCAAGCAAATCAAGTTAGTGATGTAATTTCATCTTCAGCATCATATTGCCTCACATTTTTGGGGGGACACGTTCACAAAACGGCGCAATTCCAAAATGTCATTCTGTGTATGAAAGAAAATTATATCACACATTCATGATCAGGGGAAGTCAGAAGTATGTTTCCAATACCAGTGGCTCTACCTGTTTATTATTAATCCTATAGTCGAGCTCGAGGGGTGGGGGGGGAATAAAAATTTGGAGAGTTTTGACAATTAATCTTCAGTTGGCTTTTGGTCTTCCCAGTAAACTATAAAAGAATAAAGTTATAATACAGTTTCAGTTTTAGTCCTTTGTGCACTCATTACAGCTAGAAACAATTGCCATGCTGGAGGCTTTGCTATTTGAACTACGTACTTCATTGTTAATTAAAGAAAACTATTAAAATTGTGAACACAAAGTCGCTCCATCTGCAGGCTCACTTCATACCAATAAGTGTCTGCAGTATAGGGACTTCCAGGTGAATTACCTAGTTGACACTCTCAGTACAAAGGCATGTTGCACAAAATGTGAAAAGTCTTCATTTGTAGATCATATTCTCAAATGGATTTTAAACAGTTAATGTGCTCCTAACTTTATACACATCAGAATAATATGCGATACTACCTTCACGCATCGTAAACAAACCAAATCATTATATACACCTCTTTATTAAAGCAGGCCCCTGGAGGGATTAAGAAAAAAGAACTCTGAAATATTGTACAACCATACATTTCCAGGTTTATGATTTAGTACTGTAACCAACATTACAAGCATCTCTGATAGCATTTTTATACTCTTTCACATGAAAATTCTCACAATACAGTCATACTGGAGATGATGATGACACAGGTCATTTTTCCCCCTCTATATCAAAAGGCTTCACTGGTGAACAAAATGCAACAGTTCAGTATTTATTGACAAGATATTTCAAATTAATGCACTACAAAATCCAATGGACATTGAAGCAAATATGCCAGCTGGTATGAATTATGCAAACTAATACCAAAAAATTACTACAGGATGGATACAGGACAAGAACAAACTAGTATGACCAGTGAACACACTTCTTCCACACTTAACTAGCTCTTGAGTGCACATTAATGGCTGGTTTTTGGGGGATTTTTTTAGCCATTTAAGGAAATGAAAATCCTCACAGTTTTGAGTCTACAAAGCACTGAAAGCAAGCTAAATTGCTTGCCGATTTTAGATTTTGCTAAGTAGGCTGATGTAAGCTGTGCAGGGAGAAAAACATACACAGTTTACAATTAATGCCATTGTCTCTTCAGATGCAGGTGTGTTGTCCAGTAATACGGATGCCTCTAGAGTAATTACTCTTTACACCGAACTTAACAAACGGGATCCTAATTACCTATAGGCATTCTGGGCACAGGTTGTTTAGAAAGATTTAATACAGTTCACTATCACAAGGTTGCAAAAAGTAGCCCTGTAAGAACACCAGTTATCTTCATATCATGAATAAAGCCTCAGTCATACAAGATTAAAAGAAAATTGACAGTCCCTTTCCTAGAGATTGATATTGAGTAGTCACCTTTATAGCGATTAGATTTGAAAGAGTGTTTTATATGAATCTGAAGTTTTAGGAAGATTTCTTACTCTACAGTTTCTTGTAGAAGCTCACTAATCCTATTAATCTTTCTTCACGCAATCCACCACAAAAAAAACAGTGTTTCAGAGGTGCTGATTTACAGGGGAGAGGGGAAAGGGAGGAAAGTGCGAAGGCTGCGCTTTCTGCTAACCCGGTCAATCCAGTCCAATCTGCAAGCTTCTAGTTTTGCAGCCCAAGGGGCATGAACACAGCTGTGCATCCTTTCCCACAGTGCGGCCGTATCCAGCCCAGTATCACTGGAGTTCTTTCCTTGGCTGTGGTTTTCCTCATGGCCATCACCTCTGGAGGACTGACGAGTTTTCCCAAAGGAAATCCCGCTGCACAGCCATTGCAATGTGGCTGGTTCTGTTCAGCTCCTGCCGCTAGAGCTGTCCTGCCCTGGGCTTTGATCTTCTCAGATCTCACAGGTTTGAGCAAGATCATGTCTCCCCTGTCTGGATGGGAGTCCTCCAAGGAAAACACAGGTGCACCAGGAAACAGTCTGATGATTCAAAGCTGACATAATTCCCTCCAAGGGAGAGATCCAAAGCCCATTAAAAACAGGGGATTTTTTTCCCCTATGAACTTCAACAGTTGTTGACTCAGAGACAATGTGGTATTCAGTCTACACCTCAGGGCTGGAGTGAGGCAGCACTGCATTTCTAGGAGCCCTGGGGGGTTTTTTATGAAGTTCTCTTGTTATTTAATACCTCATAGCATTTATTCTCAGGATCCAGACCAAATTCCAATTTACCAAATTACATACTGCCTACCTAAATAATCTCCCATAGGTTCAATTTATTAAGTACACATACTTACTTCCTGTATAGCTGCTGTTACAGAGTTATCTTTCACCTTGAAGGCAGCTGTATGTCAGTGGCAAGTGAATTTTAGTGGCTAGTAAGAGTATTTCATAAAGTAAATGTTGTGAAAAATGGAGGAAAAAAAAGTGCATGTGCTTTAATAATAAAACTGTCTAGTTATACATTTCTTCTATACATTATTTACTGACGAGACCTTCAGATGAACTGGCAGGTTTTATTTAGTGTGTATATCCCTTCATAAGTATATATTTGTTGAAACACAAGCAAGCATATAGCTTAAACATGAAAGACAGTTGAAGTTTCTTCCAGAAAAAAGCAGGATACTAACCAGAGTACACTATGGCAATGTGGTGATGGTACCAACTTTTAATCCACAAGCACAGAAAATTTCTTCCAGTCTCTCGGGAAAATAATGAGAAATAAACACACACAAAACAGCAAAAGCAGAAAACATCAGAAGCAGCATAAGGACACTAAGTTTAACATGCTGATGACAAAAAACTGAGCTGCAATCTATTATGAGAAAAATATGAACGTCTCCTACAGGACTTCAATTCTTCTCCTCTTTCCTATAGGCCCTATCAAGATACAGTTGATCAACTGTGCATGTAATTAATGATTAGCCATTCAATTAAGTCTTATTACGAGCATCAACTGCTGTAAAGTACATAAAAATGACCTGGTTGATAAAATGAAAAATCTTATACCAGCAAAGTACAGCAAGCTAGAAGAAAAATCTTCATCTAAACTGATGTTTTAGCCCGTGACTTTTGAGCATCAAGGAAATCAGAGGTTCATCACACATCACTCATGCTGACAGCGGTCTGAAAAGGTTAACAAAGACCAGTCACCCCTGCCCACCCTCAGTGGCACTTTATCAGGTGATGTTGCCAATCTTCTCCGAGTGCACTACAGCCAGCGTTCCCTTACTTTCTCCCAGACCACAGACACAGGCTTCTGAATACAACTTTATAGATCATTTACTCATGAGAAAACTCAACCAGGGCAAGTTATCCATCCCCCTATGTGGTGTCACATCTCTTCACGTACACTCTCATATTATCACTCATTACAGCAGTCTTGGCCTAGAAGCCTGCCTCTAAGTCCAGTGCCACATTACACGTATGCAGCAGAGGTTTCAGTGAAGTCCACCTCGACTGCTTTCAGGACTTTTGTACAATGCCCAGATTTTTACAGAGGATGATCACAGCAGGACAAAGAAGTTTCCCGCATGCAAGACAAAATCTGGGGAGACATACTGTTTTGATTCTTCCCTTAAATCTATTTTGATAAATTATTCAGTGCTCAAGTACTGTTCTGGCTTAATTAATTTAATTAAATCATTACACTGAGCAGCTATAAGAGCCTGAATATATCTGCATGAGCTTAATATCCCCCACACTACCTTAGGGATATTCTGTTTTGAGGAGAACATTACCCTCCAGCAAAACGGAGAAGAGTATCACTGTTAATCTCACCAGCAGCATGGCTTCTCCAGCCTTTAAATCTCCAAATTAGTCCTTTTCTGATTTAGTTCATTCATAGCTCCGACCTACTCTTGGTGCCTCCATCACAACCTAATTTTGTCTGCAAAAGTCTCTTCTCTCCAGTGGGACACTGTTTACGTCTAATATCTCTCTTTACTCCTCTGTACCTTCTCATGACCTTTACACACAGTATAATAAATAAAATTAATCTGTTCATTAATAGTTTGAGCAAAATTATATTAGTAGAAGCAATAGCCACAAGCTTTCATTACCTTAACTGAAAGCATTATGTGTGAGAAAAGGGTGTTTTCGTTTGTTTGGGGTGTTCTTTTTGGTGTTGTTTTTTTTTTTGGTTGGTTGGTTGGTTTTGTTATCACTTTGGGAAACATAGAAAGGACTAAATTAAAAGGAAAAAAGAGCAATCAGAAATTGTCAGAACAAATTACTTTTTAAGGAAAATAATCTGCTACAATTTTATAAACATATGCATTTTTAGTAAGTCAGTTCAAAGCCTGATAAAATCAATGCTTTCTCTTCTCCCAGCTGACTCTAGTGAGCTGTGGCTCTAACGCTAATTTGAGGGTTTTCGAAGATGGTTTCAGGTTTTAGACACCATCAGCCTGTTCAAGCTCCTCCTCCCTGTGTTCACAAAACTTCTCTGTTGGTACCCAGCCAAGCAGGGCCAGCATATTTCAAGTTTCCCTCCATCATAGCACTGCTATTTTAGTCCCTGGCTTCTCTGGTGTATCACTGTGCATAGGCCCTCTCTTAGACTAGCCATCAACAGAAATAAGGTCATATACAACCCACCTACCAAGCTACCAGAACATTAGTAATGATGTCCAAACTTAGATGAGCATCTACAGTAAATGGCAAAATTAAATGCAATTTCTCCCCGAAATCCCATCTGGGGATGGGCTTCATAAGGGCGAGGTTGCAGTTTATACTAGGTTATACAGACAGGCAGGCAGATACAGATAATTTTAAAAAACTATTGTTCTTGCCTTCACATAAGGAAGTACTCCCAGAAGCAGACAAAATAAGACTGCATATATTTCCTTATATTAGTTTTCTTTCTTGATCCCTTGAAACATTCCTTTTCCTACATCAGTGTCTCCAGAACAGTTCGGGTTTGTTGCTCACAAGTTTCTGGACTTTAAAATCTGTCCTTTCCAGTTCTCCATCTCTGATGAGTGTTCCTAGCCTTACAACCTAAACAAGCCTCCTACTTTGAAATTGTGTCATTTTGTTCTTTGTATTCTGCTCTACCCAGAGGTTCTGGGAGGCTCTCCCAGTTTACATATCTCTTCCAAAGTAACTCTGAAAAGCCCATGTCTGTCATAATTCACCCAAAACATGAAAATAAACATCATGCTTCATGAAACATGACTGTCACAGTGATTGAATGGTTTCAATGTATACAAAAATTACAAACCAAAGGCTCATATGTTATACAAACTTTTTTTTCTTTTTTTCAAGCTTTAGGTAAATACAGGAACAATCACTAAGAAGTTATGCTGATGAACTGAACAGAGGATGACTGTTTTCTCATGCTGAAAGGGCTTGAGCATTTTTAAAGGCAGACAGAGGCTATCAGCAGACCTACAGGAGGGCTGAGAAAACTGATCTCCTCATGAACGACCTCACTGAGTGGATAGGGTAGTTTAAGCCTGAACAGAACCTCTACAGTGGCTATGTAATGTTACAAATATTTTCAAATCCAGATTGCCTTTAGCTAAAGCAGTATCAAACCACAAAGATTTTCCTTAAGCCTGAAGCCCAACTGCAAAACTGGGCCAATCTTCTGCCACCTTGTTGCCACAGTGATGGGAGTTTCTAGCACAGAAGTGATCCGAACTACATATTAATTATTCTCATCTCTAAACCCAGTCATGTGTCATTAATATTTGGATTATCAAAATAATTTCTTTCCCTTCTTTTGGAGTGATAACACATGAGAAAGGAATTCATAAGGCTCTGAGACTCTGTGCCCAGAATTTGAATCCTGCATTCAAGTGTACCCAAGACTTCCAATAAATTTTATGGACCGGTTTGGACGCAAATAATACAAGATGCAAGCAAGAGCTATTTTTATTATCATTTGTGTCAGCTCTTTTGACATACAGCAAGCCTATGGAGAATGCCTGAACTTCAAGGACTCCTGACAAAGCTCCAACAATCTCTTTTCTAACAGCTTAGTCTGCCTTTCAAAACTTATTGCACCAAATCTTCTTCCTACATATGTTGTTTTCCTGAGCTTCACCTAAGTGATTGCCCCAAGCTAGTTTCACTCTAATACACCAGTTCTTAAGTGCAACACCTGATAAGCATGCTAGCTCTGCCACTATCGTCAGCAGTGCCAGATATGCACCCACAAAGAAGCCTGACCAAATCCCGTAGCACTAAGGACTCTTTATGGTTAATCAGAATTCATAGGTTGTACACAGATAGGTTGTACAACTTCCCCATGGAACAAGAGTAGAAACTTGGTTCATTCTCATGCAACAGGAATTACAATATGGGAGAAAGCACCTCCTCACATGCCTGATCCTAAAGGAGGACATCTTTAGGGAGACCGGTCAACTGTAATGAAACTGGTAAGGTTCCTGAACGGATGCCACTTGATCTCTTCTGAAGCATTTAAACCAGAGTTAGGGTTAACGATGATTTGGAGAACTCTGCTTTGCCTGTGGTATCATTCTTTCCTACTTTAATTACATACAGTTTGGATATTTCATGGATCCAAACCATCACTGGGCAGCAAAAATATATTGATGCGAATGCATGAAAAGCCAAGAAGTTAAAAAACTTATATTCCCTGTCTCCTAAGATAACCTATTTTTGTACTAAATCTCTTCTATGTATTTAGTTCCATTGGCCATAGAATCCGATACGATTTCTCTTTTAGGTGCTTGAATTAACCAATTTCCTGGAAATAGAACCACAGTGAAGTCACACAAATGTATTTGTGAAAGATTTTTTTTTTAATCATTTCAGAGTTGCAGTTCTCCCTTCTCTCCTGTGTTTTTTTTTTTCTTTCATATTTGCTGGCTTACACTTGAAGTTATAGTTCAGCTAAACATTGTTAGCCTGTGGTCCTGACATAAGACAAATCACATATCACCACATACATGCTCAATAACTTTTCTAGACAAAAAAAGAAAGAAAGTATATCTTCAAATTAAATCACTGCATGAATAATCTAAAAAGCTAACAGCATTGGTAAAGCGTTATTGACAGGAAATCTGTCAAAGCAAAGAGAAGGAGGCTGGCAGAAGAGCTCCGGTCCTGCAAACTGCTTGCTGTTGGCAGACAACTGTAGCCATGTGGAACCCCAGCAGTGAGACTACACAAGCGAATAGGTGTCCCTTTCCATCTAGAGCGCTTTGAAGAACTGAGACGTTGCAGTAATTTGGAAAATGAATACTGTGTTTTAGTCACAAGGTAAACATCATATGTATCTTTAAAAAAAATAAAAT
Organism: Balearica regulorum gibbericeps; assembly: GCF_011004875.1. Classification (NCBI taxonomy): domain Eukaryota; kingdom Metazoa; phylum Chordata; class Aves; order Gruiformes; family Gruidae; genus Balearica; species Balearica regulorum. The sequence continues at coordinate 107,011,636 of NC_046184.1, forward strand.
TACCCATCAAAGGCTTAACAGATTGCCTTGAGCTGCAGCTTACAAAATGAACAATCCTTATCGAGTTGTAGTTTTGAACTAGGTTACAGCTAAAACAAAGCTTTACCGCTGGAAAGCCATCAGAGAGTTACCCTTTTGTGGTCCTGCCTCCTCGTTACAAGTGGTTTGCTAGTAAACATAAGATTAAATGTTCGCTCTAGATCTCATCAACCCTAAACACAAGGCTGAAATGTCTGTGGCTCACTTCCAGGCGGCAAATTAGAGAGAGTAATCGGCAGTGTTACTCCAAACGAGGCCTGATGCTTTTATCGACTGCATCACCATCTCATGCAAAACCTAATGTTCAGTCAATAGCTCTCGTTGGAGGGGAGCCACTAACTCACTGTTCCTGTCAGTATTCCTTATCTAATTACAAATGGACTGCAGTTAGAGCAACTCTATCTCCTTAGCCCAGTCCACCTCAGCTGCAACTTTTAGCACAGATTGACCCACACATACTGCTGTTCCACAGCTGTCAGGGCCTGCTCCTTCTAAAAATTCCCTTCCGCTAGTCCTTTGGCCATCTCTATTTTTGTGCAAAATACACAGTAATTCAAAACCACCACTTCAGTTACAGCAAGGGAAAAATAACAGTTTCAGAAGATCTGGAAACATCCTGCATATGAGCAGTTCATACAAATTATAAGCAATGGAGATACCAGTTTACAGAAGTTGAAAGACAGCAAACTAGCAAGGTATACATTTTGGTCTACTTTATAACTGCTCTATGGTAGGGGTAAAGCCAGCAGGCAGAATTGCCTTATATAAAATGCCGTATTTTGAGCTGCCTCCCAGCCAAGGAAGCATGTCTCATATTGTACAGCCTAAATCTGATTTCAAATAAGGCTGAGATTAAAAGGTGGAAAAATGTATCATAGTGCTGAGCATTTCTTTGACTAAGGTTTGAAAAACTGACCTCCCCTCCACACAACCAGCAAGAGAAGCAAATGCATTTACAAAAGTGAGATGAGTAACTCATCCCAGCTTAAGCTGACAGACCTCATGTTTGGAGTTTTCACATGGGAGACCGGACTGCTCTGTTTGAAGAGCACCTGAAGAAACATTTCCAACCTGCAGCTGAGCTGCAGAGGGGATGTAAGAACTTGCCTGTCTGCCCACAGCTGGGTCAGACCCTCACCTAGAAGTGAGAAGAGAGGGGGAAGATCTTTGTTCTAGTTCCTTATTTTTGCCCTCAACATGTTACAGTCTGGGTGATTCAGGAGTCCTTAATGTAAAGGGGAAAGACCAAAAACTAGTGATGAAGCTAAGAACTTTTCTGTAGGAAAGCCAATGTTCGTTAAAAGGCTAAAAATTTTGAAAGTGTTAAAGGTAGCTGGACAGTTTTAACTGAAATGTCTAATCAGGCAACTTTGAAAATGAAAATGTAATTCAGCAACTAACAAGCTTTACCGACCTTTTCTACATGTAATGGTGACAGTTACAAAGGAAAGTGCTCACATGAGAGCACACAAGTGAAAAAGCAGACACAACAGGGATAAAATGAGAAGAAAAGGTATGATGACTCTTCCAACTGACATGTACATTTTCCGCTAATCTTATTGGGCCTTATGAAAATTCACTGCTGAGAGAGTGAAATCATGGTGAATTATCAGAAAAACTTTTAAATGCTACTGTGTTTGTCAGACCCCTTGTTAGCAATATGTGTAATTATGCCATGTTACTGGCTAATCTGGAAAAATAGATTTTAAAAAGCCATCTGAATTAATGTGGAAAGTTCTATACTATCTTTGTCTTCCTTTTGAAACATTAAGAAAACTTACAGATTAGTTGATGAAAAGGCAAAATAGAAATTACTTCCTAAATATTATGAGCCAGAATTTTAACAAACTAAGAAAGTAGTATTGGCTGTGGAGATTTCCTAATAAAATCAGTGAACCTGTGAATTTTATTTGCCGAATTATGATTTCAACAAATTCAGCCCAAAGATGTGGTGACCTCTCTTCTCCTAAAGCTGACCAGAAATAAAAAAGGCAGAAGAACAGATACCTTGATTTATTATTTGGAAAGCACAGTAGCCTCAACTTCTGCCTTTCTCCGATGTTAGTGTGCTGTTAGGTTAGCTTTTTAGATAATGTAATATCCCCCTAAGGTGCATTCTGTGCTACTACACTTGCAACATGAATAAGAAAAAAGGAAGATAACAAACTTAGAAGACCTTCAACTCACCAGGACATTTATTTAGAAACAAAGGAACAGAGCTAAGAAAAGACTAAAGGTAAATCACAGATGGTGAGAGCATGTACAGAGTCCAAGCTTCCAGAACTGCAATATATCCACTGCTACGTCAAACAGACTTTATGATGCGCCCAGTCTCACACTGAGATCTCTATGGCAAATAAGGTAGTTCCTGTTTATACCGTCATATGAAAAAAATTGTGATACTGATAGCAAAGTAACTGTATAATTTACCTGTCTTCATTTATACTATTCTTTTCCACTGTAATGGCTAGGAGATCGCGTGAGATTAGCATCAGCCCAGTTCCTCTGCTACCTGAATAACCAGGACTTAATAAAACGATATTCTTCATTATCATAATTATCTCCTATTTACCAGCAAAATTGCTGACAGAAATTAAAAGAAAGAGACACTTTCTTCTCTCTCACCTTATTTCAAAGTACCGTGCAGACCAATATAGTCCCTTTCTTCTACGCGTTGGATAGGGAAAAATTATAATCTCCATTTTAACATTATGCAATCAGAATACAAGAGTGACAAAGTCAAAGCCTGAGAATTACCAAAAAGTCTGAAATAAATTAAGGAACTGAAATTCAGACACCCTTGTTACCTGATATATATAAGCTAGTGATCCTGAGACATTAACATCAGTGCAAAGTATCTTGAGAGCAAGAAACACTCATGTATCCTTGAGCAGCTAAGCAAAACACTTCCCCCAACAGACTTGTATTGCAAATACACAAACTAAGGCTAAGCCTATTTTGCTGCATAATGTACATACTGTTTTTGTCATGCTCTTATAATTTTTAAAATCTTGCTTTTCCATTTAGTGACAAATTTCTGATCAGCAAAGCATTAAAAGATCTTTCTATAAAGAACAAGACTAAGATCATTCAGTCAGATGTCTCTGACATAAACCTCTATTAAACTTTGCTAATCAACTGAACAATAGAAAAGCTAAAGGCCATTTTCAGAAACCTAACCAAGTCAGTCACGAATACATGGCATGTTATATACATGGCATGTTATCTACATATGAATACGCTTCACTGTTCTGTGGAGTATAAGGGTTTGTAGAAAGCTAAGCACAAGGCTGCTGCAGTTAATTTAGGGCGGAATTCAAAATTCAGCTAAAAGAGCCTGAAACTTCCATTCCATTTAGTGTCTAAACCATTACCAAGTAATTGATAAAATCAACAACAACAAAAAAAAAAAGCCACAGGAAGAAGTTATCTCCAAATACTTTTAAAACTGCACATGCAAGGCAAGTCCTTTTTAAAATCAGTCTCCTGAGGACTGCTACTACCAAAATATAAAGCATCAAAAATAAACTGGACCAAAGTAAGAGAAGCACATTTACTTTTTCTTTTTCTTTTTTTTTTTTTTAAGCACCAGATTATTTTTCACAAAAAAGTCAAGTAAAATATTTACAAGATCTACTATTTATGAAGCTCCTTTATTTAAAATATTGCATAATAAACAGTCAGCAGTCTTCCACAAAAGCCTAAAATACGTAAGGGCTAACTAAGTTAAAGAGTTCAGAACAAAAGCAACATCCATTTAAAGCAACCAAACTACAAACTACAATATAATAACCAGCTAAAGAATAATTAGTTTGTAAAATAATTGGAGTGTCCAAAAATAATTTAAATAACGGAAAGGTTTTGATATGCTTACAAACTGGAGAGAGTAATTAGAACAAGAGTTGCTGGAACATAACGTACCTCTGCTGCCATCAAAGCCATTCCTGTTTTTGAGGCAGAAATCCAAAGTCAAAACTGTTAACAAGTTTAAGTGAAATATATTCTTAAGTTGTTGTTTTCAAAGAGATACAGATTCTTGAGCAGTTAGAAGCAATCAAGATCTTAAACATTTTAAAGGCCATGCCTCTCAAAATCTGCCTCCCAGGTAGCTGATTGATACTGTGCAGTCCAGCACCCTATTCTCTTTTTACAGCGTACAGACAGGGTAGGGACCAAGGCAAGTAGCTGCAGGAAAGCAAAACCATTCTGCAGATGCCTAAAGCCAGCCAGGGGGCAATGCAAAACCTATGCCTTCGGTCCTGCACCCTCTGTCTTTGTCCACTCAGGGAAGTTCAACCCTGAGAATCCTCTGAGAAACCCTGATGCAACCAACACCACTTGTTTCAATATCAATATATAATAATACGGTGTTACAATAGATAGCGTTTAATCTCCCTGTCTGGATATGACAGAACCCAAATCCTTCCCAAAGACAAAATGCCAGAGAGCCCAAAATACCCCATTTATGAGTCTTCTGACCACTCATCTACAGACTTATCTTTTCAAGGTCAGTTTTTGACAGTTATCTGATGAGGACCTTCTTATACACATTCTGGGGCCTCAGCTATTTCCATCCAAATTACAGATGTATTAGCTACAACACACTGTGAAAAAAAATACTTTATATCAAAACAGAGTTATGAAAAATATTGGAAGCACCATTTGACTCCAAAGCCATGCTTACATTATTATATGTACACATCTCTTTTACTCACTAGTATTCTGTACTTGAAAACAGGTATTAAAGGTTGGCTTCACATTCTGAGGCTTGGTTAAGAACCTGGCCAACCCAGAGAAAATTGAAATCTGAAGGGTCACCATTAATTTTAGAATCATACTGCTGACTAAAAGTGAATAGTATGTTATTATGGTATAAATGACTGTTGAGATTTGCTGTGATCACAAGAGATAAGAGAAAACATCTACATTTAAGAATAATTCCTCTCACTTTCTCTCTCTGTGGGTTTTCTTTTCCATATACAGATAGATTAAAAAAGAGAAAGATCTTCTGTGACCTACAAAAACGACAAGAGAACTCAAGGCAAGTATATTATTAAACAACAGTTAACTTCAAAAAAAAAAAAAAAAAAAGCAAGCCTTTCAGTAGCTATCCCAGGTGATGTGGATGGAAAAATATTTTTATTGAATTTTTGTTCCCTCGTTTTTCTGACAGCTAAAACCCTTAAATTTACTTTTACTGTATATGCACAGGTTAGCAACCTTTCTTGCTCAGAGATTTCTTTCTCATAATGTCTCTATTTTCAATTTTCAAGAGAATTGGAATTGTAGGAAGAAAACCTTTCTCCCGCTGAGACATTCACCTGCAGCAGAATTTCCAGCAGTAGTAAAATGATGCTTCCTAATACATGGGAGAGGTGACAATATAAGCCTTTTAGAGACAGAGATGATCTTGGGCTGTTAACATAACTAGATACTTAAAAACAACAAACAAAAATCAACAAACCCCCCACCCCTGTAGAAATGTATATCCTTACTTTCCAAACCAAATAGAAAAAATGATGCAGATCTTTCTGAAGTCAGGTAAATGACTACTAAGAAAAAAAATAATCCTCAAACAGGAATTCGTAACCAAAGTCTCATCAGGTAATCAGCATGTGCAATGCACAAGCAACAAACAGGTAATCAGTAATCTTTTACTTTCAAATCTATTACTTTTGTGAGAAAGCAACTAGTTACATGCAATAGGTTACTTTTATTTCCTTAAAGTGTTTGCCTGGATTCCTGATAATGAACTGAACAAGTATTAATTCAGAATTAATGATTTAAAGGATTTCAAGAACCAAAGCAAGCATTGAGAGGAACAACAACACAGCTGATCTTAGAAATCAAAGATGTTCCTTTGAGAGCCTGGAAACGAATTTTTAGGAGCTACACTGTGCTGAATGAGTGGAGATGAAAATCTTGAACATTCTGATTACTTTAAAAACTCGCAACTGTATTTGTAATCTATTTTAGAAAAAAATGCATTAAAGAAAAACGATGCAGATCTATGGTTTAGAGTGTGTTTTGTGACACCTGAAGGCTGAGAGCGTGTCCAATGTAGAGATCATACTGTGTGACTAAACAATTGCTGTACAATTTGTAGGGATAGCAATTTTGCCTGTCAGTTAAGAAAAATATTACCAGCCTTATTACAGTTCGGGAAATCTTACAGAATCCCTACTTATTTTACTTTTCATATTATTTATAAGCTCCACTTAGACCATATGAAGAAAAACATTTGGACTAATCCTTTTGAGACACCAATTGCCCAATTTTCAGTAGTTTGACCATCTAAAGTCTCCCTAGACTATTTAGCAATTCTAGCATGATGCTCAAATTAAGCATCCACAAATGGCAATTACCAAACTCTGCCATTATTTTCAGATCTGTTTACAAGTATGGCCATTAAAGCACACCCAATCTTTAATAAAATTGCCTGGATAATAACAGAGTAGAATTTCCCCACTGTTTTCCAAACATGTTTTGAGAAAAACACTTATTTACACTGTAAATGCTGTAAAAAAAAAAAAAATCTACTTAATGTGACAGAAATTAATATTTAAGAAACACTGTCAATCAGAAATCTGAACTTTCACCTGAAAATGTATTGAGATCATTAACTCTGAACAAATGTATGCCTTGAATAATATGGTAATAATAGGGCATTCTGTACCATTTCTGTAAAAATCATCTTTTTTCTGTATCACACATGGCCGTGCACTGGAATAGTGCCTCAGATCTAACTGAGGAGAAAGACTTCATAATACTATCATTTTGAAAACTAGTAACCGCTGGTTGCCTCATATCTTCGGTCTTTTTTCACTTTAACCTTGCAAATCTCTTGAAAAAGCAGCAAAGAAGCTTTCAAAACTGCTAGCAGCCATCTCCACACAGCTCAGTCCACAATGTCAGTTTACTCTGTCTCGTTACCTGACATCTCCACTCTATTCAGGGTTCATCAAACACAGCCCCTCTCCTGATTAATGGCTAATTTATTATTTGCCTTGCAAATGTTTATCTGCAGGGAGATGAGGTAAATATACTTCAGCTCTGACAAGCACCATGACCACTCTCTCTCCCTGCCTGATGGAATGGTCAGTTGATGGTGTCCCAGAGGAGTCATGCCCTGCCTTAGGTTTCCCAGACAGTCCTCTGAAAGGCGAAGTATCTATTTTTAATGAGCACAGTGCAAAATCAATTAGCTGGTGGCTTCGAAAAAAAATTAATAATCACATTTATTTGGCGTTTTCATGAGACCTATCAAAAATAACTTTCCATATTGATCACATGCATTGGTATTTTTCTGCAGGCTAAAGAGCTATTTCTTTAAAATAAAAATAAAAAAAAAAAAATCCATATATCGCTATATCCTAGTCTTTCACATCACCAACCTGAAAAATGCTATAGCATAGCCAAAAAAAGCACTCAAGGAAAATACAATTTCAGAAAGAACAGAAAAAGAGAAGATAAGTGTCTGATGTAATTCTCTAATGCCATTCAGCTGGGAGACAGCCAACTTCATCTGTCATATTATTATATCTCTACTGCAGCAGGCAATTCTTCCCAAAGTGCAATTTGTTATGAAATTTTCCTTGTACCTGGAAACTAATAGGACTCAAATCATGACCTCTACTTGTGAAGATTCCTCTAAGATCACCAATGCAACCCTATCTTGATGGGGAGGCACACTAGAGGTTCAAGAATCAAGAAAACAAAAGAAACTTGAACTTCCACAAACGGCAGTGTCATTAGATAATGCAAAAGTATCGACAGTGGGAAAGAAAAATTCAGGTAGCAAACAAATTAAGTTTAATATAGACTCATTGTATCAGAAAAGCAAAAACTACATCTCTTTTAATATGCATGAGAGAAGCTATGCTGGATTGATTACTTGCTCTCACAATGTTGCCACTATACCTGTGTGCTATCATCGGAGAGCAGCTCTAAAATCCTACTATAACAGTCCCAGTGGCTCAACATACTCCATCATGAACTAGCAGCAGCAGAAAAACTCGTCCGTTAGGAATTGCTCCACTGAGATCCAGAATGTACAACAGAAAGAGTCGTGCTTCGTACCAGTGTCTCCTAACTCCTACTTGGCCTGCTGCCATCAGGGATCTAGAATTCAAGGGATGAAACATGCCTGAAAGGATGAGCAAAATAATTTTGCTAAAGTTTGGACTCTGTTGTTTGAGAGATCTAATTGCACAAAAGAATTGGAAGCGTATCTAATCTCTAATTTTCACTACACAATGAAAACTAAAAGAACGTGCATGTATATAAAATGTGTAGGGAAAAAAATTATATGGCAGATGTGGAAGAACAGACAAAAGAAAGGAATTAATATATTAAAGCAAGTTAGTTACCACATGAAAAGAGATTAAAAAGTGGAAAAAGGAGAAAAAGGACCTAAACTGAGGAAAATGAACATATGTGCAGCCTTCCTATCATATACTACCTATAACTGTCTAAATGTGTATTGTACAAAGTACAGAGAATAACCAGCACTTAGAATTTCAGTAGGCGTGGAAGCTATCCAAACACTACTGCAACGGGTTTCATGGAGTTGTACCACTCAGACTTGCAATTCCTCATTGCAATGCCTCTCTGTACCATTTTTGCACTCCAGGTCTGAGAGGCAACGTCCATATTCCATTAGTGTATTCATACGTTTGTCTTTGGAGATGCACAGTTTTGCTGAACTACTGACCACTACTACATTTTTTTCTTAATCCATTATAAGCAGGACCAGAGATATATGTCTGTGGTAAAAGAACATGATCATTCCTAAGATCGCTGCCGCCATTACCTCTCCTTGTTTCAGAGTAAGTGGCACGCAGGGAGCTTGAGTGATCTACCTTCTCCTGTGCTTGCTGCAGGAGATCTTGAGAAAGGGCCAGAGAAAAGTCTCAGCAGGGCGCATATTTCAGGTAAAATAAACCTAAGTGTACTGTCAAAATAGTAACTGAGGCTAAAACACCCTTTGAAGAGGTCCACTCAATCTAGAGCTTCCAGGAGTAGTGGCAAGGAAAGTGGTAGAGAGGAGAATACAGTTGATTGGAGAGAAGCCAGATGTGCTTTGCACCACAGATCTAACACTTACATCTATGTCTAAGTCACTCCTTGGGTGTCCTTTTTTCCTATAGCCTCATTCTCATCTCAGCTTCCAGAAGCAAGAGGAAGTGACAGCTCTTAATGTAACGCACAACTAGATTCACTGGCCCTCAGGATGCACCACTGAAATCAAAGAAGTTTTACCTGGGATTTCATAGGAGCAGGACAAAGCCTTTTGTATAATGACTTGTAGCTATTACAAGATATTAATTCACAAGAAGTACCTACGTACACCCAGTATACCTCTATGCAGTGTAAAATAAGGCTTTCAAGATCTAAAGCTTAGCTTAGTCTGTGTGTTCCGGACTGGCAGGTTAAATACCTAACACAAGCACAAAGTACACACTCACCATTTGCTGTCTGATTAATTGTTAGGGTAGTATTCAGAAGAAATTCCAACACAGGACTCCCAGATGGAGCTAGGCATACACTTCAACAGACTTTTTAGCTTATAGATTTGGTACGTAGCTCCACTATTTTGAAGTTTTGCAGAAAAGCTCTCTTCTTTTCAGGGAGAACCACATGAAAATATAGTCCCTTGAAGCTTAATTCTCAGCGAGATTAACAGTGACTTCTAGCAACAGTCAATAACTTTCCCAGGGCTAATTTCTACATGGGCTGAGGAATACACAGTACAGTGTATGTCAGTGTCTGAGGCGGGACACTCTGGCCTTGTTATTCAGACATCATATATGTAACTAGTCCTGACAAGTGCTGATTATATCTTTTTTAAAGCGCTGCTGCCTTTTTTTGTTTGCCAGTTATCCTCTGGTGTATATGCCAATGCAGACAATGTCCCATCACTGTAATTGTCACTCAGCTGTCTGTCAGTGATGAGAAGAAAAGGGTGACAGCCTTGACATCCCACCAATCATCCCTCTGGAAAATTGATATCGTCCTCCCCAGTAAACAACAGCTAAAGAATCGACCAGCCTTGCCGGCACGTCCCTGAACAATCAGCTTCCATTAAGGGCAGAAGCCACACATTTATCCCACCATACTCCAATCAATAGTACACTGACTTGTTCTACGTTCAAGCGTGCTGCTGCTCAAGGTCTGCATTTAGCACAGGCTACCTTTCAAACACTTACCAGGTCTTTCAAACTTAAATGTAGGAAGCAGCTTTTGGGGCCTTTGTAAAGTCCTCTATTTTCATGTAAAATATCTTACTCCCGTCCATTTGGCATATTTACTTCAGTTCACAGGAGGTTTAGAAGATTAATTTTCTTCATTAAATGTTATTTTCTTTAACAGTGAAATTAAGTCATGGTAGTAAAAACACTACTTTTTTTTTTTTTTGCTACTTATGCCTTGTAGACTTGCATTTATATATAGCCATGCTTTAGAGGAAATTTATGCATACTGTGTTAAAACTGGCCTTATTTAAAATGAACTACAATGTGTTTACATACTGAAAATGCTGTCTGGCGATCAGAACACTTTGTTAAACATGAAGTCCACAACGATTTATACATCATCCAGTAACCTAAAACTGTAGACAATTAGCCCGGTAAAACAATAAAATGATTGCAAGCTGGCACATACAATCTTTCAAGATAAGAAAACCAGTTATTCACAACTCGTGGGACATGAATCTTCCAAGATAAAATTTCTCAACACGAGAAGAAGAAAATAGTGGTCAAGAGGCTTACTTCACAGCTTGCAAAAAAATTGCAAATCTGCAAATGCAGTTGTAGATTAGTACTTCACTCTGTTACTTGACATGAGGTGTTAAGTCAGCAGCTGTTGCTGTCTCATTCATAAACATCTCTTCTATATCTTCTATAGACAAGTCATCTGGAAATCAGTTGGGGCTATTAGAGTACCAAATCTCCTACATGTACCACAGGAGGTAAGACTATGCTGCCCACTGTCTTAACATTTGTAAAGCCAGAGGCCTGCCATTTCTAATTTTGTAGCTTGACTCTCACTTGTAACCTTGTGACTTTTCATCAGCACATACCCCAAGGATACCGTGACAGTGCTTTTCCTGCCATCCCAAGTGTTCTTCTCCTCACAGCCTTGTGCGAGCAGATTCTGATCACTGTCACGGTGGTTTCTTGTGACTCGCACAGACATCTGAATGTCTCTCTGCCTCTTGGTTTTTAGCCTGCAAGTCCAAGCAAAGGTGTCTTCACAGTTCCTCTCACGTCTTTTAGCTTAGAGCTTTAGCACGTTGTAGATAGTGTAGCAGAGATGAGTCACAAATTCAGTAGGCACGTTCCTATCGTCTTCATGCACAAAAGCTTAGCCACCAACCAACATGGAAGCCCTGCACCTGCTCTCGCTGTTCCTACCAATATCACAAGCAGGAACACCCACTCAGCAGTCTGAGCGGGTGCCCATATGCTTACTGTGAGAAAAGTGCTTGAGGAAACCACCTGGTGCATCGCAGAGGACACTTGTCTAAAGACACACTTCTCTTCCCAAGCAGCCACAAGGAAGAGGTCTTTCCTTCTCCATCTCTGTCCCTCTTTTTATGTCCTTGGAGTGGGTTTTTTGGGGGGGGGGGTTGTAGTTTTTTTTCCTCCCCCTAAGATAACTTTGAAGTAGATGCATGCCATCAGCTGCAGACCCCACTAACAAAGCTTTGTGCACATAAGCGTGCCTGAACATCCTTCGTGCACCATCACCACCAACTACTGACAGTAGGTAAAATGAAAACTGTTGGTAACCAGTGCAAAAAAAATTTTTTTCTGAAAGTACAAGGAGTAGAATTTGAATTTCCAAACTATCATAATGATCATAGTATTATGTCTGCAGGTAAAACGTTGCTATAAAACTCCAATGATCATTTATGTAATGGGAGACCTTCATTGTTACTTGTAGTGCTAAGACCCCTCACCATTATTTGTACTTGGGAACATTAAATTCTGCATAAATATTGATAAACACAAAAGGCTGCTTATTCTGTCTGCAACAGCTTTTGCCCTTCTAAAGAAGCATATTAGCATTAATAGCTACATTCTTAAATTCAATTTTTTTTAAGGAAATTTAAGGCTTATCATGATAGGCTTCCTTTGTTTGGGGGTCCAGACACTACTGGTGTAATGTGTAAACCATTAGGGAGTTCACTGTCCCCTTCACTTTGCTAAATGGACACAATCAATACCTTAATGGGAATGTTTGGAAGCATCCATAGGCAGACCAAATTTGCACATTGCAACATTTTTTCCAGCCTGTGCATTAAGTTCATTAACTTTTCTCATTTGAATTACAAATTTCATTTCTCTGATCAAGATGAAGACATGGCTCTCATTTACAAGCTCCGATTTTTGCTGTGTTAATGTTTTACAGGGTACGATAAAGTTAATGCAGCGGAGAGACATCATGTCACCCCTATTGGTAGACAATTATAGATAAGGTTCCAAATTCCAATAATCCTGATGGGAGGCACATAGGAACTTCCATAGAAGAATGACAAAAATATTAAGCAGAGAGGCCAAAAGGCTAATCAACCCTCCTAGAAACATATTCATGCTTGTCACAACAAGAGCACACTCTACAAAACCAAAATGTGTTATTTAATTTAATTTCATTTAATGAGCAAACACAGCCCCATTCTCCTTCGCATTGATCATTAAATTGCTAATTACAACCTTTTAGAAAGGTTTAAAGTTTAAATGAACCACTTCTCTAATTTTATGATATTGTACTTAGGAAAGTCAATAAACCTTTGGAAGAGAATTGTATCTTACCAAAACTTCCTTCTAACTTCATCAGTTCAGATAAAATATAGGGTTATGCACTAAGGCACAGCACACCTCTTCCAAGAAAGTTTAAAACAGTTTTGAGAATGTATTAACATATTTCAGTTAAAACCCAAAATATCCAAACCTGGGTGGTTTTCACCTTGAATTCACTTATTAAAGAATAAATCTGGGCAAACTCTGTGCACAGAACCATTTAGGAATTCAGGAGTTATTAAAAGAAGAATAGATAATAAAATCTTACTCAGAGTTTGTCAAAGAAATAGAAATAACAACAGAAGTGATATCCAGGCACTTAACTTAGAGGTAACTCTTATGTTTTTGGTTTTCCTTCAGAAGTAGCAAATACAAAATGCTGTTAAATTCCAACACTCATTTCTCATCTCAGTAAGCATACACATTCCTCTTCAAGGTGTGCTGTAACAAAATGACATTCAATTATGTTAAACTAATAGCAGCTACAACAGTATCTCTCCAAATACCTCAGTAATTCTCTAACTCTTTCAATACTGCCGCTGAGGCTACAATTCCATACTTAGTAATAGCAGATCCATGTTCCTGCTCACAGTATGCATTTGCTCCAGACCAGCACGGACACACACAGGCAGATTGCTGCTAGCTCCGCTACAGCACACGATATGAAGTCTGTGCTGGCCATGGGCTTTCATGCCAACTGTGGGAAGACTGACGATATGGCATAACGCCTGCTGCTGTCACATTCAACTATCAAAAAAGTGTTTGGATAAATCTGAATTAGCAGCATAAATTTATACCTAATCTGCACTTTTCTGTCATGTGCCATCAGAGTTTTTGAACTAGTAAGAGGGACCTTCTTACAATCAAACCCGTAGTTCTCACTTCTTGGTGCCTTGTACATCCAAAAAGCATATGTAAAACTCCTTTCCCAAACATCGATGGAGAATCTGCTAGTGTCTTCCGAGGTTAAGTATGGTGACTTTCAGGCAGCCTGTGTTGAGGGTTGGTAGGAAATAGGCCCTTTTCGCACATGTCCACATGTATAAAGGACCTGTCACAACCTAGTCCAGTGTGAGTAACTACCAAATATTGTATATAGCAGTATCGAGGAAGGTTAATTTGTTCAGAAAAATCACACTTGACTGCTCTCTCACACTCTCTTTCATACTCAAGGGTACTAATTTTGAATTTAATTTTAATTTCAAAGTAGCCAGACTGGCCCCATTTAAATTCAAAGCAAGAGTTATTTAAGATCATTTCCTATTGTGACTAATAAACTTTGGCTCCCTTAACACAGATGCATGGAGGTGTAGGGAAAGAGACAGAGGGAGTCAAATGCCAGTGGAAATTAATGTGCATGGGACTGGATACTGTTCAAAATCAGAATTTCAGTAGCAATAAATGACCTTTTCTAATTGATTATAGATTTTTAAAAAATATCGCATTATAAAATGCAAAGCATAGGACATTATACTGCAATATAAGTCTGTTACACTTTCTATTTCAAGTTGGTGGACGAATAAGTGATAAAAATCCTCTTTCCAAGACCTCAGCTGGTTTTAGTATATTTTCTGACTAGTGGGAATGGTCAATTCTCACTCATATAATATTCATGGGTGTTTGATTTTTAATGGGGAGTTACATCTGCAGGCTTTTGTGCAGGTTCTTCATTCCCAGAGAGTCACTTTGAAGACAGAGGAAACAGCTGGACGCCTTTAAAAGAATTAAGATGAAGCTAACGTGTAACACAAATAAAGGGAATAGAGAGGCCAAAGATTAAAAGGATATGCACTGTAAGTTTGAATAGTTACCTACCTATAACACTACCCAATGTTCTCCTACCCATATATAGCTATACATATGCATTTCAGGAGGACTGCTTAGGTGAGCTGCCTTCTTTTCATATGGAAGAATACAACGTACCAGACATACATTTGCATCAAAGTTATAACTAGCAAGATGTAGAAGTAATATTTCCACTCTGCCTTTGCAAATCCTCCTCTTTCTTTCCATTAAAGATACACTAAAAATTATCACCTTCACTAAAGAAAGTCTAAATTAATATAATTACTAATGTAAACATTTACAAGTACAACATCATATGAAGGATTTGTTTGACCAAAAGAAATAATTGAAAAACCTTCATGATAAAGAACTTCTGTCAAATTTTTTTTCCAACAGGATTTAGAAAAGATTTAAGCTTCAAGAGAAAAACTATAGTAACTGACCAAGGGTGTTGTGCTTTCTGTCTAGAACCCATTATAAAATAAAAAAATAATCTACAACAAAAATACCATGAGCAAGATATTATATGAAGAATATAGGAGATTATTTTCAGAAATAAGTGAATATTTCATTATTGTCCAGGTATTGTATTTTTTGTTCTTTTAAACAAACAACCACACACCAGAAACAATACTACTCCTGAATTGCTTGTGACTTTTTTTTTTAAATCTGCATAGACTTTTTACACTATTGCTCCCAGCTCCCCATGAAAAGGCCAAAGCCTTCAGTAGTAAATCTCTTCAGTAATTATCAATTAAGTTAGAAACATTATGAAAGAAAAATTCATGGTAGCATGTAACCTACTCAACAAGTGGTTCCAACAAAACAAAGTACACGATCCTCCTTTCACTGCCCAGTATATTGAGGTGTACAGTAGTGATTTGAGTTACATGGCAAAACACATAGGCATTTTACTGGCCCAGCTCAGCTTTTGAAACAGAGTTCAAGGCCAGAACTGGACAAGAACCCAGGTATATTCTTTCCTCTCTGGAGAAAAGAGGAAAATACTGACTCTTAAAACATCCCCAAATTATCAGATACCTGTGATGCGTTAACTGAGATCGAGGGGTGGGGAGGTGCGTGTGTGGTAAACTATGAATTTTCTATGTAAGACTGCATTTATAAGCTTAACATATTTGTTAAATTAACTGTAATAGCATTCCCTGTCAATTGTGTGTCTATATTTAAGTTGTTTTACATTGCCCTGTTGGCAAATGAAGCGTTATAAAATTATGCTGGGTTTGCACTTTCATGCAAGGAACAACTCTGTCATATAAATACAAAAATCCAATTCAAAATACATAATTATTATTATGACCATCATGTGTTGTGGTTGTATTTTTTTCTCAAATCCTAAATAAACAGCTCAAAGCCTCTGGAACCTACATTCCCTACACAGTCATGCTTCAACTGGCTTTCTGAAGCCAATCTGCACCCAGATTCTTGAGCAAAAGCATTCCCACAGATGGTTTTGCATTTGCCCAAGGCAGGAATAACCCAGACTATCTTCCCCAACATATACTTCATGTGCACTACAGGGACTTTATCTCCTTCTACAGTATGTAAAAATTTTGATTGGGTAGGGCCAGCTGCATTAGTAGACTCCCTAGTGTTGACTAACCAGGTGGCCTTTCCTAAACGTGTATCCCAACATTTGAGGGTCCCAGCACCCATTGTTATCAGTGTAGTCTTTAGCAGTCCCTGGTATCGTTTGATTTCCCCAGAGGCTGCTGCATGACGGGGGATGTGATACACTCGCTCACTGCCATGCTTTGTCCCGGGTGTCTGTGAGGTTGTTTCATAAATGAGTCCTGTTGTCTGACTCAGTTCTTTCTGAGGCACCACGTCACCACAGGACTACGTTTTCAAGGCGCAGGATAGTGTTCCGAGGGGTGGCATGGGATAGGTTTCCAGCTATCTGGTGGTGGCTTCCATCATTGTAAGGACATGGTGCTTGCCTTGGCAGGTTTGTGGGAGGGTGATGTAATCAATCTGCCAGGCCTCCCCATATTTATATTTCAGCCATCGTCCTCCATACCACAGAGGCTTTAGCCACTTGGCTTACAATTTAATACAGGTGATGTGGAAGGATGGGGAAGTTCGATGTGTACCTCAAGGGGATTTGATTTTGAGTGAGAATAGCCAATGATTTAAATTGTATGATGTTGATTGCTACATAATATTGCATGTCATCACTACTATGATTGCTATATAACATATCAATGGTATTACAGTAAGAATCACTGAGATTAATGAAGAATGGACTTGGATGAAATCGAGCAAGGTGCAGAGGTGATGAAACCAGAACTGGCTTCAGCAATGAGCACCCAGCAACTCCCTCAAGACTGACATCTTCAACCCGCAGACTGTGAGCATGGATACTTGTGCCAAATACATCAGCTACAAGCTCTGGATGCAGCATGCAACAATCCAACATCATACACCATCTCCCCTGCACTGAGAGACTGTTATGACAGATGGAACCCAAAAGTCATGGACTAAATGAACCCAACAGACATTTCAGAGGGATGTCCTATAGACTAAGGGAACAATACCTGTGTGTACATATCAAAAGATAGGAAAAGTGATGGTGATTAACTGGTATGTATTGGGAAGTAAGGGATCTGGGCATGACACAGATGGTATGGAATAAGGGGTGGATATTGTCCTGGCTTCAGCTGAGACAGAGTTGATTTTCTTTCTAGTAGCTGGTATAGTGCTGTTTTATTTGATTTAGGACGAGAATAATGTTGATAACACACTGATGGTTTTAGTTCTTGCTAGGCAGTTGTAGTGCCTACACTAAGTCAAGGACTTTTCAGCTTCTCACGCCCTGCCAGGTGCACAAGGAGCTGGGAGAACACAGCCAGGACAGTTGACCCAGACTGGCCAAAGGCATATTTCCCTACTGTACAATGTCATGCTCTAGATATAACTGGGGAAGCTAGCAAGGAGCCGGGATCACTGCTCAGAAAGAGACTGGGCATTGGGGTTTGGGGTTTTTTTCCCTTCTGCATGTGATGAGCAATTGCACTTGTGCATCACTTCTTTTATTTATTATTGTTGTTACTATTATGATTCTCTTCCTTTGTTATACCATTAAACTGTCTTTATCTCCACTCACAAGTTGTTGGGTTTGGGCTTTTCTTCCCCCATTCTCCTGCCCATCCCCTTGCAGGGGGAGGGGTGAGCAAGCGGCTGTGTGGTGCTTAGTTACCAGCTGGGGTTAAATCACAATACCATATATTTCATCATCTGCTGAGAAAAGAAAGTCTATAGTGTAGTGATGTGAGCCCAGAGGAGAGTTAGGTGTAACTTGCACTTTTTATTTAGTGACATTTCTAACATGGTACTGCTGTGCATCTACATGATAAATGCCTGCAAAGAGTATTCATTTCACATTTCTGAAAATGTATTCTTTATACATTAATTTCTTAGAACTTCTGCCCTTGATGCCTCTCAAATGGGAATACTGGAAGATTTACTCTGGGAGGAGTCTCACATGGAAATTCTTGTGAATTTGTGTTGATACAGTACACACCACATATAACTATCTACAAGCCAGAGTTGTAGTTAGGAAGACAAAGGATCCCATGTTTCATTTTCAATATACTTCTGCTACACTCTAACCAGAAAGCTACTTTCTCTACATCCTGTGATCGCCTACCTAGCAGCCCCAAACTTCCTCTATATTACCTATTTCTCTCAGTATTGGATAAATTGCTGATGCGTTTACTTTGACCCTTTTTCTACTAAAGGCAATGATAAAGATGTCTAATGAGATCAGCAATATAAGAGTAAACCCTCTAAGCATACTGGACTTTGGTTTCTCATGCTCACAGACACATCCCATTAATTCTGTTCATGAACTGATAAATCATTATCTTCAGTGTAGTGACATTTTCTGGCCCACTAGTCATATTAGAAGGATGCTCGAGAGCAGAACACTGCTGAGGATTATGATAAAAACATGACAAAATGTAACAGAAAACTACCAGCAATTTTTTAATGAAAGCAGTTACTAACACCACACTGACAAGAATATCACAGTTCCCTGTGTTTCTCCAACTGATGTGTAAATGAGGTCTCAGGTGAAAAGGAATAGAAAAAATCCTGACCACACTTAACCAAACACATGAAAAATTACTCATATATTGTCCTAGCATGGTCAGTAATGTATACTCTGGGGGCGTGTGTCTACATGTGTTGGTACGTACAAATGGAACATATGCATGAAAATTATGATTACACACATGTATGTCTGTACAATTGTTTTTAAAATTAATTATATGTCAGCTATACTCTGTATATATACATATATATTGTGCTAATTTATACAGCTCTAGAGAAAGAGTCTTGCTGGATATTGTCATCTTTGTCACAGGAGAATTCAACCACTGTGCCCTCTGGACTATCCTGAGCAGATTTTTTTGATGTTTCTCCTGTGTTTTGGCTGAAGAAAGTAGCAGAACATTGTGGAAAACTGTGTCATCCAACTGATCTTTCAGTTAGGTGGGCTGAAAGATTGGAATATGAAGCAACAAAGCAAATGATTACAAAAATATCTACTGCAAACTATCATCATTATGCCAATTAAATTCCTATTAAACTGTACTTGAGAAGCTTTTTATCCTTGAAGACCAGGTAAAGACTGCTCCCTAGAACAACTTCTGTGAGTGTTAGCTACTGTAGACGAAAAGGAATTCAAAAGAAAAGAAATTCTCTTTTTGTCTATCCTTCCAGCAGACCCTGGAAATTATATTTCACACTGAAGAACTTGCCAGTGTCTCTTGAACTCAGAGTATGAAGTAGGATTTTAATGGAAAATTAAATTTCACCCCAAGTAGTGAGCTACAGATTGATATTTTCTCTTATTGAAAAATCCATACATAAAGTTGTGGTGTACAATTTGCATGTAAACTACAATATTACCCTCCCCTTTCTAGGCAGACAGATTCTAGAGGAATCTAACACTGATTACATAGTCTAGGTGTTAACTCAGGGGCCCAAAGACAGATTATATGAAACCTTCACAATATTTCCCATTAGAAAATCTGCCCAACTCCCATAACACCGGTCCACATCTACCTTTCAAAAGAGAAGTCTATGATGTGCCAGGCTTTTTACTAGGCTTTCCTCTCTATCCCCTTTTCTAATCATTTCACATCAAATCCAAAACCATCAAAGACACACAATACTTAAAACTAATCCTTCTCAGATATTTTAAAACTTCAAGTCACACACCGCACTCCCAAGATGGCAGCTAAAAGACATTCAAGATCTGGATTTCCATCCAGGTCATACTATGACAGCTGGAAAGGCACAGAACTTCTTGTGTACTCATGTTTTGTTAGTACCAATACCCTTCTGAACCAGAAACACTTATTTTATTACCACTATATCAAATCATGCATTTGCATGCTATAGGTGATAGTAGGTGCTATGCTAGTAAATTAAATTTGAATTATTTTTGAATTTTGCTTTGTCAAAGAGTTACTAAATGGATTTACCCCCTCTAAGAATGACTATAATTTGTTAAAAATACAGAATGTAAAATAAGAGGAAAGGCTGCATCGATGACACTTCTGGGGAGTATAAAACTCCTACAGCAGGAAGAATGGAAATGCATAGTTCTGCTTTTCTCATCCATTAACTCATTAATATCCCTTTTTCAAAAGTCCAGCTCCTACAAAATAGTCATGCAACTTGCAAAATACTGACCACATACTTGGATGAATCTTCCCAAAATCTCTGACACCTTGAGTGGCATCAGAGTAGGTGGGAGATTAATAAAACACTACACTGTTCAATGTATTGCTGCAAGTTATTTATTCCCATTCTGATACTCCATACATGAACTGACACTCTTTGATGAATCACTGAGGAAAATGGGATCTGACAAACAGCTCCTCTTTCAGCAGCTGCGTACTATGACAGCATCAATAGAAAAACACATCATTGGTTCTAAAATGCCACATTTTTACCATTTACGTTGAATAAGACATGAAACTCTCTAAGAGAAGCTGCACTATGTTATCATTAAGGCCTGTTGACACTATGGAGGGTGTGCTTTGAACTCTATTCTGTCATCACTCTTAATCTACAACTAATCGCATTCCACTCTAAATAGAGGGAAGGGCCGTCTGCACGTTGACAACAGTGCCAGTGATGAAGTATTGCACCCTTTAAAATCTCATTTACAGATTGGTTTCATTACCACCCACAACTGGCTTGGATCCATGAGGGAACACACCTGCTCTCATTAGGGCCACGTGATGTCTGCTGTTAACAGTATTTCCATGCAAATAGGGCAACGAAAAGATGAACGCTCTGGAAGCTATCTTTATCTTTTTCCTGATTGGCTTTTCTACCTACATTTTGGGATGCAACACAAACACAAGCTGTTGATTACTCCTAGAGTTTCCTGGTAGGCTTTACCGACAGTTTCACAGCTATGGACTTTTACAGTACTCTTTGGCTTCCTGCTTCCATTTTGCAGCATTTCCAATCTTCTTCTAATGGACAAATGTTTATTATTTTCTACTGCAGATGACTCCCTTATGCTAGGCAGTCTTCAAAAAGTACTGGTTATAAAGCTGAATTCCAAACTAAGAGTATTTAGATGTATAGAGAATAATTATTTTTTCTATAGAGTTTTTGAGAATTTAGCGTTATGGATCCATAATATCACAACAAGGACTATTGTTTCTATAATCTACAGCAGTCAGAATATGTGCTGAAGGCCCATTAATAACAGCAAATAAATTCAGCACACTGTTAACAGGTTTACTGACATTATATGCATCCAAATACTGAAGTCAAATCATGGCTGGCCTTACAGAGTAGCTACCATACCTGCTACTTAGGTAGAAGATAGATGGAGTATAAAACATCCTGAATTTCCTGTTCCAGGGGAATTAAAATAAATATTTTATCATATTAAAAGCCCAGGTCTGGAGTGTTCATTCAAGCATTGGTTAGAGAGAACTTCACTTGATTGCAGCTCGACAGGAGGTAACACTCAGCCATAGGAACAAGTATGTTATCAAAAATCATTATCAAAATCTGAGAACCGCCAGTACACAGCAAGTAAATATATGCAGTAAGCTTGCTCATAAATTGAGGGAATCATTACAAATTAAGCTAAAAAATTGAGTACCCTTCCACCTCAGAGCAACTCAGATATCGTTTTACTAATCATATTCTCCCAGAATCTTACTTTTTTTACAAGTATCACATACGATGTAAAGAGATCTCAAAACTAAGACATGCTATATCAAATACCTTTTCATCAGTAAGATATACCAGGGGTGCAGATAAATACATCTAGAAATGCAGGTGCTTCCAGCCTAGAGACTCCATAACTAAAGTCTTTCCAGCTGTAAATCCATAGCATGCTGTTCTAATTATAGATTCGGATTTCCACTTTGAATTCATATACAAATCCATGTACACAATAGCTCAAAAATAAATACCGAATTCCACCTTCTGAAGTCAACCTGCACATCCTCACTTGCAAACTGGGTTTTTATTTCAGCCTATGTATTTATGTGTTTGCACGTTTGTGAGCAAAAATCCTTAGCTTAAAGCTGGTTTTCGGTATTATACTTAATCCTCTTTGGCAAAATCAAGAATAGCATAAATGTCAAGATTTATGTATTTGAAGAGATACTCCTTTTTTACCCTGAAATAATATGGTACCCTTTTTATTTTACCTGAATACATGAAAGAATACATCTGTCATTTCAGTAGAAGAGGCTTATTGTGGTTGGTATTAGTCTACCAGGCATCAAGGTAAACCAAATAAAATGTTCTTAAATCTAAACAGGAGTATCTATTTACCTTAAATTACTTTTAAAACTGCTTTAAGTTAAATCAATAAAACTTTGAGATATATATATAAGATATGAGTCCATACAAACCAACATCTACAACAGAAAAAAGAGGCAAAGGGAAAGACATAATAGAAAAGAATCGACATTAAGAAAGTCAACTTTGGCACGTTGAGTTTAATATTCTACAAGTGTTAGTTAATCCTTAAAAAGCTTTCTGTTCATTCTGTAATTGAATTAACTGAGATTGTTTATAAACAATTCTGCCTTGCTTTAATAATTTTTTATTAAACTGAAATAAAAAGCTAAAAATCATCATCCCTATTGGAATTCCTGTAGATTTCCTTGGAATTTCACCCAGGTTTCCACCCAGTCAGCTGAATGAAAAACCCATCGAGAAAGCTATTTTGACATATTAAACCACTGTAACACTCCTTTTGAATAGACTGAGGTAAGATTGAGCCCAGAAACAAAAATAAAAAATCCTCCTCCTCCTCCTCCCTCCAGTTCCAATCTTTCAGAAATAAGCTTGCAGCCGCACCATGAAATGATGGAATTTTAGAAATTATCAATGGATATGCAAGTGTCTCCACTTTAACCTTCTCAGTCCTTGGATGTGATGATGCATTTTACTGGACTCTAATACAGCCTGGCTTGCAGTGAAACAGCAAAAGGATTAAGAGGCAACACATTATTTATGATGTAGTGCTGTGGAGAAGAACCGCAGCTCAGAAAGCGGTATTGCTAAACACACAAATATATGGCATCTTTTTCGAACATCCGTTCTCTTAACAATGCTCTTGGCTTGTCCATAAAGTCTTCTAAAAAACCTGCCATTAAAGTTCACATGACCTTTAAACTACGAACAACTTTTCAAAAAGTTAAATTTTCACACAGGAAACATTCCTTTTCCTTAATTAGTTCTTAGCCAAGATAGGCAACAGTGATATTATGGCCAGAATCTCCTTTTCATTGCAGGCAATGAATTGGAACATTGTAAGTGTAGATAGGTTATAGCAATGTCATCCTGCTTTATCAGTTCTTATTAGAAAGGTCACACTTAAAGCATATTTCTGCTGAGGCATTTGAACAGCAACAATTAATAAATAATAATAAAAAAATAATACAGCAGACAGTTTTATAGGAATTCACAAAAATTTTTTTTATCTAACTATATGCAATTGTAAGATGATTTTGTTGGTTTTGTGTTGTGAGGTTTTTCTTAAAATAACATTAAGATTTATTCTCTCCACTAAAATAGATAAAAATGAGTCTATAAAACCATCAGAATATAAGCTGATGCAGTAAAGTTGGATAAACTTTAGTATTAGTATTGTGTGTGGTTTGTGTGTGTTAGGGTTTTCTTAAAACAACTCTTCAGATATACAAAAAGTCATTTAAGCTGGTTTTGCCAGAAACACGCACATGTGACTCAAAAAAGAATAGGTCAGGCAGGGTTCTTTCCTTCAAGGGGTTGGTGCTTGTCACTCAAAATCAGAATAAACACATAAAATTCCCAAACAGTCAATCCTAGGATGTTCCCCAAGTTTCCAGATTCTCCAGTTGTCCCGTTCCTTCCCTCCACTCCCTGCAGCCAGTCACACCTTGGCTCCCGTGCAGCAGGAAAGACAAGTTAGTATCCACTCCTTATGGGATGGCACTAAGTAAAAATCAGCTCAGTGCAAGACTTCTTTAAAACAACATTGAAACACAAAGGCCTAGGAGGAAGAAAATGCTGCATGGGCTTTTAGCCTTGGTCTTCAGGTAGATTTTTGTTACATGAGGAAGCCCCTTTAAACATCTTAAGTGAGAGTTCTGCTCAACTACATGCAAAACCTTCCATAGGTTCAGGGATACTTGTTTACGCAATGATGCCCTCTCAGACCTATTGGACATGTCACATGATTTGTCAGAGCAAATCCTTTGCTTTTTTGACAGAGTACCATGTTGTGCTGTAGGTAACTACCAGGTACACAGCCTCATAGAACATTATAGACCAAACATAAATCAGAATAAAGTCAATGTACCTGCTCAGTTACAAAAGCCATCAGTCTGACCCTGTGTGGTGGGTTGACCTTGGCTGGACACCAGATGCGCACCAAACTGCTCTATCACTCCCTTCTTCAGCAGGATGGGATTGGGGGGGGGGGTAGGGTGGTGGGAAGAAAATATGATGGAGAACACTCGTGGGTCATGATAAAGGCAGTTAAGATAAAAGCAAAAGCAAAGGCTGGACGTGGAAGCAAAGGAAAACAAGAGGTTTATTCTCTAATTCCCATCAGCAGGCAATGTCTGACCACTTCCCAGGAAGCAGGGTTTCAGTACACGCAGAGGTTGCTCCGGAAGACAAACATCATAATAACGAATGCCCTCCCTCCTCCTCTGGCTGCAATTGCAGTTGCACAGCAATTTTTTTCCCCCCCATCTGAACTCTGTTACCCCAGAGGCACTACCACCATCACTGATGGGCTTGGGCTTGGCCAGCAGCGGGTCTATCTTGGAGCCATCTGGCATTGGCTCTGTTAGACATGGGGGAAGCTTCTAGCAGCTTCTTATAGAAGCCACCTCTGTAGCCTCCCCCCTGCCAAAACCTTGCCACGCAAACCCAATACATTCTGTCATTTATTTGCTTCTTTAAGTAGCTGAGTTTCTATAGCCACTTGCTATAATGACACAACAAGTATTTGGTGCCTAAAAAAGTATTCTAAATGCAACCTAGTGTGGCTAAGAAATGGACCATACACAGTTCTTCTCTGCTGATGAACAATTATGAAGTGGCAGTTTTACAGATATATTCTCGTTTCTTGCCTAGCTCCTTTGGTGGGCCTTACGCAGTCCCTAAACAGTGGATTACAGAGCACCTTTTCCTTCTGCATTCCCCTTCTTTCTGTATTAGGCACACTAGGAAAACAATATCCCCAGTCCTCTGCATTTAAACCTACATACTTTTAAGAGCTCAAAGGCCTTAGCACCCAACTTCCATTTTGAAATGAAGATTCTCCCTATTTCCCCTAAGCTGCTTTAAAAATCCCACCTCTAGAGTGAGTGTGTGTGAGTGTGTGTGTTAATTCTAATTAATTTTTTGGCAGCAGATGAAGCAGTTTTAGGCATAGGGTTATAAAATGCAACTCTCTAAAAGAAGTAAAACAGACAGTCTCATTCACACTTTTGCCCTTTGCAAGTCACACAATCTTCAATCATTTATACGTCTTGCGCTCGCCGCTTCTGTGAAATATAAACAGATGGGTTCTAAATGATTTTTCACAGAAATGGAACTTCCATTTTTAGAGCTGACTACCTGCAATATATCCTTTAGAATGCTACTCCTGAAAGCGTAAAAGAAAAAGAGTTTGATATATCCCCCACTTTATTTCTGCCAACCACATGCTTTTTTTCCTATTCAAATCGTTCTTTAAAATCAACTGCTTTCATTAGTCCCACTTTAGGTCCTCTCCAGTGATATCTAACCAGTCTCTCTTTTCTGTAATGTGCTTTTTTATTATATAAATATAAATACTGTAAAATAATATTATATATTATATTGTATTATATATTGTATAATACAATATTTTTATGCAAAGTATTGTATGAGCTTTTTATGTTTTGTTAAGCATTATTTATATTTATGATGCTATCTAACTGTTTAACAGCACCTGTAATAAAACCAGTGAGTGTGGAGGTTTTGAAAGGAATAATTATTATAAGATTTAAAAGAAATTAGGAATACACTAACATTAGGGATTAGAGAGCACATTTTGTGTGGTGCTCTGTGTTGAAACAGTACACGGGAGGTTATGATTCTTGTAGGTATTGTAGACCTGTATTACCACAACATAAACAAAGAAGCTTAAGAATAACATTAAAAGGCAGATTTAGTACATATCAACACAAATAACTTTCTGGCAGAGTACATTCCTGCAACTGCTACCAACAGTAATCTCAAGAAAAACTCTGGCATAATTATTCTGTAGGTTTGTACTTAACATCAGGACATCTTATTTTGGTATCTAAGCAATTACATCTATAAATTCCTGTTTACCAAGGCTTGATTTCATCACCAATGGGACAGGCTAAGACTTTGGTGTTGGGAGTTGCAAGAATGCTCCCCCCTTTGCCAGCAGGCTGCGTAAAGATGGGGCTGAGCAGCGCTTCAACAACACAGTCATTATAGCAATAGTGACTACTAAGTAATGATAAATAGCAAAAGTATTGGGAAGCAGAAAGAAATTCAAAGAGATGAATGAAAATGTAAAGATGAGTGAGAAGGAGAGAAGAAAGGGCTTTCCTAACCAAAGCCCCACGGTATACCTACTGCCATGCTCTGGCATTTAAAAGGCTTAACAGGGAAGTTGATGAATTCATGACATTTATAGGACCCGACAAAAGGTAAGCTGTGAATAAGCGGCAGGTGGAAAACGGTGATGAACCAGCACTAAACCTTTGATTAAATATATAAATAATTTGTAACATTTTTCAGAAGGTCATTCCTCCCCTCCCCAACATACAGATCATCCATAACATACTAATTATTACTTTATCTTCTTTTATTAACCCATCAAACACATAAGTCATATTTAGCACTACAGCATCCTTTGTGTGTCCATTCCTCAGGCCAAACTGGGCACCTCTTTATTCTAAGAAACTCCTCTCTGAGCTCCTTTTTGCACGTTCCTGCCTAAGGGCAGGATTTTATCAACACCTGAGTTAAACTTACTGCCAAATGCAGGTCTTGCTCACCTCAGTCCTAGTCTCTGCCCTGCACCCTCCAGTTTCTCAGCCCCACATCCTCCCCTCTCTTGGACCAATACAAGCACTTCTGTGACCTGTTCAGAACCAGCCTGGGAAGTGATCCAGTTTGAAAGTGATCTGGCCAAACTTCTAAATTTGGCTAAACACACACATGCACGCACCTGACAAAGAGGATTTTTAACCTAGATTAATTCCCCAGTCTGGGGAAACTATCTGGCTATACAGTTTTTCTGACATTAGAGGAGATCCATGTAGGTCAGGGGAGACATGACAGGGAATGAGAAGGGGACAAGATGAGACATCTTTGGCTGTTTATGCTGGTTTATAGACTTTGGGAAAAACAAGGCTTAAATCTCTGTACACCAAAATAGTTTGGAAGATATGAAATGTTACATACCAATAAGAGTTTCAAAATTAGCACAATCACACCAGTGCAGTCCATCCCAGTGACTACAAGATCTTACTTTCCACCTTCCTTCTAACTTCCACAAATGCTCCCTGTGGGAACCAATCTTGCTTGTTATTATAATCTTAATCAATATGTTAAGATTTTTGCGGCAAATTCCAATAGTGGCTCCATAATAGGAGTACATTTCATATAAGGGCACAGAATCATGAAGCAAGACATAGATAACAATTACACAACATTAGTGCTGAACCAGTAACAACTCATCAAATTGATACCATCTGCCTCCCCCCCCCCAAATGGCATAGAGCTCTCATCTTATACTCTGAATACAGATCCACTAATAATAAATGCAAAACCATAGCCTTGAGGCACTTCATCTACAAACACTTGGGAATAAGACACTTAGTGTATCATCCTTCTGGAAAATACTTCAAAGGCTTGGGAGAATTTTCCCCGTGAGGTGCAAAACATCCTCCCTTAACGCATTCTGCAGCATGGAACCGCCTAGTACAGCGCAGTGCCAAAATTACAGTGAGAGAAGGGAGAACAGATTGTGGAAGAAAAAAAAATGCATGGCAGAGAGTTTTTCCAAGTGCTTGGATGAGTTCAACAAAAGCAGCTACAAATTCCATAAATTACAGTGTTACCTTATTAGAGACTCTACTGAGACCCATGGGGTACATGCCCAGGTCCTCCAAGCCTTTTAAAAGAGGGAGCTCAGAATTGAGGCATCGGCATTTATTGCTTGTGTTGTGGTTTAAACCCAGCTGGCAGCTAAGCACCATGTAGCCACTTGCTTACACCTTCCGCCCCAGTGGGATGAGGAGGAGAATCAGAAGAAAAAGGTAAAACTTGTTGGGTGGGATAAGGATGGTGTAATAGGGCAGCAAAGGAAGAAGATAATAACAAGAAGAATACTTATAAAAGAATATACAAAGCTAATGATATGCAATGTAATTTGCTCACTGCCCGAAAGCCCCATGCCCAGCCTGTCCTCAAGCAGCGACCCCTCCTCCCTGGCTAGCTTCACCCCTTATATACAGAGCATGTTGTCATATGGTATGGAATATCCCTTTGGCTAGTTTGGGTCAGCTGTGCTGGCTGTGTCCCCTCACAGCTTCTCTACGAAAATTAACTCTATCCCAGATGAAGACCAGGACACTTGTTAAAGCAGTAACTGCTGACAAAATTAATAAAAATAAGAGCAAATTACTATAAATAATGATATTCATAAAAGAGTACATTATTATCAGTTTGAAAAATCATATTGTTCTACCAGCTGTATATAGGTAAGTTGCATATAGGCCTCACACAGGATGGTTACAAAGCGTGACGGGGTATGCATGTAAGAAAGGGCAGAAAATCCTGCCTAGCAGTAAGGAGTAAAGTATGAGAAACAGCCCTGCAAGCACTGAAGGGAGAGGAAGAGGGGAGGAGGTGCTCCTGGTGCCAGAGCAGAGATTCCCCTTCAGCCCATGGAAGGGATCATGGTAAAGCAAGTGGCTATGTCCTGAAGGAACTGCAGACCATGGGAAGGACCCACGTTGGAGCAAAGGAAAAGCATGAGGAGAAAGGAGCAGCAGCCCTTATGAACTGACTACAGTCCCCATCCCCCTTATCCCCTGCACAGCAGATGGGGGAAGGTAGAGGAGCTGGGAATGGAACAATGTTGAGCCTGGAAAGGGAGGTAAGGGGAAGGTGTTATTGCAATGGTTTGTCTCTTTCTCACTACTTAAATCTGTTTTAATTGGCAGAAGTTAAATTAATTTTCTGCAAGTTGAGTCTGGTTTGCCCATGATGGTAATTGCTAAGCAATGTCCCTGTCTTCGTTCCCATCCATGAGCTTTTCCTTTTTTGTCCTGGAGGGTATTGAGGAGGGGAACTGAGAGAGGGGCTGGGTGGCCATCTGGCCCTTTAGCCAAGGTTAACCCACCACAGTGTTTTTTAAAGATATCTAAATAACCAATGACAACATATGACATAACTGCTATACGCATTCTGTGACAATGAGACACAGATTATGAACTTCTGTAGGACGAATTCATTAAGCCATTATCTCTACAGTTATATATTACAAAGAAAGAATTTATTGAAACAGAGGAATGATCGCAGGCCAGTAGCTTGTGATACTGGATCAATAATTTGCAACCTACGGTAGGAGAGATTTTCTGAACCTAACAGAATGGCTGCAAAGGGAACACAATCTGTTGGATCAATAATCCACAATTCAAAATCGTTTAATAACATTTTTAGTTAATAATCTATATTTTTAAATGTTCTTAAAGTCACTGTGATATAATCTGCTGTCCAGGGGGATTTTTTTTTTTTTCTTTCCAGTTTGCTTCAAGATTTACAAAATATTTGACTGTACTCTTGTGGAAAAATAGAAGAGATTTGCTGCAAACATCTATAGGAATAAGATTTAGCTTTTATTTAAGAGTGTTTAAATAAGACAGCATATTGCTTTTCTTTCAGAATGGTAATAGGCCATCATCATAAGGAGAAAATGAAGAGGAGCATGG
The DNA here is from genome assembly GCF_011004875.1 of Balearica regulorum gibbericeps. NCBI lineage: Eukaryota > Metazoa > Chordata > Aves > Gruiformes > Gruidae > Balearica > Balearica regulorum. Next base: position 107,041,775 of record NC_046184.1, read on the forward strand.
GAGAGAATTTACCATTCCATGAAGCCACTGTGGGCTCATGTCTCTGCATACCACTCAATAACTTCATATTAAGCCATAAAAAAATTAAAGGCAAAACCACATATTGCTATCAATTTTGTTTTTATTAAAACTATCAGAATTTGGAATAAATCTACGTAGAATGTTGGAATACTGATATTAAGGGCTCAGAATCTGTTCTAGAACAACTGAATAAATACAAGAAACTGATTTAAGGCTACAAAAGCATGGCTGTCACACCTCAAACTTCTGCTAATTGGACTTCTCCTAGCAGCACATCTAGCACACTATAGTGTATATTTTCCCTCACAGCCAGACAGGTCAGTCAAATATTTGTTTAACACTGGCACTCCTATGTCATCTGATTGATCTTCCATTAACACTTGTCCAGCATATGCCAATACTACCAACAATTTGAACAGTTACTACAGGTGCCATTTTCCCCAAAATATCTTCTGATAATATTATTTTTTTCCTTTAACTTCCTAACCACCTAAACAATTGACCTTTGGTCCCCATAAACCAGAATCACCTCAAAGACTATTCCGTTGGGAAGGAAACATAGTAACCAGACACATTGGTGCCAAGTAATATTTTTAGAAAAGAGTAAAAGCAGTTTAGTGTGTTTTATGGGTAATTGTGGGTTATTAAAAACACACACATATGCTATATCAATGTCAAACAACCTTTGAAACAAAAACTTCATTCTTTTCAATTTCATTGTCTTGAAATAAAATTCTCCTTACACTGACAAATAAGCAGTCAGTATTTTAATGCTGTCTGAAGGTAGTATCAATAAATGCATTCAGAACTCAATAACAAAAAGCAGAAATTGTCATAGAGCACAAAAACTCTCAGCACTATACACAAGCACTGCTCTCCCTAATGACTGCCAATATTTCAACATTCAGAACATTCTAATACTTAGAAATTCTTATTTGTATCTTTAATAATCCAATAATTGACTGCCAAGATTAATGGCATCTGCTTAAGTGCTTTACTGGTGGGTTGCACCTCAGTTAAGAGGATAACAGTGAAATAATGCCAGAGTCTGAAGAACCTGCTTATCTCCCAAATTGTGAAGTTGAGATTCAATTCAAGATGGTCAATGAGGCTTACGGCACGAACAAGTTTACAGTATGAACAAGCCAGCAAGTGCTCTAAGTTACACGAAGAGCTGAATGTCAGAACCCGAAAGGCATAACAGATATGATTTTTTAAAACCATCTGTTCTACCTTTCATGCTGCGCCACACATCAATATTGCCTCTATTCTTATTTTGTAAGCAGCTGGATGATGATTAAGTCCCTGTACTTCAGTTCCCTATTAATAAAATTGAGCACGACTAGAAAGCACAACTGCAAGGTACCCTCAGATGACTGAAAAATTAACAAACATTATAGAATAACCTTATGTGAATGTCCCACTCAACAGGAGATGTAAAAAGGAAATCATGAGAGTGAATATAATGTATTCACTCTTATGATTATAATAATATTATTACTCCGTGAATGAACAATTATGAAAAATTATAGCTTTATAAGTTATGTCATGTCACATGTAACATTAGAACTTGCTTTTTGTCCTTGTATTTTAGTAAAGAGCTATAAGGACAACAGTTGAAGGCTCGCTACACTTTAAATCTGAAATCTATCATTTCAATCTCCCCCAAACCCAAGAAACATAAACCCAAGGTTTACTTTGTCAAATTTCTTTTCACCACATAGGACTAGTGAAATAATGGAATATGGCAAAGATGTAATCAAAATTTTAAACCTTCTATAGTGAAGAATGAATACCTGACAATTCATTCAATGACTATAAAGCCATCTGTGCCTCTGTACTACAATTAAAATATTTTATTTCACAAAAATAAAAGCTTGAATAAACTTTGCAAGTATTCCATTCATGAGATTACTCACTTGGTGAATGTTCAACAATACACAGAATTTTGCTTGCAGTCTGTCACAAATACCTTCACGAGTAACGCTTTTGGCAAACGTAATGCCAAAAAAGATAAATGGAAATGTCACTCTAGATTTTACCAAAACGACATACAGACATCCACAGTTTCTCACTGTGACATGACAATCATTTCAGTTACCACAACTGAGATCAGAGGTGTTGTATCCCACAAACAGAAGAGTCAAATTTATGGGTCTCTTTAAACCATAAGGTTCAGTCCAACTTTTTTAGGGAAAAAAAACACCAACACCCCCCCCCCCCCCCCCAAACAAAACACAAAAAAAACCCTAAACCCCAAACAATTAAAAATAGAGCTTGAACAGTGATCTTTTGATCTGTTTGTTTGGTAGTTTCATGTGCTTCAATAAACATTCTTCTGATAAGCACAAGTCTTTGTTGCAGGGCAGCCATCCCTGAGTTTCTTCCCATGAGGTCTTTCAACACCAGCCTCAATTAACATCTCACACTTTCACGTGGAATGGATAAGTATCAGTATCTGGGCTAAAAAAGCTTATCTCCACAGTATATAAAAATGTAACTTAGAAATATCCTACATTGAAAAACAAAATTGCTAAATAATTGAAGATGAGCCTGCTGTCATTGAGATTAAAAGAAAAAACCATTAACTTAATTAAGAGTTTCAGTCAAGTCCAAAACAGAGTAAATAGATTAGAAGAGTGATCTAGAACATCCATCTCTTCCTTAACTCCCCAATTTTTTAATCCAGTGAACAGGGAGATAATAGCAGCATGTCACTTCTAACAAAGTAACCCATATCACCTGAGAAACAAACAAAAATTTTGTCAGAGGCAGAAGGATCTTTAAAATTTCACTTATTATTATTATTATCAAGCCAAACAGCAAATTCAACCTCAGGTTAGCTGTTAAAAATTCTGATAAATTCTTCATACCTGAAATGACTCTTTCTGATAAAGCAACACTGAATTACAGCCATTTCATCATTTCACTTGAATGTCTTCTACTTATCATCATAACTTCAAGACATTTCTAGCTGAGATGTGTATGTAGCCCAACATTACAGAATATAATGTTTCCCATGGTCTGCAATAAGTTAAAATTAGAGCTACTGTGGAGAGAATAGTGTACACCCTCCCTAATAGGTTATTGTACAGGTTTGCACCAGAAAAAAAATAAAAATGAAGACTGGTATGAACAAAATATAAATGAAAATCTTTGTGTGTTAGCACCAGAATAAAAGCAGAACAAAGATTTAAAAGAATAGCCTATATTGACAGTGAAGGACATTATTCCCAGGACATTGCTCCCAGGAATAAGGTTGGGAAACATGATGTTTATGTTGACACAAAAGATCTGTCCAAAGACCAGTCTGTTGTTGTCAGTCAAGAGGAACTGGCATCCCTTGTCTTGTGTGTCACGCACAAGTGATCATGATCCGACTACACAGACACAAACATCTTGGTTCATTTGAGCATGTAGCTTTGAAGTATGAGTGCATACAAACAACTTGCTTAAACATTTGGTAAATAAATATCACCTTCTCCTTCCAGAAGACCTTGCACTGAGTTTAACTAAACTATTGTTCCTCCATTATCTTAATATGTACTTTACAAGTACATTTGAAGCCTTATGTGAAAGTAAATGCATCTCCACAACAGTCCAAATCTGATCCCTAAAGGTAAGTCACTTTCATAATTAAGCTACAAGTAGAGAGAAAATTAAATTGAGCTGGTTTAGATTCCAACCAATCACTAACTAACTGACAATAGAATAGTGAAAAATCTGAATTCAGCCTAATACAGCATTGACGCTGTTTTCATACTCATTTCTTGAGAAGCTGGCTCAGCTTTACGTTCTTTATCTTCTACCAGCCATGAGTTCTTCTCTTTTTCAGTTAGGCAGTTGTCTCTGAAAACAGTCATCTTCAGGCAGGCCTGTTGACCTATATAGGTTCAAATATGCTGCACAGGTCTTAAGAGCCTGTGCAATCTTTCCAATGCCTTATTTATTACAAATTTGTTAAGATCTATATATAATGAAGTAATAGAAGGTATATCGTTAGGTAGAGCTTGCTACAAAACCCTACACTGAGACTGTGGGAGGGTGAGGTTTTACTTAGACCAAATGAAAGTTTAAACCATTTACATGAATTTGGTATTTCAGAGTCATGTTCTTTGTGATTGAGTACTAACATATCAAAGGGGATCCACCCACAGGGAATAAAACTATATGAATGGTTAAAAACAACTTCTCTTCCCAACCCCCATGCCGAGTCATCCTAGCTTAGAAGTTTTTAAATGATCACTTTGTTAGAAATAAGGGTAGAAAACAGTTAACTCTATATACTTCTATATAGAAGTTAACTCTCTATATTAGCATATCTTCCAAGCCTCAAACTACTGTAAGACCAGACCTCTCATTCATATAAATGTGATTTATTCAAACCCTGAAGCATATTAGTAATGTTAAGAGAAAAACATAACCTCATTCTAATTCACCAACAAGCAGCTGACACTGAGAGAAACCAGAAATAACTGTAAAAACCATGAAAGACATTTACACAATAGGCTTCAAACTATTGCTGCAGTGAAGTTCTTGTTCTCAGTATGACTGCCAATGTTACTGATTTTCACTATTTCTAGATACACAAGTCCGTCGTATCTGACAAGCACGTTACAGGATGGTCAGCCTCAACTAGAAGTCCCACAAGAACAAGTGGGAAAGATTCAGCATGCAAAGAAAAGTCACCTGTTGCTAACCAGCAAGTTCACTATATTCCGGTAGACTCCTCAGCCTTCCTGAAGCCACCAGAGTCATGACAAGCATCCTGTATTCTTTTAGAATAGCTGTCTTGTCTTTCTCTTTTTTTTTTGGTCTGCTTTCTTTTTATTTATTTATAGAAGATACCCTAGGCACCATCTCTTACATTGTTTGGAGGTAGAATCCAAATACAAGTGCACGTAACACTTGAAGCAGCACTGTTGTCTTCAACAGGTATGTATGCCTTAAAGGTCTTAAAATTGTATTTTTTTTAATCTTGATAAAGACTAACTCACTTGAACGTATCATTTGGATTTGAAATATACCAAATAATCATATAAAATAATTTTTAGTGTTTGAAATAACCCTATGCTGAGGACAGAGAAATAAACTACATACTCCTCAACTAGAAGTGATTTGGAAAGCCAGGCAAACAGCTATCTCCTCAGTGGGCAACATCCCTTCTCCCGAAATAGGAATATATTCCGTAGCAGGCAGGCAGACAATATCCTTATAGGTAACATGATAAGCACAGTAAGTAAGAGTGACTTAATGAAGCAATCAAACTCTAGAGATATTTTGTACATACAGGGTTTATTCTGGTGTAATTTACTCCATGTATTTTATTTTCTCCTCATTCTTCACTATTTAGTTTACTGAATGAGATAGGAACACAAAGCCATGAGATTCTTGCAGACGTCTTTCCTGGGTTCCTGACTTCAGTCATCGCCGGATCCATGCTGGAAAACTCTGAGCTCTCAGACACAAGCCTATAGAAATTACCTTGGTCTCTTTCCCCAGAAAAGCTCTATACTGTCCATAAAGGTGTACATTAACTATATTCACATTATAACTCAAAAAGCAGTTAATATTTAGTGTCCATGTGATGCTGGTAAAAGTTAATGTCTTCATCTTACAGATTGGTTACTGAAGCACAAAAAGGCTACAGAAGCCTTGCTCAAGATCAGGGGATAGCTGACAGAGCAGGCAACTGAAATTATGTCCATTTGCAAACTAGAACCTAGCCAAACTGTGACAAGACAGACCTTCATGAAGACACTGAGAAAACCTGTACATTTGTAGATTTAGAAAAGGAGCTGATTTACACTCTGATCTTTTCAAGGTACAATGCCTGCATTGGATATCAGAATAAAGAAAAACCAATAACCCGTAACATGTTTGTTTGCTTGTTTTTAATTAAAATAAATGAAGCAAATGTTCCTCTTTTGACTAAGTCTCTCTAGAAAATAGCTTATAATAGCTCAGATCAACTTCTAAACATTATAAACATTATTTTCAAAGAAACCACAAAGAAGAGGTATAAAAAAAAATATGCAGAGCAAACATATACAGAGACATTGCTGTATTAAGGTGGTTGTGCTATTAGCTACCCTTGTTAAAATGTTAATGAGTAGCTTGCCATAGGCTTGCTGAATTGCAGTTTATTTCTGAACAGGTCAGCGTTTTATAGTCCCTACCCCTCTGACCCTGTTTTAGAGTACTTGGTTCAATAGTTGAAACTGTTTTAATGAATACTGCTTCTTTTAAGTGAAATACTATAATGAAGCACACCGCACAAGGACATATTTAAAAATGTCACAACTGGAAACAAAATAAACCTTTTTAGACTGGATATTAAAATTAAGATGTTGAGGATTAACTTATGCACATTGTCACACAGAAATATACCAAAAGTAGCCATCCCAAATGCCCAATTAGTTTTGAGATTTCAATCATTAACCTTTTGGTGGAATTCCCTTTATAACAGTGGCTGGGAGTACATCTTATTTTACAACCAAGTGTTATTAGAAAGATATTCTGGTGCCCCTACTCCTATAGCACTTAAGAACAGTAAGTTCCAGATGCGGCCTTGAACGTCATTGAGGTACACAGTAAGAGGTGTATCCAAATAACAGAATTATGATAATACAATCTGATTATAGTGGGGAAAAATAAGAATAATACTGAAATTCAATTACCTGGGCAGCTCTAACTGGGAGCTACTGTGATTTGGTAGCATATGCTCCTAAATCATAGCCTGAAAAAAAATTTTCATGTGGTGAACTGACCAAGATTTCTTAAAGCATTTTCTTCGCAGGCAATTTTTTTCTTAAAAGTCCATTCCTGTTGTTACTTAATTCTGTTGTATCCTTGGACAATCCTTGAATAAATTCCACTCACATTAGATCTGTACATCTGCTCAGTCTGAGAATGCATTGAAGGAACTGAAAACATCTTTCAAAAGAGAAAGACTTCTAAAATTCAGTGTATATATATTAATAACACACACTTCATTTTTTTTTAATTATGCACAGAAAAAAGGAAAACCTACTAGTTTTCATGGATCCCATTCAAACAAGTCTACAGTTGTTTTTGAATTCTTCTGTAAAAAGCAAACTCAAAAATCATAAAATTACTTCCCATCACCCACAACATTTTTTAAGCTATCTCTTTCACATGCACGTATGTATACATACACATATGTACAGGTTTACATATAGAAAGAGAATGTTAACTTATTTTTTTCTTCTGTTCTATATTGTAATCTTCTAAATTTTCTTTTGTTCTCAATGCAAATGGTCATTGGTTCATTTTCTCTCACCCAGGACAGTTATGTCACATCACTTGACTAATATGCATGCATTTGCCACTAAAAGACATTTTAACTGAGAGCTGTCACATCCGTCATCTCCACTCGGGCTGGTTAAAATTTTTATCTGCCTTCTTGAATTAATTTCAGCTTGCCTGAGCCCAGCAGGGGACTTTAGAGTGGTTTAGTTAAATTCTTCATTTTGAAACAGCATTTAGAGTCCTTCTATTTAGATTTTTCTCTTGCATCTAATTTTTGTTTCACATTACTGAAACAATGAGGTAATTATACATCCAGTGAAGGGGGGAGGGAAAAAAAAAGCAGACAGATGAGAGAGAGAAAAGGAATTATCCAATTTTGACATTTTCCTGGGAAAGCATTTTCCCCTTGCTTTCCTGCTTTTTATGTGGTTCCCTGTTATTTCACAAATTATCTATAACCATAGTTAGATGTGATTAAGCTAAAAAAGAAAACACGCAGAATGTAAAGAAAAAAATGAGAAAAGTGAACACTAATTGACAGTCTAAACAACAAGAGAAGAGATAAACTAGAAATGAAAGATTCTGTCACCAAAATATTTTATACAGATCATGTCTGTGACAAAGATGAATGTAACTAAGCCAATAATCTATCCTTTTTAAAGCATTCCTTCAACAGTTTGCTTTTTTAGGCAGCAAGCACATATATTGGTGGGTGAGGAAGTTCAAGCTGTGAATTGGATGAGAGGGATGTTAGAGGCTAAGTAATGGCAGTAAAGGACCTAAATCTATTGCAAGATGTATAAAACAACAGTGACCTGTGGGAATATATACACCATGACCAGTACTGGACTCTTGATAAATACATTCTCTTACATTGGAGATCATCAATGCATCTCTCTACATTCTGAACATGTTAATAAATACTATAAAAGCTCACAGGAAAAGTAATCCACAAAGACCCTATAGCTAATCTATAGTAAATAGTACTATCTACACAAAAGGTGTTTGTAAGATCCGTAAAATTTACAGGGCTTCTGATCACTTTATTTGCATGCTTGGCTACTTTGTGATCTTATGTTCTTGAGACAACAAGCCCACAGTTACGCGGTAGCTGAACAGGCAAAATCTATCTAAAAATTAAGAAGCTTTCAAGTTGATACACAAAGTTTCAGTGTCAAAGAGAGGAAATAAGTTTAATATTTACAAAACTTGAAGAAAACCCCCAAAACATACAGAAAATAAAAAATTAGTCAGGCCCTATAGAAGAGTCGAAAGGGGATGTCTTTACTGCTTAACTTCTTTAAAAACTGCGTTTGAATAATACAACCATTACTAGAACACAAAACCAGGCTGGGCTCCTTTTGCAATTCTCTATTGCCATTAAATTGAATCTTCTTTTAGATACATATTAAAGTAACCATAAAAAAACCAAACCAAAACAAAACCTAAAAATGCCAGACCATAGAAGCTAAAGTCCTAATGAGTTGTATACAACATTGAAGAGTTGCATTTGCTCCCTAGAAAGTAACAAGATGTATCAGTCTTTGTACCGCCTGTGTATCTAAGCAATACTTCTTGATATCTAGACGCACAGCTGAATGTTAGCTATCAGTAAAACTTTAGAAGATAAGCTTAGTTACATTTTATGATATGTAAAACAAAGAAAAGAATTTAGACTTATATAAATTGGTTAAGTGGGCTCAAAGTATCCTGGCTAGAAAAAAAAAATAAAAAAATAAATCTGTACCTAAATTAGAGTATTTGGATTTAAAACAGAAAATCAAAACAAAAACAGGTGGAAGAATGTTTTAAAACAAACTCATATAGTATTACACTGTATCTTCAAAACCTGAAGTCTGATTTGGTCTTTGAATCTATAACTGCAATATCCGTTGCAATTGTACCCCTAAAGCAGAAGAAAAGATAGATCAGGGATATAGTGATTCTCCAATTCTGAAGCTTATTGAACTTACACTGTTCAGACTAGTGGAAACTCATGGATAACTTCATAGATAAAACTATCTGCAACAGCTTCCACAGTTGATGCAGCACTGGTAAGGGTACCACAGAGGACAAACACGTAGCCCTCTGAGGCATATTGCATAAGTTCATAAAGGTTGTAAAGACGGCAAAAATTAGCTCCGGAAATTTTAAACCTGTCAGGATTTAAATGCTGCATGAAGTCCCAAAGGGAAATAACTGGTTTTATACGTAGTGATTCCTCTGGGAAGGGGTCACAATATGGTAATAATAATTCCCATTGTTACCATTGAATTCAAAGGGACTTCTATACCCATGCCTTTGAGTTGAGTTATTGTATTGCTACTGCTTAAGTATACAGTCAATCTGATCAAAATAGCTGCTAAAGAAAAAGAAAAAAAAAATCTGCTGAAAGACAACTGTATTACAGTAAATGGGTTGCATGAGGAACAAAAAAAAAAAAAAGTGGTAAATACTGATTGAAAAAAAATCAAAATGTGTTTGTGCTCAAGGAAGACAGGCAAATAAAAAAAAAATCTCAATATTTTTAAGCCTTAAGACTTACCAGTCTAACCATCTGGCAACTTTACAGCTATTATTATAAATTCTTATTTAAATGGCAGTAAAATCTGTTGCTGACATGAAATTAGTCATGCAAGGGCCTGCAGATGTACTACCTTCTGCCCGAGCACTGAAACTCTGTATGCAATGTTCAAAAGTCTTCATTTGTTCAGACTGTGTGGGGTACAGAGAGACAACAGCTCTAAGACTTGGGCAACACAAGTAAGAGGTGGAGTCTTCTGGGAATTCATTATACATATTTAATTGCAAATGCAACTCTACTTACTACAGGACTGACCACATTTTTTCTACCATAGCTGAATGTGCAAAATAGACCACAGGAATGCATCCTGTTCTTCCTTTTTATTTGCCATTTTGTCAGATAACAGCTGTATGAGACAAAAGACTAGAGGTGAAACACACTGGAAGAAGCTTATTAGAAACACTGGCTCAATTCTCACTAGAGAAAAGTACAGGAACTTCTCTGATACAATAATGAATTATACAAAATAAATCCACTCTAATATACTAAAGTACTTACTGAAATTACATTTTATAGCATGAAAAATTTACCTTACGAAAGAAAAAGTTTTACAAGAATACTTGAAGTAACAATATGAATTTATTAACAGGAGTTCATTTTGGAAATCACATTTAAGACCCATCTCCATATAAAAGCAGCAAACATCCTTAATTGATAGGAATATAAAACTTTGTCATCTTAAATTTGTATTGGTTCTCATCAAGATATAAAGAAAGCATTAAAAAGAAGAGGGGAAGAGAAAAGAGTGATCAGTATAACACTTGTAATTACAGTTGGTAGAAAATTCCAATTTGACAACTTCCATTTTCACCTATTCTTCTGTAGTTTTGTGTAACCATGTGTCCTTTGAGTAAGAGCAACATTGCAATAGTATCCTTGGATCCCAAAACCTACTCTCAAAGGCAACAATCACATAGGATCTATGTTCTCAAAGCTATTTAGATGTCTATCATCTCCTTCTGAGGGACTACACATAAAAGACTTAAGCTTTAGGAATTTAAGTCCAGTTGGCATTAACAAAGCCTATATATGCAGAGGAAATGCATGATCTGGGAACAAAAAAAAAGAAAGCTATATCCTGAGTAACAGGAGCCAAATTAAACCTTATCCATATACAGTGTTTTGAGGCAAAGCATTATTTTTAAAGCAAGGAGGAAAGAAATGCGCAGAAGCAGCACCAAAAAGGTTGGACCTGAGAGAAGGTATTTGGTCTCTGTGCTTAGGGGAGCACAGTTCATTCTCTCTGGACAGCTATATAAGAAAGCAAGAATATGGCCCTGCACCCACTTTTACTGAGTTGAATTGGAACAAGCTTTTCCTGTACTTTTCTCAAAGTACTGAAAAGACAAGAAATACACAGTAGCATGTGGAATCTGTTTTCTTGTGCTTGTGCTCCCACACACTCATATAGAGGATTCTGTATAAGAAATATTTAACAAAAAAAATAAAAAACATTTAGTGAACAAGGTTAAATGTGACTCCTACTCACAGCAGTGAAAAAAATCAAGAGGACTTTCCTCTGTAAAAATTGTAAACATATGCCAGCAAGACCCAGCAGACTGGATAAATTTGATTTGTTAGCAGGTAACAGGCTAGATTCTGTCATCCTTACTCACACTGAATAGCACTTTTATCAGCTCTTACAATAAAGGAAGGTTCTCTTCCAGAAAAGTACTGATTCTCCCATCATCCACAAATTACACAATCCTTTCTCATCAGACATCAAAGCTGATAATTAAAATAAGTGAAAAAATCAGATGCCTTTCCTCAGTTTATTTACCAGTGTGCCACAATCAACTGTCCACATCTATTAAAATCCCCAATTTTTTAGTACACTGGTAGACCCTGCCAATGCTTCCCTTGCCTCCACAGCATCATTGTGCCTCGGCTCCTCCAAGCAGTCTAATGAAAAGCGCCTGACGGTGACTTCCCTCCCTCCCCCTTCGCCTTCCTTCTCCGTCAGCTATTTGGATTCAAACACGCACAGCTCATGCATAAGCAAACAGGTGCAAGGGACAGGGTCTGCCAAACCCCAAGCAAGCACGAGGTACACATGTAGCTTGCTGATTGTGGCATGCTACTGATAGAAGGCGACAAGGCCAGACAATAGGTAGGGTCAGTAGGTGGCTCTTTGATTTTCCTGGCTCTCTACAGAACAGCAGCATGGGAGTTTGCCTATGGGGGACAAACGCTGTCTTGCCGCACAGAACATTAAAGCACTGGGGCTGGGAAACCAACAAGCATCTGGAACACCGGCTCTATCTTATCAGGAAAATTGCTAATGCAAATAAGGATGTATTCACCCACAAGCCTTGTTGTCTGCTTCTGAAGAGATGATTAACCGTGAAAACTTTGTAATAAAACAAATAGCTCTGTGTGTATTAATGAGTTTTCCATATAAAATGAGATCTTCCAGTAACAAAGCATATAAACGGACTTGTTCCATCAGAAAGAGATTTCAACTATAATCTTACCTTATCACCACATGCTGTTACCGCTTTTTAAAAGCTTTCTAATTTCTTTTCGCTTTTTCTCATCCTACTAGATTTGGACTTCAGACATTTCAAACCACTTCAACAAACACTCAAGGTTCTGCTGTCTCAGAAGTCTTGATTATGTTTAGATGCTGGTCAGTGAGCCAGCATTTTCTCCATCTCAAAGCACATGCCCACTTTCAGAGTTGTTACCTAGTAAGATGGCAATTTCATTTGGATTTAAAAAAAAAAAACAAAACAAACCCCAAACAAACAAAAAACCAAGGCAAACAAAACAATTTGTATGGTATGATAACAAAGAATGTTAGCTGAAAGGCCTGAACTAAAATCACTACAGAAACTGCACCAAGCTTACCAGCTTCAGTGAAACAGCATCAATTTACAACAGCAAGAAGTACCAACTTTTTTTTTTTTTTTTTTCCCCCCAGCTGCTTGGTTTTAATCTTTTTTTTTTTTTTTTTTTTTTTTAGTCACATATTCAGGAAGTGTCAGTCACTTTTAACTCATTGCTCTGAATTACTATGAAACAGTTACCAAACTTTACATGACATCATACCACATATTCCAGTTATATTTGAAAATATCAGTTTAAGAACAGTAAAGATGCAGATTTGAACTACCTAGGTAGGGAATGACAGTCCTTGACTACTGCACCCAATTAGTTCAAACTGTCCATTCTCAGAAATTGTAAACACCAGGACCACTTAATTAAAATATTTAAAACTTTAAAAAACAAAATAAACCTCACATGACACAAAAAGCCCAACTGTTTGGTACATATCATGATGCAAAAGCACCCAGACTGCTCCATGCTTGGAATCGAATAGTGAATTTAGCAGCAGCAAAGAACTTTTGAAAATCCAGTAGATAAGATCGTGATATTTACGTGCTGAACCTTATTTAACTTTAAGCAACCGTATTTGACAATTCTGCCTTCAGAAGGCACAACACTTCTTCACGTGTTGAACAATTCTCACCTCACCTGTGACATGAGCCCTAAATTACCTGCCATGTGGCCTGAAATGGCATGGAAACACTATAGAAATGCACGCCCAGTGGGGTTGCTGCTGATCCTAGGAACATTTTTAGCCCTGTCTCTCTCACATGAACAGTTTGCTTCTCTCTCTCTCTCTCAGTTGAATTCCTAAGTGCAAGCAATCAAATTCTGACTGATTCATGGACAGTGTGCTAGCACGGTACACAAACAGTGGAAATTCCTCCCCTTATGAACCTTTCTCTAAAACACTTCTTCCAGATTAAACAAAATGTGGCCTTTCACTTTAAAAACGTTTCTGCCAAATTTCAGTTGTCAAATTATTAAAGCAAAGAATATTTCATTTTCTATCTGCTATTACATATCTTCATTAGGCAGACTATTAAGATTTAAATGACAACTATGTGCTGTAATCTCTGACAGTTTCTTACCATGACCCATTTTCTAAATGCTTCAAGACAGATTAAGGTAAAACAAAACAATCAGAGAGGTAACAACAGCCCATTTTTATCAGCATGCTCCAATAAACCAAGGCATTAATAAATAATTACATCCTTGTCTCACAAATATCACTAGTTTAAGGGGATCTGATTTAAATATGTTTGTCATAAGATTAAGCATCAGACTACAAAATCAGGTTTTATTTCCCATATGGTTAAACTTATAAACTTAACTAAAACTACAAATCCTTGTTTACAACTCCAGTAACCTCTATGATACTCACATAGTTACCTGGAACCCTGTTTACAATCAAAACCTCTTTCTCCTTTTACTTCCTTTTTACTTCAAAAGCTAACGCTGATGTTCATTTGAACTCTCCACTGTGCAGTTGGGAAGCTGAATAAGCGATGGCTGACAAAGTTTTAAAACCAGGTTATTCATAGTTAGCTTTACTGCAGTGACAAATATTTTTCCCTTCAGTTTGGTGATCTCAGATTTCACACAGCAGAGCAAGCTCATACGGTACAAAGTGACTTCAAACTTAATTTTTTTTTTTTTTTTTTGTCACAATGCAAAAACTGGTACTAAGAACACTAGTAAAAACAGCCTTTAAGTTGTATATGTATAAAACCTGAAAAATCAACATAGAACTTGATATACAGGTTTCTGTTGCTTTCTTTCACTGCCTTATATTGCCAAGATTTCCTCCACAAATATTATGTACAAGTAATAATGCAGATGTAAAAAGATATCTAAAATATACCCAAAATCTCACCCAGAAATAAAAGGTGTCTTTCAATACAGGAAGCAACTGGTGACTCTTCTGGATAATTGCCAAGTTAACCAAACTATCAAATTTTTATTGAAGTGAACTTGTGATAAAAATTTACAACCTTTTTTTTTTTTTTTTTTTTAAGTTTTCATTTCTAGTGCATTCCTACACTAATCATGGATATAGAACAAGTTCTGTAACTCAACTTCAGAGTTGTCTTATTTTCAAAGGGGAAAAAACATAGATGCATGAGGAGTTAAGCTGATTAATTTTGGTTTCAGTTTGTAAGCTATTTAATCAGACACTAGATGAAGCTGATCACTACGTAAAAAGTAGTTTAATTAGAGCAGAAAGCCAGCAGAAGCAGCAAGCAGAAGCAGACTATTACCAAGCAGTTGAATGAGGACAACAAATATGTGACTCCCCGAGCACACGAAGGGACAGTATCACTCAGATGCCTAATGCTCAGCTGGCTCTCCTCAGTGTCTTCGGAAACTTTACTAGCTCTATGAATTTTGTAGCATGTATAATCAGTAAACACTGAATTTGGAGTACAGGGAAAACGTGGCACCATTGGCACTACTCATGGGATTTTACCCAAGGATGCAGCAGAAATGAGCAATCATTCAGCAAGCCTGCTTGGCCTGCCTCTAATTTATCATGGCTTACATCTCATGCCTGCCAGCAGAGCTGAATTCATATGTTATTGTCCCAAACCTGTCACTTTCTGGACTGCTTTTTAATCTTCCTCCTAGAATTACATTCAGAAAGGTCACTGCTATCCAATTAGAACCTTATCAAAGATGCACATGCAGGCTGGATTCACGCTTATCGAGAATGGGTCATAAATCCAGAAATTGCACATCACAAAGTACCATTACCATAATGAATAACTCACATGGAAAAAAAGTGTCAAAAGATACCTGTGTATTGCCAGGCAAGTGTTTGACTGTATTTATCCATATACTAGAGCAGTTGAATGACTGAAAGTGTTACTTATAATTATAGAAATTATGGAAATCAAAGACCATCAAATCCAATAACACTTTGTATTTTATACAAAACCTGATATTGTATACATTTCTACAAACACAGGCTTCTCTGCTCTTTTTTAAGTCTCCAAATGTGTATTTTCAAGATGATTTGTGAGGATTGCCATCATTAATATACCAACATCTACAGCCTTTTCTTCTATTGCAGTGTCTTTGAAAGGTATTAAGAATGATACATGTAGTCTTCTATCAATTAATTTAATCAAGCTCAGAACTTGAAAGAGGAATTTGCTTTCAGTCTTCTCATTCAGGTACATCAATCCATAAATGCAACCCATACACATATCCATACTTTTCTAATACTGATTTTTGTAAAAGAAGTTTTTCCATATGTCACTGATAACTTGAGAAATACTGTAATGTATGATCCAGTTGAAAGAGTAATGATGTAGTAAATACAGCCTAGGAACATTGAGACTGAAAAGCATTAAATAAAGACCACATTTCTATGTTCCTTGTGCTTCCAGGATTTCATTCAGTTCCCTATTTTGACAAAGTGCATTTTCAGAGTTGTCCATTCCAGACACAGAAAGCAGCACATCTTTGTTACTGAAGCCTCCACTTATTAAAAAATCACCTGGAAACACCACGCATTAAGTCCCTCAACAGCTGTGTACAGAGACTATACTGATTTATATACAGGATCACAAAGTAATGCTCTGAAGAGGATAAGCAGATGAAAGAACTGAGTAGGTTTAAGAATTCCTCTAAGAATCCCTCACTTTCTCCCATCACACTGCCAGCTTCACTGGTCAACATCTGGGAGGGGTCCAAGTAGGGGAAAAGGAATATGGAGCAAAGTCTCAAGTTTTTACAAAGCACTGCAAAGTCTTACTGCTTTACTCCCTTCCAGAACATCTATATTAGAGCTTCAACATCTAAACATAAGTGAAAACCTAAATTTACAATCACTTTGGCTTTTTTTCTTTTTCCGCACCTATCAGTTTATTCCTTCTCACCTTCATTTGATGGACCGTTTTTTTACTTAAATTACTATGCAACTATTCAGGATTCCAGATGTTCATAATCAATATATCAATGAAAGCAGAGTATGGAGGTATCCTAGTGACTCTGGAAATAAGCCTCCAAAGCAAAGTTGGAGACACACTGACAGACTTAGCCCAAACAAACTGCTTTTCCAACACGACAACACCCATTGTATTCCAAAATCAGTAACAGCCATAATTGACTTTTCACACCTGCCCTAATTAATCCTATTTATTCACTATGGAACATATATTGCCTACAGTTATTGAGCAAGCCCATTCAGTAGACAACATGGCTATTTTTGCACAATGGTACATCACATAACAGAGACCTGAATATATTCTTGCATTTGGATTTATTGCTAGCTCAAGCTGGATCTCAGTAGCTCGTAAAAAAAAGTAGATGTGGTATTTAACCGCTAAACAGCACACTTTTACATGAAACTCTAGCCTCTTACTTTTTCAAATAATAAATACTGCATGTTTTGCGGTCTGATATTACTCTATTTAAGCAACACCACCACAATGGCACTTACTCTTCACTTAAAATGAAAACTAAGAAGCAGAAGACTATTTTTAGTGATTTTTTCCCTCTGTCTTCCATATTTTTTCTAAGACTTTTTGTTTGTTTGTTTTTAAATCAGAACTAGCTTCTGATTTAGGTATGCATTTTATCTAACAGCATTCAAGCAGACACATCTACAAGGACTTGTTTTAACTGTGGCATTTGCACTCTTCTAGAATGCAAAACGTACTGAAAGTACACATTTCATAGCCTGGATATTACTGTGCATTTCTGGAACTTAAATTGAGAAGTATTTCACAACATAATATATGTGTAGCTGACAAAGGCAATGTATTTGAACCATTCCCCCCTTCCCAATTGTTTTCTGTTTGGTTTGGACTTCCATCTGGTCATGAGGAAGTAAAGATATACTCTGGAATTTTGTTATTTTAAATGTTGACAAACACATCAACTGTAGTTTTATTCACTCACGTAAGAGGCCGTCAGAATCTGCCTTAATGGTAAAGTAATTGGCCTTTGTTCCTAATTATAAAAACAGTCAAAGAAAAGTTATCTGAGAAAGGCTGCTGTTGCTATCAAACTTTATGATGAAGTAAGAAAACTGCAAAGATTTTTAAACCCATCAGAGCAAGAGGAATGCCTAAGAAAGCTTTGCCCTGTGTTTGCACTGGACACTACCAGCTACAGATTTTTGTATTTACATTATATTAGTGACTTGCTGTGCAGTAATAATTTAAACTGAAATATGAGTAAAATCTGCTTTAAAAATAGGGGAAAAAAATCATAAAAACCACATTAGCCATAGCACCCAAGTCTTATGAATAAACAATTCAACCCACAATAACCTGAGTGCCTCACAAGGAGGTCTGATTGGCAGTCATCTGTAAAAGTGCCAGTGTCCACAGCACAAGAGTTCAAATGTAAGTTCTCTGGGTCAGAAATGGTCTTTTTGTTGCGCCTTTACATTGTTTACAATGTTGGGAAGCCATTTCTCTAGGCCTTAGTACAATATAAATTACAGGTAATACTAATAAAGTCCAACTTTCAGCAGAGAGTAATGGATATCCTTATTGGTAATCGTAACAGAAAGGTCATGAATTACAGGTCATGGAGCAGGAATTACCCGATCATACCCAGAGATGTCTCCTCTAGGTCAAGGTTAGAGTGCATTGGAAGCACTGCAGCATTTTTTTTTTTTTTTTTTCTTTTCCTGTCAGCAATGTCCTGCTCCTGTGATAAATTAAGGACTCAAACCTCCAGGTCACTTTTGAACCCTTCATCAGTTATAAATTCTCTTTAATAATAAGCAGAACTCTGTTAGCAAACATAATGATTTACAGTAATGAGGATGCTTGTACCATTTTTCCAGACTATACTGTCAGTTTATTTTATAATAGCTAGTATTTACAGAGCACTTTACTAACATAAACTAATTAATTATATCCTCAACTGTTTCTATTCAAAATTCTAATGATGTAGTATCATGAACAATCATCAAATGTCCACTGAGACTTCTACACTTGACTTACAGTATGAGATGAGCTCATAGAAAGCAGCCAGCAAACATAGCAAAGTCCAGTCTTTGTTGATTTCCACCACCTAGTTATGTTCTTCAGCCATTCCTTCAACTCCTTTGTTATTCTGTTAAGCACGTGACTTATTTTAGTAGCAGCATTTTTTACATTAGACTGAAGAGCGCATTACCATTCTGAGGTCATTGTTCATGGGCTTGCAACTCAACCATAGTGTTTTGCGTAGGACCATCAAGTAACAAAGAAATTCTCAACCTTGATTCACATTAGACTAGAGAGAAAAAAAAAGAAAAAACCCAAAAACCTAAAAGTCAAGGATATGCTAGAGCTACTCCTCTACTGCTTTTTGTAGTCTTATACCATTTATCATTTTTAGCATTCTTATGTGTGAAATTGTTTTCTGACAGAAATACAACTTTCTACAAAAGAATTTTTGCACGTGTACTAAAATGGAGGCATTCACTATTCTTTAGCATACTCCTAGGCTCTAGGGGATTAGAGCATTCTCTCTTGAAAAGCAAAATCAGTGCCTCCTAGCAATACCTTCTATGATGCTTACAGACACTGTTGTCGTCCTGGTGGAATATTCTGTGTGGAGGGAGGAATGTTAACTGTTGATACTCATTCTAGTTGGCTACTCGATTTCTGAACAAAGGGGGAAAGATTATCAGTGAACTATTAGACTCTACAAGACCTGCAATATAAAACCGGGACTAAGTATTAAGAGAGTAATCCAAGACTAATTCTACCAAAACACATTGGAATTTTCACTCTTAGATGAGGCTTATGTTTTAGCTAACATTTTCAGAAAAAAGTGTTTATTTAAGTAAGGTATTGGTAATGCAATAACATCTATACTATCAAGTGTTCTTAACCATTCATTATTACAGAAACTCTAACAAGTAAACCATATGCTCATTCTGTTTATATCAGAAAACTTTTAGGCTCAAGTGATGATGAGGAGGAATATACTAAGCAAGAAGACTGTAATATATAAAAAGTAGGTGACAACTGAGGTCGTACACTGTCATTGACAGATTTCCTAGGTGGAATTTGGCCCAGGGACATTCTGTATCCTCTAAGTACTGTTCAGAGAGGTAGAGTCAACCCAGGACAGAACAAGAGCCTCCTCTATATTACTCTAACCTTGGGTTCCCCAGGGCCCTAAATACATTCCAAGATCTCCAAATTGCCTGAGTCAAAACAACATACAGACAACCTGAACAAGAACATTTTATAGGCCTTAAAGAGAAAGGAGCTGTCCATAAGAAGGTTTTATTTAAGTAGATAATTTAAGGTCAAAATAGTAATTTAAATCTCAAATCTTTATTTCCAGCAACCATTGCTACTAAAATAACAAAATAAATGCAATCAGATAAAGCCATAAGTTGCTGAAGATTTTCCTTCCTTTTTAAACCAGGAAACATCTTATTCTCATAGCTGATTATTCCACTTTCTACTCCACAATAACCAAGTTTCATATGCATTTAAGCTAGCCTCATAATGCAAACAGCATTGATATAGTTCAGCAGACTGTCTTGCTTCTCTCACAGCATAAGCAGCACTGCACACTCAAAAGCAACACCAACAGGGAACACCCTTCAAGCCAAAGTTGCACTACACAGCCAAGACTGCTTTTTTAAAAAAAGAAACCAAATGGTCCAATAATCCAGAATAAAAGCTTTGAACCTGCTGTTCAGAAGGAGGCTGATGACTATATCACATCTCACTATATTATGATCGACACATTTTCATAGAAAAGAGGTTATATAGGCAGTGAGGCATCTGACTGCATGATATTTGCATTAGAAAATTAGCACCATACAAATTAAACCTGGCACATACTAAGTGGATTTGAAACTGGTAATTGATAAATCCAGAAAAAGAGAGATCACTGGGGAATCACCAATGAAAAACCAGGTTCCTAGTGGAGTCATGCTGGCATTGGTTTGCATCTTCAAAACAATTCAATATCTGTCAGTAATTGAGAAGAAAATATAAGGTCACTACTAATCCAATTTTCAGACAACACATATTACTGCATAATGAAGTGGTAAGCAATCTATACAAATAAGCATCGCTTGGTAAACTAGGCACAGTTCAAGGTTTATAGTAAGATCAGATTTCAAAACAAACAAAAAACCCACAGTGACAGAATGGAAGGTTATATCCTAGAGGAAAATGGAAATAACCACGGGAACAAGCTCCTGATTTAACAATGCAGCTAAAAATTACTAAAATGATCTCTCGATGTAAGAGAATAGCAGCAAAGATGTCTACCCATTGTGTAACTGCCAATGATTGGGCTAATCCTGGGGTATTTTGCCCAATATTAATGTTCACACCTTTAAAGTACACTAAAAAACCTGACAGCTTTCACAAAAGGGACATAAGAATATTTTGAAGCTTGAAAAAACCCACAATTTAGAATGTGATACTTAGGTCTAATATCTTGAAGGTTTTTTAAGAGAAGACATAGGTAGTAAGTATTTATGCAAGTTGCAATTTTTCAAGGCTTTTTCCTTAGGGTGACATTCCCACTACAGGATTTCAGGATTTCATGGTTGAAGGTTGGGTCTAGGAAAATTCAAATTACAAATAAAGCTAATGAAGGGAACAAGTTACTGAAACTGAAATAGCTGGATTTTTTGAGTGTGTGTGTGTTAATGAAGCAAATTTCTCAAAGTGTTCTGAAACCTGAAAAATTGTAATCTTTCTGTCTTGCTTCCCTCAAAACTGTCTCAGGATCCAAAGGCTGTAGATTTCAGGTACTCCAAAACCATCAGACTGCCATCTAATCAGTGCTTGAAAGCTGTACTTATACAGTATGAGATAGCACCTGGCAATTTGAATCCCATTTTACCACCATTCCACATAGCTACGCAGGGAAAGTAAATGTCAACTGCATGAAACAGCTGCAATATTTAAAAGACTTACGACATCTCAGAAATACCACATGGTATGGGCATCAAAACTTTTTCCTCTGCAGAATATTCAGTTTGTATAAATTTAAAAAGAAACATTAACTGAAGCCTAGTCAGAACAAGAACAACTAAAACTCATGAAGTAGTAGTTTTATCTTCAAGTCACCTCAATATTAAAACAGTTTACAGGGGATGTGATTTCCCCCGCTTGAAATCTTTTTAACTCTACACAGGGTTTCAATATTTATTCAGGATAAAATGGACCAAATTCAGGCCCTAAAACAAGAACATACATCTTTTCAGCCACAAATTAGTGGTCCTACTACAGAAGTTGTGGCTTGGGTTATGCAGGATGTTAAACTACATGATCATATTGATTTTGAAAACTTTGCCTTCATTTATTCAGATTATATAATTCAACATTTAGCTTTCCTTATTCAGTAAGAAGGTAATTAAATAGTTTTGAAAGTAAAACTTCTTAAATAGAAGCTCTTGTGAGACCCCACCTGGAGTACTGCATCCAGCTATAGGGTCCCCAACACAAGAAGGACATGGAGCTGTTGGAGCAAGTCCAGAGGAGGGCCACGAAGCTGATCAGAGGGATGGAGCACCTCTCCTGTGAGGACAGGCTGAGAGAGTTGGGGTTGTTCAGCCTGGAGAAGAGAAGCCTCCAGGGAGACCTAATTGCGGCCTTCCAGTACCTGAAGGGGCCTACAGGAAAGATGGTGAGGGACTGTTTATCAGGGAGTGTAGTGACAAGACAAGGGGTAATGGGTTTAAGCTGAAGGAGGGTCGATTTAGATTAGATGTTAGGAAGAAATTCTTTACTGTTAGAGTGGTGAGGCACTGGAACAGGTTGCCCAGAGAGTTTGTGGATGCCCCATCCCTGGAAGTGTTCAAGGCCAGGTTGGATGGGGCTTTGGGCAATGTGATCTAGTGGAGGGTGTCCCTGCCCATGGCAGGGGGGTTGGAACTAGATGGTCTTTAAGGTCCCTTCCAACCCAAACCATTCTATGATTCTATCATAGATGCCTAGATATGGGTTAGGCTACATGGGGGGGGGAGAATGGGCAGAGAGGGAGACCATGTGACTGGCTCACTTCTTCCCAAAGTTCACCTGCACCTGCAATGTGGTCTACACCTTGAGGAAAAGCTGTCCAGGTATAGGCTGCTATTACCACAATGAAGAATTAAAATTCCCAGACAGATATGCTTTTCTGTTTGACTGTACTTATGATAGCCCAAAGAATTAAACATGTATAAACAAACATTTATGTGCCTTTATGTGACCGTTCCCAAAATTATCTTGAACATCACTGACATTTACCCAATTCCCACCTCTACAGTCCCTGCCTCCCAAAAAATTAAATTAATTCAAGTCAATTAAATTTTCTACCGCCAACAATCTTAGGGAAAGCAAACAAATAGGCAACCTTGTCAAGAAATGTTTCCACCGGTAACCTCTGATTGAAGAGAAGGTCAACATGGCTTTACTTTTGAAACATGGCAGCTTGACAGCTCTTCTTTTCCCCTGTCCCACCCATTTTAATGTTGACTAACCTCTAAACTATGGCCCATATGCTGCCACCACAACACCACCGATTGCAAGTTGCTCTCCTAGTTGCAATTACGAATTACTGCCCCATCATTTCCTGCATTTAAGGCTGTCAGTAGAGTTGTCTGAAGTACGTAATTGCTGTGCGAGACCCTCACAACTGGCTTCTGCTCTGATCTATGGAACCACTCAATTCCACAGCTGTCAGAGCGCTGACACCAACAGCAGTTAATGACACCGCGTCATCTCTCTGGCTCGTTTACCTGCCGACCCTGCAAACAAATGGACACTAGCAGGGAAGATAGGGAAGTGAGCAGCACATACAGTATTTGTCATAATCACTATGATCCACAGTAGAAGAAAATCAATTCCTCTTAATCGAATAGAGTGACTTATTAAGGGTTATAAGTCCTGGCTGGAGAGCTGTACTGATTTGATTACGCTGGGAGAGAAATTAGCAATGAGCTCTTGAACTATCTTTCCTTTTGTCTTCTGGCTCAGAGTTGCTATTAAATGATTATCTTATGAGAATCTTAATAAGCAAGTCATGCTTTGATCAGGGAAAGCAGTAGGAAAAAGGGTACTGAAAAGGTTCCTGAAGTGTTGACAGACAGGGATGTGAACAAACACAATATGCCCATCGCAGCATTTCTGATTCTTGATTGAAACAGCACAGCAATGGCACGTACCTGAGACAAACACTTGAGTCTTTCCAGAACAACTATCTTCAGTTCAGCAGTACCTCAGCCACTTCGCTGATTGACCACAAACAACTTAGATTGTGACATACCGCAACTACAAATTAAAACTGACACAAAATCCAGTTTGCAACAAATCTTTCTACATTTAAGAAATGTTTTCCCGATTTTAGAATCATCAATATCAGTGAATCCAACATGAGTCTTTACAAACACCACTTAACAGATTAGGAAGCAAGGAAGTAGAGTAAAGATAGATATGGGAAAAAAACCACATTTAAGATGAGAACTGGCAAAACAGAGTTTCTCTTTTCAGTTAAAATAGCACATGGTTATCCTGCATTTTAAGTATAACGCTGACTTAAATACTAGATTTAGAATTAGATTTAACCAACCCTAATAAGGAACCCTGGAGATGGGGGGGTTGTGTGTTTAAACTGGGGGAAAATATGCATAGAAAAGATGCTTAGTTTCACTTTTCAAAGCAAGAATCACTGGAATTAATGGAAGCTGTGTACCAGCACCTTCCAGGATCACTTTGACTGCTACAGATGCAGTGAAGTTGCACCATATATTTTATTAGTGACATTAGGCCAGGTCATCAGAGATGCATGCATACAGGCAAAATTTAAGTGAAGTAAATGATACAGAGTCCATGCACATCAGCTCCTGGTCTCATTCACTAATCTTAAAACTATTTCAACAGTTTTCCTAACTTACTAAGCCAAAGAATTTTAAAGAGTCTAGGTATTTATTCCATATTATCACAGTTCTGTGCTTCACTACAAATTCCAAAGTGGAAAAGCTTTGGAAAATATCAAATTACATTTCTTAATATGGTTTATTTGGAGTTTTCAGTTTTGTGCGAGGGTCATATTCCAGCTGAATAAAAGTTAACTGAAAAGAGATTACAAGCTCTGGGTCTTCTTTTGCTCCTATACCACAATAGTTTGTAGCTAACATTAGTATTCCTAGATAGTAGGAAAACAATTCTAATATTTTACGTAAAGGTGTACTGGTAGCTTTAATCACAATGATTTTGCTACTTATGATTAAAGAAATATTTAAAAATAAGGACTCGTAAATTAAAAATAGAAGTTCTGCCAGTTTCCAAAACGTGCTTATTCTAGTCCCCTAGAAACCCCAGACACACAGCAGTAATACCTATGTGATGAATTACATTTATCATGCACCTTTGTTCACCTCAACTGCTGTCTGCATGCTAATCCATCACTTTGGGAATTATTCAACCATTCCAGGCCCCTGAGCTTCACAGGAACACCATTAGAAATAAGTTACAGAAGTTACAATTGCTAGGAATACCTTGTTCACCCAGGGTTAAACACACATAACACTGATGAAATCTTCAGGGTACCTAACTGCTTAGGATCTCAGAATCCAGTAATTCACACCTGTAAACAGTAATTTCTTCAGTGGATTTTGATGGCAAGGTGAAAGGAAAGGTTCTGATAGAGAGTTCCCCGGTCCTAAGTATCTAGACACCGTAACCTGTTCCAAAATCCTTCCAGAGTTTAGGAAGGACATTAGCAGGAGATATTAAAAGGATCTTGGTTCACAAAAAGCTGATGTTTAGAAAGAGGCAAAGTTTCCACCCTGTTTCTTGCCTTTGCTTTCCCCATCACAGCACTCACAAGAAGTCATCCTGAAGGCAGTCAAACATGGCCTCTTCAAATGAAGTGATCACAACTTGGTAAAGTGATAGACAACAGAAAGTAGTCTTATGTTGGAAAAAAAGAGTAGACAATCTAAAGATGACACTAATAATCTGGAACATAATAAATACATATATACTACACACAAACATAAAAATATTTACAAAAATCTATCAATACAGACACACACTTTACACTTCTTCCTGTTTGATATTTCCCACTACTTTAATACACTTACTAGTCAATAGTAACAGGAAATTAATCAGTATTACAACTTGCCAAAGAAATCTCCCTACTCTATAGGGAATAGTAAACTCAGAATTTAATAATCCATTCCTTGATCAGATTTACAGTTCACCCTCTGTTTACAGATGTTCTGGTAAATTAGTATTTCCTCCTATAGCATTAGAGAAAGAGTTGATTAAATGAATGCCAGCAAGTAAAGCATACTATTCTATAAGGTTAGAGCCATGAGAATCATTTAACTCTCAATACAAAAGCAGTTCTGTCAAAATAGTCCCCTTTGACAGCTGTAACTACTACATCTATTTTGATTATAACTTTGAACATAATATAAATTGACATAGTACAGGAAAAGACCTGTATTAATCAGAAAGGCTAAGACCAGCACTTGCCAATAAGCCTGAGCTTGGATCATGTTATTGCTTTATTGTGCCAGACCATTCAAATGCACTGAGGTTAGGACTAGGAACCACTTTGCAATACACAGTACTACAGCATTAGTGAAAAGCTTGATACATTTTATTCCTGATTATACAAAACTGTATCCTTTCACCAATTAATACTGCTTATAATAAATACAAAACTGAATTAATTCTCACGTTGAGGATGATTTGAAGAAGAATATATTATATCTTACAGAAAATATGAAAACCATGTCTACTTTTTAGGTATTAAATCTAAATCTTTTTAGGTATCTAAATCTAAATGTGTACCAGAAAACACCTAGCTTCCTTCTCTGAAACTATTCTCATGAAACTATTATTTGGTTCCAATAAAGCTAAGCTCCTCCAATTGAAGTTATACAGATTTATGTGAATAAGAGCACTGCTTTTACATTTTTCAAGGGTATGTGTCTATAGGTAGCATATTTTCATAAAGTTTTTTCATCAAACTGAAAAGAATAAACTCTTTAAGAGCATTTTTGTTGTTAACTGAATTAAGATTATTTTTCCTAACATGCGATAGTAAATATAAAATTAATGGAAAAATTCTTTTTATATTGAAAAGAGTGTTTCAATAGAATGTCTTCTAAATACATCTGCAAAATTGAGTTACAAATTAAAACTTAGGTAACGAAAGACTTGCCAGTCATTTTAGCACTTTCTTTGAGTCCAACCTATCTGAGGCAGCTGCAAACCTACAGTTAACGGTCATATACTTTCTTTTAAATCAGCTTCCAAATGCATCTCAGAGATGCTCAGAGAATGGGCTACAACAATGGTTTAAAGCTTTATTCCCCTCTACAGTTACAAGTCATCACAATGCTGACTCTAATCAGGTTACTCTGCATCTGTCTGTCACAAATAACCTAGTAACAACTAAATGGATTGCCATAAATCTTTCAATTAGAATTTATAACTTTATTAGCACAATATTTTTGAACTGATTGCATTACTTTGAAGAGCAGCTTTCATTTATTTTGTCATTTGGGGGTCAAATGTGTACAATGGCTGGAAGCTGTGTACACAATAGGAAGCCTTACTTCAACTTCATGGTAGTCTCCAGAATTTCTCTTCTTCAAAGACTACAGCCAAATTTTTAAAGGAATACTTTACTTGATGTGCTGATGTTGAATGGTGGTATGCCACTTGGCTAAATGTGACCAAGTTCCTTCATGACACACAAGGGCCATGCTTCCACTTTTATGGCCCTGATAAGGCTTCATAAAGAGTAATTTGCCATTGGGTAAGTTTTCAAAGGGTTTTATGTCTTCTTTTGTTTTGATTCAGAGCTGCTGAAATCCGGGCCAAGGATCAAATCTCTACACAGGGCACGAGTATCAAGTGATATTCAGTGATCTTCACAAATGTGGCTTCATACATTTGTATCTTGATTCATCAGGCAGGAAAAAAGCAAATGGCATTAGTTTCCTAAAAATTTTGACATATTTGTTTCATTATTATACAAGTACCGTGTGTTTTCTTTGCTGAACTATAACAATTCCAAACAGCACACATTATGTTTAAGAAAAGGAAAGAACCTGAGCAGCTGATTTAGATGAATATACTTCAGCATTTTAAATTAAATACACTGGTATACTAACACAAATGCATGGGTGCTCAAGGTACTGCTTAAGTTGCATTTTTGTTTTGAGGAATTTTTTCACATTTCATCCATTAAGTCTAAAATTTGTAATTTGGAAAAAAAAAAAGTTAAAGATAAAATTCACTAACAATAGTTATTTTAGGGAAGCTGAAGCTAAAGCCACTTTCCTACCTGAAGACTGATAAAGATCAGGAGTTCAAGTGAAAATGGGAACCTTCATAAGATGAAGGCTCAGAAATATCCATGCATTCCCTTGTGTTTTGCTTATTGTTAAGTGGGAGTTGCCAAAGTTCTGCAAGGCTGTTAACATGCATTGGATTCTCTGGTGTGATCTATGGATAACTTGTCAGTATTCACTGGCTCTGTGCGTGTAAATGTAAACACAAATAACAGGTAGTCTGCTACTGTTTGTACTTAGTGAGGTAGGTGATAGGTGCCTAACAAGCAAAAAGCGCATATACAGGAAGGTGATGGTCTAACAAAGTACTTCAGCTCATACTTACATGATATGGGGAAAAAAAAAATCCATTAGCCTACTTGTTAGAAAGCTATGGAGTCATCAGTTTAGATTTTATTTCTTCCTTACAAACACAGAAAATTTTGCTGGAAAAGAGAAAGAAACCTATGCTAAGGAAATTATTATAGAAAGGAAATAGTTTTTTACTACTTGTATAATTTTTTTTGTATAATTGTACTATGATATGGTCCCACCAAGTGGTGAGCACCTACTTATGTCTTACAGGACCTTTAGTCTTTAGAATCTGTGGCAAAGTTCCTTTCAAATGAATGAAAATTTATTGACCTGTCCTCTGGCTAGTCTGAGAATTTGACAAAATAAGTCAGAGCTGTGACAGAATTAGTAAGCTGTTCAAATTTCACTGTTCCCCTTCAGTCTTTGCTTCATACAATAAATGATCATAACATCAAGCCACACTTCTATTCTCTGGACAAGTCAGAAGTCATGTGAGACTCACAGAAGGGCGAAGAATATTCCTGTTGGTCTGAAGGACCCAAGCTCTACATTTGCCATGGCCTATTTGCTCAGTACTGATTAAGTCACAAGCTAGCCCTGTCTTTGTTCTATGTCTGCAAAACATTTCTAGTGCTACTTCTTGTACTCAAGATAAGCACTAAAAATTTTAAAGGGGAAAAAATAGCACCCCACATAATTAAGACTTCAGCAATACACAGCAACTGAAGTGCGAGCAAAACATTGAACAAGTAAGGTACAAAAAAACCCAAGCACCATCTGTTCTGGGCACTGACTCAGACCGTGTTCCATCAGAAAATTATGTACGTGGTCATGCAATTACACACCACTATAACAAAGCAGAATTAATGTTTGACAGGCCACCTTTTATCTACATAAATATATACGTAAATGAGAATTTTATACATAAAACACACACTTGCACAGACATAACTGAACGCTCCATTTTACATTGTCCAAAACAAGCGCATTACAGAGGCAAATGTGCCTCTGCTATACCTGAATTAAGAAAAGATCAGCATTGTTACATACAAACAAAGCTGCCCTGCTTTTGCTTCTGCTAACCCAGGCTATTCAAACGATGGCTTGCAACCTAAGATAAGACACCCAAGCATACTTAAGCACCCCAGCAAACAAGTCAGGACTTCATATTTCTATGAGCAACCTAGATCTGGCGTGACAGGAGCCACGAACGCCTCTCAAACATGTGTGCCAACCACAAGTCAGAAACAGCCAGTTTCTTCTCAGTATTTAGGTGGGAAAATACATTAATACACCCAGATCTTAAAGCAAAGAGCATCATAAACCACAATAACTGTTAAATATGGTTCTCTTTTGCAACAAGAGTTTTCATTCTTACGCCCACATACGGCCACCTAAAAACTTGATCAAAACAAACTCTATAAATTTATAAAGATTTAAACACTATTTCTCAATACAAAGATAGTATGTTCAGTTTTAAGAAAAAAAATCAGACAAATCTTATGTACTTAAATTTCCTTCCTGATTAAACTCCTCTTATTTAAAACTACAAGTTTTTATCAGTTATGACTATATGTGTTAAAAAGCTTATTTTTAACTCAAGACTATACAGCTTTAAAAGCAAGAAGTACTTAGTGTACCTAAAACCTCATTAGATTGATCTGTATTATACTTAACCACTGAAATGGAAAACTAAGAATATTAATATGGCAGCTTTGACATCACAACAATTGATGCAAATTCTAGGGTCTAACTTGATAATTCCTGCATGCTTCCCCCAGTGAAAGAGCAGAACTATTGTCATATTATAAGCGTACGTGTAGTTTAACCTTACTTCATTTTGGCACGGGGAATTGTGACAAAGAAAGGAATTCATTTTCTCAAATAATACATCTTATGTGTCAATAAAAAGAAACAAGAGAAGTCACAAGAATTAATGAGGCTGATTATAAGGCAGAGATCTCAAAAGGATATTATCAACTCTGAAGCAAGTCAAATGTCAAACGGGTTAAAAGTCATTTCAAGTACTGCATATATTTCTTCCACGCTTTGGGATAATCCCCTCTAGATTAATGCCTTCTTATCATTTCCCCCCTCTCAATATATTCAAAAAACTTATCAAAAGAAAAATCAAGTAGGCAGTTGAAACTAAGGTACCTTTGCAGACACGTAAGAAAATAAGCGCCCATATGCACCTGAAGCCTCTCTGGGCTAGAAAAACAACTTGAGTACAAAGCTGCGCATGTGGTTAAACATCGATCTTATCCAGCAGGTGAACAGTGCTCTTCTATCTACAGGAACAGAATATCTCACAGCTACCTAATGTACTAGCATTATTTTAGCATGTCACATCAGCAGTATACTTAACTTCACAAACTCTTTTGAGATAAAGAAATATTGGCTAACAATTTGTAAAATAGGGGTGGTAATATATAGAAGTCTGTAGCAGAAGAAAGTACTGAAACCATACCACTTCCTCATCCATTCTAATCAAAATCTGGAAGGAATATTAGGTAAAAGGAAGAAAACAAAATCTATACTATTGAATACTTTTTACAATGGATGTTACAAACTGAATAAAACCCAGCAACTTTGTTTCGGCAGTCTGTTTCTACAAAGCTTTAACTCAGCTTTATTAGCTTTATTTTCATAGTGACAGCATTTTGAGCCCATGAAAGAATTTAAGAGCTTGAACAAGAACCATTCATCGGTTAACTGACACAAGCGCTGACTGTAAGGTTCGGGTCTGACTTTTATTTTAGTACCAGTAATAAAATGGTAGTTTAATCCTCTCGGGGAAAAAAAAAAAAAAATCAATCATTTTGCCTCCTCTCAAAGCATCTTTCCCCTTTGGCTGAACATGACATTAAAGGTTTCAAATGTCATACTTGTAAACTATTAGGAATTAAAAAATGTCTCTATGGAACTGGTATGATTTAAAAGAAGGATAAGAATTAGGTACTTGAAAGACCTAAAAAAATGGAAAGGAAAAGAAATAGGTTCTTAAGCCTCCCAGAAATAAAACCCACTAGATTAAGAACTGTAAGAATTAAGGGTTATGACTCCTTTAACCTTAAACATAACTATTAGCCCACTACTGAAGTAAAACAAACAATTTTGCTTCTATAAAGCTTCTATAAAGTTGTTAATAGCTGGTATAATGCCAATGTAGAAACTTTATTACACTTTAAATGATGAAAGTAACACTTCTCTAAAAACTCCCTCTCATCATCTCTTATGAAGTACAATTTGTTATATATTTAAAGTCATATTTGCTCAAAGCCACATACAATGAAACCTCATTCTTGCTGCGTTGTGTGGACCACTTTGCAAGATGAAGAATAATGACAAATAAACTTGAAATTTCTTCAGTAATGTTAGATTTCACTTCACTACTATATATATTATTATGCTCAATTGTATCTTTGATGTCAATGTCCCAAAAGAGTATTGGATAAATTTGTTTTGCAAGTCACTCACAATACAGAAACATCGGAGTGCCATGAGAGAGTAGTGAAGCATGTTTGATACTTGTTCCTAATAAAGTTCTTACTGAAATTAGATCAAAATCACTTGCACATTTTCACCTGCTTTAAATCAAGCATCTGCTGGAAGGACTGGGCTTTGTATGACACTTTCTGACACCAAGATTAGTCTTTGTAGGTATGAACAACTTTGTGAAAATAAAGACCTTTGGATAGGAGCACCAGCAACTCAACAATCTGTAAGTGGAGTTAAGGTGCAATATAAACTTTTCAGCTGTTTTAATTACATTTCTCTGCAAGTCACCTAAGCCACGCTGAATATATATCATTTTCAAGTATTTCCCCAAAGAAGATGCTATATTTGAGATGGCTACAGTAGGATAGCACACTTATATTACACCCCTTTGTGCAACCGTTAAAACGCCTACTGGGTTTCACTTTAGCAGCAGTAACTTTAGCCAAAGTTGATGTCCAGTTCGTTATGGAAGATCATCACACATCACGACATGTTCTGAAAAACTATACCTCTTATCCTTTCATAATCAAGGCTACAAAATATGCCTTAAGGAAGAGATAACTACTCAAACTATAAAGTGACATTTAAGTATAGCTTAATGTTCAAGCTGTACGCATTATCAGGGAAAGCTAGTAAACTCAAAGCTACAGGATAGCAGCATCCTCAAATTAAGGTAAGTAAATGTAACTACATTGCAAGTGTCTCTCCAGTGAACTATGATACATAAGGAACGAGAAGAATATAGCAGA
Source organism: Balearica regulorum gibbericeps (assembly GCF_011004875.1). Classification (NCBI taxonomy): domain Eukaryota; kingdom Metazoa; phylum Chordata; class Aves; order Gruiformes; family Gruidae; genus Balearica; species Balearica regulorum. The sequence continues at coordinate 107,074,311 of NC_046184.1, forward strand.
TGTTCTATAACTGCTGTCTTCCAACATAGCTCCATATATTAAGTTATTTCAATAACAGCAGAGATTATCTCTTTTTTATCCAGGGCTTCTAACCTTGTTTTATATTTTGAGTGTTTACTGAAAATAAGGATATGCCATCAGGAGGAAATAACAACTTTAGTTGTTTTTCTCTCTGAGATGATAAAAAGAAAAATAAATCATAAGATGCTCCAATAAAGCCAGAAGAAGAAAAACCTTACCATAGGGTCTTAATTGCTGAAAAATAAAAATTACTTTTCTTAACAAGTCTTTGCCCTTTCTTTTTCATTTTAGTCATTTACCATTTTTCCTCTCGCCACCTTCCTCCTCATTATTTGTACACAACAGGTAGCACACCTAGTAGAAAAATCAACTCCCTTTGTGAAGTGCATAACTCAAATGAGAAACTCAAGAATTATTCAGCAAAATCACAAGCTAAAGTGCAGGAGTTAGTTTGGCTAGCTATTCCCACATTGTAGCAAAATTTTTCTGTGGAAGAAAAGAAATTAACTGATAAAAGAACTGTTGGATATCTGGTTATTGATTACATATGCAATCTCAAACTAGCTTTATGTTTAACACTCTATGCCCCACACTTGAAAAGGGATTTGTAGAAATATGGTGGGAAGATGCTATGGGGATAGACAATGCTACAAGAAACCATGGAGAAAGAAGTAGAAAAACTAGCAATTCATTTTCTAAAGATCTGAATACAGAAGGCATGAGCACTTCCTGAATCTTTATGAAGTCAGAGATATTTGAGGGATCATCTGTTCAGTGATCACGTAGACAAACCAGCAGAGTCATACTCCCACAAGAGGAAGAACAGAAATCTCTTTAGTTTAATAAGATATAAATCAAAATTACAAGAACAACAGAAAAGGCTGAAGAGATGGCTCAAATATTAGAGGAATAACTTCCCCACCATGACAGCCAAGGTTTGCTAACCTTGACAATGCTCAGGACAATGGTCCTTCCTCTTCATTCACTAGATCTCTTAGCCATCCTTTTGTTTTGTCATAAATTTCCATATGAGAAGTACAGTAATGTGCCATCTCCAACTGGGCTTAGTCACACTAATTTCAGGATTGGACTCTAGGAAAAAACCTGAGATTTACTTTGTAACAGGAATAAAAAAAGTACCTGTTCAGTATCAATTTGATAGTTTTATACTTTAAAAATCATTACCTATTTTCTGCCTCATAAGTGTCCAGTTACTCTAAATGCAAAGCTCCTCCAACTCTGAAAAGCACTTTTATTTCTTGAAACACTCTAGGAAAAGACAAGTATCAGTGAATTACAGCTTTGTAACTTACTTAACTTGCTACTGACCCTAGGACACTCTTCAGTAGTTGGTACGAATGGGTGTTTTTATCACCGGAAAAGCACGATGCCCTTCTAATTTCTGTGACATTTGTCCTATCAATCCCGAACACAACATTCCCAGTACCTAGATCCATGACCACACAGGTAGCTGAGCATGTTATTGCAGGCAAATGTGTTATGAATTCTCAGATGATGAACCATGCTAAGGCCGGATGTCAGAGGTGATGAAACTGATAATCCATCAGTAATTTTCTACCCACCACAACAGCTCTGACCCATTGAACTAAATGAATGTATTTAATCGCTGACTAGTCAACTGATCGGAAAGCTCCACAGGGTGAGGAGAATGTCTTCAAAAGACAACAGATACTACCTAAATCACTGGCACAACCAGAAGAAAAGCCTATCTTATCTCAGCATCTTACCCACAGATACAGATTCAACCTGAAATCATAGAATCATGATTATAGAAAAATCATAGTATAGCAAAAAAAATTTGTGTATGACAAAGTACGAAAATCCTCTTGTGAGATTTTCCTTAAGAGAATAATCTTGGCAATAGTTTTCAGACTGGTTTTGGTTTTTTTGTTGATTTTTTTTTTTTTTCTCTAAATAGACTAAGTTAAAACCACAAAATCCTCTCCAATCATTTCTGATGAATCAAAGCCCAAATAACACACGATATAAGCAAAGGGTTCTTCATAGCAGGTTTTTCAGCACATTTCTGGATGATGTATTCTACCTCTGGTGTGACTGCTGCCAGCTTCATGACTAAGAAGAACGGCAGGCTAAATCTTGCACCCTTCACAAAAGTCTTAAGCAAACTTTTCCTGGCATGCAAAAGACGGATCGCACAGAAAATGGTACTTTCCCCAGGTGTTCCTACGGCAAAACAACATGTGTCCCCAGCATTGGGTTATTAATGCCTCATTTTCTTGATGTTCTGTGTTGGCAGCCATGACAGAAAGCTTTGAACTTGTTTATTCACACTTGTTTAATCCTGTCTCCACACAGCACATCGCAGCCTGTGGGGCTAGGAAGATGGATGAGTGAAACCAAGGCCACGAGGGGGTCAGGGTCATGGTGTCGCTGGATCTCATTAACTCCATCACTCACTGTAGCAGGCACTTCAGAGGTCACCTCAAGTGAGGAGCTTGGGATAGGCGATGGAAAAACGGCTGGCACAAGTGTACACATATTCCCTGCAGTTGATGCTACATATGGAAACAAGTGAAGATCCTTATTTACACTGCTCCTTGAGTTCCTAGGGTTGTTTTTAGTCTACTTGGTTAGAAAAAGAGAAAAAAAAAAGGGGGCTTTTACAAATATCCCATAGATAACACAGCAGAAGCATGAAGGTTGAAGAGAAGACCACTAAAAATCAGAAAAAAATATCGATTTAGTATTTCTTCTGTAATTATTTGCATCTGTATTGGACTAGTGGAAAGGGGGCAATAAGAGTACATAATGTCATAGACTGATTCTGATATACAGTGAGAATGCATGGAAACATGCACATTTTATACTGCAGTTATATTGTGCACACTGTGTGCCTGACAAAGAAGCTTCTTTAAAGCACAGACAGCAACAGATGACACTAAAACCCCTACACTGCCCATTACTTAGGTATTTTAATGTGCATCAATGATAGAGCCCACTTTTAAAAATATGTGTTTAAACTGTATATTTTACACGTATACACACATTTTTATAGACATATAACATTATAATAGATATAAAATATGATAAATAGCTGTATACTGTACAAGTTCTAAACAATATTGCCAATATTATTTCATTATAACTTGAGTTCATATTCCCATAACTTCAGCAAATAAAAAAGTTATTTAAAAACATATTGTACACTACCTCCTGTTTGTTCATTTGTTAGGAACTTGATGGTATGCTGATACAAAATTGTTCCTTTCTCATAGCTCTTAACTTCTGCTTTTTACATACATTCCTTGTAATGAACCATTCTGCAAAAGTGAAATCATTTCCAAGGGAGATGAAAATTAGTATTATTAAACTATCTTCAAGCACATCCGCAGCACTGGAATAAAACAACTGTGACGGGTTTAATACAACAGAAACCAAGTTCACATTTGTTCAGTATGCAGGTGCATAATGAGAAAAGTGACATACAAACCTACATCTGCACATATACACAGTATATTTACAATAACCAGTCAAAATATTTTGATGAATGGCAAAATTAGCAAGTGAATTATACGAAGAATAGTCAAAGACAAGCTTTTATTCTTGCAAGTGAAAACAAGTCCTTACAATTTGACCAAGTTATTTGATAAGAAAATCCAGATTTAAAAAAATCCAGGGCTCGCTCTCAAACGCCCCACTTCCAATTTCACAACAAATATAAAAGCATGGGCTTCAGTAGAGCTATCATCTAGGCTAATGACACCGGTAGGGAAAGGAGTAATTCTATAACAATTTGCAGATCGAACTGTACCACCCACCCACCCCCATTTTTGGTTGGTTGTTTGCCTTTTTTTTGGGGGGTGGGGTGTGGTGGGGTGTGGTGATGTCTGGTGGTTTGGGTGTTGGGGTTGGATTTTTTTGGTTGGTGGTTGGATTGCTTTTTGTAAGATGTCAATTTCTTAGAGACAAAAGAAACCTTTTTGTTTGGATTTCTGCAATTTCTTTCCCTATGGCCCACTTTCTGAAAAGTTTATTTATGTTAAGTGCTCCCCAGGGGGGTGGGGTGTTTCCTGCTTTTTCAATGAGATTGATAGAATCAAAGTTTACATACTATGTATAAGATCTATAAAAAGTCCAAAATTTACAAGAACTAATACATTCAGAATCAGATGTTGCTCAAATGGGAACACAATCTGAACAAAAGCATGAAGAAAGATGAAGTCACTTGTTTTTTACAGGAGGCAGAGGGACGCAAACAAAATGAAGAACATCTCTCAAATTCTTAAGATATAATACTACCAATTAAAAGATTTGGCTTCTGCTTGTGGTTCTGCAATCAACATGATACATGACCTTGAACAGATGGCTCCATCTCAAAGAAAACATGACTGATGTTCAGTATTGCCACCACTGACTTTTAGGCAGGCATCTCAAGGAGTGGAATTTACAGGTTTGAATCAGGTAATTGAGTTGCTTCTACGGTAGAATAAGAATTGTATGTATGCTAATTGAATGAATAGGGGCTCTAACGTATGTATCCTTAGCACCTGGAGTGGCTTAAACCACATTTCCCAGCTGGGTGTCCAAACTGCAGGCTACTTATCTCCCCCTCCAACAATCCAAAGAGTCAATGTAATTTAACCAACCCAAGAATAGACTAGTTGAGGAAGACGTGATTTCTAGTTGCTGATCCTAAATTTGAAATATAAAAGAAATACATAAAAAAGAGAAGACAGAATTAGAAACAACATAGATGGAACACAAAAGCAAATACTTTCCAAAAATAATTTCAAGTTAAATTTTTTTGTCATTTACTTTTCAGTAACCAAGATGCTTTGCTAGAAGAAAAAGCCATCCTGACATACCTTGAAAAGGTTCATTTAACTTTCCAGTTTGCTCTAGTAACTTCTAATTTATACCCAAACTGTGCTCCCACATATGGGCTTTGTTATCAACTTAATTTAAAAACATTCTAAATATTCTATACTTCAAGAGAAAACTGAGGTGCAAAGAAAGAAAACTCTTAATTCTACATACACATCTCTTTCATAAAGACAATCTTGCAGTAAAGATAACAAATATCTCCATGACTAAGGTGACAGTGTTTCCCCCATACCAGATGCTTTCAACGCCTACAGATTTTCTGCTACCTGTGCCTTTTTCTGATTCTTAACTAAGAAAAACAATTGTATTTCCACAGAAGCTATGAGGCGAATGAGCCACTGAAAGTGTTTAAGCTCACGTGTCCTTCTAAACAGCATCTTTGTCATTACCCAATATAGATCATTGGGCTAGACGGACCAACTGGTGTGACCCAGTAGGGCATTATGCCACTGTCTCTGATGTAAAAGAGGAAAGGTCTCCTGAAAGCTGAGATCACCGTCCTCATTTTCAAAACTGAGAAACAATAAAAATGTATCACTCTGAAAATCGCTCTGTAACCATATTGCAACCAAAATGTTTCTTCATACTAACAGCTGATAATCTACATATCCCAAAGGCTGTATGTGCATGTAAAATCTGTGAAGAATTTGCGTCTATCGTGGAAATAAATTGAAAGCTGTCCTGAGGACGCTAGTTTCTTTCATTTCTTTCATCATCACTAATTTCATTCTTCCATATAAAATAAAAACTAAGAAAATTTACATAACTTCCTCAATGATGCTCTTCTGGACAAAACACAGGAATTCCTACATTCTAACCATACCTGAAGTTCCATTTAATATCTGTCTCTGCTAAAATATAAAGTGATTGTCCAATTATTTGTCAGCTTTAGGGGTTTATAATACTGTTGTCACCAAGTGCACTACGTGTAGCACTGAATAATTAATTCCAAAAGTTGAAGTCAGAAGGTTGAAGTCTTTTTTTCTTTTTCCATACCTACATTCTCCTAAATTATACTTGTGTGTGTGTACATGCATACAGCAGACAGGGAACTTCTTGCATACATTATGATCTGAAAAATAATTCAAAAGATTAACCAATGTAAATTATTTTGCAAGATTGCTATTCCTTTGCAAGATTGCTACTAATCCACTTAAACTGGGGATATTTTTCCTCAGATTCTCAAGTATGGATTGGTGTTTTGAGATTGTAACAGGAGCAGAATGAGAGTCAATAAACCACTTCCTTCCCACAACCAATATTCACATGGCTCAACCTTGCTGGGTTGGTATTTTGTTCATAGGCTGGCAGAAAATTGTTGCTTTCCCATTTATTTCAACAAATGATATTGCATAAGGGGTGGGCAAGAGGCAGGTTCAAGTCCAATTCATAGAAGAAAAGTCCCCCAGCAAGATATAAGTGAATTAAAAAATTGCCGAATTTGAACACCAAGGCCACTTTTTACTTTGGCATACAAGATTAGGTAACAAGCCCAGCAGGACCAAAACAGGAGGATCACATTAAACTGGAAGAACTGGATGACATTGAAGACTAGTGTAGGAGACACTAGATGAAGTGGAATAACAGAAAGTGCAAGGTCATATGCTTTCGAACTCATCACAGGGAAGTTTATAATAAAGTAGAAGCTCATCTGTTATGAATTATAGAGGAAGAGAAAGATCTGCATCAGGTTACTACAGAATGACTATGAGCTACCAAACGCTTTAAAAAAAAGTAAAACATGATCACAGGACTGATAGATAAGGGAACAGTGAAGGTAGTTATTAACATTAGTTCATAACACACAGCATGACAGTCTTGAAATATTACATGCAATCTACCCACCCACGTCTCAGAAAATGGATGCAGACTAGAACAGGTGAAGAATGACTACTAGGATCAAACAAATATTTTCCAAGAGAAGACATGAGCTTGTTTAATTCAGCAATAGCAGAGATGAGAAGTGATACCACTGTGGTCTATAAATACAAGGGAGAGGAAACAACTAAACTAAAGGAAAATCAGATCACAAGAAGAAGCCTAAGTAAAGCATGTTTATGTTTACATTGGAAACATTAGAACTATTTTTCTTCTCACCAATGGAAGACTAAAGTTCCAAGACAGGCTTCCAGCAGAAACAGGGAACGAGGTGAGCTCAGGGATGAAGGGGAAAGCAATCAAACTGCTTTTCAAAGTGCAGCTTGAAATGTTTCTGAATGGAATTACAAAATACAGCTGTGTAGAACACAGGAGACTCTGATCCAGTTCTTTACATCTCCACATCCCTTTGTACAGTGGCAGACAGATCTATGATACAGCAGAAAGTGACTGTGTATGCCTCTCTCCTCTTAATATGATGAAGCAATTTCCAAAGTATCAGTATACATTCACATCACTGCCACTTGAAAAATTCAAGCAAGAGGAGTGGAACAAAAGCACCACTTCCCTTCCCACATAAATCCCAAATATTAGAAACTTATTCAAAGTATAACATCTGTGAGAGCATTTGAAATGGAAGTATCACCAAAGCTATGATTAAATTTTAGTCCTCTAAGAGCTGGAACAGGGAACATTGGGAAGAACATATCTGAACAAAAACAGAAAAAAAAAGAAAGGATAAGATTCTGGTGTCCTCAAACAAATATAATGATTACCAGAATAAAAAAAATATACATACTTATATATGTGTATATATAATACATCCACCTATCTCACACTAATAATTACTGTTAATTACCATAATAATGAACTTTGGTACAACTGAGATCATGCAACATTTGCAAAGGAATGGTCTGAAGTACTGGGGTTTTTTTTAAACCTATGTGACATCGCAGAATAGTATGTCTGAAGCATACGCCAACAACAGCTAATATTTCAGTTAACATTTAAATAGTGGTTATAGGCTCCTGAGCAAAGGGAACACAATTGTAAAAATGCAATGTTATCTTGTTCGCCTTTATTTCCCAGATGAACTAAAAATCAGAGAAATTTCAACCAAAAAAAAAAAATAATCGGTACATGATGAAGCACACACTAACAGATCAGCTAATAGCTGATCTCTTTCAAGGTTTCTGTAAAGTCATCAGTAGTTCCTTAGTTTTCAACATTTTATCAGTTAGAACAAAGATATATAAACAGCAGGATTTGATTAAAAAAATAAAATAGAATCAAAGGCAAGGGGAAGAAGGAAGTTGATAAAAATCAAAAGAGGAAGTGTGCAAGAAATTATTAGAAGCAGAATCAGATTGAGCGCATTGCAAATAGCTTCTAAAATTCTAACATTGAAAGTTCTCTTTTAGGTGGGGAAAAGAGTAGATCCTGGGAGAAGAAATCAAGGAATAAATTAGAGATCCTACAGAAAGCTTCTCTAACCATTTTTGGATGTGAGACACTATTGCTACTACAGCAACGCTGGGTATGATACTAGACTGACTACATAGTAAAAGAGAGCACATTGCAAAGACATACTGACCAGTTCAGAAGGAATTCACATCGTGGAACCAACTTCCAGCTGTTAAGGAAAATTTTTACTGGGCTGATGTATCCTTCTCAGCACACATAACCAGCTGAGCTTAAGTGCTCACAACAGACATTCTTCTGGTACTGAAGCCTGTTTGTTTTGTGAGAACCTGTATATCTCTCTTTAGAGCTCATTTTGCTGTTTCTGGCCAGGGATGTCAAGGACGACAAGCTTCTATAGGTATGTCAGTGATGAAAGGAAAGATGAGGGAAAATGTGGGCCCCTCTGGAATGTAATACAAAATCTGGTTACCCAGGATATGGAGAAGGCTGAGGTACTCAATGACTTTTTTTGCCTCTGTCTTTACCAGCAAGAGCTCTAGCCACACTGCCCAGGTCACAGAAGACAAAGGCAGGGACTGGGAGAATGAAGAACTGCCCACTGTAGGAGAAGATCAGGTTCAAGAATATCTAAGGAACCTGAAGGTGCACAAGTGCATATGGGACCTGATGAGATGCATCCACAGGTCCTCAGTGAATTGGTGGATTAAGTTGCTAAGCCGCTCTCCATCATATTTGAGAAGTCCTGGCAGTCTGGTGAAGTTCCCGCCAACTAGAAAAGGGGAAACATCACCCCCATTTTTAAGAAGGGAAAAAAGGAAGACCCAGGGAACTATAGACCAGTCAAGTCTCACCTCCATGCCTGGCAAGATTATGGAGCAGATCCTCTTGGAGACTATGGTCAGGCACATGGAAAATAAGGAGGTGACTGGTGACAGCCAACATGGCTTCACTAAGGGCAAATAGTGCCTGACAAATTTGGTGGCCTTCTATGATGGGGTGACAGCGTCCGTGGATAAGGGAAGGGCAACTGACGTCATCTACCTGGACTTGTGCAAGGCATTTGACACTGTCCTGCACGACATCCTTGTCTCTAAATTGGAGAGACATGGATTCGATGGATGGACCACTGGGTAGATAAGGAATTGGCTGGATGGTCACACTCAAAGAGTTGTGGTCAACGGCTCAATGGCCAACGGTAATGAGTGGCATCCCTCAGGGGTCAGTACTGGGACTAGCACTGTTCAACGTCTTTGTCGGCAACATAGACAGTGGGATGGAGTGCACCCTCAGCAAGCTTGTCAACAACACCATGGTGTGTAGAGCGGTAGACACGCTGGAGGGAAGGGATGCCATCCAGAGGGACCTTGACAGGCTTGAGAGGTGCGCCTGTGCAAACCGTATGACATTCAACAAGGCCAAGTGCAAGGTCCTGCACGTGGGTCAGCGCAATCCCAAGCACAACTACAGGCTGGGCAAGGAATGGATTGAAAGCAGCCCCGAGGAGAAGGACTTGGGGGTGTTGGTTGATGAGAAGCTCGACATGAGCCGGCAGTGTGCGCTTGCAGTCCAGAAAGGAAACCATGTCCTGGGCTGCATCAAAAGAGGTGTGACCAGCAGGTCGAGGGAGGTGATCCTGCCCCTCTACTCCGCTCTCGTGAGACCCCACCTGGAGTACTGCGTCCAGCTCTGGGGGGCCCAGTACAGGAGGACATGGAGCTGTTGGAGCGAGTCCAGAGGAGGGCCACGAAGCTGATCAGAGGGATGGAGCACCTCTCCTATGAGGACAGGCTGAGAGCGTTGGGGTTGTTCAGCCTGGAGAAAAAAAGGCTCTGGGGAGACCTAATTGCGGCCTTCCAGTACCTAAAGGGGGCCTACAGGAAAGCTGGAGAGGGCCTGTTTATCAGGGAGTGTAGTGACAGGACAAAGGGTAAAGCCTTAAACTGAAAGATGGTAGATTTAGATTAGATGTTAGAAAGAAATTCTTTACTGTTAGAGTGTTGAGGTACTGGAACAGGTTGCCCAGAGAATTTGTGGATGCCCCATCCCTGGCAGTGTTCAAGGCCAGGTTGGATGGGGCTTTGGGTAACCTGGGCTAGTGGAGGGTGTTCCTGCCCATGGCAGAGGGGTTGGGACTAGATGATCTTTAAGGTCCCTTCCAACTCAAACCATTCTATGATTCTGTGAACACCTACCAAAAAAGCCTATTGTAAGCTGACCACACTACAGAAAGAGCAAGAAAAAGAAAATTGAGAACAAGAACAAGGTTTGGAGAAACCTACAGGCACTGTACAGCTTGATATTATGACTGAAATCACGTTAAATATCTTTGGATCTACCATCAGTGTGATAGCTCTTAAATGTGCAGAGTCATTAGCATTTTTAGCCTTGAACTAAACATTTAAATCTGCATGTCCAAGTGGAGCTCAAAGGATAAGAAATGAAAATGTAACAATGCAGTCACCTGTCTAAATCCTAGTGAATGATGATGGGAAATACTGGTTTTGTCCACACTGAAGGCATCAATGCTGACGCACAATCTTAAACAGTTTGTGAGAAATGTGTTAATGACCGGTGATACAGTTTAGTTTATCCTGATGAAAAGCACCTTTGTCATTAAAATTCTAGTTCACTCTAGCTACTGGCAGAAAACAAAACCCAAAACTAAAACAGCACACACCACACCCTCTCAAATATCTAGGTTTCTCATCCCAGGTGAATTCAGAAGCAGTAGAAACACTCAGCTAAAAGCTAAATTAATAAACTAAGTAATCAGAACTATTTTTTTTTGCTTAAAAGGAAACTTTGCAATGTCAATCAGTCAGGTCTTGATTTATCTGATACGGCTTCACTCACTGGTATTTATTAACCTCTTTACTTTCTAATAGTGACTGTAAGAATTAAATTATGTCCTATACAGATATGCTGTATTATGTAATGGTTTCGAAGAGTGGTATTCTAAATGGCTTCATCCTAATCAACAGAAATTGCTTGTTGCAAGCTTCAGAAGTACACCCAAGGTTTGAAGTGTTCCCCCCATCTTATGAATTCTGCCTTTTCCCTGATTATGTAATCAGATACAATTTCATTTATTTTCTTCTATGATAGGAATTTTATTTTCATGAAGCATGCTGTCATAATAGTTACGGTTTGTTATATTTCTTCTCAGAGAAATGTAGAGTAAGAAAAAGCACGATGCTTTTCAGTGTCCTGGCACAGCTCATCCACAGGACCACAGTCTCCAGCATTTCAATTTCTACAACAATTACTTCTGTCTTGATGACAGCAAAAGACTGCCAGCTCAGACATGAAGCTTTTCACACTGTTGAGAAGGATGAGGGCAGGAGGGGTGTAAGTAAATAAACAGGATGTACTCTCCACATGTGAAAATAACCCCAAAGCAAATCAGACTTTGACATTACCAGTAACAGAATTAATAACAATTTTTATATTTAAGTCATATGTTGGACAGAAACTAGGTGAAAAAGAATCATCCACCCATTTTAGAGTCCTGTACATTGTGCTCTTTTTTATCCTCTTTTACAGGTCGTCCTTACTCTGAATATCTCAAATGAAATTAATGACTTCATTATTATGAACATATTGCAGCCTTTTGCACATGCTCCAGCAAATAGTCATTAGCATTATGGTACATAGATGATTACATAGCATGTATTTTATACCTCTCAGCCCTTATTCATTGAGTATTAAAACATATCTGTCTTATTTGTAAAATTACTGTCGCCTGTGTTTAAGATCTGGCTTATGCTTGCTTTGGAATACACCTGTGACTCTTCACACTAAATGCAGTGTGCTACTATAACCTCTCTTGTTACAGATAAAAACATAATTCAGTTTTGGGTCTAACATAAACAGGATCATTATGTTTGGAGACCGTTTCAAAGCCTGCTATTCAAGCAATCTGTGACATATAAATAATGCAAGACCTCTTCTTTCTCCAAATGACTTCAGTTCAAGCACAGACTCAGAAAGATGGAAGCCCAAATTTATACTGCCATTACAAAATTCAATCTATTTCTGGTTCTCCAATTGAATTATGACTCAGTCTTCCACTGTTTTCTATTAGCACTAACCCACACACTCCTACCCTTTGCCAACCCATGCAGAAAAGAATCTTATTTGTAAATATTCCTGAGCTTTATTCTTATATTAAAATAGCAGCAAATCCCAGCTAATCTGAAAAGCTTCATGTTTTCTTTTAAAGGAAAGTAAGGTAGAAAATTGGTCTTTTTTTCCCTCCCTTGACCTGTGACCTTTGAACCACAACCTCCTTGCCACTAAAGCATTCAACACCTCATTTAATCTCTCCTCGCTGCATTGGCACCGCACTGGAAAAGGAAAAGGGGAAAAAAAAAAAATAATCTGGGGACTTCATCAATTTTTCATGAATTTTCATTTAGGCCAGAGCCCCCTCTTACAGTGGTCGATAGATCAAGCTGCTGTCACATATTTAACACCTGGGGCTACAGCTGCTATCTCTGGGGGCTGCCGCTGACTCAGGCTAGATCAGAGGCAGCCTGAGTCAGTGCGGGGACCCTCATGCTTTTTCTCTTGCTTACACGTGGCGCCCCAGTGCTTGCAACTGAAATCCTACCTACAGACGCTATTGCAAATGTGTCTCCTCATACTCCCACTGGAAAACTCCACCACATAGGTCCAGTCGTGTCAAGTCGTACCTTTGGAAAAACCGTGCTTTTGTTTTTAAACTTCTGGCTTTCAAATATGAAAGCAGTTTCATAAAAGATCAAACCATTTCAAGCCTACTTGCCTTTCTAAAATCCTCCCAAGAAAATCTGAACATCAACATATTTCTAATAATTCCAATCCTTGTTCAATTTCAATACAAATTCTAATACATAAAATCAAAAGAAAGCTGTTTTACTCTTTTGAATACAATTCTTTGTAGTTGTTTTAGGACTAGAATATTTATTTTTAATGATTTAACCATAAAACATATAAATATTACATCAGAATTTGCCACATACCCAGTGTTCTGCTGTTAGCATTATTTTTTCCTTCTGAGGAAGCTCCTACTGAAAAAAATAACCCGCACAAAGCACACCATGGGTTAATAGATTAAAAGAAGAATAAAATAGAGTAAGTCATATCAATCCTAAACTGTGCCTTCAAATACAAACTCCTATTTCTTCCTAAATGTCTTCAGGAATAAAGGCTTTCTAAATTAAAGGCAAAAAAATTCTAAAAGCACATTCTGTATGTTAATGATAGTTTTTAAGTAACTTCCCAAGTCACAGTTCTTCACAGTTTCATTGGCACAGAGAAATTTTTTCTGAGGACATACATCAGGACAAAAGTATCTGCCCTTGATTGTATGCACATGCTCTGAATATGCATGGATTTAAAAGCACACTTAAATGCTTTGGGTGGGCTGGTACCTAAATTTGTCATCTTTGGGAAAGGTGTTAACTGCTACTAGATCAAAAAGAGCTTAGGGACGTCAATAACTTGAAAAAAATCACTCAAAAAAAACCCCAAAAACACCCACAGGGGGCAAAATTATTGCATTCAAGATGGGCCACACTATCCTCTGAATCACTGTATGCCTCAACTGAATTTCGCTTAAGAGCTATTTCTTCTGTCTTTACACATAAATACAGATGCATCAGAAGATTTTCAATCCCAGTGGTTTTATGGCAGGTGCCCATGGTGGGGGAGGGGAGGAAATAGAATAGAATGAACCACAATTAACACTGTTTATCATCTGAATACATAAACATGAACACACTTAGATACATAAAACCAATAAATTTTTCTTCATAAACCATTCAAAAGTTGCAAGTGAACATTATCAGCGAGTAATGGTTTAATAAGTAAAACAATTACTGATTCTTTCACTAAAATAGCAGACTCAATCATTTCAAACCTGTAAAAAGAAGCAGTTTGTCTCTAATGGCACAATTTGAGGCCACCTATAGTCAGATAATAATCCAAAACCATGTTGTCAGCAAAGGACAATTGTTCTTTTTTCTGATGATGAAAACAGCTTGGCTTAGTGTGGAAAGAGCAGTTTTCAACACCGTTACAGATAGCACAAGGAGGACCCGATTGCACATTGCTGTCCCGGCTCCTGTGGACAGGGCTGCAATATCCAGGCAACAGTTTTCAGCAGCAGCTGAGAACAGGTGAATGAGGACTCACTGCTGACAACAGGCTGTCAGCAACAACTCATTTCCCTAGCGGGCAAATGGACTGCTACAGACCTGCCCATCTTCTTCAGTCCAGAAATGCTGACATTAGAAAAAACAGTTAAAAGCCTTAAAATAACTGTTCTCTGAAAGTCACTTGAGTTAGAACCAACAATCATATTAAAAGTGTCTCAAAACTAAGGGAAACTGGGTAGTTTTGTTATCATCCTCCAGAGGATGGTTTTGATACACATGTTGAGTATCACCATGTGATTTTAAAACCAATGAACACAAAACCAGCAGAATTTCTAAAATTAACAAGTAATGTACATATTATTTGCATTTTTTTTCTTTAAGACCTTCCTGTAATCACAGCCACAGTATGGCTCAAGGAAAGACAAAGCACTGTTGAAGAGGAAGAGGAGTGCCTGCTTTAGACTGCTAAACCATTTAATTGGGGAATTCAGACAGTTAAATTTCAAAGCTATGAAAACAGTAAAATAATCTCGTGTCAGGTGCACGTTGCTATTGCAAAAACTTTAGCTATGGTTTCAGATCTCAGGTTTCACATTCTATGATCCTGCTCTAAAATACCTCTGACAATGAAACATGCTTTTATTATTTTTCAAGTCTTCTATCTCACACACAGTTCATGCATGACCTGTCACCAGCTACAGTGGTTAAAACGGTAACTCCAGAAACTGGGGATATTGTAACAAGAGTCTCTCAGCAGTCACTGAAGTAGGGATCAGTGAAAGCTGACAAAATATAAAGCATCTTTAAATTTCAAAATAATCAGTCACTTTTAAATTAGATGACTCCAGGTATAACTTGAACAATCTTCTGAACTTCAACACAGATGTCCCAATCAAAAAGATTGCAATAAAGGTTTCAAAGTGTTTATGCCTCTCTCATAGGATTTCGCAACAGTTTAAAAGCCACATGTACAAAGACAGATATAATCCAGTAAACTTGTCTAGAGTCATACTCACCCAGATTTCAGCTTTCCTTAAGGTGGTCATCTTCTCGGTTCCTACATACCCACCAAAACTGTGCCTTGAATGTGTGCCAAAACTGTTTTCATTTTTTGTTTGAAACAGTTCTGAATCGAGGTTATGTCAAGTGAAAGGCAGTGAACAAGTCAGTTCTACTTGGCCTATACCACCATCTAAATATTTCAAAAATGGCATTTTCCGCAATTTCCAAGATGACTGAAGCCTCAAGATCACATAACATTAGCTATAAAAGTCTGCAGACGGCATCAGGAATAAAGACTTCTCTTTTGTGCTTCCCCCCACCTCCTTAAACCAACATACCTTTTAATGTGTACTTAAATCCATTTCTTAATCAACTAAGCAAAACAAGTTGGTGCTAAAGCCCTACCTTCTGTCAAACACATTTTAGTGAAACTACTGCCATACAAAGAATTGGGGGGGGAAGTCCAACAAGAGAAGAACATTTATGAATCTACTAAAATACACCTTAATGTGAAGATACACAGCTACCCTTAGTTGATATTCTGAATAACTAAGCAGCAAAAAATAATATACAACTTATTATATTTTATGTATGATAAGCTTGCTTGCTATGCGAACATCATTAATATCTCTGCTAACTCTACTGGAAGCAGATCATGCATGCCAGGTGGTCTCTGAAAGAGCCATGATGACTTCTCTTTTAAGACAAAGAGAATCGATAAAGAATAAGACTGCTCTGAATGATATGAGAAATGGCCAACAATTTCACTTGCCATTCACATAATGAATGAGGTCTGTATCAAGTTTATGATAGAGGAGCACATATTGAGGTTTCCAGCAGTACAGAACATGAGTCACCAAGAAGCTGTCTGTTTCTGTTGAGGTAACAGATGACTAGATAAAGAGAAACAGACAGCGCACCTTATATTAAATGATAGGTATTTTTCCACATTAGTTTCACTATAACCAACTTTAGTCATAATTTAAAAATTAGATTATTCTTTAGAGGAAGATTAGCCTTTGTCCATGTTTGTGCCAATCATGATTATATGCTGGCTAGAACCTTGCTTCAGTATAAATCACGTATTCTCTACAGTCACTGCTACTGTATAAACACATGTAGAAACGCCTTGACTAAGAGCTATAGCTAATGACAAAACATCATACTTATCTACATTTGTTATCTCCCAGACTGCTGACTGTGTGCAAGTGCTGGATGACAACATAAAAGCAACTATAAAGTTTTACACAGTGCTAATCATATAAAACTACTCACATGCCACTTCCAGAGATGCATTGCGACTCACAGCTTCTCCAAGATAGTTCCTTGCTACGCAAACATAACTTCCTTCATCAGGTTTACTCCTGCGTCCATGCACAATACGTAAGAAAAATAAAGATCCGCTGGGCAGGAGCATGCGGTGCGAGCGCGGATCATCCTTGTCTGTTTCCACTCGCTCCCCATCCTTGTACCACTCAATAGTAGGAGTTGGCCGTCCTTCAGCTTTACAGTTCAGAGTTGTTGGCTCTCCTTTAGAGACTATCACATCTGAAGGATGTTCAACAATCCGTGGTGGAAAGTCCTCCTGGCGGAGACGGGATCCTAGAGAAAAAGGAGAGAGGGAGGAAAGAGCAATTTATTTTAATTTTAGGCTTCACAAAGAGTTCGCACAAGTTACTCTTAATAACACAAATTATTTCAAAGAAAATAAAATATGAAAACCTGTACACACCTGATACTGTTTTGTCTGATATCAGAGACTGTATCAAAGCTAAAAAACTGAGTTTGGACTACACATATACACCTCTAAGGCATTATCAAATCCATACCACATGCAGACTGGGATTAAAAGAGGCTCTTTTACACATACATGCATGACAATCTTTTCCTTGTTCCAATAACCTCTCTATTTACATTTGCTTCTAGATCCCTGTGTGCTTTTGGATTCCCCTCATGGTTACCATTTCCCTTCCTTTCTTCTGCCAGACTCAATAGATGGACATCCAAAAGCACTGTGTCTTACCACCCATTGATTAACAGTTCTTTGTAGTTTCGTATGTATGCTTTGTATCTCTTTTCCACAATCAGCCCAGGTATGGAAACAGAAGAAAACAATTCCAAATCAAACAAAAACTCACAACAGAAACCTGAAAAGTATTCCTTCCTTCATATATTTCTAGTACAACAGTTGGCAACTAACTGTTCAAAGTATGTGAAGTCATTCATGAGCTCTATTTTTATTTGGAAATCTCAAATGTTAACCGCACTGTAGAAATTTTCAGTGGATTGCATGCATACACACACACACACAAATACAATACAGGCAGACACACAGCTGAAAGTGCATTGCAAACACCAATGCCTGAGAAATCATTATAGGTCCATTTCCCTTCTCTCTGCATTCATCCTTTCCTTCACTTTGCTTTTTGGTGTCCATCATCTTTTATCTGCAAATGTACTTTCTAACCTATTTGCAGTATCCCTAAATTCCTACCAACACTGCATCACAACCCTCGTTACATGGTTACTGAGAGTTGAACAGCTCCAGCATTTCTACACAATGTATCTAACCAGGGGTCTGAAACCTTAGATTATCCCCAAGTGCGCTCCAGGGGCTCAATATGAATGCAAAATATCTTGGAAGGAATGTGGTTCCACTTACATTTTTAAAGTACTAAGGATTAAGTAAAAAAGTGAATCCCTCTATCACTGGAAAGTAATACAAACCAAAGCACCACCTTCTTTCAATTGCCCACCAGAATATTACTTTTCACTTTACAATACTGATGATGAATCATTAAAACCTTCATCATTAAACCTTCACAACTATTCAAGACTACTAAGTATTGATAATACTGAAGTTTCTACACTGCTAATTTTGTGCTCTCTACAACAGCAAATTTGTGCCTTGCCCTGTACTTTTCCGTGCAGCCACTTCAGCACACTGTTCTGCCCTTCTGTATTTCTTTTACAGTCAGTTGTCTTCCCACTGCCTGGGGCAGGGAAGCAGCAGAGCCTGACCACTGTCCAACACCTTCTTCAATGGAGCTTTACCCTGTCTCTCAACTCCTGGAATAAGGAAGAGAGGTGCTGGTGGAAGGGAGAACCATAGAGGCGAGTTATGTGGAAGAGATTTGTGTTGAGTTCACCAGCCTGGAGAAAATCCCAGTGCCAACCTTCCATTACAGCCTTTACTGTGTAGTGCAATTTCACTAAGACAAGTCACAGCATCCCAAATAAAAAAAAAAAAAAAATAAAAAAAAAAATTAAACAGCATCACAACACTAACCAAATTTTGCAAGACCCTTCTTCTAAAAAAAATAAATCCTTTCTCATTTGTTATGCTCCTCATTACAGCTATTAACAGACAAATTGTAGAGATGAGTAAATGCAAGAACAGTGTCACCCAACAGAAAATCAAAGTCCAGCACTTCTAACTTCAGCATTAGTTATTCACATATAATTCATTACTGCATATTTAATTAGACTATTAGCCTGAAAAACAGTTTTTCTGCAACAAACACCACAGTAATTTGTGCCTCTACATTGCTTCTCGTAAAAGCAAAGTCAGCTCTCCTAATTCATAAAATGGGTTGGAAGGGACATTTAAAGGTCACCTCATCCAACCCCCCTGCCATGGGCAGGGACATCTTCAACTAGATCAGGTTGGTCAGAGCCCCATCCAACCTGACCTTATATCTAGTCTAAATCTGCCCTCTCTTAGTTTAAAACCATTACCCCTTGCCCTATTGCAACAGGCCCTACTAAAAAGTTTGCCCCTTTAATTGCTAGCACAAATCATCTTTTCTAACATGGATCCTGAAAATCCTTTGAGTGGAGCTGCCATGCTAGTACAATTGGGCTGCACTTCTTAAATACAAGGTATATCAGCTTCTGCAAGTTAGTGAAACATTTGTCTCAATTTTCTGATCAGCAGTTTCGCTGAGTCGTAGAAAAGCAATTTAACATCAGTATCTTAATTATACTCCAGGCACTACATATTTAAAAATATTGTCTATGCCTCATTTACTCCAAAAGTTATGAGGAAAAGAATAAGGATCCATTCTATGGAGTGAATTCATGTTTGGACTTCTGTTTTAGTAACACTCAGGTCATTAAACGGAGGCTCGCCATAGCAATAAGGTGTTACACCACTGCTGTACAAATGGACTCTTTCAGTGCCTACCAGATTCTACTACCAGTATAGCAAAGGTATCCATAATCTGTGCTGCCAGTACAAGAATAAACATAGACAATATACACCTAAGCACAGATAAACTTCAAGCACATTTAGGAACGAAAGATGTATTTTATTCTCCCTTCTATTGACAAATACACATTTAAAATCTAACAGAATTTGTCGTTAAAATGTATCTCTAGACCACGACCCCACATACAACATTAATGGTGATTTCAGCATTTTTCAAAGTAAAAGATTAAAAATTTCACAGTACATGGGACTAAAAAGTAAACTTCATACATTGACTAGAGATATATATAATACTCTCCACACAAGTCTACCAATTTTGTTGCTTATTCTCAAAACAAACAAAACCCCACTAATACTGAGAAATTCATACTAATAGTATCAGTAAGAACACCAAAGCTGAGGTGTTTCTGAAACTTTAGAGGGATTTAAGTCAGAGAACAGATACGACTAAATTTTGATAAATGGTTAGCAGAGTGTAACAAAATTAGTAGCAAAAAAATGCAAAATGCAAATCCAAAATATTAGTTTTCTTATACACAAAGGTTTGTTGATAATGTTCAAAAGTCGAAGTAGTACATTCTGCAGAGAATTACAGGCCATGTTAAATCCTTTGAACAGGGCTTTCTCCCTCCCATAAATAGTTAAACCTTCCACCTTCTACAGCCCAATTCAAAACCCCTCCTCAGGTCCCAATAGCACTAATTCTTCCTCTTCAGTACCAGTGTTTGTCACAAAACTCATGTTTACTTCACTCTATCCTAATTAAGCAATTTGTGCTCAGGAAAGGGTTGAGATGTAGGCAGCAGAGACCATGCCAATCAGCAAGGAGAAAGGCTCAGGCTGTGTTCTGAGGGGGGATCATAGCAGGCATTCCTGTGATGGCTGAGCATACCTTCAGCTATCTCCTACTGCAAGTTATCTCCCTTCAATGTGCACTTAAGAGGAGGGAAGCAAAACACATAGAAGAAATCAGAGCACAGAAGAATCCCTCCTTCAAAACTGAACTGAGCACCTACAGCTATTCCAGGAGTATACTCTGGTTTAGAAAGAGCAAGCAAAACCAAAAACTTGACTCTGTTGCCTCTCTTCTGACAGACACTGTTTATGTGCTAGAAAGTGACGCCCTCAAATGGCATTTTCCTAGTTGAGTTTTGATTCTTCCACTATGGCTCCCCCACATCCCAATACTCTTACAAATACAACTTAAGTTAGAAGGAACATAAAAATTATTGACCCCCTGAGATAACTGGGCAGAAGATGATACTTTTCCTTTTACTGGAGGATGTGATGGAACCATGATATACTCAAGATAAGCAGTTGCACAAAAGCAGGCAGCCGGTGGTGTATCCTGGACTACCCATGGAGCTTCCTTCTCCATTCTTCCCTCAAGAATTTCCAGTACAAGAATATCTCACACGTGCATAGAGCATGTGAATAATCCCTGAGTTTAAGAGTCCCTAAGCAGTCATTACCATGATGGACTGCAATGACTTCAAATTAGCTATTACATGCTGATGGGCAAAAACACGCCTTTAGAAAAAATCCTACAATATCATGACTAACTGAAAGCTGCCATGAAGCTGCACATATGAGAAAGAGCGCATTAACACTTGAATACATACTCAGAGTACTCTAATACTTACTGTACATTAAGGTTCATATAGCTACTGCAGATGACTGGTTATCACACATCTCGAGAAGATTAGATTCATATATGCCTCATCATCTAATTTACAGAGAAAGTTTTAGGCTCACCTTTTTTGCTTATTACTTCACAGAACAATTAAAACCACTCTTCAAAAAACCAAAAACCCAAAAAACACACACAGAAAAAAAACCAATGTGCAAGTCGAATATAGTATCTTACCTTTACTATTAACGTATTCTTGTTCGTATTGCCGCATTAAATAAAAAGTTACTAAGATTACTCCAACAACAGTGAAGACATAAGCCACCTCTCTTCAACTTATCTCTCTATGTCTTTGTCCTGGTGTATCTTTAAAACCTTGTCTTATATTTTACAAATATTTCTGCCACAAACTGAGTAATTCACAATTACAATTCATTACTGAACATAATTCAGCAGTAAAAAATATTATCTCATACAAAAGCAAAAAAGAGCAGTGATTTTATTGCACTCCTAGCATCTGCCACAACATGAGATACTCTTACATTAGTACTAATACAAAAACAAGGAAAAAAAAACCCAACAGGTGAAATTATAAAAGAATTAGATATAATGACATTCTGTCTTGATGCTGTCAGGCAAAGCACAACAAGTACAGAAAATAAGTACAGCATTCAGCATAACCTCAGCATCATCTGAAATACTGCTAATCACACACCCCAGCAATATGTGTGTGATTGTTAGTTTTGTGTGTGAAAATCTAAGCTAGAAAAAGATGGATGAGGCTGGTTTTCAGTAGGTGGTAAAGGTATAACCAATCTTACAGTCTTTGGATTTCAACATTAGTTCAATATAACAGCCTTCAGGGGTGGAAATAAAGATCATTCTGCCTTAATGCTGTTGAAGTTCCTGATAAAGTTTTGTTAAGATTGCGCTGTAGTCAAAACCACCACATCTGTTTATACTACTTCACTAGATAGCTCAATATTCTCTCTCTTTTTTTTTTTTTTTTTTTTTTTTTTAATGAGGATAAGGTAAAGAAGGAAGCAAGCAGAATCTGCAAGACAGCTTCTGATATCTACTGATTAGAAACCTGTTAGTAGAAATAATTCAGGGTCTTTCAGAAAATATGGCTTTGGGATAGATGTGAACTGATGTAAATATCATAGTAGAGCGGATGCTACCAGAGCTAGAAACCCTAACATAGATGAGGTGCTCAGGCAATATTTCATTAGTAACATCGGTTACTAAGTTCAACAGTCATAGAATCATAGAATGGTTAGTGTTAGAAGGGACCTTAAAGATCATCTAGTTCCAACCCCCCTGCCACGGGCAGGGACACCCTCCACTAGACCAGGTTGCCCAAAGCCCCATCCAACCTGGCCTTGAACACTGCCAGGGATGGGGCATCCACAACCTCTCTGGGCAACCTGTTCCAGTGCCTCAACACCCTCACAGTAAAGAATTTCTTCCTGACATCTAATCTAAATCGACCCTCCTTCAGCTTAAACCCATTACCCCTTGTCCTGTCACTACACTCCCTGATAAACAGTCCCTCTCCAGCTTTCCTGTAGGCCCCTTCAGAAACCGGAAAGCCAGAATTAGGTCTCCCTGGAGCCTTCTCTTCTCCAGGCTGAACAACCCCAACGCTCTCAGCCTGTCCTCATAGGAGAGGTGCTCCAGCCCTCTGATCAGCTTCGTGGCCCTCCTCTGGACTCGCTCCAACAGCTCCATGTCTCTCCTGTACTGGGCCCACCAGAGCTGGATGCAGTACTCCAGGTGGGGTCTCACGAGAGCGGAGTAGAGGGGCAGGATCACCTCCCTCGACCTGCTGGTCACACCTCTTTTGATGCAGCCCAGGACATGGTTTCCTTTCTGGACTGCAAGAGCACACTGCCGGCTCATGTCGAGCTTCTCATCAACCAACACCCCCAAGTCCTTCTCCTCGGGGCTGCTTTCAATCCATTCCTTGCCCAGCCTGTAGTTGTGCTTGGGATTGCGCTGACCCACGTGCAGGACCTTGCACTTGGCCTTGTTGAATGTCATATGGTTTGCACAGGCGCACCTCTCAAGCCTGTCAAGGTCCCTCTGGATGGCATCCCTTCCCTCCAGCGTGTCTACCGCTCTACACACCATGGTGTTGTTGACAAGCTTGCTGAGGGTGCACTCCATCCCACTGTCTATGTTGCTGACAAAGATGTTGAACAGTGCTAGTCCCAGTACTGACCCCTGAGGGATGCCACTCATTACCGTTGGCCATTGAGCCGTTGACCACAACTCTTTGAGTGTGACCATCCAGCCAATTCCTTATCCACCAAGTGGTCCATCCATCGAATCCATGTCTCTCCAATTTAGAGACAAGGATGTCGTGCAGGACAGTGTCAAATGCCTTGCACAAGTCCAGGTAGATGACGTCAGTTGCCCTTCCCTTATCCACGGACGCTGTCACCCCATCATAGAAGGCCACCAAATTTGTCAGGCACTATTTGCCCTTAGTGAAGCCATGTTGGCTGTCACCAGTCACCTCCTTATTTTCCATGTGCCTGACCATAGTCTCCAAGAGGATCTGCTCCATAATCTTGCCAGGCATGGAGGTGAGACTGACCAGCCTGTAGTTCCCTGGGTCTTCCTTTTTTCCCTTCTTAAAAATGGGGGTGATGTTTCCCCTTTTCTAGTCGACGGGAACTTCACCAGACTGCCAGGACTTCTCAAATATGACGGAGAGTGGCCTGGCCACTTCATCCGCCAGTTCCCTCAAGACCCGTGGATGCAACTTATCGGGTCCCACGGACTTGTGCACCTTCAGGTTCCTTAGATATTCTTGAACCTGATCTTCTCCTACAGTGGGCAGTTCTTCATTGTCCTAGTCCCTGCCTTCTGTGACCTGGGCAGTGTGGCTCAAACATTTGCCAGTGAAGACAGAGGCAAAGAAGTCCTCAGTCAGAACTACTGCCAAGTAGCGGGAGACAAGTGATAGAATAGTATTAATGCGCTGCTTTATCTGACATGTTAATTTTTCACCTTAACATATTGAAATATTTTCACTGTTTTTTCCCCAGGTAAACAGAAAAGTAAGATTATACTGCTAATTATTTGCTGTTGTTCACCTTTACCAGCCTGCACTGATTAAAAGAAAAAGATTATAAAACTAAATACTTTTTTAAAACAAATTCACATTCAAAGCTACCTAGCCAATAGCAACACTTATTTCAGCGAAAAGCTCCATGAAATTTTCCAATCACTGCTTGGAGTAAATGAAGAGTAAAATTGAATAAGCTAAGTCTAGCTTTTATACTATTATTTAATTTTTGCTTCTACTGGTATATACTAGTACTTCTACTTAAATGCAGAATTTTTCTGAATTTCATAAAGAATGTAGCTGAAATTCCCATGGTAAAATGGGAATTATGGGAAATGGTCTACAGAAAATGGGAATGGTCTACAGTTAATGAAAACTAAAACATGGATAATGAAATCCTCTATTAAGTTGTTCACTAAGCTTTAATGCTATTCTGTTGCACGTTTATTTGTGAATAAAGTCATCTTCATTTTCAAGTGAACATCAAGTTATCAACTTGCATTGTGTAAGATACTGCAAGACAATGTTTTGTCACTGTAACAAACAGCTTTCGTTTTCAGATACCAAAGCCTGCTAACTACTGATAATTGCTGACCTGATAAATGTTGACTAATGGGAAATGTTGTAGTTCTTGTAGTAATAATAATTGGCAACTTTATAGATTTGTGATAAACTGTCACTTCACAGGTAATGAACACTCTTGCATTCATATCTACCTTTATGTGAATCACTCCTGCATCAGTCATTGCTAGTGTCTATGGAGGTCAGGATGCTGAACATGTGAAGCCTGGCCTCATACCAGAGCCAAGAAAGAGGAAGCTGCTAGAGGAAACAGATTGCCACAAAAAGCTAAGAGGAAGCTCCAGTTATTTAGATGTCCAGATGCAGTAAATGCATTGAAATATATTCACCACCTACTCTTATACTCCCCTTCCTGTCTTATGAATTTGGGTACTTACATACTTCCTAATCACAGGAGTGAAAGAAAGTAAGAAGTGAGCAAAGTTGACAGAAGTAGAAAAAAAAATCTGGATTGCATATTGTACTTTAGGTGTCAGAAGACATTCTGCTCTTCCACTTCCCCTGTTGTAATTCATTTTAGATGTGTTGGACGAGACATTCCATGAGAATCACCTTCAAGACTACTCTTTTGGAAATTGTAAAAGATGACACTTACTCATTTTGACCAGTTCAGCACCATCAGTGTTCTAAGTTGGACTGTTTTTCACGATTACCCACAGGCCTCATGGATTTGCTGTAATATGCTCACGCTTCCTCATAAGTTTCCTCAAAGATCTAATTTACCACATAGCTACAGCTACACTGATAGCATATAAACAGAGTAACTACTGTTTTCAATTTAGTCTGGTTGATCTGATAGCCAAATAACCCTAAACCAAAAAATAATTAGATGCAAGAATTTTTATTAAATCAAAGAAATAGATTTGCTATAGAGACACAGCAGCAAGAAGAAAAGGAAACTAAAACAAAGAGTCATTATTCTATTCTTTTCCACAAAGCCACTATGCAATCCCTACCCCAGGGGTAACGTGCTCTCTGTGTGTGTACACATGTATGTAACATATACACATATCTTCACAGAAAAAGGCATTTGGCAATTCAGCTACTAGTCCTCCTAGGCCACAATCTTTCAAATTTCAAGGAGAAGACTTTTCATTTATTGTACTTCACGGTCCTCCAGTTTTAATTTATTAGCTTCACATCAAGACCAAGAGTCAACTTCATCTACTAAGCCTACTCTTTATCTACGCAGCTACAAAGCCAATGGTCTGTCATACAAGAAAAGCAATGATACAGACTAAATTCATAGCCATTTCATTCATTTCTCAAGTCATCAAAACCTTCATGGCTACTGGTGGGTAATAGAAAGGCTAATGATTTTATTATAGCTACTGAGCAATTTTAAAGAAAAAACAATATTGGACCAGTTTAAATGTTAATATTGGGATATGGTATTTCATAATACAGATCTCAGAATTGCCTTTAAGAACCTCCTCAATACTCTCTCTTCCTTTCTGACTTTATCTCTACCTGTCACCACTTTCCACCACTGATTCAGCTGTCTGACATACCATTTATTTGCATCTCCCTACCTCTTTTCCAGCTTTTTCCTACCTGACTTTCTACATACAGAAAAGCTCTTCCCAAATTAATCTCTAACATTCCAAAGACATAGCTTTAATATACTTACATAGCTTTAATATACTTGGATGAAAAAAAAAAGCCAGGACTAGATTTTCAGTAACAGGACTAACAACTGTTTTACACTATCCATACCAGACATGATCCCTGCTACAGAGCTGCCACTTACTATTCTATCCCATCCCCCCTACTGTTCTCTTTTTTATTGCCATGCAAAGGAAAGTTTAAAATATGATGTGATGTATTCCATTATGTTATACATTTGAAATATTTTCAGATCAATCGTTCTGATCAGATCATGCTTAACCGGTGTATTATATATTTAGTTCAGAAAAAAAATAATGCCTGAAAGACAACCAAACTTGAAAGACAAGTTGATAATATATGCTTTACTATAAGACAGTAGTAGAATAAAGAAACATCAACCAAAAAAAGTCACACTGACATTTTAAAGCTTATGCCTGCTACAAGTGAAAGCAATCAACATTGTGTCTGAGAGATTATTAGCTTGTTCTGTGCTTTTGATAGCATTTTGAATGCATTCCTTATATGAGTTTTGCCAACAACACATGTTCTCCCACAGACAGTGCAAAAGGCCTGTTTATCAGGAAAAGAAACAGCAAAACTGTCATAGAAAAGAAAAATATTTCCTGTAACAAAGTAATAGATAAAGGAAGGATGCCTGAATATATTTGATTTTACTTAGAGGGCAGCTCCAAAGATACATTTCAATGCCAAAGAATCTTCTTTTGTGCTAGAATCTTGGGTTATTTTCACTGCATAAAGTAAGAAAACAAATATCTGAAATTAAGGTATTAAAAATCACAATTAAAAGAATAATATGCTTTAAGGACAGGATGGATAGCTACAACAGTCTCTGCAGAATCTTTTCTGGCTATGTAGGATCTGTCATATGGCCAGGCTTGGGTTCTTTTTTTCCCCTTATGCAGACTCTTAACACTTCTGAATGAGATAACATTAAGCTTGAAAAAAAGACACTCCTGCAGCTACTTAGTTAAATCTACTGAAAGACAGTCACAGTTACTGTTCATTTTCCTGCTTCTTCATATGCCTTGTTCCACTTAGGAAGTACTTATCAGAAACACTTATTACACATATCTGTTAGATATAATGAATAAGTATGTTGCTTTCACTACCCTTTTAACCATAGAATTGACTGAAAGCAAGCAGAGATCTCAGAGATCCAGTCAGTCACATCCTAGTTCGAACAAAAGATAATGCACAAAAAATTCAAGATAATGAGAAAACTCAACTGGAGTACAGGCTGATGCACTGGCATCAGGCTGATTATCCTAGACACATTCCTCTAGGCAAAGTGACATGGTAAAGATTACATTTCGAAAGTTTATACTTTACAATCTGTCCCCCTCCCCTGAGATTTGGCAGATGGGAAGAGACTCCAGTGGTACAACTGTTTCCAAGGTAAGATTTTTGTTCAAAGCTGCGTCAGCTATGACAAGGTCCTCTGAAAGCTTTTCCTCGAGCAAAATTAATCCATTAAGCAACATATCCTAACTTCCTCAGGACATGTATCTGCAGATAAGCCACCTTTCCCATAGTGCATGTCTGCCAAGAAGGGCTAGCAGGCAACACTGACAAGGGAGATCAATAACTGTCATTAAAAATATTTGATCAAATCTTATTGGAAGGCCGCTTCTATTAAGTTTCTCTTGTATAAAATTGTGACTTTGCTAAGCGAGGTGTAATCAACTTTAATCGTAAAGAAACACTGCAAACATAAAATTCTAATTTTTTATTTGTTTTTGGTTTTTGTTTTTACTGTGGACAATAATCCAGTGCCACAGTATAAACACCCTATTCCTTGTATGAAACTACTTCAGGGGAAGCATTTCAAAATTGCCATAAAAACCTTAACGAAAATTTATTCTAATTCATTTTTCTTTTTTTTTTTTTTTTTTTTTCTCCTCACACACCAACATTCAAGCGTCACACTTCAATTTTGGGGTGTGTGAGGGAAATAATAATAAAACCCTGATCTGCATAACAGGCTAAAAATCAGAATAGCCAGCACAGAGTAGAACAGTTCTGTGATGATTTTAATAGTGTAAATTGCATCAATTAAAAAGTTTGCTAATGGATCGTTTCTCACATAATATGAAAGAAAAATCTACCTCCCTTCCTTTTCATACAGCACTTCAGAAGTGCATTAGTACCACTCATATTGCAAATAGGTTAGATACATTCTTTCACCTTACATGTCAACGCTTGATCTTAATGCTTGTGCGCTCTCTGTAATTTTTTTTTGCACAGTCTTACCACCCCACAGAAATTGCTGCAATCCCACAAACTGCTTGTGGTGGAAGGAAGATAGCATATTAGGGGTACGTTTATAAGAGGAGGAGGAGTGAGTAGCAGCATGATATCCCTGAAAAATGGTATACAGATTCATAGGTAAATAAACAAATTTTTTCCCAGGTGAAAAGTGATGTTATAAATACAAGTCATCACTTCAATGAGAAAGTTACATCGATTTGTTTGTTGCAAAGCAGCATGGTTTAGAGTTTAGTTACAAAGTAAAGTAACTACCATAGTTATGCTCCCTAGAAGCAAATAAGAGACAACTATTTCCTTAATAACACACCAATACTTAGTAACACACCAACCCACACATACACAAAAAACCTCACCAAACAACAAAAAAACCCAAACCTGAGCCACCCTTACTTAAATTTTTTCTTTCTAAAAATAGCTCTGGCTTTGGAAATTAAAATAGCTGTTCCAATTCAAGTGTGGGTTTCATTGATGTTCACTGACTCTAAACAATGAGATAAGAATCACTTAAAAAATGAAAATAATAGGGAGAGAAGAGAACACTTCCAGCTTTGAAAAGCAGAACAAATTGAAAAGGTTTATGTGTCTATGTCTTTGTATTTATATGCTGTGTGTAGACACATAACACGTCTATATTTATATATATAAATGTACACACATACATATACGTGCCAGATGACCTCCAAAGGTCCCTTCTAATCCAAATTATTCTATGATGTGTATACAGCATGTAACAAAAGCATCAGAGCAAGCAATTTTTTCTCTCTCTCTTCATCCAGTAGAGTTCAAGCACAACAGCTTTTCCCTTGGGAGCCTTTCAAAACCACTCTGGAATTTAGCAAAGTGAAGCAAAGTGTATGCCTGACTCTACCAAACATCTTAGCTCTTTTTCAGGTCAATGATGGAAGGAAAAATAACAGACTTTTTTTTAGAGACAGCACAATAACTTATTATACAACTAGCATATTATCATCATAGGAAGTCAAAATTTTCAGAGTGTTGCACCATTAGAAACAATTATGAATCTTATCTGTATTTTAGACCTGATTTATAACTCAACTTTACCCCACAACACAATTGTAATATAAATTTTAACAATATTTTTAGGTAAACTTGACAGTTTGACACCCTAACTTTTACAGAAGGCTATATATACAGAGAGCTACTTCAGTCAAGGAAACTTTCTTATCTCTTCCTTCATCTTCACACTCATGAAAACCTCTCTGGTGACACTAACAATCCTAAAACCTGAAAATAAAAAGTCTGATATCTCACAGCTAGACAAAAACCCTGAAGTGGCAAATTGACAGGCATACCTCAAGGTAGTTAAGGTAATATGAGTTTTGCAAATCAGAAGCAATATAGTTTGATCCACTCAGATGTCGACAAAGCTATCCTCACATACTGCAACCTAGAAAAATCCTACTCAAGTTAGCAGACTTAAACAATTATATATTTTGCATGCCATGGAAATCAGGTCTATTAATTATTACCAAAAAAAATTAGACAACAGTGACAAATCAGTATAATTTCACCCATCTGAAGCAGTCTTAAAGTAACATTTTGAGGAAGGTGGGGGATTCCTACTGTAAGCACAGCAGGCATTTAACTTCAGTGTTCTAAATTTCACCCTGCAGCCACTGTGTTCACTGCTGACACTGGCAACAAATACTCCCACCTTGTTCGTTTCTCTGAACCACACCAGTTGTGGATGTCTAGGGAATTCCAAGTAGGCAATATCAATACTTTCTTTAAAAACTTGACTCAAACATCCTAAAATAAGCTTTTGTAAAGTTTTAAGTAACTATCAGCCAATCAATATTAATTTAGCAGCAAAGCTCAAAATAAAATTGAAAGTAATATGACAGATATCAAAAGCTCATTGGAATCTCTTGGTTTAGAAATCTACAGATTACACCTTGGCCATTTGTCAAATAGTTTCCCTTTGGAAGCTTCAGCTAGTTATAGAAAAGTTTTTCTACCTATCTTTCTACCTATCCAAGGATGAAAACATGGATCAAGCTCTAATTAGAAGAAAGCTTCTAATCTGACTTTTTTTAACCCCATATTGAGTAAATACAACTTCATATGCTCAAAAGTGGAAGAGTTTTGGAATCAGTATAAACTTCCTCACAACTGTGACTCCGCTACATGTGTCAATGTAGAACAATCAGGTGAATAAGCACAGGCAATATAAGACTGAGGGAGACATTTGCAAATGCCCCTTCATTTCACCTTTTGCTAGCTTGCATTTTAAAGACTTATTCAAACACTCAATGTTTGAAAACAAACAAGTTTTAAAGAAAATTCAGTCCCATGCTATTTCTATCTATATAAATCATGTTTATAAAACAACTTATATCGCAAACACAAAAGATCACCACAATTTTTATACTGGTACTTTATGGTATGCATTTGTTCCTTTACATATTTAGAAGTTTGCTGTCTGCATGGGGTTTTTTTAAGTTTTTAAAAATAAATATTTTACTGCAAATACTGCATCTTTTTTGTGTACTACTGTGTTGGTTTTGCGTGGCAAGGTTTTGGTAGCAGGGGGGCTACAGGGGTGGCTTCTGTGAGAAGCTGCCAGAAGCTTCCCCTGTGTCTGACAGAGCCAATGCCAGCCGGCTCCAAGATGGACCCACCGCTGGCCAAGGCCAAGCCAATCAGCGCCTCTGTGATAACATATTTAAGAAGGGAAAAAAACAAGTTAGGGAGAGCTTTTGCAGCCAGAGAGAGGAGTGAGAAGATGTAAGAACATCTGCAGACACCAAGGTCAGTGAAGAAGCAGGGGGAGGAGGTGCTCCAGGTGCCGGAGCAGAGATCCCCCTGCAGCCCATGGTGAAGACCATGGTGAAGCAGGCTGTCCCCCTGCAGCCCATGGAGGGAGGATGAGGGGGTGTAGCGATTCCACCTGCAGCCCGTGGAGGACCCCACGCCAGAGCAGGTGGAGACACCTGAAGGAGGCTGTGGCCCCCTGGGAAGCCCAGGCTGGAGCAAGCTCCTGGCAGGACCTGTGGCCCCGTGGAGAGAGGAGCCCACGCCAGAGCAGGTTTGCTGGCAGGACTTGTGACCCCATGGGGGACCCACGCTGGAGCAGTTTGCTCCTGAAGGTCTGCACCCCGGGGAGGAGACTCACGTTGGAGAAGGTCGTGAAGGACTGTCTCCCGTGAGAGGGACCCCACGCTGGAGCAGGGAAACGATAAGAGGAGTCCTCCCCCTGAGGATGAAGAAGCGGCAGAAACACCGTGTGATGAACTGACCATAACCCCCACTCCCCGTCCCCCTGTGCCGCTGGGGGGGGCGGAGGTTGAAGCCGGGAGTGAAGTTGAGCCCGGGAAGATGGGAGGGGTGCGGGGAGGTGTTTTTTAAGATTTGGTTTTATTTCTCATTCCTCTACTCTGTTTTGCTTAGTAATAAATAAGATGAATTCCCTCTCTAAGTTCGGTCTGTTTTGCTCGTGATGATAATTAGAGAATGATCTCTCCCTGTCCTTATCTCGACCCGTAAGTTTTTTTTTCCATTGTACCTTTTCTCCCCTGTCTAATGAAAGAGGGGAGTGATAGAGCGGCTCTGGTGGGCACCTGGCCCTCAGCCAGGGTCAACCCACCACAGTCTACATGGTTTGATCACCAAAAAGTCACAAGATTTACAATTGTTATTGTACTGATATCTGAGGTCATATTATCAACTCCCTTTGTAACAACAAGGAAGTTCTCACCACTAATAATTAGAAACTGAACACATCATTTAAATTGTGTTCAAATATCTTATTGTATTAAGTCTAGTTTCTCTTGGTGCATTTATAGCACAATTATATATGGTTTTTAATATATATATATCACCTGAGAGAACTTCTTTTGTTAAGAGAATATTCAGAGTTCCTGTCCCCAACATCCTCTTTCACATATCATCTGTCCCCCTGAAAAAAAACCCAAACCAACCCACACTTCTTTCCTTGTGCTCTTTCCTTTCTTTTTGCCCTCCATACATGTTTCACAAATGCCTTACATATCTCATCATGCATATTTTAATTCGTCACCTTTCTAACCTTGCTACCATTATACATGAAGCTAATAAAAAGGCATATTTCTTTCTTTATCCAAAACAGTTCATCAACTCTATTTACAAGGTGAATCTCTTATTGTCCTTCTCTCCTTCAGAAGTTATCTCTCCCATTAGATTACAAAATATAATTCTCCATCTTCTGCAGCTAAAGTTGGATTTAATGTTCTTGGGCCTGGTGACAGAGCACAAACACTCCCAGTAACTGTGTCAACTCTTGGAAGAGTCAACTCTTTTTTTAAGCAGCCCTCATTGATTTTTCTCTCACCTCTTCCGTTTCATGTATTTACACCCAAAGCTGGCACACAGCAAAAGAGCCTCTCTTAGTACTTTGGACTGAAGGCACCAATCCAACGAGTGGATTTCTTGAACCAATTTCTGACCCAGCCTTACATATGTAACCCTGCTGTTGCTAGTGGCACTCCCAGCTAGGAAGAATCTTGCTTTTCAAGGGATACACATTTCAAATTATCTTTCTGCAGCACTATTTCAACCTTTATACATTAAAAAGAGGGAGATTTTCTGAAACAGTAAAGTTGATGACACCAACTCAGAAATCTATGTTGTCTACCCGATCTTTATAGGGATCTCTATTGATTCTACTAATGGAGCACACATTACTGATAAACAACCACCTCTCAGAGCTGTGGAATAGCAAGGGTACTGCTGCGCCAAAACCTTCTAACAGCTTATTTCCAGTGTATAATTTATTTAATCCATGTTGTTCTAGAGCAAACAGCACTATGCAAAGGCACAGGAATAAGAGGGGTTGGAACCACTGTAGGTGAAACTAACAAAAAAAACTCCTAGGCAGTTCTCAAAATGGTTACTGTAAGCAAGTAAGTTTGTGAAAATAGCAGTAGAGGAAGTAAACAGAAAATATAGAGGAAGTAGATTACACCATCTCAAGTTGTAACCTTTGAGTTTTAAATCACTGTCTTCAGTAAATATAATGAATGCTGTCTAGACAAGCTAATGAAATAAAATTCCATCTTTAAACAGCGGTGGGTTGGCCCCAGTTGACAGCCAAACACCCACCCAGCTGCTCGTTCACCACCATCTCCCATGCAATGGGGAGAAAGTAGAAGGAAGGCAAGAGACTCATGGAGAGATAATGGCAGCTAAAAGGGTAAGAAAGAGCTGTGTGTATAAACAAAGAAAAAAAAAAAAGGAAAAAAAAATAGAGCAATACATTCTCTACTTCCCATCAGCAAGCAGATGTCCAGCCACTGCCTGGCAAGCAGGGCCTCAGCACGCATAACTGTTACCTGAGAACACAAATGCCATAACCACAAATATGCCCCCTTTAAATTCCTTTCCATGATTTTTTATTGCTGAGCATGATGTCATATGGCACGGAATATCCCTTTGATCAATTTGACTCAGCTAGAGCTGTTTAGAGAAGTTTAGAGCTAAAAATCTAAATTTTTCAGGAGACAAGTTTGGGTTTTTTATTGCTTTTTTCACAGATAAAAACCCCCTCAAATACGATAAAGAAATCTTTTCTTCTGTGAAACTATTTTGTGGTGAACCTACTTCCTCCAGAACAGATGGGTATAATGTGAGACATTCTTGTAGATATCTTTGACATTTTACGTTCCATCAGTAGAGCAGCAACATGCTTTTATACTTAATACTTTTTGTGATTAATAACTAAAGGACTGCAGCTGCAGTTAGCTTTCTATGTGAAGTGGAATCAAAGTTTCCTTGCCATCTAGGAAAACAAATAAAATATCTATGGAAAAATATAAAGAAAAGTCTAAGGTTGACACTACAAAAATGCTTGCATGTAGACCAATATTTGCCAGTGGTTGCACTGTATGTGAATATCTTAATACAACCTACTACATCATACCTATGTGCATACTTGGGTGAGGAAAGAGAGAAGTCAGTCCTCTCTGTGTTTTCACTACACATACTTCTACTTTATTATCTTGCTTTCATTTCCAGAAGACTCTGGCTAGAAAGAGAATTAAACTCAGTGCCTTCACAATCCTGGTATATTTGTTAACTATTTTATAGCGGTTTTTCCCCCCTTTTGTAGATTTCATGTCACATTTCAGAGTTTAAAAATCCCAAATATTTATCTTCTAGAATACAGCTTGAGTAAGAGAAACACACTCAAAAGCCAACAGTTCTGTAATCACCAGTTTTGCAGACCTGCGGACAAGCCCCATATCAGGTGGTTCAGGCAGAGCACTTTTCTTCCCCACTACTTTTTTTAACAGAGATCTCACACATGCACACACACTTGCAAACCTTCATGTTTTTCTTCCAAATTAGATCTGCCTCTCACTATTAATGTCATAGCTATAGCTTGGTCATAAACCAAAATGCTATGGAACTGCATAAAATAGAATATATAGTACCTTGTTAAAACTGTGAGAAGGAGGCTTATTACTGGTAGCTAGGGGATTGGTGTGCTGTAGGGATCAAGACTGGACTTCAAAAACTATGCTGCTGGATTTATGAAGAAAAGTTTAGTGCAAAACAAAGCCCAATAAATTTCATTTAGGCCAAAAGCAGCAGCAAGCTTGAGGAAAATAACGTAGGTTCTAGCATAACAGTCAACTGTAACTAGCTCAGCTAAAGAGAGATTTCCATTTCTTGGCACTGTAACAAATCCTCAAGCAGAGAGGGGCTAGGGGTGAGATTTTTTCCTCTGTAAGTAACTTAATGAATGAAGTACTAATTAACATTATGGCATTGATAAATGGAGAGAGAGATTAGGGATGTACTCGATATTCAGGCCTTCCCAGATGGACCGTCAAAGCCACATTAATTCCTATCTCATTGGAGCATCTGCTTCTCCCATAATCCATTGCCCCTTGGTACAAACAACACAAACTGTTGTGACTCAATTCGATTTATATCAATCTAATTTCTTTTAATCCAATTTGTATTCCAATCTACTACCTTCTAATCACTTAAATCTTCAGCCTCCATCTGGTAAATTTTCTCTCAAAATTAACCGAGCAGATGCCTCTGCAATTGTCTTCCACAGTCAGGCTAATCATGCCCTCGCAGTGGCCTACAGAGCACCCTGAATAGGTACGTGACTTACAGCATTGCCCTTCTTATTACAAACATGGCGATGCAGGAAGGCCATTTTGTCTGTCATTAATTGGTTAATTTGCATAACACTGCCAGGGAAAGATGCCCAGGAAACAAAAGCCAAGAGTAAAAAGCTTCAAGAAGGCAGCATGACATGCTCATCATTTGTCTCATAGACATTACACTTTGAACCATCTATTGTTTGAGATAACAGACACAGAACTGGATTACAGCTAAATACATAACAAATATCTACATGCAATATTGGATTGCATGATTTCAGCATTGCTGCCATTGAACTTGCAGAGAGCAAGGGGGCTGTCCAAACAAAATTCCGAGAAAAATGTACAATACTGAGAAAATTAGAAAGCACATTGTTTTACCAGATGCCAAAACTTCAATCCCTCTTTCTCAAGTAAATTAGGTTTTACAAAGCTACAACTACATATGCAAACAGAGCCAGACTTTGTGACTACCTTCAAGTTTCCCCCAAACTGTGTCCAAGACAGTAAGGACCACAACCTATCCAATACATCATTAGTAGGATGAAGGGGGAAAGAAAAAAAAAAAAAAAAAAGAATGAAGCTAACTTTCTCAGCCAAGGACAGTTAAAAATTCTGAACCTAAAGTAAAAGGCAGAAAGAGTAGTGGCACTCCTTTAAAACTGGTTGCCTCATTAAGAATACAAATGTCTTTCCCCTCGATCAACGCTACATCATCTCCAGAAAGCTGAAGGTAAGTTCAGCACAAAGTGTATATCATTATTCAAGTGTTCACATGATCATGGACTGCCAAAACTATAGAATTATTTTTTTTTCAAACCTGTTATTCAGAATCCTGGGAAGACAGAACTGAAAGTATTAAATGTGCTGCTTATGTTTCCCAAGCAATGTTTAGTGAAAAGAAATGATAAAAACACAACAGGTACTTAGTAAATAATGAGGAAAGCACAAGAAATAACAGACTGGGCCAGTGGAGTGGCACAAGAGTAGCCTTTTTATCACACATAAACAGGAAAAAGAGGAGAAAAAAAGATTTCCACTTGGCACTCAGTACACCTTGCATCATGAGCTACGTTCTTGTTGGGCCACAACCACTTACGCAAGATCAGCTATTAAATAACAGTCTACAGATTCACAGGGAGGCATAGTGCCCTTTTGCCATTACAGATTTATATAGAATATGTAGCTCCACATCTGTCAGGACAATATAAATCAGACTAACATGGAAGGGTCAGCTTCTGATCTTCGTCTTAAAAAAATAAAAAAATACTTGTGTCATCCAAATTTTCAGTAGCTGGAAGATGAGCTTACTGGGCTGATTTGCCTGGAGTTCGCTGCTGCTTCCTCCTCTCCTCTCAATCTTTCACATCTACCCTTGATTAAGAGGTTTCACTTTTCAGCTAATAGGTACCTACTAAATTTTTCATGACCTGAGGATAGCAAACAGTATAAATACAATGGATCCAAGCCAGAGGGTGCTAGAGAAGGAAAGGAAGGGTGTGCTTGGTTAAGGAGGGGGTGGAGTGGGCAGTATTTCTTCCCCTCCCACAAGCTGTCAAGTCCTTCTGTGCACACCCCCTTCCTCATCCCTGCTAAAAACCTTCCTCTCTGTGCCTGCCATGACAGGTGGTCCAGATTTTCACTTAGAAAATCTGGCCACCCTATGTTTGCAACACCTCCCTGCTTAGTATCATCTGTGAATTTAATTAGCATGCAGTTTACCCACTCATTCAGATTATTAACGAAGATGTTAAACAAGCCACAACCCAAATAAAAAGATCCCTGTGGCAAACCAATTGATGCCTTTCTTTAAATCAGTTTATTGCTATCTAATGTAACCCTTTATTTACAGATGTGAACCAATGGTTCACTTACACAACAACATGGATATCCAAGCTATATTCCGACAGTGTAAATAGCCTAAGCAGAGACTAAAATACACTTAAGTCTATAAATTCACTGAAGTTAAATTGAAACTCAGCTCTTAAGCAGAAGTATACAACCTCCTCTTACTGACCAGCAGCACTGTCTCCCACTTCTTTGCAGCTCTTAACCATAACACTCCATACCATGCTATCATACTATATGCTTTTACAAACAGTCCAATAGTAAGATAATTTACTTGAAAGACTTGTTTCAAGTGATATAGTACTAAATAGTGGTATGTACACTCTTCTAGGTTTCTAAGAGAATGCTTAGAAAAATAACGGAAACATTAATTTTTGCATGCTAATATAATTCTCCAGTCAGTTTGTTCAGATAGATCTACACTAAATACCATTGCTTCTCTGCATAATTGCTTTATAAAATCCAGATGAAAGTTTTACAAAGTTCAATTTCATAACAAAAAGCATCTGTAAACTCTTGACTGAACAAAACAATAGTATTTTTTCCTTTACCAACTTAGAAAGCATAAGACCGCATACTTACACTCAAGACTTGCATTATCAGTAAATAAGTGAGCACAAGAATGAGTTTAATTGTAACATGACTCAAGATTTAGTAGAAGTACATTCTTAAAATTATGTTTTTTCTTCTCCTGAACAGCCCTTTCCCAACAACCATTTCCTCTGAAATGAGGTCTTAAACAGAGATCTCAGTTCAGCTATCTAACCTACTCATATAGGCTTGTTTGATACTAAATAGAGGAAAGAATTTCAGCTCCAGAGATTCACACCATCCTAACATAGTTTTTAAGGTCAGTAGGAATAGGATGAACCATTAGCACTAGCCTCTCCAATGACTACAGAAGGAACCTAACTGATAGCCTTAGATTAGAGACCTAATTTTACATGGCCTGTCTCAGGGGGATTGAATCCACTCAACGATCAGTGAGGTACAAGCAGAAATTTTTATTCTCTTTCAGATTACTCAAACAGCACAAACTGCCACTTATTTTCAGAACTCAGGTGTGTATGATCTATTTGAAAAGTGAAACAAGCATACCTAACTTCCACTGAGTGGAAGTTACTGTATTTTTAAACGGCTTGTGTCTTACAATAAACATGAAAAAAAAAACCCAGAGACTGGTGACCTGTGCCATACCATGACAGACTTCCACTCTCCAGAGCAAACATCGCTTCACACCAGCTAAACCGGCTCAATCTGGAGATATTGCAGATATTCACAAGAAAAAGGGAAGTGTATCTAACCATTAACAGAACTCAAAGAGCCTACAAAGCACCAGTGCCACATCTGCTAGCTCCTCCACACCAAAGAAACAGTTGGTGTTAATGCACTATTAAGAGCAGAGAGGAATCTAACAGAAGTGTATGCAGGTGGCAGAGGTCACTAAGGGATAGTATAAAGGAAAGAGAGGGTCAAGTTATTATCTGGAATGCATCCACAGCACACAGCCATCTTTTAAACCAGTTTTTATACTAGTCATGCCTGTATTGATTTAATAATAACTTTATGCTACAGATTTAGTCAGCACACCATGAAGAACGACATCAAAGATTGAGTTGTGAAACCAGGTCTTGTCTCTTTTCTTTACACAAGGTAAGGAGAGATTGAAGGCTTTCAAGATAGGACATATTATATTTTATAGTGTTTTATTAGCTTTATTTCCTATGAAAAGGGAAACATCTGTCACTCAGACATCAAGTCTTTCAATTACAAGTCTTGGGTAAAAGAATATGAACACCATAAAAATGAAATTCAACTTTTAAATCAAAGTTACTAGTATGCCTTTGTGTACATGACAACTAACATACTAGGTCTTTTACCTTTAAGCCTGTATTAGCATATACATAAAGCTGAAATGGAATGGAGAGAGAACATCCATGTGAAAGTAGAGTTGCACCACACTTGGCAGTACAATCCTTCAGAGAACTAGGCCTCTAATGACAAGTTTTCAAGAATAAACATTTACTGTAAATCACACAAACATGACAAATTAAATACTCATAGCCACTCATAAACATCCAGAGAAAAAACAGGCAATGCTGACTTAACACAACCTCACTGGAACTAATGCCTTACTTAAAGGAAGGTGAGATCAAGATCACACTGCCCATAGGGAACCATTCCAAAGTCCGCAAAGCAGTTGACAAAAACCTGTTCCTGGTATATCAGTAATTGCCACCGAGTGCTTGTTCCACTGTTGGCCTCCCTCCTCCAGAATAAGAACTATGGTTCAAAGGGGCAGAAACAAACAATAAGGGTCATTTTAAGTGCTAAGGTCAGGCTGTATGTTTTGGGGTAGGGAAGCCTGAAGTAAAACAGTTACAAGTTACCAGTGACCCTGGAAAGGAAGTTACTTAATATTCATGTTGACAGAAAAGAAGAAAGGATTAATCATGTGGAATTAGCATTTTCATTGAGGAGCTTGGTTGAGTCTTGTGTTCTACTTTGAGAGGAAGACGGCTGCTTCACACTAGCATTTTACATCTCTTATTTATCGAAACATTGCAGCTTGCTCCTAACTGTCATTAACTGATGAATAATGAAAGACTTCTTTACTTCTACTTCAGATTAATCATGCAGGTTCCTTCGTCTTTCCATGCCTGAATGTGTTCTGAATATTTTTTTTTTTAATTCTCCCCCCCTCCTTTTTTTTTTTTTAAATATAATTCATGTGGGATAAAGAAATCTGTTTAATTAGATTTCAATTCTACTGGGGAAAAATGGTCTCTATTGAAAGGGCACCACCTAGTATTTTCACCTCACAGTTACAGTGTTGCAGTGCCACTGTGCACTATTCTCTCTCTTAAATTGTGTCATATTTATGTTAACTTCAAGTCATCTCTTATGTTACACAATTTAATGGTTAAAAAAAATCATCACTCCAGTTACTTAGCACATGGGAAAATGATGTAAAAATTAAAACAATTAAAATATGCAGATTTTATAATTACTATTATAAAGTAAAAATACAAATCATTGTGTACCAGTAACATATTAATGTCTTAATGCAGTTGTTCTAGAATCATTGGCAAGTTTTTAATGAAAATTCTTAAAGTATTTTCCCCTTCACTCTTCCCTTTCTGTGCCCTCCTCCAAACTTCTTCCCCCATACGTTATGAAGTACTAGATTTGACTTTTCAATTACAGTTACAAAACAAATTATATTAAAATGCTGTTTTTCCCTGTAGTGAGTGGTACATTAATTAGCACAGCATATAGAACTACTTAACGGAGTCAGGTAATTTCAAAATTTCAGCCGTGTAAAACTTGCCCCACCACATCAGACCCTAAAAACATCACCTACAGAATGATCACGCTTAAAGAGTGGAAAACAACAAACCTGCTGCAGTTATGCAAAGCTGTACCTGGGCAAAAACAGCTGCAGGTGATCAGGTTACACCTCGAAGTACACACTTTGATTAAACATTCCATATTTTATTTGTGTAGCTACAGATGGCTTTCGTGGTTAGAAAAATCATCCAGTCTTATTGGGAGGCGGACAGGGAGGAAAAACCAAACAAAATAAACCTACTCCCTTCCCCCTCCTCTCTCAAAATAATCAGAACAGACCTAACCAATGCTTTGTAAATCTTTCCCTGTTTCTCATGCCTTAAGCAGCCCTTTTCATGATCTGTATCTTCCTCAGAGTCTATCAGCCTAACAATCATTACAGTACAACACAACATTTTTCTCCATGTTAAATGCCTAAAACATCATGCCTAAAATAATGTTTTTGGATGTCGTGGATTTGTCTACACATAACCAATTGAGGATGATTACAGAAATCAGCATGTTTTCTCTTACTATCTATTAAGCATTTTCATCCATCAGCTACAGAGTGATCTCTAGCTTTGTTCAGTCCACTTTAAAATGACTTAAATTGCAAGTACTTGCCATTATCTTACTAGAAAGAGGCTTCCACACTGAATACAAGAATAAAATGGCATGTGCATAATGCCAGCACATTATATCCAGTTGAGCCACATTCTGTTACGCTTCTGAAAGACTTGTAATGATTACAGCTCATCATTTTAACATTTAACTATGCATTTCCATGCCTTACTACATTTCAATTTCATTAGAACCTCCAATCTTAAATTTCAAGGTTGAGTTAAATTAGGTGCAACACTACATCATGTTTTTTGTAAGATATAGACATACCTTAAATTTTAACCCTCATCTTAACTATTTCATCCAAGAAGATAAAGAAACATGTAAAAGATGAGGGAAAAAAAATATACAATTCACAACAGTAACAGTCCACTGTAGTTTTTTTATTTCCTCTGGCACACTCCCTTTCAGTTGCTCATAAAACTTCTTCCAAGTTCTCACTAATCTCTTGTCATCACCTTTGAGTTTTCTCTAGTTTGCTAACATGATTTTTAAATCAAGAGACCTAGAACAGCACATGTTAAAAAGTTAAATTCTCCCATCTGCAGAAAGCTGGCACAAAGTTTACATTCAATCAAAGTTTCAGCTTCACTCCGTTCTCTTGCAAAGCTGATGTAATAGCCTGTCACTCCTAAAAATGCAATGCTTTACTAAGCCACACCACTGATCTCTCATGCTGAGTATCCCCTGTCTTGCAGTGGCTAACTTAACACACATTCCTAAACTTATATAGTGTACACTGTACTAAAGATGAGTATAAAAATGCCTTTCAGAGGTCTCTAGCAATTATCTTATTCCTTGATGCATATGATTTGATTATTGAATTTTTCTGGATTACAATCCATTTTCTTTCTTAACCACATTACAAATTTCCTGAGGTCCCTTTGTATTAGTAACTGTGTAACTTCACTCACTTCAGATCTGAAAGCTTAAATCATCATTTTCTTGCCTATTTTAGTGTAAAATTCTCCATTTAAAATTATCTTTAACATGAACATTTTCATCCAGACTAAATTCACACATATCTAACATTAGTCTTTACTTCTTCCTGCTGCTGCTACCTAAAGGAAGTGATATTATCACAGCCTGCAGAATGTGCTCTTTCAAAGCAAAACTGATAACTGATGATTTTCAAAGGCTACATTAAAATGTAACAGAACAGGCAAAATTGTGCCCTAAAATTGCACATGTGATTCTTTCCCTACCCAAAAAAAAAAAAAAAAAAAAAAAGCAGGTACTGAGGAACATAGACTGGATCTTCATTTTTCTGCTGTTATAGAAAGGCTAACTTCCTTGAACATCATATATATAATTTTGCTTTCAAGTTTTCCCCTGGAAGTATTTTCAAACTTAAACTGGCATTAGATACTGTTTTCATTAATCTTATTTTTGTTCAACTGAGTTGGACATTTCTCCACAGAGTGTTGAAATAGAATAGCACCAAATTTTGATGTTTGTTACATAGCACCATATCCACCATACACACAGATTTGCATCCTATGAATCAAAGTAACAAGGTATTCTGTCACTTTAAGACAGGATATCATATATAAGGACAGCTAAACACAGTGGGAGCTACAAAATAGTGTTTTCTATTTCTGTCATCCCTTTGTTCTCCCTGTGGATGGCAATACATTTTGCTCGGGTTCTACACTGATTAAATTTTTTCCAAACCAAATTTTGTCAGGGTACATATGCCACTCCAGCACTGATGTACAGTCACGTGTGCTCCTGAACACACAACATGAGTTCCACTCCAGAAGCTATCATCATTCTGCTACATGACAGATATTTCACCCATCCTTTACCTCCATTTCTCTGTTTTTAAAATGCAGATGTTCGCACAACTCCTTTGTGAAACATTGAGATCCACTGATGAAAACCCCAAGTAACAAACAGTATTGTCAGCTTACTAAAGTGTTTTTCTGACCTATACCCTGCATGCACAGATGGCTTACAATAACGTGTGGCCAATACTACTCTCCTCTTGCTATGCTGCTGCACAGTCTCAGGCAAGATTTACCTGCAAGTTCTTGATGTACTGTGTTTGAGCTTTACTCTCAATCCTCTTGCAATGCCTGGAAGCTCCGGGTTTCTAGAACCATTGAGAAGCAATTTCACTTTGCTGGGCTTTAAGTTTCTAATGTTACCCACAAAATGAAACTGTTTCATAATTTCAAAATAATTCTGTATACATTACTTGGAAATTCCCAGAGTATTAGTTTTTATTACTTCAGTACCTTAACCAATTTATACCTTTGGAGATGTAAAAAGCCCATACAAGGACTATATCTACTCATTATCTTAATTTTTTATATTATATATGTACATATAGATATATAAACACACAAATTTCCTCAATGGATTAGCAAGCTTTTCTGTTTCCTAAAATGCCAAAAGAAAAACAGTGTATTTGCTTTAAAAAAAAAAATAAAAAAAAAAAAATACATGATAAGTCTGGAAGAATATTGATAATATTGATGCAGCAAAGACATGTAGGTTGATACCAGAAATTAAGATCCTCGATGTTTCAGAGCAGGGTTCATACCCCAAATTAACTTAGCATTCCATCAGTATTTGTGTGTTATATATCCATATCCCACATAATCTATAGGGATAATGCAACAATTTTTGTCACATAGAATAACCCATACA
The DNA here is from genome assembly GCF_011004875.1 of Balearica regulorum gibbericeps. NCBI lineage: Eukaryota > Metazoa > Chordata > Aves > Gruiformes > Gruidae > Balearica > Balearica regulorum. The sequence continues at coordinate 107,118,610 of NC_046184.1, forward strand.
CTGACAGCATCACCAGTTATTTTATCTACTGATACAGTTACTCTGGAAAGACTTGCCCTTTTCTTGAACTTGAATCAATGTATAGGTTTTAGAACAGATTTCAATAAGACAGGATTGCCAAACAATGTCACTTCACTTTGCATTGTAGCTTGGTAAAAAACTAGCCATCTAAGATTTGCAGATTTGCACTGCAATTTAAGATTTGCTCTGCAATTGCAGTGTCATACCCCAACACCTCAGAACGCAGGAAGTACTAGTAAGTTCAAAAGCACTACTGATAATGAAGCATTTATGGAAACTCTGTAATTTATAGTTACTTATAGGGCTACACATTGTGTTCCTATCATCTTTTTCTGAAAAGTCAAATGTTGCTTTACTGCCTGCATGCTATTTCTCAAACAAAAAGTAGTCATCTAATTAAATTTCAAGCATCCTTGACATTAAACAAGTTGATTAAAAAAAAGACAAATAGAATCTGCTGTCATCAGATGACCCCTTAAAGACAAATAAAGCCCAGCAAGTGCTATGCACTGAAAGACTGCTTTCCTAATCAGTGCTTCTTCCAGCACTCCTCCTCATAAGAGCGCAAGTCCTAGCACACAGTCTCCCAGGCACTCAGTATCTGTAACCCTCAAGAGTATCAATAACTATCTTTTCCCATTTGTGTACTTTTTGTCTGGTTTTAGCCCTTCTCTAACTTCCATATTGCTCTACCATACCCCATAGAAGTTTAAGAAAAGCACTGCTCACTTGATGGATCCCTTCTTAGTAATAACAGTGAAGATAACCATTTGACAGAATGCTGTAGCCAACAGAAAGCTGGGATACCAGTTCAAATGTGTTTTAAGATGCTGTTTTTCACTAAAACTCAAGATTGGATTTTTGTCAAAATGAACTGTCATCAACTCTTAGACTAGGTAATAGAACTAATGAAGGGAGGCTCACATCCACAATCAGATCAAGATCTGCATTGAACACATTACTCACACAGCACTCTCTCCCTGCCCATCATCTGCGCTCCCCAGCCCTACAGTCCTTTTATGCTCCTCAGCAGCTCTACAGCTCCCAGTCTATTCCCCCACATCAGTGTCAAGCTTTTCTTTGAAGCAATAGGCAAGATGTCCTCACTACAAAAGCATAGGGTGATTTTTCTAACTTCCATGCAAATGACCCACTTCCTCAAGAGCTTTTGTCCATCTGAGATGAGACCTTATTAGTAGGCATAAGAGGTATGCAAAGTCTCTCCTGGAGCCCACTCCATTAGTATTAATCAATATTTACAATCAGATAAAGGTGGCTTTTCAACTAGAAATTAATTCAACTTCTTCCCCCACCCCTCCCCCAACAAAAAACCCACAGCTTTCATCATATTTGAGATATCAGGACACTGCATCTCTATACAAAAGTAATTTACAGATTATCTTAGCATCCAGAATGACTTACCGAGTAGAACTGATCCTACAGAGAACAGCTTGGTAAATCCAGGCTTTCACTTCTTGCCTTGGAAGCGTATGTGAGAAATATATCTAAGCATGAGGAATAAACTGCTTTCTAGAATCAACAAACAAGGACTAGAAAACTGTGATTGCTGTGATGGTCAAATGGGAACAGTCGGCTTGCAGTTCAGTGTGAGTTTCAACCCGTTGCATTCACTGATTGCCTCAAGGAACTTCAGCTGCTGCTGCACCTACAAGATCAATGCTGCTAATTGTGAGGAAAATTATTCAGGACAGCACAGAGCCTCCTATTAATGATGCCTGCCAGAAGAAAGTCAGTTTATCAGCTATCCTAAAGGTTAACATCAATATCAAATGCAACAACCTCAAATGATTATATCACTAACCTCGCAGGCAAAATCACTACAGTGGTGTGAAAAACTTCAGAATTGCCAGCATTCTAAAACTTATTTTGGTGCTCTGATCTACAGGTGCCAAGTCTATGTTTGTTATTTAATATTCTTTCATTTGACCATATCAAGAAAAAACATGCCTGTAGCAATCCCTTCTGATCTGTCAGTACTCTTTAACAACACTAGGTAAGAGAATTGATCTATGGATAGATATCAGCTAATACTACAGCGAATGGTTTGCTGGAATGATTGTTACTTCTACTCAAAGACCTTAAAAAGCAAAGAGTGAGTAAGTGTTGGGTTAAAAAAAAACACAACAAAACAAACAAATATCTGGCTAAATTCACAAAAGAAGTTAACCACAAAAACAGCACCTTGAGAAGTTAATAAGCCACAAACACTTAGAAGCTGGGAATGACTCATTTTTCAAAATGCATTGTTTATCTACCATGAGACAAAAGACAAGAGGACAGCTTAGTGTGATCCAGCCACATCTTAATGATTTTTTAAAAAAATAATCATATATAGTAATAGCTGAGAACTTTTATTAACTTGAAGTAATACCAATAATCTATAAGAGAAATAATCTATAAAAGGAAATGCATATCACATCTATTTTTCTATATACGTTGTATAAGAACAGCATTAACAATTTGTGAGACCAAAGTCACAGTATATGCCCAGTATATACTTGAAAGCTAGAATAAACTTCCTTTTGAATGACATACACTCTGACTAGTTCTTAGTAGCTTACACACATTTATGATTTTAAATATCATACTTTGGTTGCCAGAGCAATAGCTTTACTATTCCTTATTTGAAAGCTACTTCCTGAATGACTGTTCACTTTTATATTGGATTGAATTAAACCAGTATTTTTTGTTGCAAATAATGTCTTTATATTTCCCTACAAGTAAAATAGGACATCTATTTTACAACATCTATTTTAATAATTACAATTATATGCGTGCATTGTGGTTTAACCCCAGCTGGCAGCTAAGCACCACCCAGTCAGTCACTCACTCCCCCATGGTGGGATGGGGGAGAGAGAATTGGAAGAATAAAAGCGAGAAAACTCGTGGGTTGAGATAAAGACAATTTAAGAGGGAAAGCAAAAGCCGTGTATGCAAGCAAAGCAAGACAAGGAATTCATTCCCCACTTCCCATGGGCAGGCAGGGGTTCAGCCATCCCCAGGAAAGCAGGGCTCCATCATGCGTAACAGTTACTGGGGAAGACAAATGCCACCACTTTGAATGTCCCCCTCTTCCTTCTTCCCCCAGCTTTGTATGCTGAACATGACATCTCATGGTATGGAATATCCCTGTGGTCAGCTGGGGTCAGCTGTCCTGGCTGTCCCCCCTCCCAACCCCTTGTGCACCCCCAGCCCACTGGCTGGTGGGGTGGTGTGAGGAGCAGAAGAGGCCTTGGCTCTGTGTGAGCACTGCTCAGCAGGAACCAAAACATCCCTGTGTTAGCAACACTGGTTCCAGCACAAACTCAAAACACAGCCCCATACTAGCTACTGTGAAGAAAATTAAACTCTACCACAGCCAAAACCAGCACAATGTGGACGTATATATGTATAAACATATATTAAAACAAGTATCAACAACAGTTTAAAAGAAAAAGCACAAAAAAATTACCTTATGCTCTATTAGCCAAAACCTGGACTGCTCCACTCGGGATGGTAAGTCTAAAATACATTAAAATCTGCTTCAACCCTTTGCTGCAAAGATACGTTTGAAATACAGATCAAGGTGGTCTGTCTCACAATAGAACTTGCAGTTGATATGATAAGAAAGCAAGGGAAGGAATCAGAGGCAACAGGCATATTTCTTAACTTTTTAATACCTGCTTGATCTCTGCCTACAAAGTTAATGTGTTCTGACAAGATCACAAATCTTTTAGAAAAAAAAAAAAAAAGGTTTTGTTTTGTTTTTTAATAAAGGAGGTTACCCAGCCATGTGCATTTCCTCCTGTCCTGCCTGACTAAAAATTACGCAAGTCATGACTCAGAGACAGGCTGACTATGAGCCAGTTGTCACCAAGTCTTCCCATGGAGAAACTTCTTTTCCTTATTTGGGCTTTGATTTTTTTGTTTGCTTTTTAAACCTTATTGGTGCTTACCTGGCCTCCAGCTATGAAGCTAACTGGTTTACAGAAGAGAAGCAAAGCAGGAGTATTCAATAAAAAAAATTTTTTTTTGCTTGTTTGTGTTTTTTTAAAAAAAAATGCCAGAGAAGATTAGAATTACCTGCATTGTGCCTTCAAAAACCAATTATTTACTGGCTCAAGTAGTAGAATCTACCCCTAAGCATATGAAAATGAATTATCTTAAGAACAAATACTACACAGGTTGCCATCACAGCCTACAGTTTGACTGTCTTGTCTATCTGTCCATAGATTGTATCTTACTCTAACTGCCAGATACTGTGAAACTACTATAAAGGGATGAAAACAAAATATGAGAATAGTATCCAATTGCATTTATACAATATGCTACATTTATAAGTAGCATTAAAAAAAAAAAAAGGAAAGAAAGTGTTTAGGACAACTAGATAAAATGATGTCTTGATCAACAATTCACTTTCCTTTCCTTCTGTGTGTCTAAGTGCAATGTCTTCATTAGTAAATCCTCTGTGTAAAGTTAATCCCTTTTAGCTACTTAAGGCTTAGAACAGCTCACATCTGCCATTCCTGCCAATAAGTTCTACACAATACAGCAAAAGATTACATGACATGCGTGTTTTATTAAAACTGCTCATCACAAAATTCTATCCATCTACTACCACTAGAAATCACAGTAACTAGCTAGCATGAATCATATAAGATAGTTCATTCCACACTTTTTTTGAGAGTATGACAACTGGAAAACCCCTTCCTCTCTCCTCCCATTCACCCAGATACCTATTATTTAAAAAAAAAACCAAAACCAAACAAAACAAAGTGCACACCTTCAAATATTTAATTAAATTTGATGTGATATGTAGCTCTAATATGTAGCCCGAATTTTACTTGGATTTAAGGCATCTATGTCAACTTGTTATGTAAAATCCTGGTATGGACACATTATGAGACAGTTTCTCCAATTCCTTTATAAAATGCATGTCTGTATACTTTATAAAAATGAATCAGACATTACTATGTAAAGTATTCTTCAAGTTCTTAATATAAAAAGACATCTGATAAAACTATTTGTAAATCAGAATATTTTTTAAAAAACTATTCTTTTTTATACACAAAACAAATAACATGTTCTGCTTTCAAACAGGAACATAAGAAAATCAGCATGAAAAAATACTGTAATATTCCCTGAATTTAACAAAATTGTTCCCTAATTAGCTAAGAGATGTATACAAACATACACAATTTGACAGTGTTCCATTTTGAAGTTTCTTTTCTTCTTGGTACCAGAAGAGAACAAACCGAACTCAGTGAATGTGACCCATTGTCTTCCTGGACATTTTTCCCCAAATCCCATCCTATATAAATACTTTTTGTGATCATTTTCTTGTTTAAGTGTAAAGATTTTCAGAAAGCATGTTCTCCACCTGTGCTAAGACAGCACTTAGCACACTAAGCCCTCATCTGGAACACTGCCTTGTATAACACCAAACAGAATACACTGGTCAAAATGCAGACACAGCTTCCTTTATAACCTCCCAACACTTCAGTTCATGCTAGGGGTTAAAAGTTGCATATTTGATCCTTCACTCCTCCAGATCTTCTGCCAGCTGAAAAATTGAGGTAAAGGACTGTAGCTCCAAAGATTCAGTCCAGCAGACATTAGAGCAAGAGCAGGAAAACAAACGCATGCAAACTCTCTGGCCAAGAGCAGTACCATACATATTGCTTTTCCCTTGGAAGAAGGGTAGAATCACAGAACCATTTACGTTAGAAAAGACCTTTAAGATCAAGTCCAACCGTAAACCAAACACTGCCAAGTCTACCCCTAAACAATGTCTCTATGTGCCACATCTACAGGTAATAGCATCATAAAATGTTTTGAGTTGGAAGAGACCTCAAAGACCATCTAGTTCCAACCCCTCTGCCATGGGCAGGGACACCCTCCACTAGACCACATTTCCCAAAGCTCCATCCAACCTGGCCAGGGATGGGGCATCCACAGCTTCTCTGGGCAACCTGTTCCAGTGCCTCACCACCCTCACAGTAAAGAGAAGGAATTGCAATTCCTAGAGATCCTTCAGGGAAAGTGGGGAAGGAAAGCCACACGCTTTCCTTCACTCAGGTTCAACCTAATCCTTAGTAAACAATAATGTATTCTACAATAATTTGTATTTCTTTCCACATGTCCATCTTCCATAAAGTTCAAACACCATCATTGAAGTGTTAGGCTACCTGTCATGAACAAATGGTAAGTTAGGCAATTTTAATGTCTCTGAGCATTTGAATTCCTACCAGATGTAAGAAAATAAGGTCCCTGTCTCATATTGATTTACTTTCTTTACTCTTTAAATAAAAAAAAAAAAAAAACCCAAACCCAACTTCAAAGAACAGCTATAGCATTTTAAACATTTTTGACAAATCTTTCAGCTACGGATTAACAACAGAGGCATGAGCAGATTTCCTTCACAGACCCAACAATGGCATTTACCCTGGCCTAGAGGGAACACCTTCCTAAGCAATAAGAAATAGTTCACTTTCAATGCCAAGTCAGTCTTAAGAGAACGCCAATTATGCCAAGTTTGCAAAAATAGATGTATGGCGATTTTGTAATATGGGCTACTTTACACCAGGGACAAAGCTAAAACCATTTATCTCAATTAATTTAGGATCGAGGGATTAATTTAAAATGGTGCCTTTGAGGTGAAAGGCTACCACTTCATCCAACAATTCACCAATAACTCTTATTTACAATAAATATAAATCTCCCTCTGTCATGTTTAAAATATCTTTCAGACTACATTTTTACCCCCAAAACTGTGTGCATTCCATGTCATATAGGAAATAAAGGGTTAGTGTCATTTTATCAGTGGCTAAGTTTGAAAGTCTGATTTGGACTGTTGAAACCAAATGGTTTGAAAATACGGCCAGTTGTCCTAAAATAAAAATGTAATCTATGAGGTATGATGATAATTGATTGAAATTCCTCAAATCAAGAGATCACTTCTAGCTTACAAATAACACTAATAAGCAACATTAGATTTCCACTATCTCAAGTGCTGCTTGAATTGAAAGGCATTTTGCAATACACACATTAGAATAAAATAATAAATTAAGGAATACAGATTAGTGAGTGAAATTAAAGTAATTCTTCAAAATATTCCAACAGACAAGAGTTCTCCATTATATAAAGGTTTGAAAATGCCCCCAAATTTATGAAATCAGCATTTGTGCTGTCTCGACCCCACCAGTGTGTCATTCAGCCTTCAGGCAAACCCTGTGCAAGAACATCACACAGTTCTGTCAGTTTAGAGCCCACAATATCCCTCATAGTTTTGACCAAGAGCTACTAATTAAGAAGAATGCAAAAGGTGCTAAAGTCTGACACAACTTGTGTCATGCAGCCATCATAAACTTACCTCAGTGCAGAAGTGGACAATTGCCTTCTTCATGTATGGCATCCTCTCACAATAGAAGAGCTGGTGTAATTCACTGTCTATCAATCTTTGCACAAAGCAAATTAATGTGACAAGATATGTCTAGAGCAGTATTAGCCTATTAAGGTATGTCATCAATATATGGGCCATAATAAACCAATTTAAGTAGACTTACCAGTGTTTTATCATAACTGGGGACCCAACAGTTCATGGAGAATATAGATTAATGTCATCTAATAGTCACCTATATCTTTATCCTCAGGAGCCTTTCAATAAATGGAATGCACGTAGAGTTGAGATTTATCTTCTTTTATTTGGTATTTTCAGGACTGATTTTGAGATACAACAACAATTCCTTTTTAGCACTTTGTGTTTTAACATTACTATATGCTAATGTCCAGCAAATGAACAAGGCTATATTTGTATGCCTAGGCACATGAGGATAGTTTTGCTATAAAATGTCAAGACTTGCACCCTCTAATTCTCAATATTAAAAAAAAAAAAAAAAAAAATCAGGGAATTTTCATTTTTGTATTGTTCAAGTGCCTAGTTTATCTGAGGCTCAAAAGATTTTTTGTCTTGGGTATGTAACAGCTCTCAAAATTGCAATTAAGACTTATTTTACATAAACTCCATTCCACTCCCTATAAGTTTTTAACTAAATCAAAGATCCATTATTTGCAAACATGAAATACAATATTTTTAAAAGGGATTATGAATTCTATTCTCTGTCTGAGGAGGTTTACTTGGTTTGCTTGTGTTCTTACTTGGATCTGCAAGTATGAAGTTGTATCTTACATTGTAAAATCTATGGTGGAAATAAATAAAGAACTTCTCTGCTTGAAAGGAAAAGCTTTATATACCTAGTTATACCTAGGCTGAGATGAAACATGACTTAGCAGAACAATTTTTTCATTAATGCTTCCTTATGCAACCAAAAGTTAAAACTCCATAGCACAAGTCAGTAACTGTTCCGCTCCTCCCCTTACTACTTTTATTAACTGTTGACATAATAAAGGAATCTCACCATGTCTCAATATTCTGAATTCTGTCATGTTGAACTTCTTAAGATGCACTTCTCACTCACCTCCAAAGGATCTCACTGAAGTGAGCAAGAAATGCCAGATGGCAGGAATATTGTGTTCTAGCAATATTTCTCTAAAAGTTCCAAATATTGGGTTTATCAAAGAGACAGGCATGCTGCCAGTTAGCCAGATCTATCATCATTGTCTATCTCATTTTGTCATGGCAACTATTCTGAAGCATATGTATTGATTTCCACCCCCCCACCCCCCGTGAGGAGGAAGGGGAACAAGAGCCAGTGACATTTACATTATATTAGGTATATGTTCCATGAACATTCAAACACTTTAGTGGACTGATCTGCTATCCTATTTTTGCCATATTTACTGGCAGTGAGCAAAGCCTCCAAAAATCCTTACAAAGCAAAAGCTCTTCCATTACTGGAAAAGAGAAACAAAGCCAGCAAGACCTACTTTTAAAGAAGATATTACAGAAACTATAGCAATATTTTTGCTGATTTTGACATATTTAGAAAGGAGCAAAAGAAGGTAATGATATGTCTGTGAGATGGGTATTTATTTTTCTACTGTTTCTTTTACTTCAAGTTGGTTTAGGCCAATTCATACTTACCAAAACTGCTACTCCGTTTTTTTTTTTTTCTTTCTTTCTTTCTTTCTTTCTTTCCCCCTCCCCCCCACTAGGATCCAGATTTTTCCAGGAAAAGGCATAAGGATAAGTGCTTGGAAAAGTGCTTTAAACTCTCTACATAATTTCTTTCTTGAAGACATAAAAGAAAAATCTTTAGGCATTTGTACTACAATTTATCTACTCGTCCCAACATTCAGACACTATTAACAAATATTTTAACAGAGACATTCATACTTTTCCTAAAAATTATCTAAGTAAATATCATCCAAGTGATTTTAAGGTCTGCTAACAATAATTTTATTTGCCATTTAAAGTAAAAATAAATGCAAGCAAAAGTAATAAGCAATATCTATTTATAGCTCTCCAAGACAGCTGTAACAAGAATATATGCAATAGAATCATTGGCTGATTTATTTCTTTGGCTTACAACATCCAGTTAGATTTTATTTATATCACATGCATATGCAACCAATTCATACCAAGTTATGAAAAAGCTTTAATGTATGCAAGTAAACTACATTCGGAAGCACCTTCTGAACATTCAGCATAGAATATTACAGAATCTATTTCCTTTCCAGGTATTCAGCATACATGAACACTTTTGTTCCTGCATAGCACTATTCTTTTCTACATTTCAATTTCTCCACTGAAGTCTCACTTCCAAAGAAACTTGTTCAAAATTCTCCATCTCAGCTAGTCCAATTTGAAACCTATCTTCTTTCTAAACTAGATGTAAGAATTATGACCCTGTGAGGCTTGTAAGTGGAGGAAGTTGGACAAGAACTGTATTTGGACAGGAGACCACTACCACTTATAAAACTGCAGGATGTGGTATTAGTGATTCATTAAGTAGCATGCCTCCAGCTGAGTCCATATTAAAACTAACATCCTCTACATTTTCTCTCCCCAGCTTAATGTATCACACTTGTTAGATGAAAGAATGCTGTCTGTCTGTTCAAAGTGTTAAACAAAAGTCTGAAGCACTGAAAAAGAAAAAAAGTAAATATATTGCATCTATGACTACATGGATATCTGTCTTCAGAAGATTCAAACTCTCAAGAATCCATCTTCCTCTAAAAACGACCTTAGAATTCTTTCTCCCAACACCCCAAATCCTGAATTGCCATAAGGGTATTCTGGGCATCCAGGAAAAACACTGCTTTATTCTAGTTGTTGCAGCTGCAAAAGTTTCACAGTGCAAGTAATACACAAGAAGCACGCTGAGCCATGGCTCCAACTCTGCTCCTTCATGCTCTACCCTTTTCCCTCTATATGCTTACCTGGGCATGAGAGCAAAACATATTAAGTGGTCACAAATTATTCCTTCACTCTGATTAGAAGACAAGCCCAGGAGGCACTGCCACAGTCTCATGAAACTTTCTTGGTGATTTCCCACAGGACAAAAATACCTGCACACTACATTAACAGTAATACCGTGGGATTCACGTGATGTAGCCTTTAACAATGACCAACCTAAACTTTGATGATAGCATATATGGTAAGATACAGATTGGGGCCCTCACAGTACATGCTGAGACCATCTCAAAAGATGCCAAAAGTACCACTACAGATAGCAGAAGAGACCAGGCCTTGCACACAGTTATTCTCCATCCCCTTCAAACAACTGATAATTTCTGTGTCATTCTTCATCCAAAGAGTGCCAGAATTTATTTCATTCTCATCACTTCTCTGGAAACACCAAGCAGCCTAGTAAGACACCTGGTCATGAGTGCTAAGAGGTATGGAAGAAATTTGTTGTCAAATAATGTATCTGCCCTTCTACTTTGCAAATTTATTACAAATTGGTTTTTAAATAGATTTGTCGCTTCCCTAATAGTGAAAGTTGCAGTCCTCAGGGCAGATACAGCTGAAAGTGGTCTCCATTGGTCAACAGCCAGCCTTCATTTGAAGATGAATTAATGTAGTTTTCATGGTGTTACAGACTCCTTTCCTCAAGCCGTTGACTACACTTCTTACTACTGGAGGCATTGTGCATCATTATCTTGGGTTCCCACCAGCTATCTAACAGAGCACAGGTGAAGCTTCTTGCATCTGTTAACCTCCCAATTACAGCTCTATGTTTAGTTTTAAGTCAATCTCTTAAGCTTTGTGTAATTATTAAAAAAAAAAACCAAACCACCACCAAACAACAAAAAACCCCAACTTCTTTCACTGCATTAGCCTCCCACATTGCCAAACACTCCAAAACAAAACTGTGGCCCCACTGATGCTGATGACAGTTTCCAGCATCTTCTGCTGAGTCAGGATGTCATATATATTGCAAGTCATGCCCACTACAAAACATAACATTTGTTCTTCAATACAACTAAGATCAACTGTGAATTAAGAAAAACAACAAACCACAAAACAACTTAAACTTTCACCCAGAAAGTATTTCACCCAGCTTACCTAGTAAAGTAAAAGAATTCTTTTACAAGAGCCATTGTATAGTATATATGGTATTATGTATAATATTGTATACATATATCATGTATAGATTATATACACATAACAGAAACTAAGTCTTCAAATAATAAATTTCAACCATACTATCCGAGCAATAATTTCCTTGAATGTTATTACTATTCAGTTTATGCCTACGCAGTATCTTTTGCCTTCTAATATTAATTATCTGTTTATAACTTTGTAGACAAAAAAAAAAAAAAAAATCAGCTTAGATATTTAAAGTTGATTGCCCACCTATGTATTGATATTTTATAAATGGATAAAGTTCAACTATTTGTAAGAATAGGAAACCTAACAAATCACTTATAAACATAATTATATGTAATTCTCTCCAGACTACTGGAGAGGATTCTCCATGACAGAGTAGAGACTTACGTGCTTCAAAACTAAAAGGTAGACTTGAGACATGGTTAAGTGTTCAGGAAGGTACCTCCTTCCAACTTCACATAAAATTTGGCTTACAGCTGTAAACTTTTTATTATTATTATTATTTACTCAAGTTACTTGTTAGGGCTGGCAGAAGATTCTGCTTCCACAGAACTTTATCTATGCACAAAAAAAATCACCACGTAATCCTGCCAAAGATCAAAGTTTCTTATAATTGTTCCTCCATCACCGACACTGCCTTCTCCCCAACTTTTCCTGTTATTTCAGTCCTTTTATTCTTGATATTCAAGCAACATGGTTAGAAAACAGCAACCTAAACCAACCAGAAGAATGAGATGAACAGAAAAAAGTTGGAAAAGAAACTAAAGCAATTGACAAGAAAACAAGATAAATGAAATTATGAAATATAAGGAGGAAACTGCATGAATGAAACATGGAACATGGACAGAAGTAGCAGACAAGAAGCACAAGGAATGAAAATCTGTAAACAAGAATATATTTTTCTCCATGACCTAGAATAAACCTAGAAACTTCAACTTCAGTGATTTCCATGTAGTAAACTAAAGCATCTCTCATTTTCTGGCCTATGCAGAGGAAAATGTTCTCCAATTACAATGCAAAGCATCAACAGTGAGGAGATTTCATATTTGAAGCTTGCCAAGCAAGCTACACACATCTGTCATTACAGCAAAAATCTAGGAAATAGATCTAACAGGAGGGGAGAAAAAAGAGAAAGAATAAGAAATGGCCACAGATTTGTTCCATATCATATGATAGGAAAAGTGTATTTAAACCTGCCTTCATTCCTTATTTCTCCCCTTCAATATTGTAGCTATAGCTGGTCCTTAAATAGATGTATATTACTTAACCTGAAATAAGTTTATTCTACAAATAAATCGGGCTCTGAGGGACAGATGAGTTCTCTGAAGAAATGATGCTTCATTTGGCACATTAAGTTGAATGAAAAGGCAAAAGCAAGAACAGGAAGGTCAAACAGCTGAATGTCACCATGCAACAACAGTTTCCTTCAGTTCAGACAGGTCCAGGTCCTGAGCTACCACTTCTTTCCTGACTCCTTCCTGTAGCATATTTAGACTCCCAGAAACACATAGCTGAGAACAGAGGGAAAAGATCAGGAAGGACAAGCATAGCTCAGTGTTCCACTGCAGCAGTGTCAGCTCCCCCCGAGCCCCTGTCCCAAATCCAGCAGTGCTGAATCACTCTCTACCCCTTTTCTCTTTCATAATACAGTGCAGCAGGACTATCAAGCAACAGGAAGGAAAACCGTTACTAGAGGACAGATTCACAGTCCGTGATGCTACCATTCTCGTCCTCCTGGACCTCAAAAGCTGCCTTGCTTTAAATGCCAAGTAAAGAGATGCAGCAGCAACATCTGTTCAAGTTACCCCTTCTTCCTTCACCTTTAACACTAACACACCTCTTCCACCATCAACTGTGTTCTGAGAGACCAGATCTCATTCTCCCTTCTGCCACGGAGTTCCTGAGTAATACTGGGCACATCCTTTATATTAACATACTAACAATCAATCCGATTTTGCTAACCGATATCCACATGCAGTGACAAAAATGTGTCTCTTTTCCCACACAGTTGTCAGCAGGAAAAAGGACAACAGCACTTGTGGGCTAACACTGAAGAATGACTGAGGCAACATCTGCTGTAATTTATGAGGGAAAACCTTTGGTCTCAGCACTTGCAGCTTTCACGGAAGTAACTGAAAACTCAGTCGTACTGTAGATGGTATTGAAGTTACTCCTAAAGTCTGTGTGGATCAGGAAGAAAGAGGAAAAAAACCCACCATACACAGAACCTCCACACACACGCTCCCATTCGCCATCAGCAGACTGTAAGATAGAGCCAGCTCCCTGTAATTTAACTTACAACTCTTCCATCTTCATCCTTCCCCGGGGGCAAATTCAGCCCTGACCTAAACAGACACAGATTCCATTAAATTGCACTGGGACTGAATCCAGTACTGCCAGGTCACCCAATACCCTCACAAATATGGGTGAAACCTATTTTGCTCAAACAGGAATAACAAATCGGTACAAGTTGCTGCACTATTTTTCCAATTACATCATCATTGAATTTCTCTATTATCTGCATGTCGCTAAATCGAGTCAATAAGATATTCTAAATTGGTAATGAGACCCTTAGCCATTCACCACTTATTCCTGTTAAGGAATGATACAGAGGCCTGCTCTGTTCACAAGCAGTCATCTGTTTCTACAGCACAAATCACAGTTCTCTGTAGTCACATATTCTTCCTCATCGATGGGACTCACACACACGACCTCTTCAGCAATCTTTCTTGAGGGATATAATAATTGTTTTAAGACTGCTCTTAAGGCTAAGTTTCACTAAGCACTTAAGGAAAGAATGTATTGTCTATACATTCATTCTGCAATCAATTTCAAGCAAAATCCACCATAACTTTTGCGATTTCTATGGTCTATTAATATAGACAATATATCTAATCACTTATACTTGTTACAATATCTAGCCATATAAAATCATTTTCAACTGCAAAGGTTTAAAAGTAGCCAATGAAATTTGGACACTTTCAGATCATTATAGAAGGCGACGGTCAAGTGATTCTTGCCACACTACACAGTTAATACAAAAAAGCACAATTTAGAGAGGGAATAAAGGGTTTCACAAACTAGAGCAAAAGTAGCATGATTATTAACAATTCTCTCCTCCTAATTTTAACAAATGCATGCAACATTACTATTTGAATTCTCCAGAGATGCTTCAGGAATGCTGCGTATACTGAAGTTTGAAGACAGTTTCTAAACAACTTCAGTATCCTGCATTAAAACTGGCAGAATCACTATGAAGACTGTGTACTTTCCAGTCCTAGCAAAAACCAGAAGGTATCAATCATCCAGTTTTAACTGCAGCTGACTGAAGCTATTCATTGAGTTGTGCATTGCTACCACTGTGGCCCCATGAATAAGTCTCAAAGTCTCCCTCTCCTTTTTTTGTTCCTCTAAGTGGACTCTTAACAGCACAATTTTTTTTTCACTCTCTGAATGGCTTTGAGAGATCAGCTAAAAAGAAACACCATTAGTAAAAACAAAAGTTTTCAAAGAAAAAGTGGGAACAAACTTGTGATTCATGGCCTATACTGTGCTTTGCCCCTCTCTTTACCTCAATACACTCTTCGGTTTTACTGCTGGATAAGAGCAGGGCAGACTACTGCACTTCTCCTAGCAACCAAAAATCACTTAGGGAAAAAGGGCATGTTGTCTGCTGAAAGGGAGAACAGAGAAATTTGGGGTCATACAAAGCCAGACATATGTTCTTTTGCATTTTATCCTGAACTGAGCAGTTGTCAAAAAGGATTCAGTAAATAATAATAAACAGTTCTGGTTTACACTGATTCATATTTAATTAAATATCTGTTTGTCTACTTGTCACACATTTCATTTTCTTTTAATTCAGCATTCTAACAGTTCCTACCATTGTTCACAGTTTTGCCTTCAGGGACATAAATTCTATTCTTTACAGTTTCTAAAGTTATTTTCTTTCATTATAAGTGTGTTGAGATACAATTATACCTCTACATAGATAAAACCTTTTTCTTTTTTTTTTTTTTTTAAATCTAGATGTACACACGCAGCTAACCATTCTTAGAGGTTTAAAGGCAACAGTACTGAAAGACAATTTTATCATAGGGATCCTCCTTTTCCAAAAGCTGGGATTTTACCCCATGAGACTTGATCTTACAGAACAATCTGTCTGGTCTCATTAGGTAAACATCACATTGCACAGTTTAAGATGATGAATTAAATTCACGCAGAAGAAAAAAGATAAAACCAAAAGTTTATAATTCAGGCATACATCTGAATAGACAGAACACATTGACTAGCTTAAAAAAACCAAAGTATTATTTTTTTTAAATCCAATTGAACAACAAAACAGATGTAATAGATCAAGGGTAAAATACAGCCTGCAGTATTTCTGATAGTTATTCTTTTCCACTGAAAGTCCTTTGTTTAATAGCTGTTGCCTTGACGTAAACCATTTTAGTTAGCCCACTGAATTTCTCTTACATATCATAAAAACATATACACAAAAATCCAGCCACTATCACAGCACTTCGGTGCATCAAGTCAGCAAAGACCTTAGTTCACTGCATCAAATTGTAATTTAGCATTTTCTTGCAGCCACTCCAAACAAATCTGGACTCAAACAATTTACAGAGAGATTTATTCACTTCATGGATAAGTGATGTACAAATGGCATAGCAATGATAAAAGCCTAAACGTACTGTGTATAAGACAACGCTGAAGTTATTAGGCATCAGCGCTATCGTGTTAAGCATGACGGTAGTGTTTTGCCCCCCTTTTCACTCCCTATGCTGCCTGACCCAGCCACCTGCTCTGCAGCCCAGCTCCCCTGCTATTCTCTCTCTCCCCTCATTCATTGCTTCAAAATGCCACAGACCTGGAATCAGGCTACTATCCCACTCCTTCTCCTCGCCTACAGCATCACTTCTCTCCCCAGAAAAGCATCAGAGCAGGGCAGTGCTAGTGTACACATACATGCAGGACCAATAAGGGTCTCCAGGTCTTGAAGGTGACATAATGCATTGATCACAATATTTCACCTCTGGAAAGTCAGAAGGAGGACGTGCCCACGGATGCTTTTTCTGCTGTCCCCACTATGGAGTGACAATCCCTAAGAGAAGATCAAGTTGACTAGGGAAAGGAAATCCAGGTGAAGAAAACACCTTTTCCAACTAGCTCCTAGTCCAACAGCATTACTATGCTATTTGAATTCTTCATAATAGTGATATGAAAGAAACTATTGCCCATCCCTTAGTCACAGAGTTCTCTTTAGGATACAACATAAACTGTTAAAATTGACCAGTCCTTTTGCCAGGATGAAGTAATCTGGGCTACAGGGCACATGGACTTTGAAAACTGCGCAGAATGACAGCTTGAGAAACCATGATTATGGGGCTCGTGCAGCATTAAAATACTTCTCATAACTGCTTCTTAACTCTTGACATTTGCACAGCAGTAAAAAAAGTATCGCTGGTACCCTAGCATGAACAGTTCCTCCATTCACTATGAATGAGGAACAAGTTGACTGATGTTAGTTACCTGACATTTTGGTTTTAAAAGGTTAAATTTTTTCCACTCAGCTTCTCTTGCAATCAATGGCAAGTGATTAACAGACATGAACTACAGAGTTTACTGTGTTTTACAACTTGCTGCTGGCCATTTGTTCTTTACGTATTTGTCCAATCTGCATTTATGACAAGCACGTTACAGAGAGACTCTTCTCGCCTTGGCACACTACACTGAAGCTATGTAGGGAATGCATAAATACAAACTATGAGACCATATGCTGCAACAGGCATTGTGGCATAATCATCTAGGTAAACGCTAATGACTTAGATCATACTTCAACTCCTGGCATTCCCACTTATGCTACCAGTTCATTTCCATGTATCAGACCAAATAAACTGTTCTCCCAATTAATATGAGAAAAAGCCATATGAGAAAATAAAAGTAAATTATAGCAAAGCATAAAATAGCATAATGGCAGGCCACTGTCTTTCACTGTAGTCAGACTGAAGAATTCTGCTGGAAATGGAGGAGTACAATGAAGACTCAGTGACAAGAAGGGTAATTCTGCAATCAAACATCACATACCATTAAGGTTGCTCCAAATCAAGCTTGGAATGGTGTCTTATGCAATGAGCACCTGAAAATGATGAGGAATGCGTTTGAAAATGCTTTGTGTTCTTCCAGTTATCATTCATATAGGTTGATAGAGCTGAATAAGTGTCTCCATAACCAGGACAGATAAATAGCATAAAAAGATTGCAATAGAACCTGGATGCACACAATCTCAATTGGTTCAAAAATATACACTGGAATCACTAGAAAATTGGTGGCCTTCAGTTATCAGCAAGCCAAAGATACATTGTTGCCTGGTAGAATTATCAGGACAAAAAAGTAACTTTATCATTAAGCAAAACAAAGCTGTGTGGTTTTTACTGACATGGTTTTGTAGTGCAAGTAAGCACAGGGAAGAATGCTCGCAAATCTATCTAGAACATAATCAGAAAGTTAGCTCAAAACCCAGTTAAATGGATGAGTTCAACTCACTAAATAATGGTTATTATCTGCAGATCTCTGTGAGTTACAATTTACTTAGCCAAAAAAAATAGCTGAGGTAGAATGGTAAAGACTGCAAGTTCAATGCATATGCACAAGCTACTTCTGCCAGAACACTTTTAAAGTTAATATCTTCACATCACGTTTGTCCATAATACGAAGATGAATCTCAATTAGGCTTGGCCACTAGAGCACAGCGGTTCAATATAGGTATCAGCAGGTTATTACATGGGTACTACTGGTTAGTTTGTCTATTGTTGTTCATGTATTTATTGTTGAAAGTTATTATTTTAATAAAATTAAGAGCACATCTTGGATCTCTTCCATGGCAGCAGAGCCAAGATAAGCTGAAGAGAGGGAATTAAAAAGCCATTTCTTATTCCATGAACTTTTGGCTTGAAAAAAATATTAAGAATGCATATCATTACACCCACATCGCAGCATAAGAAGCAGCTTTCTGATTACAAAGGGATACTCTGTACTAGTAAAGAGAGCAATATAGGAACAAGCAAGCAGTAAGCAGGACTGAAGCAGCAATATGCACTGGTAGCCTCTAACATTTGGAAGTTATCCCCATGGAAAGACGTAGCAACAAGCGAACTTCATCTTATAATAAGATTATATTACAAGTATTAAGATGCAAGCCTTTAATTACAGTAAGCCAAGACATCATCACCTGCTTTCAAGGTCTTTCACACAAAGGACTCTGTAGCAAAATTGTTATAGATTTCAGTGGTGCAGAATCAGGTCCTAAATTAATGAGGCCTTGTTTAATTATTCACTATAACAATAAAAACTGTTAACCATAGGTGATTAAAAGTTATTTTGTTAAGGAAAGAGTTTGAGGAGACGACAACACAAACTTACTTCTGGGCACATAACTTCAAGGGCAGAGAGTCCACAGTTTGCATTTTACAGTAGAAGCCAGATCTGAGAGTAAAGATGGTAAGACTAAAACCTACATCCACAAATCTTTATTTCTGTGCAATTATTTTGCATTCAAAGATCTAACTAATATAACTAACATGACTAGCCCTACATAAAAGGTATCCTCAACACTCCCTGAAGTAGTGATTTAAGATCAGACTCTGTATCCTTCTAGATATTGAAATTTAAAGGAATTTTTTAGAATGTACAAGGCATGCATAATATAAAAATCTAAGTGCAAGAAAGTTTGGATAACAATAAGTGTTCCATAAAAATTCAGTAGTTACATGTAAGAAACGTCTGTTCAGTCGTTGGCAAGACTGGCAAGAGTGAATACTTACTTTCTCGTGCACTCAAAATAAAGAGATAGCTATAGAAATGTAGCAAAGAGCACCAGTAAACCCAGCCTCTTGGCAAGAGACAGCATCAATATGATTATAAGTATCCTCCACAAGGTTGGTATGAGAGGTGGTGAGCCAGATGGCAGCCACAGGAAGAGCAACCTCTGCCATGCCAGCTGAGATAACAGATAAAACCTGACAGCAGTGTTCCTCTTAGGTGGCTGAAACAGAATGTACAGAACCTGTTAGCAATCTATTTAGCCGAGATCAATATTTGAATAGCAATTCAAGGGTAGCAAATGGCTAAAGAGCCATTGCATACTCTTTAGTAATTTCCACTAAATGGCTCAGCAGCGGACAGAGCATGTCTTGAATTCAGTGCTATGAGAGCCTACATAGCGTTGCTATGTAGCAACTCCTGGAAACACAGTTGACTGGACAGACTAGCCAAAGCCGCCATTTGCTCTCACTGAATTTTTTGGCACATCTTCTTGATGCTTTTTAAGCATCCTTAAAAATCTCCTTAAATTGTTTTATGTACTTTTAAGGTTACATATCCTTAGCCTGTAGCGGTAAAACTTATTTTCCTTAACCAATGTCAATCTCATCATTCCAGAAAGTTCCTAATGGAAGGATTATTACAATAAGTGCAACTCACAAAAGACTTTTAAAACTCCTATTCCACGTTTTCTGAAAGAATCATGGGGTATCAGACCTTTTGCAGAGTCCCAAATTAGCAAAGGAGCAAAACACATTATTTGGATTACATTAATTTTCAAATATAACCATCTCTGGAAGTGCAATGACAGGATTTTCTCATTGCCTATCTTTTGCATGTAAATATATGCTGTTGCAATAACGACTTACCAGACAAGGAGTAAAGAAAGCAAAATATTAAGACTAATTCAGCAAACCGTTTCATCATGGGCATAAATTCATCCCTACTTGGCAAAGTTTTAAAGCATGGTATTAACTTGGAACACATGTTTATATCCTTATTAACTGCAGTGAGATTCTGGATAAGTGATCAAGTGCACACTTAAATGTTTTCCAGAATTGGGTCCCATGGAAGAACAAGCTAAAGGAAACAAAAATGCAAACTCTTCACTTCAAAACTTTACTCTTAATGCATCAAAATGCACACATTCCACAGAAGCAAAGGTTATCCATCAACAGCAACTCTCATATGAGAGATCAAGACCCTGTCAGCTCAAACGCTCACTGAAAGAATACACTTTAGCTTTATATGTAAGCCATGTTCTCTGATAGGCAACCCAGATCTGCACAAGGCCACAGATGTATAGCTTACCGGTATGAAGAAATAAAATTAATTTTTAAAAAATAGAATGCTTGAGCATCCCACCATTTCAGATTTATACTTTTCATTAAAAAATAAGTCCTTTTGAAATATACTAATACAAAGATAAAATGCTGGTTTTACAGAATTATTCTCACATATCTTTAACACCATCACACAATCAAGAGCATGACACTTGCAGTTTTCAAGGGACAATACCTAAAAGCCAGCCCTGACATAAAAGGTTGTCATTTTCATTAAAAACACTATGAGTCCTACCAGGTCAGAGTTCGGCCTACTAAAACCAGTGTCTGGGGTAACATCTACACGCTTGTGTTCACAGCCGTTATGAACTTTTCTGTTCATATTGGTTCTTCCAAGCTTTACTAATGATTGGAAGAAAGATAACAAAAAAAAAAAAAAAACCCAATCACTTAGCAATGAAAGAAAAATCAATTGAACATTATTAAAAAAAGGTAATCAGCTGTTTTACCCCCAATAGGTAGTGTTTTATTTTATGGTACCGACTCTGTCTAGTGAGATAGGTTTTGTTTGGGGTTTTTTTTGTGTGTGTTTGATTTTTGTTTGTTTGCTTTTTCAAGAACAGTAATCAGGATTGACAGCTAAAGAAAAAGAGAATTACAGTTATTCCCTGAACAGACTGCAAGAATATGGGCAGGGCTACAGAAAAATCATAAGCATAATAATAACAATATATACATATATATATGCTTTCTGCCATTTCCATTAAGCTTTGCAATTTTCAGGTGTCATAAAAGCATGGACAGAGAAAATAACCTTAGAAGAAAAAAATTATCATTTTGATCTATACCACTATACACTGTGTAATATCACTTTTGAATCACTAAACAAAACTAATGTCACAGGGATAAGGATGTCTAACATGCCTCAAATACTACAATGTCTCTGTCTGGATCTGATGCCAAGAGAACAAAAAAAAACCCCAAACTCAACAACAAAAAGCCCTCCAAAACAGGAATGCACTATGAGGTAACTTCCAAACATAGGAAACAAGGACCTATTAAACAAGTGGTCTGCTGGGTTTTGCCTTTTTTCTTAAATTAAAGCATTATAAATAGTGCTAATGTTGATAAATATCTTCTCAAAGCAACTGGTGGTATATGTCATTCTAAGGTGTAATTGTAATTACTATGCTCCTAAAGAGACAAAAGTACCGCATGCCAGGTTTTCACACCAGTATTTCTTCAAAGCTACTTGTTAGTCATTTCAACAATAACAGCTTCTGTCTACTTGGTCATGATGTGCTATCCACAAGGCTTGCTATTTATTTATTTCAGAGAGTTGTTAATGTACGCAAACTTGACAGTCTCTGCAATATCTTCCCACAAAAGGGGAGGATCC
This sequence comes from Balearica regulorum gibbericeps, assembly GCF_011004875.1. NCBI lineage: Eukaryota > Metazoa > Chordata > Aves > Gruiformes > Gruidae > Balearica > Balearica regulorum. The sequence continues at coordinate 107,140,649 of NC_046184.1, forward strand.
CATCTATTCTGGGCAGTTTATTGGCATTTTTTTTCTAATAGTCCAGCTCTAAATTAGCTATGTACTTCACCTGCACCCCCCACCCTCATCCTATAAGGCTAAACCAGAACAAAGGTTCTACTTGTGTTCCCCACGACAAAACCAGAATAAATTATGTCTTGCTCCTGTTGTTCCAGCAAGCTGGTTAATTGCATTTGTTTCATATATCTCCAAACAGCCTGGTACATTAATTACATTCTGTAACACCAAGCTCCTCTGATTCACTCTGTCACTTCCAGTGAGCACTTTAATTGTATTCCTTCTAGCTATATACAGTTTTAAACACTTACTAATAATTACACTTCTACAGCCTGATGTTTTCAGTTTGTATACAAAGATATATCCAGTACTGGTGGTCCTAAAGTTAACGATCAAAATATGTTACAGTAGGAAAAATAAAGCAAAATTAAAACAAAATCACCACAAAACTATGGCCATGCTTATAGATGCAAATTTTTCATTAAATCCTTTCAGTTAAAACTTCCTACTGTTTAGCATGTACATACATTATACAGAAATTTTCTTACCAGTACACCAAACTGAACATTAAACTGCATAGCATATTATGAAACCAATGTAAAACTGTACTTGAATGTCTCCCTCTTCTCGTTTATTTTGCCTCCTTTCTTGCTAGGGGGTGGGGGAAGATGAGAGGAGGGGAAGAAATACCCAAAGCAGCCTGTGACTGCAAACAATAAACCTAGAGTCCTTGCTTCAGGACTGATACAGTAAATGCTGTAAGCAATAGCTTCCTGGAACAAAGTTTGCTCTAACAGACAGGCAAATCCAGCCAGGGTCCCAGACATTAAATTCACCTAAAGTCTATACGACTGTTTAGAGATGCAAATACTAGGAGGAATGCCGAGCATTTGGTCCCAGCACACACTCATGTAGAACCGTACGCTGTTACAGATGCTCGCTTCCTAGTTGTGTGCTTGAACTACTGTAATGCCTCTAACGTCTCTACTGCAGTACAGCGCCAACCCCTACTTTGAAAGACAATTCACCCTTGCACTGAAGTTTCCGCCCTACTAAAGCGTTCTTCCCCAAGATGCTAATTTATAGCTCCCCATCCATTACTTAAACTTGAAAGCCGCAAGAAGTGTTGTCAAGCAGACCCAAAGGGGGGAATGCGGAGGGGGGGGGGGGGGGGGGGGGGGGGGAAGGAAGAAGAGAAGTAAAAAAAAAAATCCACCCTTTTCCCAAACGTTCCTAAGCTTCGTGACAACACTCCCTCCGGAAAGCCCGTAACGAGGGGGAAGATGATGGGAAGACCCACCCCCGAACGGAGCCCCATGGTGGCTGGCGGCCCGGCCACGCCGCACCTGCCCGGCCCCTCGGAGGGTGGGTGGAGGTGAAGCGGGGTGGTTGGTGCCGTGCTGCCCGCCGTGCTGCCCGCCGTGCTGCCCGCCGTGCTGCCCGCCGTGCTGCCCGCCGCCCCGCTCGCCCTGCCTGCCCTGCCGTTCGCCAGCGCCAAAGGAGGCGTTGAGGGACCCTGGAAATCCGCCAATTCGCCTCACCTGGAGCCGAGGCAGAACTAATCTATTTATTTCATCAGCTGGCTCTCCCGGTGGAAAGTTTAACAATAGAACGAGGCAAAGTAATACCAGGTACAACAGCTGTCTGCCTTCCCTTTCTCCTTCCCGCCCCCCCCCCCCCCCCCCCCCCCCCGAAATAAAAGATTTAGCACGGTAGTTTTTACTCTTTCCTCGCTATCTCAAGCTAACATTCTTCCATTCATAAGCTGCTTTTCCATTAAGTTAGCAGACGGGAAGAACTGCTTATTGGAAACATGTATTTCCTCCCCCCCCCCCCCCCCGAAATACCATTTTTATACCAGAAACAAGCTTAAGGCTGTGTAATGTTAAAGCTTATAATGCCGTCCATGTGCTGTCCCAAATCAGATTCAGATGAAGGGGAATTCTGCACAGAAATGGCATATCTAAAATGAGCGAACTTACCATAGACTTGAAAAAATGCAAATCCAAAGAGCAGGAGTGGCGTCAGCAGACCCATTTTGACATATTAAAAGCAATCCCGATCGCCTGCGAGACCAATTCCACAGAGATCCAAAAAAAAAAGTATCCAAAGCCAGTAAGAGGTAGGTCCAAAAGTTTTCAGTTTTCTAGCAGCTACTTAAAGTGGAAAGGGAAATCTTGAAATCAAAAGCTGCAGATGGAAAGGTCTTGAATGTGACACTTTTAGATCCATACAGATTAGAGCAGCGAGCGAGCTCCGAAGGCTTCTGCTTTGCACACACGCTCCTTCCTAAATTCCCACCAATCCAGCCCAAGCGGAGGAATTATTCAAGTGTGTCTAAGAGTGTCTTTAGGCTCCATGGCAATCCAAAAGCAAGCTCTTTCTTCGGAAGACAAGGAGAGACTCTGAGAAAGGACCTGATTCCTAGAAAGTGCTCCACAAACTTCCCGGCACTTTGCAGGAAAATCATTGGCTTAGTTTGGCTATTTTGCTTTCCTCTCTCCCTCCCCCTAACCCTTTCTCTCTCTTTCTCTCCCAAATCAGTTCAAGCTGCAGAGTTTCTCACTTAACTTCCATAATAGGAACGCCTAGGCAACGTGCTACAGGAGGGGAACAGCTTTCCTAGCATCCCCTCAAAGTAAAGCCCTGTCCCCTACACCTCCCTCCTCACTGAAAACCGGAGCGGAAACTGCTTGAGGGCAGTAACTCCAGCGCGGTGCCGCTGCGGGCGGGAGCGGCGGCGGGCTGCTGCCGTGCAGTTGTGGCGGCGGCAGCGGGGTGCGTGCGGCAGGGGGTGCGGGGGCCTCCCGCTGCCGCAGCTCTCCCGGGCGACCGCGGCAGCCCGGAGTCCGCCGCTCCGCTCCGCTCTCCTCTCCCCTCCCGCCGCCTCCGCCTCCTGCCGCCGCGGACACACCGGCTGGCAAGGAGAGGGAGGAGAATGAGCGCGGCTCCCGAGGCTGCCTGGGGAAGGGAGGCTGCGGGGTGTGGACTAAACCACTGTGCTCCACACCCACGCGTCCCTTTCCTCCCGGGGTAGGGAGATAGGGATGGCGATATAAGTAGACAGCCACAGGACTGGCAATCAGCCTTGCTGCAGGCAGTGCCCCCCCCCCCCCCCCCCAGTTGGGTATAGGTAGAATTTACATGATTGCTCCTCACCGCTTCCCATTTAATGGGCAGCTAATTTTTCGGTAAGTGATTTCATGGAACTGTTCTCTAATTATTAATTCCCTCTCGCACATACGCAGACACTTGGGACTGAGACCCTTGAAAGGATCTTCCCCAGAGATTTCTTTGCTGACCCGCTCAGTGGAAAAAGGGAAAACGGCAAATAAAATAAAATGGATCACGCGTGACCTACAAAGTCTGTAGGACCGGCGGGCTCGCTCAGCCGAAATCCAGGAACGAGCAACCTCCCGCCTCGCGTCTCCCGCGCCCTTCCCTGCCCTCCCCCAGGCCCCTCGGCTCCAGCGCAACTCTCCTCAGCGGGAAAGTTCCGCGGAACCGACCGCGATCCCCCGAGGCTGGTGGAGGGGGCGGTGAGGACAGGAGACGAGAGAAGGGGCCGCGTCAACCCCAAGGAACAAGGGAGAACAGCCCGTCTCCCCTGCACGCACGACAGAGGCTGTCAAACAGCAGAATAAACCCCAAACCACCACAGAAAAAAGAGCCAGGAACACGAAGGAAGGAGCAACGTGAAGGAAACCGGAATTTAAAAGTGACCGGTGTCAGAACAGGGCAGGGGGTGACCAGCAGAGACACACCGAGACTGGTGCTGGCGGAGCGGCCGGTGAGAGGCCAGCGGCGCCCCCGAGGTGACGGTTAGGCCGCCCGTTGCAGCCGCGCGCCGTCCCCGGGCCAGGAGAGGCACCGCACGGTGAAGCTCGAGCGCCCCCTACTGGCAAGCAGCGAGCAGCAGCCACCACCCTCGTGCCCAGCGTTGCCTTTTGTTGCGGCGGAGCCCGCCGCGCGCGGCGGGAGGGCTGTGGGGGGGCGGCCCTTCGGCGGCCCCCGCCCTCCCCCGGCGCGCGGGAGCGCCTAACGGCTGCGGCGGCGGGTGCCTGTGTAGCCCGGCGGCCCCGGGGAGCCTCCTGCAGGGCCGGCCGGGTGAAGAGAGCGGGGGTTGTGACAGGAATGAGTGAAATGCGGGAGCTACCGGAGACCACGGAGCTGTTTCAGTAGGCGAGAAGTCTTTTCTCCACCGGAGAACCCGAAACAAGTAGTATTATGCATAACTTTTTCAAAGAAACCTGTTCAAATATGTTGGTAGCATATTTGTCTGGCTTATATTTTTAGTTTTTAGTGGGACATTGAAGTTGAGGATCGTTTGAGCACAATGATGCTAGATAAAAATTAACTGGTGAATAAAAACATGGGAGTCATGCTTAGATGCACTAGGATGAGCAGGGCTAATTTAAACAGAAAGGACTTACCTTCTTACACGTGAACCAACTAATCCAAATATTTTTCTCTTATCAAGTCTTTTTTTTTTTTTTTTATTTTGCATATGCTAGAAATTTATTCTTTTAGTAAGTTATTCCCATAAAGGATCTGAACCGTATTTCTGCAAACTATACACTGCCCACATACTCAAATAAATGGTCTGCAAGTTATTTCTTACTTGATTCTTGTGTGCAATTAGTGACAAATATTTTACCGTTGCCAAATGTGACAGTGTGAGGTGTTTGTGGTTTTTTTACGTGTCTGAGAAGATTATTGCTATTCCATACAAAGCCAGATGACAATTCCGAAGCCTTTTTATGCAAATCAAGGAACAATGCCCTCCTATACTCACAATATGCCCTGCAGATAAATATATATTAATATATCTAAATACTACCTTGTGAAGAAGGCTATAATTAAGGCTAACTAGGGTAAGGTGATCAAAATGGTATTCTTTGTCAGCGTGCTTGTGAATTGGCAAAACCAGAAAACCATAAATCACGTACCTGACGGCAGTATGTGTAACAGGACATGAAATATTAAAGAATATTTCCTATTGTAGTGGGCATTTCAAGGACACAGTGTTAGTGAAAATGCTGACTAGTTTATTACAAAGTTTTAAATTGGAAATAGCTATACATTGTACAGTTCTTTTTCTGCTTCTCAAATAAATTTAAGTTAAATTTAATAATAGGTGAAGTAGACCAGAACACTTTGTGGATACATACAGTCTTCGAAACCCTTAGGTACAGAGGTACCTGTAAAAGGGTATAATGACTCATATAAACATTCTCAGTTAAATCAATGGGTTATTCATTATAGCTGCTACTGTTTTATTCATTCATTTCCACAGAATATAGCTTTTCAACTATTAAACACATTGCAAAACTGCAAAGTTTCAGCCAAATTTAATCAAGAATTTTCATGCATAAATTTTGCCCATCTGTATTTCAGTGATTTTTTTTCTTTGAGAAGAGTTAACAGTCCTCCAAAATAGCTAGCAGAGTCTGAGAACGTTGGGAAACTGGCTTTTGTATTGGTGCTGTTCACCCAAATTCCGAAATCTCAGCTAACTTTGGCTAGTATACAAACAAAGAAAAAACCAAAAAGGCCAAAAACCAAACAAACACGGTCATGTAGAGATGTGCTGGAACATTACAGTAGAGGTTCATGTGTGTTATGGCTTACAAGCACGGGACATGTCATAGATCAGAGTCACTGCCTATGAACAGAGCTTGCTTGGAACAGTGTTTGCTTCCATTACAAGATGCAGTCCAGACACTAGCGTAAATACCCGTATGCTTGTCTCTCCAGTCTTTCAGTAACCTCCTATGAACATGGCCAACAAGACAGATGTTCTTTGTTTGAATAGCAAAGTCTATACAGAGGAACTGAATGTGCCAACTGTTTGTTTGGCTATGAGCAATATGCCACCTGATGAAATCCTTGTGTGAGCAAGATGAGGAAAAGACATGTCAGTGTTGGTGCACATAAAGCGTCAGTTCAAAGAGTATTGTTGAGCTGGGGCTTTAGGACGGGGAAATGGCACAGTAAGATTGCCCCGATTCATGCTAAGGTCAGTCATCAAATGAGGCAGGACTAATTTGGTAAAACAGCAGTTAAGATCAGACGTATGTCAGTGGTACAAGTAAAGATTTCATTGCTTCCCCAGGCTGGTATTTCTCATCTGTCATTCCAACACTTTAACATTCCAACATTAAAATATATATTTAGTATATGAAACATCAGATCCAGTGTTTAAAGTATGAGTGTTCTAAGACTAGCCCTTTTTTCAGGTGAGCTCTACCATTCACAGCATTTTTCTTCTAAACCAACTTTACCATTTCTGGTGTTACAAATGTATATAATATATTCTATTTCCTGGTTGCCATAAAACCCTCCTCTTCTCAAAGAGGAGAGGTTGAGTTGAGGTGGATCATATAGAATTTATTCTGGATACTACGGCTACTCATCCAGGGAATTGCTGAGAGTGACTAGAGATCTTTAATATCCAAAAATATACATGTGATGTGATGGCCATATAATTTAAATGTAGGCAACTAATTTAAATATTTAAATTAGGAGGCTGGTCTTTCTAGGCTCTGGAGTACAGCAAAGAGTGGATCCAGAGGATGATTCAGAACATGTAATGTTAGGCAGCCTCAGAAACATAAAAACAAAAAGGAAAAAAATGTCACAGTAAGCATGGACTTTCCCAGAGAACATACTCTTGTCTTCCTCTGTGCTATTCTGTTCCAGGTCATCGGGTTCTGATGTCATCTGACTATTGAATACATGATGAGAGAACAGAATTTATAGGATTTAATCATTATAAATGCTGAAGCATGATTATTATTCCTGCTGCAATCAATAGGGTCTTCCACAGGAAGATTGGACACTGAGAGGTAAATCAGGAACTCAGTCCGGGAAAAGAAAACATGTTGCTAGAAACAGTGTAAGCACTGTGGTTAGATCTCTCTCATGAAGGCCTCTGAAAATTAGTTTTTCTGCCATCCCTGACTACCACAATTTTGACTAATCTACTTTCCTAGAACCACTTTTGTGGATTGGAAAAAAAAAAAAAAAAAAAAGAGGGGTGCCAGACACATGTATTTCTCTGTCTCACAGGTGTCTCTTACTTGTAGCACAAGCACAGAGAGTCACCTTCTGCTTCAACATTAAAAATTCCTGAGTTGTGGCATCTGACTTCAAGTGTTCCTATGGAAATACTGATCAAGCAACACTAAGAACCCTGTTTTGAAATGTCCTTACATTGCTAGACTGTGTTAGTGTGTCTGCACTATTTTTAATTACTAGTACAGCTACAGCACTTACCACAGTTATAAGAATAATCTATATTGTTGGTAAGATAAATATTTGGTAAATTAAATTATTGCAAGTTTTTTGATATACATCATATGTTCAATTTAGATTTTGCATCCACAGCTCATTAAATATGCAAAAACTTGTAACAGAAAGATGATACAGTTTCTTGACAATTTTTAAAACCTCACCTAAAATAAATTCTACTTGATTCTTTTACTTTTAACTGAGATTCAGAGTACGCAATAAGCACAAATATTTATATGATAGATATAATGTTACCATGTAAAGATTTTGTAGATCCTACTTTCCATTTGTTCTATGGATATACTTTTACCACACATAAAAAAAGATACAGTGTCTTTCACGCTTTGCAGCCTGGTCAAAAATTCAAGGAAGCACAGAAATAATTCTTAGTTAAAAAAGAATTTGCAAATGGATTATATGTAAAACCAAGGTCAGATTTCTCTTTTCTAGGGGCAGAAGGTGGAGGTGAAAGGAAGCTTCTAGTTGTGGCATTCACAAAAGAATCGATAAGTTTACTGCTGTGTGAAACACAGGTCTGTGTTTTCCTGCTGATTAAAAGATGGCAGCACACCATCCTTGGAGCTAGCTGGAGCTGGCATTGTAAAAAGCAACAGCACCTTTATACTAAAGGGGTAAGAATAACTCATACTAGAAATACGTCTGTGACTTACTGTAGTAGTGGCTGAAACTCAAAACCTGTAGTGTGAAGAGCACAGTGCCTGTGAAAATCATTAAGCACTAAAGTTGTTTCAAAACTACTGGGCTCCGTATCGATGTGTATAGACTTGCATAGAGCAGGTGGAACCCGACTCTTTTCAGAGGTGCACAGGAATGGGACAAGAGGCAACGGACTCCCATTGCTATGTGGGAGGGTTCTAGTTAGATGTCAGGAAACTTTTTTACCATGAGGGCAGTCAAACAGGTGCCCAAGGGGGCTGTGGAATCGCTGTCGCTGGAGATATTCAAAATTTAATTTGACAATGTCCTAGACATTGAAGGTGAACCTGCTTTGAGTTGGACTTGATGATCTGCAGAGGTCTCTTCTGACCGATATTTTTCTAAGGTTCCACTGTTCTATGGCCGGCAATACTGGCAAAGTTCTGAGCACATCAGTGTACTTCCTTTGACACTGAACACCAAGGTTGCTTAGTAGAGAATTATGTACTAAAGTGTTCAGCAGTACTCACTTCTGTTATAAAATTACATAAAACTGCACACACAAGCTATAAATAAAATAATTGCTTGATTTTCCTCAAATTTAAGCCTGTGTTGAGTGACTCCTAGGTAGACTGAACAGTGAATATCTCAGGAAAAGAAGAGCATTCCTTGCCCTCTTATGATTGTAAATGCTTCCCTTCACAACTGCAGTATCTAAAATTAATTGCCTTTCTACCAAGAGTGATAAGTTGGATATCAAGCTTATGGTTGTCTCCACATTGTAGACCATAGCATGAGTTCATTATCGGCAACAGAACACACTGCATCCCTTCCAGTCTTTCCACAGACTACATCTAGCTAAGCCTTCTCCATGTCAGGAATTTCCTCTTATACACTAATATTTTCATCATATTGGTATGCCTCTACATCTCCCATTTGTAAGGGTTCTGAGTGTTCCTGTCTGCAACATCAGGAACTTTTGTTCCCTTCTCTTCTATCCAGGACTCCACATAAGTTATGCATTTCTTTGTCTAATGAAGGAAAAGTCAATTACTTAATAAGATGAAGGCACCAATTATGGAATAAAGTGCTAATTTACGTAAATAAGGACATCAAAGGTATATTCTATCAACTACAAATAAAATAAGACTCCAAGAGTAATTTTGTTTATTCCTTTGATAATGTAGTCCTCTATACAGAGATTCATTTTTAATAAAAATTAACAAAAATGCACTCTGCCCTAATTTACATTAAAAAACAAAACCAAAACAAAACCAAAACAAAAAAAACCCACCAAAAAACCCAAACAACAAACCATTCCTTAAGTGACAAGTTAAGCTTAATTGCAAAAGACAGTTTAGGTTTTCCGAGTCATGAGGTACTCATTGTATCATTCAAAGAAAGAACAAGCATTTAAAAGGAAGAACTGGAAGAGGATAAAATCTTACCCTGCCTACATGACAGATGCAAAGGTGAAATTCTCACTAGAAAAATGTATTTCATCATAGTGCGATCAGACTGATTCATATGAAAATAAGTGTAGCTACTGCACCCTGACTTCCAAGGATCAGAAAATCAAGCTATGCAGCAACACAACATTTATAACTGTACACAACTCTACACAAATAAGTCATACACCATATTCCTGCATAATTATATCATAAATAACATGGTATGCTCTCTTATTAAATGACATGTCACATTTTCCATAACAAGCGCATATTGACAGCCAACTATATTAGCCAACAATATTTACACTTTAATTACAGCTTTTAAAATGGAAATATGTAACTATATATGTACATAAGTTGTTAATGGGGCAGAAATTCATACAAGGAGATACATACGTCCATTATGTAGATACCTATTTGTAGGTTGGCAAATATTCTTTACAATAGGAAGTAATAGGAAACAAGATTTATTATGTCATTAACAAGTCAATTCACTTGAAAATTCTAATAGATACAGTATTGTTTTTCAATCTTAAATGGCTTTTGAATTTAGCTGGATTTCATAGTTATTGTTTTGTAGAAGACAAAGCCAGACTGACTTGAGTTCGCATTGTTATCCCTGGCCTCCAAAGTGTCAACGGCACAGACAGGTTATTGCTTGGCATGATTTCTGCTGTACTACAGTCCTCAGTTGGAATCATATATTAGTCAAACCAAGGACCTGTTGTGGTACCACGGAGCTTCTGATTTATGAAGATGTCAGCTCCTGAGAATCTGGTCCATCACTATGGTGGCAACCCTAACAGCATTAGAGACTCTTGCATGTTTCTACGAGTGGGTTGTAACATTCCCATCAGGCTATGATTCTTGTTTGCAATATGGTGCTGTCAACACTGTTCTCATCAGTTATACATATCAGTGGATTATTAACAATATTTGTCAGACTTCTATATTAGTTTTGTCCCAGAACAGCCTTGCTTCACTTCAACAATAGAATTACATTTTGCATTGTCTCAAGAAATGCTTTTAAATTAGAATTGATGTTTCAGTCATATGATTTTTCACTGCTGATGTAATTTAGTTTTCTATCTAAATTTCTATATGAGTATATGACTTATTTTTTAAAAGTGTGATCCTATTAAAGGCAGCTGAAGCACAGAGAGTTTCCACAGAAAATTTTGGCCTAATACCTCTCCCTTGCAGGGCAGACTAAAAGAGTGGTTAAGATTGACATAAATTTCAAAAGTAAATTGGAAAAAAAACCAAAAACAAAACATAACAGAGGAAAAAACTGAAACCTCAGAGCAAGACTTCTCCTTAAAAAGTATACATTTAATCAAAATTACAAATAAGTAAGTACAAATGTAAACATCAAGTATCCTGTATAATCACTAGAGGAACTATTGTATTTTGTATATTTTGCAGTTAAAGCTATTAGAGGATTTAATTGCTTAAATTGTATACAAAATCACCAAACTTTTACCAGGAAAACATGTGGGAATGTTTGTCCTCTATGCTGCATATCCTGTTCTACTGGGAGCAGCTGTGCTAGTACACGGTCCCTTTAAAACCAATAAAAGTGTACATGCAAAGAGGCCAGTTCAGAACACAGAAACAGAAGCCAATGACTCATTTTAACGTCTGTCTCTGAACTGAAACACAAAATGGCAATTACCTCAAAGCTGCTTACTGCCACAGCTAGGAAGACTCTTTCACATTTAAAGCACACTGCCCACACAACAGAAAATCTCTCTCTTTTTTTTTTTTTTCTTTTCATTGTACAACTTGCAATACTGTGGCTGATGGTGGAATTTAGCATGTTTCAATCTAAGTCATCAGTTTTGGTGACCAAAAGTTATTACTTGATTCCCAGCTTAAATTATTTTAGAGTCAGCTTTCCGCAGACAAGAGAAACGCATTGTAAGCTTATCTTACCCAGACTATCAGCAACAGTTCAGGCTTCTAGGACAACCTTGAGAAGAATAGGGAATTTTGCACTGCCATGGCCCAGAAAGTACTTATCTTGAGAATGAAGAAAGAATTGGGTTTCAACAGCACCTACCACAATGAGATCCTGTAACCAGGACTGTGTATCTATGGACTTCTGTAATATAAATAGCAATTAAATCCCACTGCCGCATTACCTGCTGAAAGATTTTCTAAAGGAAATGTGTCTTCCATGATTTTGGCAAAAAGTTATGTAAAAATTAACTTTTTATCATTTCCCAAGGAAAAAAAAAAAAAAGAATATATACTAGCTCTTTAATCTGTGAGTGAAATGTCAGATTTAAATGTAAGTGTAAATGTCAGATTTAAAGTAAATGAGCCAATGTATGGAGTAAAACCACAAGATAATTTTTAAGTAAAGAAGAGTAAATACCCTTATGTATGAAATTCAAAATACTATAGTAATGCCTATAGATGTGTAGGTATCATGAAATAGTGAAGATGTGAGCTAGTTTTATTATTTTGTTGGTATTTAAAAAACAACAACAACAAAAAAACCAGTCCATTCTAAAGAATAGAAGGAAAGAGGTATTCTCATCTAAATTTGCACAGAATTTACTTGAGAAATTTCCATGAGTGCTTACAGGACTTAAATCTTCACATAAAAAGACACTAGAAGTCTTTTCCAGTATCCTTTGTAAGAAATAGTACAGCTGATTCAAATCATTGAAATAATGCAGCAGGCCACCTGAGAAATTTTTCCTCTGGGAGTCGTAGAGATCTTTTCAAGTGATCTATATTTCAAAGAAAATTGGCTTAAATTCTGAGGTACTTTATTATCATCCACCACTGTTCTTTAGTGGTTTTGCAGGGACATAGGATAATGCTGATCTTCTAATCATAGTAGTCCTGACATAGAATTCTGAGTACAAAATTTTTTTTCCTTCCTTTTTCCCTTGTAAACTCATTTAATTTTTCTGTCACATGACCTGGAAGTTGGTTAATGATTCAACATATGCTCAGTTAGATCAAGTTTGAATCTGTTAATTTTCAAATGGCCATAAATCTACATTGCTCAAATGAAACGTACAACATCTTCTGAGTCAAGAAGGAGCTTGCTTTTTAGTCATCAAAAATTCACAGTGTCTACCCTTAAACTACTTAACATAAAAATACCAAGAATTATATTTCTAAAATCCTGTGGATATCTGAACGTGTCAGTGATCAGAATATTTGCAGAAAAGTGCTTTTTTGGTCCCTGCACACAAGCTTACAGTTGCTTAAGTCATGTCTTTGATAAGCAATATATAGAAAAACTGATATAGCCTTCTCTAACACCAACACAACAAAAAGAAGGGAGCAATGACTCTGGAGCTGGATGTCTGATATGTGCAGAGGTGTCTTTTCTGCCAGAAATAATATTACAGATGCCAGAGTGGCACAGGAAGGTTAGGGCATCTGAACTGCTAAATCCTGGATTTGTAAGCAGTGACTTAATCAGAAGACTGATGAGTTAAATCACAATGGTGGATCAAACAATTGAGGGAAGTGTTCCTTAAAAGACTGTCCAGGTGAGCAAAAAAATGAAATGAGGGCTGAGTGACAGCAAGCAAATGTGAAGGACCACTGGATTCCTATAAGAACATCTTGAAACATCTTAAAATACAGTGGAAATTTTGGATTTGAATTCTTTTAGTCCCTAGAAATCAAAGCTGTAATAATTAATAAGCACATTTCATAATCTAGGCAAATAACCAATGATAGATAGATATTTTTATATAGGAAAAACGTCCCCTATTGCATTTTCCAAACTCTTGCTTACCGTTAACATTTTAGGTCTAGATCATATTTAAGATGCTTAAATCAAACTGCTTAATATTCTGGACTGACTGGCTCATTAAGCTGAACAGTAGGATTGCTGTCCTATGCACTTCAGGCACTTACAGTAGGAACTTTTCTATTTTTAATTCCAATTGTTTAAAGAGAAATCTTTATCATTAAACCTGCAACTATATTTCTTTTCTTTGGGGGGTATTACTATATGTTTGACATTTCAACTCTGATGATATTTTGGTTGTCTCTTACATTCTAAACTATTTAAGCAAAAGAGTGTTGTGTGCAACAGCTTTGGTATAAAAGTTATTCATTTTTAATCAACTCATAATTTCTATTAATTTATGCCTGTCAATATTAAAGAATCATCTACTGTAGCTATAGGTGTTCGGACTGGTGACATTTTATACTAACTCCCATTTGGTCTATATGATTTTAATACATTGAAAAATTACCTACCAAATTTTATTCACTGTTAAGAGAGAAACAATTTTGCAGAAAAATATTTATCCAAGGCCAGATTTTTCAAAATTATTTAGAGGTGCTTCACAGTGCTGATGATAGCATTTGTGTGGAAGCCTCACTAGTGTTGCAAGTCAGTGTGAGTTAAGTTTCTAGCAACTGGTTTCTTTTGAAGGTTCTTAGCACGTACCTATCTAAATATCATTATTCTGGCAATGTATGAAATCTTCCATAATGCGGTCTTTGATCAGGAGATTTGGAAAATAAATTAAAGACTGTTTAAAGGGAGTTTGAAGTGCTAAGTACTCTTCTTTCAGACCGAATAAAAAGTGCAATAACAACTCTTTCAAGTAGTGAGATACCTGGTATTAATCGGAATTACCCCAGGATTCATCAAGCTGCATGGCTAGGCTTGGTCAGAAGTTATGTCATGTGCACTGAAATAATTACTGATGGAGAAAGCCAAGACAAAGGCCAGAAGACAGTGGACAAAATTGTAATGAATAAGAACTGCCATAAACAGGAGCAGAAAGGCATTTCCAGGGGAAATTTAGGAACACAAAGTTAGGTTAACAGACAATGCTATTTTTGTTATTTTCACAGAAAAGGAATTGCATATAATCTTTAAAGAAGTTAGTTAGGAAGGATTGAACCTGGTTCAACGTCACCCCCTAAAGAAAAAAGTCACAAAATATAAGTCACAAAATCCAACTATTGGCCCCATGTTGTTCTTTTGTATTTGCAATAACGCAAGAAAAAAATCAGGAATTTTGGCAAATATTCTATCAATCAGATTATCAGATCTTTACACTAAAATCTAGTCTTGGGTTACAGCAGCAGCTGATAAAACCATTCTGTTTTTTCTGTTTTTTTCCTCAGGAAATGTGATTCTAGAGTCTGTTCAAAGAGTGTATTTGTAGATCATTACCTTCACCTTTTGTTTCCCTAGTTATATAGAAGTAAAAATTATAATATAAATAATAATTAAATCTCACTGCCACATTAAATCCCACTGCCACAAAAACATGCTGTTCCTACAACAACTGAGCTGTTTTTTCTTTCTCTTTCTCCCTTTCTTTCCCAGTTGAGATCCAGATGTAGTAGAGAGTGGAGTTCAGCTGAATCACTGTACTGCTTGGAGGTTGCCCACATGTTTAGTTGAGACTACTAAAGGACTTCAAGATAGAATATCCTACTGTTATTATATTCTTGTCAAAACTTGTTTCCTTGAATATTGCATATAAAAAGGGTTATGATGCCATTTTTATTTATACAAGCACACACAATTGTATGTTTGCCTTCTTGTGTACCGTATAGGAGTTTGGACACAATGCTGCCATTCCTCTTACAAACAGGTTTCTGAACTGAAACTCATAGCCATATATGATTTATGTAGAACCATACAATTTTTTTTCAATAAAATTAGTCTAGAATTCCTCTAACTGGTGATTTGGATTTGTTTGTATAAGAAGCAAAGACAGTAAAAAAACCCCCAAACAAACAAACAAACAAAACCACCCAACCCAAAATGTTCTGTTAAAAAATCCATTGGCAATCTCAATAATATTGTTCTGTCTACTTATTTTGGCTCTTTTTCCTCAGTGTAAGGTTGCATACTGAAGGCATTTCCTCTGAAAGTTAAAAAGTGAGGTCACTGAAACAATTGTGATAAGATATTCTTTCTGTAGCTTCTGAAATTAGATATGTCTATCTTATCACCATGTTTGATTAATTCCATTACAATAGAGTCATCTCTTGTTTTCATATAAGCTCCTTTCTGCTTCCATTTAACTTCTTCCTTTTTAGTTCCCAGAAAGGATATATCTTTTGAAAGAGTAATCAAAAGAAACCAAGAATCCAAGGGGGGCATCTATATACTAGGAGATAAATTTCCAGTTTTGCTCTAGACGAGGGGCAGCTACCTGATAGATCAGTTTCTAATTTTCCTCCCTGACTGCTGAAGGTGAACATTGCTGACTTAAGAAAAGGTCTGTGTAATTTGATAAGCTGACTAAAAGACATAAACCATTTAGTTTTAACAGATATAAACTCTAGCACCACCAGGTATGACTCATCTTGTTCTCAACAAGAAGCAACTACCTCAAGAGAATTAAGCAAAGGAACTCTTGGCTAGGATAGTCTGTATAAAGCAAAGCACTCACTGTGTGTTAAAAAGTATTTTAAAATATAGAACATTTAACAGTCCACAGATAGCATTACAGCCACATGACATTACTTGAAAACTTGCCCTGAAGTATATCTCAAAACTGTGGTAACTCCCATTTCACATAAAAGGAAGATATATTGTTGTTAAGCCTTGTGTTATATCTCACTGAAAGCAGTGGTAAAGTCCAAACATTGACTGTAATATGAATTAAAACATAGTCATCATGGCAGTGAGTAAGTTTTTAACACAAATCATTTTACTTTTTCCACCAAAAGTGTAATTTAATTTAAATGATACCAAGTCATACTTTTGAAGAAAAATTAAAATCTGGTTGAAAATGTCTAGCCTAGTCTAGCAAGTGAGACAAGCCTGTTAGTTTACTTAGCAAGAAGGAAAAGTCATGGGAAAACTGTGACTTGGGTTCCAAAGGTTTGAATACTGTCCTCTAACTTCAGTGTGCTTTGTTCTCTATAATACCTGAACATGAAATTTCCAGCTAAAAATAAGTCTTACATTTCATAAATATATTATCATCTGACTGTGAGATGGACCCAAAAAACAAAATTTGCATAGTCTGGCTTTGATTCACATTTAGAAGGAAAACTTTAATATTGCATGATCCTACAGTAACCTTTGAGATGTTCCAAGGAGACTGTGAATGCAAATGGAGTGTATTGTTAATATATCACTCACAGACAATGGAGAGATGTAATCTCTAACAAATTGTAATATTCTGTGTGTGCATCTCATAAATTTGAGACAAACACACAAAAGTCCCTATATTAGAAATTAGTTATACTCTATTACTGGTGTTTGTTATCCCTCACTCTTTGTATGTATATATATATTTAAAATCCTTACCTAAATGGCTAAACTGAAAACCACATGCTTGTGGTAAAATAATAGCCACACCTTGTAAATTAATTTTGGATGTCCTGGTTCATTTATTTTAAAAGTTATTTCCTCAGAATCTTCATGGTCAGCTGAACTGGAAGAAAAAAAAAGTGTATGCCTTGGCTAATCTTTTCTGTGATGTACTTAAGAAACTCATTTATTTTCCTTGTATACTCTTATGACCAGTTAAAGAAAAAAAAAAAAAACCTAGCCTGCTAAAAATGCAGTAGAATTCAAATACCTAATTCCCATTGAAAGCAAAAGTAATGTCTTAGTTGCGTATTTTGAACTGCCCCAAAGCTTCCCGCTCTGTCTTTAGCTGCCCAAGAATGTCTGACATCTAGGTCAGACAGAATAAAGAAATTACCAGTGAAAATGATATTTTTAAGAACGTTATGGTGATGTTGATAGATTTCAGTAAAGCACCTGATGCTTTTTTTTTTTTCTATTGTTTTTTCTTTCTCTGTGTTTTCTGAGGATGCTGCAAAAAAGCATTCTACATGATCTAAAAAATGAGCTGTAATGTATAAAAAATATATAAGAACTCTCAGGTGTTCTTCCAAAGGATTGTTACTGTAAAGTAATGTAGTAGAATCATGTCTTTATCCCAGATACTGTTTTTAAATGATTTTATTTTATTTTAGGTCTGTGAGATAATTAGTTCCTCTTTCAGGATAGTTCTCAGAGCCTATGAACACTTACCCTTCCCATTCTCTAACTGGACTTAGGAGACTGTAAAGGAACGTTCTTCACAGCAAGTAGTTACTCTATCACTCCAGAACGAGTTTTCCTTTTCTGTATGAAGATTGCTGCTCTAAAGAGCAACAACAAGACTTTTTTTTTTTTTTTTTTTTAATAGCCACACATAATTTCTTCAGGGCAAAACACTTCCTTAGTATGTAGAAATTGTTCTGTGTCTACTAGGAATCAGTGTGGCGCAGTCTCTGCTTGGAGTGATAAATGAAATGAATGTAGACAAGAACTAAGTCACTTCTTTGTTGAATGTGAATGCTAATGACATTTATCCTGTGCTTCATGATAAATGCATTTAAAAGACTAAAGTGCTGGAGGAAAAAACCCTGCATTTAGGAAATATGCATAAACTGTCCTTTACTTGCTCAGTTACAAAATGCTGAGAGTAGCATCAATAAATATTTAAATTATTTTTTAAATCCTTGTGTAATCTGTTATATGTCTAAAAAGGTTTTTCATGAAAGTGTCCTCATTTGCATTTTGAAACTGAAGAACAGTTAACTTTTCATGCTGTATGAATAACTGGCTTTACAAAAGAATATATAAGAGAATATATATATTAAAGTGCAATGGTCACATGCTCAGAGCTATTCAACTAAGAATCTGTTGTTGTCTCTATTTATTTAGAATTAATTTGTTACTTTGAGGGTGACGTTACATGTTATGATTGAGCTGATCTGCCACCTTACTACTACTATAGGTGAAGGATCCCCCTACTCTTTCCCAGTCTTTTGTCTTCCCTAAACACGATCCTGCCCATGCAGTGCCCAGCTTTCCTTACCTAGCTCCAAGGCACATATTTTTAGTCTGGATTAATTTTTTGGAACTTAGTAATATTAACCAATTGTGTACAAATCCAATGAGTGCCAACAGCAAAACACGAGAAGGGAGAGGATGAGGTCATGTGAGCAGGGAAAGCTTATCTCCTCTCAGTGATGGGAAGCTCTTATATCACCTGAAGTCACATCACCTCATCCACCTTGAGCCTACCATCCACAGGACACAGAGTGGATATAACATCTTGTTGCTACAGAGAAAATTCTAGCAACCCTCCTTTCCCCATCCCAGGACTTAACTTCTCATCATTTTTCCCTTTCTTCTAACTACACAGCCTTGCTTCTTCCCCTTCACTGAACAAATCTAATTCAGTAAAATCAGGAAAAAAAAAAAAAAAAAGCAACTTCTGTTTCTTTGTGGTTATTTTCTGTTATTTTAGTGAATTAAGCAGGCTTGCAGAGGGCCAAGGAAAGTAGTGGTAAAGGGAAAGGGAAGGAAGATGGATGAAGATTGCTAGCTGAAGCTGCCCTGTAAAGCTGTCACTCACATACATCTCAAACCAGGCTAAGTTGGTAAAGCCTTCTGAAGCAGCAATCTCAGCTTCACTCCATCTTTATCCTGCTCTCCTCCTTCACTGACGGAAGTGTTTGTGTCTATGCACCATAAACAACTGATTAAACAATTTTTTTCCATTTTTTTGTTGTGTTTTTTTTCTTCTTCTTTTTTTCTTCTTTTTTTCTTTTTTGCCCTTGTTTTAACTTCAATAAGCCTTTTCTTCAATTGTATATTTTGGGGAATAACATATTTTTTTCAGAAAACCTGTTTTCCCTATGACTTCCATATTTTCAGTAGCTGCAATGAAGGTGAATAACATCCACATTTTCTATCACATAGAAACATTAAGAGTTTTGTGAATTTCTCTTTTTACTATCCTATGCTTTTTCAAAACTGTCCCAGGTTTGGAAGTACATAACAATTTTCTTATATTGTGGTTTAATTTTATAACTGACACTTTTCTAAACTTTTCAAGTTTGAGAAAGTCACAGTAACAGCAAAAATTAAAAAATATTAAAACTAAATAAACCATAAACCAAAACCTAAATAAATTCCAGGATCATCCATTCTGCTGGGTTCAGTATAGAAGTCAATGATAGAATGGGGAAAAAATTACTTTTAAAAATAAAATGGCAAGTGTATATATTCACATAATCTTACATTTTATACTAAAAATATAAATTCACAAAAAAGCATATATGCATGATAGAAAATCAAACAGCTTTCGTTGCCTGTAGATGATTTCAAGAATAGATGAGTTTTGGCAAAGCATATTTTGAAGAAGGAATTAATTTCACCTAACTCTGTGATGTTTAGTGTACAGTTGATGTAAATATGAAAAAGAAATGAACAACTTGAACTATCACTGATTGTGTTGTACCTATTTGATACTCAACCTGTTGTGTGTGCTATTGTTACGTCCCACTGCTCTAGACTCAGCTCTACTTGCTAGTGCAGGTAGTCTTTCTATTAATTTGGTTTTTTTCCTCTCAATATCAGCGCTAAGTGAATGGGTAAGAACTATCCTTAGAAATATGTACTATGCTTGAGGGAACTTTTAGCACCTTGTAGGTTCCCTCAAGCACAAGTGACTAATCACAGTGGTTTCTTGGAGGAGGAAATAAAAAAAAAAAATTGAACAGATATTTCACTGAGAGTGAAACACAATTTGGCAGGAATGTGGTTGTAGATACGTAATAATATTGAGCTCCAAAGTAGGGTGCTTGAGGTATGAGGAAACAAGTAGCAGCTTTGCAAGTGTTCTTGTAGTTTATCAGAATGACCTGAAACTCTTCTGCTGAGTTTCTAGGAGAAACACCCAACAGCTAATAAACACCTCTTCCCTTCCCTTCCCTTCCCTTCCCTTCCCTTCCCTTCCCTTCCCTTCCCTTCCCTTCCCTTCCCTTCCCTTCCCTTCCCTTCCCTTCCCTTCCCTTCCCTTCCCTTCCCTTCCCTTCCCTTCCCTCCCCTTCCCTTCCCTTCCCTTCTCCTCTCCTTTTCAGATTCCATTGTACCACATTTTTTCTAGACTCTTGTTGAGTTTGTTACTTTATCTATCTGAAAGTACTTTTACATTAAACTTCCCTAAAGGACAATTTTTGAAAGGTAGTATTTACTTGAGAAACTACTTTAAATATACCACTGGGTTAATTAGCATAATTTTCAAATCCTAGTCCTTATTTATTTGAAGGGTTTGAACTGTAAGATACAAAACACCAATCAAAAGGTGTACTTGCTTATAAAGTATGTCCAGGTAAGCTTTCTCCCCTTTCTCACCCCTCTTTCTTTTGAACAAACTGACCCTCTCCCACAAGGCATTTTTCCTGCTCTTGACTGATAGAACATGTTACCTTACAAGTCTTGCAACCTGAATGAACAGGCAGTCCTTTTCACTGCACAAATAAAATTAAAAAAAAAGAAAAACAAACTAAGGAAATCTGAGATCATATTCCTGTATAAAGGCTGGTTTTATACTACTTGAACAAGTGTATCAATGCTTTACTGCCTGTGAACTAAAAATAAGCCTGTTATGGTATAGGTAACAGATAATTCTTTGTTGGCTATGCGTGTACCCTATTACGTGAGATAAGAGATTTGTTGACCAGTTGAAAAATGATGTGGGACACAAACAGCACATAGTAATGGTCTGTGTTCTTGCACTTGTTTGAATTACTTTACAGGCATATTTTCAGAAGTGCCACAGAACCTCCTATTTCAGGTTTACTCACTATAATGGGAGCAGAGAGAGAGTGTGCACCTGGACACTGGCATTTCCTGGCTGCAGAGCAGTCTATTGACCACACGGAGAATATCTGTGGGTCAGTCATGCTTCTTTAATGAATTCCCAGAACTGGCCTGGCATGTGACTAACTACTGATCTAAAAGTGAAAAAGAGAACTTTAAAGTTAGTCTTAGATATCACTGAGGGAATAGAAACTACAATTACACTCTAATTGTAAATATATGATCTTATCATTTTTTTTCTATTGTTATTTTTTCACCTCTGTGTTTATAGATATATTTCAATAAAGGCTGACTGTTTAGTATTGCTGCTATGACTGACACTAGTGTGTAATACAAAGCTGATAAATATAGTATGACAAGTTAAAACAAACTGTTTATATCTGATGCATAATAAGATATTTACTTATTTACTTAGAAGCCAGTGCTAGATATAGACTATTCAGATATTCTTGGTTGTAACATGGATGATAATAAGACGGTATTAAAATCATCCAAAACACAGAAAAGATATCTTTCCTTTTTTTTCCACAGTATTAAAAAAGAAAAATCAAAGCAAAGACATAAGATTGCTTTAATTAAGTTGATTTCTGGTTTCTAATAGAGTTTTTGCTTTGTCTCAAAACTCAGTACAGCTTTTTGAAATAAAAGAGCTGTAGTTTTTGAGTACTAACACTACATATGGTTAACACCAGACAGTGCCTATGTAAGGCTGGAAGCTGCAAGCTGAGATGTGAAAGTGGGAGGAAAACGAATGAGATGTCAGTTACATGCTCAGTAGCTTTTCAGGCAGCGTGTTTGAATGAACATAAAAGTATTACCATATACTGAGTTATTATTTGTTATGTGATACCAAGGCACAAATTTATGCAGTTGTTTATTATTACAATCTGTCCTGTGTAAAACACTTTGAGAAGAGGAGCTATTGCTAATCTGTGGCAATATATACGAAGGACCTGGTAAATACCCTTGATTGAATTTGTTAGGCACTATTACATACCTAGTGTGTAAGAGTGCCTGTTGTTGACCAGTACCAATAGCATTGCCAAGACTTACTCTGCACCTGTATTTTTGAACACCCTCCCTTTTATTGAACTTCCTGGGATCAATGCCAATTATTAGATTTTAATAAGATTTATTTCACCATCAAGAGGCTGTCAGATATGCTAATAGCTTTGATCATTTCAGGTCTTAGTCAAAGCCATATTCTCAGTGCTACTATACTGTAATCAAACAGATCTAAACACTATAAACGAAATAATTAAAAATGTTTTTATGTGCCCAATTATGTGTTAGACCATTCTGACTTTAACTATCTAGTTATATAGTATTTAATTATATACCACCTAATAACATAATACCTCACATATATAATGTCTTCGTGGTCCATGTGATCAATTCTTACACTTAAACCACCAGTTAAACTGGCGAATCAAAGCACCGCAGAGGCAGGAAATTACAGAGGTGTTTTTTGCTTTTTTTTAATATGTGGTCTAAGAATAACACATTAGTTTCATGATCACTCATAAAGATCACAGGTGCCTGTAAAGATACAGAATCAAGGATGAGAACACTGTTTCATCTGGTGTCAGACTGTAGAGTACTGCATCAAGTTTTAGTTTCTGCACTTCTAATTAGGAAGGATTCAGAGGAGACTTGCCAGATATTTTGAAGTGAAGATAACAGGTCTTCAGGAAATACTTTAGAAAACTTCAGTATAAAGATTTAAACAAAAATATAAAGATCAGTATTCATTTATAATTTTTTGTACGCTGGAGCTGAAGAAAAGTTGTTGTGTTATGCTTCTACTACATTTGTTAAAACGTAAGTATCAAACACTCAGATATTACCCAACAATGTAGGTTATTCCCCATTATTTAGAACTGAGATTGAATGTTCTTCTATGGGACATCTCATCAGATCAGAAAAAAATCATAGAAATTGGCTGCAGGGGTTATTGGAAGATAATCTGGTTCATTTCAGAAGGTCAGAATAGGCAACTTTATCTGGGCTTCATCCGGGCTTCAGTTCTCTGAGTTTATGGAAGTTGCCTGTTAGGCGAAAGGGAATTTGGACTGTGTTATTCCATTACACACAGGAAGTGTTAGATGCATTAGCTGTTTAGAATATATTTATCTTGATTGCAAATATGTGCAATCTCATATTTAGTATGCTGCCTCCCATGAAAACTCTGAGTGAAAGCAGCAAGCGTGCTATGGAACAAATCTCAATCGCGGTGATCTTGCCTCTCTCATTGCTTGCCTATTGTCTTGGTTTCAGCAGCGAAACCTGCTTAGTTTATTTTCATCCTAGCAGCTGGTATAGTGCTGTGTTTTGGATTTAGGATGAGAATAATGTTGATAACACACTGATGTTTTTAGTTGTTATCAAGCAGTCAAGGACTTTTCAGCCTCTCATACTGGCCTGCCAACAAGAAGGCGAGGGGCAGCCAAGAAGCTGGGAGGGGACACAGCCAGGACAGCTGACCATAATGGGCCAAAGAGCTGTTCCATACTGTGTGATGTCATGCTCAGTATGTAAGTGGGTGGTTGGCTGGGTGGTGGGGGTGGCTCGGGAACTAGCTGAAAATCAGCTGTGGGTGGTAAGAAATTGTGCTGTTCATAATTTGTTTTGTATATTCTTTTATCATTATTGTTATTATTAGTAGTAGTAGTACTGTTATTATTATCTTCCGTTTGTGGCCTATTAAAATGTCTTTATCTCAACCCATGAATTTTACTTTTTTTCCTTTTCAATTTTCTTCCCTATCCCACTGTTGGTGGGGGGAGTGAGTGAACGGCAGTGTGGTTATTTTAGTTGCCAGCCGCGTTAAACCACAACACATATGCTTACAGTTATTCAAAGCCTATAAAATAGCTAGCTGAATGGACATGCATAAGGACAAGATGGAAGATACATGCTTACACAGCCAACTCCCACTTTAGTCCAGGCTGAAAAAATGGCATTCTTTTTTGTACCCTTTTTGGTGATAGTTTTGTTACTTCTATGTCTTAGGTTGACTTTTTAAAGCAGAAATAAGTATGTTCTTTCATATAAAATTACTTACTGAACAGCAGCAAAAATTGTAGTGCTTCATATGATATGCAGTAAATGAGGTAGGATCTCTTTCTCCATATCACATGCACTGTATTCTAGAAATGCAGGTATTTGTAGTTAATTGTCCACTGAACAATCCAATTTTACACATAAAAATAATAATCCATTTTAT
Source organism: Balearica regulorum gibbericeps (assembly GCF_011004875.1). Taxonomy (NCBI): domain Eukaryota; kingdom Metazoa; phylum Chordata; class Aves; order Gruiformes; family Gruidae; genus Balearica; species Balearica regulorum. The sequence continues at coordinate 107,164,926 of NC_046184.1, forward strand.
GCCTTGCAGGGGAAAACAACTGCTTCATATCTATGAAAGTATATGTTTATTACTACTGCAGGACAATTGGTTTGATAATTTAGTATCGTGTCTGCATATAAAAGGTATGACTTCTTCTACCTTTTTAACCTCATCAAGTCAAATCAAATTTAAACTGGGCAGCTAAAATAAATACTTCCAACTGAGAAAATAACCCATATTTTTATATGTAGGAGTCTACTGTTGGCTACATTTGATGCTATTCTAGAAATTGTTGAAGACTCTACTAGCCAAAGAGTGTTGCAAACAGGAGTCATACAGTCAAACAAGTCAAGTTCACAAGAAGTGGGGAAAAAAGGACATTCTCTTTTTCTGTGGTCAACAATTTCCATACCACATTTATGCTGAAAAGAGAAAGTAAAAGCTCACATTACAGAATATATCTGCTTCTTTTGTTAATTTTTGAGCCATTCTCATATATTTTGCTAGAATTTTGTATATAACAAGAACAGAAATATCACAGTAGTGAGTTAGTCTGCTAATTAAGTCCTTTGTCAAAATGTACTTATGACAGACTTTTAAAACTTGTGTGTCAAATTCTAATTCCCTTACTCAAAGTAGATACCACTTACATGAGTAAATAACAAGGATCTGGCAGGAACAGATATACCAGAATTTATTTAATACTAGATATAATGGTGTTTATGTCTTACCTCAGTTTTGTACTGAAAAGATCTATAATCATCATATTGGTTCATCAATATCCTGGGAATGCCCTTTCACTGGCTGCATTTGTGATACACCAGAGTGAGCAACAGCATATTTAATCCACACGTCTAGAATTATGTTTATGATCAGAAATTGCTTTTAGATTCTGGAAAAAAAACCAAAACGTTCTTGAAGGCCTTCAGTGAGTTGCACACTGAATTGTTTCAGTGAGTTCAATAGGTCATGAATCATGTGAACTTGTCTAACACAATTTGCAAATTACAATCAGAATTCCAGTGTGGTTTGAAACACATTCATTGTAATGATCACAAAACTATTTTTAATATTTATGGAATGGTACTGCAGATCCCACTGTAAATTCAGAGCATATGTTTACCAGTGACAAGAAACAGAGGAATGCACTAAATTTTATGAACTGTTAATGAGTCAATAAATTGAGTGTTTTGCAGCCAGAACTCTGTTACTACTGGCATTGTCCAACATTCCAATCTGGATTTCTTATGGAGAAAGAAGTTCTATTCCAAATTTTAACTCTACTTCTTTTCTTAATTTTCTTCACACTAGGGTCTTGTGTCTTAAGAAATACACAATTGAATGAGAATCACAAGGTGTGTTTCTAACTATTGTCAAGGTAGGCAGTTATTAGAATATAGGTCTCTTCAGCATCACTGATTTAATATCACAATCACATCACAAATCCCTTTCATAAACTTTTCAAGCTCCATTTTAGATGTAGTTGGATTGCAACGCAGTCCCCAGAATTTCAGTGCTTTAATGTTTAGAGATGTTCTACGTTTATTCCCAGCCATATTTTTGTCCACGTGTTCTGCCAGTCTTTAAAGATCTTAAACAGCTCTTTACTCTTTTTGACTTTTAGCCCTTAAGGTATTTATAGACAGGGATTGTAATTCTTCTCAGCCTTTACTTTGGTAGACTGAACAAGCCATGCATGGCTGTACATGTGCCGGTTCACCCTTCCTGGACATGCGCAGCCAGCACCGTACATCCTAGTCCACTGAGGTCTGGTGATAGTACTAATGATTTTGTATTTCTGCTAAAAATATTTTCCCAGATGTATTCTTGGATCACTTTTGCTTTATTCATGACTGAGGCCATTGACAGATAGTGGCCTGGCATATCCCAAGGTCACTTACTGGACTCCTTTTGATCCTCAGGTATTTCTGGATAACAAGTGTCATGTGGCAGACAGAAACTCTCGCCTTTTGCATTACTGAATTTTGTATCGTTTCTGTTACATCCAGATCTTCCTATATGGTATCTCAATTGTCTTCTCTATTAATAATACTGTCTAACCATTTCTCATTGGCAAATCTTGTTGAAATCATCCCCTTTTTAACAGTCCTGAGACTAATCATTTCGGAAATGAATGGCTAAGCTCCGATTTGTCTGATACTTAGTTTCTCAACACTTCTCACTGCTGTTTGCTGTTTATCCAGTTCCTCATACATCCACACATTTTTTTCTACTAACTGACCTTCTCCATTTTAAGTAACACTTGTTCATATGGTGCTATTGGAATGTTTTACCGTGGTCTACCTAAGGTCGGAAACATTGGAAATAAAACTACCATTCTAGTCTGGCATAGTGTACCTTTGCATTTTATCTAAATTACCGGTACCACCATGTCTAATTGTTCAGAGTCACTTGTCATGTGACCTATGGCTCAGGTTTGTTCTAATTCTGAGGTGAAGACTCTCCTGATCCCTTGGTAAAGAGCAATTAGCACTTCTAAGTTGTTTTCCATTTCAACTATGTACATTTCTCATGCCCTCATTGTCCACTATACCATTACTGCCATGGTCAAAGTCATCTTGCTGTTTAAAAACTGAGGTGAAGTAGTTATTTAGTTCTGAAGTGTACTGAATCACCAGTTCACAGTGACTTTTTTCACTTTCTCCTTTCACTTACATGACTGAAGTAATTTTTCTGTTTCTTTTTACATCCTTTGCAAGACCTTATTCAGCTTGACTCAGCAATTGTCTCCATCCCTGAACCATGAATCCTTTGCTGACATGTCCTTTTCCCCATTCCTTTATACTGTATTAGCACTTTTGATGTGACTATGTATCCTGAAAGGTATGTTCCCCTCCTCCTTCTTGTTTGATACACAGTTTCATGATAGTTTTAAGCATTTTTAATCTGAAGTTCATGAATCCTATCATAATCAAATTCCTATCATCTCCTCAGTTAAAGCTATGATTCTTGTAGGTATCAGGCTGGTAGCCCATGAAAGCCTGGAAATAAAGATATCTACAAATAGACCAAATGAGATGACAGAACTGTGAGAGGAAATATGAAATGTCAAAGCCAAAGTGCTGATGTAGTGTTCTGTTTTGTAATGCTTTCCTATATTGCTTTAAACAGAATAATCTGGACTTTAATTCCATTTTTAAAATTCAGCCAGTTAGAGGCTATCTGTACTATGCTATCATCTGAACTATACTATCAGTAGTGCTGCCTCTTCTTCTTGCAGCAGAAGTCAAATGGAAAAGGTAATACATCATTTTTACTTATATTTCCTTGTGCTCTGTATCCGTCAGGCCTCACTTTCCTGCAGCCAAACCACTGTATTTTTTAAATGCATCTAAAGCATTATTCTAGCACTACCGGGCTGAATAAGCATGCTTGTCAGAGTATTTAATACTGTCCCATTGCAACATTTGTCATTAAGTTAAGATGCTTGACCAAGGAGCTAATCTTTTCATTGCCATTTAAATCCACGAGTCACAAAGATATTTCCAATATGTTCCTAATTAATTGCATCATATACTTTTATGTTTGCTGCACACTAAAGGCATGTTAGCCAGCATATTCTTTATGATCCAGTTGTGTGACTTACAGTTAAGCAAATGCATTTTTTGGTGTCACTTAATACAAAGACGTAGATCATGGTGTAGCTGGATTATGATTATATCTATAATTTGTAGAATATGCATGGTACAAGCACACAGGAAAATATGGCCTTCTTCCCAATCTGAAAAGAACATTCTACTCTAAGAGAGAAAGCACAACCAGAATGGGAGACAAGCATAGGATCATATGTTTTCTGGAAAAGGTAAGTTTTTTAGTTCACAGTACAAAACATGAAGACTTACCTGTCTGCACAAACAAGCCTATTTACCTCGCCTTTGCTGTGGAAATAAGATGTTAGTAATATTTTTTTCTCTTACTTTATAGAACGACTCCTAGTTTGTAGACAAACAGAAATTTTCAAACCTGCCTAAATGTATTGGGTAGAGAGTGTTAGGAAATTATTTTGCCCTGCCATTCTAAGAAAGAACAGAGGCCCAATTAAGTAAAATAAACATTATTTTAGTATGAAGCAGGAAGTTTAAACATTTTATTGGCTTTGGGTCAGAGAGATAAAGAGAATAATACAACCCAAAAAGCTGTGCAGACACCAAAACTGACAGAAACACGTCAAATGAGGTGGTGAAACAGTATGTGACCTTCTGGAACAGAAGTTAACTGTTGAAACAATCTGCAGCTGATAAACAAGCAGCACCTCACAGAATAATCATGCCAGTAGTTCAAATTTTTCTACTGGCATTTACTTTTGTATAAACTGAACAATTAAATGGCAACAGCTTGGGATGCTACGATTCGATGAGAAATGATTTACATCACTTTCACAATCATATGCCAGGGCCATCTGCATAGCCAGGCTGTCCACAAAACTGCCTGAATTAAAGTTATGAGTCATATCACTATATCTACTGGACAACTGGTTGTCTTTTAATCAGCAGAAGAGAGGAAAGTTCTCTCTTCACTCCTAAGGGCTTCGGTAAAATTTAGAGACTATTTATGTCCAAAGTACAGACTAAAACAAGAGGAACAGCCAATACTGCTAATAATATTTTATTTATCTACTGTTTTATACAGCTTTTTTCATCCTTATTCTGGTCAGAGAAGGGCATCTGCACACATACTTTACGTGTTACATTCATCAACATCTCCATTGCAAGTACAAGTCAACATGAGCAACCTGATCTAGTGGAGGGTGTCCCTGCCCATGGCAGGGGCGTTGGACTAGATGATCTTTGAAGGTCTCTTTCAACCCAAACCATTCTGTGATATTTTAAAAGTTTAGTCCTTAATACATTTGCTGGGCAGACCAGTGTTCCTCCAGGGCAAAGAGACGTACTTTCCAAGGCAAGAAAAATTGTAGATGGACAGAATATATTACACCATTTATGTTAAATTTAAGAGAAACTTTTATATTTTTCTAACACAGTGGCTTGCAAATTAAAGCAGTTAAATAGGTATCTTTTCAAGTCACTATTCACTAAATGTTGCAGTTGTACTCCTTTGTGAAAACTCCACTAGGAGCCTGATGGCAACAGTTGTTGATATACCATTGCTGGAGTTTCAATATCTCTCACTGTAGAGAGAAAAGCCTTGTTTTAGACTGCAGCGAATAACCATGCACCAGCTGCTATATAAGTCTACCAAGAGTTAAACTTCTAAATTACTGCCTCTTAAGATGTGATATTAAAGATACATTTGCACTTCAAATCAGCAAATTGTTGGTTGTAAGTCTAACACTTCTCCAATAAAAATGACATCTATTTGGTGGTCATGCCTATTTTTTTTTTTCTTGAATAGGTGACAAGTTTACTTTCTTAGAATTCCAGTAATTGTGATATCTTATTGTGAATCTTATTTTATAAAAATGCTCAGTGTCTAACAAAAACTGGCCACCTAACAAAAATAGTCTTCTCCTAAAGGTACAGGAGAAGACAGACTCCAGGATTCCTCACCTAGATTTTATTTATTTGCAGTCAGGAAAAAAAGTAGTCCTGTCTTGGAGAGCAGACAGTGTATAATAAATACTGCAAAGCTCTGCTTTGAGGACACTGGCGAATACATTTCTCCTGAGGGTTAAAATTAGCATCCATGGTGGCAAACACCAGGATGCAACCCTGTCCCTGCTGATATCAAAGGGAGTTTTTCTCTTAATTTCAGTGGAACCAGAATTTCTTCTGAGGAGTCCTGCAGCCATGGCAGGAGAGTATTTCCTACTGAGCTAGTAAGACAATGACTGCAGCAGTAAAATGGATTTGCACCTATTGTATTTATCTCCTCCTTAATGCTTTTAATTCATTGAAAAGGCTTAAGCCAACACTTTACCCTGCTAAACTTGAAAAAAAATATTGTCAACGATGGTAATGGAAAAGTAATTTATTTTCAGATTTCTATTGCAATTATAGCTTTGGTAAAAATTCCACAAATACTATTCTATATGCATCCTGTCCATCTCTTCTTAACATACAAATGAAAAGATTATGTAAGAGCTTCTGTTTAATCTCCTCCACTGTCTGTTAAACATTCCAGAAAAAGAAGCCATTTTTCTTGAAACAAGGAGGTTATTCACCCAGATGGCATAAACCTCACATCTACAATGTCAACAGAAAAAATTACTGCTGAAGGCTTGAAAGTACTATTTGCCCATGTAAATTCAAAGGCATGGCCCCTTTTTATCTGTATGTTTTTCATGTTCACTGTTATGTGAAAGTCCGATTAAAAGCTTTTCAAAATAACCTGAGTGTGTAATTAGAGGGCACGCAACTCCTATCCCGAGGTTAATATCCTCACAAACATGCAAAGTACAAATCTAGCAGAGAACCAATCTGTTTCATAATTCAGTTCCAGTCTCTCTCCCCTGCACTTAAAGGCTTACAGTGGTTTGCAGAATGATACATTCATTGGTGGTTTATCAACTTACAGAATGAGTAGTTGTTGAGATATTCATGTTATACATACCAATAGGTTAGTATTAATATTAATAAGTTGCCATGTTCATTTTTATCTGGATTTGAAGACTAATATTTCACCCAAAGCCAGGTGATTTTTTTTCTCCCTTACTGTCAATTACTGCATCAAAAAATGCGTTTAAAAAAACAGTGTAAAAACAGTCCTGTGCCATGATGCAAAAATATGTTTTTATACAATGATGTGCTTTAGTAAGTCATACAGCAAATGATAGTTCTAAATAAATTAATAGACACTGGTTTGAAATAGTGGGTTTGAATTCTGTGGAAGCAGTTTGAGGGAAAAGACTGCTACTGGAAAGACTCATTACTGAAAATGAGACACATCATTACCAAATATTGATAGCAATTGAATAACCTATGCATTTCTCCATTATAGTTAGAATAAAGCCAGTATTCTAAACAGCAATTCTTTATTACTTTTTTACTGAAAAATAAAGATGAAAAGCTCCATCAGAATAAGTCTGCAGTCATGAAATGGCAACATTAAACAGACAAGTTCTGGTTGAAAGGAATAGATACGTAGCTTTGATAGCTGTATTTATGTCCATAAGATGTAGGAACTTAAACCTCTCCTCAAGATGTAGTCATGAATACTCATTCTACAACTCCAGACAAAGGGTAGTGTGAAAAATAAAATTCACCCAATGACCTGTACTGAACCATGAAAGATGGGACTGTGGCTTCAGATCATTTAACTGTCATTTAGCTGCGTCTGCATTTTTCTGGTTTTCCTTTTCCATCAGTCTGATTACCACAATATTTGTGTATGTATAGAAGGTCTAATTTACCCTCACTATCTCTCACAATTCATTCTCTGCTTAGGACATCAAAGCTTTTGAAAGACAGTGAATGAACTTCTGTACACGCTAAAACCAGTTTAGGACATATCTTATGGAGGAAGATGTAATGATAGGCAAAGATCAACCTGTAAAATAATCTTTTTGAAGTCAGTTAAGTAAGTTTAGCTCTAAATTTAAATTTAAAATATGGAAAGGTAAAATGGAAGGAGAGATGCCGAGCTTGCTCCATAGAAGCAAGAAGGAAGATTGTCTTGATACATGTATTTTCTATACTGTTATTTCTCCCCAATACCATTCTGTGTTAAGTAGTTTATGTCAGGGTTTCTTCTTTCTTTGGGGGGAGTGTTTCTTCATGTTCTTGTCATTTATTTTAACTTTTATAAGTGATTGACATGCATTTATGCGAAAGGGAAACAAGTTACCGTAGGTGATATACAACTTGAACTAAAAGGTGGTGAGTTCAGTTAGCAAGAATAAATAACAAGCCATTTCAGTAAGAAGACATAGCAGAGCAGACAAAGAATTCTGCCAGAGAGCTCAAAATCCCACCATCATGCTTATTTTGCTTCATGTCTCCTGAACAAAGGTATCGTGTTTTACATTACGCTGATACAGTAGGAGACATTCTATTAGAAGTGGGTTTTCTGGGAGTGCGTCCAATACTTGAAAGTGAGCTGGTGGATCAGAGAGTGCTCCCTGGGCTGTGTGGCAGGTGAGCTCCTGGAGCTCACAGTATGGTTCCTGCCTTATCAGCCACAGGTTGGAGTGGAGCAAGAGCTTAGTGGTAGAGCCAGTGCTTTATTAAAAGCTCTGTCTCAAAAAAAAGGGAGCAATCAAGAAAATGTGTGTTTGATGATGGGCTTCAGGACCAGCTTTGGGGTCCCTCCTGCAAAGGAGGGGTGTAAAAGCCACTGCTCTCTGCCTTTACTGGTACAAAACATTCTTCCCAACTACTTAAAGCAGTGATAAGATATTGATAGGGAAGTGCCAATGGAGTCACATGAATGAAGACTTTGTTGTGCCACTGAATGATAAAGAGACAAAGGACAAGGAGAAAATGAAGATCTGCCTGAAGGCAAGAAAGCTGTATCACAAATAATGAAAGATTTCAATCAAGAGGAAAGGGCAGGCAGAACCTGGCTCCTTTCCTATCCTTTGTCCTGTTGTTCTGGGTACAGGAGTAATGTTTATCAAAATGAATAGTATAAATAATTCTATGAACACATGTTCTTCATAAGTGGCAAAGATCTCTAGAGGACAGTGCATTAAATTGTGGATATTATCTATCCAAACCAAAAATCAGAAAAGCATGAAATTAGTAATTGACTCAATTTACCTCATTTATTAGCAGCCTAGACCTCTGTTTGAATTAATATTGCCCAATGGAATTTCAAGTGGTAGTGACATGGCGTAGCATGACACAAATTAACGCCTGTTCCAGCTACTGTACTGCAAACCACCCGTATTTCCAATTAGGTTAGCTCTAATCTAATATGCATGCTTTCACAATTTCTATTGACAATAAAATATGACTGTTTCCCCCTTCCTTCTCTGATGCCAGACTTGTTTTACCAAGTAGCTGATTTTCTTAATAGCACACTGGTATTTGCATGGAGGGTACTGATTGCATTCTCTTTCGGACTATCTTATACTTTATTGCTATGTGCTGTACTGTAGATCAAATCCAGCTACTATTAAATGTATCATTTTGCACACAAGGTATGGCAATGGCCTGAACTGACATTTGACTATAACATATTGCCTATCATTTTACAATAGAAATGATACAATTTAACACTTCTTGCTTATCTACCATTTTCCCAAGCAATATTGGGGTTTGCCATTTTTCTTCCTAACTAACTTGAAATGACAGGTTTTTTTGTTTTTAGTATGAAGTAACCTTGACAATGTACTACATACTCAAAAAGCATTTTGATTGCTGCCTGTAAACAGGCAGGCAGGGCCTGATCCACAGGCTATCAGAAAAAATAGGAGGGTTTCTGTTGATATTGATGGGGTTTGTGTTAGATCCCTAGAAATGTCCAAAAAGCAATGTCATTGAATTCATTTTACATACAATATTTGAAAATAAGTTATTGAAAAGGATGAAAAAAATAAAGCAAGGGTTGTTTTTTTTTTTTACTTTGGAAAAAAAAAAAAAAAGAAAAAAAGGATTGTAATGGCAATCATGACCTTGGCATTGGGAATTTCCTCGGGATTTAATAACCAGCCAGGGGGTAATGGCCCTTGGCTTTGCCTCAGGCCATCAGCTCTCCCAGCTGGTTATTAATCCCTAGAAAATGCCCTGTACGTCAATTATTAATGTCTAAGTTCTGTGTACACAAATTCTTGCCTTATTCAACAATTTTTTTTAGGAAATAGATGTATAGATTCCAAATCTTGTAAAATGCCACATTAAAAAAAATAGTGGCAATCTATATTTTTATATTGCTAAATAAACAATATTTTATGTTTGAACTGAACTAACTCATGGTAGCTCTGTTTATTCCAGTCAGTTTTTGGTTAGGCTCAATAAATACTTCTATGACTATAGATTTGGTTATGTCATAATTGAAATTTCTTGCATACAGATTTCCTACAAAAGCAGAAGAGATTATCAGTTCATGTGTTTCCATCAGGATTCAGTTCTTTTTCTTTTTTTCCAAGCATTGAATTTTGATAGTATTCTTATCCTCAGAATGAAAAAACCCAGTAACAAGACTATCCTATTTATGGCTACATAAACTTTTTTTTTTTTTTTTTTTTTTTCTTTTAGAGAATTAGTTTGAATCTCAGTTCTGTGCATGTCAGAAAAAGCCTAGAAGGAAATAGAGGTGAATTTTAAGTTTTGCTAGAAGGAGAAAAAAAAATCTTTGAGGAAGACCACAGGTTATTGATTGAACTGCTTTACATTAATATGAAAAGCTTCCAGTAACGCATTAAGAAAGTAGTAAAAAGAGAGAAAATGTGTATTTTTATCTGATATAATGATATTTCCATCTTGTGTGGCTCCAAAATAAGTAGATCTATGATTACAATTACTTTTTTGCTTATTTGGTTATAAAATTGAAGATGATTTTGTAGAAAAAGAGAGTCATACTTTACACTTTATTTTATAATATAATACTTGAGGTTTTTTTAGTATCGGTTCCATGAGTTTCCATTTCCTATCCACAGAATATTTACTGTGTACATTTTATAATTAAGCAATGAGATGAGACAAGCAATTCACTTCTGTAAGATTATAACATGCCTCTGGCAGTGTTATATGGGACAAGGTCATATCCAGAATTACTTTAATCACCCAAGTATAATAATTGCTTGGAAATATACTCCCTGCAGTGTCTTATTGCTAATAGAATTATAGCTGAGTCACACAATGCAAGCTATAGTTAAGCCTGGATAAGTAATTCTAATATAAAGGCCCTTTTTTTTCAGCTGCTTGTAACTTTCAAACATTGGTCTTTTAGGTTTACCTGTAACTGGTAGAAGCTCTGCGTTGTTGAAGTGTTAAAAACAACTACCTTATAGAGCTCATTTTTATTGATAACCATGCCCATTAATTTGAAAACAAGATTAAAATTAATTAAAATGCTGTTCAGTGCAGGAACGTTTGTGAAGGCTTAATAAGGAAACAAAAGGCAAACCGGTAAATCTAACCCACCAGATCCCAAAGCTAAGGAGAATTCATGGGCATCACAAAGGCATATCCAAACTTCCGTTTCCTCTGTCTGCAGATTAAGTCACCCTACTACTGAGATCTAGCCAAAAGTGCATTTTTTTTCCTGCAGGCTGGCCGACTTTGACTAAGCATAACTTAGCTACTATAAAGGGAAGAGCAAAGGAGAAAGCACTGGAGAGATAAAGGCACCGGCACTGTGAAAACTTTGCTGATGTTTCTGAAACACGTAGCATCGGTTGCATCTGCTTGACATTAACGGACACAGCTTCTTACAAGCCAAGAGAAACAGCTTTTCGGATTTGGATAAAGCAAGTCTGAAGACTGTTGCTGAGATTTTGAAGTACATCTGAAGATGAAATGAAAGTCTGTGCACAGGTATGAGATGATGAGTTTGTTTTAGAGCTTAAGACAATAACCACTCAGAAGAGTGTAGCGACATTTCTAGTTCACAAAGAACCAGGGTAGGTTAAACAGAGTGACCGAGACAGAGGATGACAATTAAAATCCCATATTAAAGGAAGGAAAAATTATAAAATATAATCTGGCCATCCATGAAAAAACAGTCAACACCACAAACCAACCACAGAAGATACTTTTTCTATATGGTAAGTAGGTGCTGTAATTAAACCAATATTGTCTGATTAATATAAAACCAATCATGTAAGACATATCAGTTATGATTGCAGCAGAGGAACCCTTCTGTCTTTCCAGGTGTGCTGTACATCTGCAAGAAAAACCATGATATTTTTATTTTGTCTAAGTCATAGCCTACTCATCTTCACGCATTTTTCCTTAACCCTGTTTCACAAAGGATAACAAGATCATGGACTATGAGCTGATCAAAAATGGCCAACTAACAGATACTCAGAGGCAATTCCAGAGCCAGCATTGCTGTGTGGCCCAGAGATACACTTAACAGAAAGTGTGGAGCACCCTTGAAATCCCTGGGAAGATTAAACAACATTGTCTAGGGATTACCTGAACAATGAATAAAGGGGTTTTTTTTTGCTTTTTAAACCAAAAGCTCTTCACAACAAAAGCTCCTGTTTATAACTTCATTATCTATGACTTCCTTTTGAAGAAGCTCCTGTGAGGTAAGAAAGAGGCCAGTATTGTATTTTATTGTCTAGCTAATCTTCCTGTTATAATCTTAATGCTTCAGCTAGTCTTGACAGGTGGAATTATAATTTCTCCTATTTTAACTTCAAAGAAGGGAGTTTTTGTACATGCCTGTAATGAAGGGAATGTAGTCATGTACTTTGAATTTTTACATGCCAACATCTATTATATTTTGTATTTTGTCAGGAAACAATTAGATTCAAGCCACTGGGCTGCCTGAATACAGATAACCTGCACTTCTGTAGCATTATATATTTGAGAACATTTCCTGAGGTATTTAGATAATTTGAGCTCTTGTGCCTATATTCAATATTCTGTGAGCAAGGAACTACTAATGTCCCCATTTTGCAGGTAGGGATATGGGAGAGTTAATGATTTGATCAACAGGAAGTAATCAAATTTAGGCCTCCTAATTCTCAACAGCTATTCTTTTTCACACTCATTCAGCTTCATTTAACATTGCTTAGAGGTGTGCCAGGGATAGAAAGATGATGTGAATATGGAGGACAGAAAAGTAATTTTATATTTACCAGTAGTAGTTAAAATTAATCTGGAAACTTTTTGAAATCAGATATTTAGGGATAGATCATGAAAGTAGAGAAAAATTATAAGAATGATCATGAGTCTAGAAGATATGTCAAGCTTGAAAAGGTGTGAGATTGTTTACTGCTGAGGAAAGAGGAATAACAGCTGTCACAGTAGTCGTGTACGAAATAATGACGACGTATAAAGTTTCTCACATGGTAGCATGAGAATAAAATAAAAAAATTTAAGAAAATAGAATTTTTTTCATAAAGACATATTGTCTGACTGATGAACTGACTGCTGCTGACATCAGGAATACAAGATTCAGAGACATCTATGCAGAAAATAATATTTGGTTATGATAAATAATAGTAATAAAAACAGGGAAATGAATTACACTTCTGGGTTTAAAACAACCTTTAAGTATAAGCGATCAGTGTCTGATTATCCTACACAAGCCATCTGTTAGGTTATTATAATCTTTCTTAAAAGTATTTTACATAGGGTATTGCCAGAAGAGAAGGAACTTGGGTCTGAGCCAGTATTACTATTCCTATACTCTTGTGCAGAACTATCTGAAGAAGAGAAGTCATTGCTTCTTACCACGCACCCTGAAAGAACATAACCACACCTTTTGGCGAGAGACGCAATTCCTGGAAAGATACTGTGTTCCTAAAATAATAACTGAATGTAGAAGCCACATTTGCAAAAGTAAATAAAACCATCTATAAGGGTGGATGTATAAGGATCACATTAGGAAACGTCATTATTTGAACAGTGCAAACGTCTTTGAAAGGGAATTGATAAATAGAAGAAATATGATCTATCACACCTGAAAATAAAAATTCATCCATTCCAGGTTCTTTTTTCTTATACCTTAGCACAGCACAAAAATACTCTTATTTATGCTAGCCAAAGATCTAGAAACACCATATCAAACTTTTCATAGAAACTTCCCAAGAATTAAACAAATTGAATTTTTCTGAAGTCTTGGGCAGCAAGGATTGTTGTTCCTCATAGGTTTAAAATTATTTAAATAAGCAAATAAAAGTGAGAAAGAGGTGATGGGGTGAAGCCTAAGCTTGAGATATTAGCAAACAATTGGGTTGTTAATATTTCTGATACGGGGGGAAAAAAAAAATGTTTAAATATTATTGTCACTGTACTTCAGCATACATCACCATATGTTTTCTAGCATAGCCTCACACAGGTATGACCACATTCAGGTATGATCGTATACCTTTATGGGGTAACAAAGGGATGATCATAAACAAAAATAATCCCCGGGAGTGGCATAACGTAAACAGCAATCCTGAGTGAGCTATAGGATATACCACTATTTTAAGATCATCCATTACAGTCTTGATTCTCTGTTTTTCTAGGTAGCAGTTTCTTTTATGCCACATTTTCAAGCTGGGGAAAAAAAAAAAAAAAAAAAAGCTTAGAATCTAATTCTGTAAAACCCCTATTCCCATGATAAGTAACTCCTCAGAACTACATTCCTCTTAAACACAGACAAGAAAATGCAGTGTGCTAATGGGCTTTGCAAGTGGTAATTTAAGATGACTGCTTCAGAAAAAAGTGCTCACGTCTAATAGCCATCACTTTCTCCTTGTTGTGGTTATCTGTCTCATTCATTTCATTCCATATGCTTTATTCCATTCCATTCATGTGCCATGAGAAAATAACTAGCAGGAGGATGCCAAAGTATGCAAATGATACAAAATCATTCATCATGGTAAAGTTGAAACTATATATAAAAACCTGAAGAATAGTCCAAAAAGATCAAATTAATTTAGCCAGGGATAGCTAACATAACAATTACAATTCACTATCAATAAATATTAATTAAGGCTAATAAACCCTCCCTCAAACATATACAATGCTGGATTTGACTTACTTGTTACCAATAGCAGTCAGGATGGGAAACAGATTGCTGGGAGTTATTGGGAAAGGAGTCTGACTATAAACAAAGACATATTAAACTGCTCGTAGATTTTTTGGTGTGCCTACACTGTAATTACTGTATGCAGTTCTGGCTATGCTGTCTGAAAAAACTGCATGGTACAAGTAATAAAAACATAGAAGGCTGAACAAGTGTGAGCAGTGGGTACAGAGTAAGTCCTGCAAAGAAAAGAGACTAGACAGTCTCCAATTCATGGAGAGGCAACTGGAAGGGTACTTGAAATTAAGAAAAAGAAAATCATAAATGGTGTAAAGCAGATCATTCGAGAACCATTGTTCACAATACATTAATTAAGAGGCCAAGTTAAAAAATGAGATAATGGTTTTAAAAGCAAATAAAAGGAAACAATTTTTCTTGCACAGCAATGTGAAACGGATGGCCATACAATGTTCAAAATGCAAAAAACCACGACACACTTCATGAAGAACAGATATACCGATGACAGTTAAACATGACCATCCAGATTACAATCCAGAGGAGGCAGTTCTGATGCTGCTGACTGTTGGAAGGGTATGCTGGCAAAAGATCTAAGTATGACTTGCTTTTAAGCTGTTTCTGGAAGTACCTTGATTGGTTACTGCCAGAGACAGGACACTGGGCTAAATGAGTCTTCTGACTCAGAAAGGCAATTGGATCTAACGCCCCACTCCTATTTTCTTAATATTCAACATCTGAACAAACACAGGTTTAAGTTGATATTGTCATAGCATTTTAACTATTGTTTACTTTATTGTCTTCATGTATTGTTATTAAAAAAGATTAATTTCACCTATTTGTGAGTGGGCTAGATATCGTTCAAGATAGCACCCAAAAACTTCTTCTAAGTACCCAAAATTGGGGTGTGATGGGTTGTTCATAGACTAAAATTATTCTATCTGAAATGTATAGGGTCTTTGCACCACATTATTTGAGGGATGAGGCATTTTTCTGAGTTTGGGTATGTTTTCTGGCTTCTAACTTGGCTTTTTTTCAGCCTTGCTTCTATCTAGGGCTGTTCCCAGCTTGTCTTCCTAAAAGCTTTCACAGAATTGTTTCCAGTGAAAATCTTTCCCCTGCCGCAGGACTCGCTATCCCACACTGTGGTTATATATAGCATGCACAAGGTTGTCAGGGTAATGGAGGTTGAACTGACATGCCTAGAGTTGGCAGATATATTTTAGGCATCCCTACACTGTTCTGCCACTTAATTTAAACTGTGTTCAAAGCAGGCATAACCCCTGTAGCACAATCAAAGTGTGTTATATTCCATGGTAATTTAGTTCCCTGTCTAAGCAGAACATTACCAAATCCAGCTAGTGAGTTGTATGTGCAGCAAATGTTGACCAAACTTCAGAAAATTGTGATGATGTCCTCGGACAGATGTCTTTTCCTTTTCATAGTCAGCGTTTAATTATAATTAACTTTGATTGGGGAGGAACAGGCACAAGGAGAGACACACACATATCAGGGCTTATTCCCAGGGGATTTTTAAAAAGGAAGCAGGCAACAACTTCAGAGGCAGTGTATTGAAAACTAGCCTGAAAAATTAAGACTGTTAAAATATTTTGAGCTGGAGAATAGAAATTATCAATTATTTCTTAACATTTGTTTGCAACTTATTGCTTGGAAAAAAATAGGGCAATTCAAGTGACACTAAAACATAAAGTCATTTGATACTAGGGAAATCAAGCTTACAGAACATGAAATGCCAGAAAGTTGCAAATTAATGTTATTCTTTTATAAATGCTCCATAGAAAGTGGACGGTTTGGAAGTTGGAAATTACAGTGGACTGAGAATACATACAACTGAATAATTATGAGCTCCACTGAAAATGATTCCATTGAAAACCAATTAACAACCTTGTCTATACATTTCTTCCAAAAGCCTGGTAGTAGAAATGTCTCTTTTTGTATTGATTTCCATTGACTCTCATATACTTGCCTGCCATGTAAGCTATTTAAGTAAACGATTTTTTTTTTTTTTTCAGGATCTACTTTTGAACATATTGAAGTGTTAAAACATAGCAGCATTGTCTATTAAACAAAAATAGGCCATTAATAATATTGAGTACTACACCTCTACATAAACCAGCACAAAATGCCTGTGTTTCCATGTGATTCTACACACATTATTTTCCCTGAGCGTAGAGGAACAGCTCTCTACCATCCACCTGGGAAATAGTATTACACACTAATTACAACTAAGAAGAAAATTCTCAGCTATGAACATGACTATATGTTCAAATACAGCAAGGAGAAGAAATAACCCCACCTGTATAATTAAGGCATTTGTTAAAATGAAAGCCAAGAGTGAAGAAACTGACTTTTAAATGAGAAAATTATACGGAGAAAACCCTACTTTCTTTCCAATAATTAAGTTTCTGAGAAAAATTTGCTGAACTTTCGCCCTGTAAAGCTTATCTATAAGGCGTCCAGATATCAACTCCTTTTCCCTCCTACCTCTTTGTAATCCTTCACATTACCCACTGGCCACATTTGAAGGTGATTTTCAATCCCAGCGTCTCTTTAATTAAAACTTCTGCACGGTAGTTGCAACTGTTAGCCACAAACCCAAGAAGGGAAGGGATGGTTTCGGGGGGCGACGGTGGCTGGTGCAGCACTGTAAGCACTGCTGTTCCCGAAACAAAGGGAAGCGCCGCCAGGCGAAGGGCACGCCACCTCGCCGCCATGGCTAACTGCTTCTGAGACCTACCGCGGGAACTGGACAGTACAACACAAAACCGTAATGATTAGTAACCCGTGTAAATAGAATTAGATATTGAACACATGGTCTTTAAAGGGGAGAAGGGAAACATTTATTTTTTTGCTAAGAGAGTAGGCTTTTCCAAAGAGCTCTTTTATCTTTCTTTGTTTTGTTACCAAAAGCAGCTGCTGAAGCGAAGGCAAGCTTTGAAGAATATTGCATATATTTCAGAGATTATGATATCATAAAGAGAAAGCATTTTAAAGTTGGTGAAAAGAGATGACAGAATTTTTATCCATATTGCCCCAAATCTTTTCTGTTTAAATTTTTAACTGAAACTCTTGGCATACACTTAGAAGAGAGATCTGTGGGCTTGTTGCCAGAGCTTTTATGTGCAGAATCAAGGTCTCCTGGATTTTCAAAAGAGGAAAAAAAAGCTAGACTGTTCCTATTAGTTGCAAAATACATACAATGCACCAAGCTGACAAGTGCTTTTACTTCAGTTGGGTTTGCTGTGACAACATTTAGAGAAAACAGCAAAACAATCTTATTTCACATCCACTGAGCTAATCAGGGGCAGCCTTTTGAGAGAGAAAATCCTAGGATGCCTTACAAGGGAAGAAAAAAAAGCTCTCTCAATATCAGTTTGCTGAGATAATAAAGAACATGCAGTAGTGAGCTAACCCAAATAAAAAGGGCACAGGCGAAAGGACCTGAGTATGGTAGAGCAGCCAGTGTTTGGCTAAACTATACATGTCCAATAAAGATACCAGTTCAGCCTGGCAAGAGAACATTAGTGTGGGAAGCAACTTGTGAACATCAGTGCTGCTGACTAGCTTCTGAGATAGGTGCAGTCATGTCACACCTGCTACAAAATGAAACTTTTCATATGAAAGGAGAGAAAGGAAGAGAAAGTAAAATCCTTTAGCCATAAGTATCCTGGCTGTTTGGTAATTATTGGGACTATGCTTGCCCCTCACTGGTGCTTCTCCATCTGCTTTTAGAACTTACAGGGCAACTTTTCACTGATACTTCAGATTTTCCCTGATGACTTCAGCCAATTAGTCATTTTCTAGCACCAAGAAACTTGTTGTCTTTAACAAGGAATGTCTGCTGAGAAAGGTGTTACTCTACCAAGTGGTAAATAACAGAAAGATGTGAGAGGGTTAGATACCCTTTAGCCTAAGCTCCTATTTATCTGAGTGAATATTCAGTCTGTACCTAACAAAGCGGGCACTGTTCATTAAATGACTGTGGAAACTTTGCTTGTATACATTGGTTCATTCATTTCCAATATTTTTCAGACGGTGATTGATTTCAGAAGTAAAAATGCAGATGTTTGTCTAGGCAAATATTTGTGTGCACTTAAGATTATGTCGCATCACGTTACATAGAAACCCTCACCCTAATTAAACTGAGGTATGGCCAATGTCTGGATAAACGTGAAGGAAGGGGTATAAGGTTAGTTTACACAAGTGCTGAGCAATCCAGTTTATGTGGAACAAGATATTCATTCTGCTACAAAAGGTCTGACTGGAACTGCTAAGGTATTTTTGAGCACCCATCTTGCATTCTGTTTTTCCTCACTCTCTGTTGTCTTTTCTTTGTTGCTTGTAAGCAGTGGAGGAGGATGATATAAAGCCCTGGAGAAATTACCTAAGTAGACACCCCCTAAAACACTGGGGGGGGGGGGGGGGGGGAGAAGAAACAAAAAGATTGACTTTATAAAGTGAGAGGAATCCTAGTGGACTTGATTTGAAAGAAATCACAAAAGCTTGCTAATTAATATGTTTACTGATATTTATAAAACATTATAAGTCTGCTGAAAGCCTTCAATGTATAGATTATAAATATATTAGTTCAAGAAGCTATCAGAAGAGGATTTCTGAAGTTAGAAAGCTGCGCTTTTCTGAATTGCAGAATTCTTATATTTATTCACAAAGCTTTAATCTTTTATGCTGATAAACAAGTGTCCAAAAATATTCAAAATCACTTACAGCGATTGTCTGCCTTTCGAATGTGGAATACAGGATAAATCTTCTTTGCAAAATGCAAAAAGAAAAAAAAAAGAGATAAAAATTATGTGCACTCTTGATTTTTATGTATAGAAAATTTAAGAACCATATTTATTGCATTAGCTACGCATCTGCTGCACATGGACCAAATATCGACTTGCTTCCTAGAAGGAAGAGAGACTGCCAGTTTGCATTTAGTTCTCCTAGTCTGATCAAGTGGATTTAAGTGAGCTGAAATGACAACTGGACATTTAGCTATCCCACACCGCCTAACCGTTGTCATATTTTAAAAAGAATATGAAAGAGCTGGTTGTGGCTGCAGTTTTCCTGATCATATTTTCACCCAGTAAATGTTACCATCTAGCTTTCAGTTCTTCGTAGTGCATCAATAGCCCCGTATCTTTTAATATGAATTTCCTCCAATTCTTAAGATTGATGTCAGATCAGGGAACTCAGGCAGGACAGTGAGTACTATGATTTCTCCCAGCATCATATACCATCAATGCAAATCACATGGTTTTGGGGTTTTTTTTTTTGTTTACTCTAGTGCACCTACTGATAACACAGAACACGGAAAATTTCCAAGACTGCCAAAATCAAACTTGTATTTCTATAATCTCCTGAAAAATATATTATGTACCAATCCAAAAATCTAAGATATCTAAGACATTTTTCTAAGAATCTGTATATTCATGGAGCAACATAATGATAAAAAACAAAGGTAGAAAACCTAAATCTCCTTAGCTGCCACAGACTATCATAAAGGAATCAAATTTAGCATTTAAAAGGTGAAATTTTAAAAGTATCTTGAATCATTTTGAACGGACATATAGACTAGGAGAAGCCTTGTTTAGTATTCTTCAGCATAAGGAGGGGGCAAACAAAGTTTTATTGTAAATACCTATTCTAAACAGTTCTGAAACATCAGATTTTCTGGCTACGTATCATGAGATTCAGCCAGCAATAAACACTGATAATGGAGAATTGGGGAACTACTGAAAAGGAGTTACATAAAGACTGAACTGACTGAGAACACCGGGGAAGAATGAAGAAATGCTCTTTTAGAAGACCTATAGATAAACAGTTAAAAAGACAAAAAAGTCCACTCTGAACCACAAACAATGCTAACACCCTAGAAATCATCAAATTACTTACACATTTTACTTGTACTAATTTTAAAATGTGGGGGAAACACAACAGAAAAAGTGCTGATTGTGCTGTGCATGTCTCTGGGGAATTTTTATGCTTAGATTTTTAAGGTGTATGGGGAATAATGGGTTGTGGTTCATTTAAATGTGGTTGTGTTGCAGGCTTAAATTGGTGAACTTGTGTTCTGTTGTCTTTCATGAAAGTGCAATTAGTTATGCTATTTGACCCTTTCCTGTGCCTGAAATTCTAGCTGATCTTGCATCCCATGACAGTGATGTTCTAAGGGAGAAGTGGGGTCGAAGTTTTGCATAAATGCAGTAAGCGATTACTTCAAAAATAAAACAAACAAGTATGTCTTTGTACTATGAATTGTTTGAAAAGTGTGGGATGGATTCGACTTTTATTTAAGTGTATACCAGAGTAAAACAGGATTGAGTCTAGATTCTAATTTTTCCTAAAGATTGATGGCTGAGTATATGTTCACAGTTTTTATTAGCTATGTTTGTGAGCTTATTCAAGTGTAATCTGTGGGAAAATCACCAATTACAGGCAAATACATCTAGAAGTCATTGCTTGCTTTTCTGCCCCTTCTGAGTTGTTTGGTCTGTGGTGGAGAAGACACTGGCGACAGCCCAGAGAAGCACATTGTGCCCAGGTGCCTGAGGCATGTTTGAACAAGGGGTGGTCTGAAATCCGACGGGTCTCAGAAGGTAGTGGAAAGCTTCTGTGCTACCAAGTCTGAAGGTGAGCTCTGTGTCCCAGCTCAGTGTTATTCAAGTAGCAAGCACCTACCAAGGTCCCATCTGTGGACCCTCATTTCTACTCCAAGGAGGTCAGGATACATGGACTGGATGAGAGCAGTAGTGTGATCAGGGCACCAGAACCTAGCAGAGCCCAATCCTGACTTTTACTGCATTTATAATGCTAACTCTGAGGTAAGGATGCAACCCTCAAAATACCGCACAGAATATGCAAAATACTGAACAAAAGTATTCACTTCATTTCCCCAGATTTGATTGAATAGACATTTCCATAGAAATTTTCAGTTCTTTCTTAATTTCATTTCATAGAATCATTTAGGTTGGAAAAGACCCTCAAAATCATCAACCATTAACCTAACATTACCAAGTCCAACCACTAAACCATGTCCCTAAGTGCCACATCTACATGTCCTTTAAATACTTGCACGGATGGTGACGCAATCACTTCCCTGGGCAGCCTGTTCCAGTGCTTGACAACCCTTTCAGTGAAGAAATATTTTGTAATATCCAGTTTAAACCTCCCCTAGCACCACTTGAGGCCATTTTCTCTTGTCCTAACACTTGTTACTTGGGAGAAGAGACTGACACTCACCTTGCTACAACCTCCTTTCAGGTAGTTGTAGAGAGCGATAAGGTCTCCCCTCAGCCTCCTTTTCTCCAGACTAAACAACCCCAGTTCCCTCAGCCACTCCTCATGAGACCTGTTCTCTAGACCCTTCACCAGCTTCATTGCCCTTCTCTGGACACGCTCCAGCACCTCAATGTCTTTCTTGTAGCGAGGGGCCCAAAACTGAACACAGCACTCGAGGTGCGGCCCACCAGTGCAGAGTACAGAGGGGCAATCACTTCCCTAGTCCTGCTGCCCACACTATTTCTGATACTTAAGTATTGCTAGAGTATTTCTAGATATGCATAGAATGTTTTTACTTATCCATCAAGCAACTTTGTTAGAACAAACTAGAATGTTTATATTCAAACATCAAACATCCAGCATCAATAAAAGCCCTTAAAAGAAAGTACTGATTATGTAAATCTTATTGCTTTTTAGTTCTTCTAAGAAAAAGAAGCAATGAAGCATTGAAACTCCGGCAATAATATTTGACTTACTTAGGCTTTAGTAGTTTTTTTGGGAGAACAATTGATTTTAGTATTGTATTTAACTAAATATTCATCATCTATTTTAGTTTTAGTGATACCCTTAGTGATAGCATGGATAGCTTCTCTGTAGAAATCCTAGCTAATACTTCTGTGCTCAGTAATCTACCATATGTTTTATGTCAGCTCTGTATAGTGTAAGACACATCTAACTATTAGCAGAGGCAAAAATATGAAGATTTGAGATAGTAGGATTGAACTATGACATCAAGATGATTAAAAGGGAGAAGAAGAGAAATTGTGAGAAAGAACAAGATGAGACCAGAAATTAATTTCTTTCCAGATGGTAAGAAAAATACTTATTTTTCCATTTAGCTTACAAGGTAGCAGTTGCCCATTCACAAATATATACACACGCAGACCCATACATATATATATATGCATACATATATATATTATATATTCATGTACGTGTGTGTGTATACATATGTATGTTTACACGTGTTTTTGTACCCCAAGGGAAAGCTAATCCTCAAACACTGCAGGCCAGAGCAGCTACCGATAGCTTTCCTTCCCTAAAACTAACTGAGTTAGAGTGTTGGCAGAGCTCACTGGAACCCGAGACCCCCTGTGTGAGAAGGCCCTATCTTTCTGATACTCTCCACAGGCTTTTTTCTCTTTTTCTAACATGCTGTGGTGACAACCACTGCTGCTTGTACAAATAATACAAAACAATACAGATTAGTATTTCCATTTTTTTACCAAGCCCTAGACGAAAGACTCCTTTGGTGAAAGCCTGGCCTCCCTCAAAGCATGGGTATAGAAATTGTTTGGCATAGTATTGTGGTTGCAAAGAAATGGTAGAGATCAGCTCTACAAACTCTACAAAACTTCTGAACTCCAAAAGACAAACCTGAATAAATTATTTCTTAGCTGAATAAAATATTTAGATGAGAATTATTTTGTACTTAACAGGCATTTAAAATCAGTCACAAACTAAAATATTAAAGGCTAAACAAGACAATATTGCTTAACTTTTCCCTGTAGAAACTGGAAAGGTCCATTATAGCAGAAATTTTAAATGGAAAATTTGTCACTGTTTTTATTGTTGTCTTGTTTGAACCATCCCTCGGTTTGAAATAGCAAGCTGTTAGTTATTTCCTAGAAAAAGAACAATATCCTCATGTCTTAGGCTAAACAATGCAACTTGTGAAGCTTGAAAAACTCATAGCACTGAGCCCCTTCCAGATTTTCACAATGTAGTTTTCTCAAGCAGAAATCATCTGTTCCTTGAAGTTTGGCTATGACAGGATACATCATGAGGCATATAAACATTTCAGTCAGCTATGTCTTGAGGCTGCCTTGGTTTTAATTCTGAATTCTTGTGCATGCCAATGTTCCAAAATGCTAAAAATAAGGAGGAAAATATCCAGGAAATGGAAGACTGAGCTGTGAAACTCTGGTCATGCAAGAGGAAGCAACCAGGCAGATGACTTCACCTACCCTTTGACTTCTTATGTGGTATGAGTCCAGGGACCCTTCAGTTCCAGGAAACAGATCTTTATTGTTGCTGGCCTATCAGTGATGTCAAATCAGGTAGAATATTTATTTTCATATTGATATATACTTCTTTTGTTTCAAAGAGTCATCAGATTCACCAGCTGATTCAGCTGTCCCTTCAAAACATGGTGATGAGACAGCAAGATTCAAATCGCACTGATTGTCACCGTTTACCATGAGAGGCATCTGATATGATACATATTCTCCTACCGCTATTGTGTATTTCTTTAGTTAAAAAAGAAGACATGTTTTACGACCAGGCTTAGCTAGCTGAAAAACAGCCTCATAATAATCTCATATCTGTATCAGATAATCAAGCTGTATTACCTTTCCTATTAAAGCACATCTTACGTTTTCAGTTGCTATATTATAAAAGTATTGAACTTACATGTAGTTGAAGAGCCAAGATGTGATGTTGCCAATTTAAGAATTTACAGGAAAATGTATTAAACAGCTTACATGAAGACTGTTTGTACATTTACACTTAAGGTTCTGAAATATCACTTAGTAGCTTCAGTATTACAAATAGAGTTTTATATCCATGCTGATGACAAAACAAGAGGAGAGATAATCTACATGACAAAGTCAGAAACTGCAGGATATAGGAAATGACCAAACAGTGCATTTTGGAGGGCAGTGAACTGCCAAGCAACACAACAGGAGTCATGATATGCTCAATAGGGTGCAAAATAATTCCTGGTAATCTCTTTAGGAAGGATATTATCCACATTATGTACCATTATTTATTGTCTTCTGGACAGCGGTGGCTGACTCAAGGCCATCAGAATAACATTTGGTTGAGAACTATGAAGAAAAAATTTAAAATAAAACTGGCACAAAAATGCTAGCAGTCAGATTAAAATAAAGTACATTGTCCACAAAAGCAATTCTTCAAGTTAGCCTGAAATAAAACCTTAGCTTCAGAGATTTCATCAGATTTATTCTTCACTTTAATTCTTCTACCTCTATCAGACTAAATCAAAAGTTGTAAAGCTGACATTTTTAGACCACAGCACCTCAGGTATGACCATAAATCCACATTTAGTTATTTAATGAAAAATAACTCGATTGTGAACGGTGTTACACTCATTCAAAACTCCTTTTTGCTTCCACTTCTTCCATAAAAAGTTGACTTCTTTATTTTTAATGATCAACTCTTGATGTTCAATTCTGCCTCATTTCTTTGGGTCAAATTCACCAATACAGATGCAAGAGCAAATCCCTTCATTTACAGAATAAAGCTGGATCTGCCAGCAGCCATAAGTGAATTTATCAGACTTAGGAAACATGAAGACTAACGTCCTGTTTCTCACATACTGTTCAGGCCAAATCTAGTATTTTTGTAGCTTTTTTGTTCAAGCTTATAGTATCTTTGGGGAGGGGAAGGTGTTTGTGTTTGTTTTTTAAAATTCCTTCATTCTTCACAGTCCCTAGAGGTTTGGATTCATAAAAGGTAAGACCACAAAAGTTTATCAGGGACCCAGGGTGTCTAAAATTAAAGGAAAGAGAACATTCTGGTAAATGAAAAAAGAGCTGGACTAGAAACATATTTCTTGTATGTGTCAGGCTATAGCCAGCTTTTATGTAGAGTTTATAGTCCATATGCTTGCTTGTGCCAACATCAAAAGGGCCATTTCAGATTCAAAGAACACTGAGGTAAAGTCTAAAGAACAAAGTTTCCAAGCAGTTAGCTCCTGCTGCATAGGCATCAGCAAAAAAAAAAAAAAAAAAAAAAAAGAAGAAATATAGATAAAGTATTCTTAATGCATCCAGGGTCAAAAGGAAGTACTTATTCACATAACACATAATTAAATTGTGCAACTCATGGCCACAGGATGTTGCGAAGGCCAAAGGGATAAATGAGTTAAAAAAATAATTAGGCAAATGATTAGAAAAAAAGAAATCCATTAAGGGCCATTAAGCACAAAGATGTGCATGCAGCCTCTGGCTCAGGAAATCTCGATGCCACAGATTGTCTGAAAATGAGAGAATATACTAAGAAAATGCTCAATAGTTAGCCTTTTATGAAACTCTTTTCCTAAGCATTTTTACTGACTACTCTCCAAGGAGG
This sequence comes from Balearica regulorum gibbericeps, assembly GCF_011004875.1. NCBI lineage: Eukaryota > Metazoa > Chordata > Aves > Gruiformes > Gruidae > Balearica > Balearica regulorum. Next base: position 107,190,855 of record NC_046184.1, read on the forward strand.
ATAGTGACAATATAGCTTAACTAGTACAGCTGTTCTTATATCATTATGCACTAGCTTGATATGTATACAGTCTAAATAACTCAAGTGGCAAAAGAGTTGTCTCTTACATGCTAAAATTTCAGTACCATAATTATATTAATTTTCTTATTATTTTACAGGGGGAGACTTGTGACTTATTTTCAAGGAGATTACCTTACAATTTGCGTGCAAGAATATTTAAAAAAAAAAAAAAAAGATAGTTCTTATTATTCTTATAGACAGGCAAGTTATTTGGACCATGATATTGCTGTTGCTATAAAATTAGATATTCTATACTCAATATAAGTTATCATTTCTGTCAGCAGGACAGTAAGAAGTCAGTGTAATAGATTTCTGCTATAGCCATACATTCTTTATATATATATGTGTGTGTGTGAATGTATGAGCACATGGGCAGAGACAGAAAGAGGGATTTATATGTATATAAATACATAAATCTTGACAATAACATACTAAACCAGCTCCTCCTCCTCCTGTTTGGAATTATAATTTTTTTCGCATCCTATCATCACAGGAATCATGCTGCATATTAATTGATGTATCGAAATGTCAGTGGCCAGATTGTTGAGGTATATGTGTTTAGATTGCAATTAATTGTGTAGCATCCATTTCTACTCTAAAAACCCAAATCCATAGCTTTTTGTGTGCTCTTTTTGTTTTGAGCCAAGGAGGTAAGCACCAGGAAAGGATTCTGAGTACTTGGCCTATTTAGCTTTCTTCTCAGCATCTTTTATTGGGTACTTTCAAAGGCAGAGTACTGACTGCACAATCTAACCTGATATTACTGTCCTTATGTTATCCATTCAGTGAAGATTTACATATCTTATTGCCCACCGCATGTTGACATTAATGCAACCATTTCTTCTTGCTCATAGTCCTCGTGGTAACAGAGGTTCCCATTTGCTCTTCTATTATTAAAATTTTAGTCTGTGGTTCAGTGGGTATTCAGGTTGGAGTCCCATTTTGCAATGCACTGTAAAATCATGGCTGCTCCCTGAGAGCGCTTACATTTCACAAAATGTGACAGTTGGATCAGGCAGGCATATGGGATGTGAAGTTGGTAGTGAGAAAGGCTAATGGAGTGTCTGCGGTTGTTAAATGAACCAAATACTGTGCCTTGAACTTCAATGGCAGTGTATAAGCAAACCTGAATATTTTAGATAGAAGGAATCTAGTCAAGTGCTGCATGATATCAACCTGCTTCACATTGTTTGGATTTCTTTATTTCAGTAGTGCTTGGGATTGACTTAACCTGGGTTGCAAGTTTTAAGACCTTCACTTTCTATGGGAAGAAAACCTATATAAAAGAAAATAATGCTATGCCAAAGATGTAACAGTGTTTCTACTGCGATCCGCCATAAAAGCTTTGGTGCAATCATGCTTGAATCAAGTCTAAGAAAGGATGAATTCCATCTGGACTGAAAAGCCACATCACAGATCTAAAATACAAAACTGCTATTTGTAGTGAATGCCATTACCACTCTTGCATGGGGATAGCTTGTGCATTGCTAAGCATCTTCAAATGTACTCCAAACGCAGTCACCTTGCATTTCACAAATGATAAATTCATTTATATTAGATACTAAATCTGCAGTAATTTGGTTAGCTTTATTAGCAGCTACTGATTTAGAATGGAAAACAAACCCACCCAACCATCAACAATTCAAACCACACAAAATCACAGGGTCTTCTTCTTCTCCTAACTTAGTTTTTATGTCTGTAACTTATCTTGCTGTTGAATGATGAATGTACTCTGGGTGTGGGAATAGAGATGTCATGTTTTCAATTACTTTAATATAAATTATTATATTCAATTAATCCTGATTTGTGGCACCACTGATAGGTGGAAATTATATTAAACCATTCATTGTTGCTTTTTTTCTTTTTTTTTTTCTTTTACAATTGAGTAACAATAGAGATGTAGCTGTAGTCACAGCTGATGGCCTAGTTTGTCATCAGACTCAAGGGGAGGATGCAGATGCACTTTGCTTCTTCTTTTAAGATCATGTTAATCTGGGAATGCTCAGTGCCTCTCAGTAGATTGCTTTTATTTGTGTTACTCTTGGTTAGAAGGTAGGTATGAATTTAGTAGGACAAACATTACTGAAATGATGTTATTATGTCATTGTATAATACGAACTCTGCTTTCCAGAAATGCGGTTTCATCAGCTGTCAGTAACATGACAAGTCCTATTACACACACTATGGAGGACTTTTTTTTTCTTGATCCAGCTGCAGAGTGGATGTTCTTAGACTATTCTGTATAGCTAGCTAATTTTGGAAATATTTCTCTGTGTGGGTAAACTAATAAGAGAGCAGATACTTCATTTCGAAAAGGATCCATGTTTGGCTATGCTTAGCTATCCTATTCTTGGTACAAATTAGAGTAAGGTGACCTAAGTGTTAGTTGTGTCCAAAAGGGGGGGGATCCCTCCTGACTCATCTCCGCTGCTCCCCAGCTGCACGCTCATGTATCCCAGGTACAGGAGAAAAGTCCCCAATCAATTGCCTGTCCTTCTCAGTTACAGCTGCCTATAAAACCAGTCTAGCTGTCATGTGAAAGCTGACCCTCAGATGGCGGCTTCCACAGTTTTTGGCATGTTTGGGAGTTGCTACTGAGATGGTCTTACCCGTGGCAACATCTGTAATTGCTACATGTAGAAGGCTGACTGACTCTCCTCTGATGCAGGAGAACAGGCAGCCACCAAAAATATTGAAATTGATGGCTTATACTTGGCCTCATTTATTGCAGCCCAAAGTGCCAAGGTACAAAGACCTGGCCACCCCCTTGCTCTGACTCCCCGTTGGACACACCATGTAGGAACACAGCTGGGCTGGCGTCCAGGGAGACTTTGGTAAGTGGTGCTCTATTTTTGGTATGGATATGGAAATCTCCCCATATCCAACAGGCTCAAAAAGGTAAGAAAGATCCTCTTACTTCAAAACTACAACTCAGATCCACATCTTGTGTACAGAGAAAAGGTCCATTTATTTCATACTCTGGTAATATCTAGGGACCTGAAGAACAGATCTCTTTCAAAGTATCTGGTTAGCTGAAATTATTCAAGAAAACTGTTTTGAAAAACAATAGGATTCCAGCTGAGCCATGCCAACATAAAATTCCTTTGACGAATTGTCTATGGAGAAAAGATCTGCCTTATTCCTTTTTCATTATCTTACTGAACATGAAGAAATAATTCCCAAAGAATTAAATTCCAGCCTTGAAAGCATTCCACTGAAATAACACATTTTGCAAAGATAGTGTGTGTGTGTGTATATATATATATGTGGTATAAAAAATAAGCTGTCAAAAATTTCAAAGCAGTACTCAGGGTTCAAAAATCTTAAAAATACCTGAACCAGGAATCTCTTCTTCCATTCACAGATACTAATTGTTTATCAAGAAGTTTGGCATATGAGATAAGCAAAATAGGAAACAAACTTTCTACTATGAAAACATAAAAACCTATAAAATTACCATAATTTTCATAAGAAGAAAAATAATTAAAAGATAGTAAAACATTTTCAATTGGTATACAATGACACAAAGTTGCTAAAAAAACTTGGAAGAAGACCAATTCCAAAAAGAATCAGAACTAGATAGAAATCCAACACTTACTCCATTTTAGTGTAACATCATCTCAGTGACACAAGTAATTCTCTTTTGATTTCCGTTTCAAAAATTTCATCAGTTATACCTCAGTACTGGCATCCAGTATGCTAGTAGTACACCTTCACTTCTGAGCTTTTCAGAACTTGAATTTTCCCATCTTTTCTTAATTAAAGCTCATTAAAATATAGCTTAAGTTCCATATGATAGATTGTTTCTTTGAAAAATGTATCTTACGTACAAACCTTTACATGTTCATTTTAGCTTTTTTTTTTTTTTTTTAGTTGCTCAGTCCTATCTTTGAGTGTGCCAAAGCATTTTTAAGCATATTGCTCTTCAGTGCAGTTTTAGTCTAATAAAAATCTAGGACAAAAGATGGTTGTGTTACCTCTGTCAACGTAGATACTAGTGGAAGCATTCACTCTAGATCTGAAAGCAGAGAAATTGCATGCAGACAGAGGATGCCCAAATAAAAAAATAATACAGTTTTTAATTTCTTTAATTCCCTTGAGGATAGAGCATTTCAATGACCTAGACAGGCTAAGAAATGGAGGTCTAAAATATTTTATTGATTTACTGATATTTATAGATCAATTGTATACAAAGTTCTTTGTCCACTGACTGCTTCACTGAAACAAGTAAATGTTGGATTTTTTAGACTTTGCTGCCCATCTTAAATTAAATTGATTACTTAATTAATTCATATCTCTTAAAATACTTTTTTGCTTTGTAAATGCAATTGGATTTAAAAAATGGAGCAGACCTAACAAAAAACTTTACAGAAGTTTCTTATGGCATCAGCAGTCACTAAGGAGATCTATTCAAATCATATAATTCAACTGAAAGAAAAAGTTCTGTAGTGCCTTTCCTTTTACAGAATTTTTTTTAAAAAATAAAAGAACAGATCCAACTCCTTAGTATTATATCAGAGCAAAATTCTATCCAAATTAATAGATAAACTACCTTACTCCAGATGTCATTTTCTGGAGAAAACTCTACATCTTTAAAAAACCGAGCAAAGAGGAGGACTATATTTACAGAAATAAGAAGTGATGTTCTAGCATACATAATTTCTACTCTTTGTAGCAGCATACCAGGTGAAAATAAATAGGGGATATATTAACTATTGCTAAAGAAGACTAAAGCAAAATCCAGATTTAAATCTGAAATATTTCAGATACATTAATGTAGGAATATAGAGCACTAAGGGGTGTTTGGTTCAAAGTATATGTTAACCATGAAAGGTTTTAACCCAGATTTTGTAGAGAAATATATGGATTCATATGCAAATCTTAATAAGTTGAGCAGGTAAAAGTGAGAAGGCTGTTCTAACACACTGGCTTCATTCAAGAACTGCGGAAAACAAGTAGCATGTTTCAAATGCATCGCAGTGTAACAGAAACTAATTGTGAAATACACAGCAAAGCAGGTAACTCTCTCATTATTTCCTTTCTAAGATTCAGTTCCTACGATACTGAGGATTTGTACTATTTGCATACGCTAGCTCTTACTGGGTTTTACGGAAATTTTAAGCATACAGGAATGTAGGGTCAAACTTTCAACTTAAAATGAACCTTGTAATAAAACTCTTAGCAATTTTTAATTTGCATCAATACAAATCAAAAACTTTTGTTCTGGAAATTTTTGTGTGTGTATATCACTGAAATAATGAACATAATCACAGACCACCAACTATTCATCAAGGCTCCAGCTTTTCTGAATATCAAAAATAAACCACACCATGAAAGTCTCAAAACTCAAGCAAAGCCAAGGGTCTGGTTTGTGGTTTCCTCATAAATCAGAAATAGAGTCCAGGTTCATAAACCTTTTGGGAAATTTGAGCCAAGTTTTGAGTGAATTTTGGAAAATTATAGTTTTTAATGAAAACTCTATGTAAATAATGGTTTTGACATTCTCATTTTTGGACACTTTTAAAATACTAACCTTGAAATAAAATTCAAGGAGCTCATACTAAAATAAAAGAGTTACTGAACATCTTAAATTAATTTTCAAATATATATTTATACACACACACACTTGGCAGATATTCTGTATGCTGTCTCAACAATGAAATATTTAGAAGATAGGGTTTTTCCTCCAGTACAAAGACTGAGAATAAAGTTTAAGAAAGAGAAAAACATTTCTAGCACTGAATTTTTTCATAAATAATTAAATTATTGCAGTGGGATGGGAGTAGACTGTTATTAAAAATATTTTGGACATTTTCAATATTTTAAATATGCTTCTATAGACTAAGACTTCTCCTAAAGGGACTAGGAAATGCATTCTTACAGCTGAACATACATATAGGAATCTCTTTTCTCAGAAAACGAATTAGGTTTCAAAATTTTTATAGGTCCTCCTGGGGATGAAATTTAGAAACATGCAACCTAATGTTCATGTACTTCCGTTCAGGTAGAGAAACAACTTGGGCATGGGCCTTTCACCTCCAGGAAAAATGTTGGGTTATTGACTATATCTTTCTCAACGTTTAATAGGGAAACTTTCCCAATTAAAATGTCTTGCATCTGATAAGTTCCCATTACAACCAAAGGACTGACAAAATAAACACTGAAAAGATTTAATGTAGTTTGATAAAGCTAGGCAATGGATAATGGCAGCAGACTAAAACATGTGACTAAAACATAAATCCCAACTTCAAGTACTTATTATGTGAAAATCTTTCTGACTTCATCTAATACATTTGCAACTTGAAACCTCAGGAATGGTCTATCTTAAAAAAAACCCAAAAACAAAAACCAAAAAACAAACCAACAAAACAACACCTCATTTCCTTCCTTAAAAAAAATGCAACAAAACCAAACAAACCCAACCCCCAGAACATTTCAAATTAAGTATCACTAATGTTTTCCAGTAATAGTGCTGATGCACATATTCTCTCTCAGATAAACACTCCGCAGTAGATAGTATTATATGTGTACCTTAACAGCGGAATAGTCTTGGATTTCTTTAGGTTATCTTTCTCATAAAAAAACTATTTCATTTGTCAATGCATTTATAGTTGTCTTGTATCTCCTTATATTAGATGATTATATATGTACATGGGCCTGAATATCTTGTTTGTTTTCACTTCTATCCAGCTCACACAAAGAGTGGCACTGTTGATACTCAATGAACCAGCCACTAAATTTGTCCTCCACAATGAGCCTGAGATCAATAACTAATTTTGAAAACTGATTAGTTTGCAGCAGGGAAGTAGACACAGTCCGAACCTTGCCAGAGGATATAATCAGCCAGTAAATAGCAATATTAGTGCTGTAGGTAATAGGCTGGGAACAGCAGAGGAATGGAGTATGGCCCAACTCTCTAAAATAAAGGCCTTGACACAAAGGCCAGTTCAAATTCTGTATTTTTTCTTTTAAGCCACATGACTTGTAAACTGAACTTTATATTTTAATTTTTTGTGTTGGAATAAAGCTTATTTTTATCACATTCCATGCTTGGTGACTAAGGGGTGTTTGTAAATGCATCCTAATAAAGCTTGCAAGTGCAGCCTTGGGTGATTATTAAAGAGCTACAGACATTTTTACAGATCTTTGCTGGTTGTGAACTCCAGATGTTTCCAACATGAAAAATGTTATGTTCTAACAGTTAATGTTGTATCACCAGCCATTCAGAAGATGTATCTTCTTATTATAGCTGGAATGTTGCTATGGTGATAATTGTAAAACTGTGACCTAGAAGGAAGAAAACAAATATATTTGGCACAAAAGAGGCTAGGTAGTATATCAATTAAGTCAATGAATGGGAAGATAACAAAAAGGTAATAGGAAGTTAAAAAATTATGCACGAATCCTGGATGCTGTAGGATATACCGTACTTAGCACTTCCTTTTATTTTCATGCGGAATGCGTCCAGTTAGCTTTGTGGACACATAGCACCCTGTCTGCACCCAGGTAGATGGCAGTACTGTCCAAAATTACAATGCTTTTCCTTTTCACAAAGCCCCTGCGCAAAAAGCATCCCTACCCAAGACTTGCTCGCATATTTATATTCCCCTTTCAACGAGCTCATGGGTTTGCATTATTAATGTTTTCTTTGTTGTGTTTTGGTTCTGAAGATTGAAGCTGACCATGAGAGTAGATACAAATAACGATAAGTTTTGAACTATGAAGCCCTAATGAACTTAAAAGAACTGGAACAGAAATAGACCATGCAAGTCTGGCCATGGATTATTTGGGGAACAGTCCATTCTTGGGATCACCATGATTCTGAATTTCTGAGGAGTCTAGCAGCTGTAAATCGGCTCAGGCTTTTCAGGCGGGGAGTCACAGGGCCTTTGGGGCTCAAACCATGGAAGGACCCGAGTCCTCCGCCACCTCTGCTGGCGTTCTGCTCGTCACCTTGAGCTAGTTTTTCTCTCTGTCTGGTCATCCATTTCATCATTTGTTCGATGGGAATAAGAGCGCTGACCCTTTTTACAAAGAGCTTTTTCAGATCGATGGATGAAGCATGCTGTTATTTTCTAAGCTTGTAAGCAGCCATATATGTGAAAAAACAGTGACTCCCATTATGAGGGTAATGATCAAATATCCCATCTTAAGTCTACTATTGCTGCTGCAAACTGCAAATGGTTTCCAGCTCTCAAGCAAAGAAAATTTCTGGTATGTGCTAAAGACATCACCATTATCATTCATCCCAATCAGCTTGATTAGACTAGAAACAAACAACAGGAAATCATCTATCTGTATGCACATCAGCCCCGTTTCAGGAGTCCTTGTCACTGGAAAAGAGTGAAGCCCTGTCACTTGTCCTTAAATGTATATTCTCCATAGTTCTTCCCTACGTATCAGGAAAGGAAGGAAACAGAGCAGATTACATTTCTTATTAAATTTATGTTACAACAGCGTGCAATGTGCTTGGAAATAAATCACACAACAAAGGACAAAATTACGGAAAGAACTGGCCCACTGTAAATCTCTTGATGTTTTCAGATAGAAACTGAATGTCTTTCTGCAAGTTATGCATTAGTCAAAACACCATCAAGATAAAGGCTTTCAAGTGATATTTTCAAGCCATATTAGTCCTCCTGTAGCTCTGCACTTCACTCAGACTGGAAAGTAGCCAACAAGCATGGCTTGAAATCTGTTAGCTTATGTCTTGAGGGATTTTTTCCAGCTGTATTAAAGAATTAAGACTGAGCTCCCCAACTCTCACTCCACTGCCTGCATGCTGATCTGGGGCAGGAAAGGAAACAGAGGCATGGTGAGGTAAAGGGATTAATCCAAGGTCAGATTGAAAGTTAAATGTAGGATTTAGGCATAGACGCTTGCTGCTTGATTACATTGAAGTCAGAGAAAACAGTGAAGCCCTTTTATTTTAACTTCAAAGAAATACAACTGTTTTGCATGTGGGAAGTGCAACAGCATGCTATTGTGTAAGGTTTTACATCAAGGCAAACCACAACTATGACTCAGACCAAAAAAAAATCTCACATTAAACTTGTATTAAACTTTGTTTCTCCACATGTACATACCTGGAATAAAAAAAATCTAGGCAAAAAATAGAAAACACCAGCTGAGAAGGTAAAAATAAACTGAAAGAAAGCAAGCATAGCTGGAACAAACAACTCCAGAAGCTTACATTGCCTAACAATTTGAATCAGATTGTGGTTTTTCCTTTTTATCTTTTTTTTCTCCTTCTTACTAGCTGAGCCAGTGCTAGTGACAGGCATGAAGAGAAACTGTATGAGGGAGACAAAGGTCAAGACAATAGTATTACTGTGCCAGTACAAAGAATGCTTGACTAGATGGCAAAAACTAAAGGTCATTTAATAAATGTGTTTTTCATTTTCTCAATGGGAAAGCTAGAGAAATGTAAAGAATCTGCTAGAAATATAAGTCAAGAAGATTAGTTTAGTTTTTTCATGATAATGAGGAAGAGCTACCCAAGAATATTCTGGTTTGGCTGTATTAGACCAAAACATTCTAGTGTTTAAAAAAAAAAATAAAATCAAACAAAACAAAAAAACCTACAGCCCGGAATATTTATATTCGGGCAGTCCCTGCTACAATAAAGATAAACCCACTCAATACATATTCAAAACCAGTTGCCTTGCTCCTCTAGATCTCTCATTCTGATCCCTCTCCTCTTCACTCCCCCATCTGTTAGTGAAGGTGCCTTGTGCAGTCTTTACACCTGCACCCAATGACCAGCCCTTTCTTTCTGCGCCTGGGTCTTCTGAGAGGGTAGGGGCGAGACAACCCATATGTGTGTACCTAGCAAGAGACTAAAATGCACAGAATACACAATTCAACAGATAAATTAAAAGAAATTAAAGTGAATAACAACCTGCCAGTAAAGTTTCAGGGGATACATGATTCATGAGGGCTAGAATATGCCAGCATGCAATGGATGCTTCCTTTAGATATTGTTATCTGGGTGAAAATGCAATGGAAAAGAAACATAGCACCATTTTCAAATTTCGTTCTATGACAAACCCTCCTTAATATTCCTTTTGACATCCTTGAATTCCCATGTAGGCCGTCAGGTATACTTTTTATAGACGTATCAATTATAGTCTTTATAAACCCACAGAAGAAAAAGAAAGGCAAAAAAAAAAAAAAAAAAAAGAAACCAGTGCATAACCAGGAGGGTACAGTAAAACTCTGGGGTTTGTGGAGGGCAGTGGTAAGGACCTGCTGTAAGCCAATATCCTAACCTTATCTGGTTTTGTGATGCCCAAGGACAGCAGTCAGTTCTGGCTCGCTCTGAGTAGAAATGAGTGTTTTGACAGCTAAAAGAGCAAAGAATAAAATGAAAAAAACTAGACAGCTAAAAAGGACAATGATTAACTGTTTCAAAGACTGCCTTCACTTCCCTGTAGAAATTTTTGTTTGCTGTACCATGAAGATGCAAATGTACCACTGTGGTGCTGTAGCCAGACGTGCTGGGATGTCTATGTATCACTTTGCGTTGTCCACACTGAGGAAGCATTTCCACTGTCATACAACAGAGCTTTACTACCTTAAAATAATTTCTACAGTAACAATATAAGCATTCAGATTGAATGACTGTTACTGTAAAGTTTTGTCCCTTTGGCACAGGGCCCTTCTAAGGTAACTCAGCCCCCCGAGTCCCTCAAGCCTTCTCCCCTCCTTTTCTGGTCTGGCAACCCTCTTTCTTCCTCTTCTCCTTCCAGTGCCTCTGGGTATTTACTATATATGACAAAATGACAGTCCAATCAATAGTTGGGTCACGGATTTGCTTCTCAGGCACCTCCAAGTCAGTGGCTATGACTCAGCAATAGTTTGTTTTTTTTTTTTTTTTTGGTAAAGGAAAGTTCCTTGGGAGACTCCAGACCAGAATCATAGGAAAAAAACTGAGCTGGCAGCTGTCCTTTTTGTAATCCTGAGCTTCTCAGGGTGGGTTTGACTCCAGCAGACCCTGAAGCATTTGCACGCAGAAGGCAGAAGTATTTAAGAATAAGAAGTGCGTACCCACGCATCCTACAGGGACCGATGCTCTACCGAGTGTGTACACAGCGAGCAGCAAAAATGTGCCTTAGTGTACTGAATATTCAGTGCAACTCTAAGATAAAAATTATTTATGTCACGAATATGGTGAAACAGAGCAGGAAGAAAGAGAAGCAGAATAAAATAGGCAAGAAAGGGAAAACAAAGGCACAGAAAGGAAAAACAGAAGAGGAATGGCAGAAAAAAGAACTGTCAGGCACACAAGTAAGCTAAGCGTAAGAGGAAGAATGAGAAAATCTTGTTGTGCTGGTTAAAACAAAATATAAAAGGGAAATGTGATGCTTAAACATGCAGTAATTTCCTTTTATCCAATATATAGGAAACAGTCAACCAATTAAAGTACACAAGTAGCCTCTGAAATATTTTACCTATTTTACACTTGAGAAAGCAGAAACAATGGGTTTATATAACTTGTCCAGGTCACATATTAAGTCAGCAGTGAGCCAGACGTGGCTCTCTGGCCTACCTCCACGCAATACTTCTTCTCCAGGGGAAGTAAAAGACATGTTTTCACTCCAACTTTTTCACTATATGCAGCACCTAGGGCCCCGTAAGGAACCATAAATCTTGGCGGTTCCTCATTTAAAGTTTGCATGCGAGCAGATTTAAACAGTTTGCTAATAAAGCAACTGCCCTTGGTTTCATGGTCAGGAAAGCCCCACCACATCTCACTTTTTCTATGGCTTGACATTCAACGCATGCTGCTTCAGGTCTTTGGCGCTATATAACTAGTACTACTTGTAAAGGGGTAAAGCTAACCAATTTCATAGTGTTACCTTTGAAACAAGCTATGTGCAGCACAAAACTTTGATAATTACAAGAGGCCAACGTAGTATCAAATTCCCCATAAATACAAATTAACTTCCTCTTAAGGTTCATCCACTCATTCTTTGATTTTTATCAGTCAATTAAATGGCTTGTCAGAAGAATGTAACATAGTCAATCCACATATGTGCTATGTGTTACGTACTGTCAGAAATTACTGATGCACGGTCTTGGCAGGAATGACAGTTATTATTAAACATCAGCTGGCAGAGGCAAATTGCGCCAAGTTTAGTCAACTAGTAATGACCTGTAAAATTGGTAAAAACTGTAGGAGGAAAACAATCTGCCACCACACAAATTAACATTGTGAGTGACAACCCAATGGAATACTGTGTTGCATTTGCTGAAAAAAGCAGAGAAACAAAACTTGTGATCATTGACAGAGAAGGCATTGGTACATAGGAGGTATATGGTATATGACATATGGTATATATATCCTTACTACCTGGGAACTGAGGGCAAACTTTGCAACTATGACTTGGAAATGGGCTAAATGTCAGTATAAGTGAGTTCTTTCAGATGTCACATTACATATTTTACACAGAACAAAACAACCACAACAAAGCAACAGTCCTATAGCTGACCTTCTAGCCCCCAAATGTCAATGCCTTACAGAAAACTTATATCCCATCTGACAGAACCGGGTGACCTTGACCCAGAGGAATAAGAAATATTGGATTAGCTAGGCATATGTGGACAGACTTTCTGCTTTCTTTGAGAGCTTACAAATGACTGGAGGACAAAATAAGTAGTTTTCTGAAGCCGCACAATCATATTCTCTAGCTTGCTAAGGATTCTTCCCACTGATGTCAGTCAGCACCACACCCTGTGCAAAAGGATTCTGTGGTGTTCTTAAGTTTTCCATAATGGCTTTTCCTTGCCAGTGAAACCAGATCCTGCACTGTTTGACCTTGAGTGAATTATTTGACCGTGATTTGTGTGCAACTTAACTTAAACATAGACTAAGAACTACGCATATCATTGAAAATGTGGATGACCCAGGGAAGTAGCCAGTGGACTAAGCTTACATGATATTTTGGCACGTAGAAGGAATGCACACGTGGTGTTGATGTGCATTGCAAAGGTATGAATACATTTGACGTTAGTAAAGATGTACATTACAACTGTATAAGTGTGTCCCAATCCCCAGTCAAAAGTTTAGCCTAAATATCTCAAAACTACCTGCATAGTTTATTACTGTATACTACCTAACATTTTCTGAAGTTATAAGGGACTTACTTAAACAACAAAAAAATATCAACAGCTTGGTAGAGTCCTTTTATGAACTAGTTTTTTTGAAATAAAAAAACGTACATCCTGCACTGTTCTATACTGTTCCTTGCTCCTTTTTTTCAGTGTATGTAAGTTTTTTGGTAAAGCCAGGAAGACTGCTATTCACTGACAGGCAAGGCAGTAAGTAATAATGAGAATACAGGACAAAATGATTGACGGTTCTAACTGTAAACACAGATTTTTTTCCAACTAGAGAGTGGTGCTTCTTGCTATAGATGCTGATAAAGCTTCTGCCACAGATAGTGATGAGTGGTGTGCAATGTCAACTTGAGATAAGGAGGTTACAACATTCTGCAAAAGAATCCCCTGAACATGGATCCCATGACACCAAAGCAGCACTTAACAGTACAGACCTTTCTGACTTCCTGGGGAATTTCTAACTAAATAGCTGGGAATAGCATTAATAAGTTATTGACAGAATGTGTTTAAAAAAAAAAAAAAAAAAAGCCTGAAGTCAGGCTTACTGTTTACATTTTAATTTCTACCTCTGTTGGAGATAGTTTGGATACAGAATTTGCTCTTTAGTGTAGGGTAGCAGTGGAAAAAGTTATTTATTACTCTGGTCTTCTGGGCTTTGTACAGTCAAATTAAATAATAAAAAAAAAGTTTCTGCCAAATCTGTCGTCCTGTCAGCGCACTAGAACCAACTTCAGCTATGGGAGAAACTATTTCCGTCCTTTTTGTGCGCCAGTCAATACATAATTGGGATACATTTACTTCAGCCACTTTTGTGCGTTACTATAGCCATAGCTATTTTAAAGCTATTATTAGCAATGAAACCGCAGCAGCATGGAACCGGGCGTGGGCTGCAGAACTCCCCCAAGAAACAAGAACATGCACTTCTGTAGCGACTCAGCTGCCACGGCACTGGTGTGTTGAACTTTGTTTAACAAACACTGTAAAGACTCAGTTCACACATTAGTTTTCAAACTAATTTATGCTCTCCTTTCATACTATTCATGGGTCTTATTTCGGTGGCGCACTGCTGCATTTTCTTCCTACTCCATAACCTAATATGCCAAAAACCGAATCACCGCCTCTTCTTGTAATTGTAAGGCACAGTAATAGTGGGGAGGAAGACACAATCTCTGCTAGGGCCCTACACTAAAAGGCTCCTGCCAGCATCAGCTCACAACTGGGGCCTCCCTCCTTCATATACTCCAATGAACCGGTCGCGAGAGCCTGCGTGGATGAGCACCACCTATGCAAAATTAAGTCTTGTGTAACAAGGACCAAGGAAGTTAAGACATCTGGCCATGGCCACCACTGTGGAATCTACTTTGCACCTAGAAGGGAAATTTCTCTTGAGGGTTCAAACTGTGCAAAGCGCATGTCACACCTTCAGATACTTCCCCTCAAGCTACCTGACTGTAGCTGTATAACAAACTTGGGATCGACAAGTTGCTGCCTGGATAATTTTTTTATTTTTTTTTTAATTGAAGGCAAATAATAACTTCCTGCAGAAAAAAACAGATACATTTTAAGTATGGCATGGGTCAAGACCTTAGTAAGTGGCACAGTTTGTGGAAATTTCCTGAAATTAAATACTGTATTTTGTTAAAGTTGAAATCTTGTCGTGGCTCTTTATCATGTAAAGTTCCATTTGCTCTTTTAGCCAAAATGTTCATATTCTTGAGGGTTATTTCAGCAATTTACATGTAAAGTAAAGATACAGGCTATAAGATAGACCTGCAATTACACAAGTGTGCAGCTATATATGAAAGATTTAAAGCAGTCTTCATTAAGGATCATTCATGGTTTCACTCTAAATGTTTTCTTTATAGTGGGAATCCTTTTTAAAAAAAAAAACAACAAACCAAACAAAATCACACACATGCCTTCCTCTGAATTCACGTTGGTTTTATGCATCAGTTTATCTAAATTACAAAGCTTCTGGTCTTCTATCTATTAATTCCTGAATAGTGTGGCCTTGTTTGTGAGGGTTTGAGTAATAAAGTACCCTGTTATAAGCAGAACATGTGTAAGATTTTCCTGAAAGATTGTAGGACCAGAAAAGATGATTTCTGTTCCCTTGTTCTTTTGTTTGCCTTACCATCTGAATTTGAATTGCATCAGTTTCAGCATGAGCACATTTCTGTTGTTATCCCTCTGTTTGGAATACTTATGTGATTCCATCCTGGGCAGTATTTGCTAGGTAGTATGAAAAAACAATTTCAGCAGCCAGATCTTCAGAGGAATTTCAATGCCTAATGCCCATTGGAGTCAAACTGCAGTTAGCTGCTTAACTACCCAGGTCAATTGTTTTTTTAAAACTTAGAATTTAGATGCATATAACCAGAAAATACCCACTCCTTGTCAATTTAACCTCAAAATGCTGTCCTCCTTGCTTCTAGTTTCACATTTTTGCATTCCGTATGTGGTCTAATCTAGAGCAGATGCAGCAGCTGACCAAAAATATTCAGATATAAACCTCATTATAACCAAGAAACTTCTACAGTGAAAATTCATAGCATTTTGCTGACATGCATAAACATATCAATGGTTGGCTTGCTGGAGAAAAACCCACATTATCTTACCTCTTTGTCTTGGAAAGAATTTCTGTTCTCATGTCTTAAGACATGTGAGAGTCTTAAAAGAGCACGTGAGAGTGCCTGGTGAGGGGTGGAGGAGGGTGATTTCCCCTAACCTATGGGAGTCTGAAGATGATTCACATTTTACCATGGTAGGATGAGAGCTGGGAATTGTTTTACTTTCTGAACCTCGTTTCTATTCCTTGCTTGCGTGCATGAGTGTTTTTGTGCCTGTCACTATTTAATGTTAAGAATAAAGAGATGCGGTAGTAGGGAGAAAGTTTGAGACTTTTGCAGCCTTCCAGCTTTGGCAAAGGTAGCGGATGGACTGGCGTTAGCATCCTCCCTTTTAGATTCAGTGCCTCTCATCATGTAGCCCCAAGTCAGCTCGCTCTGAGTACGCTAATTTGGGGATAATAAGGCTGCCTCTGGTTGTTTATTCTGAGTTTCATTTTTAAAGTGCTAAGGTACCTAAATACCAGGTAAGCAGAAAGCACACCTCTGTAGATCTGAAGACAAGCCAGACCACATTTCTGTAAGCACCCTTGGTGCATTCTGAAGTTAGGTACCTAAATTTTAGTAGCATAGGGCTTAAATATGAGGTCGCTAAGTAATTGTTGCATCTGACTCTAAACATCTTTGATATATTTATTGTCACAACAGCTCCATCCACAAGGTAGATCAGTGCCCTAACACCTGGACAGCCTTACCACTTCCTCATCCAGCTAATGTCATTTCTAAAATTTTCCATAGGCCTCATAATATAAATACCAGACCTTAAAAACAACAACACAGAAATTTAACCATCACTACTCACACCATGGCTGCTTCTGTGTATGAATCTGCACATAGTATTTGCTCAGCATGCCAGTAAGGGAGTAAAGTATGATTTGGGCAAAGGATATATATACTTTTTTAAAATATATGGGGTTATGTAGGAAATTACATTTCAATAGAACTCCTTTTATAAAGAAGAAATATTGATTTTCAAACACAAACCCACTGGAATTTATGACATTAGCAACAAAACACTAACAAAAAAAAATATGCCAGTGACCCTTATTTTCATTGACTTTATTTTGGGGGATAAAAAATTATTTCCTGAACATTGCCATGACAGTCGGGGTACTGTCATGTGTGCATGCCTGTTTTATCTCGTGGAGGTAAAAACCAAAGTCCTTTTGAGTGAAGAACTTATTACCAATGAAACTGCAAATGGCAGGATTAAGAGTAATGAAGAATCTGATAAGTGGGCATGTCATTCTTTCACAGTGTTTGCAACAGGAAAAATGTCACATCTAATCAATTTTGCTCTCTAGTTATTTTTTTCAGCGTAAATTTTGGGAGTAGTCCAAGTCATGAAATTTAACCATATTCAATTCAAAGTATACCTGCAGACCTGCAGATATTAGGATTTATCGGTCTGGTTCAAGCTCACTTTTAAACCTAGAGTGCAGCCTGAAGAGAGTTTAGATATGACAATATTTTACAGATTCTTATAATAGATATGACCAAATTACTTATTTTCAAAGTTGGTCTCAAGCAAGTGAGCTCCTTTCGGTCCCACACTTGTCTGAGGGCCAGGCTTTGCTCAGATCAACAGTTTCATCCTGACTTCTATTGACTTAAGACAACATGTTCTACTTGTGTATTGGAAACAAAATGCTCCAAAACAAAATTTACCACACTGCATTCCTCTCCTTTTCACTTGGGGATATTTTTTATCGTATTGGTTCTTGAGTATGTTTCTAAGGTTAAGTTAGAAACCTGTGAAAATAAATATTTTCAGTAGAAATATTATTCTAATTTCAAATATAGTGGCACAGTTGAAACTGCTGTAATACAATAATATTTTTGTGATAAAACTAGCTTGTAGATCTATGTAACTCTGACAGTTAATGATTTCTGATGTCTGGAAGGTATTAGACTGTGGTTGTAATAATCTCTATAATTGCAACAGTTCATGCTAGCTAGACTGCACATCTATTCTTCATCTGTCCTTAAACTAATTTGTTCTATGTATGAATATATCACACTCATCAATTTAAAGTGCCATCCTTTGGCTATGCAGGTCATTAAGGAGTATACATTATGTATGAGTCAAACACACCAAACTTACACAAATGCTTTTTAGCAATGTGCAAAATAGCTGCTTTCTGTTAGAGTTTTTTAAGTTATTATTCTAATCGAAACCCAAGTCACAGCTACAACTAACCAGCAATCAATTACTTCTCTCCATACGTAATGCCTTGGATGATGAGAGTTATAGTGTGGCTTTGTGCTGAATTCTAAAAATACCAATATACACTTTAAAAAAACCCAAAACCCTTGAAAATCAGGGGATAATAAGTATTCCTACTCACTGATGCTCATAAAGTTTTCATTGCTATTAGTCCAGTGCTGGGCTCTTAAAATTCTTCTTTTCCTGGAAGGTAAATTCCACTCAATAATGCAGCTATATATGCAGAGAGCATATATTACAATGAGATCCCACTGTACAACATATGTCTCTGGTCATAGGTCTGATAAAGAAATAAAGAAACTCTAAGGTACTGATTTCTTGCAGGTCACGAGTCCTATCTGAAATCTCAAGGCTGTACTTGGTAAAAACTTTCCATAAAAAGACTGAGGACTGTGGAGAAGACCAAGTAGCACTGTGCAGAGGGCTCATAGTCTTAATCTGTACCAAGAGGGTGGCTCAGAGAGCAACAACATTTGATGGATATCTGATTGATATCTTGTAGCTGACAGGAAATCAAATGCCTGCCTCAGTTATATTCCCAGCAGATGGAAGGTCAACACCAAAGTAACACACAAACAACACAGAAATGTCAGTCCTCTGAGGAGCCTCTGAGTCTAATGGGAACCAAAAATGGACCCCTTTATTTTCAGAGTCTTTGCTCAGGAACCTTTGAAAAATTTACATGCAGTTTTGCCCAGGCTTCCTTTGTTCTGGATCAGAGTTATGTTCACTTGTAAGATACCCTCCTTCTTCCAGACTGAATATGTAGATGAGCAACCAGAACTATGTGATGCTTATCCCATGAAACAGAGAAATGAAACTTTGCTTTCCTCACCATCTTTCTGAGCTGTGCATGTTCAAAGCTACTGAAGAAGACGATGCACATAGAAGACGATAAAGTAAACCGTTTCCTGCCAGTACAAGAGGAGTGTCTCTTTGGGGACAACATCTCCAGGAGTGATTAAGTGTTAATCACTTCATTCCCACAGTTAGGTACAAAGAGCGAAACCTAGCCCTCAGTAAATTAAAAAGGTTGACAGCACAGAATTCATTTTGCATGTAGAAGCTGTTAAAAGAAAGAGAGAGAAATAGAAGTTGGGTGCATATGTATATGCAAGGGGAGGTTATGCATGGGATGAGTCAAGCACTCCTCTTACTCTTTTAGGCAAGTACTACATATTTTATTTTTTCAGTGTTTTACAATCATACTAGACAAACACTTGAGGAAAGCCATGCTCTATCACTGTGACTAAGATTTTAAAAAAACCCCAGACACTACTACAAAATCCCTTTAAAAATTGTGTAAAAGTCAGCTGCCAAAATATATATACTTGGTATTTTTCTCAGCAAAGATATGTTTTGCCATTGTATATACCTCTGGGTAGGATACTAAGGCAATGAGTCATACAGATATCATATATACTTGCCTTCATATATTGTTGGCATGTGTATAGTCTTCATTTCTTTGAGTGTTATATTAATACTGCCATTGTTGGGATTTTTTCCTCAGAGAACAGAAAGAAAGAAACAAAAATAATTGTCTCTACTGAATTGTTAACTATTTATCAGACTATTTTCATGTAATTGAAGATGCCATAATCATTACTGAAAAGTTAACCTTTGAATCTCTAATTCAATGGGATGACCACTACACTTCCCCATCCAACACAGGAGAAGAGATATGGAGAACCAGGGGTCTGGGAGAACAAGTTGGAAACACAATCATTTCACCTACTTTCTTTTGCACAGGTGCCAGCTTATTCCTAGAGAATAAGAAACAGCTAAGAAATTAGTACTCATCCTGCTAATAATGAAGTTATTTGAAGTGTGAAGGAGACCTTTTTCTCCCTAGAAAAATAGTAAGTTAAAAGTGGAAGATCCTCAGGATTTACTTAATGGCATTGGTTCATCTAAACTTTGAAAGTTAACAACAACTACAGAACTTGCCCAAGTATTTCTGTTAGATAAAAGGAGCGGGTAAGTTTTTGATGACGAGCTCTGTTGGAAATGGAAGATAAATTTGGGTATTTGCAGGCACTGTTCTTTCTGAGCAGATGCCTGATGTTTTTCTTAGAAAAAAAATTTGGATTACGTTCTCTGGCTCAGAGTTCTTAGGATTCATTTCGCTTTTACAAAGGTGGTATCAGCTCTGATTTAATGTAGCATAAGAGAACATATTAAAACTGCATTCAGATTATTTCCTTCAGCCTTGCCCATCCCAGCCAATTTCACGTTCATTTGCTAATTTGGAAACAGACTGCATATCAAAGGAAGGCTGGAGGCAATAATGAAGGCTGCAAATGTTTGCTGTTTCAGTAGTTACTGTTTTGATTTCTGAAATAGAGGGAAACTGTCACTATTAACAAACAGTGGAGGGAATTACATGAATAAAGGAAAAAGAAAGATAAGCAAAGCTCGATCTTTGAAAGGTAGATACATGTGTACATGCTAAGTAGAAAACCTTTCTCAATATGAAGTATGCTGCAAATCTGACATCAGAATCAGATGCTTGACTTTCCTGCTTGAGAAATTATGTTTGCTACTGAGTATTTGTGATACAGTCAAAATGTAGTTAGTGCAATGCTTTTTTCCCCACAGCGATGGTCTGATTAAGAGAATGATACATGTTTTGAAATACAAGAAGGCCAAACCATCCACAGTTTTCTTAATCTTCCTATTCTTCACAGTGATATCAAATAGCAATAAGTGGTAGCAAATTTACTTCAGAATGGATGTTCTTTTCATCAATATCTGATTAAATAACCCAATGCATTCCACCAAAAGAAAAAACAAAAACAAAAACAAAAACAAACCAAAAAGCACACATTTTTAAGCTAAGGAAGTAATTCAAATCTTAAATAAAACCTCAGGTATTTCCAAACCTTTAAATGTCATCCCAGGTCTAAGCAAAGACTGATTTGAGCAAACACTTTAAGACTGAAAATGGTCTATATTAGTCCACTATGGAATAGACTGCTATGATTTGTTTTCAGTGTTCATGTGGGATGTATTTGGTTTGGAAAAAGGTCCCTCAAGCTGAAAGATATGTTTCCTGATGTCATGATACTGTTAATGTGCCATAAAAATGATTTAGCAGTAGGGATCAATGTACTGCATTCTAACAAGACAATAAAATAGCCCCTATGGTATCCCATCCGTATTATAGGGTCCTATTAAGCAAAAGGAGAAAAAAAAGTTAATTTATAAATTATTTGGATTCTATACATAAGAAAGATATATTTCAACAGGCTAGTACATTTTAACAGGCTAGAAAAGGTCAATATGGTGCAACAACTCTCATGGTTTTGAGTTGGCTAGATGCTAGCACAGTGTTCTAGTGTTCTTACAGTGTATACTGTATGTGAATATATGAGGTATGATTATGTGTGTGCCACAATAGATTTTTAGATTTTTACCTGGAGAAAGGTTAAAAATCTAAAGGAAACAGATAAAGTGTACACATGCAAGAATAAATGTTATCTACTGAGCAAAAGTGGTAATTTCAGAATATTTAAGAGCAAATTTAGTAGTTCTAACAGTATAGATGCATAAGAAATAATTCAAAACATCCAGTGAAGTGTTAGTATATTATAACAGCATTAGTGCCTTTTCTGCAGAATCTTATTTGTAAGATATTTTCAAAGATTTGTTTTAATAAAGGAAATGCTTAACGTCTTTCTGTTCAGTAACAGTCCTTCCCTGCCCACTCATGACAGTTATTTTCAAGATTTGAGTATCATGCTTTTCAGAAGCTCACTTCTCCTCTCAAAAGAAATAAGGAGCTTATTTCAGATGCTAGAGTACATTAAGATATCAGATATGGTCTCAGGTTTCCAGAAACTTGTTGCTACATACTCAGATGAAGCTGGAATGTAATGCTTCTGCTTCTGCTTTGCCTTTGTCGTTATTCCAGCCCCTTACTGACCAGCATGCTGGTTTTCATTGGGATAGAGTTAATTTTCTTCATAGTACCTGGTATGGGGCTGGGTTTTGGATTTGTGCTGGAACCAGTGTTGCTAACACAGGGATGGTTTGGTTCCTGCTGAGCAGTGCTCACACAGAGCCAAGGCCTCTTCTGCTCCTCACACCACCCCACCAGCCAGTGGGCTGGGGGTGCACAAGGGGTTGGGAGGGGGGACAGCTGACCCCAACTGACCACAGGGGTATTCCATACCATGTGACGTCATGTTCAGCATAAAAAGCTGGGGGAAGAAGAAAGAGAGGGGACTCTTGAGGTTATGGTGTTTATCTTCCTCAGTATCCGTTATGTGTGAGCTTTCCTGGGGATGGCTGAACCCCTGCCTGCCCATGGGAAGTGGTGAATGAATTCCTTGCTTTGCTTTGCTTGCGTGTGCAGCTTCTGCTTTCCCTATTAAACTGTCTTTATCTCACCCATGAGTTTTCTTACTGCTATTCTTCCGATTCTCTCCCCCATCCTGCCATGGGGTGAGTGAGTGAGCAAGCTAGCGGCTGGGTTAAACCAGGTAAGCTGCAAAATAAAACTCAGGTGTGAATTCTGTCACACGTATGTGGGTGCTAATCACTGGCATCCCTGAATAGTCTACCATTTCATTATTACATATAGGTTTGAGATTTGGCTTAGAAGCAAAATTAGCAGAGAAGGTTAAATGAAGCAATTCTGGGTGTGTCTAACTTCATCTGAAATGCATAAACTTTGCCAATGTAGAACAATTTACACTCTCTCATCCCAAATATCTGGGAAATGTTTTCCAGGAACCTCATTTTCACAAGCAAAGTATCTGTTAACCTAAGCAATTAGCATTTCCTTGGAAAATGGAAATTATAAGTGCATCCAATGTCTCCAAAAGGTAACATGAAAGGATGAAAAATAACCATGAAAATAGTTATGCACAGAAAATTAAATGACAGAAACTGGATGATATAAAAATACAGCTTAAAAAAAAAATAAAATCTAAGAAATGTATTTGGTAGCAGGGGAGGCTACAAGGGTGGCTTCTGTGAGAAGCTGCTAGAAGCTTCCCCCATGTCCGACAGAGCCAATGCCAGCCAGCTCCAAGATAGACCTGCTACTGGCCAAGGCCAAGCCCATCAGCGATGGTGGTGGTGCCTCTGGGATAGCATAGTTAATAAGAGGAAACAAACCCACCAAGAGCAATTGCAGCTGGAGAGAGGAGTGAGAAGATGTGAGAGGAACACCTCTGCAGACACCAAGGTCAATAAAGGAGGGGAAGGAGGTGGTCCAGGCACCAGAGCAGAGATTTCCCTGCAGCCCATGGAGAAGACTATGGTGAAGCAGGCTGTCCCACTGCAGCCCATGGAGGCTGACTGTGGAGCATATATCCACCTGCAGCCCATGGAGGACCACACACCAGAGAAGGTAGAGTCACCCGAAGAAGGCTGTGACTTTATGGGAAGCCTGTGCTGGAGCAGGTTCCTAGCAGGACCTGTGGCCCCATGGAGAGAGAAGCCCATGCCAGAGCAGGTTTGCTGACAGGACTTGGGACCCCGTGGGGGATCCACACTGGAGCAGTCTGCTCCTGAAGGTCTGCACCACGTGGAAGGGACCCACGCTGGAGCAGTTCGTGAAGAATTGCAGCCTGTGGGAAGGACTCATGTTGGAGAAGTTGGTGGAGGACTGTCTCCTGTGGAGGGGACCCCACGCTGGAGCAGGGGAAGAGTGTGGGGAGTCCTCCCCCTGAGGAGGAAGGAGCGGCAGAGACAATGTGTGATCAACTGATCACAACCTCCATTCTCTGTCCCCCTGCGCCTCTGGTGGGGAGGAAGTACAGAAATCAGGATTAAAGTTAAGCCCAGGAAGAAGGGAGGGAAGGGAGGAAGGAGTCTTAAGACTTAGTTTTTATCTCTCATTATCCTACTCTGAATTGATTGGTAATAAATTAATTTTTTCCCCAAGTCTGTTTTGCCTGTGATGGTAATTAGTGAGTGGTCTCTCCCTGTCCTTATCTTGACCCAGAGCCTTTCGTTACATTTTCTCTCCCCTGTCCAGCTGAGGAGGGCAGTGATAGAGCAGCTTTGGGGGGCACCTGGCCTCCAGCCAGGGTCAACCCAACACAAAATGTTCAGTGCAATCTTTGGTCTCATTTGTAATGTATGGTAGTTTCACTTTCTAAGAAAATACTGTTTCTTATATGGTTTCTAATGGTGTCTACAGGGTGTTTATCTTTAAATAACTGTATGTTTAACTATGTATCTGCATAGACTTAGTTTAGGAAACAACAAATACAAGGCATTCATTTGATCATTCATCTGTTCCATGTGTGTCAAAAATTATAGTTGACAACTGGGAAAAGATCACATGGATTTTAAAAACCAGCCACCTGCCCAGTCAAAATTCAGTGACTCCTTGTGTCAGATTTACTGTAGAAAAATACACTTATTCCTAAGAAAAGCATGGCTGAAACAAATAAAATACCATTTTCCTTAGAGTTCCTAATCAAATATCTGTGACAACTTTCACAGGAATTAAATTATTGCTATTGACGTTTACATATAGTTTCTTCACACTTTCCCATTGGAAATGCATACGAAAATACATTTTTCCCAGTAGGGGAATTTTACCCCTGAAGTAGTTTTTCATTCCTTTTGTTTTCTCTGTCTCTTTGGGGGTGCTGGTCAGCCACCATCACCATACAGACCCAACCAGACCAGCTGAAACTGAGTTTTACATTTCTGGGAGTTAATGTTTGCTGATAAGCACACAACTTATTCTCCAGAAATTATACGCCAGAATTGTTGGGAGTCCCCACCTGTTTGTTTTGCCATGGGCCACTGTCCAACCAGACCGGTGCAGGCTGGAAATGGGTAGGATTGGTACCAGCAGTAGCTCACAGGGCGCTTGAGGGTCCTTGCCAAGTGCAGAACGGTGGTGGCCCTCCGACAAACTCCCCACTGGGACGGGGATGGCAGGCTGCCTGTGCCTCCAAAGTAATGCCACCCGCAGGAGACAACAGAGGACCGAAGCCCTGATTGGCGTATTGGGAGTAATCAGCAATACGCAGGGAACACGACCGAGGAGCTGAACAAGCCAGGTAGCACCTTTGTGCCGCCTGTCTGTGAGAACTTGAAGAGGGGCCCGGGAAGTGCACTCATGCCTTTTTAGGGTTCACACAAACATGGAGGAAAGTGAGAAAAAAAGCAGCTCTGTCGGTGCCTGTCCAAAATATATCCATTATCAATGATTATAGTTGGTCCTAGTTGTGCAAGGAAATGTACATTACACACCTCTCTATTCTTCCCCGACAACTTTTTTCAGCCTCTTTCAACTCAAGATGCAGTGAATACTTACTGCCTGTGAGGAGTCACCAGCCTCCCCCAGATCCCGTTTTAAAATGAAAATCAAAACCTATTGAAAATGGAATCAAATTTTAAGAAACCTAGATGCCTAGGAAACTTCCATTAGTTTCTTCAAATTGCTCCCCCATTACCACAGTGCAGAACGGAAACATGGAAAAGTCATTGCCGTTGCACTCTGAAGGGCTCCTATTTCCTTAGCTCCCACAAGATTACTTATAGAAAGAATATACCAGAACTGTAATACAATAAGCTATAATGTGAAACAACTGTAAGCACTTGAAGACTTTTATTACAGATGGCACACTGGTCTTTTAAAGAATTAAAACATAATTTATAGAAGAAACTGTCAGATACATAGGACCTAAATGGCATTTGAGCACACAGCTTGCTTGCTTACTTGTAGGGATATCAATCAATTTATTAAGAATTAATCTGCACCCCAGTGTTCTCCTTAAACTGCCTAATGTTTTGGCAAGCTACTTGAAAGGGTTCAGTAAGAATTTATAAGGGCAGCTTGGAAACAGGATTTTTTTTTTTCCTGGCTCGACAAAGGGGATACTGTTTCCCCTCTGAACGTATCTCTGTTATAGTTTAACACAGTAATGGATAGGTTTGCCAAAAATCACAGTTTTTAATGGCCTTCAGCGAAACAGTAGATTTGTCTTTGCCTTCATACTGTGTCCTGCATTTATGCTGTTAGAATTGCTCTTAATCTGCCTGGAAGTATCAAATGCTCTTGGCCTTGAGAACACAAACTTGCGCACATACTGAAAAGTACAGTTTGTAGAGTAACCACATTTTTCCATGCATGCAGAAGAGTAAGCAGGAATGAAACTAAAGGATCTAATTTCGAGTATTTTCCAGCTCTTGACATAAAAATGGCAAGAAGGCCTGGGCAAATTTAAAATGTGGTATTCATATTGCCTCCATAAAATGTGCTAAAATTGCTTGAATGATGTCACTTGAGCAACACGTCCAAGCTACAGATATTTTTGAACTCTGAGAACACTTAACGTTTGGTGCTGACCACAGATACGTAGGGATGGCAAGGCTGCACACAAAAAAATCAGCTTCTAGTTATCTCAAGCCATTAGTAAACAATATATGTCTTTGACGACAAACAGCAGAAAGTGGTATCACACACGCTATACAAAGTTATTGGAACTTTCTGGTTTTCAAACATTTCACTTTGACAAAAGCAATCAATAAAACATCAAAGTGGTATTTGGAAAACATGAACCCTTACTTGTTTGGCATTAAGTTCAAGGAAAAAATAAACAGATAATGATTATCAATGGTCTGTCAGTTTTCAAGACTTTTTTTTTCATAGTAAATATGTGTGTGTGCACACATACACATATATCTCCATTTTAGAGTATTACAGGAATAGACTTATTAGAAACAGCTTATTTTGGACTCCACTCATGAGAAAGCTGTTTGGTATGGAACATGAATTTTGTCTTCATTTTGTGAAAAATCTCAGGGGGAAAGGAACTTGGCCATTTGCTCAGCCAGATTCATTGTTTTTCACTCCAGTGACAAAGTCCTCTAAACATCAAATGGAAATGGAGGACTTCTAAAAAAAAAAAAAAAACCCTTGAAGACTCTGCAACCGTTGGAAGTCTTTCTTCCTTTCATCTGCTGTTAAATCAATGACATTCTGCCACTGATTCCACTTTGGGAATTTTAGTTTACTAAAAGAGGTTTTGAACGGTGTTTTGTTGTTATTATTATTATTATTATTATTTTTAAATTTTTTGTTCTTTCCATCTCTTTCCTCTTAGAATCCATCACCCACGTGGCTAGTCCACTGCCTCCAGATGGACTGTTCACAAGGTTAGGGACTTATACTTTGCAGCAGGATTTTCAGAGTCATCCCAAAACTTCAGAAGAGGAAGATGATTGTTTTATATCCATGATTATCTTAAATAATGGAACATCTTCTACCTTATCCATTTAAATCCTACAGCTGGCATTTTACTTAAATTATTACATTCACCATATCTTAAAAATGCACTTCAAAAGTACTGATATTTATAAGAGAAAACAAATAGACTGCTTAGTTACATAATGCTAGACAGATAAGATTGACCTACTGTAAAACAAATCTGCCACTGTTTCTGACTAAAGAAATATAGGACCACAACAACTGTGAAATTCCACTAACAACAGTTTTATTCTAATGTCAATAAAATCAGAACTGCTTTTTTTTTTGAACTGTGTTTTTCAACCAACACATTAATGTGAAACAGTTCTTACAGATTTTTCTAAATTCAAGAGCAAGCAAAGGATTCTAAAGGTGAAGCTGTGCCCTTGAAGAGAAATGCACACTCTCTGTTCCCCATTTCTTCTACCTTATTAATTCAGAACTTTGCATGAAAAAAGTGGCAGTAATTAGGCTTGACATGGACCAGTGCCAGGCTTTTCTATCAAGTTTCTTTCCTGTTTATGTTTGAATTACTCAGGGGCTGCCTCTGTGCGCCCTTTGGTCTCAACAAATGTGGTTTTTTCCCTTACTCTCATGGTACAAAGAATGTAATCGTAGTTGACTGGAGTCTGCTGAACATCATATTATTTGCTTGACTCAGTTGAAGATTCACAAGCTGGAGTGGGGGAAAATGCTTCCGCTGAATATAGGCTGCAACAGTAAGAGGATTTGCTCTTCAGAGAAGCGTTGCTTTGCCCGAGAGCTTTTTGCTCTGCATTGTTCTAAAATTTTGTCTAAAAGATTCAGTATAGTTGGATGATGAGGCTTCCAGTTAGCAGTTCTTTCCCTCTGCAAATTTGGCACATAAGGGATGGCTAATCCTGAGTGAGAATCACAGTCCACTGAGTCTACTGTCTTGTTTATGCCCAGACATATAAGAGTTTTACCTTTTTTATTATAATTGACAACTTTGCTATAAGTACACATCTAATTAAGAAAAAGCAGGCTGTGCACAAAACATTTGATTCAGGAAGAATATGGTGTTATTGTAGTAAATCAAGTTATTAACTTCTGTATCTGTGACTATTCAAGACCCATTTGAGTTGTTATTGGGTTTCACCTGATGATCAAAAATTATGACCATAATATAAAGGAAAACACAAGGAAACAAAACCTATATAAGCATCATTTTAAATAATAGAAACTGCAGGTGAATTATTTTTCCTAAGCAGCTATCACAATGTACTTCAAGGTAAGTAGTTATACCCAAAGGTTACAAGGCACCCTTCCCTAGAAAAGGAACTCATAATATCCATAGAGATCATGATGGTAATACCAGGAAACACTTTAGGAAACAAGATGTCTCATTTTTTTAGTTTATTTCTAAACATAAGCCCAAAAGAGAATTCTGAAGTCCAAGCTCTCCCTTCTTCATTTTTGCACTGGACATTTTGTACCTGTAAAGTGATTTGCTTTTTCAGGAACCCGTACCTACCAGGTTATCAGATTATGCATGTAATGGATAAAAAATTACTTGTTCAAATATCAGATTTTTTACAAGACAGAATTCAATGAAGATTTTAAAAGTGTTTCTGAACTGTATAAAGATGGTTAGTTATCTTGAAATGTTTTCAATATTGTGACACCCTCTGAATCTCCTTGAAATGTCATTGAGAACTATTAATTCTTGTTTTTCAGGATTTGGCTTGCCCAGGTCATGATGTCTAACTTTGGAACCTCTTCCCTTAAATATTTTTAAAATTGGAGCCTGGCCTAAAAATCAACAAGAAGTTAAGCCATGGAGAAATGAATTATGTGTATAATACTGTTTCAATAACTCTTTATACTCATTGAGCTGTAAATACATCTAAATCTCAACAAAGGCTCCTGAAAAATGACATCAATCTGAATGTATATTTATACCTAAGCGATGTTTTTAGTGCATCTGAAAGCTGTTGATGTAGCAGTGGTTTCATCTTTATTTTGTTCCTGATGTAGTTGACTGAGATTTAGTCATGGGATACAGAAAGGGCAGGAGTTGAGGCATCCTGCAACTCGTCTGTTTAGATACATTCCTAAATGCGTTTTGATTGGATGACCTAATTGAGGATTGAACTAAAGTCCCCTGGCTTCTGTCTCAGTACTATCATAGGTGACTTTATGGGTCAACAACATGGTCTGAATTGTCTATTCCCTGAGCAGACACAATTTTTCTCTGTCTAATTCCTCTAGCCTCCAGCTATTTACATAGGATCCTATAGATTTTTTGTGTGTGAACTCTAAAACTATCCCTCAGCTATCATTCTCTTTGTAAGGTTCACTGATCTCAAAGCTATTGAATATGACGGCTATACTGGAGAACATTATGTGTGGAATTTTCTATACATACAAATGCATGCAATGCACAGACATATTCAGCATCAGGAAAAGCATATTTGCGTATTTTTCCAGCCATACGGGAAAAAACCATTTTGCATTTCAGAGAACTGGTTATGGCTAACTGAACTCTAAGCATGAATTTCAAATTACAGATTGTGAAGGTTGAAATAATAATAATAATAAAACCTAATAAGAAATTATCTTTCCAAGCTGTAACATCCGGAGGTTAGGTCTTGCTATTACTAGGATACAATTGTCAGACTTTGTAACAACAGATTCAAGACAGAATGAGCCTGATGATTACACATTAGTTATTATTATTATTATTCTCTATTATTATTTTATACATTATATTCTATTGTGGTAATAATGGAAGATGATGTGCCTTAGGAATGGAACATCCCTGAATCTCATTAGAAATTAAATATATAGAATGAGAATGTGAGAGATAAAATTGCTTTTCTGCCTGCCAGTATAAATGGAAAGGTATATGACAGGAATGGAATTATGGGGCCCTCTCAGCCCAGTGATCTGTGTATGAACATCTCCACTACTCACCGAAGAAAATAAAGTTTAACCTCATACACATGCACACACTCACACCAAGAAAGGAAATGCGATACTGAAGAAGGAGAGTTGACTAGAATTAAAATTTTCACTTGGAAAAGATGGTAAATCTCTGTACTAGTTTTTTACCTTTGGGATCTTGGCATAAATCCAATCAGAGCTTCTAATTAAGATTAGTTTGATGGTCTCAGCTTAGTTCCTAATTGATGGCAGTTCACACTACAAAACACATAAGAATTCATTATAGTCCTGCTCAGCTGGCAATTTCTGCTCAGAGGGAGCAAGAGGAGGTAACTAATGTGGATTCCAGCAACTGTCTTGCATTTTAGGCAGGGTGGTCCTTTCTGGGCAGCTGAAAAGGGGTCATCAATAGAGCAATAGGGATCAAAAATCAAAAGCAGTGCTCTAGAATGAACTCAAAGGTAGAATAGTAAATGTACTTATTAGCCATTTCTTTTAAGACTCAAAATATGGAAATTATGACATGTTCTAAGGAGGAAACTGCACAGTATTTCTCAGTCTTAAATTGTATATCCTGTTCTCAAAATACAATTCACTTCAAATAGAATTTTCTGCTTATACTCTTCTAAAAAAATTTCACTCAACCTCACAAGAAATATATTTTTTTTCTTCCAAAAATGCCATTTGGTGCTTTGTGTCAAGATGATCACAGCTTTTGTATAGATAATAAATAGCAAAATATTCAT
Source organism: Balearica regulorum gibbericeps (assembly GCF_011004875.1). Taxonomy (NCBI): domain Eukaryota; kingdom Metazoa; phylum Chordata; class Aves; order Gruiformes; family Gruidae; genus Balearica; species Balearica regulorum. Next base: position 107,221,767 of record NC_046184.1, read on the forward strand.
GTCATACTAAATATGCTGCTGAGAAAAAGTAACTACAAGTTCTAGGGCCAGCCTGCAGAAAGACCTTGTAACTAGCAGCGTATAGTGAAATGCACAATTCACCACTCGGTGAAAACCCAATCTTTATATCTGGTTTTTTTTCCTGACCTCATCAGCTCCTTCTCTAAAGTTCTTGATATAAAGTTTCCCAGAATCAAAGAGGCTCAGATAATCTGCTATAAATTGAACCTTTGGGGTATTTGTGCAAAGTGCTCTTTCCTCAGAGAATTTTTATCACTGCTAGTAATGTATATACTCTCTTACTACTAATGATTTTGGATAGAACAAAAGAGAACTGCTACCTATACACAGAGCATTTTGCCTTGTCTTATCTTCACCAGATCCATAGAATGCCTTTGCTTTTCTTTTGAGGGAGTCTTATCTAATCCTCCTGGAGAAGCAGTGAGAATGGCCTCATTGCCCTCAATGGCCTCAAAATAACAGACTAGAAATCCAAGGTTTAAATTTAGTTTCCAGATTAGATGGAGATTACATATAGGTCTCAGCTGCTGTGCCTCAGCTTCTTCTTTTTTTTTTTTTTTAAATCTTTTTCTTTTATTGTTACAGAAATAATGAGACTTGTCTATAAAGGAATACATATTCCAGAGAGGGGCACCAGGGAAAAAATCCAATAAATACAACATAATAGTCTGAATGTGAGTATTTCTGACAACATAGAGACAACATACCAAGGATGAGGAGAAGAATCTTGAGCATAATGCAAGATCCACTACACATGCACAATGACAAATTACAGCCAATAACTTTTTCTGAACTAATTATAAATTTGTTACATGCCTCTGATGTTTTATGTTAACACTACAGTGATGTGACTTCATGTCATGTTTTTGAAGACCTAGAAGACCCTTGGAAGGTTTTTCTGAAGCATATGCATGCCTTGGTCCTCTCGATTTCCAGCCAATGGCTAGAGCTCATGTGCTGAAATACCTACAAAAATCCAGGACATTGTCAGACACTATTTGCCCAAAAGAAAAGAAGCTGTTACTTTACGCCAGGTGCATTTTTTTCTGCTTGGCGAGTGGTATTACCTGCAGGATATATCATTTTTCCAGGAACAACACTCTACTTCCTAGTCATTTCTGGACACTGTTCAAGCTGCTGACAAGGTGTCCCTATAGCTCCAGTCGTAAGTCTTGGCAGAAGGAAAATTAAAGGGGAACGATCCTGATGCTAAAATTATTTTCCCTTTGTAGTCAAATTAATTCTATGACTTCAGAGCTTTAAAGCACTTTCCCAAGACTCTTTCTTACATTAAAAATAATAGATATGCAACCATCATCAAAATAGGCTTTTGTGGAAAAATGTTGCTTTTTGGATTTTCAACATTTTTATCCTCAGTTTCATTTGATAAACTGTTCCTTCAGGTGACATTCAACACAGAGTAGGGAAGGTACATTATTATTTACTTAGACAATAAATTCTTTACATTGTTTTAAAGACAATATTCTAAAATAGTAAATGTAAAGCAAACATAAATCCATTACTGTACAGATGCTGTACTGTATAAAAAGGTAAATAAACTTCATTTGGTCTTTAAAGAAAATCTGTCTTAGTTTTTGGCTGGGATAGAGTTAATTTTCAGAAGGTGGGAGGGGACACAGCCAGGACAGCTGACCCAAACTGGCCAAAAGGATATGCCATACCATATGATGTCATGCTCAGTATGTAAGGGAGGGAGCTGGCTGGGTAGAAGGGGTCGCTGCCTGGGGGACAGGCTGGGCATCTGGTTCCGGGCGATGAGCAAATTGCACTGTGCATCACCTGCTTTGTATATTCTTTTATTAGTATTGTTGTTATTTTCCTCTTCCTCTTCCGTCCTATTAAACTGTCCTTATCCCAACCCATGAGTTTTACCTTTTTATTCCGATTCTCGTCCTCATCCCACTGGCGGGGCAGGAGTGAGTGAGTGGCTGCGTGGTGCTTAGTTGCCAGCTGAGGCTAAACCACAACAAAACCTTATTGGCCTCTTGATAAATATATATGAATCAGATCCATATTTGCCAATTGCATGCATTTTGAGAAATAAATTTTGTCTATACAGTACGTGCCTTTTTAAACTTGCTTGACATTTTCAAAACATTATTTTGTCTAACATTTTTATTAACAAAAATATCTCAGTGCACTTGAATCACAAACTGTCTATACAGAATGTTATCTAGAGGGAAATAATAATGAAACAAAAAATGAAGCAACATTTCTTGTTGCATTATCCCACTGCCCTGGAGCAATGTAGGGTTTATCTCCCACTATCTCCTGACCTCCAGCTGCTCCATTTTATTACAGCATTAGTTTTCCCACTTATATTCCTTTTTTAGTTGTTCATAGTTTTTGAAAACACTTATCCTTTACTTCCTAATCACCGTTGAGTACTTTTACTTCAGCTCTTACCTATGTATCACTGCTCAATCCAATTTATTCCACAAACTGCAAGTGTTTCTGTGTCTGGAATGTAATTTTTGTTTGCCACACAAGTTTAGCTTCATCCCTGAGGCTGTTCAGAGACCTATACTACACAAATTAATATTATCCATTGTTTTTTCAGATGATGGTTGAGTACCGTCTACAGTCTGTTAACAGGGAGAAAACCTAGCAGGGCTCATGCTATTCCACATACACGAAGTTCTCAATTTCCTGCTTCCCATCGTGTGTTTTGTATCTGTTGTGAAAGTCTTGTAATAATATCAGACTACTTCACTAACTTCACAGCACAACAAGATTTTTGCTTCTGCAGATGAAGAAGAAAGGCACGTGATAAGATTAAATGATTTTGGCACAGTCGCACAATAAAATTAATGTGTAGCTGAATTGGCAGAGATTCTTGGTTCCAGCTTAGTGACTGACTTCTTACAATTTTTTAAAGGAATTGAAGCATTTCACTCATTTTTAATAATTTAAAACTTAAATTTAATTTGAAAGTTTCCTGAAATGCAGTTTAAAAAAAAAAAAAAAGAACCTTTTCTTTTTCATCTGAGTCCAGTGAAATTCTTTACTCATAAAATTCTGAATTAAACATGATTTTTTCTCTTTTCAAGCAAAGTGGAAATTAAGCTTTGGTTTTTGCATGTTGAGCAAAAGGTCCAGTCAAACAACACCTCCCAATGTAAAAAAAAATCTAATACTGAAATCTGAACTGTAATCCAATCTTCACTAGCCACATGCAAAGCATGAGCTGTATAAACCTTTATGTACACATCTAAACACCACACATGCAGTCTCTAAATTTCTCATGCAGAGCTATGACTTTTTATTCCATGTTCAAAATTAACGCAATCTCTCATCTGCAACCATCAGTTGAATAAAAGCATTAATCTAGGAGGTCTGGGTATCAAAGCTAAAAAAAACCTTCCTGGCTTTAGTCCCAGTGCTGTAGTAATATGTCTGCAAGGAGGTGGGGAAAGCTAAGGGGTTTTGGTTTGGGTGGGGTTTTTTTCTCCATCTGGGGATAGGAAGACCATTTGTAGCATATGTCCTACATCTGGCAGTAACGCACTGATAAACATGTGTAGCAGCAGGAACCCAATTATCCCTGTTGCCCCTTTTAGAATTACTATGAATTGTGTTCTTCTAGGCAGCGGAAATAACACATGAAGGCAAAAGGCGCTGCTCTAAAGTTTCCACAGTTCCTGGCACAAATCCACAAATTACATGCAATAACACTCTCCCGAAGAATCTTTTGCTACTTAAAGTGTGGTAGGGCCTGCATCACATTTCAGCTATATACCTTACAAACACTGCAGAGAACGGCCAGTGCAGAGAACAACCACTAACATGTAAAGAAAGTAATTATGACTATTTCAAATTGAACTTTCAATCAACTAAAAAAAAAAAAAATCTGAAAAGGGATCTTTCTCACTTTTTTCTCATTTTAGCTGTTTTTCGTTATTAGATCCTAGATCTCTTCTTCCCTCCAATCCTCAGTCTCAGGTTGTTTCTAGACCACCGAGATCACATTGCTCTCTGTTGCAGATGAGCCACATCAGCATGCTCAGACATTCAGAGCAGAGGATGGGAAGCACCAAGGTCTGTGTCTTTCCTACTCTCATGTCCATATTTGTAGGACAGTATAGACAACAGCCTGTGAGTATTAGAGACTGCTTCTCTGCTAGATAATTTGAAAAAATGACATCTACAATACAGAGAAATACAAAATTGTAATATTTTGATTAAATCATATTCCCGAATGAATTGTACTTCTGCACATTTTCATCTAAACAATTTTTGAAGTCTCCTCCCATTCAAAATGATTAATTTATTGAGATTAATTACCAGATATATTGGCCAACTCGTATATATTTGTACTACTAAATATAATTCAAAATAATAAACCTCCATATTCCAGACACTTACTGTATAATTAGAAACTGGCTTTTCAGTGTAACAATTATTATTTTTATCCCTCTGTCTCATTGCCCTCTGTTTTAGATTGAGCCATGATAACCCAGCACTATGTTGCTATATAGAAAGGAAATATTCCCCCCGATGAGTTTCTCATTATGAAAACAGATAGATTATTTTTACAAAGTCTATGTCTATATTTACTATTTACCTAGCTGCTCAGATGACTGAGTTGTGTGAACAGGATAAAACCTTTCATCATAGATAAACTGGTGTAAATCTAAAGTTACGGTATTTCTTTCAGTGTTAGCATTTTAGCAGATATTCTTCAGCACAAAAAGAAAACAAGGAGGTGGCCAGCTACAACAGCTTCTGACTGACTGCTTCTATGTGACCTGTAGAAAAACTGGGGAAGCAGAGAATTGTTTTGAGCTTTGGAGTAAAAATATATTAATTGCCTTCATCCTTCTTTGCTTCCCATCTCTCTCCATCCCACTTTGGAAGTTCATTGAAGTTCACTGGCTGGGGCATTTGGGAGCAAGGGAAGGAGTTCTCCACTTAACGCTAGGAGGGAAGAGTCCAGGATGTATTGGTTTAGGCACATGCTTTGAAAAGACAAAGCATTTCGGTGTTTGCTATGGTTAGCCTAGAGGAATGATTCTTAAATGTTATATATGCAGATTTTTTTTTACTATCACTGCTCAGAAAGTCCCAATTGCAATCACAGTTGAAAAACATAATTCTTGGACATATGAATACTTGCATGTACTGGTTTTCATACCAGAGTTTCATATTCAAGTTATTTCCAAGTTTGAGATGAGATAAAACCTGTTTTAGTTCAGTAACTCAGCATCACTGAATTAACACAGAAATAACCACAGTGCATGGGCACTGTGTACTAGGGTACTAGGCCTTATATTGTTCTTTGTGAAGGAAGGTAAGTATTATTACACTTATTTTGAAGGCAGTAAATCCAAGGGTAGATACCTAAATAACCCATCCGATGATGTTGCCAAGAGCTGCCGCTGGAGCTGGCATCAGGATGTGAAACCGCTCTCTCCCAGCCCTGTTGCTCGTTGCCCGCAGTGCAGCTGCAGGCTTCCAGCGTTTGATCTGAGAGTCTCAAAACATACAGATGGTGGAAAGGTTCATCCACCAGAGCTTAAAGTGACCATTAGTCTCTGGGGGAATATGACAAAACCTGTGCATCAGTGGAAATGTACCATGCTACATTTTCTCCCATACCTCCCAACCCGTATGGTCCCTGTGCCCAGCAAAACCTGCCACTGGGCACCTTCCCCACTTGTCTGGTGGGGTGTGGCAAAAATCCCACCTTTCATAATGAGGTTCATTCCTGTCAGCTAGCTGGGACATAGCCCGAATCTTAGGAATTTTTCCCAAGAAATCTTAATGAACGGTTCTGACCTGCTGCCACACTGTCCACGATGGTGGTAGTACTTCCAAGGAGGCCATATAGATAGCTGCTGCTCCATGAAATATCATCACAGTTCTTATCTCCTTTTTGACTCCTCTTTATTCCTTTATGTAACAGTTTAACTGGATGCAAAGAACTTGCCAAAGGAGATAGATAGAAATTTCTTAATTTCTTTAAATGCACTGTACTTACACATTCTGTTATGTTCACAAAATTTTAGACTACCATCATGAAACATGAAAGCACCAGTGAAATACAGCAACTACACTGGATGGGTGCCATTAGGGAAAGAAATAATATTTAAATGAAATTAGACAGAGATCTCAGGTACACAGAATATAAATATTTAATTTGGAATTTCACCAAGACACTAGGGCTAACACCTTTAACTTGGCACATGCAAGATTTTTAAATGACCACAAATTTTATGAGGATCTCAGATTTCATGTCCCCTTTAAAGGATTGGTTCCCCAGTGGAAAAATATGGTGAGAGGCTGATTTTTTATTAGTTCAGGTGGGAATTTGGCCTTTGGTTTTTATTTCAGTAACTTAACAGAATCGCAACACTTATGCATAGAAGTTGGTGGTAAACAAATATTTTTCCTGAAAGTTTTACTGAGAATTCATTGCAAGAACCAATTAAACCAAACACGTCTTACCGATGAAGTGAATTTAAAAAAAAAAAAAGACACAAGTCTCACAGAGGTTTACTAATTTTTGTAGGAAAATTCAAAATAATCTGCTTTTTAAAATTCTCCTCCAGAACTTAAAGAAACCCAAACAAAATCCAAAAAAGTCAAAGGGAAGAGAGTGAATAAATAGGTTGAATACAGTAAGCATCCTGTATAAAAACTTTGCTTACTAATTAGAATTTATTTTTAGTAAATGTTTTTGTAGAGAGGGAGATGCTGTCTTTCCTATTTTTAGTGGGAATACTGCAATTAGCAGAAGTCAGAATAGATCCAGTAAGCAATAAAAATTCTCTTAGATACTGAGATCCTTAACACTGTGGCACCTTATCAATTTAAGCATGGTGGGTTTCAGACAGATAATTTGCAAATCTTGGCTAACCAACTTCAGTGCTGCTGCAAAGACGACTAAGAGAGAGACGTCTCTTTTAAACCAGTAGTGTGATCTCTGTCAAAGAAATCTTTGCAGGCACTAATACAAGAATTTTATATACGTTCAGTATCTCATTTGTATAGTGAAATGAGGCAAGAACTAAACTGTACACAATTAATTTTATAGTGTATGGTCTGCAAGTGGTTTTAGGAGGAAGTTCACACTTTTCTCATTAAAGCTGGTTGGGAATATATCTTCCAATTAATGTGGAGTTTTTTTAAAGTATTGTGAGAAGTTGAACTTTGGAAAAAATGAGCTTGAAGGGATTCAACAATCAGCAAAAGCCAGATTTTCAACACGCCACATGTGCATGTGTGAACATCTACGCTAGACAATTAACTAATAAATCAGCATCCTCCTCTGTTTATGGCACTGATTAAAACTTGTAGCCAAGTTTTTCCCAGCAACATGAGATAAAGCCATTTTTCTAGGGGGGGGTGGTGTCCAGATGAAGATTTACAAACTATAGAGAGCATGATGTCATTTGGAAAATTCAACCATGTCCCAGCTAATGCAACAGTTCTGGTATGGAACAATAACTGCAAGCACAAGTTCTAGTTCAAATTAACATGTCATTTCACTTTATGATTATGCAACTGAGATGATGTAAGAAGTAATGACCTGAATCTCATTTGCATATACTTCTAATTTCCCCAGCAGCATAGTTGTGTACCATCATGTCAGACCAGCGTAACAGATTGAGATCCTGACCAGGCACATCCAGACTGGCCCAATGTGGAGGAGAAGTTGCCAATGGCTGCGCCAGACTTGCACAGTACCAAAAAGAGGCCAGAGATTTGCTGTGCTTACTTCTATTTCATCTCTTCTAATTCCACACATCCCCAAACATCTTCTGATCTACTTCACTTTTCTTTACACCTGAACTCAGAGCATCATTTTTGAAAGTTGTAAAACGTGATCACCAGAGTCACTGGGTTAAAGCCACAATGAAGAACTCAACAATATATAGCATGTGTATTTCAACACAATGTTTCTTTTTTCAATAATAATAATAACAATAACAATAACAATAATAATAATTCCTTGTCTCTCAATATATTGAGTAAACACATTATTGAGAAAAGACATTCAAGACCAGCCAGAAAAGGGTGAACAGATAGATATATTTTCTAATAGCTCAGCAAAGTTGTAAGAAAATTCTATTGACTTCTTTTTTTCTCTCAAAGTGGTGACCGAAGTCTGGTGAACATGAAAATACACTAGATGTTATTTGAGAATGCTAGAATTTAAAAAATACCACAGCAGCAAACAAATTCAAATAGCCCAATTTGAAAAGTGTTGCATATTTAATGGTTACATGTACATTATCATTAGAGTATAATGACTAGCTTCCCTGGCATAGCAATCTCACTAAATTAGCCACAGCGAGTGAAATTCAGTGACAAAAGTGACTGACCTAAATGGGACAAGAACTGTAGTCTGTGTGTGCCGAACAGGTGGCAAAACAGGTTCAGCCTCTCTGTATAATCCTCCTTAAAACACAATATTAAGTAAGCACCTATTTTTCTTATTTCAGTGTAGCATACGTGATTCTTAAAATGAGACTTTAGCTCTTGGGAAAGTTGATGGTACATAATTTCCTCTCATTTAGACAGATTGCTTGGAGAAGCATGCTAGCAATAAAGATAAGCTTTATTTATCATAATTATAGTGACTTGTTCTTTTAATTAATTTTCCAATTCACACTAATGTTTATATATTAAACAATTTACATTACTGCTTAGTGGAAGTAATATTGATATTACTCTTATTTTAAAAAAAAATAATCTCCATTTACGGTGTAAACATACACAATTGTGTAATACAGCTTAGGAAATCCGCTTTGTGTACCATAGCTGAAATTAGCTCATCGAATGCATTGTATTTCGTAGAAACTAAAGGCTATTAGAAACATCAAGTCTCTTTCTCATCAACTTATCAAATTGTTGCCTGACTGGCATTTGCTGATTACACACTATCTTCTTTATACATTTTCTTACACTTCAGTACCCAGCTCTGTCTGAAAAAGACAGCATCTTTAAATTAACATCCATCCATCCATCTTTAAATTACTTCCATTCATAACTCCTTTGAGCCAGAGCCAAATTAAATTCCAAGGAGCCTAGAAGGGGAAGAGCTTATAAAGAAAGTGAGGATTAATGTTGTTTAAACGCACATTTTCTTAATATCTCAAAGTTCCCTTGCCAATCTTGCTTAGATGTTTACTGTTGTTCTGCCAAGTTGCTGACAATTGTGACTTTTAAATTGATTTCATTGTTATCACAGCCAGATGAATGAAAATTAAATTTATACACTATATAATCAGCACCACCATCAGAAATAATGGCGTCTTCTTTCCCTCAGTATATACTTTGTGCCACACCTCAATTTATGGTATTTGCAGGCAGGATGGGAATTTAATTCAGTCCATTCAGAAAGCAACGCAGTGTTTAGCACTAGCAACGCAGTGTTTAGCACTGGATGACAGGAAGGGGTCTGAAATGTTTGTAAAAATTCAGAGTTTATGGAGCACCGTGATCAATGCCTTGCTCACGGAGGGGAAGCATCAGGGAAACCACCTCGCAAGCGCTGGGGAGCAGCGGTGGGCCTTGCAGGGGGAGCTGGGGCCATGGCGGCTGTCCTGGCACCGCTGCCGAAGTCAGGGCCATGGGCAAGGCAGGAGCTTTCCCTTCAGTGGACATCCCAGTCTCTTTTTTTGTTTGTTTTGTTTGTTTTTTGGTGGGTTTTTGTTGTTGGTGGTGTTGCTGAGTTGGCTGTCTCGTCCTCCCTGCAAAATGTGGGCTGACAATGCACACCCAGAAATAAATAGAGTACAAACTTGTGAGTGACTCATGGTTCATATGTGTCTTTTGCTCTCTCTGTGAAGTGGAAGCAAACATGTAAAGTTTATTTTTAAAAATATTTTTCTACTGTTTACAGATATCTTCCAAGTAACATCCTTCTGACTGTTAAATTTACTAACCATGTCAAAATTCCCTTTTAATTTTATCACTTCCTTTGGTTTTAATACTTTATCTTCTCTTAATTTCTGAGTGATGGGAGTATTCACAATATGTTCTGCCCTGAAAAACTATTCAAACAGCTCTAAGTAGACTTCACAGCTATTGTGTTGTTGTCCAGCCTCTCCTACTCCTTCCTCTTGCAAGATGTATTTATACTTACTGCTCCACCTTCCCACTAACTTATATTGCTCCTTCTGATTTTTTTTTTTTTTTAAAAGGGTGAAATCCAGTTCTCACAAAAATTGACAGCAAGTTCAGTAAGGATAAGATTTCATCAAAAGATGGTTTTTTAGCACGACAATCTGAGCTGTGGAAAGGACAGTTGTCTGTAACAAACCCAACTCAACAGGGATGAATCTTGATGCCTTTCAAGTCCTGTCATCAAGTACTTTTCTTCACTCACAGAGAGAGTGTATATTTATATATAAAAACACATGTATATGTATATCCATATTTAAGGTGTGCCATACTCATAATCACTTCCAAAACAGAATAGGACAACCTTATAAACTGAGTTCAGTAGTGTTCAGCCTATAAAAGTAGCATGGAAAGAACCTGCCTGAATAAAGATGAACAAGACATGTATGCAATCATAAATAACATTGATTGTCTTTTTTACACTGTTGTGTTTGACTAACTATGGCTCTGCTTTAGTGCAGGATAGGAGCACACTCTTTGGAGAAAGACAGGGATTGACAAAACTGGTTTCTCAGGGAATTTGCACTGCATCATCCCCTTTGCAAGGATCCGGCCATCTCAGATTCAAACATTACTCAGAAAATGGTGCTCCAGACTTAGCAGACAGCTATTCCCTCTCCCATCAGCTGCGTTGCCAGTTTGGTCTCTGCTTTCTCTTTTATCTGAGAAACTGCATTGTGGTCTTAATTGCACACCCAAAATCAAATGACTTTCACTGTCTCTTTAATTTCTTCTTCTATGCCAAATAGGCTATTTCAGGAATGGATATTATTCAGTTTCTGCTGGCAAATTAGCAAACAAGAAATAGTGCTCCAAAGAGGCATTTCATGTTGTTTAATGAGAATAACATTCTCCAGCTTTAAATTTTCTCTATTTCAACAGAATATCAGGGGTCACAAAAATGGACACTCAAAAAAGTATAATGCTAATTTTATCACATGTCAAATAGCTAGCAACAAGCCACTGTTTTCCTATATCATACCTCAGAGGCGAAAAGAATAAGTAGTCCTTCTCTTAGAAGTAAGGGCAAATTTCATATTGTGGAAAAATGTATTTTCATTTCCACCACAAATGAAAACTTTGATATTTTTCATTTTTGTCTGTCACTTAGAGCACTTTAAAAATGTGATAACAATCACATGCTGCTTGTAGAGTACAGAAAACATTGAGGATATTTCCAGCAGGTGAAAATAACATGTTTTATTCAACCACTTTGAGGCCCTTGGTGTGACATGCACAAAAAAGTGTTCTGTGTTAGCACCTGAGTGAGAGGAAGAACAAAGTACAATGGAGTATTGGATTAAACATTGTTTCACTAATTTAGCGTCACTACGCCCCTTGTTTAAAAAGTAACAATACCAGCATCTCATGCTATTCAGAATTTAAAGAAAAAAAATATATATTTGATTGCAGTGTGCCAGCTTCATAGTCAATTATACCTTTCATTTTAACAGTGCTTACTCACTTCTGAAGCACCTTAGCCTGTCAAAATCATGTGCTCTAAAATACAGTCAAAGCTCATGTTTTCAGGAGGGAAACAGAAGAATAACCAGACCCAGTTCCTTTGTTCCTAACCAGCCTTGGTTGCTAATCAATTTTTGTCGTCCTCCAAATCTGTAATTATGGTGTCGCTTTCAGACTGCAATAGAATACCAGGTTTACACAGCATAGGGAGAGATAAACAAGTACTCAGTGCAATTTGAAAGGTTTTGACCTTTAAAAGCTGTTAATCTACATGTGAATTATAATTAATCAATTAAAAGAGATTCAGTCTAGTACCAACATAATTAGATACAATTTTACTGCTGAGTAAGCCATGATAACCCCATACAAATGAAGACAGAGTCCACTGTTTCCTTGTATTTTCAAATATCCCAGATCTGCAGTTTTAGTAAAAATATGTATGTTTCCCAAGTGGGATTTTTATGGCTTTGGATAGCAGAAGTGTCGGATGGCTAAACTCTGTTCCAAGTTCAATTCTGTGGAATAGTGCTTGCACAACTCTTCCTGCTTCAGCCTACGTACTGTCTTTAAATATTTCCCCGAGAATGAAGGGAAGGAGCAAAATGTGATCCAAGGTACTGCAGTTAATGAAAAGAAGTGATTGCCGATGACTGTTTTCTGGAGTCTTTGAAGTCAAATTCAGGGATAAAACAGTAAACAAATCCCACATAATGTGTGTTGTATTTAACCACCATAGCTAATAGCCCTCAGTCTAAACCCAATGGGAATATGCAGTGATTAGAAACACCTGCAGGTTAATAATTGGAGGCATCTAAGCACAGAGGCAATTAATATAGGAAAACTCTCCTGAGGTTGGAAAGGCAGCACTGTTTAAATAAATAAATAAATAAATGCCTATGTATGTATACATAAAAGGGAGTACTTCCAGTTCCTCTGAATAGTCTGGCTTTCTAGAGGGACCAAGAAGTCATCACTGAGGCATCTTTCAATGTTAATAGGACTCTTGTCCCAGAAAAATGGCTGGAAAAAAGACTTTGATCTGTTTTCAAAGATTTAGTAGCCTGAAAAGTTAAAGTGTTTGATTTGGATATATATTTTGGGATGGTCTGAAATTTGGTTTTGGAATGTACTACTATGGACCCAAGACTTTGAAGCTTCCCCGTGGAAACTTCATAGTAATTTCAGAGGAATTTTTATGCCTTCTTACATGGTATAAGAAATATGTCCAAAATTCAGACATGGGAGAAACCATTGAAGAGCAGTTTTACAAATCCACAAAAATATGAATGATCTGAGATGTCTCACCTACTGGAAGGGTTAAGATTTGTAGATGAACAGGAAGGAGCTTGAAGGGTCCTATTAGGTGGCCACTGTAACACTATGCTGCCCTGCTATATTCTCAAATCTAGAATTCCTTTTCTAGCAGCTTGAGCACAAACACTCATTAAAAAAAAAAAAAAAAAAGAGCTGATATTCGAATCTGAACTCTGATTTTAATATATAAAGTTAACATAGTTGGCATTTTAAGAAATTGCATGTAAGCCAGAAAAGACAATTTCTTTTTCCTGGACATTTTCAATCTTGCAGGTAAAATTTATCCTACAACTATGTATGATGCAACCAATGTTTCACTATTCATTTTCTCTTCAAAGCCTGCTGTTAAAATAGATGTTTCAAGGGTAAGTAGCAAAGGCTAATGTATTCTTCGGCAAAATGGAAAAATGATAAAGTGAAAAAATACATTAAAAGACATTAAAGGATAACTCTGACCATGTGACATGGTCATAAAAAACATTTTCAGAGAAAGAAATAAAAAAATTATAGAAATAGAAGGGCATGAATTATTTATAGGCGTAAGGGTCCCTGGAAAACATACAAAATTTGCCCTTAAGTGATTCAGTTTAAGAACTATTCCTGTTGCTTTTCCTTGACTTCCAATGAATAAATAACTTGCTTCAATCTTCCTATGTATTCACACCCTTCAGCTGATTTTGACCTGAAAACAAGCATCCGAGTTATCTAATACTTCTCCGATTTTCTGGTCAGAAGAAGACTCTGTAGAGTGCATTCGTATTTGGGGGCTGAAGAGGGTCTGAATTAATGGCTGAACCATATTAAGATTAAAAAAAACCAAAACAAAACAAAAAACCAACCTCAGGTACCCCAGCTACCCTGCCCACATGCTGGCCAGTACTTCAGCTCTGAAATAAGTCAGAATAAAGGCACGGAGCAGATGCCTATGCAAAGAACACAGTTTTCCAAGCAGTAAGAAGCCCTGCCAGGTAAGTCTCCCTGAACTGCCAGGCTGAATACAGCCATATACATCTTTCTTGCTTCTTACAAAATATACCACAGCAATCTGCATTCTCCCAACTCAATGTATATTTTCTTGATTAAGATTAAAATGAATCTAATTAGAAACATATTCTAAAATACTGGAAAGAAGGGAGGAGACCTGTTTCCAGCTTTCAGTTTAATCCTGTTAGCTGACCGTAAACCTATCCCAGCTTTCTTGAACTAAATTTCCAGAATATTTTAGCTAACACTTTCTAGCATGATGGTATGCTCAAATGCAATCAGGACGTGGCAAAAAGGTCTCTCTGAGAAGAAGGACAATAATTTTTTTTCACATAACTTGCTTATTTTTGATCTTTACATTGTCAGATTAAGTGGGCCACACTGAATTTAACGGAGAAGATAAGCTATTATTACACTGTGTTACAAAATCTTCAGAGAAATACCAGAGATAATTGCCTTTAATGTTAATTTAATAAGCAACATTCTTGCGTGCAATGTATCTGCATTGTGTATTCCGGAGTGGAATTACTAATTCTAGAAGTAATTTTTGTGTTTACAGAAAGTCAAAACATAAGCAGCATAATTTATATATAAATGTCCCCCAGTGTAAGCATTTTCCATGTAAAACTGAGTTATAAACAAAGAGAAAAAGGACATATGAATTCATCCAGAGACATGCAAAATGTGTAACAGAAATGGCGGTTAAGGCCTGTCTGTATTCTTCCCTAAACGTCCCCTTGACAAAATAATTTTTCTCCACAAATTTCTTCACAGTGCTTAATAATAAACAATATAATTCCTACTTACAGTGATGTACAATTTAAGTCAAGGTAGACTCAAAGGACCTTCAAGACTTCCTAATAGGTGTTTAGGAGAGAAAGAAGCAATAATTTTGTTAAATAAAAAAAAGCAATTTGTTTGTTACCTAGTCTATAAGCTTTTAGGGTTTATACAGGTAAATGTAATCCTCACTTAAATGCAGACATTGCTGAGAAAGTAAAACACTACATATATATACCTAGCTAATAAAACTGTATGAATACTATGACAGAGAAGGTAGGAATAATGATCTCTTGAACCCAAAAATCTGACTTGTATTAGGGTCACAAGGTTGGGGTAAGTTAACTGAGGCCAGCGGCCTGCATAAGTGCATTCACATGCGTGTGTGTTCCACCCCCCTCACTGAAGGGATTGAAGGATAGGAAATGATGTGGTGACATTCATGGGGGTGGGATTTTTTCTCCTACCTCTCTCAGGGATGATGGATGATTATAGTCCGTAGCAGAGATTTTTCCAGTCTCAGTTGGGCTCTGCCATTTGGGTTTGTTTAAATACACAAAAGGGCTAGGTGGTACAAATCGCTCCGTGTGGTGGTGGAACTGTGAAGTTTTCCAGCAAATGCTTTAATATGTCTATTTTACCAAAAAGTTCAGTACCTAAGTTCTTTATTTCCAATCCTCTTACAATCCTAACCTGATGAGAAGCTGAGTTACAGGTGACAAGTGGAGACTAACTGGTTTGTCCAGGACTACACACACGGAGCAAGATTTGAATGGGGTATTAGTCCTCACCCCAAGGTAGCTAGGAATTTCCTTTAATTTGGGGATAAATGTAACACAGAAACATTAAAAATGTAAGAGGCATCTGGATGCTTTCTCAAAGAAGTGTCTCCTCTAAGTGATTTGATTGGGAACTGCTCACACTCCTCACGATATCTCTCTGATTTGTTTTCATGTTACAATGGGATATTGTTTCATACAGTATATAGTTTAAATATTACATGAAAGCTGGTGGGGTAATTTATTGGGATCCGAGAGATTTAAAGATGACTGCTTTTTCACGAATTCTCACTGTGATTGCCACCAGTATTAACTGCATTAGACATACATCTCTGAGATCGCTTTCCTCAGGACCTCTCGCCCAGTCTGAACCATAAAGATCTCAACGAAAAGATTGGGAAAAGTGCAGAGCCTCTGCCCTAACACACGATACACAATAACAGAGAAAACATTAAACCAAATCTCTCTTGCTGTGTACAAAGGATATACAGACTTATATCTGCCTTAGTGTTTTAACATGGCTTTGCTTTGCTGTCCTACAACAAGCCCAACTTCAACAAACAAATAAAAATAAAAAAATTGGAAAGTTATTTTATTGGACATTTAACAATGTAATAACAATCATTGTAACCTATTTGTGCTGAGAATGTGCAATCTGTAAAGAGATTATAAACCAGACATCTTAAACTTGAAAGAATAGAGTACGTATTGCTAATAACAGTATCTGGGCTAGAGATTTAAAAATTAAATTTTATAGAACCCTAGAAACCGATGTTGGCAAGAAAAGTAACTTCAGAGTACGCATATCTGTTTGAAAAACCTATATATTTCTCAATAAGCCAGTATCATAGGTCTCTAGAGAATACGTCCAAATCGTAAAGTAAGCTTTGTCACACATTTCCCCTTCCAAGTTTAAAAACTACAGGAAGGTTCAGTAAAGTAATAATACTTAGACTATTTCTTGAAGCCCAACTGCATTCTTTTGGTTCAAACCTGAACATTTTTTAGATTGGAGCAAGTCTTTAGGAAAGGCAAAATATTTATAAAGTGTTTTCATTGTCCTGGGATACACAAACTTAGTCTCAGCAGAGGCTTAACATTTATTAAATGACCCATCACCAATGGATATTAATTAGCCATTGTAATGCTTAATGTGGACTGCAAGATATTTTTGTCTAATACTGCACTCCTGTAAGCATTTTCTGGATGTTTATGATGTTTCTACAGCTTATCAGGCCTATACTACTGAAGGATGGTAATGGCATGGTACTATTAATATAATATGGCATGGTGATGTACAGTGCACGTTGGTGCTTCTCACTTTGACGTTAAAGGGAACACAGTCCTGAAGCTGCAAAGATTCCAAACCCACTTATCTATTGTAATTACTATAAGGTATGAAGATGGTGCCCTTTGGTAAATGGTCAAGAAAGGAAAGAAAATAGAGGAAATTTAAAAAGACAAGGTTAATATACTTTTTTAATAAATCTAATATTTTCTGTAACTTTTCATGATTCAGAATTTTGAATGTCACTACATATTTTTAGCTAACAATGGTATGTATGCCTAATGCTGGAAGCAAAACCAGATTGTGGCCATAAAATTAAGGGGTAGATTTATGACATGAGGTTGCTCTACTGTATTATTTACATGGGGTTCTTGCAGCAGGTAGGTTGGTCATTCATACACTCATGAAACAACCTGTGTGCTAATTTTGTAACCTGTTAATCTGCATCTGCAATCTGCTGAAAAAATTATAAAGCTTCTTTTGCTTTGTGGGATGCTGATAGGGATGCAACGCCTATGATAAAAATATAAAAATATGACTGCAATCTTGCTATCTAGAATGAAAGATTGAAACCCAGTTATTAAATAATTAACTTTAAAACATGGAATATATGGCTGGGTTGTGGACTTATCTTTTCATTATGCTTATCCTCATTTATATACAGCTCTAGGTTGTGATAATACTTAGTTAACTCTTCTTAGATTTAAAATTGAGATAATTTTAAACAAGATTTTCTTAACTCATGGTCATCATTTTGAAAGCCAACACATATATATTAAATGCAACAAAACTGCATATTGTAATATTGGAATTCACCTTTCATGTACCCATCATCATCATGCCTCACCAAGAAATTAAATTTCATGTCCAGCTTTGTAATAAGAAGAAACCTCTTATGTGTATCCATTTTTCTGTAATAAATACGCCCATGCTGAGCTTCCTACAGTCATACCTGGCTTCACTTTTGTTGCACTAATGTCTTAATATGAAATGTTTCAAAACTCTTTTCTCTCTGCTTCCAAACTGCAAACTATCTTCAAATTATATTCTTTATGTATGGAACATCTGCAAAACCAACTTGTATCTTCTTTTTGTGCAGATTATTTGTCAAATGAAAATAAAATATTGTTGAGATTTTTTTTTTAATGTTATATGTATCAGTCCTGTCAAAATTGTATTTACCACTCCTGTCAAAATACACATATATATCTCTTAGACGTTATTGCTAATCAGTTTTGCGGAAAACATGCAGTTGAGCTCTACTTTCACATGTTTTGATGGAAAATGACTGTCAGATATCTTATGTGACTACTCACAAACATTTTCACTGGAAGAGATTATCACCACCAGGTTAACAAAAACAATTTGAGGTAATATACCTGACTAAATGCAGTTAAGTAAACCAAGGTAAGAACAAAATGTTTATTGAAAACTGTGTATGATCAATCCATATAGATAATTATAACAACAATATAATCCTCATATTCAGAATGGAATTCAATAAAATAAAACCTAAACGTATTTTGTGAGTTAATACTAAGATCAAATTGATCTTCACAAACATGTGAATCTTTTATCAAGATTTGTTCTATAAATTATGCATTGCAATGCCTTAAAAAAAATCTCTGTCACTGGCTCATACTGCATAGCATCTCCTCCTCTTTCAGATTTTCAGTGTTGGAAATATTTGCTGTTAGCTGAAACTTTGACTATTTCTCTTTTCTAATCTTGTCTCCAGTTACCGTTATTTCCCAGGTCCGTGTGGCATGTCCAGTCCTCTGGAGCCCCATCCTTCTACTGCTGTTTTCTAAGATATGTTTGCTATTCTCATCCACACTGACCTACCAATCCAAAATTATAAACTCTTAAACATACCTAATGGAAACTTCTAAGAGACTAAAGGGGTGATAGCCTTGAAAAGAGAAGGAGAGGATAGGTAGCAAGCTTAAAGTTGAATACTTAAAGAAGCCCATATAGACATATACTGTTTCTCCAGAACACAAGCACCCTTTGCCCAGGAGATCAAAATAAAGGAATCAAAGAAAGTACCACAAAGACTTAAAAGCTGCTGACTTGTCATTGACTTGGCTGATTAGTTATGGAAAACAGCTGAAACTGAAAAGAATTCCTTCAGGTAATTAAATGTATAATGATTATTTTAAAAGTGTGTAAAGTTTGGCAAAATAATGTATCGCATTAATTTGTGGAACTCCTCACCTGCCACAGACCCTAACTCTAATTACAATATAAGCTTTTTGGATATGAGGTAATTTATTATAAGTGTAGGTCAGAATGTTTGAATGAGATGTTGGGATCTAAGACTAGGAGGAGCAGCAGACCTGCACAGCCTCAGTGGTTGCTGGCTGAGTCCCATAGTGATGGCGAGAGTACTTGCTTAAATGGCTCTACAACTGCGGGGCTGGATAGTTAAATAACTGCACAATTTGTTTGTAATTTGTGGTATAAAATATATTTGCTAATTCTCTGGTCCAAAATTTTTTCAAGTCCATAGACTTAGCACATTAGAGACAGTCTAATTGAGAGACTATGAACAAAAGCTCACAGAAACTACCAAAGACCCTACTGACCTTACTGATCTTCAGATTAGACTATATCTGCTTTCATTTAGCATGAGACTGAAGTGTGATAGAGAGATATTACCTTTCACACTCATTTTCTTGAAATCCAATATTATCTTTTTTTTTTTTTTTTTTTTTTTTGGTGTGTGTGTTCTTTTAACCTTTATAGCTTTTTGTATATGGTTACTTTAGTAAAGGCAGGCTGCTGTAACATATATCCAGCTGATGAAACTATTAGAAAACAGAGGTCAAGAAAGGTGTCCTGGATGCAGTCAGAAGAAAAAATTCAACATTATTTTTATTTCAGTGTTCATATTTCAGGTGGGGTTGGGGGCAGAAGCAAATTATTTAGCCTATGCCAAGAAAAAATTCCAGTAGTATTTTATATTAAGCCAGGCAGCCTGCAAAGAATGAACACTGAAGCTCAACTCATTACCTCCCAGATTTTTAACACCTCTGGTAAGTCACTCTGAGCATCTACAGGAAAAAAAAAAAAAAATGGTCTGAAGCTCAGACGAGGGCATCCATGAACTATTTAAACCTGATGTCGTGGTTTAACCCCAGCTGGTAACTAAGAACCATGCAGCTGCTTGCTCACCCTTCCCCCCCCCGCTGCCCAAGGGGATGGAGAGGAGAATGGGAAAAAAAACCCTTCGTGGGTTGAGATAAAAACAGTTTAATAGGATAACAAAGGAAAGGAATAATAATAATAGTAACAACAGCAACAACAACAACAATAACAATAACAATATAAAACAAGTGATGCACAAATGCAATTGCTCATCACATGCAGAAGGAAAAAACCCAAACAACCCAATGCACAGTCTGTTTGCGAGCAGCAATCCCACCTCCCGTCTCGCTTCCCCAGTTACACCCGGAGCATGCCGTTCCATGGCAGGGAATGTCCCTCTGGCCAGCCTGGGCCAGCTGTCCTGGCTGTGCTCCCCCAGCTTCTGGTGCACCTGGCAGGGCACGGTGAGAAGCTGAAAAGTCCTTGACTGGGTGTAGGCACTACAACTGCCCAGCAAGAACTAAAAACATCGGTTTGTTATCAACGTTATTCTCACACTAAATCCAAACCACAGCACTACACCAGCTACTAGAAAGAAACTTAACTCTGTCTCAGCCGATATTAGGTCACCTGAACATTGTACTTAGAGCTTTAACATTTTCTTACATAACTTATGGGGGCATTTTATTATATATAAATGTCCAGCAAGTACATAATACAGTGTTCAAATATGTAAATGGATATGTACTAGCACAACAGGAATAGACCTGAGCATACATGAAACTAGAAAAACAATGGGGCAGATTTTATCTGAATTCCGTGCCTGAACTAGAGTCTACCACCTTGTGTCTACACGTCACGTGGTACCATAGCTGCACTTCAGGGAGAGTCAGTTGAGATGAAATGTAAGATAGCGAAGCACAGATATTTTTTTAAATAAATAATTTTATTCAAATGCATTATTTTATGATTGTTAGCAGCCGTTTGTAAGTCCTAGAGAATTCAGAGTGCTGGAGTGATGGATGAAAAGGAAGCAAAGGGAACACAGTTCACAAAGAAACAAGTTGTTAATGAGATGTTGCTCTAGCTACATAGTTGAGGTCATTTAAGTCATCCTCTCTTGTAAAACCAGTAGGAATGGCTAAGTGATTAACTCATTTGCTAAATGACTGAACCAGATCAGACTCTTGAGAAATTCATGGGATGAAGAGTAGTTGTTCAGATGTGCAGGTGCTACTACTCAGTTTCTGGAAATTATCCTCTTCTGGCAGCTATTTAATTCAATCTAATTATACATGTGAAATTCTGTTACTTTTCTTGTACATGACTCATTTTCCAGAGTATACTGTTGTAAGGGTTACACTGCATGTGTGCCCCAAATACCTGTTGAATAGCAACAGATTAACCTCATAAAGGAAATGTAGCATATAGCTCAAAACAGCTGTGTCAAAGATGCAATTTGCAATTATTCAAAGCAAAAAAGAAAGTCAGCAGCTATTTCAAATTTATTTGAATGAAAGCCTACTGATGTTTGCAACATTGTACTAATATTTCCATGACCTCTCTCATAAAAATTTATGGGATATTTATTTTCCTAAAAGCTACATGTCAGTTTTGGATATCATGCAGTTTAAGCAGCTAAAAAGTAATGCATGATACAGTAACTGTAAAAGGTCAACTGAATGTACTCAAAGATGAAGAGCAGTAGACATAATTGTGCTGAAATCAGAGATATATAAGATCATCCAGGTCATCTTTCTGACAAAGCAGAGTTGTTTCCTGGAGTTTAATTTCTCATGATTTGGTGAGTTATTTAAAGGAAGGTATCTGAACATTCATTTTGTCCTAGAATCTAAATCCAATATTGTTAGCTGAACTTTTCAGTAGAAATTTGAAATATCATGATAGTTTGAAAATCACCATAGCTGTTTACAACTGAAAAGTCACCTATTAAATGAAAAAATTTCTTAGAAGGTTGGAGTAAAATAGAGGAAAGTCCATTTTCTGCATTGTTTTCTTACATTTTTCTTTTAGGCATCTTAAGCCTTCTCATTCAAAAAAATGATATTGGGTTAAAAAAGCCTCTTTGCTTTCAGATTCAGATTCAAATCATGAATCCTAGAGTTGCCACAGTGGTTAGAGCTCTCCCAAGCATGATTTCTAAAGATATGCATAGACACTAGAGAAAAGAGGGTACTTACTACTACCTTCACTGCTATTGCAGAATAGTGTTCTGTGATAATATTCAAGCTGGACTTTTACTGGATTGAAAACTGCAAATGAGTGTCTGAAATTAACAGCATCAGGAAGAGAGTACATCATGAATACATCTTCCACATACTGAAGTCTGTTTGTTCACTAGGAAAAAATTGTGCATAAACCCAGGATGTAATTAAAATCAAATCTGTTTGAACCTATATTTATATGAACCTTGTTAAACATCTACAGAGTGAAATAGTGAACTGTCTGTGACAAATTTATAACGGTGCTACTTTGGAAAAAAAATCATTCACTATTAAATTGAAGAGAGTGCGGTGACTAATGGGGTTCATACTGAATCTGTGCTGCTTGTTCTGGATGGCTGAAATCAAAAGAACACTTTTCACCACTTGGAGTCTGGATGTGCTTTGAAAACCTTAGACTTCCCTCTCTTTGATCCAATGAAATGAAGTGAAACATGTAGCCTCTAGGCAGTTTTTAGGTACTGAAAGATCAAATAGATGCTATTACAGCACAATTTGCTTGGTGAAGCCTAACAGAACGGATCTGCTCAAAAGTTATTGTGTATTTTGCAGACCACATAGAAAAGGTAACAAAACTGAAATTATAGTACATTTGTAGGCTTGATTCAAATGTTGTTACTGAAAAATACATTCTTTACTAGCATTGGTAAGGTTCAAGATCCCTACATTTGGCTAAGAAACTGCTCTGGGATTAGATCTAGCCTTGTGTTGTGCATAACACTACCTTGGGTTTGACTCAAAATGTTAGGGGTTTTTGGTTTCACTGGGTTTGTTTGTTTCTTTGTTTGTTTGTTTAATTTTGTTTGTTTTTAATTAAAAAAAGGAGTAGATCTGTTTAAATTGTTCATCAGAAGAGAATTATATGTTCAATCCATACCTTGTTTTGGTTAATAAACAAGTTCTGACTTCTGTGCATGTATTCCTTATGAATTAAGTATTTTCATGACTTTGATCTCTCTCCTGTAATTTCAATTTTATCATCCCTAATTTCCTAGAGCTTTGCTGCTCTAGATGGATAATCATTCAATAAGCTTTTAGGATTCAGGAACTTTTTCTTGAATGAAATTGCACAATTCCAAATAGCTACGCAAGAGAAAAACCCTAGAAACTTATTTATACAAATATTCCCTCATCATTTTTTGTGTTTGCCACACTCTGATTATTTTTTTACAGGAAAATGGAGTTAATATAAGACTAGCAATTATCCAATCAAGAGTGGCATCCCAACTTTTTCATATAAGGGAAATTTAACAACATCAAAAGTATTATTTTCAAACTAAGAACTGTATTTTATAAAGGAAAAAATGGCCTCAAATAGACTTTTACATTGTGACATAGAAAGCATTCATTTGGTCCATTGCTCCTGAAAAATTAATGACTCATCAAATAATCAGCACAGTTCTGCTTTCACAAAGTAAATGTGAGAGTCAATGAAATATGCTTTAATTCTATAGAAAATACTGATAAAGGAGGAGGTATTCCATGAGTCTCAGGAAATAACTTCTAACTGGGTCTACTGGAGAGAACAAGGGTGTGAAGAACCAGGTCTGAGATTCTCATAGGCTACTTGGAAAAACAGAATTAATTGCCAATGCAGCTTGACCCAAACCTTTTTCTGAGAAAAACTGGCACTCCTTTTGTTTTTGACTATTTAGAAATTCCATCTTGCTGGTAGTAAAACCTTGATTTTTTTTTTTAAAAAAAAGAAAAAGCAGTCTTATTTTACTAAGATAATGCAAACTTCCAATTGCCTTCCAAAGCTGTATGGAAAAAAAACAAAGATCAGATCCCTCCTAAAATATCACTTTCCATTGCAAACTATTAATACACCTCTGAAAAACCCTTCTGCAGCGAATAACTGTCACCAGCATACAGTGCTCATTTAGGACCAAATTACTTTTCTTTGTAAATCGACCTTAAAACCTTGAAATCTGTCATTCAGATACACTATTCCTAAACTTCTTGACTTTTCCTGTGATTCTGGGCCTTAGTATATAAGTAGCTCACCTGACTGATCAAAACAGATTAATCAAATCAGATGGTGGTGTCAGTTAGTTTCCAGTAACCTTGTTTTTCCAGTTCTGTGTAAGCTAAATATTTGCCACGTTATGCATAACCAGAACTGCATATTTTGCTTTCATTCATAAACCTGATTCTAGGAAGCACATTGTTATTCTTCATGACTGAAACCCAAAATATAATGCATACACATATACATATGTGTGTTCACAGTCAAGTTCTGCCAAACCAGTACTAAGCATTGATGCAACGTCAGCTGGATTGATTTCATAGAATCATAGAATGGTTTGGGTTGGAAGGGGCCTTAAGATCATTTGCCTCTTCCTGGCACTGGAAGCTTTTCAATCCCATTTTCTTGTTCCTTGAATGTATTTTTGATTTTACAGATCTAATTTTAGACCTAATTTTCAGGGATGCCTAAGTGACCCAGTAGCTGTAATCCTGTTTTTAAAACTGACTTAGCCTTCCAAACAGCTAATGAATAACATTAGTTTCATTCACCAGCTGCCAGGTTCTTCACGTTGATGAGGAACTGCCAGTGATCCAGAAAGAAAATTTTCTTTTTTAATTTCAAGCTTATTTAAAGCTAAGGTAAGTGTTGTTTTGTATTACTCATATTGTGTTAAAGCAAATAAATGATTCATAATCTCTAAATTGCCTATGACTGGTAAATTCTGAGATTTGGCTGGTGATACTTGAATATTCAAGGTGTAAGTCATCCCGCACCTCTTTAACTAGGGCTAGCACATCCTGTGAAACAGCTGGGAGACTTCCTTGAGCGATACAATCGTTACTTGTATTGCATCAGCTTCAGAGTGCAAAGTATTTCATGGCTTTGCAGTAGTAACTCACAACTAAAGATCTCACTAGACTGCCAACCGTTTCTACTCTGGAAGGTACTGTTACTACTAAAAGACTAATTTGTACCCTTCGTCTTCATCAGTGATGTAAATCCTATGGCCCAGGCTACACAATGTTTTCTCTGTGAGGAACTCAAACCACACTCAAATACAATTATTTACAAACTTTGTCTTTCACTCACCTGTGTTAAAGCATTTATTTTGATCTTATCTCTCCATAGATTAATGGCAGTACATATTTTTTAGGCTATTTTACATGTCTGCTTGAAGAAAAACAGCAGCAGAATATTTTTCTTGCCTACCTTTACAGTGACTTTGGTTTTCTTCCTAATTAAGAGAAAGTCTGGAAGCTTAGATTTCCAAAGACATCTACTAGAAGGTACGTGTTCAAATATCATTGATTTCTATGGGCTTTATGTATGCAACTTTCCCAAGATTCTCCCTTGACTACTAGCCTAAAGTTTGATCAGGGAAAAAAATGGAAATTACATTAGTGTGTAAACTAACCAGAGAGGAAAGGCTGAAAAATTAAGATTCTTACTTCCTTCTAAGTAAGCATAGATTAAAGATTGTTGCCGGGGGAGGGGAAACAAAAAAAAAAAAAAAGCACACACTTTTCTTGTTGTACATGACTGAGCTCGTAAGAAGAAGAACATTGGCTGCCGAAAGAAAGCCAACATACCAGGTCAGTGGCACAGTAAATTTTAAGGACAAAAGTGCTGCTTCCTAAACACAGGAGCCAAAATAGTGGTTTATAAGGAGCTACTACAATCCACTCACTTTTCTTCTGATGACTAAACAACAAAGCCAGTGGAGAATAAAAAAATATTAGAATGACAATTGAGACAAACTGAATTGAAGTATTTGACTGCCTCTCTTCTTCCCCCTTCTGTGTTATGGATAAACAGTCAAATAATTGGGTATGTATTGTGACTGAATAGTAGGAGCTTTTGGCTTTAAAAGGCCCCAGATATTTGCCAAATTTAGAAATCTTATGAGAGTAAAATTTTGTAGCTCCCCTTTATCATGTAGTCAGGGGTTTTATTTTTTTTTAAAACTGTTTCACGTATGCTTATATTCCAAATTAGTAGTTTGATGTCACCAATTACATTAACTTACTCAGCAGTACAATGCTGAGGTATCAATTAGAATACATTAGAAAATAAGAAGCATGTCTAAGTTTGCTCTCCTGCTAGAATCAAATAAAAATGTCAAAGTACTGCAATCAGACAGTTCAGATATGAATATTCATTGGCAACTGTTCGTGACAGATTTATGAATGCTTTCACCTGCTGGTGGAAAAACATTAAGTTGCAAAATAAAGCTATTAAAGTAAGCGAAAAGAAAAAAAAAAAAAGGATATACACAGATGGATGATCATCTTGGAATTATGCAATCTTGTGAGAAAAGAATGGTTTTATTTTTCATATTATGAAAACATTTGTTTTATATACGCAGATTGTCAAGGTCTTAGCATTTAAGTCACTATCATCACACTATGTTCTCCAAACAGTATTCCCAGTTTCTGTGAAACGATGTGCGCAGCTATCTAATCACCACCTTGTGGCAGAAACACATGCAAGGGTAATTCTTTGAGGATTTTGACTGCTATGCTGACTGCTATTTTCCCTAAACTGTTTTAACAAAAGAGGAAATCTCCATTAAGAGAAGACCATTTTGTCGCCCCAGATAAAGGGTTTGATTATAAATATTCTAATAATAAAAATGCATAGCCCTGCTAGAGTGCTTTCAGCCTGAGGATCTGAAATGGTTTTTAATATATTGTCTCAGGATTTTTAAGAAGAAAGCATTAGCCCCACTTTATAGATGAGGAAACTGATGAATACAGAGGATAACTGATTAGTTCAATTTAAACCCAAAACAAAACACACAGGTTAGAGGCAAATAAACTAATTCACTATTTTACTGATGGATTAAACAATTTATGTGAGTTAAAGCACTATTGTAATGATTTATGCTGGAGAAGCATCATGATCTGAAGCTTCTTAAAAGATATGTAAAAAAAGTATGTGCTTGCTTTGCCATTTGCACCATAGAGGACTTTGTTGCGCATTCTTTGCATTGCTCTCTTAAATTTTGCACATTTGACTCCGCAGCCTTCATTTCAATTGTTTATTGCAAACATAAGTGAAATATGCCAAAATTCAGATTATTTTAATAAGCTGATGCACGCAGTTAAATGAGTATTTGTTTCAATATCTATAAATACCATGCTCACCGCAGTGGATTTGTGTGATACTATCTGACATAGCTTCATAAAGATAAAATCAGAAGGAAACAAAGTAGAAGAAGAAATAAGGGATCATAACAACAGTTCTTAATGCAACAACAAAGGGGAAGCTACTAACAGGGAATAACCCAGCCTTGCTGCAGTGGCAAGGTTTACCCATCCCTGAAACAGAAATAAATCTAATAGTAAAAAATGAATTAGTTTAAGCAAGAAAGAAGTTTGAAGGAGTATCTTAACAAGAATCATATCTGAGACTGGCAAAAAAAAAAAAAAAGCCAAGAAAAAAAAAGCCATACAAACAGGGACCAAGTAGTGGAGCAGAGATGGAAACAATGCCAGATTCGTAAAGGAAGGTTCAATCTTGCCTGAGAATAAATTTTCAGAAAAGTTATTTCTTGCTTCAAATATTTATCCATATCTGTGGTTGAAAGGAAAGACTGCACTATCCTGAAGAAGCTCATTTTATTAAGATATTTTTCTAGCTTGCTGGTCTTTTGTTCTCTTGGAGAAAAAACAAACAAACAAACAAACAAAACTGTCAAAGAGAGTCAGACCAGAGAAGTTGACCTGCCTGGCTAACAGAAAAAGGATGAACTACGCTTCCTCTTCCTCTGAATGATCTATTTGCTCATTGGAAGAAATATAAGACATTTGCTGGAAAGATGTACTCAGAGGGACTAAAAAGGGATCAAAACGTGCTGCCCAGCTTCTAAACTGTGGAAACTACGTGCAA
Organism: Balearica regulorum gibbericeps; assembly: GCF_011004875.1. Lineage (NCBI taxonomy): Eukaryota > Metazoa > Chordata > Aves > Gruiformes > Gruidae > Balearica > Balearica regulorum. The sequence goes on from NC_046184.1 coordinate 107,249,745, forward strand.
TTTTGCGTAGTGTTCATACAAGCCAAATGTGGTGTCATCTTAAAGTACTCTTTGCATTTTTTGACAATCAGAAATTCAAGCTGTACCCTAAGGCTCTACCTTCCATAAGGTTTTTTTCCACTAATCCCTTTTTGAGCCCATTTATACATTCAGCATCAACAACATCCTCCAGCAATACTTTACATAATTTAAGTAATAAAAGTAAGAAAATAACTTCCTTCTGTTTTAAACATGCTGCTTGGTAATTTAACCAGGTGTCTCCAAGATGTTATGAGCAAGATCAATTTATTATTCTGTACCTTTTCCGTACTGACCTTTCAAGCTGCTTGGACCCTTACTCCAAGGTGGCTTCCCACTGAAGTCAGAGAGGCTTAGTGTGATCTCATCAGTCCAGTAACATACAGTAGTTTACGAGATTTGTAAACTACAGAAAATACAGCCATCCTTGTAAAACTACATTTTTCATTCTGAGGAAGCCAGAAATAATGCCTTCAATTATATTCTTCAGCTACAGAATTAGAAAATACTGAAGAACTTGGATAACACATACTTGAATTTGTCAAGTATTAGCAAAAAACTTAAAGTCTGGACAACAATTCTTATTTCATTTGCCATTCCTTAAATTTTATGTAAATATTTAAATAAATCTTACTTCAATCTTATGATAAATTCACTGAATTTGCATTTAAAAGGAAAAACAGGATGAAACCAAACAAGTCATAAAATCTATCCTCTTAAGAGGATATGAATTGGGAGAGGAAAATTTCTTTGGGTTTTTTATTTAAATATTTCTGTAGGCATATTTAAAAATTACTGTGGTAGAATTCTAGTCTATCAGTGTTCTCCATACGTGTTTCCTGCAGGCAGTATATACATAGGCTTTTAAAAAGGAACTACAGAAATAAAAACAGTTGCTTCCTCTCCAATTAGGAATTAACGTAGGAATTACAATAATTCCTACAAAAACATAAGGGAACACCATGGTAACTTAAAAAGAAAACATACTTAGGGTGTGCAAAATGCACCTAAACATTCTTAATAGTATGCCATTATTAAAACTTCTTCACAGACCGCATGAATATTACTTTTGTTCTTAATTGCTTTATGAATGATTGGCTTTGCCATATCTTATCCTTTTCAGATTGAGATTGCTCCCTTTCACTCATTTATGCTGTTGTGAAACCTGTTTTACATATTATTGAATTCAGTTTGACTGTATACTCCAATCCACTCTAATTTAAAACATTTAGTTCCAGATGTCATTACCCCCCCTCCCCCCCAACAAAAGGCAGTTGTGGTAGAAGCATTCGTGTTCATATTTTGTTTCTCCAAATTAACAATGTTAATGTTTTCTTTCTCCTTTCACATTAATTTGAAGAAGAACTATTTAATCTGGGTCACGACATCAGTTTTTGTCTTTGGAGTTTTAATCAAAAAAACATGGTAGAGGGCTAATATTTACTTGGTTTCTTACATACAGGAAATTTAAGTAGTGTGTATGGAAAAGAGAGACAAATCTTTTGTATTACTTGAGAACGCTAAAGGAATATCAGTTCTGAAGGAAGAAGAAAAAAGAAATCATTTTCCTTGCCTTTCACGACCAAAATTTGAATGCAAGGGCTTGTACTGCATTCGCACTGTGATTTTGCAGTAGTCAGTGAGTTTCTTTTGTTACTATGTTTTGATGCTGAATGAGCTCTTGTTTTCCACAATTTTTAAATTATATTTTGAGGGAAAAACCCAAAGATTTCCATAATTTCATTCCTGTAAAAAAGATGTTGGTAATCTGATCTGATCATTGAATCTCTCAGTCATAACTAGGCACCTATTACATATTTCCTTGGTAATAACTTGACCCAAATTATTTTTACTGTAATGTTTTCATTCTTAGGACTCCCACATGAGATTGGTAAGCACTATTATATCTTCATTTTGTAAAAGGGAAAGAGACTGATAGAAAATTTAAAGAAGGAATTCTGATCTGATTATAATCACTGCCAATATTTTCATTGACTTTAGGTTCTTGTTCTAATTATTTTTCCCATTATTATTCAAGTCTGTCAAAAAGCCAGAAATTAAACTCAGTTCTCACACATCCCAGCCTATCCCTGACGCTCTCTAATAAAAATAATTAAATAAAACCCTTATAGACTGATCAGCAGAACAATCTCTCACTGTATTACCTTTATTAAGAGAGCAGAGTTTATTAAAATAGCCAATAGCTTTTAGCATGAAATGTGTTCTGTTTAAGTCATAGTGTAGAAGTTTGTACATATTTAGGCCTTTTTTGTTTAATACAGGTAAATGAATTTACTTAAAAAAAATCTCACTATTAAGATTTTTTTTCTTTAAGCTCTCCTGCCTTCTCCCAGAATACAACAAACACCCACTTGATGGATTTAAAAAAGAAACAGGATATCATTCCTGGAACTTTTTTTCACAGCCAAAACACTATCATGCAGACACGTGGCTGAAGTATTACTACAGAACAATATGGTGTGTAACTGTATGTATGCTGAATGTGCTCATTTTCTAAACAAGCTACGTGATAACAGCTCTGACACATCTCATTAAAGGTCTATTTTCCATACCATTCAATCTTGATGATTTTCAGATGTATTATGTTATAGATGGATATGTAAATTAAAAAAATATGCTTGAAAGGCTGCTGATTCAAGATATGATAAATCACTCACCTCTCCCAAATAAGTTAGTTGTCTGGTGATGAATAGCATTACAAACAAATAAACAAACAAACAAAACTCATATTTATTTCTATTGCTTAGAACTGTTCTGGCATGACAGCTATAACAACTCAGGAATCTCAAACATTATTTTCTCACCATTTTCTACAGCGGTTCCCAAAAGGAATTGTTTAGATGCCTCAGTGAATCATGATCTAGATCATTGTTTTTTTACCAGGTTCCCTCTTCCTTTTCATCATATTATGTGATAAAAATAATCCCCAGTAACAGTCCATCTGACTGCTTTGACCTTACACACACACACACACACACGTAAGGGCAGAGATTGGACTACAGAGCCCATAAACTGTGCACGGTCTGCACCAACGTCCAGCATATTTAAACATTAAACCCTATTCCCACACTGAGGCAGCTGAGGGGGGGGGGGGGCGGGTGGGCATACTGCTCTTTCTTCATAAGCGTACAGCCACTTTCCACAAAAAAAAGGATGAAAAGTAGATGAAAGGAAATCATGCATTGGAGAAGTGGTTGCTAAAGAGGTAGAAGGCAAGGGTTCAGATGAAAGCTTGCTAAATATTTCAGTAAACAAATCAAATTGTGAATTGATCTTTATAAAGGAAAATGAATATTGACACAAGCTGTTTGAAGTGCTGTTGAAAATAAGCAAGATAATTTTCGTTGAATTAAGACTGAGAGAAACAATAAACAAAACAGAACACAGAACTGGTAACAACTTCAGCACAGGTAACAGAAAAAGTGTTGGATTTGAGTTTAACATGCTGCTGAATCAAGGCCCACAGAACCCTGTGGAGCCACTGCTGAATCAGGTTCCGAGACCACCATAAACCCATTACACAGTAGCCATGTAACCTGCTGACTTACATATACTGTGAAATAACTATCACTCTTATGAAGTTTTTAAACCTGAAGTTTTTGTATTCTTTTCTTTGGAAAACTTTTATCATTCTTTTACTTCATGCCTTTTCCCAAATCCAAAAATGACCACCAGGAACTCAAAACAAAAATTAATTCTCTGCAGCTGAACCAGAGAACCAACCCGTGTTGGCATCAGTTGCCCCGAGACACAAGAAGAAACAGACACGAAAGTCAGCTCATTTAGTAAAGGATGACAAAGCAGGGCCATTACGAGATCAGGAGGAAGAGGCAGAACCAGAGATAACCACTTGATCCCTATCCCTGAGTGAGCTGTGAGATATGCAAAAAGATTTCAGTCATCGATTAGGCAAGCAACTTGTCACCTGGCTGCTCCAATGCTGGGATAGCTGGGCCAGTAGCCTGGAATTAGAGGGTAGGGAAGCCAAGCAGCTGGGATCCCTGTCCAGGGAATGGGCGACTGTAAAAGGGACGTAAGCCCTCAGCCTCCGGAGGTGACTCTTGTCAGGCATGAGGGAAAGATATCCCTTCAAAGAAGATGTTGTATGTCACCCAGGGAAGTGGACCACCATGGAGAGAGGTATCCAGTACCTGAGGGAATTAGCTGTGCGGGAGGTGGTTTATTATGACCCGGACAATGTGCATGTACCCACAGATCCAGATGAAGTCCAACACACATGACCTGTGTGGCGGAGGTTTGTACAGAGCGCACCACCAGCATATGCCAACTCATGTGATCTCAGTGGGCCCATGACACCTCAGGCCATCGAGGAAGAGATGCAACATATAGATGGGCTCGTGATCAAGGGTTGACTTGATCATGGACACTGTTGCACAAGTCATCCATCAATGTGAAACATGTGCTGCAATCAAGCCAGCCAAGCGGTTAAAGCCTCTGTGTTATGGAGGATGATGGCTGAAATATAAATATGGGCAGGCCTGGCAGATTGATTACATCACACTCCCACAAACTCGCCAAGGCAAGCGCTATGTACTTACAATGGTGGAAGCCACCACTGGATGGCTGGAAACATATCCCATGCCCTGTGCCACCACTTGGAAAACTATTCTGGGCCTTGAAAAGCAAGTCCTGTGGTGACATGGCATCTCAGAAAGCATTGAGTCAGACAACAGGATTCATTTCTCAAACAACCTCATAGATACCTGGGCCAAAGAGCATGGCAGTGAGTGGTGTATCACATCCCTCATCATGCACCAGCGTCCTGGAAAACTGAATGGTACAATGGACTGTTAAAGACTACACTGAGAGCAATGGGTGGTGGGTCCTTCAAACATTGGGATACACATTCAGTAAAGGCCACCTCATTAGTCAACACTAGGGCATCTACCAATCGGACTTTTCAGCTTCCCAGGCCCTGCCAGTGAGGAGGCATGAGCCTTCCATGGGAGGTGCAGAAGAAGCTGGGAGGGGACACAGCCAGGACAGCTGACCCAAACTGGCCAAAGGTATATTCCACAGCATATGACATCATGCTCAGTATATAAGCTGGGGGGAGTTAGGCAGGGAGGGCCATAGCATGGGAACTAGCTGGGCGTTGGTCAGTGGCTGGTGAGTAATTGTGCTGTGCGTCACTTGTTTTGTATATTATTATTGTCATCATCATCATCTTGCTTTTGTGTCCTATTAAACTGTTTTTATCTCAACCCATAATTTTCACCTTTTTTTGATTCTCTCTTCCATCCCACTGTGCGGGGGAGTGAGCAAAGAGCTGCGGTTGTTTTAGCTGCCTGCTGGGTTAAACCACAACACAAGCAAATATCCTACTGATACCACCACAAAAAGTCTAGAAAAACTTGCCCTTATCCTTCTATTGGCAATAATAATTTTACCTCATGAGTTATCAGTTCCTCTATCATGCATATCCATATGGATAGAGAGATCAAAAGAGAGGCTAACAATCTTTTTCTTGACCTGACCAAGGGGAATCAGTTCTAAAATGGGAGATCAAACTTGAGGCTATTCAGAGAAAGTGGCAGAGGTCCTATTTTGAGGACTGTAGTAGAAATCAAATGATGTAATTGTATTTCCACAGCCCCTTTAGAGGAGTGAGCAAGTAGCAATAGGGTTTTGTTGCTACATTGCGGTTAATGCTCACATCTAGAGAATAGAAATGAAAACAGAATGACTGTGCCAGCTCCTGCTTCGTATCTTGAAACTCAGTCTTGGTTCACTCATTTATGTAAGGACAGTCCCAGGTTCACAGAATATCAGGGAAGCGTTGCGTTTGAAGTGAAGCTTAATGAGGAATCCCAAGTGAATCTAGAGTTGCCAAAAGGTAATCGATGGTTAACTGTGAGAACTGACGTTTTCTAGCCAGAAAACAGATGCTATATAGATAGCAGCTTCCTCATGTTGCTCTGCTAATACGTCAACTCTGATCTGCAGGAACAATTACAGAAAAAGCAAAGATCAATTACTACAGTCATTTACAGTCCTGACCTTCTAGTTTGAATTTCTGTTTGTATAATAGCTACTTGGAAATGGAAAATTTCTGCTCAGGTGAACATGAAAGGCTCTTGTCCCTCCTCCAAGTTATGATCCAACTCCAGTTCACCTCAAGAGGACCTGAACATGGTCCAGACTCCAGGGCTTTCTTATTCCGGTGGTAAAACTACAGCCATAATTTGTGCCTGAACTACCTGATTTAACAAAAAGATATAATTTAATGGGCAACTATTTTCTACTTCAAAAGACTTGACATTAAAAGTAGCCCTTGACTTTTCAAGAATATTTTGCTTCAGATCAGCTGATTTTTTGTTAGTATTAGGCATAAGTAACCTAGGTATACAAGCTGTTCTCCAACATTTTGTTAACCTTCCCAAATACTGTTACAGAGGTTTTATCACAAAAATCTCCATTCATAGCCATTTAAAAACATAACATTAGTAAAAGCATGATAGTCAGAAAATTATTTGACATCTATGAGATTCAGAAGTTGTCTTCTACCCTAGGACCATCTCAGTGATGGTCATTACAGTTAGAATACGTATGCTATTTAAACCTGAAAGAGCAAGTTATTCTGATCACAGTATAAAAATGAGATAACAAAGTTCTTATTTTAGTGGGATGAAATGTCTCCCTTCTTTCCTCTCCATTCTGGACACTTCAGTGCTTCCTTTCATCCAGACTGCACCAATCCATTGCAAACTATGCTTGGGAGCAGGGGGGAAATAACAGCTGGACTTTACCTCCTTAAGGAAAATACTGCTGCTGCTGGGCTTTTTTTTTTTTTCTATCACATCAAATATTTATACTGGTTCAGCATAGCTGGACATCTAGGAAGAATGATGTTCCCTGACTGTTTCATATTTGCCACTCATATTGCTTTGACATATCTTGACTTTTTGGCCTAATTTCATCCATCTTACTGTTCTTCATTTATTGTCTATGTGCAGCTAAAAGTAAGTCTGGAGCATCTTGAGGTCATTAGAGAGTGTAAATCACAGTGACAAATTTACATAATGTGTCAGTATATATCTGGCATGCCCTCATGGAAAAAGGCTTCCTAGAAAGCTTTAACACCACCTACACTTTCTACAAGTTAACTTTAAAAAGTCAAAGCACATCACATTCTTACAAGTTCCTATGGTTGTATAGCTTTCAGAAAGTTTGCAATGTATTTTATCAGTAATAAAATCGATCCATACATACACAATCAAATTTATATCACCTATTTTAGGATTTTAACATTATGAAATGATGTCACACAATAGATGAAAAATGAGTAAGCTCATATCTTAGCTCAATAAAATAAGTGCATTAAAAAACCACTTGCTCACAGACGACATTATGGTTAAAGGAAAATAGAAAAGCAGAACAGTCATTGAGTAATGAGAACAGACTGACTACATTCTTTCTATCCAGCCATAGCAGTTGATTCCAATTTGCTTTGTTTCCATGAGAAACATAGATGGAAATTTGTCTTCATATTTTCTGAAAGCAAAAGCAAACTTGTCCTGCCCCCCTCTCCCAATTTTCATCTATTCACAAAAAGGTGTCTTAACATTCCGATTTCAAAGGCTTTTCCTTTCTATATAAAAAAAAAAAAAAAACCAAAACAAACTAGTGATTTTTTTTTCCCCACAAGAAATCTACATTTTAAACAGAATTTATTTATAAAAGCAGAAATTTCCTTGCAAGTTCAGAGCAACTTGAAAAGAATCAAGATAGGGAAAAGGAATAGTTATTTTTGCTGAACGATGACCTACTGCATTACAGAAAAGAAGAAAGATTACAGTGAAGGCAAGAATGCATGCAGAGATACGTTGATCATCAAGGAAAGTATTTGCAGATGGAGGTAAAGTTGGGGAATATAAAGCATGGAGCAAAAGGCTCCAGGGAAATTGTTCTAAACGAACATGTTCAGTGTCACTGTTATTTCTATAGCAGCTAATCAGTGAACAATAAATATATAAGCAGCGGAGAGCATTATTCTCTTCCCAATGGTAGTGTAAAAAGTCCGAGTATGATACTATATACACCTAGAAATTCCCAAGGTAGCTACAGAGAAGAGGAAACTGTCCTCTTGAGTCTCCTCCACAATTCAGCTGAATAAGTCTGATGTTAACATTTTATATTTTTCATTACAAACATTTAGTTACTTCTACTCCATTTTGAGTGAATATTCGATTATATAATGGGGGAGGAACAAAATAAATATTTGTTATTAGTTTTTAGAATTAATTCTTTTCCCATTTTCTTATAAGATACTTCACTGCATATAACTTCCATGTCAGAGGTAAAAGGATTGTAATCACATAGACGAACGCAGTACTTACATGATATCGATATAACTTCTTTTTAGATTGTAGTAAGTCCAAATATTTATCTGTTAAGCAATCACATGACTTTCTTAAGAAATACCATGCAGAAATATTTCACTACTTGTTAATCAGCACATCAGAGAGAATGTTAAAATATATATTCAGTCAAGAACAACATATGATGAACAACCAAGTAGGTGTGAGTACTTGCAGAGATGACAATAATGAACATACTGCTTTTGAAGCAGGATAGTCTTGTAAATAAAGTATATCGCTGACACTCAAAAGGCCCAGGGTCTACCTTGCCTTTGATACAATCTTCTTGAGTCTTATGGCTTCTATTCTGTCAAATGGAGAATGTTGCAGAAAACCTGTATCTGGGAGAGGTCTAGCAGAGCACTGTTTACCTCTATTTGGAGTATTAGTCGCATTATTTTTGAAATTCTAATACATTTCACCGAGACACACTTTAACCAAAATATGCTTTAACAAGTTCTTCTAAGGAGGATACTAGCCAACTTTTGAGTCAGCAAAGATATTCTAGTGTGTTACTGTTTACCAAACATATAAAGTTGTTGTTATAGCATATATTCAAAATAACACCCTTTCTTTAATGTGAAATCATTATATGTCTTAAAATGTAGTATATTTTGCCTCCAACTGTGAAGTAATAAAATAAATCAAGTTCTTAAAGCAATAACAAAAGATTAGAGAATGGTCATTACACTAGTATAAAGAGATACCAGAGAGCATAAAAAGCTATGGGATTGATTTGACAAGCTAGTCCTAAGAGGTACAGATTCTGCATGGATTCCATAATGTTTGAGAGGGATATGGCTAGCCATAGCAATGACATATTTGGAAAAGTCAAGGGTCACACAAACAAGCTGTTCGGAGTGATAGCAATCTTGATGCACTATGGTTCTCTCAGCTGTTGCCATAGGATTAATTTGGAGGATTCAAGAGATTATCCACACACAGGAGCAGAATTGATATCTGCAGTCCAAGAATAACATTAAAATATACATAAATACTTGCAGTGTAATGGAGCTCTCTGCCAAAGAGAGCGTGTTGCTATAAGGGTGATGGATTTGAACTGCTGCTTTGTTACCTTAACATGCCAAATACGCAGCTTCCCGTTTCTCAACAAAAAGTCATTTTGGTTTGTCAAATAGTGTTCTGCCTGTACCAGTTATTTAAATTTATAGCATCTGCTGTGCTGAAGATAGTACAGATGACACCACAGCATATAGGTGATTTTGCCTGACCAACTGGCTGCAGGTATCGATCAGGAAAAGGCCTTCAAATTCCCACATACACACATCACGTTTGCTTGAGTCTGATCCTGTCTTCAGCATTTACTGCGGTACTCCTTGAGCTAGTGGCATAATTGACACGAGCAAAAATTGTGAAACTGTTTCCCTCCTACAAGCCGGATCCTAACTGCTGCTACTAATAAGTGCAGAAACACAACAGAGACGGCAGAGATAAAAATCTAAGATGTAGGGGAGAGGGGCAAGGGCTGTTTTCATTTGTTCAAAGAATTGGCTGCAGATGCCCAAAGCTGCAGCAGGTAGGAGCTAATAACACTGTTGGGTTTTTTAATTATTACTATTTTTAACTGACTAGGAGAGCATGTGCCCACAATCCACTTGAAAACCTAAGGCTGCCTTTTTCTAAAGAACAGTTTCTTGCAGAGGCATATCCTGCCCATACATTTTAAAGGGTTCTATAAAAGAAATATATTTCTATACCTATAGCACCTCCTGAGCGGGCCAGGAAATGGTGCTCAGGACTCCACATAGATGTACCACGCCTGTTCAGACCCGAGGAGACCTTCCCTGCACTGCAAATGGCTCCTCAAATTCACACATAGCTCTTGGCTAATCCTTACTCCCTGGGGGTGAGCTGAGCTGGGCATGGCAGGGCCCCGGCACTTCTGCGTCGTCACCTCCAGATGAAGCACTACTGCCGGTGCTTTCCGTGCGAGTCATTCAAACCTCTGAACGGTGCAGGGCAGCAGGAGGTGTTGGGTAGGGCAATGACGCCATGGCCACACTCAGAAGAGGAAACGAACATTTGCAACTTCTTGCCACCCTCCCTGCAGGGAGACCCTGGGTGGGGGAGCTGCTGGGGTCTCCCGCAGGGAATTCAGGAGGGGGCTGCCCCACAACCGCCCGCCAGCACCAGCCCTGGCCCACCCCAACGCAGACACAGGGCCGGACTGCCGTAGGAGGGGTGAAACGCTGCTGCTGGGAAGGATGGTTGAGGAGACCTCCTGGGATGCTTTCTCTGGGTACATTGCAAATGACTTGCAAGTGATACCTCTGGACACTCATTTTCAAAAGTTGTGGTAGCAAATGTTGCTATCGTTACCTACTCCTGGTAGCAGGTAAAGTGAAAAATCAGCTTTGGAAACACTGGCCATTTCCAGAAGGCTCCCACTAGGGTCAATCTAAATTACATGAATAAATATCCACACTAATCTCTAAAAACACGCTTTTCCCTGGGTGGTAAAAAGCAATATTTAGCATTGCAAAAGGTAAAGGCTGTAGCAAGAAATGTCTGAATAATGCCATTTTCAACTGCAACTACCGTATGGAAATATCACTCTGAAGCTTGCAAAACAAAAGCAGCAGCTGTAGACACAGATTTGCATTTAGCATCTACACCCTACTGTGGATGTGCCAAAATAACAAACTAGAATTGTTTAGGAAGCACAAATAATCCCCTAAGAACCACAGTTTCCTGCAAGAGCCTTGTCCTGTGCCTTCCTCCACCCCCCAGCTCTGCCTCGGCTGTGTGATGAGGCTGGAGGCTGGTAGGGAGAGCCACTGCTGCTGCCACTGCTGCTGCTGCTGCTGCAGCTAATTGCAAGGTGTGGGGAACAAGCAGCAATTAGCTGCTACCGCTTTGGCTGCGCTTTGATGCCCGTGCTTGTTTTGATCTTCTTACCCATCCTCAGTCTTTCATATCAGATGTTGGAGTTGTATACCTTTGAGCTCTGCAGAATACCAAAAATGCTCAATATATTTTTTTTTCTTCCCTCCTGTGTGATGTCTCCATGAACCAGCCTTGCCAACATCCTTTTTATTCATGCAAAGATACAAGCACAACAAATATGTTGATTAGCTTGGGATATGAATACAAATTTTGTACTATTACATTGTTAAAGCCTTTTCATACCTAGTAAAAAGCACTAAATTTGTACAAAAAAGGGGATTATTAGAAATGGACATTTGCTACAAGTCATTGTTATCTGCCGTTTCTAAGTGTGTGCATTTTTGAATGAAAATACCACCTAGCAGCACTTCAAAATTTTGGCTCAACTTTCATGTATCATCTCATGATCACAGTCACTAAGCATCACATTTTGCCTTTCAATGACTGGAGTTGCTTCACAATCATGACATTAATGGTAAGGGGCAAGGAGTTAGATGCAGTGAAAATTGACGGTACGGTGCTATCACTGTCTTCATGTAGGTTTTCAATAGGGAGACAAAAATATTTAACAAACTTGTATGATCTCATTCTTAAGGGGGAAAGAACTGAATGTAAAACTATGCAGGGCACGGATTGTCAGACATACCTTATACAGTAGTTATATTTGAAAACTGTATTTCTGTTGGTACAATGGCAACAGCTTTTTCTGAGCTTAAGGCATTATAAAAATAGGTAACATTTGTGTGAAAGGAAAAGCTTTGCCTGGAAATAGAAAAGATACTCTTAGACGCTGTAAGTCAAGTCTGAGTGTGGATGAAACAAAATACTTATTCCCTATCTTAGATAGAAAAAACCAGTTGTTCATCCTTTCTCAAATATATTTTTTTGTGACTCACATGTCACATAGGCTACCATGTGCATAAATTCTGTCTCTATGCCATGGACAGAACTTTCAAGCAATAACTTAAACTTTTATTTACATTTTTGTATTATGCTTCTAGTTGTATGCTAAGACATGAGAACCATCTATCTCATTCTCAAATGCAGTCATTTTCATTTCAGACAAGTAATCAATCTGATTAGTCAACTGAAGAATCTAGTGACAGTTACTATGAAATCCAATCTAAACACAGCATGGTGTCCTGGAGATCCAGATCCCACAACTAAAGGACAAGATGCGATTTTCTGAATAGGAACAATACAGACCAAAGCATATGTGTCCTACTTATGTGAGGTACATACTTCTCATACATACTTTTAAATCTTATAATAAAGAAAGGTAGAGATTCTAAAATAGAATCATAAAAGTAAATAAGAATAATTTTATAAATTAAAAAAGCAATATTAGAGCATCTCAAATCATGGTGCCTGTAACGTATCGGAAAAGCATGATTGTCTTAATAGCAGATTCAATTATTGGCTGTTGGACAAAAGTCTTTCAGAGATCCTGTTAAAACTTCTGACAGAGGAAAAGTTGAGGGGAAAAAATGGATTTTTGAGGGAATTTTTGAGCACTGAAATACTTTCACTAATAGATGAGAATTCAGGAAACATTCTTGGGACTTTATAACCCTATGCACTTGAAAGATGCCACTTACATTTAAACTAGGCTAGCATTTTCAATCTGATCATTATAATCCAACACTTCCTTTTTCTCCTTTGTAGTCTTGAAACAAGTCTCAGTCTAGAGGAGAAACACGCTATCTTATTAACTGGCCAAATGTGATGGCATATAAGCACAAGACCCTTACAATTATTCCATGGAAAAAATTAATGTAACAACTTATTGCAATTTAAATGGTGTTTCCATTTTTCTCTCTGGGATGAAATCCAGATGACTTACATTTTGGGTATCATAAAGGAAACTGAAAAGTGTATTTTAGACTCAACATAGAATTGATCTGATAACACTATCTAGTTTGTTCCTGTTGGACAGTATTTTGGAGCGTGACTAGTAGATTTATACATTTCTTTAATCAGTCAACAATATTTTAAATGCAATCCTTCTGAAGAGAGTAGATGAAACTGGCTTTGCCAGGTGTTAATCATATACTTCAGTTGTTTTTCTGGTTCAGCACTATTTTCCTTCAATGAAGAAGCAATCAAAAATCTTTTGTTAATGTTCGTTTGTTTGGGGTTTTTTTTCCCAAGTATTTTTGTGAGTGAAAGCTATCTTAAAATACTGCTTTTTACCATGTATACAGATTTCATATTAGAGGGTTAGAGAAGAAAAATGGCTACCTAAGTATATGAGAATCTCGCTAAAAAATAAAGGCAAGGTAATTCCTATGGCTTACAATGCAGCAAATCTTTAATGTACAGGAACAGAAAATTTATAAAAGGCAGATTAAATGAACACTAGATTACCAATATGTGTATTGTGTAACCAATGAGAAACCATTATTTCTGAGGTAATAGGACTCCCTTTCTACTTCTAATCCTAACCCCATTTCAGAAATGCATTACACAGATACAGATAATAATTTGCAATTATCTGTGAAAAGAAGGGATAGAAGTGAAAATCCCTTTCTGTGTGTTTTCAGAATTTAAGTCTGTAAACATGCAGAATATATTTTACAGTGTGCATTATCCAAGGCTACACCACCATGATATGCGCTTTGCATATCACTACTATGACATTGCATGACATACACTTTAATGCTTACACGTTTTGATTGCCTCAAGCATGCATCTTACTATAAAAGAACCTAAAAATATTTCAAAAGGCCTGATATATAGATTTTAAAAATCTTTAAAGCTTTTTAAAATAGCATATTTTCTCCACAGCATATGTGGCCTGGCCTTCCAGGCTAAAGCCAAGTAACACAGAAAGAATATATAAAAGATTTGTGTTTTCTGGGGAACATGATTTCCTCATTCTACATTCCTATGCATGACACATAAATCTATCTCAAAAGAAGAAGAAAGCTTTTTGTCCAATTTATGCAGAAGTAATCCAGTTGCTACCTATGGGTTCTGCTTAGCTCCAGCAAACTGGTTAAATAGAAATAAATTCAGTATTTTTGATTAGACATATTTATAAATGACTAGAATTAATAGGATTTATTACATTTATATCCTTTTCTGAACTTCTAGATTCAGTTTCGATTGTTGCAAGCCTATATAAAGGTTTTGATACAAATCAACTGAAATACTTAAAGCCAGCTTTGTTTCAGACTCTACATCTTCATCAATAGGGGCTTGCTTTAATTGTATAGTAACTATATCCTAAACTATTTTGCTGTTTGCATTAGCTTTTGAGGCTCAGGGCGCCGATGTTTCCGGGTTCCTTAGTGATAGATCAAATTTGACAAGTTACGTTTTTCTCCTGAGTTCCTCAAAAGGCTGAAGCAATCCTCATAATATTAAAGAATTTGCCAAGTTCACCAGAAATCACTTTCACCTGGTTTTACAGCTTGAATAAGTCCTCATTGAGCAAAGCAATCTAGCTCAGGGAAAAAAAATGTTCTTTCGTTCACAGGTCATGTGCCTGTTTGACTCTGCTAGGAAATGATTTACTATATTTACCCAACTGAGAAGCTGAGGGATAGTCTTTGTCACTGCTTCATCTGACATAGGTTTCTCCCAGTTTCATAAGATGACTTCATCTATTTCAGTAGGAATGCATTTCCTTGTGTTATATCAAGTGCATTATTCTGCCAAAAAGGTCTTAGGCAGCATTTCTGAAATTCTCTCATTTACTCCCTAGGAAATGGCTTAACATGCTTCATTATACATTGCAACCTGCACTTTCAGTTTCTCTCCCCTTTTGCATCCCATCTCCTATTTACTTGTTGTGGGTGTGTTGTCAATAAATACAAGAGTATAAACGGAGCGAGTCTGACTAACTACCCACAATCATGATAAATTAAAGTTAGATAAGAGGAAAATGAAGGAATTAGCTAGGCATATTGCTAACAGTGATGAAAACAACTGCAACAAGTAGGTAACAAAAGTGCCCTTCTGGGTCAAACACTCTCTCCCCCTCTCTCTCTCAACTGTGCTGGCACTCTGCATGCTGCTGTCAGAGCTGTTGTGAAACTACCCACAGGTGGAATGTAGTCAGTCCAATAAAATTAGTCAATGCAATAACACTGCTATAGAGTATACAGTACTATAGCCAGTATGGTTGGAAATTTTTGTGGGTTTTTTTTTTTCCAAATTATTTTAAGATCAAACCGAGAATGAAAGCCAAGAGATGCTGAACTTAAAATAATCCCTTCTTCAGAGGTAACAGCTAATTACCCGGAGGTGAACATCAAAATATTTTCAGTTAATATATATACACACAAACACATGCACTAGACATGAAGAAAATGCATTACATAGTAATTTTGAGGATAACTGCTGTAATCTCAGGGATGCAATAGGGATACTGAGTTAAAAACATTTCAGAAATCTCTAGAATGCAAAAACACACAGAAATAAATAATATGAGACAAGAGGGGGAAAGACATAGCATACTTGCAATGACTAATGATAAAGACAATTAAGTATTAAACAAGAAAGATGTTTGATGATTTTTATGCTTCATTATACAAGACAGACAGCAAGAGAATGAAAAGTAGATGCAATTTTAAGCATTATTTTCCTTATACTCACAAATATCCAAATAGAAAAAAAAAAGACCATCAACAGATATGAAGCTCACACTTCAGGCATGGTAGACAGGATGTAGCAGTAGTTTATACACTGTCCAAAATAAAAAAAAATAATTTAAGAAGTGTGTTTTCTCTTTGGCTGTTCTCTTGACTTGCCTGTTTTCCTTGCTACCTTAAACAAAAAACTTAATACAAGCTCAATTTCCCATTTACCAAATGGAGATTGCAATTTCCACCCCTCAAGACGAGATGGGATGCATAAATAATTATGAGCTGAGCTGTTGCCGTGAGCTGGGAAGAGATAATTGAACCTACGAAGGCCCTGAAAGGTCCAAAAACTGGCTGCAAATGGGTCGAAGGCTTCTTGCAGCTTCAGCTGCCATCAGACTGAACCAGCCATAGAAAGCAATGAACAGAGTGAAATGGACTGAGACACGTGGTGGGGCCAAGGTGCTCTTTATTTTGACAAACTTTGATTAGGCGATGATAAGAGCTATACAGAAATAATTAACAAATCCTGTTTGCAAACAAGTCCCCAGCAATGGTGGCTTCAGTTTTTCTAGACCCTTAACATACGTACCTCACTCATTAAAAGAAATATAATATCCATAAATCACAGTGGAAAGAAAAATAAAATCACCAATTGTAATATAGCTTGGCAAACAAACTTGCAATTGCTATTATTCCCATTATCTGGGAAAGCTCTGATGTTAGGCCACTCGCCAGAAAGTGAGTGTTGCTCCAGAGAGATTGCATTTGAAGCCTGTCAAAAATCAAACAACGCGCATGGTAGGTCTGAGACAGCCCTCTCATAAAGGATGCCTTTGACCTCTGCATGAGCCAGTATCTCTTGAGGAAGGGAAGTTCTGCAGCTAAGTCAAACTAAGCTTAAGAGAAACACTGGGTAGCGCAGGGATGGGAAAGATATGAAATTGTTAGAAATCGATCCACAAACACCTTTAGAGAGGGTATTCAAGCCCTTTCATTAGGTGTATTTGCTTCCCAGGCTTCAAAGAGGCACCTGCCACAGCTGCCACCGCTCCTGCCTGCAGTTGCAGTGAGGCTGGAACCTGAGCACAGTCAAAAATAGTAATTAAAAGGGGAGAAAGGGAAGGAAACGGTTCCCTTGTGATTAAGTGAACAAAGCCTGAAAATTTAAGTTGCATAGGAGAAAGGAGGAGGAAGGGGATTGACATTATGAAAATATTCAGCAATAGAAAAACTGTCTCTGACATTCTTAGACAAAGAAACTCACTTATTGTATAACAAAACATTGTAGTTTTCAAAGTAAAATTTATACGACACACATCAAATGAATACAAAGAAAATGATGCGAAGACGTAAGGGACAAATGAACATGACCACAGACTGGCAAGAAACCTAAGGAGGGACAAAAATCTCCCCCTCGTTACTTCCGTAAATAATTCTTGCCATGGAAAACTTAAAAGTAAACTGTAAGTAAATGTTGTATTTTTAACAGCAGGCTTAACATTTTTCTGGGGAAAAAAATAATCTTTTGGAATTAAGAAAAAAATGCCTCCATTTTTGGCCAGTTTGATTACAAATTTATTTACATACTGATAGAATGCCAATATTATATGCCAGTACAAAATGTTATTTCATAAACAGTGGACAACAAAACATCTTTTAAATATTGGAAGACTGATAAAAAATTGAAAAAAAAACTTTGAAGGCATAATTTTAAGACTAGCTACTGGTCTTTGTATATATTCTTGAGCATAAATGACTACATGAACAAATCGGGGGGAAAAGGTGAATCCTTGTGTATTTTTTTCCTCCTGTGACAACAACAAAAAAGGGTATATCAAAGCTACTCTTATATAGCACCCAACAATTTCTCCTTTAAAGAAAGGCTGAAACTATCTAGTCGGTAATTGCAGCTGAGCTTGTGGTAAGAAAGCTCTTGACTGGAACAATAAGTAAAAACACCTCAGTGTACAGTGGTTTAGCCTAAAGTGAGTGAAAGAAAAACCCCAGTCGTATCAGTTTCAGATTATATTCAGCGTGTTTTAGGTAAAATATCCATACAGTAAACCAAATATGGACTACAGCACCATTTATAATAAAACGAATACTACAATGACGTTTGCAAAGTTGTCAGTGTAACTCCCTCATGAGCGCCACATCTCTTAGCGCTTGCTGTGACTGCAAGGACATCAGATGCACGTGTGCAGAGAAGCTCTGAGAAGCGGGAGGAAGAGGAAGAGGAGCTGCAATAGTTTCCTTTGCACTGGCTGCCTGCTCTGTCCTTCCTGCTGGTTTTGGAGCCGTTTCCCCAAACCTCATCTCCGGATTTGACAGACATTTCAGGCTACAGATGAAGGACGACTACTTAGGGAAGAATGGGTTAAAGTTGGAGGGGTTAGGAAGTAAATTCAAACAAAATGGTATTGCCTTAGAACAATTTGGTTGAGAAATACCCCTCAAATCACTATACGTACATCTATTATTCATAGTCAGAGTGGAGTCCAAGTGAAAATAGCATCAACTGAACAGTGTAAGCGCTATTCTAATTTGACAAAGAATAACCAGATCAATATTTATGATGATTTTGGGTGAGGATATCCCAGTGTTTCCTACTGTAACATATTGAAGGCACTGGGATTGGGAATGGTAAGAGAAAAGTAGGAAGAATGAAAAGGAAAATGTTCATTTTTCAGTGCTAACTGCTTTCATTCCTTCCCTTGTGCAAGTGGCTTAAGATGTATTTACACAGTTCAGCGATAAAACTCTTGAGCTCATTTGTATCTTGTCTGAAAACATGAGTTTCACACTCAGATTTACTTCCAGCTTAAATGCACAAGACGACTCTCCACTTGATTCCAGCAGTGATGCTTTTCTCATCTGTAACTGGTGCCTAGTAAAAGTTCATGTCCACTTTCATGTCCTGTCCATGGCTTGAGCCTGAGTCCTTGTTGACTCTTAAGACTGCTATTTTTTGCATGCTAGATTTGGACCTTATATAACAGAATGACTGACATTTGCAGGCAAAGTGGGGGATGTAGTAGTTTAGGTTTTGCAATACCAGATTGAATGGGTGGACAGCTGTAATATCACTTGCTTGTAAGAGAGGGAAGATTGCTGCTGGATTTCCCTGTTGCTCAGGTTTTACCAATAACACAAATCAATTATTTCTTTTGCCAGAGCAAAAACGATCACTCAAAGGCGAAAAGGTTCTTTGCATAATATAAAACACAATATCAGTAGACCCACACTGAAGGATTGATCACCTCTCAGAGGCTAGGGAAAGAATGAAATGACTGCACCAGTTGCACGTTTTAATGAAAGAGTTGGGGTGTCATTCCTACTGCTCATGCTGAATTTCCCATGTGTACTGGGTCACTATTGCTCCAATGCGTTACTAACAGAATAGATTCAGAGCTCAGCTGTCTTTGCTCAGTTTCTTGATTTAGTTACAGATCCACATTTTATGGCTGAGGCCTACCTGTTTAAGAATTTTATCTAAAACTTTACAAAGAAATTCTTCATAAAAGGTGTTATTGCAATAAATCATGCTATCAAAAAATATTTCAAACACTCCTGATTAACAAATACTTTTCTGGAGGTTACATGCTCTTACAGCATGATGTTGTCATTCCCTTAGCTGGTAACATAATTTTCACATCTATGAGAAGGAAGGAGAGATAAAAGAGCCATTGTCCAAGCAAAGATGGAGGCCTGAGCCTCATTGCCCTTTTGTTTAGGGCTGGATAAAAAATATTTGTGGAAATAAGCTACATTCTTAGCAAGTGATCTTTGGATCAAATAATCTCAATACCCAAAATTGGTCATATCCTTTTATTTTAAAATTATTTAAGTACCACACCGTCCCCACCACCCCCCCCCCCCAAAAAAAAATCACAAAAAAAGGAAGATTATCTTCCACAGAAGCCATGGGTTTGTGTTTTTCATTCATCCATTTTCATGGCTTGCAACCTATCAAATTCAGGTGATATTTCCAGAAACCATCAGCAAAGAAAAATGAATCAGCTGCTATGAAAAGTAGGCCAGAGAATCTGCCCAACTCAACACAGAATCAAGGATTCTAGAAAGCCCTGCATAGAGGAGAAAATAAATAACTGAAGAGGGACAGATTCCTGGTGGACCTAAATTAAACAAAGCTTGTGTTTAAAACGCTTCCAGGAGATGGCCAATATAAACACCCCCTGCCTGAACCCAGCATACCTAGGATGGGACTTTTGAGTCCAAACGCACAACATCTGGCTCATCAAGTGAAAGGGGCTCGACTTCAGCGTTAACTATCCTTTTCAAACTGCATACTGAGTTTCCCTAAAACTCTGGGAATGCGATTATTTTGTATATGTCATTCCTACGGCTGGATGTGAAACCATCTTTGAAACAATAACACAAAATGTTATTTATATCCATTCACATAATTTGAGAAAGAAATTGCCTGCACTAGTGAAAAGATGATCTGCAAAATAAGAAAAGAAATTAACTGAACAACAGCCAACAGGTATTTGTCAAGAGTAAGTTTTGTCAAACACAATCCCTTTTCCTTTTATGACACAATAATATGCTTTCCTTGAGAAAGAAGCAGTAAAGTCCATATGTCTTCAGTTTAGTAAAGCAGTATCTTACATGCCTATCTCATAAACAAGCTACAGAACTTGGTCTAGATGAAACTACTATGAAATATTGCACAACATAACAAGGCTACAGAAAATGGGGACTAGACCAGCTTTCTGGTAAAAATCTACTCCAGTGAGTAATTCTCAAGGTTTTACTTTAAATTAGAAAGAAACAGTATCAAGCTGACCTTCATTAGAGTCCACCTCAATCTTGCACTGTTAGGTAATTCACAGAAGACCAGAATGATAGAAGGGAAAACCAGCTTTAAATTTGTATCAGGCTGCAAGGGGTTAATACGCTCTTTGAAAAACAGGCTTAAAATTCAAGAGGATGTTTATACTGCTTTTAAGATTTATAGCAGACAATATAAGAAGCAATAGAGTTAAATTGAAGTGTGGTAAATTTAAGGTAGGAAAAACATTTAAGGTAGAAAAATCTTTCTAGTTGAAAGAACAGTTAAGCACTGGAATAAATTTCCCAGAGAAGTTTTTAAGAATGGATTTAACAAACAGTCATGACTGCTTTGGGACAAGGGAAGGACTAGCAACTTCCTTTCTCTCGAGGTCCTATTTTCTATGTATCCTAAAATATAAAAAACCCCTAAATATTATTGCAAAATAGCCTTTGCACTAGAGTGAAAGAAATGGTTTAAGAACAAGAAATGGAAATGCTTCCTACATCATGATAAATTTGACTTTGATTCAGACAAGAGGGAAAGACGTATGCCACTATCTTTTATTCCGTTGTTTTTGATCAGAAAACTGAATTCTTTTGAAGATAATCTGCAAGGGTACATGGTTACTAACACAAACATATGTCATCTGCTCATAATAGTGATTTTTACTGAAGTTTCTTCCTCTATTATGCCAACTATCATTTGATTTGCAGATTGAATAAACAACAATAAACTTGGACTAAAGTCTCCCACACATCCTGCATTTGATTGCCAAACAATTTACTTCTCTGACAAGATGTTTATGGAGTTAAGTGCAGAGCAAAAATATATTCTACTTGCAGATATTACATGGCATCTACTATCACCTGGAAACAAGATCTTTAAAATTTTGTCAAAAAATGTTTCTGGGCTGAAACTTCAGTATTTGATTTGCATATAATAATCAATGTATTCCTTTGTTTTTGAATGTATCCATCATTCAATCCATTTATCAGCACACATTACAGTTGTTTGCATTATATTACTCCTGTTAGGAAATGTATATTTACTTTGTCTAGTATTGATATGAATCAACATAGACTTAAAGCAAATCATGAATTCTTTAAAAAACTGTCTTTCACCAAAACTTCACAGTCAGAGGAACCAGTCAACATTCAACTCCATTTAAAGTGACAAAACTGATAAAAAATAATTGTGTTTCTCCCTCAGCCTGCAAATAGACCATGGAGCTCCATGATGCAGAGTATTTGAGGTAAGATGTAAGCATTTAAAAAACAGTGCTTGGATATCAAGCGTCCACTCTATAGTACTGATAGTACAAATGCAGAGTTTAAATTAAATTACATGCTTTAGGTCTTACGCCAGCTTCTAACAGATACAGTAAAAGACCAAACACATCTCACGCTTGCATGCTGGGAAGATGTCACATATTTCTCCGACCTGTCTACTTCTGGTCTCTGTCAAACCAGGATGCTAAAGGGAGTGGGCAGCAGAGCCGACCTAGAGCCGTGCTCCCAGTGCCGGCACGTGGCTGGCCGCGATGCAGCCACTGCTGGCCCTGCTCTTGGCTGGAGTTCCTGAGCAGAAACACTGGTCCAAGAGCAGGCAATGACTGTACGTCAAGAATAAACCCACAACAGCAAACGGAAACTCACTTAAGCCAAAACCCTTGGTCTTGGAAGTCTAAATCAAACCACCAATATTTAATAATGCAAGTTTAAACCACTATCCTGTTCATTTATTTTTTTTTTTAATTTTTGGTTTGTTTTCTTAAACTCTGTGCTTCAGTAAAAGGTATGCTAACTGTAAAAGAAAGGTAAACTCACCAACTTAGCTCACAGCAGGTTTATAAAACATGATTATGCTTCAAAAGGCTGACTGAAAACCCACAGTAAAACCAGGAAAATTATCTTCTTAGTAAACATGTAGTTTCTTATTCCTCCCCCAGTGACAAGAAGAACTGACTTCTGACAGAAACATTTACTCCTGAACTCTGTTGCTATCTTCATCAATTTATTTGATATTTTGCAAAGATCCCTCCCATTTGGGTGCAGGTTGATGTCCTATCCTTGTGGTCATTTCAACACCCTTTTCACATAGCCTTACACAAAAATAAGAAAATCTAAACAGACTGAAACACATTTAAAAAAATAAAATAATGAGTCTTGTTCCTTTTTCAGCATCGTGAGTCCTGTAACTCAAGAGAATTGTGACAGGAGAAATCAATAATTCATCAACAGCTGAAAGTGGCACATAGTGAAAAGGGCATGTGTACATAAAAGTGGAAATTTGTGTGCTTCTAAAGAAAGTCTGAAAGGTAGATGGTTGGACTGCAGATAAAATTACTTTAGAAACAGCAACTGAAACAGTTGCTCTTTGATATCTACTCTGTTGCAAAGACCTTATATTCTGATTAATTTATTATGTTTTTTTTCCACCCATGTATAAAACATCCAGCACGTAGATTACTACGGATATTCAGATCCTTTACAGAGAGATCTATATGTGATAATTAAAGTTGATCTTGCGAGAATTAAAAATCTACAAAACAGAGTTTGCAAAGCTTAGTGTTGTTAGAAACTAAGTCTTCACAGTGAACAGAAGAGGAATTATTTTTGTATTCAGGGAGACATGACTCTAGACAAATTCACACTCCTAAAAATTCAACAAGATATTTCACAATCATCCATATGGTCTTTGTGCTAATGTCACTTCACAAGCTGGCTTATAGATCTCTTATGATTATTAAAATGTGTTACTAAGCTCCTGAAATTGTGAAGACAAAAAGATCAGTTACTGAACTCGGTGCACTATGAAGGCTCATCATTTTAATTCCCTTACCCAAACTTTCTGATTCTTGACTTTGTCCTGTAACTTAAGCAAGAAAAAGATGCTACCTTACAGTTTGAAAAAATAAGCTTGTGCCACATAGAAAGCTTCGTGTGGCCTCCTTCAATAAGGAAAACAACTTTTTAGGTGTTCGCTGAACTGGGAAGTGACAGGAATAAGAGGGGCTGAATCAAAACCAACCGAAAAAGCGTTAAAAATAGGAAAGTAACAGAGCACTTTCAACTAGGGAATGAAATGGAGGTTATAGTATGGCCATTCCAGTGATTGAAAACATCAGGAGGTAAACCACAAACTGGCCACAGTCCTAATGGGGTCTGTGGATTTATACACTCCGAAACAACAGCTCCACTCCTCCCATCACAGGAATCCCATCTCACGGGTGAGAGGCAAAGTGCGCGCGCCAGCACTGCCCTAGGGATTAATGCAGCGACCTGCAAGGTTCAAGGTGATGTGATAAGTCTCTACCACTTACCTTGCGGTAGCTGCTGCAAGTCGCAACAACCACCAAGATATAGACTTTCTGTGCTGTTAAGCCCTTACAAGGATTGCGAGGTTCTATGAAATTTGCTTTGTATTTCCTAGCTAAGTAGTGCAGTGAGATATTTTAGATGGTAACAGAGCAGAGAAAACCAGAAGAATGACATAGCTTAAGTAATGTTACTTTTGAATTGAACTTAGAAATGCTGCTTTTACATGAAATAAGATTTTAGAGTTCTTTAAGGAAATGTTATTGCTAATTTACTCCAAAGCAAGACTCAGGTGGTCAGTCTGCTGTGCATCACAGTAAAAGTACCATTCATTCCATGGATTTCTCCAACTTGGGGCTGTGTTTTAAGCACCAGCTTCTTGAACCGTGCCTAATATGAACTAATTAATATGGGATGCAAGTATTCTATATGTTTTGTATTTTTTTTATTTTTTTTTTACTATACAATAGATCCCCACAATTATGATGTCAATCAATTTGAAAAGACCAAAGCAAGCACAGGTCCGCGTAATGGCATTCAGTCTCCTGAGAGGATGTGTGGAAATGTGCAGCCATAGGGAGGACAGAAGCTGAAGGAAGGAAAGAAGAAGCAGCAAAACAGTATGGACAGTGAACATAAGCATCCTGAAGAATATCTCCATTATCAGCCCAGCCAGCTTTGTATTTTCACTGGAGCAGTAGCTCTGTGATCACAATCCAGAGGGGCCTAAGAAAACTAGGAGAAAGCACTCTGAGCTAGAGGAAAGTAATACTGCAGCTACATGACATATGCTCTTGTTAGACTCCTTCCTTGTTTCCTGGGATATATGCTTATTCTCCCTGTTAGCATCACTAGCTATTGTCTCAGTGATGTTTTACAGTACAATGCTGTACTGTATTGGTAGTCCCAATTTCACCACAGTTACATCCAGAGTGACAGAGGTGGAAGATGAGAGATGTGGTTAAAAATATGGTCACACTCTTACCCACCATTTTTTGGTTTTCAAAACCCTTATTTCTATTTCCTCCAAACAGAAATTACCAACACAACAAAATCAAGGCAATGCAAGTAAGAAAGAATTTGAGAGGGAGACAAGAAGGTTTCAAAGGATTTTAGACACAAGTGTTGTACAGATGTTTAGTAAACGAAACCACAAAGCCTAATCAAACAAACATTTTCAGGCAGTTTATAGTCATGGGAAGAAAGTGGAAGGAGATGGGAATTCTAGCTTTGATCATGAAGCTAGTATCAAGGAAACAGCTATTTTCAATTTCACTGGATATTTGGAAAGTGCCATTTAATAGATGTACCACCGCCCTTCATTGTACCTCACCCTTTGCGCAAAGGCAGGCTGCGGTGCATTCAGACAGAGGAGATCAGGCTTCGCAAGACTTTGGGACTTAAGATTACGTGCTTAGTTGCCTTTTGTTTGAATAGTATCCTAAAAGTAAGTCTGAAGGTTGGACAAATCTCCCAGAAAACCTACAAGATATCAGACTGCCCTTCCCTCCCCACACCTCATAAAAAACCGAAATATTCAAACAGAAACAAAAAAAAAAAAATCCATCCTCTTACACTTTATCCTCTTAGTTAAAATGTATACATAAAATGATCAACTGCAGCAGTGACAGCATCATCCAATCACTCCTCTTTACAAGTTTTGCTTTTAGCATCACAGAGTATTTATGTTTAATTTCTGTACACAATTTTCATCACTTACATCTGATTTTCTTTTTCCTGACAGCCCAGAATTTTTATTGGAAATAAATGACAAAGATGGCAGGAAAAAGTTTTGAAGGCTCCTGTACATAACCTTGATCAGAAAGTTTCTATTTTTGTGAAGATTTGTTCATATGCATTTTATGTTAAGGATAAAGGTATTAGTACGAAGTTCTACCATGCATTTGTGTCTTTTTTTTTTCTTTTCTTTCTTTTTTCTTCTTTTTTTTCTTTTCTTTTCTTTCTTTTTTCTTCTTTTTTCCTTTTTTTTTTTTTTTTAAACTTACTGATCAATGTGTGCTACAGGTCATTAGAAGGGCAAATTCACACCCTATCTGTCCTCTACCTTTACCTTTTTGAGCAGTCTAGCCATTCCAGTTAATTGGCGGCCCCATCCTTCATATGGGTCCCAGGATGCAGGCATCATATTTATGAGATAGACAGAAAACAAGGCATGGAGAAAATCAGATGGATATTGTGAATGAATACATGGCGCTTAAATACTGCCTCTCTGTCAGGATTCAACATCCAAGCTAGAGGTGAAAACCTTAAACAAGCAACTCCAGAACCCTTTTAGACCTTTAACTGCACCATACTGCACTGTACAACTCTTTCTGGTATTTCAATCACAGGTAAAAATTCTTGAAGATTGTATTTTTTTTAAAAAAATCTATCTATACCTGTATACACATTGTTCCAGACCCGCTTCTTTATGGTACCAGTACCTAAGGCAGGCTGAGGAAAGCTTCACAGAGGCCAAAAGGAAAGACCGCTTTGCTGAGATACTCCAAGCCTTGACCACAGCAGTAACTTGCACGTGTCGTGCACTGTGCCAGCAGTGATGTCTGTCTCTGCTCTTTGAGTGGTCACTCTCTCTGCAGAGCAGCAGATCAACCTCCCAGCTCAACTCCCAAGAGCCGTATCCAAACTGTGGATGATGGTAGGACAGTTTTCCATGGCTTCCCTGTCCACCTATATAACATGGGAAACTGGCAAAGTTGGTAACACAGCAAGCTTGTAAATGACAGTCTCTATCATTTATCAGAATTAAATTCTGCACAAGTAGAATTTCAGAAACTTTTAAAAAAAAAATTAAATGCCTCGAGTATTTTAAGGTTTTGGCTTATTTCCCCCCATCTTCAACCCAAATGGTCTTCTTCTAAATATCTTCCACAGCAATTTATACATATTGATGCCAATTACTGACAAGAACTGTGAAATACAATTCACCATTCAAAATGGATGAAAATTTTATTTAGCATCTTCTAATTTTCAGTCTACAGGGAATAAGATGATGTGTAAGCTTAAGAAGGTATAAGACTGTCTCATGGCCTAATGCCGCATCAGTAGGGCTATTATCCCACACAGTTATTTGCAAGATTGAAGGTCTAAAAAAAGCAGCATGCATGAGTCCTTAGGTGATGAATGTCAAGGTACTGTAGGTAAATTCATTAAATAAAGTGTTTCTTTGACAGCAGAAGCACTTTAGGGTGACCAGAATTCCAACAATCCCAGTACCATTGTGGGAAACCAAAGCTCATGACCAGGAAAGTCTTTAAATGGTTACCAAGAAGAGTACCATCATACATTTCAGAATTTTTTCCTTTCAAAAGCCTTACACAGAGAAACAAATTTATACTGACATACACAAAAGTGTTTCCCTTCCACTGAATCATTTGTCAGTTTGTAAGCATTTGTTCAGAAGACTCTAACCAGCCTTAATTGATCAAACCCAGTATGTCATAAGACAAAGTGAAATGGTAAGTGGAATACTACATTCTTTTGCATTACATGTATGAGCTTTAAGTGTATATTTACATAGCATTCTTATTTAAAAAACAGTTTTCATTTAACTTTCTAAATCTGAGTTGACTTGCAAGACATTCTTAGTTACCATACCTAAGCAAACCAAAATAACAATGTAGTTGAAGTTCTTGAGCTAAACATTGAAAGCGTCTCTAAAATACTGAGTATTGCATTTCCATTTCCACAAAATTCTTATATCTAAGTGATGCTTTGAGTTTTTAAATGCATTTTTTTCAAAATCAAAAGGCTGCTCACGTACTTCGTTTAAGAATGCACATAAATCAATGCTGAGCTGGAGCCCCATAACAGATTGAAGACCCTTGTGCTCTACAATAACAGGAATCTCCTGTCCCTTTCTCACAGAGTTCCTAAGCAGGTCTGCAATGCCAGGTGTATCGTTCACCATATCAGAAGTAGGAAAAAAAAAATTCATTTTGTTAACGGAATTAGTTGTAGATTATAGGTAGCTAAGCAGTCTATAAATCATTTGTGTATTTAGAAGTAGTCATGTAACAATGTCTTTTCTATTTTCCAATAAATAACAGGCATTTTCAAACTGTTTTCTAAAAAGGTTGTGTGAATTCTTTATTCTGCTGATGCTATCAAGTGCAAAAAATGAGTTTCCTTTCGCTTGAGATGCAATGACATTCATTTTTATTTCCTTATTTGTGATACTGTGAAAGGTAATCCTATATATGAACAAATGATATTCAGATTACTTTTTTTGCTAAAGAATATAGACTGGAAAGTTCTACAGCCAAAATTACACTAGCTCATAAAGGAAAGAACAAGTTATGGGGATTGATTTAAATATTTATTTTATAAGGTTTTGAGATATATTTTTTTTTTTCTGTTTAGAGCAAAGCCAAATTTAGTGCTGGCTTAGGAAAACTTCTATGCATATGAGTCATAACTATGCAGCTGATCAGTAAGAGAATCCCGAATGGAAAGGTGAGCAAGAGTTCAGACATCAGGTTTTTGCAGACTATGCAGAAATATTTTCAGAAGAATAATATCTCTGACTGAGGTTGTTTGCATCCTTTCTCTAACACTTTTCTTCTTAATGCCACACATGTGCAGGCTTGAGATTGGAATCAGCTCTGGGACTCTAAATTGCTACTTCAAATACTGGAAAATACTGAAAAAAGTCAGTGATTGCTTAAGCCTAAAGGGGTATTTTAGTTTTCCTTGTCTAATCAACTTTTCTGGCTTTTTAGTACGCATAAGTTGCTTTTTTACTCTGATAGTTTGCAAGAATATTAACAAGAGGACAAGAATGTATGGCAGAAGCTCTTTGTAAGACTAGAAGAAATAAATTATCTCAACTTACATAGTTTGAGGAACACACGGTTGAAATGCAGCCCATATGCATGGTGATTATTTATAGGCATACAAATTATATTCAAAAAAGAGCCAGATGGCTTTAGCAACACATCTGCTGTCTTCAAGGCAGAACTTCTGAAGCAAACTTGGGACATTAGCTCCTATTATAGAGCAGTCAAGAACCAGTAGGATTACATTTGCTTTGTAGTCCGTAAGAGTTGTATCTTCCTACACAGCAGTCAAATTTAATCTGAAGTCAGCATCAAAGACAGGCTGCAATATTTTGCGTTTTAACAGGGTTATCACGCTGTTACTAACTAAACACACAGCTAGGAAGGTAGGTCGCCACTGAGGCAAAAGCCAAATGAAGCCAAACCTCACACATGCTCAGGTAAGTAGTGCTTACATAAACCTTTGTGCCAGCTAGCAGTTCTGCTGAAAATTAGTGCAAAATATGCAAAGTCAAAATCCCTGAAAATCATTAAAAATCACAAAGATTCACACTACTTTTGTTTGTTTGTTTGTTTGTTTAGGAGAAGGTTCTCATTTAGCAGATAATACTGAGAGGTGATTGAAAGATGTCTTAGACACGGACATCAGAGTTGTGTGAGATGTTTTACAAAATATCGATTCATACTACTGAGGGCAGAGTGGGGAAGAAGTCAGACATCTATTAACTACGTGCCAAATATGCATTTGAAAATGAGAAGACAAATTGGGAAAGAGCATTGGGAGAACTGCCTGCGCTGACATGGTTTCTAATCCCCACCTGGACAGCCATAAGTTGTTACAACTGCTTGAGTTTGCTGTCTGGCCACTGCACCTACTTGCCCCCTGTATTACTGTGTGCTACTTTGAGTAGTACTATGGCTCATTTTTATTTATATTCAGCTTTTCAGAAACTTCTGCAGAAACAGTAGCCCTTCTCCTCCCTTCCTTATACTCCTTGTATAAAAAAGCAGCTTTAAAATGAACAGAACATATTTAAAAAAAAAAAAAAAAAAAAAAAAAAAAGCTGAATTTGCCTTTTCTACTAGAATGGATTCACTCCTTAGGGTGCAGCTTTGCCCACTTTAAGATGGCACTTTTGGTTCCCCTCTATTTTTCTGGCAGAATAGAAGAACTGGAAGCTTGTTCTACTGCACCATGTAGAAGTCCCAATGCTGGCTGTTTCAAGCCTATGTCTTGCTAGAAGGAGGAGGGCCAACCTCCCTGTGCTCTGGTGCTACTCGTATTCCCAGCCAGGAGTTAGAGGGCAGATGAGCGCAGTGGAAGTTGCGCGTCGCCTGTCAGCGTGTGCCAGGTGAGATTCAATGCATCTGCATCTCTCTCCTGGGACAGATCGCTACCGCAGCACCCTGTTTTACTGGCCCCTCAACCAGCCTACGCTCTCGATACTCCTCCATCGGCAGGGTGGCCAAAGGCCACAAAGGTCTTTGGGCTAGAAGATACAGCAGGAGCGTGCTGCTCCTTTGTGCAGGGCATGCCAAGCCTCTGGAAAGCACGGCAGTTCTTCGGGTAAACTCTCGTCATGCCATTTCCCTCGTATCTTTTTGCTACTTTAAAAATATGGTCAGGAATAATCACAGTTAAACAAAGCTCAAAAGATTGTCTCCCAGACATCTCTAAATGTGCCATATTTGAAACAGTGTAAGTTCCATTTTTGCAAACTTAAGTCTCCTGCAAGAAATAAATGCACTGCAAATGAAATTCTAATTTTAATTAGAAGCATAAAAGTTAAACCATATGCAGATAGCTTTCCAGGCTTAAAAGTTGACCTAAAATCTGAAAATTCCAGATATCAATGCATTCGCTTACCTCTATTAGGTAAGGTACTACTGCTCATGTTTATGAATACTCTGTTCCCCAAATTTTCAAAAGCTTCTGGAATGATTTTTAGGAAAGCTTTTTGTATTATATCAAAATAAAACATTACCCTCTCTTTCCTTATGTATATCCCTTAATTTTGTTAGGCTATCTAATTTCATCAAGGCTCCAAATCATCCCAAATAAGGTAATAAGAACTTGCTATGAGAGGGAGTGAATCTGACCCCTTTGAAATGCTAATTGAATTCCTTATCTGCAAAACCAATATTTGTATTGTACAGCTCAATGATGGAGAGAAAAAAAAAATAATCCATAAGCCTGATGAAATGATAAAATGCATTTGTTTAACTAAGTCATTAAAATTAAACAGTGCTTATTCTAGGTTCTTATTTCAATTCACATGAGATAAGGAAAAAAAAAACACAAAACAAATGCTAGAGATCACAGGTCCCTTCAAAAATGCCACTGCAATGCCCTTTCAGTCTAACAAAATGAGCTCAAAACTTAGGTGTTCAATTCTTATATGCATATAACAGTGATATTACCAGTATGACTTGGACTACTCCAAGTGAGTTATCGTGGTGAAACTTTGTCCTATAAATAGTGTTTTCCATTAGCCTTTGTCATTAAAATGCTTTATCGTGCACACACACAAAGTAAGTTGTGATTCTTCCTGCTGCTGTTGGAAAGGAGAACGATATTTTCACATCATGGATAATAGCACTTTGAAAGTAAACAGAAGTTTCAGAACTGCTGAGATTTCTATATACTGTGTGTCAAGCCCCTTTCTCTACGGACTGGAGTAAGGGAACCGCTCTGCTGTTATTGGCCGTCTGCTACAGCTTCAGCTGCGCAATGGTAATTGGGGAAGGGATTAACTTTGGTCAAACATTTGACTGCATTTCCTTTGGGAGGCTACGGAAACATGCCAGAAAGAGTGATTCTTCAGAGTAACACTTGCACTAATCTCTAGACCTGCCTCCATCAACTGCATGTGCCAAGCCTCTTCGGTCCTCTGGGAGAGGAGTTTCCACAGGGCTTCTCTTTTAACATGTAAGACGGGGTCTTAATGGTGTTGGCTTCTTCTACCACCCGTAAAAGCAAAGATGAGAATACTGGGATTAGTTTATCTTAAATCAATGAAAGCACATGCCAGAATTGCAGCTTTATAAAGCCATTAGCAGGACTTAGCAGTGCATACTCCAGGCTTCTTAATATAACCAGTATTATAAATCATATGTGCTCAGTCATTCCTTCACTTCCGCACAACTATATGTGGAAGAAGAAAAACTGGCATTAGAGTGGGTTCATCCTCAATGAACGCTGCCCTTTGGAAACTTCTTGCTGTAGGCAGACTCTTTCTGGTTAGACTAAACCACCGTTCTGTGCAATATACAACTGATTTCTGTTTTACATGCCTATGGTAAAATCCCTAAGAAGTAGTTAAAAAGTAAAAGCAATATGCTTATTAAAGTGACAACTACAAAAAAAAGGTTATTTCCTCAGAAAATTACTAAGTGTTGTATTTGGATGACATAACACATATTTGGGGAAGAAATGAAGATGACTTGGATACGTACTAGGTTTCCTGTTCAAGAAATACCTAATAAATCATGTGAGGGATTATTTTCCTGTGAAAATATTATACTAAATAGAAGTCAGTGGAAAATCTTGCTGTTAAAGCCATCTGTTTCACTCCCTCATGCTCGCAGAAACTGTACATGCATGTGCATGCATGAAAAGAAGAGAATGGATTAGATACAGATACGTATTCTGAACTAGAGGATTGATTGAGTTTAAATTAATTTTAGATGCAGTGAGATTGTGTCAGTCAGGACCAGATCTTTGCAAGTCTCACAGTGAACAGCACCATGTGTGGCAGAATATAACTGCATTTTCCTCTTGACCTTAGGCTGAGGTTAGTAAAGTCCTGAACAGCGATTAAAACCCCTTAAAAGATTTTTAACTGATGTAAATTTTAAATATGCAGGCACATCTTGTTGTGAAGTCATTATCACTGCTAAACAATCGAGTATATGGACTAGCAAAATACATACTTTAGGGTCTCTACATTAATTGTGAAAGTGAATTATAAAAGTAATTGCGGAAGGCTGTATTTAAGACTAATTTAAAACTAATAAGGTCTTAAACAGATAGGGGAGAATGACATATAGAGTCACCTCTATCTATGCAAGGCATTCAAATACAGATTAGCAAATACAGATTTTTGGCTATGATTATGAAAAGATTAAATGATGGGATTTTTAACTCATAAATTTGAATTTACTACATGGCAATAAGTCTAGAACCACATTATATTATGGGGGGGGGGGGGGTTGGACACAAATGTAACTTTTCTCTGGCAAAATTAATTATATAATCATTTCATTAATAGGGTGGAAGATTAGAAATGAGGGCAGAAAATATACTGTTTCTCTTGTTGCCTGTCCATTTGTTATGAAATCTGAAATTTTGTAGCACAAACCTGTCTTGAAGTAAGAAGTAACACTGATGTGTTACTACTTAAATTATCTTAAAATCTTGTGCTGTAGATAGTCCAGGCATAGAAAACCGAATAGAGGTAGTGACATTTAAATCATGGGTTTCATTACAAACTTGGGATATTTCCATTTCTAATAGAGAGTCTAATCAACAGTCCTTGCTGAGAAGGCCCACAAACAAAGGGAGCCTCCTCTCATTTTAGAATAAGTGTTTGCTGAGAGCTTCTGAGCTTCAGAAATTACTCCAGCTCAGAGGAAAGCTCTTAACTTAAAGTGCACAGTTGACTCAAGTCTCCAGGTGAAATTTAGGTGTTACAAATGCGCTTATTCCCAGAGTACTCAAAGACTTAGCATGAACCTCTACTAGGAAAAACCACAGATATGTAACCCTACTCACCATCAGGTCAAGTCAAACAGGATCAAGTGCAATATTTTGGATGTTGATGCAATTTGAAAAAGATGGGCTAGAATATGAGAGAGTTGGTGGAGAAGCACAGTGAGGGGGGCTGAAGCAGAAGGTCTTTGGTTCCCCCCAGAGATGACACTGAATGCCCAGGGGACATTTCCTACCTCCTGCTGAACATCAACCAGTCTGCTCCTACCCCGTACAAATTGGAAAAACTATCTTTGTACACACAGACAAATAAAATTTTCATCTATTAGCTTCATAGTTTTTAGTTTCCAGAATAGGCTTAATATTTCACACTCTCCTATTATATATGTTTCTATTTTCTATTGTCATTAAATTTGTTATGCATTTTAAAGCATTAAAGTTTACAAAATGTAGCATGCTTTGCCCAGAAAGATTTCATTAATAAAAAACCATCAGGTTAAAACAGATACCACGCAACTGTTACTGTCCTGAAATGTAACTTCTAGTTTTGTTTAACCTCCACCATACTACTCAAGCTTCACAATCATATAAAATCCAATTAAATACTTCTAGAAGGGATAATATTACATGCAAAGAACTCAAGCTGGAGAGCAAGAATAATAATTCTGAGCATGGTTTGCTATCCCCAAAGACAGAGTAAAGACCAGTAATAACTGTTCAGTGCTAATAAACTGTAGTTGAACTCATTTACAATACAGATCTCCACTGAATACAAGCTATCATGCATAATAAGTTTACTGTCCCTTCATAAATATGTAAAGCTGATATAATGTTGTGACAGTTTTTCAGTTCTCTTTAAAATGAATTCATTTAATAGCAGGCATAAGTAAATCTATTGATTCTAGTAAGTTTTGGAGAAGGTCCAAGGTGAGAGGAAGAAAAAGTAACGGTGAAGTTCTTGGTGAAGAAATAAGAGAATTAAATAAACCAGGTAAAAAAATAGCCTCAAACAAAGTCAAAAAGCAAAATTCAGCTGACACTTGAAACTAATACTGAAGCTAAAGAAAACCCCTGAGTGAGGGTTGCAACGTTTTTTCATGCTGGAAGGCCGGTAGAACAGGAAAGCTGAATGCCTCTACAAACTTTTAAACACACCCAATTATTTCTGCTATGAGTCCATAACACACAGGTTTCCACAGAAAGTATTTTATCCATCCTTTAACATCCAAAACTGTAAGATAGATGGACTTAGTTTGCCGTTTCAGTTGTGGAGCCAAGTTTAAAAGCCTCAGATCTCACTGCCTGCCAATTTTGAAAGCTAACCATTAATACCACAGCATTGTTATTGCTTCCTTCTTTTCTTTGCAATGAATCCAAGATTAACCTCTATAAATGGTTTGATAATCTCCAACAACAAATCTGAAGCTAATAATTTACAGTATTTTACCAAAACATTTCTATTAACAAGCAGACCACAAGACACATTTCTCATGTGCAGTTCTCCTCGAGAAGCTTTTAATTCAACAAAAGTCCCATGAGAGAAAAGTTATGGAAACCCCAACTATTTAAGACCTGTTCAGGGCATAGTCACAGGGCATACACCAGTCTCCAGGCACTTCAAGTTGCCTTCTTCTGAATATGTTTTCAAGGCAGAGTACTCTTCTCTTTTTTCTGTCATTGCTTAAATGTAGCTGAAGAAACCTGGTAAAATATAAACAGCATTACTGCTATTTTCTGAGAAAATGCACTGATGTTATATAGCATCTGTCCTGGTTTCAGCTGAGGGGGTTAATTTTCTTCATAGCAGCTAGCATGGGGCTATGTTTTGGATTTGTGCTGGAAGCAGTGTTGATAATACAGAGATGTTTTTGTTCTATGGACCTGTTGTTGCTGAGCAGTGCTTACACAGAGCCAAGGCCTTTGCTGCTCCTCACACCGCCCTGCCAGCGGGATGGCTGGGGGTGCACAAGGGGTTGGAAGGGGACACAGCCAGGACAGCTGACCCCAACTGACCAAAGGGACCATACCATATGATGTCATGCTCAGTTTATAAGGAGCTTGGGGGAAGGGGGGGGTGGGGTGGTGTTTGGAGTGATGGTGTTTGTCTTCCCCAGTAACCATTACATGTGTGATGGAGCCCTGCGTTCCTGGGGATGGCTGAACCCCTGCCTGCCCATGGGAAGTGGGGAATGAATTCCTTGTTCTGCTTTGCTTTGCTTGTGTGTGCGGCTTTTGCTTTTCTTACTAAACTGTCTTTATCTCAACCCACAAGTTTTCTCACTTCAGCTTTTTCAATTCTCTCCCCCATCCTGATGGGGAGGAGTGAGCGAGTGGCTGCGTGGGGCTCAGCTGCTGGCTGGGGTAAAACCATCCTTTAAAGTTTTATGGTGTTTTGGCCTCATCCATCTCACTTTGTGAGAAGGAGGTTAATAGGTAAAATAATAATAATAAAAAAACTCTCTTTGGAGGTTCTGTACCTGCCCAGAAGGCATTTGAACTTCCATAATTACACAAAGTCACGCACAGAGAAACAGGATCTCTCTCAGTACATATTTGCAAAACATACTGCCTGTCATTTGGGCTCATCTTCCACATTTCCTAAAAGGAGAGAGAGAGGGAGCGTATAGACAGGACTCAGAATTTGTCAATTAAAAATGCAAAGGCCGAACCCTGAGCTCCTGCAGTCTGATTATGTTCTATACAACAGGCGCAGCAAAGCTCTTGCAAAGCACAAGTGTTTCCTCCCTGCTTGTGTGATAACAGAGGCAACAGTAGATTGATGAGATTTTACTAAAGACGTTTCCGCTCCCCCCCCCCCAAGCTCCTTAGATTTATTCATTTAACTAAATGGCTGGTGAGTACCAGGGTCCTGCTTTTCTTTCAGTTTGAGGAAGATTTTGATTCAAAGATATCAAAGCTGCAATACTATTTCCATATATCTTTATTATTAAACATCAGGCCTTTGTCCATATTTCACCATCATGAAAAGGCAATTGGCTGTCTGCAGCACAACTCCATTTTGTAAAGGATAGTGTGTGCCTAGATTTGTAAAGCAGGCAGGCAGACCGACCCCTAGAGCTTGGGCTCCGATAATCTTGCTTCCAAGGAAGCTCTGTGATGGCAATGGGAAGGGCTTGGGGCAGGCGGAGGAGAAGAGAAAAAAGGGACCAGTTTACAGAACACAGGAAAGCACCAGGGCTTATTTAAAACTGTCTCACGTGGGTTTTAATAGCTCCTAACTCCTTAATGCCTCTCTATTGCTCTCCCATTATGACAAATATACTGAATTTAAAATAGTTTAATCTATTTTAAATAAACATTCCATATATTTTGCCCTCTAAGATGTGCTGGACATTATCTAGCTGTTCTGGAGGATCTCAAGAAGCAGGAATTAACAACATCACAAAGCATGAGTAGAACAGAACAGAGATCTGTACCTTGATTCCAAAGGGGGGGAAATATATCTGTACTTCCACTGAGGGAAGGAGACTTAACATCTGTATTCCTTTTAAATCAAAGCTGACATTTTCAGGGCAGTGATTGTACAAAGAACCATCAAACGAGAAGAGAGGTGAAAAAGTAATCATATTCCTTGCTCAAGAAAACAAAAGAAAAAAAGGAATTATTTTTGTAGTCTCAGTCACTAAGAAAACTCATTAACTTATATAATTTAATTGTACCCAGTTGAAGTGGTAAATATCATGATAGATTTTTTTCTTACGGGTCATTACCTGTGTGGTTAAGTGATTACAAAAAGAGATATGAAGCCTGCGGTGGTATTTAGCTTTTAAATATTGACTTTCTTTGCGCCGCTAATGCAAAGTGGAAAAAGCTGATGCAGATTGGTTTTTTGGCTTGCAATACAACACAGTTAAAGTACTACTTGCAGATCTTTCCGAGGCACAGTTCTGCAACATGAGTATCTGATAAATATGTTTTCCTGGAGGATTTATTACCCATTGAGCATCATTTTTTTCTCTTTTGGTTTTGCTCAACAGATTGTAAAATTCTTCTGCAAGAGGAGTGGTAGGTTATTTTGACAGCAAAGGACAAAATATAACACTGGATATGAAGGAGGACAAGATAAAAAAAGGAGATATTGCTGATATTAGTAGAGCTCTTGCTTGCCAGTCACTGATTTAATTAAAGGCTTATCAAAATCAAATTACAATAATACTTAAACAGTCCTTATTCATCTTTTAAGGATACACATTCCTAAAATAGACATGCTTATATAAGAGAGAAAACATGGAAATTTCAACTAGCAAAAAAAAAAAAAAAAAACAAACCCCAACCAAAAAAAAAAACCCAAATCCCAACTATCTACCTATTTTTTTCCTTCCATCCCTTATTTAACAGGCAAACTGATAGCAGAGGTGAACGAGCCTTCCTGAAAAATCACGTGCATCTCTGGGTGAGGAATTTCCCTTATCCTCATGCTATCTTCAATAGCAAAATATCCTCAGTAGTTGCTTCTACAGCAGCTGCTAGAGGTGACTTATCATTCGCAACACCAGTTTTAGTGGAGACACTGAGAGTATCTGCCCTCTGAGACACGATGCTGCTAAGAAGCATTACGAGGGTGTTCCATGTACATTGCAGCAGGAGCTACAACTGAGGGAACACAGTACTGGCCATGCTGCAATAAAGGCTCATGATAAAATGTATTACCCAGCATCCAAAAGGCCCTGGTAATTTTGCAGGTAAATATATTTTCATATAGAGAAAATAGTGTCAGTCTGCAGAAAAGTGTGGTTGCTCAGTGTTAAACCAGCACCTTGAAGTGGTAACACTGAAAAATTAACAAATCCTGCTTATATATGATCTACCTTTTCTTTTTTTTTTTTTTTTTTTGAGCTCTTGTGGTGTATTCATAAGAGTTTCTAAATGCTGTGAATCAGTGGGAACCAAAGTTCTATGGGAGAGAGAAGGCATAAATAAGCTAAATTGTAACTCACAACATTTGCCAAAGAGCTAACTTCAGTTTAGTTTTGTCAAATGTTTTCATTTTATTTTCAGTTCTACATGTTCAAGTCCTCAAAACACTATGTCTAGGAGATGAATCCTAGAAGAATATCAATGTAATTAAAAAAACCAAACCCCTTCCCCGCCAAAATCCCAACTTGTCATTTAGTAGGCAGTCCCTAACAAATTTTTTTTTACCTACTTCTAACACTCTGGCAAGAACTGTAAAAGTGTGCTAACAGTAAACTATACCATACAATTTGCATGAACTCCTCAGCACATTAAGAATTACTGCTTACAAAGAATCATAATCCATAATTTTTTTTTTTTTTTTTTTTTTTGAAACCTCAAGAAAGGTTCAATTTGTGGAACAAAGATGAAACCTTATCTCCCATAAGAAATTATACAACAAGTTGTCTAATCAAAGTTTGTGATGGGTATCATCCACAGTATAAGCAGGCACTTCCAACTGCTGAACAAAGTCAATGCTAATTCAGTATTTTTCTCTGACACAAGAGTGCTGCTAGATTTGCAGCACTAAAACAGGAGTCTCCTAGAAACAAGTCCTACATGACTCTCTATTTCCAGCCTCTTTAACCAGTGTGATTTGGAAGAGTCTTATGGATATCTTACAGTGCCAACGAAGACTTCCTCTCACACTTGGTACACTCTGTCCAGTGAAAGGCCATGTCTGTAAACCTGGTTTCTTCTTAAATCATATGATCTCAATAGTCTCTCTTTCTTCCTTAATTTGGTATTTTCTTCTCTTAGATTTTCTTCTGTTTATCTAGCATCCCCTCCTCCATGGAAGTACTTTAGCAATTGATCACAAGTTGGTTTTGTTGTTGTTATTGGGTTTTTTACTACTTGGTAGATATTTCCCATTCTTTCAATAGCAGCTGTTCCCATACATGACTACATATCTTTCCTTGTTTCAAACTCTTAGAATAGTTTTAATTTGTTATGGGTTTTTTCAGCCCCTTATGAGTTGCTAATTATATTGTACCCAGTTGAAACAAAAGGACTGAGTTAAAGGAAAAGCCATTCTTTTGTTGCTGTATCACATTCCACCATCAAGAGGATATGTAGTGTTTTATGTTCCTTGATCTTGTCAACGCTCTTGGGTTGAGATGGAAGGTTAAAGGGAGGTGACAAGGTTAAATGATTTGACTAACATCCAAAACAAGGCTGAGGATCATTATGAGCCTGCCTCAGCTTTCTAATAACATATGTAATGAGGGAGAATTGGAAGCTTCCCACACCAACAGCTCATGCAGAAGTGATTTGTTTCTCTCTATACCCTTGCCACAATA
The DNA here is from genome assembly GCF_011004875.1 of Balearica regulorum gibbericeps. Classification (NCBI taxonomy): domain Eukaryota; kingdom Metazoa; phylum Chordata; class Aves; order Gruiformes; family Gruidae; genus Balearica; species Balearica regulorum. Next base: position 107,289,567 of record NC_046184.1, read on the forward strand.
GGCATCCATATATTACTTTTAAGAACATTGTCATGGCCCACTAAATTACCCCTGGGCAGCACTATCAGTGGTGTTCCACTTTGCCCCTTTATTTCTTTCTGTGACATTACTCTGCACAAGGGTTACTAGAAAGACAGATGAAGTAGGAGTAGATCGGTCTCTAAGGAGTGATATATAGTAGGTACATAATAGAAAAAAGCGAGGATGGTGTTGTAACCGGAATTTTCATTTCTTTCTCCTCATTTCCAGAAGAAATTTTAGACATTGGAAATTTATTGTGCCATGGTTATCAGGTTTATTTTTCCTTAGACTCCAACTTCTTTTCAGGGAACTTGACTCCTAATAGCCTTATACTTTTTCCTCCTCCATTTTACTTGCTCTTTCACAATGTCAAATCAAAGTTTTCAGTGGATTAGAGAACTTCCAATGAATTCTCTTATCATTATATTGGACAATATTTTTATTCAAAGTCAAACAATGAAGAATATGTCAAAAATTGAGCAAAAGCACAGTTTCTGAATGTTGCAGTTCAACTAGCAAGAAAAGCAACTGTTCTGGCAGCAAGGATGTTGGAGGAACATCTGACAGTTTTTAAGTACGTGTAAAATTTGTCATGTGAAGTTGCTTTTGACCTGATGGATTTAATAGTTCCTCAGAGCTATTATGGTCTATCACCTCTATGAGTATTAAGGGACTCCTAAATCCATGGATAGATAATTTGGCTGCCACACTTGCACAGTAAATCCACATCCTTAAAGCTTTCATTAAATTTGCGCAGTCCATTTCTTAAGTGCAATTAACTGTGCATTTCTTAAGAAAAGTAGTTGATTTGTTTCCGTCTCCCATAGACCCCATTATTTCCCATCGTCCTTGTAGACATGAGGATAGGTCTCCAGAAACCTGTTTAAAAGCATATCCAGTTTTGGGGAATTGGAAATTTTTTGTTTATAACTTTTGCACTCCATCTGTATCACTACTGAGCATTAAATAAAGAAAATTTCTATAGCTGGATACAGATCCTGGTTTGGCCTAGCTGATGCAGAGCAAGCTTTATGACATACTTAGTTGTTGGACACATCAGTTTCTGGACAGACCTATCCCACTGATTTATTAAATCCTGCCCTAGATTAATTTGTTTCAACTGCGACAGCATAATCAATCCACTTTATTCACTATTACTGCTCAGCCAGTCAAATTAAAATTTATAAAAAAGCATTAAAAACCATGGAAATCTGTGCATTTCTATTCATCACATTGTATCATCACCAAAGGTAAGCAGACCATTCAAAAATCATTATTTGTAAAAGTTACTGAATAATCACTTGAGAAATATTACTAAATTTCTGCTTTGGTAATAAAAATTCTGAAGTAAAGCTACTCTGTCAGTTAATACCCAATGATATATCTTTTCAACTTGGTTAAATTTGTATACAACATAAATTCATGATTAAAACAGCAGCAACAAGCTATTCATTGCTTTATAACATAAAACAGTGTTTTCAAGAAAACATTATTTGCACAAATACTTTTCATTAAAATGGTATAAGCTTGCATAACTTGCAATACCTAATGAAATGAACTTAGATACTCTACATTCTCACTGCTTGGGAAACACTATGCACCTTTCAGAATCAAGTACTTGCACAGCATGTACAACTATTTCATGTTGGTTTTGTGGGAGGAAGTTAATTTGACTGCATGAATAAAATAACTTACTTTCTTAATTAGACATTTTAATCAGAGATCCATTAGCTAATCAGAGCTAATCAGTGTTTCATCAAGATTGTAAATAGGCAACTTGGGATAAGATGGTCAGGACTTACAGGCTTGCATGCATAATAGGAAGCTGTGGATATTCTCTTTGAAGGTTTATCATTGAAAAAGGCCCTAAAAGATTTTAATCATTTTGATACACAGAAATATCAGGAACAAGAGAAGTTATTCCTTCTCACCAGCAGCTCATTACAATAATTTTTGAAATGGGTATGTGAGAGAGAAAATTTAGATTCTTTTCATATTAATGCCTGGCCACCTAAAAGTGAGCTTTAAAATTCAAACTAAACTAGTATTGGGAGATCAGTCACCAATATTACATTGGCATTTATATTTAAATCTGGGATTTTTAAAGTGCCAGCCCTAACCGAATCTCTGCAAAAGCCAACAGAGCATTGACAGTATGTTTTTCAGAGCTGGGTGTCTTTCACTCAACTGGCTCCTCAAATTTCTTATGTATGCTAATATTTTTGAGAAATTAGTAAAAATCAAAAGAAAAGATAGGCTAATAATAATAAAATTTATTAGTTTGCTTTATGGATTGCCAGATGAAATATCTACAACAACTCAAGCACCAAACTGTATCATGATGTCCAACAAAGTACAGCTGTACAGTTTTGAGCATGAGACAACACATCCTTAAGAGTACTACTGGAAAGAAAAATGAGTACAATTACTTGTAGCCACACAGTGCTAAAATAATTCTGTGCAGAATTACTCCATATAGTAGGTTTTCTATTTTTCACAAGGAATACCTTAATAACTGTGGCCTTAACTGTGGTAATAACTGTGTAGTTGGCTGGAAAACACAGTTCCTTCCTCCTCTGATACTTTAGGCTATCCAGGAATAAGAAAAAAAGATAGCATAAAAATTATGTGATCAACCATATGTATTAAAAGATCCACTGTGACTGTTTCATATTCAACTATGACTTATAAACTGGCCTAGAATCAAGATTTCTTCATTTCATTACTTTTTTTCCTATTTAAATTTAAAATATCAATTAAAATTGATGCCAGTCCAAATCAAATAGAAAAATCTCTCTCTAGATATAATTTTCCAGGAAACTGGAAGTTCTTTTGAAGGGAAACAATGAAGGGAAAGCAAGATGAATCTGCTCCCCAGCATAGGACAAACTGAGCAAAGCTAAGATTTTACCCATTTTGCCTAGGAAAGGAAGCCTATTATGCAGAAGAGAGAATTTTATTTTTTTTTCCTCATCACCAAAGTACAGTTGCATTAGAAAAATGCTGGCATTTAATACTCAAATTAGTATTTGCAAACTAAAACAAATCTACTTACTTCAACAAGATGCCATATGGTCTGTGCATTTGTACTGTGTCAAGTCAGAAGAGTATTTTTTAGTTTTATTTCAGTGGATGCCAAAAAGCTAGACTGAGTAGCTCAACGACTGTGTTGCTAAAATCCTTCACAGAAGTTCTGATTCACCAGACTAAATTAATGGAAAACAAAGGAACTGATACAGAAGTTAAAAGGAAAGGGAAATGGTTGTAGCAGAAAATCCTCATCAGTTAGACCGCTGACACTGAAAGAAAATGGTCCTGTCAGACTCTGGCTCAAAGTCGTCACTGAACACCACACAACGTGGTACAAAGCAACGGGGCTTAGTTTCCTCAGTACTCATCTCAGGTAAGTTCATTCTTCTACTACAGCATTTTGCTCACCCTTGAATTGATGGATAAAGGCAACCAGTGTGACACTGATTCCCAAGCAGACACTGGGCACTTTCTTCACTCTTGTTGTGATCGTGGGAATAACACCTATTTCCTACATTACATAGCAGAGATATACTGTAAAAAACACAACAATAAGAACCCCAGTTCCAAACCCAAACTAAAAAACCAGAAACTGCCTATACTTCACCTCCTGTTTCTCAGTAATTTCACCTTTAAAATTAGTATGATAATTTCCAATAATCTTAAGGCCTTTCAATTGTTTTTTATTTTTTATTAGGTTTTATCTAACAGTCTTGCCTAGGCTTTACTGAAAGGTGAAGCAGTATATTATCAAAACGCATTTCAACACCAGTTTTATTGGGCACTCTTCTGGAAGACAGAGAGAATACCAGAAAAATGATTCAAACAGCAATGAGGAAGCTGACAGAGGGAGGGGATGAGAGGGAAAATTGAGGTCTGAGTTTAAAGGCTCACTGAATTTTCTCAGGCAAACAACATTCAGTGTTGGGGGTTTTTGATATGAGCAGTTTTTCCGGTAGGAACTACATAGGCTTCTACTTCATTTAAACTAACACAACCCAAAAGAGCTTTAAGAGGACAACATGAATCAGATTTGAACTAATGACCTAGATAAATCTTACTAATCACTGGAGCCACCTAGTTTGAGCAGTCTCATTGAGAAGAAGCTGCTCATCCTCTTGTCTGAGAATCTTCCTGGACAGCTGGAAAACATCAAGCTTTATCCGCAAGTTTCAAAAAGTGCACTGCATATCTTTGTTTAAAGGCCATCAGTGTTGCTGTTAATCAAACTTTGTAGCCTTGCTCTGTGAAAAAATCCCTGAAACCACTCCTAGTCTCCTTTCCTGCCATATGACAAATGTTTACTTTGTTAAAGACAAGGTGGGAAAATATATATTGCAATGAATGGGAAAAAAATACCTTTATCTATTCAGACAGACTTTGCTAATTCACCTGGAGAGCAACACAGAAGTAATATAGATTTGATAGGTTTTCGTATTCAAAACACATGAAAGAAAAGCATGCAGAGAAGAAAAGTCCAATTAATCACAAAATCTCACAGTGGAATGGGGCACGGAATATGCTTCCAGCCATGCAGCGTTTGCTTCAATCATTGTAAGTACATAGCGCTTGCCTTGGAGGGTTTGTGGGATCTGTCAGGCTCCACCATATTTATATTTTAGCCACCATCCTCCATACCATCGAAGCTTTAACTGCTTAGCACGTTTGATTGTAGTGCATATTTCACATTCATAGATGACCTGTGCAATAGCGCCCATGGTCAAGTCCTTACCTCAATCGTGAGCCAATCTATATGTTGCATCCCTTCCTTGTTGACCTGAGGTGTCATGGGCCCACTGAGCTATAAACAATTTACTCTTATATTGCCAGTCCAGATCCACCTGAGACACTTCAATCTGAGCAGTCTGATGCACCTGCTGGTTGTTTTGATGTTCCTCAGTGGCCCAAGTCTTGGGTGCATGAGTACACAATGTACTTTTATAATTAGTTTCTCTAGCTGAGGAGGTCCAGAAGTTGCAGAAGGCAAAGGCAGGGACTGGGACAATGAAGAACCACCCACTGTAGGAGAGGATCAAGTTCAAGACCATCTAAGGAACCTGAAGGTGCACAAGTCCTTGAGACCTGATGAGATGCATCTGCAGATCCTGACGCAACTGGCAAATAGAGTTGCTAAACCACTCTCCATCCTATTTGAGAAGTTCCCACCAACTGGAAAAGGGAAAACATAACCCTCATTTTTAAAAAGATGAAAAAGGAAGACTGGAAAACTACAGGCTGCTCAGTTTCACCTCTGTGCCCAGCAAGATCATGGAGCAGATCCTCCTGGAGACTATGCTAAGGCACATGGAAAACAAGGAGGTGATCTTTGACAGCCAACATGGCTTCACTAAGGGCAAATTGTGCCTGACAAAACTGTTGGCCTTCTATGATGGGGTTACAGCACTGGTGGATACCTGAAGAGCAAATTACTTCATCTACCTGGACTTGTGCAAAGCATTTGACACCATCCCGCATGACATCCTTGTCTCTAAATTGGAGAGACATAGACTTGACAGATGGACAGCCTGGTGGATAAGGAATTGACTGGATGGTCACACTCAAAGAGTTGCAGTCAACAGCTCAATGTCCAAGCAGAGACCAGTAACAAGTGGTGTTCTTCAGGGGTTGGTATCAGGACTGGCACTGTTTAACATCTTTGTCTGTGACATGGACAGTGGGATCGAGTGCACCCTCAGCAAGTTTGCTGATGACACCAAACTGCGTGGTGCAGTCAACACGCTGGAGGGAAGGGATGCCATCTAGAGGGACCTTCACAGGCTTGAGACATGTGCCCATGCAAACCTCATGAAGCTGAGGTTATGAGGTTAGATTGGATATTAGAAAAAAAATTTCACTGAAAAGGTTGTCAATCACTGGAAAAGGCTGCCCAGGGAAGTGGTTGAGTCACTGTCCCTGGAAGTATTTAAAAGACGTGTAGATGTGATGCTTAGGGACGTGGTTTAGTGGTTGGACTGGCAGTGCTAGGTTAACAGTTGGACTTGATGATCTTAAAGGTCTTTTCCAACCAAAACAATTCTATGATTCTAAGTTCACCAAGGCCAAGTGCAAGGTCCTGCACATCCTGCACATGGGGTTGGGGCAATCCCAAGCACAATTACAGGCTGGGCAGAGAATGGATTGAGAGCAGCCCTGAGGAGAAGGATTTGGGAATGTTGGTGGGTGAGAGAAGCTCAACATGAGCCCACCATGTGCGCTTGTAGCCCAGAAAGGCAACTGTATCCTGGGCTGTATCAAAAGAAGCGTGACCAGCAGGTCGAGGGAGGTGATGCTGCCCCTCTACTCCGCTCTTGTGAGACCCCACCTGGAGTACTGCGTCCAGCTCTGGGGGCCCCAGTACAGGAGAGACATGGAGCTGTTGGAGCGAGTCCAGAGGAGGGCCACGAAGCTGATCAGAGGGCTGGAGCACCTCTCCTGTGAGGACAGGCTGAGAGAGTTGGGATTGTTCAGCCTGGAGAAGAGAAGGCTCCAGGGAGACCTTATAGCAGCCTTCCAGTACCTGAAGGGGGCCTACAAGAAAGCTGGAGACGGACTGTTTGCAAGGGCATGGAGTGACAGGACAAGGGGTAATGGGTTTAAGCTGAAGGAGGGTAGATTTAGGTGAGATGGCAGGAAGAAGTTCTTCCCTGTGAGGGTGGAGAGGCACTGGAACAGGTTGCCCAGAGAAGCTGTGGATGCCCCATCCCTGGCAGTGTTCAAGGCCAGGTTGGATGGGGCTTTGGGAAATGTGGTCTAGTGGAGGGTGTCCCTGCCCATGGCAGGGGGGTTGGAACTAGATGATCTTTAAGGTCCCTTCCAACTCAAACCATTTTATGGTGCTATGATTCAAATATAGATCAGGATAAGAGGATATAGAAGATGGACAACATTAAATCCCACATACTTATTATCTATTGTTCTTCCACCTGCTAATGGGCCAAGGGAATATATACTTCTCTAATGACTGTGGACTCAGTCAATCTAATCCGTATACTTATTCTCTCTGTACTTGAGTACTGCGTTATAAACACGAGAAGATGAAAGGAGACTTAGAAAGAGCTGTAGTTTGTTACAGCTCATTACTTAGATGCACACAGCCTTTCTATCTCATCACCTGATGACACCGGATGCTATATTACCCCCCCCCAATAAGCACTAAATCAATAAAGGCTCACTGGCGCTGGCCTATTCTACCTTAAAGGTAATTTCTGACTGAGATCCATGCTTCTTAAGATGCAATCCCCAGAAATAAAATATCAATAAATAACTCGAGATGTACGAACAAGATGCAAAAATTCGTTGGCAGCAGGGACTGCTGTGAGCTCCGCTAGTATTTATGGTTCCAAACCCACAAAAGCCTGGGCATATTCCAGCATCCCTGCTTCAGTAGGACTCCCCCGGGCTCAGGGGGAGTGCCATTAAGCAATCAATTTCATGGCTGGAATCTCAATACATATAATTTAAACAAAATAAAATTAAATTGATGGGTCACCAGGTCATTTGGAAAGAACGCTTTTCTGACAATCAGTCCAGTCTGCTCTTTCTTTGCTACTATAATCTCCACCCTATAAAGCAAAGGAGTTAAAGTCATTATCTGTGTTTGTATTTTATTATGTATGGTCCCAAGTTAACAGTGAATTCTCTTCATGGGTTATCATAATAAAATATTACAGTGGTGTCTGGTTGTGCTGCTACAGTAAAGTGTCTTATCATTTTCATTCCCAGTCCCTGATTTCATGGGTTTCTAATCTAAAAATAAAAATGAGCTCTAGGTTAGAAGTTAGCAAACCAAACCTGAGCCTAAGAGCAATATTTTATTTTAAGCAGAGTTGGTAAAATATTATTTCCCCCTTTACATCTCCAGCCATTTTGTGTATGCATATACAGATATGCAGATGAGATGGACCTTTTTTCCCCAGACCCTGTTTATCAACCAACACAATCATATTATCTTTGGAAGACTGATTTGCTTTTTGAAAACAAACTGGAAGTGAGATTAGTTTAAACTATGGTAGCTAGTCTCAAAATAAAAAATAAACTAAGATTGACAGAGGAGACATCAAGGATGTTTTAAAAAACGTATTCTCAACATATTCTATCCAACATATCCATTTACCTGAATTCATGGCCCTTTGACTCCACATAAAAGCTTAGTGATTAAAGATTTTTATATCCAAGCCTTTCAAAACCCTGCTCAAAGATGAAAAAGATTATTTCAAAGAAAAGTTTGAGAATATACACACTGTCAAGTTCTCTGTATGCTATTATGTGGCACTTAATATTCATGTCATTGTTTTCTAAATAACTCAAGGCACCTACCTGTGTTCCACACTAGCTTAATCTCACATATTCCATGATATTTTAGCAGTAATTTATTTGAAGCTTGGCTCCTTCCAAAGAAATACTACATCAGAGGATGTGTTTTAAGGAATCAATTTTAAGAAAAATATGTTGTGATTAGGTCAAACATCTCTCATGCATAATGCAACTGAGATTAGAATTTTACATAAAAGAGGCCAAATAATAGGTATGTATTTGTAAGAGGTACATAATTTGATATATCTAGCAAGTAAAGAGCAGGTAATAAATGTGCTGTTCACTCTTTTTTTGTGTGATACTAATACATGTTTCTCCTGTTGTAGAGCAGTTGTTCCAAGCCATAATGACAAAGTTTAACATTATTTCCAACAACATTTTAAATTCCTAGCCACCTGTGATCTAAGGAGATAAGAGTAAATTTTCCTGTTTCTCTAACTGATAGCAAAATATCTGAACAGACTGAAGCCCAGATTCACTATATTTCCAAATAAAAGGAATGGTCTTTCATTCCTAGCTCCAAAGGCTACCTGAGAGCAAGTTCAGTTCTTGCCTTTTACAGAAGCAGAGATTAATGTCATAGTATATAATCTTGCAATGCAAGTTTGAAAAATACATAAACTAAGAAAAACTCCAGATAGGTCAATTCCATTAATTGAAGTCTAAACCCAGATGTCTTACCCAACCCAGTTTCATTTTTATGAATGACCAAGACTGCAATACTCTTGTCTTTGTGCCAGTGCAACAGAGAGAAAATATTTGGTCTCAACTGACAAATAATTAATACAAAAGAATGCCTATTGAGTCATGAATACTTTCTACTGAATCCTGAATTAATTATATCCTCAAAAGACTACAGACAAAGCTAACAGCTAGTGCGAGACTATTTGTAGAAGGCTGCATTCAGGACTCAAGCAGTGGCCTGTCCAAGCAGACTTGGACAAAGTACTACACATACAATAATCACTAAAAGCAGCAGTGAAATCAGCATCAGCAGGAACTAAGAGAACAGTTTAAAATACACATTTTTATAACATTTTGTAATCTATTTTAATTATTTAATAAAAATTCAAAGTGGGAGGTTAATAAAGTTTATCAGTAGGTGTTCTTATCAATGAGCAGAGCTGTGAAGCCTGCATGATGATCTATCAATAAACCAAGAGGGCTGAAATTTTTCATTAAATTGAAAGACAAAATGTATGTATTTCAATCCAAAATACTTGTATACAGTAGGCTGATTTCAAGGGCAAACACAGTTGGGGCTGAAAACATTACAAGTGAGAACTAATTTTCAGCAGAAGCCTGTGGTGCACAGAACAAAAAAGTAGAAATCAATCAGTTTTCATAGCAGATAAAAGGTGTCTTCCCAGCCTTCACTGGAGAAATGAGCTAAATAACTCAAAAAAACCTGGTTTTATTGGCCCAACTGCAAACCTCCCACATAAAGGAAATTAATTTTGCAATGCATTTTACTTTCCCTTACTTGTATGTGCTTACACATTCGCTACTCTGATAAAAGTTCTTATAATATGATATGAATGTACTTATCAAGCTTGTAGATGAGTTTTAATTCAGTGTTTTTAGTGACCAAATGCATTTCAGAATAAATGCAAGATGCTCATTAAGCTACATGTATTGCTTCATGCAAGAGTGAATGTTTCTTGTTTTTGCATTTGTATCTGGTTGTCCACTGTTTTCTCATGGCACATGTATATGTACAATTTTACAAGTGTGCTTGCCACCTGACATAGAAAGTTCATTCGAGATTATGATTTTTTTTTTTTTTTTTAAATTTTGAATTAGAAATAAGCTCAAAGGCACAACTTAAATGTTTGGAGTCAGGGTAGATAAAATTATAGTAAAATAAAGATGCATATGCTTTTAGCCTTCAAACCTTTTACATTATATTAATAATTCTCCATTACTAAAACATAATTTGAAGAGATTCTAAATGCTTGTGGGAAACTAAGAAAGGCAACATACTTTGTTCTCAGGAGTCAAATACACTATTAAAGAGTGTACTGAGAGTTCTCATCGTTTATTCCTGAAAATCAGAACAGGAGAGAAATTAACTGAAAACACCCAAGAAACAAAGCTGAAATTAGTACTATGAGAAAGAACATAAACACTTTTTATTGTTCTCTCACTCTTCTCACCTTTTTTTTTTTTTTTTTTTTAGGACTGTTCTCACTTGTGCCTGCAACTAAGAGTTAACATATATGCCATAAGAGATCTATATCAAAATATTGCATTAGGATGACATTTTAGATTGCTGTACAGCTCTTCTAAAATGATTAAAGCTAATTCTAAGAAATCAGAGTAATAGCTGCTATTAAAAACCAAACTCAACTCCTGGGCTTCCTGGAAAGTTTGACATGACAGATATCTGCAAGACATTAATAATACAGAATAGAAATTAAGATATCTTGGATCTGTTCCTGGCTATGAAATAAATTATTTGTATTCTCTTTGGAGCGGGTCTAAACTTCTGTGTATTTGGGGCAGACCTTCATGGAAGGATACAGACTTCTATGAAAGCCTGTAGCATGGGCAAGGCAAATGTCTGACCACCTCACCTTCTAAGGTAGATGTACATCTTTTACCTCACCTGTAAAAATAAGAAAAAAAGCCCTTGCTTCCATGTAACCCATGAAAGCTTGCAGAAACATATGCTCATGCATACATTCAAGCTCTTGAGTATATGCACTCCTATGAATACTGCGGCAAGGTTTTCCTTTAAAGAGCTTACAGCACCAGTCTGGGAAGACAGCCAGATCTGGTGTAAATCTGCACAGTTCAGTGCTGAAACGCAGCTCGTGAGAGAAGTGAAGGAGTGGCTGCCTGCAATCATCCTTGCAGATCCACTTTGTCCACAGCTGAAAAATTGTTGATTGGGCTTCATAGATATCACCAAGAACAGAGGAATAAAACAGGGCAGTTTCCAAAAAAACACATGGAGGCATGCCTTTTTGTACTCTGTTGAAATGATTATTGCTTGCAAATTACATTCATTCTGACTTTTTCTTATTCAGGAATATTTATATAGGAGGTAAAGCCCTAGAGTACTAATTTTAAGGATGCCCTTCCCTAATAAAATATAACAAAGGTTTGACAAAAGTGCTGAAAAAAAAAAATCTTATACCACCTGCTGGAATTATTTTCTTTGTTTTCTTATAAGTGTTGTCCTAAAATTAACAGTGTTTTAACAGATGCATTGGCATTGGATTAGCTCCTCTAAGTGTTTCCTTTCAAGCAGCATCTCCTCCCATCTTCTGATAACCTTATTACTTATTTTGAGTGTGTGATTTTTGCAAACTTCTGAGCCAAGACATGGTTATAATAACAGAGACACAACTTTACAGATGGATGTTATTAGAATAATGGCTGCAGCACAAGTTCTCTGTTGTCATTATGAACATTATTGACCTAATTTGTGGGAAAATACTTGCTTTACCTTCAGAGAAGATAGAAACATCAGTAATTCTTGCACCATTACTGTTCTCTGGTGGTATTAAGTGGTTACAATAGAGCATCAGCCAAATTTTGTTCTCATTTTCAGGCAGGATATTTCTCTATTGCCTATGTATTAGAAAACAGTAATTAATTTTGAGTCATTAACACACACTAACAAACCTTCTTATACCATCTACCTATCCTTTCCAGATGTTACTGTTTACTAAGAGTATCCATTCAGCAAATCTTTGAAAATCTTTTATAAGCATAACAGTAAAAAAATGCATATCATCCATTCCCTGACAAAGAATCAAATGTATACTAAAGGTATGCACATTTAACAAATCACTCATCCTTATTAAGCAATCCTTCCTGATCTCCACACTGATGGAACAGATTCAGTCCCTAAATCCTGACTCATTCTTTCTCCGTTATACTGGTGGGTACACAGAATAGTTTTTCTGATAGTGCAAAGGTTTTCAATCTGAAATACAAAGTTAGCAGAGATTCAATGGCTGCAAGCTGAAAATGTTAGATAAGCTCAGTTGCTAAACAGTTAAAAATCACAGTAAACAATTTCCTAGGGGCACAATGGCGACTGAAATCCCCAGAGTCGTTATCTTCTTGTGAATATACTTGGACTACACAGGAAGTTATTGGCCTGATGAAAACATTTCTCTGTGAAATTATATAGCCTCTGCATTGCAGGAAGTTGTCAACATTATCAAATTGTTCACTCTGGCATGAATAATAAATCTACAATTCCACAAAAACTGTTCAGCTAAGTCGCTTGTATTTTTCTGAGTTTTATGAGGAACAGATTTTCTCCTAGTTTGTGCTGTGGTGTAAAATACTCCATTTAAAAGTTCTGCTATAACGAAAGCAAAAGTTTTCATTACCATGTTGTAAGCAAGGAAATCAGCCAACAGACAGATTGCACAATCTATTTCCTCTGAACGCAGGGAACGTTATCCCTGTTATTGCCATCATTTTGGGATAAGGACTCCACATAAGCAGCATGGTGTGTCGGGTGGCAGGGCCACCCACAACTCTACTCTTAATGGAGTTTCAATCTTTCCCCTTACAAAGGAATCTGTGGGAATCCAGCATTCCACTCATTTAAAGCAGAATTCATATTGAATCTTGGGAGCTGTGCTGAACAGGATAATTTTATTTCAGTCAATTATTCATATAAGAAACACTTCTATAAAGTTTGTCAACAAAGGAAACAGGATACAAGTATGAAAATTAAATCTACCAAATTTCTTGAAGAGCAGAGATAGAGAGAGAACTGATTCTATGGTCCTGACTACTTTCTTTTTTGAAAATGTGACCTTAACCATATGAATTTGTAAAATATTTGTGGTAAGAATTATTCTGTATTTGAAAGTTCCACCAATTGGGAGAAAGAGCAAGAAGAAATTAGGCAGTGGGAATGAATCACTTTGCATATCTACTTGCAATATTATGCATATAAAAAAAATCCCTCTTCAGGGCCTGATTTTGTGTACATATGCCTTCTGAAAATACAGAATTTACATACCATTACACCAATAAGAAGGGTTACTGAGATTAAAGGAAGATGAACAGCTTTCAAGTTTCTCCTGTAAAGAGAAATCAGGTCTAAAAACCATGTTGATGAGGAATCAGACATTTCCCATGAACCAAGAATCTTCACTCATAGATATTACAATAACCACCACAGGTAAGGCAATAGGGAGGTGGTGGTCACATACCAGTATCACTTTTTGGTTGGGGTGTGGGAGGGCTTAAGAAAGCATCTTGACCTGTACTGTCTTCTGTGCACTTTAATTCAAGCACTACCCAAACTGAAATTGTTGGTGTTTTTTTATACTATTATTTCTACATCCTTTACTTACTTCCTGTAAATCTATTGCCAGCTTCTGACTCTCTTCCAAACTCCAAAATATTTCAGAACATGTCAATCTCATTCAGAAAGTGATGTTTCATTTCAACAGCTCCATATGTGTGCAAGCTCATGTAAGCTTAGTGGATCCAGCTTCAAATTCATTTTTCAACGTGAACATAAAAGGAGCATGTATGTTTCATATGGAAAATGGCTGAAAGGTTTTAGGGCATTAACTCCTAAAAAAAAATTTCTAAGACAAGTAACATTTTCTAAAGACTGGTGCAAGATTCTCAGAGTTGCATGACATGATATCCCCTTATCCCTCCTATTAATCATGACAAGCATCCAATACTATTTTTACAGAGTTATTTTGAAATACAGGTTGCTCCTGGACCATGTTCTCCTCTTCTCTCAATCATAAATTCTCTCTAAATTCTCATGAATTTGGGATTTTGTTCAGAAAAAACAGCAAAGAAGCTTTCATACCAGCCTAGTTTTATCAGACTCTTAGTGTACTAGTTACAACAGTTCTGTTTCTTTTACATATGTAATACAGATAAATCGGACGTTACAAGTCAAAAAAGTGGATAGCATGCTTTTGTCTATGCTACATCCTGTATATAAAGAGGTCTCCTGATATCGGGCTGTTCAGTTCTATAGAGAACATATTACAACTAACTAATACCCAAGAAGAGTTACCTGAAATTGCCTGCATTGTTTGTGCTAGATATAATGGATTTTTTCTGTACATTAATGTCCCTTGGTTTTAACTCCTAACAGGCACCGACTTCTTAATCTCAATGAATAGCTTTTATTTAAGTATACAGATGCATAGTCTGAGCTAAGCTGGACCTCCTTTCTAGCCTCTGAAGGGTAATTTGGGTGTCATTAAGATACTAAATGATTTGACCCTTCTAAAAGATACACATTCATAACCAAAAAGGGAGATATATTTCTAAAAATTGCTTGGCTTCAGAAATTTTCTCTGGAAATTATTGGGTGAAGTATTTTGCTGCTCTTTAAACCAAAGTGCCTTTCTATTCCTTAAAATCCCCTTCAAAAAGAAAAACAAATATTTTGAGCAGAAAGATGGCCAAAAACAGGAAAAAAAATTTTGAGGTGTGTGTACTACAGTAATTTATTGGGTTTTATGTTCTTTCCTTAACCTACGGTATAGTAATTTACTTGCCCATCTGTAAACAAATATCAAAGGACAGGCGAGACAAAGAAACTGAGCACCTCGATTTTATCTAAAGAGCCTGGTTAGTCTTTGAATTAGCAGCCTATTTTATCTGCTAATTCCACTCCTTAATCAAAAAGCTGTCTCAAAGGTAGGCATTATCATATGCCATCAGTTTGTGGGTTGCAGAGCAAAATAGTAAAACCTGTCTGAAAGTTTCTCTCATATCACCAATATTAACTAAGCGTATAAATCAGAAAAGACCTTGTAACGTTCAGGACTACAAGAGGAAAAAAAAGTCATGTAGAGCAGTGCAAATAACAGTTTTTTAGTAGTCTCATGAGAAGAAACTATATTCTGTTTAAAGCAATGTTTTTATTGTTCATTTTAAAAAATAATAGAAAGCTTTGAAAGGAGTTATTTTGAGGTTTGAAATATAATAATAACATTCAATCTGAAAAAATACCTTAATTAGCTCTGCTTTTTTTAGTATTCATAGTGAGGAACTTGGTGGAACTAATCTTTATTCCCTGAACTGCTCCACTTTCAGCAAAAAGAGGCACCAAATTGTACTACTGCCCTATTTTTTTGTTACTTTAAAAAGAACAACAACAACTAGTAATATCTGTGTTCATCACAGTTTCAAGTTAGATTCAGGAACTGTGAGATGGCCTCTTTGGATCCTCTGCATTATTTATTTTGAAGCCAAGAACAAATCACTCATCTAGCCAAGAGCAGATAATAGAGAGCAATAACGTGTTACTGGATATCCATCATGCTTTAGCACTGCTTTTAGTACCTTAGACACTGACACTTGTTGGCCCATCTTCAATATTTAATCCCAACACAAACACACTGGAAAATGAAAGAAACTAAAATGGGCTCTTATATTATTATATTGTCACTGAGAACGTTTGATTAACAGTTGGTCATCTTTAGGTAAGGAACTGCTCTGACACAGTCCCTTGAAGCCAGCTGTAGGTTTCTCTTTCAGGACAGCCAGCCTGTGTTATCACATCACCTTCTATGTAATTTGTGTTCTAAAGAACTAAGATAACAACCCCCAATTTTAACACAGAAGTTGCTATTGGGGGGGGGGGGGGGGGGGAAGTTTCTTCTTTCAAACATATCGTACAATTCCAGTCAATCCTCAAAACTTCAAGCGCATTCACATTTCTCAAGTAAGCCACTTCTCTAACTCAACATCTACTTCAAGAAAGGGCAATTGACTCAAGCATTTCTGCCTCCATGCTCTTTAAAGGCTGAAGCAAGTACAGAGAGGTATTTGCAAGATATAACTGTCATCAACAGGGAAAATAAGAGGCTGTTCCCAGGACTAATTCAGACTAGCTTTCTTGAATGGACGTTAACTACTGGGGATACCTATCGGAATATTCTTGATGTCAAGGAAGCTAATGGTCACAGAGTTCAACTCTGTCATCAAAAAGTAACTATATGCACACCAGTATTTTAAAATTAATCCAGTTCATACAGGGATTAAGGGTTAGAGTTATTACTTATCTCAAAAATATTTATAATAGCCTTGGTTAGCAATTATTGCACTCTGTAATATCCCCTAAGTCAGTGGTCTTTTGACAGCAGATGGGAAGTTGCATAATGAATTTGAAGACAGTTTTCAGTTCCTGCGTATAATAACTACTATATCCTTTATAAGGTAACTCATTGAAACTAACATCCAGCAGTTAAACACACATTAGAATTCTGTTCACATTGCTCAATGTACTTTTGTTATTTTATGCTAAAACTGCCATAAATTTCCATTAGAAGTCCCCATACCACACTAACTTATCTTTGCACTTGCTTCAAAAAAAGAACAGAATTACAATATACCTTTCCAGTTCAAGTATTTTTGTAAGGCTAGAAGATGCTTAATTACAACAGAGAAGCTGAGGGGATGATGCACCTTGAATAAGGCGAGCAACTTTTAGAATAAAACAATTCTTTAAATTTTAGCAGCTGATTGCTGCTGTTCAGTCATGAACACACTATCTAAACTTATTCGCAGTTTTAAGAAAGGATTTGTTTTGGTTAGATAATGAGGAGAAAATTCTAATTATACCAGACTACATGCCTAACATTCTGACATTGAATTACATAGACAGATAATATATTTTTCCATTCTTTTTACTACATGTACTTATTTATATTTATGCAGGTACCCTTCTAAGAGTTTTGACTTCAAATTAAAAAAAAAAAAAGGAAAAAATAGTAGTCCTCAATGTCTACACAAAGCATTATTTATTGTACAGCCACTCTTCCTAAATACTTTCTAGCTTTTGTACAGACTGACTTTTGTTTAAAGTCTTAGCCTGTAATTACTCCTTTTTTCTTTCTTTTTTTTTTTTTTTTTTTCCAATGCTCCCTAAAACTACCACATCTGAAACAGGAAAACCATGCAAAATATGAGAAGTATTTTAAAGTTTAATGAATTTCATTTTAAAGTTAGACTTTCATCCTTCTAGTACATCACAAATGAACATACATGTACTGAAAATAAAAGAACTTGAAGAAATCATACTTGCCTCCCAACAATGAAAATTTATTTCATTTCTTTGTGGCCTACCCACCTATAAGACAGTAAAAAAATTAATACGAACATTGAGCAATAGGTATTGTTATATCATGACAATATGTATTCTATTTGACTTAAGGATCACCAATAACTGATTTTCTGGAATACTGAGACCTTCATCAAGGCTCATTGATTTTTTAAACATCCCTGTTGCAAAATAGCATGAGGAATCCTACATTAATATTTTTTGCTCTACCTGTTTTGTGATAGGAATCTTCAAGGTATGTGGCTTTTAATCTCTAACCTTAAAAAACGTCACTAGATTCTCTTAATAGAAGCATTACAGATATGCAGTTATAAATATATTTAAGATATTTGTCCAAAGTCAGAAAATACAAATCAAAATGTTAGTGGGCTGTATTGGACATGAATAGGCATGAATAACATGTTAATTTGCCACAGCATGGACATTGCAATTTCTGTGCTAGCCACCTAACAATATTATTGTATCCCTTTGGGGCACTGTGCAGTGTGGTACACCTGTAAAAGTGGAATTTTATTTTTCTTGTCCTTGTGTTTTTACTTCAAATTATGTATTCAGGAAACATAAAAAATATGTACATGTGCAAATGCAACTGTCCCAGTGCCAGCACATGGGCAGGAAAAGAGAACTGTTTTACCAGGTAGGAATAGGAAGGACCCGTCTTTGCAATCTGAAAGGAACTGCTGAAGGTGGGGAAGGAGGTCAGCTCTGGAATGTCCTCCTTCCGTTGGGTCTGGTGCCCAGAGCCCAGGCGGCACGTGGGGAGGCAGCCAGGAGAAGGGTGCTCCTCTTCTTCAGAGCCCTCCGGCCGGTTAGTGCCAGAGAGGGGAGGCAGGGCCATCCTGTTCACCCCTCCCTCCCTTCCTCCCTCTGAAATGCTCTGCCATTGCTGACCCTCTTTCCAGGCGCTGCGATGTAGGAAATTAATTGAGTCTGGAAAGGACAGAAAGAGAAGGGGGAGGGGAACCATGCTTCCTGTGCTGCCATTTCCAAAACCCAAGGAAGAGAGAAGCGTTTGCACAAAGGTAAAAACCATCGTTTCCAGTGTGGAGCCAGGCTAATGTTATCTTTTTGTGCCCTCTACAGCAAAATCTGCATAGAAAGGAGGTACAGTGCCCGACGAGGTCAGCAGCCTGCTTACTGAAGCCCAGTGTTTCAAAATTCATTCCTGGATCTGGGTTTTGTTCCCCAATGTCTCAATCAACAATTACTTGGGTTTGGCTGTGTTGAGCCGATGGACTATATTAAACAATCGTTGCAGCTAATGTAGGATCAAGCAATTGTAGGCCTTCAGCACAACCAATACAATGGCTTCTACCAGAGGGATCAATAACTTCCATCAATATTATTTCTGCAAAATGTTAATGATATGAATGACATTAAGCCAAATTGATCCAAACAAAAATAAACACCTGTGTGTTGGTTTTGTGTGGCAAGGTTTTGGTAGCGGGGGGGCTACAGGGGTGGCTTCTGTGAGAAGCTGCTAGAAGCTTCCCCTGTGTCTGACAGAGCCAATGCCAGCCGGCTCCAAGACAGACCCGCCGCTGGCCAAGGCCAAGCCAATCAGCGCCTCTGTGATAACATATTTAAGAAAGAGAAAAACAGTTAGAGAGCGCCTTTTGCAGCCAGAGAGAGGAGTGAGAAGATGTAAGAACATCTGCAGACACCAAGGTCAGTGAAGAAGGAGGGGGAGGAGGTGCTCCAGGCGCCGGAGCAAGATTCCCCTGCAGCCCGTGGTGAAGACCATGGTGAAGCAGGCTGTCCCCCTGCAGCCCATGGAGGGAGGATGAGGGGGTGTAGCGATTCCACCTGCAGCCCGTGGAGGACCCCACGCCGGAGCAGGTGGAGACACCTGAAGGAGGCTGTGGCCCCGTGGGAAGCCCACGCTGGAGCAAGCTCCTGGCAGGACCTGTGGACCCGTGGAGAGAGGAGCCCACGCCAGAGCAGGTTTGCTGACAGGACTTGTGACCCCGTGGGGGACCCATGCTGGAGCAGTTTGCTCCTGAAGGTCTGCACCCCGTGGAGGAGACTCACGTTGGAGAAGGCCGTGAAGGACTGTCTCCCGTGAGAGGGACCCCACGCTGGAGCGGGGGAACAATGAGTCCTCCCCCTGAGGATGAAGAAGCGGCAGAAACACCGTGTGATGAACTGACCGTAACCCCCACTCCCCGTCCCCCTGTGCCGCTGAGGGGGGCGGAGGTTGAAGCCGGGAGTGAAGTTGGGCCCGGGAAGATGGGAGGGGTGGGGGGAGGTGTTTTTAAGATTTGATTTTATTTCTCATTCCTGTACTCTGTTTTGCTTAGTAATAAATAAGATGAATTCCCTCTCTAAGTTCGGTCTGTTTTGCTCATGATGATAATTAGAGAATGATCTCTCCCTGTCCTTATCTCGATCCGTAAGTTTTCTTTCATTGTACCTTTTCTCCCCTGTCTAATAATGAAAAAGGGGAGTGATAGAGCGGCTCTGGTGGGCACCTGGCCCCCAGCCAGGGTCAACCCACCACAACCTGATATTAATATATGGAGTATATTCAGTCCATGCTGTTGCTTAGTAAAGGAAAAAGACCAATCCAAGCATTGCCAAATCATAAGCTACTAACAGTCAAACAAACAAACATAGACAAATATGTGTAAGTTGACCTTTATCAGCTGTTTTGCTTTCGTGAAATACCATGCAGAAAGACTTTTTTTTTTCAAAATCTAAGAGAAAGGTAGGTGACATTCATAGAACAAGTATAGGAAGATAAATTTTAAAAACACTGACATAGTAACAGGAGGATAAGGTTTTCCCTGTCCTGCTTTAGAAGTTTTGTGTATTACTTCCCCTAGTCTGGTTTCAGCATAAGTGTGACTTGTCATATGACAACAGTTAAAAGTCCTTGAAAGATTTTGTCTTAATCTATTTTTAAAATCAACATCTAAGATGTTCTAGAGGCGTAGTAAATTTTCATTATTAAGGAACATTTTTTTCCATTAGACTCATTCACTCTGCAGTGCTTCCTGGTTGGCTGCTTTTGCTCATCACCAAGATTTTCAGAAAGATTACAATAGTTGAAAAGGAATGTGATATGCAGATTTGTATCTCCTGCACACTCCAAAATCCAAGCTGGGAGGTCCACAGTAAGGTGGTCTTGGGACCAAAAGTAGGAGTCAAGAGAACTTAGTGCTGGTTTTGCCAAAAACAAACCTTGAGTTACAGTGATATCTCTCAATTACTTTCTCCATGAAATTATGAAGGTAAACTGACAGACTATCTGCTTATGTTCAAAATTAACTTCATTTTCAGATAAAGGGGTCCATAAGGATGATAAAGCATTATCATCAGCAACCATTATAAAAATCATCATTTTTACTGCCATAACACAAGATCTCAATAATGAAAAATAAAGATCTCATTTTATCATGCTAAGGTAAACATTGCAACAAAGTAAATGACAACTAGCATGCAATAGTACACAATTTATCCAGAGTTATTTACACTGGGGTCATTATTATATTACCCAAGAGTCTGAACAAGCACTCCCTACACACACAACATCTACTGTAATCCAGTCCCAATTTTATATTTAAAAGTATCAGTTGGGGGGGAGGGAAAAAGGCAAATTATTTTTTGAATGCATAAATATTTCCAGAAAATGCTGTGCTTTCATATACTACATTGATTTTCCTAGGTTTATGTCTAGAATTGTGACATTACACTTTCAATATTTTAGCCGCAGAAGAAAGGTTGCAACAATATTACATTAGCATAACCAATCTCAAGTTAACCAGAAAAATCCAAAACCACCCAACCCCAAAACTATTTAAAAAAAGAAATGGAAGGAAAGCATACCACAGGGAAAGAATAAAAAGGAGAAGACATATTACTATGGTCTGAATAATGTCACATTCCATTATTGATTAAAATGATTTTACCATGACATTTCATTCATCAGATTCCATTTCTCATTACACACAAACCCTGAATATTTATCAAGCTTACATGAGGCTTTTCTTCTCATCAAGCAATGCATTTCCTCTCTCCCTTTTAAAGCTAGGTTATATTATGTTGAAGGGTCTACACTGTCTTTGAACTCTCTCCTTCTCACACTTGACCTTACAACCATCACTTTTTATCTCATTATAATGGATGCTATTAAGTATTTATATCTAACAAGGTGATTTCAATGGTTCATCCTTTTTAAACAATCCTGTGATCATTTTCAGTTAGCAGGAAATAAAGACATTTTATTAAATCAAGATCTATCTGCGACCATTCAGTATTAATATTCTTTCTATTCAGGACATTTAAGACCTTCACCATATACAATTACAATACAATCTTGATGGTTAGGGATTGAATTCTCCACTCGTCGGACATCTAGTATTCACGTTAATTTCCAAGAGTGATTTTAGATTTTTACAGAATGTAGGCTCAATACCTTCATTAAAGAAACAGGTTAAACCTGGAATGCATTATATTGTTTTTATAGATGCCTAGGGAAAGCCAAAGGAAACTGCAGGTATGTAAGACGTCTGCTCAAGATTAGAAAAGTCTTTGTAACCACCCTTTGAAAATGTATTACATTGAGATATACTGCATATTAATGCTTATGATATCTGGAAAAGCATGTGAAACTAATTAAAAAAAAAAAAAAGAGGTTAACATGGTAAAAAAGTGGTGACATAAAAGGTGATTCTGCATTCTGTACAAGTAAACCTTCCCCAAAACCTCATACAGTAAAAGTATGCACAATACAAGTAATAGCATGTAAAACCTCATCTCTGATATATTGCAGCTCATGAAAAAGCTTCTATTTATTTCATTAGCTTTTTTTGCCAAATCTAACAGCAGCAATACCATTTCACTTTATGGAGGTTACCTATAAGACAAAGTATTACCTACTTTTAATATTAAGCACAATGATGCTTTATCTCTTTCTTATTATACACATCACTGGACTTTATCACTACAAACCAGTTGTGTTTGCAGTACTTTGTCAAAGAACCTTCACTTTTCTTTTCCTAAATAGACTGACACGTTTATGATCCTCTCAATTTTAATACTTAAAACAATTCACAGCTCAAACACAATATGTTGATGTATTGACTGGAAGAAAATCTCTTGACCAAAAAAAAAAAAAAAAAAAAATCCCCACAAAACCCCAAAACATCTAAAAATTTTGATTTGTATTAGTTCAATGATTAATCATTTGAACTTTGAGAAACACCTTTTTCTTTTACAAACAAGATGTTCTGTTTCAGAATCTAAAAGTGCCAAATAACAAAGGATTATTTTTTTCTAATATTTGTCCAGCTTTGGTAAAGAACATGATCAAATTCAATTTTATTTTTTTTAAATGACATTTTAAAAATTTCCAAATCTATATGTTTTGCTGTGTCTGAACTTGAAAAATAAATTAACATTTGACTAATATCAGAAACTCTCATCAGAACAACTAATTTTAGAGTTTGGTCTCAGAAATACAAGACAGTTAATACATCTTGATCATTTCTCATATAGGCTGAACTTTCAGTGCAGCTGGCCAGTTTCTAAGGTTTCCCAACAAAAAAATCATAGCTGGAGAATGATGAAGTATAATACAACATACAGAAAGCACATGGCACGTAAGCGCATGTAAAAGATATTGCACTAGAATTTGACACTAACAGCTACATTACTTCCACTCCCAAGAACTAAAACAATCAGTTGTAAGAAACTGGCCACAGTAAAGCAGTGGTCGATAAAAGCAATCATGCCAGCTAAATTGTAGCTGAAGTCAGTGGCACAATTATTTTTATTTTTAAAGCAGTGACATACCAGTGAAAACATTCCACTGAAGATGAAGAATCAGGGAAGTGTCTATAAAGCAGATCCATCTGGAAGAGCAGCTGAAATAGTGAACAGAATGAATTTCCCACTTTTAGGTGTCTTGCATAATTTCTTAACCCTTGCCCTTAGGTTTCAACAGATCTCTTCAGTCTAAGGCTTTCCCTGTTTAACTAGAAGCCCTAGACAAATACCTTAAAAAAGGGGCCTCGGTTGCTTGAGCCTCCTAAGCATTAGACCTTTTATAGAGAAATAAAAACGAGCCATTTTCCCCCTATACAGTACTTCTGTTCTGCTTAATCTTTACCTTTCTCTTTGGCTGTCTTTTGGATTTCATCTGTTGATATTGCACTTTCTGCCTTCAAAATAGAAATTATTTGTGTGTTGGTGCATATTTATGAGAAACAGCAATGTGTAAGAACTCAAGCTGTGAGGAAGTCTTTACCCTGAGATCCCTGTGGTCCCTCAAAACTCTCCTCAGCTGTTGCAAACCCACAGGAGACCTATTTGTTTATGGAAGTGTGCCAGGTGTTTCTCTTTCATAAATATTTAATTAATCAATCTTGTGAGGAAAAAAAATGCAGCCTGCACTACACTCACGGTAATGAATATGTGTTAGCTGTCTCGATTTTTTCTCCTCAGAATATGATTAGTTATGTCATTTGTAAAAGAAAGCGGATCTATTGTATTTCTAACAGGGAAGCTGAGCACAGTGGTTTTGGGGGAGATCCTTGTATCGAGTAAGACACAGAAAAAAGGGACTAGTCAAAACGATAGCTGTTCTGTTAGCAGAAAGGGGATGCCACAGGACAGTGGATTTGAAATTTTTTTTTTTTTTTTTTTTAAATTTATCATGAAGAAGAGTCAGTTCAAAGGGCTGCATTGCAGAAAATCTGCTTGCCTGGGTATCAGGTCACCTCACTGAGTCCTGTTATTATGGTCAGCCAGTCCCTTCTGAGATCTGAAACCCTCGTACCTCCTTTCACCCATGACAACCTACTGATCGCATCTCAGTAGGTGCAAGCAGCAGTAAACCTGCGCTCACTTGTAAAGAAAAAAAAAAAAAGCAAAACATATCTGAGAGAATACTGGACACACTGATCTTGCAATTAGATCTAAGAGTAGATTGTCAAAGACTTTAAATTGCTTTGCATTTGCTAGGAGTGTAATTCCAAGCGTGAGGTGAGGAGTATAATATCTTGATGTAGGGAAGACAAAGCTGCCATCAGGGTATGACTCTGAGGTCCTAAGCTTTATGCCTAACTCTAGATGGTAAAAATCTACTTAAATGGCAACAAAGAGCTTGCTCTGTCAGAGATCTAACACACTCAGGGTTTGCCTGGGGTTGTGAAGAATTAAATTGCAAAGCTGAGTAAACGTACTCAAGCTTTAATGTTCATGCAGGATTTAAAACTGTGAAAAATCAAAAGAAACTTTAAAGTCTGGCCAATGTTAAACAATAAATTAAAAATAATGCAACCTAAAAACACACAGTGACAATCACAAAGCAAAAGAAATCTAAAATGGTCTTTGGCTTTGTATTTTACCCTCATCTTCAGGCCTGCTTTCCTCCTGGGTAACACACAATGGTTTTTGTCTTTAGATATGGTTACCATATGCAAAAAAAAAAAAAAAAAAAGTACATAATTTTTCTTCAAGGAAGTGTGTGTAGCAGAGCTATACCAATATTACTTTTTGCCTGCATGCAGTGTTATTTCAAGACTATTCTCTACAACATTTCGTCCTGGTCTGTCACCTAAACAGGCCTCTAATTCCTGTGAAAAATTCAGTCACTGCATAGTCAGAAGAACAATTGTGCAGAAATACTGTCACAGTTAAGTGATTGTAAACCTCGCAATAGATGTGGGTGCGACATGCAAAGCACAGGGCACAGCAGGTTACATTTTGCATTGTGTCTATACCGCTAAATGAAAGAGGGCTGGGGGGGAGGTCAAGGTCTGAGTCCCTGATTACCCACATTGGTTAAGTTACTCACAAGCTTAGTTTGGGTCGCTCAAGATTTTTCTGTCCAAAACAAATTTTTTTTTTTTTTTTTTTTTTATTTGGGAAGGCATTGTAACAGGGGCCTAGTCTTTGGCAGTGTGAATACAAACCAGCCAGTATGTTCAGCACTGGGACAAGGGATTTGTTCCTTGTCTTCCTATGTAGCAATATACATATAGCCATGGTTCCTTGCATCAGGTTTAAAACACAAAAAAGGCAGCTGAAACCATACTCTCAGAATCTCAGCTTCATGGGGCCAGGTGTTCACTTCTATAAATTGTTACTTGGGAATTAATTTTTTAAAAAAAATTAAACAATGTATTTTGGATTTAGCAAAAGTCAGTATTTTAGCTCAGTTAAAAGGAAAGAGAGAAGGTGGAAAAATCAACTTAAGCAAGAGGATGTGTGAATTTTATCCCTCCTGAGCAAATAAAATTTAACCTTATATCTCTAACAAAGATCTTTCCTTTATCCATTTCGGTTTCTCACTATGATTTCAGTTTAAAAGTGTAGCATTCCAACACATGCTATATTTGTGTACTGGTAATTAAATGAATATACTGCATATGCATCCATCATGCTCACTTTGTATACAATATGTCATACCAGGTTTTGTTACTGCCCTCTGCTCTTCCATTCTTTGAATATCACAAAATAACATTTTTCTTTTATGTAGAACTACAAATCCTTGGGCATTACAGGTGTGCTAAGCGTCTCCTCCTTAGCTGTTTACTGTGATCTCCTATGAAATCCCTAAGAAGCATAGCTCCATGTATGAATTATCATCCAGGCAGCTGTGTAACTGTACAGCTCTGCAGCATGCGTGGGAGGTGACACAGCAGTGCAGGGATGGAAGAGGTTCCTGGGGCCATCAAAGCATGTCTCCTACCCCTGCAGGCCACTTCGTACCCATTCCCCTTGCTACCCTTCCACCTATTTCATTTCTGTGCCTATTTCTCTTTTCTGTCCACTGTCAAACACAGTTCCATCTAAGATTTAATATTTTATTCAATTATTGTAATGTCTTTCTAATTCTTAAGTCTTACTATTAAAAGTCTAGAATAGTTAATATTGCAAGACGTATGATAATAGGAATATTATTTCTGTCTAAAATAATTAAGCCTTCATCATTTGATAGAACATTTT
Organism: Balearica regulorum gibbericeps; assembly: GCF_011004875.1. Taxonomy (NCBI): domain Eukaryota; kingdom Metazoa; phylum Chordata; class Aves; order Gruiformes; family Gruidae; genus Balearica; species Balearica regulorum. The sequence goes on from NC_046184.1 coordinate 107,315,968, forward strand.
CTTACAATCCTTGTTGACTTTGATAGGCATTTAGTGGTATAGAAACTGGGAGAGGCATGGAAAATTGTATTTATCATCACCTAATAAGGCAATATTTTTACAACAATTCCTACAGCTAAGTGAAGGTAATAGTGACAACATAGCTCTAAGCTAAGGAAGTTTTAATTACTGTATTTAGGTATGCATTTACTCATAAGCAGAAGGTTCTTACAGATGATGGCATACACTACTTAACTGTGGCTAATAGTATTTTAAGATCCATTTTGGGGATTGAACTATTGCTGTCTGACAAGAATATATTTCAGCTTTGCTGTACATTTTGCAGAGATGGCTCAACACACAGTATTAATCTGGCTCATATTTAGGCTATTCAACTTGTAAAAACTTGAATCTAAGAGCCTCTTGGTTTTGCTTACTCACACACAATTTACGTCAATTCAGGCTGAGATTTCTCCTTACGTTTCAGTTACACGAGAAAAGAAGAATAAAACTTTCTAATATAATTTAAACATCACAAGTCATTCTATGCTATTTAAGAGTTCAACACTCATCCTTACAGTAGCAGAAGTTTCAAAAATCAAGATTTGCCTATCTGTAATAATCTGAGATTCAAGAACGCACTTCTCTTGCAACCTTTACTCAAGTGCCATCCCTCCTTTTCTAGATTCTTTGTTTTTATGCACATCACACTTTTCCCCTTTGTTTTTTTGGCATGTATCTCTTTATAAATTGTAAGTGAAAGAGTACATATTTCTTCTCATTTTCTCTCCATTCAGAGCCCATAAAGAGTAAACATGAGCCAAAGTTTCAAACTTGGAAAACCAATGTCAGTCATATAAAATATGCCTAATTTTGAACAATGAAGTATGAAAAGAAATTCACCATTTCATAATTCCTTTCTGCTTTATAAAACATCAGCGTCAGTGTATAGTACAAAACTCTGCATTATATAACAACACAGATGTCTATTAAAAAGACACCCTTGACACTTTAAAGCATACTCTGCATTAACTGATTTCAGTGTTTCCTCAAGTGATTTTTTAAAGGACCATCAAATACAAAATGATGGTGGCAGAATAATATGAAGTAGGATGCTTACATTACATCAACTAGTGACATCTTTAACTTGAAACATCTGACTGTACAAAATACCTTACTTTTCTCATAAATGTTCCTTGCATCTACATAACACAAATATAAATGTAAAATGAAAAACATAAAAATATCTTGGGAATTACCTTTGCAAGCCCTTTTTCATTTAAGAGTCTATGCTTCACATTTACACTCACATGCTTTGTGCAAAATATAAACAAATTAAATTTGTGGAGACAAACCCTATCATGAAAATTAAGGGAGAAATCATAACAGACATTATCTTAAAAAAAAAAAAAAATGACAAAAATGACAATATGTAGAGCTTTGTGGAATTGATATTATCTAAACTGAAGTGTTCTCTTTAGGTTATCATGTTTCTAAGGTTTTGTGAGATACTGTTTGAGACATTTGTCGAGAACTGCCCCGGAAACCTGAAACTTCCTTATTGTGTATGTATCCATGCTGTAAACCACCATCCTTCACTCCATTCTTCCCCCTGCATCTCATCCAGAATATATTTGGAATGGAGTTTAGGCTAAACAAAAAGGCTGACAGGGTTTTTCAATGGCAGACAAAGCAATATTTAGTACTGACTGAGTTCACAGACAAAAAAGGGTACCTGCAGTGTTACAAACCTTATAATAAGTTGTCAGTCTTACTAGAAAAGCATGGGCATGTTTATGTTCACATCTGACCATGTTAATTTAAAGGAGTCACACAAGAATAGGAAAGGTTATTTGGTGACATACGGGATCAGCTTCCTTAATATTTATTCCTTTTTTGACTTTATGCTTCTTGACCTTTTTCAGCTATCCCAGGAGGAAACCAATGTGATCCCAAAGAAACATTCAGGCATTGGTATATTGTTACTCTGTAGCTCAACTACACAAGGATTCAGTTACCATATTTACATGGCTGGGATTTCTTAAGGGAATTTTTGTTGCTTAATATAACTTCTGCAGAAATTTGTGTAAAGTTAATATTGTTAACTGAAATATAGCCTGGGAATACTATATTAAAATATCAATTCCTTCTGGGAAAGGCCAATAATATCAAGCTACTTAACATAAATGTTCACAGATAAATATCTGTCCAACATTACTTCAGCAATAATTATCATCTCAAAGGATGCAGTTGTATTATCTAGTTCCCACGTGGATAAATTACAAGGTCAGTCTTAGTGAGAAAATTTATCTGCTATTGAAAAATAACGCAGCACTAGTTTTGATGCATTGTAACCTAGCATTCTTATGCAATTGATGTTTTCTTTCCATTTTTATCACTTTAGATAAAATTAAGACTTGACAAAGAAAAACACCATCACTTCTAGCGATGACACAAAAGAAAAAAAATACATGGAAAACAAGAGGATAGACTGGGAGGGAGGAAGATTATGAATGACACTGGTATGTACAGCAATAGATCCTGCATCCTGCTTAGGCTTGTATATCCTACACAAACAAAACAAAAAAAGGATTTGCTTTTTTATTATGCTTGGTATATAGTGGAGTATAAGGCACATCTCTCGTATATCACCTAGTAGCTAACACAGTCAGTGGTACCCCAGCTCCAGAAAGTCACGTAGCACCATTCACAACAGCATCAGCAAATCTGCTTTTCATTAGCAGCAGCAAAACAGCGATCCTGGTGATTCAGTGAGTCATCCTGGTGGTTCACCCACTTTGGCCAAGAGGTGGTCACTTCACCTCCCTGCTTGTCCTGCTATCGTTCGCTCCTACATCCCGGTGGAGCTCACTGGGACCTCTCGGCTCTTTTGTGCCTCTAGCTGTTACTCTCACAGAAAGGTAGAGGCAATTTCATGATCGGTGAAAAGGCTGGAGGAACCAGAAGTTGGACAGCTGGAGAAGACTGGTTTCCTGGCAATCACGGTTCATGATGAGATTAACCAATGCGTGACAGAACAAGTACTCTACAGAAAGGGTCCCTGCCCAGGAAGGGCACGCTTGATCCCTTTTTTTCCCCAGGTGACCAATGAACAAGTACTCCATCATCATCCCTCTTCACTGGCGTCTGTCCTCTGCTCAGATGCTTTCTTTCAGAAATACGTTTCTTTATTTAGATATGTTTTTGTCCACACTGATACATATGAATGCACTGAATTTCAAGACACATGCTTCTTAAAGATTTTTCTCTTCTGTCAAATTGGACTGAAATTCCAAATTTATAGGACCTGAACAGGGATAGAGAGGAGGGACTGCATTCTGATAGACAGGTTGAATAAAAATCTTTCCTTGGGAAACAGGTTTAAAAGTATTAAGAGAAAGGACAGGGAGGATGGCACACAATTTGGGACAGATAAGCATGCAGAAGGGGTGATGGTGTCTTGCTGGAAAGCTAGTGCCAGCTAGAATTGAGCAGAGGAAACAGACAAAGCCTTGCCTTTGCTGAAATCACAACAGAGGGAAACTGTCCCATTGATTCACGTATATCTCTATATATTTATATATCAGCTATCATTAGACAGTTAGCTTAGGAACCTGCAAGCAGACTAGTCTTATTACTAAGTTGCTAAGGCAGGCTGCTCTTTAAGGCAAATTTTGCAACCTGTGCTGTGCATAATGCAACAATACAGTGGGACTCACTTTAAATCTGTTTCCATGATTGTCAGTACTGCATTTCCTGCAACATAGTGCAAGAGTGACCCGGAATAGGAAGCAAGACATTCATAGATTGGAAGGAAAGACATACCTTTGGTGATCAGGATATCTACACTAAAGGACCTTATGTGCATGGTTCTGATTCATACCAACACATAGCTTTATAGTCACCCTAGGCTCAGTCTAACAAAGAAGAAATTTCTCCACAGTGGAGGAGCACAGAAAGAAGTAAAAATTCACAAAAACAAAGATATGAACTTGGCAGTAAGAGTTGGGGAACTTACACACCTCCTCTATATACCACACCACCTCTCCTCAAGGTAAGGGTTTACTCTTAAATACAGTTTTCATTCACAGAAGACTAGCTCCACTCAGTCTTGAAACAATCAAGGATGGAAAAATATGATTTGAAGATCTGAGAGTCTTATTTTCTTCAAACTGTTGCCTACAATCTGTATCTGCAATGGTAAATATCAAGGAAAAGGACACTTCCTATTTTGTTTCTAGTCTTAGATGTGATGCATTATTCAGTGGAAAAAATACGCAAACCTGATCAGCTGTGCTCATGAACTTGTTTCTGGATGTAAGCAGCAAAGTTTTAGAGTATATTCCATGGGAGAACATAGTTTTTGCAGAGAAAATATAATCATACTATAACCATACACGCTCTTATTACCATATAAATTAGAGAACATCTATACTTCTCGTACAACCTTAAAGTACTCAAGAAGTATTCTTCTGTTGTGCAATTCTTAAGATGTATTAACTGTTTTAGTTACCCTCATTCTTCTTTAGCATCAATGATAGAATTATCTGTTCCTTTATGCCAAAGGGTAATGTAATACAAATAATACAAACGACCTTAGAGTGTGTCTTTTCAGAGTTAGCGTTGACCAGGGTCAGACTGAGGATAGAACTCAAGCTACCTTATTCTTCCTCTGAGTGTAACAAACTCTACCAAAACAGAGCTATCACACATGAATAATTTAGTATAAAACAACATTAACGAACTGAATACTGTAGTCTGTATTGCTATTACTCCCCATAACTATCAAATAAATAATGCTATCTTCTCAAAAGATTGGTTTCACGGTCCATTCTACCTATTCACAACTGAGACTTTCCTTGTAACTGGAACATTAAAAACTTCATTTTTTTTAATTAGGAAAAGTTAGTTGTTTTTTTTTTTCTCCAGAAGTTGATCAGATCATCAGTTGTTCACTTTCCTGTCACAGTAAGAACATTAAAGCAAGACTATAGTAAGAAAACTAAAAAATGTAGCTATAGAATGGATATTTTTTGAATCTTTGTGAAAGATTAATGATAGTTATAAAAAGCAAAGCCTACTGATCTGTTATATGACAGACAGCAGCAAATAAAAAAGCAGATTCAGGACTATTAACATGTATAATTATATTCATTCATTCCTTTTAAAATTGCTTAAAGCTCAGCTGGATTTAATATTTCCTTCAATCAACAACATGCAGGATGTGCTGAAGAATAAATTATGATTAAAATACAGACAATATGAAGCAAAGAGATGTAGACCATTAATTTAATTCATGACATTTTCAACACCACTTTTATGAAAGTCATGGATTTTATTCAAATGGACTTTATAGAGCTTTTGAAGTAAGCAGTCTTTGAAGTTCCTTCTTTATTTGTTGTTACACTTATCATGAAATGTCAAAGAAAAATGGTTTATTACTATCAGAGGTGCTTTATTACTCATTTTAGGGGGATTATCAAAATGAGAATCTCCATCCAAGGAAAGATTTATCAGGTCATAAATTTTGCACATTATTTTGATAATAAAAATTGGCATTGTAATTATCCATTTTCCCCAGATACTTCCTCTGGAGGAATAAAAGCTGACAAAAACTCCACCTTCTTATGAAAGTTTGACTTAGCCTACACTCATTTTTCCTGCATGATGAGGCATATGAATTGTTAAAAAAAAAAAAAAAGTCTTGAGATTCATATGTTCATTACCTATGAACTAGTATCTGTTATTACAGCAGCTTGAATAAATTTACAGAAACACTTTGAATTTAAAAGAGCAATGGCTTTTCATGCTTACTATCACTATTAAGAGGGTTTTGAACTATTTTCACAATATGATAGTTATAAGAGTCAATGATGGTTGATCATAAACAATAAAAACCAAAATCTGGGAAATTAACAGTTTAGTCAAAAATGATCCATTTCTAGAATGGATTAGGAGAGGAAATATTGGAAGGAAAGAAAATACCACTAAACTTGAAAGAATATTTTATATTTCACTTTTTTTTCAGTGTCAAATGATAGAGATGTAGGATTTTATCATTTTCTGTCCTAGGTTGATATATCATTATTAGGACAGAGAAATAAGGAAGATGCACATTAATTTGCATGGCATTCTCATTTGGGATTAAAAACTGAATTCTGAATCACATTTTACTAGATCTCTTACAGCAAGGATATAATAACAATGTAAACATAATGAAATTTTGGGTTTGGCCTTGGACCCGTACGTATGGTTTACATGCACGCCTAAGCGCAGAAGACACTCCATGTGCACACTAGATGTACTCATATAAAACTATACAGCTGATACTGCCAGTTCAATACAATGTAGATTCTCACAGCACTAAAGGGAATGGGGGTGGGCGAAATGGTGGAAGCCCTTAATAACCTACAAGTATGTACCTTTTAAGTGGAATGCTGCTTCTGAAAAAAAATGGTAGTTAATTAAGAATTCTGAACGTTACTCAACCTGGGCACAACTATATTCTGCTGAAAAGTTATATCATTAAATAAAGCATTTTATAACATTGAAAGTACCAATGTCATAATCATGCTATTGTTTGCTGGTTAACAGAGTACTTACCCTTCTCTTCCAAAATGAATGTTTTTGTCTTTGCTTTCTTTAGGAAAAGGATTGTATGGCTATGGAGTGTGCACTTTACGCATATGTTTCAATTCTATTTATTGAAACCTCTTAGATCCAAGCAGAAAAATGAGATTAACTCCCTATTCAGGTTTTTCCAAGAACTGATGCACATCAGGATCAGAAGGCAATGTCTGAAGGTACATACTGAAAAGGATGTCATACATTTAAATGTGTAAGAATAAGAAGAGGATTGGATATTCCCAACTTGTAATGGATCACCTCTCACATCACAACAGAAAATAATGATATGAGTTGTTGTGCAAAATCATTCAAGGACTTTTCACCATTAAAAAAAAAAAAAAAAAAAAAAAATCTGCTTTGAATGTCTAACTCTGTTTTCCAGAGCTCTGCAGTCTTTTGCCGTTCTTGGGTAGGAACTTGAGTAGGAAAGTTTCAGAAGTGAGAAGTGAGTGCAGAGCTTAAAAATTCTTGAAGTAAAGCTTTTAGACATGGAAACTCAAAACATTGAGAAAGCCTGGCAAAACTTTCTCAATCCTTAGAAAAATCTGTGGGAAACAAGAAAAAAATATTGTGGTCTCCCCAATCTTTGGCAATTCAAGATATTTTTGGAAAATAGCTGAAGAATGTAGACTCCCAAATTACACATAGAACATTTATGGCTGTTACAGAGCACATTTCATAAAGGATTGTTTGATGCCTTACACTGAAATCAAAATGAGAATGTGATTATGATGAGCAAAGAAAGTTTTAATTTCAGAATACCTCTCTGTGACTGTAAAAAACACTGAGCCTGGGGGAGCCTGAGCTGGTGCTTGCCAGCTGCAGCTCCCATCTGAGAACAGACCCCCTCCAATACCCTTTCCAAAAGCTTAGCAAAAGTCACGTTCTTACAAAGCGGTGATGGATGACTTTCTTTTATCTTTTTTTAATTTTAATTTTTAATAATTATTAAAAAAAAAAAAAAGAGGAGGATTGGTCAGTCTTGATTCTCGTGAGAGGACTACATAATATCTAAGTCTTTGGTTTGGATGGTATGGGCTCAGGGGGTGAATGACAGCATCTGTAGCGCAGCAGGAATACATGGCCACCTCTTCAGCCAAAGGAGGCTCAGTCCCAGCTCCCATTGCAAATCTGCAGGAATTTAGTGCTTACATCAGTGAGATACTTTATAAATATTTACCACTGATTTCAGTTATTAAAATAAACACTACATCGCATAAACCAGATTCAGAAAGTAGACGTTTCGTTCTCCTGTGCCAAATGGATGTCAGTCATTACGAACAATAGATCAACGGCCTCTTTTGGCTCTAAATGAAAGAAACATTCTGGAGTTGTTTCTAATTAGGACACCAAAAGTTAAATGTACTGCTGACAGTCAGTCTTGCAGATTTACAGGGCCTTCCATACTGAGAGCGATGATGAAGGTGCAGAAAAGTATATGTTACAGTAAAGACAGTCAATAGTGCTTTTTAAATGGCAAGAAATAAAACCCTTTTGTAGGAAAATATTCTGTTTGTCCGGGCTTACCATGGGCTTGCAAATGTCCACTGAAATCAACAGAAATATTTGTGCTGCAAGGTTCTGCACAGAAAAAAAAGCTTCCCTTAATTAGATGTATGAAAAACAAGCACATGGATGTGGTGAGTGAGTATAAATGTATTTTTTGTTGTAAAACTCAGATCCTGATTTCAAAGGTTTTGATCTCTGAAGTTTCAGATGGCTCATTATAAAGTCATACCAAAATCTGAACAGATTTTCCAAACAAGACAGGATATGTAATTTGGGTCCCAATCTACACCACCCGTTATATTTAGTACTGACCTTCAAACAAACAATTCTGTATCTTCCCATCACTGCCTGAAATTTCCGTGTGGACAGGGAATACAAAGGAAACCAAACATCCCAAATGTAAAGTCACAAAGCACTCAGGAGACTTCCAGTTGAAACTTTAGCAAACATGTTGTTTGCAAACATTTACGTTTAGCAATATGCAAAAATATTAGGTTTTTGGTATATGAATTCTGAAACTAAAAATTGACTTGAAATGTGAGTAAATGGAATTTTAGATCATGTTTGTTATCCACTAAATAATTCATTGTTCCATTTTATACATGCAGCCTTTAATTAACTTACTGACTCAGAGGCATGATACTACTAATCCATTCATTTCCCCAAGCCCACAGAAAAGTATAAAACATGTGTGGGCCCAAGTAAAAGACTGGGAGATTATTAAGAAGGAATTTTTAATCAGAAAACCTCAGACAGCTGGATCCTCTTCTCCCAGCTATGAAGACCAGCTTGAGGAGTGATTGATAACACCTGTTAACTACTGGCTTTTTCCTGAAGCTTTTGAGTCAGAAGCCTGTACAACTATTTTTTCTGAAATACTAGTCACAACAGCACAAAACAGATAATAATAATTCTGAGTAGCAATTTTCTTTTTAATTAGCTGTATGTATCAAACACCCAATTTCTGCTTGACTGGAAAATATATTTAGGAAAGCTTTTAACATGAGAGGTAGAACTTGGATGATTTGTTCTAATACGGTACATATCTGTACGTATACACATATGTATATACACATATACATCTGAAGAGGATGTGTGGTTGTTAAAAACCTATTGTGTCTTCCATATCTGCAAAAATATTCGACCTCTTTCCTTAGATGAACCTCACCTACTTATTTACTTATGTGCTGGTTTGCATTACGGGCGTCTTGGTGCCTTCCCCTTCAGGGAAGGACAGCTTTTTTCACCAATGAAATACAGGACAAAGGAAAAATGAGCAATTTGAATCCGCACTGGCTTCCAATAGCATCCAACTATGTCATAACAGCACATAAAAATTATACACTGAGTGAAGTATTGGGAATAAAAAATAAACGATTACAATACCATTCTAGTAGTTAATCATTTTCCTTTTCTCTGCTTCAGATAGGGTAGGTAATTTTGTTTAAAGATCTCTTTTCACCATTTTGTATAGACCTAAATTTCACTAATGCCTATATTGCCTTCTTTCATCAAAGCAAGTCTTTTCATAAAAAAGTACCAATAACTGTTTTCTGTGGACATACACTATAGGAGTTAGAGACAGATGTAATTCCTCCATTTTCCCCCTTGATCCTAGTCTACATAATTAAGTATCAGACTAGACAATCCCTTAGGTCCACTCATTATTCCAGTCTATTTAATACCAGCATATCACTCTGGGATAGGTTACTGTGCTCTTATAGGCCTTAAAATGTATAGGTTAAAAGATTTACAAGGTAACTGAAGTTGTGACCTCCTTCTTGGTGGAAGGGAAGGGGCATGAAAGAAAGGATAATTCAGAGAAACGTGGCTTAAGTGGAGCACTAGAGCTGGAACCCCTGAAGTTATTTAAGCCTTTGTCTTTTACCAGCTTCCAAATAGTCCCTGCTGGGTGAAATCTCCAGTTGGCCTAAAAGACTTAATCACCTCTGGCTGGATGAGTATTAGCAGTTCATTTGCATAAGTACTTGTCATTATCATTAAGTGTGTTTGCTTTCAGATATATTTAAGTCCACATTAACTCCTTCTTGTCTGACATTAGGATCTCTCAAATTGGCAGTGGCTGCATTGTATTTCCCCTACTTACTGTACCAGTCCCCTACTTAAGACGTATCCAGGACAGCTGTATTCCTTAAATACTCAGCGAAGGGAAACGATTCTATCTACTACAGGAAAATTTTAAGACATATAATATCTCTACAAAGTCAAGATATGGTCACACAGAATTGGAAATACAGACTCTAAACCATAATACAGTAACAGTAAATGGGGTAACCTACTTGTCAGAACACTTCACTTGGTCTCAGCAGGCTGTAGTTGGTAATCATAGCTCTACATAGTGTTGACAGCTGCTCTTCAATAAATCAAGATTTAGGTAGCTGCAACAAGCAAAATTTTAAGTGCCTGCAACTAAATGAAAAGTTAAATCCTAGGGTTAGGTATCCAGACACTGTATGCGAGGCACAGATTTACCTGGAAAACTCAGGAGCCTGTGACATCCCTGTAAGTTTGATTCATTGCATGGGTGTATATTCTCCTGTGATTAGGCAGGGCTGAACTGCTGAGTGCTTTCCTTTCCTCATTGTGGTTGGCTTCATGCACCCCATCATGGACACTGTGGGAAGGGGACACCTCAGGAAGAAGAATCAAAGAGCTACCGGCAGAACCACAGCACTGTGGTCTATGGTTGGCAATCCCACCCTTCCCCAAAGTTTGAGGAACTCTGTCCTCTGTGATAATCCTGAGCATGGACCTTATCAAGCATCTCCCTCCTTTTGTCCCAAAACCTGAACGTTTTGGACTTTCTAAAACAAAGGCAACATTATCTACCTGCTGGTTATGGTAAATGACCAGAAGGAGAGACCTGCCTCTAGGGCTTACTTTCTAGTCTTCTAAAAATTTTAAATTGGTGAAAACAGAAGTGATCTTGAGACCTAGGAGTGAAAACCAGAAGCTCTCATGGCCATGAAATATCTGTTAAGCTAAAGAATCACTTCCCTTTCACTCGATTTCTTTCAGAGCATGTGACTCCTGAGAGCCCTTTTTTCTACCTTATTTAGGAGAGCATCCACCTTGAAAACATTATTACTCTGGTTAGAGAACATTTTCAGAAGCTGGAGACAAGGCTTTTGACTGAAAGAAAAATTAAACCTTGGTGATCCTAGTAAAACAGCCTAACAATTTAGCTGCTGATATAGAACTTAATGGCTATTAACAGTGGCTTTACTTTAAAAATATTTAAGCATAATTTTAAAACAATTTACCTAAAATCTATTAAAAAAAAAAAAAAGCATTTTCTAAGAAACGATTTTCATCTGACACGTTCCAGAAATGTTCAGAGTTTACATATCTGATGGGTATTGAGGTATGAATCGGTGTAGTTTCTGACTTAGTTTTGCAGAAACAGACACTAGGTCAGTTCTAAGCTTGCCACATAATATTTAACTTATTAACGAGAAAGGACTTAAAAGAAACTTAAAAGACAGCTTCTTAGCAAGATTAGACATCTCTAAACATTTTGTCTCAATATCTGAGCAGATATTTTGGACCAAAATTTTTACTTCAGATGTCATATCCCCAGCTCATGTTTCCAATATAACTGTTTACATTTCCTTGCTCTCCTCTGACAATGAACAGAGTACTGCAGAGTCTGTTCCTGTAATGTACACAAAGTAATATTTCAGAATATTTCCTCATACCTGTTTAAGTCAATGGTGAAAGTATTCTTTATTGATTCCTGAAAACCTGGGTTTCAAAAACCTGCTATGATTCTTAGCTCAGGGAGTTTTCCTTTCTGTTGCAGTGACAAACCATGTGGTAATGACACCCCCAGGCTTCCCCAAGTAAAAGTTAAGCAACAAACATCTTGAAAACCTTTCTTACATTTTCATAGCATGAGACTTTAGGCAAAAAGACTAATATCATCTGTCGTTATATCAAACTAACATATTATATATTCAGGTCACATTAATAATTAATATCCTACATATGGTATAAAATACACATTTTTGCATCTATTATTTTTCTTGAGAATAACATATGTGAACTGTATTTTGCACGCAGCTTTATTTATATTTTTGGTAAACTACATATCAACACATGTTTATGCACTGGGAATGGATGTTTTTAATAAAAATTAGTCACTCTCAGGATTCTTAACTCATTGTTTTCTACAGTCTCACTCTTAGAACATTTTTAGGCATGAACAAGAGGAATCATACCCATTAAGAATGTTTTGGTTTGTTTTTTTTTTAATAATATCCCTTCCTCCCTGCTGCAACAGTCATCACAGAAACCAAAGTTGGAGGGCAAAGGAAAACAGACTTGTTTAGAAATCTTAAATGGGTAAATAAAATTAATATCATTTGGAAGAAAGCTATGAAGTTGAATTATAATCTTTGGAGGAGTTTTATCAATGTCTGAGTTGGGTGTAATATTGATTGGCAAGTTTTCACATACTTATTTCCAAAAGGGAAGAGTAAAGTCCTCACCTCTTGCAATGTTTTCCTACAAGCAGAAAGTCTGAATACATCTTCCTGCTTACGTTAATGTGCGCTAGGTCACGCATGCTTTCAACAATTCATATTAAATCCAAGTTATCTCTGCATGTACTTGTGATAAGCTTGTAAACCTGTAAACAACATTCATCAGCATATTCACAGCTGAAATTCATTTTGCACCTTTTCCACTAACCCTCTGTTTCAAGGGTCTTGTAGAAATAATTTCCTGATAATGTAGAAATGTCAGTCATATTTCCCAAATTTTAATGTCAGACATAGTGACCTCACTTTCTGAAAATATCACAAAATACATTTTTAAAGCAAACAGGATTTAAGATTTATAAATCTAAAATGAATATAGTGGAAAATAACACTGGGCTAGATAAATTGCCAGCACCTTTGGTAACTGAGGTAGCATGAATATTTCTGCTTCCGTCACTGTTCACAACACAGACAGACCCCTGAACTGAAGCTTGTGCAATAATGACAGAAGAGCCTCCTGAAGTATTTCCTCCTTAGGGACTGTGAACATTTTTTTAGTTAAATTTTTGTTTCTTAAGCCCTACCTGATGATGAACAATGTACAACAGCATTTCATGTCTGTCATTCTCAAAATAATCCAAACAAATCAAACGCATCAAATATAACTATCAATGTGTGATTTATAAAATACTTCCTATTAAAAAAGGGTATTTTTTATTTTAAAATATAACAGGAAAAAAATCACATTTCTCTACTGTAAATATAGAGAGTATGATTGCTGAATACAAACTTATCTGAAGGACAGCAGTGTATTTGAAGCCATGATTTTCAGAATAGAAGGAATGTGATTTTTTTTTTTTTTTTTTAATTTTATTTTACAGGTAAGAGACCTGGCCACATCACATGTACAGAAACTTCCATTTGGGAGCCAGACACTTTGTTTGCTGGAGACAACTCTTGTTCTATTTTCTGCAGATGAGATTGATAAAAGACAGTGCTAACATTAAAAGGTATATATTGCCACACACCTATATTTGGCTTGGACACAATGTCACCTCAGCCTGTAGCTCACTATACGTAGGTAAACAGTCTAAAACGCAAACCAGAAGACAGTGGAAAGTCACAGTACATTTTTTGCCTGATCCCTATAGTCATTAGGCTAAGTGTCTCAGAAAGGAAAATTCTAAGCTATGAAGTGTATTAATTACCAATAGGTTTCTCCCCAGAATGCTTATGCACTTCAGTCTCTACACATGTTAAGTACTTCAGGATAATAATTTAAAAAGCTATTTTCTAGACAACAATACTAAAATAAAAATAAAAACAAAGCACCATTAAGTAAATGGGTTTTTACCTAATGGCAGTTAACTCCAGTCATTAGGTAAACTATATTAATGCACATTACTCCTTATGTCAATAATTTAATATTCCCCAAAATAATTTACACAAACACAGATAAGGATTTAAGAAAACAGAAGGAGGAATTAATCTAATGCTCCCTGAATCAATAAAGGAGTCCTGTGAAGGCAGTTCCAGTTGTTACTTACAAACACAAGAGAGATGGGCTAGGGTAGTCACACATGGATTTCCAGAGGGAGAAGGGAGCTTTAGGTCTCCATAATTGGCATCACCAAGTGCCACAAATCATAGTGACAACTGCCAAGTTTATGAATTAGGAGGTAGAATTAACTTCCCCAAATTTGGATCTTGCTGCCACTAAATATCAAATTTAGACTCCTAAGTGCTGATGATATGTGCCATTAGATAGCAAATTTAGATTCATAAATGATAATGACATACATGGAATAATTAATACCACTGAAAGACCAGATCTGTGGTTAGACAACAGACCCTTGCATGCTGTCTACATAAATTCTCAGAATAAATGAAAATTAATACTATGTTCTCCATTTTCTGACAGAGAGTGTGGTATGATAACGGCTTTTATTTTGTCTTAAAAACTCTGCATGGCAATTGAGGATGGAGGGATCCTGCAGCTGTAAATTACCATACTTACTGTCTTTCTAAATTAAAGTGACAGCTGTATTGCAATATAGTTTTAAAACTATGATATATTTATCAGGAGAACAATTTAAAAAGATGCCAAAATTGCAGCCAGTGCAGAACTGGATAATCTCTAAGGGAAGAGATAAATCTTACACTTCCTGCAAATACCTCATTCTTCTCTTTAATATCATTCAGATTGCTCGAGCGTAAACTGAAACTTTGGGAGTTTTTTTTTAAGGGCCCCATGAGAAAAAGGTATGCACTGATCAATAATCTCAGCTTGCAAATTCTGACCCTCTTATTCTGATTCGTGCCAAAATGCTGCAAATGCCAGGAAAATGCTACTGCAAACCTGTGCTGTTCCTCTCCAGTTGGAAACTTTTGCAAAGGTGTACAATTCCTTCAATTACTTTAATTAAAGGCTCTATAAATCATAGTAACACTATAACCCTCACTTCACCAGACTCCTGAGTTTTAACAATTAGGTTTAATTGTTTTTCAACAATGTCCCCCTTTAGCATGCATTAGGTGCAAACAAGTTTTCTTATGCAGCGAGTCTTCTATTGCAATGGCATTGGGTTTTTTAATTATTCTTTTAAGGTCATTTAATAGTCAGTGCAAATAGAAAGTCATTTCCCCTCGATTCATTTGATGTCTCTGCATTATTTATTAGTATACAATAGAGAATTAATGTATCGTGGCCCAAGCATGACCTAAATGTCTGTTTACTCTTGCTCTTTCTTTAAAACAACTTTCACTTCTTTGCCTTCCATCCTCAAATGTGTCCCAAATAAAGCATGTCTTGGTAACCTCTCAAGTTCTCCATCCAGTAATTAAAGTTTTGGTTTTTTTAAAGTAACTGAACATGCTGTGCAGAGTCGTCAGAGTGCAACAGACAGCTTTTAGCACAAAAGGGAACGGCACCATATTGATCATAAAAGGTGGTTCTCTCACTCCATTTTACTGGGGAAAAAAACCAACATAACATTATGCTCTCTTCTAACCTACTTTTGACTTTTCTTGTGTAACTTGTAAATGAAAGAAGACTTAATTTCTCTGATGCAAAACAGATACTGTGATGTTTGAATCAGAAGGACTGGAAGAATACATACAGGTGTGTATTAAAATTCAGAGAAACGTCCTTGTCTGGGAGTCTACATCTTCCACTTTCTTAGTGCTACATCTTGCATTCAGATCTGAATGTCAGATTTTCCATAGCACAATGACACTTCAAAGCAGCACTTGTCTCTGCTCAAGTAATGTGATGGCAGAATTAAAGGGATGATCCACAATCTGGTGTAAACTAGAGCTCATTAAAAATAAGAACATTCTCCATAATTTTAAGGTGAAAAGATATCTTTTATCAGGCTTTAAAATTTGCATTAGTTTTACAGGAAGGCAGCATCTGAGCTGTTAAGTAAGATGGTAGCTGTTTGGACATGCATGCTAACATTCTCTGACCCTGCTTCTACTAACACATGTGGGACCATGTGTATGACCATGCCTCAGTCTCATGGCAATATTGAGAAAATCACCCCACAGAAACTGATAATCTTCACAAGAGGTGATGACATAGAACCTAAAATTTTAGACAAGGTGATTACTTCTAAGAGTAACCAGTCAAAGAAACCACAAGGCAAAAAACAAATCTTCATGAGTTCTGAACAAAGCGCAGTGCCTCTGGTTCAAGATGAAGTTATTGAAGAAATACTCTGAAATACTCTAGCTACTGTTATGTTCAAAGAAGCAAGTGAGCAAAAAAATCCACTATAGTATATTAAAATTCAAAGAAGGGAAGAACATAAGAATAAGGAATCTTGTTAAAAGTAAATTGAAAAGAGCCAATTAGATGAGACCACTGTAAAGGGCATGGAGCCTATCTGGAAACAGCACATTATAGGTTCAGGGTATGCCATGTATTAACTACAAAAATCAGTCTTCAAAAACACATCACAAAAAATCAAAACCCAAAAGCCAACTAAAGGAAAACCTAGAATAAATAAACACAGTGCCTAGTAAAAGTAGAAAGAAATCCTTCTGAATTAAGAGTATGGAAATCAAAAGCAAGGAAAACAGAGAATGCATAGTATGTGGCAAGTTAGATTTAAAATCATGGGCAGACCAAAAAGGTTTTGAGAAATAATTTGCTAAGCTCATAAAAAAATGCCTATAAAACCCTGTTCTAAGACATTAGAAGGAGGAACCTGGCAAGGGTCTGTAAGGTTGGAAGATGACAGAAAAAAAAGTTAAAAAAACCTCTTTGTGGTCATCACCACAGAAAAAGTTAAATTTGCCCAATTGCAACTTTCTTTATATAGAAAAAGTTGAAGAAATAGTCTCAAATGGAAGTGTCAATAGAAGTGGTTTTAGATAAAATGAACAAAACTTGAACCTAGTTGTATGGGATCAGTCCACCCCACTGGCCACTTACCTACTCCATATTTCATTAGTTTGTGTACGAGGATGCTACAGAAGACTGTGTCAAAGGCCTTAGTAAAGTCAAGATAAACAATATCCATTTCTCTGCCCTCATCCTCTAAGTTAGTTACCTCACTGTAGAAAGCTATCAGGTTGGCGAGGCGTGATTTCCCCTTCATAAATTCATATTGGTGGCTCCCAGTCCTTGAGCCTTAAAGAAGGTCCGATGGTCACCAAGGTCAAATCCCTGCTGTCAAGATCACCTGCTCATTAGGCATAGACCTAAGCACAAATTGGTACACCCAGGGACTGAGGCTCCCCTTCTTTGTGGAGTCTCAGAGAAGACCCAGTCTGTCTCCTTATCACCTCCAGCATTGTGCCCTCCTTCCACAGCTGTGGCTGCCCCATCCCTGGAAGTGTTCAAGGCCAGGTTGGATGGGGCTTTGGGCAGCCTGGGCTAGTGAAGGGTGTCCCTGCCCGTGGCAGGGGGCTTGGAACTAGATGAACTTTGAGGTCATTCTATGATTCTATGATTGCATAGATGTTCAGCATGTCCATAAATAATCTGGAAAGCAGAATGGATAGGGAGATGAACAAACTAGCACTTATTAATAATGGGTCAAAACTAAAATGGACTAAGTCACAAAATGCCTAGGTAATAAAACGGTAATTGTAATAAACGTGCAGGAAAACCAACCCAGCTTCTACCTCCCAGAAAAAAGGTTTTGAAGATCTTGTGGATATTTGTCCATACTTATCATATTGCTCTGATAGCCCAATTCAAAAAAAAGGTCATAGAAGTAATACATGAAATAGAAAGAAGGGCTAAATACAAGGATAAAGAAGTTACAAAGTTTAAGTCTTTTAACTTTTCGGGAAAGAGATAACTTTTGGGAAAAGAGCAAGAGATGTCTGGCTGTACTGGCATAATTTCAAAGAAACTGATAAAATTCATATGGTGAGTTAATATTAAAGATTTTATCTTCTTCAGAATACAACAACTAGGGGCATCAAATTAAGTTATCACAGAACTGTTTGGGGAAAAAAAAAAAAAAGGAAAAAGAAAGGACAGTACTTTTCCCACAGGATAGATAATTAAGCTGTAGAGCCTTTTACCACAGGATGTATGGGATGTCAGAACCTTAATGTGTTCAAAAGCAGTTAAAGGAATTTACAGAAAGGTTTGTGAATAGTATAAAACACAAATATGGTACCTCCACTTCAAATATGAACCTCCACTTCAGGAAAGACTGTAACTACCAAAGTCAGAAGGTTATAGCACAGGAAATATAATTCTGTTTTTATACTCTTTTCCTAACCATCTGCTAATGGCTACGTGCAAAACAGAGGGCCAGTCAAACTGGACTTCAGCTTGAGCCAGTACAGCTGTTCATATATTCTTTAAAATTAGAAATTAATCATTTCCCTAAAGTTCAAAATCCTGTAACATCCCAAAGTTCTCATTAAGGTAGTTCATTATGAATTAGCTTGAAGACTGCAGAGAATAAAGAATAATAACAATTCTGTAGTAACAAGTATACTTTATGTATTTCTAAAGAAGAAAACAAAACCTTCAACTAGTAGCAGCGGGGTATGTTAGATGTAAATTGCAGTCCATTTTGTTTTCCTGAGGAACAAGTGGGAATTTAAAAAGCCAAGTAATTGATTAATTCTGATCTATACTTCTATTTGAAAACTATGAAACTCTTCTGGAAGCTTTCCATCCATTATTGCATTCCTAATTATCAAGGTGAACATGTTAAATTTGCTTTATCTACTCTTTACCTTTAAAACAGCATTTTCTCACTGGATTTCAGCTAAACACAGCTGGAAACTCTAGATAAACGCAGACATTTCTGATGGAGACCAAAGTGTCTCTAAGATGTTCCCTCAAATGTGCTAAAAAAGCTACAAACTGAGTCACTTCCACAGTAATGGGATTAGAAATAGCCTGCAGGGAAGCATGTGCCAAATGGTGCCAACTAGCAAGGATTATAACAAAAAACTGTGACATTATAAAAATACCTCAGAGTGAGGCTCTGGGTGGTGGAATTGCAACTTGCCAGCTCAAAAGAATGTGTCTCATTAAAATGACAGGAGTATGCCGAAGCAGTCATTTGTGCAGAAACATGATCCTCCTGTTAGCTGAGTAGCTAATCTTTTTCAAAAACCTTGTCAGTTGACCATCAAATTCATAAATGTCAATTCAGGCTGAAAGGAAAAAAGAGAAAAAAAAAAAATGGTGAGAGGGCATGGTAGAGAAGGAAGGGAGGGAAATTTGGAGAGGGCTTTGAAAGATTGTGTGGTTTTTTTTAAACTCCAGACATAAGGAAAAAAATTGCATTGAAATATACAGCAAACATTAAGAACAAGCAACGTTTTTAACCATCTACTCTATTTTGGAAAACATTTGGAGACAATACATTCAAATTAGCTCTTAGGTTTCCAGGGAATTTCAAAGGAGCTGAAAGCCCTTGTCTGGTGGGGACTGTAATAAGCATTGTGGGTGCTCAACATTTCTGAATCATTTTGCACATAAAGGCTGAGAACACTGCTTATGGCACTGATGCCCTAAACTGCCGTACCTACATATTAGAGCTATGTATGAGTTTGACTCCCCCTTCAAACAGGTTTGAATCTTATAAAATGCCATTATTCCCACATCTCAAGCCAAATGCGTTGTTGGGATTTTTAAATCTGAAAACTGTGTTAAGGCATCAATTACTGTCTGGAAAAGTGATTGACAAAATCCCCACCTGTAGAAAGGGAAAATTAACCAGCAGCTATAGTAGCACAGCTACTACATGGATGAGCAGCTACTCTTTCCACGTGGAAGAAGGCAGATTGGGTACTAACAGGAAAAGACCATCCCTTACCAGACACATGCCTACATGGAGGCACTCAGCTCTGAAATACCTGGGTCCACTCCTCCCCATCTTTGACAGGAGAAAGGCTGAAGGAGAATAATATTTTGGTTTCAGCAAACTCTTTCCCTGCCTAGAAACAGGGGGGCTGTATCCTGTTTCTGTTACGAGTATCAGATAAAATCTGGAGGGGGAAAAACAAGAGGTAAATTGAAGAAAATCAAGCAAGATTCAAAATCATGCCAGTGTGTTTGATTATATTCCTGCTACTCCTGTGAGAAAATTTCTGGTTTAGGATGACCAGTGTGGTTTTCACATAAGCCACCATACTGTATCTCCTGAACTGAAAAAGGAATGACACTGTCTCATTCTTGTCTCTTCAATTATAAAAATAATTTGAAACAAAATCTTCACACAATCACACAATCACAGAATGGATGGACCTCTGAGGGTTATGTAGATCAACCCTCTGGCTCAAGCAAGGACACCCAGAGCTGGTTGCCCAGGACTATGTCCAGACGGCTTTGGAATATCTTCAAGGGCAGAGACTCCACAACCCCTCTAGGCAGCCTGTGGCAGTGCTCTGTCACCCTCACAGTAAAGTAGTGTTTCCTGATGCTGAAGGAAACCTCCTGTGTTTCAGCTTGTGCTCGGTGCCTCTGGTCCTGTCATTGGGCATCACTGAAAAGAGCCTGGGCCTGTCCTCCTTGCATCCTCCCTTCAAGTACTTACATACATTGATAAGGTCCTCCATGAGCTCTGCTCCAGACTGAACAGTCCCAACTCTCTCAGCCTTTCCTTATAAGACAGATGCTCCAGGCTTAATCATCTTTGTGGCCCTTCCCTGAACTCACTCCAGTATGTCCCTGTCTTGTGCTGGAGAGCCCAGCACTGGACCCAGCACTCCAGGCGTGTCTCACCAGTGCTGAGCAGAGGGGAAGGATCACCTGCCTCCACCTGCTGGCAACACTCTTCCTAATGCAGCCCAGGATACCATTAGCCTTCTTTGCAGCAAGGACACGTTGCTGGCTCACGTTCAACTTGGTGTCCACCAGAAACCCCAAAGCATTTTCTGCAAAGCTGCTTTCTAGCTGGGAGGCCCCCAGCACATACTGGTGCATGGGGTTGTGCCCTCTCCAGGTGCAGGACTTGGCCCTTCCCTTTGTTGAACTTCATGAGGTTCCCGTCAGCACATTTCTCCAGCCTGTTGAGGTCCCCCTGGGTGGCAGCACGACCCTCTGGCATATCAGGCACTCCTCCCACTTTTGTGTCATCAGCGAACTTGCTGAGAGTACACTCTGCCCCATCATCCAGATCATTAATGAAGATGGTAAACAGGACTGGACCCAGTATTGACCCCTGGGGTACACCACTAGTTACTGGCCTCTAGCTATACTTTGTGCCATCACTCTCTGGACTTGCTTTATAGCCAGTTTTCAATCCACCTCACTGCATACATCAAGATCTTGTCTATGAAGATCTTATGGGAGGCAGCATCAAAGGCCTTCCTAAAATCCAGGTAGACAATATCCACTGCTCTCCCCTCATCTACAAGGCCAGTCATTTCATCATAGAAGTTTATCAAACTGGTCAAGCATGAAATTTTAATGTACAGTAAAATATATGTACGAAAAACAAGGAGTTTTTTTCATGAAGGGCTTGTGAAAAATCTTCATTTAATACACTTAAGTCCTGAGTCAATAAAGAATATACTCATGTATTTTCATTAAAACTTCTTTTCTATCCCATGGAAACACACTGATATAACACTATTCAAACCAGAGGTGAATAAGAACCTTTGACTCCTCCATGGTAGTTGGAATTATAAATGAGGATAATCTAAGGTTTGAAAATATTTCAAGATGACTTATTTGAATTTAAAATATAGTCCTATAATTTTGCACTTTCTCTGTTGAACGGCTTAGAAACAACTGACAATTCTTAGTTGTATACATACTAATTTTTCTGAGTATCAGAAATCCCTTTACTGAATTATTTAAGACTCACTGTCATTTAGAGTAACAAAATACCAGAATTAGTAAGGATAAATCAAAGCAAAACCTATGTTTAGAAGAAATTAAATGCAATCTGATTTGAGCTTGAAATACTGAGCTCCTCTGATTACTGAAACCACTAAAAACCACAACAATAAAAAATCCCTCAAGTAAAAAAAAACCCAAGCAAACTCAAACAAAAAAAAGGAATCAAACTAAAAAAACCCCACATAATGAAATGTAGTAAACCAAACTGTGAGTGATATATTCCAAGTCTGCATCACAAATGAAAATAACAAAGATTACTGTGCACAGGACTTCAGTCTTGCACCTGAAACAGTCAACAGAATTAGATTCTGCTTGTTAATCATGGAATACTGCTGAGAGTAAAAACTGATATATAGATTAGATTGTATCCCAAAAGAGGACAATATGGCTTTATTGCATGTTTTATCAAGCCTTAGATTTTTTGAGTTTTAAAATACATGTTGTACCTGACCATAATCTCACATCTTTCTTAGGGTCGTGCAACTTTTTTTTCATCCATTTCTCTTCCAGTCAAGGTCTGGTTGAATCTTCAAAAAGCTGGTCTTTTGGCTCAGTCTAATTGGTTTTATCTTTTCACCTTGGTAAGCATGTTTACTAGCATTCTCTATATCCATGCTGGCATTCCCCATATCCATGGTGTGTGTATTTATTTATTTATTTATTTATTTATTTATTTATTTATTTAACATTGTCTGTTCCTGTCCTGTCTTGCAATTAGTATCAGTAACAATATTAGGCAGTTCTGATTATTGTAATCCTTTTTGTCATGGATTCAAATCAAACTTAAACCATAAGTGAATAAATCCAGAGAGCCAAAAGGTAAACTAAGCCTATGTTTAAGATCCTAATAAGCAAACAAAAATGTAGAACCCCAGCTGAGGTCAACAGGCAGCTAAGTATAAAGTCATATAATTGATTTAGCATTAGTAGGATATATTTAGGATCTGACAATGCCTTTTGCTTTTGTTTTTAAATCTTTAAATTCTAGGTTTGTTCTTATATCTTTAAATTCTGGTTAATGTTGCAGCATTAGCTATTTGTGATTTCTTTTTCTTTAGTTAATCTTACCAGAAAAATCAAGCTCCATTAGTAGTTCTGGGAATTCAAATGAAATATTGAGGTGCATTAATTTGTCAAAATACTATACATATACAGGCCATTCAATATGCATTTTTTTAAAGCTAAACCACACCTCCTTTTTTATTAAAGGTGTTCAGCATTTTTCTGCTCATTTACTTGAAAGTTGCAACTCAGTATATATAATACGGAATACTGTATATTCCATTTGCCAGCATGTAAATGCCCTAACATTAAAATTAGATCCTGTTCCTTTATCTGCAGAGACATATGTGATATTCTATATGCAACTGAACTGCATTGCACTGCAGCTTCTTCTCTGAAAATCCTCGGTGAACATACTCTGTTAAAGGCAGTCAACTGCATTAGTGCACTGCTCCCATTCATTTCAAAGTCATCTGCTCCTTAATGTACTTTGTCTAAATATTTTATGAAATAGATGTCTGGCATCTTAACTGGCTTTTGTTCTCCCTGTTTTTCCATGATTAAATACTTCCTCAGTAAACTCCAAGGGGAAATAAGCCTTTAAATTTATGTTTGAGATAAAGAAATAAACTTTGAGTGCGAGTCACTTGCCACTCTTCCATTCAGGTGCTTCAAGGCATATTCTGTGCATTGTTAGGCAGAAAATTCAGGGCACCGACTGACTTCAGCAGAGCTATGACACTTTATAGCAGCTTCCCAGGAAGGACAGCAACTGACAATTTCACAAGCATCTTTATTTTGAAATATTCATGATCTTTAGATAAGGCTATCTAGACTTTTTCATTCCCAAGTTGTAAAGCATCTAAAATGGACTGAGAAATTCTGTACCTTATTTTTACATAAGCAACATATAGAAGTGGTTTTGTAGCAAAAATGGAACTTTTTTTTTAAATTTCACCAGTGTAAAAGAGGTAAGAACCCATTAAAAAGCTGTGACTGGCTCTGCAGATTCAGCATGCACAGGGTGGGGAGTGGATGATGGGAAGCACCCTACACTGATACCCAGATAAAACAGTTTCCCTTATTTGCTAATTTTTTAGGTCAGCTATTTTTCCACATCAGAATATTAATACCCCCAAATTATTCCTTAGTTCCACCTAAGCCCTAGTCTTTCTGACTTTTGAGTCACCAAATCAGTTACACTATGGAGGATACTTTCTAAGTTCAGGAGTAAACAAGTGAAAAAGCATTTAGAGGTCAGATGCGTCTTGTAACCATACATTTAATATCCCCAACTGAAGGTCCTAAGTCTTTCTTATTCCTGCTGGAGTGTTTGTACAGCACCAAACACAGCTCATCGTAACTCTTGACTGGCCCCTGGCCATTCCAATACAGCCAGCATGCTAATTACTAAACTTTGCCATGTGAGTATCATTTTAGAAATAATTCATACTGACCTTTTGAAAAACATATCTAAACCCCCTGAAGTGGCAGACAGCACCAAAAAAATCACAATATAGAGCACCTCTGAAGGCATACATTTTAGGATTTCTACAAGCAAGATTGTTTCAACTCAGTGTGCAAGCAGGTATTTCTTTCTCCGCTGCAAAACAACCGGGCAACTTTTCTGCATTTTGGGTCAAACCTCAATACAAACCAATAATAAGGTTTAAGTTTTACCATTTCCATTTCCTGTTAGGTCCATGAGAACAGAAGAATACTGTGCCATACGCTGTATTTGCTATGGCTATGAGGGTAATGAAAACTCACAAGCGTTAATTCCAGAAGTGCCAGTGCGGTACACTAGATGATGTTACGTATGCTGTTGTCTTTGAACACGCTGTGGTTTGAGCGTCTGGCCCCATTCTCTGCTATCAAGCAGGTTGCTGAACTCCTGAAAGAAGATGAGTGCTCAGGAAATTATATTACCAGAGTGCTATAAAGGTCAAGGTAATACTATATTCCATTTTTCTCTTCTCCATGCTGAATGATGGATTAAGAACTTCGTTCTCTTTATAAGTTACAGGAAAAGAAAGAATGTACGCTGGGCCTGATACTCCCTGATTTAAAAATGGCACTGCTTCAGTTTACTGCCATGAAGCTAGTGCACTATATTTCAGTTGATGAGACAATCCTACATACCTGTTATTATGAAATAAGAAAATAATTGTGCAATGTCTCCAATGCTGCTCCTTAGACATGGAAAATCTTTTCTCTGATGTATAATCCCAATTCAGTTTATAAAAATCTGGTTACAAATATTCCATATATAAAATGTGAATAGCAGTTTTAATTAGGACTGTATGAAATCTTGATATATGACTATTTATCAGATAAATTGTTGAACTATTATTCCTCAGCAACATTCAGAATCCCACTCATATCCAGCAAGTTGGTACATACAGGTCTAGAAAGGCACATAAAGCAAGGATGTAGTGGGCTGTAACTGTGAAATATTACTGCTTGTTTCTGCCTCACAGATTTTAGATTAGCCTTTACTGTCTAGAAGCACTGTTGAATAATACGCCACTATGAAGTACTAAGGATTGAATTCTTATTCTACAAATTTGTCCTATATGGTAAATAATACATCATCTCATCTCTCTACTCTCCTTCTCTCTTTAATCTTTCAGATATTATTTTATCTCTGCTTGCATATATATAAAAATATTTCCAGATTCATAAATTAATTGAAGATGCAATCAGTATGGCATGGAATGAATAAAAAATTCTCTATGACTTTCAGGATCTCTGAACACAATAATTCCTCTGGCACACCTAATTTCTACAGCTAGAGATGGAGGGAAAAAAAAAAAAATCTGATTGGCAGAAACATTCCTATATACAGCCCAAGCCCTGAGGTTTGGGAAAGCTGGAACCTCAGCTGAGTTTTGCAAATAAACCTTCTACAAATATAGGACACACATCTAGCTCCTGTAAAACAACACTGGCTTCTTAAACACCCTTCTTGGCATACTTCTTGACTCCAACTTGAAGAAGACCCGCTCCCGCTCTCCCCGGCTAACCCTGTGGTGGTGACAACACAGTCAGACTTAGGCATTAGCATCATTTCTGGTACAACCTCTGCCCAAAGCCTGAGTGCCCTTTCTCTGCTGTAAACACCTTCTAGATAGGGAGTCAGGCCAGAGAATATCCTTGGGGAAAACAAGCATGTATCATCTTGTCCCCAGTAAAGTGAGAACGTTATTCAGCTGTTATTGTAGTCCTGAATCTGCTAAACAGCTCTTGGCGTATGGAAGCCCATTAAGCTCATTCAGTCTGAAAGATATCACAGATAATGGAGAGATCAACTCAATTTAAAAAAGGGGAAACTCTAACCATATTTGAAACTGAGAAATTAACATATCCAAATAGTAATCACTGGATACAAACATACTGGTTTTTCTCCTTCACAGACCAGGGACTTTGTACTTTAAAAAAGAATGCATAAATTTTAAACAACCTTGGTGTAAAAATATTTTCATGTCTAGCTTAAACTGTTTATCAGAACTGTCAAAAGCTCCTGTCATGAGTAGCCATTCCAACTATAAAGCTGGTGATTCCTGTACTCTTTTTTTTTTTTTCCTTGTGTATGATGTACTAAGGGAAAAATGTAGAAGAAATTATTCTAGATTTCAGGGTTTCATTTTAAATTTACTATAGCCTGTTAGCAAGCACAATTCCAGTATTACGAGTGAATCATAACTGTAAATTAATGTAATCATAACCGTATAGCAAAAAGGTGGGTGTTCACGCCTCTTTGGTATAGTCAGTATTCCATAACATATTTTATCGCTTGGCAGAGTCCCTTCAATGTCCCTGCACCCTAATGCCTTGCCTTCTCTCCAGATAAGAGTAAGGCTTCTCTGTCTGGCCAAAGGGAGCAGGAGAAGAATTTGAAAGTAGACTGGTATCCTGCAATTCCTCCTGTGCTCTTCAGTGTATCTCAGTACAGCAGAGCTGTTCTCTGTCTGTGCCTGTGTGAGCATGACTGTGGGGGCTTAGGAGTCCTAAGGGGGTAGCGGAGACAGAAGGCGTACCCCAGCTCTCGTCTGCTTTGCACAGCAGCTCTTGTCCTGAGGGCAAAGTTTCACATCTGGATGAGAAGAGCATGGCAGAGATGCAAGGTCTTGGAGATGCCGTCATTCTCAGTCTCTCCACCGACACCTGACAAACTTGTCCACAAGGCTTAGAATTAAAATACTTTTTCATATTATGTTAGGAAGGCTTCAAAGGTTTTTGCCTCTTGCCTTCGTGGTCCTGACCATGTAAAGAAACTTGATATGAGAATTCTTGTCTATATACACATAAAATGGCCCTGATGGAGCTCCTGGTTCTGCATACTATGGCTATACAAATTGAAGATTTACCTAATAATTATTGTAATCTATAAATTGGAATAGATTCCTCTGTATTTGAGAACTCATACTGTTTTACTTTCAGGATGAAGTTACACAAAAGTATCTCAAACATCAAGTTCTTTTTTCTGGACAATAATTGAAAAAAAACCTTAAAATTTCAAAAATCTGTGGAGTGGGATTTTAAAAATGGTGCAAGGACAATCTCTCATGTTGTGCAGAAAACAAACCAGTAAAGCATATATTCCTGAAGGTCAGAGGAAAACATAATTTTTATCCAGTCGTTGATATTGATTAACTCTGTAACGGTCATAAAGCGTCTCAGGAAACCACGTAAAAAAGAAATATCATTCATACATCTTGTGAGACATTTATATTCACTCCACAAGAAAAAGTACTATGTACATACTTAATGTAAAACAATCCATATCAGGGCTGAAAAAAAAATCAGCAACAAATTTTCCTGTCTGTAACTTTGTTTGTGTAGTCCTGTCAATGCCTGGATACTACATAATCAACAGAAATCTGCACTGAGGGATTTTCTGTCACACAGTTATAGCATATAACCTGGTTTAACATTACACTGTAAATTTCAGCCTGGTTAAACCTGCATCATACAAAAGTGACACAATGTATTCCTCTAAGAGAAAAGGTCACTAGACCTCAGAGGTGTGTTTCCCTTAAAATTAGTGTCATAGTCTTCTTTGTAATGAAAGCACTTTTTAAAGGAAAAACCAACACAAAACCAAGATGTATAACATTTTTAGAGAAGACAAGACACAGCTTGTCATATGAAAAAACCCCTCCAACAACACAAATAACAAACTGGTTTGGTTTCTTTCCTGTTTTCATCATGTTCTGTGTTACACAAGCAAGGCAAAATTACATACCTCCAGTGGTTCCTGGTAATTTTAGTTATCTTTTTACTATCCTTATTTGTTTTTTCTGTGGGTACTTTGGCAATGCATGTATTCATGTGAGATTTTCTGTTTCAATAAACTCAAATCAATTTATAACACGCTAAATCTGCATTATGAATTTTCTGACATTATGTACAGCAATGTTGTTGAATTACAGCAAAAGTCTTGTCAAAAAGTCATTAAAAACACTGCTCATGCACTACAAATAATGCTAAAGAACTCCTGCTCTAGTTTCAGCTCAAACATGTACTTCTAGCCTCTTAAATTGTCACTTGATAACTAATCATATTCTGACCCGAGGACTGTATTTAATTAGAGGACAGCGACACAAGAACATTTGCAATGTATGCATCTAGGCATTGTGTCAGTAGCCATTTTTCCTATGTTACAATGTTCACAACCATGACAACATCACTTCCTAATGTGCTCATTGGAACAGGGTGACTAAGAAAAATTGTCTAGTCTTGTGTACAAAATAATTTATGAAACTCATCAAATAGTCAATATAGTTTTGAAAAATAAACTACAATGAAGTTGTGTGTATAGTAGAAAATAATGCAAAATATGACAAACAATTTATTTAAAAATATAAACAGAGTGAAAATTTTTCAGCTAGATAGTCTGATTATATAGTTTCTTCTTTCTGCATTTTTCTTCATTTTGAAAAAAAAACCAGCACTAATTGTAGAGTATTACAGAGAGCTGGAAAACTGAACTTTTCTGCTCCTTCTGGGTTTTACATTATTTGGGTCAATACTCTGTGGAACGAAAAGATCTGTTTACATCAGCTGAGAATATGTTCCATAAGATAAAAATTTGCATCTAGGAGTTTGTCTGGCATGATGAATTATCTGACAACATCCGTTCAGCATTTGTACCTTTCTAAATTGAACTGTATACACATATATATATGAATATATACATAGTATAGAATCAGCAGAGCAGCTCAGAGTTCCTGAAATATTATAGAATACCAGATTTTACTTCATATCTATCATTCTGATTCAATGACTATTTAATTCTAATATGGTTCAATGTATCTCCATATTAAGTGCCAGCCCTGCTAGAGATACTCAGAAGTCATTGGGAATCTGCGTTGATGAATACCCATCTTCAGGGATCCTTCTGCAAGGAGTCGCAATGTTTTATAATTTAAATTCTACTGTGATAAGCAGCAATGGGTACCCTGCTCAGCTAAATGCTTTTGCTGAAATACTTTTACCATCATCGAAATACTGTGGCAAATGTAAGACAGTTCACTGATTCAAACAGGAAAAGGTAAAGCTTAACTTGGTGCTATAACATGGAAGCCTAATAATAGCTTTTATATTTGGAGGGAACTGACTTTTAGGGTATGAATATGAGTGAGGGAAGAAGAAAATAATTTCTGGCAAAAAGGGCAGTGTGATCACTGCTCTGGCTAAGAAACAAGCTACGGTTGCTTTTATATTCCCAAGACAGCTACTGAAGTTATGAGATCATTGCCCTGGCTTTCATTCATCTTTGTTAGGAGCTCGTATTCTCTTTTCTCAATCCCAGGCAGGCTCCTTTGGAGGGTGTTGCTGTCTGGAGTGTGAGGACGGGGTGTATCTCTTCCAGCGTGGCTGGTCCCTGGGCAGCAGTGGCAGGGAACAGTGCAGCTTGCCGCTGCTTCGCTGGCCATACCAGGGGTGGGCTCCTAAACCAGACCCTGCCCCTACAACCTGGCTTGAAATGTGCCTCAGACACCAAGCCTTTTGCTCACCAGAGAGATGCTTTGCTTAGCTCACTTCATAATCCGTTGATTTTATTTCTGATCAAGTCTTAATTGTCGGTAGGTATTATGAACCTTAATACGCTCGACTGACCTTCAGCGCAGAAAGCCATGGCTTCCTTGAATGGTAACTTGCAGCATTTCTGGTAGATGTCCCAGAAAGAAATCCATCTTCTTTTTACTGGATGCATAAATGTGGATTTCAAAGGAGTTGTCTTTGGTATTTGAATTAAATTTCTGCAAAAACTAAAAATTACTGTTTCTAGGGACTCCCTGTTGAAGAAATAACCCTTCTACTTGCCTTTTTTTAAAAGGCAAAACAGTATCGCACTTTTTTTTTTGCATAAAGCACCTCCAAAGGTGTACTCAAAAAACACTTGTTCCAAATAAATCCCCTTAGAAAGAGAAAAGATAAAAACCCAAACCAATCAAAACCCCCCAAATAGTTGTGCATGATAAACTTTAACTAAAGTTTTTGAAAACAAGATTTCCTATCTGAAACTAATGTTCATAACTTACACTATGATAGTTAAAGTACCCTTGGAGATTTGCTTCAAAAAATAAAAGAAAGAAGACAGCAAGATAGCAAATTCTATGCTAATCAAATGAAGAGGATATTTAACAGTAAATAATGGAAAAAGGATTTAATCAAATGCAGGAAGGCTGAGCATTTAGAAGATTAATAGACAGCAAAGACAGTTCAATGCACATGAATGTATTATTATGATGACTGTGTTGAGCTGGTATCACACAGCTCTGTGTATCATAAAATATAAGAAATATAAAAGAGCAAGGAAATCAAGATTTACCTGCCTGCACCACTTATGATTAATGATGAGCACTAAGATGAAATACATTTGATGAGTTTTTTCTTCTGTGTCTATGTACTTAATGGAATATTAGGAATGAGAAAGTGCTGCCAAAGGGTCAAGAGAGAAAATAATGAGGAAGTATCTTATGGAATCTAGGGGAAACTTTCTTTTAGCAAAACACCATAATCATCAGGCGACTGCCAGGAAAAGAAATTAAGAAATTCATTAGCATCCTATACTGAGAAAATACACAATGAATTCTGAACATTAAACTTTGATGTTGTGGTTCAAATGTGGCTGCTCCTTGTCCTGGGTCTCAAAAATCACAGAATCATAGAATCATAGAATGGTTTGGGTTGGAAAGGACCTTAAAGATCATCTAGTTCAAACCCTCCCTGCTGTGGGCAGGGACACCCTCCACTAGACCACATTGCCCAAAGCCCCATCCAACCTGGCCTTAAACACTTCCAGGGATGGGGCAGCCACAACCTCTCTGGGCAACCTGTTCCAGTGCCTCAACACTCTAACAGTTCCAACATCTAATCTAAATGGACCCTCCTTCAGCTTAAACCCATTACCCCTTGTCCTGTCACTACACTCCCTGATAAACAGTCCCTCTCCAGCTTTCCTGTAGGCCCCTTCACATACTGGCAGGCCACAATTAGATCTCCCCAGAGCCTTCTTTTCTCCAGGCTGAACAAGCCCAACTCTCTCAGCCTGTCCTCACAGGAGAGGTGCTCCAGCCCTCTGATCAGCTTCGTGGCCCTCCTCTGGACTCGCTCCAACAGCTCCATGTCTCTCCTGTACTGGGGCTCCCACAGCTGGATGCAGTACTCCAGGTGGGGTCTCAAAAGAGCGGAGTGGAAAATCAAAATTCAAAAGTGAAATGTGACCCCCACCTTGAAAATAGAAAATAAGCTCCCTAGGTTTACAAACCGCAAAGTCTGTAAAGTTGTGTGCTCACAACAAATTTTAACGCAGTTAAAAAACTTCATGCAAGTACAAGAAACCAGTCACCCACTCCAGAACTGGGATCTCAACCTCAGAGTTTTATACTTGTCTTCATTTAACTTTTATTTTACAATTAAGAACTATATTTTCTTGTCACCGGGTAGGTTGGATGCCCCCAGCATAAACTAGGAATATCTAGCTGTGGCATTCCTCAATTAAGGTGGTCTTACCCAGTAACTCTTGGAAAAGCTGAGAGATGATTTAACACATGAAGATGAAATCTTCATGCAAACATGAATTTTCTGCAAAGAATAAGAAAACTCCTGTAATATTCCCCATCTGGAATTGCCAAAATAAGATGACTCAATCTGAGTAGCATAGGTCAATTTTCTTTGTTTTCCTAAAAAACATGGAAAATAGGCAAGATTTAGGCAATCTTGTACTTTGGGGTTAAAAAAAAAAAAAAAAGAGTGAGTTAGAGAAAATTAGATAGAGCTTAAATTTCAAAAAGAAACTGGGGTCACAGTGGTGCTTTTTTTGTGTGCTGCCCAGAGCAACCCAGTATGGAGGACCAGGACATACCATCACAATTTTAAGGAGAAGAAAGCTACTCCTGGTAGGGCAGATTTACCTCAGTACTCTATCTCTGCCCAAGTGAATAGATAAGGAAGGAAGAGAATGGGTGAATAAAGGAATTTTTAGCAGCCAGCTTGAGAATTTTTTACATCAGAAATTTTGTCCAGAAAAGAGATCCATTTCCTGAGTCGTCTCAATATTGCAGTCCTTTGCAGATCCATAGAAGAGTGGCCAAGGGCCACAGAAGTGCACCCAGGTATTTGCCATGTAGGTATTTGCCATGTTCTGACATGAACTGTGGGTTCTAGCACAGGGTTTCTGATGAAAAATAAAGGGACATAGAATATTTGTGGTACGTGGGGAAAAAGCCTTTAACTTTGCTAGAGCAGGTTTGAGCATCAGTTTTGAGAAAAGAAAAGGATCAGACAGGGGCTTTTGCTGTGGTTTCACCTGCTCAGGATGAAGACAAGAAAAGTTACAATTTTCAAAATGACCTAGAAAAACCTGTACCAAAGAAACAAAGAGAATAACCAAAAGTTTTTCAGACAACATTTCAAATAAAAACTGTATTGACAAAACTGAGATGATAATTATAGGAGCTAGGGCTGAAGATATGATGTGGAGGGATGTTTACCTCAAGGAGGACAATCTTTATTGTGACATAAGGATAAATTACACAGAAACAATGACAACTACAAGAACTGTCATCTTAGCTAGGCACAAGGAATAGTCACCTCTCTCAAGCTGCTGCTTCCTCATCCTCCAGATTTGCTGAATGAAAGTATGGAAAGGACAGCACAAATATTCTCCTTACTCAGTTTATTTGTGCATGTGCCACCTCAGTCTGCAGCACTAGCTAGCTTCAAAGAGTGCTCTGGATAACCTGCCCAAGCCTTTGGTCCAGAGCATGCTCAGCAGAAAAGACACCTGTATTAAATACGTGTATCTTTCTATGACATAACCGCTAAACTGTGGTTTTCAATGTGTTTCTGCTGAGCATATCCAAACCATCATTGCTCAAGCTTTAGCTTGTCAAAGGCAGTTGTTATTTTCCCCATGGCACAAACCGGGATAACACAACAGTGATATATTTGCAATCAGAGCCAACCCTTAACCAGACTTCAGCCACTTGTTTCACAGCATGTATCACAGTTGCATCATTGCATAACATTCGTGAAATTTTAGTTTTCTAATTATTTAAGTATGCTTGCTTGAATTCCACCAAACAAATTGCCTGAGACAGATACTTTAGGAAAGCTTAGTCTGGGCATTTAAGCCTTAGATATGTAAATGCAATTAAAAACATGAGGAGGGAATGTCTCCATTAGTGGCGTTCCACAGGATGAACACAAGTGAGAAAATTTGATCCCCCTAGCCCAGCAGATAATCGCTATCAGGTTCCAGTAACTGTCAAATTTGTTTGTACAGTAACAGACTGATTTTAAAATCACACTCACACAGAATGGCTGAGGCAGAAGGCACCTCTGGAGATCAGCTACAGCAGGTTGCTCAGGGCCATGTCAGGTTGGGTTTTGAATGTTCCCAAGAATGGAGACCACAGCCTCTGTGGGCCACATATTCCAGTATTAAATCACACTCACACTAAAAAAGTATCTCTTAAATTTTAATGAAATTCCCTGCATTTCACTTTGCACCCATTGCATCTTGTCCTGTCACTGGGCACCACACAGAAGAGTCTGGCTCTGTCTCTTCTCTACTCCCTGCTATCAGGTAGCTATACACATGGAGCCATTGTGCACAGTGACAGGATAAGATACAGCGGACTCAAGTTGAATCAAAGGAGGTTCCAATTAGATATTACAGAAAGGAAATATTCATAATGAGCGTAGAAGACACTGGGACCAGTATCCAGAGCAGCTGCAGAGTCTCTGTTCACTCATGAAATCAGTGGATAAGGCCTTGAGCAACCGGGCCTTGGTCTACAGGGTTTGGACCCCTCCAGAGGTCCTGTCCGTTCTCTTTTATTCTGTGATTCTCAATCCATTTTAAGCACAGAAAGTATGAGTTTAAAACATATGCCTGAAATATTCCAAGTGGGCAAGAACAAAATGACATTTATTTACTAACCTTTCATTTAACCACCTGAGTTAGCATATTCTGCTGTTTCTGGATTATAACGTTAAGATTTGGATTACACTGTTTTGTCAAAATGTTCTAGCTGTCCAGATGTTTTTTCTTCTAGATTTGGGGACTACCTTAAAGCCACACGAACTGCTGGCTTAGCTAGTGTTGTCTTCTTAGTTTTTCTTTTTCTTTTTTTATTTTTTTCTCTTTCTTTCTCTCTCTCTCTCTTTTTTTTTTTTTTTTAATAATGACAGCAATGCTTTTAACTATAAGCTCCTGAAGGTACATTGATTCCCCAGGTGGTCATTTCAGACATGCAAAGAATTTTAACTAGAGTAATTTATCACAGACTAACATCATCTCTCATCCTATATTCCTCATTGTGTGTGACTGGGCTTCTCTTCTAAAGTTGTTTATCAGGCACAAAGTAGATAATTGTTCCAGTGAATCAGAACTGTCTGCATTTTGATATTTTGACAAGCTATTTTAATGTTATTGTCATACATGTCTTGTATAACTACAAGATCTTTTCAAAGCAAGGATATTTATTTATTGATTATTTCACTCTTGTGTGCCAGTGTCAATTCTGTAATTTATTGTGGCATGTATGTTTCTGCTACTCAATTATATGGACTTCAAAATATCTGGGGGCAGGCAACGCATGGAAACTTTTTTGTATAAATAACATTCTGGTTTTATTGCAACTCTATTCCTATTTCATGCAACTTCACAATGGTACAATACTTTCTTTTAGAGCTTAAGGAAAATTTCCAAGAATGGCTCATTGACTAAAATGTGGCAGCAGAGAACCCTAGTCATCAAATCTGAATAGAAGATATTAACTTCTGTGTTCCTAAGGAAAAAATATTAAAAATAATCCTGAAAAGCAGAACTCCGTACTACATTCAGACACGAATCACACAGACCACCACTGTATCAGAATTCCCATCATCATTTTACCCACTTGTGGCATTTAATCTATAGAGTCCTGATTAGGAGGAAATGCAGCGAGCTCTGCAGTTCCATGAAGAACAGGGAAGAAATGGCGGCTGTGTGATGAATTCCCATCTCGCAAGTCTGCAAATGTTTCTATATTGTACCAGCCATTAACTAGGGCAAGCCTTCAGTTTAGAAGAGCCCACTAGCCTGACTCTGTGTGTGGTGCACATGGGACTGAACCGTCCCTGTGATTACTTCTAGCTCTCCAGGCTGCCAACAGAAACAGACCATGGGTCAGCTAGCAGGGCTAGTTACTCAAAAGTGGCAGTAAAGGAGGAGTTAGTCATCCACTGCACACCTTTGTATTTGCCTGGCTAAGTAAAGTAAACCAACACTAACCTTTCATTGTTTACCAAGCATTTTTGCCTGGTTTCCTATAAGCAAACAAGATACATGTATCTCCACTGCATCTCAAAATCACCTGTCCATCCGACTCAGCCAGCCAAATTTGAGAGAGGAATAGGAATTTCAGGAGACAGCCATCAAAATTAGCAGCTCGTTAAAGGCACTCTCAAAAAAAGGCAAGGAGACCTCAGCCTTCATGTATGCCCTTTGTTTTTAAAAAAGACATTTCACATTCTTGAAAAAATAAACATGGCAGCCCCCATAGACAGTATTCATAATTCATAATGAGGTGAGAATGCTGAATAATATTAGTAACCTCTAATACCCACAACTCATGATGAGCAGCCTATGAATAAGAATTTTATCTCAAGTTTTTTGAGTCAATTCTATGTACCATTTGGAAAGATTTTCTTTAGTATATCTGATTTTGACTAATGTGAGCAAGGAATATAGAACAAGTTTAATGTCTAAGAAGAAGTCCATGTTTAGAATAAAGCATTCTCAACCTTATTCTCCTATTGAAATTCCCCCAGAATTTGCATATGAATGAAGAGATGATTGTTGTGATAGTTTGTATGGTAAATAATAACATGTATTTTATAATACAACTATCTCTGAGGATCTTAAAGCAATTTAAAAGCATCTTCAGACTCAACTTATTGCTGTGCAAAAAGAACTAGAAATTATGTTGACCCACTGACACCCTGCTGCTCTATCTTAGTTTCTTAATCTTGTTTTTCCTCATAGTAGCATTACACTAGATTACCCAGTGTACTTGTGTTTTACTCCTCAAACTTGTATAAGGCCCTACTCAGCTTAGTAATACTGAGTCTGAGCTGTATAAATTAGGAAATAAGCAATTCTGATCTGATTGAAGATCAACATGCTTCTGTGGGACTTGCTAAACCGGGCATTTGTACTGGAAGAAACTGATCAGAGATGGATGTGGGTGAGCCCCCAGGTAGACACCGAGCACGATGGCAGGAAAACCAGGTAGAATAAATTCAGAAACAGTCAAACAACTATTTTGAAACAAAGAGTATGAAGAGCATTAGGACCCCATATGTATCTGCCAGAGATGAAGGGGAAGTGGTGGTGAATGAAATTGGCACACTTCAAAAAAGCGGTTCTGAAAAAAGCCAGGAAGACCAAGTTCCTCAACTCTGTGTATGTGTGTGTAAGAGTCAAATGGTTGTAGCTAATTCTGAAGACCTGTACTGGAAAAAAAGAAAATTAATGCAAACATCTAAAAACCAGTCTCTGTCTGTAAGCCTAAGCTTGAGATCTGCGTGTTGAAGTATCAGTATGAATTTGTAACTTTATTATGAATAGAAGATAGAAAGAGAAAATTGGATTACTCTTCTAAAATACATTGAAGTACAAGGAATTACATTTCGAACATTCTGAGAGACACTCTTCAGTTACCTCATTTATTCATTCTTGCTAGTTCACGACATCCCCCTTCCTGCTTGGCTATCTGGGGACCTGTTCAGATTTCACATTGAAGGATCAATTCACACAGCAATGAAATACCACTGCCTCTTGGGGGGAGGATGACATCTGTTAAATAGCACCCAGCAACACTACACACCAGTTTATAGCATCAAATGCAGAACAATTATGAATTTAATTAGAATCAGAGTGGGATTTTAATGAGAAAGAATGCAATTATGCATGATGAAAATTTAGGGCTAGATTCCTTTATACTCACCCTGAGCTCTCTTACTACATAAGTATTTCCAAGAATTTTACTACCAGCAAGGGGGTATAACCTGCCCCTGAACAGTTAAGGACCCAGCCTCTCATTTACCAGGAAATAACTGTATCCTCAGCTTCTCTGTGCTACCAGCGTGCTACAGAGAGTGTTCATTAACAAGCTGCAAACTCGAACACTATCAGCTGAACTTATCCTTTGTGTTTATTTTCATCTGATCCTGAAAATATCTCTTCTTTACACGTGTAGTTAAATAGGCTACATCTCACCAGCAAAATGGCACAAGGGTTTGGATACAAAATGATACATGACTTTGGCCTTGAACCGAACTAATAGTCTGAAATGACATAGATCAGCAAGATCTTTAAGCGCCTGCGTTACAGGTCTACAGAAGAGAGAGGTTTAGTGCCTCTATACAAGGTAACAATAACTGGCTGGAAGAGAGGGGGGATAAATTAATTGTTATTTTCGTCTATAGTGCTGTAGGCAATAGCCTGGTTAACTGCTTGTGAGTAACTATCAACCACTGTAATATTCTGACAATTGTTTTTGAAGTTGATAACTGAGAAACTATAGTATTGCCATATTGATATTTTTTTTATTATTATTTTTATTGCAAGCTGGCCTAAAAATCTAATCGGAAACAGTTTGAATCAAACTATAGGATAGATTTGTGTGTGCGACTGGGACACTTTTCTATCAGGCACTGTAAAAGCATATAAAAGAGTCTATCATAATTTAACGGCATTTTCTCGCAGACAGGAGATCTCTGTCCTACCAGATGCTAAGTCTTGGTGAACCCGAGTTACTTTCCTCCTTTAGAAATGCACCTTCAACATGGAGGATCTACTTGTTAGAGCAAACCTCCCAGTATGAGGAGGAAAATATAATATATTGAACTTGGATCAACTCTATAAAGTCAATTATTTTTATTTTAAAAAAAAATATTAAGGCCAAAGCTAAGTAATCAGGCTAGAAAAATTCTATTGTGCTACAGTGGCCATTTTTGTCTCCCTCACGTTTTTGAGGCACGAACTTAGAATAACCAATATGTTTCCATGTAGAAAAAAAAGTAAGGCTGTAAGTCTCTGAAGCAGCGTATTGGCATACATTTCCCAGAAGCTGAGAGGCAACTGCCTCACCATTCCCTATAGCTGCAGGAGCATTTGCCAATTACAAACGAGAAATGATGATTGCTAGTTTTCCTCCCCCTTGGAAAGAGGATAGACCAGCCAAAGGGCAACAATAGGAATACTTTTAGAGTGCTACACAACACTTTCCCCTCACACCCGTGATTTCGTCTGTAGTACTCAAACACACCAATGTAACCATAAAATATAATTTTATAGCAGTGGAAATGGATAAATGCACTTTAATGCACATTTGTTCAGAGTTGTCATGGATTCCATGTTAAAATTCGTACTGGGTATTTGGAAAAAATCATAAACCATAAAAAAAATGAACACAGACAACTGTTCATCACTGTAATATTTGCCTGTCACTGAGCAAAAGTGAAATTTGCATAATGATATCCACAATTTTCTCCATGATGTTAAGCTTTTCAGTTTTTCTTTCTCAGGCTACAGGAAGCTTTTCCTGGAATGAGATTTTCCTTGGTTTTTCTTAAATTCATTCTGGCTATGGTCAAGGAGCAAATTCAATATTACCATCGTCTCATACACACTTGTGATAGTTCATGTAAAAAATGTTAAACAATAAAAAAGACAATAAAGAATGTCAGCCTTTTCAACTACTGGTTGTTTTGATCCTTATTGTGATAACAAAAATATATAAGAAAATGTAGATTGTCTTTTCACATTTCCACAACTGGTTGCAGAGTTATTTCATGATGTTCCAGGAATGTGATCATGCCTGGCTGAGTCCTCTGGAGTTAAGTCAAATATTCTATTTAGTATCATATAAAAATAGATATCTGTCCAAGCAGTCTGATGATAGGATATATATGTTTGATTAAAAATGAATAAAATGTGCCAGGTAGTCTCTTTTAGCTCTTAGGTAAAGCTGGACTGTACAGTATGATTTTTGTCGCTTTGGGGGTATACCTGCCAACCTAAATTTTGTTTCCATTTGATGTTACCCAAAATAGTATCTCTTACAGCACATTGATCAAGCTTCCTCTCCTCTGCCTAAGAGATACAAAATACTTGTACCATGTAAGCAGAAATTAATATATCCATTTCCGATGTTGAGCAATATAGACTTTACCTAGTTGCTGTGTTCTGGTTTTTTTTAACACAACACTGATAAAGATACAAATCTATTCTTACTGAGTTCTTAATACTTTTTGTAGATCACTGAATGTTACATGGCAAAAACAAACCCACAAACCTACATGCTTTTTTTCTGAAAGGAAAAAAAAAAAAGCCACATTCAAAAAAATTTAGCACCAAGTAGCTTCTGGCAAAAGATGAATTAATGTTAGACCAGCCTGGCAGACTGCAGATATTGATTTTGTGTGTTAATTTATCCACATGGCTTCAATTTTTGTCATGTCTACATGTAAACTGGGATGGATAAAATAAGATCACTCACCTCATTCAAATCTCTCCTCACTTTGTACATGTGAGAAAGCAAAAGATAATAGCTTTTGTTGAGATTCAGTCTAAATTCTCCTAGCCCTGTATTGTTCCTTTGAATTTTAGGGTAGTCATCAGGGTCTGGAAGATACAAAGCAGTATCTCTTCTTCCTTCCCAAGAGAGGTTGGGAGAAGCACCTCCAGAATGTTTATACGTAAATGTCACCTCCTGAGATTTCCAGGACAATTTTACAGAATGAGGAAATTCAGAAAATAGTGCTGACCGACAACCTCAGGTACATACAAACTTTCAGGCTTTCAGGGTTCATTCATCATGGGTCTCAAAGGATCCTTGCCTGGAGAGAGCACAGGTAGGGAAGTCAACCTTAAAAACTAAGGGAGAGCAAGGGAGAACTATTTGCAATACTGAAGAAATACTCTTTGGGATGTGCTAGGGAAGCAACCAATAGATTATGTCAGTGAGTTTAGGGTGATGAAAAGGAGGGATAAAATGTCTTTAGAGTAGAAAATAACTGCATGTAAAATCCTTCTTTTGGTGGTAAGGAAAAAATAATAAAAGAAACTGCATACTGTATGTTGGCAAGCTCCCTAAAGTCACTAGCTTCTGACCATTCAATCACTATGCTTATTCCTAATACCAGAGAGCACTCATCTAAAAATAAAGACTAAGGAAAAACAAAAGGAAAGAATTTTGGCACTAAGGCACTCTCCAAGTGTGAGAATTGCAGCTAATAAAATGGAGCACTTGGATTAAGTTTTTCATTAAGGCCTCTGTCGTTGCTTTTGAATGTGAAGTGAAATCAAAGCAGAAGATTTGTTATGGGTCACCAAGAAGGAAGGAAAGGAGGTGGGAGTAGGGCTAAGTGCCAAGAACATCTTTAAATGCATGATCCTCTTTCTAAGAACACGAGTTATTAACAAAAGAGAAAGAAAGGCATGGCTTAAACAACATAACATTCTTAGACGAAATCCTACAAACACAGATAATTATATATTTGATTTAGTTCTCCAAGCTGCAATTTTAGTAGTTTTATTATTCTAAAGCACAATACATCATCAGATACTTTCCACATTATAGTCATTTAATGTCTCCAAATTATAGTCTGCAAGCCAGAACTGGGGATTTGGTCTAAGTAACAGAGTGGTAACTGCAGGAAATGTTGTGATGGATGTCAAGTGTTACAAGGTTCACTTTGCTGAACTAGACAGCACAAAGAGAGATGTTGTTACAGTTCTAAAACTTTAATCTGTCCACCTCCTACTGTTTGGATGTGAACAACCCATTGAATTTTATGATGATAATAGGATCAACCTTTTTTTTTTTTTTCCCTCCCTTTGCTTTCCTCCCTTCCTCTCCCCATCTCTTTTTTTTTTTTTTTTTCTCTAACTGTAACAAAGCCTGGGTACCAGCTGGCTAGCAGGTTACTTTCTTAGAAATGGAGTTGGCCAAAGATTCAGTAAAGACCTGGTAGGATGCTTTAATAAGCTGAGGTTTGATCTCCAGTTACCTTTTAGACTATTTAGGCTCAAAGATGACTAGCTGTATGAGATAAGGAAGTGCTCTTGATGTTGTCAATGAAGCCATGGCAAGTACCTAGGTCTTTGCCAATGAACAGAGGTTGTTAAAGAGTCAAATCCTTGCTGTCTTTGGTCTGCAAGTCAATGGAGTTATTTGGGAGAAAATTTAGCTCCAAATGTTTTTCTTTACTAAAGAGCAAAGTCATCAGCTTCACTGGAAATTCAAGCAAATATAAGACTCAGAAGTTACAGGATGCCAAGTAAAACTGAAGAAAAACAAAATCCTTTCTAACAGAGAAGGTAATATTTCTAATTGTTATTATAGCTCAATGTTTTTTATTAGGAATTTTTTACTATGTCACACTAGTATTAAAGTTAGTATTTGGCTGCAGGCTGAATCAAGCCTACATCTCAAAGTCTCCCTAAATAATACACAAACCATATATTATCAACCCTGAAATGTAACTATGTCTGTAAAAGGAGAGCAGGAGATACAGGATTACTTGACAGAGAACAAGTTGCCTTTTGCAGAGGGCCGAGGACAGAGACATGAGCTCCTGTATGCTCACCTAGGATGCAAGAAAACCTTCAGAGAAAAGGTAATTTCTCACATGAGAGAAATCTCTTACACAGAAATAATAAAGGAGCACAAATACACAAGCTTGTCTCCAAGAACATACCATGGCTTCTGATGACAAAAACAATGTGGGAAGGAGAAGCTTGCTCTGGGCAGAAGCAGGAGGCTGCAATTGCCAATCAGATTTCTACAAATCCACAAGGATTTAGATGTTGTGTTTCCCTTCCCCCTCTTTCATAAAAATTGGGCATAAATTTAAAATGTTTCTAACTCAAATGCAGAAACAGAATTCTTCCATATCACCCCACCTATCAATTGTTGAATCCAGCAAAGTGGCAGTTAAACAAAGAAGATGTTGAATGAGAAGCCTGGAAAGGGAAGATGAAGAAAACTGTCCTGGAAATGGAAAGAAACCCAGTTCTTACATACTAAGTAGAGACAAACAGCTTGAGCCCCTTCTGTTCGCCACAGTAGGAATGTCACACCAAGCACTAATGATTGCTTTGCAGTACAAGAGAACGTCTCGGATCCGGCATTTCAAGTGTCAACTACAGCACTACAGACATCCAGGCTTTGCCCTCAAAATATAAAATTGCTAGTACAAGTACTATGTTTGAAATACTCCCTGTGAAACAAAATGAACGGCAAACACTTATAGTCATGATTTTTCAACAGGTAATATCCCATCATATGATTTGATTTCTTAACATTGGCCTGAAAAGGTATGAACTGCCTTCAATATGTTACCAGTGGAAGGTTGGGAATAAGATCAGAGATGGGTCCAGAGCCTCACGGCCACATCAGATGAGGAAGGATGAGGAATATAATGTCCCATAGCAGATTCTCACAAGGGAAATATACTGGCTTTACCTGTAAAGGTTTTGGCAGCAGGGAGGCTGCCGGGGTGACCTCTGTGGGAAGAGGTGAGGGGCTGCGCCATGCCAGACACAGCTGGTTCCAGCCAGCTCTGCAGCAGACCCGCTGGACACAGCTGACACCATCAGTGATGCTGGTGGCACCTCCAGGAAAACGTGTTTAAGAAAGGGCGGAGACAGCGGAGAAGGGAACCGAGGGACTGACAGAGGGAATGAGGGAATAGCAAGGTAGCGGATTAGGAGGTGTGCCATACCCCCGAAGGGGCTGTGGCCCATAAAGAAGCCATGCTGAAGCGGGTACTTCCATGTAGGGACTGTAGCCTGTGGATGAGACCATGCTGGAGCAGGCACACCCCACAGGGACTGCAGCCTGCGCAGGACCCATAGCAGATCATGGGAAAAGAGTGAGAAACGAGGAGCAGTAGAGAGAAATCACTGCACAGTGACCCAGACCTTCTGCACTGCTTGTAGCCTCACTGGAGGGACTGAGAGTAATCTCTGGCATTAATAAGGTGAGAGGAGAGGTGCTTGGAGTGAAGTAGCGAAGTGGAGACTAGAAAGGAAGATGGAAGGAGTCTGGAGTAAAGTTGAGCCTGTGAAAGTGGAAGGAAAGGCGATTCAATGTTTGTCTTCTTTTTTTTTCCTAATACCCAAACCAGTAATTAAATATTTATGCTAATCGGCAAAAAATTAAGTTAAATTCCCCACATCAATTCTGTTTTGCCTGCTGCAGTACTTTGTAGGTGATTTCCCAGTCTTTATTTTGACCCACAAGTTTTCTTGCTTTCATTCCTCCTATTTTCTCCCATGTCCCAACAGGAGACGGAAGTGAGTGAGTGGTTGTGTGGGTGCTTAGCTACTAGCAGGGTCAAACCTATCACAGGAACCAGCAACGTAGCTGTGCCACAGCCCAAAAAATATCAGCTGGCTGACTCATCCTTTAGTTGAGTTAAACTGACTTCACTGCTCTTGTAAGAAACCTTAACTGCTCTAGCAACTTGCCCTGACAAGAGGAGAAAGCAGCAACATACTTAATAGTAAGGGAGTTTTTCACAAAGTTGCAGTAAGTCTTTGCTGTAACCTATTAATTCAGTGTCATTAATTTCAACAATCCTCTTATACTACTCCAAATGGAAATCCCAGCTAGCTTGCTTTATCCTTTTGCTGTCACTGCAAGAGATTGTGTTTGAATAATATGGCTTTTTCATTACAGGCAAGCGTTTCATTTGGTTTCATCCTGTCAAAAAGCTAAACTCCTGTGTTTCTGACATCTATCTGGCCATTAAAATGACTGCCGCAGATTCAGCACTTCAAGACTGCAAAGTGGAATTCAAGCAGAAATAAACAGGAAGACGAGCAGCAAGCACTGTTCAAACCATAGCCACCTTCAAAAGTTAGTAAACATGGGGAAAAACCTAAGTCAGTAACTGCCAGCCTAGTTTGAAAGTCTGTAAGTTTTAGAAAGGAGTATGTAAG
This sequence comes from Balearica regulorum gibbericeps, assembly GCF_011004875.1. Taxonomy (NCBI): domain Eukaryota; kingdom Metazoa; phylum Chordata; class Aves; order Gruiformes; family Gruidae; genus Balearica; species Balearica regulorum. The sequence continues at coordinate 107,360,435 of NC_046184.1, forward strand.
AAGGAAAGAGTCATGGGTAAGTGTGAGCTGAACAAAGCAATCAAAGTAATAACAACTGATTTTAGTCTTGGGGGTGGGTATCATTGATGGTTCTTTCAGATTCTTTGCCAGAGTCTACAAACTCCCAAGGCAGCAGTCTCCTGGCAAAAAGCATCTTCAACTCTTCCTCTTGTATTGTTGGGTGGAAACACTGAATAAACACATTCATTCATTTTTTAAAAGCAGTACTTTCTTCAATGAGAATAAAAGAAATTACAACAGCCGTTTTGAGAATATCTGCCACATTCTGACAGATCAAGCTATGGAGAAAAACATTATGATGTCCTTAAAAGTTTTCTGGAATTTCTGACCTTGTTACAGACAATAAACTAATTTACTTATCATACTGGAATTTTTCTGTGTTGAATTTGCAGTCGTTTGATTTTAGTATATACTCAAACTGCATAGGCTCTAGCAATAATATTTTTTTACATTCTTCTTATTTGCTCTGCTCTTAGGACACCAAATAATCTTATTACATGTGGTTTGTTAACAGAAAATGGAGTCAGTTTCACTGGGTTCGTAGACAGGCGTAATTAAATGAAAATGTCTGATGTCTCTTCAGTTATGAACCCCACCCCAGAGCACTTGGAACAAAGAAGCTAACTAATGATGTCCATTTCAAATTGGTTGTCCACAAATAGGAGAGATTAGCAGACAGTGTGTGCATATGTGGGGGAAATACGAGAACACCAAAAGCACAGAGACGCCCCGTCCTGTGCTGTGCTTGGGGATTCTGGGTTCCTCTGCGTGTAGCTGATTGTGGGTAGCCTCGCTGCTGGGGGTGAGGGTTGTGCATGGGTTGTATTTTATGTAAGAGAGTAAGAAATCAGGGTACCTTTGACCAAATTGGGCTTAATAAAATGGCTGCAACCAAGGAAACTGCAAAAAAAGAGGGAAAAGTCAATAGGGGCCTGTAATGTGATGAAATACCCTTTCTTAAATTGGCATTTTGTGGTCTAATGTCCCAATAGAACTACATCTTGCAATCCTTTTATTTGTCATGTTTTCTTATTTGACAAAGTAGAGCTACAAATACCTATCCCTCAACACCCAGCTTGCTATGCTCCACATAGCAGAATCGAATGAAAATTTCAAGACTGAAAGAAAGAGGAAAAAGTAAAAGACTGGCTCGGACAAGTTACACCACACAGCTGGAGGAGAATTCCTAAATTTTCGGAGGACTGTGTGGGAAGCTGCTTTTAAAACCAGTTCAAGAATGTCCAAGTTCACAAGAAGTAAACTAATTTCTTTTGCAGCTTTAGTGCAGTTAAGTGTTTGTCATTACATATTTGGGTGACATCTGAATTGTCGAACCTAAAAGTGAAAAGATCTGTATCCCAACACTAATCTCATGGGCTAAGAGCTCAATCTGTTTGACACAGCAGTGAAAATAATCATCAAACCAGCTCAGATTACAGTCTATCAAGTTTTCTAAACCAAGAAACTGCATTTGTCTTGCATTACTAATCACATCTGCTTTCATTAATCCTGAAATCCTGTAGGCACTGTGGGCGGTGGTATATGAAGTTTTAAAATCAGCTAAAAGATTCTGAGTCTTATCAGGGGAAGCAACACTCAAAAAGTCAAGGAATTTTAACTTAAAGAATGCAACAATGATTTTACTCTAACTGTACAGTGCTGAGATATCAACCCTTCATTTCAGATACAAAAATCATGTTACTGAGTTCCATATTTTTCATTTTCAATGATAGCAAATTAGAAAAACATATGAACTTAGAACCAAAATCATATTTTAAGAAGATTTCTCATTATTTTATTGGAAAACTGAAAGTAAATTCAACTGGGATTCCACAGATATCTGTCCTGATGCAGCTCTATTCTATATTTTCCTTTACAATTGAGAGATTTGTGAATATCCCTAGGTCACAAGCACTCTGGATAACTGAAATCAATAAGGTGGAATTCAATAATAGCAAATGCATCAAGTACTTCTCTTAGAAAAGACAAAGTTAAATGCACAAACACAAAAGGAGTAGAATGGGAGCTGGGAGCATTGTTGCAGAAAAAAATCTGGACAAATGGCAGATCCATTAGGAACCCACATTGTAATGTTTTGGGAAAAAAAGGCAGATCTTATGTTAAGACATATTGATAGGAGCGGTATTGGGAAGATGCACAGGTAGTGTGATTCTATTGGTGAGACCTCAGCAGGACAACTGTGTTTAGTTTCCAGTGTTACCCTAGGCGAACTGGAGATAGTCCAGAGAACAGCAATAAAAATGATAAAATGTTTAGAAAACATGACACACAAAAAGGCTGAAAGATTGGGTTTGTTTAGTCTAGGAAACAGTATATTTAGAGGAAAAACATAACAATCTTGAAACAACTAAAATTATTTTCCATATTCACAAGGAGGAAGTCAGGAAGCAATTGGCTCGATCTACAACACAAGTAAGAAAACTCCTTAGTTGTAAAAGACAACTATATCCAGGAAAAGGGCGTCAAGAATCTCTGAAGGGTTTAGGAACAACAGTCAGTGTCAATACCAACGTACGAAATATCAGCACTGCCACTGACTGGCCTCACTGATCATTGAATCGTTCATTGCCGAATATCTTTGTTTTCCTTTGATTTTTTAATGGATAGCTGTATTTTTTTGCACTGGTCTCAGTTTTTTTGCTGAGGGGGTGGAAAGGATGACCTGATTACCAGGAATAGGTAAACCTGAATGCTGGCTTCCGAGTCAGCATTGTGTTTGGAGAGGATGGAGATGCTGCTTCAGCGTCCAGCCCGGAGCTTTGTTAAACAGCACAAAAGCAAAGCTATTGCACTCTACTGCTTACAGCTGGAAGCAGGACCAAAATTCAGCCCTCATAATGCTAAGTAATTGACTGTGAAATCAGATGAGGAAGTGGCTTGTTCACAAGGGTCTGATTCTGGCAAAACCACCTTCCCGCTTCTCCAGAATTTTCTTTTTTCTTTTTTTTTTCTTTCTTTTTTTTTCTAGGGGAAACTCATTAAAAATGCTGAAATATTTAAAGGCCTCCTGGAAATGTTTAACTAAAAATCATAAAATCCAAAATAGAAAAAAAGGAAAAAAAATCCTACAAAATATGAAGTATGTGCTGAGATTCGGGTGTGATTTTCTTTCTTTGGAAACATAAAAATGTTGGCACACGCACGCGCAAATCATAGGTAAATTGCTGTTAATAACAAAATGCTCTGCAAAAGTACAATGGTTCCAGTGAATGTCAGAACACATCTGCTCTATTTAAAAATTAACCATATCATTAAAGTTATATTACTAGTTAATTTCTGAAAATGTTTAATTATTAGAGAGTTATCTTTCCAGTTTCCTGGGAAGAATTAGAAATAGAAATTTCCCTCTGCCAAGCACTTGAAAGTTTCAAGAGGCGTGTATTTTAAGTTATTCGGGAGATATAAATATAATAGCTTTGATTATTACACTATGAAGTCAATGTCCCTTGTGTCATGGCAGATTTTACCCAGTCTTGTGAAGTGTCTTGAAACAGACTCGTTCCCCCCCACTTTTAAGGGAGCTGAGACTAAGGGAAAGCTGCCACTTGTGACAGCAGCAAATCTGGCCCAGAGTGTTTCTTGAGAAGAGCCTCGCGTTTGGTTTCATCCTCCTCCACATCGTGTGTCTCTCTAGTTCTGGCACCGGCTGAGCGTAACAAGCAACTTTTAAGTTAGAAATGATTAACACAGCCAGACTAGCCTGACTTTAGCCTTATTACCTGTTCTTAAATGCTTGCAGATTTAAGTTACACGACTTTTCAGTTTGTTATAGCTGCCTGTAGTTTAATTTGCGCGATTCTCAAATCTATAACGAAGATTACGAAGCCAGAAGCATTAGAAGCAAGCACTTAGGGGGGGGGTTCTATGAGCTTTGCTTTATGATTTCCCATAAACATTCCTCTAATAGCTCTCCAATCCACAACATGTTTTTTGGATTGTTTTTTTTTTCCAAGAGACTTGCTTATCAGCAGATGCAGGATGATGGTTATATAGAGTCAGAGCAACCTTAATCCAAGTAAATCAAGTCCTTTTAGAGCCAGCCAGGTATTATAATAAAATTTTACTTGACTATCTGTACAAATACATTCAAACAGTTAATTGCCTAATTTAATGCACATAGTAAACAGACATTACTTGCATCTGACAGCACCAGGTGGACCAAACATTTCTCATTCAAACCAGACATACAGCATGAAACTGAAATGCAGAAATAAGTGTAAGAGAAGAGATAGTGTGGAGAAAAAAAATGTTTCTTAATTATGCTGTGTCCACTTTCTGTAACAGATTGTCCTCCTAATTCACCCCAGCTTAATCAACCTGCCAACTTGCTTTGGAAACAAACCAGCAGCTGCACACCCAGAGCTCTGCTTATCTGGCGTACAGGTGTCCTTGTTTGCATATTTTAGTTATCCAGTGGTTCACTCCAGTGTCAGAGGGTGCGCACTGGAGGAATATAAAAAAATCTTCATTGCAGAGAAGGAAAATATTCTGTCTGTTGTCACGAGTGACTGCAGCTTCAGGTCAGAGGTTGTTTTAAACTATTCACTGTTAAGCTTTGTGAATAATGAAGTGACCTTAGTTCCTGAAAGCATCGGACCCAGTTATGCAGCTGGTGCTACACTGGCTGGGATGTTGCATTTTGAGGTACAGTGAAGGAAGAAAATCAGATTCCATGGCTGTGTTTGGAGGAGAAGGTAACAGGCCCTTCTGAGCATCACCAAAACGTATATGGAGACAGAGACCTGCACATGGATGATCAGTAAAGTAGTAACCACAAGAAAACCATGGCTAAGATAACAAGGATAATTCCTAGCTAAGCAGAAGAGCAGTAACTATTTACCATAAATGCTATAGAAACAAATCCTACCTGGAAACAGAGCTAAATTTTCATGAGATGAAAGATTTTGAATTACTCAGAACCTCATTTGACCACAACGGCACATTAGCCCAACCCACAGAAAGAGCTCAGCAGCTGTTTCAGTTCAAGGATGGCAGTTGCACAACAGATGTAAATCTCAGATACCCGTTAGAGAAGAAAACAAAGGGTCGATTGACTTGAGATAATAATCCTAGAGTTACATGATCTCACCTAGAAACCAGGATTCTTACCTCAAGGTAAAAGTGACTTAAATGGGTCATCTCTCGAGATACAGCTGGAAAACAAACTTTCACTTTGTCTTGTTACAAGTGAGCAACACGTTTTGCCAGAGTTCCTATGAAGATGTTTTGGGTAGCATACATTAGAGATGGTTTAATGAAATTTACCCTCCTTTATTTCATATAATCATAGAATGGTTTGGGTTGGGAGGGACCTTAAAGATCACCTAGTTTCGTCCTAGTTATGTTTTGAAATACATGGTTATCTTTCTTTTCAGTCCAATAAAATTATAAGCACTTGAAGAACAAAAAATGAATTCATTTTCAAAAATAATTATCATAAAATAAAAAGTTCTTATTAAAAATCAGTAATCAAATATTCCTTAAAGGATTATATTCAAATTCATAGATTTCTAAAGCATAAAATTAAAGGTTCATAATCTGATAGTCATTCACAGATTTGACAGAAGTTTCTAATTTACTTCAGATAAACATCGGTTTAGAAGATAGACTCTTGCATTTTCAAGTTCTTAATAAATAAAACTTCTATCAGACAATACTCTGATACTTAGTTCCACCTTTTCAGAACTCAACTGAGCGCTATGCTGGAGCAAACGTTCTTTGCTTTGGCCGAACCGGCTGCTCAAACCACAGCCTACTGAACTGGTTGTTAATGTGCCACCAGCCTCCCACTCTCCTCACCAGGCTTCCGGGAGCTGCTCAGCACGGACAGAGGTTGGGGCTGCTCTGCTCCTTCCCAGCCATGCTCTCGTCAGCAGCTGCCTACGCCAGGAGGGTATTGAGACACACAGGCACTTTCTGGACAATCTTGAGTAGGAACCACAGGTGACACAGGGAGGAAAAATGTTTTGTGTTTAGTCCAAAAGTTTTCCATTCTTTCTTGCAGCAGGGCATTGCCACTAAAAACCAGGCAGAATTTGAAATTAAGGGTAAGGATTATTCTTTTTTTATGTGTTTGTTTGAATTAGCCCTTCCAAGTAGGAGTAGTACTCTCACAGGGACCTCTCTACACTTCTACAATACAGATAAAATTATAACACGGACACTTTGAAAACAATGAAAATCAGTAATTCAACTTCTTGAACTTTTCGGGTGGCTTTGATGGTGGCCCTTACTCCTGGTTTCAGGCAGCCAATGTTTTAGCCAGTCATTCTCTATGTGCCTGTTGCCTGTCCACATCCCGTGATTCCCAGATTGGGAGCCATCTCCTGTTGTAGCGCGCTGCTTAAATAAGCAGTTCCTGCCCTACGTGAGAGCTTCCCTCACTTCTGAAGGAGGTACCTGGGGAATGAATTAAAGAGCTTTACTAAAGATCTACTTGAATGACATAGGTTAGCCATGCGACATAAATTAAGGGTGTAGAAATGGTTATAGCAAAGAAGAATACGGCTAGGCAAACAATGGCCCTTCAAGAAGTAACAAGTTTCTAAAACTGCAAAAAAAAAAAGAAGAAATTAATTGCAATAGGAAATTGAAAGGAAGGCAAAGGGAAAGAAGGGCAGGACAACAATTTTTAATGGATTTTTCAATTATTTTGGAGACTAATAGAGAAAAATATAAAACCAGCTTGAATCATACAAAACTGATGTCCTGGAAAGATGTAATCCTTTATCTAGATGAGGACTTCTGCTATAAAATCAGAATATTTAAGTTTGAACAGCATAGTAGAAAATGAGGTCAGCTTGGCATGTTCAGTAGCAATCTGTCTCGTAGGCAGAGACTGCAGTTTGGAAAAAGCTACTCTGAACCTACTTTAGTTTAAGACTCAACTTTAATCCACTTGTTTCTAAGAGAAGACCCAAACTGCCTTATTTCATTTCTAATCCAAACCACAGAGCTGTTCTGCCAGTATAAAGAGAGCTAGGAAAAAGTCTAATTTATATTCAGGTTTTCCTGCATACCTGCCAATGTGGTTATAAAATATTCACATGCGCATACACACATGTACAGATATCTACTGTTTATATACAGACATATGGTCTCTGTGTCTGTGCAGCTGTGCACACATATACACATCTCTCAGGAATACTGTATGTGTCTAACAATGGCTGTGCAGTTTGGCTTTTTAGTTTCTTAGTTACATTGAAAGCTATTTCTTACTTATTTAAAATTATACATGGAATGTAGGTCCACTATAAAACGTGAAGTGTTATTATTAAGTGATCATTTGGGATTTTTTCTTTGTGTTTTCATGACATGTTTCCTTGTACTATTTGATTACCTTGCAATTTTGTTTAACCTGAAATTAAATATTTACCTAAATCTGAAAAAAATCATATTTTATAATTTAAATTCATCTTGTACACATTCTGTACATTTTCTTCACAAGTGCAGTGACTTACTGGAAACCATTATCTTAAAAAGAATCCTCTATCAGGCCAAAACTAGAGAAGAGGTTGATATCTACAATGGTTGATAGCTGAGGCTTGGGTTCTGGAGGTTAAATATTACTTGGCAGGCCCTTGGTGGGAAGGAAGGTGCAAAAAAAAGGAGGAGCTAAACTGTTGCCTTCTATTTGTTCAGCTCATACGGTGTTGAATTTTCAGACTGGAAACTACAGAGAAAAAGAGTGTTTTTACTACATATGTGATTGGATTGTAGGCAATATAAAGGGAATGCAGCAAACTATTTCATTTCTCTTTTTTTGGGTAATGGGGCAAAATGCCACTTAAATAGAACCAATATGCTAGAGATGGTTTCCACCCTTTCAGAGGGGATAACCAAGCCCACAGATCTCACCCTCTCACACGCTGGGATAAACTTAAGAGAAAACATAAGTACCTTTCTAGTGAAAACCAATCTCTCCTCTGTAAACATAGATTTGCATTAACAAAGGCTTCTTTCAATAATATAAATAATGATAAAAATAATGGATTCGCCAATGATGACTTGGTTCAATATCTGGAACAAGTATCCCCTCAGGTAAAGCCGGTAAGCCTTCTGAAGTCAGCTATTACATTATTAATCTCATCATTCATAAAATGCTTTGTTCCATCTATTACTTATGACAGCATGCAGCCCACCTTTACACCTCAAACTGGTGATCTAACATCAAGTGTTCTCTAACAGTGTTTAAGTGCAAGGGATTTAGTTTGCTTTACTTAGCCTGTCAGTCTTCTACACGATTTCCCATCCTCAGCTGCGTACATGGATTGAAAACCCTTCCATATGGCTTGGAGAATAAACTGTTATCTTTGTACTTCCCAATATGCCACTTGAGAATATCTTGTTTTAAAGTTGTAGTGTCTAAAGAAGTTTTTTTAAGGAAAACTGACTTATATAAAGGCTCTCACTTTCTGGGGCGACACCCCTCCTTGCCGTGCTGAGGATATAGGGTCAAACTGACACTGAACACGGCCTGAGAAAGGGCAAGCGATTTGTTTCTGAAGTTTCTATCTAGTTAGCTTTTTCTGATACAGACCTAGAGACGTTTCTGCTCTAAACCTTAAGGAAGATACGTGTTTTGCATTGAGCATGGGTTTGAGCAGGACTCCATGAATCTTTCTAGTTAGTAACTAACAGAAACAAATCCATCCCCTTAGGGAAAGATTTAGTAGGTGAGCCACCCTACGGAGCATCTGCTCCCAGTCTCACGGCAGAAGAAAAGTTGCTTGATTCCCCTCCATGCAGCTCTGTTCCTGGGAGACAAGGGCCAGCGCGTCAGGCCAGCAAGATTATCGGTAATCTTCTTTGTGATAACATTGATGAATCGCCGTCCAACGGTTTTGCTGGGGTTTATAAAGGACTTTTTATGACAGGGAATCACCGGCAGCAGAAGGAGCCGCGAGTGCATCAGCTCTCTTCCTTTGTTCTTCTTGACTCCAGGCTCACCACATGACATATTTTAGTAAGAGTACTTCAATGGGAAACACAAATGGGAGGCAAATGACAGTAATTATTTTGTGGTACTCATTACATTCTTAGACATAAAGGAAGTGGTGATATATTGAGATGTTTTCAAAGAAAGCATGTGGATGCACAGCCCTGCAAAACACGCGGAAAGAACTGTTCAGCCAAAAAAGAGTGAATTTGGTCTAGTAAACTCATACACGATTTGCAGGCAAAGCTTTTGGTCCCTAAATCTGCAAGAACAGAATTTCTACAGACACTATCTTGCTTCAACAAATGAAAGGTTTAAGAAAATGCCAGCAGGGAATGTGCTTATCTTGGTCTTTTCTTGGAGAAAGTTAGTATCCCTAATATGCATCCTGTGCAGGTTTGAAGCAGAGAATAAATTTGTTTAAAATGAGACTTTCTCAAATCTGTGATAGTGGTAAAGACAATGAAATTAAAATGGGTTTGCAAGTATTTCCTTCAGCACTCAAAGCAGAATATTTTATTACAATTTCGATTATGTTTCAAGGTTTAAAGGACTGTTAAAGTATGCTAATTGAGACATTCAGAATGACAAAAGTTTCAATTGTGAAATCTCCTCTTTCTCTGAAAACTACTTAGAGTAAAGCAATATTTGGTTTCTCCTGATGTGGGTTTAGATAGTTAATATCAAATGCCAAATTAAACGTCAATAATCCTTTAGGAGCCTATCTTAGTCACACTTTTTTAATCAGGGTTTTCAATGTGATCTTAAGGTCCATTTGTTCCCAGAATATAATGAGAATTGTACAAATCGCATGCATTTCCAGGCAGAGTTCATTATAGGGATTTCATTTATGCTTATTTAAGCTACATTTTAAATGCTTCATATGAAGTTTTGGTTCTAAGGAAGCGTACAGAAGAAATAAGGGACGTGCAAGCTAAAGGATATTCAGTTGTAGCTTTCAGAAAAAAAGCAAACAAACAAAATCCTATTAGCCTCCCCCCGCCCAAGTTAAAAACCAAGCAACAGTATATATTTTAAAATATTTTCTAGAAAAATGGCAGAAAGACAAATGTAGGTTTTATTGTGCAAAATATGACTCAGTTAATGATCAATGTTTTAAGCAGAATATCCCTATTGGATGATGATTCATTAGTGTTATCTCAGGGAAGGAGGTTATTGATAATTTGATACTGCGCATCCACTACCCTAATCATTATTGTCAGAAAGTCTATTAAAGATCATAGGTCAGGGATCTAAAATTAAGTATGCCATAAAAAAAAAATTGAGCAAGGGACAAGGACAGACATTCTTATAGATTAAGAATTGCACTCAAATGCATTGTATCAATCAATTTTGCTAAGATATTATTTGATAAAAATAAAGCTACAATCTTCGGTGAAACATTTCTCATTTAAAATGAACTGGAGGTGGAAGCCTGAATATTAAAACCCCCACAACTCTGACTGTGTTTTGTCCTGCTGTATATGAATCTACTTCCAAAATGTATTTCTCCTACAGATATGCTGGAGTACTCAACAAGGTAATAAGCTACACTATTTTTTTTGTCTTTTGATCTTTGAAGCACTCCAGTCTTTTGACAACTCCACTGACTTTTTTCAATATTTAGCTAAATGAGAAGTTGAGAACTGCATGGCTAAATGGCATTTTGGATTCATCACCGTGAAAAGAGATGCTGTTGCCAGTGCAAGGGACGGGACTGTACGCCGCGTTCCAGGCTGCGTGAAGGAGAGCTTCACCCTAAGGACCAGCTAGCTGTACCAGATTTTATCTTGGCTGCTACAAGTGCAAGCCAAATCACACTGCTGCTTTACGTAGTGACCTTAGCCTGGGTCAGCAGACTGTCAGCATGCATGCAATGCTCCCAGAAGCAACTTGGCAGGAACTAATTCAAAAATCCTACTGATACTGGGCACGTGTAACATATATATGCCTTTCTTGTAACTTTCAAAACTGGACAATACAACTCACTAGAAGTACGCCATTTGCTTTTGTATATTCTGAAGAAAAGGTATTGGGATGTTCGGCACTGCTCAAATGCTCCCCTAAATTCCTTTGTAAGGGTCACACACCTTGTTCAATCTAAAGCACGCTTAAAAAACTAGGTTAAAGGCAAAACCAAAAATAAGGTACTATTGTTTTCTTTTAAACAAAATAAAACATAGAAACAATACAATTATGATGTCTTTTGGTGTCTATTAAGGCAGAGATGACAAAGGAAAGAAAATGATGCTTAATTCCAGCCTAAAACCCAGAAGGTCACCCTTTTAATCTTAATATTCCAGCCATTAACCTATATCACTTATTTAACCCACTTAGTATGGGACTCAGACCATAGCATACACTTTTCCACAAGCTGGACTCACAGAGGACAACATTTTTTACCAACTCTGCTATGACAGATTTTATATGCCCTTCCTTCTTGGGATTCCCCATGGTTTCCTCTCAGGTCCAGATCTCCTTGCATCCCTCCTTTCCACTATTCCCCTGTTTCCTGATCTCTCTCCTTTATCATCCAGGAAGAGACCTGAGCTCTCCTCTCACCCCACCAGTGGCTGGCTCTTTTGGAAAAGTGTGGATGACCACCTGCCCAGAGAGAAGGAGGAACTCGATGTTAAGCCGGGTTTGCCCAGGCTGGGACCAGCTCGCCTGTTCTGAGGCTGAGGGACCGGCTGAAGAGTCCACACAGTGCTTACGCTTCCAAACCAGGCATTTTTCACATCACAGCCCTGAGCTTCTACACAAGTATGTACAAATTACAGATGTTACACAGTCGCATGGCTGGCATTAAAGACAGCAGCTGTTGTCTGAGTGCAGATGAGGTGGTAAGCAAGTCGCTTTGGGTATTAACATGCTGGAGCACGAACTAATTCACTCTTTGAAGGGAACTGTGGCAAGTTTCAACCAGAGAAGAGGCTTAACCACAAAAATTCAAATAAGGTCTAGTGTATTTCATCATACACTAGTGTCAAAAATGTGTTACAGCTTCCTGTTTTTCTTCTGTTTGGTAAGATAAAGTAGCTCAAGTGCCTGCCAAAAGCCAGCGGCAAAGGTAAAGGGAATTGGTGAGTGCAGGGGCAGAAGAAACACGAGGAGATTCGAGCACATGCTGAAGGAAGAGCTGAAGAGGTAGAAGTAATGGGGAAACCAGCACTTCTCGTTTTAGTAGCAGCAAGCTATGAAATCAAGCCTCGGTGACTGCAATCACATCTTAGGGGCTGACAGGACATTACTAGCTTGTATGGCTGTACTGGAGCCATCAGATGTGACTGTTTGGGCAACTGTTATTATCATCCGTTTGGCTAAGGAGCTACTTTATTAGGAAATTTGCGTTTGAGCCACACACAGACAGTTTTGCAGCGGTCTGCTGTGCTACTAGGTGATGGTGACAGGAGCCAAGCTGAACCCCACAGACACTGTGGATCTGGGGTTGTTAGGAGCCCACAGAGCATCATGTTCAGCTGAGGCTGGACCTAGATGTGTAAATCATGCCTCACTAAAAAGGTTTTTTCTCCTACTAATGTGTTTTAAAAGCACTCTGGAAAATAAGCTATGGTCTCTGCTCCTGTTTTCTCCCACTTCAGTGTCACAAAGGTTATTGTTCTTCAACAGGATGGCTGCCTCCAGCGCTCACTCGGGAATGCCAGCTGCAATTAAAGACTTGGAAAAAACAATGCATTTAATGGCTTATTCAGGGTGACAAGTGTTGCCTTACCTTGGGAATGTCTATGGGCCTAATAGGTGTAGCTTTCTTTTCAGCTTTCCCTTGCTGCATCACTTGATATTAGCTTTCTTTTGCAGGTTTTTTGAGACCAGCGTTTAAGATATGCATTTGGTAATCTTGTGTTGAAATCATAATAAAATGTCACACTAATTTATTTGCTGGGAATATTTTGCTAGCTTCTTGTATTAATTCCCCTCAAAGCTAATTTAGATGCTTGCTGTCTGTGTATTCCGCATCTGTCTGTATTAATAATTGTGCAAGTGTCTGAACAAATTAAGACATTTTACAGCATTTAAACATCCCAAAGATCTTACATTTTCCGTGAAAGTGGAGAGGTGGTACTATAATTTATGGATGTTTTCCCATTAATCTCTGAATTGTTTTGGCAGCTAATGCCTAAAAGCAGCAGCTACCTGGCAAGGACAGAATATCTGTCAGACCATGAAGGGTGCCTGCATTCACTGGAGAGATAAATGAGAACACTGAAATAGAGTTAAGCCCAGAGAAGGAAGCTCATCCTCAGACAGAGTTGCCAAGCCTGTTTCATGATAGCTTATAGCTTTCATTGTAGCTTAGCAAATGCTGTTAAGTATTCTGTCACAATAAACTTACTTTTCCAGACAAGTAGCACTGCAAAACCCTAAGGTGCCACCGCTAATACTTGAACTTGTTTACTGGGTTTTTTTGTGTAAAAAATACAGGCACTGTAATAAAAAGCTCAAGTTTTCTTAAAGTGTATTTTCTAATCCAAACATCCAGGAGCTTTTTTAATTTATACCTTTTCTGTCCAGCCATAATGAAAAGACAGATTATTTTTTAAGGTGTTTCATTTATAAAGCAGCATTTTTTTCATGCATTTTGAGGGCAGAGAAGTATATGTCTTTCAAGTTCTTATGGTGCTGATAATGTTGCTCTATAGAATCATAATTCATACGCATCACTGGGGACACATATCCTGGAAGGTCTTTCTGCAACTTAAGTGACAACTTTTTTAATTTCTAGACCAAATAATTATAATATCTAAGTTTCTTTGAGAAGAAAATCTAAAAATCAAAACCAGAAGACTCTCTTAAAATTATAATTTCATTTTTTTGTCCCTACTTATTTAAAATGTATTCTTTTAGTTTCTTAGCTACTTATTTGAAGTATGTTCTATTAGTTAACTAACTCTTGTTCAAGCCAGAAGACCAAATCAAGTTTATAGCGTTAACTAGAAAAAAAGGCATTGACTGAAATATAGAAGGGTAAAACTTCAAGGAATGTTTAACAAATATTTTCTTGCAGGAAAGGAGAAAAATTAAAACAGAGACCATGACAGTTTTAAATTGTGTATTAGTTTTTTTTTTCTTTTTTAACAAACAAATTATTAAAAATTGACATTAAAAAAGGAAACCTTCCATCTCTGCCTATCACATTTGTGATGAGAACTGACCCAAAGACCTTCAGTTCTAATTCTACAGAAGACAACATAACCCCTCCAAAGCTTCAGGATGCCTGCATGTAAGATTTTGTATCATGCTGGATATATTTATTTTGGCTGAACTTTATTCAGGCCTAAGTGGAACTAAGGAAGCACGTTGTCTGATTCCACTGTTATTTTTCTCTATCACATCATAATGATTTATACTCGAGGGAAAATAAGACCACAGGTTCTATGAATCTTTGTGTACGCCACTGTGCGCATTTACAATCATATTTTTCCAATCACAGTTAACTGGGCTTAGATGTAATATAATGCACTGAGAACAGCTGCCTTAAGAGATTCCCTTCCCATACTCATGTATTTACAATCCATATGCATAATTGGATTTCAGTTAACAACTGTATTAATGGACTTAGTTACTAAACATTTGTGCATCATGTAACTGTTATTTCATTATATGTTAAATGGAGCTTAGTTGTAAACCTCAGATCTTTAAACCAAGATCAACTCTTTCAGCTCTGCAGAGGTAGTTTGCATTATTTTCTGTTAGGATCAACCTGAGATCTGTCTACAGACCTAACAGTACTTTGCCTTTAATTATTCTCCCTCCTCACTTCCAAGGGACTTCAGATGCTTTTTTTTTCCACCACAAGTCAGCAAAAGTTTTATTGCTCACCACACATTCACCAGTAAAATCTATTAATAGGCAAGTCCGGTATTGCCTTTTCCTTAACACAGATTTGCAACAGTAATGCGGCCTTTCCAACTGATGGATAAGCATAATAAAATCACCAGCAGAGAATGGACTAGTTGACCCGAGATCTTTTTTTCATCTCTAATTTCTATGGGAAAAAAATACAAAAAGTACATTAACCTCATCTACAATGTTCTCTGTCAAATAATGATCCTGTTATAAGGTTATTACAGAAAATATTGAGATACATTGCGATACCGCTTACAAAATTATGCAATAAGCTCTTTGCATTTGCAGGTTACATTGAACAGTACACTATATGGAAGTATTTGTATTTAAACAGTTCACTCAAGAAGGCTCTATGAACATACTAAGTGCTTTGAAAGCCATTATGAAAATCACTCTCATTATATACCATGTAGTAACCTGAGACCTATCAAAATCAGGCATAGGCTTTTCCCCAAAGTGATTGTAAACAAAAGTATGGAATACCACTGAAGCTTATTTTAGTCAATATTTTCGGGATTAAAAAACCCCACCTATACAGATCAAACAATGGTCCTTAAAAGAAAAATAAAAAAGCAATCATTGAATTGCATCCTATGAAAGGAAATTGGGCCAAAATTGATCTGGATAGCCAAATTTATTACTACATGCAGTGAATGTCCAATGAAATGTGATTAGAGCAAGTGTGCCATCAGTCCCTTTTGCAAGAGCAAGCACAGAACAGTGCAGCCTTGATGAAAGGAATCGATAGCATTGAAAGCAAAATTGGAGGGCTGTCAAATCATCTTAATTCCTATTTTCTGAATGAGTGGAGTGAGATCGCTTGATGCACATGCTAATAACCAAATTAGTGTGCTTTTGACTCAGTACAGAGTCAAGCTTCTATAAAACTTAAATAATATTGCTAAAAAGAAGAAAAAAGCCCCAACCCACACGAAGCAGAGATACCACAAAACACATATGTTTCACTCTGAATTCTTAATTAACAGAGCTGCATTGCTCTTAATTTTGTAGACATTAGGGTATGTAAGCTACAACTTCACATCTCTTAATAGCCATGTTGACTAGCAATCTTTGTTCTCCCATGACTGGAAAGATAATCTACTGAACAGGCACGCAAACATACATGCACAACACACATAGCAAGAACTGATCTATGAGTCTCTTTGAAATCC
This sequence comes from Balearica regulorum gibbericeps, assembly GCF_011004875.1. NCBI lineage: Eukaryota > Metazoa > Chordata > Aves > Gruiformes > Gruidae > Balearica > Balearica regulorum. Next base: position 107,376,455 of record NC_046184.1, read on the forward strand.
ATCACTCAAAATTGAATAGTAAAGATTTCCTTTGAGATATTTCTCACCAAAATTTGTCAGAAAGGGTTGAGGGTTGTTTCAGGATCAGTTTAAGCCAGCCTAAAACTAAATTACCCTCAAGTACTGCCTACCCACCTCCCCCTCACATTTCCTCTCAACCTCCCTCACACGCACCAAGTCAGCTGTCGATGTGCCCAAAAACCATGGAGACAAGGTGACAAGGAGGTAAAGGCTATGTGGTTGTGTGCCACCCACCGCACCTAGGGAAAAATTCAAGGCACGCTCATAAATCTACATATTCTTCAGCAGCAATGGGAGTTCTGTTTTGATCATATTTGTATCACTTTTAGTAGCTTTTTGGTGCCTCCCCTAGCAGATGTTCAGCTTCATACCGTGTGTATGTGGAACCCTCCTGAAGATCAGCGTGGGGAAGCTCACAGGAACGGAGTGTCTCAGCAGCTACAGGTTAAGTAAGTTCAAACTTCCCTCTGACATTTTTAAAGGCATATTTGAAATAGCATGGTTCCCTTTCCAGCTTTGACTAGTGCTATATTTTCACCAGTTGAGAAATGTATTCTTTAAGTCTAAAAAATCAGCTGTGGTTGCAGCACAGAAAAGTATCAGGGCAAAACCAAAGAAAGACCATCTCAGCAGAGGGTCTCTGCTTCTCTGTTTGCCTCAGAACACGAGCACCAGAACTGCCACCCAGCACCAATATTGCATTATCCCCCACCCTTAAACAAACAAACAAATAAATAAATCACACTGTTACAAGGGCACAGCAGAAAAGGGTGCTTTATAGGTACTCTATTTATATAATTAGTAAAAAGGCAGCGAGTAAACTAATGGTTCAGCACAATTAAATAATACTAAAGCCTAATCAAACACTTTCATAACAGTTGGATCCAGGAGTATGATGGATCCAGTGATGTCACGCTCTATTCTCAAGCCACACGTTGAAGAATGTGAGGCCAAAGTAATTATTACTCTATCATAGCTAACTAATCTAGAAGAAAGCTCATATTGCCCTTGGTAAGTAGGTTCAATACAGGAGGTGTTTTATAATAGTCCATAAGATAGCAAAAGGACCTTATATGTACAGTTGCAGAATACAATATGGACTCTTGATTCTCCTTTTTGAAAAATTACAGGTTTTGTTTCCTCCTTATGGGTGAGTTGCACTCAAATCTAGGATCATCTTTAACTGAGTGTGTTATATTTTTGCTGATTCTTTTACTGCTTGTTATGTGAGCTTATGGGTATTGTACTGATGAACTTACTTACACACAGAAAATTTCTCTTCATCAGGAAGTTGACTTTTGCAGAATTTAAAAAAATTCCTAAGTGTTATTTCTACCCATATGATAGAGGAAGTAAGGTATCAGAGCACTAAGCATAGTAACAGTCCAGCACAGGCGGACAGGACCGTCAATGCTAAGCTTGTCTCACGATGAAGGCAGTAAATGGACAGACTGTATTGCAATTTATGAGATAATGTGGCTGTACTGTAAACCTGGAAAGCTATAAAAAACATATGGGGCACCTTCAGCTTTAACATTCAGTCTTGGCCACCAGCATGATGTCCTTGATGTTTACTGTGAGTGAAGCACTTGTTTTTAATTTGCGGTTCCTCTGTAATAATAGATTGCTGGGTATGGTTAATAATATATGGTATTAGCCTAAAAATCTGTTAGCTGACTGAACGCGGTGTTTGGATTTTTAGGCTGTCAGGAAACAAAGCGACTTATTTATTTATTTATTTATTTATTTATTTATTAAGATATAGATGTGAGCACCCTCACATCTGTTGCATTTAAAGTACAGCGCTTGTGACCTGTTCAGCTGCCTCCACGTGGGCATCTAGTGAGTAGACCAACTTGTCAACGATCATGCTTTCAGGGTGCACTTTGTACTCATTTTCATACATAAAAGAAAATTATTCTATATATCCCTAGGCATTTGCATTCCCACTCATCCAAATCCTTCCATAACAGTGTTATCAAATGGTGGTGATGCGTATATAAACCTGCACCAATAAGTGCTCCGTTCCACTTGAAATTTGTACAGAAGCAAATAATTCTTGTTCTCTTAGTTTCAATAGGTGTGCTTGATGCCAATACAGTGCAAATTGCTTCTCCAAAGACTTGGGGTGATAGGACTCCAAGCCTGAGCTATTAATAACCACCATTGGTAACAGAGGGTCCAGGAGTGTATGGGAAAGCTCTAACTAGCTTCCAAACTACCAGCATCTGGGATTTCACAATCTCCACAAGGATGAAGTAATTAAATCCAGAAGTTATACAGATCATGCTTAGCTAGGAACATATTTTCTGCACCATGATGAGAAAAAAAACAAAACCCTGCATAATTCTAAGAACTCCTTGGGTAAAGATTTTGGTAATTGAATTGACCCAGTGCATCAGACCTTAAACCTGCTAGAAAGCTCATGTGACGAGAAAATAACATCTTTCCTGCTTTCTGCTGGCCATATCAAATATACCTGGTGAGCTATCTAAAACATAGCATCACTGTTTGGATAACCTCTGGTTACTGAAGAACAATGAACACTGCTCTTCCAAAACAACAAGTGGGTGTGACTCCCCATAGGACAACTTCAAGTGTAAGAGCTTATCATTAACTGACATCTGTTAGGCTTCTGTGTCCCTTATTAATATAACTTTTAATCGAATGTGTCTATTATCAGTAGAAAAAGCTTTTTTACCCTAAAGTTCTACAAATATTTAGACGTGTAAGTGCATATCTTTTAACTGCCGTGATGTTCTTTTGCTTCCTTAAGTTCAGTTAAAAATTACTTTTGTCAGTATTGTCATTACATGCATTAGACCCATGAAATCATTCAGTGTCTTCACTAATTTAATTATAAAGTTCTTCTCTAAACTCTGGTTTTGAAGCATTTCACAATGAAAGTGATAGGTGGAGTAAGTTCTGTTGTATGAAGTCAAATTTTAATCTTCTGGTCAAACCTTTTTACCGAATCAAATAGTTCCTTGACTGCATCTCTTGCAATAGCTGAAATGAAGGGTTGCCTTGTAGTAACCACTGATGGTGCAAAAGCAGTGCACCCTTTACGTACATGCACATTTATTGCAGCAGAATTATACTGATGCCTGCAAAAGCAGTGATAGTCACAATACAGATCTCAACATATATGCAAGATAATCATATACGTATTTGCATATAGGCAATGACAAGTAGATATGTTTCCTCTAACTAGCTCACTAGATGTAGCTTGGGCTCAGTAAAAGAAAAATCTCTAAAACATTCAAAATCAACAGATACAGTTAACATAGAGGTTGTAGAACCCCTGTCCAATTTAATGGTATTTGGCTGTTCTGCTGGTGTATCAGAAATAGAAATCGTATAAATTTTTGCAAGCTCACTGTGTTCTCATCCGCAGGCAAAACGATCTTGTCCGCAGGCAAAACGAGCTGCTCTGGGAAAGTAACTTCAGGTTCCAATTGTTTACATGGAGCATTGCTGGAGCCCTGGGGAAAAGGTTCATTTTCCTCAGCTAGCTTGCAAAAGAATCTCAGTGAAGTTTGCAATAATTTGCATCGTGCCATGTTCTCTGATGGTGGAGTTTCAGTTTGACCTCATGGCCTTGTGTTTGCAATATTAAAGCTTTTCTGTGGTTGTGGTCCAAGCTATGTTTGTGCTTATGTGGCTTCAGCAATGCCCACAGTGCTCTGATTTATATATTTTTTTTTTCTTTCTGGATCGCTGACTCAGTCCAGGTCGACTAGCTGTAGTGATAACCTTCTGTAATATTATGCCTGACTGAAGCAGTAAACCCTCTGCAAGGATAGAAGAAGTTGTTTCATCTGAGTTCTGATATCTAATAATTTCTTCTGCTGTATTTTCAGACTTACATGTGACAATTGATTCTTTTAAAGCAGCTACCTATTATTTGGTTAAGTCACAGTTTTTGTAGTCAGTTCACCAGTTTTGTCATACAGGTGAAACTGGTGACATTTAGTTACATCTGTCTTAGGCCCCCAAAGTTCTTCTGAGCTGGGAACGCAGCACTGTATTGCCTATCAGCACAGGGACCAATATACTCATGCTAGTGTTCCTCCTCCCATAAAACTCATTAATTATGGGCATATACTTTTAAAAAATATTTATTCCCAAAGTTAAATAAGAGACCTTAGGCTCACTCAAGATTTGGAAAAGAAGGAAGATGAGTCCAGCCTTAGAAGAAACACTGTCATTGCCAGTCAAGTGCACACAGATAGGAAACGAGCACTCAGAGCTCCTAAGGAGAGAGGAGCAGGAAGGGCAGAGCGCAGCAGCAGCTGCAGGCGCAGCAAAACCTACTCCTAGATCAGAATTTCTCACTCCCTCTTTCTTTCAGAGCGTCTGAGCAGCACTTTCAGCTGTCCACTACAAATAATAGACCATAGTGCATGTTGTGTTCAGAAAAAAAAAATACATCAGGCTTTTTAAACATCTCCACTGACTTTGACAGATTTTGCATAAGCTATTATACTGTTATTTTGTCTTGGTTCTTATGTATGGCTGATAAACACAGTTTATTAAGGTGTCATTACTCTGCTTGGCATACAAGGAAAGTAATGCACAGCTTGTCATGCAAGCCGTTTCGAGTGACTTGTTCAGGAACAACTAGTGGCAGAATTGAGAATGCTGTTCATTCATGTCTTCATCATTTTAGTTCTCAATTCAGTACTTTACTCACTAAAAACACTGGTTCATTAACTGAAAGCACTGCCTTCTTAATGTCTTCTATCATGACTTTTGCTCTGAGGTGCCAGGAACAGGCTGCTTTGTCCCACCTGCATTACTGCTAAATCTACTGCATATTCAGAAATTGATGCAAGGTATCCAAACTAACGCTTTTGCTAAAACATGAGTATGTTGAAACCAATTGCAATAACCATAAGCCAGAGTATTGGTATGAAACAAGTCACAGTGGCTGCATTTAAAGTTTTAACATTTCAAAAGGAAGAGCTGATAATCAAACCCACACAAATTCAAGTATTTATGCAAAAAAAATAAAGAAATGCAAAATTTTGAAAGATTTATGGGTCAGAGGTTTTTGCTATTTCATTTCCTGTTATTTAGCTATGTCTCAAATCACTTCTTTCCCCCTCCCCTCTTCCCTCCCACCCCCACCCCGAAAAAGCTTTAGGAAGCTCCAGTTGTCTGTTCTCACCAAACCTGTCCACCTATCTGTGCACTGAAATAAGCATGTATTAACAAAAAACAGATTACCCTGGTAAAATTGTCAATCTAAATGATCCATGGAATTCTCAACAAGAAGAGAAAAAATCTCAAATGTGTATATATTTTGCATTCTTTCAGTCAATATTCTGAATTGCTTTAATTACCACAGCTGTCTGATGTCTTGACAAGCTTTGCTCCATTGCTGCGGTTTATTGTTACACAGATTTTATGTAGGTATTACAGTGACAACACCCAAAGTTAAAATGACCACTTACATTGTCATTCTAAGAGACAGCTAATATTATGGTGTTCTGATAAAATTGGCTCTGTGGGGTTAAAAGGCCCACAATCAAAATAAACAGAAACTGTCCTGATTTTCTTTTGTACTCATTCTTCAGTAGCATGCTCCTGAAAGAATATAACTCTTTAAATGAGACCGTTGGTAACGCATACATCTGTGAATATCATTATTCTTTGAGTTTCCTTTGCTTCATCGACAGGACAAAGATCCGGGATCAGCCTGACTGCTCTTCCTTGGTGATTTTATGAAAGATTTGAATTACACAAAGTACACTGGCAGAAGAAAACTAATTTGAAGCAACTGAAGAAATGGACTTGGCTTTCATAGTCAAGTAAAGAGCTAACTTCATGAAATGAGAGCACTAAAAATATCGTGCCGTGGTTTTCATTCTTGCAGTTATTTAAGGCAGATATTATGGAAATCTTGACAGACATTGTAATTTCATTATCTACAGTTTAATGTGTGTAAGCCAGCTGCCTTGCTATTGAGGTCAAGCTTACATAACTGAGAAAGCAGCTATTCACATATAATAATATTTATTTTCACTGTTCTTTTTCCTTGTATTTATCATCATAATTATAATTTTTCTTCCCTGCCTGCTCGTACCCTCACTGGTTACACTTGGGATTAGAAGGTAGAGGATGCCTTAGGACAGAGACTGTGTTTATATCCAGTGAGTTTGGGCAATGATCTGTGTTTATATCCAGTGAGTTTGGGCAACGATAAGTCCTACAGCTTAAAAATGCTCTGATGCAGTTTCTGTAGATCGTTTCTTTGGTTTTCTGTATTAGCCCAGTCAAGCTAAGATTAGACGTTCCTCACAAAAACAAGGGCTCTTTGTCTCCACTAGCACCCTCACCTAAAGTAGTTCATAACTTAATGCTACTGTTAATTGGTGAACATTCTAAAATATCTCAGGACAAGTTTAAATAGGAAGCATTAATTGGGATTTGTCCCATATGGGAGTCGTCTCAGGCCGCACGAACAGAGAGACAACTGAAAAAGCTTCTCTCCCGTTTGAAACGTGACCTCTCTGGGCTTATTTGGGCTCTTGATATAACAGGCACTGAACTAGCTAATTAGCTTGGCACCATTTCAGACAGCTGGATTAGAGTCAGTGATAAAGTGCAGCAGAAGGCACCTCTTGGCACGGCCCCTGTAACTCATCCCGCCAGCCTGGAAATCCAGCGGAGGAGAGGGGTCCGCCAGGCTGGGGCTGGAGGCTCCTTCCGAGTCCGGAGAAACCGTGCCGTTTGTCAAAGCTGCATTTAACTACACGTGCTTATACTGCAAGCGCACAGCAACATATCTAACATCCATAAGTCACAGGACCGGGCCAAGCTACTGTAAGTCACTCCCCCCTGGGCAAATACTCTGTCACTGTAGAGAAGAGAAAGTTTCACAAACCAAGAGCCGCATTACAATCCACAGACATAGTTGCAATTCATACCCTTTTAACTAGGACTCTCACCAGCTACACTTACTTTACACCACGGAGCATGAATTTTGTATGGATGTGCTTTAAACTACCTGGGAAATATGCTTAACAGTTTACGCTCCTGAAGTGATATGGGTAGCCAGCGTTACAGGGAAGTGTTTCAAAACAAGGGGAATACAGTACTGGGGTAACACACCAGCATGAGATGTCTCCATATTAGATATGAATAAATAATAGTAATGTTCAGAAAATGGTTTGGTGATTGAAAGAAATGAAATTTTCAACCATCATAATCTCTTTGCTAACTTCATCATCATTTGTTACCTTGCAGGGACAAAATTTGAGAGAGTATTTTTTAAACAATGCTTTAAATTTAACTACAGCAATCCCTTCAGCTAAGCACCAGTTACATGCAGTATCCTTGTGTGTTTTATAAGATTTTTATTAATTTAAAATAGTTATAAAAGTTATTGGAGAAATATGATACCATATCAACAGAGTAGAAAGGAGCTTATTTAGTTATTTCATACAATTGAGCCTACTTTGATATTTTCATGTTCATATATTCTTTCTAATAAACCCTGAGCAGCTTTCTATTCCCTTTTTCACACCCCTCCCACTCTATATCCTCCTCTGAAAAATAACACTAGTATGAGCAAGTGTATTTGCAGATTTTGTGCATACAATAGGAAGAACATTGAAAAATGTATTCCTACATTGGAGAATATGGTTTTTAACCTAACTTTGCTATTATATGGTCCCTGAAATATATCAAGAGATTTAAAACGTTCATCTTGGAATACAACTGTGGCAGGCTTGCATCGTTTCCCATCCACATTACATTCTGTGTGATGTGAAGGGATTCATGGAGCTTTCTTTTCTGGTCTCATTACAATCTTTGTCACTAAGAATGAAGTATCCAAATTTTAATGCCTCATATATTTTGTCAGCTGTAGTGGTGTGCTATACTACTTTGACCTTTTTGATTGGCTTGCCATTTCAGTTCTTCCTATTTACAGCTTCATTAACCTGTGGGGGAGAGGTGGACCAGCTAACCAATCAACGGATGGTGTATTGAAAAGGTCAACGTAGTCCGGCGCATTTACAATCCCTTCACAAACCACATGCAAGTTGAAGATGTAGAGTTCCCTGTTTGGGACGGCAAAATTGCAGCAACAGGAAAAATGAAGTGACATGAATTCAGTCCGAATCCCAGACATTAGGAAAATGAAAGGAAGCAGAAAAAACCCTCCAACTCAATTTCAGAGAAATACCGCATTTGTCAACTTGCAGTTCTTAGCAGAAAACATTTGATCTCAACTACATGACACTGCCCAGATAAGTGAAATCTACATTTATTACTATTTTGAATTGGTCTTGAAGTCAACTGTGAAAAACATTTCATTGCCTGTTTAATATAATCCTGGGAAGAAAGAAGGAGAACTGAATGAGCTCTTTTGCAGAGAGAGCTTTTTAAACAGGAAATATCGGAAGTTTGCCAACATTCTTTTCTATAGACTTCACTAAACATCATCTTCCATACGAGAAAACATTAGTAATAGTTATGTAATTAGTGACATTTTAAGATAAATAATTCAAAACTGGTTCATAAAACAAACTTCTATTTAGACCACAAAGAGATAGGACAAAATTTAGACTAAACATGGAGTTTGATAGCAGAGGGCACTGTGCTATAGGAGGCTCTGTCTTTCAGATAAGAAGAAAAACTAAACTAATGGCCACTTATGATCACTGAGGCTGTTTAGGCATGATAATCTGAGTAACCTGGCCAGATTCCAGTTTCTGTAATTACAGGTCTCTCGGCATACCTTATTTTCCCTAAAACCTAATTGTTTCGGGGCAGCGGTGGGGTGACGGGGAAGATAGCCTCCTTTGCTAAGTACCTGAGCATTCCTACATGAAGTGGAACAGCATTTCTGTGGTGAAAAGACAAGGAAATCATTTTACATGCAGAGGTTTTAACACTGGTTATGAAACTACTTGAGAAAGTAACATACAGTGGAGAAATTTTAAAAAGCAAGATTTCCCACACTCGTATCAATGAATAAATAATGCCAACTCCAACTAGTATTTTGTGTGTCTTTCTTGCACGAGACTACTTTTCTGTCTAGATTAAAAAAAAATAAAAATTGATTCATTAAAGAAACAGATGAAATAGGAAATAATTAATTCAGCTGTTCAGGTTTATAAGGTTGGTATTGTGCATGGTTTTATTTCTCCTATCCATTTTAACCCTTTTGGCACACCTTCTTTAGTCTTTGCAGCTTCCCACAGTCATTACTGGTACATGTCCAGTGGCTGTTGTCATTTATTCATTTATCTTTTATTCTTTATTTAAATTAAAGTAGCATTTAGGAAACAACTAATTTCACAGCCATGTTATACATACATATAATGAAAGACTGTAAGGTCTAAGGAACAGAGATATAGAGACAGACGTTTTTATCACCAAAGAAAATCAACTAAAAGACCTGCTTAGATTTACACAGGATGCTTGTGGCAAAGGCAGAAAATAGCACAGGCCTCCTGAATGCCCGTGCAGAATGATTAAAACAGCAGTATCAGCCATAATAGCCCTGCTAATGCTTCAATTTCTAAGCAAGAGAAAATTTTAAGCTTGAAAAAAAAGCATAAATAAAATTGAAATGGCTAAAAACCCGCAGAGCACTAAGTACAAATAAAGCGTGAATTAAATTATTTACTGCAACATGAAAGGCTGTACACCTGCTCCACTGTGCTCAGTAGCTACACTTGGACCACATATACGTGATCTCATGCACCTGAAGAACTCAGTGAGAGAATTCAAATGCTTATATTTCTCTTTCTGTGAAACATATTAAGAATATTAAGATCCCACCCATTTTGATACTGTTTAATATACTTCTAAGACAGTGATGATCTCTTTCTTTTCTCAGAGAAACCACCCCACCCTTTCATAAGGAAGTTTCACATTTGTTGACCGCAAAAGACCATGCATGATGTGAAGAAGCAGAGCACAATAAAAAATGACTAATTTTAGGAGAGTGAGACTATCAATGCAAATTATAAATAAACAAAATCTTAGATTGTATTGGCATATCCCTTATATAAATACACATCAGCATTGAATAAAAATCTTGTCATTGCATGACTTCTCTTCGATGTGTTAGTCACATAAAATGGTTTTGAGAAGTGTTATACTAAGTGGTCATTTTCACTTTATTTACCACAAAATGAAACCGCAAAATTAATTAGATCCTATTGCTAATCAGAGGGATCTGCTCCAAAGAAATACTCTGACATATTGGTAACTTGGTAATGTGTTAAATTTCTGCAGGCCAGTAATTTTTCTTGGCTTCCTCTACATAAACATCTAATAGTAAAAAAACTAAATCAACACAGTTTTATTGAAGTCTGTGTTGATTTAAACCATCTGAAGTTATGTCTCAGTACTGAGAAGAGATTATTTATTATTGCAAGCAAAGCATATGTAAAATCTAGGATATTTTATCTTTAGAGGCTTGGCTGGAAATGTTGTTCTTGGGTGCATGAAGAAAACTGAAGACAAACATTTTGAACATGAAAAAATTTCCTCAGATTTTATGACCTCTGAAGAAAAAAAAGCTGATTGATTTATATAACTTAATTCTACACCCATGGTTTTATTTGTGTTGTTGCTAATCAAACATGCTCTCTTCTACTATAAACTAAGCCAAATCTTTGCTCAATTAATTTCTATATTGTATTAGCTGATGCCATCATAATTAAGATTTCTTCAATTCCCTTGATCATTATCTTCACCGAGTCCTAGAAATGCCTTGGATAGATCAGAAACTCCTGAACCTACCCAGCTGTCTGGACTCCAAATAGTAGCCAGTGTTAGTGGACTCACAGGAAAAGGCAAAGAAAAAAAAATTAAAACAAATCAAACCAACAGGAATTGTAATTGTTAATAAAGACAAAGTTTTGCTCAGCTCAGCAAAAAGGAGGAGCAAAGGACACCACAGTGATCTTTGGTCCTTTATTCTTACTATTGCAATCCTGAATGCTTTGACTAGCCATACACGTGTTCAATATTTTTTGCAGGATAAAGATCAAATTAAAAAGAAAACCCCAAAACATTTCCAGGAAAATAAATTGAATTAGTGTTGCAAAGAAGCATTTAGGAATGCAGCTCCATCCTGGTACCTTTTACCCATTTGATACAAGAACAGATTTCTCAAAGATGAAAATTGAGTTTTCTTCATGATTGTTATATAGCATATATATAGGAAAAGGGATACAAATATTTTCCCCACATTATTATTTTTATAACAATAAAAAAGATAGTCAAAATGGCTCTTGATTTAAATTAATATTACAATAGCTACTGTTGCAAAACCCCTATTCTGATTATGTCAACAAAGATGTTGCTACCTGACAGCAGCACTAGCACAACTTTATGCCCACAGTAAGTTGTGAAGTCTGAGGAACCACATGCCTCAAAGCAAAAATCCGTAGATATTCTTTGGTCACAGTTTAGTTTCAAAGGGGGACCTGTTCCCATTCAGGTAGTCCCATCCCTTGGCAAGTGAAGGGTAACTGCTATAGTTTTATAGGACATAGTGTTTCTTAGAACTCATATTACCAGATGGGCTGGAAATTATATTTCCAGACAGATACATTGATAGTTAACATTTTTATACATGCATATAGTTATTTATATGTTTTATATTTGTATATAGTTGATTATATATATGTGTGTGTAAAGAAATATGCGTGTACAGGTACACACTTCATATGAAGTTACTCTGAAAGAGTTAGAGACTCCTAAGTGAAACACCTAGAGATAATTATTTCACTTATTTTGATATAACTTTTTTTCCCCCCGAAAGTTTCACTTGAATTGGTAGGATTTTTCAGGTCTAGGATGTCCTTTAGAATAAAAAAGAATAAAAATACTGCCACTGCTGTTCCTCCTTCCCTTCCATTCCCTGGTTCCACAACTGTCTAGGAAGGCCTGAGATCTATAATGCAAGACAAACAATATAAAATATTTGCTTGATCAGCCACAGATGTAGGAAAACAAAGTTTAAGCTCCCCTACTCCCTTTTTCTTTACAGTATGTCTCTCCATCACAGAGCTAGAGTCAGTAAGATTATTCCACTTTGCCAGCCACCAGAAAAGGCACAGCACAGCCTATAGCCTGGTGGTGATAGATTCCTCCAATCTGAAATACAGAAGATGAGGTTCATGTTCATACTTCAAGTTAGGTACTCAGAGGGACCTGAACGTGACTTACCCAACACAAGTATCTGATGACTCTTTTCTTCTCCATTGTCTTCTTCCCTACACCATCCCTTGGAGTTGCCAAGATATAAATAAATGCTAAATACCATTGTGTAACTAAATGCTTTAGGGAGGCTAAAACCTTTATAAAATGAATTGCAATGTAGCCAAATCACTCTTTCTGAGGGGAGGGATGTTTGCCATGACTTGCAGTTCTTCTGAGGACATCAGGAAGCACATGACACCTGGAGGTACTCAGGTACTTCAGAAAGACAGTTTTTGGTGGTGTTCATTCTGATGAAATACCACTTCTGCCTGAAGAAAATTTCTGATATTTATGAAGAAATGAAAATAGTCTACAAACAGCCAGTTACTGAAAAGAGATTTCTTCCTGGCCCATGCAGGTGACTGAATGAAGTTGTGAAGCATGGGTTCCATTAAACCATTGTACTAGGTTAAAATGAAACTTCCTTCATGTTTTATGAGCATCCCAAAAGCAAGGCCATGAACAGTGTTCACTCAGTGGACCATGAATAATGCAAATGGACTTGGGCATTCAGATTTCAAAGTTGGGGAGAACACCATACGGAAATCATTACTCCATAAATGTTTGGGTTTGGTCTTTTTCTTTTCTATACATACACAGATATGGGAGATTAATTAAAAAATACACTGTCCTGGTTTCAGCTGAGGGGGTTAATTTTCTTCATAGTAGCTAGCATGGGGCTGTGTTTTGGATTTGTGCTGGAAGCAGTGTTGATAATACAGAGATGTTTTTGTTCTATGGACCTGTTGTTGCTGAGCAGTGCTTACACAGAGCCAAGGCCTTTGCTGCTCCTCACACCGCCCTGCCAGCGGGATGGCTGGGGGTGCACAAGGGGTTGGGAGGGGACACAGCCAGGACAGGTGACCCAAACTGACCAAAGGGACGTTCCATACCATTTGACATCGTGCTCACTTTATAAGAGGCTTGGGGAAGAGGAAGGACTGGGGGATGGCGGCATTCGGAGTGATGGCGTTTGTCTTCCCCAGTCACCATTACATGTGTGACGGAGCCCTGCTTTCCTGGGGATGGCTGAACCCCTGCCTGCCCATGGGAAGTGGGGAATGAATTCCTTGTTCTGCTTTGCTTTTGTGCGTGCGGCTTTTGCTTCACCTATTAAACTGTCTTTATCTCAACCCGTGAGTTTTCTCACTTTAACTTTTCCAATTCTCTCCCCCATCCCAATGCAGGGGGGAGTGAACGAGTGGCTGCGTGGGGCTCAGCTACCGGCTGGGGTAAAACCACGACATACACTATTAAAGCTGACTTTGTAAGAAGCAGTCATTTGACCATTTGAATCAGGCCAGAACTTAAAAGCTGTTTCACTTGCTTAATTGTAAAGTTCTCCATCCCTGATACATTAAAAAAAAGAAAAAAAAAAAGAAACTATACAAGTACTTTTCCAAAATGATAGGTTTCATTCCGTTTGCAAATGCCTATAGATAGTTTCATAACTCCTGTGACATCAACATGAAATTTCTCCTGTTGAGATGAATAAAGTAAGGTTTACTAAAGCAATCAACTGAATATCAGACAAAAAAGAGCTTTCAAAGTGAAAAACCTACTTAAGTTTAGGCAAAAAATCCACCTTACTTATTAAAAGAGCAAAGGTTTCTTTTAAGTACACCTAGATATTGCCAGCGCGATGGTAGTACTTCTGGAGATTTTGCTAAAATAACAGTTTCTTTAATAGAGAAGCACCAGAAACTGACTGTATTTACCACTTTAGTCTCTCCCATTGCCAGCTGTGCCATGTCTCTACATCTATCTCACTCTACATTTTGGCAGAGTGTTTCTATCCAAGAGCTAAAATAAGGAATATAAACACAAGCAGTAAAATGGTGAGAAATTTAGTGTTTGATGCAGGTAGGTAAGAACTGTCAGGGAGCAAGCATTTGCGTAGAAATGAGTAAGTAGAGAGGTATCTGCAGCCCTTTCCCCTCCGTAGATATGAATTGAGACTCTGGAAAATGCCAATGGAAAGAGTGTATTGCACCCATGAACTGTGAAAGACAACGTCTGTGTACGATTTCCCACTAGTAAGACTGCCCGCGTGTCCGTGTGCTCACGTATTTATGCATGCACACACAGACACTCTACAAAGTAGCTACAGAATAGCTTAAGGAAAAAGGAGGTAAACCTAAAACCAGTAAAAATTAGGTATGAAAGGTATACAGAGCAACTGGGGAGATGAAGGCTGTGGTAGATCTCAGATGACATAAGGCATGCCCACAATAGCAGGCAGGGTGGTCAGCAGGAAAGGATTTGTGCAACAAAGCGGTCGTTGCCAAGGCCCCAAAGCGCACGCCACAAGCATTTCAGGGCATTTTCCTTAGATGACCTCTAGTTTGGTCCTGTGGACCTTCTGGGACTCCTGAAAGGAGTTCACGTGCTCCAAGACTGCTTTGCAAAAAGTGAGCTGAAAGACAGTAATCAAGGCAACGGGGAGATTTTTTTCCAAGAGGAAGCTTCTGCTGTGAACTAAAATGCTACTGCAGGCACACAGCACTGTATTCTGGATTGTACATGGAAGAGAAATAGCAGATGCTCATCTCTCTCCCACAACGATGATGGAGTTAGCTTACAGGTTTCTCAAACAGCCATTGCCACATTCTTTCCATTTCAATCACATATATTTAGTTGACACAATGCTTACAAGATGCAATTTGAACATACCTCACTGTAGAATACTAAACTATTGCTTTTTCCTTTGGTGAAGCGTTGAGGGCAACCTGAGCACAGTGGTTCAGTAGGTGAGCTTTCGGAAAGGCAACAGAAGTAGAATGCGTTAATATTACTTGGAAAAACATTAGACGTTTCAGGGCCATTTTCAT
Organism: Balearica regulorum gibbericeps; assembly: GCF_011004875.1. Taxonomy (NCBI): domain Eukaryota; kingdom Metazoa; phylum Chordata; class Aves; order Gruiformes; family Gruidae; genus Balearica; species Balearica regulorum. The sequence goes on from NC_046184.1 coordinate 107,391,544, forward strand.
ACAATCCACAGCAAAGTAAAATGCTGTGGGAGTTTTTCTTAACTGAAACATTTCACCAGTTCATTTCCTGGAAAAGGATTTTATTTAAATGAAACATAGCCACTGCTTAAACGGTTTGTCTCTAGGCCAAGGAATGATATCTCTGTGCTGAGTGGGCACGGCACTTTATATAGTTGATGATTAAATGATAATGGCAGCATTTCAACAAAAGCAACATTACCTGCTTATAGCAAAAGCAGAAGTCATGTGAGAGATGCTGAGATCGTGCTGGATCATGCTAGGGGTTCCCAAAAGATGAAAAACATTTTGTTCATACTTCCTCTGCATCACAGAGATGAAGTGAGAGATCACTTAGCTTCTGTGTCTTCCCACTTTTATGTTAATTTTTGTCTGCATCTCTTACTGATTTTGCTTTTTCTTGCTCTCTTTTTTTTATACAGATCTCCTGGAAAGGGCAGATGTTACTTGGGATTTGTTAAAAGGTAGATGTTCCCAGCATTAATAACAGCATGCCTGAAGCAGCCAAGTTATTGTTAGAGAGTATTTTTACATCAAAATTTCATAAAAAGTGCCCCTCTGGAGGATTTCACTGGGAGATCACATGATAGTTACAGTTTCTATTGTATGTTCGTTTGAACCTGAAAATCAAATCAAATTTTAGAGAAACAAGAGAATAAATATCTGCATAAAACTGCACAGCCGCTGCACATGAAAGGCAGCATGAATTTGCATCACTTGCATTTGCCAGTAAATTCATGTGAGTACTGTGGCACACAGAGGACAAGATGGTGGTCATAACACCTAAAATCATAAGAAAAAAAATGTGTCATAACTTTCATACAAAAAGTACATTTAATTTCATTTCAGAACTTTTTTTTGGGCTTAAAAACCAGAGTATTTTTCTGGATAATGCTCCACCAATAAATTTTCAAGATGACGCTATCCAGGAAATAATAGAGATTTGCAAAACAATTTGGGGAGACAGCAGCAAAGAGTGTGGAAAAATCTCTCCACAGTCCTATCACTCTCTAAGGAAAGAAAGTCTAATTGCGAGACATTTGCCACCACTTCCTTCACAGTCAGCAAAACTTGTCTCTCAAGCAAAGAAGCAAACCCAGGAGTCAGCAGCAGAACTCACTTTCATATTCATATTAATAGTGTCTTGGAATAAATTCAATTGCAACATCAAATTTCCCTCCTTTACTCTTTGGTAGCTGAATAAAAACATGCTGAGATCTAGGCTTCATACAAAACTTTATGAAAGGCAAAGAAATAAAGATAATCATCTGAGAATTAATACACATCCCTAGTGATGCCTTACAAAGGCAAATAATGACTAAACCACTTATTTATGTGCAGTTTGTGATTTTACAATGCAAACAAATGTGAACTTATAGAAAAAAAGATTATGATGGAGCAATAAACTGACAGGGAGATTTTTTTCAGTGTAATCATGCTGTACACAGCAGGGAGATATTATATGCCCAGATTACATAGTTATTTCTAGTGCCTCCTGCCCCACCAAGTGGACTAATAGTGTTATTTTTTATCATAAATTTGTATATTCTTTTTCTTTCAGGACTAAATGAAGTATATGTTCCCATAGCAACAAAAGCTAATTCTTTCCAAATTTAGCTCTGAGCCTTTAGCACTGAATTCCATGGAAGCTTACTTTCATATGAATCTTTGAAATGTGCTATTATACAGGCAGTTTTAATCTGCAAAGCTCAAAGATGGAGGGGGGGGCGGAAATCAGTAATCCACACATGGCATAATATGCACATCCATAAATGTACCATAAACTTCAATTTCTTAATCCTTTACATCCTCTGAAAAGTCCGTTTAACAGGTCTGCTGCTGGTTTTTGCAAAATTTTTGTTCCAGAACATAACAATGGTTGTTAGACAATTTACAGTTTTCTAACAGAGAGCCTTGCAAAATGTGATATACAGTGAGTTCCAGCCTTCTAACAACACGAATAGATATTAGGAATATTTAATTTAGATGAGCAATTAAATACTGTTTCATCACATGAAATTAATAGGACTAGAGAAGACTTGCAAGAACAAGAGCAACAGGACTAAAGCAAATGCCAACTCACTCTCCAAAACCTTAAGGAAAAACTTACTATAGTATTTCTAGGATGGGGAGAGTTCCAGGTATAGAAAAACTGTCATCAATTCAATTAATCAAGAACCTTAACCATTAATTCATGTCCCTTTTTTAAAAAGGCACAGTCCACATCACCTCCACCCCCCCAACATGTGCCAGATTTCTTCCCCTTGTAGGTGAAGGCGTCCCTTCACTCTTCTGGGAGGAAGGGCATCTCGTGGTTTGTTCTTTCCCACCCACGTTTTCATTCCAAGTTTTCAAAGACTAAGTTACCTCTTTAATACAAATTGCTGAATTCTTGGCTGCATTTATGCTGTTCTGTTATAAAATTTTAAAATAGCTCAGAAAAGGGCTAAAGCATATGCTCAAAAGTAACCTTAATTTAGAACTACACAAGTCGAAGAACAATTTATCTTTGTAGAAGCTGAAAGGAAGGTTAAACTGTACTAAGTCCCAATTTTTTGGCTACAGGGGGTCTCATTAATTTTCCATAACCAAGCAATTTTCACTACATTCATAACAGATAAAGTCCTCCCATCTCCCTCTCGTATTATAGTGAGTTTTATAATACACTATAATGCAGCATTTGAATTAAAATTTCATGATTTCTCAGAAAAAGCATCTCCTACATACCATTTAGATAGTAATGTCCATCCTTTCCAGGGGCACTCAAAATCACTACACTTTTATCTAATGACCTCTGTCTGTTGATACTTGAAATATTATTGACACTGCAAAGCATCAAAATATTTTGAAAATTATACATTCAAATATGTATTGAAATTGAAGATTAAAGTATCTGCAAAATATTCTGATGTCAGTGCAATTACGCCTCAAAGTAGCTGGCCATTAATGCCCAGTAACATGGAAATTGCTTTATCTTACATTTATTGAGACTTTACTCTGGTTTTGCTTAGTTTGGCCCAACCGAGGAAGCAAAAGATTTGGTAACAACACAAAAAGTGCAGAACAGCAGTAGATACGGTGACAGATGTAGCTTCATGCAACCAGGAAAAGACAAAATAGCACAGTCCACAGGAAAAAAAACACTAACAGCAGGCTGCTTCATGTAATTCTCTGAAATCACAAAAATATTTTTTTTCCTTATTAAGAGGAAGAGTAGGACCACAGCCTGGTCAGCATGAAATACAGAGCAGGATTCCCATTGTGATGCAGTCTGTATACAAAGATGGTATTTTTCCAGCAAAGTGTAATATCCAAGCAAATTTACAGAACTGCAGTCCAAATGGCCAGTGTCCTTGATGAGGTTCTGAGACTTTCCACAGCCACAGGAAAAGAGTGCAACACAAATTGCATTCACTGCAGCTCTGTAGAAGCAAAACATATCCTTTTAAGATGTTTGTATATCCCATATGTCATACCCTAAAAAAGAACATACTGACTGAAGGCTCACCCTATTAAAAATAATTACTGAGATGTTCAGAAAAGCAACTTTAGATTACAAAAATACTAATTTAATGTATTTTTTTTTATTCTTTCCTGCTCTTTCTCAAGATATGAGAATTTTCATTTCCCTCATTATAAGAGTACTGCATTCAAGTGACAGCTGCTAAAAATTTACATGTTTTGTGCCTCACAGTCTGAAATATTAGGAATGATGGGCCCGGTTCTGGTCTCAGACTTCTAGATAAATCCCACCATTAATCACAGAGCAAGGCTCCAATGTTGGGTTTTTTACAAGGTATTCCTCAATATATGCTTGTATTTCAAAGACTGATATGGGTATATAGGCAACATAAGCCTGGAAGACATCCAGGATGTTATTTGATTTTTAAAAGTCATCACTAAGTCAGGCTCATGGAATTAGGCAATTACACCAGGAATGGCCATTGCAAAGCATCAGCTGCTTTAGCTCACGCTACTATAATCTTTCTTACATAGCACAAGGCGGAAAATCCTGAAATACGGGCTGTTATATACTGGAAGCATTTTTGAAGAGTTGGCAATTTTTTAAGACCTTAAAATCAGTATAATCCAAACTATTTCCCTGGTTACATTTCAGCTCCTCTGCGCCGATTAAACCTTTCCAGACAAACCATATAGAACCGCAGAGATATACTGCTGAAGCCTTTTACATTTTTACTCCCTTTTCAACATTCAGTCCTGAATTATGCATTTAATGTGAACTCAGAAACTCTTTAAATATCTCATCATCTTTTATTTAGAGATAGCTTAACATGAGGAGTCCTGTTAGGAGGATTTGTGTTACATTTTTAAAGAGCAATATTTCCTTTACAGCCAAGCCTTAAGTGGTCTTACTTAAAAGCAGTCTTAGATTCTTTCAGAAGATTTTATTGGATTTGCACTAGTGGTAGTAAAAGCTATTTCTAAATGTCTAAATCAGTAGCAATCCATTTTGTTCATCTGTGTTTGCCCCAACGTTAATAATTTTTCAAGCTAAAAAACCAGAAAATAGACCCCCCAAAACCCCAACAAAGCACATAAACATTTATTTCTATGGATTTCTCTTCCTTTCTATATACAATGTTTCCACAGTTGATCAATAGGGCAATTTCCTGCCAACCCAGAAGGCTAATTACCACTCATTTTCAGAGACTGTCAAGGCAGAGGTATTAAAGTGTTCTGAAAATAAGTCACAGAGACTCATTAAAGAGCCCTGGAATATGTTTCTTTGCCTTCTCCTTGGGAAAATAGGCACATCATTATGGTTTATGTGAAGAAGTTGGGTGGTAGCACCAGTGAAATTCAAGTAGCTGTGGTGCAAAGGCAGTGACTAACTTTTTGGCTGAAAGGGGACATCATATTGTCGTGAATATATTTTGGTTTGTGTATTTGTAACTAATTTCTCTGAGCTTGAAATGAGTTGTCCTGCAGTGGATTTCTGTGGCAGGGCAGATGTCCCTTCAATGCACGTATTCAGGATATCCCTTCCCACACCACTTTTTAAGAGTTGAAGAGTTTACCTACGGGACTATTTCTTAGTGCCTCATAAGCAAGAATAAAAATAAAACTGTTCATTCTTTCTGCAGTAAAATCATATTGAATGCACATGTTCATCACATCATCCTCTCAAATCAGATGGTCTGTGCTAATCTGTGGATTTTTTTAAAGAAATCTCTGCCACCTGTGCAAGCCTGCATGCGCTAGAAACACTCTTCATGGCTGGGGTAGCATCCAACAGCAGATTTTTCTGGCCTTCGCTGTTGCAGTATCCTTAAGATAAAGGGTTTTCCTCTGACAGCAACTGCTTAGCATTCAGTTAAGCGTGTGTTGGTTATCCCATCCTTGAAAGAAAAAAGGTGGGTGGTCCAATGGAAGAAAGGTGTTTTAAAGAAGGGATTTGGCAAGGAACAGGCGAGGAGGAGGTTGGTAAGGCAAAGGAAAGAGAAAAAAAAAAAGTCAAATAATGTTTGGGAAGGAAAGAAGTAAAAGCTTTTAATATGTTAGTAAAAGAAAAAGAAAAAAAAAAAAGAAAAAAGGAAAAGGAAAAAGAAAAAAGAAAAAGAAACTTCTATCACTGAATCCACGATTTTTAGGCATTGTGTTGTAAATCCCCAGTGAAGGAGTTTTTTTAGGTTTTCCTTGAGGATCACAAACAAGAGATAAAAGATGATTTAGCAGAGACATTCACTACTAGCAGCTGAGAGCACTTTAGTGTATCTTGGATTCTTGTAGAGCTTTTTCTGGCACACAAGTTTTCTTTGTGTCATGTACGTAGTCATGCAGGCATATGATCTGCTGGATTAAGCATCTTACAGGCTCTTACAGTACACCCACAGGTGCTGATTGCTCTGTTACAGGGGGTATTTGCTGCACTGATACTGGAGAGAAGTTGGCAGGTTTAGACAGTGCTCAGGCACAGTCTAAATGCACTGGGTATATTTTAAGCAGCAAACTAGAAATTGCATTTCCAGAAAAAAAATATAATTTCCAACATCAGAAATCTTGCATAGCTTTCCTACAGAACTCCTTTGTATTGCTCAGGTGAGTAGCCCATTACAAAGCAGCAAAATGACAGGCGAAGTTTGCCAAGATAAGCGAGGTGGGAGATCTCTGGTTGGAGACTACCACTGTGGGTCTTCCAGAGAAAACATTTGATGAATTGGCAGGAGAAAAATTTGAAGGAAAACTCATGGGGCTTGATGGGGAAGAACACTGTTACGGATTTTCTCACAAGAATATTAAAATGAATTTTCCATTTCCATCTTGCTTGGATCCAGCATAGACCCTTGTTCTATCTGACATTTCAGAGGCTCCTCAGTGTAGGGGGAACAGCTCACATAAATAAGATGGAAGTTTCATGTAACATTAACTATTTAAGACAGTATTATTGCTGTCAAAACATGTATTTATTAGAAATGGATAAGTGGAAAGGAAATCCTCCTGTTCTTCTCATTTTATCCATCTCATAATTTCTAATTAAATGGAGCCTATATCTCAATTGCTCTGGCTTTTGGAATTAAAGAACTGCAGCTCCTGTGATAAGCTCTTCCCTCATCTCAAAATCCAAACCATTTAATTTGCTTAATATACTTAAGTTTATAATACTTAAAATTATAATTTAAAAATAGTAACACAGCCCTTTCTTTTATAATGTGATCTGAAATTAAGCATACAACACGTTAGTGAAAATTTTATCTAAACTGCTTGAAACTTCCAATATCAGTCTTATACATAATTTCAAGAGTCCATGAGGACATATATAAAAAAATGACTATATATGTTGTGTGATATAACTATTTTTTAAATCATAGGGTAGATTTTAGTAAGAAATAAAACTTGATCTTTGAATAACACTGTATTTTAAACACATAGAGATGGCTGAGGGGAACAGTGAGAGATCAGCAGGTATTATGGAGAAATTCTTCTGCCCTGATATCAAAGCAATGCCACGCTCCACATCTTCACATCAAGCAGGCTAAAAAGCAAATATCTGAAAATAGCTCCAGTCTCACCAAGTGACCCAAAATCACCTTCAAACAGAATTTTTTTGTAAGATTACCATAAGATGCTCTTCCTGGAGAGCTTTTAAAAATATGCTCTCAGCAACTTCAACAGCTTCCTTTGAAAGACCAGCCTATGTACGGCACTTCAAAGGATTTGCAGTTACATTTACATTTAGCAGAGTTCAATAGAATATGCCTAGTCCAACATATAACAGGATTTTACTTCACTGTTTTTACTGAAAAGCTTCATTTAAAAAAATAAATAAATAGAGATTTTAAGATTTCCAAGCATGCTAGTATACTTGAAAGCAAAACAAGAAAGTTTTCTCTAGTCAGATTTTTTAAATCACCACTTAAATGGGAACTAAACTTTTGATAATGGCACAAGGTGAAATACTGAATTTTCTGAGTGACAGTGTTCTTATTAATTAAAGAGAAAGTATGACATCTCCATTAAATACCAAAGTATCAAACTGAGTATCCAGTACTTAGAGGAAATCTGAGGGCCTCTGAAGTATACACTAGGTGACAGCTTGCCTGAAGGAAAAAGAAAATGTAAACTTACATAATAATTGTTTTAGAGTAACATTCATCTGTTGAAAAATAATATGCCCATTTTGAGCAACAAAAGGACTGAAGTTAAAGTCTCAATTCCTATTTAAAAAAAAAAGAAAATAAAAGTCACCATGTCAGGGTCCCAACACAAAGAATATTTCGGGTTTATACTTCTAACTAGAAGTTTAACAGTTTTGTATTTTTCAGTGAGGCATGCCTGTTTACAGCAAAGGCCCTCCTAAAGATCTCCATCAAGAGGAGCTCCAGTCCCTGCACACCTCCGGGTAACTTCTGCTTCAATGTCTTTTGCAGCTTTAGGGCCACAGTTTATTGAGTATTTGGGAGCTGCTTTGCATGTACTTATATGTGTTGAGATAAATTTAAAATTACCAAATGTGCCAACAAATGCCAGTCACCTCCACAAAGACAAATATAAGACAACAAGCTAAACAGATGATCTTTGAGTCAAACCACCTTGCACATCGATTCACAGCCAGACAAAAAGCAGAGCAGAGGAAGATTTACTGTGATACACTATATCTGTGATATTGGCGTAGGTGTTAACAGTCTGATGACACCTTCAATCCCAACACAGCAGCGTACAGTTTAAGGTGTAGAGTTGACAGCAGTAAGACCTACTGAATTCTAACAGTAGTAATCATTTGGGAGACAGGAAATATTCCTCTACGATATATACAAGGGGGACTCAGGGTGTTTTGGTTGGTTTTTTTGTGAGTGAAAGTTGGTTCACCATTGACCCAGCTAGTCTACCTGAGTTGGGATACAGTGAACCAGTTCTCCCTGGTACCAAACACAGTAAGCGCACTTCAAAATACCCTTCCCAAGCTACCGCTCTTCAGGTCAGAGGGAAATGGTCTAGAACGGCTAGAACTGACATCTGCTGAACGCTGGTGAACTTGTCTCATTGTACTTGCTGTAAAACAAGTTGTTCCAAAGACGAAACCATCTTCAGCTGGTTTGAGAAACATTTTTGAAAAAGATGGGGAAAAAAATTCTTAACGGAAGAGCAATCAATTGCATAGTTCTCCAGTAATTTCAAATACATATGTATTCCTATGTGAGTATAAAGATATGAGTGAATTATGCCTATGGAAAGGTAAAACTTAGCACCAGTACTAACTGTCACAGCAAGTCCTGCGACTATAAATAGCTGCTCAGAACAAGACAGCTCGCCTAATCCAAGTCCCACGTGGTCAGGAGGAGAGGATGTTAGGTTGAAGTTATTCCTGGTTGGCACCGGATCATCCACTGTGGACAAGGTAACCCTGGCAGTGGCTGCGGGAGAGTCCACACATCGCCGCTCCTCAGCTCACCACCTAAGGATGGGACCACCGGCCCCACAGACCTCGTGTTGCCCGACCAGCGTAGTGACCCCAGGTAAGCAGCAAGGCTCTCCCCATGCTCAGTTTACAAGGCTTATGTAATCCTGAAATGCGAAACCACCGTGGATTAATTAATTCTCAAACTAAATTCAATAGCTTGAAACACTTTTCTACACTTTCCTAGTCTTCTTCCCCAGCTGGGGAAAAAAAAAAGAAAAAAAAAAGAGAGAGAAAAAGAAACATTCTGCCACCTTGTCTGTTTTGTGGGTGTGTTAGAAGGTCCCCAAAAGCAAGGCGATGAAATATGAAATATTTCATGGTTGTTTTCTCCATGTTGAAAAATATTGGGTTTGGATTCAAAATACAACAGTTAAATTTGAAGTAAATTGATGGGGCTTTTTTGCGCTGTGCAGTAAAATTTGCCATTTACCGTAAATTATAATACAGATTTTTTCCCTGAGATTACCATAGAAAGAAACAATATCAGTAAAATATTTACTGTCAATAAAAGTCTAGCAACAAATTAGTGTTATCAGTTTATTCTTGTTAATTTAGCACAACAAAATAAAATCACTTTAATAGCAATACTTTTTCCAAGGAAAAAAAAGGCATTATTTTAAACCATACATTTAAAATGTGTAACACACTTCTGGCAAGCATATGGGCTCTGATTGTCAAACATATGCCATAAATTCATAGGCAGAGTCAGGGCAAATCATTTGACCTTTTTGTGGCTCAGACAATCCAGCTGTAAAATTAGATGAAAGCAGAACTGAAAAACAGATGCTGCAGCATCCAATTTGAGCTTTCTTGAACAAACAACATCTTAAGAGAGTAGAATTAATGTCTTGCATAAACTGCAGTATTTTATTTGATGCTTATTGGCATAATCTGTAAATTAAAATTAAAAAAATGAAAAATTTTGCAAGCCTGCCTCAGTTATTATATTCAATTTCCTAATTTACGAATTCCTTACATGTTTCCAAAGACAGGCAGTAGCTACCTGGAGAACTGAGCTTACTGGCCTTTGGCAAGGAAGGTTTGCCTGGAGTGAGTTGGGTACAGTCTAAACCATCTGTCGCATCCACTCTGCACCCGCGAGAGCTTAGCGGGGCATCCAGAGAGAAGGCCGGGCCAAAGCACACGACATATGCCACTGATTTAGTTCATTTTCTAGGCAGCCAGCCACCCCAGAAGCTCTAGCCGGAATTTGAAATTCCTCTTTCTTCTCATCAAGGCATAGAGAAATCTACTTTTTCCTCATATCTGGGTTGCCAGCTTCTGCTGGGCTCCAGCGCGTTGGCAGCTGGTAATAGTCGGCGTATTGCAATGTCCTATCCAGCAGGCTCTGCCTTCCCTGCTAGCAGGAGTCAGTCACACCTATGCTACCAGGGGTGTGCATTGCTCGTGCTGCATCTGTGCGATCCCAGGTAGTGAAGCCCTTAAAAACCCTTAAAACCAGAGTTTGCACTCAGGCAGGCGGAACGTGAGCAGCGGCAGTTGCAGACACCCATGTGGGAGTACGAGTTTCCACCTTGCTGTTTTTTGGACTTGCTAAGAAGTTTATATTGGGAAAGTACTTTAAAATCCTGAATCCCATTTTAAAAAGGGAAAAAAACTCAAGAAACACCAGAATGCACACCCACAACTCAAGTCTGCTTACTTGAAGTTGGGAACATAGACTACTCCTATCAGTACAGCACTTAAGATTTTATTTCAAAGGCAAATGAGGCAAACATATCTGAATTTGCACCTTTTCTGTTGACCTCACTTTTTGAAGGCGGGGAAATTGTATTTTGATTATTTTCAAGACCTAATGGAACAAGCAAATAAACAAAAAACTCAGAAGTTTCATCTAAGGAAGAGTTAATTTCAGTGCGTTGCATATTTTTTTCTATCCTTTTCCATCTATTGACTACATAAAGTACTCAATGAATTCACCCAGAGCTGGAAGCCACGTTTGCCTCAACTCACTTTTCCAAACCAGAAACTATCCCTGTTTAGTAAGTGAATTGCCTTCCTCTGCTCCAGAGGTGGAGGGTGCTTGCTTAAGCCAAACAACCATAAAACAGGTTCTGATGTTGCGTAGATATTGCAGAGCACTAAGTACAGCAGTTTAGGGTCCTCACTGATGACTTTGGGTCTGGGACATGTTGTAATTAAACACAACTGAGCCAGAACACTAAAACAAGTTTCAACTTTTTTTTTTGTTTGTAAATAATGCTGTTCGACTATGTTAACAAGTGTAGTTCTTACTACAAATAATAAGGAAATGCTAGTAATTAGTGTACTATATTTTTGGTGGCAGGAAAGAAAATAAATTCTTCCTAAATAAATTAACCCTGGGTTTGCCCTACAGGAATAAAGCTGATGGAAATACATTTCTCCTATAAACACCTCCTCATACCTTCGGAGCTGTTTATGAGGAAGGAGTTATTATATTAATTATCCTGTCATTCTGAAATTTAATTCATGTAGCAATATCCAATATCATGTCCTAGAGGCACATTATATTTTCAGATAAAGATTTTTTATTATTATTTCAAAAAAGCCCCTTTATTTTTAACAAATTTGCATGAATTCTTGTCATTTTATCTGATTTGGTTCTTTCATGGAACTAATCCATCACTTGGTTACTAAGATAGCTTTTGCAATTGAACACTGCTTTGCCAGGGAATGTATGCATATTTTATATCTTCTTGAAAACAGAGTTTAAAGAATAATGTGAATTCCCTAGAAAGCAAGCTGTAGAGAGATGAAGCCAAATTCTTTGTTAATAAATGTCACAGTTTGATCAAAAAATAAAATAAAGGGAGGAAAATTGCAAGCTATATAACAGTAACCAATTCCACTAGAAGGGCAAAGAACACATTACGTTTCACTAATGAGGCAAAACACTATGCGTTTGTTCTTGCCTGTTTGGATTATATAAACTCTCACAAACCAACTTTATCTACATTGGTGTATGAAGCTGCAAAATCAGTTTTGATAAAATATGACCTAACATTAGATGTACAAAGATACTTTTTAGAGAATGAACAAACAAAAAGACAGCATTACTTATTTTGCTGACAAAGAAGACTGCGTGAGGTTCAAATAGGATTAAATCCAGCCTTAATTCCCTAACACTTTGAGCATTGTGGATAGTTAATATTTGCATGTTTCTAGCTATCTGTGAATTTTAATTAAACATGAATGTTTCTGTTAAATGGAGTTGAACTTCATTTGATATTCCAACACAATTCTACACTCTTAAACATCAGGTTAAACGTCTCAAGTAGTTCAAGGGTTCTCTAAATAGAGAACAATAGCATTTCATTTCTTTGTAGCAATAGCTCAGTAGCAGGGACAGCTCCTTCAAATGAGAGACAGACCAGAGCAATGAAATTCTGCTTCGCATGATACGGAGCTGCCTCTTTTTTTTTGGGGGGGGGGGGGGGGGGGTTGGGGGCGGATTCTTGGATGCCAGCTCAGCCATTTCAGCCTTGGTATCTTAGTTCAAATATTTATCTGGACACAGCTTGTTTGTGTAACAGTAATTTCTGATACACTATTTAAAGCCCTTCCCCAGAAGCTTTACCGTTCTCATCAAAACAGTTTAAGTTCCAAAAAAGGTCACACTGTTAAGCTATCTTGTCGGAGGGCCAAGAAACAGCTTGTACTTGAGAAGCTGCCATGGCAAAACATGGATGAGCTTTGCAGAGTATGTGGCCGTAAGGAATCAAGTGGAGAGTTTGCCTACATATTCCTCCCCACAAGACATTACAAAACAGCTTATGTGCAAGCCAGGGAATGCCCCTTGCACGTGTGTCTTCTGAGGCAGGGTAGAAGACAGGCTAAAAACGGATGAAGTGAATAAAGAGCAACATCCTTCTAAAAGTTTTAGCCTCTCTCTTTCTTCCTCTGTGGTTAAGATCTGTTTTGTACTTGAGTCCTTACACGTAGTTGAATGACCATATCTGAGAAGCTGAACATATCAGGTTTGCATGGCAAGGTTTTTTGGTTTTTTTTGGGGGGGGGGGGGGGGGCCCGGGGTGGCTTCTCTGAGAAGCTGATAGAAGCTTCCCCCGTGTCCAATATAGCCAATACCAGATGGCTCCAAGATGGACCTGCAGCTGGCCAAAGCCGAACCCATCAGCAATGGTGGGAGCATCTCTGGAATAACATAGTTAAGAAGGAGGAAAAAAAATGAGGAGCAGTTTTTGCAGCCAGAGAGAGGAGTGAGAAGATATAAGAAATTCTGCAGACACCAAGGTCAGTGCAGAAGGAGGGGCAGGAGGTGCTCCAGGTGCTAGAGCAGAGATTCCCCTGCAGCCCATGGAGGTTGATGGTGGAGCAGATATCCACCTGCAGCCCATGGAGGACCACACACCAGAGCAGATGGAGGCACCCAAAGGAGGCTGTGACCCCATGGGAAGCCCACGCTGGAGCAAGCTCCCGACAGGACCTGTGGCCCCATGGAGAGAGCAGCCCACGCCAGAGCAGGTTTGCTGTCAGGACTTGTGACCCCATGAGGGACCCATGCTGGAACAGTCTGCTCCTGAAGGACTGCACTCCGTGGAAGGGACCCACGCTGGAGCAGTTCGTGAAGAACTTCAGCCCATGGGAAAGATGCTGGAGAAGTTGGTGGAGGACTGTCTCCTGTGGGAGGGATCCCACCCCAGAGCAGGGGAAGAGTGTGAGGAGTCCCCTCCTCCTGAGGAGGAAGGAGCAGCAGAGATAACATGTGATGAACTGACCACAACCCCCATTCCCTGTCCCCCTGTGCTGCTGGCAGGGAGGAAGGAGAGAAATCTGGAGTGAAGTTGAGTCCAGGAGGAAGGGAGGGGTGGGGGGGGAAGGTGTATTAGATTTGGTTTTATTTCTTATTACTCTACTCTGATTTGGTTAGTAATAAATTAAACTAGTTTTTTCCAAGTTGAGTCTGTTTTGCCCATGACGGTAACTGGTGAGTGATCTCTCGATGTCCTTATCTCGACCCATGAGCCTTTTGTAATATTTTCTCTCCCCTGTGCAGCTGAGGGCAGTGATAGAGCAGCTTTGGGGGGCACCTGGCCTCCAGTCAAGGTTAAACCACCACACTAATGTAGAGCAGCCTAGGACCATCAGCTTCAGCTGCATCTTGGCTGTTGGTTTATCCACAAGAACAAAATCCATACAGAAAAACCCCCACTATTTAAGGAAAGAAGTTAAGACTCTAAGGCTGCCATGCTGAGCAGAGTACGGGATAATGCTTATTGGGAAGGGTGGTCATCTATATAGAGTGTGTCCAGGTACTCCTTTCTGCCAGAGAAGGCAGAAAAGGGCTACGCAGCACTTCAATACCAGCAAAGTTGTAGGTTTGCAGCAAGATGGGTATCCTGTGTTGCATGGAAGAGAACCAGGAAAAATCTTTTCTGTCAGCACTATTTCAGTGTAAAATATGAAGTGATTGTGGTTAATGCATTTCTTATTCCTGAAAAAGTTAGCCAATAAGCACCAAAAAAAAAAAAAAAAAAAAATCCCCCTAAAATCAGGAATATGTCCAAGAATGTAAATGGCTTAAGAGTGCAAGTTACTGATTTCATAGTCTAAGGCAGGGACCTCCAGCAGGCCTTGGATGTCCATATGGGAGAGAAGAACACACAGGAAAAGGTGGAGGGTAAGGAAAACCTCAGAAGAATAATTTTGGATATTATGTGCAAGGTTCTTTTAGGAGCCTCTGGAAAACTTCCAGCTGAAGGGTAGAAAAATTTCACAATCTTTACTTTCATATAACCAAGCTGTGGTTTTGCACACCCCTAGTTCTTTAGTATCCCCACTAACTTTTTAGGGAACTTGTAAATTATTGTTAATTAGGAAAGTTATTCTCAGAATATGTTAATGTACAATATTACAACCTTTTTTAGCCACCAAATCAAAAGTAAAAAAAAAAGAAGCGGACTGACTTTCATGGCTAACAGTTAATAATGTTTTGGTTCACTTTTTACACAAAAATGAAAATGTGGCAAAATAAATACAAAGAAAGTTCAAAAATCTTTAATTCAAACTTATGGTTGATTTCCATTTATATGAATAATTAATAAAATAATTTAAAAAAATCAGTATCAGTTCAAAAAGTAAATGCAGATCGAAGCCATCCTCCATTAATAAAATATTGAGCTACATAATACCCTGAACTGAGCAGGTTTTTGTCGGGAAGATAAGTTAATTGGTATTCTGACCTTTCACTTTTAGTGCTGACCTGAGGCTAACAGGAAGGACAGTTGTTCTGGAAGTAAGTGTGCGACAAGATCTTAAATTTTTTATTGTCTCAAACAGTCACTTACTTTCTTAGTCAAATAGCCTGCAACAGAATTAAGTCTGTCTCTGGCTATCTAGTGCACTGAGGCAATGTCAAGGGCATGGGTTGTTGGTTTGGGGTTTTTTTGTTGGTTTTTTTTTGTTGTTGTTCAATTTGGCTGATGTTTGTTTTGCTGAGACCTGACTGATCTCACTGGAACTGTTCCATTTATCTAGATACGACAAAGTTCAAAGACCGTACACACGCGAGGGGTGGCAATCAGTCAGTGGAGGAGAGTTTTCTGCCCAATCGATAGCCCTGGCCCCATCCAGTACGCACCGACAAGCAGGATAAGCGTCATCCCCCCTTCCCCCATTCCCCATTAAATGTACTTGCAAAATGTCACATACTGCGCACTCCAGAGATGGAAATGTTATCACAGCACAGGTCAGTAAACTATTGATGGGACTAAGCTATGTCTACTGATGTTCAGGGAAAGATGTGTGGCAGTTTGATCTAGCAAGGGGGCTATTTTGTATGCCAAACGCAACTCTCTTCTCTGTGTTGTCTTGTTGGTTCACTTTGCAATGCTTCAATGTCAAAGCTTCGACAAACATGGGATCATACTGTAGGTATGTCTGCAGCACGTGTTTTAAAAAAAAGAAAGGAGAAGGGGGTTTTGTATGTTGCAATGTTCTAAAAAATTAACTTGCGGTTTGTCACTCCATAAAGTGTCAGAGCCTTCATACTGCTATAACTTCATCATGTACACGAATGATGACTTGCAACGACTAGATAGCCAAGTTTACTAATGTTCTAATTATGTCACTGCGAATTAAATGTACAGTAGTCTAAATTGCTTTGATAATGCCTGTAGGGTGACTACTAGCAATGAGAGCAATATCAGGTCAGACATTTGGGTCACAGTGTGTCAACCTTTCCTAACAAAGTTGGACTTCTTTCATCTGATTTTAGCTTTGTCATAACATAAGTTTTAGATCATATATTCAGATTTTTTGGGGGAGGAAAAATAAAAAAAAAAATCAAAACCACTGAGAGCATCCATGTAGTATAGCATTATATACTGTATAATTTAATAACGGCTTTTTCCCTCTCTATCTATGGCTGATTCTGTATGCATATGTTCAGTGTACTGCTCAACTATGGATAGAAATGACTTGAAACTGCAGACTTACAGAATCCACCCCACCACTGCAACATAAGACGCTTGCAACAAGATCTTCATCTCCTTATGGATGGACCAAGAGCTAGTTAAAATGGAAGCTCACATTCTTGGTCATGTTTCTTTGACTGAGGAAGCAAAAATCATTTTGGCGTATTTCTGAGAAATGGGTCAACACTGCGTATCTTCTGTGCGCTAATGAATAATGCAATATGGGTATATATAATATATATTATATATATCTATATATAATCTATATTATCCTTGTAGATATTACAAAGCCCACCCACCATATGCCACAAGGAATTCTGTTCCTTCCAAAACCCTCTCTTCAGGGCAAAGTGATTTCACCACTCTCCTCATCAACTAATTTTTCTGCAAATAAAACAGTCTGGATTTCTAAAATATATACTATCTACAGTATACATCTCTTACATTTACACGCACATGCGTTTGTAGGCACGTGTGCTTGCATATGCATATACATGTAATCACACTGTTTGCAAGCATTTTTTACTATATATTTGTGATAAAAGCTAAAGAAAAAAATCAGTTTATTTCCACTGATTAATGAAACTCAGCCTCCGACACTCATTCACCTGTGCTGGGACCAAATTGATCAGGTACTCCAAAAAGAAGTTTTGGGGTGATGATTTCACTCTGTGTAAAACCACACATGGCTATTGTTACTAGATCTGCTAATGCAAAGATAGCAGCAGATGGTATTCTCCAGGCAGACGCAAGAGAGCTATGCCTCCTCAGCTAATAGAACATAAGCCAACTTGAAACCAGAAGTCCTGTGAAAATATAAGTGCAGTCCTGAACTTGAAATAATAAGCCTTCTGGATATTCAGAATATATCCATTTTGGCTGCACCGGGATTGCCACACAGCTTCGACAGTGTCCTGCCACTTCATCTGTGGCTAGAGCTGAGGTTGTGTCTACTTGCAGTCTCCCATACGGATATAGATCATAAAATTGTCTAGCTACACCCATGATGGCAAACCAAACAGGCCAGCACTAGGATGTGATGATACATGTTGTTGGTACTCTCTTGACACACGTTTGGCCTGTACCAACTAGTTTCATTCAGAAAATACTTAGGGATAATGTGAAGGACTATCAGGGGTCAAGAACCACTCTCAGCTGGCAGAAGAGACCAAGCCACCCTGTTTTCGGAGGAAGGGGACAAGAGAGGAAAGGAGGGAAATTAACCATATGCAAAAAGCTGTGCTATGCCTTTTATCTGCAGGGCCAGATGACAGGATTTTGTCCATCTATTTGCTACAATAGACATAGCTTCTGAGGTCTACCTTCCAGGCTCTGACAAAGTACTTACAGTGAAAGTATGAAGAATATGAAGATTCAGCAGTACAACAATCTGCTTCCTTATAAGTACAATATTTGAAACAGTTAACCAAGTGAGTGCTCATATAATCATCCCAAAGGAAGTAAATAAGAAGCAGATATGTGAGAAAGTTACAGGGTCTAACCATTATTTTGCTCCTGGATCCCAAGTGTACCTTACTTTGATGCTCTGGTTCTGAATCTCACATGGCTCAGCTAGTATCCTGTATAAGGCGAGACTTACAAAATGACCCACTGAAAAAGAAACAATCGAGTTGGTTTATTGACTTTGAACAGATGGTTAAAAGGGACATCATGAAAACATTTAAATGCTCAAAAGGATATTGATTAAATGTAAACCAGGTACTTTTGAAGTGTTCAGATAACCCAGACTAATTTTTTAGGGAACATAGGGAAAAAAAATTCAATCAGAATATATATCTCATGGAAATAGTGGGAAACATGAAACTCAGTTCAAGTAGAAGTAGGCAGAAATAACTTATGTGACATGGGAAATTTGCTGACTCGGTGGAATTTAATAATAGTAAATTTGCCTACCGCCAGACATCACCCTCTGAAATCTAGTGCTCTGATCCAGAACATAAATTCTTCTGCATGTGCAGTCAAATGGCAATGGTAAGAAGCCTAGACAGTGTGAAGAAAATTGTACAGATGTACTTTTAAAAAGAAAAGCTGAGGATTATGTTGGAAAGCAGAGAAGTGGCCTTTTCTGGGGTTCAAAAGAGGTTTTTTTTACAATTATATTCTTTCTGTTCTCAACCTTTCTTCCCCCTATCTACTTCATTGAACTGTCTAAATATATTCCTCTATGTGAATGCCTCAGATATCTGGCTAACTTACATTTTGGAATAGGTATGTATCCTTCCCTCAGAGTGACTGCGAATTCTTCCTCGAATTTGCTATTTCTTTGTGTACTATTTGCTTTCATCAAAAAAAAAAAAAAAAAAAGAACATGTTATCAAAATAATTCTAAGAAGCTCAAAGAGAGAGTTTTGATCAGATACCCTGACTGATATAGGATACACATCACCTTTTGATGCAGAAGAGGGAGTTAAATGTGGTTTACAAAGGGGAAAAAAATACCAAAACAAAAGAAACCCCAACAAAACATATTGCAAAATCTCCTTGGGGCGGGGGGGAAGATGGACAGTTACAGTTTCTGTATTCAATCCTGGACCACAAATAATCTGAAGATTGCTTAGAAATGAATTATGCTGGATTTACATCTTTGAAGCATCTACTGTACAATGACTGCAGGCTGTTATATACATAGGGGAACCCCTATGATAAACAAGGTAATTTATCGTGCTGTATCTTCAAACTACAGGTTTGATATGCTTCCTTAAATAACTGCAAAGTAGACTTAGGCAATGAGGTTACTTGCACAGGTAAATTCCTTGCAGGCTTGCAGGAAGTGGCCTCAGAGGCAGAGAGGGAAAGAATCACAACAGTAAACAGTTACAGCTGTAGAATCAATATGCTAAAACAAGTTCTGAACTCGTTGTTAATTGTCCATCACTTGGTGCAATGTAATTCTGATTGCTAAGAAGATTTCACTGGCATTTTTTTGGTCTGAGAGGTGCAAATTTGCATCTTGCATAGGGATCACCTCAAAATAATTTCAGTGAATATTTGGTATCACACTGCTCTGTGCTTCTTGTTTCATTTCAGAGTCCTGCACAGGGCTGCTAAAACCAGGATACAATTTATACACTTGCCATCTGTGCAGGGTATGACTATCGTAAAAAACGCACAAACACCTTCTGGGGTGAGATTTCTTGGCAGTTATTACATAAGAGATACATATTTAAATGTGCACTTTAATCTATATAGGTCTAATTCAAAACTGCTGGAAGTCAGTTACAGAGTAATCATTTATTTTACCAGGCCCTTGTGTTTAGCTAAACTTTTGCCCAGTCCAGTGATTTTGAGACTCTATTCCCAGTCAGGCCATTCTGTTCACTGCCTGCCTTTCATCAGTAATTATCTAGGCAACGTGTTTTGTTTTTAAAAAAAAAAAAAAACAAAAAACAAACAAACCAAAAACCCCCTAAAAATATAAACCCCCAAAATGCGAACAACCACCACCAGCAAAAAACCTGCAACCCTCACATCCTAAGAATAAGCTACAGAGTATAAATACATATCAGCATTGATTACATGAATATTGAACATACTGCACTTCAAGAGAGAAGTCGTCACTGTGCTGAGTACCTGGTCTTCTCCTGTTACTGATTAGTGTAATGTGGAGCTAGCCAAAAAATAAAAACAAACAAACAAAAAGGACACTAAAATCTTGAGAATTTCAATACGTCACAGGCTCAAGATTTGCCTTTTTTTTTTTTTTTTTTTTTTGAGTGAATGCGAAGGGATGTGGTGAGGCAGTGTACCTTGCACAACCTCCCCAAAAACGACCCCACACCTCCACCAGGCTATTCACTCTCCAGCCAGAGCGCTGCTGTATGACTATGGTGGGACTGCTCCAGTGTCAGAAAGTGGACTGTCTCCTATAATTAACAGATAACTTTTCTTTGATAACACGCCAAGAAAATAATAACTTTGCTACAGCAAAATGTAAAACTCTGACAAAGAGAGGCATCTATCTGTTTCTACAAGTCCCGTGGTGATTAGTTTGGCCCTAATTAACAGTAGCTTTCTAAAATGAGAGATAATTGCTGGCACACATAATATAGATTTCAATAGCTAAAGTGAGCAATAATGAATATTCACTTTGAAGCTTGCCTGACAGAGTGCTTAGACTACAAAAAGTTAAAGAAGTACCTTGAATATAGCTGATAAATGAGATTCCTTTACTGTCCTATGCTTTCCATCAGTATTTAAGCACTATCACTTTTAATCCTTCAGGTCTGGAGCTTTGTCTCTTAAAATCAGAGATTTATGGCGAGTGAGAAATGTCCATATTAAAAAGGTAAAAGGAGATTCAGATTATATCCTTTTCTGACCATTATAATTAATAGCTGGATCTTCAGTTGTAACTAATTGAACAGAGGTCAGTGTGTTGCCATGGTAATGTCCTAGCCAAGCAATTTTACCCATTTTCCAGTCTACTGCCCCTTTGCATAACTGCAAGTTATAAAATGTTTTAATTGCAAGATTTGCAAATGATGCAACATCTGGGCTACAGATTTACATATAAAGGAAGAAGATTAATGGGATTATTAACATATCTGTGCAAACCCTTGAAGTGCTGAATATAATTACTGAACACCAGCATTTTCACTGATCATCTCTGTGACACGTTAGAAATCCATACAGTTCAGGAAGAAAATTGCTGATGTGTATTTTTCTTCCTCTATGCCACTAGCAATTAGAAGTAGTGTCATTCTACAGCTGCCTTGAAATAATAGAGAAATATCTTTAGTCACTTTACGAGATCAACAATACAATTATTTTTTTTTACTTGTACTGTTGTTTCATTTGATTAGGTTAGAAAACAAATCATGTTAGTGAACTCTTAAAATTCTGGTTAGCTATTTTGACCTCATTATTCTGAAAACAGACTCCAACAAATAGCAAGCGACCAGGACTCCACTCTGTGTATATTTAAGCATATTTTTAAAAATATAATTTGCTTCTTACTAATAAAAATCAAATGATTCCCAGAAAAAGTCACCAACATATACAAGTGGGATTCTAACATCACTCAAGAATCCTACAGTAGTTGCATGAGAATAATAAAATTATTTATAGAAAAGGAAAAAAAAATAGGAAAAAAAAGAGAATGTTTGTATACACACTTAGAAATACCAGCTGTGAAGTTAATGTATTTATATCCTGATGAACTAAAGAACATATAGGCTTGTACTCTGGTTGTACTTCAATCTGGCAAAAGACCCAAGAGATCCCTTGTCATGAAAGCTACAGATTCTTTTCCTCTGCAAAAGCAGCACAAAACTAGTTCTCCTTTTCTCAGAATGCAGCAGAGTGGTGATGCAAAATGTAGAGATTGCTACCAAAAACATCTCAAAGGCAGTGGCAATTAGATGTCTCACCACCCAACTTTCCCCCACATCCCTTCAGCTATTGAATGACTCTGGCAAAAATCTCAACAGAAACTACATAATTTAGGAATGCAATTTCCATTATTAGAAATGGCATAGATAATGAAGTTATTCCAATTTAGCTTCCTAAATAATGTGGGGGGGTGGGGGTGGGGGGGTGGGTTGTTTGTTTGTTTTTATTATTCAATAGTCAATTTTAAAAGTATAAAATTCAAGGCTCAGTTCTGCAACAGCTTCAATTTCTAGGTACTATGAACTCAGATCTATTTAAAGTATAGCTGGAGAACTTGTGCTGGTATGCAAAATTTATAGTCTATAGTAGATTTGTAATGGGATTTACCATATACATTGGAAAGATTTTTTCCACCCTTAATGACAATAAAATTATGGGGCTGAGAGCAATATTCCTACCCAATTTAAAGATTAGGACTTTTAAAATATTTGCCATCCATATGACTTTGCATAAATGCTAATACCAACTCATCATAGTGCAAGAGCTAGTCATTTATACTGAGGTAAATTTAGAATCACTTCTGAAAAATTTGAGGTGGCCTCAGATTTACTAAGTTATCATGAACTACTCTTGTCCTGGTACAATGTCTTTGTGAGGGACATATAATCACTCTATTCCCCACATCTGCAAAAGACCCCCCCCGTTCACCCTCCCAACTAGAGGAGTTGTGTCCCTTTCACATATTTCTTTGACAAAAATTCTAGGATATGGTCAATAACATATTTTTCCTATGTTTTCAAAAGGAAAAACTTAATAACTTCTGGATCCTACAGAATAATAGAACATTTTTAAGTTTTCTGAAATGCCCAATCGAAACTATCCCACTCACATAGATCTTAGTCACAACATTTGGAGATTTCCCTGATTTCAATATATTGGTACCATAATGGCTTTAATTAAATTCAGATAGTGCATTCCCCACCTCCCCACCCCCGCATAGTCCTTGGTAACACAACCAAACTATAATCTTCAAAATCCATTGAAGTTTATGTGAATACCTTATGAAGTTCCGGAAGAGAAATTAGATGAAAATCAGGTGAAACAAAATAATGTGTTATCAATTAAACTAATAAAGATGAATGAAAATGATAAGAGTGACTGTAAGAATAGCAACAAAATAATTTCCAAAATACCTATGAGCTGGTATAATGTGATGTAAACAATCCTGCACATATGTGGTTGTGCTAACATAATGATGGAACTGTGCAGTCATGAAAAGACCCATGGTGGAAGAAACATATGCCTGTGAGTAGCCTCCACATAATCCTAACCTTTTTTTCTAGCTATATTCTTTCATCTCCCCAATTGGTTGTGCAATTCAACATAAAGTCTAAATGCTGCTGCTGCACGTAGATTATGAGTCTTATTTATAATGTATATCTAGAGACATAAGTGTTCTTAATTGTCTACAAAAAAAAAAAAGATGTGGCATCTGTCCCAACACCCACAAAATTCACTTTGAATATGACCAGATCAGACATATCCTCTTCCATCTCAAAAAGCCAGCCAGGGTATGTCTCAGCAGTTGGGACAAATGTGGCAGATGAAAAAAAAACCAACACAAAACAAAATAAAAAAACAAAACAAACAAAAAAAACCCAAGGACAAAAGAAACTCAACTCCAAGGCATGCTTTTTTTACACTGTGCATTTCTGAGGGTGGTACAGGAATGTATTGCTTCTTACACAGAACTCAAAGCAAAATACAGGCCATGATTATCTTGATAATTTATTATTTCACTGGACTTAAATCAGAAACAAGAAGCCTACTCAGAAGGCAAGATTCCAGATCCCATGCTGCTGTGTGTGTGATCCAATACCTGAAGGGGGCCCACAGGAAAGATGGAGAGGGACTGTTTACAAGGGCATGTATTATGAGGGGTAATGGTTTTAAACTGAAGGACGGTAGATGTTAGAAAGAAATTCTTTACTGTTAGAGTGGTGAGGCACTGGAACAGGTTGCCCAGAGAGGTTGTGGAGGCCCCATCCCTGGAAGTGTTCAAGACCAGGTTGGATGGGGCTTTGGGCAATGTGGTCTAGTGGAGGGTGTCCCTGCCCGTGGCAGGGGGCTTGGAACTAGATGATCTTTAAGGTCCCTTCCAACCCAAACCATTCTATGATTCTATGTGTCCATAGTAAAAATAGAATCTTTTCTCTGAGAAAGCGATGGACTGAGTACCTTCTGCCTACCTCCATCTCATAGTGAGGATTTTGGTAGGTTCTCTATCCTGCCAATTATCAAGTTAGAAATCATTATGGGATCTAATAAATTGGAATACTTTTGTTTATAAACAAAATTAAACTAAAAATATAAGGAAGGTAAGAAAAACAGAGAAATAGAACAAAAATCTGCAGTATTCAGAATGTAGTCCTATATTCCTGTATTTTAAGTTTCTAACGACTGTTGAGACACCTGGAAATCATGCTTGTGTTATCTGAAGCTTGGCATCTAATAATTGAAGCACCAAAATAAAAAGAGAAGCTCTGGAAAAGGTGTGGCTTAAATACATTTATCCAATAGTTCCCCCACACAAAACTTTCTCTTCTCACCAAAAATGAAGTTTGCTTGTTATCTTTATTTGAATGCAGTGTAGGTTGTTTTACTGGTTTCAGTTAAATAAATAAATAAATAGATAAACAAACTTACATGGGGATATGGGCATGGCGGGGTGTGTAAATTATGTATGCATGACACTGATGTTATTTAAATAGTATTTAAGTACTCAAGCATTTTGGTTTCTCATACTACTTTTGAAACTGTTTTAAAATTACTTGTATCATAAATGAATCCTACTCTTATGCACCCAAGATTTTCTGGATAAGATTATCTTTCATAGATTATTTTTTCATGTTGTCTGAAAATGTTTTATCACAGGAATAGTTACAAAAAAAGAATGATTAATAAAATATCACTAATCTCCCACTGGCATTTCTGGCCTCATCAAAAGTGTCAATTTTTTTGCATAATAGATTGACTCACACTTCAAGTGTGAAGCAACACTTGAAATTATCCATGCACATACTGATACATGTCCATATGTTTTTCCATCATTTTTCAAACAATAAGACAAGGGCAAAAATTTTATAGTCTAGGAAACCTTCTAGAGTAATTCTTAGATGTGTAACAAATGTTTGTTCCACATCATTTAATATCACTAGATAATAAGCAGCATACAAAGAATATCTCCAAAACCATACTTAGCAGCATAGTGTAAAATTAAAAAAAAATAATAAAAAATGTATAAAGTGTAGCATAAGATGCCAGAAAGTTAATTATTTTGCTCCTTATGCAATTTAGACTTTGGGTTCTTTCTGATGTATTAGGAATTGGTGGTTATGTTCTTCATACTACTTAGCATCAATTGAAAAGTGAGAGGATAAAGAAGTCCAAAGAAAAAGGATAAAAATATCTACCCCATCACCTACTACAGCAACTTCAATGAAGCAATAGATGCAGACTGGTTTTAGACTCTAATGAGAATGGAAAATAATCTTGTCTGTTTACATTTACCTAATACCATGCTTGCCAGGTATCTAATAGGCGAGGTGTGATATTTAAAGATTTAGCAGTAAACATATCAAAAAGCCAATTCTAACACTCATTTACCAAAGGAACAGCTGACAGTACAATATCATAAAAAATATATTCAAAACCACACTTTATTTTTGAGCAGGCTATTTCAAGAGAACAGAAAGAAACCAACTTTAAAATTAAATAGTAAATTAAAAGTTGAGAACATGGTCCATACATCAGTGTCCTGTGTATAAATTGGGAAAATTCATTTACTCTTAGGAGGCCCCACAACAGATTACAACGCTTCTTTAACCCCATTTCTGATCCTGCTTTCCTGGAAGAGCATTTGTTAATTACAGTTCACAGTTCAACGGCTTGGCTGATTTGCCACAAGGCGGTGGGCGCTAGTTTTCACAGGCACGGCAAGGAATCGTAGAATGGTTTGGGTTGGAAGGGACCTTAAAGATCATCTAGTTCCAACCCCCCTGCCATGGGCAGGGACACCCTCCACTAGACCACATTGCCCAAAGCCCCATCCAGCCTGGCCTGGAACACTTCCAGGGATGGGGCCTCCACAACCTCTTTGGGCAACCTGTTCCAGTGCCTCACCACTCTAACAGTAAAGAATTTCTAACATCTAATCTAAATCGACCCTCCTTCAGCTTAAACCCATTACCCGTTGTCCTGTCACTACACTCCCTGATAAACAGTCCCTCTCCAGCTTTCCTGTAGGCCCCTTCAGGTACTGGAGGGCCGCAATTAGATCTCCCTGGAGCCTTCTCTTCTCCAGGCTGAACAATCCCAACTCTCTCAGCCTGTCCTCATAGGAGAGGTACTTCAGCCCTCTGATCAGCTTTGTGGCCCTCCTCTGGACTCATAGGGGTCAACGAGCAGCTCAAGGCTTCCGCTCGAGGCGGGTTGGAGGAAACTCACGCTCCGGCCACAGGTGGGTCTGAAGGCATCATGGCCCCCCCAACCACCTGCCCTCGGCCTCCCTCTTTTCCCTTCCAGTGCCCACCAAGGCCCAGCACCGCCCTCCTTAGGGCTGCAGCACTGAGACCAGGGGGAGCTGAGCCTTTAGTAGGGTTTTTAAACTCCTCCTGCAACCCCTCCCGCACTGCCTTAACTAAGCTTCCGGTTGTGCCCTATCTCCTTTGATGACTTCATTCTCTAAGGCATTCATCCCAGAAAATTCAAATTTCACCTGTGCTGGCGTATAAATCTCAAAGTGGCATGAGCTTCGTATTCTGCATAATTTTACATTTTGTAGGAGAAAAGTTGCTGCAGGTGCTAGTAATCCTTTTGTAAAAATGAGAATCACTGCAAAGCTAGAAAAAATATTCAGCAGTGTTTCAAGGATAGCACAGACTACGTCAGAAATTAGAGGGACTGGAGGCGAAAAGGAATCACAGTGTGTGAAGACTAGAAATAGGGAAAAAAGGTCTTTATCTGAAAACACTGTTTAAAGCAAGAATGATGATTCAGGAGACTTTTTTTATTTTTCCAGCAGTTTGTCCATTCCTGTTCAGTTATTTCCCAATAACCAGCTACCACCAAAGACATAGATGAAAAGGTTCACATCTAGCAGCTGAAAAAATTCACCATGGTTGTCACATACAGGCACGTGCTCTGGTGTGTAATTGTGAATGTTACATGATGAGAAAAAAAAGAGACAGAGAATAAAATACACATAAGACTTCTGTAGTCACATCAGGATGGGCAGCAGCAATATCCTCTAAATCGCTGACTGAAAAGAAAGAGAACTGTGAAATACTTCTGAAAAATGTTATCTCTTTCTATTTAAGACTGACTATATCTCATCTGAATAGTCATTTACTGGAAAACTGTCAGCCTTGATTCAAGATTTTCCAGAAGCTTACTGAGAATAGGTCATGTAGAATACAAGCATTCAAGCACTAAAAAAAAAAAAAAAAAAAAAAAAAAAGGAACACAAAGAAAACTGGAAAACACATGTCCTGCTTCTCAGTAAGGCCACTTACTTGAAGTATTTTGCTGAGAAATACATAAGAGCAAGTACAGATTTGAAATATCAGAATATTTAGGGTTTTTAGTTTCTGTGCATCACGAGATTTCAATAACTGTTATACCTTATACATACTCTTATACTCTGAAACTAGCCTATATATAATAGTCACTTTCTTACAGAAAACAACAAAACACACTCAGCAAAACAGATTAAGAAAGAAGATGATACAGATCTCACTGTTACAGCTAAGAAAAGCCTTGTCAACTCTAACTTTGGCCACAAAGTACTGGCCTCTACATGACCTAAGCCACAGACATTCAAAATAGACACCCCTACAAAAGCACATGATTTCTACTCAGGTGACAACAGCTATTTTTATACTCCTTTTGGGAGAATCATACAAGTCGTGAAAAATCTATCCTGGATTTTCAGAAAAAAACAACCAACCAACCAAAACAACAACAACAACAAAAACACCCAACACTTACATAGTCTAGTAATCTCTTATATTTTAAGTTTGGGGACTTAAAATTGTCATTTATCAAACCCTTAGATTTTTCACCAAAGTGGTACAAGACTGGATTGTCACATCTGCCTCAGTCTTCTATTCTAAAACTGGTTTTATTTTGGCTAAGATGGCAGACCTACTATGAAACCATAAAGCATATGTATTTGGTCTAGGACAATGCTGTTATGATCTCATTTTTCATTGGGTGTACCAGTACATGCATGCTCACATTTGTATGCATGCCAAGTAAAGGATCCTCTCTATGTAACGAGTTTGTTAGGTACGTAAAGGAAGTATCTGTGTATGTTGCACTGTCCAGCATTTAACAAGCAATGTACAGACACGTCTAGAACATCAGTGCGACAATTGCTTCACTGGGTCAGTGCAGTATATTGTCTCCCACACAGATGATATGGGTGATATAGAGGAAACTGTTATCCATTATTACAAAATGCTTATGTGTACATAGTAGTTTAGACTTTAAAAAAAATAAAATGGAGGCATTTAAAAGGGGGCAAGTAAATTGATCTTGTGCCTCCAGAAGTGCCTATTTATCCCTATTGACTAGAAGCAAACTTAAAGTAACTAGCTCAGACATAGACATCCAGGTTATAAACTTGTAAAAGTAGGTAAGAGGAATCCCACCTAAGACACTTAGATATAGACAGCTTTAACATACACATTTTCTACTCCACAGTGTATATTAAAGTTTGGTCATGCTCCTTTCCCTAAAGGTAGAGTGCAAAATTAGTTTGTTTTAAATCCCTAGTGAGACTCCAGTTACACGTAATTAAAGTTCATGTTATAATCTCATAAATGATAATGAACTTGGAAGGCAGAAGAAAATTAAGTAATATTGAGAATGCAATAATCAGACTGCTTGTAAAATTTATGACATGGAATAGAAAAAAAAAATAGGACATAGTGTGGCATCAGGGGTTCAAAAAATTGAAACATGCCAAACTATTTTTTGGGGAGGAGAAGAGAACAAAGCTGTGTTTTTAATTCTCACATCATACAGCACTGAACAAACAGTACACAAAAATATGGCCTCAACATAATGACTACACCTGGACAGTGCAATGCACTACTCCCCCAAACCAGATAATTTCTTTATTATTACAAAATATCTTGGGTAGGAGTTCTTATTAAAAAATGGCTAGAGTGGGGTTTCTTTTTTTTTTTTTTTCTAGTTTGAGTGTTGGGGTTTTTTGGGTTTTTTTAATGATTACTCAGAAGCACTGTTGGAGAGTCAGCAATATTGCCAGATGGGAGATCAACAGAGTTACCTTTAGTTGAAGATAATTCTGCACTCAAGTGCAGTAATGTATTATACTTTATATCTGCAAAGCACATATTCTCAGAAAATTCTCTTGAGTTAGAGCTTCTTTAGTCCTTTTTTTAATAAGAACTCATTCTTGAAAGGGGTCTTAGTGCCTTTCATTGGATGCAATTATATTTGATATCTGATTCACTACTTCTTTCTCAAACACAATTTTTAGTTACTGTTACTTGACAGTTTATCTACATACTTCTCTTCCAGTGTGGATTAAAACATTTCAATTTTCATATATTTTAAATTCCATTAAGAGATCCATTTGAGATGGTGATGAACATTGCTTTTTTCTTCTTCACCTTATATTATTCAAATACTGTACTGTGAGAGAAAACATTTCTCTTGAGTTCTTTTCTTGCCCCCTGCTTACAGGCTGAGAATTTAGTCATACCCAGACCTCAATAAATATTTCTCTCCAAAATGAGAACTCAGATCTGACTCTAAGCACTCTATTACCGTTCAGCAGACTTGCTCATTTCACACCTGAAGACAACTGATGGAATAACTACCTCCATGGCTAAAAGCTCCATTAGCTATTACAATTAAAGTTTACCGAGCAGACTTAGGATCACCAAGAAGAATTAGCTTCCAAACTGAAAATAAGTAAACTTACAAGCCTCACAGCTTTGCTTGCCATTTTCTAACTTTAGAAAACAGATACTGCAACTTCTGTGATAAGGTTGAAGAACAGCTACTGTTGACCTTAATGGAAAAGAACAGAGGAAACATGTTGTTAGCCAAAGGAAAAGTGAACTGTGTCATATGTAGGTTTTAATATTTAATGAATCTATATGGCTGCAATCCATTATGTGACAATTTAATTATATGACAAAAAAGTTTGATAAATAATATTGTGGTAGGACATCTAATTCATTATTTAACAAAAAAATCCATACTTTCATAAATCATATTTCTACACACACACACATTCTCACACACACACAAGCTTTTTCAAGTAGGCAAAAATCCAGACTCCATAGGCCATTTTTTTTCTGGTCAGAACAAGTTCAAATTGAAGCTTAATCAGGCCTAGATGGGAATAAATTTTATTTACTATTTTTAAACTGGTAGATCAGAAATTTTTGCTGCTAGATGTTTTTCCTCTGTTAGCTTCCTGAAAGTGTTGTGCAACTAGAAGGATTTTCTTTTGTATTTAACAAAGATGAAACGCAAAATTCCACTACTCTTAATACACGAAACTGCTGTTTGAGTCAATGGGATCACTGAGGCAAGTAGCCAGGCAGGCAAATAAGTGTTTTCAGGATTAGTGCTCAAGTTTAGACACAACATTACAATCAATAACAGGCAACAAAGGAAGTCCTCCCGAAGGAAGAACCATGGTAATGATTTACAGTAAAGAACTGCTTTTTTTTTTCCTCCACAAACCATTCAGATAAAAGCAGCATCAGGGGAGTCACCCCTGTGGCATATCAAAATTTTGACATGAGAAAACAAAGAGATGAAGAAGTCAGCCAGGCGGAGCAGGAGTGGGACACCAGGCACGTACAAGGGAGAAGCAGATGCACCACAGAGTGCAGGGAGGTCCGAAGTCCTGCATTCAGGGGTGAAGAGTAGGTGGAAATAAGTGAAGAGACCGTGTGAAAGGAAATCAGGGGTGAGGCATGTGAAGAAGGATTGGCAATTAGCAGCTTTCCAAGATCACTTTTTGTGGTTCACATGAATTTATTAAGAATGGGTAGAACAAACACCTCTTCCCCAACCACCCAAACTCTCCCCACACTTCCATATGTCTTATGTTTGTATCTATTGGTTTGTCACACTGTTCTTGACACTTTGCAACTCCAGCCCATACAGTATGACTCAAGGCCACAATGTTTTCAAGTTATGCAAAATAGTCCTAATTCAATTTGGCAAAATGATACCCTTAATATTTAGGCCCAATTCTGCTAGGTAGTTCTACTTGCAGGCCATCTTTGAACTTGGATACTGACAATTCATAGTCTGGTATTTTCGGGAAATCTGTTTCTTAAACAAATGTTTAAAAAAATTGACCACTTTCTTACAGCTGTCCAGTCTACTATTTATGTCAAGTATATTTATCATACATTTTAGAGCTGCCTAGCTTGATGCTAATGTACTGAAATTTTTGTTTCATTCTGACAGCATTATCACTTTAACAGGTGTTTGTCACAGTGGTTTTCTTGCGTTTTTTCTTTTTTTTTTTTTCTGCAAATGTACTTGTTATCTAGCACTTGGTCTAGGGAGTTCATTCTCCCCTCGTGAACTTATGCAATTACGTTTTCATTATGTTGCATCTTTGCTTCGGCTGCCCGGGATTGCAGAATGCCATTTGGTGTTAAGGTTTTGGTTTTTTTATGGGAGTTCAAGGAATTTGTGTGGGTCTATGTACAAACAAATTGATGAACAAATCTCTCCTCTCCTGGGGTTTTCTGAAGAAGCTGTTCATGCTACAAATATAAATATATATGCATCTATACATACATACACCTAAATAAGCCAAGTTCTAAATACCAGAAGAGAAATATATAGCATTAATTATTCCTTGGTGCACAAATTCTGAATTTGATATTTACTAGTAATACTCTTCTGAAAATTGGAAACTCTAGAAAAAATTTTGTTGTTGAAAGCAAAATTCTTCTCACTCACCAATAGGATCATAGGATATCCTGAGTTGGAAGGGACCCATGAGGATCATCGAGTCCAACTGCTGGCTCCACACAGGACCAGCCAAATCAGAGCATATGACTGAGAACGTTATGCGGATGCTTTTGAACTCAGTCAAGCTCGGTGCTGTGACCACTTCCCTGGGGAGCCTGTTCCAGTGCCCGACCACCCTCCCGGTGAAGAACCTTTTCCTAACACCCAACCTAAACCTCCCCCATCACAGCTTCATGCCGTTCCCTCAGGTTCTATCACTGGTCACCCGAGGGAGGAGATCAGCACCTGCCCCCTCGCTCCCCCTCGTGAGGAAGCTGTAGGCCGTGATGAGATCTCCCCTCAGTCTGCTGTTCTCTAGGCTGAACAACCCAAGGGACTTCAGCCTCTCCTCATATGTCTTCCCCTCTAGACCCTTCACCATCTTTGGGCACTCTCCAACAGTTTTATGTCCTTTTTGTTCTGTGGCGCCCAAAACCGCACGCAGTACTCGAGGTGAGGCCGCACCAGCACGGTGTAGAGTGGGACAATCACTTCCCTAGACCGGCTAGCAATGCTGTGCTTGATGCACTCCAGGATACTTTAAAAGCAAGTTATGCTGTTGTTACAGTGTATAAAAAGTTAAATGAAAGAATTTCACGAAATATTTTTTCCTTTTTTAGTTGATTACAAATAGAAGAGGAAAACACTTTCTTACATATACTTAGGTTGCTGGGTTTTTGTGTTTTTAATTAAAGCATTTATATTTGGAAATACCAAAACACATCAGTTTTATATAATTTTATTTTCTGAATATTTTAAATAAATATTTTCAGAATCTTTAGGCCTCAGTTTTTTGTTTTAGTCTTTTTTTTACCTATTTTTAATTAGGTAACACATATTTTCAGTTTTCTCTTGAATTCTCTTTTACAGTTTAGAAAGTTTTAAGCAACAGAATAAAGAAATCATTGGAAGTTTATTGCAGTGAAACATTTACTTCACTAAGTATTCTTTTACCTTTTTATAATCACTGGTTTTCTTCTGTTTATAAACAGTTTGCTTGGATTATTTCTTTGTTTATTCATTACCTAATCTTGATCAGCTAAATTGCATGGTTCCCAGTATCTAGCTGCATCTCTATAGTTTAATTAGAAAAAACAAAAACTATTCAGAGACAAAGGTGGTATGAGAGTTTGCCATTGAAACTGTATCTGATGTCCATAATTGAAAAGTTTTAATCTCTTTTCCATTAAAATAAAAGATGTAGGAAAGTTGATTTTACTTGTAAACAAATCGTCCTGTGTGCATGGTATGCTGAGTATAGTTCTGCTTCTTCAATCTCATGAACAATGTAAGATGCTGTGCATATTAGTGAAAAGTCTAAAACTTAAAAAAACCAAAGTATAAGTTTGCTGTATTTCTGTAGCCTTGGAAAGGATTATTTTGAATCTCATATCAGAGAGCATATTGTATGAAGTCACACATCACATCTGTAACATCCCTACAGGTGTATGTAACTGGATGTGCTTTAATAACATATTTCACACTGGTAGAAGCCATTTCCTTTTGCACCTTGTCTTGCTCAAAGTAATTACCAACAAACACCCTAACACTCTTCTGCATATGTACCAGGACATTAAAAATTAAATTAATTAGCACCTGGATAACTCATGATGAAATCCCACCCTAGAACAAGGCACAGCTGCACTGCATTCTTTAAGAGGGACAGCAGTGTTTTTCCTGTGATCCAAGTGTTAGGGATTGATGAAGCAAGAGCAAGGATAAAGATTGTCATCAGACTGCTTCACTGGATAGTGAATGGCATTACCAAAGGCACCAGACTTTTGTTAGGCTAGACATGAAAGCATTTTGAACGATGCATCACCTGAAAGGAGAAGACAAGGCCAACAGGCATGTTTTTCCATGCACCTCCAGTACTAGTAACGGAAGTTACACATCAGAGAGAATAAATTGGCCAGTGACCCTGGCAGTGTAGATTTTGGAAGAAAAAGAACAAAATGAAAAAGGGCAAAACATTAAACACATTGTCAAATCTTTCAGCAACTGAAAAGGCAAATTCAAATTCTGAAGCCTCTTTCCCAGGGAAGAAATTGATCTGACCACATAAGCTTCACCAGTCAATCAATAGTCTCAATACCAAAAATATTTACTGAATTAAGCACACAGAGCTAGTAGAGCTCTGTACATACTTACTTACTTACTTACTTACTTACTTCTGGAGGCAAGTTGAGCCTGGCACAAGTCCCAATCCCACTGACATACGTAAAGGCCCAAAGCACAAAGGCCTAAATATGATTCCTGTGAAAACCACAGGTGATGTTAACCAGCAGGGTGTGCCCACAGCTCCATTAAGTAAAGGCTAAGTCTCCCCTAAGTAGTAGTATACAACCCATCCGATTAGTATGGATGATCTGTGAAGAAAAGTGCTACTTTAAGAAATGTTACATGAAAATTATCTGTTGCTCCTAATCAGGAATGTGTACTTTGCTGGGTTTGGCTATTGAACTTGCTGATCTTCTCTGAGTGCATGTTGATTA
Organism: Balearica regulorum gibbericeps; assembly: GCF_011004875.1. Taxonomy (NCBI): domain Eukaryota; kingdom Metazoa; phylum Chordata; class Aves; order Gruiformes; family Gruidae; genus Balearica; species Balearica regulorum. Next base: position 107,425,848 of record NC_046184.1, read on the forward strand.
GTCTAGCTGGGTGTAGCTAAGCAAGGTTTACCTTTCCTCTCTCTATAGGAGATATGATTGGGGCACTAGCCTTACCTCAGATCTGAATGATCTGAGGTAATTTTGCATTATACTAAATATAGACAGATCCAGAGGTTATTAGTGTCTGACGAAGATTGGTATTAAAAGTACATTGAAAATGGCAACTAGAAATAAAATCTCAAAGTCCCTCTGGTGCCTTTGAATGGTGTTGCACTAATCATCTAGAACAACTTCAGAAATGATCTACTGACTTCAAACATCCTAAGTATGTGTGTGTCTGTGGGGTGCCCCTTAAAATACTGATCTCTTTCAAAACAGACTTAATTCTCTGAGAGCATGAGAGAAATCAATGTGTCCTTGCATTGGAAGACAACCGAGTCCAGGATCTCAAAGCTTATTCCAATGAAGTGTTGAGCAGGCCTTTCTCCACCTGTGATACCATAGCCAATTGTAACATATGACAAATTTTTTTAACTGCTGTTTCTGGATGTTACATTTCTAGATGACTTAATTTCATTACCACATTTTTGACTCATTTCCATAGAAATATACATTTTCATTCTTAAAAGAAAACTAACTGGTTTTTGCATTGTAAATTTTTGCTTCTTATTTATAACATCTGAAAATCTTTCCCTTGCTCACCATAAACCTTGGCTGCCAGTTCCTACACAGAGAGATAATGCAGAACTTAAACATGAAGCAGCTGATCAATTGGTGACCAACTGTTCTAGGTACTCTATCAGATCTATAACTGTTTAAGGAAACAGTTTTGTGGAAAACATTCAATTTGTACGCTTAGCATGTGAATATTCATTTATATTCTGAATGGACAGTCTGGGTGCATCTCATTATTTCCTAGGCTAAATATTTATTGTGCTTAATTTGGCTAAAAGGCATATTTGGAAAATTCTGTTTCTATTTATCAGATTTTCAAAACAATCTGTGGTCATAAATACACTGCAAATTTAGCAAGACAAAAATTGTTGCTTTTACTCAGTTCTGTGTCTGTGATATGGGACTAAGGTGCACTATCCCTCACAAAAAAAAAAAAAATGCTTCAAAGACAAGTATTGGAAAGATGGAATGGAGATGTATTTATATGTACTGGTGTCTCCATCTTTGGATGCTGTGGTAGCGAGGAACATATCAGTACGCAACACAAAAATAAAAGCAACAAATACATAATGCTGTTCAAAGGCAGTAATTCAAAACTGTAGCTCATGTTTCATACTTCATTGAGGATTGGTCTTCAGAAATACCATATCATAGACATAGCAATAAAATGATATTGGACTTATCTCTGTTTCCTTTTTTAAGGACTGGGATCTACTTTCCAATAGTTAACGCTTTATTATCTCATCTATTACTTATCCCTTAGTGCCTTGCTCTTAATACTTCAACTTGCTTTGCCATAATGAATAGATGAGAAATAGCATATGGAAACATTATTTATGTCACAAATATTTAGTAGTAATGAAATATAAAACTAATTAAAATTTTGCTTATGATGATAAGACATTTTATTTTGGTAATTTCTTTTAGACTGTTACAGCAGGATTAGAAATGGTGAAAGCAACACTCTTTCAATTAACTTCACTGAGATTGCAAAGGACACTAGATATTTAATTTGGGATTTAAGTCTTCTATGTGCAGCTGACAAGCTGACCAATATGAAGGCCTTTCATGAAAATTACTGTATGTATCAAAGTTTTAAATTATTCATATGAAGAAATGAAATGATCAACAAAACCACTGGATAATTAATGAAGTTGTCATCTTGACAAGACTAATAATAAGCTTCTCCTTGATAAATCATCAATGATTCCTCTGCTATAATCACAAAAGCACTTCTACTGTATGTTTACAAGCTAGTGGAATAGAAATACTAAAACTTAAAAGCAGTTGAGTTGGTTGAGTTTTGCCAATAGTGCAATGATTTTACATGATTTCACATAATTGGATACTAAGTCAGTAGGTAGCTGCTAGGGATGTGAATTTACCAAACAAAAACTGTCACAGTGCAACGTACATGAAAAATAATTTTTTTCCTGATAATGTTTTTTAGGAAAAATACCAAGAATAAGAAGCAGCAGCAGCAGCAGTAATAAGTTGCTTATACCTACTAAATCTAGTACCACTGTAGTGGGTGAAATGATCAGTGGGTTTCTTATTCTTTAATTAAAGTTTCTGTTGGTTTAATCATACAGCATCACAGTAATAATGCTGTACTGGATAGATGAAGACAAAGGACATTAGCATAAGGCTATGGGAAGTCAGATGCTGCAACACAGCCTCGTCAGACCTTATCTATATCACTCTGAGTCTCCCTACTGAGACTCCCTACTGCTCACTCTGAGCACCTCTACTGCTGATTGCAATGTCTTAAAGTTCCTCTAAATCTGTTGCAGAATATGCCATGAAAAGGAGTTTGCACCTGTAGGAGGAGTCTTGACTGGGAGGCTGTGACTTTGTGTAAAACCTCCATCTTCTTACTAGCACCTGCAAGGAGCAGAGGCGGCTCAAAAACAACAAGATATTGTAGGATCTCTTTCCAGATGCATGAACACTGGTGATGGAAAAGAGTTATGTTTTCTTTCCTGTCTTAGTGTAAGAACTGCCAGTCGAATAAGGGAAGGTGATTTCTCTGTAATATTAAATATATTCATTTTAAAACACATAAAAAACAGAGGCCTTCACAGGCATAGAGCAGATCAATGGAAGACAGAAACCTGCTGGAAAATTAGCTAAGAAATCTTCAATAGGATTTGATTGTTTTGTGTGTGTTAACAAAAGCTGTATACATTTACTTTGCAAAAGCCTCGTATCTATGTTTCCTCAAAGTTCCTGGAATAAACATCTGTTGAAGATCCAAACTTCTCTCAAAACAAAGATGTACAACACCCTATCATTCATATTCTGCCTTCTCTGTTGTTTTTTTTCTCACTCATATTCATAGAATAGTATCACAGTATCATTTGTGGTTCTGCTTTTCTAATAGTGTATGCAGCATGTATGGCTGGATAATTTTAACCCTTTCCATTACAGTGAGAACCATCTCCCTGAAAAAGTTAGACTGTCACCTCATTTTGTCAAAATACTGAAACAATAGACGTCGAAAGTGTTTACTACATCATTCCAACTTGTAAATTGTAAGACTGGGCAATATTGGTAGGATATGTGGAATATCCTGTACCGTTCTTCTTCCCCATTCCTTGGTATAAACTTCTCTTTGTTCACGCTCAACCATCTGTACAGGGAGCAGTATATATTTCTTACTCGCGTGCTTCGTTACTGGTTCTGCAGGGAAATTAACCATGCTGGTGTAGCTGCCTGCCCTCCCGTGACTCCAGACCACCTGGCTGAAGCCGATGGGGCATCCCTTCCCGCCAGAGCAGGAGGCAGCCTGAGCCCCTTCCCACGGTGAAGTGGCCACACGGCGTTACTGGAAAGAAACCTCCCCCTGACGAGCTGCGCTCTGGGGTCGGCAGCAGCCTGCCGGGCTCAGCACGCCCTTCTGCTCCTGCCCGCTGGCGCGGCGGAGCCCAGCTGGTTTGGCCACCGGCTGCCTCCTGCCCTTGCTGGTGTCACTCGTTCCTAGTCGCACTGTGCTTCTTGGTGTTCATCACGGGGAACTGAAATACAGCCACAGCTCAGAGCAGTTCTGACATTGGAGGGCAACGCAATGTCTGCTTTGGGTGTGCGGGGCTGACTCACACTTGCCAAAACCCACGTGTCACCCTTTTGATTTCAGTGGAGAGACAATACACAAACAATGCAGTGGTGGATCAAGCTCTATGTCTTTAAACAATAAAGGAAAAGAAATAGGAAATGGTCCCAATATTCTATTAGTTGACTGTGGACACATATTTTAGCACAAAATCTGAAAACCATAAACTCTCTGGGCATTAATATTTCCATTTTGGTAATGGAGGCATTTCTTGTTATAGATAGAAGAGTTTGGAGAGGAAGAGCAGCATCTTCCAAACATTTTCCAAGACAAAAAACTAAAGCTTTGCAACCTTTTGTTTAAAGATAGCTTGTTAAAAATGCAGCTTTATCTCTTTCCCATTGATGAAAGTCATGCCAAGATTTTAACTCTTTACACTAAACCACCTAAGATGAAGTCAGATCTGCAGAACCTGCACTACTATCACTACAGGCACTCCAGACGCTCTCTGTGCTGTCCCAGGAACATCTGCTCCTTTCTTCTGGGTAAAAATATGTTGTTTGTAACTTGTCTTCTGTCTACCCAGAGGCAGTGATCGTTCTCCATTCCTTCTTAACTCTTACATGGCAAGTTTCACGGCCTTTTCTAGTCCACACCAATAGCTGCACCATAATGTGCTCACTAATCATGTAAGCAGTTGCAGACCTCCGTCGATCTAAGTGTGGTTTATTGATGCTTTGCGCAGCAGAATACTAGGCAGACTTTTTCAAGAGTCACACAGAAAATTCATAGCTCGTTACAACGAGGGAAATCCCAAACCCTTTCTGGGTGCTTTTGGAGGCTGAAGGAGAATCAGCTTCCAACCAAGAGCAGCTCTAACTGTGGAGAGAAGCGACAGGAGGGCTGCTGCTGCACACACGTACCGGGATCTCTGCGCCAAGGCCCTAGCAATGCTTTGGGAATAGGGCTGGGGCCACAGATGCAGTTATATTCCTACCTGGGAAGCTGCCATGTACAGACTAACAGCTATGATCCCACCATACTGAAAAGAAGTAATGCAGGGAAATTTTGTCGCTGCTTTATGGAGAGGATCCTGTTCCTTATTGGCTCGGTTTTTATTCTTGTTACTGGATCTGAGTTTTGGACTATGAAATGAACCTATTATCAGATTCTAAAGCAACATAGATATTTTATTTTATTTTATTTTATTTTATTTTATTTTATTTTATTTATTTTATTTTATTTTTAAGTATACTGTAAATATACTGTTGGATACATGCTTTTATGGTGCTTATTCTTCTGAAACTTAAATATGCAAATACACTATAATGCATTTAGAGGGAGGTAAAAGAATCTTAGCAACATCATCATGTCAGTCCTTCTTTGTGATATCGAGCCATCTACTTGCAATTGAAAAACAGTTAAAGCACCTTTTGCTTGGATATTTCTTTAAGTTTATTTGTGAAAACATATTCTAAGCATGTACGTTAAATGTGATAACTTGGCATTGCACTGGCAAATCTGGTTCCATATCATTTGGATCCCAGATTTCACAACATCTTACGCTCCGCTCTTACAAAAAGCCAAAGGCAGTGTTTTTGTCAAGTGAGAAGGAATGATATGCTGGGAGACAGACGGCGGAGAATGCTGATTTTTTTGGAGGAAGACTGCAGGGATTAGGGTGTGGGGTTTGCTTTTTTACAAAGTGCAGAGGGCTAACAAAACCCGCCATTTCAAGTTTTCTTTATTTCTTATACAAAATAATAGTTTCCCAATTGCCATGAGACAGCACGCTAAAGTGTGAAAATACTGTAGCAGCTGTGGTAGCAACACATGTCATTTCTGTGCATACTCTGAGATTTTTCTCATGAGGCTCTTAAACATATGCAATGAAGCATTCAATACACACGGTTAATATCTAACAGCAATTCCTGCATGTGTTTGTGTACTATACTGGCAATGTCTGGAATGACTGCCAGCTTTTACAAATAAAAGATAGGTATGACAACATCCTGCTAGGTTTGCCATTTCCCAATCAAAACAGAGGGACTGATTTTGTTTTTATAGTCATTGTTTAGCATTCCTTTCAGAGGAAGTAATTAATACAACCAGGCAGGAGGACGACTGTCTCGTGGGATACACAATCCTTCTGTAACTTGAGTCATTTTTTTTCTAGCTATAATTCTTCAGTAAATTCTCTACCTTCTCTTCCTTGTGTTTTTATCAATTGAAAAAAGATAAGAGACAAAAGAATGAAGCAAAATGACAATGATATTGTCAGTGTGACTGTAAACTTTATGTTGAAAATTTGCCCTTCTGTACGTTAAGTCAATTCCTGCTGGAAAAGGGCAGCTGATCCTAGACGTTATTCAGCAAATTCTATTTGTATGTTCTTTCACTGGAACACATGCTAGTGAGATGGATGATTAAAATCTTACAAACCCTGGTGCTCTCCCTAGACTCAAATTCAGCTTTTGTTCTTCAGCTTTCAGAGCGTTTCAGAACAAAACCAAAACAGTTGTGGCAGAAAGAAATAAAAGATAACCTGTGTGCTGAGTGCCACCCTCTCTTAAACAGGTGAAGGAGAGGATGCGGGGTAACCGCATGGGTCACAGCTCGACCTGGGACACACCTAACGCCTCGGGGACTAATCATGTCACTGAACTCAGGATTTGGCTCTGGCATCACAGGTTTTTAATCACTTTTTAGAAATCTAGTGGTGACCTCTGCTCTGTGCCAAACTAATTTCTGATTAAAAAACTCAGATCCAGCATTTAAGATGAAAAATAATTCAAACCTCTATCCATCACATTTAGTTTTCCGTCCCTACTCAGAGATTTGGCTGTTTACAGTCATGCCTGTGACTTCACTGGTCCCACCACATCCAGAGTTAAGCCTGAGCCTGAAATCTAGTTAACTTCAGCTGATTTTAAAAGAGGTAGAAAATTATCACTGGCTTGAGTTTATATATGTCACCGTATATTTCAATCTACTTTGCAGTTAAGATTAAATCTGTTTCATTGTCTTAAATAATTCAATAGTATTCTTTCTTTCTTTGGTTTTTTTTAAGAGAACAAAGAATAAGTATTCAAACCTAGCAATTATAAATACTCCTCCTGTATCAAAGAGCAGGCAAATAAATGCTAAATCTAATAATAATGTACTGTAATGGGACTGAACTCTCATTTTTCTGATTTAAATTTATAAAAATCCACATGTAATACAATTACTTATCATGGTTAATTGGTGCCAGTCCATTCACACCACAAAGCATACAGACGCTTTGGTCGCACTTCTAGTACCCTCTGTAGGTATATGTATTTCATGTGAATGAAAAAAATCAGATTTTGATAATAAGTAAACAACCAACTGTGGATGCTCATGATTCAGAAAATGGTAGTTAAGTGTTTTAATAAAATGTTTTAATATTTGGGATTAATCTTGCAACTGGGCCCAGACAACAGACGCTCACGTGTCTGTTTTGAGAACCACCAAAATCATGACGGCTCTAAGCAAAGTGACGTTCAAGAGTGTTCACTGTTGGCTGGTTCAGACTGTAAGACTTAAGCATTCAGTGGTAAAATCACAGTGAATACCATTATTATAGCCACACTTACTTAATGAAAAATACACTTTTTTTATTATCTAGCAGGTCTGCCAACCATCTGTGAATTGATGTGGGCTATTGAAAAAACCAGAGGGAAAACTGAGTTGTCCATGAAAGCCCATTTAAAAAAGCCATAAAAATAATAGGCCAAATTTTGGTTCTGTCTGATTTTTGGAGCTTGAAAAGCCCCCTTGGTTTCAGTGGAGCTATGCTGATTTTCATCTGCTATGTATCCATTCCTTAGTATACACAAAACATCTGTTACTCCTCTGCATTTCTCTCTTATAAAGCTGAAACTGTTTTAAAAAGAAAAACCACAACAAAATCCAAACCAAAGACATTCTGCTGAAGCTACCGAAAGTGCAATTACTAGTTTACCTTAAATCTGTTTATATTTAAAAATATAAATGTTATTGTTAAATTTTATTATAAAATTGAATTTGTATAATAATACATGTTCTAATACATCTGCCTAGTAAGATGTTTTAATCTTTTTTTATTATTTGTAGATGAGTCATAGTTAGAAAAGGATATACACTAAAGCCTGGAATTTTACCCATGCATTTTTGGGGGTTTAGTGGGCCACTACAGAATAAAATAACATTCTTCCTTGGCACTTCAGTCTTGGAAGAAAATAAAACATTTAAACATAAGGCTGCAAAAACAAACATCACGACCAAAACTGGTGGTTTTGTAATTATTCTGCATATTTTATTGGCAGACTACATTTCCAAGGGGTTTGTGAGGAATGCAACTCAATGACAAACTGAGCCCTGTCAATGAAAAATCAATTATTTTGATTGGATTTTTAAAAGGCATTTCCATGTGGTACCATTGCACGTCACTTATGAGGCTTGAAATGCACCAGAGCACAGCATTTCCCATTTAGCAAGCCAAGAATATATCTTACAGACTGTAGAAAAGTATGTCACTGCACATGCAACTACAGTTTTCAGCTGGAAAAAAGAGGATCATTGGTCTGATTCACAGCCTTCCCCTTGGAATGGTTCCATCCTTTGTGAAAGGTTCTTCCCCTGCACATCACCTGGAGCTCACACAAGCTCCCAAATCAGGGTCATAATTCTGCATACACATGCATAAGTGCTAATTAATTTTTCTGTCAGCAACCCTATTGAAATAATCGATTATTCATAGACTGATTTTTCACTAGCATACACTAGACATGACCCATGTAAGTTTTTGCAGGAACAAGATCAAGGTGTAAATAGTTTGCAGAAGGATACATTTCCTTTTTGACAGGGATTTAAGATTAAGGATGAGTCCACATAAAAAACACAAGGCAGCTAATGAAGGTCAAACTCTGAAATACCCAGCCTGAAGTATATATACGAATTGAAATACAAAGATGTTATAGACAGTATTTGATAGTCAATAAAGGACTAGCATTCAGATTCCGCAATTCACTGTCTCCAGCTCATAGATATTAGTGCAATAAATCTTGCAAGTATTAAAATATATGTAAATGTGGCCTTATTTTCTTTGTAGGTATTGCACGCTTGAAGTTCACATTTTCAAGTTCATTGTAATCATTAGAAATAGGTAGCTACTGAAAGAATAGATTTTCACGTTGCTACAAGCCCTCAGAGATTTCAGGAAAATAGCAGGTTCTGCAAGGTTTGTGACAGAACCACTGGAACCTGGCTTGTAAAAGAAACTTGCAAAACAAAGTCCAATCCCCTGTTAGTTCAGGTGGCCATATCATAGAATCTGTTCAAAAATAGGATTAATCTCCATCTTAAAACTAATTAACTTTTTGCCCCCATAACTCCCAGCAGGAGACTCTATCTTCCAGCATCTTGTGCCTGCCAGTTAAACACTTCTTCATTTTCAAAATGTTTATCTGCAGACATCTTATACCTAACTACTTCTCTAGTAATATTTTCCCTTAACTCTTTTCCCATTTTGTTTTTCCTGCTGTGGCAGTTATAGACAGCAATACTAAAGCCTTATTTTTTCCCCATTTTGTCTAAGACAATATCCTTCATTTTCCTCTCTTATAATATTCTCTATCCCTAGTCACTCTGCATCATTCCTAGTCTGAGTTTCCTTTTTTTGGGTGAAGAGAAGCGTACAGCATGTTCCAGTGAGAGCTTACCAGCACCCTGTACAATGGCCGAAATACCTCTCTACTAACACGATACCTAGTCACATCCTAGGGTCACATTTCCCATTCTCAGGTCTACATCCTACTGGTAGCACAAGTATCCTGGTGTTGCTCAGAGGAACCAGAGACTTCTCTTCCTCAGATACTTCCTTCTTATCACAGATCATGCAGGTATTTCCATGTAATAGCTTTGTCAACAGCAAATTTTGCCAGTACATTCCTATTTTTAATACTGAAAATATTAAAATATTAAATAATGCTGATCCTAATTCCTGAAGAGCCCCACTAATGAATGTATGATTCTTCTAATTTACCCATTAATATTTGCTTTTCATGCAGTTTCTAACTGCTTTACGATTGCTCTGTTAAATCCCTGTCTTCTCATGCTTCACTAATTATGTTATATCAAATGCTTTACCGAGTCCAAATAAAAGATGCAAGCATGCAATAGAACCCATTTATAAAATCATTTCACACAATACATCAACATAACTTTTATCATCTTTTCCTCTTAATGTTTTCTATTTCATATTTTTAAGCTATATTTGTTCCAGAACCTTAACTGTATTGAAATACAACCAGCAGGCCTGTTTACTTTCACAACTCTCCTATTGAGGTCTTGGTTCTTCATGGGACATCTGCTCACAGAAGTTAATTTCCTTCATTTTTCAAATTTTGACTCTCTGAAAATATTTATCCTTCCATTTAGTTTTGGCTGAATGAATTAATGACTTCTCAATTAGATACTACCGTGGCAATAGTCATAGAAAATAAAATATTTAAAAAAACCTATAGAACTGATTGACAATTTAGTGAAAAACTCTCTTGGCTGCCGCTTGCAAGCATAACTGGGTTACCATTACTTTTAACAGTAGCAGTACACAATATATTTCAGGAAAGTCAAGATATTTCACTGACATATTGGAATGAAACAGTTCCCAATATTTGTCTTAGTAATAACACTACACATGATTTATGTCTGTATTCAGATCCATCCTGTGAGAAATGCCAAAAACTTCCTCCCACTATGCTTCCCCAAAGCAATCTTGATGTTAAAGAAATTCTGTTTTATTCATCCTTCCCACTACTCCACAATCAGTAATAATTTAAATTTTTACTCCAACACATTATTTCTCTCTTCCTTAACAGCACATAATGTACCATATGTTCATTTTCCCTAAAGATATCCCTACCACACAGCATGATTGGGGCAAACCTGACTTTTTCTGGGCTTCAGAGCTGAAATCTCATCTTGGGTCACTTATGAACACAAGTCAGCTAGACAACAACACTTGGTTGTTTTTTACTAAAAAAAGTCGCTTTCTGAGCAGCAGAATTAATGAAGCCTCATTAGTTACGGATTTTTGCCTTTTACTTTGCTTCTCTTACCTTATTGCCTACCTCCTGAGGACCAGAAACCAACTAAAAAAGTACCGGAGCCAGAAAGGCACAGGTAAACTAGGAAGACCCAGCACATCCCATTCCCTAGTTCACTCAGGGTATGTGCGGTAACAGTTCTTCAACACCAAGTCGACCTCACCCTTCTGATCCCACATGAAATTCTACATCCTAAGTTCAAGTTTTGGCCTTTTGGTTTTTTTCAGGCTTTGATCAGAACATATTTCTGGTAAGTTTTTCTGACCCAGTTTTCTAGAGGAACTAGGTAGAGCACTTCAACTCTCTATTTTATTTATCTAGCTACTGATCTAGTAAATTTAGCACTTTCTTTGTATTTTATCTATTTTACACTCATTTTCTCTTCTTGTATCCTAAACTAGATGAAGAGATTATGCAGTCACTGCTGAATTTCCCCTCTCATTCCTTAAATTACAGCTCTTCTTATCAACATCACAGAATTTGGAAGTAATGCTAAATCTTTAGACATCCATCAGAAATTATCAGTTTAATCAGAGATTAAGAGAACTATCTTGTAAGAGAATATAGTGCCATTGGGATTTACCAGCAAGAATTAATTATATTACAAATTGTTTTAAATGACATTGGGAGTCCTAAACTTCATATTTCTATGTTGAAAAAAATAGTAACATCAAAAGATTACGTTCTTAAAAACTCTCAAGCGAGTAAGAAGAAATAGCAAGTTCAGAAATATGTTAGAAGTATATCTTCAGAAGAAAACATATTAGGAGTGACCGTCTCTGAAAGTTACTTTCTGAATGACCTCTAGAGTATGTTTGCTACTCAAAGTAGAGTTAAGTAAATGTCGTCTAGAAAATGGAACCATTACAGAAAGACATTATACATATAGTGAGACAGATGCATACTAGTTGCTAATACTACACCCATATTTATAGCTTCAGAGGTGAGAAGATCTCCCATGCAGAGTAAACATGCCTCAACTTTGCTGAGTGCAGCAAGGACCTCTCATTTAGTGTGCAGCAAGGACCTCTCATTTAGTGTATGGAGGTGAGAATGGCTTCCGAAAAGACAGCCTCATTGCTTGCACCAGCTTTTCACCGACCTTCTCAGGGGTTCCTTAGCAGCACTAATTCAGGTGACAGAAAGGTATTCTGCTAAGTATCTTCTGAGGAAGGAAAAGTGAACTGTTTAAGAACCGTCTCGTTTAAAGATGTTTCCAGGCCCCAGGATTTGTGCAAGGACTGTGGAGTGAGACACTATGCTGTGCAGCTAATATGACTTATTTTAATCTGCTATGAGAGAGGAATAAGTATTCCAACTCTTGAAGTATGCTACTATCTTGGAAGACACAGAGAAATACGAGTACTAAATATTGCCTATAATTATGCAAAATGTGAAAAGCAGGTTGGAAAAAAATGGAAAGGAAATCTGGAATTTGATACTGAAACCTGTTTGTTTGATATATTTCAAAAATGAACAGTAGCTGCATAGACCATACTGCTCCCAAGAGGTAAAACCATAGTCAGGAATAAATAACTGGGTATGTGAAGAGATTTGTCCCTCACTAGGCTTGCCATCACAGGTTCTCTGTTCACTGTGGTATTTGGGGTTGGTATGAAGATCATGTAGCTTGTATGTTTTCAGAGATTCTTCCATATCACAATACATGTTGCAGCATACCTACCACATTCTGATTCTGAATTGTTTCTCAATTTTGACAATCTAAAGGGGAGGAAAAATGTCACATTATATTTAAAGCTTACTGAGACATTTGTGGTTTAATCTGCACATCAATTGTAATTAAGTCATTCTTGTTAAATAAGGAAGGCATTTATTCTGTCCCATGCAATATTCATATATACTGCAAAGTTGCTAAAGTAATGATGTTACGAATATCATGCTCGAGTATTCAGGCCATGTTATAAGTGGAAGCCATTTTAAACCACTGGGCACAAAAAGAATAATGGAAGAACATCAAATATCTCAATTGGTGTTTTATTATTGTAAAATTAAGATAGAGTGATTAAAAAGGGATGGCCTGATCATCTTATGAATAGGTTTTGCTCTGCTTTCATAGAATCACAGAATGGTTTGGGTTGGAAGGGACCCCAAAGATCATCTAGTTCCAATTCCCTGCAGGGACACCCTCCACTGGACCAGGTTGCCCAAAGCCCCATCCAACCTGGCCTTGAACACTTCTGGGGATGGGGCCTCCACAACCTCTCTGGGCAACCTGTTCCAGTGCCTCACCACCCCCACAGTGAAGAATTTCTTTCTAACATCTAGTCGAAATCTACCTTCTTTCAGCTTAAGGCTGTTACCCTTTGTCCTGTCACTACATGCCCTTGTAAAAAGTCCCTCTCCAGATTTCTTGTGGGCCCCTTTCAGGTGTTGGAAGGCTGCTACAAGGTCTTCCTGGAGCCTTCTTTTCTCCAGGCTGAACAACCCCAGCTCTCTCAGCCTGTCCTCACAGGAGAGGTGCTCCAGCTCTCTGATCAGCTTCGTGGCCCTCCTCTGGACTCGCTCCAACAGCTCCATGTCTCTCCTGTACTGGGCCCCCCAGAGCTGGACGCAGTACTCCAGGTGGGGTCTCACAAGAGCAGAGTAGAGGGGCAGGATCACCTCCCTCGACCTGCTGGTCACACCTCTTTTGATGCAGCCCAAGACATGGTTGGCTTTCTGGGCTGCAAGCACACATTGCCAGTTCATGTTGAGTTTTTCATCAACCAACACCCCCAAGTCCTGAAAGTTAATTCTAAATTAATATGTATGTTACAAACTTGTTCTATTCACACACTTAATTAGAATTCCAATTAAACTGTGCTGTGGAAAACACTGTGGAAAATGCACCCTCTACTGGCTTTCAAAAGCGTGTTATGTTTTTGGAACTTTTCTAAATTTTCTTCTCTGCAAATATACATATTTAATTCTTAAAGTCTTTTAATTCCTTATGCAGAAAGGAGGCAGAAAATTAATGATTTCACTTATAAAAATGTTTTCTTGTGAAACAGTAGTTAAAGATCTTTTACATACTAGAATTTCTGAAAGGAGACAAAACAGAAGAATGCATTTTGAGAGTATAAAGCATATTGTTTTAATGAAGAATAGGATATTGGTGCAAAATAATATATAAAACATAACTTATTATGAGTATAACATAACGACAATGGCCATGAATATAGATGGAAAAGAGAAATGCCTTCTGTATCTGCGATAGGCAACAAACTTAGCTTTATTCAGTATACCTAAAGAGAGGAGGACAGGATTATACAGTCAAAAGAGAAAAGTGTGTTGGAGCATCTAAATTTGATTCCTGAAATACATGTGTGACCTTTCTACACTTTCCTATTTCAGCATGACTACACAATTTGTAGAGGTAGTGTGGGTCTAGTTTTCTCCCCAGTCTATTGTAAATTTGGATAACTGCTACTTTCGTTACCTGATGGCATAAATAAGACAGCCAGGTGTATCTCCTGCATTGAGTAACAGACTTGCTTTGTAGCTGCAGATTCATATGTTCACTGCCTACCTGGTTTCCATCACAGTGAATGCCCCTTGTAAAATCCATATGCAATGTGCCAGCACCTGAGGTATTTCCCATTCCGGATGGTCACTTCAGCACAGAGACAAGGGGTCTGAACCCTTTGCAACCAAGCAGGGATGCTGCTGAAAGGAGTACTCCAACTCCAGTGGGAATTTTTGTTTTCAAAGACCCCTGGGATTTATCCAAGAGCAACTCCTTCTATTCAACAACTGGTAGCTAAGAAAGGATGCCAAGAAGAATCACTGAGACATAAGTAACCCCTGCTGAAATAAATGGCCACACTGACTTATGTCACTCTAGAGAGCTGTCATGTTATGACTGTACCCTCCTCAATGGGCTGTGCAGCTAAAGATACTGTCTAATGATGTGTTACCACATAATGATAATGATCTTCATGGAGCTCTTCTTTAATGATGTTACTTTATAATGATAATGGTCTTTTGGAGATAGACTATAACTTTAATATCACAACCCCACTGAGGAGGCTATACTCAAAACATTACAACTCTTGTCCATGACCTCTGTTAGCAGCCCATTAGTCAGCGGGTAGTCATCAGAAGGCAGAAAGAGCCTTCAAACAGAAAAATAAAATTAAAGTGAGAGGGTATAAGCCTTCCAAGATGATGGGGAAAATATCCGACAGAAGAAAGATGCATGTATATGTATACATATACGTATATGTGTATGTATATGTATATGTATAGGACACCCTGGTTTTCCTCCACAATGCTTGCTTGTTCTTCCTCAAAAACTATTTAAGGAATCATCTTTTTCTTTTTTTTTTCTTTTTCTTTTTTTTTCAACAGCAACACATTAGATTGCGCAGCTGGGAGATGAGAGCAAATTGATATGAGCCTCACAGAAAACTCGACCTTTTGTTTGTTGGAAAAGCATAAAGTCACACAAGAGATCTTTTGTGCTGATTTCTCTCCTCCCTTGCTCAGTGAACATTTTGGCCATATGTGGAGCAAGGCTCAATAGTTCCTAGTACTTTTTGTAGATTCCTAGCCTCAAAACACACAAAATAATTGTAATTAGAAGAACTGTTAGCCAGTATGATAGTAAGATAGATTGTGTAGTCCACAATGACTTCCAAGTGTGTTTAATTTGACATGATGCCTGTCCTATCATTATCTTACAAACGAATAAAAAGAAAATCCAGCTCAAGGACAAAAAACCAAAACATAGCCTACAAACAAAAAACCCCTATTCAAGTCAGAACTGTTAACTAGACAAAATAAAAAGTCTTGCAATTGAGCTTTTCCTAAAATCCAACTTCAACTTTGAGAATGAAATGTACCCAAGTTACCCCTATACCCAAACTTTTATCGTCTAATGTTTGTAGACATGTCTTCCCTCTGATAGCAAACTGAACAATTAATTATTATAATGCCTGAAAGATCATTTCACAGCGTTTCTGTCCCAACCACATACAGGAAAATGGAAAATGTACTTACTTACAACAAATGATCTGAAGAACATAAGAAGTGACCTTAATTCTTGGCTTTGTCACACTTCAGAAATAGTGAAGTCATCTAACCATGCATTATTTCAGTTCCATGATATTTGTCTTACAAGGATATACCAATGACTTCTTCAATATGCATAAATGTCAATGGAAATTATACAGGTAAGCTAATAAATCCCATAGTTGAATCAAGACAGTAGTACAATGTGGACATGTTTTTCATGTTTTAAATAACTTATCTGCTTATTCAAAGTAAACACTACATCTCCTTATAAGAAAGGACATACTTTTGCATTTTACTGTACAGAAAATGTACTACCAATTATTTTCATATGATAAAAGAAAATACATATCTCCCTTAAAATAGATATTGTACCATGCTTTAATTAGAAACTAAAAAGACAGGTACTAGAAACCAATGAAATGGGCAAAGACGCAATCACTAACCTAGCTACTTTAAGAAATTTTCAGGAAAAACCATAATAAATTGGGCATCAGTGAACATTTGTTCCATATTCAGTGTAAATCCTTCTCTGTAAGTTTAGACATAGCTTACTGGATAGAATTGATTTCTCTTAAATTTGGACATATGCACCATAAACATCTACACCTGAACTAGTCATCCTTAGTTCCCTGATGGAGAGAAATATGCACCATTTGATACATCCGAGATGTCTGTGTTGGGACTACGCAAGTCCTCAAATGATAAACACAATGCAGTTGCATGCTTGATCACATAGCCAAGCAGAAAGAAAGGGGAATCACATCACAAGTACTTGGTAATTTTCATTTTCTAAGTGATTAACAAATATCTATTTAACACAATAGGGGAGAAAATGCAGGAGTTTCCCTTGGAACAAACAAAGAGTGTGCAAAACCTGGTTTCTGGAGAGATCATAAAGCCTTACCTGTATTCCCCAGAGTCTGGCATCACACCCGTAATAAGATTAAAGTTGGTGTTAAAAACTATGAAGAAGGAATCCCAGATTGACTTTTTTCCCCTTCAAATACCATCTAGATCCTCCAGCTTTATTTTCCTGAAATGTCCTACACTTATTTTTATCCTATGGTGTCTCATTTTTTTCACTTGAAACTTGCCTTTCTTTGGATATCTCCTTAAACTTCTTCAAGTTTCATCAACATCAATCTCATCCTTACTTTTATTTATCCTTCTTTTTTTATCTGTTTAATCTTTCTGTAGTTAAGAGACAGTCCATGGCATATACAAACTACTTAAATACAGCAAACACGTCAGAAAAAAACCCACGACAAACCCCACCCAGGAAAAAAATTGATATTTTCACTCTTTTTAAAGTTCATCTGTTTTATCCACAAGAAATTCACTTGAAGCTTCACTTTCTTTCCTGTTAATACATAAAATGAAGTGAGAGGCTAAAAACTTCCGTGTAGAGATGTTCTCTTCATGCAACTTCCCCTAAAATTTTCATATAGACTTGGGAATGAAGCCCCAACTAAATATAACCTTAAGACTGCCTCAAGACTGTAGATTTGACAGTTAGAAAAACAGTAGTATTACTTGTAAACTTAGCAAATTCAATCAGGAATTACTGATAAATAATAGCTGCATATAATTTAATTTTTACATATTCACTCTTCACAATTTAACAATATGATTTCAATTATGATGCCAAGAATGAAACTATACCATTTTGCACAGCTGATACCAATGAAATATCAGCACAGTGTAACAAATCCAGCGTTATTTATTTCAAAAGTTCAGTATTGCTGTAATGTAGAAACTTTTATTTAGACAGCCACAGAAGCAAATAAAATCTATCTTAACTAATTTTTTCTCTCCTGCTTTTGGTCTATCTTTTGTATAATCACATCACTCTATCAGAGATATTCTCCAATATTCACTGTAAATGACCAGGAAAAGCGCTCTAAAGGGGATTTCATTATCAAGATAGCTTATTTTCTAGAATGTAACAAAATGCCTAGTCAGTGGATGAGATATCAGATTTCTAAACTACATGTTCATTTTGAAGAACTGTCACTGCTGTGATTTAATGTCAACTAATTTTGACAGATTTTGGAGATTTTAAGAGAAATTACAAGCAGTTCTGCACAAAATATATCACACTTCTTGCACTTCAAAATGAGCCTTCATTGCTGTAAGCAGATAGGTTCTAAATTAGAGATTGGTAGAGTAAGAATTTTGTCTTATCCTGTTGCCTCCTAGTACCTATTTTAATGCACATCACCAGAGGGAGCTACATTTTGCAAAATTCCAGTGTTGCTTTGATGCTCTCTGAAACATAATCAGTGTTTCAAAATACTTTCAGTGTTTCTTGAGCAGAGTAGAGGTTCAGTCTTTTTCTCCATCAGGTCAGAGTCAATATGTGCTCAAGGATATGAAGGGCATAGCAGCTTTTCACATAGTTTTAAGATTAGATAGACATCCATACAGCAGTAATAACAGTTATTAACACCAGTGAAAAAAGTACCGTTTAAAGGATGCCTTTACAGGGTGGTGGCAATTAGCTTTTCCAGCAAGCAAGTTGCGTCACTGAGAGGTGAATATTTTTAATGCTCATGGGAGGGTGAGGGGAGCCTGTGGCCACATGCTCTCCTTGCTTGCCCAGTTCTACAGAAAGAGCAGCTGGCCAAGGCCGCTGCAGGAAGTCCAAGAAGATCTCTTCCCTCCTGCCTCTTCTGTCGGACTCTGCAGGCACATGAAGGTCACTAGCTGATGGTTCCTAGCCCTGGAGATGGGCGGTCAGCCAAGTAGGGTAGCAGACAGCACTTCCATAACTTCTCTGGACGGAACATAGTCACAGCAAGGGAAGGTAGGGTAGAAAGAGCCTTTTTGTTTCAGGATGGATCTCCTTCCACTTCCTACCCCGCCAATAACTTAGCTTTCACATTTCATCCTGCTAGTCAGAAGGACTCCAAGAGGATTTTCCAGTAAAGCACTGCTTCATCATCCTGATACTGGGGGACAAATGACCTTCTGCAGCAAGACAAGCGAGGCAGAGGAACAGCACTGAGCTGGGAAAGCTAAGGCAGGTTATATAGAGTGGGACTGGAAAGGTAAGGCAAAATTAGTTGTTTGGTAGCACATAAGCCTAGATGATGGTTCTGATATGCCTTTATATTTGCAGGCCATCAGGGCTGCTGGAAATACATGTCTGATTGTGTTAGCACACTTACGATGGTTACGTATAACCTATTCATGTTAAGACTAAACTAAATTTTGAATAAATTTATGTAAGGACATTTATTTCATGTATCTTCATTTCTAATGGAGCCAGGTATAATGCTTCATAATTTTTTTAGTAAGGATTGTCATTACTCTTTTAATTCCCCCTTATTTTTATGTATTGGTTTATGTTTATATCATACCAAAACACCTCCACACAGTAGAGTCATTACAACATCACTGTTTAGATCCTGAAGCCAATAAATATCTGTATAATACAGATC
This sequence comes from Balearica regulorum gibbericeps, assembly GCF_011004875.1. Lineage (NCBI taxonomy): Eukaryota > Metazoa > Chordata > Aves > Gruiformes > Gruidae > Balearica > Balearica regulorum. The sequence goes on from NC_046184.1 coordinate 107,445,104, forward strand.
AAGGCTTTGGTCCACAGATGTTTCCAACCTAGACAATTTCTTCTCAAGTCTTAGACAGCACCTCCCTTTTTACCTCCACATATCCCTTCCTGGGTTAGGTATTGCAAAAGTGGTTCTTTAAGCTCCCTTCCACTATTACGCCCACCTCAGGGTGCCTACCCTCCTTAGAGTGACTGAGAATTACTATTTATTTCTAGACAGGCTTGTGCTTTCCTGGTGTCGTGGTTTTACCCCAGCCAGCAGCTGAGCCCCACGCAGCCACTCGCTCACTCCTCCCCATCAGGATGGGGGAGAGAATTGAAAAAGCTGAAGTGAGAAAACTTGTGGGATGAGATAAAGACAGTTTAATAAGTAAAGCAAAAACCACATATGCAAGCAAAGCAAGATAGGGAATTCATTCCCCACTTCCCATGGGCAGGCAGGTGTTCAGCCATCCCCAGGAACGCAGGGCTCCGTCACACGTGTAATGGTGACTGGGGAAGACAAACCCCATCAGTCCAAACACTGCCATGCCCCCCCCACCCCAGTCCTTCCTCTTCCCCAAGCCTCTTATAAAGTGAGCACGATGTCAAATGGTATGGAACGTCCCTTTGATCAGTTTGGGTCACCTGTCCTGGCTGTGTCCCCTCCCAACCCCTTGTGCACCCCCAGCCATCCCGCTGGCAGGGCGGTGTGAGGAGCAGCAAAGGCCTTGGCTCTGTGTAAGCACTGCTCAGCAACAACAGGTCCATAGAACAAAAACATCTCTGTATTATCAACACTGCTTCCAGCACAAATCCAAAACACAGCCCCATGCTAGCTACTATGAAGAAAATTAACCCCCTCAGCTGAAACCAGGACACCTGGTTTACCCTCAAATTTGATTAGATCCCATTAAAAGTTGAGAGGAAACAATAAATTCTCTCCCACAACTCTCCATTGGGATTAAGTGTCACTACACAAACATGGAGAGAAGCTGCTTCCTCCCAAATACAAGAACAGACCCTTGCCTCACACTGATGGAAAACTGCTTTTCCTCTTTTTTCTGCTATATGTGCTATAATTTTATTCTTGATATTTTTGTTTCACACCATGTGACTGACAGGAATAAAACATATGCAATTTGCCAGAAATCAACACAAATAAACTCACATAAAATTGGCATAGAGCACTGGAAAATCAAATCCTATGAGCAGGCATGAGTTACCATCCGATAGACTAGAAGCAGGTTCCAAACTAAATCAACAGCTTCAGCTATGTCCGAATATTGCAGCCTTTCAGGGTTAAGGAAGTGCAAATTTAGAATTCATCTTGTTGCAGCCCCTTTACATCATGTGTAGAACAACTGATTGCATCCTCTACAAAACTCTAACACGCATCTTAAAAGTCTGGCCACCAGAACAGTTCTGAAAGGTGATCTAAATTAAGTTTGTCTCTTCCAGTTTCCCCTCAATAAAACCCATGGAAGACAGGACTACAAAAAAGATATTGCATTTGCACATGTTCCTTATAATTAAAAAAAAAAAAAAATTACTGGAGACACTATATTTTATGACAAATGCTACATAGTCTCTATGAACTTTTACCTTTTCAGAAAGATGAACCCTACAGTAGATACTACACAGGCATCATATTCAGTGTCTTCAAGTTAGACTTGTACACAGGGTAGGAGTAATGTTTGAAACCCTATGTTTATGATCACATAGTGTTTACCAGCTCTGCTGCCCTATCTTGAGGTCTTCGGTGAGCCATGAGCTATTTCAGACAGCTGAATACATGCTAAAAAAAGTGCAGGTCAGGAACTTATTACATAGAAAATTAGCAATAATTTTCTCAAAAAACCCCTGAGAAAAAATTAAAATTTTAATCTAAAATTTGCAGTTCCACAAATACAGATGAAGACTCTTTCCCTCACAGATGGAAAGAATTAAACCAAGGAAATCAAACTAAGCCAACAATTAAAACAGTGTTAGCAGTAAATTAACAGTTTGTTCAGTAATGAAAACCATCAATTGCCAACTGTAATGAAATGCATTATTAAAAACATAACGAGGGTGTAAATACACAATGCTGCATAAAGATATAATCTGAAGGAGTTACCCAGAGTGGGAAATAATTAACCTAGAGCAACAGCAGCAGTACAAAACAAACCCTACCATGGGTTGTAGACCAGAGGAAAATGGAACATGTGTTTACCTTTTTACTATATACTGTCCCTGTGAATGCAGGAAGAAGTGTATTTTGGGGGTAGCCTGCAGGGCAGTGGGTAATCTAGCCACTACAGGCAGTGAGTGAATAATGATAACTAAACTTTTGCACCAATACTTTCCAAGTTGTGGAACTGAGGCTGAGAAACAAACTTTTTCCCAGCTGTCCTGTGTGCTATCGACACAATGTCTTCCACTCCAGCAGAGTCCCAAAACTCAGCAATTCCTTTTTTGGCTCAAGGAACTAATATCTTCCCCGCTGAGAAGGTTTCAGATAGATGGTAGACATGCCTTTCTATTCATCAGAACTCTTCCAAATACCCATTCCCTTGCTTTTCCCATCATCTACAGAATCTAACTAAATCATTGCAACAAAAAGCTATCAGTTAAAGTGGCTCATTGAGCAGAGCTATATAACATGCCATTCTAGCCGCGTTGCTATAATCATGATTATGCTAAGGCCTGTGCCCTTTGCATAGGAGTGGATGTTGAAGGCAGATACGGGGAAGAAAGCAGTGTAGGAGGTAGCATGATACTCTCATTTGAATAGAATACCTGAACCAGGTAGCAATGTTAATAGGCTACAGAGTGAATACAAAAGAGACCCAGCTTGAAGTTAAAAGGAAGATTAGAAGAAAGGAGGACAGGAATATGAGATGCACGGTCTGAAGTGGGTGAGGAACAGTATGTAGGGGAAATGAAAAAAAGAGGGAACAAATGAAAGAATCTGAGAGAGGAAAATGCTGAATTTAACATAGTAAAGGTGGTAAACCCAAACAATGAAGACTTTAAAAACCTTTTGTTGAATTCTGTATATATGCAAACTGAGAGCGTTAGATGTAGGGTAACAAGGACATGATTAAGAACGCAGCTCTGTTAAGAAGCGCGTTTTCATTAGTGAGGATAAGTCACAGCCTGGTTATACCGATCTGTTGCCCTAAGGACGGTCTAGTAAGCCTAGATTTGAAAGACAACTGTGGAAAACGAAGCAGTGAAGAGTCACATTGAACCTAGACAAGGAACTTCCCACTAAACACCAAAGGGTAATTGCAAAGCCTACAGCTAAGTTCAGCCTGAAGCCAGCTAAGAAATAAAAGAGGCGGGGAGGAGTGGGGAGGGAAAAAAACTTTAAAAGATATGCTACCTGAAATAGGGATAGGTGGACAGTTTTATGAACAAACTGTGTCACCCAAATATTAACAGCTTTTGAGAGGTGGGAAGACAATTAAACTACATGTGGCTCACCACTACCTGTATCCCAGGTGCACAGTCTTTCTTAAACACATATTATTAAAGGCATGCTTTATCTAAATAAATAGTGTAGTGCCCAAATAACCTTTGGTAAAGCAAGGTATTAACTGCTGGTCACAGAGGGAACAGTAAGGCAGGTGTTCACTATAAATTAAGCCTGCTGATGCAATCCTGATTAGCACCCAGTCCCGGAAACCGTGTGGAAGAACAGATCGTGTGATCCCATGCGGCGTGCGGGAGGCAGTGCAGAGACACAAGCAAGTTCAAAGTCATTGCTACCTGGATAACCCTGAGAGAAGGCGTACTCTCCACGTAAATTCAGATTCACATCTTTACAAACGTGCTGCTCTACTAATTCTCTTACTACACAGAACCACCTCAGCCTCAATAATTTTCATCCCAAGGGACAAGACAAAGGTTCAGTGTATGAAGATATGTTCTAATACATGCTTAAGCGGCACTGGCAACTTGCCCACCACAGAGGGGACATCAATAATCTATGACAACAAGGGGGTAATATTGTGTAATTTCAAAGGGGCATATTTCAAAAACGCTTCATATTATTTATGCACAGATATAGACAAGCCACTAGTTAGTACAGTTAATAAACCATTACAAGTTTGCTCCAAATGAGTGGGATATCTAAATCCAACATTATTTATTAGGCAATATGATTTTTGCTCGGCATTTATCCATCAAACATGGCACACTTATTGCATGCATTAGGCAAAGTGTCAAATTAAACTATTGCTTATAAAAATAAACATTAGTTACTGAAATGATCCAAATGCCTGCTTAGAATGTTATTTAGGGTAGCTAATAAATACCTTTAACAAACCTATTGCATAGAGAAAGTGGAAAAGCATGTAAGAAAAATTATTGGGGTCTTGCCTCCTTGCTAGTCCTTTCTTCAAGTAAACAATAAGAGCGACTTAAAGTGTAAAGAGAAAAAAAAAGTCTCATGGGAGCTAATAAACCAAAGACCACATTAGCTATTATGGCATCTGTCTTACAATGGGAAAAAGAATGTAGTAACAAGCAAAATGACCTCTGCAGCAATTAGAGTGCAGAAAGTCATGAATGGAGAAAGGAGTATCTCTTTGGTTTCATTCCACACCATTATTTGACTCGAATTTCACCAGTTTTCAGCCAGAGCAGGCTCAGTCTCTGTAAATGCCCACTCATTAAGAACCAAGACCTGCAAAATGCTGAGAATGATTCATCCCCACAGGATTCAGCCAGAAATGAAGACAGTCAGTGACCTCATGACTTTTCAGGGAGAGATGAAGATTAAGCTTTTGAAACAGGGGTTAGAGGAGAGGCAAATTACTGTATATTCATAGCAGAAATTTTATCTTCCTACAAGCTAAGGACTGTGGTGTGTGTTATTTTGGCTTTTGCGGCCAAAGAAAACTACAAATGCAAAGTCAAGCATGCAAATTCTTTAAACACTAAAGGTTGACTTAATCACCTTGGACAGGATGATCAAACACTGCCTACATTCAGTGGGTGGAGTGGGGGGGCAGAGGAAAGAAGCTGAGGCATGGAGCACTGACTGTAATGGAAGCCCTCCTGCTTCCTTGACATCGTGGTGCTACCCAGTAACGTCTGACAGCCCCGGGCTTGCCACAGCTGCTCAGGGAATGCTAGTTTTCAGTTGGTTTGCTTTTATCATCCTGAAAGGATTAAATTCCACACCTACTGCCTTTGACCCTAATCCACAAGCCTACCTGATGTTCTAGGTCTGGATATCCATCATGTTTCATGTTGAAGCTGGACAACTGTGTGGAAAAAAAGATACGAAACTTCTGGTTCACCTGGGGCCAGATAGGGAAGTCAAGCCTGATTTGGTGGTATTATGGGCATTAAAATAAAAAGAGGTCTTCAAAATTAATATCCTGTTCTCAAAATTTTGGCCGTATTTTCTCGTCACACTGGGACAAGGAGAAGGAATTTCTCATATCACATTAAGCTTACAGAGGATATTAAATTCAAGTATAACAAATGAACAAAAATGAAACGGGTAACTGCAGGCATAAGCTGAGGAATGTACACAGTCAGTTTATTGCATATAAACCATTTGCTACTGTGATTATTAAATATATTTAGTTCTATTTAAAACAAACAAAAGTACTTACACTGGGAAATTGTACAGTCTCTGAGCCAGGAAAAAATTGGTTTTCTTTGAAGATATATCAGTTATAGAAATAGTACACAGTTACTTTACTCAATAAAAAAATACCGAATTATATGGCAGTGGGGAGATTTTTGTTCACTAAGTTCAATTTTTTATTTGAGAAAAAGTAATAATAGTATGAATGAACAAGCAATGAGTTTTACAACAGAATAAAAAGGAATATTCCATTGCCAGAAGGGTTATAAATATGTTCCTTTAAAACAACAAAGTAATAGACCAAGCACAATCTGGGGTAGTGCACCAGTATAGTCAGCTAAACATGCAAAGCTTCAACAGTAGGAACTGTAATTTTGTGACTGTTTCTAAGACAGCTGTCAAACTGCTGACTAGCAGAATGTGATCCAATATTGCAAAAGGACTGAAAATGTGTTTGCTTAAATTTTTAGAAGTATTTGCACAACTGTATTTTAAATTTCTGCTTTTGGTTGTTTCATGTGCAACCACATTAACTGAAAAAGCAGATAATCCAACCCCTCTTCACATGCAGATTTCTGTAAGCCTTTGAAATTACTTAAAGGATACAGCAATATACAGTAAATATGCTCCGATAAAAGCTAAGGAGGAGGTATAATAAGTATTTCTGGTCCAGTATCTCAAATTCCAGAACAACATCTGGTCTACATAAGATTACCTGGTAGAGTCTTTATTGTGCTGGTCTTTAGATTAAGTAATTGGCTCTTAGACTGAAAATAGAAATAACCTTTGATTTTCTGGCATTTATCCTGCTTTAAACATAATCAGAGTGTAGTTAATGAAGATACACATTTCATATTGATAGAAAGCCATATCAAAAAAATCCAGAATACATTGAAAGACTCAACGGATATGCATATTTGAAACACAGCACATTGATTTAGCCACAGTTCTCATTAAAATTAGCTTCAGGCAGGCTCCTAAAAATCATTGCATACTATAGGAAAATCACTGTAAATCACTCAGGCAGAGCAAGGTCCTACAGTCAAATAGATATTCCCAAGACCACTAAAGAAAACTAAACACTATTTTGAAAATTTGAAAAAAGGTAGCTCCATTGACAGCGTAATTCTATTGATTTTAGCGAAGCTATGTGAACTTACACCATTTGAAGATCTTTGCCACAATGATGAGCTTCCTTTCCAGGAAGACGTGTGAGCAAGTGTGTGAGGTTATGAATATGTTATTAATATGCAATTCAAATGAAATTTGATTAAGGTTACTGAAAGGAATATTCTTTACACAAACTAAAATGACAGAAAGCCCTGCCTTACTATCACTATTCCTCAAGTGAGAACCGGATTTCTGTGTTAAATATTTCTCAGGGATTATCTCAAATCCCTGTTTTCTTGCATATAGCTGCCAGGAAATCTGTGCTCCACCATTCTACCCTTATTTATTAAATTTAATGCAATGCAGAACACTACTATAGAGCCAGACTTCATATTTTAGAAACTATGGGTAGTTCAGCAGACAATGTATACTCTATGAGAATGCAAATACCACACAGAGCAGACAGATAAGGGCAGAAATTACTTCCATCCTACCTCACAGGCTTATTACTTTAAAAATGTTCTGTAGAGAAAATATCCCAAAACTTCCACCAATCTTACCATGCTTTTATGAGTCTTTTTTTTTCTTTTTTTTTTTTTTTTTCTGTAAAAGTTTGAGAGAAGATCAAAAAGAAAGATTGTTAGGTTTCATAGAGGTTGAAAAACATAAGTACCACATACACTAGGAATACAGTTAATAATTCAGAACTTTTGTTTGACTCTCTTACTGATGGTTGTCTCAACTCATTAATTTTACTTGAAGTGAGATTTTCTATGTACAGTACCACAGAATATGTATTTGTTTCTTATAGTTAAAAAAAGTAATAGAAATAAATAACCTATAGGCTAAAAAAGGCAAAACAAGGGTCAGCAATATTTACTAATAGGAAATAATTTGCAAATAATAGCAAATAATTAGTAATAGCAAATATTGACTAATAGCAAATTGGTGAAAATAAAAAAATATCCCTATATCCCAGCAGTAGCCATACATAACCTCTTATCTGCTGTAATTTCCCTACAAATTCCTCCTTTTCTCATTACAGAGTCCTTTTCAGACAGCATACACAGACTTTTTCAAAAGAAATTAAATTACAAATATAATATTTTACCTCTCCATGTATGTAGCAGCTGCAACTAAAGATTGCCCTTTAAACTGCTGGCTCAAAATGACACTTGGCCATTTAGAGTTAGCAGGGCACAGGGCTGTCGGGGAGAACATTAATGAACTGCACATGGCTTCATTTCAAATATGATTTTAAATACTTCCTTTACAGGCAGAAAATTGAGGCCTGATAGTTTCATATACTAAAGTAATGGGGATAGGTGTGAAAACCTCTGGCATCCTCAAAAACTGTCTTCAGTGTGGGAGAAAAATCTTAGTTTTACTACTATGGTGTTCAGCCTGAGGGCTGTATGAGAACTTCAGTGCAGATGAGTCTAACTCTGACAAGACCTTGGCTGCTATGACCTTACTTTCCTCACAGAAAAAAACTAATTCCTCCCTCATTTATCAATCAATTGACCTAAGCAGCATTTTCTGGGTCTTCCACAAGGCAGTACCTGAGGAGAATCTGATCCTTCGGACCTGATTCTGCTTGGTATTGAGATGGTTTTATGATATTCTGGCAGCACACGTTTGCTCTAAATACATTTTGAGTTGCCATGGGAGCTTCCTCTCCAGAGAAACCGGCAGTTGAGTTACTCTCCTAGTCACGTCCATCATACCAACGCCATGGTCACACTATGATTTCTAAATCATATTAATTTCTAAATTTCTAAATCATACCAATACCAACTGATAAAATACTAGTGAATGCTGATGCTACTATGGTGTCCCACACTGGTGACACCGGTCTCGTTCACCGCTCTGCCTGGCCTAGCTGCAGACCAAACAAACCATCTTTCTCCACTACTTCTCTCTGCAGCAAACATGCCCTCCCCACATTTTGGGCAGTGTTACCTCCACAGCAGAAGGCATGCTCTGCTCCTTTCCCTGCCCCTTCTTGCTCCCAGCATGGTGTCAGGAGCAGAACCTTGCATACATATGAATTTCCTGAGGGCTGGTAGCTCCTGGAAGATTTTTCTAGTCCAGGTTAGGACTAGCAGGGGAATATGTTGAAAGAAAGGCGTGTTGGAGAAGTGTGAAAATTAGTGCAGCTTTAATGCTAAAGATCAGTGGCCCCAGAATGGTGCAAGCAAGATCTTTTTTACCTTTGTTTTTTAAATTCTCCAGTTATGTCTTATACAATCTGAATTTCACCCAGCAAACAAGCCAAATAGCTCTTATTTTTATCACATGAGGAGTCTGCTTTGTATTTATTCCAGGTATGTAAGCAGGACTTGGAAGTATTATCAGTTGTCTTCCAGTATTGCTATATTCATTCTTTTCTTTATTATATTTATATTTTACTGAGCCCATCATTCCAAAGCAATTTGAGATTCTATCCAATTTCTTTTACTCAGATGACCTGGTTCACATTCAAGACTATCTCCATAGTTTAAGAATGAAAATGTTTTCCTAGAAAATGTGGGTTTATCTTTTGGGCAGGTGATTTGAACTCAGAGCAACTTTTTTCTAACTTTAAAGCTGAAATACCAAAAAACTATCTTTCATTGGATTATTTAGAATAAGACTTTCCAGTGCATAATCCATTACAGAAAGGTAGGGAAGCCTTGCAGGCCTACCTGTCTTACTATGAATTGTTATTGATACATTAAAAATGTAGCAGTTCAAATTTCAGGTAAGAATTTTTTCCCTTCAATGTCATATGCTAACCTCCAAGTGTCTTACTAATCCATTTTGACTTTTACCCCCTGCATTTGCTTATTGTAATCTAGATCTTTTTGAAGATCTAAAATTGCAGATAGGCATTAATTAAAAAAACTTCCAACATTGGCATAGCAGCTATGGAAAATACCACTTGGGTCTTTTTTTTTTTTTTTTTTTTTTTTTTTTTTTTTTATTTCAACACCTTAATGTGCCTGAAGATTAGAAGCTTAAAGCTACGTCAGGTTTCTAACACTACTACATTTGTGTATTATTTTTGTATTATTATTACTCATTCTGATCATAAACCTGGCAAGACTACACCAATACTCTTTACGATGCTGATACGAGGTATTCAGACTTCATGTTTAAGTGCTGGCTATGACCTAAACCACCTTTACAAAGCTAACTCTGAAAAGACCCACTAAGGTACCCAGAAAGCTGCCTTCTATCTCACCTTCAACCTTTAGAGGGCAGTGCTCCCTTTGGTTACTTAGAGATATTCTAGGCGGGCATGATGCTGCCATTACCTGAGAGAGGAAAAAAAAGTAACAAAAGAAATTTCAAAGGACAAGAAAATTTCTTGCTTTGCTGAACATAGGGAAGGGAACCCATGCGTCATGTGCCCCACACTGGGTGAACCCTTTACACTTTGAAGGGCAACAGAGACTAGAGGTCTTGTCCTTGAGGCTTTAACATTGGCACTAGTGGCTGCTGAGAGCAGGGTAACTACAACTGAAAGGGCAGAGGAAAGGAGTCGAAAATGAAACATATTATACTCGTACTCCAATTCAGTCTCATTTTTATGCAGACATTAAAACCCTGTCAAGGCATACTTCTGTCGGAGGTATCAGCATACCATGGAGAAGCAATACTGTCTATAGAGTTACAGCTGTTTTTCTGCAAGGATTTACAAATTTCCCAAATCCTGCCTTAGAGTGCTATGGAGGAAAACAGTGAGGGATGAGAAGTGGAAGAAAGGCCAAGAATTCCTCCTGTGGAAGACCTGTGCACTCTTCTTTATATATTTTACCCTCCAATACTAACAGTAAACATTATGAATAACTTTTAACCCATGATCAGATTTATTATTTAAAACAAAACAAATACAAACAAGTGCCAAAAAGCTGAGCAGAAAACTGTACCAACCTACTTAGATACTCTGAGGTCCTGAGAAGCAAAAAAAGCTCTGAAAAATACTAGAAATTGTATTGGCACTGGCTGAGATGGAGTTAATTTTCCCCATAGCAGCCCTCACAGTGCTGTGCTGTGTATTGGTAGCCAGCAAGGTGTTGGTAACACACCAGCGATTTGGCTGCTGCTGAGCAGCACTCGCACAGCACCAAGGCTGTCTCTCTCCAACGTCCCCCTCACCAGCAGGCTGGGGGTGGGCAAGATCTTCGGGAGGGACACAGCCGGGACAGCTGACCCAAACTGACCAAAGGGATATTCCATACCAAATGATGTCTGCTTAGCAATAAAAGCTAAGCGAAAGGAGAAGGAAGGGAGGGCATTTGTTATTTACAACATTTGTCTTCCAGAGCAATTGCTATGCATACTGAAGCCCTGCAGGACATCACCTACTGATAGGAAGTAGATAATAAATCTTTTGTTTTTCTTTTGCTTCCATGTGCGACCTTTGCTTTTGCTTTATTAAACTGCCTTTATCTTGACCCTGAGGTTTTTTTCCATCTTTTTTCTCTTCCCCACCTCTACCTCCCCGCATCCTGCTGAGGAGAGGAACAATAGAGTAGCTTGGTGGGCACCTGGCATCAGGTCAACCCACCACAGAAATACAACCAAAAATCTGATCTCCCTCGTCATTATTTAAGTACTATCCTCTTTTTTTTTTTTTTTTTTGGACATCTGACATGGCCCAGCAAATTAAATTTTATCAGTAAGAATGGCAAGACTTAAGAAACTAGACTTAGTAAGCTTCTGAAAAACATTCATAATGTGCTAGTCATTAGGTATTGCCATTTATAACTCATGAACTGCATTTATACTTTTCAGCATTAGAATCATAGGATAACTCAGGGTGGAAGGGACTTCAGGAAGTCTTGTATTCCGAACTGCTGTTCAAAGCAGGCTGCTAGCACTGACGTGAAATGTAATGCTTTACCTGGCTTGCTTAGTAAGTAAGCATTATCCTCACCATGCTTACTGGATATGTCATCACAACCTTGATACTAATGCATTTGTACCATGATTGCTTTCACATTTCACACTTTACTTTTTAGACACCTTTTGAATGCCTTTCCTCAGGTTACTAGCCATTCTAGATGATCTCTCAATGATGTAAATCAACAGTCATCAAAGGAAAGCTATTTTGCTGGCATAACTTGTGGCCAAAGAGCTACTTTAAAGTCATGAAAAAGTTCTATTAATGTTTAACTTGATAAGTAGCCACTAGCTATGACCTAGTGTTCAGTCATAGAAATTCACTTCTAAGATCAAAATGTATTTTTAGTGAAAATCTGTTTAACTGAGAAGTACAATTAGATCCTTGGTTTCAATGAGAAGCATGAATTTTATCATCTATGAGAATATGAGCATTACATCTATTTTTTTTCTTAGTTCTTTACAAGATTTGTGGTTGTTATTTGTTCTAATAGACTTGGTTCAAAACAAGTGAAAGTGAGGCAGTATGTTTCAACTTACAGTGCATTTTAACTTGTTTTATTCATTGACAGAACATTGAAAACAATCCATTTATTCATTAAAGAGTGCCAAAAATAACTCAGCAGTTTCTCTTTTGCTTCTATTCATAGATTTCCTCATTTCACGTTAATCACTTCTTTCAGCACTTGGCACCTTGCAAAAGAAATTTAAAACATCTCGAATTATTAGTTGTTTATTGCATTCTCAAAATAAAAATGAAAACATAATACCAATATCACTGTGTAGCAAGTTCTGTGTAATGAGATTGGGGCATTTGAATCATCTGTAATGTACCTTGCCATTTTGATAAATATCATGAATGTTAAAGTAATTTCAAGCTATGGCAATACGTGCACACAGATGCATATTCAAATGTGTGAAGACAAGGGTTATTTTAAGCATTTCTTGCTTAAATGTATAGTTGGAAAGTCTTAATTATCATTCTAAATTAGCATGATAATAGTTGAATTTTGTTTGCTCGGTGTATCTCTTGATTGAGCCTCAAAGGTGTATCCATTTGTAAATTTTTAGGATTCCATTTCATTATTAAATGACTGACATTTCAATAAGAGGCTGAACTATTAAGCCACAGTAAAAATTGAAACAAAAATGGTAACACTGACTTCCAGAATAAATCCTGTCCCCAAGGTCTTTTTGAAGAGCGCTGTAGTTGTTGTCTCCTAAATTGTTTATTGAAGAGGTTTTATAGCACTGCAACAAATGAAATCCCATAGACAGTATCCTATTTCACACAAATACAGAAAAAAAATTATATTAAAATTTCTCTGTCATAGTTTATGGTGATCTTGTCCTGAATAAACTCATAAACACTTTATTCTGTCATGCAGTTTATATGTTACTGTCTCACATTTGGATTGATGGTTGACAGCAATGATGTATAAATTATGCATGCCAATTTACTGAACACCATTAAACCAAAAGAGTATGGGTAATTTCAATAATTATACATATAAATAGTATTATTAGCTCTGTCAAACTCAGTACCTGGATAGCATGTCAGTATATAATATCCGCTAGGGATTCAAAAGGTTCAGGATTTTGCATGAGGTTGATGGCTGGAGAGGTTCCAGTTTCCATTTCTACGCAGCTCGTATCTATAATCTGCAACCAGACATCATGCTTAAGATTCAGAAAAGCTTTGATGTTGGCTGATCTGTCCAGATTCATGCTATATTTTCAGAGGGAAGAAGGTAGCAACTCAAAAAATAATTACTTCTAGTAAATACTGCACCAGTGGCATTTATATTACAATCATCAAAGAACTGGAGAACCATTTTCTCTGGTTTATTGCAACTTTCTTCAAGGTACTCCTTATCTCACAAAGCTCCTCTCAAGTGATATGCCTGGAAATGAATGCTTTCCAGCTAGGGAGGAAAACCTCCACTGTATTACTATTTACTGAAGCTTTACTTCAGTGCTGTATAAAGGCCCCAATGTGGTAGATGTTGTGCAAACACATAATAAGCGACAGCCATGGAAAACTTCTAGTTTAAACAGACAAGGTAGACAAAGAATGGGACAAACACCTGCCAACATTTTCATTTTCATCAATTAGTTCAGTGTCTGGGATGCTTTAGATGCACTGCACAGGCAAAGCAGAGTCAGCCTATGCAGATGCAATTTAACGTTTGTCTGGCATTTCCGAACGTCTGACAGATACTGCTGCTAAACAACTGGACATCCACTTTCAAAAGCAGTAGGATGCAACGAAAGTGGTAGAAGCAGCAGGTATGCCAAATTACTGTTTTAATTTTAAAACTTAATAACTCAGACACAGAGAAATTAAGTGATTAAATTTTCACTTTGAGTAAATCAGCCTGGCCACTGGAAATAATAATACAAAACAGGCTTAATATAAGTAATAATGTGGTTATTAATCTCAGAGTTAAAAATTATATTTCCTCTGCAGTCAAAATGCTTGAACAGTGTTCTATATATCCTAACTGCATATTGATATAAAATGCTTGTACCCAGACAGCATTCTGATTTTGCTTTATAATATCCTTTAGAATTCCATTGAAACAATTTTTTACATTTTTCACTACAAAAACCATGGGTTTGGCCCCCCTTTTTTGCCATTGCTATCAATGCCTTAGTTTCATCTTCATTTGTTTTAAGACAACTTGTAGGTAACAAGAATAATTCAATTTAAGAAGGATAAATTATTATGCATGGAAACAGAAGAAAAATATATCATATGGAAAGCAACATAAAACATAGCGTGTAAAGGGAAGGTAAATTATATTTTAAAATATAATGGCCACTTATGCTGTGTTATAAAACAGCAACCAAGTGGGAAGAAATTCCACATTACTTCCAGACTCTCAGAAACTCTTGCTCTAGTAGGAAAGTACCAGAGAAGCACAAGAAACTTTCCTTTTTGTTACCTTCAGTTTATAAATGACCCTTTTAGAAAAACAGAGAGGATTGCTTACTTTGTGTGACCCTGAGAGAAAAGCACAGTAGTCAATGAAGCAGATTCACCTCCTTTTCCTTCTTGACAGTAGCCCTCTGAAGTGTCTTCACATAGTTGCCTAAACTGTTATTTAGTTATCCCGTGCATTGGGAAACTCTGGAAAGCACAGAGCTCTCTCTACTGCTGCTTAAGCAGACAATATAATGTCTCATCCATGATGTTTTCCCTTCCTTTTTTTTGTCATTACTTTGCTAATTCCTTGGTTGGGTTATACTGTTAGACAGGATATGTTAATGAATTAAAACAAAGCAAATGTTACCACCTATTGTCATCTGGTCATAATCACTCATAATTACTACATTGAATGCCATCATGCACTTGCACCATGGCTATACTATACACCGCTGAATTAAATCAGCTAAGCCTTACAGCTACAAGTACTATACTAAATTATACTAGTTCCAGATTTGGCCCTACTTTTTTAATTTTGGCCTGTGTGTCACTTCACATGTTCTGACCAAGATGGTTTATACCTGCGGAGCCATCCGCAAGATCTACTATAGAAGGGCAGAAGTAATTTAAGGTAAAGTTTCTGCATCCAAAGGATCTCTTTGCAACGTGTCAAAGCGCCAGGTTAGAAGCAGTCCACCAGAGCCGTTCTCACCAAGCTGTGCCCGACCTCCCCTGCCTGAGGATACCTTTCAATGATGTTTTGACCAATAACAAGCTCTAAAAGGTAGTGCTGTAACCAGGAAATACTTCCATCTCTAGTTTTATTGTACAGAAGTTATTCTTTAGAACCGCCAAAGGAACAGGCAAACTTGAAGACAGACCTGCTGGAAACACCACCTAAAAGGGTTATTGATCCTTGATGGGCTGGTCACGCCCCTCAACCACAGAGACACAAACCACTGCTTAACGCACAAGGAGGTGAAGAATCTTGCCCAGGTTTTCAGTAAATCACACAAAAGATTCAAGCAACTAGTCAGACTGTAGTTTTGTCCAACCACTGCTGAATGTGCTGTTATTCTTTGCCTACTGTTTTCTAGCTGTATAAAATTAAGTTTTACTTGAGTACTCCTGTAGTTACTGGTAGTACAATGAGATCACTGTAACAGTCCTACTTCTCACAGATTGTACGACAGGAATATATTTTCAGTCAGTGTTCATAGCTTTCCTTAGGACTTCTCTTCTGGATAGGAATAATAATCGTATCACTTACCTGTATGCCTAATTTACTTCATTGTAACCTCACCACCAGGAACAGACTCAGAAGTAAAAGCTGAATATGTACAGCTGACAGACTGATGCCCACCTCCCTAGTATATGACTACTAGCATGACTGTGGGTCGCTGCCCACTGTGTCCCTTCACATTAGGAAGATTTCTAAATGCTGTTTTCTACTGAAAAGATAGTACAGGAATTGCACATGTGTCTGCCTGCTAACACTCCTGCTCATAACCATAACCACTTATATATATATATGCAAACCAGAGCCAGCCAAGTCTGGGGCCAATAAATTGAGGAATTTGCAAAATATTTACTGTGTATTTACTTATACAATCAGCTTGGGGAGTGAGCAAGAGATTAGGCAGAGAGGGCAGCGCAGTATTTTCTTCCATGTCTGTTTTTTACCAGTTTGCAATTTTGGATGATTATTTTACATTTTTGATAACTATCGTTCTTTAGAAAAGTTATTTTTGGAACTGAAAAGTTAGAAGAAAAAATTTAAACACACATACACAGATTATTCAGAGTGCCGATTTTTTTTGAAGTTACTCTAGAAATAGTTCCAGGAAAAAAACCCACTAAAGTGTTTGTGATCATTTGGAAGCCAGTCAAGATGAAAAATTCCTGGACTGTTTTTCTGAAATGCTCCATCTTCTGTGACTCCCACTGATCCTCGTGCTTCCTCCCATGCAATGGGCACTTTGGAATGAACCTCTGTTGACTATTGAACGCTACTGGACTATTTCAGCTCTTTGAGACGAAAAAGCCACAAGAGACACAACCCTAAAAAGAAGAGTTTGGAAGGGCAGAGAATAACACTAGCTCTGAGTTCCTAGATTTTCAGGGAGCTGGAGTCCTATTCCAATTTAAACTCAGTGGTTAGGGATGGGTTTTTAGCATTGCCAGAAATTGGGATAGGCAGCCCCTGTACCCTGTGGGCTCCAGGCAGTGCTACTGGGTCGCAAAGGAGGGCAGCAGAAAGCCACACATGCTGTTCCCAAGCTGGTGTTGCAGTAGGGGATGGAGACCTCTCCCACGCCTCCAGCCAGAGATTCAAACCAGAACCCTCAACCTGTGCATATCACGTGTCTGTCAAGCTCTTCATACACTTACAGAACACTTTGACTAAATGTTTATGTATACATTAATATATCCATATATGTATACATACACACATGTATATAGGGCAGGCAAATAGCTTTGGCTAAGTAAATGAAATTTCTTTAGATAAATGAAAATCAGTATGTGCAGATAGAGCAGCTAAACTCAAACTCTACCCAGCAGACAAAATCAATGTTTAAATGAATTAGTTTTAACTTCTGATTACTTTATAATTCTTGTATGTAACAGGTAGAATTTCGTATGGAAAGAGTACAAACCTGACTATTATTCCCAGTCATCAATTGCAGAGGTATGTGGACAAAAAGAAAAGGCAGCAAAAATCCCATTTAGAAAGACAGGGGAAACTATAAAAAGTCAACTACTTGGTAAATAGAAAGGGAAACAATGGTAGGGAAAAAAGTATCTGCAAAATTTTAAGAAAGTAAAAAATAAATTTAAAGCTATAAAAAATTACTTGCTATTCTGATGTTAATAAACATCCGAAAATATTGCAGGAGGTTGTTTTAGACAGGTACTAAACATACTTAATTTTTATAGGAAGTGAACAGACACAATCAGATTCTAATGCAAAAGAGCCAGTCAGCAGTTACCCTGGGTAAGCAATGAATAGAGATTAGGTCCCTTTATTAAAAAACATGCATACTTCACTTGACTTGAAGGGCTTTCCTTTGTCTAGTAGCTCTCAAGAACATGAAGTCCTAAAGAAAACTTAGTATTCAAGTTCCACTTAATTTCTGAAAGCAAATTGGAATCTACATTATTGATGAGAATCACTTCCTCATTTATGTCCAAAATTAAAATCCAGTAGAGTAAAAATGGTATTTTCCTTCCTGTGGCAGTTTTTCACTATTGCTTACAAATCATGGGTCAGAGCTTACTCTGAACTAAGCTGAGCCCCACTGGCAAAAGAGCCACTCTGAACTAAATCAGATCTACATTTGGCCCTGTTTCTTGAATTTTGTCTTCTAACGAGCAATTGGGCAGGAGAAGAAAATCCTAATTTGTTTCCTATCTTACTAGCAATGAATCAACAATCTTTATGTAGATCCACAGGGCAGTGGAAGGAGAGAGAGAGAGAGAAACTAGGCCTAAGGGACACTTAAGTACAATGTATTGCCAAAGTAATCTGCATGATGAAATAATAATTGCCCCAGAAGGGAATAAAAGGAGTTTCTCTCACTGAAAATCCAAGATGCTTTTCTAGAAAAACATGAACTAATTTAAAATATCTGGGTGATGAAAAAATCCCTGATGTTTTGAGGATGACTCTCGATCTAGGTGTATACCAGAGATAGCCTCGAGACACCTGTTTGGACTTGGATCTGAACTTCAATAAATTGGAAAGTTTTTCAGACTAAGCACTGTCAGTGGGTCTCAAGAAGAGTTATTCCGACTTTGAGGGGCTGGATGTGAACTGAAGTTCTTCTAGCATAGGAAGTTCTCTAATCCAAGAGATTTATTTAGGATCCATTTGAATTATGTCTCATCTAAAATCAGAGGAGTAATCAAAACTGAAGCAGCAAACAAATGGGAAAGCTTCTCACAAACTAATTCCACACAAACTAATTCCACAGAGCCACAAACAAGCAGCATATATAGTCTATCATAAATGACCTGTGAATGATTGAATGAGCTGACACAGTTAAAAAACTAAGAGCAAAGACCTGAATTATGCCTAGCTTATTACACAGAAAGTTATCCAATGTTCGCATATAGCCGTTGCTGCAGGACATCAACTTTATAACCCTTTCATCTTCTACTCTTTGATAACACACAACCACTCTTTTATTTGCCTCCTGTACCTATTCAACCTCTGTACCCCATACCAAATCCTAAGCAAGCACAGGAACCTCAGGTTAACACAGAGCACAGCTTATTTGTAATTTTTCTGCAGCAGGTGGTCTAATAGCCATGCCGCCCCTTCCACAAGAGGTTGCCTCACTACTTATGTTTGCTCTATTCCATTACATTTGTTTTTTGTTACCAGTGTTACCCCCTCCAGGGTCTATCAATCTGTTAGCTCCTTGCACAACCTTACTGTGCCTTCTTTCATGATACAACCTTCACATATTACCATCTGCTTGAGTTCATTTCCCATTCATCTAGAAGACGTTTATAAAAATGCTTGATTTCTTGTAGTCCTAAACTTAGTCTTCCTTTGTCCTTGGAGAAACAGGTGGCATCTATATCTTTCTGAACATCTGGAAGTACCCAGCACATGACCATACCATAAACAGGTGAGTGAATCATCACAACAGCCATCATGATGTCAAGGTGCTCTTCCTGCTCCACATTTTTGTTACCATTTTGACATAACAGATTATAACGAGCTTGATGTAAGTTCTTGTTTGACTATGCATCAATGTTTGTCTTTGTCCCCTGTTCATAACCCCTGCAGGTTGTAGGCTTCCGTTTCACTGTACATCAACAATTAAGATCCTCTTTTGACCTTTTTGTTCCCAGATACGAAAAAAAAAAAGTTAAATCTCATTGCACAAGTGTGAAGTAAAAGCAATGACTGCAGTGGAAGAGGAATTTAAACAGGGCTGGAACCCTAGTGGTATATGAAAAGACAAAACCTGCCTAACTACACACCCACTTCATGGGAAGTTACTTCATGGAATAAAACCTGACCTCTCAGCACCCACATACTGGACCTGAACTGAATAGCTTTGAAGAAAGATGAATGGGACTTCACATGAGGTCTTGCCTCATGCACCAAGGAAAGAGTGCTAGTGGGAGAATAAAGAAATCAATTCAACAGTCTTAAAGTGGATGAGACCTATGCAGCTGCAGGTAAGTCAGGGGTTAAAGCTGTCTCCAATAGCCAGAGGCTTCACAGCTGCTGTGAGTATCTAATTGTCAGGATTTTCTCTCACATTCAGATTTATCAAGAACAACAGGGAGAATGCACCTTTTTCATACGGGGAAAGAGCATCCACATCTTTTTGTGCTTATATATGTACACACACAGGTATATACACACATATGCAGGAGGTAGCCTTGAGTATGAAGCAGAAAAATAGTTTTATCATATTAATGGATCTGTGCCTGATTTGTGTTTTTCCATTAGTTTCTTTCATTTTTACAACTGGGATAATGTTTGTCAGTAAGCATATCTCAAAAGACTATGTCCTGGTTTTCGGCTAATTTTCACAAGAAGCTGGGAAGGGACACAGCCAGGACAGGTGACCCAAACTAGCCAAAGGGGTATTCCACACCATATGACATCATGCTCAGTATATAAAAGGGACTAGGTGGGGAAGAGTGGTGGCTCCAGGACAGGCTGAGTGTCTGGTTGTTGGGTGAGCAAATTGCATTGTACATCAGCTGTTTTGTATATTCTAAGTGCTGCTGTTGTTATTTTCCTCTTCTTTTGCTGTCCTAGTAAACTGTCCTTATACCAACCCACAAGTTTTACCTTTTTCTTCTGATTCTCCTCCCCATCCCACTGGGGATGAGGGCAGTGTGAGCGAGCAGCCATGTGATGCTCAGCTGCCAGCTGAGGCTAAACCACCACAGTCCTTTTTGGTGCCCAATGTGGGGCATAAAGGGTTGACATAATGACAGATCTCTCCAGAGCGTGTTAAAACAAAAGTTCTTGTATGCATTTATTATATTAGGTCACAATGGTATTTTGTTTGTTCACATGGTTGTGTTATGTAAATCCTTACCTGCTGTATGTATTCTGTGCAGCGCTGTTTATCACCTCTGGGAGAGAGATCAGGATTCTCATTTTGCTGTACTGTGTAATATCGACTTATGATAACATCACTGGCCATGAGGTTAAGCTGGTATTTGTATGTGGCATTGCTGTCATGCCTGTACCTTGGATGACATCTCTCAGAATTGAGTAATAATTGCACTCATGTGGTGGAGCTTTGTACAGAGTGCACCATTGTCGTACACTGTGGAGAAACTGTCCCAGAAGGTCCAGCAACTCAAAGAGAATATGTCCTATTCTTCACCTGTATGGATCAGTAGCTCAGCTATTAGGAGTAAGCATTCCTCTGCTCAAGAGAGAGGATATAGAGGGTACGCACCATGAGGCACCCTATGGTTTCACCTACACGACCACATGTAGGACATGAGGAAGCGGGATGCAAAACCTACCTCAACACTACAGGCACGAGTACATAAGCTGCAAGGAAAAACAATCACAAAAGGGGATTCTTTCAGGAAAAATGCCACTCCAGTTTCCAGTGGGCAGTTCCCCAGACCGCATAGAAGGCCTAATCATACCTAGGATCCCCTTGAAGGGGCTTCTACATTATTTTTGCAAAAGGTGAGTAACAAATACGATGATCAGGATGAGAGGGGCCCTGCTTCCAGCCAGGTGGAGGAAAGGGACAACTGGGTTTCCTGGACTGTGCAGATCCAAAGGCCTGGCATGTCAGATCCACAAGAGTACAGGGCTCTAATGGACACCTGTGCACAATGTACCCTAATGCCATCAAGCTATAAATGGGCAGAACCCATCTGTATTTCTGGAGTGACAGGGGGATCCCAACAGCTGACTGTACTGGAGGCCAAAGTGAGCCTAACTGGAAATCACTGGCAAAAACAGCCCACTTTGACCAGCCCAGAGGGTCCGTGTATCCTTGGCATAGACTACTTCAGGAGAGGGTATTTGAAGGACCCAAAAAAGTTACTGGTGGGTTTTTGGCATAGCTGCTTTGGAGACAGAGGAAATTAAACAGCTGTCTACTTTGCCTGCTCTCTTAGCGGACCCTTCTGTTGTGGAGGTGCTCAGGGTCGAAGAACAACAGGTGCCAATCGCTACCACAATGGTGCACCAGTGGCAATACCGCACCAACTGAGACTCCCTGATTCCCATCCATAAGCTGATTCATCAACTGGGGAGTCAGGGAGTGATCAGCAGAACCCGCTCACCCTTTAACAGTCCCATATGGCCTGTGCAAAAGTCTAATGGAGAGTGGAGGCTGACAGTAGACTATCGTGGCCTGAATGAAGTCATGCCACCTATGAGTGCTGCTGGACATGCTGGAACTTCAATATGACCTGGAGTCCAAGGCAGCCAAGTGGTACACCACAACGGATACCGCTAATGCATTTTTCTCAATCCCTTTGGTGACAGAGTGCAGGCCACAGTTTGCTTTCACTTGAAGGGGCATCCAGTGCACCTGGGATCAACTGCTGTAGGACTGAAAACACAGCCCCACCATTTGCCATGCGCTGATCCAGACTGTACCGGAACAGGGTGAGGCTCCAGAACACCTGCAATACATTGATGACATCATCATACTGGGCAACACAGTAGAAGAAGTTTTTGAAAAATGGAAGAAAATAATCCAAATCCTTCTGAAAGCGGGTTTTGCCATAAAATGAAGTAAGGTCAAGAGACCTGCACAGTAGATCCAGTTTTTAGGAGTAAAATGGCAAGATGGGTGTCGTCAGATCCCAATGGATGTGATCAACAAAACAGCAGCCATGTCTCCACCAATTAACAAAAAATTGACCTGGAAGAAGAATGATTTCAAACGGGGCCCTGAGCAACGACAAGCCTTTGAACAATTAAACAAGAAGTAGTTCATGCAGTAGCCCTTGGGCCAGTCCGGGCAGGACCAGATGTAAAAAATGTGCTGCACACCACAGCCAGGGAGAATGGCCCTACCTGGAGTCTCTGGCAGAAAGCACCAGGGGAGACTCGAGGTTGACCCCTCGGGTTTTGGAGTCAGGGATACAGAGGATCTGAGGCCCGCTACACTCCAACTGAAGAAGAGATATTGGCAGCATAGGAAGGGGTTGGATCTGCTTTGGGAGTGGTTGGTACTGAAGCACAGCTCCTCCTGGCCCCTTGACTGCCAGTGCTGGGCTGGATGTTCAAAGGGAGGGTCACCTCTACACACCATGCAACTGATGCTACGTGGAGTCAGTGGGTCGCACTGATCACACAGTGGGCTTCAACCCGTCACCCAGGAATCTTGGAAGTTATCATGGACTGACCAGAAGGCAACGATTTCAGAATGTCACCAGAGGAGGAGATGACATGTGCTGAAGAAGCCCCACCATATAATAAACTGCCAGAAAATGAGAGGCAATATGCCCTCTTCACTGATGGATCCTGTCGCATCGTGGGAAAGCATCGGAGGTGGAAAGCTGCTGTGTGGAGTCCTACACGACGAGTTGCAGAAGCTGCTGAAGGAGAAGGTGAATCGAGCCAGTTTGCAGAGGTGAGAGCCATTCAGCTGGCTTTAGATATTGCTGAAAGAGAAAAGTGGCCAACGCGGTACCTCTACACTGACTCATGGATGGTGGCCAATGCCCTGTGGGGATGGTTACAGCAATGGCAGCAGAGCAATTACCAATGCAGAGGCTAACCCATCTGGGCTGCCCCAGTGTGGCAAGATATTGCTGCCCAGCTAGAGAAGCTGGTTATAAAAGTACGTCACGTAGATGGTCGACATGCTGGAGAGAAGGGATGCCATCCAGAGGGACATTGACAGGGCGGAGAGGTGGGCCCGTGCGAACCGCATGACATTCAACAAGACCGAGTGCAAGGTCCTGCACGTGGGTCGGTGCAATCCCAAGCACAACTATAGGCTGGGCGAGGAATGGATTGAAAGCAGCCCCGAGGAGAAGGACTTGGGGGTATTGATTGATGAGAAGCTCAACATAAGCCGGCAGCGTGCACTTGCAGCCCAGAAAGCCAACCGTGTCCTGGGCTGCATCAAAAGAGGCATGACCAGCAGGTCGAGGGAGGTGATCCTGCCCCTCTACTCCGCTCTTGTGAGACCCCACCTGGAGTACTGAGTCCAGCTCTGGGGGCCCCAGTACGGGAGAGACATGGAGCTGTTGGAGTGAGTCCAGAGGAGGGCCACAAAGCTGATCAGAGGGCTGGAGCACCTCTCCTGTGAGGACAGGCTGAGAGAGTTGGGATTGTTCAGCCTGGAGAAAAGAAGGCTCCAGGGAGATCTAATTGCAGCTTACCAGTACCTGAAGGGGCCTACAGGAAAGCTGGTGAGGGACTGTTTATCAGGGAGTGTAGTGACAGGACAAGGGGTAATGGTTTAAGCTGAAGGAGGGTAGATTTAGATTAGATATTAGAAAGAAATTCTTTACTGTTAGAGTGGTGAGGCACTGGAACAGGTTGCCCAGAGAGGTTGTGGAGGCCCCATCCCTGGAAGTGTTTAAAACCAGGTTGGATGGGGCTTTGGGCAACCTGGTCTAGTGGAGGGTGTCCCTGCCCATGGCAGGGGGGTTGGAACTAGATGATCTTTAAGGTCCCTTCCAAACCAAACCATTCTATGATTCTATTCTATGATTCTATGCCCACATGCCTAAGAGTTGGGCCACTGAGGAACATCAAAACAACAATCAGGTGGATCAGACTGCTAAGATTGAAGTGGTTCAGGTGGATCTGGACTGGCAACATAAGGCTGAATTATTTATAGCTTGGTAGGCCCATGACACCTCAAGTTATCAAGGAAGAGATGCAATATATAGATGAGCTTGTGATTGAGGGGTCGACTTGACCATGGACACTATTGCACAAGTCATCCATGAATGTGAAACGTGCTGCAATAAAGCAAGCCAAGTGGCTAAAGCCTCTGTGGTATGGAGGATAATGGCTGAAATATAAATATGGGGAGGCCTGGCAGATCAATTACATCACACTCCCATAAACCTGCAAAGGCAAGCGCCATGTCCTTACAATGGTGGAAGCCACCACCGGATAGCTGGAAACATACAGTCCAAGTTATGCCTTCTTCAGGCAAAGGCAAACCCATCCATGGGATTGCTTTTTCTCAAGGATCTGGGTGCACTTGGTGGGCGATGCAGAAGGATGGGGAAGTCCGATGTGTACCTCAAGGGGATTTGATTTTGGGTGAGAATAGCCCATAAATTAAATTATAGGATGTTAAATGCTAAATAACCCTGCCATTGTATGTCATCATTGCTACAATTACTATACGCTGTATCAATAGTATTACCATAAGAATCACCCAAATTAATGAAGGATGAACTTTTATGAAACTGTGCAAAGTGCAGTGATGATGGAACTACAACTGGCTTCAGCAAACTGCACCCAGCCACTTCCTTGAAATCGACATCTTCAACCCGCAGACCACGAGCATGGACTGCACCAGATACACCAGCCATGAGCTGCAGCGTGCAACAATCCAACATCGCACACCATCTCTCCTGACCTGAGAGACTGTTATGACAGATGGACCCCAAAGTCATGGAATAAATGAACTCAAGAGATGGCCTATAGACTAAGGAAATGATATCTATGTATGTATGTGTGTGTGTGTGTATTTATAAAAGACAGGGAAAGTGGTGGTGATTAATTGGAAAGTGTAGGATCTGGGTGTGACGTAGATGATATAGAATAAGGGGTGGATAATGTCCTATTTTTTGGCTAGGATAGAGTTGATTTTCACAAGAAGTTGGGAGAGGACACAGCCAGGGCAGATGACCCAAACTAGCCAAAGGGATATTCCATACCATATGACGTCATGCTCAGCATATAAAGGGGGCTTGCTGGAGAGAAGCCAGGTCGTTGGGTGAACAAATTGCATTGTATATCACCTGTTTTGTATATTCCGTTAAACATACTCATAGTTGTTATTTTCCTCTTCCTTTGCTCTCCTAGTAAACTATCCAAAACCATGAGTTTCACCTTTTTCTTATTTTCTTATGATCCTCCTCCCCATCCCACTGGGCGGGAGAGGGGGTGAGGAGCGAACGAGCGGCTGCATCATGCTTAGCTGTTGGCTGGACCTACACCACGACAAACTGTTACGTTGACAGATACTTACTCTCTGCACAGAAATGTGAAAGACTAACTACACTTGTCAATAAATGGACTGGATTAGATTTACCACTTTTTTGTTTATTTATTTTACTGAATATTGTTCCCAAAAGCATTTTTAAACACCTCTGACTGGGATATTTGCACACTCAATTTACTTTATACAAGTGTAATATGTTTTCTGGTATACACCTATGAGAAAGCAGGTAAAGAAAATACATTAGAAGCAATATAATAGCACCAATGACCTCAGCTATCTTCCAGCCTTGGGAAAGGCAATAAAAGGAACTCCCTTTGCAGCTGCAAAGTATATTTAAGAAAGTGGCAAGGCCATGGAAAGGTCCTACTACAGATTCCTCAGGTGCCCTCTGCAGATTTACACCTTGGAGCTGTTATTCTTTACACGGAACTAGTGAAAGGAAGGTAAGAAAATTTACCCCTTTTTCTTCTTAAACTGAATTCAAAGTAGTTCCATTTTCTCCTTACAAAATTAGCTGTAAAAAAAATCACAGAAGGATAGCCTGAGAAGAGAAAATATCCTCAGAAACAGTAAAGACTAATAGAAACACTTGTTAGAATTTTGCAATCAGGGCCAAAATTGACCTGAGAGAATACTTTTAACTAACTCTGAACTGTTGTAGAACAGTTTACTTGATTTAGAAAAGAAATTGAATCCCAGATGACACAAAACCCTCTATGAATGTTTATATCCTGGAAAAGGGAAAACTTTTTCCTGCAGGGCTTGAATCAGTGTTGCCAATTCCATTCCTCCCATACATCCAGCTGCCATAGCAGGCAGCATGTAGCAGCTTTCTCTCCTCAGAAAAACCTCTCCCAAGAAAGCTACAGTTGAGATTTACTCTGTGCAAGAAAGAACTTTTCACCTTCAGGAAAACAAAGTTTACTGCTGGTTTCTTTTATGAACATGAGATTTTCAACTTGGCTGGAAAAGGAAGGAAAAGCTTGGAAAGACTA
This sequence comes from Balearica regulorum gibbericeps, assembly GCF_011004875.1. Taxonomy (NCBI): domain Eukaryota; kingdom Metazoa; phylum Chordata; class Aves; order Gruiformes; family Gruidae; genus Balearica; species Balearica regulorum. The sequence continues at coordinate 107,471,737 of NC_046184.1, forward strand.
CTTAATATGCAAGAAATTACAGATGGAAAATACTTATTAGATCATTTAGCTCACTCATTTTCTAGTGCAAGATTGTTCTCTACAGTAATGTAACAGTGATTCCATTAAAGTTACCCACTTAGTCTCACTAGCCAGAGCTTATCATTCCAAGGAGTGTTAGCACTGGCAGGAAAAATTGTTCCCTCAATCATCTTTATCAACTGCTTTCCAAAGCAGACACAGAAAAGGGTCGAACCATTGTGGCATTACATAATGGTGCTAGAAAAACAAGGAAGATGTTTTCGCTTTTTGAATTGTATTTTTAATATGATGCAAAAAAACCTCCACAGACCACGCCAAATGCACGTACAAGATGTCTGGGTCAACACGTAGCCTGCTGTAGCCGGTGGGTCAGGTTGCATATTCTGCAGATTAACTGAAATTGTAAAATGAGAATGGAGAAAAAAAGAACAACAACAACAAAAAATATTAAGGAAATCATTCTTCCTGTTGACGTTCAGGGGCTCTTTCATTGTCTGTGGGACGAGCTTCCCATAAACCTCTTGAGTGCTTCATTAAAATTCTCCCTTATACTCTCTTGCCATGAAAACGGCATGGCCACTGATACAACTGCCTATCATCTTGACTAATATTATTCAATTATTTCCCTTGGTTTCCTCTTTGATTACTTCCTTTATTCATTGTCTTACTTTTTCTTTCAACCCTGCTAAGGACACAGGCTACCTTTTGATTCTGTATTTGTTTACCCCTGCAGACCCCTGAAAAATAATGTTCTGGTTATTGACTACAGTGTCTAAAATATACAGTAATACATTACCCTCCAATAATATATAATAATCCCCCCAAAGCACTACTAGTTTCCCAATTTTTCCCAGCATGATGAAAAAGCTCAGACATGTTTCAAAACTATAAGCATTTTGGATTTTGATTGCTTTTAAAAATCTTTTCATCAGAAGAGGGGAGTATTAGTTGTATACATCAAGTAAAGAGTAGCTTTGCTCAGATTAGATCTTCAACCTCATCAAGACTTGATTTCACATTTCCAACAAGTTTCAAAGGGTGCTATCGAGCCTCCAACTTGAGCTGGCTACCCAAGCCTACTCCATTTAAAGCTGTTTTCCCAAATCATTAATTTTTCATTACACTTGTCAGCTAAGTTTTAAAGCAAATTTACCCCCTTACATAGTTGTGCTATTACACAGAAACAAACAAACAAAAGGTGGATCTGGAAAGCTCAGTAATTTTCATTCTAGAAGCCCTGCAAGCAAAAACTGACATTAAAGTGACCCTGTTGTTACTGAGAACCTAGTTCTCAAATATTTTAGGACAATGCTGAAGAATTTTCAGCCAATGAAGTAAGCATGACTCCGGCTCCTAGAAAATACCCTTTAGTTTGCTGCTGGTAAGGCACAGTTGAGGCCATCCCAAGTAGATGTTCACCAGCCTGACTCCATGGGCCCTTCTGTCAGCTGAGCATTCGGCTGCTGCTGCCTGGCCAACTCCGCTCTCCAGAGAGAGCATGCGGTGTAGTGATATTTGGTGCATTTTGAGATGATATGTCTGGAGAGGACTCTCTGCCCTTCCCAAAGTAGACAGAGAGAGTTTTCGTCTTAAATGCATAAAAGTTGGATATTTCTCAGGCAAAACAATGTTCAGAATGCTATTTTTCATGTCTGACTACAGATGTAATCTGACAGTAAATTTACAATAGATTAGGAACTTTGTTATGAATCTTGCGGCTCACCTCTAACTTTAAAAAGTATTAATCGCTTTTCTTGCTCTTGGTTATTTATAAAGCATATTGTTATGAGATTTAAATTAATCCACGTATTTTTTCCACTTAGATGGAATGAACTAATTCATTTTGTAGATCAGATACCACAACTGAGTTACATAAGCGGAGAAGCCTGTGCAACATCTATCTCAATAAGAAAAACAAACACAAAGAGAAACATCTCATCACTTTGCTGTTAATGAAAATCCTCCTCTCTCCTTCTAATCTTCAATAAAAACCTGAACATAAAAACCGCTTCAGGGTTTTATGAGACTCATGGCAGAGCATCACATGGTACCATAGTAAAACTGATTCATCTTGACTTTACCTTTCACAACTACATATGAAAATACATTCTAATAAAACTCCAGCAGATAGCCATATTTATACTGCATGCTTTCTGAAGCAATATGCAGAGATGCTTCAGATAGCTGCTAAAATGAGATTAAAACTGATATTTCAATTACATTTCAAGAGTATGTGTGATCACATCCTTGAATCTTTTGGCTTTTATCTTGCATTAACAGATTTCTAGCAGAGATAAATCATGCTTTCACTCAGATACATTTTGTGTACGTTAAATGTGAAACATGATCACTGTACTTTTTGTATAGCCTTGTAAGAGAAGAGCAAGTACCGTGTGATGTCAGTATCAGTGCAAAGTAACTAATCAACATGTATCTCCCTACCCTTCATATACGACTCTAATGGATCTGTATTCCTCCTGATACTAGAGGTTTTATTTGGTTCTCATTTTGGGTTCATTCTCAAGGCGCAATGACAGGCAGCAGTTCTGTTGCCTGGTATATCCGCGGTCCTTATCTTGGCCTCAGGGCTCCAGCTCCTTCATACAATATGTCCTGCTTCTCTACTCCAGTTAAAAACAAAGACTAGAAATAGTGAATCAGTTCATACAGAACTAAATAAACTGTGAGTACAGGCATTTACCATCGCCCCGAGCAAAAGACCAAAACATTCAGTATGACCCTATGCTTCTTTCTCACCCTCTTGCAGCTGGTGAGCTGTTTGGCTGCCATGTGCACAGCCTGCAGGCATTGAGCAAACAGATTTTTAACAGATCTAGAGGCTTCGTCCCTGCTCTTGCAGCAGCTCTAAGGGAATATTATGGACTGTCTCTTGCTTAAGAAAGACCGACACGAAGAGCATCAGTAGAGAAGCGGGGGCAGGAGAGGCTACAAGCATCAAATACTCCACAGAACAGAAAGTGCACGAATAGCAAGAAAACAAAAGTGGAATATAATAACCCACCTTCAAAATGTCAAAGGAGTAAGTAGGGCTCAGATGACTTTATATCAGATCATGTAGGCAACTTGGCAACCTAGAAATACTCAGGAAGCACAAAGGGAATGAGAGTGCTATAAACTCTACAAATTGGCACATAGTCTCAAGATATACTCACAGCTCCTTTTACACAGAGAGAAGTTCTCTAAGATAATTGCAGGCACCACATTGCCTGCTTGCTTCTTGCTCTGTATTAGAAAACCTCAGGATTTCAGAACAGTCTAAGTGTTCATATGTAATATCTCACATAACTTCTTTCTTTCAAGTCGTACTACTCCTGCACTTAGAGCCAGAGAACTAAGCTTTTATCCACTGAATCATGTTTTCCACAGTGATTGACTCAGAGTTAATCCATCTTTTCAACATATATCTGCATACCTTAGAAAAAATAGCACATACACTAATTCCTTATCAACAGGACCATAGCTAGGTTGCTATCATCCAATAATCCCCGTTTACAGGCTTTTCATGGATTCAGGAAAGCCTGTAAATCAAACATTTTAAGCATACAACAGACTCCATATTAATTTTGCCTTTGCATCATTAGCTCTTCCACCCTTGCACTCAGACCACTGACCTAGAAAAGACCAAGTGAGAAAATCACAGGAGAAACAAAATAAGGTGAGGTGTTAGAAAGGAAAAAAGTTTACAATCTTTAGTAAAAGGATGGTCTTGAAAGCATGTGTGCTCTCTTGCCTTTGGAAGTTCAAGAAAGAAGGCCAACATAAAAAAAAAAAAAAATCCCTAACCAAATTTGTTAAACAATAGCAAGAAGAGAAAAGATGGCAGTTTCCAAGTAATTTCTAATTTAATTCTAATTCAATTTCTAATTTCTCCTCAGTGTTTTTATCCTAGTAAAATGTATGCATGCACTTAACTTCACACAGTGAACACTGATTTTGGAAGTATTGGTAGAACCAGGTCCTTACAGTGTCCTGCTTTTAAATTACTTCCAAGCACTTTCTGACACGTACCGTGCAATTATTACAACCTAGAATTGCTCTGGTTTGAAAAAAATACAAGATGAAGACCACAAAGTTAGTAAATATTCTGTGCAATAGCATGAATAGCTTTTCTACCATGACTGCCAAATGTTCTGCCATGAAAACAGAGTGAGGGGACCACAGAGCAGTCCTTCTGCCAAAGTCATGCCTAGCAGTGAGGGCTTCCTTGAAAAGGGAGACAAGAAAGATTTTCACCATGTTTAAAGAAGTAGGTTCTTCCTCATCTCCTGATCAGCAAATGCCAGCAGATGTTTTCTGAAGACTTTAATAACATCTACATAAAGGACAAGAAGGAACCGGACTGCTTTCCAGTTCCTCAAAATCAAAAATCACTGGTCCTCCCCCCAGCACTACTTTCATGTCCTTCACCATGGCTGACTGGGCCCACATCAAGCTGGCCCTGTGAGACCTGTTTAATTCTTTACCGCTCTCTGCAGCAGAGCATTAATGGGTGACAGCTTTTGGGGAGCAGATTCCTGTTTGCACACACTAATAATGACACGGAGTAGGATGCTGTAATTCTCCCAGCATGATGCATTTCATAAATTCCACCTTCTAATTATCTAAACCCATTGAATTATGGAGCAAATATATTAAAGACACAAACTGTTATGTAGTTCAGCTTTGCAAGCTTAAGGGGCTATAAAGATATATAAATTTTATTGGAAAAAATAGATTCTATGTGGGACTATGACACCACTTTATAAGCTATGCTATTTGGACCTGAAGCAATAAAATACATCAATGTTGTGTATTGCATTTCCATTGTGTATCAATTTTTTTTTTGTCTCTCTACCCCTTATATCCTTACTCTCTAATCTGTACAAATCCTATTGAATTCTATCAATGTCATTTGGATTGTTTGATCTTAAATTCATTTTATGACACAAGCAAATTTATATTCTGTTTTTCATCCCATGAGTCACTTATAAGAAAAGATAGCGGCCCTAAAACTAATCTCTGCAGTTCAGCCATTAACGTTTTTTCTTATTTGAGAACGTTACATTAATCATAACACTCTGCCTCCTTTTTGCCAAGGACCTTTTTTGGTTTCCTTTTCTTTCACTTCAATTCTAAAATGGCTTCCTAGCATCCTTATTTCCTTAGGTACTGCTGAGGATTCCTTGGGAAGACACAAATATTGTCATCTGCAAACTCTGAAATACAATGGAAATTAAAAATAGCTTTTTTTGGTCGGAAGACTGACAGTCTCCCCTTTTACATCTTTTCCATCACAAATAATTTTAATTTCTTTTTTTCAGCACTGAATCTAAGTAAAACAGCCAACAGATTCCTTTTTAGTCACACCTCTTCTCAAAAAGACCAGAAATTATTCTCAGTTGTTTGTTACATGCACCTTTAATCTCTTACCAGGGAATTCCTTTCTTGAAAAATGTTAGAGAGTATTTCTAGCAATAAGAAAAAGGGCTTTGTTATTTATTTATTTATCTGGTAGCATTTAGCTCTAATTCCAAAATCTTTATGTCTACATGGAAATCTTCTGAAGTCAGCAGGACTGCATGTGGCTACAAGCATTCTGTCATATGGAAGCAGTTCATATTGGCTTATTTTAGAACAGCAGCTGCATGCAAGAACAATTCTTTGGAAATTAATTAATAGCAATCTGCAACTTTGCTCCTTCTCCATAGATGTTGACCTTCCAATAAGAGAGTTTAATATTACTCTGTCACTATTTTGCCATGAGATAGCTTCCAGAGGTGCATCAAAAATATTATGACCACTTTACACAAAGCCCACAGCCATTACAGAATTACATATTAAGAAAAAAAACAAACAAACAAAAAAACCCAAAAAAAACCCCAGCCATCTTTAAAAAACATCTTAATTTTGGCAGAATTTATTTTGGCACAGAATGGATTTCATACAGTTTCATTCAGTTTTCATATTGCACCTCTCTTAGGTAGTCTTGAGGCTTTATCATCAGCTCCCTCTTTCTACACTTACGGCAAAGGGACATTTCTAAGGTTAGTATTTTTAGAAGCAAGATGACATAGACCTCTCACTTAAATTTTATATTGACACTTGGTGAACCTTGCTTTGCTGGCCACAAAACTGCCTCAGATTTAGCCATTTCAGTGTACCGGACTGACAGCAATGAAAGCAGTATTTAAACACTCTTGAAGACAAGAGGAGGTTGGAAAGCTGGGCCAGGTTCCATGTTGGGTTCTAGGACAGAGGGAAAGTTATCAGCGATGGAAAAGGTGGAATATTTGTAACTATCCACAGGTAACTGATGGGTCATTCCACATTTAAAACCACCACCATAAAAAACCCCACACTTTTTTCCCTGGACATCAAGGGATGCTCACCCAAATACACCTTGCTCTTGTGGCTTGAATCCATCCTGTCAGCCCACATGGCCCAAATAATGTTAAAAAAGGCCTTAGTGAAGCTTCCATCCAGGCTTATTCCTCTCAATTACCCAGGGTTTTCATGTTAGTTTTCTTCTACCCCAAACAAGGCTAAATGTGCTACCAGTGGTCTGCATCTGTGTCACTGCTCTTATCCAGATGCTCGCTCTTCACCAGCGATACTACAGTAACATTTCTAGCATCCTCTGCCAGTTGTCTTCCTGTGGAACAGGAATATGTACCTCCGTGGCTGTGTGGTACATGCACACACATATTGTCCATGTTACACATTTAATCTTACATTAACCTGTGATGGCTGATGACATTTTAGCAAAAATTGCTTTAATGAAATTAGTAAGTCAGTAAATATGTACTTCTAGGCACAACAGAGATGTGAAATATCTGGAAACTGATGAAATTAGTATGATTACAGGAAAAAAAATTGTTGAAATACACATTTAACCTTTCTATATCCAGTTTAGTGCAGTTAAAGATCTCTGCTCACAGACATATATTCAAACACATTTTCAACATTTTAAAGAACCTTCTGTTAATAGTTGTATGTATCCGCTACTCCCTTTCTTTCTTATCTCTCAACGAGAAAAATTTTCCAGAAACTGTGTACCCTCTGCTGAATGACCTCTCAAACCATTTGGGAATGCTGTAGCAGATACTTCAGAGGCTCAGACTGGCAGTGTAGCAAGGCAAATCCCTTTCTGAAAACAGTTGGGATATGACCCAAAGAGAGACAATATCACCCTCAGAGTCCTGGAGGAGAGTGTTTCCAATATGGCTGTATTTTCCTTGTGTTACAGCTTCACAGAAATCAACATTGTTACACTGAACAGAAGTTACAGTGATGTTTGGTATGGGTATTTCAATTATTTTTAACTTCTGTAAGCTATCTTGGTGGGCCACCTTTTTAGCTTCTTTTAATGCACGCAAAGAGAAATTTTGTAAGACAATGTTAATAATGACATGAGATTGTCATATCTGAATAAACATCAGCATGTAGCTAAAAAGGGGCACCTACTTTGACCACAGCTTTCATGTTGCACGTGGTACTCTTTATGATGAACTGCCTTCAATCTTAGGTTTTGGGGGTTTTTAATCCTTCTGTTTCTTTTCTTTCCTGCTGTGGAGTGTTTTTTATTCATTACTGGTAGCAGGCTTGTCCTCATTTTATTTTTTTCCTCCTGCTGAGGTGCAGTAAAATAAATTAGTTTAATACATTTTATAAAGGTAGTTGATTTAATTTTCCCTTTGGTATGTCTGCAGATACAACTGCTTTAATAAATTGGTATTAAGATAGTTGGATTTAAATGTTTCATAATTTTCTACCTGCTGTGGAAGATGCCGAGTACTTTAGTCAAATATTTTTAGAAGTGCTGGAATCATTTTTTTCCCCTCATATTGTTGCCCTGAAGATACACATTTGGCACACTAAGGATTTATTTTATGAAAATATGAGGAAATAGTGTAGCCTGGTTGGTTTGATTGCTTTGATTCTAAGCTGTTGAGAGCTTAGAAATAAATTTCAACTGGGAAATACAGTCATTCTCTCAGAAATAAAGCTTTTCACATCAGAATATCTATATCTATGTCTAGTTATGATTTTTGTAAGGGTTTTTGCTGTTTCTACCCATTGGAGTGTTATGTACATCTAGATCAATAAAAGACTGACACAAAGAAGTATATAGAAATCTAAGTCCTATTTCAATGGGGAATTACATGCTTAGAGTAGGAAAGCAAGCAATTCAGGTCTGAAAGCTTTTTAGTGGTCTAGGCAAAATCTCTTAGTCAACCAGCTCCATATAGCAGATGCTTAGTCACCACTCAGAAATACCCACAGCAAACAACACTTTCAATGACAACAGTGCTATGAACAAAATAGATACAAGTCAGATACCCATCTGGGATAAATAATCATAGCTTCTTGACTTTAACATGTCTATGAACAATTAGCTTCCATGAATGTCCTGGAGAGATAAGCAAGGGTGCCACAAGTATTCTACACAGAAATTAATGACTTCTGTAAGGTGGCACAGGAGAAATGCTTTTAAAGTATTATAAGAAAAGCAGAGAAAAATAAAAAGGTATGGCATCCTTGGATATTTTTATCTCAAGTTCTCAGATTTGTGTACATTCAGAATAAAATACACAAAGGTAGCACAGAGAGTTGTATGCTTCCTTTTGACTAAACAGGAGTATGTTCTGTGTCACTTAATGGCCTCCTTACAGTTTTTTTCTGTGGTGAAAATAAAGCCATTCATGTGGGAAAACAGATAGTATGGGAGCTTAGGTATATAATATTTATGTTCAAGCTAATCTACAGACAACATACTCTAGTGATGAGCTAACTGATGTTGGCAGTCTGCATCCATGCTCCACCAGCATTTAAAAATTGAAATCTGTAACAGAGAGTCCATGAAGAACTATAACCGAGCAGATAAAAAGAAGAAAAAAAGAAAGAAATCTATTTGAGTACTGTCACTATTTTTTTTGCAGTATTCTAAGATAATGCAAAATATCAGAGGAGACTATAAACCAAAACCTCGATAGAAAAATCCTACAATGGAATTTTTCCTGAGAAAAAATATTGAGAGATTTAATCATACATGGCTTAGCATTCAAAATCATCAAGTTACTGTTTATTCGGATCTTCTTCCAACAATCAAATCTAAGATACTTGTATGTATTTACAGTTGGATGATGGCTATCTAGAAATCCAAGCCATAAATTAATTGAGATGCAGTTTGAGATACAAGCAGCAATTAACTGCATCACCAGACTTCAGTCATCATGCTTTTGTTGATTCCACTTTTTTTTTTGAAAAAAATAATGGATGCAATTATATTAAAATGTAAAATCATGATGAAATACTCAAGACCAGATAGTGATAAATATTATTCATATACAGACATGCAAACATTATGGAATGACTCTAAGTGTAGTCTAAACTCTCTGTATTTAATGATTTTATGACAGCCATGTTTATTTATATCAAATAAATAATTCTAGATGTGTGTGTGCAAACATACAAATGTCATATTCTTATGTATTTGTTTTAAATTCTACGGGAAAAATATATCCCTTGCCAAAGGATTTAGCAGGGCATAATGACTTAGCAGTTATATCAGTTATGACTTTAGAGAAATAGAAGATATTTCTTTCCTGAACGTGATTTCTCTTCCACACTAACAATCTCCTGAGACATTTCTCTGCTGCCAATACCAAAAAGTCATAAAGTTGAAAAGTACACTCCAGATTTTTCTACACCATCTGTCACACAGACCCTTTTCTTGACCTTCCCTCTGCGTCATGACAAATATAGCGCACTGATGTTTTATAAGAAACTGAACGCCCATGCCATAGTGTCAAGGTTTTTAGCTTCCTTAGCTTGTCAAGGGCGAGTATTTGGCCCATCATTGCTATCATCCTCACTCAGGACATCCCTGGACACTCCTGCAATGGGATCCTCCTGCAATGGGCAGGCTCTGTCTCTCCCAGCAGGAGGAGGTCCAGTCTCTTGTGGAATGATCTCGCATGGACTGCAGTGGCTTTAAAATTCTATGGTATTTGTGTACAGGGAAGAAAACTGTTAACATAAGCAGTAGATAAATACCATTATACTCAATTAAAAGGAGATAAATATCATTTGGCATCATTAAGTTTAACCCTAACTGTCTAACAAAAATAGAGAATTTTTAGCAGCAATGCATGTTGTCTCCAGCTCCAAGTGTAACTCTGCTGTTTCAACTCTTCACTTCTTCCCTTTCATTCTTCCCTCTACCATTTGTCATATACAATAAGTGAAAAGAAATTGCTTTTCTGGCTTCTAGAGGTGACCAAAAGAAGCCTCTGAAGCACGTAATTAACACAATCTATTAATGGCACAAAAAGTGCACTACAGGTGAGGTCTAGCTTCCTGCAAAGCAGTCAGATTGCCACTACTTCCTAACAAGACAACACAAAGACAAAAATCCCATGCAGCAAACTCCACCCAGCCTCACTATGTACTCAGCCTCTTCCACTGATGAATAAAATAGACTTCAGTCAGAAATTTAGCATTTGTGATAATACTTGCATTGGAAGAATAGCTATGATAATGTCAAGATGGTAAGAAAAAGAATTTTAAATCTCAGTGTATAATCAAATTTATTTCTCATAATGTTTTTTTTTTTTTTCAAAGTACTGTATTTTTCAGCTGTTTTTTTCATAAGAGTTATTAACAGTTGCTTTAGCTATGGCTTGATGGCTTGACTGAAGTGTAATTTTAAAATGTGAGTAGCATAAATAATAGGAAAAAATAATAGGGAAAAAAAAGGTCATCTGGGAAACTGACATCCAAGGAACACTTTACTGAAGATCAGATAGTTCAGTTTTCCTCTTGTGAATCCAAGAAAAAACACTGATTATGTTTTTATAATCTGTTCTTTTCTCTAAAGACAGTCAAGGTCTTTTTAGATAAGTGTTTTAACACAATACAAAATTACCTTAGGTGAACAACAAAAAATATGCAAATTAGTTTGGTATTAGCAAAGCTTTTGACATCAAGGTAATTAATTATTTTAAGAAAAAAAAATGTGGAAGTGCAAAGCCAGCTCTAAAGTAGTCATCTTTTATTTGTCCCAGATTTAAAAATACGGTACTCTAAATGGTACCTATGACAGTTTGCTGTGTAATTCACTGGTCACTTCTCATTCTCTGTCATTTCTGCAAGCATCAGGGAGGAAAGACTGTATGTTTGAAAGTATTTCAAAATGCAATTTAGCTCAGTTTTTATCTTTAGTAGTGATTGAACCAGGAAAGTAGAAAAGAATCTAAACTGCAAAGTTTATCACTGGTTCCTTTTGCTTAAAGAAAGACTCAGCGCTCACAATTAGCTTATGACAACCAGAGAAACAGAAGCAAACCATAAAATTCACACCCAGGTCTACTTTAAAATATACATCATATTGTGCCATCAGTTTGTGTAAATATTTCTAACAAAACATTTGTTTATGAAACAAAACAATGAACTTTGTGACCTACCTTCTTTATCCACTGGAAATAATTACATAAAATACTTTAAGATCCCTAGAAGAACATTAGGAACATTTCTATTGGCTTTTGTGCACACTTTAGGAGTATCATGAGCACAGATTAGTGACTATTTACTTAAGTGCCATTTGTGGGGGATGCTCCAAGGTAGCATCTAAACCAGCAACTGCATGAACATTCATAACACTGATAGATAAACAAATAATGAAATATAATGCATAAGGCAAGGCAGCTTGTTATTTTTTATTAGTATCTAGCTTTGTTATTCATTATACCAACGTATTTGTCTTTTTTTTTTTTCAGGCCCCTTTTCCTTGTAAGATTACTGTTCAGCAACAAGCAGCCGGTCCAGAGTCACACAGGATGACTGACTGACAATATAAGACATTATCAGTCTTGTCACATAGTCCTCACCTTCGCTATTTCTCACTGTTCTGGCACAGAAAATATTTCCTCTTATAAGGTTGGATACTGCATAGGCAGTAAAGGAGCTCACAAAAAGTTACTAGTTTTCTCAGCGCAGTAACTCTACTATGGATATGTTCATCTTTTATTCATTAGGTTTTAAACAACCTCGCCTATAACCCCATAATTTCTCTACCTGGGTGTTTCCTAGCTACCTATGCACTTGCATTTTTCTCTGGATGGTAACCGAAGACAGACCCTTGACTGTGACAGGGTTGCACAGGTGATAAACCAGAGGCCGGTGCAATTTGCGGATTTGGTTCCTTCCGGTGCAGCTAAGGCTGCGGAACCCAGGCAGGCACATGCCTACCTTTCCCTTCCTTCCGTCTCTCCCTGCCCCAGGCAGAAACAAACCGAAGATGAATTCCCTGCTTAACATACAGAGATAGGGAAATTTGCTGCTAATTACAGTGGTTAGAATTCCTAACGGTGTGGGTGGGGGTGTCTCCCGAGCCCACCCCATTCCACAGGCAATTCTCTTAGGTTGTTAAGTTTCCCTGCTCTTTTTCAGAAAATTTCTTAACAAAATTACTAGCAGCCTTTATCAAGCTGATATTGTAATTACTTTTGGGAAACAAATGGTATCTGAGGAAAAAGGAAACCACACTTCCATGCTTAATTTAGTAATGGGAAATTTAGAGAGAGAGCGAGCTCTTAATAAATTCTCATCTCTTTCACAAGTGGGATGAAATAGGCCACTAAAAGCTTCATTTGGGAGGTTAATATTAACAAGCAGAACTGTGACCTTAAATCCTGGTGCCTTTACTCTTACAAGTCCTGACAAAGTTTGACCACTCACAGAAAGCTGAGGTAGAGGAGTACGTGTGCTCAGCTGTCCTCTTCCAGCATTTCACTGCATCACGGTCCTCTCCCTCTCCTTGTAGAAGTAAACTACTTCTCCTCTTTTTATGTAGAAGCTCCCATTATGGCTGAAAAACTGTTACAGGTAACGAATAAAAAGTCCAAACCTCTGTCCTAACCTTGCCCTCTCTTCTCATGCTAATTGTAATGAGTGTGAGGAATTAATTCTTTGTTTTCTCACAAGCTTGGACAACATTTAAAGAGGAAAACTGCGCAGTTACTCTTTGAGAATCAAGCCTATGAGCAAGAAAGGCAGTATCCCACTACAAAGATAACAGAAGAATTCTGCCTGACCATACATCATTGGAACAGGAAACCTATAAACCCATCCTTCCCTTCCTTCAGCTTTGTAAACCTACGTAACCTGTGATACACAAAATTTATAATCATTTCTGTAACCTCCACCCCTCAATATTTCTTAACATAGAAAGAATCAGAGGCTTGTATCCTTACAATTTTTTTTATTATTCCAGTTTGAACTCCAGACTCCTGAGTAATGGATGCACATCGCAATAATAGATTAAGAAAACACAGATTTCCTACAAGGAGGTGTTGGACTTGATAAATTGTAAGCTTATTGACTGGCAATTATATGTTTAGAGTGGGTCTGAGTAGAACCCTAAGTCTCCTCCCACAGACATTAACACTGTGGTTCCCATTTCTTTAGTATGAACACAGTCCAACACTGAGGGTTTTTACAAAACCCATTCACAAATTGATTCTGGATGCTTGAACATAAGAATTTTGTGAAGCTGTGTTCTATCAGGGTACAATCATGTCACTCACGCAAACTTAACTACACTGAAAACAACTGAAGCTGTAAGCCCTCTCATTTGAGAAAGATGATACTAAATAAGTGCCAAATGCCAGTTCCTAGCCTTTCCTGGCATATATTTAAAATTCTGACCTCATCAGAGCTATGCTGATTCACAACAGCTGGGGGACTGGCATTTTCTGGTTGTAAGAGTTACACAGGGAGATCTCTGGTAACGACAACTGCATCTCACTGGTAGTGCTAAAATTAAAGTGGGACCACATGTGAGCTCTGGGAAAGTATTGACCTTACATTTGCAAGTTCACAATCTTATAAAAATGCTTTAAAATGTGTCAGAATATGATATTTCTGTATTACAATGTTTCCAGAGATCCTTCTTAATAGAGTTAGGATATAATTGAACGATTAAAAAGAACAACAGAAATTACCAGTAATAAACTGCCCAGTTTTAGGGGACCATCACATTCAGTGCAAAATGGTCCTTTTTGTTATAAACCAACCATTAATCTTTGAACATGTTACTTTTGTTAACATGGGAGGATAACTAATCTTAGTTTAGTAGGTTGTTACATAATTATAACAAAAAAAAAAAAAAGGTCAAAGCATTTTCATAGAAAGTCCAGGGGTGAAATCCTGTACTTACATATCTGTACTGAAAAAAACCACTTGTTCGTAGATGCAAAACGTATGTAGGGCAATGAAGTGGAGCATAGGAAATTGAACTGCAGGAGAGCGAGCGAGATGTTTAGGGCTATTGTTGTCAACATATACTGCAGCTCTAAGTACTGACAGGTGAATTTCTGGAAACTTGGTTAGAATATACAGTAAATCTAAAAGCTTAGTCAAAGATCGTAACACATTTCCTGAAGTCTTTTGTCTGCACAAGGGGTTGAAATTCTTATACAATTTCCTCTTCTGCTTAATCTGGAGAGTGTGAGATGATTCAGGAGTAGCCTTCTTAGCCATTAATTTTTTACAACGTATATATTCCCTGTATGTAGCTGGAAGTATAGAAACATTCAAAATACAAAGAAATTAATATTTTTTTAAATGTAAAAAGTTGGGCTCGTTTTTATTCACTAAACATCTCAGTGATAAAACTGTTAATGCCTTTGAATACTGAATAACATTTTTGCATCTCTTCAAATTTCTTCTATAGAAATTTTCTGGAATGCCTCTGGTACAAATGAAAATTACCATCTTAAGTGCCTATCCTTGCCTAAAGGGATGAGATTATCTTTTTAAAATAATTACTAATTTTTAATCAGAAATACTTTTGGTGTGATCTATCATTTTAGTAACCATAGTTTTACAGCACTATATCATCATTGCTGTTGAAAATGATCAGAGTAACATCAGGGCAAACCATTCTGAAATTACTTTCCATTTAAAAAATCATGATTGTTGTTAAAAGTGCTTAAAAATCTTGCCTTATATTCTTTGTTATTAGAAGAATATTGTCAGAGTGAACAACTTGGAAATAAAGGAGCTGAACAGAAGCCTCTGTATTACTTCTGCATTATTTAGTTCCAGTGTGGTAGTATTAATACAGTAATACCGACCATCACATAAGGAATACAACACTGGAGTCCTATGCATCAAGGACATCAAACCTTTGAGGAGAAATAAGGAGGTGGAGTTCATTTACAGCTCTGCTGTGGCATTCAGCAAAATAAAATGGCTTGTATGTGCTAGCATTTCTTGATTGTTTCCAGCTACTTCAGATACTTCAGCAATGTTTACTAACGGGGAAAACCTTGGATCCACACCCTTACCACTTGCCTGCGCAGGAGTGGGATTGTATGTGGCTACGCGGATAAAAGGCCCCAAGTCATTCCTCTGTTTTCCAGGCAGAGCAGAAGTTGTTTCAGATTCCAGTCAGGAACAACTGTTTTGCTTTACTACAGTTACAGCCACAACTTCCTCATCTCTTAAGAAGATTACCGTATAGTGTATTCATTCACACTTGAAAACCTAGTAGTAATATCCGTATGAGTGAAGAACTGAGTATTAAGTCTCCTTGCACAGGTGTGAGCGAGGCTAGAACTGTGAAGAAACCCATCAATTTGTCTACCTTTCTTTTTATAGTGTACTTGCTCTCTCTGTAGCCAAATACTGTATGGCTTGTTCAACAGAGAACTGAACTGCTCGGCAGACACAACACTTTTGCAGCGATATGAACTTTTAAATCCATTGGTAAAGTTCTGTTCTATTCAGCTGCTGAGGGTGATTAAAGATCAGAATATCTCTTGTGAACAGAGGGCAGTGATACCACAGAATTTCAGCTAATGTGACAAACAAATCCAATCCCATGAACCAGCGCTGCTGTTAGCTTGGGGTCGAAGAACCGCTAGTGTCATGATTACCTATCACTCATCATCAGAGTATAATATCAATCTCTAATTACTTTCTGACACTCTCAGAGGGATGAAAGGTGTTATCTAAACCACAAATTTATTCCACCTTAAAAGTAGAAGTGAGAGTTCTGTAAGTCAATGTTCAAGCAAATGAAGTATGAGCTTAAGATATACTTTGTTATTCTCAGTATGTTCAAAAATCCTCTTTACTTGATTCTTTTTCTTATTAATTTTCAGTATAACACCATACTGTATAGAATAACATTAGCATGCTTAAAACCAAATCACATAATAAAGACATAAAATCATCTAAGAAAGTAAAGCCAGCATTCAGAGTAGTTTCCCAATTAACTGCTTCTACTTTATTAGAAATAAGAAAACTGTAGATATAAAATCCAAACATTAGTCACAGCAATAATCACAAGAGAGGAAAGTAGATGCAAGGTAAATAAGCTGTATTTGAAGTTACTTTAGAGTGTGTTCTAGATGTAATTCAGAAGACCAAATTTAGGAGCTTTCATTGCCTATACAGTCACTGGTGAGAGAAAAGTGTCCCCAAGAGGCATTACACAGCACCCGGTAGACTCTGAAGTATCCTCCTGTAGATGACAAAGCCATCCTGTTTCACCAAAGTGATATTGCTAAAGACTCTATTAATCATAGTCTTTTGTCCACAGTTCTGAGAGTAAGGTGTTATTAAGAAATGCGTTAATATTTTAAATATTCCACATTCTATATGTTAATTCCCTAAGAAACATTTTTCTCTTTCTCCCTACTGCAATACTGTATATTAACATACTCCTGTGACTGAATTGAGAGAGGACAACTCAAAGGCACCTACAGAGATAAGGTGCTTCTCACTGACTTTAACGGCATTGGGATCATACATCAATATGTGACTTTGCACGCGTTCAGCATGGAGGTTTATTATAAAATGTGATCTAACTGCATTAATGCTAGGATTTTATTCCAGGTTATTAAAAAATACTTGTAATTATCATAAAATATAATTAATTGTTTCATCAATTTTCAAATAGCTATATATTTTAGTCACTAGTGGTAGATTTTACCAGACAAACAGTCAGATACAAGTAGCAGTAAACCAAAGACATCTGTTTTATGTTCACTTCAGGCACTTTTAACACTGAGAAATGGAGAAAAGGTGATTGATTTCCAGAATATGAAATGCTATTAAGGAGATTCTGATCTTCATCATGTGACTTATTTCGCATGACATTAAAACAAATAATCCAATCATACTGGAGCTGTAACAGCAATCATGTGATGTCCATCATAGTAGATGTGAGGTTCCTATCCCCATAGCAACATCTGTAGCGCTTATGCTAATCACTTTAAATTAACCTTGATATGAAAAAACGCCCTAGGGATAATACTGTTGTTGTGGCAGTTCAGATGAGTAGCATGATTTTCTAATAAAACTCCACAGCAAAAATAAGGGTGATAATGAGATGTCCTGTTAGGACATTTTTTTTAATATGCTTTGGTTAAACCAAGACATTAGTCCTAGCATCGGGATAATTATAAGTATCCTAGATAATGAGCTGTCTTATTGATTACTGCCCTTTCATAACCCACTGTGGTTAATTTAGAGTGTGTACACAAATTGAACAATTTAAAAGGTAGGAAGCTGACATGGTATCTAAAAACATACATTATATTTTAATAGTTCACTTCTCTTAAATGATAGTAAAATAAGACCAAAAGTGTCTATTAGTTTCCTTTGGTGAGATCCACACAGTACAAGCGCTAAGGTACAACCCTGTGGGACTTCTGTCTAGCACAAGTCCTCAGATTTTGAGCTGAACTTTTACAGCGAGAAGTCGTCAGTTTAGAAGAGCAGAGTATGAACTATTGCACAAGGTGCTTGTTACTCCTTGAGTTAAAGACTTTTGAGCTCTACTGAAAATTTTATAATGAGAAGTCTTTGCATAAATGAATATATCTTTACATAAGAAGTAAGTATCTGAAGATATACGGCAAAGGTATCGATAGTAGAAATATGAGAAAGACTCTTGGAGCCCAAATTCAGAACAGTTTCAAATACTGAAATCCAAGGTACACAGATAGGCACAAGGCAATAAAAGATTATCTAGAATTAAACCCCAATTTTTTCATGTGTCCTTTAACCATCATAAATTGATCTAGCCTTTTTTTTTTTGGTCAGGTCCTGCAGCACACTGGCCACTCTCTGGTAAGAGTGGTGTTGAGGAAGGACCATTGGAGGCACCTCCCAGGCCTGGAGCTCCTGGAGAAAGAGCTGGAAGGAGCCTGCATGGAGGCACCCCTGCTACAAAACCATGGCTGGGGTGACCCCAGTCTGGGAAGGCTGTCGGGTCCCGGCCGGGGCCCAGCTGAGCTGGGCTCTATCCTCTACCCTAGCCCAGCCCCTGGGCTGCCTTCCCGGCTTTTTCTTTCCTGCCTTATAATTATATTTTAGTGTTTATTTTACATGCATTTATTGCTACTACATGAAGTTTAGAGGCCTGTATTTCACAGTAGCTTTTAAAAGATGGTACTGTGGTACCCTACTGCCTTCTTTTATGGCAACTAGTTTTAATTAGAAAATGAAAGTAGCAGCATCATTTGTCTACCAGAGTAATAGTTGCATTTTTTTCCATGAGGAAATATAGATACTTAGAAATACCAACTTGCTATTAGGTTAACAAGGGAGTCCAATAAAAGGTAGGGGAGTATAACAATTATGGCAATCCAAAGTTAATTTTTTTCTTTTGGTTCTTCTTCCATGTCACTAGCCTTGGAGCAAGTGAGGCTATTTAATGACTTCTATTTCTACCCCAATAATTCCATCCTGTGGAATTAAAATTGATTTTCTGTTCGCTCATGAAGATCCAGTGTTGGCTCTCTTTTCTCTGATGTAAAGCCAAGTGAATGCTGTGGAGCCTCTCCATAAACTTTAGTGGACATTAAGTCAACACCTAAATATGCACCAGTGACAATGACAGAAAATGGGAACAGCAGCATTTTGATTGTCAGTAGGGAATCTCAGTATAAGAAAGCAGTGCCAAAGTCTTTTTATATTCTAGCTATTGAGAAAGCAGGAGGCACACTGTGTGCTGGAGTTATTTGTTGCTAACGAACCATCTCTGTAGCTTAAAACACAAACTTCTGTAGTGAAATTACACCATCGGCAGCAGCGCCCTGGAGCTGCCGCCTGAGCAAACCTGAACTGCCAGCCAAAGCCCCCGTCGTGCTTTCCTCCTGCTGTGCCAATGGACTATTGAAACGACTGAAGCCCATGCCGCAGAGCCATGGCACATTTGAAACCACTTTTTCTCTGTCCAGCCTTTCTGGGTCATGCAAGGAGTCTCAACAAACCAAGTTCTCCACCATTAGAGCATCACCAGAGGGTAAGGGGTTTTTCATTCAAACGTATCACAGCTAGGAATCTTTTCTGCATCAAAGTGGTTGATGGTGAGATTTTGCACCATGATAAAGAAATTAACCATAGCCTTCCACATTTTCTTCATGACCCCACGGAACATCCCGTGCGCCTTGACAGCGACCACATACAGGGCTGATAACAACTGCTGATATCAGATCTGGATTTTTCAATTAAAAGGACTATACCTTTTTTATTTCTTAAAAATGTCTAAAATTTCTGGACTGAAATTTAGATAAGATTTCACTGTTTTCATGTACTGGGAAAAAAAAAATAAAAATCACAGGTTTCAGTCAGATTCCATTCCCTGGATATTCCCTGGAAAAATGAAAAAAACCCAACTTTTGGCTTTATCTGGCTTATCTTCCATTTCCTAGGGGGAAAAAAAAGCTCAAACACATTTATATCTACTAGAATTCCCCTTAAAAGGAAAATTTCAAAAGTTCAGTTTTTATTCTTAATACATACAAGTAAAAGATCATATATTTGATATATAAAGCCAAGCTCTGAGATTTAAACTGTAAGCTCCTTGGATCCACGAACTGATCACATATTATCTGTAAAGCACCAGACGTACACTTCCCACATTCTATAAACACCAAAGTAGCAATGGGATCTTTTGGAGGACTTACAAGAATGGTTTTGTTAGGTTTTTTTTTCCCTTAAGACAGCTTAAGACAAATGAAAGCAAGAATAACTGAATTGCTTCCTGATAACAAAGTGCATGTTCTCAAAACAAGACACACACATTTGAATAAAATGCTTTTTAAAACCAAAATAGTTGGGTTTGATTGTTTGTTTATTTGTTTGTTTAATAAATGCTTCCAATGATTTGAACTCCTTCTTCCTGCACGTGGGGACCAATTCCAGTCCCACAGAGACTGTGGCAAAATGTCTTGTAACTCTGAACGGGGCCTGGATCTAAATAAGATAAAGAATAACTATCTTATTTGACAAGATTAGAATTGTGCAGATATTGATATGGCTTGTAAAATGCAAGCAAATAAAATTCTTGTTCTTAAGGTATATCAGCTTTTTGTAGCATTTTTACTTCTCTGAGCATAGAAAGCAGTCTTCTTTCCCTCCTTGTTCATTACCTACAACATGCATTCTCTGATAGATGACCTTTTAAAAATATTGATAATGCCACCACGGCTATTGTGACCTGCCAGAGGGACTGCCTAATTTGACAGGAATGAGAGATTTGCCATGACTGACACAGTAAATAAATTTTGTGAGAAGAACGTGAATGTATGTTTACTTTGGCTTCAGGCAGACTTGTATTTCAAGTGAATGCTATATGAAGCAATGCTCAGTACTTTCAGTGGAGATTTTATTGTTAAGTCCTTCCTGAGACTATTGTGTCCTGGAAAATATGCCTGTGCCCCAAACAAATGCTAGTGACAAGGCACGGATTATTAAATAAAAAGAAATTTTGGAAAAGTCATGTCTAATTTGTGTGTATATTCTCAGTGAGTCTGATACTGGAACTGGTTTTTGCCGGGTGGTCAGTGAACTGCTGACAGGTCAATGCTTAAGAAGCATTAGTGTTTGCAAAAGATGGTCTGTATGAGAAAACATCTCTACACATTGATGTCAGCAGAGTGAGAGAAAAGTAAATGTAGGTGAAAAAGTAGGACACGAGTAAATGTAGGTGAAAAAATAGGACAGGAAACCATAGACAGCAATTTTGCACTGATAGAACTGATGATGAAAATTAACCAGTCAGATTTCCTTTTATGTTTTTCTTACCACCATGAAAGTTACACAGGCTGGTAAATTGTTGATCCTGGTACAGATGAAATGGGTGGTAAAAAATCTGTCAAGAGTATCCAATGACCAAAGTAGATAATTTGTCAAGACAGCTAGTACAATTTTCAGTAAATACATACAACAGAAGATAGAATCTCAGAAGCTTCTATATACAGGAAATCATTTCAATTTAAGTGCATCTTACAAACCCTTTCCTGAAAGGGGACTAATTTATACTGAGAGAGCAGAAGTTTCTGATCATTACAGTAAGAGAGATGAAATATAAAGGAATAGCCTCAGCCTCATTTTACAAGCCTCCGTCTTTAAAAATACTAGCCAAATCACTTCTACATGCTGCTGCTTCCTGCAGGCTTTACTGCATCAGCTTTGCACCACCCAAGGCTAATCTTTCAGACAGATGAGACTTTTTTAGTTAATATGTACTAATAAAACCGTTCAAAGTCACACTCAGCACTAGAAAATCTGGTGAAGATTTTATGCCTAGATCAAACAAATTGATATTGCATGGCAATTATTTATGCTTTCTTCTGAACCCTACATGATGCATAATAATCACATATGCTAGTGCTCAGTATCATGTCACTGAAGTTAGTCAGCAAAAGGATGGGTCAGAAATAGTACAGCTAGAGCTGAAAATACATTTGTCTGTGTCACCTTCACACCATATGTATAACTTTATTATTTATTCGACTTTTCTAGTTCTTGCTAAACTCCTTTCTGCAGATGTTGGAATTCCTGTCAGAAGAAGAAGAGCAGTACAAGATCCTTATGCTCTCCAGCCTTTCCCACCATCAACAAATGACAGCAGTTACTAAGTACATGCCAGAATGTTAATTTTATCCCTAATGGGAGCCCCAGCACATGTGTTTCTTTAGCTTCACTTTTCTACAGATGCAGTGATCAAAGGGGAATCTCAATTTCTAAGACTAACTTCCTTTCTTAAAGAAAATCAACCAGGAAGGCAGATGATGAGATTATCAAAGGAACAAATAACTAGGTCTCTAAAACGCTTGAATTATTTTACTTTGATATGCCAGTGTGGACAAAACAAGGGCTATACAAAGTGGTTCAGCAAATTATAGGCCATTTATAAGACAAGAATAAAATTTTACTTTTAAACTATTATTCATTGAAAAAAAATGTTTATTTTATGTTGGAAATTCTTTTTTATTACCATTCTTGATAACCAAACCCCAAAAACTTTTTCCATGTTTTTTATTAATAATTAAGAATTATCTCAAGAAGAAAATAATTTTTCAAGCATACTCAAACAAGTCATATGAACCCCCTGCCATATATCCCTTACTTGCTTTTGAGTACTTAATGGCAATGTATTTATCCATAGCATTTAGGATCTATGTATCTCAATGACTTTTTTGCCTCAGTTTTCACCAGCAAGAGCTCTAGCCACACCGTCCAAGTCACAGAAGGCAAAGGCAGGGACTGGGACAATGAAGAACCACCCACTGTAGGAGAGGATCAGGTTCAAGAATATCTAAGGAACCTGAAGGTGCACAAGTGCATGGACCTGATGAGATGCATGTGTGGGTCCTGAGGGAACTGGCAAATGGGGTTGCTAAGCCACTCTCCATTGTATTTAGAAGTCATGGCAGTCTGGTGAAGTTCCCACTGACTGGAAAAGGGGAAACATCACCCCCATTTTTAAAAAGGGAAAAAGGGAAGATCCAGAGAACTACAGGCCAGTCGGTCTCACCTCTGTGCCTGGCAAGATCATGGAGCAGATCCTCCTGGAAACTGTGGTAAGTCACATGGAAAATAAGAAGGTGACTGGTGACAGCCAACATGGCTCCACTAAGGGCAAATTGTGCCTGACAAATTTGGTGGCTTTCTATGATGGGGTTACAGTGTTGGTAGATAAAGGAAGAGCAACTGACATCATCTACCTGGACTTCTGTGAAGCATTTGACACTGTCCCACACAACATCCTTGTCTCTAAATTGGAGACACATGGATTTGATGGATACGCTCAGTGGATAAGGAATTGGCTGAATGGTCACACTCAAAGAGTTGTGGTCAATGGCTTGATGTTCAAGTGGAGAACGGTGACAAGTGGTGTTCCTCAGGGGTCAGTACTGGGACTGGCATTGTTTAACATCTTTGTTGGTGACATGGACAGTGGGATTGAGTGCACCCTCAGCAAGTCAGCCGACGACACTGAGCTGTGTGGTGCAATCAAAAAACTGGAGGGAAGGGACGTCATCCAGAGGGACATTGACAGGCTCAGAGGTGGGCCTGTGCAAAATGCATGGACTTCAACAAGGCCAAGTGCAAGGTCCTGTACGTGGATAGGGACAAGCCCAAACACAACTACAGGCTGGGCAAGGAATGGATTGAGACCAGCCCTGAGGAGAAGGACTTGGGGGTGTTGGTTGATGAAAAGCTCAACATGAACTGGCAATGTGCACTTGCAGTCCAGAAAGCCAACCATGTCTTGGGCTGCATCAAAAGATGCGTGACCAGCAGGTCAAGGGAGGTGATCCTGCCCCTCTACTCTGCTCTCGTGAGACCCCACCTGGAGTACTGCATCCAGCTATAGGGTCCCCAACACAAGAAGGACATGGATCTGTTGGAGCGAGTCCAGAGGGCCACAAAGCTGATCAGAGGGCTGGAGCACCTCTCCTATGAGGACAGGCTGAGAGAGTTGGGCTTGTTCAGCCTGGAGAAAAGAAGGCTCCAGGGAGACCTTGTAGCAGCCTTCCAACACCTGAAAGGGGCCCACAAGAAATCTGGAGAAGGACTTTTTACAAGGGCGTGTAGTGATAGGACAAAGGGCAGCAGCCTTAAGCTGAAAGAAGATAGATTTTGATGTTAGGAAGAAACTCTTTACTGTGAGGGTGGTGAGGCACTGGAACAGGTTGCCCAGAGAGTTTGTGGATGCCCCATCCCTGGCAGTGTTCAAGGCCAGGTTGGATGGGCCTTTGGGCAACCTGGTCTAGTGGAGGGTGTCCCTGCCCACAGCAGCAGGTTTGATACTAGATGTTCTTTAAGGTCTCTTCCAACTCGAACCGTTCTATGATACTATGATTTTTATAAACACACATTCTCTCTGACTCCCTGTGGATTTTTTTAAAGAGTTGCCCAATTGAAGAATTCTTTATGAACTCTTTCCTACATTTTTTTGACATTATTGTCAAAAAAGACACAGTACAACATAAAAGCCTTGTGGATTCCACTCACCCATTAACAAAACCTACTAAATGTATACACATATATATATGGATTTGAAGGTGAACGAGAAAGGGTCAACAAGTTTTCCTACATCTTTAGGATCTTTGAATTAAAGAAAAAAATTCATCCTTAGAATTGGAGCAACTGGATTTTTAATTTTCCAGCAATATTAACATTAAGCCATTGTAAAAGAATATTTGAGATAATGGAAAACACAGTTCTCATTAGAACAGTTCTATTTCATATCGTAATAGAAAAGTGAAAAATAACTAATATAGTCTTGGGACAGCATTTTCTAAAGGGTTCAGCAGTGGCCTGACTAGGTGACTTCAGGAGAAGATAGTTAGGTCAAACCTTTGAAAAATACACTGCTTACACCATCTCACAACACGCAGGGAACAAAACCCTGGCCTCACATAATGTGCAATGGGAACTTTGCCACTGACTTCAGCAGAAACAAAAGGAGTTCTACTGCAGTCCATTTACGTTGAGGGAAATAATGAGACAAATATAAGGAAACTCCAGTTATCCTACTTATTCACTGCTTTCTTCAGGACAGTCTGAGAAAATCAGGGCAGAGAGTATTGGAGATTGGAGATTTTACTGAACAGAATGATTTAAGAAAGCAGACGTTACCTTTTTCATACTTATATTTGTTTGTTGGTTTGGGTTTTTTTTCATATAGGGAAAAACAACATAGAAGGAGGAGGAGAAATATTTGAATGGCTGACTTAGAGTCTGTTTTACCTTTGGTCTCTACAGACAGAGACTTCAGGCAAGCTCAGGGAGTCTGAATAAAACTGTCACAGGGAGGAATGTGATGAGAAGAATAATGAAAACCACTTCAGGAATATTTCACTACTGGCTGTTTAACTGCAAAAACTCTTACCACACTCCGCCAGAAAAAGACTGATAAAACTGCTAAGTAGCAGAGGAGAAAGCACTGCTGAAAAGGAGAATTATACCTGGAACTATTGGGAAAACACATTTTTAGGAAAAAGAAATCAAAGCCTGGGGAGAAAACATCCTGACTCACATTTAAAATTCAATGATGCTCCTCAAGGGAAAGATGTTCGTTAAGGGGGAGAAAGAAATTGGTTTACCCCACTGAGAGTCGGCCTCTGATTTTCCCTGTCACCCAGGCTCAGGTGCGACAGTCACCTCCCCAGGAGCAAGTATCCAGGGATGGCTAGGAAAGGAAGGACTCCCACAGGCCAGGACTCAGGGACAACCTCATTAACACAGGGCAGTGATATCTAGGACCAGCAGGTCGAGGGAGGTGATCCTGCCCCTCTACTCCGCTCTTGTGAGACCCCACCTGGAGTACTGAGTCCAGCTCTGGGGGCCCCAGTACAGGAGAGACATGGAGCTGTTGGAGCGAGTCCAGAGGAGGGCCACAAAGCTGATCAGAGGGATGGAGCACCTCTCCTGTGAGGACAGGCTGAGAGAGTTGGGATTGTTCAGCCTGGAGAAGAGAAGGCTCCGGGGAGACCTAATTGCGGCCTTCCAGTACCTGAAGGGGGCCTACAGGAAAGCTGGAGAGGGACTGTTTATCAGGGAGTGTAGTGACAGGACAAGGGGTAATGGGTTTAAGCTGAAGGAGGGTCGATTTAGATTAGATGTTAGGAAGAAATTCTTTACTGTTAGAGTGGTGAGGTACTGGAACAGGTTGCCCAGAGAAGCTGTGGCTGCCCCATCCCTGGAAGTGTTCAAGGCCAGGTTGGATGGGGCTTTGGGCAACATGGTCTAGTGGAGGGTGTCCCTACCCATGGCAGGGGGCTTGGAACTAGATGATCTTTAAGGTCCCTTCCAACCCAAACCCTTCTATGATTCTAGGAAGCCCAGAAGTGAAGCCCTGTGGAGGTCATTGCGCAGGGGCAGGGGACGTGAAGTGGCATTATCACTTTTATCAGAGTGCTCATTAACACTGTGACAATCTGTTACTAACTCAAAAGAGAACTGTTTGCATAAAGTAGGTTTTCTACCAGCATACCACAAGATGGGCAAAAATCAGTTTTATAAGGGCTTGAGGGACATCTAAAAACTATGAAAGCTGCTAGAAATTGCTAGTTCCCAAAGGAAGAAAGTACTCATGCTGCAGCAAAGCTGGGCTCGCTCACTCCTTTGCTGACAGGGACGAGTGGTGACCAGGTGGGTCCCTTACTACTCCACAGCTGCAATGGAGATGTAAGGAGAAGGAGATTGAATGAGGGAAAGCCTGTATATGAAATCCTCTTATGCTTGATAGTATGCAGTAAACTAACTGACTGTTAATTAACCAATAAGAAACGCGAACACATTTTTTTAAAAAGTACAAAGTAACCAATAGACACAACAGCTCCTAGTATCTTAACCTCACTTCAGATCAGGTGGAGCCCAACACTCTTTCCCAAACAAAATGGGTTGAGTTGGACTAAGAAATTTTTACATCTTGTATATAATATGACTCATCACGAATTTAAGAAAACTCAAAATGCATAGTTTGCTTGCATAGATCCTTACTGCAACATTGTGTGAACTTTTTATGCAGTAAAGAGGTATCATCTTCCTATTTGTCAAAAATAATAAATTGCTAACCAAACACTATGTCATGTAGCCTCACTTTCATCCTCTAGCTCCAAGATAACTGGATTATTCTATATTTTGCTTAAAGAACTGGCCAAAGTCAGGAATTTCTCTCACACTCCCAATTTGGGACATAAAGTTCCAACAGAAAGTCTTTGTTAAAAAATTAAAAGTACAGAAAGCTTGTATGTCACAATACTTTGTTCTGAATCAGTTTAGCACCATTCATTGAAAATCAAGAGTTTGGTGCTCATATGTTTCTTCATATGGTAGGCTCTTTGATCAAACAACATCTCCTATGCTGCATCATCTTATGGCAGATTAATTTCCCTCAGCCAGAGGACAGATGTAGCATAGCCAGAAACCTTATGCAGAATCATATGGACATGAGGCTCCTAAATCGCAGCTCACTGGAGACACTCTGGCAGCTCCAACAAGTAGCAATTGCAAGTGAAACTGACTGAGAACTTTCAGCTTCAGTTCACACAAAAGAAAACAAACCAATCATGTCAAAATTGACATTTTTCCACAGCAAGTATCAACTTAAAAAGGAAACCACATCTCCACAGTAGAAAAACACAAGTTCTGATTAGCTTTACTAATGACATAATAAGTAAAACTATAAAATATTATGTCTCACTTTTTCTTCACCATGGATATAGAGCTGCATCCTACCGGATATGTGTGCTACTGACCTCTTTATACAGTCCCAGTTTCTACTCGGAGTATAGAACAAAGTTCATTGATGAGTTTTATTTCCTAGTGATGGACTATAACTACAGTAATAGGTATTCCTATTTGTCCTCTTCTTTGAGGAAGGACAGCTTCACATGGCTGTGATTATAAATGATCAGTCAGCCTCTTTATTTACTGGTTGCTAACTTAAATTTGAGAAATCACTAGGAAATAGCCAAGCAGAATCATCAGAAATAAATTACTACCTACACTAGTACTGTGGCTACTTTCAGATTTGTAACATTAATTACAAATCTCTTTAAGCCTGCAAAAGTATTAAAGTATCAAACCAATCATACTGATTTGTTTAGTTAATTTAGGACCTGAACTGTGTAAATGTCAAAGGAAAATGACTGTTCATCTATCTATCTATCAAATGACATTAGCTCTGGGAACATACCTTACTGGACTAACTCCAGTTGAAAATTGCAGAATATATTTTAGTAGACTCACTCACTCAAGGTCTAGAAACAAATAAAGTGTTTCCTTATTTTTCTTCTCTTTTTTTTTTTTTTCCCCTGTCACTCCATGTGTCTATTACTTATTCTCTTAATAGGATTATATCATTTTCTCATTCATATTACACTGTGGTTTTCATCTTCCTTAACTTCAGAGTACCAACTCCACATTTGCCTTCTGGCTATGGCCCTAAATGTCCATTTCAGACCCTGAGAATACCTGCACCTGAACACTCTGGCTCTGCCTCCTTTTGTCCTTTCACCCAAGGACCTACCTAACGATTAAGGAATCATCATCAAGTGAGTTAAATCAATCTTATGACTATCTTAAGACATCACAGGTCGGATGAAACAGTAGGGACAAGGGTTGGGGATTATGTTTTATAGATAAATAAATATAAAACTGATAGAGGCAATTTTCATATGTTTAGGAGGCATCATGGTTTAAAAAAATCAGGAGAGGAAATTATACTTTTCCCTCCCTCTTTCCAATGTCAGCATGACAGAAGGACAACCACATGATTTCTTCTCAACTCTGAGCATCCCTTGGTCCAAGCAAGAATTTTCAGTGAAATGAAAGATAAACCGTCCTTGCTCCCCCATATATGACAGAGGGAAACCTCCAGTAAAGTCAGCAGAGGGCTCTCCATTGCCTCAGTAGATGACAAATGCAAGATGATCACACAAACTTTTTTTTTTTAAATTTGTTACTGAAGTCACAGTTTATTTTATGTGTGTGTATGTAGAGGAGAAAGAGAGATATTCAAAATTATGAAGTAAAGCCAATGATTTTGGATGCTGCTGATAGATGACTTTATTTTGCTTTAATATAAGTTTAAACAATCTCACAAATGCATTAAACAGGAAAAAAAAAAAAAAGCTTTGATCTTAAAACATGTTAGATGCCTCACAGCTTTTACCAATTTTTAATGAAATAGTATTTTCCATATTTTGGACATTCTTTAAGTTACACAAATATAACTTAGGGGTGTAATACTAGACTTCCCATTTTGAAAAACCTTTGCATCAAAATCATATTTGGACTTCCAAAGTTTGTTGTCCTGATTTTCAAAGATACTAAACACATTTTTATTCACCTTGGAGCCAGAGGGCAAAGTCAGAATCAGCTGTAACAGCATTTATGAAAAACAGACCATTTATTTATATGCCTAGAAATAGATGGCAATTTAAATTAAAAATAGGTACCAACATGTGAAAATGTTGGCCCTGGATCACAAACATGAAAAAGACTCTAGGGATGCCATTAACTGAATTGACCTCTTGTGTGCATAATTGGCACTAAGGCCAAAAAAGCCAACAACTGCACCTTTGGAAATTTAATTTAGTAAGGACAATATATGATGGGTTTGTTATGAACCTCTCATTATTATGGAAACACTGATTGCATGGCCTGTTTCCTTAGAAACTAACCAAAAGGTGACATGTTCTGGTGACTTTCTATTATACATTCATAACATCATCTTTCAATTCTATGTCATAAAGAATTTATGTAGGACATTAATCATGCAAGACCATTAAATTGTTATCTCATTTCAGTGATAACTGTTTACTGCTATAAATGGTTCATATTTTGTTCCAACAGTTGGACTGTGACTAAAATGTATCCTCAGAGCAGTGTTGGCAGAGAAGATTAACTTCTTCAGAGGGAAGGAGCTATGAAAGAAGGGGAGCATCTTATTATTGCACATGAGAAAATATGACTTATATAAACTGTGTAATTCAGTCACCAAGTGGACCAAATGAAGCAGCGGCAATAAGAAACCTAACCTGCATCTAGCTATATGCATCTGATCAAGAGTGTTAGAATTTTGCAAGATCTTTATGTTAACAACGTACCTGGCCCCTTTCCCAAAATATAATGAAGAGGGTATAAAACTTTTTCCTTTTTATAATTGCTTAAAACAGTGCAGCATGTAAGCTGAAATGTCATAAAACTGAACTATGAAATATACATGCAATTATGAGGAAAATACAGATTGCAAGAGAAATGCCAAGCATTTACAGAAAGGAGCGTTCATAAAAACCAGCAAACCTGCCCCCCAGCATAACTCAGCTAATCAGAGTTATGCTGTGCAATGCAATGATTTGTCACCTGCTTTTAGATTTCCCTATTGACTCCTGTGTGGAATAAGAATGGGATCAATTTAAAGCAGTCCTTTAATCCCAAGGGTGCCATCACTAATGCTGCTGTCTGTTACTGCTTTCTAAATGGAACCCAACGATATATTTTTCTGTAGCGAAGTGTCTACTTTATGAGCATAATAAATAGCAATGGCCCTTTAATGACAACTTTAGCTTTGGCCATTATGGTACATTTTAAGTGCTTAAAAACACTAATGGGAGCTATACAGTGTTAATTATACTTAAGATATGAGTGCTGTACACAAGAACTACTGCAACATTAAGTAAAACACTTCTGCTAATCCTAATTATAGCCTGTATAGAAGAGATAAGAGAAATCAAGTGCTCCTTCTACAGCAAGTTCTTAAAATAGCAGAGACAGGAAGAACAAATTAGCTAGAAAAACACTGGAAGCACCTTCTAGCACAGGACTTGATCCTTATTTACACCATTTATATAACCAGATACTTGCATGAGTTCTGCTGTACAGAAGCATATATGTACATACATACATACATATATATATCTCCTGGCCCTGTAATCAGTCCTGTACTGGGCTACTCTGTGTCCTGTCAAAGCCAGCTGGGCTCTGTATAAACATGGATCAACACACAGACATTAATCTGAAAGAGTGGGCTGGAGAGTTTAAGAATACAGGGATGAAGGGCAGACTGAACAGGAAAGTCTAGATTCACCTTGGCTAACTCTATGCATTTAACTCTGGTGCATGAGTTAAGAGGGAAATTGCTGGGCCATGTTTATACCCATTAGATTTCCAAGGGTGATGCAGATTTTCCCGTAGCAGCTATTTGTGCCTGTTTATCTCCACAGACGAAATCTAAGGTGACTATACTCCACTCTAGGCAACTCAATAAAATGCTTAAAACAAGGTAAGGGATTAATTTGGCCTAACTGCTTGCAGTAAGTAGTGCTCACATCTTAGCTGAGTGTTTAAGCATAAAGAACTTCCCACTGGCTTATACCAGTCAGGGACTGCATATTTTGACTTTTCTGAAGCATTTCAGCAGGGGCAGAGAAAGAGAAGAAAAAAGAAAATCTCTTGAAAAAATGTTAAGTAAAATTAATTCAGAGAAAGTCCACACATACTTCAGACTTGGGCTCTAGTCCTAATGTTGTTCAAGTTAAAATGTCTGCATGATAGCACTGGCCTTTGCTTGTCTGTGTTTATGAATTGCCCCTGCTTGATTCTCAAAGATATCTAAAATGAAAGATCGGTTGTATGAAGACCCCTGCGTTTACACACCTGCTCCGTCCTTCTCTGCAGACCTTCTCCCCACCAGTTTGCATCATAGTGCAGTCAAGAGCTTGGCTCTTAAAAGTCTGTATCCACCAGGAACAGGAGTCACCTTTAACTACATAGGGTAGATACGAGAAGGGAAAATTCTCAGGTGCATGATCTTTGCTTGCTGTCAGAATTACAGAAGACGACGAGCGCGACTGCATGATGGTTGCCTGGCATCACTACAGTTGGTGACATTTCTTGAAGTGTAGCGCCTTACCTAAGTTTGCGTGAGGTCTTCGTCCCTGGCGTACAACTTATGACAACAGATCACAAACCAGTTCAATTCCTGCAGTTAAGTAATCACAGCAAATGTAAAACAATAGATAAGGCCAACTTAATTATCATCACATACTGTGCTAACAATTCCAGATGCATATAAAGCGATTCACATCCTCTGCAAGAAATAAATACAATTATTGCTGGAACTAGGTAAAAAACCCATCTTCACTGAGCCAATGGCCATCCAGGGATATATAAACAAATTATATAGCATACAGAGAAAATTATAAAGCAACCCTTTTTCAGAAGGTTGTGAGCATCTAACAGAAATAATTGAAAAGTGTAGAAAAGGAACACGTTCAATGAAAGCACAGTTTAAAATGTATTGTTTTTTTCTTCCACATGATACGCTCTGATGGCTTATCATTTCAACGCACTTATTTTCAGCCAGCTGAGGACTGAGTTGACATCAGAAGGAACACAAACCTAGAAACTTCCTGTTCTGCAAGTACTCGGAGCCTTCAGCTACTTTTTTAGTTTGCAAGTTAACTGTGAGAGGAAGTGACAAGAGATTTCAGCATACTGCTGAAGTACTGATGGGATCACTCGCAAAACCCAACCTGTCCCTCTCTTTATCATTCAAATATATCTTTTGTAAGCTCTGTTTCTCTTCAGACTTTCGGTAACAACTGTATCTTATTTACTATGTCCATACTCAGCACTGAAAGTGTTATTTTCAGGATAACAGTCCTTGTTAGTCTCCTCCTTTTACAAAAGGTTCCCTGAAGTTATCACCAGCTCAGTCATCAAGATGAACTGAGACTTTGGTTCCAAAATTAAGAGAGAGAAAAACATAATCTTCTGAAAGCAACTGTGCTGCTTGAAGCTAGGTCAGTTAGAGTTTCATGGCTACGGCTAAATGTTTTATCTACAAGTTTGCCAGCACTTGCTTGAAGGTAAATTACTGAAGCATTCTTAAATTTAACCATTGCTTAAATTAAAACTAGTGCAATAAATTTCAGATATGTGCAGGGGAAGGGGAAAGAGAAAGGGAAGGAGAGGGAAGAATATGTCTGCAACTGATGGTGTCTATTTACTGTGGAAATAGACTGTGGTTTCCTGTTTTACATTTTCTTTACTGATCCTACTGTTCCCACTCTGCCATTTCAGACAGCTATGTGAATGTTTGCAACATTATACATTTTAAGGAAAATATAGGCAGGGCCTAAGAAAATGATGGTCATAGACCTGGCAGGTTCAAGACTACCAGACACAAAGGCAATCTCCACATCCAAAGAGTCATAACCTAACAGTATAACAACATGCAACAGGGGAAGAACCAAAAAAGTAGCGGTTCTGAGGAGGACAATAAAGATGGATGCATATTTTTGTTCTCAGTCTTGGTGATCATGACAGTGACCCCCTGGGTAAAGCACAGAAAGTCTTACAGAGGATGTGTTACAAGTATTAATTAAAGCTTTTAGAACATTTTGAATACAAAGCCTTTTGAAGACAGAAAGCTCTAAACCATGTTATTATTCTAAATAATAATGACAAATGTTCCAATATCCTGCAGAAATTGTATTGCATCAGCCTTGATTTAACACTGAAAAACAATACATCTGTTTAGCATCTTACAGATTTATTCACATTGAGTATTCAAAAGAAACGTTCTTTGAAAAATCCTTATAAACTCAAAATGAGTCTTTGATAAACTGCAAAACTGCAAAAGCTGTTCCTCTTTTGCCATCTTTATAGATCTATTTCTCAAATACACTTTCTTCCTCTTCAGATAGTAACAGATTTTCATTTTGTGCTTGAGCTACAGCACAGGAAAAGGTGCAAATGTTTTGACCATTGCAATTTGATATTCCACAATGTCCTGACAAGATGTCAGAAATCATCCTCATGATTTGTAATCCATCTAGGACTATTTTTGTAAAACCTTTTTGACACATAGTTTGTTATTGGTCTAGCACTTTCTTTGGTACTATTTCTATGAGACTGTCAATATTTATTTTGCCATGGTTAGGTAACTCTTCTTATAAATATGGAGAATATATGCCCATTCCCTAAATTGACATTGACAATCCATAATATTTAAATAGAATTAGCATCATCAATTTTCAGTGTAGAGTATATTCAGTAGGCTTGCTACAGAATGCACAAGATTCAGAATAATTAGCATATAAAGCTACTCTTGCCATTTTGCTCCTCTGTTTCTATTAGAACTCATTACTGTGCCATCGTATTTCAGAAGTAGTGATGCAGAATTTGGATTTGACATCCATTCAGGAATGAGCCAGCCAGCAAATTATCTGCTGGGTCTCACAGACCTCTCTATAATATCTGCCCACCTGGGCATCCCTCCAAGTAACTGCATTTTCATGTCACTCAAGAGTGCCGCCCGCAAGTCAGAGTGCCAGCTGATCTGTATTGCAAATGATACAAATTGTTTCATTCATAAGAGACAGAATTCATCCCGATAAAGCCAAAGGCAGCGATGGAGCAGAGGCAGGCCCAGCCTCCACCTGCAGCCCTGGCCCAGCTCAGTGGGGCTGTGAGGGAAGATGGGGGCTGGGCTTGCTGAACCCTGCCTGCAGGGCCCTGGCACGCACTTACTGGTACTTGCAGGTACTGATAGATGCAAACAACAAATCAAAGTAAAAGACCAGATGTTGGAGCTTCATCAGGTATTTTAGATACAAGGAAGAAATTATTCACTATGAGGGTGGTGAGGCACTGGAATGGGTTGCCCAGAGAAGCTGTGGAAGCCCCCTCCCCAAAACTGGGCAAGGCCAGGTTGGATGGGGCTTTGGGCAACCTGGTCTAGTGGAGGGTGTCCCTGCCCATGGCAGGGGGGTTGGACTAGATGAGCTTTAAGGTTCCTTCCAACCCAAACCATTCTATGATTCTGTGATGCTGTTACACCTGCTGAACTGCAGGGTCAGCAGGTTATTGGGCACACTGTGGATGTCTGAGGGTACTGATACACCATCTGCTTCTGGGGGTAATCCCAGTTTAAGAGGCTGCTGATATACATGGTCTTTCCAGTCTTGTTTCATTCCCAGTCTAGGATTGTAATTCATCGCCCTTTCAGTTATGTCTAACCATTTGCAGTGCTGACCACTAAACTGAACAATGAATAGATATCTTTTAACTTGCGCATATATACACACAAACATATATACGTATTCTGGAGGATTATTTTTATACAGATCATTTCAGATTGTGAATTAGCACAGTTAAGGAAGCGGTGAACTACCTAGTCTGAGGGTGCATCCAGAGAGAGACGGGATGCTGGTTTATGCTGGCTTTCCACCTAGAAAAAACCTTTATGCAATCAGTACCTTCACGGCAGGATGCCAAGACAGAGAGAGAGGCAGGAGCTGTGAGTGGCTTACAGGAGGAAGAGATAAACCTTCTTGCAACACCAGAATTGCTGGAGAAGGTAGACTTGAAGTTTCTGAAAAAGGAGACTTCTATCTACTGCTTGCTTAGATTGAGATCACAAAAAAAGGTTTCATTTGTGTAAATTTCTTGTGAATAAGGGGGTGCCCCAGATATTCTTAACTTCTGTTTTCAGTTTGCTTTGTTTGATAGCACAGTTGAGAGTCAGTAACATGTAGGAGCTTGTTTAACCATAACTCATTGAAACAGGTAGAAATATAATAATTATCTCCACCTGATCTATACCATGGCAATGGTTTTTGGTGTTACTATTCGGGGGGGGGGGGGGGGGGGAGGGGGGAAATCCTCTCTTTCTTTGTCCTAGCTCGTATACTTATTATTATAATACCATAACATTGCAAGCTTGGTAACACTTAGTCCCATGTACAGTAGCACAAGAAGTCCTACTGCTAGCATCCTTTAAACATATCCTTCCTCAAGAAGCCACTTCCTTTGAAATATATAAGATGTGGTCTCAAATTGTATACAAGCAGTTCAATTACTCTGGCCAATTTCAGGCAAAGCATAGAGATTCATCTCTCTCTTTTCTACAATAATTCCACTGTGTCAAAATGCTGGCACATTTATAGCTTCGGATAGAAGTGTTGATATGATGCACCTACACTGTGGATAAATAAAGGACTTCACTTTTCAGCGCTATCAATCTCAGAAGGACTGTATTTACTTTACAATTTAATGAAAATAAAAATAATGGACTGAGACCTCTTTTCTCTGGCAAAACTTCTGTGAGAAAGGCATAATAAGCCTATGAGGTATTAAATGCTCTTAGTGTCTTCATCTGCCCGAGTCAACTGGAATTTCTGGCATCCCGCACTACACAAGAATTTCACAATATCTTAAGGCATTCATTCTGCACAAAGAAAGTTTAGGCTAAAGTGTTCCCCAAACAGAGAGAGCATCACTTATACCCCTCATCTTCTCCTGACCAGTGACACCCAGTGTCACTCAGTATATGCTATTTGAAATAGCATAGAAGTGCTCAGTATATGCTATTTGAAATAGCATAGAGGTCAGTTTGAGAATTTGCAAATGATAGTTGAATAAGACTTCTAGAAGGAATTATAACGCGGCAGGCAAATAGCCACCAGACAGACCATCTCTCTCTCTCTATTTCAGACCTGGATTTTATCTTGAATTATACCCATTTTCCTGTCAAGGATGAGTATAATTCTGGTAGAATGTAATCAGTAAAAATGATAATACAGATATAGAGTTAGCGATGTCACCATTTTTCAGCAGCCATGAAAAAAGAAACAGGTAGGTTATCTCCCCAAACTCATTTGGCTATTGTCAAAAGCAACAGCAAATAAAAATTAAATAATGTATGAAAAAAATATTAAAAATAAACAATCCTCCTCTGAAGGAGTCATCTTAAAGCACATTAAAAAAATAATCTACTTTTTATTCTAGAATACTGTTGATCACTATAGACTTTATCTAGCAGCTATCACAAAAACGTTTGAGAGTCTTGTTCTGGAACATGGTACCAAGACAAAAGTGGCAAGTCCAGATTTTCTTCTTTTTATACTATTGCAGTCAATAGGCTTCCCTATAAGATTGGTCTTTTGTCTTTACAAGTAATTGGTGCAGCAGTTATGGCATTTCGGAGTATTAACGGCACTATTTTCTTACTTTTGTAGCCTAACCTTGAACACCATTGAGGTACTATATATCAAGATACTGATTTGTCAACACGAAATTTGGCTTCTTAAGTATAGCAGATGAAGACAGAATTTCTTCACTTTATTCTGGGCCCAAGACACAAAATTTGATAACACTTAATAGTCACATTTAGAAATGATTTATAAAGCATGAAAAGATCACTCATACATGTAACAAGAGTGTTACAGATATGAGTAGCATGTGTTACAGATTGATACAAAACATTATTGCTGATGTATGAATAGCTAGAACTCTTTATAACATGAATATTTGGAGTAATAGTTCATTAAATCATACATTAACATTTTTACTAAACCTTTAAAATATTAATATACCTTTCAAATATACTATGTTCAAAATTTCAAAACTGCTAAGTGTAGAATTGGGACCACAAACTTAAATTCACAAAAAAAAAAAAAAAGAAATCAATGAGATTTTTTTCAGTTCTCATGGATCTGAAATCAACCAAAATGTCCACTTTTTCAAAGTTGTAAGGGGAAAAAAAGGAGGATTGATTTATCACTGCAATTTTCCTAACCATAAATCAAGATCACAGAACGGTTGATATTGGAAGCGATCTCTAGAGGTCATCTCATCCAACTCCCCTGTTCAAGCAGGGCCACCTATAGCCAGTTGCCCAGGACAGTGTCTAGATGGCTTTTGAATATCTCCAAGGACGGAGACTCTACAACCTCTCTGGGAAACCTGTGCCAGTGCTCTGTCACTCTCGCAGAGAGAAAGTGTTCCCTGATGCTCGGAGGGAACCTCCTGTGTTTCAGTTTGTGCCCACTGCCTCTAGTCCTGTCACTGGGCACCACTGAAGAGAGCCTGGCTCTGTCCTCTTTACACACATATACATTAGCAAGATTCCCCTGGAATATCTTCTTCTCTAAGCTGGATTGTCCCAGCTCTCTCAGACTTTCCTCATACGACAGATGTTCCAGTCCCTAAATCCTCGTAGATGCCTTTCATTAGACTCTCTCCAGTATGTCCATGTCTCTCTTGTACTGGGGAGCCCAGAACTGAACACAGCACTCCAGATGTGGCCTCACCAGTATTGGAGAGGGGATGATCACGTCCTTTGACTTGCCAGCAATACTTTGCCTAAGGCAACCCAGGATACCATTAGCCTTCTTCACAGCAAGGGCACGTTGCTGGCTCACGTTCAACTTGGTGTCCACCAGAAACCCCAAAGCATTTTCTGCAAAGCTGCTTTCTAGCTGGGAGGCCCCCAGCACATACTGGTGCATGGGGTTGTGCCCTCTCCAGGTGCAGGACTTGGCCCTTCCCTTTGTTGAACTTCATGAGGTTCCCGTCAGCACATTTCTCCAGCCTGTTGAGGTCCCCCTGGATGGCAGCACGACCCTCTGGCATATCAGGCACTCCTCCCACTTTTGTGTCATCAGCGAACTTGCTGAGAGTACACTCTGCCCCATCATCCAGATCATTAATGAAGATGGTAAACAGGACTGGACCCAGTTGTCCTGGTTCCGGCAAGGATAGAGTTAATTTCCCAAGGAGCCAGGACAGGTGACCCAAGCTGGCCGGGGGCTATTCCATACCATGTGACATCATGCTCACCATAAAAGGGGGCCAGTCGGGCAGGGGCGGGTTCGGCGTGGCTCCAGGACGGGTCTGGTCGGTGGGCAGATCGGTAAATCGTTCTCTGTTATCACCCATTGTTACTATCTGTTTTCAGCACTGTTGTTGATTGTTTCCCTCTCCCTCGCTGTCCCAGTAAACTGCCCTTATCCCAACCCTCGAGGTTTTGCCGTTGTTTTTCTGTTCTCCTCCCCAGCCCGCCGGGGGAGGGGTGAGCGAGCGGCCCGTGGCACTCAGCTACCGGCTGGGGCTAAACTACATCACCAGTATTGACCCCTGGGGTACACCATTAGTCAGTGGCCTCCAACTAGACTGTGCCGCTGATCACCACTCTCTGGGCCCAGCCATTCAGCCAGTTTTCAATCCACCTTATTGCTCATCCAGCCCATACATCAAGATCTTGTCTATGAGGATCTTATGGGAGGCAGCATCAAAGGCCTTCCTAAAGTCCAGGTAGACAATATCTACTGCTCAATCAATATATTTCTGCTAGCAAATGTGCTACTAAAGTTCATCATAGACTATTCCCTGCCCAGATATGCAGGGAAAATGCAACATTCTTGCCTACTAAAATTTCAATCTGGATTACATGGAATTGGCTGATAGACCAAATTTCTTTACTAGAGTGAAGCTATAATGAAGTTATTCTTTACAAACTAGTTGGACCTGCTCCTTCTCACTCAAGAAGGTAATTACAAGGCCTGGTAAATAATTATTATTTCTATTCATACAAATGGAAATTACTAGGGATTTTTTCCTCTTTTTACAGTTCTACAGGTGAAACGTTGACAACTTTGTGTCTGAGAGGAATCAGAGGCATATACTTGCCAGAGTTCTCATCTTGTATAATCTATTATCCGTGTTCCAGCTAAGCTGATTGCACTTTTCTCTGTTGGCATTTCATTTCCCCCATCATGTCAGGATACACCACTGTGTCCAAAGAGCAACACCAGCTTTCAAAGATTTGTTCAGTTACCCTTTCAGCTCTCTTAAATGTCTGCTATCTGTATCTTATAAAAAAGATCATAAATGATAAGTTTGTACTGTTATCTTGTTTACTCATTCATAGCTACATAGACAATGAATGTCTTCCTTTGCCTAGTCCCATCATGTGTCCCACAAGGGAACTGACTGTTTCTTCTGTAGAAGGTAATTATTTACTGCTTGCTATGTGTCCGTTGTGTGTGCATTTGGGTTTTTTTTCTGTTCTATTACATACTGCATCGTTGTGTCTTGTTGGATTGCTCTGTTCCAGCTGCAGTACTAGCCTTGAAACAAAAAATATCTATACAGTGCTCTCATCCTGGATAATACCTGGTTAATTTCTGGGAAAAAAAGGCTTAATGATACCCTGTGCTGAAAGTGATGGAGCCATTGAGAACCCCAAG
Source organism: Balearica regulorum gibbericeps (assembly GCF_011004875.1). Lineage (NCBI taxonomy): Eukaryota > Metazoa > Chordata > Aves > Gruiformes > Gruidae > Balearica > Balearica regulorum. Next base: position 107,511,618 of record NC_046184.1, read on the forward strand.
GCTAAAGTTGATAAATGAATGTACCACAAGAATAGGCTACTCTGAATCTTGGTTCTGGGGAGCACTTGAGAGAGGTGATATTGGTCCTAATTAAATGTTCATAAATATTATTAAATACAGATAGATTTTTCAGGAAAGCTAAAATAAGCATAGTTTTTTGATGCCAGCTCCCTTATTAAAACATGTCTGTATATTTTCTCTTTTATATTTTAACATCCTTTTTCCTCCCTCTTTGGTCTATTTTAACTACAGATTCCACTGGTAAGAGATTTCAAACATATCTGAATATATATTGCTATGAAAAACACTGCTTTAAAGTATTTTGGGTTTTTTTCCTAAGGCTACGTTAAAGCAGCCACATTGGTAAATTAAATAGATTCAAGGCATTTCTGTGATAGGAAGGATCTTTAACAGGGTAAGGCTTTTCCTTGTTTTACGGGTTTAACAGGTTCCTGCTCACCAAAGCAGAGCAAGTTAAAATGAGGAGGCCCTATTGCCACCAGGCAGCGTGTGGGAGCTCTGAAGGCACTAGGAGGGTACGGCCCCCCTCAGCAGTCTGTGGTCTGGGACATCCCTGCCACACCTCCAAAGGTAGGCCACATCGGCCAAAGCCTTGTTGGTGTGTTTAAGGTCCCAAGTGCTCTCACTTTAAAAATTTAATGGGATTTTTTGCTCCTAACTGATTAAGAAACATTTGAAAAAGGAAAGGAAACCTTGCAGCTTTTTTATAATTTGCACGCTACTACCTTGCATTTCATACAGTGGATGCATTCTTCCCTTTATTGTTAATCGCATACATGTGCTGGAGGAAGAACACTGGGTTTGGCTTCCTATTTCAGGTCACCTCTGGGCAGTATGGCTATCAAATAATTTGGCCCACTATTGAATCAAGTTAGATTTCTATATATACTTCATTTATATGCATCAGACACAGCTACAAAAGTAATTACATATGTTCATGTAGTCAACCTGTCTTCAGTCTACGCAGGGAATGAAGCTTTGACAAAGGCATTTTTTTCAAAATAACCATTGTAAAGCTTATCTATATGGACACAGCACCACGACAGAAACAGACACTATCCTGCCAGACCGTGCAAAAAGGGCTATCGTAATTCTTACATTTCAACAGTTTTGTTTACTCTATGAACTCTGCTAAATAATTACAAATGGTTATGGTGGAGAATGGATGGATGGATGGATGATGAGTCTATAGATGGACGGCTAGTGCATAACGGATAGTACTCATCCGTAATGGAGCTTAGACAGCATTTTAATAAACCTGTAGTATGCAGAATCTGCACATTTCTGAAGAAAGAGAAGAAAACAATCAGCTGGCATATTGTCACAAGTCTGTTGAGGTGGAACTGAATGGAATGGTATAACCGTCATGCACTGGGCATTCTGTGACAGGTTATAGACAGTTGATAAAATGAAATTTTAAATAAAGGAGCAACCTTGTTCTATTGTATCCTGCAATTAAAGCCATTAGGCAAAGGAAAAACCATTTTGATTTCTACCTTTATGATTCTGGAATGTATCTCTTCATTGTGCTGATAAAATCTAATGTGTTATATATTTCACCGTGACAAAATATAATTGATGTCATGAACAGTTTTAAATTATTACTTGTATAATGTATGCTTTTAGCAGAACTGTATTTATTATTGTAAAATTTCTGAAACTTGTTCTAAATTACCATGAAACGCATCAGAGTGGAAGAAAAAGATTTGTCACTGACAGGACCAGTTATTTGAAAGATTTTAACTTTCAAGTCAATTTCACAATACTTTCAGCTCCTATCTTTTTTTTAGGGGGAAGGGGGATAAAAGGATTAAGGGAAGAGAAATACTTACTACATTTATGAAACTAGATAAAAGGAGCAATAAGCAGAATGTTTTATGTAACAGCAATAAAAATTTAGGTGCATGTAATATCATGAAACCCACATTTTTAAAAAAGAGTAACAGGTAGAAAAGATTTTCATCACTTTTCATCAACATTAAAAAAAACCATCAAGCCACTGAAAAACTAATTAGTGCTATCTTCTACATTCGTAGATGTGCCTAGCAATGATGCATTTATCACTCAAACTTAAGCACTGGATCATTAACTGTGCAGAAATGTTACATGCATTTGTGTACACAAGATTAAATGCTATACATTCTTGCAATGTTCCATATTCTATTATATCATTTTAGCCGCTCTTTTATCTCTCTGTCACTTTCAATGAACTGTAAATTTGATAGCATGTTTACAGATATTTTTCTTCCACTGGCTAAACTATCAAAAGCCTGTATGATGATTTCCTCGCCCCCTTAGGATTAGACTGTACAACGTGCAATGCCTTAAAATGCATTTGTATGGAATACCCACTCAACATATTTTGCACAGTTCTTTGGTCTCCCTTAGAAAGGCATACCCACACCTTTCAGACTGATTGCTCTTGACTATAATAAACAAAATAAGGCAGAAATCCATCAAAGATCATTCCCACCTGGAAGAGTATTTCAGAGCGGGCAGGACTGCAAAAGCAAATGAGAGGAAAGAGGTAAAAAAGAGATAATGGTAAAATTCTTCCGCAAATCCTCTGAATGCATTAAGAAGTGAAGTTGGCATTTTAAAGATGAATGTCTGCATATTATATCCAGAGCATGAGGTTTAGTGACTTGGTAGCTGCAATAGTACTACACAATACTGGTTTCCAGTTTAACAGAAAAAAAGAATCATAGACTATGACATGATCTACACAACCAAATGAAAAATATTTACAAAGCACATGAATTGAAGTATGCTTTACCACCAATTCTAATGTTTTGCTGGCTCCTGAGAAACTCAGAAATGCAAAACAACACTAAACAGCTACACAGAGAGCAACTTGCCCACTGGATGTGCCCAGGGGATTGAGATTGTTCTACTACCACCACACCTTTCCCGGGCTTTTTCACTTTGCCCCAGGATATTGTGTAGAGACAATCCCAAACAAATCTAGGTTCCTGTTTTAGGGCCTCTGCAATAAGAGACAGCAATGCCAAATAAAGAATAAGATTATTATCTCAGGAAAGCAACTGCCTAGCCCAGCCAAAACTATTATGACTCCTGAGCATGTGAAACACCATTTTCAGACACTGTTGTGCAAAACAAAGTACTTTTCCGCACAGATCACCTCTCTTCTCATTAGTGACTGATTACATGACCAACCACAGCAATTCATTATCTGGAAAACAGATAACAGAAGGTATTTAAACTACTTTAAGCTTAATCAAATCTAAAGCTGGGAATTAAAGAATCAGAATTATACCACCAGGCAGATTCACAGACCATCAGAGAAGTCTCCAGAGATCACATGGATCACCCATGTTCTGGCAAAAAGCAAGAAAGAAGAGAGTTTAGTGACCACTGGCAAGATTTAAGGGCTGAATTTAGCCTACCAAAATAATGAGAAATCTGTGAAACACTAGGGACGACAGCAGGAAATCGTATCTGTCCAGTACAGGTACTATTTACTGGGAAAATGTTTACATTGTAATATTTTCATATGTACCAAAATATAAAGCTGTTTAATTGCATTTAGAATGATTACAGACAAGAAGCTTGTGGCTGCTTGCACATACAACTTGCATCCTATCTTCAGCCTCCCCTTCAATGAATAAAATACAGTATAATGGTATGTCTACACATTTAAGATGGCTTTTTAACTTACTCTTTCTACTTAAAATATCCTGTTTATTCATCTGAAACATTTTGTAAGATTTTTATTTTAATTTTGAAATATAATTGTTAGCATTATTGAACCACTATTTATTATAATCAGTAAACTTTAATGAGTTAACTTAAGACAAGCTTCATACCCCAAAAAGGCTACAGTTAAGGTTATACATCTTCACAGAATATCAGAGACTCATGATCCATGTGACAAATCAAGGAATTCTAGAGAAATACCGAGGAAAAAAGATCACCGATCACTCTAAAACATGCTAAGCCAAATGTTTTGACTTACGACTGACTACAGTCACACAGAAAAGAAATAACAGAAGGTAATAAAAAAGAAGTTAAAGCTTAACCCATCTAATAGTGGTTTCCCACATATAGCCAGATCTTACTTTCACTGGATGACCTGATTCAAATGATGTTTTCTCAAAACTAAAAGGTGTTAAAAGGAATCATAGAGTCAAACAGATACATGGAATAAAACTAATTAAAATATTGACATTAAAAGATGCAGTGTAATTAATATTGTAATTTCAAAACTTGTGCTTTGAAAATGCGTATATTTAAATTCATCATTCTGTGCATATTTGTCGTGGTTTAATACCAACTATTGCTGAGCAGTGCTTACACAGAGCCAAGGCCTTTGCTGCTCCTCACCCCACCCCACCAGCCAGTGGGCTGGGGGTGCACAAGGAGCTGGGAGGGGACACAGCCGGGACAGCTGACCCCAACTGACCAAAAGTATATTCCATATAACATCATGCTCAGCATATAAAGCTGGGGGAAGAAGAAGGAAGAGAGGGATGTTCGGCATGATGGCATTTGTCTTCCCAAGTAACCTTTACACGTGATGGAGCCCTGCTTTCCTGGAGATGGCTGAACCCCTGCCTGCCCATGGGAAGTGGGGAATGAATTCCTTGTTTTGCTTTGTTTGCACATGCACCTTTTGCTTTACCTACTAAACTGTCTTCATCTCAACCCACGAGTTTTCTCACTTTTACTCTTCTGATTCTCTGCCCCATCCCGCCATGGGGGAAGTGTGCAAGCAGCTGTGTGGTGCTTGGTTGCCGGCTGGATTTAAACCACAACAATATTTCAAAAGGACCCCAGATCCCTGTGGCTTCCATTAAATTTGCATTGCACTAAGCAACAGCCTTAATATTTAGCTCACTCAATAGCAAAGTTAGAGTTCCAGCTGGGAAGTATCTTGACATATGCAGCTTCAAGAAATCTTTTCCTGATTCCCCATGAACAGACATGATGTCCACCCCTTCCATTTCCAGGGCCATCCTGAATTCCTTGTCATTGTGATCAACTCCTCAGTATTACCAAGTTCTGCATGTTCTTGCTGATACAGTCAATCCATCCTATTTGCCAAGATTACTTTCTCCCTAGCAAAATCCACGTCCTCTGGTATCATGCTGTTCTGTGTACACAGTTACATACAGAACTGTTTGGAAAAGGTGAAAGAAGCAGTACCAGTGTGTCACAAAGAAATAGGTCAGGAAAAAGAAAAAAATTTTTAAAAAGCTGGAGGAGGTAAGATTATCTTGCCCATAATGAAGAACTGAAGCAAATAAGAAGTGCGCTCCCTTGTAGGATGGCTTGCTTCTCTTACAACCAGCATACTTCAATGAGTGTGAGGGTGAAAATACTTTCATGAAGATTCTTTAGCAGAATATGCTAAATTTTGGTCATAAATTTAAAATAGAAAGACAGACATTGCCTTTTAACTTCCAAAATAATTTTTTATTTCTAAGTACAAAATAAAATATTTTTAGGAGGAACACTATAGAAAGGGAAAGAAAGCAAATACTTTCCCTGAAATACATCCTCTTTTTTCAAGTCAGTTCATTGGCTCTTGGACAGTCTGGTACTGTTGAGCGGCTCCAGTGTTGTTCCCAGGCTACGGCCGTATTAGGAGACTGGTAGTGGGCTGTGTAATTTTGGAGAAGTGAGAAAATCCAGCTGTGGAAAATGCCAGCCGGGAAGCCCTGGGAGCCCACATCAAGTCCATTCCTCTTGTGCTGCCCATAATATCCTCGCTGTAACTGGCGACTCACAGGTGAATATTTTGGCATGTACCTTGCAGCTTCAGGTGACCGGCTATTTAGATGAGGTAAATATCCATAGAAAAAGAATGCAATAGAAAAAGACACTTGTATTGCATTTGTTCTGATGTAGATCGGATTTTCTAAATGTTAGGCAATGTAACAGAACTATTTTTGGCATCTGCAAACAGTCTCAAGATCAGAAACTGAAGAAAAGCAGCTGTTCAATATTTTTTAATATCCCAGTGGACCAGGTAATTCTTAAGGTTTTGAGTATTAAATTATGAAAAGATTTATAAACAATTCAGGGAGCTCTAAAATCCCACTAACAATTCTTTGCTGATGAGGAAATTTAGTTTTCATCCCCTTAGATTCCTTATGCAGCATCAAAGAGAAAAAAAATATTTGTGAATGTTACGGATGTATCTTCTGTCTCATATTAAGTATTTAGAAATATGAGTTATCAGTGACTGGGAGTGGGAGATATCTCCATTTTCTATACGTGTCATTCTGTAGCTGTACCAGCGGGTGCCCAGGGTCTGTCAGGGGCCTCTGTGAGCAGCGGCCAGGGCTGCCCAGTGCCGGACACAGCTGGTTCCAGCGGGCTCCAACCCACCCACTGCAGGGCAGGGCTGGGCCCCGCAGCCACCATGGCAGCGCCTCGGGGAAAGCCTGGGTAAGAAAGGGCAGAAGACACTGGATGGAGAGAGGAACAAGGTCAGAGGAGGACTATTTACTTTCATTTCATAGAATCACAGAATGGTTTGGGTTGGAAGGGACCTTAAAGATCATCTAGTTCCAACCCCCCTGCTGTGGGGGCTGCTAATTTCCTCCAAAGTGGAAGCACAGACGCTCTTAGGAGAAACACAGGGCTTCTGCGTGTTTAATTCTTTTAAAGGTTGATGAATAAGGACTAAAGCTAGAATCCTTTCACCAGTTCCACAGGTAATGCTGATGAGAAATACACAATCTAGTCTTGTTTTCTCTGATGCAGTTATGCTAATGGCTAACACCAAACTTTCTTACAGACCTCTTAACTGCCTGGTGCCCAATGCACAGGACTTCAGGCATGAGGTCATCTGATGGGAACAAGTCTCTGCCACGGTGGGTCGTGGTACCTGTACCCTCTCGTGTACAAAGGATGGCTGTGTTTCTGCACCTGGAGTTGCTTTTTCCAACAGTATTGTCCTGAGTGAAGCACATCCTGGCTGAAGCACTGCATAGCCTGAAGGCACCTCAGTCTATCGGTCCTTCATGCCAGACAACGATTGATGGTGGATGTGCGTCAGGCAGGGCTGGCATCTGCCACTGAGGAATCGATCGCACAAGGTGAGAGCAACGTGGCGCTGAGGCCGCGGTAAGCAGGCAGGGGAAAGCAAAGTGGGGTCAGGAGAAGGAGTCTCACACAGACACCGGTTTGAGCAAAAACTCTTCAAATCCTTAACAAAACTGGAGTCAAGTTCTTCGAAGACAGACACGTCCCTGCTGCCAAAGTTTTGCTGTGCTGGATCTGAATAGATAGCATATAGGAGTGACATATATCAGACGTGCTCATTCTGTGTATTGATCCGTTTCTTTCACACTGCTACATGGAGAGTCTTGGAAATAGTTCTCACGATGTAATACATCTTTTAAAAAGCACAGCTGATTTTCCATTGCCTTGTATTTCCTATGATTAGGTATGTTTAAAATATTCCCAAATCAAGTATTTTACAGATAGAAGAGTCTTAAAAACTTAAAAGACTATAAAGCCTGGGAAATTATAGAAAAATCAATCAAAATTATAGAGAATTCATGGCTTGAGAATGTAAACTTTAAAGAAATCACCTTAAAAGTTCTGCTTATATGTCCAAGGTAGAAGGCCAGGCGGCTAGTGAACTCCAAGCCTGTTTCTTACTCCAAAGGGAACTTGGACCAAAGTGAAGTTTGGAGTGCGCCAATTTTCAGCATAAATGCTACAGAAGTGAGGGCTCAAAAATAAATGTTCTGTCTAGATTTATCCAAGTAAATAGCTTTATGGATTTCTCACTGCATTCATAATTCATTGGGGTTTTAACATTTTCAGCAGTTCATTTTAAATGCTTTTACCACCTTTGAAGGACCAGCCAAACAAAATCCTCTTAAAGAAGACAACAGCTGCTGTTTAATATAGTTTCTAAAGTTGCTAAGTGAAACAATCTTTTTTTCCTGTATTAGCTGTAACATAACAACTTTCCTCAATTTACTCCTAGGGATTTGGGGTTATGAAGTTTGCTGGTTTTTTAAGCAGATCTTAAATATAGGAAAGATTTTCCAAGTTCACAGATTTGACATACTGCTGTGCTTTGCAAAAAAAAAAAAAAAAAAATTGACACATATGCATAACAAGGCTGCATATTTCATAAATTTTGTAGGTTCAACACTTAGCCCTAAGTATTTCCAGGGGTCACATTAGCCTTAGACCTAGATGGGGACACAGTACCTCCATTTTCTGCTGTCATAAAGCACTGAGTAATCTTTATCTCACTGTATATTTTCTGATGTACATATTCACAATAGTACATGTAAATGTACTTTGATTAAAAACATGATTGTAATACAGCAAGCCAGGCTGTTCTTATTTCTACCAGACTCAGATGTCTTCCTTCACAGGCAGTAATACACTGTGGTAATAAGAATATAATCCTGAATAGCAATGAACTGGCAAAAAAGCAAGAAGAGAAGTTTGCAGTCACCGGGAGCTTTATGGCTTTATTTCTATGCAGCAATCAAATTATTCATTTCCCAAACAGGAAAAAAGGCATGAAATGATAAGAACAAATGGTCTGTCTAGTGCAACATCTTTTCTAAAGCAGTAGCCACTGGAGGCATTACCAAAAAGCATACATGATATGATGCAATTACAAGCTGATATCTTCCCCAGTCAAGACAGTTAGTGTTTAAAGGATATGCTCACTAGAAATTGCACCTACCTATTTATTATCTTTAAGAGCCACCCCAAGGTGTAAGCAAGCTGGGTTTTCTTAGCCCAGTGAGGAGTACCTAAAGGCTTTGACTTTCTCATAGATAAACTTTGACCTCGACTTCAGCCTCTTTCTCCCTGGTTCTCAGGCCTTAGGGCTGGGAACACACGAGAGGTGCCCTCAGTGAACACAGCCAGACCTAAAGCCAAGTTTTGGTTGCACTGACCTATAAAACAATCCACGTAATTTCTTATTTTATCTCCTCACAGCAGAGAAGTTAAGTTAAATTCCTTCTGTCTGGCAACTATTTAAAACAGGTAAAGGAAGAAAGTGCTTCAGCCTTTATTTAACTGGAATACAGCAACTCCTTTTGTGTGGAGCCACTAAGGAGGGAGTTGAGCCTTCCATCTTTTATCCAATATATGTATTTTTAGTGCTACTATCGCTGTGGTATCCAGGCACATTTTAAAACACATTTACTCATGTACACTCCTCACCACAAATATTAGCATTCAAGGACATTGCATGGCTTTGAAACCATGCCTGAATGATTTAGTTCTAGCTATAACCTTACTCTCAATACTTTCTTCTTCTTAGAAGCAACTGTAACCATATATTTGAGATTTTCACAAAGGATTTTCAAAAGAATACTCCTAGTTAATTAGAATTAAACTCAAGTATTCAGGCCTGATTCTCAATTTCAAGTGAATGATTTAAGTAAAGCGGGCCTTTGTGTAAATGAGAATCAGCCTCATATTTTGTCTAATGGTGTATTTATTGCACATTATCTTCTGACATTTTAGATTTCCATACTGAACAAAGAGGCTTCCTGCTCTTTGCTTTTAAGCCAGTATGTGAAGCAGTATGTGAAAATATGGAAATTGTTTATGAAAAATTAAACAACTGCAGCTTTTTATGACAAATAACACGTTACAGTTGAAAAGCAGGTACGTGGCATGACTTTTACTTTACTGACATGCATTTCCAGTGCCATATGCTACAGACTGTTGCAAAACATACTGCTTGCTTTCAGGACGTTACCTTGTTTTGACGGCAAACATGACTTGACAGATGCTTCAGCAGAGGAATTGCATGATATCTGACCTTTTTGTGATATGTCATTTCTAGAAAGCCCTGGTGCAGGTGCTCCATCATGGAACACGTAACAGAGATACACACCAGAGAAAGACATGATTCAAAACCTTTTATCTGGTTTTTGACTTTCCTGCATTATATTTGTTTTAGAGCATGTCATCTACTGGCCTTTGTAAAATGAGATGCCGAATCTCAGGATATAAGGTTTAGGACTGCATTATCCTAAAGATCTGTATCTATTCCACTCTAGGGAATAATCTCTTAGGTTTGTTTTTAGTTACCTAATGATTTAATTCAGGCAAAGCTGGACTTGAGTCTCAATTACTATGCTTCAGACAGAGATGGATAACTTTAAGCACCTTCAAAGGTCACTTCATCTTGGAGCTGTTCAAGGCCCTGTCTGCCTGCTGTAAACAAATGCAGTGCAAAAGCATTTCACATCTCTATAAGCTGCAGTATGTGGGGAATAGCAGTGCTGTTGATGACTATGCATCTCCACACACCTTAACCTGGATCCTAGTTTAAGTGGCAGTGATCAGGATGATTAAAGACACGCTTTAGACTACACCTTCACCATTCACCATTCTACCAAAGTAGATTGTCTCTTCTCTGGAGGACATCTCTGGCTCTCTTGAAATCAAATTTTATTGCTATGAAGTAGTTCAGGGCTAAAAGAATAAAGCCCACTCTCGCTGTTAGCCCTGTACATATTGGCCTAAATTCTGTTCATACCATGTGTAAATTCAAGGCGTTCAAGGGAGCATAATTACATGGTTTTGTTTTACCATGGAAAATAGGTAATTACGGGTAATTCACGGCTCAGTTAAGTTGCAGGATAATTAGTACTCAAAGTAAGAAACGCTGCCTAGAGATTATGGGGTAATCTGAAAGGAAGTCACACAATTTATGCTAGTGCCCTCTACTTACTGGCTATTTGTTATACATATGCCTTGATCAAAGCTTAAAATATTCACAAAAGTGCGGCACGCCTGTATTACTATTTAGAAACAGAGATAGAGAAAGATAGTCCAAGAGATAATAGTTCTTACAGAATTCTCAGATCCCAATCTTTTCATCTATAACAGTGTTAGATTAAGTACGCCACCTCTATTGTAAAAATGCTCCTGACAACACATATAAAAAAAATTGCTGACTTACAGCTGGCCTTTTAAAACTTTCAAGTTCGGGAAGCGCACCCTACCACTATCTCTAGAGTGTGAATGCATGTGCTTTGTAATATGGTCCACCACCTTGACTTGCACAAGAAAACAAGGCAGAACATACTGCAGAAATCAAGCTGCGGGTTGGTAGTTGGCATGTACCTGGAAGGTTCACCAGGGCTTCCAGAGCTCACATTACAGATAGACAAACAGACATTTCAGGTCTGAAGCAGAAAGATCACAGAAGAATAATCACTAGAAGGCTGCACACAGATTTAGCCTACAGGAAAATATCTAGACGGACACTGGAATACGAGTCATAAAAAAAGGAGCATCGGTCAAGCCCATCTTGAAGGTTTAGGCTATGTTATTTAGAAATGTCTCTTATGTTAACAAAACAGATTGTAGGAAAAGCAATTATTTCCAGCCTTTGAAAATATAAGATAAGGAGCTGGATAAAAAAAAAAAAAAAAAGGCAAAAAAAAGCTGAAACTCCAATGGCTTTGCTAGAAACAATGTTTTAATTCTAAGCAGTCAGTGGAGTATACAGAAAATACATATGTACATATGCAAATAAAAACAATATGGGTTTATCTGACCACAATCTCATTTGTGCAAATCAAATCCCGTAAGTTAACGTGGCCTGTATTCACTCCTTTTGATGATGTACTTCAATTCTTAGACAACAATGTTGAAGGAAAGGCTAACAAAAGCCTTTTAAAGTGAGGGGGTTTATTGTTACTTAGCAATAAAAACATTTAAAATGCAAGTCCATCATATTGGAGTTATTATTACTACTAGGGTTTTTTTAAAGAAAGGTTAAGTCTATGTACATTTCATGCTGTGTAGTCCAATTGTACACACATACATCTGCCTACAGAAGACGGAAGTTACTATGGCTTCCACCACTCACCCTTGGCAAAATGGCTTGGACAGCAGCTACTAAGAAAGGCATGACAGTGTAAGCAGCATAACTGATCTGAATACCCAAAACCGTCTAAAAGGGGATCTACAGATAATGCTAAAGAGAGAGCCAACAATCAGCTGGAATAAACAGTAACTGGGGGTTTACAAAGTGATTATTGAAACAGAGGAGTCAGCTTGAAAACAAGCACAAAGGAGGCATGAAAATTTATTGGGGAGAGACCTGGGAGTGGAGACAGCAGAGTCAAGCCTAGGTTTGATACTGCCAGAAGTCACTCCCCAACCTCCGCAACCTTGGGAACCTCAGCCTTGGCCAGGCTTCACAGGCTCCCTGTCAGGCTCTGAATGCAACGAGCAGCCTCTGCGCTCCAGCTGGAGGACTGACCATCCGGGGGACACCAGCAGGACCCACACCTTGGCTGTGCACGTGCCATCCTTGGGGATGCTTCCTCTCCGTCCCGTGCATCACTGGGTTGCTGGAAGCAGCACAAACACGCACAAATCTGGAGCACTCACAGTTCCTACAAGTGTGTCCAGTGAGGGGAGAACCTAACTTGGTGTGAGCGTGATGAGAGGTTTTGGGGACTAGCTATAGAAGGGATGCCTAGAAATTTGTAGGTGTTAATTAAGATTGTGTGAATGTCTTTGTGGTTCACTGGTTGCACTGGTGATATTGATACTTACGGTTTCCTGATTGCTGGTTAATTATGTGTCGTTAATAAGACAATAAACTGCTTTGGTAATGATCTGATTAAAAGCACATTAACTGAGCAATTTTTCCCTGTGATAGCACTCACAGGTTACCAGGAAATTAAACAGTACCTTGGGAAACTCTCAGGATCTCGGACACGACTGTTTTCACCCCTTCATTATTAGAGCACCCCGGTGTGATTTTGGCCCAGGCCAGCTAGTAGTCTCCCAACTGCTCTTGCATACAAGTCAGGAGTTAACAGGGGACAGGTACAGCTCAATAGTTAGTTTGTACACAGTCAGCTTCTTGTGGAAGCTAAAGAAGGTTAAACCAGGGAGGAATACAGGCTGTTTCTCATCAGTTGGCCTCAGGAACTGGGCCATCGTGTTTGCAGACATGTTTAACTTAACCGTACAAACATAGCCTCACTATTAAGAAAGAAAAACTTTCATGGCATTAAGACAAACTTTTAGATCAAAAATTTTTGCCCCTAAATCTTGGAGGCAATCAAGACCTGAAAGTAATTTTCACCTCTCTGACAGGGAATTACAAATCTCTCCAAGTGCAGAAAACCATGTCGCATGGGGCTGCTCTTGGTGTCCCACACAGATGGGAAACCCCGAAGGATCTAGAGAAAGAACAGCCTGCAGACTGGCAGAGCCAATCCCAGAAGCAAACTTGTTATATTTAATTAGCCTCATGGTCGTATTGAGAGAGTTAGCAGTATTTTAATAAATTGCCATTGTACTCATGCTGTTTTAAAATGATAGTGTATAGCACCCTAAGTTATATCTGAGAAGAGACCCTCGATAGAGTTGACTCATTAACAGCATTATCATGAAGAACAGCGGCCTTTAATTATATAACCACATGTAGTCTTCTAACAGTTTGTTACGCACATGATAAACCAAGGACTTACATTTTTCTTTTTTTAACCAAATTTCAAGGCAATTTTTAACGGCCCGCTGTAAGTACACTATGTATTGAGAAGCTGTTAACGTGTCTCCATTAAAATGACAATATACATCACATGTGATGTCTTGGTCCCTAGGGTACCCAGCGGGCTCATTTCATTTCCCTCGATGTATGAAAATTAAAAGTTGATAAAAGAAGGTTTGCACATTTCCACAAAGATGAAAGCAACCTATGCAGAGACCACTGGGGTTAATAATAAAAGACCCTCACACTATAACTCTGGAACTCACAAAAATAAATGGTTATTGCTTCAGTGTAGCAAATGGCACTGTTATGGAGTATTTATGCGGTTTCCTGCAACACACAGAATTTCTTGAAAGAAATTAACTTCACAAACTGATCTATGTTGCTCATACATTATTGCAGGATCACAGAGGAAGCAATATTTTACGAGTCTGTATGATATTAATAAATTGTTGCTTTCTATCCCTTCTTATTGCTTTTTTTCTATACAAAACAAGAAGAAATAGAACTGCCTGAAATAGCCCAAAAGCATCATCCAGGAGATACAAGAGACAGTTGTGTGACAGCTGTGTGATGGAGCAGCTTGTACATCACGGGGCCAGGAGTGTGCTGCTGACAGTGCCAGCACCTCTGCAACGGTACTTGCGTGAATAATGCTTGCAGATCTTTGTCTGTGGCCTATGCAAGGAATAAAAAGGTGGTGTTTGGGGACAGCACGTTTGTAATAAGCTGTGGCAAACACTGCTCCACAAGCCAGTGGTATCATCCAGACAGTCACGTATGGCAGCGCTGTTTTAGTGACAGCAAAATGTTCTGCGTGATTGTGCACGTGGGTGATGAGCAGAGGCAGGCATTTGTGTTTCTGTTCGCCAATGCTCTTTTTTTTCCTCATCCCTGACACCATTCAGTAAGGTACACACTGTCAATCCACATTCAGCCATGACTGCTTAGAGTCTTAAAAAGCGTGGCTGGTTGGGCCTATGCTGAATACAGAAGAGAAAGAAAAGCACCCTTCAGTAAGGTTCAACAGTTTCACGTATATCTGCCACAACTGGGCTGCATTTGCCCATCCTGATCTTACTGCAACTGAACGTAACAAAATCTCCTTCCCACTAGCCCCGAAACAGAGGTGGTGACCCTTCACAGCAGCAGGACGCCGACTTGTGTGGTTTCCTTCTAACCCGGGTCAGTGAAAATGATCCAGGCTGGCTCACCTATTATAAATAGTTAAAACTTCTGAACACCAGTAGTTCTGTTGGCTTTGAATAAACTGAACTAACGAGTCAGCACTTAAACCCCTGAGCCAGGAGGGCAAGATGAGTTTGGTAGCGGGGAGAGGGACCGCCCCAGCAGCTGTCACAGGTGCCCCCAGAGCGGCACGCACCCACGGCCTCTGCTCGATGAACGCAGCCTTCCCGCGGATCCCGCCGGCTCAGGGAGGTTTATTTGCCAGGGTGGCAACACTGCCCACAGCAACTCCTCCACCCGATTATCTGCGCCGCTAAGGCCTGATGCTAAAAATCAGTATCCTTCAAATCGTTACCAGTTATCGTTTACCATCACCTTGTTGTTATGAACTGAACCAAAGACCTGAGGGAGAATTTATGAAAAAAAATCTTTTGGCATATATATATTTTCCATCCAACAACCTCATTTCACTTTGAGAAAGACACTTGTCTCCAGGAGACTTCAGTCACCATCTGAGTGTGCTGAGGCCAGGGCATAGGACACACCATTAAAAAAAGAAAAAAAATACAATCAGAGACAGATAAACAAACAGGCAAATTGGTGTCATTCAAAGAACAATTTCTCTGGGTGAGCTTGTCAGCAAAAAAACTTACATGCACAGCACTTTCCTGTCCATCTATGAGACAGGTAACAGCAGTAATCTGATATCTCTGACAGAGTACCCATTGAAAAAATCTTAAATGACCTGATGACAGTTCACGTTGGCTTTCAGGTATCTCCTAAGGTAGGCACAAATGCTTTTTGTTGTCTCCCTCTGCTAACTTTCCCTATAAAGTCATCGCTTTTGCAGCCTTATAATATTTAACAGCTTACAAATTAGCTTAATGCTCGAGAATTTGTATTTCATGTTATTCATTTTTGGCACTTGTTGTAAAGGCAATAGCCTATCTCACGCATCACATCAAAGGGGAAAGAGCTCGTGCTTGGCCCAGGAGGAAAATCTAAGTCCCTCACACCTCACCACGGCCAACAGTTTTGATCTCTGGTACTTGGTAATGGCCGGGCAGCAGGGAGGGCAGGCAGTGGAGCAGAGGGGGCTGGCGAGCCCAGAGCTTCTTGCGGCCAGGTGAGGGGCACTGCTTCCCAGCAGCGAGTTTCACAGAAAAATCACGTTTAGGGTCTCTTGGACCCTAGTTTTCAAGTTTCCAAAAAGCACGTCTAATTAAATACCTTTATCTTTAAAAAAAAAAAACAAAACACCCTGAAAAAACCACAGCACTCAGCTCTCAGTGGCTCATGATAGCAGACACATTGACTGGAAAGATGTTCTTTTTAATAGGGACTAATTTTTTTGTCAGTTTTAAGTGTCTTCAAATTGAGGAAACAAGAAGGCCCAAGCCTTCCGCAGCAATTACTGGATTACTCTGCTAGTGTCATTCAGGAAAAATGAATGGCAGATTTTTCTGCTACACATTTTGTAATATGCAAAACCCAGAAATTTCTAAAAATAAATACAATATAGTGCTTTTTGCCATGAAAAGGTATTCAACTTTAACATAATTTCTACCATGATGACTTCTGATGGGTTATTTTTGTTTTCATCATGCCATTAGCAAAAAGTGATACCTCTTTAGCTCTAATTAGACCACTATCATAGAGCCCATTAATAATTCAATAACCCCTTTATCTATTTTCTTCCCCTTCAGAGCTCTTCAATCAGGGCTTATGCAGCAGGTTGCATTCGCTTTGAAAATCCATTAGCCTTCCGCCTCACTTGTGGGCTTTCCAAGGGACACAAATGGATAGACACATAATTTTATTTATTTATTTGTTGTGCTTTTGCTTTTAGGCTAGATGTAAAACGATGGTGGCAGTGGTGGTGGTGGGGTGGAAGGGGCACATAATAATCTCTGGTGTCACAGCCTTACAGCTTAATTTGTCATCTTATTTTTCACATGCAAGATTCTGACAGCATTGATCACCTGAATCTGTTAAACAATTTTTTCATGAGGCTGACACACTGCCCCAGTGCTTGCATCTATCAACATCTGCCTGATTTATTGGCTTAATAACGGGAAATCATTTGGTAGCCCAGCTCTATTTTGCCTGAACGCTGACCCGTGACCTTAATTTGCTGCCTTTTGAGGTTCTTTGTTCTCCCATAACAGGTAGCTCACTAATCAGCAGAAGCAGCTTTATAAACTTAGATAAATATTTAACTGAGATCTAGGAATATGAATGTTTAAATTATTTCTCGTTGGAAAAGTATAAATAACCCAGACTAAACAGAACTACTGAAATCAAAGGCATGCTTGCAGAAAGGATGGGATTTGGCGCACTTTTAATATTTCATGTCTTTCTCTGTTCCTATTTCAAAATATTGACAAACAGCTGTTACAGATTTCTGAAATAAAAGAAAGACTTCCCTCGCTGCTAGTCTTTAAAACAAAATCCAGAAAGAAAAGCCAGTCATTTTCTCTACCAGGTACCAAAAACTGAGACTCACTGGAACAAGGTGGTGCCATTAGCCCAGAGGCAGTGATCTCAGATTATGGTAAAAGTACTTCAGCACAGCAGACACCTAATTTAGAGCATATCCTTACATTTTATTTAAATAATGAATATCATTAAAAATGCTTTGCTGTAAAAACATTTTCAGCCTTCTTAGCCCTCCACCCTCTGACCAGCAGTGCACATAAAATTGCAAACATTTTAAAGAAAACCAATCGCTCTAGGACTTGCTGTGAAACTATATGAGCACAAAACACAAGCAGGTATTTTTCTTGCCAAACAATATGTTGGCATTCAGTATCACTTAGATATGCCTAGGAAACTGCTTTGTCTAATATGTGATGTGACTTTCCAGAATGGCTTGAAAAAGGTGATTTATGGAGTGGAGGTATATGGGTAGAATAAACACTCTGGACCTGCTTCTGGTGAGACTGCTTCATTTCAGATCTGGTTTCTTCCCATCTCCTACTTCCTTGCCCCCTGAGCTACGTTCAAAGCGGGGCACAGCACAAAACAACAACCTGGCTTAAAGCAGGGAGCCAACACTGTTCACTGGCAATAAGAAAGGGGCAGAGAAAGAGAAAGTTGTTGCGTTTTTTTTTTCCCTGCACAAATTTGGAAGAGTAGAAGAACCCCTTCCTGCTGTGAGACCAGACCTCAGAGTACTTGCGGAAGTCCACGGGAGACAGGTATTTGTAGGAAGAGCATTTTGGTGGGGGTGGAAAGACAGAAAAATAGTTTAAAGGAGAAGAACCATGTTCACATATTCTCACAGGACAATAAGGAATAAGTCTCCTATGGGACCATGAAGACTGTGTGGCAGATTTAGCCCTCTAAGATGTAGGCAACCTCTGAAATAACTGGAAAACTAGGAGAAAAAGTCATCCTCCGCTTCAGGATGAGATTAAATTCTTGTAAATCACCCAGGAAGAAAGTATTTGGGGTTTACGCATGTTTTAGTTTCAACAACGCAGAATTTCTTCTCTAACAACTTCAGAGATCTCAATTCATGCAAAACAACAATTGACTCAATTCTTTCAGTAGACTGGGATTTATATGGCTTCTATTTTAAGACAAAGGATACCTACATACACTTTAAAGATATGGTGAGTTCGATAACAATAGCTACTATTTTCAACATATTGAATATATTTCCAGTGCTGAATATGTATTTCGGGCTTCGATTTTTATTTATATTATAAAAGTATGAGAGGGAAATAAGAAAGCCTAGCCTGTAGAGTTTGTAAAGGCAAACAATGATGATCTTGGATGTGGATTACTACTACAGCCAGCAGACCTGAACATACTTTTCCTCCCCGTGGAAGGCTGGCTGGCATACAGGTCAGTGCTCGAGTCTGGGCATTCGTTACGGTACTTAAAGGGGAAAACCCCCACACTTCCAACAACAACATCTTCAAAATTGTCAGTACAGTTTGTTTCTGTAATATACAAGTATCACGTTTGTGGTCTGTTGTCAGTCAAATTGAGAGCACGTTATTTAACGCGGGTCCTCTAGACAGCAAAAATAAGTGAAAACATCTTGATTTGCTTCTTTTAGTGTATGTCAATTGTGTGCATAGTATTTGAAGGTTAATAGTGTGACAGTGATGTACCAAACCATGCAAACAATATCTTTCTAACAATGGACAATTTCCCTGTGAAATGGATTGGAAAGAATGTGATAGCATACAGAAGACTATATTAAAATGATGGCCCTTCACTGATGAACAGTGGAAATGTTACTTGCTCAAAGGCACCATTAAAATTAGAAACATCTATCTATACATTGTCTTGATAACTGCTCTACACCTCTGCACACACGCTCACGTGTATGTTGTTCTATTTCCAAATTTGCTATAGCTTACTTATAGGATCTGCTTGGATAAGAACCCATAATAAGAAAAATTTGAATTCTTGCATCAGGAATGCTGCAGTTGTTCAAGCGCAGCTTGTAAACAAAAAAGCCCATGTCAAGTGAGTTGCCTTGCAAGACTGTCATTCTTAATATAAATGCTATTACCAAATGTAACTTCTAATACTTAAAGGACAAAATGTTGCTGCAAGATAGTCTTAATTAACAACCCAATCTCTGCACAGGTTTTCTGTACTTAATGGAATCAGAAATACTTTAAGATATATTAGCAAGTATAAGAAGTTTATTTTGCTTCCCTAAGGATAACTTTTTCTACTATCAAAAAAGCCGAAGTATTTTTGAGGTGCTTCAAGGAACCTTGGTGTTGCACTGCTGAGAGAAAACTTTACTTGGGATTTTGTTTATCCAATGCATCTTCACTCTCATTAGAGCTCTCCATACATGTAACTGAGACATGACACAGAAGCGACTTTGTCCTCCTCCTGAATATGTAATTACATCTTCCTAAATATATCGAAAAGAAATTATTCTCTCTAAATGCAGAGGCTTACTCAGGGTAACGTTTTATCTAATTTCCACATTAAAACATCATTCCACCAGTTGTCTGATAAATTCTTATATTAAATCTCTAAGGACTCTACTCCTCATATTATGGAAATTGAGGTGAAGGTCCAAACTTGAATGTATAAATCAAACAGGCGTTAAAAATCTTTTACTAAAATATCAAGTTTTTGGCAATCAACTAAATGCCAAGACAAATGATCATTGTTATTTTCAAGGAAGTGCATTAGCTGGTGGTCTTAGGAGAAAAGAAACCCCTGTTATTAAAAATAGCTCTCTCAAATATTCCACTGCAGAAGGAAACATTTTTAAGCATGGATATTTGTGGGAAGTTGGAAAGAGAAACATTGCTGCTTCTGGACACAATAGCAGGAGTAAGTTCCAAATGGACAAGCTCCACATTGCCTAGGACATTCACATTATTAATTATCTGGAAGTGACCCAAAGGACAGTTCAGTCCTAATGTTGACTAAGAAATCAACTGAGGAAACATTCAGATGAATTTTAAAATTAAAATGCAATCAAAAAAAACAACCCACCTTCAAAGCTGTAACACAAACCTAGGAACTTAGAAACTTTACATAGTATTTCTCAAAAGAAGGTAGCCTATATGTAGTATTAACATAATAAAACATTATGTTTATTAACATAATAAAAGTAGTATTAACAGCTAGGTAGACGCAGCTTTCCCCCCCCCCCTTTTTTTTTTTTCCCTGGGCCATCAGCTGAAATTGAGGCAGACTGTGACATTAAAAGTTCAAAGGAATACGAACACATGGCCCAGAGCTCACAGTCCCATCAGCTCCATTCCCCTGAAGGCACCTACCATTGAGAGATGACAGAAGTGCTTTTGTCATCAGGTGCTGAAGGGAAACAGAGTAAAACCTCCATCTTATGTTGTAAATGGGTTCTCTGAGGGGTGCCTATACTTGCAGGCTTTGCCAAATATATAGATTATTAAAAGTGCTTCCAAAGAGGACGGTGGATGTGCTTAGCAAGGTTAACAGAGACCAACATATTCCAAGCACTAGGGGGGAAAGGAGGAGGGGAGAGAAGGGAGCAGTGTGGAGAGGATTAGCAAGAGAGCAAGTTTATAATAAATATATAAAGCATAAGAAGAAACTTGAACTGTATGTGAAAGAGGAAAACCTGCTCAATAATTTAGGAAGGAGGGAACTGTGATCAGATCAATGCAGTTGATAATGACGTCAACGTTTTGGATGTGTAGGAAGGGAGAACGTTTGAAGTACCGAAGATGAAATAATCTACTGTAAAAAATGCTGAGATTTCAGCAGCAAAGATATAAAAGAATAAGAGCACTTGTGGACAAGAGAGAGGAAACTGACAGGAATTTGTGATAAAGCAAGCAGAAAAACCTAAGTTTTTAGCTGAAGCTACTAGTGACCAGCAGTCATAAGACTGCTTAAAGCTTTACTTCATTATTGATTTCGCACTCAGAAAGGACCAATTTTTACTTAAACAAAAATTGTGTATCTTCCAGTATAAAAAAGAGCCGTGAAGTATCCATAGCTAATTTTCAAAGACCAGAAAGAAAAGAAAGGGAAGTGATCTTTTGAGTATTGATATCCAAGGGCTGGACCACCCACAGATTGCAGGGTTCCTAGGCTGATGCATATCACACTTTGTTTCCTTTGCTGACCTCAAGTAAATCCAAACTTTTATTGTGGTTTAGCCCTCATTTAATGGTGATAACACAAGGCCTTTTTAAAGCACTCCATTAAGTAAGCCCAAAGGCCACTGCATAAAAGATCTGATGTTCCCAAACTACTGAATGTACTTGGGGTGTTTACAAATAATAAGATTTTATACTGCAAAACACAGCGCGACAGGAGCGATACAGAACAAGTGCGTGCTGTGCCCTCGGCTCTGAACCAGTTCAGATGATGCTTTTCTTTCTTCCTTTCTGACCACCACCGGAGTACATTGAGAAGTAGTAAAAGCAAAGCCATTTCTGAGCTGCTAGAGACTGTAGCATATATTTTTTTCTTTTACATTTCTTTTTTTAATGCATGAAATTAAATACATTTAACAAATTCCTTTTTTTCCCCAACTATGATAGTTTGCGTAACTTACCAATCTGTATATCCGCATTTTATTGCACATGCATTATCTTACTGAGAGACAGACAACTGACCATATTTCTCTTCTGCTCTAGCATATTAAACCATGTAATTCCCTTTACATGCTGCCTAGGAAAATTCCTCCTACGTAGGAGTTACTGACCATATGTATCTCGGGGAATGGAAAAGCAGACACAAAGACACGTTGCAGAGGCAATGAAAAGGAAGACGTTTTTGAGGGATTCAGAAGAGACCAAAGAGGCTTTTTGAACCCAAAAAGCTACTAGATGTTACAGGACTGAAAGTAAAGCTGAAGGAAAGGATTTTCCCTGAAAGGAAACAGCAAGCAGGAAGCAATTTGTTTGCTAAAAGCTTTGATTTTCATTTATTCTGTTTCACCCAGATCTGGATTTCTCTGTGAAAAATTCACAGGTTTATTTTGTGATTAAGTAAAATCTTAACATAGAAT
The DNA here is from genome assembly GCF_011004875.1 of Balearica regulorum gibbericeps. Lineage (NCBI taxonomy): Eukaryota > Metazoa > Chordata > Aves > Gruiformes > Gruidae > Balearica > Balearica regulorum. The sequence continues at coordinate 107,533,811 of NC_046184.1, forward strand.
TTAAAGGCTCTTTTAATGTTTTTGAAAGGCTTCTGTTAGGAAAGATGTACAAGTGGATACACCTTACAGCCTTGTCAGAGCAGCATAGGCTATGTCAACACTAGCAAGTGATGCAATGCAACGGGAGCAGATTTGCAGGGCGGTGCTGAGTTGGGCATGGTAAGACTAGCTCTAGCCTGGTCACACAAACTGAGTGCCCCCTAGTCACTGGAGCACACAACCAGGTGTGCTCCAGGAGTGCATCACCCAGTTCGTTTTCCTCCAAAAGGAATCTAGTTAACCTGCCCTAAAGACAACTGTGCAATGCAAATCGAAAACAGGGAAGTCAGATACCGGAAAAAACCTAACTCAAAAGCAAACTCCTGATCCAAACTGGGATGCTAATGTAGCTGCACCGATGAATGCAATCTAGACCTCTTCTAGCAGGAGTTTCTACTGTGCTGCAGCAGGAGCTGATGTCCCAGAAACAAATTCACATTAGCTATGCCTCAATGCAAGGCTGTATGAATCTGTCAATGCAAAAAGACAATTTGAACTGCAAACATTAATTCCATGAAAGTGCTTTAGATCTGTAATTAGTAAGATAAGAAAGGAAATTCCTCAAAAATTCCAACCGAATAACGTTTGAGTTTGAATGCATTTTCACCATTGCACATCTTGGAAATTAGAATGTAACATCTCCCTCACCAAGAACTATTAGTGGAAGAAACCCTTAAATTTTATTTTTATCAAGAGAAAGAACAATGTGAAATCTTAATAAGAAACATTAGCTTGTGCATTAGTACTGATTAATGCACCATTCACACATGATGGAAAAACAAGGCAAACATCCAGAATGGGTGTTAATCAGCACTGCTGCAAAGTCTGTCCTATCTCATTGCTTAAGTAATTCATTTCCAGCTCTCAAAATGAGGTGAAGTGACAAACTAGACCAATTTCTTGCCATGCTCCATTTAGTGCATCACAAAGTTTCAACAGTTATACTAGCCCACAAGTCTGCCACAGAAAAAGCACTTTAAAAAAACCCAACAATTTGGGAATATTCCCATAGAAGTCTCACACCGAATGCAAACAGGTTACAGAGTAACTTAAAACCTTAGGAGAGTCAAACTCATTTTATTTACTATGCAATGCTTGTAAAGAGGCAAGCTAATTCACGGGATCCAGCAGCTGAGATTACCAATGAAACGGTAGATCAAGTTGGATTGATAAACCAAATAAACGGCTGACCTCTGAGTACTCCTTATCTGGTGTAATCAGACAAACTTTCAAGCACATTAGCTTTCCTCTGATCTGAGGAAACATTAGCTTTCCTCTGACCAGAGAGACAAAGTAACATCGTTACATCGTAATACCTTCCAACATCTAGCAAAGCACGCACTTGCAAACCACAACTAGCAGCAGTCCTAATACAGATTAGATAAAGAAAGTCAATTTGTAAGAGGGGATAATATTACAGCAAGCCAAGTATTAGAGACTTGTCAGAAGACATATATTCTTGACCAACTTGATTCCCTTATAGAGAAACTTGCCATTAAAAGAAAGCCCAAATCATAATGCACTACACTTCTGTGATTATTGAATGCACTGAGTTTATGCCACCTTTATGGCATCATTAAACTGGGTCCTGGATTTTCCTGCACTGCTTGAAAGGCATCAGCACTAGTTGCCTTTGCTTCTCTTATCCGTTCACATCATTTGACATGCCCTTGCATTAATTGGAACTGTAAACAAAACACTGTGAGTAATAGCACAACATCAGAAATCCTTCAGTTTTGACTCATTTCTGACTTCTCTGCTCGCTCTGTGGTTCAGTTAGTACTACTTGAAGATCTTAAAATTCAAATATTTTCATTGGAAAGGCAGTTGTTGAGTTGCATCAATAAAAGGAAATGCTTCTATTTTGAAACTTAGTTTTATATAATTGTGTTCAATACAATCTATGCAATAGATTGCATATATATATCAGAGACAAGCTAACCTATTTTGCATCTGAATGCCATGAAATATTTTTACTTGCCAGAAATTACTATTTAACTTAATTTTGTGTTGCTGAAATTTAGAACAACAGACACTGGGTAAAAAAAGCAGTTTGAACAGGAAAAATGCAGGGTCTGTACGGACTACACACCAATAAACAAAGATGCTCTCTGTAAGGCCACATACCTTACTCTTCAGTTGCATGACAACCGCTTTCCTCATCTCTTCTTCTTAAACCTCATGGTTCTTCCACCAAACCTACTTCTATATAACACACCACTAAGCTCTCTCTCAGCTCTTATGCCATTCAGCACACCTCCTCAACACCATGTTCTCCACTCGGTTGAGGTCTTTTGCAGTGAGCTACGGAGAGGGGCCAAGAGCTGTGAACTGCTGCCTGATGGAGCAGCAGATTACTGTTCATCAACTATGTAGTGATCATGGAGAAGCAGCAGTAATTATCATGCATGCTCAGTTTATCACTGACTATTGCTGCCCGGAATGCACTCCTACACATCTTCACCATAGCAGAATAAAAAAAAAAAAAAAATTAAAAAAAAAAAAAAAAAAAAGAATTCCGGCAGTCACTAAGGATACCTTTGAAATGATGAGAAGTTGCGTTTGTGGTTTAGTGTGCCTTAAGCCCGCTAAGGGATCTGTAGCTCCCCACTGGTACTGTCACACTCAAGGTCAAGTAACTCATTCAGATCTAATTTTGCTCTTATGCTGACACTGTAGTGTTAGTAACACTGTACTTGAGACCCTGCAGAAATAAAATGTGTTGGAGGTCTGAAGCACATACCCGATTTGAAATCTCCAGATTATCTAATACTGTGTACTTCTACCAAAATATTATGCCACGTGTCACTATTCATAGCTTTATGGAAGTTTTCCATATTGCTTCTATTTATTTCAATTACTTATCTTTGACCTGATCTTTGATCAACCAAAGAATGTGGTTAATTGTGCATCCTCTGCTACAGTATTTTATTTTTGGTAAACTGATTAATTTATTAGAATAAAGTGTACCTCTGACAAGAAACATTCAGCTTTCCTATTTTGAGCAGAAATTAATAGCTACTTTACACTCAAGTTTTGAGAAATGTTTACCTCAGGAAGTTTATGCGTCTGTTCCCAAGTAATTTACAATTGGCACAAGATACATAGTGAGAGGGATTTTTCCTCTTTGTGGGCAAAAAACACTCAAGAACATGGTTTTGCTCAGGGAAAATCAGTCTGCTCAGTGAAGGTTTCTAGTCTATGAAAGTACACTTTAATATGCGGGTACTTAAGATCTCTTAATTAGAAAGATGACTCACAATCCAATCTGTAATTGCAAAATTTAACTGCTGCCTATAACGTTTGAGAGTCAAATTAAATTTTGTTCTCTGTTGTTATTTTCTCATTTCAGTCTCAGAGATGTACACTTCACTGCTGATGTAAAAGATTAAATGCAGTCAAAAGCTTCCACAAAAAAGCCCCAAACTCCCCCAAATCCACAGCTGGCAACACCAACATCATCATCAACAGTAGCTGCTGGTGAAACCAGAAAAGATAAGACATTTGAACCTCTGAATGGAATAAGAATGCTGTGGGTCCACATGTACCCTAATCCCAACTGCTGCAGAGCTTCAAGCCCATGAACCTCTATCCCCTCTCTGCTCCCCTTTCCGTCGTCTCTGCTCTCCCCAGGGACAACACCCTGGCACACGGAGGAGCTAACGGCTGTTCTGGCCTTGTGCGAGTTACTTATGTGAGGGTCTCATTTTGCTTGAAGCTAAGTAAATAATAATACACTATAGCACTAAATAGCTGACCACAGCCTGCTGCAACTCCTTCCTGTCAACCGCTTTCATTCAGAAATCCACTGGGGTACAACATCTGCCAGTAAAACCTATATATGCTGTATGGGTAGGGCTGTTCAACAGATCTAGTGAACCCCACCTCCACCACCAACCTTGAAAAACCTAATAGACATGGGGGCAATCACTTTGCAACTATGCAATTTAGTGAGATAATACTATATCACACCTTCACAAAAACCTGTGAAATCTAATGGGAAAATGTCAGAAACCAGTAATTTGTTTTTTTGTAGTCACAGCTATCTATGGGTACGAGTCTAGGGCCTTGTGCCATAAACAGATTTATAAAACTTGTACAGTGATCATTCCAAGAAAGGCTTTGTAAAATTTCTTGTATTAATAAACTCTAACAACCTCATCCATAATGTGCATAACAAATAATAATGTCAGTCATCCATCAGCCCACATAACTGCTGGCATAGCATGCAATGTACTTCACATATCTGCTATATTAAATGCACAGAAACACAAATACATCTCAATGAATTTACAAAGGCACACAGCTGAACTTTGAAACTGTCTCCCTTTTCGTCCTCCTCATGTACAACACCCGTGGCTTTTTTAACGCATTTATTAAATAAATTACATAGGCTGAAGTTGTCCCTCGTGTATCCGCCATGAACGCCACAGAAGCACAGACTCCCCATCGCTGGAGTTGGAGAGCTGAAAGTGGGTTGTCCTGTCCACCTCCCTGCCAGCAAAGGACTTCCAACAACCGCCGGCCTCTGGCACCGCCGGATTTCAGATGTCAGCCTTGCAGCGCTGGCCGCGCTCCCCGTCAGAGGGAGCTCCACAAGTCGCTAAATCTAATTATCTAAAGGTACTTATTAGATTCAGGTGGGAGTTTTAATTTCTTAATCTCATGTCATTATTACTATTAACTAGTTGCTCTAACCTGAAATTTCCTCTTTTCTAGTGTTTGCACTCTTCAGGCGAGTGTACGCTGTTATCAAGCCTTGTCACGTCTTGGCCAAAATGTGTCTTTAGGCTCTTTGAACCTTTGTCTTTAAAAGGAATCCCATTAGCTCTGTCATCAGTCACACTGCTGTGATCTTTCAGTTTGTCAATATCTTTTTGATAACAAGCTTTAGGGATAAGACATTTGAACTTGGAAGCAGCAGAAACCCTTTCGATACAGGAAAAAGCCTGCAGGATGCAGCAGGGTTGCTTCCTACAGTCCAAACAGCTAACGTCGTTCATTAGAGGAGAAAGCTGCTGTGATATTTATTTAAGCAACAGATTAATGAGAACAAGAAAGACACTTCGGGGATTAGGAAGCCTTTGCGTAAGAAAGAGCCAATATTTCAGAGCCACTTGGAAGTTTTTTCCAAAAAGGGGACCCAGTCTAAGGTTTCTTTTTTGAGTCAAACTGCAGCACATAAAAGCAAATGTTACCACAACGCTGCATATTCTTGCGCTTTTACCTTCATTAAAAGCATTGCTGGAATGTTCCAACTTTTTTTTATTTAATATTTTAATAAGGCAAACTTAACAACCTAGCTACATAATGGAGCAATGCCGAAATCCTGAAACCTGAAATCCTTCAAGCTTAGCAGTACATACCAGTCATGTACGAAACACCATTCTTTGTTAGTTACTACTTGGTTTTAGATTTTCATTTTTTTTAATTTGTAATTATGATTTCAGTTTTGCAACAGAAACAACTTTTTCACTTTGACTTATTTCTTACACAGAGGAAATAAATCTTTAAGAAAAATAACTAAGTCCAGCACTCGTGAGGCTGGAAAGCCAAGACCAGGCTAGAGAATTCTAAGGTACAGTAAGTTTTTGTTCCAATCAGGTGTAAGGGTTAGTTTGGAAAGAAGCAGATCTGAATATCAGCATACAGATGGGTTACCTAAACTTGTGCTAATCAGAAAGCAGACAGTGGGGAGGACCTGCCCGTATGTCCCAAAATGGCATGTCCCAGTGCACGTGAGCAATTGGTTTCTGTGATACATCAGCTTCTCACTCCCACAGCAAATAGTTCTGAATTGCTCTTGGTCTGTAGTTACCTGTTTATTTAGAAACAGTTTGTTTCTGCAACAGACATCTTAAGCACAGCTGTTTGGAAAAGAATTAACACAATAGTAGAAATATACATTACTTAAGCAGTAACTATGACAGATATTTCTTACATGATTTTTGAAATTTGTCTCCTTGTTCCCCCTCAGCCTCCCAAGAACCTCATCTCCCACTTGAGGAGTGAAGAGAGCAGGTTCTTTGAAAGGCTACCTAGGATGGCACACAAGTTGACCAGGGCTTTGAGAGGTGTCTGTTTTTCAACCGAACACACTCAAAGACTTTAAGAACGTATGCAAGGATTTACTTGAATATAAACTGCAACAGAGAACTTTCTAAAATAGATAAAATTCAGAATAAGAACAAAAATAACAGGTTTTGTAAATACATATGTTCCCTACCTATCACAGTTGTGCAGGACAGATTATTTCAGCTGGGCTTCATCTGAGTCCAGCAAGTCACAAACGCCTACTTTGCAACTGCTCATCTGGGTTCCTTTGCCCTTTTGCCTCTGAGGAGTACGGGTCTGGGCACTGCTTGGAGTTCCCACACCCTCATCCCCCAATGCCTTGTGCTCTGGAGCGCTCTCTCCTGTGCCTTGGGGCTCCCTGGACAGGGGAAAAAAAATCCCTTTCCCTGCATATGATTCACCTGATGTAGCACCGACCAGCCAGGACCAGGGAAGTAACCTGCTTTCCTCCCGGATCTGCAGCCAGCCAGCCAGCCAGCCACCCTTAACGAAATGCAACCACCGTACCCTGCACATAAAGAGAGCAAAACAGATGCCATCTGCTACACACATCATAAATCTTCCTTGGATTGCTAGCACCACTTAAGATATTTAATTAAAAACCAGTTGGGATAATTATTTAAAAATCAATGATTTCTAAATCATTATTTAAAAATCACATTTAACAAATTCCCACTTAAAGTAGCCATAACATTTTGGAATCTGTGAATACATTCAAATGTTTTTATTCTAACCAGTTAAATTTCTGGGTTTTTTTAATTACATAAGAGATGTTTCATCTGAAGAAATTATTTGTTAATTGTTAGCAACCTTTCTTCATATTTCTCTATAAATGGTAATTATTCATCAGAACAATTTATTTTATTTAAAAGAGGATACAACTTAAATAACCTGCCAGAGACGTAGCTCTACTCTTTACAGGCAGTAAAATAGAAAGCATATGCATTACTTCAGAAACTTGATGCAAGCCCTTTCACAATTCCTTGCTCTCCCCCAAACACAAGGAATTAACGATGCACTGAGGAGTCCGCTTGGTTAATTGATACAGATATATTTATGTTTCCTTTGCAAAGGGGGATGCACGAGCTGCAAAAGTCATCTGGCATAAAGCACAGTGCACCTCAAGTAGTATTTCGCAGCACATTGCTGCAAAAGAAGCTTTGGACTTCAGTCTCTTGAATACTTGATGATGATTAAATTAAGAATCTGCAAAACAGTGATGCACACTGTGACTTTATTTCCAAATGGAATACCAATTACTACTGATACAATCCGCAGCTCCACCACACCTTCTCTGTAGCAGTCATCCATTAACCCATATTCTCGAGTCCAAGACATGCTCTCATCATCTTGTGTTTCAAGTTGGGTTTCTCTTTCCTAGCAATATTCCAGGTGAACTCATCGATAAGCCAGAGAAAAAGTCATTACTCGTTGGCTTTCTGAGAGCTTAATAGTAAGCACATTGACTTGAATGTTAACAAATTAAAAACATTACTTTTGTCGTTTTTATTAGAACTTTTCAAATGTTGCATGGAATGATATCCTTTCAAGATAGTGTAGCAGGTATACAAAACGGTTTTACATTCATTACATGTGCTTACTTTTCCCTGAACATTTTTTGAAACACAAAAGCTACTTTACCTATGCTAGAACCATGGCCTTTACCTAAATGTATGTGGATATATCATCTTGGGTAGTGTGTAAGCCTTCACACACAAGCTTCTTTTAAAAAAAATAAATCACATTTTCAATAATTATTACTGAAAAATAGTACAGATAACAGAAATATGATATCTCAAAGTTGTGATTATAGTATTTCTCTTCTGTATTAAAAATGGTCTGGAAGACACTAACTTTTTGGATGAGATAAATATTTTTTATAAACTCAAAACATATCCTTCTTAGATGTAGCATCTGACTTAAAGCTCTCCAATTTTCTTTGGTGGAATTGGTTCCGTTTAAGCCTTAAAAGCATACATAGCATATAGCGTTACATAGGGAAAATCACTTGATTGAGGCCTGTGGCCTCATTTCAGGTTTGCTAGCTTGTTCTGTTACATCTCACTGGAAATACTGTTAGAATAAACATCCTTTACACAAACAAAACCTTTTAGGGGAGATGTTCAAGGTTTTATTTTGCACACCATTAGAGTGGTCTACGTACACAAACTCATAATCGCATTTTGCAATTTTGAAACATCTTTAATTGCTATCCTGAAAATTACTGCCATAAAATAGAAAGCATAAGTGAAATTTGTCCTTTCTCATCAAATATTAGAAGTTTGTTCTTTGGGTTTACTCATTAAAAAGTTATGCATCGTTTGCATTGTTTTTATGACTCAAGAGGCAGACCAGCACCATGCTCATACCGTGAGCTTTTGTTGTCCATTAAAAAAACCTTTCACCCCATGAGTAAGTGGTTTCACGCTGTGCTCCAAAGGTTTTTACAAGCTAAAAAAAGTATGTTTTGCTGGAGGAAAATATGAAAAGAAAAGAAAGGAAACTGGACCTGCCCAAAAGAAAAATGGCACAGTTGCAATCTGTGGCCTCGCCAATTATTTCATACGAATGCCAACTGAACTCAATAATATTTAAAAACTGCACGTGTCACGGGAGATTGCATACAATTGTTTGCATGTTGACACCAAAATGTAAAAGTTCTTAATAAAAGAGCATGTGTGTGTTACTATTCAGGATTAGTCAGACTCTGTAGCTGTCCAGAAGTTTTTGACTGAGACCTATTTCAGTTTTTATTAAAAAATAAACTTTAAAATATTTGATCTAAAATATTTATTTTTTTAAAAAAGTTTGATCTACAGCAAATAGATCCCAAATGTATACATTTTAATATGAATACAGAAACTGAAATGCTGCATGCGTAATTTGGAGCTACCACCTAAACTGCTAAATAAATAGAAGTGATAGATATTACTTCTTCAGCTTCAAAAATCTATGTGGATAAGAGCAGCTATTAGTAAAAGTACCTTTGTAAAAGTATATCTTGTGTATGCTATTTGTTATGCGTTTAGCAAACCCCTAGAAGTTATGATCCTACAGATAAGGACACTGCTACTGACATGAAGATGCAAGTTGACTTTACGTGCACATCCAACCCCATGCGCGCACTACATGAAACACAACATGTTCGCTACAGAATATTTTTAAAATATGCCCTGAGAAAGGCATTTCTAAGTAAAGCTCAAGGAGGCATCCCTCTTTTGGCTTATTCGAATATGGGATACTGCTCTGGCGCAGCCCGAGCTTGGGATATATGCTCGGGCTGTATAAAACAGTAAGCCAGAAAACAGTGACCAGGGAAGCTAAGTAGCGTCCTTTTGAAAAACAAAAGAAGAAACAAGATCCACAACAGAGACAAAGCCTCACGTATAGTAATTCAGATATTACGTATTCTAAAAAATGCTGTTCCCCGAACAAGACATTTTTGTGCTGATCAAATCCGTAAGGAGGAGCTCACTTGCAATGCGCCTGGTCTCTCCGTCCTCAGGCGAGAGGAAGGAAATCTGCCAGTTTGAACAAGGATTAATGTGCACATCCAAACCTCCGGTAGTCATCTCATCTAACACTCTGACCTCTGAAGGCAGGCGATTAAAAACCCCAACAAATTAGTAATAGGTAGGTAGCTTAATAGGGCTCTCCTCTGTATTTTTCATTCCTTGGGGTCTTTGGGTTTAGGGATCTGCAGAAATAATTAAGAAAAACATGCCTATTGCCATGGGAACAAACAAGCTACCAAGGAACCAACGTTTAAAAATCCACAAGCTGAAAATATATTGGAAAACTTTGCTCTAGGCAAAATTACTTTCTTAAGAAAAAATGTTTAAGTACATTTTAGAGTTGTTTACAATCAATACAAGCTACTATATCATGGTGTAATTTACAGTTTGTTCAGAAAGTAGTAGACAAGGTTTGACTTGAGCCAGATTATGTGTTTCCACAACAAGCACCTGCCTAAAATAAACATATTCAATAGCTTGAGAGAATCCAGATTTAACAGGTTATATATGGAAAAACTCAGTATTTACAGATAAGAGAAATATCTGACAGCAAAGTAATTTTACTTGGCAGATTACATTCATGTGTGGAAATGTTAACTTCTAATTTATCAAACAGTGGGGAAGACATGGTACTTATTGGATTTCTGCTCCCATTTCCAATCCATCTGATGGTCTAATTTCTCTGACTCATAACTGTAAATTCTTATTTATGGTGCAGCATGAACCAATGTTAATATTCAGAAAGCTTCTTTTTACTTTGTGCATCTTCTACACTATCTGGAAACCCAATCTTAATCATAGCAGAAACTGAGCACTGCTTTGGTTTATGTGATATGTCATTAACATATCAGTGATAAAATTAACACTGTGTTGAAATGCTTGCTCCTTAGAAATGCTTCCCAAGATCTATGGCTACAAAGCGTAACTAAGATGACTAAAGGAAAATTAGTGTTCTTAGGTATTCTTCCATTTGTGTGTGCTACAGAAACCAGTACTTACGACTCATTTGCCTGAAGTGCCTCAGAAATTACGAGGAATTGCTAACTGGTTTGGATAGATGTGTTTATGTTCCTTCCACAGTACCCAAAAACCTTATGAGGGCAATTAAAACAACACTTGCAAACACCAATTTTTAATAGTTGTAATTTTTTTTACTTTCTCCAGATAGAAGAAAATATTTTGTTTTCATAGGAGTTTACATTTCTGTCAGACGTGGGCAGCTTGCGTTTTTGCAGTTTATCTGCCACACTAAAGAATACAGACTCTGTGCCCACGTTATTTCATTCTTACCATGGACACCGTCTGGCACCACAGAAATTTGGGTTGATGTTTACCCTGGAGCTTCAGAAGACGTTTAACATGGACCCAGTGCATTGCGTACCCTGCCCTGATTTGATATTCAGTGTGAAGTCTGTGTAGGAGAATCTGCGTCTGAAGTTCTCATGGTGCTGAAATAATATGCTACAATATTCTGTACTCATTTGAAGTGTACAATTTTCCCAAGTTTTAATGATAAGTTTTCTATGCAGCTGGACACGTTTATAGTTCAGCTGATTTCTGTAATGAAAGTGTACATATGGATATAAGTCATTATCTTTCAGAGCAGGGCAGTCTCTTAACTAACTCATTGTGGATGTTTTGAGGGAAAATAAAAAAAACCATTGTGTCATTACAGCACCTGGACTATTAAGTCTCAGTAGCATCACTAAGCATTACAAATAGATCTACAACCAAAGCATGTTTAGAAGCTAGTTCATTTCAATTTTATCTTTTGTGGATGTTTGTAGGACAGTGCCAGGACATTTGTGCTTTATAGCGAATATTAACATTACTTAAAACATTGCGCTGACCGAGAGCTTTGAGAGTCAGATACAGGGCATGAGTTTTGCAGTGTTTGGGTCCAACCTGGCTGTCACAATCCACGTTCTACAGAGCTCCAGCCTTTGCTTGCAGTGTGCTGACTTCTACCAGCCATTCCCTTTATACCGCTTTTAGTCTGCCTTTTTATTCTACAAAGAACATTGCTCCTCCTCAAAGTACTCCTCCTTTCCTTTACAGGGTACTGATTTATTTATAGTTATATACAATGGCAATAAATCTCAAAATTTCCAATGGAACAGAACAAAAGTAACATGTCATTAGGGAAATAAAGGTGACGGTGGGAAAAAACCTACAGTGACTCTCTCAGTACATACAAATAATTAAAATACTCAATTTATACTGCACAATGAGTGTTTAAAATCTAACATATATGAACTTCATAAGATCACAGTTATTCAATGTCATAATTATGTAAATTCCCAGCATGCCATTATTGAGAAAATAATTACAAATTATTAGCTTGACTATGATTTTTAATTATATAAATTCTTAATATAATTAAATTTACAATCATATAAATTTAATCATTACTGATTTACTGGGAAATAGTGATTTCAGAATTCTGACTGAAATAAATGTCAATATAATTCAATCTACATCCAACATGTTTTCTGGATCATCCAGTTCAGGTACGAGAGCGCCTAAACAGAGGAACTTGTTTTTCTAGTTAATTGCCACTGGGTGTACTGACATCTGGCATCTTGAAATACTACCTTTCAGATCAGATTGAAAACAAAATGAAAAATGAACAATAAAGATTGTGCCGTACTTCTAAAAATAAAGTCAACAAATATCAAGTGAAAGAATAATCCTGTGTTGTCGCCCCCTCAAGCCCCAGGGAACACTCACGCTCATGTCTTACAGAATGTCAAGGCATGCAAACTCTTGCTATGTAGATAATGCCAATTTAACGTATACATTTCCTTACAAAATGATACAGAAAACCCTGCAGTAAAAAAATAAACAAAAGCAATTTTATAATGTTACAAGGGCTCAGTCATTTTCTAGCAATTAGCATACAACAGCATGAGACTTCGTTTTATTCCACTACATTGATGATAAAAGAGTACATTAAAGTCAAAACGCTTGCAGTCTTCATCTACGCTTTTACTCACAGATAAACTCCAATGCAATTGTGTGGAGTAAGGCTTGAATGAAAACCGCAAAAATGTTTGCAGTGTTAGATATGCCACGTATGGTTTGAAAAAGTACTCTATACGAAGCTTCTTGTGTAATAAAGTGCTGTTAATATTGTCCAAGGGAAAAAATGTATTGGAATTCTGTATGGATGCAGTAACCTTTCGGATGTTCAGATACTTATCTAAACCTTGACAAACTCCTTTAACACCCATTGACATCTAGGCTTGAGCCCATGAAATCCTAATGGCAAAAGATTTGCAACATTCAAGGTCAGAGTTAAACCTCTCTATGTTACTTGATGACTCTGACACCTGGAATGGTGGGACTTTGAAAATATTTCCTGTTTATACAAGAGAAATAAATTGCTGCTGCTGAAAGCCTGCCAATCTTCTTTTGTTTTGTTTTATTCTTATGGTCCTACTCCTCCAACTAAAAAGATTTAGCAGCATTTTACAGATAAATCCTCTGAGATTAAATCTGGTTTACCAAAATAGGGGAGTATAATTTTAAAACAGCCATTGTAAATATATATTAGCTTAGCACATACAGCTTCAGATTTTTTTTTAAAAGTGCTACTTATGCACCCTGAACTCCAGAAGGTCACTGTCAATATCAACCCTGAAAATACTTGGGTTTAAAGACCTATTGATCAATGCATAAAAGAATATATTTAGAAACACAATCAGTTTGTATTGTCTAAATGCAATCTTGATTTAAGGAGGACCACGAGCTATTTAGATACACCTTTCCCATCGCATCTTTCCCCCCAGTCATGGAAGCGAAGGCAGCTCCCCCTTCAACAGGCAAGGCTGCTGATGGGAAGGATGCCTAACCACATCTGCTGGCCAAGTGGAAAAGAGCTTCTCACTGGTCCCGGGTTTTCTTGGAATCCACCCGAAGACCCTTTACACTGGCTTCAGAGCTATCCCTCTCTACATAAAAATCAGGCAAATTCTTACAAGATGCATACTTCCTAATGTATTTTGGCTATATGAAATGAAATTTATTATTTTTTAATCACTGAAATAGAGACTATAGTATTTTTAGCTGTAATGAGATTCCATACCATATAACCAATTATTTTTCTAGCAATAGATAACAACCCCTCTTTGGACATATCTTGGGATTTTCTTTCCAAATAATTCTTTAGCGAATGTATTTTTCTGTTAATTGTCTTCTGTGACATATTTCAACATTCTGGACATCATGAAATCATTACTGTTAGGTTAATGAAAGAGGGAATGACTCTGTGCTGGAATATACACTGTTTTTTAGAAAAATGATCTAATTTAGGTATTTTAATGAGCACATTGGGCAGTGTGCTTGAGTATTCCAATATGAAAAGTTTTGTGCTCTCTCTCTCTATTCAGGTACCAGTGTACAATGCACGCCAGTAAAACACTATTGGTTATTATTCCTTTGGACATTATAAAGGCCACATATTTAAATGATGTAATATCACCATGTATTTACTTCAAAAGGACTGCGCTGAAAGATATTCAGTAATGATATCTTGATTTTGCAAAACCGCATTTAGCAAGTAAGAGCGATACAAGTCCCCTTCCAAAAGAAATCCTATGTAAATACATGGCAATCCACTGATTTTCATATCTCCATATACTATCCACAGATCAAAAATATGCCATTGCAATATGACAAACTATTTCTTAAAGCCATGTACTTGAACAAGATTTGAATTTTTTTTTTTAAATTGTGTCAGAAAAACTACTCAAAGAAGTTACTCAATAATACCTTCCTAAATATTGCTAGTTTTCTCTTAGTTATCAGTTATATTAATATAATAGCACCATTGCAACTGAAAGCAGAATGCAGAGGGCCACGTGGTTTAAAGCACAGGAAAATTCAATGTGAAATCATTCTCTAATAGCTTACGTGATATAATTATAATTTTCTATAACAATTGTTAAATTATTGTTTTGCATATGCCAGAAAAAGCCAGCATTCCTAGGACACATTTATGAAAATAATTTATTATTAATATTATTAATTTATTTTCTATCTTGCATAGTTGTATGAAAACTTTTTGCAGCAGAAATAAACCCACAGCTCTCAACTGGCGCAGGGGTTAGTAACTTTCACTGTTGCCAAGACAGCAAAATGTGTGTGTGTATATATATATTCCAACTCACTTGGATGAAGACAACTTTCTATTTGCTCTGTACCTCCAAATAAGAAAAACTTATCTGAAAAAATTCTATATTGTGACCACCCCTGACACATTAAAATAAACTGTACTGAGACTTATTGTCATCCAAACTGAAAATTATTTTCTAGCTCTACTACAGTCCATTTAGGAAATTCCTTTTTTTCCACACAGCAACTACTCAAAGTACTCATTTGCCTACATCTGTAGCTTTCTACCTGCTTCCTAAATCTGATCATTCTTCTTCATTAGGTACGCTAATGGTAGACTGATAGTCCCATCACAGTCCATCTCACGTTTCTCTTTTATCTCGTCGTTCCATCTCAAGCTGTCATTTTTCAATTCATGGTCTTCTCAGTCCATGAACTTTATCACTTTATTACCATTATTCTTACTTGCATAACAGTCACTAGTGTGACATTTTATTGACATGTAAGTAAGGATTTCATTTTAAATACTGACAATCCCAGTAGACAGAATATAAACCAAAACGAGAGAAGAGAGTCAATCTCAAGAACCAATTTTCTCTAATCTCAGTATTCTTATGCAGGATTTTTTTTCATCTAAAGGAAGTGTAGTTGGAAGAGGAAGAACAAATAGCTGATATTACTTGATGCCTGCAACTGTGTGTTTGGGCCAGCAGGTGTATTTGAAAAGACCTGCTCGTTGCTCGGCCAAGTTCCCATTGCAGCTGTGCACTAAGTGAAATTGGGGGGGCTGGCAGTTTGGAATGGCTACTTTGAGTCACCTCCACAAAAATGACCTTTGAAAATTTACCTACAGTACCTGTTTCCTAAAAGAAAGAGTCTGTCCTTGCACTCTGAAGAAGAATTATTTCTTCCCATTGTCATAAGCATTATTTACCGCCTTCATATATACAATGGTCTTGGATGAATGCGCGCTCCTGCCAAATGGCAAAAGGAAACTAACAGGGGTTTTGGATCCTAGTTCTGGGAAGCCTCTTTTGAAGGGTAGACATAATTAATGATGCACTTATAAACATATACATACACACATGCGCATGTATATGCATAAACACATGAGTACATACCAAATATTTCTGTTTAAGGAACAAAAAATATTTAGATTGTGTTCTATGTGAAATGCATTTCCAAAAGCTGCTCCAAGTGCAGCTACAGTTATTTTAAAAGGTCACAGTACAGGATCAACTGATTTACATGCTCTGTAGATTGTTTATGTATCTTTAGGAAACACAAAGCCATTTTTGTGTGTGTGTTTACATACAGAGTATATATGCATATATAAATACATATAATGTAACTTAAAATGTAAATATACACAATACTGTGATGCTGCTAAACATTTATCAGTTACACCTATAGTAAATATATAGTATCTGCACTTGTTTGCCAAACTTCTTACCAGGTATAAATTACATATTGAGTTTACCGCAGTTAGTGCAAAGTAAATAGCTACAGCGACCGGCCAATTTTGAAGGACCTTTCTGTTATGTATTATTGAACCAACTTATCTTTTTACATTTTGTATTAATAACTGCAAATGAGAACCCCCCTGTGTGCACATGCTATACCTCTGGCAAATTGGTATGAGAACGACGGAAAGAATGAGCCTGGAGCTGAAAAATCCAAGAGCAAGCATGAGTAGCAGGATGACTGATGGCAGGTAGAGTGGACATGCAGCTTTAACATGTGAAAGAAGCACTGGGATCTGCAGGAGAGAGAAGACCCTGCAAGGAGGTCATGGTCCCAGGACACTCTCTTAGCTTCTCCAGTTAGCAGCCTTCTTTTCTTGGGCATAAACTTTTACTCTAGCCAGTCCCAAAACCAGACCCATCTTCTTACTAGTCTGCTATGTGCAACCAACTCCTTGGTCCACAGCCATTCCTATAAAATATTTTAAAATTAAGTCCACTCTTTCAGTCCCTGTTATTTGACGCTATTCTTGGTAACATTTACCTGGGAACGCACACGAAAACTAAGAGGCTGCAACTTCCAGTGCAGCCAGGAGCTTGCCCTAACACAATTCCTCCCACAGTCCCTTTGTGCAATGCAGCCGGTATAGAGAGGAATCCCACCGATGCAGAGGGAGTCGCGGCTCCTTGTTCAGCTTCCACAGCATCTTTGCCTCTAATTAGAGATAACCTGTCAGTGATCTCAAGGAAACCTCCATAAGTCATCAGTCAAATTTGATCCTCAGGGATAAACAAGCAAATTATGCCACTGAGACTTAAATTCACAACAAAAGCTGCTCTTTGGCTGACGGACATTTCCCCGTGAGCCCATTCCTGCTTGGGCCGCTCAGCTCCCCTTGCACTCACGGATCACTCAGGCACTTGGGACACCTCCGTTTCACTGCCCACATTTGGCATGCACGGCACGCATCCGGCAATCATTCCTGCACGTCTTATTTTTCTATAGGGGGCATTACTGTCCCTCTTGGCATTTCTTTATTCGTGTGTAAGCTCAGCATTGTGATGAAAAGACCTCACGTGAGCCATATGCACGTTACCTGTTTAGCTGTCACCTTTTTTAATTTGATACGAGAGCTATGGAAATAATTTCTCGTGAAATCACACAATTTACTACCAAACGTGAGCCAGTGACTTGGAGAACGCAGGAACACGTTCTGAGTTGAGAACAAAACAGGTCATTCAGCTTTCACAGGCATTACAATATCAGGAATTTGAATTAGGAGGTTAAGAGCAATGCTTGGGGGGTCAGCAAAATAGCATGAATATTCATCATTGTCATCCTGAGATTAAGAATCTCTCTGGGAGCTTCTACACCGTTTTGTTTCAGATATGTCGATAGGCACTTTAGCATGGACAGGTCATCAACTGACTTTCAGGGAGTACAGGGACAGTGGTTGCATCTCATCCTGTTGTGGCCAGGTAAAAGATAAGCCAAGCTTTATGTTTGAACTCTGAAAACACCAGCTGAACAGCCAGTACCATCGAACCTGTACTACCCCATTACACTTCCAATGAAAGCATACAGCTGTAGTGCTTGAAAAGAGGAAATGTGTGGGAAGAAAAAAAAAAACCAAAACAACAACAAAACAGAGCAAAAACAACAGAAAGAATAGCTGTGTTTTTTCAGGATTTCTCTAGAAAGCAAGTTGGTATTTTCACGTGGCAGAAAATAAAAAGCAATATTTCCTAGAGTGGGCAAAATGCCACTCTAACAGATGGCAGAAGTGCAGGCATGCAAGAGAACAAGTTTATGAATTGATGCATGGGCATGTTTTCTGTCCAGGAATGTTGAAACAGCAGCTTTTGGAGAATTATTTCAACTCCTACATTTACAGAACTATGTCATTACCAGCCTAACTTCAAGCTTGCTTAAATGGGTATGGATTTTATTTCTTGAAAGGCATTTTTATTTTTAGTTATTTTGATAGCCACTTAAAGATTTCACAGACTTTATTTGAATGAAAGAGAAGTTGTACTTTGTTATTTTATTATTATATTTGTCATTTATTTTTTTAAGGCATTTATGTTTAAATACCATTCATTATGTTTCTACCTGTATTACATGAGATCAATGAATTTGCACTGACTTTTACAGCATTTCAGAGCTGAGCATTACTTAAAAAACATCATATTTTGTCTGTTTGTGCTGTGCTATAAAACGTTGCTTATTCCTGAAACACATAAGGAGACAAATCAAGAGATGACTTTACTGTCTCCCACCCAGCACACCTGCATTAAGATAGCCACTCTTTATCACAGGATGAAGAAAATTATAATTTAAGGTATGAATTGCCTTTGGCAATCTTCTCCAGCCCACTGCTTTGCTGTTCTGCAGCCTTAAAATCCTGCTAGACAGACAGATGCTTTATTGCTCTGATATAAAAGTATCTCTGCTCAAAGGAGGGGAAAATAAAAACACTTATTTCTCTGAAATGAACTGAGAACATGTATTTTTACCATATCAAGACTGGTTTAATTACTCACTATCTTTGGTCAGAAAAGAAGTTTTTGCTAAAAGGAATAATACTTGCTGTAACATAAGATCTGAGTGCTGAAAAGTCAGAAGTATATTCAGAGAAGACAGAGTTATAAAGATGCCTGTGCACATTCCTCTGAAGAGCCCTTACAGCATCTCAGCTGTGGGGCGTGTTTGACTTCAGCCGAACAGGTGCCATTTCTTGGGAACTTTGCATAACTTACTAAAGGTCTACATCCACTGCACGTGAAGACTGACATTACTGCTTTAACTTAAACAATACTCTAAATTCCTAAGCTGCAGGCATTACAAAAGCTGAAGATAGGCCTTAGCACTAGGATGAACAGTATGAACGTGAAGGCAACGTGGTCCTACAACAGCACAGGTAGAAATACGAAGGTTGGACCTCAGTGCTAAAAAAATGGAATTCAGTTGTCTCGAAAACTGGAGGTGACCAATAAGTCCTGACTAATTAGTATTTTAGGGAGAACACAAGAGAAGGTACAGAAAGGAACACTGCGCTCTTCTGATCAAAAAATGAAATAAAGTAACATTTTCCCTCTGAGACTTATGTGGTAAAATGCCACCCACGTGCCAGTTTCAAACCCAATTCTAATTTCATCATAGTCCACCTGCTTGGGGAGTAAAAATGGGTATGGGGGGAAAAAAAAGGCATTTATGGAAGAAACAAAGACAACATGTCAGTGCAATGCTTGGTGTGTATGGTTTTGGTGAAACAGGAAAATAAGAGTTAGGTGCTCAGCTTTTAGCTAGCTCACAGCAGTCAAAGATGTGGCACAGAAATCTTTAATAACATTCTAACAAGTGACCACAATGACTCACTAAGGCAAAAGTAACTCTATGCCTAAAAGGAACACTAAGCAAAGTGCATCAAAGAGGAACTTCCCACTTGACTTTTAAAGCGCTGGAAAATAATCTTCCATCGCTATTTTTAACAAGCTCTGATTGCTCCCAATAACGTTAATAAATAAATAATCATCTGAAAAGTCAAAAAAAGTGGAGATGAGCTACTGATAAGAAAATGACGTTTTTAGATAGTTAACTGACACAATGGAATTTGCTGTTTAAAGCCTTTTCAGAGCTCTTGCTACATCAGGGAAAAACATGAGGGATAAAACCTGTTAGCCACTCGCCTGAATAGCCAAATCTGCCTTTCTGTCCCCTGGCAAAGCAAGGAGCAATCACACAAATGGGAAGCATGGGGAGATGCATTGACTTACTGCGTCCTGCAACTCTTTTGGAAGTACTTTAAGTTAAATAGTTACTCTAGGAGGTAGCATGGTTGAGTATTTCTTTGTGCATATTGAAGGTGATACAGAATGGTAAGAATAATTATAAAGCTAAGTAAAGTGAAGATACTTGAAAAACAGATTTAATTAGTAATTGGGATACAGGAAAATCATCTGGAATACGTAGGTAGAGCTTTCAATGAGCAATGGCACTTTGGGTTAAAAGGAGAGTTTTTGTGTCACAGTGGTTGACAACCACATGTGCAGAACCGGTCCAAGGATCACTTTCTGTCCCCAAAGACTCTTTTGTATCTTCTCGTCTAGCTGCCTCCAGCTGGTGGGCTTTCGTTGAACCAAAGCTGGTGTTTGGTCTTCAAACCAGTAATGATGACAGGTACCAAACCGTGTCAATTTATGATGGTAACATTTGAGCCTGGAGAATTTAGGCTCCTGATACAGCTTCAATATCTTCTCCTAGCAATTTCAAGTTTTTTTCTCTCTGAGCTTATTGAAGAGTCAACCACTGATATCCTTTAACTTCCTCTCTAGCAATACTGCCAGCACAGCAGGTAAGACTATTGATCTCAAGCTACCTCAAGATGTCCTCTGCAAAAGTAATCTTCCTGCTCACTTTGCAACAGGTCTTTCAACACTGTGCTATAGCCACATTAATAATGAATGAATCCATTATGATCAATGGCTCGACAATGAATATCAAATAACTTCTCCATTATTAAGATCATTACAGGACACTAGAGGTAACTGTTCAGTGCCGTTTAGAGGGGTTTAGCTGTATGATCCTTTTCTCTCTTAATAGGATTTCTATGACTAAAGCACCCCAAATCACACTGAATATTTAACCTGAGGTTCAGTGATTTTACAGTTTATACTATAAAACATCTCGTGAATCAGTAGGGCAATAACATGTATCACTGTCTCTTTGAGCAATTTAATATAATCTTGCTGTCTACACAGTGCCTATCAGCACCATCACAAAGCGTGCTCTGAAGATCTGTGAGGTAGATATTAATTGTCCTAAATCTGACAAACAGAACTAGCAAGTGAACAGAACCACTCCACTGTTGCCTTTAAAAAGCCGTTCCTTTTAACTTTGGTTTTATTTATTTGTACCCGCTTTTGCAAAAAATAATGCAACTGATTAAGCAATGAACATAGAACATTAATCACATTGCTTAACTAGATATTTCCTAAAGGTCACCCCACTTTGAAATGCGGAGCTTTCCCATGTGCTGCCCGCACGCCCTTGATTAATGGTGCATTTCTCTGCTCTCCCCACGCACTCTTGGATCCCCGTTCTGCACTCCTCCCTTGCTCCTGGCTCTCGTGCGAGTGGCAAGCCTGTCAAAGTGACATGAGAAATGACTGCGTAACCTTTGCTGATGTTCAGCAGTTCCCAGTCTTTCAGTTTTCGCTCTGCATCGCTCTCCAAGAAGTCTGCTTTAGGTTTACAGTTTCCCAGGCAGACTTTGCAGTGACAGAAGAGAAATGATTGCTCTAGATTACATTGCCAACAGAGCTTTGACAAATGTTACAGAGCTAGCAGATCTTGCTCAAGATAAATAGGTATCAGTGGATACCATGGCTAGTTCTCACTCATGCAATCTCAATTTTAAATTTGCGTTGGAGAATCAGCTCTAGTAACAGTATAGCAATGGAATATATTGAGGGAAGAGGGATTTGATGGCGAAGCGTTGATAGAAGGATTGATGATAGCAAGGTTGAGAACAATCCAGTGTCTGGATTTGAGTCCTAAGCGTTGTGGGTGAAATGCTGTTTCTGAACAGATTCTCCTGTGTGGAACGGGGCAGGCTACTGCAGCCCAGACATCTGGGCCTCCATCTCCTCCATCTATTGGGTGTCCGCAATTAGTTTCTCAAACAGGTACATCAAAATAGCGAAATAGTTTTCTTTCACCACGAATAGATTGGAGGGATGGATAAACGCATGTCAAAGTTATAATTGTTTGATATCTCATTATGCACTAAAAATATTTTATAATTTAGAGCGTTCATTAAAAGAGATCCCAACAGGCTGAGCCAGGGGAGGTACTAGGTCTCCCCCTCAGAGCCTGGCTCACAGGAAACTACCATTAAAGAAATGGACGTACGTACCTTTGGTTCTCCAGGAAACAAATCACTCATGCTCGTGGGAAATCTGGCTTTTTTTTTTCCCAGACGTTGGTGATCATTTTTGTAAAGATGAAAACAAACACAGAAAGTTACTGTGATTCCTTCCAACCATGCGGGAAGCATATGGCAAACCCAGTAACGCAGCCTGTAATGATCCTGTGCTCAGGCACATGGTGATGGTTAGTTACATGCAATAGAGCTCTTCTGATGCAAATTAATTAATTTACTAAAGTAGAGATGATGCCATTAACAATAATTTCTCCATCAACTTTTGATGCTGAATGGGGGTCATGCAGGATAAGTTTCCTATCTGTCTATTCTCAGAGAAAGACGCTTTTTTCTCAAATCCATATCATCTATCTCTGCATTTGCATGCTGAAAAACATAAGCATGATTCTGAGAATTCAAGCAGATTTTTCTCCAGTTGCTCTAAACAATTCTATGATTCTCAGAGGGGAAAAAACAACTGAACAAAGCAAAAAAATTCCAGACAATTATAGTGATATGTGTCTAGGAACATCATAGTTCCTGGTTGACAAAACATCTCACCAGTGCACAGCAAATATCTTAATGAAGTCAAGAGCAGCAATTTTAAGGGAGAAGGAAAAAATGAAGAATTATCTGAATTTTGTTTATGTTGAGAAGTAGTCGTGTAGACAGCACCTGTACTTCAATGCCTTCAATTCATTGCTTTCGCCTTTTATAACATAATGCATGTGAGTGCACCTCTCGTGGTGCTGTCCATGAGTAGCTTCACAGACTTTAACTGAACATTCTGCTGGTGCAAAGATGTCACCATGGAGAACATGCTTTTAGGATTAAGGATATTGAGTGCTAGCTTACTACACCGCAGCCTCAGCTACATAATTTATCTAGCAATGTGGAAAAGGAGAATTAAGACCCATACTTCATACAAGGTATGAACAGAGAACCATTTAGAAACATTAGCCACCATCACTACTGTAGATAGAGGCCCTTGTCTTGGGTCACACTTAACATGATGCTCGATACAGTACAGGTTGAATCTTGCAATCACTCTACATTTTAACCCTCCCCCCCTCCCCCCCTCCAAGGTTAAAGGCTATTCCACACAGGAGGTGATCTGTTCTTAAAAAATACACCCCAGGGAACTGCCCGTGAGTAATATAGAGATGATTTAGACAATCTCACAAGTGTTTCCCATCTCTCAATTCAGCAGGCCAAATCCTGAGAAATACCGAATGCCTTGGAGCACTTAAACATTACAGGTGCTCGGCATTATTAGTGCCCTTTCCTAGATGTGCTCATCTATGAAGAATGAAAACAAATGATGCCCAAAAGCACAATGCACAGGACTATACTGCTACTACTTCATGGTAAGATACTCCAAAATTATGCAGTTATTACTGAGATTAGTACCTGGACTAACATCAATTGCTTTCCAATATAATTGATCACATTTAGAACATCTGTGAAAAAACTTTAATCCTAATTGAAGTTATGTGCTAAAAACAACCAACCGACCAACCCTCCTAAACACAAAAATATCCTTTTTGGACATATGTTTAAAGCTTTACCATTTCTGAATGCTCCAAAAATTTCTAAACTTTTGAAAAGACAATAGAACTTCCTATTTCAGCATTGCAAATGCCTTCCAGAAACTATGACGTTAGCTATGGAACAAGAGTTTTATTTCATAACATTGAAGAAGTAAAATATGGGGAAAATGTGAACATACAATGATTAATTTAAAGTGTGTGCTGTTGCTGTAACAGACAGGATACGTATGCTGTATGTATATGACCAATTTAATTTCAGACTTCATTTTTGCCACCGAAAGTAAAAAATGTTCTAGCATATTAAAAAAAAAATAATTTTGTTTTTTAAATAAAGATTTCATGGATCAACTCTCGCATGCTGTTTATATGCAAGTTTCCTACATTTTGCATTGCTGAATAATTGAGAACATTAGCTCCCAAACCATGAAAAATTCATTTTAACATGATGTATTATTAATCAATTTAATTTACAGTGATCTGAAAAGTCCCACTTTCAGTTATGGTGCTTGAAGACACGTTTAGACAGTGGTTTGGTCTGTATTATAGCACTTTATATAACTCTTTCTCATCTGATACACTTCTCAAAGTGGGTCATACTGCATACATGTGGTAATGGATAAAATAGATAAAAGAGAACCAGTTGACATAATTTATTTGGACTTCCAAATCCTTTTGACAAAGTCTCACATAGAAAATCACTGAAAATTTTAGTAGTTGGAGAACAGAGCAAATTATTTGAAATCAAAAGCTGCTTAGCAGTCAGAAAGGAAAACACTGCATTTTAAAAAAAAATTACTATTTAAAAATATTTTACTATTCACAGTAAATATTTTTTTAGTTTTACTATTTAAGGATATTTTTATTTTTACTATATAAAGATATATTTTCACTATATAAAGATAAACATATTATTATATTTCACAAAGTTTCAGCTAGTCTTTTAGTTAATATTTACTAATATTCACTATAAAATAACAACCAAAAAATCAGTTTGGAAAAAAACAATGACTATTATAATTTACAATTTATTTATCTAGGATTAAAAGAATGTCTTCATTCACTATGGCTTCATGGACATTTCTCTCTAATGCAAATTGAAAAGGGAGATTTGAGTGATATGGAAATTCTTGTGACTCAGACCTCTTCCTCAATGTGTTGTGAAAAGTTGCTGGTTACTGAGGTCTCCACTTACTGTGGCAGGCATGGTAATTATATCACCTAGCGACAAATATAAATCATTAAAATATAAGCTAAAAATCAAGAACTGTTGATGAGCAGTGGAAATATTTATAGAGACTACAGAGCTGTGCAGCTTTATCAGGATGAACGACTACTACGAACGTTAGGTAAACCTCTAATGTAAAAAAGGTCATACAGGGAAAGTAGTCTATATTTGGAGGCAGAAGCCTGAAACCCTTGTTCACCTCAAAAGAGTGTAACTGAGCTGGGAAGGAGAGTGAGGTATCTCCACACCGGTGAACATCAGGATGAGGTCTGCTAAATATAAAGTTGGAAAAACTTGCATAAAAGTCCGTGTGGTGAATATCAGAGATAATACTGCAAGGTGCTATCAGCCAGGGGAGTCTCACTGGGGCAAAGCATGGCCCCTTCCATGCCTGACTCAGATGGAGAATGGCTGAGAGAAGGCAACACAAATAGCCCAGGGCATGCATGAGCTCTCCTGCAAGGAATAAATGACAAAGCTGGGCTAGCTTTGCTTAGAAAGGAATTTCATTTAAAGTGGAGGGGCACGATAAAAAGACATTAAATAATAAATGGTGAAGAAAGAACATGGATTGCTGGTCTGAAATTGCAGCACTTAGAAAATGTTTTTTGCTTCTATAGGAAATTTTAATGTTGGATATTCAAGACAACAAAACCCCAAAACTAATCCATGTAATTTGTAGACAAATGGCAAAACACATTCCTCCACCCCTGGAAGTAACTCAGGCTAGATTAAAAATGCAGAGTGTTAAAATATTTATACAAATAGGCTGGGACAAATTTCATCAAAAAGCTGACAGTCAACCAAAATAACCGCATGAATGAAATTAGTAATGAATTTCAAACAGAAGCGTCTGCAAGGCTACCGAGAAACGCCGACAGGCTGGGGGCAGAGGCTGTGCCCGTGCTGGCGAGAAGCCCTGCCGCCGCGGCTGGCACCGCAGCCAGGTGACTGGGGGGGCTTCGGTCTGGGCTAAAAGCACTGGTAAGCGATCAGGGAGGGGAAAAGTACTTTGAGGAAGTTTTGTTTCAAAACCAAGAGGGCTACGAGCCAGAAAGCTGCCCCTCGAGGCAGTCCCTCCTCCACTGAAAGACAGATTCCTCACAAATTTGTACCTTCTTAAAAATAAACATGCTGGCATCAAACACACACACGACTTGTCACATCTTCCCTCCTAACAGAAATAACTTTGCAGAGCCCAAGCTTTCACTAGCTGCTTGTATTAAAAAGAAGAACATATGGATATAAAATACGTGTTATAGATGGGAAAACAGGAGTAGGCTAAGTGACTTGTTAAAGCAAAATATCAGCGCACCCTGGTTATTCCCAGGGGATGCTCCCAAGGTTTGTCCCTGT
The DNA here is from genome assembly GCF_011004875.1 of Balearica regulorum gibbericeps. NCBI lineage: Eukaryota > Metazoa > Chordata > Aves > Gruiformes > Gruidae > Balearica > Balearica regulorum. The sequence continues at coordinate 107,560,073 of NC_046184.1, forward strand.
TCCCAGGAACAGCGTGGGACCTCAGACTCCATGAGGGACGGTCATCGTTCTCACATGCTTACACAGAGACAAGACCCACCAGCCTAGTGCTTTAATGAAAATAGCAGGCATCAGCCTTACAATAAAGCATCAAAGACTTGTGGTTATAAAATAAAATGCGAAGCTTTCCATGATGTGTGCATTCATAGCACTGTACCCCCTCACGAAAGGAAACCGGTTGAAGGGCAGCTGTATGTGAGGCAGACTTCAGTTAATCTCATTGCCTGTTTTGAATCTTTGTGTACGTGCTTGTTCACCTTTGGTAGCAATAAGCTACTTAAACATAAGTTTAAAATAAAATCCTGCACTGTGTAAAAATCCAGTGAGCTCAGTGTCAACCTATTTTCACAAGCACCTTAGGTATACAAACCCATCTCTGAAAAGTATTACGTGACATATGCTAGAGTTCTTTGCAAAGATACACCACTTCCCTAGGTTAGATATAATTGACACTGGTGTTGCTCCAAGTCACAATATTCATATCTATTGGAAAAATCTACTTCTCGTCTCTTCTCATGCTGTCATTGTTTGGTAAACAATGCAACCATACAACACAATATAGATAATTTGATTAAAAAATTTCTTCTTATAACAGTAATCAAAAGTTACCTATTATTAAAATACTACAAAATCCCTGATAAAACTTCTTCACTTTCTACCAAGAAAAATAATGATGTATAATGATGCATATTGAGCCTCTGCTGCCCAGGGTTCCTGTAACTTATACATTGCCAAATTATGCAAACAACCGCTGAAGCATTTCAATTATGCTTCTGTAATTCCTAACACAGTACACGCTAACAGCATGAACACAGATATATACTTTTTCAAAGAAATAAAACATCCTTTTCTCAAAAAAAAATAATCCCTGAATTTAATTGTGAGAAGACAAATTATCCCCTGATAATTGCCAAGAAACAGTTAGATGATATCATTGTATCCAATTTATAACCTTACTTCACTATGCTGTGAAATAAGTATAATTTCTAATTTATTTCTGTATTTCATTTGCTAGCAAACACGCACACCGGGGAATGGTTGCTGTTCATGACTACCCATAGATGGCCTTGCAAGGTTCGAATGTCCAAAAAAGCAGGCTAACACAACAGGATGGGATTTATTTTCAGCAATGCCATAGCATAGCCACAATTTAATGGGGATTCTGGGATTACAAGACAAAAAAAAAAAAAAAATACTGCCAGAGTTGTATTTTTTTATTATATAAAACAGAAATTTTTGCTATTCTGTTAAACACTTCCCTTTCAAAGACAAAACTGTCCAGTCCTTGGTGGAATCCTCCAGGCTGAAAGAAGCCTCTGTTGAACTTTCACCGCTTAGCAAGGATGCTCTACCTTATCTCTCACTGTCTAAAAGACTGCGGTACAGCAGCTCTCACAGAGCAGGAAGGCAATGAAGCATCACTCTGAGAAGTAATTCTCAAGCAGACTCTCCACCCCTTCTGCTGTCTCTTGCCTCCTCTTCCTTTGGTGTAGAATGTCTAAGGTAGAGTGTCCGATCTCCAAGGCCAGCAGCCCTCTTCATAGTCTACTCTGGTCATGAGAGACAGGACAGCTCCTTCCAGGAGCAGCTAAGTCCTGAGGTGGTTTAGCTAACATGAATGCAGAATTGAGCCAGGGCTTGTCATTCTTGCTCCTTACCCAGGAACCACGAGCAGTGAGAGTTGCAATGTGTTAATAATCCTTTATATAAAACCACAGAAATGTCTACATTTCCAAAGTTACGCCATCTTAGTAAAGGATTCAGCCCTTTTTATCTCCTCTCCATCAAGAATTGCTCCTAAACTCTAGCATAAAAATAGAATATGATAAAATAGAATATAAAAATAAGGTCTAGTGGCTCAAGACAAAGACCGATAGTCCTGGGTCTTCTTTTGGGAAAGCAGCCTGTGATAAACGCCCACAAAAAAAGACCCGGCCATAATGATACCCCCCAGAACACACTCTCCTTGCTGCAGCCCTCTGTGGCTCTGCCAGGGCAATGCAGGGATGGCTCACACAAGAGCACCTAATGCTCTCAGGAAGGAAGGAAGGAATGCTTGCACTGCTTCACTTCCACCATCACAGCCACCGTACTCTGCCTCTTATGAGCCCCAAATAATTTCTCAATACATACTCCCATCTTCAGCCAAGGGGGGGGGGGGACAGGAAGGAAAAAAAGATGTGAACCATAGAAAAATTTATAATAGCTAAGAGGGATGGAGAGAATGAAGAGAAGTATATTAACTGATGAGGGTCTGATGTTAAATGTATTTCATAGCACATGCCATGCGAGATTTGCCTACTGCAATCTCAGTACTCCAACATTTGCATCAGGTTTTCCAAATAAGAGTTGTTTTGTTTTTCTACAAAGAAACTTTGTGCCAGGTATACAGAATTTGTTACCTTCCTCCTAAATTCTGAGTAGCAGTATTACTCACAGTATTGTTTTCTACATTTTCACTTTTAGCAGGCAAACGTCAAAGTAGGGAATTTATTTTTTAAAAAGATCACCCTTCCTCTCCACCACCCAAGGCGGCAAATTTACACATATCACATAACACATATATGTCATACACCTCACTGAAGAGTGCTATTGCACTTTTAATTGGTGCTTAATGTAACAGGAAACAAATCCAAATAGTAATCCCCAGATATAATATAGCACACAAAGTTTCCATTAGCACTGGCTATATTACAAGCTGCAAACTGTTCAACAAAAGGCAAATACTGAAAGTACCCCTATACCTCTCCTCTCCTGGGGAATCTACCTGGTGCCAGGCACTCACCAGAGATGCCAGAGTGACTCATAAAAGCTCCCAACAAGATATTCTTCCTATGTGACACACTACCATCTATCATTGTCAACTGTGTATAGAGCATAGAGCTATATTTTTTATTCTTCAATTAAAAAAAAAAAAAAGGCAGCACACTGAATCCCAGGCTTTCAGCTGTACAGGATTCTCAGAACGTGATGAAATGTCTTAGCAAATAATCTCACTAGCACGTTTCAAAATTAAAAAAAAAAAAAAAAAGCAATATCACATTGTTAATCATAGCTGGTATCAACCATCCTCTAGTCTTGAAAGTCAGCTGACTTAGATTAGACTTATGAGGATTATAAGAAAATCTTTTTCAAATTCTGAGAAACTCGCTATTCTCACTAATAAAACTTTTTAAGAACACACAAGAATGAATATAGTAATTCTTACCACTTTTATGTACCAAACACCAAGTCATTTAGGACACAATCTGAGCTATCAGCAGGTGGTTCTATTTGAAATCAAACTGGGAGAGGAAATGATGCTACTATTTCATACATAAATGTGTATTATAGCATTTCCTCCCATCTTCCCATCACTGTGTTTTGTTTTCCTGTATAGAGGAAAACAAATTACCTTACAACAAAATAGGAGTGTGATGCAGGTCTCCTCAAAATGGAGGAGGAGGGAAACAGAGTATCTTCTGTGCAGCCATCCCTTGATAGGCTGTGAACTGCTAAAATCATTGTTCACCAAGGCTGAACATTTTTCATCAAACTAAACTTCTCTCTCAAGCTTACAAAGTTTTTGCATGAAGGATTTAAGGAGAGAAAGATATCCTCTGCAATGGAACCAGCTTAAAAATATCTGTGGCAGAGAAGAAAAAAACCCTTGTGCATTCTGGAAGATAATCCCTGGGGATAAGGAAGAGGATCCCATCAAGCATCTCCCAAATAAAAGACTGCAGCTGAATGCAGAGCAAAATGTTTACGTTGGGCATACTAGGCAGCACCCTGTGGAGCACAGCATCCACGAGTGACTCAGCAGCTCAAGACAATCACCTGAGATGCGCTAAGCCGAGTCAGAGAGGGGTTTGGGTTGGTTTTCTCCAAGACATTGCAACACTTCCTTTCTGGTCTCTCTTACTTGACAGCATTCAAAACAGAGTCCAGTAACCTGGAAGCCCTCTATCACAACAGCTCTACAATTTCTGTCAACTTCCTCGCTCCTTCCCTGTAGCAAAGATAAAATGAAGTATAATTACTTTTTCAATCTTTGAACAAAGTAGTTTACTGTAAGATGAAAGAAAAATAAATGGCAAGCCAGACTGTGGCCATATTTAGCTTTGCAAGAAGTAAGTACAAACTTAATTGAAATCACTGGGCTACCCATATTTTAAACTTGTGGAGAAGAAAATATGTGGTAATACATTACCACAGGATTCTTAATTTATTAGAAAGACTCACCACTTCCAAGTGAGGGCTATATATAGAAAATTTTATTGGCCACAGTACATTTTACTCGCAGACATTTTAGTTGTTTTGATGTTTAAGGTTTAGCCTGATGCAATAAGCTCAGATCTGGAGAATTTTTAGAAGAGTCTTCAGTTTTTAGTTGGAATACATTTTATGGATGCAACTGTAAGTAAAAAACTGTAATACCTTTCAGAGTCAGTCCATTTTTAATGCATTTTTATCTACTAACTTGCACTCACACTGACAAAGCTTTATATATAAAACAACGTGATCCTTCAACACACAGAGTGAATGGACTGATGCAGTTTTAGGTGGGCAGAGACTGTGGAAGATTTGATGCACAGGTATTGTTTCATAATCCTTCTTCTCTCTAACCCCAAACTACTGGCTAAGCTATTCTTCTGGTTTAGCAGAAATTAGCCTACAAAGGAGAAGCAGCTCTTGAAGAACTATCACACGCTATTTCATCTATCTATACCCTAAGTAAAAGAACAAGGTATGATGCGGAGCTGTGTTGCAAGGGTAGCTATTGAGGTAGGTAGCTATTGGCCTACGTAATGTGAAAAAAGCCATTGCTAATACGGCCATCTGGCAGGCAGTGAAAAAATTCAAACTCTGGCTCTTCCCAGTTCTCCCAAAGTGCAAATGTAGGTGCACATGACTACCAGAGGCATAATGCAAGGAGCGAAGCTCTGTGCATATCGCTATTGAGCAATTAATTTATCTATATCTCCTCAGGCTATGAGGATGCCCAAGGGGACGTTATATATTTTCACTTATTATGGAAAAGGTAACCGTAGTTCCAGGACTTTGACCTCAAAGTGATTTCTGTAGGTAATTCTCTGCCTTCAGGACTTCTCCAGAGAGGGAGATTCATCTGTGTAAAAGTTGAATTATAGTGTTTGGATGAAATCTATTTTCCTAAAAGGAGGAGGAGGAAAAAAAAAAGTAGAAAATTGCCATTTTCTTCCAGATGATCTAAAGGCACCAATTTAAAACCAAAGTCCTCCCTCAAGAAAACCTCAGCTAAAAATGCAGTGTGTCAAACTGCAAATGGCAGTTCTGAGCTGCTGAGGCCCTGACACATCTGTTACATAGATCTCTCCACAAAGCCAAAAATCTCCATAGAATTTGCTTAAGCGCATTTTCAAATCTAGCTCAGCACCGCAGGTTGCTGAGCTTATTCGGGTACCGTGCTTGGGAGAGGCTGGGTGTTCCTTCTGCAGTTCCTGTAGGGGATAAAAAGGAGAGTCTGCTCATTTGTGGAGGGGAACCAAAGCTGGGGGCTGAGATAAACAGGTTCGCTACACATCTGGCGTCCTCGGTAGAGCCAGCTTTGGGGCTCTGCTCAAACAGAAATGGAAAGAATTTTACCAAAGTACTTAACACTTCTGTAAAGCCATGTTTCATGTCGTACTCTCTCCATTTGATAGTCAACATTTTCCAAAGCCATCTAAGAGAGCTGGATGCAAATTTCCATAATTAGGCCTTGAACGACAAAATCTCATCAATCTATGCACAACATAGCTAATATACCAAAATATCCTAATATACCAAAAATACAAGATTCCAAGATCTAAAACTATTGGATCCCCCCAGTTGTGTAGTGATTTTCACTTTACCATCAAACCTTTTAAACTAATCCAAATTGTTCATTTTCTAAAGTAGCAAATTGAAAAATTTAAAAATCTTTAAATCTGAACGATACAGGTTTGATCGGTAAACAGAACAGATATTCCAAAAAATACTGTTTCCCATTGCTCAGTGAGGATACTTTTGCTTACCCAGCGCTACCCCCTCTGCTCATCTAAATGTGCATCCCCCCGATTAATAAAACAAATGCAACAAAGTTTAAGATGTGCAAACAAAATGTACATCTGACTTCATCCCCCCTCTTTCTAATCAGCTATTGAAGGAATTATGCATATTTGTCAGTATTTATTTATTAATGTATTAATTGCTGGCCTTTACATCTGAGGGCTGATCGTGATCTCACTAACACTCAGAAAGATTCAGTCAAGGACACTGAAACAGACCACGCTTGTACAAGTCCGAATTCAAGCCTTCAAAAGCTGCATCTTTCCACACTGTCTGCAGAGAAGTTGAAGCATAATTTTATTTAGAACAGTTTAGTCATCCAGTCACATCATTTCTCTCGCTATTAGTTCCCTGACTGTAACAGTGTTAAACAGCTTTTTACCACATAATTTTCTTTTATTGCCTTGATAAAAATAAAGTCTGTCAAATATACTCTTGTGATTCAAAAAATCTACAGCATTAAAGGAAAAAATAAAAGCACTAAAAACACAATACAGTGAAGCAGAAGCTTAAGGTCATGAATAGTAAGTGACATTAGTAGGTCTACCATAAAAAAATTGGTATTTTTACTGCTGAAGAATACTTTGCACTCTTCTAAACTCATCACTTTTAAGTTTTAAAATATTACAAAAGAATTAAACTGAATTAGGTTAAATCAATATTCTCCTAATAAGAATTTTTTGTAGTTTTAAATTTCTAAGCTTTACATATTTCAATAGTTCATGTTAAATGGAGATTTGACATTTTGCCAGCGAAAGTTTTATTACATCGCTAGTAGGAAAATCATGATTATCTCATATTACCTCAGTGCAATGATATAATGTGTCTGGTGCTTTTAAAGATGAGACAGACAAACAGGAGAAAAGTTTCCACCACACCAGAAATAAACTGAAGATATTTATGGCTTCTTTAAAATGGAATTTCTCAAACACAGATTATTTGTTTCTACTTTCTTTTCCTTTATTAGTACATCACCATATTTTTTGCATTTACATTGAATTTTTGACCTAGCTCAGTATTGTACTAATTGTGTTACCAGTGAAGTGAACTTTGAAGGCCAACACAGAGATCTTTTTTCAAAAGCCTCATTTAAATTATTAGCAAAAGCTCACTCTGTCATGTAAAGCTCATCATCTATCCCTTGTTGTTGCTATTACAGATACAGGGCAGTGTACTGGAAACCATCTTGTCTTTGAGCTCCAACATTTCCATGAACAGGAAAGCGTAGCTACCAAGACTTTTGTTTCCTCCAAGCAAGTTCCTGCCATGTTAATCCCAAGAGCAGTTGCCGTGGTGGGAATGGCAGCTGAGGAGGTGGAAAGCTGAAGTGGGTATCCTTCCAGTATGGCCCCAGGCCAATCATTCTGCCTCCCCATCACAGTGCATTAAAACATTACAACTACTGACAACTTGTAAAAGTTGTGAGGATAAACATAGAATCATAGAACAGTTTGGGTTGGAAGGGACCTTAAAGACCATCTAGTTCCAACCCCCCTGCCATGGGCAGGGACACCCTCCACTAGACCAGGTTGCCCAAAGCCCCATCCAACCTGGCCTTGAACACTTCCAGGGATGGGGCATCCACAGCTTCTCTGGGCAACCTGTTCCAGTACCTCACCACCCTCACAGTTCCAACATCTAATCTAAATTGACCCTCCTTCAGCTTAAACCCATTACCCCTTGTCCTGTCACTACACTCCCTGATAAACAGTCCCTCTCCAGCTTTCCTGTAGGCCCCTTCAGGTACTGGTAACCCACAATTAGGTCTCCCTGGAGCCTTCTCTTCTCCAGGCTGAACAATCCCAACTCTCTCAGCCTGTCCTCACAGGAGAGGTGCTCCAGCCCTCTGATCAGCTTCGTGGCCCTCCTCTGGACTCGGTCCAACAGCTCCATGTCTCTCCTGTACTGGGGCCCCCAGAGCTGGACACAGTACTCCAGGTGGGGTCTCACAAGAGCGGAGTAGAGGGGCAGGATCACCTCCCTCGACCTGCTGGTCACGCCTCTTTTGATGCAGCCCAGGACATGGTTGGCTTTCTGGGCTGCAAGTGGGCATATAGTGAGAACGTATGAGGCACAATAAATTTAGATAGCGCTAGCTGCGGTTCCTCTGCACGTGCATAAAGAAGATAAATGAGATAAACAGATTCTTGAACACCACACTGCACGCCCCTTCTAAAAGTATAGTAAATTACTGTATTCTTCTGGATTCTCATAAACAGATAACATCTGTCTATTCCTTTGGAGGTAGTTGTGAAATAAAAACTGAGCAATGATTATCAGAAAATGTATTTAGTGAGAGTGTTCACATGAAAATTAACATTACACAAATTTGTAGATATTAAAAGAAAATGAACTCTAAACTTCAAAAAATCTGTTTCCATGGAAAAACCAACGTTCTTAGAATTATTTACATATAATCAGGACATAATGAATATCCTACATTCCATCAGAAATTAATGATATTCTGAAATGTAAATCTCAAAATCATGAATAATTGGGCTGCTGAAATATACTACAATGGGTTTTATTTAAAATTATTTTTGACATGACATTTTGAATCAAGAGCAAAATAAATGATAAGCTGGGTTTGTTTTTTGCAAACAGAAAAGACTGCAGTGAACACGAAGTGAACTATGTAATCAACTGTTCAAGAATAAGTCCATGGAGCTGGTAGAAATATGGTCTGTGTGTTCTGCAGGAAATTCAACCAGTTCAGGTTTGCTTTCATTCCAGTCTTTGGGGATACTATGGAGTACTTCCCAACAGAAAGCATTTTTCAAAGTTTATCAGAAATTTTTCAATGAGCTGACATACATTCACAACCCAAAGAGGTCTATTTCCAACCTGCAGCGTAATATTCCCAATGGTATGCTCATGCCATCACTAAATGCCACTTTACCAACCAAGAATTGGGCAAAATTCTGCTAATGGGCATCGATTGTAATGATGTTACAAACAGAAGTAATGTTACTGTTGGTTTCAAACATCTAATATCACTTCACAGTGTTATTTATATTCACACTTAGGAATAAAGAAAGTTGGAGAATACATCAGCTTTTAAAAATAAAAAGATTGAAAGTTGGCAGGTCTAGTGACTCAAAAACATGTATAAGCTTTATTTTCAAGAAGTTTTACCCTTGTACTTTCACTATATTTTTAGACTAATAACAGAAGCTCCAAGATACTACTGTGTTAGACACCTTAAAAATAGCCATTAATGTCAGAATATAGTTTATTTCTAATATTTCTACAGGTTTGTATACTTTTGAGTTGAGAATGCTATAAGAAAATTCAGCGTAAAAAATTCTAAAAATACCAGCAAGGTTTTCACAGTTTTTATGCTCAGTTAATTTATACTCAGACATGTTTCTTATACTTTTAATGAGAAAAGGAAAGGGAAACTGAAATGTTCATCAATGTATAATAGTTAAGAAATGTATTTTCAGCCTCATTAATACACATAAGCCCAATCACTCTTCCAAACAATAAGATTTGTACAGGTGTCTAAACAGGATTACTAATAAGCCAGTCAAGATTATTATTCACCCTTGCTGTGCAAAAAAAATGAGTTTGTAAGCCACATAGCTGCAAAAATATTTGACACAAGACAAAACCAGAGATCCTCAGGAGACTGTTATCCAAATAATCTTACTCTGGAGAAAGCCTGTGCAATAATGTAGCTTGGAGGAGTAACATCAATTTTCTAACAAGTAATTAAGATTTGCATTATTAATGCAATGGATATTCTTGCAAATTATGTCTAAATATATGCAGATTTAAAAAACCCCCAACAACGTTTAATGACAATGCTGTCATTTTTAAGTCTTTCTAATAAAACTATAGATAAAAGCAATGCTGAGCTGACTGCCTCAGTAAATTTTAATCATTAGTATTTATAAACTGACCAAATTTCTGAAGCAGCTGCAGACTTACATAGAACTGGGGAGCTTAATTTCCACCCTATGCTCAATACAATGTATCTTTCAAATGAAGTAAAATTTAGTCCATTAAAAAACAAAGCATGTTGAAATTTCTTCTGGAACATATCCGCTTCACCATGGTTCACGTCATTCTCAGTCGATACTGAATGCAAACAAATGGAGTTTACCCACCTTTGACTCAGACATTCTAGCATTTACCCACTTTGACCTACTTAAGCTAAACACCAAATTGCTGAGTTAAACCCCAAGATTTTAAATCTACCAGTGCACCACCATTTCAGTGGTACTGAAAGGGGCTGAAACGTAAGAAACTTTAACCTTGTTTTTTGGTAAAAGGAAAGCTTTTGCATGCTTGGAAATCGTAGTTCCCCTTCCCTACCCCCCCCCCCCCCCGGATTTATTATGCCTCATTAATTTTTTCAAAGGATGTGCACAGGCACACATGCAGGAAGCAGTTTGCTGTCCACTGGAAGGTTAAACGAAAGCAGCCTAAATGAGCAGAATTTTAAGAAAGCATCTCATATGGTCCATCCCCCAAAATAGAGTAAGAAAAAAAATGAGCAAAGAACTCACTGAGTTACTGAGTGGGTAATTATTTCAGCATACATGGGATTTTAAAATTTGTACAACTTTTTCAATTCAATTGATAGAATAAATCCCCTGGGAAACCTACTTAAAGAACATAGAAATCTTCAGAGTTTTCTGCCTGTCTAAAGGCCCAGTTTAATTGGTTACTGAGCTTGAGAGAAGATTCATAAGCCAAATTACACAGCCACATACATACACAGGTACACAGTATCTGTGTATGCACAGATGTATATGGGTAATTAGTTTGTTTCTTTAGTAATCAAACAGAATGTAGTGGCCCATTTTAGCCACTTTCTAGACTGAAGCACAACACAATTGAAGTAGGTATCCAGACAGTCACAATACTTAGCCCTTCTTTACCTTCACGCTCATCGTTAGAGGCTAGAGCAGAGGATGAGAGAGTTGGGCTCTCATTCTCCTCCCTTCTCAGCAGGCTCAAAGCCACATCTCCAGCCTGGTAAGACACTGCTCTACCTCCAGCACTCCGGGCAGCACTGAAAAGTCACTGCCTGCCCTTCCTAAAATTGTATCACAATACAGAATAACATCCAAGATACCTTCGGCCACGAGGAGGGGCAGACTATGACTATTTTGCAGAACTGCCCGGCACGCTATGGCCAGGGCTCCTGACCAGTCCTTCCTCCAGAGAGGCGAGGTCTCCCCTGCGGTGGAAGGATCCAAGGTAAGCTGGTGGCATTTCCAGGCAACAGCCATTTGTGCAATGAAATGTTTTCTATGAACTAAGAGAACTACCACAAAAACTCAAGCGTCACCAAGCATCCTTTAGACAAAGAACATTTTGAAGCATAGGAGACATTTTCCTTTAACCTTTAAACCCATGCAAAATGAAAGTAGATCTTGCATGCAGTTTCTTATTCTCCTGATACAGTCTAAGTACATCTATTTTAATACAAATATATAATGACAGAGATGAAAGGAAAAAGAGATTAACGACCAGGCTTCTCTCTGAAAGAATGCTTTAACATTTCTATTTGTACATGTCTTCAGAGCCTTCAAAACAGAAAATACCCCTGACTTAAAAAATAATTTATTACAAAGAAAAGTGATATTGGCTTATATTTTATCTACAGTAACAAAAAATGAAGAAGCAAAAGCAACTACATTGGATGTATGGCACAGATAGTAAGAAACATCACGGTAAAAAACCCAACACCTTAATAAATAAGTATTGCCTGTGATACAATCTTTCTGCAGTCATATTAATATCCACTTCTAAGCACAAAGAAAATATCGCATTTTATCACTGTTGGAAGAAAATGTCATTGGAAAGCTACACCATTTGATACGTGCCCAGTTAATCATTGTGTTTGCTAGCGGAACAAAACTTGGAAAAAGACACTGGAAATACCATGCTTAAAAAACCCAAACTTTTGCTCCCCATCAGAACAAACACCGTTATCTCAAAGGTAGTAAGCATTTACATACTTCATTATAGAGCTTACATCAGGTCTCACTGCTGCTACTTTCTACAGAAGACAGCAAAATTTCCTTCTCACCAACATTGATTAATCAAGTCCCAAATGACTGTGATCCCTAACTTGGAAATTCCAGCCTCGGCTATTGCTCACAGCATTGCCGTGCGACAGTAATGAACAAAATCATTGTGGCCACACGTGTAGTTACTATCCATAGTCATACTCAAGTTGCATTAACTGACTTCATCCTGCCCACTTTGGTGTTTTTGCAGAAGCAAAGGCCTTTTTCATTTGATGGTTAAAAATAAAAGTTAAGCAGTTTATAGAAAGAACTAATATGCTCTAGTATATAAAATATCATATTATATGTGATGGAAGACTATGTTTCATGTTAAAATGGGAAAAAACACAGATGCTTTTTGGTTTACACAGACCTTCCTCTGATGACAAACAAATGTAGCAAACTTGAAGCTAAATACTGATTGGGAATAATTGTTTTGTTACCCAGTTTGACAGAGAAGCATGCTTAGCACTTCAGTTAACCACTGCTTTTGCCATATCATGGGGACAGGTGTAAGTAGCAAGTTAGCCCTGCAATATGCTAACAATATCATAAGGTAGAAGAAATAGTAAGAAACTTCACTGCAGATCCACACCGTGCTGAAATACAGATATCGCACACTTCCTTGCCAGGTTCAAAACCTGGAATTCCTGTTTTCCCCCAAAACTTAATAACCGCTGCCCTTCACTACATTGTCCTTGGAAAAGCACTGCACTAGTATCAGCTAACTCAATCCACATGTTCATCGCAAAAGTTGCACATTGCTGAGTACCATTACGCTACATATTTATGTCCAGCAACTTACTCCAAATATAGGAGGAGTTTGTATTACAAAACAGCCTCACATACTACTGCTTTTACTTTTAGAAGGAGCGTTAAACACTTTCTTCACCAGAAAGTCCAAAGACTTTTATCTAGCGAGGACATTCGCTGAAGAAATAGTTTCATCTTGGGCAGAATGACCTCAATGTCACGAACGCCCACAGCACAATATAAAAAGGAGGTTTTCGTTGGCCATATGCCACTGACGGTCACATCACACACGTAATGAAACCTGTACAGAAAGTCACTAAATAAACGCTGTCTCTCTGGAAAGATCACACATTATGAAAAACTTTCCAGCCTTCCAACAATCTCCTAAACTGCAGCAGACCATACCAGAGTAAGAAATACAAAACTTGACTGTTCTCTTTTCCAACTCTCTTGATGACTCCCCTCCTCTTCCCCTCCCCACCAAGCCGAGTGACAGAAACCCACGGATGCTGCAGAGGTGCACTGCTGGGCTGCCAAAGCACCATCAGGCACTTAGAAGTCTGTTATGCAGAGATGAAATTAAAAAAAGACCCACACCTCTCTATACTAGAACAAGCTAAAAATTCAAGGTGGGATTTAGTTGGCTAAGGACAGGCATCCAGACCCACTCAGACATCCTGCACATTGCAGCCTTGGTTCAATCCACACCCGCGTATGGCAGCACCATTCTCAGCAAAAGTGTGCGCCCTCCGACCTGTCAGCTCCGGTCCCACAGGAAAGTTTGCAAATCCGTAACTCCTCTGGACACTATGAATTCAAAAGGGATGATGGTATGTTGCAGTTTTCATCACAACCCTGTCCCAACAAATTCCAGAATACCTCAGGGAAAAACAATTAGCCTTCTTTGCATTGCTAAGGTTTACAAGCTTTGCACGTGTTCTGCAGCTAACATCCTTCTCTGTTCTGCATCTTGCAACCTGCCTTTAAGATTTTCCAAATGACTGAGGTATTCTATTTAAAATTGGAACAATCGTTCCTAATCTTTTAGAAGCTTGCTTCTTTTACAAAGGTGAAGAAAGATACCCGAGCCAGAAATCTGCTCTGGGTTTGTTGTTGTTGGCGGTGGGTTTATAGGTTTGGTTTTAATAAATTGACCTGGTTTAGGCCCAGCCTGCAGCTGAGCGCCACGCGGCCGCTCACTCACTCCTTCCCCAGCGTGATGGGGAGGAGAAGCGTAACAAAAGGCTTGGGTCGAGATAAGGGAGAGCTAATTACCGTCACAAGCAAAACAAACAACTTAGAAAAAGGAATTCATCTAGTTTATTACTAAACAGAATAGAGCAATGAAAAAAAACCCACCAACATAAAGTCTTAAAACACCTCCCCCCCACCCCTCCCATCTTCCCGGGCTCAACTTCACTCCCGGCTTCAACCTCCTCCCCCCGCAGCGGCGCGGGGGTGGGAATGGGGGTTGCGGTCAGTGCAGCCCACGTTGTTTCTGCCGCTTCTTTGTCCTCGGGGGGAGGACTCCTCTCATCACTCCTCTGCTCCAAAATGGAGTCTCTCCCACGGGAGACAGTCCTTCCCGAACTGCTCCGGCGTGGTCTCTTCCATGGGGTGCAGACCTTTAGGAGAAAAACTGCTCCAGCGTGGGTCTCCTACGGGGTCACAAGTCCTGTCAGCAAACCTGCCCTGGCATGGGCTCCCCTCTCCACGGGTCTACCGGTCTGGCCAGGGACTTGCTTCAGCCCGGGCTTCCCACGGGCCACAGGCTCCCTCGGGTGCCTCCACCTGCTCCAGCGTGGGGTCCTCCATGGGCTGCAGGTGGAATCTCTACACCCCCTCATCCTTCCTCCACGGGCTGCAGGGGGACAGCCTGCTTCACCATGGTCTTCACCACAGGCTGCAGGGGGATCTCTGCTCCGGTGTCTGGAGCACCTCCTCCCCCCTCCTCCTGCGCTGACTTTATGTTAACCCTTCGCACTTCCCCCTCCAGCTCCAAAAAAAAAAAAAACTTCCCCCCTTCTTAAATAAGTTATCACAGAGGCGCTGATTGGCTTGGCCTTGGCCAGGGGCGGGTCCATCTTGGAGCTGGCTGGCATTGGCTCTGTCAGACACTGTGGAAGCTTCTAGAAGCTCCTCACAGGAGCCACCCCTATAGCCCATGCCCCCACCTGCTACCAAAACCTTGCCACACAAACCCAACACATAAATATTTGTGAGATTTAAATCAGTTTCTTGATTTTAGGCAAAATACAAATTTATACTTACTGCCTTAGATTGAAGAATAAATATTGGTCTACCAAATGGAGTGCATGTATCTTTAATTCCGATGCCTGCACACCCTCGACTACTTTATTATGATTGAACGAAACAGTTACATTTAGAAATTTCGTCTTCATCAATTATATATCATACATTTCATATTTGCTTGCCTTTTCAGTCTGGAAGTATGTTCTGCCATCATGATGCTCCCCGAGGATTTGTGCATGCGGTTTCCCTGGGCTGAGCAGAGTCTAACATGCTCCTTGTAAACCAGTGAGCAGATACAATTTTCCTGAGTAGCAAAGCAAGCACTGTGCAGAGAGCAGGTAGTTTTCCAGAAAGTAAAATAAAGAGATATCTGCTGAACTGAGGGAACCTTTATTTTGGCTTTTTTTTTTTTTTAATGCTGTACTGTATTTCACCAGACTTTTAACAATCTTGATCAGTAAAACAGAAATAATTTTTGACTTTGAATGCATTCTTCTTGAATGCAGCTGAATGTAAGGCAGCATGCACTAAATAGAGAAAGCGTCTACATGGATTAGATTCATGAAAGATCCATTTCTAACAAGTTTATAGACAAATCGGTATCATTCTGTGTCTTAAAACTGATGCTTACCTGCTGTTCTGCATGGCCTGGCTCATCAAGTGTTTGGCTCTGACAGGTCTGCTATGGTCAATACCAACGTGAAGCTTAAGTTTAAATCTGTCTCTTCTGGGAATAACCCAGAGGAAAAAATCCTTCATACTGTGAAAACTTATATTTTCCAGTAAAAATATATACAGACAGTACACGAAGCATAGTTTGGGGGTAAATTATTCTCATTTACGGCATAAGTCTCTCTTTTACTTTAGGAATATTTCTATAAGCAGGATAACTTTCTTTCTTGGTGATGTCTGTCGTGAATCATGATTTCAGTAAACACAGCTAATTCAGGTTATAACAAATATACTCAGTTAAGTCCTACTCTTCATTTCCTCCACCAACTCAGATTTGAATAACTACGCTTTTCCGGAGTGAACATACTGGCAAATGACCTAAATATCATTCACTCAGCAAATGTCTGGACTCACAGACAAACACAAAACTAAAAGCAAAACTACAAAACTAATTTTGTGGTGTCATCGTTAAATTGAAATCCAATTATTGAGTATGCAAAAAAACCGTACACATAGTGGCTTTATTTTAAATTATATACTTTAGGTGGTTTGAGACGTACAAAATCAGAAATGCCATATGCTAGCAGTGTTTTCATATATCACCTCCATAGAAGTGATGTCTTAACCATGATAAGTTGCAGAGCATGAGGGGCTGTGAACCACAACACAGAGGAAGGAGGGTTTACAGAGCAACTTTTCCATCGCTAAAAAAAGATTTTCTTTGCCAAAACTGAAGAAAGGCATGATGCTTAGCTACTAAACTGAGAATCAGAAATTTAACCAATGACTCACAAAACATCAGCAATTAACAAAACATCAGTAATACATAATTACTCGGTGTGTTTAAAATTAAATGAGGATGACAGAGATGAAAAGGCCTTGTAGAAAACTGGCCCTCAAAATTCTTTTTTTAGTATCTCTTATATTAGGCATTGGAGTCTAATTCACTTCAAAAGCAAAACATTTACCTTTTCAGTGTTCTTATAAAGGAAAAGCAATTTTTTTTTAAAAAATGAGAACGGGTTATGAAGTTGGAATAAGACCATCATAGGTAGAAAACCACACAGATTTGCTGCAGGATTTAACAATCTGCTGCATTTGATGTATTTGGACTGTATTTCTCTCCCAGGAGGAAAGATGCGACAGCAACAGATCCCCCATTGCGTGGCTCCAACAACGGGTCCACAAATGCCCGTGAACTTGCCCACAGCGTGAGGTTACTGAAGCGCGCCTTCTCTGCCGGCCGCCTCTCGCTCTCCGGGGCTCAACACGGGTGCTGGGACCAGCCCTTCAAGTACGGGCATCGGCCGCTTCCCCAGTGCAGGAGGGTGGCTGAGGCTGCACGTACCATCTCTGATCGGGTCAATAAAAATAACTTAGTTACTAAAAGTAATGGGCTTTGAAGTTGTGGGCATTTTATCCTCTGGATGTACACACAGAAGGAGGGGTTAGACCCAAAGGAATTATTTTGTGGTGGTTAATCAGAGTTGAACCTATACTTTCAGGGGTTGATGAGTGGTGAGGAGGGGGCAGTTCTGATTTATTTATTACAGTATTGAGAGAAAAAAAAAATTGGTCCAGCATGGATTTGGGAAACTGCACAGAGAATTCTCATGTGGCTTTGACCAAATCACTTAGGAGCAAATTGTCAAAATGAATTTTTTTGCTTGCTGGGGGAACAGAGATCTATCAAAATTGCACCTTCAGCCCTCTATCCCCCAAATCCTCATCTGTAAAATAGTACTTAGACTATATCTATATCAGTAAATTGCAGACTTTAGGAGGAGTTGACCTGCAGATCCAGATAATTCATGTTAAGGCTCCCATGTCCACGTCATACTTGTTTGGGGGGTTTTACCCAGAGTAGCTCTAGTCTACTAGAAGACTAGAGAAGATGACCTGTGCTCCTGTATTAGGTATTTTAGTTTAGTTTAATCAAAAAGGAATCCAGTTCAGGTGAATTTACACTGTTGGCCTGGGGTTCAATTTTACTCTATGGTGCTTTGGTGCTGGGACAATACATCCACATCATGCCTCAAACAGCGGTGAAGTGTGCACGGACAGCTGAGCTGAGATGTGCAGCATACGTGTGTGGAGTGCTAGCAGCCAAAGGACCTTGTACCTGACGGTGGTAAGAACATATTCCCAGTTTCAAGTAAAATAGTAGCACAGAGCCATCCTAAGATCTTTGTCCTGATGAGGAAGTACACATACACTTAAAAAAATAATAATAAAGTGTGTATATACATATACACAAACACATCCTCCCCTATATAGGCCTCAATATGAAAAGCTGTTGAACCAAGGTACTTCAACACAGGGAATCTTGATGCTAAACACTTCATGTTATTGCTCTTACTCACTGCTAAACTTGTTTCTGGTGCTGTACAAGTTTCTCGTAACAAATGACCAAAACGCTTTCTTGAGAGGCTGGTGATATGATCTGCTGCCGCAGTCAGGAGGGAAGATTTGCTTATTGAATTCTGAAGGTGCAGGACCAGATCCTGGGAACTCAGGTTGCTTCAGCAAGGAACAATATGCACAGCCTTTACCACAAGGTTAAATAATCATTGTCATTTATGTGCATAAGATGTATAAAAATTACAGAAGTTTTGGGGCTTTACATACATCATAAAAAGATTGCTCTCAGTCAAAAATCTGCATGTGCGAACTCAACTACCTAAAGTTAGGTAGTTATATATATTTGTAGCCGTCAAAAATACAAGTGAGCTGACTTTCAGACTGAAAAATCACTTTCAGCCACAGTCAACAGCAGTTGCAATTGCTCAAGTGCTCAGAAAAAAAATCCACTCATACATGCCTGAAGAAGGATTTAAGTGCTAACTTCAAACACCCCAAAATTTAAAATGTTCACCTAAAACTTGAAGTAAAACAAAAATAACATAGGTAAAGATGAGGACATATGTATATAGAAAGCACTCACATCTCACCTAGGAGACTCATTTACTCATCAAAGCAGAGCTCCAAACCGAAATATTGGTTGAGCACAGGTATTTTAAGGTCTCACTGTATTGGGTCTGGCACAGGGGGACGGGGAGTGGGGGTTACGGTCAGTTCATCACACGGTGTTTCTGCCGCTTCTTCATCCTCAGGGGGAGGACTCCTCTCATCATTCCCCTGCTCCAGCATGGAGTCCCTCTCATGGGAGACAGTCCTTCACGGCCTTCTCCAACGTGAGTCTCCTCCACGGGGTGCAGACCTTCAGGAGCAAACTGCTCCAGCGTGGGTCCCCCACGGGGTCACAAGTCCTGTCAGCAAACCTGCTCTGGCGTGGGCTCCTCTCTCCACGGATCCACAGGTCCTGCCAGGAGCTTGCTCCAGCGCGGGCTTCCCACGGGGTCACAGCCTCCTTCAGGTGTCTCCACCTGCTCCAGCGTGGGGTCCTCCACGGGCTGCAGGTGGAATCTCTACACCCCCTCATCCTCCCTCCATGGGCTGCAGGGGAACAGCCTGCTTCACCATGGTCTTCACCACGGGCTGCAGGGGGATCTTGCTCCGGCGCCTGGAGCACCTCCTCCCCCTCCTTCTTCACTGACCTTGGTGTCTGCAGATGTTCTTACATCTTCTCACTCCTCTCTCTGGCTGCAAAAGCTCTCTCTAACTGTTTTTGTCTTTCTTAAATATGTTATCACAGAGGCGCTGATTGGCTTGGCCTTGGCCAGCGGCGGGTCCGTCTTGGAGCCGGCTGGCATTGGCTCTGTCAGACACAGGGGAAGCTTCTAGCAGCTTCTCACAGAAGCCACCCCTGTAGCCCCCCCGCTACCAAAACCTTGCCACGCAAAACCAACACATTCCACCCCTCGCCTCTGTGAATCACATATTTAAGAATTATCATTAAAATATACATTCAACACAAAACTTCACAAACACTAATCACATCAACAAAGGAAAAGAAAAAAGAATTCCACACACCAACATCAAAACAACACTATCACAACACCAAACAAGAGTGGACAATCTACACACAAAATCTATCTCTAGTCCCTTCACAAATATATCACTCTCAAGTTACGTTCAGTCAATGTTTTGCCCGTTACCTCTTCCAATTACTATCCTTATCTCGAGTCTCTCGTGCCCCACGTTGGGCGCCAAAAAGGACTGTGGTGGGTTGACCCTGGCTGAGGGCCAGGTGCCCACCAGAGCCGCTCTATCACTCCCCTCTTTCATTAGACAGGGGAGAAAAGGTACAATGAAAAAAAACTTACGGGTCGAGATAAGGACAAGGAGAGATCATTCTCTAATTATCATCATGAGCAAAACAGACCGAACTTAGAGAGGGAATTCATCTTATTTATTACTAAGCAAAACAGAGTAGAGGAATGAGAAATAAAGCCAAATCTTAAAAACACCTCCCCCCACCCCTCCCATCTTCCCGGGCTCAACTTCACTCCTGGCTTCAACCTCCGCCCCCCCCAGCGGCACAGGGGGACGGGGAGTGGGGGTTACGGTCAGTTCATCATGCGGTGTTTCTGCCGCTTCGTCATCCTCAGGGGGAGGACTCCTCTCATCATTCCCCCGCTCCAGCGTGGGGTCCCTCTCACGGGAGACAGTCCTTCACGGCCTTCTCCAACGTGAGTCTCCTCCACGGGGTGCAGACCTTCAGGAGCAAACTGCTCCAGCGTGGGTCCCCCACGGGGTCACAAGTCCTGTCAGCAAACCTGCTCTGGCGTGGGCTCCTCTCTCCACGGGTCCACAGGTCCTGCCAGGAGCTTGCTCCAGCGCGGGCTTCCCACAGGGTCACAGCCTCCTTCAGGTGTCTCCACCTGCTCCAGCGTGGGGTCCTCCACGGGCTGCAGGTGGAATCTCTACACCCCCTCATCCTCCCTCCATGGGCTGCAGGGGAACAGCCTGCTTCACCATGGTCTTCACCACGGGCTGCAGGGGGATCTTGCTCCGGCGCCTGGAGCACCTCCTCCCCCTCCTCCTGCACTGACCTTGGTGTCTGCAGATGTTCTTACATCTTCTCACTCCTCTCTCCGGCTGCAAAAGCGCTCTCTAACTGGTTTTGTCTTTCTTAACTATGTTATCACAGAGGCGCTGATTGGCTTGGCCTTGGCCAGCGGCGGGTCCGTCTTGGAGCCGGCTGGCATTGGCTCTATCAGACACAGGGGTAGCTTCTAGTAGCTTCTCACAGAAGCCACCCCTGTAGCCCCCCCGCTACCAAAACCTTGCCACGCAAAACCAACACACTCACCCTATGAACCGTTCTGCCCCGATGCTTTGCTCTAACTTTACTGGGTACAGAACAATTGAATAATTGATAGAAGGCACTCAGCAAGGTGATAAGTTTATAAAATTACAATCAGAAGTAGACTTTTCTACAGGGAACACTAGGTTGAAATGAGATAAAATATATCTATATGTAATATCTCATAGTTTAAAAACTAAAAAGAAAATATATTGAGATTTGAAGTTATATGATGCTGTACTACACTGATAAGCCTTCAAGACTTAGCACGAATCAAATACAGGCAGAAATGTTATTCAACTCCCCATAGGCTATTAGCATCGGATTAGTGGAGATATACAAGAATACTTATTCGTCTTTAATGGAAAATGCCAAAATAAACGTCAGTAAACTTATATAAACAGAGCTTTTGCACATGATTCTTCAGAGAGTCACAAATGACCAAGCCTCCTCAAGAACTGCTCCCAGCATGAAACAATTAGTCTTTTAAGGACCAGTAACCAATAATCTGTGCTACTGTAAAAACCACGAAGACGGACTAAGGTAGAATAATTTAGCTTGGGAAATTTTAGTATGGTGCATCATACACTACAGATTTATAAATAGTTATGTTTGTGTCTTCTACAATCATAGTTAAGAAAAAAAAGATATGTCTGTCATTGACATGCAGCACTGTTTTTGAAAGTAATGATAAGATTTGCTCAGTGAAAAATCAGGGGTTTTTTTTCTGAGTTACTGGCATAATTGAAAAAATCCTTCAAATCTGAAGTGAAATATTAACCCAAAATTTTCCCATTTTTCAAAATCATGAAGCATTTTTAAAAAAAAAATCTCTAAAAATTAAAACATAGTAATTACAAGATAGTTTCATTTATGTGCTCAGTTTTCTGCTGCAGATACCAATATCAGTCCAATGTTTTTTCTTTTGCTTGGAAGACTGTTGTGAATTACACGTGCCTAATGTAGAGTCCTACATCTAACATTTCACGCATTTTCTTTAACCAAATAGATATTTTCTGTTTGCAATTTTCACAAGATTGCATTAGAAAGCCATTTGACAGTCCATCAATTTTTAATACATGACTCATTTGCAAAATGTAACCCTGAAAGACAAAAGAGAAGGATACACATCCTAAACTACACTATGGACCGTACTCTAGAAACCATACTGCAAGCCAGTGCTCGAAGTGCCATACAATGGTGGCTGCGTGGCTCCCGTGATCAGCTATATACTATGCCTAAGCGTGGGGACTCAACTATCTTTAATTTAAACTTCTGCGCAAGTTTGTGCAAAAAAGGAAAGATTTCTTAATGTGGTAATAAAACTTTTTTTTTTTTTTTAATAGTCGTGAGTCTGAATTCATTATAATAAGAAGTAGACATATTAAGCTATCCATATAGGGAATTTAGTTGATATGTATCTCTGTACTTCACATTCCTTTCATCTTCCATGAATGGTACTGGTTCCCCTCTCATTTCTTGGGTGTCATTTGTGCCAGGCTTATTGTTCCAACTCTGCCATCTTTCTAGCTGTAACGTAAATAAAATCAAAAGCAGCTTTGAATTAACAGCTACTCAATTCAGACGCGGAGGCTTGCAGAAACCCATCAGCTGGCGGATCCTAAACCACGTGCAGCTAACAGTTACCGGTGGTGTATTGGTACGTTTCAGCATCTTCAGAACTGAGTGCACATGCACAACTACCCTCAAAGTTCATATATTAGTAAATTACAGACATGCTGAGTTTCATCGTTTAAGCTTTGATATATATTTGTGCATCCTGGTGGGATTCTTTAATAACAATAAATGTAGATCCTGACCCAAATCCCATTAAAATCAACAGAAATGTTTGACTTAACTCATCTCTTCCCTGCTGTGGTCCAGAAGAACAAACTTTAGTGTAAAAATAAAATAAAAGGAACTTCAAAAAATGCTAGGGAAGCAACAGGATGAGAAGAGAGGGGATTACGAACAAAAATAACTAGCGTTAATATCCCTTCAGTTCATTATCCCTCTCACATTGCGCTAAATTTCCCAAGATAGCGTTCAATAGTCATTTGATACATTTGATGCTTTACGCTCTCCTTATGTCTGCAGCACTCCAGCTCTGAAAACAATATTCATCTGGAAAAAAAACCCTGCAATTGTCACAGCACCAATATTAAGACTAAAATGAAAAAAATGCTTCAAGCAAGGAAACTTCTGCGCTTGAAACCACTCGTGCGGCTGTTTGATGAACAACAGGAAGTTGCTGAGGATCGCTGTGAACAGATTCCCTTGTGTACGTTTCTTATCCGTTTCAAGAAATGCTTGCTGAAATAAACGCATGGGAAGATGCCTTAAAGAGTTTTCTCTTCTACAGAGGAGCTTTTGAACAGTGGCAAGTATTTACGTGCTGTCTTGCAAGAAATGGAAAGACAGCAACTTGGTATTCACAACTGCATGGTATACCTAATGTCCATAACCCCATTAGAAATCGCTGTGCCCCTGCCTTGAGTTACCTGTTTTATGCCACACCATGTCATGCTTACTACAGCAAAAATGTATCTCTGGAAATCGCTCTAGAGCTCACAAAGACTGTCCACAGTAATGCCCAATTTGAAAGCATGTACACGCATGCAAACGCTCCAAATATCCCTATAATACTTTTTATTCAAGAGCAGATTCCTTTATCTGCAGTGCTACACCCACAAATATCCATAAGAGATACTGCATTTTAGGAAATACAACTGTTCTGAGGGCAGAAGAGGTACAGTTGAACCTAAATTAAATAACTTCACAAACAACTGTTACATATTCCTTTTTTTTTTTTTTTTTTTTGCCAGGCAGTACGTTATCTCCAGTCACCCAAATATGAACACATTCTTCTTGAGATTATTTAAATTTTATCACCTGCATTTCCCATCTTCTGTTGCAGTCTTGCCTGCATTTAGGATTTATATATTCAGAGAGATAACCAATCACTTCTCTTATTGCTGCACACATTGTAGATGGTAGACTGAAATATTGCAAAGAAAAATAAATGATAAAACCAGAAGGAACAAATATACCCATTGCTTTCAAATCCAATAGGATTTGCAATAGCTTACACTACAAAAATTTTCAGAACAATTGCAAGACAGTACATTTCCAAGCTGTAACAAACATTTCCAGAGTTGGAACAAGTCCTTGCCTAGAGTAGCACACAGTCTTTTTCTTTTTCATACCAGTGAGCTCCTGTAGGGTCTACACTGCAAAATAATAAAAGTTATGGCTGGAAGTAAGATCTCCCTACTCCATGCTCCCCTGGGGAGGGTTAGTCCATAGCTGAGGGAGGACAGCCCCAGCACGCATCCTCCTCTGCTGCTGCCTTGCCTGCACAACCAGTAACACCACCCAGTAACACCATAGCAATTTTATACATATCCTGGATGCTTATGCTTGCTCTGAGCCAGCCTGCACCAGCAGCTTTCAAATAAAGTAAACCGACATAAAAAGCAAGCAGGTCACAAACCTGCTTTAGCAATAGTTTTTAGCAATAGATAGTGCTTGGGATGGCTTCATCTGCCCTTGTCTTGAAATAATACCTGCGCTGTATGTCAGCGGCTTCATCTAAGGATAGAGAGAAAAACAAATGGCACTCTCAAACTGCAAAATGAACAATGATGAACAAACCTGTCAGACCACAGCTACAACATACCCATCATACCCAACATGTTAAAGCATAATAGAGTGCACAATTTCTCTGATAAGAGAGAAAGAGAAATAAGAATATACAGAATCTTTCAATATCCAAGCCCATAAGCTTCCTTCTTAAAAAAAACAACCCACAACTCCTTTATCATGACCTATTTTCTAAGTCCTTCTCTTTTTTTAAAAACTTCCTTTATCTGACTTCTTTTGTAAGTCCACATTGCATTTTTTGATGTTGCTCTATGCCTTTGCTTAGTTCCCCTCACAAATTTAATCCCACACTTTAAAGTCAAAATACAAAGTTCATAGTTGGACGTTTCAATTTTTCCCTTTCCAGAATTAAGGAATAGCATCTGACAGTCTCCAAGGACACAATACCAACTCACATTTTTTAAACTATAAATTTTATGACATTTCTGTCTCCCATATTCTGTAGATCCGTATGGGCATCTGTGTTGCTGCAATTTATACGTGTATCTGTAACATCGCAGATTATATAAATACACCTCAGCAATCTAACATGTGATGTCCTTATGGCACATGCTTAGCTCAACAATGTTGCGGATGCAAGGAAAGGCTTTAAAATTCAGGGAGGAAAACCCATGATGTTTCCAAGTGGAAAGAAGGCCTGCAATTTACCAGCTATTACTTCCTACATAAATGCAGTTCTGAAATATGTAATGTTTGAGGTAGTATTTGACACCAATATAACACTCTAGGAAAAGTAGACACACAAATTCCAAAAGGTCAAGAACTAATCAAAACACTAACATCATCAGAAACTTGGGTACTTCTCTTTTGTATTTGACAACTTTTGCAACAGATAAAAAAACCCCATCTATAAGCGGTTAAGGCAGATGATGTAGGCATTTTACATTTTCACACAGAAAACTGAAATGCAAATATACCAAACCACATGATTTCATTTTGTTGCTTCCATATTTTGCATATTTCTCATTTTCATAAACAAAACACTGCAAACATCCATTTGTTTGTGTTTATTTGGAAAGGGAGTGGATGGAATTTTCAATTTTGGAGTGAATTATATTGTTTTTTAAATACCAATACACCACTTTTCTTGTAGAAGAAAATAATTCTGGTATCTTACTGAACATTTTCAGTGTCAGAGTTGTTACAGTGCATGAGACTCAGAAATATAAGCGGCAAAGTATCTGAGGAAAACAATTGCTGTCATGAAAATGATATTTATATAATTTATTTATTTATATAGAACATCATTTTGGAATAGTAAAAAACTAAGTAATAAGTGTCAGCCTTTCTTTCAAATTTTAACCAATTGTTTCAGTGACAAATTTGAAATTTTGAGATTCAAATATTACATTTTGCTACTGTATATGTACTAGAATTGTTGTATTCATACAACATTATTATATCACATGCAGAGATTCTGTATAAATATTTAATTTGGGTATTATGCCTAGAACTACCGGCTGTATTCAGAAAAAGATGTGAAGGTATTAGCAACCCTTTTCACTTCAGCCATTTAAAGATTAGATTATCTTTTTCAACATGACAAAATAAAGATCAAAAATGTGTTCCGCAGCGACACCGTTGGGGACTGCCTAGTGGGCTAAAGTGCGTGGTACTGGGCTCGGGAGGCTCCGCCTCTTCCCAGTTGCCACCACAGCACAAGGAGTACATTTCACAAAAGGAATTTTTTCCCTGAAGGACTATAAACTCCTCCTCAGTAAGCCACATTTTCCCTTTTTTTTTTTTCCTACTTTCTTGTAGAGTATGCTAGCAAAGAGATATGAGAGTCACTGCTGGTTTCCTACTGCATGGTGTGGTATCTTAACACGGGCATGAGATGTCCTTGTGAATTCCCACTTGATACACACAGCAACAGAAAGACAGTGGGGGTTCCAGAGAAACCGAGGAGATGATATAATTAGCGTGGTCTGTAGAGACTTAATTTGCTCATGTTAGGTAATCCTAACATATCATCCTAAAACAATATTCTTTACGCTTCGCGCTATCTATCACTAACTGAACCGTTCACTGAATATGGCGGCCTCTGATTAAGAATATAGTGATGGGTCAGCTGCAGGTTGTATTGCAGCACATTTACAAGAGGGAGTGCCAGATTCTCTGGCAAGCTCTTTCAGGTGCTTGGCAAGCATGTATACTTGAAGCCCTGACACTCTTGTAACAAAATATTTTGCTTTTATATATGAAGTGGTAGAAAGTTTTGAGTGGAGTGATCGTAGAAAGATTAACTTGTTTTCTTACCATGTTTATAGTATTATTTCTTTGTGGAGGAGAGAAGGGAAGAAGAAAAGATGATCCTCGTTTTGAATTCCCAACCAGGTCTCATATTGAAAATGCAATCAAGCCCATGTGCAGTGTAGGAAAATACAGTTTTTAATGATGATACATATACAAGCACTGAATTTCAACTCAGCTCCTGAGTGTTCATTTTTTGAAACTTAAATATACTTCAGAGCCTAATCTTCTTTTTGTTTCTATTCCCATAATCCTCCACAACAATTATCCTCCTCCAATTAATGTCTGTTTTTATGTGCATTCATATCTAGTTTAGCTGTACATCTAGAAACGAAGAAAGAAAGGGAAGTCTTGCAGTATTGTACACATCAGAGTAACAGATAGGGTAGGGAAGTTATGAAAGTGGTTCCCACAGACGAAACAAGAAGTGAGTTCAGGAGGTATAAAAGAATCATTTAATCTTCTAGAGCCTGGGCTGACGGCTACTCGTACATGAAGATCATCTGTCATTGAGGAGATTCCAGGAGCTGCCCTGGAGTAGGGAGATACCCTACAGTTTGTGGTTGAACCTGGTCTGGATGGTGAGGGTATCCAAGAAAACTGTGGCTGAAGAAGAGCAGTAATGGTCTCCTGTGGAACCCGCAATGAAAGCTCCATGGAGGACAAGGAAAATCTACTGGTAACGCTAGAAGAACAAGTAGAGAGCTAGGAGGAGAAGCAAAACAAAGAGCAAATTTTGTTTGGAAAACTAAAGTAATACTTCAAACTTTGTCCAAACCCAGGGGTCAATTTTGCATTTTGTTATTATGTACGCTATTTTTCTTAAGATATTTTAAAATGAAGCCTTCATGGCCAGCGAGTATTTGAAAAACTGCCAGCATTATTAAAGGGCATTATGAGGCACTCATAACCAAAGTACTTAAAGTAAATCTATGATGAGAAAACATTTCAGATTATAAAATCCTAGTCTTTCTTTTGTAGCTTCATACAAGCAATATGTTGCCAGACATTGAACAGGAAACAGAGCAGGAGAACAGCAAAATAGTCTGACCCAAGAGCTACATCTGACATGACCAGTAAATATGGGCAGTTAGAAATGCCTGGAAGAATGGAATCCAGGAGAAGACAACTTTTTATCTATTGTCAGGAATAATGATAGCAGTCTCCATGCCTCCATAAAATGATTTATTAGCATCAACTGGCTGTATCTCACTTCATTCCTGATTTACAAAGCAGACTAGTATCTGCATGCAGAGAGAAGAGGAAGATGAATACAATTCATAGTTTCTTTGGTTTTTTTAGAGAAAACCAAAAGAAACAAACACGTTCTAAGAGACTTGATCTTGTTGTCAGTGATTATAATTAACACTTGCCCAAATGTGAGATCAGCATGTATTTTCATCTCTTTGCAGAGAATGTAAACCACTTTATATGGAGTAGTTAGGGTAATTCCATTATTTTCAGATCATGTCCTTAAAATAACACCTTTCCTTTTCATTGCATTTCCTCTCTCTTCATCTTACAGCAGCTGTGTACAGCCAAATAATGCCTGACACAGTTGAAAAGCTGGGGGTGGATTGTTGAGTTTTTTTGAACATCTAAATTCTTGTTTTTCTGACAAGCCTGCTAATCCCAAGTGCTGTTTTTAGATACCGAAATTATATGTTAAAGAACAGATTCAGGATTTCCTTTTCAAACCTCTGTAAAGAGAAGATTGCATACCAAAAGAGAAAGAAAGGGGGGGGAAAAAAAAAAGAAAATTTTCATATTGCTTAGTGGTACATCGTACAGTACATGCATTTCAAAGATGAGAATAATTGTAAGGCCCTCTGGTAATAACAATGTCTGCTGCATAGGCCAAGTGGTGTACAGGTACTGCACCAATACTGTTTTTCAGACACATGCATAGCTTTGTCAATGCACATGTAATTTATTAATGAAGCCTGTTCTATACTGGTGGTTTTTGTCCCAGCCCAGACATCCATTAAAAGTGTCATTTCGTGTCAGGATAAAGTAGTACCTTTCTGAAAAACACCAAAGCTTAAGTAGTTGCCCAGACGAGGGCATAAGCAACAACCCCAAGAACCGGGGCGGAGATCTAGGTCCATGACCCACAAACCACAATCCCTTTAAATATTGCTCAGAAAGAAGGAAATGGATGCTCAGATTTAGGCTGGGTGATGATAGGGCACTGGCAAAGTGGACCAGTGATATCCCCACCTTTGGACCATCCCCTCTCTTCTTCAATGCCTGTGCTTGGAAAGGAATCAGACGGATAGGTGGGCATTGGCTGGCTGTTTTGCTTACAGGGGGTTCCTGCCCGCTCCCCAAAGCAGCAGAAGACCCTAAAGCACATCACCTCATGCTGCCTTGTTTTACTTTTTTTTTTTTTCCCCCTCTTGTCACCTGCACCCTGCAGAAAGTGGCAGGCACAGTTAGCTAGCAGTTACGGAAGACCATCAGTCTGGTTAGTGCAAAACACAACCAGGGTTGTGTTCACCCATTCTAGGGTCAGATGAAATGCCACTCAGACAAAGGGAGGCCTGGGGTATGGGCCTCTGTTTACGTATGAGACTTGGTCAACTTTAAGAGAAAGCCTTCACTGTCAGTGCTAGAATAATCTTCACACAAAAGGTCAAGATGACAGCCGATTAGGAAGTATGAGCAAGTGGAATAAAGAATTACAAGATACTATGCCAATTTATCTTTCCATTCGTTATTTTCCGTATGCCAAATGTCTATGTAAGCAGCACCACAAGGAAAAAAAATGGAAATGTTTTTTCACTTAAAATAAAAGGTCTTAGGAATATGAGAAGGGTAAAAATAACATGTTAGTAGCCCTTACTACATTTTGAGCTTTGCAAAGTGGCCCCAGACCCAAGATGTGAAGGAACAAACAGCCACAAAATACAGTGGAAACAAAACCTGAAAAGAGATTTATTCTGTTTTCTACTTTATAAGAACGTCATCACATTGTTCCTGAAGTTCCTAAAGTCTAACATCCAAACCTGCAAATTCTCATCCTGAGTCTCATGCTCAACCTGAGTATTTGGGTAGATGTCAAGTAATTGAAATATCTGCCCATACTAGTGAGAATATTAAGGATTTTAAAAATTGCAGTAGAAATTTATCTCACTTAGCTTTAGACTACAGTCAGAGGGGAACAGGCATTTCAAAGGTGCAAATCATCCATCTGTTTTGTCAAATGTGGTAAAAATACCTAGTGCTTCCCCTTGACTCAAAAAGGAATCCAGGGTTATGAGTTCAGATGTAGGCACCTCTGGTGTAGATACTAAAGGCAGAAAAGATAAATCCTATCCCACATATCTAAAGTTAGGTGTTAAAATTGGAAATTACAAACAGAATAAAGAGGAAGGATTGCAGTATGAAACAGGTAAAGTGATGTGCCTTTTAGTACCAGCTATAGCATTGTGCTCCATTAGACAAGAATGAAGAGACAATGCTTCTTATTAACATTTCTAGATTACATTCAGCAATTGTAATCTTCTGAATAAACATGAACTCAAACCCACTCTTTTATTTCACCAATATTTGCACCTAAGATATTCGGCACTACATATATCAGAAAACAATTCAGCTGAAAAATCCATGCAGATGGAAATAACCAATATATTTGGCCACAGAATGAGGATTTTTCTCAATGAGTTAATATCACACACTATAAAATCATGAGACCTGTCAGGAAACAATTCTTAAAGCTTTTAGAAATCTTTCAGACTGTGCAGCATCTTAAAGTGGCTGGCCCAGTCAAGTAATAGATATGCTTATGTAACAGCATTGTGAAAACCCTTCAGACAAGTGTTAAAATTTTAAGGACTTTTATACAATCACTGTCTACACATGCTTTAGAATAAGAACAGTAACAGTTCTTAAACTAGAATGTAATAGCAGAAATTTAGGAGATAATCATAGACCATACTGGAAAGTGTAATGTTTGGCAAATCCCCTTACACAGACATTCATCTTGCAATGTCTTTTGATATGGCCTTGTTTGGACCTCTATGTGTTTCTTGCAGAAGCGCACTGTAGAAATACAAGTCATAAAGTTATTGTCTTAAGTTTATCCTTAATAAACAACCTGTCTCCTCATTGGAATTAGGGAATTAAAATTTGACCCATAAACTTGAAGGTTCCTGTCTCTGGAGTTGCTCTTATACAACACTCATAAAAGCAAACTACTTGCAACTTATAGCAAGTTATAAAACTGCCTGCAAACTGGATGCCTTTATACCTGAAAAAAGAAGCCTCCTCCTCAGAACAAACTGACCTGTCAGGCACAGCCTAAACCTATAGGCTCTTGCGCTGCAAAGTATGGAAAACTGGAAAAGAATTAGACCAGTGACCTGCCTAGCCACTTCTGAAATCTTCTATAAAAGCACGCTTATTAACATGAAAATTCTTCAAAATTTGCCAGTATATGGCTTATGAGATACTAATGACTTCAATTTCTCCCAGGTAACACTTTTTTTTTTTTCTTTTTTTTTTTTTTAATTTTAAATGGAGTTTTTCTTTTGGGGAAGGGCAGGGTGACACGGGGTGGTTAAGAAGAATCAGAATTCCACGTTCTGAACCACTATCATGAAATGTAGGAGCAAGCACAAAAATTCACAAACAGCTATGTAAGTGAAGAGATTCTCTAAGTCTTGGTGTGTCATTTCTTTCTAAATAACACTGATTTTCTTCAACTTGTTTTCTCAGTCTCTGCTATTCTCTACTGCAAGATATTTTAACAATCTGTACTAGAATTGAAAACAATACTAAACAATAGTGTGGATTAAACTGAAGAGGAAAGGTCACCATAAATTATGTTTATAAACACATTCCTAAAATTAATAACGGGGGAAAAGGCGTGGTGAGAAAAAAAATCTAAAAAGATACAACAGAAAAAAGTAAAGCAAAAAAAATTGCTGAAAGGGATATAGATAAAAAAAGTACAGCTGTTTGCAAAGAATGAAGTCTAAAGAGTCTTAGAAGATAGAAAAAGTTAAAAAAGTAGGAGAGAAATACAAAGTTGGTAAGAGGAGAGATGAAATTACAAAAAATTTAAAAGAAATGCATTTAACTTTGTGTTCTGTTTTTCACATGAGAATAACTGACATTGTTATTCACAGAAAAGCCTTTTACAGATTCTAAATTGCATAAAGATTTTTTATTTACAGTGAAACTGTACAAGTATTTTCATGCTTTTTCCAATATGTAAGCCTGCCTTCTAGCTTGTCTTGATCAAACGCAAATAGTACCGATTACCAAAATTGTACTACAGAGCTTTGTAAATTAGACTGTAAAGACTGCAGAGCACACCTCGGTGCAATGCTAAAAGAAAACATTGTTCTTGCAATGTCAAGTTGGGACATCTTAACTCGTGAAGGACGAGATTCCATTACCTCCTTTTACATTGAGTAGCACCTCAACAATGGAAACACTCCTGTTGTGCCCAGCAGGCTTCACAGCGATGTTTAATGCGAAGAAGGGAATCAGAATCTGATCCAGTGACTAATACGGTATTAAGAGACCTGGACCCTAAATGACAGCATAGAAATATCTAACCATTCAGATCATGTGTGCCTGTCTAAGGTATAACAAAACTACATTCTTTACAAAAAAAAAGAAGAATGCACCTCATTCATTTTACCAGAACTTAAGAACTACAATTTTATCTTATATCTTAACATTAATAAGCTCTGTAGGAAACATAAAGGTAACAAGATACCACAGCTAAAGTATTTTTCATTGAAAGATTAATCTATCCAAGATGGCAAGTTCTGAGACCTAAACGTTTCCTTGAGTCTAGATCAAACTCTGCTATTGCCATCTTTTAAGTTAGATAGAACTGAGCCGCTGATTTCCAAACCGAACGTGGTCAATGGGACATGGCTCAGCAGCATGACCCGCAGGGCTGACCGTCGCCCTGGCTGCAGATGGCCAGAGGCTGAGCCAACGCTCAAATCCCCGCGCTCAGTTCAGTGGGTGTTTGCACTGGCTGAACACCTTTACAGAACTGCTCTCAGTCCGCCAGTAGGAAGCTTGGAGTTTTACACAGATAATTACACCAGATAATCCCTCCTTTCGATTTGTCTGCGCTGTCACAGCTTCATCTACGCGCTATTTTTGCGGTTTGCTCTGCAGCAACGTGCAATTGGACTCTAGATGAGCCAGCTGAGGTAAAAAAGCAGCAGGAATGCAGGAGTGCATTGCTCATCCGCTTGAAAAACCAGGCTAGCTCTATAGAAACTACCTCAGCTATATCAATCACAGCCTGTCAAACCAAGATCACATGAACAATTTTCTGAAATCTGCAGAAAGATGCTGGAAGATTAACTTTTTCAGCTTTTTAAACTTGTTTTTACCTATATGAATACAAGCACAAGAAACTTGAAACACTACTGTTTAGGTAACAAATTACAATTATTTGTAAAAAAAAATGCATATGTGTTTTCCACCAGTATTCATTATCATCTCACTATCAACCTACCTGAAATGCAAATCTTTCTATGGGAAATTTAAGGCTTGCGTGCATATAAATCTATTCAGACTTGAACATACAGTAATTTTATAAAAATAAATCAACAAAAGCCAAAATATAAACTCCCTTTAGGTAGTAAATAATTGCTATCTATTTCTCTAGAATACTTTATTTCCATTTAAACTATGGTTTATAAAAATAATAAAGTGTTATTCCTCTAAAAAAGTGTATTTTAAAAAGATTTAAACTGTGTGCAGCTGAATTTTTCAAGATACCATAGACAGAAAAAGTCCACTTTGTTCATTAACTTAGTATTGATACTGTATGTTGAAGGAGTTAATCTTATTTTACACAAGCCACAAACTTAATAATGGAACCAGAAATTTAAAACACATCATCATCATCATTAATCATGCAGCACTAGATCTTACCAAATCATTTCTGTATACATGAGTGAGACTAAACAGACAACAGCGTGTTTTATTATTTCATGTTATTCAGAAGAAATTGGTTTCCATATTACATGGACTTTTTCATACAACCAAAAGAACGCAGAACATGACCCGACCATGGCAAGTGTGCCAACGTTTCGTCTTTTCTGCTCTGTGGAGGTGACAGAGAGTCTGTCATTCTCCTTGTGAGTTTAATCCACAGGACAGACACCCTGACTGTCAACAACACATATCTACCTTCTAACTGTGAAAATACAATAATCAACCCATCCTTTGGGGGAAACTGAAGGACTCAGATGAGTGGGAAACGCAGGATAAGAGAAGGTGCTCAAGCAACGGTCCTGGGGCAACGCCACACCAAAATCGGGAATGAAAGACCCAGGAGCAGTTCCCAGTGAGCTTTTTAGAAAGTGTATTTGCTTTTGCTGTTACTCAGCGTTTTGGAGGTAGGACTGCTACAGACTTCTTTATTATTAAGTTACAAGTAGGAGGCATAGATCTCAAAGGTTCTAAGGATGTTGATATTTTAACCTTTCACCTGAGGATCTTCCATCTCAAACCACGCATATTTCTGATATACATTATTTAAAACTCATTATAATTTGCAGAAGGGAAAAAAAAATTCTCTTTCCAACCTGCACAACTTCTGCGTTCTGTCAGGAGGAAGTGTCACCTCTGCCCCATACGCATGCATACCAAAAGGCAGACAGAATCGCAAGCACCAGCATCTACACTATTTACCCGCTGCTCTCATGAGCAAAGGAAGGCTGCATCCCACTGCGCAGAGTCAGCGGCTCTAATTCCAGCCTCTTCCTGGAGCTTCAGAGGCGGCAATGTTTATACACAATACCACTGAGATTTTACAATTTTGTCACCTAATACTCTTACCTCAGAAATATACACTTGAAAAGGACTGATAACAGAGAGAACTGTAACCTTTTCTTATTCTATTTTTTCTGAGATTAAAATTTTCCTTTTATTCCAGTTGAGTTTCATATTAGTTTTTCATGAACATCTTACACTTCCCATTACTACCGTGCTTTTCAAAACCGAAGCTAAAACCAATAAATAAATCTTTCGCTTCATCGTCTTTGATGCCAGCCTTCTAATCTTGCAGCAGCAAGACAGAACACAGTAAGCAACATCCATTTGCAGAGCTGTAGAATAACCGCATCGATTTACTAGGAAAAAAACTCTGCTACTATGGACTAAGTCAATCCCCCTGCAGGAAAAACTTACACAGAGACACCCAAAGATATAAATTTACAACCTAGTTTAAAATGATAGTATTTATATTAGACTTGCCATTTATTTAGTGAGAGGACGTTTAACAAAAATGCGCAGACAGATTGCTTTTCCATTACTGAAACACAAACATCAACTGTGAAAACAAATACACTGTATATATAATATATAGATTGAAAATAATCAGGTAGGTTGCAAATTGTACACTAGACTATTAATATGAAAAGATATCTCAAATTTCCATACTTACTTGGACCAATATGTGCTCTTTAAAGCTCGGAACAACGTAGAAATCTGGAAAGTTTCCTGTTGAATACTTCTTAATTTAAGGAAGCAAGATTATACATGGAGCAGACTGACAAAGTCTTGTTATTTAAGGGATGAAAATCCTTTGGGGCTTGTTCCAGATCTGGATAACGTCCTTGACTGTAGCATGTGTGTGGTGGAACCAAATAAGGTATATAATATATACATAAGACATTTCATGAAGAAATACGTTATCCCATAGGAAAACAATGTCAAAGCAAGCTATGCTACTTAGAGGAAATGAATTGTACTCCAGTTTTTTCAGACTGATTAACTAAAGCCTGGGTTCTTGCTCTGAAACCACATGCTTAAGTCAACATAACTTCTCTAGTTCAGTGATGTATAGGTAGCACAGTAAAAAGCAGTCAGGCTGCCACCTCTTTTCAGAGGACTAAATAGAGGGCAAGGAAGATTTTTATTATTGTTTAAAGTATAACACATGTACATGATGTTATTTTATTTATATTGAGCATTCTTACATTATTCAGGCATCAGTTTATAATAAGCATCATTACTAGACTCACTGACTGCTGTGTTAAACTAGCCTGAGAAAAATTTCAAAATATGAGGCTATTAGGACCAAGTTCTTTAATATAGATGGCGTATATGCAAAAAATCTAACATATGCTTTGCAGAACTGCAACATGGCTAGCTAATTTAGATCAATAAGCCTTAGCATAAGAAGTTAGGTAAGTTGGACCAATTCCAAATAATACATTGAATGTATTTAATTTTTTACTCTGCTATTAACTTGAGTAGTATAGTTGCACTTTTGAAAGTTAAGAAATGACATAAGCCTACTAAACTACAGGAAATATCCACACATAAGTGAATCTAGTAGCATAAGTATATAAAGATATTTAAGAATTTGATTACTAAATTTCATCATATCTGTAAACATAGATTGAAGTACCTGGCATTTCACAAAATAATTATATGTAATTTGTAAGCAGTGGTAAATATTTACAAAAATATGCTGAAATGGTGGGTGTGATTTTATACCACTTAGGTTTTGCCTAAAGTAACAAAGAAATACAGAACTGATATTATAGCTGGCTCTCAGGCGGGAAATCTTCTGCTTAAGTAAGTGAACATGGAAGCATTGTACTTCAGCATAAGGTCGTCCACTCTATCATAAAAGTACAATCCTGTTTCTTCTTTCATTAGAAATATGTTCAGCTTATCCTTCAGCTTGAGTTTCCAATAATTATGTTTCCTTTTCCTGCTGTAAGATGTAAGGGCTGTGTATAAACATTCCTTTGCAGTGTAAAAGCATATTAAGACCTATTATCTCTTCAGGAACCATGCCAAAATACGAGTCTTTGGACTCTTGCAGTTTTGATGCTATGCCAAAGATAGTTTAAAATGTCGTACAATAATTACCAGTAAAAAAGCAAAAGGCTGGGGGTTAGGACACATAGGCCAAGGGAAGATGCAGAGAAGGATTTAAAACCCACAGTGGGTCTAAGTTTGTCCAGTTAGCAGACACCCAGCTGGACCCACTTACAGGATAGCGGCCTCTCAGTTCACAATGAATATTTCAAATTAAATAGTATTTGGACTAACTGCAGGGCTCATTTCTGAATAGAACTGATGCTCCGCCATGGAAAAGATGACCAGAGGGCACCTCGGCCTGCAAGGAGCTTGTGTCTCCGTCCTCCTCCACCTCCTTACCAGAGCTTATTTCTACTCTTTCTTCTCTCTTGTATAGGCAAGACTTCCAGAAAGATAGAAAACCTTCTGCGTCCAGGGCAACGTTAGAGGCCGATTGGACCAGCTCAGTAGAAGTGTTGATTAGAAATCACAGCTCCTCCCTAATTTGTTCAACGACACCTGCCCAAGCGCAGGTCTGTTCTCTTATCTGCCTCCCTCTCTCCCTCAGCCTCCTGCTCCTTCCCTCCTCCAAAATCCAGTCAGGCTGAAACCCTGGTCCGTACCACCTTCCTGCCCTCACAAACATTTTGCTAAAATACTCCCTATTTGGACCATCCAAGATGACCTAACAGCAAATCCACCAGCCCAGCGGGCACCACCTTTTGAGATCCATCTTGATGTTTCCCAGCTGGGGAGAGAGGAGCAGAAATGAAGCAAGACAGCGCCTGGAGGCCATTCCTGCTTTCTCCCACAGCCTCCAACTCGACTTTCTGTTTCTCTTGTGGCCAAAACACACTAGGAAATTTATAATTCCATACCAAATGGGATAGTGCAAAAATAGCATTTTCTCTCCTTCTCCCATAGAAGAAAAACATGTCTCTCAAATAAGCATTTCATTTAATAACTAATTCTGCCCTCTTATGTGCTTGTATATTTTATAGACCAGCAGCATCAATTTTTCTTAACTAAGGCTGAAGAGCCTTCTTATAAATGACAGACTGGGGAAAATCCTCAGTCCACTCATTTTTCTTGAATTCTTTTGAAGAAGCTATAAATTATATCTTTCTTATTCTTCTTTAATTACATGAATTAAGACTTCGGCAATGTATGCTGTCATTGACAACCTTTTGAGGGTCTGGCATCTTTTATCTTTGTTATTCAATGAATATATCTTAAAAATAAAGAACTATGCACAGCTACTAAAGCAACAGTCTACGGCCCTTTTTATTTATTTGAGAATCAAATACTTTCTGACTATCCAAAGTACTTTTTCTTTCCCTATTGTTTGGTATCAATCCCTGGCACAGTTGCTACTCGAGGCAGAGATTTTCAAAATGCTGCCTAAGGGATTTAAATGAGGATTATTTTTTAAGTCTTCCTTTTCTTCTTCCAATGAGCACCCTCAGCCTCTACGCCATCTATTTTCTATTCCACATGAGCAGATTAGATTTCAAATTCCCTTTGGGTTCAGGACAAAAAGATACTACATCTCAATTCACAATGTCAAAGTTTTAAAACTGTGGAAGTTAGGAAGAAGCAATGCAACTGCTAGCTAGCAATGACTCCTACCCCTGCCATGTACTTTGGATCAGGAGGACCCTCACATGCTTATGTTTATCAAGAAAAGCACCCGAGCATATGCTTAATTTTAAGCACATACTCACAGTTAAGCAGGAGTTTAAATAAACAAAGATGGTTTCTTGATTTGGTGCCTAAAAGAAATATTTGCAATATGCAGACACCTAAAGATGTAGATGTGTGAAAAGTGGGATTTCATAGGTGAACCTGGTAATTTCTCTGGGATTCAGATCAATGAGAATTATTCATCCATATACTTTTGAAAATTGCACCCATTTGCCACTTTGGGCACTTAAATAACTTAAGGGAAATGGACACTTTCCAGTAATATCAGTCATTGAGAGTACTCAGCATTAAAAGGCATTCTTTGGCTGTTATAATTCTTCCAAACGCTCTGCTAATGGTTTTGGTTGTGCGTGTGGTCCCTGTCCAGAGAAGAACTGGAGAGGCTGCAGCTCAGTTACCTTAGGAAAGTAATTTTCCAACCTGTTTTTACTTGTATGTTTAAAACAGCCACCAAAAAAACCCCAACCCATTATTTTTATTTATTTAATAACTTTAATGTAGCAGCTTATTTTCTACCAATCTTAAATTACTTAGGGACTGCTCAGTGTGTCAACACTGAAATTTCTTTGTAGGCAGAGATTGCCTTTGTGGTGGGTGAGTGCGAAGGATTGCACAAACTCAGTAGAGTTGTGCAAATACCAGACTCAGTATCCCATTGAGAATCTGAGGCGTTCTTTAAAATACGCAAAATACTGACATTTCTCAAGGACAAGAAGAAAATTCTGTTGTGGAAATGAGAAGATCCCCAATAGAAAAACAAGCTGTGACTGCTAAAAGTTGCCATTTCCAGTGGCATCTCACGGATGATACTGCCTTTCTTTCAGACACTGAAATCTCTCTGTTAATCAGCTCAGGTTTATGTTCGTAATGTCCACTGAGGTGAGCCACTGCTTGTCGTTTTTGCCATTGCTTACTGTATCTTAATATGATTTACAGTGTACTGTACTGTTAACTGTACAACATGTATAGTTTTATTTTCAAAGTTCGTGAGGAAAACATGGTGAATCTTGTTCTGCTATGGGTAAACCATATTTTCTATAGGGAATTCTGTAAAACATAAACAATGTGATTTCAAAGTGGATTTTATTTTTGCACGTATGATTCATAGTTCTTGTATTACAGAAGGTTGTAGATTAATTATAGAAGCTATTAATTTGATCAACTAAGTGAAGCAAAAAAAAAAAAAAAAAGCAGCACTGAGAAAAGGGGCCAGAGATTTGAGAAACAGCTTTCTTCCATGGGCATAATACCTTGAAAGAAAAAAAGGAAAAAGATATGACCCATGGGAGAGGAAAAATCACAGCAGGTTGTAATGTATACTGTTATTAGTATGACATTTACTGGCATTTCATTCATATTTGAATTTTTCAGCATTTGCCCTTGCCCTCTCTTATAAAGAATGACTGCTACTCCTACTATTATAATTTTCCAGCTCTGGAATGTGCAATTATATTTTGACACACATCCCTGATCCTTTTAATTATTATTATTTTTTCTAATTGGATGAATTTCTAATATAACCTAAAACTAATGGCTTATAACTGTAGCTGATTGGATAGCATTGGTAATCAATAATTTTAATAATCTCTGCTATATTTGCATGCCACTATTTTATACAATTAAATATAAAATGAAAGAAATGAAACTCACAAATCTCAGTCAATTACTGAAGCCGATTATCTGTTTTCAAAGAGAATGGGCCAGATGCTCAGCTAATTTAAATCAGCCTAGCTCACTGATATTTACATCAATTCGAGAGTCT
The DNA here is from genome assembly GCF_011004875.1 of Balearica regulorum gibbericeps. NCBI lineage: Eukaryota > Metazoa > Chordata > Aves > Gruiformes > Gruidae > Balearica > Balearica regulorum. The sequence continues at coordinate 107,600,259 of NC_046184.1, forward strand.
GGCTCAGTATTTTAAATCCCTTTATCTTCAGTATATGAAATACATTAAAAGGGCTTTGTAGGTCAAAAAACCTTCTTACCTGATTGCTAATTACACCAAAGGTTGCAGTATGTAGCAAGGTATACAACACTATAGCAGGAAAGAAAACCTGCTTACTTATTTTTATCATTTACATATCAAAATAAATTTTATTATACATAATCAACACTCATTTTAGGACCATTTATCATCAGGGTGCAAAGTACAAGTTTACCATAAGTTACTAGTTTTTCAAACATGATTTCTGAAGCATGCATTTGTGCAAGACAAAGCGCTAAAGAAAATGTTAAAACCTTCATGGGAATGTTTAAGAGTTCTCCTTAAAAGCCTAATTGCTCCCTTTGGAGACATTATAATCTATTGAGTAAATACTTATTTATAGACTTTTTAATTGGTGGATTACATTAACAGATATTAGGATATATTCTTGAAGGAAAACATATTGACCTTGTGGAGTCCAATGCCTCCTTATATTTAGCATATTTACTGGCAGAAAATTCTATAATTCTAATTACTATTGAAATTGATTTTTACAACTTCTGCAAGATTGAGTTCACATGTATTTAAAGAAAATATTGGCAAATTGCGTCTTTTCCCTAATAAACCATTAGGGACAGTAGCATTTCAGTCCTATTTTCAGCAATCCCTAAGCATTCAGAAGCTCAGCGCTTTATTTTATCCTTAATATGTGAATTCAAGCACCATAATAATAATAAAAATCTATACTGGAAAGCAAATTCAGCCCTTTGGAGTAAGCTGAGGAGGGAGACCTGTCATTTTCAAAGCGGGCAGTGGGAGCCTGGAGCTAACCCTGCAGACCCACATAGCAGAACGTGCAGCCAACTCCTTCGCCATTTTTAACTTCATAAAGGAAAAACAGATAATGTCAATAGTCAAAGTATCAAGGCAGACAGAGACAGATTAAGAAGTGTGTGGTGTTGGCGGGGGGGGGGGGGGGACAGTTCAAGGGACAGATGACCCCAACAACCCAAACACCAAAAACCACAGAATGCAAATGAGAGAAACAAAGGGCAGAGCCTGAGGTGGGAAATACATTTCCCGCCCCCCCCCGCCCCCGGAGTGTGTTTCCAGGGATTTATGCTCTCCTGCTTTTTTTCAGATGCTCCATCAACAATTTTATGTGTGGGAAGCCCCTTTAGTAATTAATTGTACTTTGGTGAAGAACAGCGAGGGAATTGGCAATGAAGAGCCATTATAGGAGAGATCTTTTTATTATTGCGCTGTAAGAGACGAAGGCAGTAAATTTGGCAAATCATCTAATATCTGTATTTCTCAGATCTCTGCGTGGTTACTAGATAAAACTCTCCCCTGGCAAGAGGGCTGTGAGGTTAAATTTACTTTTGCAGAGGAGGGGGAAAAAAAAAGATCGTACTGATAGCTGCTGGGAAGGGCAGACCCCCCTGTTAGTAGGACAAGTGAAAAATATCACAGATGAGTCTGGACAGTAGGTTCCATCAAAGCTGGTAGAAAAGTTTGCAGACCGGTAGATTTTTTGCTGCCTTTCAACAAAGCTAAATTTATAAAAGGCATGGTCGAACAGATTTCACCAGCAAGTGGGAGTTAAAATTTAAAGCCCTGATCCTCAGCCTAGTCTTTCCTCTGTAGTAGTAAGCACAGGTAGTAGAGGTTATTGAACTGGATAAAAAGACAAATGTGTTGCTTCTTCCCAGACATGGTGAGTATTATGCATCATTGTCAAAAAGCCGGAATAAAAGACCCTGTCTCGGTAGCATAAATCCCCTGTGTCTGTACCACTCATGAAATTCTTGAGTGCAAAAGTTGTGTGGAAAGTTACAATATAAAAGAAAGATGGCTGGCTACACAGCAACACCAGCTATTGCCAGCAATCTTGAAAATGAAGCAAGCTTGCCAATGGGGGTAGCAGCTGTACTTTGCAATACTTTCTGTAACTGAAAAATAGTGGAAATAGTAGGTAAGGAAGAAGCAGGATGACAAGGCGCAATAACTAAGGCCTCACGCAGCCACCAGCGCAAGGCAGGGGTCTTGAGAGCGCCACGCTCGCTCCTGACGCTGAGTGGCTGCGCGCTCACAGCCACAGCATGGCGCTTCCCTGCGCCTCCTTTGCCCTTCTTTTTCTTTCTCTCTCCTCATTCTAAGCACAAGGTAAAGAGCAAACCATAAATCACCACGACAACTCGGGGTCTGCACCTTGCCTTCCTCTTAGACCTTTGCTACTTTCTGAAAGCAAGAAAACAGAAGTGGAAGCCTCTCACCACCAGATTTCACAGCTGCTGGCATCTGGAGGCAGGCACAGCAGCTAACATTGCTAAAGTCTAAGCAATGGTTTGATCAGATGATGCAAATGCCTCCCCTGTTGCTTCTCCCCCAAGGTGAGCACGTGTCATTTTTTGAGTTACAAGACATACATATAAAAACATTTAGAACCTCAAATCTTGTACATATATCGTATGTATGACACATACATGCCATATATATGTCATACATAAGCATACGTTATTTTTCCACATACCAAAGTAAGAAACAAGTAGGCAATCTGTAAAAGCCATGTTTTACCCACGGATGGGTATAGTTTCTCCGAACTGATGGATAATCAAGCTTTATAAGGAAACATAACCAAGAAGGCCACATCTTCCACCAAACCTATATAAGAGACTTTATAGAATTCAACAATCATTTGCTTATGAGGTGATAAAGAAGAAAATATCCACAGAAGAGAAAGAAATGTGAATATGCAGAGGTAAAGATTTGCAATTAAAAAGGCAGGAAAGTGGTTAGAGGTAGGTAAGACAGATCTTAAACAAAGTGAAGATTTAATTTCCATCTGTTGCCACATAATATTTGTTCATTAACTTTAGGAAGCGGTGAATGTTGAACTGATTTGTCTTCTGAGTTGCTGATGCTACAAATTTCTGGGTTTTTCTTCTGTATTTGATCTCGTTTTTTTCCTCAGGGGCTAGTTATAAAACTTCCAGGTTTTGATAAACACTCCTGAACGTGCTGCTTACGAGATGCTATTAACATGCTAAGAACTTCTGGAAAGAGAGCATTAACAGAAACAAAGAAACAGGATCAATCCACAGCTAAAAAGGTTATATGTTAAAAAAAATTACAATGAACTTAATACAGGCATGGATATGGACCACTGGGGGAATGAAGAGACTACCTTATGCCATGCAGTTGCCTTCCACTGTTTGAAGCTGCTGCAGCTGAAAAGCCTCAACCCATCGTTACAGCAACTTTAAATCTGCAATACTGTGCTTTTCTCTTTCTGAAAATTATGACAAACACACCCACACGCTTCTTTCCAAATGCCATCATAGAATTTACGTGTTTTTTGCTGTATTACATACAAAATGAAAAAAAAACCAACCAAACAAAACAACAATTGACTAGCAGAAGTTAGACATATTTTCCTTGCATCAAAACTGGACTGCTTGGGTAAGTCATTTTACCCTGTTTCCCCTTTCCATTCTTTGTCAAACTTGTTTCTCTGTTTTACAAACTGTTTGGTACCGAAGTCTGCTTCTTTTAACGTTATAAGGGACCAGAGACAGCGGAGAAATCATATCAAGATTTGCATATTTGTTATGATTCAAACGTAATTGCTAATAGCTGAAGTAATTTAAAAAGTTGTATCTTATTTTCTCCATCTACATTCTAACGTACATTGGTATTTTACACGAAAAAATTGGCTTTAAAGAATAGTCAAAAATCCAACAGCATGGAAATTTTAAATTAATAGGTACTCAAAGTACACAAATTTTTGTTCTGTTAAGAATTCAAAGTTATTTTAAACACCTCTGTGTTACTTTGACTACACCTTTCTATACACTTTACTTCGTAGTGGCTATTGAAAGAAAAAAATAAGCTCTCTTCCTTTCAGATGCCACATAGAAAAGAAAATCAGTGTTTATACAGTAAAAAGTGAAGTAGTATTTCTACACTGATCACCCTAAAATGCTAGTCCTTAGGTTTTCTTCTCTTTCACTTGAATTTTGGAGGAAGGACACAGGCAAGGCCCATGGGGAAAAAGCATCCCATCTCCTACCAATCAAGACGAAACAAAGTATGCCGTTTGCTTAAGGACAGTGCATTCTGCACTTTCAAGAAAGAGGAAATCTCCTGTGGGTAGTGTATACATTTTTTATAGTTTTCCGATGAACTAGTGATGCACTGGCATAAAACATCAGCAAAAATCCCACGCACTGATGTCCTTTCTCTGACATGTCGCAGCTGTCGCACCAAGGTTGCCTCCTCACCCATCAGTGCTTATTTCTGATATTTCCGATATTTTCTGATATTGCCTTTGCAAAACCAAAAAAAAAAAGGAAAAAAGAAAAACAAACAGGAGTGCTAGACTGGAAAAGGCAACATACTTTTAAAAGTAGTATTTAACATAACACTTCTTGCTGCTTAACTTTCTGTATTGTTTCCAGTAGGCACTGCTGAAAGGGTCTGAGCGCTTAGGCATGCAGTTGCCCCATTGGAGGTGATAGAGCGGCTTCAACATGATAAATTCTTTCAAAGGCAAGTATAAACAACCTTTGATTCATATACACTGAAACTTGTTATAAGTAACGAATGATTTAGATGGAACACATTTAGCACTGTCTCACAACGAACATTTATTACAAACATACCACAACATCTGAAGCGGTGGCAGATAGCACACCATCAATCAGAGCAGACCACCAAAACAAATTGTGCCTCATAAACTACTTTAATATGTCACGGAGCTTCCAAATATACATCGCTGATCCATTTGTTACAAAGCCTAGGCTACTTTTTCACTGACAAGCCAATGACATTTGGTATTTTCATTTACGTGCGATATCACAATGAATCTAAGGACTCTATTCACCCAAAATTAGGTTCCTGCGAGCGCTGGCCTTCAGTGCTCCTCAGGCTTCAACAACTCAGCACACATGGATCCTGGTAATGATGCCTGTCTACAAAATCCCATTTACCAATGTACTTTGTCTGTATACTTTAGCAGCATCTTGCTAACTATTCTGAGTACTCAAGCTGCAGTTCCCTCTACACCCATGCAAAATTTATGGCCCATACTGATAAGAGAAGGCAGCAGCACAGTAGCAGTTTTAAAGGGCATATGTTACATGCTGGAGAACAGATTTTTCAAGTCATTTTGAAGAAGTGATTGAGGAAGGTGCTTCTACTTCTCTTTCAATATCAGCAGAAATGCTTATAAAATAGTTCTGCTACAGAACAGCAAAAAATTAACTCTTTATGTATTTGGTCTGACAGCCTGCACAGGCTTAAAGCTTCTGCATTTCTCTTTAAGGTCTGTACTAAAGCATTGTACATCTGATATCCGAAGAAAGATTTTCTAGTCTGAGGATTAATCAAATACAGTGCAAACCACCAAAAATGAATGCTTCATCCTCCAACTTGATGCCCTTCTAGCAGTAGAAATGATGCAGAAATCACAAATCGGGCTTAAGAAAAATGTCTGAAAGCTGCAAATACAGTCAAGTTGAGAATCTACATGGATTTCAACCAGTTGTTAAGAAACCTGCGTCAGAACAAAACTGGGCTGAGCAGGGGATTAATACATTAGAGTCCTGCTGTTTAATGGACTTGTAACAATCCATAATACATTTCCTAGTCAAACATCCCTCCTCGTCCCTCAAACAGGACTGGAAAGTATATGGTTCGTGTAAAGTTTAATGTAAACAGTCTTAAGGCATTTCCAACTGCATTCCATAAATTCAGAATGCCGGGATAATGAGCTACATGGTCTGATTTCTCCCCTGTATACACTAAATACTCTTTCGCCACTCTGCAAACTGCTACAGTACCAGGAAAGCAGACCAACAGAGACCACATCAAAGCCGACACAGCAGTAAGAGATGTGTGCCGGCAGGTAGCTGTGCTGCAGGCAAGGCAACGGCACAGGCTGCAGCAGGCTACGAGTCAACACGCAAAGGTTTGCCAAGTCGGTACGGGTGTTATTGTGCAACAAAGATGTATTACAAACAACTTTTAACTCAGACGTCTTCCTATGAATTCTAATTTTGCATTTTAAATGCAATTCTTCACGAGTTGCTTACCAGCTGTTTCTCATGAACCGAGTCTTGTAACTGTATGAAATTTTAAGGAAATTTGGATTTTTTTATCAGAGTTTTTCAGTCCTGTTTGAAACTCAGTGATAACCCTGGCCCATTCAGTTTTAAATATCAAATGTTATAATTTAAGCACTATAACGTGTCATTGATCCGCACGTTAAGCACGCATTGAAATCGATGGCATGTTCAGCATAAAAATCAATGGTAGGGTATAATCCTAAATAAGTATTCTACACACAAAACTCTGCAATGCCACCTTGATTTCAGCCTTTCATATGTGGCTACTCAAGACAGAATATTTATTAATATAACACTAGTACAAAGACAAGCAAACTGATAAAATTAATGGCAAGTGCAGTGGCATTAGGAGCGTGAATAGTGTAATTAATTAATCAAAACACTTCTAACACTTTTAGAAGATATTATAGGAATAAATAAAAAAGACAAGCCATTATGATTTTCCTAAGTATGTGGTAATAGTTCTGTATATCCTAGATTTACGCCAAAGCCACCACAGAAGTAATAACTAGCTGACATCTATTATGACAACTGAATAATTCTGTATCATATTGAGATACAAAAAAACCCCACTCCTCTGCAATATGACAAGCCATCGTGAAAATTTTGGGTTGTAAAACCTGAAAGAACCATAGATGGACAAACAGACAAAGAATCTGTCTGTCCAGATTGCATTTCAATGTCATTGCCAGCTATGTGGACATTTACCGAAAGCATCGCTGGTGGGTAGCCCTAGCAGTTCTGCTTTAACACTGGGTTTCATGATCAACTTGGAGCTGCACTGCAAACCACTCAGCAGACAGAGGGAGCGCACACTGCCCTGGTTCAAAAGGAACATAATATGTCATGACTTAATAGTGTTTGATTTCTCCCTAGTGTTTTTTAAGGCTAGAGAGTTGACCTCCTTCCTCCCTCGGTACTTGACTGTTGACATCTCAATGTTCTTTCTTGATTAACCAAACCTCATCCTCCACTTTATTCCTTTTAAACTAGGTTTTTCAGAGTGCTATTGTTGCTTAGGGGAGAAAAAAAAAAAAAAAAAAAAAAAAGAAAAAGAAAGAATTGGACAAGACAGCTACATAGAACATTTAGTGAGATAGGGGGCTAAAATCCCACACCAGGCTTGGCAGCTGTGATAATGATGTATAATTTAATTGAAGCTATACTGTGATCCTCAAAAGGACTTCAGACCTTTTCCCATGTTTATGCATTATTCAGGCTAATGGCAACCCTGAAATAGAAAAAGCTTCTTATCTCTTAAAACTTTTATTGCAGTGAGTTCAAAATGCACAAAGCTGAGTGCTGGTCCATGTGCTTTAATGCAGAGTGAAAGGATGCCGTTTTCAGTCTGTTTTAGCATCGTTGTCTTGGCAAAAAGACAGACGTGATTGGATGCCTTAGAAACCAGGGATGCAATGGCATGCATGAGAAATTTAAAGTTTTAAGAGATTTTTGAACTTAGAATGTCTTGGCTCTGGCCATTATTTGTTTTCACTTTTTTCAATGCAAGTTCACAGAAAAAATATAAATCCCATTAGACAAGACAAAAATCTATAGCAATCAATACAAACGGCATCTCTTTTGCATTTTGAGCAAGTTAACTGACAGTTCTTGCTGCACCTTTAACGCTGTTATAAAAGTCTGTATCTACAGGGTTTTTGAAAACTGAAAGGATCAATTTACTAAAGGATGACAAGCTGCTCATTGTGTACATTGTTGTGTAGATCGGTGCAAATTCACCCTGCAGACCAAGCAGAAAAAAGGACCAATCTTCAAGTTGGTCATCAGTCTATGTGCAACTTACATGTGCAGGGGAATACAGGAATAAGTCAAGAATGTTCATAGGAAGCTTTTTTCTTCCAGCCATGTTTATACCATAATGCAAAATTGGAACCCAACATATACGTGTGCACATGCCCACATAAAAAATAATAAAAAGATAAAATAACATAACCCCAAATCACAGCTACGGAAGACTGTGGTCACAGAATGTCAGTAAAGGATTCTTCAAATTATTTTTCTTTCTAAATGCATAGCAAAATTTCAGCCTGTGGTGACTGTCTACAACTTTTCTCGTGGTCAATTAATCATATAGATCATCTTGTAAGCTTTCCCAATACGCAAAGACAATGTAAGTGCATGAAACATATCAGTCACTGATGTATTTCTGCTGTAGAGATTATGAACAGATACATTTAGAGCTAGCAACTGCCCTTGTCATGAATCAAAAATGTGTGCTGCTAAACTGATTTAGGGCCTCAAACTACATTATCTGTAAAATGAAATTACCGTGTTCATTGTTTGGAAAAGGAATTGAAAAGACCAATACAGATCAAGTAAATTTGCATGCATAATACGTGTTATCCTGTGTTCTTAACACATCTCACTTTCTCTATATGAGCTGTACTTTTTTAGGGCAAGTGCAAGCTTTTGTAACATTGCTTTTGTTTAAGCTGGGCTTTAAGCAAGTTTATGAAATAGCTACAAACACCAGAGAGTACATAAAAGACAATGCATCTTTTGTAATTTGAAGGGTACAAAAACTCTTAACAATTACTATATTCCTTTCAGATTAAAGGGCAATACTGTACCATCAAAGGGCACCAGAAAGGGAATTACTCAAGATGTGGAGCCATGTTTCCCAAAGAATATAAATTAAGCAGAGCATGTTGTCAGGAACAAAAATGTTTCTACATGTTCCTCATGGTCTGTGATACTGTATCTATCTCTATAGGACTAATTCAAGGTAACATTTGTTAATAGTAATAAGCTATTAAAGCTGATTAAAATAAACTAAGAACTCTGATAAATAACCTCTGTAGGTGACTATTTGTAAAAGGTCTTTTAAAAATGAGAAGACAACGTAGAAGAAACTGTGCACTGAACATGAAGATCAAAGAAGATGAGAGACAGCATAACCAACATGCAGATATAAAAATGCCAGTCACTGGTGCCTAGGAGCCGTAATGCAGAACAGGCTCAAGACAGCTTAAGGAGTGAAATTCCGCTAATCTGGAGTTTGAAATTTAACCTATGCCAGGCTGTTGTAGAAAAAGTGAGACCATGTTAAACAGAGAATTTCACCTGATCACAACAATAAAACCTATGTATTAACAAATTAATTAAAAAAAAAAAATGTACGTAGAGACAGTAGATGTTCCTCCTAAAACACAAAGAGGTTGCAATTCAGTTCTATGTAAATATTAACCACGAGGCTTTTTTCTCAGAGTACAAAAAATTGTGTCTGTGCCCTGATACACTGTGGAGCGCCTCTGTCTTCACACACTGCGCCAGAAGGCTCCACCAGCACTTTAGACAAGTTACCTTTTGTAATTCTACTGCAACTCCATTCTTCAACTCCCACAACCCTCTTTTAAAGCTATTTTTTCCTTCAAAACGCACAATTCAGCAGCATCAAGGAATTAATCAAGTGAGGTTGATTTCATTATTTCTCCTCCTATTTCCCTTCTGCTACTCTTCAACATTCAAAAGCTGAAGAAGTTTCCAACTTTAAAAAAAAAAAAAAAGGAAACAAAATTTCTGCAAAGCACAGAGTCATTCTTCATTTTTTTCCACAGTGACTACTAACAGGAAGAACATTACTCACATTTCAAGACTGTCACTATTTTAAAAACAAAAACCAAAGAGTCCAGCAGTGGAAAAAAACAGAAATTGAAAACATGAAAACTGACTCTTGTCCAGATTTTTAATGAACTCTTTACCCTTCACCATGCTCTGTAACCTTAAATTATTTTAAGTATGTATTCGTTCTTTTTTTATTAAAGATGTGTTACTAATATAAGTTTTATGATATCTTTGAAATTACTTTACACATAAATTGAAAACTATTGAATTAAGTGATTCTTGACACCGGAGCAGACAGTAATTCATTAAAACATGTTCTGGCCTAGTGTATGAACCCATATCAAATCCACAGATAATCAAATAGACAGATAACAATATCTCAGTCAGACCCATTGCAGAATGATGAATACAAATAAGGACTGTAGACAAATTCTCAAGCTTTACCAGAATCACTAGCAGTTTGAAACCGCCTTAACTAGTGAGAGCTACTTTACAGCGTTACAATTTTTCCTGTGTCTTCATCAGCCTCAGGACTTTTCCGTGTTCTCATTTTCAGATCAGTCTTTCCCCAGCTGCCTAGATCTGGTATTAGACAAGCATTACCTGATGAGAACTGCCATGATTGATTATCAAATAGATGATATTACAGCTAAGACTCAAAAGTAGATTCTCCTCTCATTTGAAAAGGCATAATTTCATAGATTTCAGTGGAATTACTCCTGTCTATAACAAATACAAGAAAGATGCTGCATACATTCCAGTTACTACCAGGTGCATCCCAATACATAGCACAGAGCAACAGTTCTTCTCAAGCAAGTACAAGAAATAAGACACAGCCTTACATTTGCAGAAGATTGTTAACCAGGGGCATTCCCCAAGGCCTTCTGTATAGCATGCTAATTTTTAAATCAGAAGTGGCCGATTTGGTATACCAACAGCTTTCCAGAAGGCATGCTGAACATAATGACTGAAGAAAAGACTCTCCCAACATCTTTTCAGGGTACATAGAACAGTATCTGTGGTTTCTCAAAGTAAGCATTAATTACGCTAGGTATGACAATGGAATGCAAATTTCCAATATTATCAGTAAGATTTAAAAACGTAACTGAAGCATACTTTTTGAAATACTCAACCTAAACTTGTTTATTACCTTTATTGGGATGTGTTTGACATGAGCTTTTCACTCATTCATTCCTGTAATACATTTACTCTAATACTTTTAAGGGCCTTACCTTCACAGGAGAAGAAATTCAGTGACACGCTTAAATTGCATGAAAGTTGTGTCTCAAATTTTCTGTAATTGAGCAGACTAAACGCCATCAATCTCTCTCAAAAACATTTTCTCCGGTTTTCAGAATAATTTTGTGGCTTTTTTCATTTCCTCCAATTTTTCTACATCAAATATTACACACTCTTCCATTTCCTCTCTCAATAATGCAGTATTGCAGGGAACAAACCGTTTGCTCCTTTACTCCTATTTACAGAGCTAAGGAACACTTTTTGTCTGCTTTTCCACTGTCAGTACACAATGGACCTATAGCTAGGTTAAATTACTGAGCCAGAGGCAGCAATCTTGAGCAGCAGGGTAAACCTATGATTTTCTCTCTCTAAACTTTCAAAAATGACCAAATCCACTTCTGACGAAACGCACAGAATCCAGCTGGTGGAAAGTTAATCGTTAACTAAAGCAACATGCAGCATTAAAGCGAGTGCTGTCATCTGTCCTTATCCAGCAACCTGCGTGGGGAAAGACAGCGAAAAAAGGTTTGCTGCCTCTCTGCGCCACGGTAGCCATGCTCGTACTTGGAACGGCAGCAGGAATTGTACCCGTGAAGTCTCATCACAAATTACGCAAGCACAGGAACGGCACCCGTGCCCATGCCTGAAAGGAAAGGGGGAGGCTGCAGAGGCAGTTGGTATCCAGAGGACATAAGAGGAAAGAGGAGCTACACACTCAAATGAAAACCTTGATTTTTGTGAAGGCTGAGAATCCTTATCTCTGGCAGCTTCTGCTGAGTGATCAGCAAGTCTGGAAACAAAACGGGATTTTGCCCCTCTCTCGGTTTTTTTCCATTACTTCATTTAAGTTTCCTTTATGCAAGGAAACCCAGTAATGAAAAACACAGGTTTTGAGGGAAAACCTTAGAAAAGAGAAAAACTTTTTGATGTTTCTGAATTACTGTGGTTCACTTCTCTGTACAACAAACATATGCAACCATGAATTTGTTTTATTATTCAGCTAGCATAAGAGGAGGAAGTTTCAAAAACAGTAGGATGAAACAGTGCTAGGATGAGCGCTAAAATGACACAATTTAGCCGATAACAAGATTTTATGATTCAGATATAAATGACCAAAAGAGTCATTTCTATTGGAGGTGCTGCCATTATCGACCAGCAGCTCTTAAACACCAAAAGCTTTCCATTGTTGGCAACTTTAGTATCATTTACCAAAACTACATCAACTGCAAAAATATCATATATCTCCCCCCCAATTTTGAATGTACTAAATAAGTTTTCATGAAGGTATATAGTAATGGCTCTTGAAAGAAGTAATGTACTCTAAGTACTCTTTAGATCATGCTTTGAAGCAAATAATAATATTTAACTGATGAACATCATTGTCTTTCAAAACTGCTAGAAAGGGAAAGCCAAAACAACTTTTTCTTGCTCTGATACGTGTTTAAGCCTGTTCATAATTTTGAAAGTGCATATCTGATCTGTGCTCTTTCAACACCTAACAGGCAATTACATGAGTTTATTTTATTTGTGGACCTAAGTAAGAGAGTTTGCTTGTGCTTGCTAGCTTTCTAATGTCAATGATGCTTTATGGTGGTTCCCAAATCTGTTTTAAGAAAAAAAAAAAAAATGCAAATAACCAAAGGAGAGGGATGTGTTTGCATGTGTGGGGGTGAAGAGTTTTTAAATATGCCTCTTGTTTTATAACTATTTGATCAACGTACTTTTTAATATGATAGCAAACATTTCAAGCAAGGCTCCAAGTACAGGATGTGGACATAGGATTCAAAAGAAGGTGCCACCTTATTAAATCTTTCTTTTTTCTTTTTTTTTTTTCCTTTTTTCTTTTTCTTCTGGATAATCTAGAGCTGCAGGCTGAAGTCATGTATCAGCTTGAACTAGCCTAAATCGAGCCATGATCACAACCTCTTTTCTTCCCTTGTGGCCATAGCCTTGTGTAGTAGGTTCCCCTGTGACCCGAGAGTGTGCAAATTAAGGGATCCCATCAGCTAGATGAATGCTATCCTCTCTTTTATATAGCTAATTGCTAGCTGGATCAGCTCCCTGAGCGGGTGCCAGTAGATGGTTTTCCATTGCCTTCATCTTTATTGTCTCTGCCTGTATGAGTTTGAATACAGGCTACCAGACTTCTATACAGTATTTGAAACGTCTTCAGAGAGATGAACAACAGACAAGCAAAGGCCGTACACTCCAAGAAAATATTTGTGGGAAGCTTCACACATCAGCAGAATCCTTTTGAATTCAGGTTTCACTCTAAGTAAGGTGGTGTAAAACAAGGTGCAAAAATTTGCTAGTTATCATCTAGACTTTAAAGAAAACAGAAGACTGAATAAAAACCAGTTAATTTCACAGTCACTTAGTATCCAAATAAATATTCTTTTCCCTTTTAAGTCTATTCAAAGCAAAACTATTAGAACATCTTCAGTACATGAAGTCACGTACTGTGTGTAGTCACACACTTTCTATACTTGCAGTCAGGCTACAACTGCAGATCCACACTTACAGTCCTCAGTTTCTAAAATTAGGTTTTTAGATCCTTATCTGTGCACAAGCCACCTCCTCATATATATTGAGCTTCCTCTAAAGTTACAAAAAATTGTGAATTTTCATTGCTACTCAAAATCAGGTTGCTTCTATGAAGTACAGGGAAATAATTTTAAGACCCTGAGCTTGAAACTTTTGGTCAGCATTTCATAAGCTTTTCCAACATATGAGTGCATAGCAGCATATTTAATGTCTCAAGATTTAAGAAATACTGTTAATCATACAATATGATAATTTATTCAAAAAGAATTCATACAGTTTATCCTTGAAATTCCATAAAATAAATTACTTACGTTAGATAAATGGCAAACTATATGAAGTGTTACTCCCAAAATCACATGAACTACACCGTGAATCATATCAGCACAAGTCACTGCTTTCCAAGTGTTGCAACTCAACCATCACATCAAAGCCTCCACCTTATCACATCCAGCTGAACCCCTCATGCCTCATAACTCAACACTGCAGCCCAAGGCTACCTGGGTCCACGTAAATGCCTCCTCTCCACTCTCCCTTCTTCAAAGGTCTCAGCCCCCAATCCCTTCATCCTCAGCACCCCGCAGCCATGAAGCCAACAAAACCAAGTTCCTACTAGTGAAAAAAGTTTTGTGACTTTCCTCATGGGGGAAGTGCATAGCATGGTCGAGCAGCTGCCAAGACAACACCTAAATATCTATAACAATTCACAGTGCTCTTTATGTGTGGGACTTCATGACCGTGCAGCAAAGACTCTTCATTACAAATGCAAAAAATCTCAAGGCCTTGTTTTCACAAAATTCGGTGTGTACGCACCGCAAAGTTGTTGTTCTGCAAGCAAATGTCCATGTACCCGAGACGTCTGGGTATCCAGAGCTACCAGACACCTAGCAGCAGCCCAGTAACACACCTCCAACTCTAATACTGTAGCCATTACTATAATAATCTAATATTTTACCTCCAAATTTCAAAGGTCTGAGGAATGGCTGTTTTCTGTATGGAAGGACATTTATAGACATTTTCAGAGCTAATCTTTGAATTATGCTTTTAAAAACATTTAAACTAGTGTTGATTGATTACATGCATCCTAAATAATACGTGTGCTGATCAATCTGCAGGGAGGCTGAATCTCAAGCACACCCCTTTGTATCACTGGTATCAGTAATACCTAGCCAGTGACACTTAAGATTTCTCACACTGGAATCTTTTGCCATAAAAATGATTAAACTGCCATAGAGCTGAAATTGGAACTGAAATATAAGGCTGGATCACTTGCATAATAAACTTTGATTTAGCCATTAAAGAGATTATTGCTTCACTTCCATGTAGCCAGAAAGGACAGGCACCGTCTTCATCTAGTTCGGCAGGGTGTTGCACTGTGGTTGCATTTTATTTTTATTTCTCCCATTTGATCATAAGTAAATCCAATCACACCTTTAGTTCTGAAAATGGAGATTCTTCTGGTGAAGCAGAAGGGAGACCTGAACAAACATCCATTTGGGGAAAAGGCATATTTAATCTGCATTTCCCAACTCCAGGTCTGGTCCCTTCCATCTGAAGTCTTTTCACCTTTGACTCCTCTCCCCAACCCCAGAGGCCTTTTCTTCCCTTGTGAGACCGTGCCGGCACTGTTAGCGTATTGCTCTTACGCCGAGGCACCCCGGGGTACACACAAAGTCCCTCTGCGCTCCCTCACCCAGGTTCTTCTGACCCCTGAGGAACATCCGGCAGCGGCTCAGCCGGCAGCCTTTCAGCCAGGCTGGGTGCTGGCCCGTCAGATGGGCCTGGTCCTGTTATGGAGACATGTGTAAAGAGTCAGGCTCTTCAAAAGTTCCTGATGGCCTGGGAGTAGCACAGCTATCCCCCAGAGCCAAGGTGTGAGCTGTTTCCAAGATGAGTAAAGGGTTAATGTCCACCAAGCGCAGCGATTGTCCTAATGCTCTCGCTCCTCTCTCACATCACACAGAGTTGTAAAGTACACAGATATCTACCATAAGACAAGGACCGTGCATGATTTTCTTCTCCCCACGCGTTTTTCTGTTTGCTGGCTGAAGGAACACCCAGCCACTACAGACGGGGATTTCTGTGTTTGGGCGCCAGCTTGCCCTTGCCAGCTCCTCAACGAGCCTGAGGTCCCAGCAGCAACGGCTCCTTCAGCAGCAGCCCAGACGACCGTGTTCCCCGGTCTCACGCCACAATTTTCCTTGGTCAGGGATTACTATTACCATGTTATTAGTGTGAGCAAAGTGTTGGGAAGGTGCCCAAGCATGGCACAAATGGACAGTTCTCTTCCCAGTCCCACATCCTCTGCTGAACAGACACAAAGCACATCCACGTGCATACGGATGGATACACTCAAAACTTATTTCCTCTCCGCCCCCATAATATGTTGGAGTAAAAACACTGTAGAAACAAATTCAGGAGGGGATAGGCATTAGCAACGCTTGAAATCTGCTTTCCGATTTAAGGTAAACTCAAAAGAGTACTTAATCTTCTTTTCCCAGTTTTTTGTTCTCCATATTATAAATCCTTCTTAAAAACTTGAACCATGGTGTGTTATTTTGGCTCAAAGGGAAAAAGAAAATCCAGTTGATTTGTACTTTCAGGTTCTGCTTTTAGACTCCAGTTTATCTTGATCATTAGTTTATAAATCCTGGTTTAAGGCACATTAAGCCTGCATTCCAATGAATTATTTTGAAAGGTTTTCTGGAGTGCAGACTTAAAAACAGCTAGAAAAGAAAATGGTATCTTTACATTTCTCCAGGCCCACGTATGGGACTCATTTCACTCCCTGACACCTGACATTGCAACTAAATCAGGAGGTGATTTCTACCCATAAGGCCATTTATTTTAGTTGTATGTGGGTGGCCTTTTTTTAGAGTAAATTCCAAGGAGAAAAATAGAGGTTAATAGAGTTGTTTTTCTTATGAATAATATAGAGAACTACACAGCAAGACCACAGAAAATGATTTATCAGAGCCTATAATTTCATCGAAAAAGTTGGGGGTTTTGGGGGGGGCAGCTGTTTTTTTTGTTTTTGTTTGGGGTTTGTTTTTTTTTTTTAATTATACCAGAAGAATAATTCACTTTAAATTATACCAGAAGAATAATCAATTGGACTGATCATGATCAGGGCCTATACAGACACAGAACAGCAGCATTTTCAAAGGCATTTATACTTCGCAGCAATCTTGAAACAAAATGTGGTACAGAAAAGCTTTAGAGGACGGTCTAAATCAGCTATTGCTGTCAACCACAGAAACCAACTTCAGTATAGCTTATACTATGATTCATACGATGCATTTCCAGATGTGTGCATCTGTCCTTTCCTGTTTGAACAATGTAGCTGGAAGTTGGTATGCAGGTGCCTGGCTGTCCTGAACCTCCTAAAAAAAAATTAAAAAAAAGTTCTCTGTTTCCATTTTGGGATGGGTTTTCCAGTGTACTCCAGTTGAGAAGGTCGCATGCCAAAATTTTACCCAGCGACACCATGAATTCTGCATGCGCACCAACAAAGAGAAATCCCACCATTGATACATAAGCAAAAGCTGATCCTTAATGTTTAATGGAGAGGGAGGTGCATATAGTATGTTTTGGAGGTCAGAAGCGCTCAGACTATGTTGTGACGCCACAACATAGATTCTGACAGATCCTGAACTTGAAACTTTCAGTGGAAAGCATACATCTTCAGGTCACACAATTCTCACAATAACATCTATGTACAAAAAAACCCACAGCAGGTATGCCTAGTTTTTAGCTAATTCAATAGCTGTGAATAAACAAGACAAATTGCTTCTTGGTCTCCTTGAAACACGTACCTTCTTTACGTTTTGTTTCAGCTGCCAAAAAAACTTCTAAGAGAAGCAAAACCCCATACTAAGGTATTATTTTCTGCAGTAAGATTCAGGGTTTATTTTCTACCCATGACTAAAAAATCTTCAGTAGAGCTCTTTGCCTCTGTCAGAGAGTAGGTAAGAGACTAGAGCAATACACCCCTCATTTACCAGATTTAACTGAAATGGGAGAAAAGGAAAAAAAAGTTAACAGCATTTTTTAAATCCCAGGAACTTCACAATGACATATATTCCTAACTCACGTGCCTCTGAGAAGAGGTCGCGCTGCCCAGAGTAAATAACAGCTTGCAATTTGCAACAAGGATACCCAGCAGCAGCACTGTGAGGTACATGCGATAACGTGATTTACAGGACCAGGAAATAATTTTCAGATATAGTGTGCTGCATTAACAGTCCAGGTTAAGTGTGTGCTGCAACTTTTCCCTTGAAGGTACGGTAGGTGGAAGATTTGTGATGTGTTTAAATGCAACAAAAGGAAATATAGAGGAGGGAGGGAGGAGTCTCCTGCTGAGATGTTGTGATAAATTATTAAAACTTCTTTCTAATGTTGATGCTACTCCTTAACCTCAGATCACAATACTGACAGCAGAGGAAAACTGAAAGTGCTATTAAAGCTGTGATAAACACACCACACTGTGGCAACACTTGTAAGGAAGAAAAAAAAAAAAAAAAGGAAGAAAAAAAATCCTGGGGTGCCTCCAATCAGTAACATCCAGAAACAACCAGGGAGAAAATATCAAGCTATCTACAATCCAGTCCCTCAGTCCAAATATTTATGAGATACCATTTATGCTCACTGAGCTATTTGATTATGAGACCTCGATAACCCGAGTTTTCCATAAACAAATGTCATGCAAGGAAGCAAAACAAAGTGAACTTTATGAAAAGGCACATTTAGTGAACTGTTCACAGCACATATAGGGTAAATCTTCTCAGCAGGTTTTAACAGAAGAGGAAAACGGATTGCTGCCTTCAAAAATCATAAGTGTTTTCTCAACGCAGCATTTTTTTCGATAAAGTTAATGCAATTTATCTTTATTAACACATCAACACTGACATAGCCAGTCAGCCAATTAGTGCTACTGGCAGTGCATTTCACAACATTCATGTAGTATAAAAAAAAGTCTGTCTAGTCATTTTTACCACATACACTAACAATTCTGCACTCAAAATAGGCTGCTTGGTTGCTTTCTCTCTTCTTCCTTCCTCCTGTTTTCCAACACTATAACCCCCTATGACAGGGGTAACATCTCTTGCAATAAAGCCACAAGCATTTGTCTCAGCATCTCCATAATGAAAAAAACAATCTAAATTCTCACAATCCAAAATAACGCCGGTTTCTAAATGGCATGCATTTATTTCTATAAAGGCCTTAAATGTTATTCTGCTCATAACACAATGCAAAGTAGAATTCCTGCAAGGAATGTGCGTCTTAACAGCATCAGTCAAGCAAACTAACAAGAAAACAAATTATGCTCTCTTTTCAGCATCCTATTGCAAGCCCACATGGCAACCTGAAATCTGAGTCACTCTAAACAGCATAGGTACTCTCCTTAGATCACCCTTAACATAGCTTTTTAGAATCTTACCCAAACACATCCATTACAAAACTTTTTCTTTCCACTTACCCCCCTTCCAGTGTTTGCCTTTGGTCCTGCTAAGCTTGCTGAGGGTTGGTCCAGAGAAGAGCAACATCAAAATGAGAAGAAGTTCAAGCATAGTGATTTTCCCCCGTTTCACTGATGATAACATTTCCACAAGTTATTAAAAAAAAAAAAAAAAATCTTACATCTTCCCCCCCCGCACTTTCTGTTTGCTTAAGGAGGAGTGATTAATGATTGAAAAATCAGAGCAAGGAGTAGCTTTGCTCTCCTTAGATGTTGAAGTAATATCTCAATGATGTAGCCCTGAGGAAAGCCACATTTCTCACTGATCCGGTTTCTCCCACACAACATGCAGCCAGCACCGCTGCTACTACAGTAGCTATAAAATAATTTCTGCTCTTCACTTTGGTTTCTGTGGGAATATATTCCTCAGCTTGCAGCGTGAGCTTGATTGAAAATGATAAAAACAGTAATGCTTGTGTCCAGCAGAAAAGAGAAAAGATGTCAGGATTGTGAAAAAAGATGAGAAGCAGTTGTACTGACAGCTTTAAGCCTGACTGTCTGATCCTAATAGCCGTGCAACCAACCAAATTGCTCTTTTAAGAGTAATAAGGCTTCAGTGAAAGCTGGTGTCACTGCCACTTGGGTAGGTAGTGCGGGGCTTGAAAATCACCAAGGAACCTGCTAGAGATAACGACTGCCACGGTCCCAGCTCCGCACGCAGAGGGCTGAGCAGAATACAGTATGCACAGGGAGCATTTAATCTCTATTGTGTGGAGGAGATTTCCTGCTTTACAGTGTGCAACTGCTCAGGACTTTTGACTGTGTTTTATTAAGGCTTTAGTTCATACTTTAAAATGCAAGCTTCACCACACTAATCACTTATAGCGTTTCTGAAGTAATTATTGTATGGGAAAAAATTCTGCATGCTTTTGCCTTTTTTTTTTTTTTTTTTTTTTAAAGTAGCAAACAGGAAGAACAAATCCTTAGCAGCAGCAGTAATCTTTTCACTGCACAGAGCAGCTATGCTTTTTATATTTTTCACACGGTCTATATCTTTAGGATCTGCTGTAATCTGAGGGGCGGGGGTAGAGGGTGGAGAGGAAAGGAAAGAGAAAGGGGACGTTCAGAAGTACAGATATTTTCAAAATAATAGATTGCAGTCACAATTTTTCATTTAGTAATTGTTCCTGCCACAGAAATAATATAGCTAATACATCTCTGGATGAATTTAAGAATGCTGAAGCTGGGTCAGTAAACACAAGACTTTCTGTGCAACATTTTGGATTTTCACAAAGGGTGCTCAGAGACAGATTCATGACATTCAGACTGCTCAAACAGTCCAGTGCTTACTTAAGTATGACCAGTAGCTTAAATTCATTTATAGTTTGGCATTTAGTTGTTTCCATATAATCATTCAGTACTCAAATCAATGAGCCACAAACCTTGTGCTGTAGATTTGTATAAATTTAAAAAAAAAATAAATAAATCAATGTCCTTAGAATGACAAAGCAACAATGGTCACAAATTCCCTGAAGTTACCACGTTTTCAACCAGGGACATGATGCCCTTTTCAGTGCAACGTTAAGACGATGATATTAATAAATCTAAAGCTTTGCTTATTCATCTGAATAAAGAATGATATTTTGACTGGTAGAGACAATCACAAACATCTAATATATATACGGGGATTTTTTAAACAAACAGCATGTAACATCACAAACAAGGAAATATTGGGACTCCACCACCACCACATCAACTCTGAAAGACCTTTTATCTTCTTTTTAAGTTCTGAAATGTATTTATGGGCTGGTTAGAGAATGTAACATTTGCATTTAGACAGAAAACAAATGCATGCTGATGTACAGTAGTTTTTCATCCCTCTGTGCATTAATTTTTAAAAGTTATAAGACATTGTACCAGATGCTGGGTCTGATATATCAAGGCTGATGTTTATGGCTCTTAGTTGCCAAAAATTAGGTCAGTATCTATCACTTAGAGTCGCTAAGCTGCAACTTCTTGTGTTAAATTTCTCCATCAAGCCATTCTTAATCACCAGTCTCATTGCTAATAATTAAAACACCATTTCTTCTATTTCTCTCCCAACTGTTACTGAAATGAGGCAGACGCATTCATTTTGATTGCCTCTGAAACACTCCTCTGAAACTAGCACCATACTGATATGTTGAAGCATCAAAAAAAATTACGAGTTCACATTGCTGGGTTTCAAACTTTTTATGTCCAGATAATAAAAAGACATTAAACTAAAACAACCACCACCATCACAACCCTCAGGTACCACTATACAAATTCACTAACTTAAAGAGCTTTGAATCAGAAAGCAAACACCTCCAATGTCCAAACACGTGTGACAATATCAGTTACGCTTCAGAAATCCTAACAGGATCATTCTCTTGGCCCTCTCCGCAGCCTTATGTCACTTCTGCATCCTACATCCTTTCTTCAGTCTGTCTTGCTTTCAAAAAAAATCTTGCCACCGTGTTTCTACCCCTAACCGTGTGGAAGCCAGCTGCTGTGGGGAAACCTGCTTCCAATGGTGGCAGGCATCCTTAAAAATACCTCCTTGGTTCTTATACTGCAGAAGAATTCAACTTCTTCAGCCTGGACACCTCGTATTTTCAGCATTAATGAAAGCAGCAGTTATTGGAAGGTCTTAAAAGTTTCTGTCACCTTTCTGCCAGCTCTGACACGGGCCTCCAGCAGCCTCAGCCAGATCAGGTACCGCTCGAGCAGTGGCTCATGCGATGTGGCAGAAGGGAAGGACCACCCAATACAAGAGCAAAAGGAAAACCATCATGGCTGTTGGTCATGGGCACGTTTGGTTCAGTTTAATACCTAAAAAGCCCAGACTTCACCACTCTGCCGATGGTTTTCTGTGTTATTTTGCAAAAGGTAAGTTATTAAATCCACTTTGTATATATTAAGAGTGAGCGGGCAGACCTTGAGGGAAACACAGAAAAAGCATTGTCACTTCTTATGAAACTTAGTGGGGCTTTTAATGTCCTCATTTCTAGGTTCATAAGAATTTCAATTTTCCAGAGCTGAAATGCCTCCAGAGAAAAGATATAATTTCAAGAAAGATTATACAAACGTTATAGGTTGAAGCATCAGAAAGACAAATAAAAGAAATCCAACATTTATTTTTCCTTCAAGTACCATGATTTTGAAGTCAACATCATGTTTTAGAGATGTAAAAGAACTGATTTGTAATTCTATTTCATGCTTTGAATGTGTAATAGTGGAAACGGTGAGAAACATAAGCGCTCTCTTCTACCTTTATGTCTGTTACTGTTACAAGAAAAACTCCGATGAGAGCTACAAGAGGCAAACCAATTCCGTTACAGCTAAATATCCCTGACACCCAACCAGTCCTTGCCAGGATCTCTCACAACCTCCAAGGACCTTCACGACAGCTCACACCAGCCACGAGTATGAGACTATTTAAAACTTTCTAAGCACAGAACAACTCACATATTAAGACAGACCAAACGCCTGTCTTGTCTAGCATCACATCTTCAGAAATGGTCAACGTCAGATGCTTATGGGAAAAGTACAAGAACGACAAGAAAGCACTAGCAGAGCCTACCATTTGCCCAGCCTGCCAGCCTCCACTTGTGAAAGGCTTTGAGATTTTTTAACTAGAAACTCTATCACAGCTATCGAGTTTCATTAGAAAGCAACAGACCTATACTTCTTGACTTTGTCTTGTTCCTTTTTTGATTCGTTTACGCTTTTCTCCACCCCCATAGTTCATAGCAATGAGTTCTACAGATTTAATTATTTGGAGCCTGAAAAACATACTTCCTCTTGTTTCTTTGAAAAATATACTTGATAATTTTATTGAGATAATTTTGGTCTTCAATCATGGAGAAAAATATTCCTGTTCACTTTTCCTCATATCATGATTTTCCAACATACCCTCTCCATCATACAACTTATTGCAGTAAGAAAAGTTCTACCCTAGTCTTTTCTCAGAACAAAGACATTCCATACTCACAGATGTCCTTTCTGCCTTCATCTTAAGTATATCCAGTTCTAATTTAGTGTTTATGAGATGAAGTCAAAAGAAAAGCCTACAGTATTCAAGATGAATTATCAGTTGCATATTCTCTCCCTCATTCTGCTCATGAAGCCAAAGGGCAGCAGCTACCATTAAGCTGGAGTTATGTTTATAAATGCCTACATCGTTGATGGATACAGAGGTTCTTTTTAATTAACAGAATTTTAAGATGTTTACTCAGTGGAAGTATACATCAGCAACCTGAACAACAAACCACCAGTGAGATGCTCAGAAAAAAATATGTCCAAATTAGTTTAATCTCCAGTTGTTGTATCCAGTTATTCGGTCACCCTTCCTTTCCATATTTTCCTTCTTTTTAATAATTGCTATCTGGCATAAAGGACTACTGGTATAAGTACTTGGTTAAAAACCTCAAGCTTGAATAAGTAGCAACAGTATCTTCACAGAAGCTTAAATATCAGAGCCCCTGAGCAACGTGCTCTTTTAAGGGTGACATCTTGGAGCAGCCTGCTGCTCACAGACTACAGGAGGGATAGACAGAAGCCTCCACCGCTTGCTTGCTGACACGCTCTCTGGCCCTTTGTACTTGCTATCCAGATCCCATTTCGCTATGGTGGAGGTTACAGACTCTCACAAGATCCTTCAGTAACTGCAAGAAGTAACACTTGGATCAAACCCAGCATTCAGCAGCGCAGGCATTTTTCATGCTTGTATTTCCTGGCACTTTTTAGTTGGAGCATTGTCTTAACATTTGGAGAAGCTCAGGAAGAATCATAGCCTTCACTCTTCCCATTTCAGAATACTAGCCAATCAAAATAAAAAATGAAAAAGATTGCAGAAAAAGATAGATATGATTGTTTAGAGAGTCATGATTAAGATGAGAAGGAATAGTAACAACCCGAAATGCCCATCCCCTTCCCCCAAGAAGTTACAAATATTTTATTTTGCCCTACCTCTCTTCTTTTCTATTGTCCCAAAGATACCATACCAGCCAGCATTTGGCAGCATGAAAATGCCCATGACTAAGTGAACTTCACAAAAGGAATACAAGATAGAAATACCACATCTTGCATTGTAGGCATGAAGAATATTCTTCCACTGTCTACCTCAGCATATACAGAGGCCCAAGTTGCTGTAAACCATAATTAATTCAGTTATTTTTAGGCATGAAAATTGTTTTGATTTAAAATACTTTAAGCTTAGGGCATTCTAAATATCTCTGGAAACCTCCTAGGCATTTCTGTTGGTCACGGACACCAATAGGAACAATGTTTTTGGATACTTGTAATACAATACGTTGCCAAACAAATACATAGCCTTCTTAAATCAAAAACCTATTTGAAATTCCTTCCAGTTTGTGGTGGGTTGACCCTGGCTGAGGGCCAGGTGCCCACCAGAGCCACTCTATCACTCCCCTCCTTCACCAGACAGGGGAGAAAAGGTACAACAAAACACTTGTGGGTCGAGATAAGGACAGGGAGAGATCATTCACTAATTATCATCACGAATAAAACAGACTGAACTTAGAGAGGGAATTCATCTAATTTATTACTAGGCAAAACAGAGTAGAGGAATGAGAAATAAAACCAAATCTTAAACACACCTCCCCCCACCCCTCCCATCTTCCCGGGCTCAACTTCACTCCCAGCTTCAACCTCCGCCCCCCTCAGCGGCACAGGGGGATGGGGAGTGGGGGTTACGGTCAGTTCATCACACGGTGTTTCTGCTGCTTCTTCATCCTCAGGGGGAGGACTCCTCTCATTGTTCCCCTGCTCCAGCATGGAGTCCCTCTCACGGGAGACAGTCCTTCATGAACTGCTCCAGCGTGCGTCTCTCCCACGGGCTACAGTCCTCCACGAACTCTCTCCCACGGGGTGCAGACCTTCAGGAGCAAACTGCTCCAGCGTGGGTCCCCCACGGGGTCACAAGTCCTGCCAGCAAACCTGCTCTGGCGTGGGCTCCTCTCTCCACGGATCCACAGGTCCTGCCAGGAGCTTGCTCCAGCCCGGGCTTCCCAGGGGGTCACAGCCTCCTTCAGGTGCCTCCACCTGCTCCGGCGTGGGGTCCTCCACGGGCTGCAGGTGGAATCTCTACACCCCCTCATCCTTCCTCCATGGGCTGCAGGGGGACAGCCTGCTTCACCATGGTCTTCACCACGGGCTGCAGGGGGATCTCTGCTCCGGCACCTGGAGCACCTCCTGCCCCTCCTTCTGCACTGACCTGGGTGTCTGCAGATGTTCTTACATCTTCTCCCTCCTCTCTCCGGCTGCAAAAGCTCTCTCTAACTGTTTTTCTCTTTCTTAAATATGTTATCACAGAGGCGCTGATTGGCTTGGCCTTGGCCAGCGGCGGGTCCGTCTTGGAGCTTCTCACAGAAGCCACCCCTGTAGCCCCCCCACTGCCAAAACCTTGCCATGCAAAACCAACACACAGTTCATGTGATTCCCAAGGATTAAGAAACCAATGCTTGTCCAGAGGGCAAGCTGCACTTCCGCGGCAAGTATTCTGAAAAACCATCTATATTTCCCCTTCATGAATATAACCAAATAAGATGAAGTCCTGACAATCATTGCATGCCAGTCCCCAAGTATTATGTTCATTTTGGCTTTCACTGGTAATAAGAGACCCACAAGAAAGTCTCTCTTTTCATCATAACTAATGAGTAGCTCTGTTTTTTGTATAAGACAATATGAAAGCTCGATGTATAGCAATATACCAGTTTTAGTACAGTAACAAGGACAATAAGTCCACGACAACTTTCTACACCAAGGGTTTTTTTCTTGTTTATGCTTAGAGTTCTAAGGTATTTCTGATACTCTGCAGATTATTTTTTGTAGAATGAAGAAGTGCACAAAAAAAAGTTATTTCATATTATTTTGTACTCGTCAATTTGAATTTATCTGAGGATTTATTTAAGTATAATAAGAATTCTAATAATTAATTTTGAATTTACCAATAATTGCAGCCTTTAATCATACATTGTTTGAGTTCAAAAAGTATACATTTGCCTAATGGAGTTTGTATGCAACCATGAACTGCTTAAATATTTGGTACACAATGTGAGAAAACCAAATTTTCATTTTTTCAATATTTTTAATAAGTAACTTGAATAACCTTATCCACTACATTACACACAGAGTCTAAATTCTTTCAGCACTGATAATGTGCTATACTAGTACTTTGAAATTTAAGTTCTAAACTGCATCCAATTTTTATTGCTATATGTAACAAACTATATAGTTAAATGATAATATATTAAGATATATAGAATTATATGTAACAATATGCAATAAACATTACATATTTAACAATAACATAAATTGTTATATACCAAGAAGCAGCTTTGGTAAGAAAAGTACTGTATGAAGTCGTAAATCACAATAGAAGGGGAAAACACATTAATGAGACATTTCACTGTGTTCTGTATTACACAGTGAAAATACCTTTCTGTGTTTTTGACAAGGGAGAAAGAAAAAAGCAAACTATTCTGGCCTTACTTACCTTTTGTCTAGTATGGAAAAATCCTAATGTATTTGCTATGGTACTGTATCCCATTTTGTTCTATTTTCTATCCAGAAACAGAACATTTATCTAAAACACAAGTATGAAATTATCAGGAAAAATTGGCACATACTACCTATCCAACAAGATGGGGAAAAAAGAAAATAGCATAATAGAGGGCAAAGCAACTTGCAGGTAGAGAAGACACCAGGATACATTTGCACAAAGTGTAAGCGGAGCAATAGTTATACTTTGAAAATACTTGGACTAGCATACCAAAACAACTTCCCCCACCCCAGCTCTATTTCTAACTGCTATGAAGATGAGAGAGCAAAGCTGAAAAGTACCAGTTCATTCATATGGGAATCATAACCTGCCTACCATGACTTAAAGGCTTTGATTTGTCAATAAACAAATTTTGGTTATCACTCACAGGAAAAAATGTCAGGCTCACATTTCATTTTAAAGTAGATCTTTAAATCCGAGAGCCTCAAAGCATTTTGTGCATTTCCCAGTTTTTTACCTTCTTTGGGATTATTTTAGTGTCGTGGTTTTACCCCAGCCGGCAGCTGAGCCCCACGCAGCCGCTCGTTCACTCCCCCCCATCGGGATGGGGAAGAGAATTGGAAGAGTTAAAGTGAGAAAACTCATGAGTTGAGATAAAAACAGTTTAATAGGTAAAGCAAAAGCCGCACGCACAAGCAAAGCAAAGCAAGGAATTCATTCCCCATTTCCCATGGGCAGGCAGGGGTTCAGCCATCCCCAGGAAAGCAGGGCTCCATCACGCATAATGGTTACTTGGGAAGACAAATGCCATTGCTCTGAACACCACCGCCCCCCCCCCCCCCTTCCCCCAGGCTCCTTATAAACTGAGCATGACATCATATAGTATGGAATATCCCTTTGGTTAGTTGGGGTCACCTGTCCTGGCTGTGTCTCCTCCCAACTTCTTGTCCACCCCCAGCCATCCCGCTGGCAGGGCAGTGCAAGAAGCAGAAAAGGCCTTGGCCCCTTGTAAGCACTGCTCAACAATAGGTCCATAGAACAAAAACATCTCTATATTATCAATGCTGTCTCCAGCACAAATCCAAAACATATCCCCACACTAGCTACTATGAAGAAAATCAATCCTCTCAGCTGAAACCAGGATTTATTCACTTTAAATTTTACTATGCACAACTTTGAAGCCACAAGTACTGAGCTGTTCCTCTCCTCCTGCTTCCAATTAATTGTTGAAGCGCTTTGGCACTGCAATGCCCAGTAGCCCCATTAGGAAGAATCAACTAACATCAGTCAGTCAAGTATCTCCGGATGTAATCTACAGAAATTGAACATGGAAAAGACAAGCTAAATCACAGACTGTTTGGCACCTCCGTATAATAAAGATGCTGGGAGAAGGCAGCATCTGGAAAACAGAATTAGACAGGATCTGAAATTTCAGATCAGAAAGAAAGGAGGACAAGATGTAGCAGAGATCATTCAGGAAATACTGCTGGTGACAAGAGATACATCTGCTGTCTCTGAACAAATATTGATCCAGCAAGTTTTATGTTTGGGACATGTCCAGTGTTGCTGAAGGTGTCACCTTTCAGGTGACTTGCAACAATGAAATCTTGACTAATTGCAGTTATTAAAGATATTAGCTTGTTTTTCCTCTTATGCAGTATTGAAGTTTCCCTGAGGACACATTCAAGACAAAAGATGTAGCGGTGACTCTGCACTTCTTCCTTCGACTTCTGAAGTGCTCACGTGAAGAATCTCATTTGTCAGCTGGGATTCCAGATACAAATCAAAAGTACCAACAATTCCCAGACGAGCGTGTAATGTGTCATATGAGAGCCGTGCCAAAACACCACACTGCTTGTACACCTGCAGCTTTAAATACTGGAGCAATTTTTCTGCACAGCCCCAGATTTGCAATTCATTTGCAAAAGACTGAAGGAGGTTTGGCTGGCATGGTTGGGTTATTTGCTCTGTCATGTTCAAGTTCTGAACGAACGTCTATATAACAGAAAAGAAAATGGCAACTGTGACACACCTGCTTTCATCCTTCATTAAATTTTCTGAACATAAAGCCAAACCAGAGGATTTGTCTAACTATGAGTGTCTTTCGGAGACAAGAAGTGTTCTATAATCAACATTTGTCTGAAATACTGAAATGCTATACAGACTCCTGCTAAGCAAATATCTGCTGTTGCATTTAAAATGCATTTGAGTTTAACTGCAATTTATGTTTTCAAGCTATTTTTGTTTACAATAGTGCAAAACCAATCACTGATTAAGGATACCTTCAAGTTCTGCATTCATTCTTTCTTTCTCCATTTTTATTACAGATATTGAGAAATACGTCTACTCTGTAAAATAAGGCCAAAAAGATTTTTTTATAGTCTTCTGGTGTTGTAAAAGGTTTACACTTCAGTATTCGTAGGCTACACGTGCCCAGCTGTGTTACAATAGGAGACAAGCCCAAACTGTCTGACTATCCACGGTACCTACGTATGTTGGGTCCGGTCTTACTTTTGTTGGGAGACGGCCTGTCAGGCAGGGACCTTCTGCAGTGGGCAGCAGAACTGGATCATATGCTCACAGATGAAACGTAGCCACAGCCAGCAGTGGCAATCCTGAATCATTCATACAATGACTTTATAATTTTATAATTTTTTTTTTTAAACTTCTGTTAGCACTGCAGATCCAACACTAGCAAAACAAACCAGAGTGCAGTCGAATGTAGCTGACGCACCAGGCGCTGTTTGATAATGACATTCCAATGCCAGGGCCAACCCCACTGGACTACATCCAAGGCCAGAGAGTACACACAATGATGTTGCATAGGTGTAAATGGGGGCATCATCTGCCCTACAGAAATCTTTATTAATGGTGCCGATTCACAAGGCAAAAGAACCTAGCAAGGCTATAATCCTAGCCTCAGTCTGTTCTGCCTGATGTTAGAAAATATTACTACTTATTCATGAATTGAGAAAAATTTATATGTAAGTCCTTCTGAGATAAGCTTATCCCCAACCCCGCCCTTTCACACCATTGTCAGAGTATCCCACTTTGGACCGGAGGCCACACTTCAAGCGTGATTTTGTAACAAAAACATAACTATAATGACAAAAGACATCATAAGAAGACATTAACTGCTTTCCACTCTCAGCGCATAAGAATGATTTTCCCTTCGAACAATTAGCATCACTAAACAACTACATAAACCTTTGACTGAAAGTGGCTTTCAGATGAGTTGGACAAAACCAGCACACGTTAAAAAAAAAAATCAAACTGGGAGGCAAAACACAGTTGTTGCTGTTAGAGGGTCAAATACATGGAGCAAAATTAAAGTTGGGTTATTCCTCTCTACCTGGATGTCCTGTGCTGCAGGCTCAGTAGACGTGGCATTATAAGCATGGCTGAATAAAATAATTTATAATGAGGTTTTTGCCTACAGTGTTGTAAGTTTGCATTATAGCATCACAGTAGGAAGAAATGTGATCATTCATTGGTTTCACCCCGGTGACCAGGGGCCAGATGACAGTAGATAATCAGGCAGGGCTATAATTTATCATGGCACTGTAACGCATAGCAGCTTCGTAAAACAAGCCAGCACAGTAGCAGACCACCACTGGAGGAAGCAGAACAAGTTGGTCTCCAAGGCCCAGGTGTTCAAACAAGTGTGCATGCATTTGCACACATACCTCAGAGCGTGTCAAATCTGTGCTGAACACGCCTTGATCAGAGGTTGAATGAAACCACTGGGACTTTGCATACATGTAAATATTTTAAGGCACCTAAATTATGCGAATAAATGCAATGCATTTCAGTACCTTTTCCTGGTGCACTGATTTTAATACAGTCATCACCTATATGTTTAGCAGCTAATAATTTTGCTCTTTCCCTCAGCATGGAAAATTCTGCCCTATGCTGACACGGTTGCTCTGGTCTCAAACAACACGCTGCAGATATACCTAAAGGGAAGAACCAACCTTAAAGGTAAGAGATGCAGCGCCCTAACACATATGGTGCATATGACCAGCAGTCTTCTAGTATCTGTGAAGCGACCTTTTGCTACAGGCCTGTCCCTGAGTACCAGAGATCTCTAAAAGTTACAATATCAAGGTTATGACCCAAAGCCTGTGCCTCCTGCAGTACACGCCAGTCCTGACAGCCACCCACCAAAATCCACACAAACACACGGACGCTCACACGATCGGACCTTTCATCGCACACGCGTGGAGGTAAATCAGAGTGATTTTATGCTGCGAGCTGACATCCGTATGAGCTCTCCTTTTGTGCAGGCCTGCACCAGGGTGCAAAAGATGCTCTAATTTGGTACTGGACCCTACAGTAGCATGCTGGCATGCCTCTCCCTTTTTAGTTGCATTACGAACGGCCGTACAGAGTCAGAAATGCTGAGCTGAAACTCTTCTAAAGTTTCTCGTCAGTCAAAATCATCAGGTCGTACAGACATAAGCATTTAATGGCAAGAGCCGTACAGGTGATCTGATGTCAGATTTAAGCAGGAGAAGGCCTTGCTCTTCCTTTAGGAGTCTGGGCAAATTGCACCTATCTATTTTGTTTCTTTAGACTTTCCTTCTCCCCTGCTGGGAGCCCCAAATCATTGTCCTGGCTGACAGCCTCGAAACCACATGAAATCTATGAAAATAAGTGGCATACGCTCGCTGACTTCCATGAAATTGAGATCAATCCCACAACCTTCAGCTTAAAAAACTCAGTGTCATTTTCACTACTAATTGAACAATTCAAAGTCCATCCATCTGAGCTCATACTGAAAAAAAAAAAAGCAGCGGTTTTTCTCATCCAAGTGGAGTTAGGCTTATCAGATATGGCCCCCATAAAGTTTCCCTATATCCCTGAAATCAATCGTCATACGCTTGCTCCCAGCTTTCCCCACATCTGCCTTTAGCAATTTAAGTCTCATTCCCTCTGTGAAACAGGCAATAAATCACATCCACAGCATTGAGTGAAAAATAAATCATAAACTTTGAAAAACAACCAGAAGTTTGTAAAAGACTTTTAAGAAGTATTGTCTCTCATTCGTAAAGGGTTGGTTGGCACCTGCTAATGCAATCAAAGGGCTCCTTAAATAGGTCCCAGTAAGGTTCTTGTGCTTAAATGCATGTGCAGATGCATCCTGAGGAAGCAAAGTCTGTCCTTACCTATCTTTGACTTTTAAATATAATCTCAACTTTTATTTTTCTGACTTTTCTCTTTCTCTCTATGAAGGAAAAGGATTTCTTACTCCTTAATATACACACTCACACACACTATGGTGATAGTGCTGGCGTGACTTTAACTGCTTACGAGTTCTTTGACTTTTAAAGCTCTAAGTAAACTCCAATATGCATGATTAATCCCCAAAATAGAATGCACCTGTAGAGCAGTAATTTCCTTTTAAACTTAAGTAGAACTGGCCAGTTGCTCCTCCCACATCAAAACCCTGAAGCTGTGACTCCAAGTTCTTGTTCCTTTGGAACATGAGACCATCAGAAACCCGTATCTAAATACATATAGAATGATTTTCCATCATCCTGACATTTCTTTAACACCTGTCACAAATAAAAAGTACAGTCAGGCTATTGGCATTTCATACCATTGCTGTCTTGCTACAGTAAATTTTTAAAGTTTGAGAGGAGACATCATATCCTTAAGCTTCATGAAGTACACAGACTGTTGCTATAAATTTCTTCTAATTATGTTATCTTCTCATATATCCTCCTACGTCTTTTAAGATATTTGAACATTAAAAAATAATTCTGAAATTAATCTTCTTTCCCCAAAATAAAAAAGATGTAATTTTTATTAAAGGGTCACATATTTTAGCAAAATTGGTATTTCAGAAAGATAGTTTGAAGTCAGGAACTAAACAGCAGAACACATTCTCCAAAGCAAACTTCTAATTTCTAAGCTCATCTTTGTGTTTCACAAAAAAACCCCAAACAGAAGAAAAATAAACTGTCTTTGCCTAAAAACACTTATGAAAAAGTACAAGTAGATTAATTCAAAAAAATTCAGTGGGGACTAAGCCAGGATGATATCAAGAAATAGGCTACAGCTACATGGGTTATTTTTGTGTGTGTAATGTGTATTTGTTGTGGACCTAGTCTTCATTTTATACCTTCAGAAATACTAGAAGGAAAATGCAATCTCTAATTTTACAATAAATAGTTTTGAGTTTAAGCATAGTCTTTCAAAAGGAATTTGCAACTGTTATTCTGACTTAGCCACCCTTTTAGAATACATCTGTAAGACTAAAGATAGAAGTGACAATTTTTCTAAGATTAAAAAAATTAAAAAGCCAGTAGAGTACTATGCTTAAAAATTCTATTTGCATTTTATCTGTCACTGAATTTGCCCTAATTGTCCACTATTGTGATAATGTCTGAGTTGAATACTGTATGTCTGTATGTATGTTAGCACCCAGCAATTAACTCAGCAATAATTATATACTATTTCTGACCTCTTTGTGCAGCTGGCAGAGGGTGGGTTTTGTTTTTTTTTTTAAAACACATCTTATGCAACTTTAAGTAATTTTAAAAAGTAGAAAAATAGAGTTTAAGAACTATAGGAAACAATTATTAGCTTTGCCAATAATTCTTTATATACTTTTAGACTTGAAGAATTCACATATACATTGTGATTACAATGTCTGAATTATAATAGTGTTCCTTCATAACCTTGGTTCCTTTTACAGCTCCCTGAATGATTGTACGATGTCATAACTGATCCTGTGATATCCATGAGTGACACTTTTTTTTTTAAAGCAACTATTTATTAAATATATTTCTACAAGTAGGCGGAGTACTTAAACATTTCTAATCTTGCACTGGATTTCCTCACTAAAATACCTTTCTTCGCTATAACAACATCAAATGACAGAGACCCAGTGCTACCTACCTCAAGCAGTTGGCATAGGACTAAGAAAATAACGACATCTCTCAGCCCTACATTGGTTCAGTTGCTTACTTATCCCTCTGCTATTTTTCCAGTTTCTCAAATGAGAGATGTTCCATGATTACAGATATTTATAAATGAAGAGATCTAATTTTACCCACAGGTATACGTGTGTAAGACTCATTGAAGTTAAATGTCAAAAAGAATTAAAGATAAAATACTGATTCCAGCAAAATTCTAAAAACCTCTATATTTGCATCTCTCTATATGCAAGCCATGTGTAGTTCATTAACATTATATGTCAGTAAGGGTGCGGGTCAATTTAGAAATCCGACTGCAAATCAAGGGAAAAATACTTTCAAATGACATCTGGCTTGACCTTCAAACCCTAATAATCTAGAGCAAATCAGATCATTAAATTATAAACCGAAATTAAGTTTATGATTAATAGAGTTGAGAACATGAATTGCAATGGATAACTGGAATTTATCTGGTCTGTGGACTATTCATGAGCGGATCACAGCTCCGCAGGGTTTCTTGATGCAATGTTTGTAACATCGTCTTAAGCTTCTTCATCGATGGGCCCTTGCAGAATCTGAAGTCCAGATGTGGTGAGAGCTCCTACTGCTACAGTACCTGTTTGCTGAGCAGGGAAGGACTTCTAATTCAGGTGCGTACGTGGGAGTCAAATTCAGGTATCAGTCTTAGACTGAGGAGAAAGAAACGTGTTCCCTTGCACCAACAGACCGACCCGTGGCTTGGCACAGTTTCAGACATGTCCACGGGTGGGACGTGTGAAGTATCTACTTGAACCAAGACCTACATACTGTAGATGCGATTTTCAATCTCCATTCCAGTGCACCTCACAATGCATAAAACCCCTTAAAACTTCTATTTTCTGTGAGGAAGAGAATTTTACTGATCAAGTATGAGAAAACAAGTAGGCAATTCTAGGCAAGTCCCCTGACTTCTCCTTTCAAAGCAAGCACGAGTGAAATTAGCAGAAACCTTGATCGATATTCGTGCCAACCAGGATTTATAGTGACGGTGTGGCATTCTGCTAACTTGTCAGCATTAGCAATAATCCTTTACAAGAGATTATTACTATACATCAAAGTATGGACAGCACTGTAAAATGACATGACCGAGTTTTTAAATGATGATTCTACTTTCCATGGAAAAAACCCAAAACAACAAACCCACGCATCATATTGTAGAGCAGACTGCATACCCATCTGAGATAATAATGAACAAACTCTTATGCTGTACCTATAAGATTTCCAGACACAAAGTCTGGATAACCTATATGTAAATAAAATAACTACCACGTGGCTGCTTCAGAAACCAAAGAATGATGTAGACTGAATAAAACAAACTGTAAGCAGATGTTTCCTGTAGGCTTCCATTAAGATAATGATAGAAACACTTCAATAAGTACAAAAACCTTGTCAGATTTTGGCTCTTAACTCGTATCACTGTCATAGCAGATGTCGTTTTACTCCATATGTTAATCTGTCTACATACTTACATAGCTTTTATCACCGAAGTACCCGCACAATTTTTAATCCCTTAAGGCTTCGTACTCACAACATGTGAAAGAAAAATGGGCAGTTTACAAACAAGCAGCTGAGACATAAACTGAGCTTAAGACTTGGGCAGTTTGTAGTTGCACTCGTGATTTAGAGAAAAATTTCTAGAAATCAGTCCCCCTCATTAGCTGCAATACATTTTACTGAAAGCAATACACGGCTTTCATTTCAGAACGCAGATTAACAAGTACATGATAAACGCAAATCAGACTGTCAGGTCTGTAATGAGCAATTCAAGAGTTAGTTTATATTCACTGTTGGAGGTGACCTGTTTTAGGATACATGCTTTAGTTCAGCCCAGAACCTGAGATATAATGATGTTGCCGCCTTATCCTACACAGCAGTACGCCCTAATTTCAGGAATACTTAGAGAATCTTGCAGCATTTGAACAATACAAAACCTTTTAAAATGGTTAATCCAAGCCTTTAGTATCTTCGTACTACAGTACGCATTATCAACATTTTTTAAATATGCAAATTGCTGCAGCAATCCTACAGACTTAGAAGGGCCCATATGCTGATTATTCCAATGAATAGATTTGAAAGCAAGAGGAACTTTTAGAATCATCCCTCATAGCAGTTGTGGTTATTTGTGAGTAGATCCTCTTGCTTGAAATACCAGCCACATGAGAAAGGACATAACTGGTACTTGGTTCAACTGTTTCCTAGAAAATAATATATAAATACTGAGGTTTAATTGTAGTTCATATATTTTTCCATTTTAGAGCTCGCTTTTGTGTAAATTCAAAAATTTAAGATAACTACATAGGAGGAGTTAGGTTTACCAGAAAAAAATCTCCCATGGTTACAGCTATACTAGGAGCTCAAAGCAAGTAAAGCCTCATTTTCTGCCTCTGTATCCTCCTTTCACAGGAACCCTCAATAAGGCAGCTATTGCAGTTAGCTGTGCAGCATCGGGGTTCTCTCCAGAAACACCCCCCCAAAACCTGCCAGAAAGGGCTGCAGGAGGCAGCGAGGGGGTGCGAGCAGCCAGGCTGCTGCAGGGAGGGGGCAGCTCCTCTTTCTTCCCAGGGGCGCGGAGCCACGCTTGCCCTGCCCAAACAGTCACCTTTGAATTTAATACCTTATGGCTCGTCACAACCCAGAAAGCAGAAAGGCCCTGCTTTTTAGAAACTTCAGCAAACCCGCCTCTACATAAACAGCAGGTTAAGATTTAGCTGGGGGGGGTGTGTCAGCACACTCGTCCTCTCACGCTAGACCAAACCTCCCATCCCTCCAACTATGAATTAAACTTCTCTCATGGAACACAAAGTAATCTAAGCCGTTTCTAAGATCTCCATTTGTAAAATAGTGCTCTCTTCCTATTATGTTTCATAAGAATTATAGTCTCATGTTCCTTACTAGAATATCTAAGCAAGGAAACACTCCAGTGTAAATTAAAAAGTAAACATTTAAAATGTCACAGGCCTTCTTGACTAATGCTTAGTGTCACTTAAATGCTTTCTCACATTTATCAGTTTCAGAATTGTTCTATTTTCACAGCTGCCGTCAGACAAAGATCTGAGTTCCCCTTGGTCCAGATCCATCTCAAAGAGCACTGTAAAAATCTTTAGATTAAAAAGCATTCAACTGGGCTGGCAAAACTGGCATCTCAGAGTAAAGCACCTAGAACGGGAAAATTGCAACGTGAAAGTTTATTAAGGCCGGTTCTCTTTTTATTTTGGTTTTGGATATGACAGGACACACGGGAGAGTGCATACTGCGACTAATACAGCCACGTCCACATACACTGGTGAGTAGCAGAGTGCGACTGTAGAAAGCCATGCTGCAGGTACTGCTTCTGTGCTTTATTCTGGAGCTTAACTTTGGCACTAGCTGGTCACATATGCAGGACTATTTTATTGTCTAAAACTGCATATGATAGCAATTTACAGTCAGAAGGAAATTAAGAGGATGGCAGAGTAATCCCATCACTGAGCCGGCTGTGGCATGGGTTACTGCGCAGTGTGTTTCCCTACCCGTCCCCTCCCAAGCAAATCAATGTTTTCCATCACCTTCTCCCAAACAGCGGTGTGGAGGAGAACATGATTGTTGATGGGCCTCTAGAAAAACACAGAAAGAAATTGCAACAGAGTGCATGGACACATTCACCTCCCTGTAGATCTTTAAATAGTAGTCCAAGGCTGAAATATAAGGCGTAGTTTGGAGTAGACAGATATGATAGGTCAGATAAATTGTTGTCATGTGCCAACTGTTCCATCCAGTCAAGGGGGTTTTTTTATTCATATTTAAAGTAGAGGAATTTCAAAAGATATTTCTATATTTTAATTAAAACTATCAGATATTACTTCATACATTTATTATATATAAAATCATGTTTTCTTGTTGGGTAATTAGAGAATTTTTGAGATATTAAAAATTCTCTCACTTATCAAAGATTAAATTTACTTTTTTAAAGATAATAGGAAAATGACTTCACTATAAGTCTGAAAATGAATGCATACTTAAGTGAATATTCCTTAAAAGCCCACAAAAACACCGGGCCTATAATTGCCTAATTTGATGTTAATCTTCTGTGCTAAAAAGGCAAGAAAAAGTGTTTTTTTATAGCTTTGATAGTTCAGGGGAATACTGTGCACAAGGAAGCTAACAGCTGTCCCCCTCCATCCCTTCCCTTCCAGGCGAGCAGTGCGGAGGGCAATGAGCCGTACCGGGCTTGGATGTGCTCCCGGTTGACCCTACCAGGGCTGTGCTCCTGGGCAGCAGCAGCAGAGAACAACCAGATGTGACACCACGGGGGCCACCAGAGAAGGTGCTGAGGGCGAGATCTAAGCACTCGCTCGTGACAAGAATCCCAGGCAAAAATACAAGCAGGGAATTTAAGCAAGCCGAAGCAAAGGCTTTCACCAGGTTAGACTTCGAAATCCGTAATTCCTCTGGAGTCAGCGCTAGCTGATAACCAAGCTGTCCCAGGAGGTACCCACTCACAATCAAATCTGAAAAGGATGGTAGCAATAAATACAGCTAATAATAAGTATAACCAAGACCTAATGGCACTGCATTTATTTAGCATTGATACCCATTATTAAACTGAAATTTTGTAATAAAAGAAAATGAAAAATATCCACAAGTGTCCAGATATCTTGCTTCTGCAAGTTAGCAAGAACTTGCTGAGGTACAGTACAGTTTATTTTAAACATAGATTAATTTATTTTTTTAAAATATGTTTGGTTTTCTATTCCTATGCAGGGGATTAACACACACATTTTCCTGCCAGGAAGAACTTGGAACCCTTAGTTTGTTTGCAATATATTTTAAATAACAGCAGAAATCATTATTATTATTGTTATTTATATTTACAACAGTAGCAATCCAGACTGGTACTACATTGTGCAAAGCAGCAGCAAAACCAAAAGAGCAAGACTCCACCCCAAAACCCTGGCAGTTTTCATCATTTGCATGAGAGGTCTAAATTAGGACCCTGGTAGCCCAAATTTCCTTTTGCAATGAAAGGTGAGAGGACCCCCCCACTTGGACACTGCTCAGATCTCCAGCAGGCTGAGCTGTTCTCTGCTCTGCCTCCATAATCACAAGGCAGCTGCTGCTCCCAAGCTTTTTTTTTAGCAGGACAGTGTGCTTTTTGCCTTCTCTCCACTCGTACCATTCCCTCCTGTCCCCAAACTCCCACTAGCCTTTCAGCCCTGTTTGCTGACAAAAACTATTTGCTCCGCCACCGTCTCCCCAACGCCAGACCCATGAAAGCTCGAAGTTGTTATTTTCCCTGTTTCTCCATCCTCTACCTTCCTACCTCTTCTTTTCCTACCTACAAGGAGTTATAAATGTATTTCTCATTGCAATTATTTACCCCGGACCAATTTACCCCAGCAGAAAGCTGCACCCCTCTGCAGGCATCCCCCACCATGTCCCCCCTGTGGAGCTGCAGGCTTTTGGAGGGGTGGCGTGGCCCTCTGCAGGAGACCAGCACGGTTTCTCTGGACACCAGGATATGATAAAACGTTGCTAAGCCCTACAAGAAAAGCACAGGCGTTGTTCAGAGGGCTGAACAAACAATGCGAGCATATGGCTCCTAATACTAATTAATTATTCTATGGGTTAAAGGGGACGCTGAAATAATAATGCTAAATGAGATTGGAAAGAGACTTCCTGCGAGTTTAATTAGGGCAGTATCTCTCCGACTTCAAACAGCACAATGTACCTCCAGAGGACCCTTCCTACCCTCACAAAGGTCAAATGCCATAATTTAATCTGCCATAGTAAAATAATTAATACAAACATTAATGACTACTTTCTCAACAATGGGCTAAGCACAAATTCAACTTTATAAATAGCAACAGCAAATCTGTTCACACAGCTCAATGCTTCTCTTACAGAAATATTACTTATCTACACTGATTTTACACAGATGCTCATTGATTTTGTTTCCAGGTAGGTTAGATTATCAATTGCTCCTTCTTTTATTTGAAATAGTGAATACTTTTAATTCAGCAGAATAAAAAGATTCAGTTATGGATGAATTATCCCAACTTTCAATCACAATGCTTACTGCAATTAAACTACAACATTCAAATTGACAGATTCCAAAGAAAAAATTTTAACTGTGTCCCATGACTTGTTATTTAGAAACTTTCCCATTTTCTTCAATATTTTTTTGACGAGATTGCCTTTAATTCTCCACCAGTATGATTATTTGAGGATAACCACACTCTCCAGAATGGCATTAAAGATACTATGAAGTACGGCTTTGTTCTAGAGAAATAACGTTTGGATTTTTTAAAAAAGTGCAGTTCACATTTAAATTCTTATATAGCTCCTGTAGTGAAGTTGTTCCCATTTATTAAATGGTCACTGTCAGCCAGAAAAATCACATTAAGTTCAAGAACAATCATAATTAGCATTGTCAATCAAAATGGTACCATAATAAGCATATTAACACAATAACATGTTGATGTATGAAGAAGTGAAGTTCTTGTTGCCTAAGGTAATGCTTTAGTCTGAAAAGAATAATTGCTAACGACTTCAAAGTGCTATAGTGAATTCAGTTTGTTTATAGCATAATTAGAGAGTAAAAATGAAGATATGCACATACCGGATTTCAAATTGGCTATTTTCTACCTGCAGTGCTCAGAATTTTCAAATGCCTTCTGCAATGTGCTTTACCTTATTATTTTCATGCACTATATCAAGTTGCATCATGTCACATCCTATTATATTAAACAATGTAACAATTCTATTGTGTTCACCCTGAGGTATCACAACACTAGAAACATAAAGGAAAGAAAAATATACTCAGAAGAAGAGTCAATGAAATAAAACTTTAAGAAAAAAAGCAACTTTCTGTTAACCAGCTTTCAAAGTGTAGGTAACAATTTAGTTTCTTGGTGGTTATTCTTTGATCTCATTCCTCCATTCTTTCCTTGGTATAAGAATGATGCAGAGAGGCCCAAGGGAAGGACAGACACACCACAAAGACAAGCCGATGAGAACTGGAGAACTAAGTGAAAGACGCATTTTGAAAATCGAAGAATTCCCTGTTAATAACTGGTTTTGAGTGTCCTTTTTAAAAAATGAGATTTCTTTGACAAATGAAACTCCTGGGTTGTTATAGGGAGAATTTTTGCTGAAATCCGTTCCCTACTCTTTGAGTATCTTTCAAAAGTTTCTCTCTCTTTTCCTTTTATAGCAGCTTTGAAGCAGCTTTCTAAGCAGAAGCAACTGATAGCTATCACCTTCACAATGTCCAAAGAGAGTTAATTATTTAAACCCAGTACTTTGCATTAAGCACATATACAAGATTTCCATTAGCTTTAACTGTGAGGAGACATTAAAGAACCTACATCTCTCCATGAGTGAGAACATTTCAAAAACAACTAAAAAAGTCTGACAGATGGCAAAAACTCTTAAAGCGCTTATTTAAAAGCAAATGTTAGGTCAATGTAATTAAGAGATTCACTAGCAAATGCATCCTTAGCATTTTTTTAAAAATCAAATATCACCATTATCGGAAGAACATGTTGTATAGTTCGTACATAAATAAAGAGCCTGAATCACTGCTTTTAATGTGATGGACAATGTAATTTTTACCATGACAATATAACTATCATATCCCAACATGTAATAATAGAGAGGTCAAGTCTGGTTTTGGTTGGTTTGGTTGATGTTTTGTTGTTTGCTTGGGGTTTTTTTTTAAGAAAAAAGGCCAGCAGTTTTATAACCCTATTATTTTGAGGGCCTTGCACTTAAAGATCCACCTGGATTCCCATCCCTAGCCATAAAGATGACTCAGAATCTATTTTTATCAAATGGAAAAAAAAACCCCAACCAAACCCCATATGCATAAAAAGTGTATATTCAGTGCCTTTATAGAGGGGTTGGGAGATTCAGGACCAAAAGTGAGGCAAGTTAGCATGAAAATGAGCACCTGATTACTGAAACACTGGCACAGTCAGCAGCAGGCAGAAAGGAAGCTGTAGTGAAGGTTCAGCAGTTCTCCAGAGCGCACCCACAGCCACATTAATTTTGAAAATCTTTTGAAATGCTATTCCACATTCCCATGCAATCTAGCAGCAGTTGTGAAAACATCTTTCAATCATTTATAATAGCTTTAAAATTATATAGCACCTTTCATCTAAATGGATCTGGAAATGGGCTTTTAGCTTTATTCACTAATTTTAGAATTTATAGTGCTTAAAACAAAGAACTCCGTTAGCTAACTTATAAATAGGCTAATTATCATAACGTGACCTAACTACTGTAAGTTGCCTAGACAGCAAAACATACAACTTTAAAACTGCAAATCACCTTTATAAGAATCTGACTTCAGATACTTGCAGAAATATAATGAGAAAGGAGCGACATACAGTGAATTTCCAAATGAGGCCTCATTATAGCCAATTCAAAATTCTCTATTAAAAGAAATTTTTTTCTGATTCATCAGAACTGCAGGTTGTCAGATGATGTACCCTATCTGGCAGCAGCAGCAAACCAGAAGGGACTTGAATCCTTCCCACTTTCACAGCCTGCCACACCACCTTCCTACCGCCTTCAGGAAGTGGAAGGTCCATCAACGCAATCATTTTTTGCCTAATTAATGACTGTATGAGCCACGCCTCCAATCCATCCTCACATGACATCCTCAGGGAGGGTTGAGGCTTGGTTTATGAAGGCACGAGAGAAGAGGCCTTCTCCCAAGGTCTACGGCTGGAGGGTAGCGGGGAGGGAGGCGAAGGGCTCCGGCGCTCCTCAGCCTCGGCGCCGCTAGCTCAGCTGCGCTCCCAGGCAGCAAAACGCCCCTCGCCAGGCAGCTCGGCCCCTTGCCGGCGGACTCGCTGGTGACTGAGCTTTGCTATGTTTGGAAGTACTATAGAAGGTAACATTTAAAAAATGCCAGAGTATCAAAGGCATTATAATTTTTAGGAAATCAGTCTTTTATGTTCTTTACATGCTTTTGAAAATCATGACTGTTTTCCATATCTTTACCAAAGGCAGTCTCATGCCTCCTCCTGTTGCATTTGTCATCTCAATGGGAAACAAAACAAAAATAGGAACTGCTGTTTTTATCGCCTGTGTTCACAAAGCCTAGCACATGTGAGATTTCCATTGCTAATAAACTACATATCTAAATAAAATCTCTTCAATGACTCTTTTTCATTCTTTGAAAGCATCCTTAGGATCACAGAAGTGAGTTGATAAAATGTGAAATAACTAGATATGTCAGAGTACGTCCTAACACCAGCATGGCTCACGTGCTTTTTCTTTTCACAACACATACATTGTTTGGAAATACAAAATGTAAAATTAAGTTTATAACAGCAGTCCTTTGGCAGAATACTCCTTCAGTTAGAGACAGTGGAACCCAGGATAGGTATGCAGCTGAGCACAGGACCTATTACATTAACTGCTAGCAGAGACTCTACAAGCTTAAATGCGTCTATCACCATAAATGCAGAATGTGCAAATTAATGTGTGTCTGAGCCAAATTAAAATACAGCCTTAATTTTCTGCAAGATAAAATGTTTGGCTTAACACAAAATATTTTAAATTGTCATGTTAGTAAACAACATTAGCTATGGAAGTAAGAAAAATGTACTGACCAAAGCAAGGCCTGTTAAAGATTAAAAAAAAATAAAAATTCAAGGTATGTGAAGGGTTGAAAAGTAATAAGGTCTGAATGACTTAGTGATGGCTGTCATAAAAATCTGGCAGGGTATTCTATTTACAATATGTAATAAAACTGTCACACACAGAATTTATAAAAGCATTTGCCCTAGAAAACTAAATCTTTTTGCCAAGGGCAAGTTAATAACCTCTACAGTTCATTTGAATACGTAGGCAAAGAGATGTTTTGACTAATAGAGCATCACAAGGTGAGCACTAGGCAATCTAATAGATATTGTGAGAACGGGATGATCCAAAGATGATAACAACCTGTTAGAATACTGCTGAAAAATCTTATGAACTTCAGATCTGTCACTAATGAATGTATG
Source organism: Balearica regulorum gibbericeps (assembly GCF_011004875.1). Classification (NCBI taxonomy): domain Eukaryota; kingdom Metazoa; phylum Chordata; class Aves; order Gruiformes; family Gruidae; genus Balearica; species Balearica regulorum. The sequence continues at coordinate 107,643,731 of NC_046184.1, forward strand.
CTGTGCATGTATGTGTAGGTGTGTGGGTTTTACTGATTGGGGATTACCCACATACAGCAATCCCATGTTAGCTGACATTAAAATAATTCCTCCTCAAATACTCAGAGAAGATGCTGACTTGTGAAGTAGCAAACTGAATGCAGAGCTATTACTCTTAAGATTATGTGGGGTTTAGTAGTTTGAGAGATTTAAGTCACTATCAGTTGACATCCAGGATTTTTTCCTCATAAAAATCCACACTTGTAAATTAGTATATTTTAAATCAAAGCCTCAAAAATACATCTAAATTTAAACTTGGAGAAGTGTCTAACATTATAAATTATGAATCAACCAGGAATATAGGTGATACTTAGCCAGAGTACAAAGCTGCATGCAAGTTCATGGGAAATGAACAAGTAACTCCCATCCTTGTTAGGGGTAAAAACCATATTCAGTATGATGATAATCACCATTGTAGAAAAATGCATTTGTTTCCCAAGAAGTAGGGAGAGTTTTCTGTCCTGAGCTCTGTTGCCACAGACTACTATTTATACCTGAGCTAGCAACTTTAAAGCTAGCTTTGGATATCTCTAAAATATGCTGCCGTCACTGCCACGACTGCAACTTAAGACAGACTCTGCAACAAGCTATGTTAGTGGCCCCCCAATATATTGGCAGTAGAGCTTTGCTGAAAAAACAACCAGGACAGATTCCATTAGACCTACATGAATTAAACCCTACTGCCAAGTATTTCTGTGCAAGCAACTTGGTGTTTCTGCACAAGGGAAAGGGTCCAGCTAAATGAGATGAGCTTTAGATTAGGTTCTTAGTCCTTGTCCTAGTAGACATGTTGAGGTAGCAGCTAGGAAGGGCTTGTACCTCTGGCTGGTGGCCTATCCCCACAATTCCTAAGACTAGGAATTTTCCTGTCCTGCTAACGAAGTGCTGTGCCCATGTACACAGCTGTGCAGATTTTGCTGACTGTGATTTGTACTAGAGCAATGTTATCTTCCCTTAAAATTGAAAGCCTTTGCATCAGAAACCAATTTAAAAGTTCAGCTATCATATTTTTTTATAAATATCATTAACATATCATAAAGAAAGTCACAAAACCAGAATGGGATGGCTCTCTGTTCCTGCAGTTGAAATCACCCAAATTACATTTACTTGTACTCTTATGTGAGTGACTGATATCCAGGTGCCTGATAAGCATTTGCGGTAGAAATGATACTAATAATCTCCCTCTCTCTTTCACTCCCACCCACAGGAGAAACAATTACGCTTGATTTTATATTATTCTTTTACTTTCTTACTGCTATGCCATTGCATGAAGGACTCTTGGACAGGAGTATGGCAAATTTACTTAAAAATTACTCTGGAAAAGTGTCAATACATGTGGCCATTCAAATCTCCTGCACACCCAGCTTCAGCTTCTCACCTAGGTGAATCTGTAGCTGTTTTTCTGGGAATGTAATTGTCCAGGACAGTTAATGGTAACAGAGGAAGAAGCAATGCCTCAGAGTGATAAGGCAGTCCTAAAGAAGCCATGGTTTGGCACAGAAAGATTAAGCAGTACACTTATTTGTGAAGCGATGCTGAGTGATGATTCTGTTATTATCAGGTTGTAACATATGTTCAGGTCAGCAGCATACATATTGCATCCTCAATTTCAAAATTAACTTTTTGGAAAAAGATCAGCGCTCAATTTCTGAAACCTAAAACTTCAGCTGTTTGAGTCAGAGAAGCTGGACCAGGTTAGAGGAGATTAAAAGTAACGTCTGTTATGGCACGTCTGCTGCCAGTTCTTAGCCGTCTGGTTACGCACCCTGTCATGCAAGTTTAGGAGGGAGCACAGCTGATGCTAGAGGCACTGCATTGCCCCTGCCCTTGCTATGTCCTTGTAACTCCACACACATCCACGTACGTGCACTTCTCCTAAGCAAGCCATGTCAATTTGCTACCACTTGGTATTAGCCAAGGCAGAGTGCCCGTTCACCCAGCAGAGCCCCAGCTCTGCCCCCAACAGGTAATGGTGTCGGCCACTGGCCGTTACTTTACACATGCTTCATATTACAGCCACTGTTGTTGTAGCAGCATCAGCGATGAGGTGCACGTAACCACCTTTTGGCAGCTTGTTCCTAATCAATCACCTCTCCGCAGCCTGCTTTCAACCTGCTGCTTTTGGCCTACTGCCTTGTTATCTCATGGCTGCTTTCCTCCACCAAGCGTGCTAGCTGTGGTCTCAGAAAATTACCCTTATTTTTCTCTACTCAGGGACTATGGACCTCTCTGCTAGCTGGCTGCTGCTGGCCACATGTTCTCCTTGCTGACTAGGTGCTCCTTCCCTCACACAGATTATAGATCTGGCCCCAGAGAAGTAGAGGGCTGCCTGCCTGCAGAGAAACAAAAAATAGCCTGGGAGCTAATATAACAGCAGCAGTAACAACAACGTGCTGAATGAATCCATGTTAGAAGCCACCCAAAGTGCTCTAGGATAGAAAAAGAATGCAAATCTCAGACTTATTTTAGATTTATACCAACACAACGGAGCTGTTCACCATGGGCATATGCTTTATAAACCAAACAACAGGACTGAGCTAAATGTAATTCCTTGATGAATGTGAATGAATGAGGTTAAAGATTTCTGTTATATCACCTAAGTGTCCCAAATTGATCAAGAAACATGCCTACAACGTAATGGATATTGGGGGATCATTGGTAGACTAGTTGCCATAGTACCCCGTCATTGCATAAAGCTATAAAAACGCCTGGCAGCTTTTCCCTGTGGAAATGCAACGTTCCAGGGACATACTGCCAAGGAGCAAGGGAATGTTCTGCTGCATCAGTCTCACCACATTCTTGTATCAAAGGTTCAAACTGCCAAAAATTAAGAAACTGTCTCACTATTTAAAAAACTAACAAACAACAAAAAACCACCCCAAACAATACAAACCCTTTAAACGTCAGCCTTGGGCCAAATCTAACGCTGGAGTAAGGGGGCCTGATCACCCAAAAGTCATCAGAACCAGTGGCTGGTCTGGATGCACCACCAGTTATTGCATCAAGCAACGTAAAGTATTTGAAAAGATAGTAGAAAAGTAAAATATTGCACTGACTTACAGCAGTTTTTAGTACTGAGAGTGGCTCACTTTTGCTGTTCCTATGGAAAGTTTATAATATCCGTAAGAGAAAAAGGATGTCCATTTGATGTGTTCCTTGATGAGCAGTATAGTTCAAAGTGAAGAAAAGGACTACATTTATGACAAACACTCAAATACCAGTCTCCTTGATTAAAAGATTTTAATTAAACTACATTGGTAAGAGAGGGAAGGAAAGCCGCGACTGCCCTACAAGCCACCGTTCAAGTGGCAGAAAGGTAACTGCAATTCCTGCTTTCAGTGGGGTTGTAGGTCCAAAAAATGTTCTCTGTAGTGAGCAAGGGAACAGGTAAGTCCTGGTTCCACACACTGTCCCCCACTTGATAACCAGAGTGGAAGATTAGGATGCAGCAAAAAGGCATCTGCCCCATGAAAAGATCTTTTAAAAGCTTTTCATTTCAGGAGAAAGAAGAGCAGGCAGTGAAGCCTTTTGTCTCAGGGAAAACAGATGAATGAGAAGAATGGAAGTAAGCGCTCTGTTTGTAGGCTTTCAAACTGATAAAAACCTACGTTTACTTTTTGGGTTGGGTTCAAGAAAAGGAAATCTGGAACGAGCTTTGGTTTAACTTCTGGTTTGCTGCCAAGCTTTACTTGCTTTTGCAATTTATTACAGGTGTGTCTGAAAGTATGGATAGAAGTGTCTTAAATATTGATACACAAATGCACAGGCTATATTTTCAAATAGCAAAGAGAAATTATATGATATAAACTACAACCTTGTAACCTAAATTGCCAGATTACGCACCAAGAGAAATAGTAACTTTCCATTGCTTCCACTAGGTATGACAAACTAGAAACACTGAAGATGCTTAGAGAGGGTCAGGTGCTCTTGTTTGTGGCAACAAGAGTGACCGTGCATGAGCGTTCCCAAAGGTGACTTCATGTACCGTAATCATATAAAATAATGAACTCTCCCTAACAGGAAGGGAAGGGGAGTTCGGGATAATGTAACTGAGCCTGGAACTACAGGAACATCAACATCCAGTAAGAAAAATTCCCTCCCAACTAGTGCACATGCACTTATTTCTTCCCACGGACTGATTCAAAAGCAGATATCCACACCATGACATCCACAGTTGAGCGGGATGAATACTACTGCCAGGGACTCTTCAACCCTGTGAAATAAGGTAAACTGTCTGTACAGAGCAAGTACTCCATGAAAAAATCTGCCTCAGGATTGCAAGCTTCATTACTGACCTAATTCATTAATGCTTACACCACCTTATCTGCTGATACAGCACATAAAAGGATAAGGCCCAGCATTAATTAGACTGTTTCTGGATATTGCTACACTACAAATCAACAGTGGGCATCTTCTCAGAAGCTGCATGTGAGAAATGCAGGGCAAAAGATAAGTATGAGCAGTTCAGTTGTCTTTCCTATGCAATAGGCAGGCAGTCTATAGTTGAGGTAGAAATCAAACTCAAATATGATGACTCTCTGCTTATATTCTAACGTCATTTAAAAACTTTCATACTGACCTATTCTAAATGATCATCTAGCTCTACATTAATGAGATTTTCCTCAGAGTTTTGTATTTATTGGTAAGAAAACCTGTATCAAAAAACATTTCCAAACAATATATTTAAACAGACATCTAAGTTATTACTAATATTATATAGCTGTATCGCTTTTCTCTTTTCAGGAATTACTTCAGGGTCATTTCTAGGCAATATGTGAAATCATAACAAGCTTTGATTTCTAGGACACAGGCAAGAAAGAAACTTCAAAAAAATTTCTTAAATCCCAAACCTGGAACTAAATTCCATGTTTCTTACTGTTCCATATTCTGGTTCTACTCCTGATACTACAGTTTCTGAGTCAGAATTGCCTTTTACTGTTTTCCTAACATAAATGCCAAAAAGAAGAAACAAAGAAGAAAAAACCCCAAGTAACTGGCTATGCTAGCAGGATGTCTCTGTTCTTTGAGGTGAGGAAACAATAAAAGGTATTTCCCCCACCCTCTCTTAGATGGTTTTTTTGGTGGTTGTTTCTGCTCTGCATTTAAAGAAGTGAAACACAGGCAAATACTTTTGTTTCATACAAAATGCAAAACCTTCCCCCAAACAGGGCTGGGTATATGGATGAGTGACTCCTTCTCTTACTTATGCTTCTCTGATTCAGCTATTGTGCAAAGTCCTGTTTCCATTCCCTTAAAGTCACACAGCAAAATTCCCACTGGTTTTGGTGGGAGCTGAAGGGTGCAACAAGATTACTCTTTCTACTTGAATTTGTGACCAAGGAAATGAAATTCCAAAGCATGACCTTGAACCCACGTTTTTTACATGTTGGAGAAACACCTGGGTCCAAACCTACTGGCAAGTTGGTTTGGATTTTTTTAATAACTTTTATAACTTGATATGTGTTTCTGAAATTAAGTTTAACCCATCCTACAAAGGCAAAATGTAATAAAAGTCTCATAAATCATTTAATGCTGGACATACGCATCAGTTCCAGCTACACACAAAAAAATACTAGGCTGTGAGACACAAGAGTCTTATGGCACAATATGTGCTTGTTCATGAGTTTTGGAAAACTGCATTAACCTTTTATATTCTCATTATATTGTAATTTGTCTTATTTCCTAAGATTACAAGGAAAGACAAAGTTGGGTTTTGTCATATGTTTTGTCCCATGTTTCAAAAGTATTCAAGATCATTACAAATTAAATGACACAATAACATGGTCAATATTTCATTTGCTGTTTCACAGCTGTTAGAAGGTGTGCCTCTGATCTCAAACATGAGAGAGACAGCCAAATCTCAATACTACCTTTTGGAAAGAGCCTATCTGCCCATTATGATGGCTGCAGATTATTCCAACATACGTGGGCTATTACTAAAATATATTTTGATGCTCTGCTTTCCTATCACTTGGATGCAATCCAATCTTTCACAAAAAGAAAACAGTTGGTAACTATTTTCAAGGATTGAATTTTTTTTTTTTTGGTACTGATTCTCTTAGATACCAGTTTGGATTATTCCCCATACTATATACATTCCAGAAAATACTGCATAGGATCTATGTCAGAATTCTGTTTCTACAGAACAATACTATTAAATCATATTTGAAGAGACAACACACTTTAGCTGAATCACAAGACTTTCTACCCCCCCAAAAAAAAAATAAAGCAATTTTCAATAGGTTTATATCAATGTTCCATCTTTAAATATAAGCCTATCTCTGTACAAGAAATATAAGCCATATGTGCTAGAAAAACAGCTGCCATAATACGGGCCTGCCTTTGCTCCTGTGAGTTGAACCACTATCAGTCAATCCTAGGCTGGAACCAAGAGGAACAACGCTGCGCTTCTGGAGCTGCACAGACTCCTGCCCTTCATCACTGAATTGGCAAATATTGCCCCAAACCAACATGTCAGAACTCGCCAAAATGTAAAATTTCCCAAAGTGCATCAGTATTTCATAAATGTCCATGACACAGAAGTATTAATATGCTTAGAAAAAAGAAAGGTAACGTAAAAGCTTCTTAGTATCCTATTTAAGCAGATGATTAAATCACAACTTTTGAATGCACCTTCTGGATCCATTTTCCCTATTCATTTTAAGAGAAAAAATGAATTCTACAATATCTTTACAAGTATTCACAGGCATAGACATCGACCCATCCATGGAATCTTCCTCGTAGTTATTGCTGTAATAACGTGACATACTGCACTAAATCAGTACTTTTGTGCTTTCTATCTCACAGACTTTAGTGATATGGCGTGACAGTTCCAGCACCTCTTAAATAGCCTTCTAATCTTTTTGCACTTTGAATCCTACATGAAAATTTAATTATGTGCAATTCTCCTATCAAAGTTGTCCTAATCTACTACAGCCAATATTATAATATCGTAAAAGGAAAAACCATTAAATTTTATAAGATGGGTATTCCGGCAATCACTTTTTTCCTCTGAGATATTTAATCATTATTTTTAACTCATATAGCTATCTGGCATTGAACAGAAAGCAGCCACATCATGTAGAATCACGCAGTTAACAAAAATGCAGAGGTTAAAATTGTAGCTGATCATGTAAACATCCAACCTTATGAGAATCTGCTCTCACAGAAAACACATTAGCAGGTACTTTAGAATCTGGTCCATTCAGAGTGCTGCATTTTATGATAGAAACCACTTTGTTAAGTTCCTCTTCGATGAATATCCCACAGTGTTTATCTTAATTGCAAAACATACACAAAACAGTGGCCACAGAAGTCTCTCTTTTTATTTCAAACCTAACCTTCTCTCCTTAAAAGTGGTATTTTGACCAATGCAGCCACTTTAAGCAAAATACACCAATAAATTGGATTACAAGGTTTTGATAATGACTTTCACATCCTGATCAAAGCCAATATGAAGCATTACATGAACACGATTAATAGGAAATAGGAAAAAGGTTACATTAACAGAGATAACTGTGCACGTGCACATTCATATCTGCATATGCATTCTTTCACATTAGTATTTGCTGATGTTACAACACTGATAGCAGGGCAGGGTTTGTACTGTCACATTGCACTTTCCACTTTCCTGCAGCTAAGGAGAAAACACCTTTTCTCCTCATGTTAGGCAAGTACAAGAGAGGATAGAGACTTTACATTTCCAGAGGAAAAAAAGGGGATTTTAATTCCATGCAATGTAGTAAGTAGAAGCTGATTCGCATCAGTTTTCTAAGACAAATCATCCATCAGGAAAAAAAAAAACAAACAACCAAATAACGGTATTCTTAATGTCAATCTCGAAGCTGTTAGCTGAATTTCCCCTCCTGACACATGCTCTCAAACTGCCACGGCCAAGCTGTGGCACTCTGGCCGCACAGCCGGCAATCAGCAGAGGGGTGAAGCCCTCTCTCCTCGTGCCTCCTCCTAGCAGCCAAACACCTGCAGCAACGAGGACCACGAGCAGCTGCAAGGGTGCCAGCCGCAGGCAGTAACAGCCGGCCAAGGCACGGTAATACTCCGCGTAATAAGGAAAAGTTTTACCCTATGTGTCAAAACCACTTATTTAGGCACTGCTTGCATCTATACATGTTTCTCTCTAATGCAGGAAAATAAGGCCCAACATGCAAATGATCGCACTGCGGTATCACTAATAATTCTAGTTTTTTATACCACACTAACAACTTCGGTGCAATGGGAACATCAATTAAGACCTGCTCTACAGATTATTAAGATTAAAATGCAGAGTATGGGAGATTCACTTCCCTCTCTAATAGAGTAGGACATTGGGTAAAGAATTCCTCTGCAGAGCCACCCTGCACTATGTTTTTAGAAGTCTGGACAAAGGTATTTTGTTCTGAGTTACACTAAGAGAAACAGAGCAACTTTATGACAAAACAGGATCCTAGGCAGAGAAAATCCAGCAGAGAAAAAAAAGAAGAAATTAAGATACTCATTTGCACAGTTCAAAAAAAACCTGTCATATATATAATGCTAACACTCTGATGTTTTCTTCTGCATAGGAAAATAATCTTGTCATCCTGAACCAGTGAACGTTAAATGAGATCATGATTTTCACTAGCTTCTTAAGATGTCCACTAACATTTCATATAGAAAATAATTCATTTTTCTAACACCAGTTATAAGATTCTTGTATCAGAGATGATGATTCAAACTAAAATACTTTAAATACCCCTAGTTAGTCACCAGGCACTTTCTATAATATTTTATACTATCAAGACCATTTTTAAGCATGCAATTCCATAATATCAGTGATAGATTAGGGTACAGTAACCATCTCAAATGCCAGATTTTTTACATTTCCTATATCCTTCAATAATGAATTAACTTTTTGCCTAATGACTAAAAGTTTAATTAATTTACTGAAAACAGGCACAACTAACCATTCCTTTAATTAAGAAAATTCATTAAATCCACCATTATCTTTGAAAATGTTTGAAGTTTAAAATGTTATAATGTTATTTTCTAAATGTTACCTTAATAAAGTTTAAGAAAAATGACACAGTACTAAGTTTAAAATGACAGAGAAGTAATTTCAGGATTTTTTTAACATGATGAACACAGGATTTTAGCTCTCCTCATATTTCCCAAGAGATATCTGGACTCAATGCATCCAAGATTAATACCACTAATTAAAAGCAGGCACTATTTACCAGTCACAAGTTTGGGTGGATTCTGTTGGGTTTTTTTTCTTCCAAAGGTGGTTCTTCATATACAGGAAAGGGCATCAGGGGAATAAAGCTCTCTTGTGTACACATACCAAGTAAAAATTAAGCATGTTCACTTGGACGAATTTCACCTCACTTTTCACAAACAAGTTAAAATTGTTCACAAACGCAGGAGTACATTTTGCATCCTTTGATTTTCATTAGTAACTCAGATTTCATGCTGCATAATTTGCCTCTTTCCCAAATACCTTCATTTTCTTCTCATATGATAAAAGGACAAAAAAAAAAAAAGCACATGAGGATTCCTGTTATATAAGAATATTAAAAATCCAAGGGTAGCTTTATATCATCCACCACGAGGTCACCATATGCTAATCTACTGATACATCAGAGTAGCACATAGCTGTGGTTCTACTGAAGATGTACTGCAAAGGTAAGCAGTTCAGGTTATAACAGAAGGTTAAGGTTTTAAACTGTAAGCCTTTTCCAGGCCTATAAGCACAATAATTTTGTCCACCTAACTACTATGAAAAATCGTGATATCTTCCAGTTACATTTGAGCTGCACAGCTACTGCTCTGTTAATGTGAAACAGAAATGCCTTTGTCCTGAAGCTTGAGAACAGTGGAGGAATCACTAAAAGTAGAGAAGTTCTAGTAGTCTACTAGACTAGTAGGCTATTCTTTAGAAAAGTGAGAGCCCTAACATTTCAAGAACATGTGTGAACAAACATAATTTTCAGTCACTCTTAAATCCTGGTCTGACAAAGAGTTTGGGGGTGTGTGAAATATATCCTAGTTTAATGGTCTCAGCAATATCACTTTAAAAGGCAAAGATTTTTTTTTTTGTCCAACTTTCAAATGTTCATAGAGACATTCCCAGAAGAAATGCATTCAGAAGTGAGTCAAAAATGCTTCTGGTTAAAAGCACCCTGATTGACTAAGTTATTATTGAGAAATAGACCTGAAATAACATAAAGTGCCTATCGCTTACAGAATATGGGATGCTTCATCTGTTAAAATATAGTGTCAAAAGACAAAAAATCTCCTTTTGTATGAAAAAACTGTTCAATAACATTCTCTGATTTGTACATACAAGCCTGCTGACATGCTGTTGAAAAAATTAAAAAGTTACCTGGAAGAGGGATAAAAGTGAGACTACAAAGTTACCTATGGCTACTTAATTATATTTAGAGTCAGTACAATCAAGGGCTATCTGCAAATCATAACGGAAAGTTCCCAAATTCCCAGATGACTCAGCATTAATGTAGCAGACGATAATCGCCGTAGATTAATGCCCAACTTTAGTTAGGCATTTGGGAAAAATATTCAGCAGTGGAGGAGCCTGGGTTTGTTCATTTAATCAGTCTTTGAGGAAAGAAAGCATTTCCGATGTCAGGAGTTGTTAGGAAAGCACAGAGGACAAAAGAGGAGCCGGTGTTGTGCCAGCCTACCTGAGTCAGAACACAGCCACATCTCAGATGCATGGCCTGTTTCTTTTCTCTCCATCTTAAGAGGATGCATGTACTGAAAAGGCAACATGGATGACAAAAGCCAATCCTCATGGATTGAGCAACTAGAGTGTGAAAAATGACAAAATCCCCTGGGAATCTTTAGCCTGGAAAACAGATTACGAGATACAGAGTTGATAGTAGTCAACTGAAGTCACGAATGGCAAGGAGGAGGACAACAACTGTTCACTGAGTCCTTCCTTCAAATACAAGAATTGGGGACATTACCCAAAACTAGCAAAAAACAAGTTCAAACCCAAAGGTAGAATTCTTTGTACACTGGAGAGCTCAGCTATGCCCTAGCCAGCTAACCAGTATTACTGCATTTTACATAATTTTAAAAAGTAACTGAAGACATTCTTGGAAGAAGAATACATCAAAAGATAGGTATTTAAATTCCTGAGCTGTAAATTGATAGAAATAGTGAGAAAATTCTGGAAAGAAATTTTTATACTTGCTCTTACCAGAGAATACTAGAAACAGGACAACGTGCCAGATAAATCTGTGGCCTGATCTAGTATTGTCTGTGCTCTTATAATAATCCTAACAGTACTCACAAATGAAGTGTACTTAATAATAACTAAGGGTTAATTTATTCATGAGATTTATTGTTGCATCAATATTCAGTAATATGAAATCATGAAACGCCTAGGCATGCAAGGAACCATTGAAAAACTCCTAAGCCTAAGATTAACCAAATTCTTTGACACAGTGAGGCTGCAATAAGCAGATTTTTTTCTATGGGAATCTTCATAACCTCATGCAATCTGAAGTGCTGGCTTGGAGAGCAACAGAAGCATTGATTACTGTTTTTTTTTTATATATTTCATTAAAATACGAACTTTTAGAAAGTATAAAGCAAAAACCAGCAATATGGATGTGTAAAATTAACAGTATAAACTCAGGAACTGAGTCAGCCTTTTTTCTTTTTCTTCCCCTCCTTATAAAGCATAACGCAGTGCATGAATTTAAATCTATTTGGAGTTCTGTTTCTTTACCAAAAGATCTGTATCTGCATGAGTTCCATAGGTTGCCATGCTATTTTGTTGGATTAACAACAAAAAACCCGTGCACGTATAATCAGGGTAACGTGGCAGTAGGTTTCAGCTTCTGCAGGTCATTTATAATTTATGCAATTTGTTCCCTCTTTTTTAATGGCAACATTTTTCATTCAAAGTTGTGCTTCCCTCAGCTGCAAAATGGAGAGTCATTCATTTAATGTATGCAGATGGAAAACAGAAAGAAGGTCAGACAAATTGCAGTCTTGTATTTTGCAAGAAAAGTATAATTCTACACCCTTCCTGAAGAAAACACTCAGAAATATACTTCAAAATATTTAGAATTACAAAAAAAGAGAAATGTGAAAATATTTATCCTATCATTATGTTGAAATAGCTTGAAAAATAGTGCTATTTTCTTAAAAGTATATGATCGTCCAATGTCCATTCTGCTTATTTAGCACTAATTTTGGTCTGAAAAGAGAGAAGCTAAATACAAAGGCTGCATTCAAGGTAAACAACAACAACACAAAGCCCCCAAAAAAGTCCCAAATCTCAAAACTATGTGTATTTCACCATGATGAAACATATTTTGATGAAAAGTGTTACATTTTAAATACTCTCTAATTAAAGACTAATAAAATTAAAATAACCTCAGTTACTTTATGGACAAGCAAATCTTTTCCTACTTTAATTTTTAAGGCTAGTTCAATATTATTTAAAACAAACTAATTATTAAATTACTTGGTTCAATTTTTATATTTGTGTCTATATAAAATGTTTAGGTTGATTTTATGCTCAATCTCTATGTCATTAAAGAGAATCAATAACAGATTTCTTTTTTTTGTTTTTACCAGTTTTTAGTGGTTTGATCAGAAGTGTCAACTGGTAAAGAAAATGAGCTGGATACCTACTTGTTACATTAGGATGTGAACGATGTGAAGGAAGAGACATCTATTTCCCTAAAGTATTTTTAAAACGGCTTAGTTTAAAATTTTAAACAGAATCCAGCCATTTCCATTTCACCAAAAAATAATAAACTCCAGTTGTAGATTTATCTGTGAATATAAGCATAGATACTTTCCTAAAAATGTATAGCTTTTCATGCCTTGAAAGGCCAATTATGTAAGTCTGACTAATTCCATGAAACACACTGAAAACGCTACAGGGCAAATCTCTGTCATCATTTAGAGCCAAATTCCTCAGTCACCTTGCAGAGAGTATTGTTACTAATGTAGTTTCATTACCTATTTGCAGTGGATCAAGCTGTCAGAAATGTGGTTGGTTTGATGATGTTTAGTGACCTTCTGAGAGAAAGGCATGTACATGCCCTCAGTTGGAAATGTTCCTCACTTTATTTCCCTGGAATTGAATAGGATAGACCCAAAAAAGAAACAAAGGCAAAAAGAATTATCATGAAAGAAACATCTTTATTAGACAAAGAAAGTTTCTGCACTCTATTTTTAGAACAGAGTGTATTCTTAAATTTATAGTGTAAGAAATGGTATCTCTGCTAAATTTATACTGTAAAAAACATTAAGCAGTAAAGGGAGTTAAAAATACAATAGAATTTATATGTTTCTTAGCTTAGCACTATTGAGCATTAGTCAGCACAATCGCTTCTGTCAATCTTGGATACTACCCTTTTAAATTTCATTGGCTGTTTTTGATGTTCGTGACTTGCGACATTTTTGTATGATAACACTTGAGTGGTGGTGAACACAATGGTAAAGTAACTTCATTTAAAGGTCAAAATTAAATTTCTGGGCTTAACAGGACACAGCTAAGCTGGAAGTCAACAATACTTTCATAGTGAGAAAACACCTTTTACCAATTTCTTGCCATACCCTTAAGACCATTTGATTTCCTGAAGAAGTGCAATTCAATTCACTGATTCAGATGAACAGAAAAAAAATATGAACAATGTTCAAGAATTTCTAGGATTAATTACCTTGACAGGCACAAGGGCTCTGGAAGGCTACTCACAAAAAGGCCACCAAGGCGCTGTAACACTGTGGTTTGGTACTCACTAAAAATATATGGGCAGTGAATCAAATTCTGGTTTTGCCTACTTCAGAGTAACAGCTTAAAACAGAATTGTCTCAGGTGAGTGTAGTGGTACCATCATCTGTTGTTCAGTCATATAACACTACGGTGCAATAACAAGTTCCCAAGTACTCCTCCTGTTGTGTTTTATGAAAAATCTTCATATCAGACTTCATACTCTGTGAGTTTAACCACTTGACTAAATATGTCTTTCTCTCCATCTGTCCAATTAGTAAGTCATAATCACCAGGAGCTGAAGAATGTACCTCAGCAAGCACCGCTCCTTTCATATTATAAAGAAGTTTCCAAGTAATATTGTCATGCACAGAATTTTGTTTTCTGTTGTTCTGTTAAAAGTTTCATGACATTATCTTACTTTTCAGAATAGGGAAGACTATCTCACTTAAATAGAAAGTCTGGCTTTCTGTGATCTCTTATTCATGAATGGGGTGAGATACTGTTTTTCTGTTACCTTACTACTACATATTTGGAGAATCTGGTATGAAACAGGTTTTTTCCTTTTTCAAATAAGTGTAATTCTGGGACATAAGACAGGTCCTTGAAAGAACTGAACAGCTGTGTTGAAATACCTGGATCTGAAGGGATCCTGGCTTTCCAGTTCTCCAAATTCAAACAATCAGCAGTCTCATTAACATTGCTATCAGGCAGCAAGCAGATAACACATTCTATGAAAAAACTCATCTCTTGTGGAGTATAATGTGTTCTGGACTGGAAGATAAAAAGACCACACAGTAGACTGATGGAGAAAGTGTCAGAATTCATTTACTTCACCACAGGCAGAACTGTTGAACTACTGGAAGGAGTAATTCTGAAGTCAAACCTCTAATAAATCCTGTACTACAGGAGCAGCAGGACTAGTAACATTGTGCCAGAGAAATCTGGAAATCTATAAAACTGAGGTCCCAGCTCCTTCCTCTTCAGGAGGAAAAGTAGATTGAAAGGAACAGGCAGACGTGGATGTCAGTGGTATCAGAGAGTGGAGCAGGGAGTTCTTCCTCCTACAGAAGAGGACTCTGTCTGGTTTCTTGAAATAGCAAAATATCTTTAATTCAACAAGTAACTGAGAGCATGCAAAGAAACTGATGATTGCTCTGAGTGATGTCTGGATCTGCTGACTGAGATCAATGGTTGATTAAATATTCACAATGTTATTTGTAGGTTGCATTGAGCATCTTAACAGTAAGATCAATTCATTAACTATATTAATGAGGCTATACAATTAACAGGATAAATACAGTTCCTTTGAGAAGATATTAAAGCAGCACAATATTTAAGTTAACCTTTTATAGCAGCAGTTAAGGGACTGGGGATTTTTTTTTTCTTTAAAGTATTCCCATTTATTATACATTAGTTTCTGTGATTTAGTTTTACATAGAGAAGTATGTTATTTTGAAAGTAAATAATGACTAGACCTTTAAATTACAAAATAACATCCAGTTGTCCATGTACAATATTTTCTAAATGTTTGGCAATCTTTTGGGAAGCATGTCTTCTTACCATATTTTGTTAGGCCCCTCAACCACATTTCCACTTACAAAATACAGTAGCATTTGTTTCATTTTTGACAGGCTTAGCGCAATTTTTGCTTTCCAACTCTGTGTGTAGCTTAATAGGATGCATGTGGGTCTTAAACACATTCTTTGAGTTCATTGTGCATCAAACTATATTCCCAACGGATACTGGAAACTGAAGTCACCTCACTGCCAACAGTCCCACGGGGCCTTTGGGACAGCTGTAAAACACCGTAAGACGCTGTTTCTGACAGAAGGAAAGATTCTGGCATAAGGGCCACAAGAAAGGCTGCAGGCTGCAAGGGATATTGCTGCAAAAAGGTTATACTAGTATAAGTGCCAATATTTTTCACTGCCTCTTATGCAGGCACAAAGTCATCATGTTGGAAAGATGAAAACATTCCACTCTCTTGGTGCACGCTGAGGTGTTCCCCCCCCCCCGCAATCAACCAATTTTTAACAATTATTGTAGTCATCTTCAAAGTCAAACTCCCCAGCTTTCCTGATTTTTTTTTTTTTGTACTATTGCTAGGCTAATAAACACAGACAGATACCATAGGAATTCTTAAGACTAAGTCAAATAACTGAGTATTCCAAAAGTATGATTCAAAAAAGGAAAGAGTTGGTTAGCTAATTCAGTGACAAGACCTTGCATTCATCTGCAAGACCTAGCTTTTGCTAGTTTCCATTGTTATCAGCGGGGCAGATTCAAAATAAAACCCCATGCAATTTTACCATGATTTTGATAATTTGTCCCTAATTAATTTCCAGTTAATCCACAAGTAACTATTGTATTTATAAAGGCAACCATTAATTGTATTCATATTAAAAAAAAATATACTTAAATGAGTTCATACATAAGGTAGAGTGAAATTATTGATTCCTAACATTGCTCATCTACTAAGCGGTAAACTCTTCTAATGGTGGGTAATTCATTATTATATCTATACAATTTCTATTCTGATTTTCTGTCTTTTTATGTATATTAAAAAATGGGCAAAACTATGATTTTTTTTTTTTTTTTTTTGTAAATATACAATGTTCCTGACACTCATACTCTGGGCTAATTAAAGTGGAAATTTGAATGTAGATTGTTAAACTGTAGAGTTAAGCATGACATAATAGAACAAACAGTTAATTCTTTCCAATCAGTGTAGTGTAAAAGTTTCATGAAGCCAGGGCAACGATTTAAGAGTTCCTTCCCCATTGGTTCATTGTTTTTTCTTGCCATTTTTATAAGGAAAGAAAAATGATAGAAAAGATGCTCAGCAGTTCATGATTGTAATTAAATTACTAATACATTTGATCTTTAATAGATAACTATAATTCTAAACTAATATAATACAGGTAACTCACTTTATTTTGAATACAGGTGAAGTAAAATGGAAATAGTGAAGGATTTGCTTCTCTTAAGAGTACAATCACTACTTTGGAAATATAAATGCTTTAGATTATAACTGCTAGAAAAGCATAGCTAAAGCATAAAATGAGATAAATAATTCTACTTTATTTTTTCCAGTATGGAACTCCAAAGAAAGTTCACCTGTAAGCATCATTATATGAAACTAAGCTTTTTCACCTACTCTACCAAAAAGCTTCAGAGAATTTTTTTTTTTTAAGACTTCTAAATTGGTTGGGACAAGGATTGCATATTCATTGCTTGTTGTAGACTTATTTGTTCAGCACTGATCTTCAGAAAATGTATGTTACTTTAATTGCTCCTTAGAGAGCAATTTCTACAAGTAAAAAAAAAAAAAAAAATCTAAAAATCTCTCTCACCAAAAAGGGTACCCCATTATCCAGTGATTAAACTTACATGACACTCTAGTGTTACACATCTCGTCAAAATAGACATTCATAGGAGTGCTCTTGCAGGTACATTAAGTGTCTCAACATGAAAGATTTCAATGGAGGTTTGTCTTATATTCACTATGATGTCTAAAGAATAAATAATATACCTACATCATCATAATTTCTTGCATTTGTTGCCACTTTGCTGTAGAGGAATTATGGATAGGCATCAGTTCTTGCATTGCCATGTTTTGGTCACTTATTCTACTAAAATATTACAGTTTAGATAGGGAATATCTTTGTTTTATTTTATCTTGCCCAGAGAGGTTGTGGCTGCCCCATCCCTGGCAGTGCTCTAGGCCAGGCTGGATGGGGCTTTGGGCAACCTGGTCTAGTGGAGGGTGTCCCTGCCCATGGCAGAGGGGTTGGAACTAGATGGTTTTCAAGGTCCCTTCCAAGCCAAACCTGTCTGTGATTCTATCTTCAGAAAATATGCATTTAGTAAAGCAGAATACTAAGCTAGTAATTTTATTCTCTCATGAAATTAGGCAGAAGTGTGGCTGACTTCTTGTTTTGCTAATTTAGGTGTTTATTTGTTTTTGTTGTTTTATTAATTAATTAGGACTAAATCAAGGGATCATTTCTGTAAACACAAAGAGTTGGGGAAGTTTGGGGTGTTTTTTAAACACACCATAACCTAAATTTCTTTAAATATTTACTGCTTATACTACAAGCTCTCAGTTATTTACTAGTGGTATAGTTTTACTGTTTTTCTTGCTTTACGGCTAGTTCTTTTCTTTTATCCCCAACAAAATGTCACTATTCTAAATTATTAGATCACTTTTGGAGTCAGTCTGCAATGGCATCTCAGCAAATGACAGTTTAGCACATCATGTAAGCATTACTGACAGGTTTCCTGGCCTACAGTATCGCTTTAATATAAGACAACACTAATGCAGCTCTGTAGCGTCACTATCTAATGCCTTGAGCCCAAGTGTCACGGTTTAGCCCCAGCCAGCAGCTGAGCCCCACGCAGCCACTCGCTCACTCCTCCCCATCAGGATGGGGGAGAGAATCGGAAGGGCAAAAGTGCAGAAACTCGTGGGCTGAGTTAAAGACAATTTAGCAGGTAAAGCAAAAGCCGCACGCACAAGCAAAGCAGAACAAGGAATTCATTCCCCACTTCCCATGGGCAGGCAGGGGTTCAGCCATCCCCAGGAACGCAGGGCTCCATCACACATGTAATGGTTACTGGGGAAGACAAACGCCATCACTCCGAATGCCACCACCCCCCATTCCTTCCTCTTCCCCAAACCTCTTATAAAGTGAGCACGATGTCAAATGGTATGGAACGTCCCTTTGGTCAGTTGGGGTCACCTGTCCTGGCTGTGTCCCCTCCCAACCCCTGGTGCACCCCCAGCCATCCCGCTGGCAGGGCGGTGTGAGGAGCAGCAAAGGCCTTGGCTCTGTGTAAGCACTGCTCAGCAACAACAGGTCCATAGAACAAAAACATCTCTGTATTATCAACACTGCTTCCAGCACAAATCCAAAACACAGCCCCATGCTAGCTACTATGAAGAAAATTAACCCTCTCAGCTGAAACCAGGACACTGAGCCAAAAATCAGGGTCTACAACTTGAAGTTCTTTGATAGCAAAACTGCATTTTGAAAAGAGACTGATTTTATATGCATAAACTTGATATAGAGAAAATGTAATTATTCAATTAACTTGTATTTCTAACAGAGTGAATATCATTTTTGATCTAGCGGTCAGTGTTTTTTAACAGATCATGGAATTCGACATAACCTTTTCCAACTTCATTGCAGGTATTTCTGAAATCTGTACTTTCAAAAAAGTCTCAAATTTTGCTTTAGCAGTTATGTCATAACATTTGCCTTTCTAACTAACGTGTTATGTGTCATGACTAACGAAACACAATTTTATTTTATTGATAAATGTATAAACATGCAGTGCTTGCAAAATAAGAATATTCATCAACTGCCTGATTTACAGCATCAGTCTCATTTTGCATTATTTTCCACTAAAGAATAAATTAAGAAATGATCAGGCATCCCACATCACATCTTGATAGACTTGTAGACAAAATCTGACACCAACTTTTTTTTTTTAAATAAAACTTTAAAATATATTAGTTTCACCCAGAACTCAAGCATTATTTAAAGAGAAAAGTGTCAAAAACTGATGAATCCTACATTTACATTTGGAAATTATTTTTATATTATTTACCTTGCAATGCTAAGTCTCTTAATATCTATATACTTACATCATTGCTTACATTTAAGCATAGTCTAGTCCCAGTGGCTTTCAGAGCGCTAGTAACAAAGTCTGAAATTTAAATATCTGTGCATATCTGCAAAAGCTTGTGTTATCCCATCCTACCTTCTCCTAGCTCCTGAGATAATCAGAGTTCCTAACAAGCAACTTGTGACTTCCTATATGCTTATGATATAGATCTGCCTGGAGAATCCAAGATTTGCTATTTCCATTACTTGTAAAAATTGGAGGGTACTTCTTCCTTTTATCTTTTAAGAATGCTCATCTGTAGTATTTATAAGGGTTATCTTCAAACTGCTTTCCTAAAAATGTGATTCTCTTGCCAAGCACTGCATTTAAGAATCAATTCCACATTCAAATACAGAGCTGGTAAAATTTACCTACACATTTAGATTTGGGTCATCTTTGAATTTGTCTAGCCTTCTTAACTGTACTGTGAAAGCTTAGAAATATACATGTATTTTAAACCATCAATCTTTAAATGCTGTATAAGATATAGAAAAAAGTTACTACACAAAATTATATTTAAAAACCTTTCTTAAAATTGACAACTCTCTTATCCTCACAAATCTTCCAATATACACTGAAGATGCTACATCTCCAAGAGCAAGACTTTTATCATTTTCCCATTATCCTTAGTCTTTGACTCATTATATGAACCTTGGGTATCGTTCCCATTTCCTTCTCTTTACTATAATCTAGAGAGGTACTAAAACTTGAAATGATACAAAATAAATCAATATATAGTTCTAAGTATTTTATTATGCCGTTATCACAGAATGTTGTATCAAGTTAATTAAAATATAAGGAAGTGGGAATGCAAATCATTATTTCGTTTTCTAAAGAGGGAGAAAAAACTGAACTGGCTTGTTACACTAACTGGAAGCAGAACATATGAAATAAAAATTATACTCTTTTCTTCCTAAACTCTACTTTAAGAATGAATAAGTCCAGTAGGGGAAAAAATCTCATATTAATTGACCTATATTACATTTTTATAGTTGGAGCCCCAACCCACTACTTCCCCTAGCATGAAGGTAATTTATTTAAGGCAATTCATTATCTTTACCATCTAAACTAAATCCCTGCTTTATTTTATTAAAAAAAAAAAAGGCAAAACATTAGTCAAGGACTTGTAAGAGCACTTCGCTGCAGAAACAATACATTTGATAATATATATGGCACTATTCCAACAAAGTTTAGTCCTGATGCTACAAATGTTTAAAAGCCCGTGAATTCCATTTATTTCAGTGAAACCACTCACATAATTAACAGGAACATTTTTGTGTTTACACTGCTTTGATTCCACATTCCTATGTGCAATTTTCTCTGTGTAAGCCACCTAATTTTAATCTTTGCTTCTGAGAAAAAAGGGGAAACAATAAGTGGCTCCCTTCCCCTACAATGCCTGAACCAATTTTGGATTGGTGGTGCAAGGGTTTTATACCAATACATGACAAGTATGAAAATGTCTAATGTAAAGGCATCTTCATTTCTGTCAATTTAGCATGTACCTTAAGTGGAACAGAGTGAAAATTGAACGGCAGAAAAATAAATATCATCAAAATATTTTAAGACAGGCATACTGTGAAGCTGTCAAACAAATTATGTTAATTACACACCATCTCTAATTTTGAGAGTAGAGATTTCTTGTACATACTTATACATACACTTTTTGCTCAGTAACATCAAAGGGTAATCACAGACATAAACTGTAAAAATTATTTCAGATGATAATAAAACTGGGATATGGTGTGAAATTTAGCTGTGTTTCTATTGAGCATGAGTGAAGTACAGTGGTTGTTTAGGGCACTGAACTGTCTTCAGGATTGCTCTCTTACTTCTCTAACTTCCTCTCTCCTCTTTGCTCTCCTATCACCATACTCCAGAACTCTGGCCCTGAGTGAGCCAAAATGCACTTCAGTTTACATGCAGAGTGGTAACATTATGCTAAGGATTGGCTTTAGCCCCATTCCTTCAAATTTTTAGCTAGGGTTAGCTTCACAACTACTCCTAATAAATCCCACAAATATCTAAAAAGCAAATAGATACCTATTTCTGGTTCATTTGTTATGCAATTCTCAGCAAGTGCTGAAGCAATGCACAGAAAATATTTTTTAAAAAATCACCACAAAATGGAATGCAAATAAATACCTAAATTTCTGAAAAGAGATAAAACAAGCAGAGTGTGGCAAGGCCAGCAGCTGCAGAGGTGGTGCTGCACATGCCTGCTGTGCCAAAGGACGCTGAGATCGAGCTGCCCACAAGTGCAATCCATTCAACCAGCCCCACGTCCCACTTGGGCTGTTCTTCCTCCTTCTCACTTCAGATCCAGAGAGGGCGGGCAGCAAGTGTGGCGGGTGGCAAATATTGCAAATACTCATCTGTTTTAGGTAGCTCTGTGCCCAGCATTATGTGTAATGGTAGCCATCGTAAGCATGATGCTTGTGGGACAGCATAAGAGATAAATATGATCTTTTATATTGTATATTATAATCTTATATTCAAGAAACAATCAAACCCTGAAACATTTGTTAGTATCTTACTAACATCCACCCTGTGTTGCTCATTAGTACAGCAATAAAAAGTACTGTATCAAAGTGATCTGCATATATGCATGTTTGGCTCTATCACTAAAATTTACACAGTAAAAAAAGCCAAGACACATCATCTTTCACATGCTTCAGCACCCTGGCAGATTAAAAGCATATTGGAAATTCATTTGAAGCTACGTTAACACAGCAGACACCTGACAGCAGAAGGGAGGAGGGCCTTTCTAGCACAGTAGGCCACATCCTCAAACACTGAAGGTCAGTAGGGAAATGCTATGTCAGTAGAGATGCCCTGATTTACACCAACTGGAGATTTGACTCAGCATGTACAGAATTAGCCAACCCGGTCCCTGTCGCTGGTCAGCTAAGGCAATAATTCTTGGTTCACATCAACGAATGCTTTTCTTTATATGACACCGTAAGTCCTTTTAAAATAGGTTTTGCTTTGATTCTGTTATGGGAAATTTCCTTTGACCTATAAAAAAGTGAATTGGCCTCTTTAGTCTAAGTCATCTTGTTCTTAATAGGAAGCATCAACTGCATCACTCAACAATTGAAAGGCATTTGCTCCTGTGTACATAATCTTATTGTTCAGTTGACTAGAGGGGTAATAGATTTCTTATGTTTCCTTCCCCTAGTATCTAACTGTTATGGTAGCTCACAAGAAAACAACTCATTTGGAAAATAAATAGAGCATAATAATTCCAAACCCCTTTGTTTTCCTTTAGCTCTATCTTTTCACTACATGGCAATATCTACAATATTAATTCATTTTTACCCTGCTTTTTAAAGCAAAAGAAAACAAGCAAGCAAATCCAAAAAAATTATATCTACTGTAATGAAATCCAGATGCGAACTGTGGAATCCATACAATTACACACAGAATTTTCTAAGGACATCCTTGGCAGTCTTCCAGTTCCTTGGCTGCAATACATTTCTCTATAGCCTCTTCAACAGACTAAAGGAGTTTTTCACATGGGAAGTATTTTTTTGGCTTTAACATAAACATACTATATAATATTTCTTTCCTACACATAATTTTGGAACCCTCTCCTCAGAACTGAGCCAAGTTCACAGAGTGAGTGTGTCGGCACATCTACCGTACATCTATGTTTTGGTATAAAGGGGGAAGGAAAGAGCTTCAGTTTCCTCCAACGCGCCCCGGTTCCAAGACCACAGGCCCACTTTGTCTTTACGGGAAATTAAGCCTCCACCAGCTGCAAACCACTCTTGGTATCCAGCAGCACGCACAGAGCACTAGCTGCTGGAGGATTCTGCATTCATGTACTTTCACCCTTTTTCCAGCTGAAGGAAACACACTTCCAAGTGCACTCAGAGTGTGCTCAGCTGAGGGCTGCAAGGCTCCAGGGTTAGATGCAAAGCAAATCTGCACTCTTCAGCAAACCAAAATGCCAATGTAGACAGGCTCTTCGTGCACCAGTGAATGGATTAAAATCTGATATTTTATGATGCTAAAAAGCCTAGAAGTGTTAATAGTAGATCAATCCTACAAATGTTCCATAGCTTATTGGATCTTAATTTCACTTAATATTTCTTTACTCTTAGCTACACACATTCAAAGGTAAGGTAAAAACGATTTTGTATGTGAAGTAGTACACTGAAAATAACTTTTCATTATTTCATGTTTACTAGTAGCTTAGCTAACCAGATGTTATTCTTCGCACAGTAAGTTGATAAAGGTGAGCACATTCAGGCTACCATCAGTGACAGTTGCAATGCCAATCACAGTTGAGACATCTCAAAAAGCTCAATAGCATCCCATCCTTACAGACCGCAAACTTAGAAAGAAGCAACCCTTAGTAACTCACTGTTTGGCTCTGCCTCATGTATTTATGGATAAATAATGTCCTTGTCAGCAATTCTACTTCACTCTCTGCTCTTAAGGGAACATACAGATGGTCACAAAAGGTACAAAGCAATGTCACCCTGTACTCTGGAAGTGCTTCTAAAAGCAAAGTCAAGGTTTTTTTTCAATTGCTCCCTCCTCTCAATCATTCAGAGCCATCAACGTGAAAAGAAAGAGGGGGGACCGAGATTTTGTAACCCACTGATCTTTTTCCCTTCCTGATTGCCACAAGGTGGCACAGACCATAAAGGAGAGTAAATCAGGGTTGGCTATTACAGCTTATATTTTGGAACTTGCCTATAGATGCATCTGCTAATTAGTAAATGAAAAAACAAGCAAAGATTTTGCCTCATACAAATCCATCTTGTTCATTTGTTCAGTGTATGTTAATTTAAATTATTTACCTGTTCACTGAATACTAATATATATGCTGAAATATATTTCATAAAAATAATAGGGTCTTCACAATGAGATCTCACTACAGCAGGGGCTTCTTGAATCTTTGATGAGAACTGTAGAGAGAAAATTGTATGCATGAGAACAGCCCAACCGTGCTGCATTATTTACTGATACTTTTTTATATGACTATCAATGCAAATCTGGCTGAACAATGAGGTTATACAGAAGCTATACTGGAAAACAGTCCAGGCCTTCACTGTCACAGGAAACACTATGTTATTTTATAATCAAATTATTAGACATCATCCACCTTATTTTAGCAAACTTTTTTTTTTCCCCAGAATTAGAGAATTTGTACAACTGCTTACTAGAGCAACAAATTACAAAATCTGAATGAGATTTCATTTCATCCAGAGGCAGACTAGTCTTGTATGTTTGTATTCTAATGAGGTGCTGAGCCACTCAAAAGATCTGGAAGAATCATTGAACAGCAAATGCTTCTCTACATCCTCCTCTTTCACTTACTACAGTGCATTTAGGTCACATTTTTGTGGTGTATGTTCTCAACAAGAGATACAGGACATGGGCTCAGCAGAAACTGTGTTCCTTTAAATCTCCCTGCTGTTATCTTTCCTTGCGTTCTATAACAGCAGAGGTCCATAGGTAAGCCTATGTAGGTGTATTTCCAGTAAATTACTTGACCCGCCTCCCCCAAAATTATTCTCTACTCACACATCTTTCAAAGCACTAATTCCCTTTGTACCAAAGCAAATTTCCAGTTATACCTGTTCAGCATTTAAACTTTAAAAAGTGTAATTTGAACACCTGTTTAAATTGATAGCCATCTGTTTTCTCGAGAAATCAAAACCTTAATAACATGGAATTAACAGATGGAAAGTGAGGCCTAGACAGAGGAGGCTACTGCATGCAAAAAGTGATATTTTTAATGAATCATTCACATTCTCCATGATTATGTTCCCATATATCTGGGTTGATAACCCACCAGCATTCATTTGCTCCTTATGGGACTTGCCCTTCAAAGGCAATTGAAGATCTTTTAGGATTTGGCCCATACTAAATGGATACTCAACTATCGAGAATGCTGCCTGAAGTAGGCAATTCCATCTAATTCCCTGTGGTCGAATTCTAAAACTGATTACTACAAAGATTTTAGCAGAAGCTCAAAATGGGGAGGGGATATCAAAGAAAAAATATTGTTAAATAGCCTAATATGTCCGTATGTTGCAACTGTACTTCTGAAAGAAATATCTTCAAACCTGTTGGCATCATAAGAATAACTACAGGCAGACATCTTCATCGTAATAAAAGCTGCAAAAGGCTCCAGTGTTTTCTTCTGAATCTATCACTGCTTCAATGGCACAAAGTCCTCAACGCTAGAAGAGTTTTAATTATTAGGACAGGAGCACACAAGAAGCCCAAGACTGATGTGACAGGACAGTATAGCTCAGTGGCAAGAGGCATATATATGGCCAGTCCCACAGACCCACATGGGATGTCTTCCATAGTATCGCAGTGTAGACTGGGACCGTGTCCTTGCATCATACAGCTGAAGTCCAAACAACCAGGTCAGGTTTTCCTCTTCCCACAGAGTGAATTAGAATACTTTCAGAAAAGTTGCTTTTAGAAAGGAATTTGGGGAAAGTATCGATTTGCCTTTTCTGGATGCCTATGTAAATGGTAAATAAATTGGAGTAGCTGATAGAATAGGTTGAAATCAAGGCAAACTTGAATACTGTCCTAAAATTTTGCTCACAGTGGTTGTTAGAGCAGTCAAACAGATTCTACAGAGAAAATTTCAAATTTTTAGATATATTTTAAATTCTTTTCTATCAGGAAAATGGAAATATAACTTCCTCTGTTAAACTAGGTCAACTTAAATAAACACATTTTCTCATTTGTTGAACTGAAAGTATTTTATTTCCAGAATACTATGAACCTCAAACTGTGTCTACTCCAGCACTAAATTTGTCATTTGGGTACTTGACTCTATATTGTTGCCATCTAGGTTCCTTTGTCCTGCTAAGCCTCTAAGTTCTGTGTAACACATCAGAATAGCAGTTATCAACCCAGAAATCTGGAACATAAAAAAAAGAATAGGAACGTGATGCATCTAAACACCACTCTCAAATACACTTTAATGAAATTGTTTTTTTTTTTTTTCAATTTAAAAAACCTCCAGCAAAATGACCTACCTTACCCTACCAATGTTTTCACTTACAAAAAATTTAGGTAATTAGTGCATTGTAAAATAATTTGCAGCTTTTCAGTGGCAAATATATATCTAAATTATCCATTTCATTTTTGTTAATTTACATGTCTGCTGAATTTCACTGCCCTAATCTGTTGGGCTTGTGGTCTACACTTAGCCATTAACACCATTTAACAGTTGTTAAATGGTATAATCGCCTGTTGTTATCTTGATGTAGATTCAATTCCAGCGTTAATTGCTCTCAATGTGCCGCTCATAAAACCATCCCATGCTGTATTCTGTATGCTCTACTTGGAGGAAAGCTAAAGTGAAATGGACTGTATTGTACCTCAATAGAAAAATTCAATTTAATGTAAAAAGCTATATACTTAGAGTTATGAACTGAATATTGATGTGGTCCCATTTTGAAACTTCAAAAAAATTACAAGGCAGATTTGGGGTGACTGTTTAGAGCAGGAGCTCAGTTTCAAGGCAGCAATAAAACTACCCATCTGCTTTTCAATGATCTGTTAGGAGTTGAGCACACCCTCAATTCCTGTAACATTTCAGGAAGTTAATAGTTTGAACCAGAAATATACTTAACCTTGCATTTTTTTTTCTATTATTTGACAGTCCGTAAACATCAGCAAGTTGTTGCACTTACTGTTGGGTAGAATGGTGGTGGGGTCTCCAGGTGGGTCAGTGCCCACTGCTTGAGTCCACCACTAACCCTCTATCATGATGATGAGTAGCTGCACTAGTGCTTCAACAGCAAAACTACTAAAAGGAAGAGCAGAGCTACCACATGAACAGAAAATACTTCTTTTATTTAATACTACACAGCTGGACATTTGCTCCTGTTCTCCAAGAGTTTTGACTACTGCATGGGAATTAACGGTCCTCCATTAAAGCTCTGTTTCTGTTTTTTTCCCCCAAACTTTTTCTAGGAAATAAACTTTCTCCTCATCTTTCACGGTCTTCAGGGGAAATTACTCCTGCCACGGCACTTTTCACTTTTGCCATCAGTTTTGTTGCAGTAGGATAGAAAAGATGCCGTACATGCCTGTAAGAAAGAAGTGCTGAGAGTCTCTTGAGACACAGATCTTCCAACCCAGTTACCCTCACACCTGGCCCTCTCCTCTGCACATTGTGTCATTCTCTCTAAAAGCCAATATTGGCTCCCAAAATTAACGTGATTCTGTAGAATTGCACTCTTAAATAACTAGACTACAAGCGGGGATTTAAAAATTGGTGTTGTGGTCTTAAGGCAAATTCCCTCTTACTGTTTCAGAGAGATTAATAACTTCAAGTATGTGTATGTACCTATGATTACACTTACAGTAATACAGTATTTAGAAGTTTAAGCATTCAGTGCTCACATTTGTGCAATTCCTGTCGATTTTCTAATCCTTATATAGAAATTGGATAGAATCACAACAGAATTAACTATTGCAAGCACATCCCTTGATGAAATACAGAGTTTAGGAAACTTCCCTTTTTAAAAGACAGAAAAAAACATAGGAATGTTGATCATATACATAAAATTCCTTTACCAACAAATATACCAATATACTTACGTTCCAAAATTACTTTCATTTGAAAAAAGAAAAGCCAACCCTACCTCCTAGCATACCTTTGCCAACTTAAGAACATATGCACTATCAAGAATGAAAAACAGAAAAAGAAACATTTCCACATATAAAATATTCAAGTAATTTCTCAATTACTATCTAAAAAGAGAGAAAGATTTCTACTTTCCTCACCCATACATCCCTGGCCATGATTTTATTTTCTACAATACATAGAGCATTCAGGCTTTAAGGGTGGAGGTACTGAACTCACTCTACATGAAATAAATGCTGAAGGATTCATTTGAGACAAAGATTCCAGCAAAAATAAGAACCAGTAAGATGGTTCTCAAATTTATTGGACAAACACTTAATGTAAACTACTCCTATCGCTTATTTATTATTTCCAGATCTATATGTCGCCATCACTTTAAATAAACAAGTTTCTGGACTAGGGCAAGAAAGATCAAACCAGAGCAAGGCAATAGGATAAGAAGTTTCATTTATTTGAAGTTTATTCTACCTGAGGAAGAACAAAAATAGATTTGAGAAGCCTCACTAAAAGCAAAAGCGACCATCTGAAGAAATAACGAGAAGGCGTTCTCTGTCAGAAGCAGAGCATATGACTGTCAGACTTGTAGGAGAGCACTCTCCTCCACTCTGATGCAATTCAAAGGATAGATGCAAAATCAGAAATTGTGCAACTGCTGTAAAGAAAAATATCTGTCATACACATTGAGTGGTATTCATATACCTAAATTCTAACACTGTCAACTACATCCCTCTATTACTAAAAAACAACGTAGAAAAAGATCACATTATCATCTAGTATTTCCTCCCCTTACAAAGCAAGAGCACAACCTTTATAACTACAAACTCAAATGTGAGTCCAGTACTCTAATTGTAGCAACATACTAGAAAAAGCTGTAGTAGGAAACAGTAAGAAAAAGATTTCCCTGGAATTTCTCTTCAGTTTTATTTTTTCAGTGCAAAACTGAGTTTTCAATTAAACTAAAAATCTGCTCAAAACATCTGGACATCTGTATTTCAGACGATACACTCAAAATTGTCAAAGTTACAATCTTTTAAAGAGAAAATTTTAAAAATGTTTTGAGGGCAATAAACCAACTTTTTTGAGGCTCCTTCTATTTTGAGAACAATAAACCAACATTTGTAAATAAATGGCATGGCACAAATAAGTGCATTCTTATAATCAATTTCTAAAAATAAGCCAAAAAACCCCAAACCACTTTCGCATACCAAAGGCAGCCTACAAATGATTCAACAGTAGAATCTGTTAAAGTCTTTTGCAGCATATACACGTGTAGAAGATTTAAGAAATAGATGGAATGCTGGGCTGCTGCCATCTACAACTTTCAGTAATATACATATGCTATTAAACTTATGATCATCTGTAAATATCTTCTAAATAGCTACATTTAGAAGACCAATAAAAAGGAGGTATCATCATAAATAAATGTCTAGCCCCACATTAAACACATATCACTCAAAGTATCGACATATTGATTTTAAATAATTTACAGCTCTAGATAATTGCAAACCTAGATTCCAAGTTGCCAATAATAACCGAGTAATGCATTTTAAAATTCTTGTATAATCAAACTACCTACTGTTTTAGCTTCAATTCCAGCCATTAAAGTAACTGAAAAAAATCCACACATCTTTTTTACTGCTCCATGTTACAGGAAGAAGAGAGACTTCATTACTTTTCAAACTGGTATGTCAATATTTATTTTAAAAAATTTTACAATTGTCAAGAGAGTCCTTGAAGAGCTGTCCAGAACTCAGAAATTGGAAACCTTATTGCACAGTGAATCTCTTGTTAGTCATATGTGGATTCCTGCAGAAATTCCAGTTTCATTAGGAGAGCCCAGCAATGAGATGGGATGCTACGATGAAATAATGGTCTCTTACAGAAATACTGAAGGGAAGCAGAAGCACCATTTGAAAGACAAAATTATTTCTAATTATCCTGTGACAGTCCTTTTCACTAATGATTTGCTGTCCATTATCCAAAAGCAAATACAAAAAACCCACCTAACAACATGACAACAGCATCTTCTTGAGTTTTATATATCATTAAAAATGGAGAAGAGCATAAGGAATACTTTTTTTTTTTTTGTCATATGGATTTCCTAGTAACATCAATATTTAGCAAAGCAGCAACTAGTCTGTTGAAACATGCAGGGTTCACAGGGTTTAAAAGAACATTCCACAGCTTTAAACAACTGACTTAACTGATGAAGTGAAATTCTCGTTCCCACTAACAGTGAGAATCACCCATTGTTCTTTGTGCACATAAAGATCTTTCTTTGATATCACATCTGCAGACCTGTCCACTCAACCTGGTAAGAGCGTATCACTTCTGGCTAGACACTACCACCTTCCCACATGGAACAACTTCTGCAAAGTTTCTGTACCCTTCGTAAACCCTGGCTACTGGGTGTCCAGAAATCTAGCTGTTGTAGGCTTGCAATATTTCTGCATCCACAGACTGAACTCACCATGTCACAGATGCGCTTGAGCCACAGCGTATGCAACGCAGGGTCAATCTGCACACATGCAGTGTGTCCAGTCTTAATATGTTGAATAATACCTGAATGAAGGGACAGAGTGTACCCTCAGCAAGTTTGCTGATGATACCAAACTAGGAGGAGTGGCCAACACCAGAAGGCTGCACTGCCATTCAGCAAGACCTGGACAGGCTGGAGAGTCAGGCAGAGAGGAACCAAATGAAATTCAACAAGGGCAAGTGTAGGGTCCTGCACCTGGGGAGGAATAACCCCATGCACCAGTACAGGCTAGGGGCTGACCTGCTGGGAAGCAGCTCTGCAGAGAAGGACCTGGGAGTCCATGAGCCAGGAACATGCCCTCATGGCCAAGGCGGCCATGGCATCCTGGGCTGTAAGAAGAGCATAGCCAACAGGTCAAGGGAGGTTATCCTCCCCCTCTACTCTGCCCTGGTGAGGCCACACCTAGAGTTCTGTGTCCAGTTCTGGGCTCCCCAGTCCAAGACAGACGGGGAACTACTGGAGAGAGTCCAGCAGAGGGCTACAGGGATGATGAGGGGACTAGAGCATCTCTCTTGGAGAAAAGGCTGAGAGAGCTGGGTCTGTTTAGCCTGGAGAAGAGAAGACAGAGGAGATTTGATCAATACTTATAAATATCTAAAGGGTGGGTGTCAAGAGGATGGGGCCAGACTCTTCTCAATGGTGCTCAGTGACAGGACAAGGGACAACAGGCACAAACTGGAACACAGGAAGTTCCATCTGAACATGAGGAAAAACTACTTCACTGTGAGGCTGACTGAGCACTGGCACAGGCTGCCCAGGGAGTTTGTGGAGTCTCCTTCTCTGGAGATATTCAAAACCTACCTGGAGGTGATCCTGTGCAACCTGCTCTGGGTGATCCTGCTTTAGCAGGGGGGTTGGAATAGATGATCTCCAGAGGTCCCTTCCAACCCCTACCCTTCTGTGATTAGCGAATATCCTAGTGTCAGTGTGCAGACACAGTTTCACATGCCTACTGTTGCAATGACATTTTTAGCTTAATGTCAGCAGTGCTAATTTAGGCTTCCCTATACAATGTTAAGGAAATCAGACTTTGTACAGGTTGTTTGAAGACCTAAAGTCTTTCCAGGTCCCAGAAAGACTGAAACTGCAATATAGCTTTTCCATATCTGCTTTATTTTTGTTCTTCTGACCATGACTTATGAGCTACTGATGTACCTAATAATAGCTTCAAGACATCCCCCTTCTAACTTCACCTAGGTGTCAACCATGTCAGCTAGAACAAAACAAGTGGAAAAAATCTCACAGCCACTATTATTCATAACTCACAGGTAACAAGTACTCATGTAGCCACATGAAATATGTTTTTTGGACAGGAGACACCTGTTCAGACCATGGTCAGCCACAGCAGGTTGCACAGGGCTGTATCCAGTTGGGTTTTGACTGTCTCCAAGGATGGAGGCTCCATAGCCTCTCTAGGCAGCCTCTACCAGTGTCTGACCACCTTCACAGTAGAAAAATGCTCTTACATTTAGGTGGAATTTCCTGTATTTCAGTGCCCATCACCTTTCATCCTGTCACTCGGCACCACTGACAAGAGCCTAGCTTCCTCCTCTTTACACCACCTTCGGATATTTGTACACATGGATCAGATCTCCTGAACCTTCTCTGATGCAGCCTGACCAGTCTCAGGTGTCTCAGCCTCTCCTCATAAGACAAATGCTTCAGTTCCTTAATCACCTTTGTGGCCCTTCCCTGGACTCTCTTCACTATGTCCTTGTCTCTCTTGTACTGGGGAGCTCAGCACTGGACCCAGCACTCCAGGTGTTTCACCAGGGCTGAGGAGAGGAGAAGCATCACCTCCCTTGACCTGCTGTCAACAGTCCTCCTAATACAGCTCAGGAGGCTGTTGAGCTTTGCCACAAAGCCACATTGCTAGCTCACGGTCAATTTGGAGTCCATCTTGCAGTCCTCAGAAACCTCTCCCAATCACCACAGCCTTTCAGAAACCACCAAAAGTGGTCTTGCAGTGATATCCCACCCTCTTCCCCCATGCCACCCTGGTGCTGTGCAGCCTGCTGCCCTCCCCACAGGGATGCAGACCCCTGCCTGTAGACATGGATATGTCTCCTCCTGCCCCTGCCATCTGAAACCTGCACAGCCCTGTCCTCCCTCAGGAGCTGGGCTGGCTGAGCCATGGTCTCTGACAGGCTGGGTAGCTGGGGTACACAAGGTATCATATGTATCCTGCAGGGCCTTACCCACAAGGGACATCACCTTTGGCAGAGTCCCCGGCTCCCGCAGGGGCCCCCTGCATGCTCTAGGCAGGGACACACAGACCTGCCCTGCCCCAGCTGTCAGACCTGGGTCTGCTGCCCCAGGGTGGAAGCTCCCCAGGAGGCCTGGTCCTCCCTGCGGGCAGGGCTCCAGCATCACAGGCCTTCTCCTGCACACCATAGGTATTTGTGAGCCCTTCTGTCAGACATCTCTAGTTCGGGCAGTGTTTTTCTTTAAACACAGGACATAGGCAGAAAATGAAAGAAGGAAGCGCTGCCGTTTGTGTATGGCTGTCTGAAAGGCATCCCTGTTCAGATGCTGGAATAAATATGAGAAACACACCCAAGCCCCACAGTGGACCTGACATCAAGGAATATCAGAGCAGCCCAGCATGCTGCTGGGCAGAAATACATGCCTCAGCCATCCCTCAGCCCGGTGCCCTGCCGGGCAAACACCGCCTGTTCCCCACAGCCGTACAGCCACCAGCAGCTGGCACGCAGCTGAAGGAAGCCAACACCTCCGGCTACTTCCAGAGGCTACCTCCCGAGTCCACAGCACTGCGCTCAGAGACGATAAATCAGAACAGAAAATGCCTCTTTCTGAACTACAGACTGCAACCCCCAACAGGGCCCTGTGCCCTAGTCACCTTAATGAAATAAACCTGGATAAGGGATACTTAATTTTTCCATTTTTGACTGCTTGTCTCAGACACAGTCATGACATCAGGTAGTCACAACTGCTTTTGTAACCAAACCACATAAATGAAAGTTTCTAAAAGTAATACTGGGGTAACAGTCAGGTCCCCTTTCAGATTCCTGCAACCTTTCCCCTTTACTACAGAGCTCCTTATTTTAAGATGTGCTATTTTCCATCTCCTATCAATTTTGTCACAGCCTAAGCTAGCTTTCACAGAAAAACAGTTTACATCAACACAAGTTGTTTTCCTGATATAATGCCATTTTTTGGTGCATTTCCAACACACATGTATTTACCATCTATTTTTACTGGAATAAAATAATACTTTATATATTCATTTTCTAGAAAGAAAGTAGATGATAGTTTTTTCTAGGGTTTTCTGCTGTTACTTTACTAGATATGTCCTGTCTGAAGACTTTTAGCGTCTCTGCTGCACTTGACAACTAATTCGTAGTCAAGCAGTTAAAGTATTTTTCTAGTTTCTCACACAAATAATTTCTTGTATCTAACAGCATCATTTATGGGGTGGGGGGGGTGTAAGTGGATAAGGAAAAAAGTAACACCCCCTTTCATTCAAAGTCTATAGATATCTCAAAGAAATATTCCCGACAACCTCAATGTACTGTAAAATATGCAGTCACATAAACTCAGTTTACTTTAAATAGGTAATCAATAAGGTATCTATTAAAAACATATGGGTTTAATGTATTTATGCCAAAATATTCCTCAGTTACATACTACTTTTTAAATGCCGCAGAAACAAAAGTCATAAATGTACAACTCTGCTAACAGACAACAAAAAATAAATAACTAATAGTTAATACTCTCTAAGAACACAATACTGAAAATTCTGTCCAGACTTTAAATCAGTACATTCAAATACCATAAGAACAGATTAATTTCACTCTTCACAGAACAACTAAGGCTCTAACTTAAATTCTTGACCACAATAATCTGTTCTCCTAGAAATGTCATTCCCTTTCAGGAGCCTGCACAAGCAGCAGTGTTAGTCTTTTTTGCTGGGGGTCCATGCTGAACTCGGACAACACCAATACAGAAGGAAAGCAACATGAAGTTATCACACAAGCACGACCATATACATGCATTTTAAAAAAGCTAAGGATTTCTCTTTCCTTTTTTCCTTCAACTTACCCACCACGTCACTGATTTCTATTCTCCTTTCTACAAACAGCAAAAAACCAACTCAAACAACTATTGCCCTTCTATAGTTCTGGTGTAAAGAGAATGATTGAGCAGCACTTTTAAACAATCTTTGTATTGCACAGATGTAGTTCACATTTTATAACATCTTGTTTATAAAACTGGTGATTGAAAATTACATTACTTTGATCACTCTTCCTAGTTGCATTATGAGAACTTATTGTTGATTTATTTTCATATAGTGTTGCTGAGCTATATTTTAGGTGGATCAATTTTTTTTTTATTCCTTTTCAACTATGGGGTTTAGATTAGGCTACATAGATGCACTGTGATGTATAAACTGTCAGATCCCAGCCCCCCAAACACCACACACCTCTCCTTTAAAGGTTTTCCATCAAGCTGAGAAAGACAGACACAGATAAAATGAAGCAAAACCACTGTCAGACACTGACAGTGCAGAGAAACATAGACAGATAGATAACAGATAGTAGGGTACTAAGTACCCTACAATTTATTGAAGCAAATAGAGGAGAGTTGAGTGGCAAATTACCTACGCTGTTCACAAACCAGCAGGCTACCCTGTTTGCCAGCCATCCAAATTGTTTCTGGGTAATTTGGCACATTTCTACTTTGTTGTGCTATTTCTTACAGAGTGACTTTGAGTTTTGATCATTCCCTGTTGTGCAAGATCTTTCCAAACACTAGCAAAACTTCTAAGAAGGATAGTAGGAACAGCTGAACACATGGAAATCATTAGCTGATGAGGCATTCATTTAAAGTAATATTAACTCAGACATGTAATTGTTTTTAAAGGAATTAAAAGTGTATTAAACAAATGAAAACAAACCAAAAAAACCCAACAAACAGAATTTCTCTCTAACAAAGCTAAGATTCTTATCTTAAAGAACAGAGCATAGCAAATTTGTCAGGAAAGTGATACAAGAAACAAATACTTCTTTTGCATACTAAGATAAATGTGAAGCAAAACATCAAAGATCCAAGGAAGATAAAATACAGTTTCTTTCTGAGGTATTGTCGTCTTTTCTTCTTGAAAGCATGAAAGGTCACTTCTTTAAAATTATGGCAAGGACACTGCTGTTCACAAAGTCAGGAATCCAGGAAAAGGAATTTGATAGCAATAGTAATTTTAGACCTGCTGATAATTCTCAGCAATAACCTGATACATAGTTTTGCTCTCAGAAATGAAAGGAAATTTAGTATACGAAGCAAACTCTAGTACAATTCTGATTGATTCATTTCTGTGCCTGATATTGTGTGTATTTATAGTTCTATATATATGTACACAAATTACATATGTACATGTGTACATATCAGTATGCGTATATATTCAAGTTAGGTAACTCCTCCTGTAGCAGAGGAGCCTTACTAACAGCCCAGACAGGAAAGTGGCAGCAATTGCAGCATGCTGTGAGAGATCAAGGGCTCTAACAAAACAGGGGAAACAACAGCAATGGGAAACCCCAGTTACCCCTTGTCTGGGCTGTGCAATTATCACATTCAGTTGTGATGCTGAGACTGAATTTCTAGCTGCTGTTGATGAGAACTACATAAAGGACACAGTCTGGGACACCACAAGAGGAGAAGCATCTCTGGACCTGGCTCAAAACACATCTGAAGAGCCACTCAGTACCCGCAACAATAATGTACCTGGAGTCTGCAGCTTACAAGAGCAGCAAGCCAGAAAATAAACTGTAGCGGTGCTAAAAAAAGTACCAAAAATAAGAGCTCTCCAAAAGATAAAATGCCACCTAAAAGATGAAAATATTCAGACACAAAACAGAGTCTATTTATAGACACTGTACCGTAGGCCCAATAGAAATGCATTCTACCTGTCCAAAAAGGTCTACAAAGACAATAAAAGATATTCTCTCTACAAAGCCAGGGAAGAAAGTTTTTACAAGTAAGGAGGCTATTTTATAGAAGTAGTTATGCCCAAATCAAGTAGTAGGGAGGACTATAAATGTTGACATCTTAAATGTAAACACTAGGCTGGTCCAAAGAGATTGAGAAGCAACTTGAAGACAAAAAAAATTAGTAAACAACCATTTTTCTCAGGAACACAACCTTGCTAGAGAAGGCAATCAGATGATGAAATTAAAAAGGTCAGTGAAGACAGAACACAGCAAAAACGCTAAAAGATTTTTTCATATCTGGATTTTTCAAGCAAACTGCTCATATGCCTTTTTTTAAAAAAAAAAAAAAAACCCAATGAATTAGTTGGATGAACTGTTTGAAATTAAAACATCAGTACAAATACTTGCAGAACAAACTGACAGGTTGGACAGTGACTAATCATCATTATTTACCCAAGTTCTAAAAACTCAGGGATAAAATCTGAACTACTAATTCTATCAGTAACCTATCGCTTAAATTGCCTTGATGGCAAATATCTAGCAATTTTTAATGGCTTCAGGGAAGATCCAGGAATGAGGAATGCCCTAAATAAACTAATGTAGATTGAGATTAAGGAAGAGCCTAAGTATCTTCTGCAAAGGAAAGTCATGCTTTCCAAATTCTTTTCTCTGGAGGAGTCAAAGAGCAAAGGGACAAAGTAAATTATATATTCTACCCCCATTTACAAAAAATACGTGATAAGGTTTCTTGCTGATACTTAGCAAGGAACTAAGTAGTTATATGATCACAAAGTAAGCCATATCTGGTCAGTCTAAGGGTTCACCTGTCACACAACCCCGTGTCCGTCAGGGGCTGATTTTGTGCCACAAGGCTGGTATTCTTTCATCATTAGTTTTAACATTTATTTGGCAATTCTTTTGATTATAGTGACTTGACATTTATAATACAAAATAGATAAAATTTATTTAGCTTTTTATATACATATATATATATAATTTTTTTAAACCAAATATATGCCTTTCCTTAGCACTTCTCTGGCTTGACTGGGATCCCAGGTTACACACCAATGTTCCAGAATCCAAACTCTGGCATATGCACTGGTATACACTGTAGCCACCCAAGAGTTTGGGAAAAGGGAATAATATCCACGACAGACGGTAACAGAAAGCAGAAAATTAGAAACCAATCAACTGAATAAAAGCAACTGGCTGAATGACAAGAATCAAAAAAAGCTATCACAGGCAACGCATGCCAAAGACATAAAAAACCTAGCAGTGATCAAATTAATCTACCTCAATAAAAATACAGTGTTGGGTCCAAGGAATACGGAAATTACTTGCCCAGATGAAAGTAGCCAGATAAATTTGACAATGATTTTGCCATACATTGAGACTTCAGAAGGAGATCTGCTGGCTAAAAGAGTATGTTAACATCCAGTTAAAGAACCAGCTGCTATTTTATTTGCTAATAGGACTGAGATACCTTCCAGCATAATCCTGTCAAACTACACACATAAAGTACGCACAAACCATTCCTTTTGATTAAGAGTCACGCTAGGAAATTAGGTGTTCAAGCAGTGTCATTTCTGGCAGAACTAAGCCAAAGCAGCTAACCCCCCACCAAAAATTATGATATGTCAGTTAAACATACTTCTTTTGGCAACAGATAATTTGGATCATAGTTGAACTAACTGCTCTTCAAAATCACTGCCAGGAACAGGAAGTTCAATCTTTTGTATCAAAAGCCAAAACAAGCATGCATGGACTTTTGCTTTCCATTTAGCATTCTTAAAGCACCTTCTTTTAGGACTGCCAAATCATACATTTCAACACTTTCAAATTAAAATTTCCTCTTTCTTAAGCAGTTCATTGTTACACTGCTTCATTTCTTGAAGGAAAAATTTTTTTCCCACACCAGAAAAACCTCAGCTTTAAAATTTTTTATAAAGTTAGTTCAAGGTTTTTAGCATAACATTAGGTAAAAACATCACTTTCGTCTATATTACAGAATGCAGAAGGAGGAATTGTTGTTCCACCCCTTTTATACTACTTCTTGTGGTCTTTCATAATGGAAATATAGATGGACAATTTCATATACGTACATTCACACATATAAAATATACATATATGGTTCCAAAGGAAAAAAATCACTAATCATAATGGAGACTGAATGGTGATATTAGGTGCTTTAACTACACTGTATGAAAGACTACAATTGAGCTACCACTTTAAAGCTCTGAATTTAAAACAGAACATTAGCCCCTAAGCAAAGGAGGGAAAAAATACCAGGAGAAAACTTGTTGAATTATCTGGTCAGTCTCTCTGCTTTAAGAAATAGGCAATTCCACCTAACCTATTCCTGAAAGTTGCTACCATAACTTTTTCTTAAAGTTCTCCTATACTGGAGACTCTTCAATCTCCTCAGATTTTTCACTGCCCTTGTGGTAAAAAATTATTTCCTGATGTTTAATATGGATATTTTTGGCTTCACTGTAAACCTATTACTTCTTACCCCTTGCTCAGTATAAAGAAAAAGAACAATTACTTCCTTCCACTTTTGTGACCATTGGAGTGGAAATGCTTCAAGTGTTATAACTCCACATCAGTCACCCCCCTAGATCAAATAAGCCCTTTTGCTACAGTATTTCCTATGGTCAGTTTTCTAAACTGGAATTTCTTCATAGACTTCTCCATGGTCTACACAGGTATAGGAATATAAAACTGGCACAAGACAGATGAATGATCTAACACAATTGTGAAGTCTGTTGAAATACAGGAAAATTCTGGATTAGCAGTCACAAAATCCAGATATTGGAATTATTTTCACATTTACCATGTAAGGATAACATGTCTAAATTAATCTGAAGAACTGTATCTAAGTATCTGTCATCACTGACTTTTTTGAAAATTTATGGGTTTTCTTAATTACTTTCAGACACTCTCCATCTCCAAATAACACAGATTTCAATAAATTCTTTCAGAAATTACTTCAGATCAGACAGATATATTTAGAAAAGGTTAAAGAAGGATATTTTAATCTTATATTAGGATTCCTTTTCATAATGGCTTGCTTTTAACTTTTGTGACATTCTGGCTCTGCAAAAAAACCCAAACCAAACCTTTGCCCTGTGCGTAAGAGTTTTAGCCCCTGTTTCTCTTGAAGATCAGATTATTGAAATAATGTAATTTACACCACAGAATCCGACAGCTCTACAAAAGTCAGAATATTTTTACATTTTCCACAGAAAACAGACTAAACCATTGTATCTGCCTATTTCTGTGTTAATATTCATGTTATTATTTTGTGTCTTTCAGAAAGAAGGAATACAAAGGACTTCTAAGACTTCATGTCCTGAACTGACCAAGTTCTAGAAGGAGGAAAGTGTTACCTAATTGAGTCACTGATTTTCCTACAGATTTCTTTCCACGGTTAGTGGTAAATCCTTTATTCTCACTAACATGTTTGTAGGACGAACTGTTCAAGCATTATGTGTCACAAGTTTCATGTATGTAACAGCAGAGGTGATACAATCCTCTATTATTGACTTGTCTATGTTGCATGAATGCATTTGTTTACAGTCAAGCAAAACAGTAAACCTCTCACGTGGGGCCAAGGGCATCCTAACTCAGCAGCAACTGAACTGTCTCAGACAATTTAGCTCTCAGGTAGAAATAAGGTGATACTTTTATAAGAACTTGGGCTGGAAGTTCACAAGAAGTCCTTAAGAATGCATTTACAGCTGATAGAAACATTGGAGATCTTTGCCCTAGATCAGCATTTCTCCCTTTAAATCCAAAAGTAGAGAAGCTGTTTAAAGGACAAGCTCTCAGAAGTGCCTAAATTGTTCGGTGGGAGCTGACGGCTCACAGGAGCCGTGCTGATACCAGAGAAGAGCGCATATCCATTCGTAGGGCAGGCTGCTGGTCAAGCCCTTGCCCATCCTCATGCTGCAGTTCACTGCTCCATTGACTGTGGCAGTTTGATGGTCCGTGGAGCTACTAATCCTCAGATCGCTGCACAGTCCATATTAAAAAATGTGTCTCTCCTTTCCTATATCATCTCCATCGAAAAAGTTATCTTTTCATACTGATAATTTCAGGATCTAATATTTGCAGAAAACTGAAACGTATGCACAAGAATCCATGGTGAATAGTTGGCAGCATCTTCTGAAATATCATCATTGCAAAGCCAATACATTATCTATGCCCTGAAGAGCATTCATAACAAGTTTTATTTCTTTTTTTTTTTTCCACACTCATCTACAAATCAGGGGCAAATGTCTTAAGCTTTGCCCTTAGGTAAAATTTGGCTCATTGTAAGTTTACTGTTTGCTAGAGCAGCTTGGTTAGAAAACCCCAGACATTACCTTCCTCAACGATAGGCACATTTGTCAGGATTTCTTAGTTTAAATTTCTACTGACAAAGATCCCTACAATTTCCTTCCACAAAAGGCAGCAGCCAGTCTGGAGGCCAGCAGTACAAGCTCCCTGTTGGTGACAAAAGCACTTCTTGCTGGATGACAAATAGAGCCATCAGTTTCTTTTTGTGCAAGGGGAAGGTGAGGAAAGAGCAGCATGGAGAAGTCCAGAAACTCAAAAGGACAGCTAAAACACAACTAAAATGGAGGTTTGGACAGGCCAGTAACCTACTCAACGTGCACCGGCAGTTTGTTTGGACAAGTAGTTTACGATAGAGTATTGTTTTTAAGAGTAAACATTTCTGGATCCTTAATGTCCACACCAAAAAGTCATACACATTTTTATGTTATCACCCAAAAGATTTCCATGTACCACGAAAACCTAACTATATCCCCAGAGGACAAAAGTGGTCAAATAGCACTCATGCAAAGCAGGCAAAAACCTAAACACACTACAGTTCAAATCTGTCATTTCACCTCAAGACTCCAACCTCATGCCTACAAGATGCTTGGAAGCTGTCTATGGGAATCTCAGTTATATAGCCTTTCTAACTCTCATTAGGACAATTAGTCTGTATTACTGAAAAAATTAACGGGGGACAGGCAAGAAGATGGGAGAATTGAAAAAGGATAGTTATAATCAGTGTGGCAACCTGAAAATTTTCACAATGCATCTAATATTGATTTACAGCATTTCCTCAGCTATTTTATCCTATGCATTCTTACTACATCTAAGCTTTACCAGTAAACTTTTAAATTTATAACCCCTTCTTTCTAAGGCTCGTGTAGTTACCATACTGTTATTTGAATTCTGAAGCATCACAAGTGTCCTGCCAAGCTCAAATTGTAATTAGTCTTTCATTTACTCATTAGGATTTATGTCTGAGAGTCTTCACTGACAGCTTTTTCAAAATCATCTGAGCACATTGCTACATACCAGTCCTGAACTTTCAAAATTTTAAATCATATTTAGGATCAGTAAAAGAAGATTTCTGATATATCCACAAGACTGAATTTAAGTCTTCTGTGTAACCTCACTAAAAGAAAGTTTCAACTGTTTGTATACTTAAACTATTTTTCTTTCAGTCCATATTGAACAATTTGTGTACAACTACGCACATTTTTCAGTGAATTATCTTAGGGGAAGGCTCACATGCCTAGTTTTTGTCTATGCACTGGCTGAAAACACACTGACAGCAATTTTACATTGGACAATATACTATTAATCTCTCACGTCTGCCTTTTCTAACCACAAGAGCTAATCTGGCAGCTGTTTATACAGATCTGCTTCAGATGCCTTCCCTTGTCCTGCTCTGTACCAGAGGCTGCCTTTGTATCAAGAACAGACAAATTCTCAGTGAGTGTAAAATCAGTGCAACCTACAACCAATACAATGCTGCAAACTTCTGGCTATGCCTAATCAATAGAAACATCAAAAAACAGTTTGGTGTTATCAGGTGTACCTGAGGCTACCATTACTTCTCAAAATAATTAAGTATCACTCCCTCAAAACCATTTGCCTCTTTTTCAGCATCTCTTGGCATTGATGCATTTGACAGAAACATAGGCCTATCCTTACATGCTAGCACACACGCAAAGGTATGGTTGGTTTTGTACCATGATTTCTTCATGCAGGAGACAGTGCAGTTAATCATAGCAGTAGTATCAAGACATATGTGTTTACATCCACAATAAATTTTATAAGGTGTTTCTTGATTTTTCTACAAGGATATGTTAGACTTCTAAACCATCAGATTTAAATAAGTTGCTAATAATGAATAATTTATTTGAGATTATTTATAATGTACGGTATAGAAGTTTATGGCAAGTCTGTATATGTCATTATTCCAAACATAGTGTTAATCTCAAATAAAGAAACCTGATAAATATTTGTTCTTAGAAACATGGAGGCCAGATGGGAATCCAATAAGCGCTTGGTAACTTCTGCCTCTCTGTGTTTAACAGAGCCGTAGAAAGCATCCAATATAAAAGAAAGGCGCTTTCAGCCACAGGCTTGTTATCCAGAAAATGTCATCAGCTCTGGGAAGAAATTTTATCTCCTTGCTGTGCTGTGATGGTTCCTACTTAGGTGACTGCACAGTAAAAGTGAGTAGCTAATCAAATTGAAAATACCCACACACACAGAGGCAAGGAA
The DNA here is from genome assembly GCF_011004875.1 of Balearica regulorum gibbericeps. NCBI lineage: Eukaryota > Metazoa > Chordata > Aves > Gruiformes > Gruidae > Balearica > Balearica regulorum. The sequence goes on from NC_046184.1 coordinate 107,686,876, forward strand.
AAGAGTGTTCACAGATAAGCAGTTTGAATGCTGCTTGAAGTACATTGCTGTGTTCTACCGTACTATTTCATATAAAAAGTCTGACAATATAACAAAACTGTCAATTGGTATACACTAAGAAAAAAATCCAGATTTGTAACCATCAGACCTGCAGGAACACCTGCCTTGAATTCTGGTTCCTCCATTTACTTGAAAAAGACAAGAGAAGCAAAATCTCAGATTTTCTTGTTTTGTGAGAAGCTCAGGAACAAGGGTCAGTAATTTGGAATCAAGTAATTTAATATTCAGGTTCCAGGTTTTTTTTTTCTTTAGTAAATTATTCAAATTGATTTACTAAAAGCAGTATTCTTAAAAACATACACTCAGTTTAACTATTCAGTAGCATACATAAGAAAGGTATAGGATATATTACTGCCATTCTAGAGGAGACTGATTAGTTTCCCTCATTCCAGTGCTTAATTGGAACAGCAGTTCAACTAAGAGACAAGACAAAGTCATCCAAAGTATTTTTATTAAGACTAGTATTAAACTGTCTCTTCCGCTGCCAGGGTAGCACACTCTTTAGATAAATGACATTTTAAACTCCTTGCTTCGTGTAATTTTAGATTCCACAAAGTCACTGACTACCACATTTCACAGTCCTGTTAGTGTCTTACGATTTTCATTTTATAGAGCTCCTGAACACTATAACCTACATTTATATGTTTCTATCACATGGACTTGGCTACTTTGCTCTGAACTAGTAGATCTTCACTTCTGGAAATACTTGATATGGTTCTATTAGGTTCACCTTTGGAAAAAGTAATCCTAAAGGACTTATTTGGCTAGAACAAATTGCAAGATACTGCCAGAAAAGATTGTCGGATATGAAATGTAGAGTCTTGAACTACTAACAAGCTAGTGGAGGCAAAAGAGTCTAGTCCAGCTTTACCAGTAAAATCAACATGTCCTCTGTCTTTTGCTTAAATACAGCTCTATATCACAACATATTAAAACAACTACTTAAGAAATCACATTTTCCAAACAGCTTTTTGGACAGGAAGAATAGATAATAGCTGTACTTTCTAAGTGAAAAAATCCTAACCTGTTTCTATGCATATTTGTTATTTTCATCTCCTGCAATTTGCAGCTGATGTTGCAGTTAGTTACTTTTTTTTTTTTTTTAAACAGATTTTTTTAATAATTTACATTTGTTCATCATCTAGATCAATTTAAAGTAGGGAGGGGATGGGATGAAATCCATGTCACTCAACCATTCTCAGTCAGATTTCATAACTATTTTAACACTTTATTTGATCTTCTCTTTAAATCATGAATCTGAACTTATTTCAAAAATCTCAGCTACTCAAAAAATAACATACCAGTTCATAAACACACATTTCAACCATTCATACAAGTTTCATCCATTTAGTTTATCCGGTAAAAATCACAGGGAGAATAATCATCCAATGTAAGTTAGGGTACTGAATTACAGCTAGCTAGTTTTACACTTGCTATACATTTAGCTGAAGTAGTTAAATCTTGCAGAGAAAAACATGTACCATAAAAAAAAATACAACGTGCCTGATGCAGTTCATTAACTTTGAGCTATTACATACTTCAATTATAATAAAAGATTAAGTGATTAGGACAGACAGTTGATGGTCCCACTAAGGAGTCCGAAGAGCTCTTCGTTTTAACAAGGTTCCCTAAGAAATGCTCCCACTGAGTCCTGTGCACACATGCGCGCTACAGTGTCCTTTTAAAAAAATTTACCTATGCATACACTTCAAAAAGAATATACCTTGCAAACTTAAAATTTCATTTTATGTCTGAAGACATGCCATCTTTTCCCTTTGCCCATGCATACAAGGCACATGTGCATGCCTATGCCCACATAAACACTCATGCTGACATCTCTGGATTTTGAACATTCTTATCAGTAGCTTGAAGACAAGGTTATGTAAACTTAATTTAACACCCCAGAAGTAGGAAGAGTAACAAACTGCAGATGATGTGGACGTACAAATGACTGTGTCTTTCGTATTGTAAGGGACAAAAATTACAAAAAACAAATAATGTGTGTCTGCACATAGTGCAGATCAAGGATTTCAGTTTGGTTTCACTATACTCACCTCACTCCCCCAATATATGAAAATCTAATATTCTAAATAAAGAATATGCACATATTGTTGTAACTTTGATGTAAGGTTTGTCAATAAAGGGAAAAACAAAACCAAAAAAGCAACTATAGATGCCTGAATAAAGAGAAACCAATTTAAGTCCATCTTGATAAGGCCTCTGCCCCAACAGATGAGTGAAATCGATCCCATGTTGCAATGATAACCTAGAACAAGTTATTGTATTATGGTGTAGCAGCATATGTCCAATAAGGTAATCTGCCCCACTCACCTAACTTTAATTTTTATAAAGCTTTTTAATTTTTTTCTCTTTGGGGTGTGGGATAGTTGCAACTCATTACTTCTATTTAGGTATCTAACACACACATTCATCCATTTTAATCTCACAGCAAACATCTGTCTACCATAACAAAAGAAATAACTGAAAATCTTGACAAAAAACTTGATTACAGTCAAAATAAATTTTAAAAAACCCAACAGCCAAGAATAATTTATATTGCTCCTCTACTGACTTGCTGTGTATAATGAATGGCATCAGAAAACTTAAGGGAAGAAGTGAACGGACAACTCCCCAACACAGGAATCACAAGCTGTGAATACAAGTTATAAAGCTCCTAACAAAATTACTCTAACTCAAAGTCAATAGATTATACATATCAGGACTGTGTAAAGTTTCATGTCTCAAAAATCAAACATTTCTGCAGAGGTGCTCCTGCAATCACAGGGTCCTGACTCCAATTCTCAAGTCTTCTGTGTGCAATATACAGTAAGGCTGGAAGAAGTATATCCAGCCATAATGAAGACATAACCATTACTTTCTTAACACTTCTGCAATTCCAGGTCCTGTACATTGTGCAGCTGCCTGGTAAGACTGGACCCCCAGCTGGTCAAAGCTTTAATATCTCTAGAGTCTCTCCTAGACTGAGCTAACCAAAGTAGATCTGAACACTTTTAAAATCAAAATAAAACAACTTTAGTGGACTTTTCATTAGAATACCTACCATTTTAACAAGGGAAAACTCACAGAACCAGGGCAGACCCTTGTTTCTGAACACATCTTTTCTGAGTTTTAGCAAACTTTGCATAGACCCCTCTGGTCCATACAAATTTCTTGCCATCTCTGTGGCCTGAGGGGCTGCTCCTCAGTCCTTTCCACACTTTATCTGGCCCTTCACATTAGGCTCCTGCTCCCCTGGCCTCTTACACCCCATGGTCCCTCTTTCCCTGGAGCTAGCTCAGCTACTGTCCAAGGCAAGAACCAGTCTTCTCCCTCCTGGGAAATCACTCTCCAGTGATTCAGCCAAATCATTTCTTAAAGTAGCAACAGAAACTTAAACAGATAAAATAGATGCCATCCATCATACAGTGTTGAAACCTTTCAGTCCCTGAATCTGAGTTTGTCCAGGAAAATTTGATACCAAAATTAGTAGCGTTCTCCTGCTGAGGAGGGATTGTCTGCCTGAGCCTGTCGAGGGCTGTCCATCTAGTTCACAGCCTTCTGCTCCAGGCAGTCATCTTTTCCATGGGATGCAAAAAAAAGCTGAAGACTGCAAATAGGTAGTGCTGCACAACCAAGTCAGCCTCTCCCACCACTAAGGCCATACAGTGGGAAGGGACTGCTGCCTTCAGCCCGCTGCTGCAGAGAGGCAGGCATAAATAACTCGCCCTGCTGCTACAGAGCACGGGGAATTTTCTTTCTCCTGCAGTTCCCACTCTGGCCCTTCATATCTCAGGACAGTGTTCTTACGTGGTTCAGTCTGTTTCTTAATAAAATAATAGTTTAGAATATTTTAACGTCTGAGGGGCACTGTCATGAGCCTAACAGAGCTAGCAGTTAGTCATGCTGCCCATTTTCCCCTCTGCTTTACCTTAGGGGTACAGACCTTCACCTTTCAAAAATGCTGTTGAATTTGCTGCTAGCACCGTGAGGGGTCTTATTATTATTATTATTATTCTGTAAAGGCTGACTGCCTGTAGGCTGCCTAAGGGCTAGCCTGTCAGGTTGCCTGGGTTACCCTTTCTGCAAGAACATACAATTAATCCAGAAGCACATTATAAAAGAAGTGCTACGTATTTTTAATAGTCAGAATTAAAAGTGAACACACAGGACTAAGAAAACATTTTGCCTTGAGGTGCATGCAAGTACCAATGTCACTACTAAAGATCCTTTACTCCTCAAACTGGAGCAAATGGCCTGTTATGAATTGCAAACAGAAGAAATCCTCACTCTTCTGTTCTACCTCTTTCATGAGTGACAACCATAAACGTCCACAGACTGGACAGAGATCTCCTGACACTGCTGATGACCTGCGCTCATGGCAGTATGGTACCATATGATGGAAATGCTTCCTAACAAATTAGCAAACTACATACCAAGGCCCCACTATGTGCGCACGCATTTGCATCCACACATATAACACTATAGGACTAGGTCAATATTATTGTGTCCTGATAAAAAAAAAAGGTTTTAGAAGTCAGTCACCCATTAGGAACCCCTCAACTGCCAAGTGGTTCATTATCCATTTTGTATCCAGTTTCAATCAATAGTGAGAAGTGTCCTGTATGTGTTAATCCATTTAGATAGTCTCAATGCTCTTGTCAATATGTAGGTTGATGCATAAGGTTCAATGGATAGAGACATTTCACCTTGACCTGTACACACCAACTCCATGCAAGGGGGAAGAAGGTGAAAATAGATGGGAATTTAGCTCTTGGCTGAGCTTTTACTTAACCTGTAAACAGACAAAACTATTTGATAAAGCATATACATTAAATTAATGGACACATTCCACTGCAGTTTTGGCTATTTTCATATCTACTGTTAGTAAGGCACTTTGATTGTGAGATGAAAGTTTGTCAGCTGTCACATATGTAAAAGAGGGTTTTTCTGCAGCTCCATGTCTTGTCTGTGCTTGTGATGCTACAGTCTAATTATACAATTACAGATTTTTTTTTTTTAAATGGCTGACTCATTTTCCAATAGGAATAAAATTGTCTTGGAATAAATCAGAGCTGTGTAGCAATAAAGACATACACCAACAACCTTCTTTCCTATTAAGAACGATGGCTATTCCTGTCGCGAATAACAGTTACGAGCAAAGAGAAATTGCAAAATTAAAGAGAAGGAAGAAAAATATGACTACGGTTAAAACAAGTGAAGAATGCTTTCAAGAACTGGATTCTATTCTGTCTTAGACACCTCTGTGTAACGTTAAGAAAGCCATTGAAATAAACTGCAGAAAAAATGGCCACTATTTCTTCATTTGCTTTGTGGCCAAACAAAACCTTGATGTCCAGCTGCTGAATGTTCTCACCAGACAGTTATGTTAATGCCAGCTGATTTCCAATTGACATACTGGGTGTTTCACAATGCAAAGTATACTGATATGTGGTCACATTTTCAGTGATTCAGAATCAGTGCTCATAATTATGTAACCACTCTCACTCTTATTGTCTCACATAACTGACGCCAAACCCCAAATAATTATTACTTTGATTTATAAAGTTGCTGTTAAAAATAATTTCTTTGAACTGTTCATATATTAAAGCACCAGATAGAGTATTGAAGAAAGAATGCTGAAAAAATTTGGAATTCCACCTTCGGAGCAGGATTTGAACAGCAGATTAGAAATAAAAATGAACATAGGGAACTAGAAAGAAAACCCAAGAATGCCAAATATTTGCTTCTTAAAGCTGTTTTGTACTTCAAATGAGGTAAAAGAGAAAAAATACACATATTTTAAAATGTATCAGAATGCAAACACTTATGGAAGTCTTAAGTCTTTGCCTTTTCAGTATTCAAATTTGCATTCTGAGTATAATATTATTTTCCTTGATTTTGTGATTTAATAAAAGCATTCCCAGTGGAAAAGGCATGGAATCTGACTACCTGAATTTCTTTTGCTTTGGATACTAATTACCTGTCACCACTTTGCACGGACAGTACAAAGACAGCATTTTCTTCTGCTGTACGTTCAGTTGAAAACATAATTGCCTATACTCTGGGTGTCTAAGTACAGGACTACCTTTTTCCTTTATCTCACTAGTCTTGTTTGTGCTCCTTACTCAGTGCCATTTTGACGTGGTGGTAGTTGAGCTGCCCTTGAAGCAGGAGGATGTTTCTTGTAAATTCATCCAAGAGTCAAAGTTTTAATAGATTAATTAAACTTGTCAAACTCTTTAAAAGCATTTTTCCCCAAAGTAATTTATCACCTATGAAGTAATGAACTAAAGTGCAATAGCTAATTACCTGCAGAACATAAGAAGTACGGAGCATTTCACTGTAGAGTTACCCTGTTGCATTAGCCTATGAATCTGAAAAATAACCCATCCAACCCTCCTCCAGCCCGTAGGAGATGCACCTAAGGAGAGATCTTCAACTAAGGCATACTCTTCTGAAAACAATCGTACTACAAGTTTTAGAAGAAACAAATGATTTCTAACAGCACAACCATTTCTAATTTAATTTTATCTGAATTTTGTTACTCACGAGCAGCACTCTCGACAGCCTTTCAACTTCAAGTTTGTCTATATGCAGTAGACATACAGAATGGCAAGTTATATGCCTGTGTCTCCTGCCCTTTGTTCCAGCTGTAGCTACTTTTGAGTAAACACAAGCCATTTGATTTCTGAACACATTTAATTGTTACTTTATTTAGCCTATTCCTGGAAAGAAAACTGGACCATTGGAAATCAAAACAGAGCCAGACTACACATGCTGGGTGTATTTGAGCTATGAAACCTTGCCCTACAGAACATAACAGAACGGTCAAATTGAAAGATCACCAGAAAAGTCCCAACAACAACAAAAACACAAACAACAAAAAAAATCTAGACAGAATACAGCCTTCCTACCAATCCTCTTACTGACTAACCCAATTTGAACTGGCCACACTATTTCAGCGACTGGTGTAGTCCACACCATTAAGATGTCTGCACGGAGTACACAGCTAAGCTTTCCTCCCACTTGAATATTTAGGATTTGCATATGGTTCAAAGCATAATAGGTTTACAGGTAAAAATAAATATAAAGTGTAGCTCATTAAGGATTTGGTTAAAGAGTAAAAAAATAAAAAAATCAAGATTGCCTGCTTCTGTCATTAATTGTAAAGTTAAATGATATGTATGTCACATAGGGCTGGCACTATAAAAATAAGAACATCCGTCACTTTTCATATTTTTGCTTTGACACGTACTAGCAATCAAATGAAAGTTAAATCTATTAGAGATTTTATTTTAACCTCACTTTTAGTTACTATGTCAAAAGCACTTTTTTTTTCCAAAAGAGCTATTTTAGTGATGCTCAACCTATTAGTGTAACTGATACAAGTTTTACACAGTCCAATAAAAAAATTGCTCCTAAAGTAGCCACTTCATTTTTCATGTCTCCCTGTATTTCTGATTTCACTATTACCAAGCTATTGCCAAGACAAATTTTAATATTTGATATAAACTTCTGCTGTGCCTTATAGAATGTACTTATGAGAGATATTTTTTATTAAAATATATATTTTACTCAGTAGCCTGTATACAAGAAAGGTTTGAATGACATGCTTTTTTTTTTTTTTTTTAGCTTTTTGCCTTATTCCATCTCATATCTACTGATGTTTCCCTGAGTGCTGTTATTAGCATTGATTATATTTTTCTATCCTGTAAGTTTCCTCATGCTTTGCTATGTGGCAGCAAGTTTTCCACATTGTTCAATCCTCAAACTACTTTTTCTGGGAAAAAATCAACTTGAAAATTACTTCCTTATAAGGATTGATTATGATCGTTGTCAATGCCAGGAATAAAAAAAACCCCACAGTACAGGTCATGCTGCTGAGTAAGCCTAAAGAAGCTCTCTCTAATATCAAGACTGAGTAACTGCATGCTTTAAAGTTGTAATCTCATGTAATGTTATTTGCAGTAAACACTGAGTTTTACTAAAGGATATACCTAGCAGTGTTTAAAACTTAACACAAAGCAGCTTAACGCAATTAGCAAAGTAGATGAAAAGCTTTCAGGTCTAGTCTTTTACCAAAAAGAAAGCCATAGTACCTGAAGCAAGCAGGGAACAGCAGTATTTCACCAGAAAGCGTAACTCTTACACACGGTAACTACTCCACCAACTACAAGAATTGACTTTATTGTTTGTTTTTAAAAAGCATATCCAAAAGTCCCAGAAGACAGAGAAATTTCATGCAGCCAATCAGAAACAGCAGAAAGATACACTATAATCCAAATAGGAAGTAATTATTACAAAGGGAAGCCAAGGGAAAGCAAGAGATACAGAACTGAAATGGTTAAAATCAAAGATATACCATCTTCAAGAAAATACCAAAAGGAACAATGGAAGGATGATAGCGTGGTCTCAACAGTTAAGCTTAGTAACTTACATGGTTGCAAATGGGTGAGGTTGCACTGAATCTTCCATGTAGGCAATTTAATGAAGTCAGTGTGTGGCCATGAATAAATTTGGACTTGAATTACAAACTGTTCCAAGTCAGCCATTAGCATCCCCTTTCTCAGCTTAGTGAGTGGAGAGATCTCCTCTGCAAGAGCTACAAGAAGTTTTTGTATTGGATTCATCAGAAATGTGTGTACAGCATAGGATATCTTCTTTCTATGTACGTCTGCGTGCTGAGCAGGAATCACCCTGGCCTTTTAGCAGGAGCAGATATAAACTGCTAATCCAGAAATGATTCCATGTATTCTCCAGTATCTCCTACTACTATCCCTCACCTATGTTGTGTGTATATATATACACACACATATACTCTGTGACCAAAAAACCCCAAACCCCTGAGCTTTTTATTCCAGTTGTCCCTTTAGAGCATAGAGAGTCACAAAAACCTTCTTATACAATAAGATATCCTGTTCTCTTCCTTTTCCAATCAAAGGCATATGAACATGTGAGTTTAGAGAAGATTTAAGCCATAAGGCCAGGTATTTCTATCATTAAGATAAACTGGAATTACAGGTGCCAAGGACAGGTAGGGAAGATAAAGGAGGTGAAGAGGAGAGCAAACCACCCATTAGTCAGCTTGCTAGGCACTTGCCTTATAATTGAGATCAGGCAATAATGCCTACAAAACGCTGAAATAAACATAGGCTGAAAAGGTAGTACATGTTAGCAATGCCATTCCACAAAGCATGAGAGTCAGGCCCAATGTACTGTGATGGAAGACCTTGAAGTGATTTGGTTTTATACAACTTAAGGTTGTTGCTGACATATCAGAAACATTACTGAAGAAAAAACTACACACAAAAAAGCCTCTTCGCAAGCCACAAAATTCATCACAAACTGCTCTCAGACAAAACGTAATAAAGTATATATTAAAGAATTAAAATCAGAGTTTACAGCTTCTTTTGGACTAAGAAATTAAGGAATAGTTTGGTTTTTTTGTTTTTTTTGTTTTGGGTTTTTTGTTTGTTTGTTTGTTTGTTTTACAGACAACAGCTTATTCTCTTGCTTTTAAAGACTTTCTTTTCTTCTTCCTGCTATTGAAGCAAAACAGGATCTTGTTGTGTTGTTTATATGAGAACAAAAATTAAATGAGAACACAAATTAAATGGGGAACATGTATTTACCTTCACTGTATTTGCTTTCATTAGATGCGGTCTCTAGGTTTTTATTCTTTTTTAATCTCTCCTCACAAAGAATGAACAGAAGTAAATTAACCTTTTTCAGCCATACTGGACAAGTACTTGGTCATTTTTGCATTTATAAAATGCAATCTAAAATCTGTCCTGCTTTTACAAGGCATGAGCCAAGTGGGAGAGAGAAGGATGTCATGAAATAGCTGTGCTTTTCCATGCAAGTCTGCAGAGACTTGATCTGTCCTCAGCATTCAGATCTCCAAGTGCACAGAGATTTACCCTTATCAGCATTTCTCAGAGACAATCAAATTCAAATCACCTTTTGTAATTACATTATTAAACACTGTAACCTATTTTCTTTCTTTTCCCCCTCCCACCACCACACAGACTGGGTTGCCAGTGTGAATCCTTCCTTTATGGGCATTTTTCCTTACTCATAGCTATCACATTTTTGACACTCAACTATCCTTATGGACATAAACTACTTCAAGCAGTTTCATTCAGAATCACATTAGGAAGAAGTTGGCCTGAGTAGATGGCATGTAGGCAGGTAAAACATGTCAATATATACAGCAGCTCATTCCCTGCGCTTCTGGGTTTGCATCCGCAGACCAGGGGCACAACAGGACATGAATTTGCCCTGCATAGCTCTGTCCCTCATTACTGTGCTTTGACTCGTAGGGTACAATCACACCAGCAAACGTGATGGAGTTACAGATACTTAAATAATTTGCCAGACGTTTTATTTTGTATTGGAGAAAGATAAGTGTGTGCACAGCTATGGCAGTTCTGCCATTAGTCACCATCACTTGTGTTTACTTTGTATACGCACACTAAGCAACGCCTTCATGGGGAGTTTGCAGAACACTAATTCTCCATTTTCAATAAAACCTAAAGTTAATCTACTTTTACCCTACAACATCTGACGTCTCTTCCTCCTAAACAGCTAATGAATCACATTAATGTGATGAAAATTACAGGGATGATGCATGCACGCACAGCTACTTGACATGAACAAGGACAACCAATAGTATCCAGAGAACATGCAGTAGCTGGGATGCGCATAGTTTTGTAATTCTGTATTTTATGCGCCTTCACCAAAAGGATTTGCAGAAATGTCCACTGATATAAAATGTGTATATTTTAGTTACAGCTTAAAAGTAAACACTAAAAGTTTCAGCGTGTGAAACCTTTAACCAAAATACTCAAACCAGAGCACAGAACCAAATTTTTATATTATTTTTTCAGTATCAAATTTCAATGTGATATTCAGAGTTATAAAAGGTTAATTTTATTTCCGTCCCTTACATCTGTATTTGAGCATTTAATTCTAGAGCACAGGTTAGAAGATACCAACTTTAATTCATACCTCAGTGATACCTCTTCTATCAAATCAAAGTAGTAATTTTTAAGGAGCGGGTAGAAGTTATACCCGTCTACTGAAACCATGACAAATACACAGAGTTTCAGTGCACAAGCTTTCCTTAGTCTCTAGTCCTGAAGAGAGACAAATCTCCTGTACATCTTGAAGAAATGTCACCTCTTTCTGTGTCAAGGAAAGCATTTTACATTTGCTGCATTTCCCACTTTAAAATACTGGGAAACATCATAGATAAACAAGATAAGGAAAGCACCTTGGCGCTAACGCACAGCGAGCTGCTGGTGGTGCAGACCTGGCTTAGACCACAACCTGCATAACCATCACTTTTTCTTCATGCCAGGTACCAATAACCAGGCAGAGCAAGTGAGCACAAAAACTGAGTGCAATTATAAGCACGGATAACCTTCGTGGTTCTGCTCTGGCACATCACACCAAGCTCCTACCTCTGTAAGAGAGGCCAGTGGGGGGCACGACGGGTGTGCCGGCTACAGGGCTGGAGCATGTGTGACAGGGTGATCCACCATACTCTAAGAAAGGCTGAAAAAAAATCAGTCATTAGATAACAGATGTTGTATTGGCCCTGCAGTTCATTATAAGATATTGTAATAGGTTTTAAACAGAACTGAAAATTGCACTGCTTTTTAAACAGATTAATACCTATTCAAGGAGCTAGCTGTGATTGCTGATAACTGCAGTGCTTTTTTTTAAGCCTTGCCCATCACCCCTTTTCATTGAGGTTCATAACCACATAAGTTTTACTTTGTAAAACATTTTAAAAAAACAAACTACCCTTGAAAATAATAAAAGGGATGCAGACTCTCCCTGTAATGAACATGGTATTTCAAACACTTTATTCGTGACATTACCTCTGAGCTGTATGCATCAATTATGATCATCATAAACCACAATACATAACTATATGCATTGTATATTTTATATTACTACATGCATTTTATGTAATGATACACATTTTATATATTATATAGGGTAATAATGGAATATATATTTCTAATTAATATTTATATTTTTAAAATACACTAATAAATAAATGCAAGCATTTATTAAAAGTATGTGTCAAGACACTAGTCAACAAAAAAACAGCAGAGTAAATAGCTCCAAAGTGGAAAGGAATCCCTTCCAAGAGCAGCAGCCGAGTGGAGACAGGACTGTTTTCTATTTGGTCTAACAGCAGGATTTGTTATCATTTAAATACACGCTCTAATACACTTAGTGTTTTGTGCTACGTTTAACAAGATTAAGCGATCATACAATGTTTCATCTCAAATCTTTATTGGAAATCAGATGACAAGCCTCATTTCTTGCCAAAACATTGTCCCATGGTTCATGTGTGATGCTAATTCCAGCTGAACGAGTAAATCTGTTTACCCAGGCATAACAAGAAAAGTGCTATTTATCAATTAAAGGATTCCCTTAGGAACACCTTTCTTTTTTTCTGTATTTCTATCATTTTTTTCTGAACAGGTGAAACTTTGCACCAAAAACCTAGATTATGAAGTTCTAAGGCACTATTTAGGCCTTTGATGTGGATAAAATTGGAAATACTGTTATATTTACGGTCAAGGATTTAAAAATCAAACCGCTTTATAGAAAGCGCCAAGTTTCATAAGTATTAATTACAAAGGAACTTTTCTTTTTTGAAAAATTTCTAAACAGAGGCTAGCAGACAGAAGGACTGGCAGTGTAAATGGACTGAACACAGAGCTCCAGAGTACAATCAAATGATATATGTACTAAACTTGAAAATAATACAAGCCTCCTCATCCATGGATGCGTGCCAACTCCTACATTATACCAAGAGGCAGCATAGGTAGGACTGGAACTCCATTTTTCAGATTCTTATGCCTGCTGAAAAGAAATTCTACAACTATGACACCAGGAAGTAATTCATTATTTTTAGTGCATCTTTAGCCAATACATCTTATAAACCGGTTTCTACCCAACAGACAAGTGCTATAAACCTGCCTTGGATGTACCTGTACTTATAGTGACAAAGAGGGATCTTCAGTTTCTAGTCTAGATACAAGAAATTTTCCAGTCTAGATTCTATATTACATTCTGTTTATTTACTGATTTTTATGCCAATACATTTAAAGATTCAGTTGCACCATTAAGTTACACAGGCATATATGGGAGCTAGCAACATTGGGGTCTTTGAAAAAAAAAAAAAAAAAAAAAATACCCAAACATCCACAACCAGCATTAGCCGGGGAATTTTTGCCAGCATACTTTAATGAGAACACAAGTTGCAGAAAAATTATAGTTAGATGTCTTTCATACTCCTGACACAAGTGATATTAAGAGGTGAGCTAAGTAATTATTTTGCTCTGTGAAGGAGGAATGGGGCAAATGATTTGCTATACTCTCTGAAAATAAAATTCAGGTTAGTGAATTCAACCTCAGCTGGTGTCATGGGCTTGTCTAACACTTAGATCCAAAAACTAAACTCCCTTTCCTCAAGAATAAGCCTAAACCAATGTGTTGAAAAATATTGCATGTCAGGGTGCTGTTCTCAGTGTTTTAAAAGTCTGTTCACAGTCCTGCTTTTAATGAAGGCAAAGTGCATTTAAACTTGGGTATCACACGTTCAAGAAGAATTTCCTTATCCCTAATATCTAGTTTATTCAGGGTGTATTTTCAGGATAGTCACCTGAAAAATGGATTCCAGGCAGTGCTGGAATATTCAACTTACTATGCAAAGGGAAACTAGAAGCATTCAGAATAACAAATAGCCTGATCATTTTAGTATCCTCTTTAAGAGAGAGAAGGATGTAGGATCCCAGCAGCAGAGATGATGGAATTTGCTTTTTCTTGTTCTCGGTGAGCATGCTCATTTCCAGACCACTGCATAAAAGGGAAATGACACAGCAGGCTTGTGAATTGCTCTTCTTGTATACCAAGCTGAAACTGCTACTGTGCCAAGAAAAAAATCCTTTAATTAAAACCCCAAACATTTTACATGTACTACAGTTTGAATCACATCTTTCACTATTTAATCTTGGTTAACTAAAAATAAATTAAACCAAAACATATGTTGGGGTCAGGGGGGCTAGTTGGTTTGGAGTTTTTTTTGGTGGTGGTGGTGTTCGGTTTTGTGTTTGGGCTTTTTTTGGGGTTTTGTTTGTTTTCCTCCTGATCTGAATTGGACACTAGATCTCCAAATCCATCCTCATACACCTACCAGAACAAAATAAAGCTCCAACAGCAATGAAGGAAACCTTTAGAAACAGCTATCTCAGAAATAGCTGTGGCTGGTATTCTGGCCTCACTGTGGATGGGTTTTCCTCTTTCTGAAAAACAGGCACAGCATTAGGATACTTCCTGTTATTTTCAGCTTTTTCTGCAGTCTGAACAGACCTCCTGGTAACACTCATTTGCCAGCCTATAAACCTCTGAGTTCTTTAATATGTTTCCTGCTAACATTTTGGAGAACTCTTCAGCACCAGTTTATTTTTCCAAGGTATTTTTCCATAGCCTTTACTATTATATTTTTTTAATTAAAAATGAATTATATTAATCAGAGCTATAAAGTGTTCTTTGAGGAGTTTTATGACCTCTTCAATCATCAAATGAGGTTCTTCATTTAACAGCAAGGTTTCTCCCAGTAGTCTTGCATTTTTATATTATTCTTACTGTTAAAGTGTTTGTTAAACAATGTTTTCAGCCTAAGTCTCCAAAATTTCTTTCAACAAGCTAGTGTCTAGGTTGAATCAATTGTGCTGTGCCTTTCTAGAAAAGCTTTTTCCTTTTTTAGCTTGAGGACCTAGGATGGAGAAGTGCTCAGAGTTACACATACAACCATTCCCTGCATCAAATCATTCTAACCCTATTTGGTGGCAGTGGAGGGGGTGGGTTTTTTTGTTCTTGTTTTTTTCAAAACGAAATGTGTTATTTTACCTGAGGCCTCAGCAAGTCCAGAAAAACAAAAAAGTTGCCTGCCACAGATACGATCCACCTCTCTAGACAACCACCAAAAGAGTGTTGTTTCTGTTGCATAGTTTTTGGAACCATAACAATCCAAGACCCGTTTCTGTGGCATAGTTGCCTAAAGCGTTATTTCCCATTTGATTTCAAGTAAAAACCAAGTTAAGTAGCAGACAACAAAAAAAAGTATGGTATCTTCACCTGGCTCTATTTTAAATTTTGAGCCTACACAGAATAAAGAATGAAATTTAAAAGTGAAAATATTTATCCTAGAAAACAAAAGAGGTTATGAATTCCTAAAGACAAAACCATCACTGGATATATGTTATTTGAAAGGATTATTCATTTTATAAGACTACATTTGGAAGTATAATCTAAGATGTATGGGAAACGCTAAACAGAAAAGGTTAAAATCCAGCTAAAAACATTTAGAAGCATTAGGAATCATCTTTTTATTTACTTGGACCATTTCCAAAGGCTACCCAGCTTGCAAACAATGCAATTTAAAATTTCCAAGTTTAAAATTGAGTTTGCCTTCACCCTACTGAAATCCCTAAAATTCCTCAAAGTTCAAAAAAATTTTCTAACTTTCACAACCAGCTTTTCAACAGAAAAGAATCTTCCACCAAATCATCCGGAGGGTGAGTCAGGAAGGAGTCACCCTATACTTCAAATAACTGATTTTTCCTTCACTGAGGTTGAAACAACACACTCTGATGGAGCAGCATGCACCACTCTGCCTCAATCTGTCAAGTTTGAAAGTATTACCTTCAAACACATTGTTCTATTTAGAAAGACTGAAATACAAAGATCCTTTAGGCCAAAAGATTTCAACTTAGTTAATTTCAATTTAGATTTGAGTAAGGCCTGTAATATAATTTCAGAGTGCATAGGTTATGTTTTTTTCGTAAATATTGATTTTCCAATTTAAAAAATTACTCTTAAAATTTCCCCAGAATACCACCTTTTTGGATGTCCGCATCACTCAGCACCTTCAGCCACAAGCACTTAAATACAAAGAAGCAATTGTTCTTCCTGAAACAACGCAATCTACAAGCCATCAAAATCAGATTTCATCTTCTGCACAATTTATTTTTTCCTCTTGTAATGTGAAAACTATAGTAAAAATAAGCAAAATACTCTTCCACTCAAGTTAGAATTGATTTCCCACAACTGAGAAATACACTGTAGATAATATTTCACAGAGCAGAAATGAGGCTATTTCTTCCTATTAGAAATATGAAATTATGAGCACAAATGTCCCCCAAGACCATATTTGCTGTTTGACTGTGTCTGTGGAGCCTGTTATTCATACAGAAAGGGATCTGCTGTTTCATGGCAGAGTGGTGAAATGCATGGTGTACTTTGGCAATCAGGGTGCTGAACACCACCACCTTGCAAATTTAGCTGTGCTAGCGAAAGACATTATCACCTTCAGCTGTATTTTCCCCCTGCCCCTTTCTGCAAGAGGTTGCTGCCCCCACAGCATAAGCCAGTGGAAGAGAGCACATTGCACGCCTTGCTTACATGGGTGCAAAAACCTGAAGTTAGCTCTAATTCCCTTTTATGAGCAACTTACATTCAGAAATCTGCAGTGCAGCAGGCACACAGTCAGCTCCACTAACAGATTGGGGGGGGTACAACTGGAGCCGGGGTGCTGAGCTGTACTTGCCAGCATAGCTGGTATAGCTGTCTCCATCCCATGGACCAGCTTCCTGCTGAAAATTTGTAAGGGCAAAGGCAGGCAAGTTTTAAGATGTCTTCCACCTGCAGACCTTTTTCATGAAATAGTAACTAAGAAATTTCTTTTTCTGTGAACATTCCTCAGATAAACATTTATTTTTGTAATAGGTCATTTTGACAAGGCAAGATAGAGAAATTTTAAAGCCAATGACTTTTTAATATACATTAGCATATATATGAGTATTTCCTTAGTATCAGATTAAGCCTAATGAAATCAAAGCTAATCAGATCTGAGTTTCATTTCTGTTATCCTCACAAATCCAGTATTCTTCCTCTGTTATACTATATTATAGTATAACTATGACATAGTATACTCTACTATGAATTTCTGTACCTAATAAAAAGAAACACATCTGCAAACATATTTGAACATTCTTGGCAAGTTTCCTCCTATCAGGACCAATGAGGAAAACTGAGAACTACTTAAAGACCTCTGTCACTTTTCCTACACAACTAGATTTTGCTAAACCTGGAGCAAGGTCAACTTCTACATGAAACATACAGTTAAATTTCTAAGATTATATTTATCACAAAAACCACCCATGAACACTTGATTACAAGGTATCTTGTATGTGATATTAAAGAAACACTGCAGTATACGCTTGATTAGTGACTGTTAATGACCAAATGGATTAAGTCACTCCAGAAATTTTGCAAGTGGGTTTTTCCATAATTTTCCTCCTAGAGGACCTATAGTACTCCCCCCCCCACTCCCCCATGGTATCAGCAGAAGAGCAATGGCTATGCCACTGAGCTAGATGGCTGCTTATTTATGGTGCTTAACTATTTGCAAACGCAATGATGGCAGAGACATTAAAAGGGAATAAAAAAGACTTTTCATAAGTAGTTGTTTTTCATATCTTTATAAGTGTTCTCCCTCTCTTCCTGGAGGACTAAGTTTACAAATCAGCTTTTCATGACACTATCTAGTTGATTGGATCCTTCAAGCAGCTAAGAGACTGTATCTGCTAGAGATTCCCCTTAAGTTCATTCTGAAATTGAAAATATGTTTACTGTAGAATTGAAATAATGTCATGGGGCTGAGAGCAAAGATTTATCTATTATCTCCAATGGATGCAATCCTAAATAGCACTTTGTTTCACATCACTCACATGGTTTATATCACTTACTGTCAGAGAGAGATGCAGAAGAATCTTATTTAAAACAATCTCAGTCTCTCATCCACACACTATACTTTCAAGAAAGCACAGCCTAGTGAGTACGTATATACCTATATATCAACTAAATACATATTGTTCTTGCCTGGCAAGTTTATAACTGGCTGCCAAATGCTCTGCAAGATTAGAAGCCGGGGCACTGAAATTCTCATTTTTATGCACTGTGTGCGGGAGAAATTTTTCCAGCATACATACACTGGAGATGGGACTGAGAAACATACCACAAATAACTAAAAAAAATAAAATTGTAACACGCAGCATGAAGACCCAGATTTGCTAATAGACAGGGAAAGGAAGGCATTGCTGCCTCTTTCCAGGCCGTGACTCCTTGACAGCCGCAGGCATGCTCACAGCCACCGCTGCAGTCCTGCCTTTCTGTCCCTTCCCAGCACTTATCATCTGTGATGAGCTCTTTCAATTTGCCAAGCCAAACAGCTAACAGAAAAGCATTAGTTTAGGTTAGCTTTCTGCCCGTTTGGCAAACTGAAATAGTTTATTCTAGGTCAAAAGACAGGACAGAGTGAAAGGAGCACAGGTTGCATTACAGGTCAGCATTTATTCTTGCTTCTGGCTTTTGTGGCATGATGGGTCACACCCTGAGCTAGCACAGACAGCTGCAGGTGAAACAGGATGGGAAGAGCCCATCGCACAGCAGATGTGACATCACGCACCCCAACATTGCTATTCCTTAGCTATGCTTTCGCTTGAGGTTTCTTGGTTTTTTGTTTTACTTTTAAACAAAAAGGGAAGAATTTGCAGGGGCAAAAGCTTCAGCTGCTTTGGCAACACTAGATTTACCAAATTTAGCCTAACTTTAAGGAATACTTTTAGGATTAATGGAACTGGAGATTAATAACAATGTTGGAACTGGGGAATTGCAAATGCCTCTCGTGTGGTGCTGTAACAGAGCAGCTAACCTTACATCAGGATATGACCTCCTAATCTGATGCTAGTGACACACCTCAACAGATATTCAGATAGCGTAGATAAGTAGATGGTCAAAGAGGTTACTATTAGTGTATCCTACTTTTTTCCCCAAGTTCCTCTCATTGCAAGTGTCTTTTGCTTTCAGTACTGGCTGAAATTTTGCTACGCATGGAGGAACAAATAGCTACCAAAAAAAATGATTAAAAAGTGTAGAGGTCGTCTCCCCACAGACTTTGGGAACATTGCCTTCAACACAAAAATCTCCCTACAGAGAAAAGTTACAAATGAATTCACAAGTCACATTTATTATGTGTCCAAACAGCAAGCTTTCTCTGCTGCCAGTACTAAAAGAATTACTACTCTGCATGAAAAATTATTTTGAAAACCTAAAAAAAAAAGTGAGCTCCTTCTGACTTGTTCCATGACTTCATCTGAAGGTCTCCAGACACTCAGGGTTACTGCACAGCATCCCGAAGGACAACACTTCACTAAAAGATCAAAACTAAATGCATTTAGGTTACACCCAAGCTAACATATACAAGAGGCTTGGGGTCTGCTCCCCAGCCCCGAGGTCAAGTAGCCCCGCACAGCACCGCTCATGGCCACTGTGCAAAGCTCCCTGACCTGTTCCTCTCCCCATGGCCTGCAGGCATAGGACCATCAGCCACACTGCCCCTGGGAGCAGCCCCAGGCTCTGCTATCCCCCAATGCATGCTCAGGTGGGTCTCTGGAAAACCATAACTAGGCCAGGACCAAAGTCATACCCATGGATCATCCTAATGATTTCACAAAATGAGCAAATCACGTGCCAGTGCTCAGACTATACTTTAACCTTGCTTAGTTTGCTAATGAAGACACAGTCTTGGTGCCTGCACGATAACAGCAAATCTCATTTTGGTAAACTTTAAAAACACCCTAAAAACCACTTTCATTTTTTCTTCCTGCTCCTCCTCTTTAAAAAAAAAAAAATCTAAGAATTTTTTTCCACATTTCAGCTGTCTTCAAGATGTAACATTAAAAGCTACATATATCCCAGCTAAATAGTACCCAGTTAAATTCCCTCCGTATTTTACTTAATTCATTCCAAATAGTTCAGAGAGGGCTGGTAAAAAATCAAGGGAAAACAATGGGACTGAACCTGGTGCTTTTACGTGCAGCATGATCAAGGCTTTTGTATTACACAGGAGTGGAAACCACTAATGACTCACCAACACACTGTAAGCTTCTACAGTACTCAGTAATAATTTCAGGAACCAAGATCATAGAATGGTTTGGGTTTGAAGGGATCTCAAAGATCATCTAGTTCCAGCTCCCCTGCTATGGGAATCCACTGAGTGAATGCTACTACCAACATTTAAGAGCATACCAATGGCTGCTTTCAAGTACATCCTTTGAAGCAACACATTTGAGCCTCACAATGATTGTTGGTTTTAAATTTCTACTAGACATACCCGTACTCCCATGTAACATCCAATATATGGAAATTTTAGAGCCTACTTTGCTGAAAACAGAGATAAATATTAAGCTAGCACTTGAGAAGCTGGTCACACTACAGATAACTCTTGGTTTCTCCTCTACTGCTCTTTGTAATTGAAAGGGAATTAAAAAACAATCATAATACTACATTCAGTACAAAAGAAAACCATTGGTTGACTACATGCATGTGGAAAAATATTAGGACTTTCTAATCTTAAGTATTTACTATCCCATTATATTAAGGCTCTCATTCATGGTCTTTGGGAAACACCCTGTCCCTATACAAGTTTGACATTTCTCTTTGATACCACCTTAACATACTCTAATAGAATTAGAATAGGCTGTTCAGAATAATAATTGAAAATAGTAGGGGAAAAACTAGGACAGGATTAAGACTGTAGATTCTAGTACCAGGTGTCCTATAAAAAGGTATTATATTTTACTGGACATGACCAGAGTCAGCTCAGTGATAACTCAAAACCCCCACTTCCTCTATTATTGCTCAACCCAACATCTTTTCCCTCATCAGGCTTATCCTTACCATCATCAATAATAATTTTCTGTACAGCAGAAGTATCACTAGGCTTGTAATCACTGCCAGGCTCCTCTGGCAGAAAAATCTCTCTGACTCACTCTAACAGCTTTAGAGAGGCTGTGACAAGCATGGCAGTGATATGTTGACAAACCATTTAGAAATGTAAAGAGCTGGTTATGGACATGCAGTAAAAGAAAAAGTAATTTTGTTTTCTGTTTTAAAAATACATATTTACTTTAAAAGAAATATTATTCCTAGTTGAGTTGATGAAAAAATCCATCTTTAGGAAAGATGATAAACAAAATGACGGAATAGGTTTGTGGAGTCTCATAGAAAAATGTGTCTAGAACCAAATGGTTTTTCTTAGTGAGTATACTGATTTCATGGTGGGGAGGGAAGGAAGTGCAAAACGTCATTTTAAAGAAAATCTATTTGTTTGAACATTAAAGAAAATCTATTTGTTTGAACATTACAGGTTGAGTAGGGGATGGTTTGCTAACTCTACAATGAAAAATATTACCTTGACCAGAATTTCAGCTTCTACAGCTCGGAGTCCAGGCACTGGCTGGATACAGAAGCCAATATAGGTTCAGAGCAAGGAACTGAAGAGCATCACAGGCCACAACAGTCACTGTCTTCATTCAATATTTCATACAGAAGAGGCAAAGCAAAGATGATTTCTATCCCAGAGTTCAGATAAGTGCCACCAGGAAATTTGAGAGTTTGGGAAGAAGCATACATCTGTATGTATCCTTTATGTCCCTTCGTATTTTGGCAAAAAAGTGAAAAACTTGTCAATTCTTCCAAACAAATAAGAGAAAATGTAAGAGCTATGCTGAGGCAGAAGATCTATTTCTATCCTACGTGTTGAACCTTTGTAAAGAACAACCAGCTGTGAGCCCATACAATCACAGCCATTCAGTAACAACGTTGGGTAATTGTTACTGACTTCAGGAGTAGACAGGTCTTTGTAGAGCACGGAAGACTGTGACAAGGTTTTAGAAATTATTCACTGGGATAGTTACGGGCTTGGACAACACATAAACTGCATAAGTATGAAGTCAAGTATGATGAGTTCAGTTGAGGTTTAACTATTCCACAATTCATCAGCTTAGCCAAACACAAGAGAAGAGAATCTCTCTATTTACATATATTCAAAATAGAACTGCTATCTTACATAACTTTTCTTGCAAAATATTAAGGAAAAAAACGAACAAATGGCTAAACATACCCAACCTATACAACAAGAACTGCCTTAAAGACGATCTGATTTTTTTTTTTTTAAAATGACAAAGTATTCTTAAATTCTGTTTTCTTTCATTTCAATAGTATAAATATCTCCAAGCTAGAGACATTTTTTGTATCCCTTTTCTTTCTCTCATTCTCACTTTTTAGATTTTGGTGTCCCTGTGGAAATAGTATAGATCTTCCAGAAACTCATTATACCGCAATTAAAAAAACAGTTTTATTACCTATTTCTTGCCATATGTTCAAGTAATTACAATCAGTGTTAAAATCTTGTAATTATAGTTTGCACAAAATTAACTGTTTGACAGACTTTTCTATGCCTCGTATTTTAGTAATGCTAGTATTAATTATTTGGACTTCTTCAATGTCTAGAAGGCTATTTCAATAAGAAAATACATGAGGTAAAAAGACAGATCATGAGGGATATCTTAAAGAGTTGGTTGTGTTTTTCTTAAATCAATCTAAGATCAGAGACACCAAGCTGCAGCATTACCATACAGCATTAGTAAAGGGTAAATTCCTATATTTCCATGGTTTGCCACATTTAGTTTAGATTAATTCTCAATTCTCTGACTTTAATATACAAGACTTTAGAAGGACTTAGACCATTAAAATTACTTAAACTGATACTTTTCTCTCTTGTCCTTAACTCTATTGGCACCTTTCTCAGATTAATTACAGATGTCCCTCTCCTGCATGCAATTCCATGTATTTTTTTTACTTCTTTAAATCCATGTGTATTTTTTCTGAGAGAGACAATCAACCAAAAAAATTCTCCCAATAGGCACCACTTAAAATCTGAATTATATTCTCAAGAAACTAAGTATATTCATATATACAGTAGTGCACTGTGCCACATCAACAAAATAAGATTTTAGCTCCAAAGTTCTAAAATATGTGTTACTTTTATTTTTTCCATAAATAAATGCAATTAGCCTTAGTGGCTCGATTAGTGGAATCAAGAACTCGCCCATCTTTTTGTTACCAAAGCTTTAACAAAGACAGAGTGTAAGTGACCATCACGAAGTAGGTACTTGTTTCTATTTGACCAGACTTTATGCAGAGAAATTCTTACGGCATTCAGATTTAGGTTTCAGTATCCTTGTTTCATACAGATGTTTTAACTGGTAAGCTGTCATGGTGGATACCATGCTTTTAACAGCAACACAGACAGCATCCTTAAAAAAAATTAAGTTCCTCAGAATTTCTAGGTTTTGGCATAGACAGAAATGGCTCCAGAGAATGAAAACCCATTATCTTTCCTTCATCTTTATTGACAGTACTTCTAACACCTAATCTTTATCTACAGTATCTGCATTCCTCCTCCCCGCCCCGAGTAGGGTTTTGTGGGTGGTTTTTTGTTGTTGGTTATTTTTGTTTCTTAATGACAAATGACCAGGATAATATTCTTTAAATTATCTTGATGCAAGTGTGTAAGGAGGTAATAGCAAAAATTACAATACCATAAACCTTGCTGCATGAACTTGAGGAAACTTCTTTACACTTTAAAAAAATGAAGTAGCATTTTCTAATCTGCTTCGTCTCAGAAAACTCTTTTCTATGTTTTGACCACATACTGACATACTATTGCATATTTTCTTGTTAATTTTCATTATTAATATTTCTAGCAGACATACTTAACATTACATTATGTATGTATATTCATATATGTATAAAGTCAAATCATGACAAAAGGGACCACAATTAAAAAATAAAACATCTTTCAAGTTTTCCCTTCTTAAATGAAGAAGTTAAGAAAAGCAAGATGAATTCACTGAACCTTTTGGTACCTCTGAAGATGCATTATTACAAAAAACCTGTTCTTAATGATGTAGAGTAAGTTTTAGTGATGACCTGATTCTGTAATCCCACTGAACTCTGAACTGACAGCACTTCTCAGAAACAATGTTCCCTTTCAGACTTCATAAGAGATCTCTTGAAGACAGTGTAGAAATTGCAGATCATCAACTAAAATTTAAATTCCATTAAACTCAAATGTACCCAAAACCTCCTGTAACCTAAAAATCTAGTATCTATTCCTATGCGTGCACACACTTAAATGACACCAAAACCATTAGTTTATCATTTAGTTCATTGTTTCCGAGATGCAGAATACACAGGCCTAGTCTTATGGTTATATAAGTCTTATGGTATTGTCATGCTGGCCAAGACCATGCTGGTCTTATGGTATTGTCAAGCCCATCACATTAGGGCTGCATGCAGATGACCAGGCTGCTGATGGGACCTTGCCTAACAGACAGGGTGTGAGAAATTGCTGGACGTGGCATAAGAAATTAATGGATGCGACAGAGCTCACAACATGAGATGCTGACAAAAGCTGCAGACAGCAATAGAAGGGGTTGCTGGCCTTTGCAGATGGTTCTGGGGTTCTTACATGAGAAACAGTCAAACTGCACAGCCAGTCCAAGAGGGGACCATTGGAGAGTATTAGGAGATTGTCCTGCACGGCCAACAGTACCTAGGTCACCATTTCAGTGACACCATAAGGCCAAGATTACCTAGGTAACTGTGTCAGAAATATCAAATTTGGGTATGGATTTAGTAAAACCAGCACCAATAGGGGAAAAATAATTATGGATAGGTTATCTGGAAGACAACTGGGGCAGACAGGGAAATAACAAGGGTGATAAAAGGAGAGTGAAGAAATAGGATAAGGTGCATAAATGTCCCTGTAATCAGGGTTGTCTGGCAATACATGTGGCAGCCCTGTACTCCATCACTGCAGATTAAGTGAGGACAATAAACCAAACCTGTTCTGACAATATCACAGGGGTTAAACCCATTTCTGCAGTCAGGAGGACCATGAACATGGCAAGAGGGAATGCTTTCCCCTGCAAGCACATGGGAGCACCCTGGGGGGCTAACCCAGCATCCTGTTGTCACTCCAAAGCATCAAACTCTTCCCAGTCATTTTCCAATACACTGCAGTATCATATCCACATTTTATGTTAGATATTTGTTAAATGCTACATTTTAGGAAAGACAATGAGGTTACTGTAGTTAGCTACAAACTGCTACTCTGTCATTAAGAAAAAATAATTAGATTTTCTATAGTAGCTTGATTTGACATTCAAAGTATTTTCCTTGCTTTAGTTTATGATGGCATCACTCTATATAATATTATCATTCAACACAGATTAATTTACTGATTTAGTTTCATCATCATTTATTGGGTTATATAGTATTAGGAATACAACATGAATTATGCGCTAGTTAATCAAATATCTGCTCGATTAAAATAAGATTTAAACTAGAATTTCCATTTTTTTGGAAATGCACTCTTTAAGACTATGCACTTTACTTTCAGTTTACTTTTTAATTTACTGTGTAACCATGGCTACTTCTATCTTAAATAAGTTATTTCTGTATTGAACAATAGGTATGATCTAGAGCCTACTGTTTACATATGTTTTTCTTGATGAAGCATCCACAGATATGAACAGTCTTCTGAACCATTTTGTCAAAGATGCAAGGAATTACTTTGTTTTCTGTTGCAGAGACTCTCAGGATGACCCTTTCATTCTGGAGTTAACCTATCTGAATTACACACCCATTAAATTAAATGAATTGTCAAAGCTGAATCTGACAATCCTGTACAAAAAGCTACTCATCAGGAGATTTGTAACGTAACTGTTAAGCGAACAATGAGAAGTTAAAGTAGCAATATTAAGGTCTGTAAAAGCAGTGCCAATTAGCACTGTAATTTTTCTAATGTCATACTGTTGCAGATTGTAATAGCGCCATTCATTTAACATGTTAGGTAGGACACAGGCTTAACCTGAAAGCTTTATGGCAAACATCATGAGCTTTGAAATAGTTCAGAGTATATTTTTTCCAGTTTGTATTTTTGAAGATTAGCTAATCCTTCTATAAATTGCATGTTCAAATATAGCATCTTACTTAAGTATACAGACAGAAGTCTTCCACAGCTGAATTATCCTTCAATATCCAGCCATAATACAGACAATTCCCATGCAGCTCTGTAGCAATTCTAGCAACAGTCATTTCCTCTCCTCCCCACTGCCTCCCCCAGAATGGTTTCAGTTAGTGCAGAGATGTCTTCAACACCACTTTTTGGTGTGTTTGAAACCTCAAAACCACAAGCAGATGGAAAGGGGAACTCACATGTATATTGTTGCTGTTGACTTCTTTGCATTTCAGATATCCGAAATATCTGCTTAATCCCGATTTTGTTGCCAGCCTCATCCAAAGACTGTTTTTTTTAGTCCTCCAGCTATTAGTCTGAAGTCACCAGTCCTCCAGCTGTACAGCCTGCTGGCAGTCAGCACCAGTATCTCTATGGTTTGGTCACTGCGACACTTCCAAGGTCACGGGCAAGGCAACAATTTTTCATCACGCAGACACACGTAGTACCTGGGAATTGCCACTCTAAACATCTGCATTCTCAACTTTAGTACTGCTTTCACACCTCTTTGTCCTTTGGGAGATTCAGACCAATAGATACCAAATATTAAAACATGAGTCTAGCTAACAAAAGGTAAGGCCATTCATTCTTACTGAAAACTCATTTCTACAACACCATGAGGTCTTCAAGAAGTTATTTAAGAGGAACTGAAACACATGAGAGCATGCTTTTGAGTCCTGACCATTATCTGCATGTACCAGTGTACGGAAACGATGCTCACGTTACAAATTACTAAGGAATTACCCCCTTTGGGCTGTAGTAGCAAAATAGCCTCAAATTTCCTGGAGCAAAGTCAGCACAAGTATCGATGGCCCTTGTCTTAATACACTTCAAGGATGATACACTGTGTGACTGAGCACACAGTGAGAAAAGACAGGAAAATATTTATTATTTAAGCAGGCACCTTTTTCTTCCTGATGTTAGTTCATTATCTGTGCATCTCTTCAAAGCTGTCACAACAGGATTTGTCTTCTCAACTGTTAACTTATTTAATGAAAAGAGATCTATAAACCATGATTTTAATTTCCCTTCTCCCCTTTGCCTGTCCCCCTCCAATTTGTCTGGAATAGTCATTGATTTTGCTATATCAGGCATCAAGGTGTCCTATAATCACTATATATATATATGTAAAAAAAAAAAAAAAGTCATTCAACTAAACTTTAGCCTCTACCTGGTAGTAGTTTGCTTCAGTAAGCTCAAATCAAACCAGACAAAAATAAATTGCATCAGTCCATTAAAACAAAGAAAAAATTTGTTTTGTGAAATAATGTTCAGAGGATTTCATTAATATTTTTCAGATTTTTTCATTCTGAGAAAGAAAGAAAATATTTAATTTTATGTAAGAGTAAAAGAAAAGACAAAGCCTATCTTGCTTGTTTCATACAGAACTCAGGAAAACACCCAAAATACATTCCTCAAGACTCTCATTCTCTGCTGGGTTCACAGGTTTCAACATAAGTAATAGGATGATTTTGTAAAAATATTCATAGAATCAGCTTTTAAAAATAATCAGCAATAAAAGCAAACTTCCTTCTTCCATTCACATTACAGGAAAACTGTGTGCATATATTGAGTCACTATCCCTGGAGGTATTTAAAAGATGCATAGATGGGGTGCTTAGGGATATGGTTTAGTGGTTGGATTCGGCAGTGTTAGGTTAATGGTTGGACTTGATCTTAAAGGTCTTTTCCAACCAAAAAGATTCTATGATTTACTATTGCTATAGGTTTTTTTCCCATGAAAATGCCATTTGATTTCTTTTAATTTTTCGTTTGCTAAGTGAACAAAAAAAAGAAACAAATTATTTTTTATTTCAATAAATCAGTTAAAAACTTGCTGATTTTCTGCATAATTTAATACAGAATATTTATAGCTTCAAATGAATTAATCACACAGGCAAATTACAGACATCATTAGTCAATTATGCATACCACTACAGGTCGTGCAAATGCAAGACTCCAATCATACAAGATGTCTTCAAGTGTTACTGGAAAGAGCAGTAAAAAACCCATGGGTTAAAGTCATGCTTGTCACAAATATGTGAAATTCCTTTAAGATTATAGGATTGTCCTCCAGTGGAATGAAATCAAAATTTACCCACTTACCTCTAAAGCTTTTTAATAATTTCATTTCTTACAGATCTGATCTGTTTGTAGAATGTAAACACAATTAGCTCCTCAACTACAGATTGTTTGGGGGGTTTGGGCAATAGAAGCCTTAGCTGTACATTTGATTAAATAATTATTCCTTCACCTGCTGAACATTTCAGTGCAACACTAGTTCTTTGGAGAAAAGTGGGTTTTCTTTCAGAAAAGAGATTCTTTAAGATACCCAGTAGAGTTAAGAACTCATGTTTAGAGGTGTATAATTAAAATCTTTAGATAAAGAAAATAATTAAAAGGAGTTTTGTTACTACAACATGAAATTTCAGAATCATTATGCAGGCAAGTAAAGATGCTTTTCGTTTCCAAAGCATAGCTATACTAACTAGAAGCGCTGTGTTCCACTATGTAAAACGAATTACCCCAATTGACCGATTATATCAACACCAAAAGGCAAGGAGAGGATTCAAGGGCATGCTGATACGATCCAAAGAACTGCGGTGCAGGGATCACTCGTCCAATTCTGAGCAGGTTGGTATGGCTATGCAGAACAGCAGCAGCGCAGCAAAGCAATACTACCATCAGGGCCCAAACCCGAGACCACTTGGCTCTGGCACAGCCCCACACTGATAGGATATACTGCTTCTGAAGCTAATTTTGTCACAGCCAAATTATTTATTTCTGCATCCTGTTCCTTATGTGCTGGCCTGGGCAGGATGCCCCATTGCAGGTGTCCTGTCGTAGCGCCTCTCCTCAGAAGGCAACACCTGTACTTTGCGCACCACCTACACAAGTACAGTCCAGCAGACACACCCTCCTAAAAGCACGTGAACAGGAAGGATGTAGGGAGCTTCATGAAGCACATTACATACAAGAATCAACTACCTCAACAAGCAAGGAAATAAAATCAATCTCTGAGGAAAAAACCATAACCAAAAGCTGCATTTGGCAATACAGCAGCACCACAAAGAGAGATGGAAGAAAGTGAAGTATGATTAGAAACTAAATAAGACTACAGAATTTAGACTCTTTTTCATATTTGGCCTTGATGCCATTGTCTTCATCCTCACAAAACAGTGAAATCTTTTGCGTCTAAGTGATCAAAACATCAGCTCCATGGGAAAGATGCTGCATCCATACACAAACTCACATGAGTAAGCTGAGATAGGTTGATACTAGTTCAGAAAGTCTAAATTCTAAATGAGACAATACTCATTCTCCATTTTTCTTTTAACTGTTTACCATTAATACTTTCATAATAAAAATCATTATCCATCCATTAGGCACCACACTGGTATGTCTTAATTTGTCTGGAGAAATACAGCTCCGTTTGTGGAAAACTCCTATTATGAAACCTCCCTTCAGTTATTCTCAAATTCTCTCCTGTTCTCACTGAAATCATCCACAGTTGTTTACTGGCATTAACATCAACTGGTCAAAACATCACAAGGCCCCTCTGCCCTAATTCATTCTCTAGACTCCACTTTTTACTCCCTCCCACCTTAAAACGTTCTTCTTAAAATTTTCAATGAAGTTGTAAGTCATTATGCTCAAACGCAATCACAGGCAAAGGGCCATTTTCCAGATGGGACCTCTGCATGCAGGAGTGCATACTGGGGCAGCCCCATTTGTGTTCCTTGCATCTCACCCCACCACTTCAGGAAGTATGACTGCAAATCACCACCCCCTCCCCATCAGTACATCTTTTGACTTCAGAGCTTCAACACTCAACTTCTGTTCTTAAATCGGTCTTCCCACATTGTTTTCAAAATTATCTATCCACCTCTCTTTCTTATTTAAGTAGTAGTTTCAGGACCATGCTTCATGAGCTTTAACAAAAAAATGCTAATTTTCAACAAGGATTTATATTGGGTCTGATGAGTTTAGTTACAAACATTTTTTCTTCCTGGTTCCCTCAAGGAACTGGTTTGCCAGCATCTCACCTCTAAAGAGGAGGCTTCCAGGCTGTCAAAATAAGCAATTAAAGCCATACTTCAAAGCAATTAAAAGCAAGGAAGGATCATGCTGCAAATAATTTGTAACTGGTCAATGGCTAGCCACTACATCCTGCATTCCCTCAGTTAAAACTGAACTTTTTCCACAAATTTCAGGTGAACACCAGAGTTTGGCAATATCCAAAACATCACAGCCAGCACTGCACAATCTCACCAAAAAAAGATAACCTTTGCTACCAGGATCTCAATATCTAAATGAATTCATTTCTTTGAAAACTAATAGAAAGAGTCTGTTGATGGCAGCTTATTGGATCCACCTAAAACATTCCAGGTGACTCTACTAAACAAGAAATCCAGCTCATTCAAGGAGTCAGAAAATATTCACACACATTGAGAGAATTTTTATATATCTCTTCAGGCAAAAAAATAACAATCTGTAGTGAGGCAATCCTGACTCTGAAGGGCTGCTCAGAGTGGGACTGCATACCTGCCATTCTGCACACCACTTCAGTTATTCTGAAGAGGGCAAATCTCTATGGGAAGTTTTTTTCATATGCCTGGCATCACAAAAAAGGGAAAAATGGAGACCACGAATAAAATCTCCACAGCACTTCCAGAATCTTGCAAATGGAAAAGAAAGCTGTGTTTTCCATCTACATTTATGTAACTATCTTTTAACCTTTCATGTTGTTCCTACTACTCAAAATTGGATGAGTTTTAAAACAATGATGTGGTTTGTGATCTGTTGCATCACTGTTGTTCTATTGAAGCCAAAGCACAGAAGCCAATGAGATTAAGTTCAGTTCTGCATTTAATCAAATTCACATCTAATAGATTTTTACCAGTTTGCTCTTTCCTTTTCTTCTCCCTTCAGAGAAGTTTACTTTTTTCCTATTATTTATAATATCAGTTAATTTTCTAGCGACACCACTAAACTTAAAAAGCTAAAATAGCGTTCACAGCTTTTGTATGAGATATAATCATAAAAATTGGTTGCATTGTGTGCTTTTGCTCTAGCACCTAGAAAAGCAGCCAAGGGAGCTTGTATTTCCTTTGGTCACTCCTCCCTGTGCACAAAGTCTTTTAGGCATTTCAGAGTGACCAGACAGAATTTAATGTTGTACATAAACTTGCCAGCAAAACATAGCACAGTGACTCCCCTGAATTTGAAAGCGATACTACAAAGGCGAAGTTTCAAAGCTTTTCCTCTTATCTCATGCATGAGTCAATAAACCACTTAACATTAAAAATTAGTCAGCCTAACTATGTTGTAAAGGAAGATGTAAATACCACTGCAACAATAAGTGTTAAAAATGAACGTGTTAAAGTTCACAGGAACAAGGAATTAAAGATTGATAGCAGTGCTAGTTCTGAGACACTGCACGCATCCACCAGCTTAAAGCACAGCTTAAGCCAGGCTGTGTGTAAATGTAATTAGCATAAGAACTGTAACTTAATTATTTTATGAGGTGTTTTCACATTCTGTATTCAAATTGAAGTAAACCGACTAAAAACACAAGGAGAAAAAAGGGGAGATTGTCTTAGTTTTGCACAATGTTGTAGTATAGGCTCTGAGGAAAAACACCACACACCTGTTTCATACTAGTTTTCTGAGATTCGACATGTTTTAAGCACACTTGAAAGCCCACAGCTAAGAAATAGGTTTCTGTGGGCTTTTTTAAAGTGGTGGAATTCACTACAAGGCTGTAAGTCACTATCACAAACAAGGAAGATGGAGAGATTAACAAGGAAGATCAACCAGCTCATCCTCGACCTGTACTTCAGTGATTAAATAGATCTTACCTCACCAACTTTTTCAGGCACAAATGTTGGTAGAAGGAAATAAAGAGAATAAGCCATTGGTTGGAAAAGAAGGAAAAAGAAGAGAAAGTACTATGGGGATCATAAACTCACTTGGGAAAGGTCCCACCAGGCACCAGATGGCCTTCATTTTCACAATTATAAAGGACAATAACAAACCAAATTTTGAAGTCTATAAGTGCATATATTTACAGGTAATGTACCTTAATATTTCTACTAAAGTATGTGACATTAAAAAATAATTAAGTAGTGCCAGTCTTTCCTGTTAAATTCAAGTGAATCTGACCACAAACACCAGTATGTCCAATATCTAGGCAAGATTTTTTTCCCCCCAATACTGAAAGCTGAAGTGTCTGGTAATTTTAAGGTCAGCTTTAGCAAAGACCTTTAAAATCTCATTTAAACATCAGATTTAATTTTTGATATCAGTGTTTAATTTAGATATTGACCAGGAGATGGCAGCAGTACCCACTGAATTTACATGACTACGAAATTATAGCATATTAAATTCAAAACAAATATGGAACATATGCAAATTATAAATGTGAAATCATAAATCCTGCAGATACTCTTAAAATATAATTCTTCATCAGGGACTGTATTATACGTGTATTTCTATTTTACTTGCATCATGATCATTTGCTTCTGGGTCACCTTCAGAAATGCATTAAAAATTGATATATTTTCATATGCCATGGCATATTCTTTGCCAGTCAGAAACCAATGATTTATTCCCTTATTTACAGATTCAGTAATAATACACTGCAGAACAGAGTGATCTGTGGGTAGTGGTGGATAAAACTTTCAAAGTGTGATTTACAGCTGTAAGGAAATGTCCACAAGTCAAGGATACAGATAGGATACGAGTCCCAGGTATGAAGGTGTTACTAGTCCAAAGGAACTGGAAGCAGGGCGGGGGGCTTCATTACTGGAAATAAGGAGGAGAGATCTGAAGAGAGAAAGAGGGAGACTGAAAAAGAGAATAAAGGAGGACCTCTATAAGCTCTCCAAAAGACAAGAGCTCAAGTAAATACCAAAAAGCTGTTTCAAATCATGACCAGTGTGCAAATGTGCGTGAATAAAAAAAATTAGGAAGTGAGAAGAGCACAGTAGATTTTAAGGTGAAGTTCATTAATGAATGCAGCTGTAGGGGACAACAGTATCAGAATCAAGAACATGCTTAAGGCTTTTCTACACATTAACAATGTTAATTTCATCTGCTTTCACAGGCTTCATTGCACCAATGCAATCCTGTCAGCTACTATACATTCAGTAACACGAGAGTTCTCTTACAGTAACAACATTCATGTTAATAAATTTGAATCAGTTCCAACTGATATTTTAAGTGAA
Source organism: Balearica regulorum gibbericeps (assembly GCF_011004875.1). Taxonomy (NCBI): domain Eukaryota; kingdom Metazoa; phylum Chordata; class Aves; order Gruiformes; family Gruidae; genus Balearica; species Balearica regulorum. The sequence goes on from NC_046184.1 coordinate 107,720,181, forward strand.
ATATTATCCTCATTTAACAGTTAAAGAAACTTCACCTTGGAGTGCCTCAAAGTTTCTTGGTGTTTCAGATCAGAACCAGAATGAGGCCCTAACTAGCTCCTGTATCTTTTCTACCAAAGCACATTGATATCTAATGGAAGAGGGGTTAAACTACTGTTGTAAGGCAATTACTTTCCCAGTTTCCACTCAGAGCAGCTAGACAGGTCCCAGGGCTTGAAAGTACCCACCAATATAACACACGGCCCCAACAGAGGCCACAGAGTAAAGACAACCATTTTTCCAGAGGAAAATTAAAAGTTAAATTTACCTTCTTCACAATAGGCAAAGAATACCTTGCAGAATTAGTCATCACCACTGTAAGCAACACAAGGCAAACTCATCAGTATTGCTAAAGTTAAACCACACATCACCTAGAGCAGAGACCAAAATAACTCTGCTGGCAGAGGAGCTCGCAAAGCACTGGAGAGCTTAGCTCGTTGCTCCGGTTCTTCAACAGCCAAACAAGAGATATATCTGACACCAGGCCCTAACACAGGCCAGGCTCTTTCCTGACAAGGCATTCTTTCCCCATCCTCAGCAGTCTGCTACCACAGACAGTTGCCAAATTTACTCATCTATAAGGCGGAATATTGCTGACCACAACAGACCAAGGACAATAGCACAGATACATAAATACAAGGAGTCACAGTGGTACTGAAAATTCAGCTCTTCAAGTTAGTGCAGGTACCGATTAGCAGTATCTTAAGCCATTTATTAATAATAATACCAAAAAGCCCTGTGCCATGAGCATAAGGCTCTTACTATTCCACCCTCTGTCCAGCTTGAGAAGGCTGCCCATCCTGGGCACACAGAACAGGAGCATGTACAGAGACACCCCACACACTGAAGTGGAAGGATGTGCAAAATTCATCTACACTCTACATCTTCATTCATCTACATCTAATTATTCCACAAACATTGGCCAGCAGACTCAAATGTGATTTTATTTTCCACCTATGTATGAAGACTAGCAGCACAGTCCAGTTGGACCAGAAGTACAACTGCAGCTTCTTCACAGTAGGAATACAAACCAAATGCTGGTGGTATTTAATGCATCTGTTCACTCGTGCTGGAAAGCGTGTTTGGAGGAGCAGTAACAGTATCAACCAACTAAAGGCCTTTTCCCTCTCCTAACCCCAGGCAAATAACGCTGGCCATTAGAAGGTTGAAAGTTCTGTGGAAGAAAGATAAAGCCATCCAACAAGAAAAATATAGCTTTCGACGATGGTGCAGATCTTCAAAACCCAAAGGCAGCGCGCAGCTCACAGAATAAGGACTATTTTCTAGTGATTTTCCATAGATAACATTGCTTGTGTGTACCTTAGCACCTGGACTCCGCTCATTCTGTATATGATTGCTCAAAACGTGCTTTTGATATCTGCCTCTCACCAACCCAGATTTCCTTCCATGATTTTCACAACCAGTCTTTCCTTGGTGACAGTAGCTTGTGATACTTACTTTGCTACTTCAAAACACTCAACTTATAGGTTCTAGGGAAAAAAAAGCTTTCTTCGTTACATGCTGGATTCGGGAGAACACTGGACTGGAGGGTTTCTCTGTGTTACTTACAGGAAAAAAGTGAAATTCCCAGAAAATCCAGTGCATGGTATTTCAGCTTCTTCCTTTCTGGCTCCTTAATTTAGGAAACTAGTAATAAAAGGAATATAATTGAGAGCATGGAAAGCAACCTTTAACAACTACGTTATCTCATATTCTTCAAAATGTAGTTAGCAAGAGTTCGATGTGTCTGACAGTTGTTGAAAGGTTTAGCCATACTTGCAGATGGCACCCAAAGAATAATTATGTCTTCAAGATGACAAATCAGCGGTCATCTGCATTTGGTAACAGTGCTAGACCTCTAGATACTGCAGAATAAAAAACAATTACACATCTTGCTGTCAAGATTTTTTAAATCTATTTATTTATTTTTAAATGTGAGGTTGCCTAATCTGTCATATCTCATGAGACTGAAAGCTTGTCACATCACTACTAGTTAAACAAAGCAAACAGATGAAGAGCACATTATAACATAGGCTAGAAAACTATCAATATTCTGACAAGAACAAGTTTTTAAGACCTTTTTTCTGGCCTCAAAAGGAGCTGCTTCATTATTCTGGCAGAAAGAGAGGCCAGAAGAGGAGACAGCTGGCTGACACACAGTCCAGATAACAGGAGGGTCATGCTGTTTTGGCAGGTGGAAGCTTTCTGAAGAAGGGTCAGAATTTACAAACACCACTTCATGTGAAAGCATCTGCCAGTCCATTGGTAAAACAATGTACGTCTCTGTGCCTGTCAGATCCATCTCAGTTTGTCTGGTCCCTTCCTTGCAACACAAATTCATGTAACTAAAATCCTACAGCACATTTACAAGGCAAAATTATCACGCACATTGTTTCAAGACTAATGAGCTGCAGCATATTTGGGACAATCCATAAAACCTGCTCAGAACTCCAGGTAGTAGAAGGAGAAACCACCTCACAGACAGCTGCAGCTGTGCAACAGGTATCGATCCACTTCAAGGAAAGTTCAAGGTCCCAATTACATAAAGCAAGTCAGAAAGGGGCTTCTTGATACCCGCTTTTACACATGAGCTAGTGGTGGGCTAGTTTTCCCAGAAAGCCAAAGTTGAACAAAGTTGTCTTCCCTTTCACTCAGCTACTGACCCCCAGATACCTTTGCATACTACTGTAATTTAGAATTCTTTTATACACCAATGCTGTGAAGAAACAAGAATTCAGAGAATTTTGCACTGTCAGTTTCTTGCCATAAAAAGAACTTTTAAAGCAAAGCTAATCTTCCATAATGTATTTCACAATGTTCTCAGAGGATTAGAATTACATGATTTCTGACACCGGCTGTTATTTGACTTCCTAGATTTAGGTCAATATTTTCCATTTACAACTCTTTACTGAAATAAACAAAATTATCTTCTACTAAAATAATTTGACAGCCTATCATTGTACTACTCTAAAAAAGTGACTACTCTGACAGACCTAAAAGAGGCTTTAGTGAGTATCACTGCTGCCAAAAAAAGGTAAAAATCACAATCAGTTCACTGTTGTTCTTGGTGGCCCATTGTCATATCAGTGCAGTTCAATTAAGGCTGAGGCTGAAGTTCTACATCCTCGACAACCATTGGAAAAATAGTACCAGTTTTTACAACTCAAACACCTTTTTCATTTTTTAAACTTAGATTTTTCTGTTCACATGCCTGCTATTACATATTTGATAGCAGAACTTCAGGAGTTCAGCTTCCCATTCATATTAAGTTACCTGTAGGAGGATTTTCCAATCAAAAAAAGAACAAAAGTTTTACAACTGACTGCCTCTAATTTTAAGTCTATGAAAGAAGTTTTAAGCATCTTCAATTTAACTTCCTCTATCCCCTCAAAGAGCTAATATTTTCTATCCTTGAAGAGATATTTCCTCTATTTGTTCTCCTGAGGGATTAAAATATCATAGAATCACAGAATGGGTTGGGTTGGACAGGACCTCAAAGATCATCTAGTTCCAACATCCCTGCCATGGGCAGGGACATCCTTCATGTTAACACACTCTGAATCTTGACCACTTGTTAAGAACAATCTTCTACATTACCGGTAAATATTGATATTCGGGGCCGAGGCACAGGAAATTGAGATTTTTTTTTTTTTTTTGTCTGTTCATATTTTTCAAACATAATACTAAATTATTTTTCAAAATAGTTTTTATCTCTAGCATCCTGTGCCTGGAGGTTGTTTAAAAAACACCTCACATGAGAACATTTTACTGGTTGAAATGTGTGTTTGGGGGGTTTTTTTTAGTCCCCCTGCAAACTTTTGGAGTAGTATTCAAACTAACAGTAAGCTAAAGTTAGTTCCTCTTCATCAAAAGTACAGCACTTGATAATGCAAGTAATTAAATATATGGTTTTTTGTCCCTGGACCAGCAGAAATTATTATATCACATTTCTAGTATGACTTTCCTCTCTAATATATAAACTACTTTCTATATTAATATGCAGTTGTTCAAACTTCTATGTCTGGTCATTTACAATGTTTAGAATCACACAAACAGATGCCTTCACTTAAATTTCTGTCTTAAAACCCACATATTTCTTTCCTTCCATCATTCTCCTCTCAACAACAAACAAGGCCTGTGTGGGTCTTCAGTAGCTTTTGCTCCTATCACCATAATGTAAGGATGACAAAGATCAGACAGAGCAACTGAAATGGAAAAATAATTCGACTAAAACCTCAACAAGAATAGAACAAAACAACTAGTTATTGATTTAAGTAAAATGGCAAGTATCCGATTTATTCAAATGCAACAGGTAAGCGATACAGTAAAAGGTATGTGAAACACATCGAGATCTTTCTTTGCTGGGAGGCAACTGCAGTAATAACCAAGTGACTCAGCCTCCTGCTAAAGACACCATTTCCATCCCTGCTTTTCAAAAGGATCCTTTTGCAGAAAATCCACACATCATTCAGCTTTACTGAATGCTGAAATGAAAAATAGATGCCCACTGTCATACAGCTATATTGATTATGAGCGAAAATGTGATCATTTTGCATTAACTTGCCCCACAGCACTGGGGTTCCATCAAAGCATCAGAAGGAAATTAATGCTTTCATATACCGCCTAAGAAAAATATGAGATGTTGTTCACTTTGCCCTCTAGACAAAGAGGTATATGCCAGTAGCTGAGAGGTAATAGCTTTCAGAAGAGAACATGAACTCTAGACTTTTATTAAAATCATTATTTAATGTGCAAAAAATAATGAAGCCACAGCCTTGGCATTTAAAACAGCAATTTGTAGTCATTACATCTTAGATCATGAGGCTTATTTTGTAAAAAGCCAGTCTTTCTCAAATTAAAAATTCATCTTTGACTCCCACAGATTATGTAGTCCTTTAAATGATGTCATTTCATACAGATTTATTTGAGCTAAACAAAGAGCCAGTAAAGTGGCACACAAAGTATCTATTTCATTGCTTTCTCTCTAGAAAGACCTTTCTACTCCTTAGACTGTTCAAAATCTCACGCAAGAGTTGACTAATGCATTGATATTTTAGTAATTTCACCTTCCAGGGACATTTTAGCTCTTAATTTGCCATTCTCCTCACCCCCACTAAAGTGAACTGTAAAAAAATAGCCTTCAACAGAAGATTTCTCTTTTCATACTTAGAATGGCAGCCCACAAAGTGAATGACAGTGCGAAGATATCACCAGACCTAAGCAGATCCCTCTAACTGACTAGCATTTAATCCATTATGAAATTAGATGTATTTGACAGAAAAATAGGCAGGGAAAACCTGTTCCTCTCCAGCAAGAATCCTGTTAAGAACTTGCATGGCTAAGTGATGCAGACCTACATAACAGACACTTTTTATTCCGTTTTATATCAAAAACTGTTATGCTTGATTCTCACTAAATGAAGTCATACAACATCATAGCACACCCAGATTTTAATGTTTTAGCTAATAAATCTTTAGGAATATCACTATGACCTGACAAGAAGTTGCAAGATAGCACATTTGTTCTCTGCCTTACTAGTGAGAGATTTTACTAGTAACTTGGAGAAGTGAGATTTACAAGTATGTCAGCAAGAGAACAAAAATGCATTGCACATTTCATCTCTTTCCTGCTTCAAGACTTCTTTTAATTACTATTTGAGCTATAGCAGTGTCAAGAAGTTGGGATCCCTTTTGAAAAGAACACAGAGTCAGTTCCTCCCCCAAATTATTTTAACACATGGACCTGAATCAGCACATAACACCACCTGTAATTTAATTTTTTGTATGTTGAATAGGCATGCTGATTTCAATCCCAATCGTCTTTTCAGCAGAAGCAGTACATTTAAATTAATGTGTTTCAGAGTACGTCCTCTACTGTCTTCCAAATGTCTATACTCAAAATGCCTCTCCCACGGAGCATTCCTCTTATAATGGTGATGCGGCTTTTTCTATACCCTTCTGCGATCACTACACCTACCAAGTAAGATTTTAATTAAGGACTAGCAAAGGGCTAACTATGTTTTATCAAGGGACTAAAACATTACATTTGTTACTATACTTTCCCTCTAAGTAAATGGCTTGCTCTTTAGCTGTATCTGCCACTAATTCTCTCCAAGACTTATCTCCAAACACCTTTGGTACATAAACTTTCTATTAACCCTGCAAAAGATGTTTACTCACAAGTTTTTGTGGTTTTACCCCAGCCGGCAGCTGAGCACCACACAGCCGCTCGTTCACTCCCCCCACATCGGGATGGGGGAGAGAATTGGAAGAGTTAAAGTGAGAAAACTCGTGGGTTGAGATAAAAAACAGTTTAATAGGTAAAGCAGAAGCCGCGCGCACAAGCAAAGTAAAGCCAGGAATTCATTCCCCATTTCCCATGGGCAGGCAGGGGTTCAGCCATCCCCAGGAAAGCAGGGCTCTGTCACGCGTAACAGTTACTTGGGAAGACAAACGCCATTGCTCCGAACACCGCCACCCCCCCCCCCCCCCCCCAAGCTCCTTATAAACTGAGCATGACGTCATATAGTATGGAATATCCCTTTGGTCAGTTTGGGTCACCTGTGCTGTCTGTGTCTCCTCCCAACTTCTTGTCCACCCCCAGCCATCCCGCTGGCAGGGCAGTGCAAGAAGCAGAAGAGGCCTTGGCCCCGTGTAAGCACTGCTCAACAATAGGTCCATAGAACAAAAACATCTCTATATTATCAATGCTGTCTCCAGCACAAATCCAAAACATATCCCCACACTAGCTACTATGAAGAAAATCAATCCTCTCATCTGAAACCAGGACAGTTTTGCAGAATCCTGTGATGTTTCATGAAGCTTCACCAGGAGTCCAGATCTGTATGCAAAACTAACAGACTTCACACTCACTAAACTTCTGTTTACCAGAGATTTATGCAAAACTGTGGAATTCAAATTGGAAAACAGTTTTTAAATACAGAACATCATGGCAATCTTGAACAGGACTGCAATATATGTAAAGCCTATATGATGTAAAAAATAATCAGAACACTCTCCAAAACAAAAGCAGGCTGTTGTATTTTCCATAACCACTACCATTTCAGAAAGTTGAAAATAAAGAATAGCCATCATGACAGGCAGTTGGCTGGAAAGATAATAAAATGAGGGGCTTTGTTTTGGTCTCTGATAAGTTCCTAGAATCACATTATACCAATGCCCATCCAAAAATCAATCTGGTATACATAATGAAATATACCACTTAAAGGAAAAATGAAAGTTCAGAAATTTAATCAGTGCTGCCAATTGGAGAGATATAATCTCATAGTTACTGCACATTACTGCAATTTGAACAGTTTCACAATGAAGTCCACAGAACCCCGCACAAGCTCAGAACTGCTACTGTACAGGCACCACTGACATTCAGGTCCCTACTTTATTAGTTTGCTACTCATGAATCTTGGCATCTTTGAAGCAAATAGGACTATCATAATTCCTATCCAACAGAGATTACGGAGAAATTATGAAAATAGGTAGTACCTTGATACTTCAGGAAATGGTGTCACTAGTTATAGGCTGCTTAAAACCTTAAGCCTAAATTTTCCCCTCCCAAATTTTTTCTTAATTATTCTGACACTAGTGGAAGCTTTACTTTCAAGATTTCTAAATTTATCTGCAGAATTGAGAAAAAAATACAATGAGCATTGACACACAACCTGTAGGATTAAAAAAGCCATCTCAGCTAGAAGAGCTTGCTGTCTTGCAGGGGAAACAGGTGACCTTGCACCACTATCAGAACAGTTTTGCATGCCAGCTACCACCCCATCACAATGTTATTAAGGAAATATTCACAATCAAAGCACCCTTTCTCAGTACCTCTCTCTAACAAAATGCTGAATCCTCCAAGACAAGCATCTATTTAAAGTTTTTACTTCCTCTTTGTCATATGCATCTGTTTCTCATACTTCCAGTTACATGACTCCAGACAGGCAGGCAGTTGTACAAGAAGGTCATTGCTCATTTTTGAAGACAGAATTCAAACAGCACACAGATGAAGTTCTACTTTCATACTGTGTACAGCTTTTTGTGCTACAGTCTTTAATGCTTAAATTCAAGCATAATGTTAAAAATTAGGGTCTCTTCACTATATAAAGTTCTCTTGTGGGATTTTAAGTGCATAAGCATGAAAAGCATTAAAGTGGAACAGTCTCAAAGGAAATTTTTTTTTTTTTTTAAATCAGAAAAAATTGGTTATTCACTAAAAATAAACACATTGAACTGGGCAGGTGTGAGTTTTTTCCCCTCGGTATATTCTTCTACATTGTGTTCACCTTTTCTCCCAAAGCCCAAACATTTGAAATTATTATGTATTCAGGAATAGTGTATTTGCTGAAAGACAAATACTACTTTAGCCTGAAACTCAATTTGTGGTTGAATGATTAATGTCATCTAGGGCTTGCAATTACATAAGTTTGGATGTCACCCAGGGGGTTCAGGTTGTCATGCCAGTAGAAGTACACATATTTCTTCTCAATTCAGTGCACAACAGCACACGTTTCCCTAGATGGAGTACAGGCTCCCTCTATAGTTAAAATCTAGCAACCAACATTGCCTGGTCTGATCACAACAGCTTTAAATTCTTCTTTCTTTATGGTAAAACAAAAAACCAAGAGCAGCCATTCCTGCATAATCTCTGTTGCATCACCTGCCTTCCAGTTACTATTACTACTTACTGATGCCCAATCACAATTACTTTTTCAGAGCTAAAAATAATCCGAAAATATGCAACAAAAAGTCATTAATCAGATACAGAACTTATATTTAGTAACTTTGATCATATTACCATTTCAGATGAACTCTTCTTTCATCCTATTATCATTAATGTTCTATTAATGTCATCAGTCTTAATTAAGAAGCAGTAGATACTTTTTTTCTCTTCCCACCAGTTTATTTTTTGCATTTGCGTTTCCACAAAGTAGATAACAGGCTGTTTGTATCTCCCATCACAATTTTATCTTCTCTATGCAGATACCTGTCACCTCACTAGTCTCCAAGTCTGTTCCAGGCCAGGATCCCCAAAAACAACATCTGGCCAGTCTAAACCAGGTGTTTGTTGCCAGGCTGACTAGTAAGAGTAGCCATGTTTCTAAAGCTCAGTCTGAAATTTAACAGACTGCAGAATAACCTGCCTTAGCCTAGCTGTTCTGGAGGGATGAGTTTGCCATCCACATTTAAGTTCCTGATCTCTGCACTTCAAGTTCATCTCACTAGCATGCCAGGTGTGTAAGTACAAGTGATAGATTCACATGTGGTCACACCAGCTATGCTCACAGTGAGGAACGTGCAGAGGGACAGAAGACTGCAAGAAACAGCGAAGAAAACATTTCCTTATCCACATCTCATCTGCCATTTACAGCATGAGTGCTTCTAATTCTGCTTTAAAGCAAAGTCACATACACCAGGTTAGACCCCTTCTGACAGGCTTTAGCACAGTCGTTGGCCTTTGCTCCGAGATGGACTGAAAGTATATGCTCAGTTAGGGACAGCTAAAAAGGTGTTTAAGAAACAGCTCCTGATTCCTGTGAGCAATAGCACGCACTCTGGTGAGAATGCTTTTAGTTGATCCCAGGGCAATGACAAAGAGATCAGGCCTTTAAAATAACTTCCTTAGCTTTGCCCTGGAGGGGCTCAAAAGTACTCATACACCAGATTACTGGATCTCAGTGAGAAGCCAAAAAATAAACTGGAAATGCACAAGAGAGAAGAAATGTAGATTACTTCAGTTCCTCTTTCCTTCCCAGCTGGCAGCAGGAGCGATGTGTTGGAGACCTACACAGAGTCCCTACCAATATAATCTCAGCCCTGTCCCAAGTACCAACTACCCCTTGCTAAGGCATCTGCCATGTGTTGGATGCTGAGGCTTTTAAACCCCAAGTCATGGCCCACCAAGCTAATAACATGCCTCTGGGGCTACATCCAGAAATAAAGCATCCTTCTGACACCTCAGAGCCTTGCAAAGCCCTACTGTGCAAAACCCTTACTTTATCATCAAGGCTTTTACCCATTACTCTTCTTTGTCACCTGCCATCTCAGCCAGCAAATCCCTTTCACACATGGTCTCACAGTAGGTATCTAAACAGACTCCTTCCCACTTGATAGGTCTTTTACAGTTGAACCATCTTCAACATCATATCCGCAAGAGACAAACACTTAGGGCTCTGCTTGAGGTACACATTGCTAAGACATTTTGCATGCCTTGATTAAGCCTCACAAGTGATCTTTCTGCACTACAGGAATACCACTGACAAGCACATCACATGCACAGAGAGGAGTACCTACTAAAAAAGTTTCAGATCCTCAGCAGTACTGTTAAAGGGAAGACTGAACACAAAGTAGTTTACAATTGCAATTTCATTTGCTCACTCACAATGAGGTAAAAAATAACAATGCTTCAAACTTTAATAATAATATCTATCTTGTATTTACTGAGAGTACCTAGTTCCCTGCAGCCCAGTTGACTTTACTGGATGGCATAAAAATTAACAAAAGCCATAAGTTCATCTATGTTCCAATCCCCCTCCCCAGCCTGAGAAATCAAGCTCCTTGAAGGGAATCCATCAATTCCTTAACAGTAGGATTTCAACTACTGCAGTATCTGAATTTCTTGCAGAAATTAGAAGTATATCCAATTTGCTATGCAAATATGTTGTAATTACGTTAAGTAATTTTGAAATATAAACCTATATACAGTAACACTAATGATAATAAATATCAAAGTGAAAAAATCTGATTTAGAAGCATTAATGTGGACAATGGACCATCATCTATGCCAAACACTTAGCTAATACAATCAGTTTAATTTTATTACCATCATCCATAGGACATCAACAAATAAACACCAAAGAAACTCAGGGTATCTGACCACAAGACCGTAGCCATTTTTATGGCAAAGTGTCTAGTGAAAAAGACTTATAATTGGCATCCAGCCATTCTAAAAACTAAGAGGTCAGCAGTCTCAGCCTCAAGGTTGTCTGTATTCATTATTTCTGCAATAGAGACAAAAGTTTAATCTTTACCCACAAAACATGAGATTTTTGCAGATGATGCAAAACTGAGGGGAGTGGCTGATGCACCAGAAGGTTGTGCTGCCATTCAGAAGGACCTCAAAAGGCTAGAGAAATGGGTCAACAGGAACTGTATGAATTTCAACAATGAAAAATGCAAAGTCCTGCACCTGGGGAAGAATAAGACCCCATGCAGCTGTACAAGCTGGGGGCTGACCAGCTGGAAAGTAGATATGTGGAAAAGGCCCTGGGGGTCCTAGTAGACACCAAGTTAGACACCAGCTCAAGAAACACACTCTTGGAGCAAAGAATGACAAACAGCCTCCTGAGCAGCATTAAGCTGAGGGTAGCCAGCAGGTTGGGGGGTGGGGGTGATCCTTCCCCTCTGCTCAGCACTGATGAGAGATACCTGGGCATGCTGGGCTCCCCAGTACAAGAGAGACAGGGACATAGTGGAGAATTCAGGGAAAGGCCAGAAAGACAATTAAGGGACCAGAGCATCTGTCATATGAGGAGAGGCTGGGACTGTCCAGCCTGGAGAAGAAAAGGTTCTGGGAATCTAATCCATATGTATAAATACTTGATGGGGGGAATAAAGAAAAAGGAGCCAGGCTCTTGCTAGTAGTGACCAGTAACAGGACAAGAGGTGATGGGCACTAACTGAAATACAGGAAATTCCACCTAAAGATAAGAAAGCACTTTTGTACTGTGAAGGTGCTCAGAGACTGAAACACATTGCCCAGAGAGGCTGTGGAGTCTCCATTCCCAGAGATGCTCAAAACCCAACTGGACACAGCCCTGAGCAGCTTTCTCTGAGCAGAGAGTTAGACTAGATGATCTCCACAGGTGCCTTTCCTGCCTCAAAAATCAAACTCACATAGAATGGTTATCTCAGTTTACCTCTTTCTACCATCTTGACAACACTCATCAACTAAAGTAAAACAAACACACATGCACACACACCACCACACAAAAAAATCCAAACTTCTAGCTAAAATGAAGGTAAACTCCATCCAGATTTCTCAAATCTTATCTGAAAGATAAATTCTTTGAACAAAAAAGTTCATGTAACTAATTGCACCAACATGATTACCCCAGCAGTCGTTCATACAGAATAGCGGTTCTTACTTTGGAAGAGCTATAAGCAGCACAGAGTATATTCACAACTTCTGAACAGAAGCAGCACAATGTTTTTTCGGTTTTCTATAATCATAGTATTGGATCCAACTCAAAAAGAAAATACATTTACAGAAGAACTATCTCTTCCCACTTAAAGTATGAACACTATCAGCAGCTAAGCATAAGAAACTATAAAGCCTACCAAGTCATCTGTGAAGACAACTGTTCTTGCTGTACATCACTGTCCTTGGGAACTTAATCTATTGAGGCAACCTCTACAACAGATAGAATAACTAAAATTAGCCAAAGGAGAATTTTTCTTTCTCCAGAGGGAATAAGTGGTCTCGTCACTCAAAACCAGAGAAAAAGCTGTTTGTGGTTTGAACCTCTATTCTTAATGTTTTCAGGTTTGCTTGGGTGGGGGGGGGGGGGTGTCCCTCATTCTTGGTTTTTGATTTTTTTTGTTTGCTTGGGGTTTTTTTGGGGGGTGGGAATCAGATCCACCAACATGTTAATATTAATAAGCATTACACACTGATCCAAAATAGTATTTCTTTACAGTAAGAAGGAATGAACAAGCTTTAGGAAATTTTTTTAAACAGCATGCTATAACCAACCTGACCTGTTTACAAGAACCTGACATCTAAAAGCATGATAAAAAAACCAGACAAAAAAGTTACATACTTTCACCTCCCATAAAAGCCAGTTTAACAACCTGATTTCTCTGAGGTAAAAAGAAATGTAGTCTTAACCCCATCAGCCTGAGCATGTACACGACCTACTAGTACACAGCCTTGATTAAGGTTCTATATGCAAGCCATGAACATTACTCACTTGTTACATAAAAAAACCTCCTCTACTAGTCATAGTATAACATTGCTAAAAACATTGTTTCTTCCTAAAAACAAACACTTACATCATAATACTTAGATTTGCTGTACTTCAGACACCATCTCATGACAGCAAGATCGGTGTTATTCACATATTCACTATTCCATAGAGTTATCTTAAGTCATTTAAATAACCATCTGCAAGACACATTGTTATCAGCATACAACATAAATACAAGAAACTCCTAAAACACACACATAGCATTGTAGCAAACAGGTGGAAGCTGAATTTGACAGAAGAAATATTGGCTGTTCTTATGTCTGGAAATGCATTCAATAATCTTCCTTGATGATTAATATATCCCACATGTAAAAGCCTGCATAAAAGACCAAGCAACAGCTGTAATTTACTGAAGGAGGTAGGACAGCTCAGCAGTAGAAGCCATCCAAGTTGTAAAATGACAGTGTATTAGTAGTTCCCATCCATTTAATTACAGTTTAAACTTTCCAATCTGACACAGTAATAAATTGAAAAATGCTGCATTACTGGCTATTTTTTTTAGTTTAAGACAGATGTTGTACATGGTATATTGTGGACCTTTTCCATCTCTTCCTTTCTCGCTGGTTATTGCCTGGCTAACAGGATGTTTCATTTTAATGAAAAATACATTAGTGCATTAAGATAAGGTCATCAGTTCTTAAGTTAAATGCAATTTCTGTAATAAAATTAATTGTATAGCCCACATAAAAATTTTTATGTGGGTTAAACACTTTTAATTACTACCTAAATTTTGTTCAACTGAATGTTTAAATGGAGTATTCCCCTATAAAAAGAATGCATACACTGTGAAATGCCTTCACAGTTCTTTACGGCATGCCTTCTATATGTTACACTAATACAGTAAGTGGTCATCAGTACTAAAGTCTACAAAAAAGTCTCTTGAGGAAGGCTGAGGGGAAGGAGGCAGAGGAAAGACGACCGCCAGGCTGTGTAGACTGTGGAAAGTGGGCTTGAGGGTGGACCTGGTTGCTTAGGGCGATGTCCAGTTGGGTTTGGGATATTTAAGCATGGAGACACCACAATCTGTCTGAGCACCCTGGTATATAACATTATAAAATAGAAAATGTTTTGGCATTTGTAAATATTTTTCTGTTTCATATAAATATTATTTGATATAATATCAAATTGTCACTGTAGCAGAAGTTGTAGCTCAGAGATCACCTCTCAGATTACCGTAGCAACCTTCAGCTATTAAAACCACTCATGTTTTTTCAGTAATATTTGTATACTTAGCATGAAGTGGAACAGCTCATGCACAAACAACAACATTAGGATGACTTTATTCCACTAATTATAAAAGTTCTTCTGAAATGTGATACAACACTAATAAATTCTCCATTCCATTCAAAAGCAGAGATATAACCCTGGGTCCTCTATGCCTTGGATGGCTTAGAGGCATGTTAAGAGGACTTGCAACAATTAAGTTTAATAAATGCTGCATAGTCCCTTTTTAAAGTCTTTACAACATTAGTTTGTACAAGCTAAAGGACTTCCCCCCGCCAAGGTTCTCCCTTAGGAAGAGTTTGTTTCAACCAGGATTAAATGATTTTATTTTATTTTTTAATTCAGGTCCTGAACCTCCAAAATAATAACCAAGTATTAATTTACCTTTAAGTCAGATGCCATTGAACAGTATAATGATAGGCACTGGGACTTGAACCATGGATTTATGGGTTAATTCAACACGCATACTTTTTCTGGGATGTTTTTCATTTTATGCCTACAACTCAATATATATTATTCAATCAATTGATTTATGAAAACAATATTCCTATACTAACTTAAATGTGGTTCCATATTTCAAAATAAGATTAAATGTGACATTTTATGTTCTCTTCATTTTAACTGAACTGGATTGTGTCAACAAAAAATATCTTCCTACATAGAGAAAAGAATTGTTTTCATTAAGAGCAGCTTTGGAAATACTTGCCTTTTACAGCCTCAGACTTAATAAATTGTTAGATTAACTAAGTGAATTTATAATATTCCATGACAAAAAAGTTGATATAAGCATCTTCTATAGTGTTCCTCATTCTACTTTCTAAGTGTACTTTAGCCATTAAAAAAAGCCCATTTTTCTTTTACAGCATCCAGGAGGTGTATTTTGTTGCAGCTGAACGAATGATCTAACTTCTTTGCATGATTGCCAGTAATGCAATTCCTTGTTTCGATGTCAAGCACAGTCAGATCACATTAAAAGTTGCTAACTTGGCACTACTTAAAGAAAATCATTGTCACCGTACAGGGAATGTGAGAAAAGAGCACAAGGGAAAGCACGGTAACCTTAAAAACTAGTTAGAGAAGAGGCCTGTCCAATGCGAATCCTACTCAGTCTGTAGCGCAAATGTGAGAGAGGAAGAGGGAGAACAGAAACAGTCTGTATACGTATGTTCATATATATACCATGTTTACATCCACTGGTAGAATACAGTGTGGAACATAAGTAAGAGTCCTCTAAGACCTACTCATATGGATGAAAGTTATCTGAAAAAATCCAGTTCTAGAAAATATACCCAACAAATATCCCAAACAACCATCAAATGAGCAAAAGTTTATTAGGTTCATTCCCTTTCTGCATTTTTTAATCAGTTAACCCCCTTTTTTCTTTTCCTCACTTTAAATATTCATACTGTCTTAGAACTAGAAAATAATTACTTAACCATCATGTAAAAGTAGCAAATTTTCCTCACAGTGTCTTAAATTCTTGATTGCTTTTGACATATCTAATGCAAATTTGTATTAGGAATAGGTATTTTATTTCAAAATTTTTTTTAATATATTAGAGTCATTTTTTGGAGCCGCTCTTCCTTTGATTTAAACAATTGAGAGAAGCCAACTGAAGTCAAATATACAAGTTTGTGGTACTGGCTCTGAAATTCTAACTAAATTACCAAGTTACAAACTAATGAAATAAAACTTTGTAGCAGCAGCCAGCAGAGATATTATTAATCATTTAAAAGACACCAATACTAGCTAATTTCATTACATTGTTTAAACTCAACAGGTGTTTCAAAAATGGCTTATAAATATCCTATTTAATAAGTCTAACAAGATTGTTACTCTTTCAAAGGATTTAAAAAACTGCACCCACATCCTTTTGGCTACAATACATTCTCATTCCCTTATCAAATTGCTGTCATTTGGCTACTTCCTTTTGGTCCCTTGCCCAGAATAATTTATCCATCAAATTAAATTTCACAGGTGCAAGATTTACAGTGAAAAATGTATTTTGGGTATTTTTAATCATCTGTAAGCTTTCTCTACATAAAGTTCTTTTTTAAATTAAACATAGTTTGAATCCCCATACATTTTTGCTAAGGCTGTTCAATTACGCTTAGAAATGCAAATTTTGATTTTTGACTAAGTATACAAATTTCTCTCTTGCCCATTGTAAAATTATACTCGCTCTTTTCTCCTGTTTAAGGAAAAAATCCACCTTTAGACTCAAGAATTCTGTAATTTCCTCTCCTTTTTCAAATGCATTTCTTTTTGCTAGTGACTAAAATAGCTAATATCATTAAACTATTATGATAAACATTGAGTGTTTTCAAAAACAGCGACATTTGAAACTATTCCTGAAGTATGCAAGTAAAGACAGAGGTTCACAACCAACCTCTACATTAACAGATTAATTACACTCACTCTCCTGTTAATGATATTCATATATGAGCACACAGATGTCCATGAGCAGAAATGGGGAGGCCTTGGACTAACTGAAAATTCCTACATCACCTCACATCGCCCTTTTTTCTGAAGCCATTGCCACCTCTTTTCCAAGCAAAAACATTTCAAGATTTTGTAAGTCAGCTTCCTGGTGGAAGACAATAAAATTAATATGAACCTAATTAAAATGCAACTTTTCTTGGTTTCACACATATTCCTGTGGAAATTATATCCTCTGGAGATCTGCAAGATTTCCAAGAACCTTTGCCCAGCGCGTACTTTTCAAGAAGCATGTCTGCCTCGAGGCTCTATTTTAAACAGAGGCCAGCTCCAGGTTCTGAAGGAAACTGCCCTGCATTTCAGACAGCAACACCTCCTGCCTTTTATTACACCAAAAATAACATAGCACCTGAAGATAACACCATTATAGCAAGCCTCCCCAAGAATCAGGAATGACACAGATTAAAATGTAATGGCTATGTACACCAGCACCACCTGGTGATAGCTACAGCAAAGCACATAATGATTTGGTTGGATCAAATTATTAGTGAACATCCACACTGTGCTAGCATTCATTTTTTCTCTTGATGCTCTGTGTGGTGAACTGGGTCAGAGCCCAGGGGTCAGGACCAGGATGCTCTGCTCCCAGGCATGGTCACCACCCCTGCCCCTGAGAAAAGGGGGATTTATTCCTGGGGTGCTCTTCTCTACCAGCATATACTTCTCCCTACCTTTAAGCTATGTGTACACTACACAGCAAGGTGCAATACTGTAATACCTGACCTAGCACTGTATTCTCCAAAACCAGCATAGGTTGGACTTGCGTATTTAGTAAGCTCCCTGCACAAAACACGTAAGAGGATTTTCATGTACCAACATAACAGCATCAGCACTCACAATTATTGAGGCAAGTCTCAGTTTAAGCTCATTGCAAGGTTCAACTGCTTTTAGCACTTCTCCAAGTAGGATTTCACATCTGTACAATAGATAGTGCAAAAAATGTGAAATGCTTTAGACTGTGTAACACAAACTCTGCAATTGTCCAGTACCGTCAACTCTGACACTGAGTATTGCCACTGCTAGTAACAGGCAACAGGCTTTGTCCAGTGCTCCCAAGGGCTCCTGTGTTTAAATTTGCCTTCTTTTGCATACAGCTTCCCCCCCCCCCCCCCCCCCCCCACTCAATTTAGATAGAAGTAGCAATTCCTTTACTGATCAGCTGGCTAAAGCTAATTTGTTTTACTTTTGCTAGGCAGAACTGGTTTTCCAGGGTAACAAAGAAAAACAAGCCCAAGTATCTAGCATGCATGAAAATGCACTATAAATAGTAAATTTGGATGCAAAAGCATTGCAGACAGAAGAAAAAACAAAGTGTAAAACATATACTAGCAAGCACAAAAACGGCTAAGTGTCTCCTTGAGTGAGGATCCCAGCAACCTGATTTCACTTCTAAGGAAATTTGTTTCAGGTGTCAGATCAACTACCACTGAAGAAAGTTGGGGAAACTGCAAACCCCATGACAAGATCCACTTTCGTCACCACTGAGCATGGCAAGAGTATCAGTTTCCTTGGGTAGCCACCACACATCTAAGAGGGATATTTCCAAACGTCCTGCCCAAAGCTGGAGGGCCCAGAGCCACAGAAGCATGTGGCACAGTCTGTCTGCACACTACAAATGCTCAAGCAGAACTACTCCCAATGAGAAATTCCAGCTGGTGCTATCCTGGAGCTGATCTCACCAAGCTGACAGACCTTTTGCAAATTGATATATTAGTTCTTAAAGAAGGTAATAGTTTTCTCTCAAGATATGACAAATTATTCTCTTCAAGTTCTCATATATTTATGAATGTATTTGTTCAGGACAGGACTACAAATCTAAGTTTACGAGGAACTGTTTTAATTTCCTAGTCTCAAAAGAGCAGCAAAACTGGCAAACCTGATCACTCTGTCTTTGATCTTTCTTACTTGTAGACAAGCTGTAAGAGATTAAGCTCTTTTCCCATTACTTAATCACTTAAAGCAATACTCTAGATTCCCAAGGGTAAAGGCATTAGCTACTGATCAGACTGGGCACCTTTTTAAGAGGTTGAATGATTTATAAAATACTGTTAGCTTATGCAGTTGGGATTAGATTTTCAGAAATCCTTTGATAATTTGGGGGGCATAACTCTTGTTTAAACCAACATGTAGAGGGAATTCAAATGGCTACTTTTTAATATCATGTAAACTGCTCATTTTTATGATTAATTTTTCTTCCCATGTTTCATATTATGTATACACTTTAAGGCTACAAGAAAACATTCTTATAATCTGAAAAGGGAAGAGTCAATGTGTTAAATTAAAAGCCTTGATTATTGCTGTACTGTTCAGCAACAATTTAAGATAAAAGTTTGCAAGAGTTGCATCACTTCCCTGCATAAGCTATGTCCACTGTATCCCAGCTCCAATTGTCTGAAGCCCCAAGGTTTCTCAGTCTGTGAAAGAAATCAAATCCTTAAGGAAACTGCCTGAACAGTTCCCAACTTGTATATACTTTTTTTTTAAAAAAAACCCAAAAACATAACTGTATTTATATCCTTCCAGAACTATTAAATTCTCCCCAGGGAAGCCACAGGAAGGTGAAGGAAGCTTTCCAAAAGGAAAGGATTTTTTTTTCAATCCTAGACACAGTGACAACTGTATAATATAATGATGGCAAATATATGGGATTACTGCCAGACTCTCATCCAAGACACTCCGATGTCTTCATCTAGTCAAATATGTTCTCCAAATAAAATTATATTATGCAGAGCAAAATGAATGTTATGTTATAGATTTTGGCATGAAACTATAGTGATTTTTAACTCAGTTGTCTGCCATGATTCAGGATATTAATTGGAGTATAAATTGTACAGATGCACATTCTGCATTACGCAACCTTTTTCTTTCAAGGTCTCATGGAATCATTTGTCTATAAAATGACCACTATGAAAACCAAAAAATCTCACCACACCAAAAAGTCAGTACTGCTTAAGTAATGTATTTGTAAAACTTATTGTTCTTAAAAATCAAAATATTCGAGCATGTCCAATGGCTTTCCAAGTAGATCTTAGTTTAATGCAAGAGAACTTACTTCCTTATTACAGTTCTTGGTAACATCACTAAAAGTCTTCCTTAAAAGGTATGAGCAGACAATTACCAAAATGTGCACATACAAATTCCAGGTTTAGTGCTTGCAATGGTATGGTATGAAACTGGCACCATTATTCCACCTACTGGCTCCATAGGGAGACCAGACACATTTGGGATCTACTGCCTTCATCCTTTGTAAATGTAATACTCAAAATGAAATATCAAAAATCCTTAGTGAAACTGAAATTTAGTCATACCTGAAAAAATGATCACAAAAACCCAAGACACTTTGAACCACATCAATATTATTCATTCAAATGTCATTGTTTCCAGTGGAATCATTTCCTCAAAATATAAAACCTTACATAAAACATGTTTATCTCATGCAGCACTGAATGTAGGCCTTGGGGAAGTGGGATGTGAGGGGAGAGAGAAAGAAAGACCACTATCTGATGGTAAATCTTAGAACTCAGGAGTTCCTATAGCTCTAAATTAGTGCTACCACACCTCATTTATCCTCATCAAGAAAATGGGCAGAAATCACAATTGCTGACTGCATTAGAAGGAAGCCACCAAGTTATTATCTATTTCCTCTTCAAAATGGAGCAAAAGAACCAAAACTATGGTAAGGTAAATAAAACACATTATTACTAACTGTAAGCAACCTTACCTTTAAGACTGAACGTATAACAGTAAGAAAAACCAGCAACAACAGGCACCAAACTTACTAACCTTCTTTGCCCAAGATAAAAAGAAACCAGGTACATCCTAAAGAAGAAAATTTATCCATAGTTTGGAGGAGCACAGTACAGTTTCATAATAGTAGCTACATAGCATAAACATCCAAAGTCCAAGCAAACTTTTAGCTCTGCTGCTATTTCTAAATGATTGATCAGTCATTATTTTGCCAGATATCTCCATGAAAGTACCACAAATTGTCACTGTCCTATTTCATTGATTTTCAAAACCAACAAGCTATTTCAAAACACAACACTAAACTGTTAAGGAAAAATCATCCAAGTCTTTCAACCATCAACTAAGTTGACAGCTTGTTTTCTCTACTGATTCTCCATCACGTACATTTGAAGCAGCCCTCCGTACTCAAGTCACATCAACTCTTCCCCCCTGCTTCCCAATAATCGGTGGGGGGAAGACTGAGAACAGCAACAGAGGAAAGCTCAGCTCCAGAGCTGTGCCCCCTGGGGCCAGCCACACCAGCCCAGGGAAAGCAGGAGCTGAAAGCAAATAGGGGAACTCACACACCTGAAGTCCTACTACTCATTCAGAATCAGGCTTAAAATAAGGCCCTCTTAATCACTTAATATTCCTTTCTTTTGTCCTTAGAAATGCCTGAACTTTTTTTTTTTTTTTTTTTTAAATCTGGACAATTAAAAGTCAGACCAAAGTGGAATATGCAGCACCTTGGGAAAGAAATCTCACAACTGATGCTTCCCCAAGTTGTTACACTATTGAAAAAGTATATTACAAATAGTGAAAAAAGGTAAAGAACTATGACAAGTTCCACAGTAAGAATATTTAATATCCTGATATAACTGTAAGAGTACAAATTCAGTAAGGCCATTTCTAAAACAGTAGTAACTAGCTACCAAGACATTATTTGATTTTTGAGGCAAGGTAAGTTTATAAAGACTGACACATGATACAATGATGCCAGAAAGAGTAGTTGCTGAAGTCTGGAATAATTTGTGGTTTTGTTGGGGGTAAGGGATGGTTTGTATGCTCACTACACATCCTGGAGACTTAAAAACAGTCATCAGAAATATACCAATACTGCACCAGAGAGACCAACTCAGCTGTACCATACCATGACGTGGGGTACCGAACATCATAGTCATTCCTCTGGATTCAGATCAGGAACTAAAACTTCCAATTGTTCAGATAATCACCCCAGTAACACCCCTTGGATGTTTTGATGTAAAGCTCTTATTTAACCTAACACTGCCAATTTGCTTTCCACCAAACTTTCAAGCATTACCTGAGGTGACAAAGTAATGATAGAGTAAAAAAAAAAAAAAAAAAAAAAAGCAGAGTTATTTCACTTTTACCATAGGAAATGGAAAATAAGATACTTCCTTTCAAGATGGACAAAACTAAATTGAAAAAAATCTCGTATTAGGACACTAAATGAAAAGTCTTGTAGTTTTTCTGGAAACTCCCTGTTGCTTTGACTTCACTTTGTGTATTTCATTAGTTTTTAGAAAGCAGCAGTTAGACTTTCCATCTCTGTGCTGCCAAGGCTGTGCTTCTAGGTTTAGCTATATTTCCCATGATGTCTGTTCAAAATACATAAAGCAGCACTTTATCGAAGTCACGTGCCTGCACATACTGATAACAGCATATATACTACACATGCAAGAACAGAAGTGCAAAGGAAAAAAGCAGCACTCATACCACAGGTAGAGATATTTTAAAGTAGAACTAAATCACAATAACATGCTTCCCCTTCAGTTCCATACGCAAAAGATGAAACGTTTCATTTGGACAATGCAAACAGTGACTTATTTGAAAATATTGAAAAATGTTTATGTTACTAGGAAGATGTATTTTTCTTTCATAATTCAATATAATATTTTGATTTTCAAACCCAGGCTGCCACAGAAAACCAATTAATACTTTGGCCTCTTAAATTTCTCCCCTTTTTAAGAAAGACTCCAATTTTGATCTGGGTCTATGTATTTTTTTGTATTAGAAAACAAGCACAATACTATGTATCATGCTTAGATGAAATACCATATGCACTCACAAAACCAATCTTAATTCTTCTGATCCTTAAAAAAAAGATCTACTTCTGTGTCTGTACAAAACCTTAATTTGATAAGGCTGGTGATGGACTGAGTCGGATATTACTGTTTAATTATTTATTTGTACTTCCTCATCTGTCTGCATCCTTCCCTATTCTCACTGTATACTTAGCAGACAACATAGGGCAAGGACTTGCATCAGTGGCGGCTGGAGCATTTCTGCATGTAGTTATGTAATTCTCACCACATCAGTGTCCCGCTCCCTGTTTTGGATTCTTTGGATTACAGGAGTTCATACAAGTGATAACTGCAATTTTAGAAATAACCATAGTGTCAATTTACAATGAATCATAATGTATAGGAGTGGGGAAGGCTGGACATATACAGACCATACTTTAAGTAAAAAACTCAGTAACCTCGAGGACGAAATAGTAACCTGTGACTGCTTTTGTCATTCATTTAAGCTTTTTATTTCACCTTCCTTTACTGCATATGGCATTAACTCTTACTACTTAACAGCTATTGGTGTATAATTACAGGTACCCAGGAACAGCTGTATTTCACACAGCCCAGCTCTCCTTAGGGCATCATAGATATCCTGAATTAGCAACTCTAATTCCTTCAAAAGGTGGTTAAGACAAAAAGAAAGAGTTGTTACAAATTGCCTTCTGTTCATGTACTCTCCCTTCCTGCTCCTTAAGTTCTACTGATGGCATCACTATTATTCAATGAAATTAAAAGACAAGTCAGGATAAGACATGAACCATTTCATCTGAAGGCCTCAAGTGATCATTTATTATCTGCTCCTGCATTCAGTCTATGTCCCTATTCCAGAAGACGACAATACTCATTGCCAAAGTACTCTATTTTAAAAATTTAAGTTGCCAACTACCAGGCAATAGCTTAAGGCATTTTTGATCAAGACCAAAACTAATCAGTTCACTATGAAAGATTTCAAGTTAATAAACCTCTCTCATTTTCAGAGGAGCCCTCATTATGCTTGGATCTGGAATTTTAGATGATGCAATTTTAACACTTTTTGAAATGTGATTGATTTATTGTTCTGTCATGTTATTTATTGGATAATATGATAAATTCAATACAATTCATCATAGTATTCTATAAATATTGCAACAAATTATTAAAGCAATAAAATCTCATGGCAGAAATTTAATGAGATCATGTCACATTTGTGTTAAAGCCAAGTGATAAATTGTGACATCTGTAGTGGCTGTCACCACCTTAAAAGGAAAGGTCTGCACATTCTCTTAGCACAAAGCAAAAGTCTAAATCTCAACTTGGAGCTACTAGACAGAAAAAGTGCAACAGAAAATATTAAACATATATGTCTAGCTACACACTAGTCTTTCCTCTAGTAATGCAAACCAGTCCTGCCCAGATGTCATTTAATGTGAAAATCAAATATATGAAAATTCAGCAGTATAGGGTAGACCTATATTTACAGATTTATTGGGTGCATTTCCTTCTTAGCTTAACAGGCTTCAAATTACTGATTTAATTTAGCCATTTTTTGAGGAAAATATTTTGTAGTACTATTGGTTCCTTAATTTTCTTCTGCCAGATAGAGCTAACACAGCCAATGGAAAAAGCTAATCACTGTTATCCTATTGTCATACAAGTAAAAAAAAGAAAAATTTTACTAGGAAAAAAAACATGGAAAGTATGTAGAAAAGGATGCCACACCATTTACTTACAAGTCTGGAAAATAAATTTTATTGATATGTATAATATTAGATGACAGTTGTAGGAACTGCTTATGGGGCTAGCTACTCTTTTTGTAGATGTGTACACATGTAAATACACAATTACTTGCTGCAGATGTGCTTAACAAGTTGATATCAAGTCTAACATGCAGCTGGTAATTTTTTCCCCCTCTCAGTTTTCTATGAGCAACTAAGGTAGGCTGCACCTCACATTTACCGAAATACTTTTTATAAAAGGAAGAGAAAAAGATTTAGTAGGTCTTACCATTATTCAGCCTGAGTACTAAGTCTTTTACTGTTAAACATTCTCCTAATTGTCTCCTAGAGGAGTTCAAAGTTTCAGTGATTCATTCAGACTCTCTTCCTGCTTATTAAAAGTCATGTCACCCAATAAAGGAGCTGAAAGCAAACCATGTGGATTAGAGACCCAATCCCCCCCAACCAAACTCTTTTTGAACAGATTGCAATCCATTCATAAATTAACCAACAAGGCTTAAATTCACCTCATCACATTTTATTTCATTAGACTATAACAATAGAAAACTATTATGCCTTCTGTAAACCCATTTCTAGAATGAAATGTAGTACATGTATTTATAAGCACGTTGCAGTACACAAACAAGTGTTAACTGTACATACCTCAAGATATAAGCTCTTTGAAGTCTCAAGGACTTTATTTTTTAAAAAAATAAGCATCCAGAAAAACCATGAACCAGTTGTGAAATGGCACCAAGGCAAATTATGCCTTTAAAAAAGTAGATAGAAATAGATAGAAATCTATCATACTAGTGTCCTGGTTTGGGCTGGGATAGAACTAATTTTCTTCCTAGTAGCTGATATAGTGCTGCATTTTGGATTTATGATGAGCATAATGTTGATAGCAACAACTAAAACATCAGTGTGTTAAACAGTGCTTACACTAAGTCAAGGACTTTTCAGCTTCTCATCATGCCATGACAGCGAGAAGGCTGGAGGTGCAGAAGAAGCTGGGAGGGGACACAGACAGTACAGCTGACCCAAACTGGCTAGGGGGATTTTCCATACCATACAATGTCATGCTCAGCATATAAATGGCAGGGGGCAGGGAAGGAGGGAGTTGACTGGGTGGCAGCAATCACTGCTTGGGGATTGGCTGGGCATCAGTCAGCAAGTGGTGAGCAATTGCATCATGCATCGCTTGGATTGTATATTTATCATTATTATTATTTTCTCTTCCTTTGCTGTCCTTTTAAACAGTCTTTATCTCAACCCACAAATTTTACTTTTTCTGATTCTCCTCTCCATCCAGCTGGGGGGCAGAGGAGAAGTGAGCAAGTGGCTGCGTGATGCTTAGTTGCTGCCTAGGGTTAAACCACAACAGTCTTTTTTGGCACCCAACATGGGGCACAAAGGGTTGAGACAGTGACAGATCTAACTAGAGCATGTTAAAATAAATTTGTTGTAAGCATTTGTTATATAAGTTTAATAGTAGCTGGTCACACCATTGTTTTATTTGTTCTCAGGGTTGTGTTATGCAATACCTCACTTGCACAGCATATATTCCCTGCAGTGCTGTTTGTCACCTCCAAAAGATGGATCAAGGTTACCATTTTGTTGTACTGTGTAACACTGGCTTACAACATAAAATTATCATGTAAGTGGTAATGAGACTAATCTAGTATTGTACTCAGCATTGCCATCATCTCCACACTTCAAGAGCTGTCTCAGAAACAATTGTTACACTCCTTACGCTGTCAATCTATGGGGAAGACAAGGGGGGGGACACTTTCCCCAGCTCTTTCACCTTCCCCTTCTGTAGGCCAGCTACAATAGCTCTTAAGAATTTCAAATATCCTTGGGATATTCAAACAGCACATTTCTATTGCTAGGTCTCCTCAATGTGTTTCAGGTCTTGCTCAGGGTTTAACAACTATTTAAGAATACCACCCAGAGATCTGCCCTGAGGCTGGATAGTATGAGTGGCAGGGTGGGTGGGATAGTATGGACAAGTACCTAGGACAGCAGGCACCTCCAATGTTTTGGAACTTCACTCCTGAACAAGTACAGAATCCTGAAAAACTAGTAGAATACTTGGAAAAAGTACGCTGTCACTCTGGCAGTTAGAGAGGCGCACAAATCACTGCAACGTGCTGGGGTCTTGCCCATGCCTACCGAGCTCTGTTCATCACTAGTGCTTAGTTGCCGACTAAGGTTGAACCACAACAACTAGAAAGAGAAGACAAAACAATATATGCATTTTAATATGCAACCAAGAATTCTAAAATAAGTTTGCTGCATGTATTATTTTACTAACTCTAAAATTTCAGATGAGTATTATTAGCAGCAGGTTGGCCCTTTGTCCTATTCCTTTATGATGGTAACAATGCAGCATATTTTTGTGCATCACACCAACTGCTAGCCAGCCCTGTCCTCAATGCTTTCGACAGATCAGTCATTCCTCACTTCAGGTTATTGGAATAAAATATTACCTTCTGTCGCATAAAATTTTTTGGACCAGAGTAAAGACTGAAAAATGTTTAATTCTGAATCAAGTTTGTCTTCCCACATCCCTAAGCAAAGCCAGTAGTTGTAACCATGAGCTCTTAAGCTATTGAACTTCATACAAAAACCTAAGGTTGGGCCATATCCTCAGAGACACACTTACACCCACTTGTACTTGCCCTCTCATGGCACAGCCTGAAATCTACATGAGACCCAACCCTCACCTTACCCATACATCTGTTTAACAACGGCTCATGCTTTCTGGTTTCATTTTTTAATGTTGCCACCCTGTGGTCATTCATGGCAAAGACAAAACTGTTCTTCACAAAAAATATTAGGGAAAATATGCTGCAAATTCAAAGAGCAACTCTTTTATAGTTTAAGAATCTGGAAGACAAAACTTTACCTAAAGTTTTGTGGGCAGTTCCACAATTTCAGAACAGCTATTTAATTTTCCATAGTTCTGTGGGAATCTTGAGCATTGACTTCAATCAAGTCTTCTGTTTCTTAGTCTTAGTTGCAGCAACACTCAACCTACAGCACAATAAGTTATTCACAAGAACACTACCCTCCAGCATGAAGTTCATTGTCTTACTTGCGTCAATTTTGCCATCAACTGTCCTTACAGGTATAAATGAATAATTTCATATTCTACTTCTGCCATCTCCTAAGAAAAACTATCTTGACCTATAATTTCTTCCACTCTTTCAAACTGTAAAATTCCATACTGCATACTTTTGGCCATGAATTCTCTACGGTCACGCTTCTTTCCCTTTTTCAATAATTAAAAAACACATCAAAATGAAATGCAACTCTCGACTCCTAACTCAGTCAAATGATACAATATTTGTAAAAAGCTAATGAGGAAGTTTTCATTTAAGAGTTGTAGCTAGTCATTATTTTGTTAGGCACAAAACCCCCTGCTCGATTAACATTTATCTTTATATTAGTTCCCCTAAAGCTATTTGCTATTATTACAGATTACCTTAATTTTGCAAGTTTTACTGTTGAGATACTTGTTTCCAACTGTTGAGATTCTTGATTACAACAGGGAGGAGGTTAAAAAAACACCACAAAACCTGACATCTAAATTTCACTCCAACAGCTGCGTAGGTACCAGAAGTAAATAAAACCAGCAACATCCTATCTACCTTCCTGATCTCCATAAAAAGTCTAATGCAGAAAGCTGATTTCAATAATTTTATTTTGCTCTTTTGTAGTTTTGGAGCATTGTTAAAACATGGTCATTTAGAAAATGAGCACCCTGATAGCCAGTACACTCCTGCTAAGCATAGGAAGATTGTGTTTCCCCCAGAAAAGCAGAAGCAAGCCTAAAATACCTTTCAGACCAAGGATTAGGACATTTACTTGTAGGGTGGGAGGACACTCAGACGAGGAGACCACTGAGCCTGCAACGCATATCCCTGCATGGGTGCTCTAAACACTTTATTCCCTTGCCAAGCAAAATGGAAAAAAGCTGTTTTCATCTATGCCTTAGTTTCCTTTTTATCTGATTTTTTTCATTAACA
The DNA here is from genome assembly GCF_011004875.1 of Balearica regulorum gibbericeps. NCBI lineage: Eukaryota > Metazoa > Chordata > Aves > Gruiformes > Gruidae > Balearica > Balearica regulorum. Next base: position 107,748,523 of record NC_046184.1, read on the forward strand.
AATACCACTATAATTGAGGACTATGCTCTTCACGGACGTGGAAAGGATAGCTGATACTCACATACTGTACGCACACACATTTATTTTCACTTGGCTTGACCTGATCATTTTTAAAGTTTTCTGTGTACCTGCTGAACTGAAGAATGAATTATTATTACAGCCTTAAAGAAGCTCTCCATTAACAGTCTCCACTAGTTTTATGTCCACAAGTTCTACAGAGTGAAGTGAATGATACACTTTAGTATTTCATTTGTAAATCTCTTTGAGGATGTAGATCATTAAATGAAATAATGAATGTCAGATACTTCCCTTTCTTCATTAACACAAAAATATCTAATTCCATCTGCATAGCTAGACCTGTTGAGCACCCTACATTTTGCAACATCAAGAGTTCACATCATTTTAGGAAATTTGCATAGAAAGAAGAATGAAGCAAGCTTTTCACAAATTGGAAGGACTCTTAATATCGTGAAAGCAGTAGCAGATTTCTTTTTAGCTGAAATCAGGTTAATAACTGTCTCTCCTCTCATGCATTTTTATCAACTGTAAGTTTTTAAATATCTTCCTAATCCCCCAGTCATCATGAAGGTGCACTGACCCTCAGCTTTACCAAGCTGTAACTTCAATTACACTAGTTAATTAGAATATACTTCCATAGCAGTAGAATATAGAAGCAATATAAATGAGGACATAGAAAAAGATGTGACAGTAGACTTGTAAAAAGGATTTTAACTATGAATTAGTATAAAAACCACACAAAGCCACCCTTCTTTCATTGTTATAATACCACATCTCTACAGAAATGAGCAACGCAAATTTTAATGTCATCAGTAAACAGCATTCTGATGCTCAAACTCACATGTGACCTCAGAGTTCATTTAGTGCATTGCATTCATTATTTCTACCTATTTCATCAGTCCTCCCCATTGACATGTAATAGAACCCCCCCATCATTCAACACTAACGAAGAGTACCCATCATGTAAGGCCAAGCCAGTTGCTGAATCCAAATGAACAGCCAGCCAAGCCTCCACTCCATGTAACTGGATGAGTTGGATACACAGGGAAAACGAGGATGCATGAGTAAAAGCTTCAGAGATTTTGGCCTCTGAACCTAGATGATCCAAATGCAGTTATGTTGCCAGCAGATTAAGCAGCATAACACAAAGCCTAGAGAAGTGCTTAGCAGTCACAGATTTACCAAAAAAAATTAGACTTTCTTGAAACACTATGCCCAGAGATTTCTAGGCAACATTTTTATCTATGTTGCAGAAAGTGTCATGTAATTTACAGAACTCAAAGTGTGCCATAATAGTCATTTCACAAAAAATTACTGCAGTTGCCTGGTGTCAAATTATGTCCCTCTGCCCCATCTCCCTTTTTTTTTTTTAAAAAATAATGTTTTTGCAATCACTGAACAATACATTTGTCTCAGGGTAACAGTCTACTCCATAGTAACACTGCATTCTAGAAATAACTTTTTGTTGATCTATTATCATTGTAACTGTATATATAGAGTACATATGATACATACAGAATATGGTGGATGAGCTATCAAGAATCCAGCTATATTATACGTACAATGTGTTGATCTAACTCTGCAGTAAACAGTCAGCTTAAAGCAAAATGGAAGAAACAGTTAAAGAGAAAGCAGCTCGTGGACTGAGCAGGTGGTTAGACAAGAGATAGAAGTTTAGTGTTCCCAGCAAAAATATTTTAAAAGAACACTATCAAATTGAATTGTTACTTCAACAAGGAGAGGAGAAAGGCAAAGGACACTTGGTGAATATTAGCAAAAAAGCTAGCCTTATTGGTAGACAGCAGTGATCTACAGTTCTGCATAATAGGCTTCCCGCTCTATAAATCTGCTCTACTCCACAGCACTTTCCTGAGAACGTGATATATTTCTAAAAAGTTCCATCTAAATGTCACCCTGAAAGCTTGCCGTGCTGAGGACCATTCTAAATGTCAGAACAGTCTCATGCGACCTATGACTGAATTTAGGATTAGTCTGTGCCACATTTTCCTAAAATGAATTTCTAAGACTAAGTTATGCATTTGGAATTTGGATTTTGATCTACACCATTATCCAGTATCCTTGCCTTCAAAAGCAGACTTTTTTCAGCTTACATGGCTGCATTTTGGATTTTTTACCTTTTCGCAGGTACCTATTCCTTTACAGAATGCAGAGAAAAGTACACTTCGTTAGCTCCACTGTCCACAGAACTGAACATGAAGAGATACAAAAAAGCTGGATCCCTACAGCTCTAATAACACAGAAACAGACAATTTTTTCCAAAGGTGTTTAAGTGATTGAAATTCATTAGACATCTAAATTTGACCTAACCAAGAGGCTATTCATGCATGAAAATGAAGGCACAGGTATATCAAAGGAGGAAAAAGTTTACTGAAAATAAGTATGGGATTAGAGACTTCCACAGTTTGTACTCACATGGAGACACGTGCATTAGCTTATAGGTGAACACAGCTTAGTTTTCAATGGATTCATAAAATGGTTCATGTTAGATTCGCTTTGTCTCCATAATCATTAGCATCTATTTACTCTTTAGCATCAACTCATCCCATGTTAGTTATTGGAAAACCAAAGCAAGGAGAACCCTTGACAGAGGAATAGATTCTTTCTTATATAAGGTACAAACTCTGTTTGAAAGCTTCCCTGGTGTTTGGCACATTCATAAAATCTTTATTGGTGAATTCTGTGGGTTTTAGTAACAAGTGAGCATAAGCTGAAGTTTTACCCTTGTGAAGCTTGATTCTCTTTTACAAAATACTTTTTCCACAAGATTTGAAGTTTTGCTTTGAGTGTTCTACCACTATTCAGACTGACTAAAACTAACAATAAAGTTTAAAAAGAAGTTTTATTAGTGAAACTGACAAGCTAAAATGCATTCTGTGCTATATGCTACAAAAATTTATTTAGACAGCAAGAATGTTTTATTACAGAATGCATTACTATCTAATTCAAAAATAGATCTTGATATACATATCTGAAGGAGCACAGTTGAGGACTATGCAATGGGCAGCTTCAGCTGCAGCTGGCTTGTGACCACCAAAGTATATAATATTCTTTGAACAACTTTCTCTAAGCAAAGAGCAGCACTTCAGAAAACAAACAGGGCAAAACTATAATACAATATTCTATTCTGAGCTTAAGTATTATACAAGATATACTAAATAAAACAAAAGTATGGCTTAAGTAGGACTTAAGGGAATCATAAGCTATATATTGGCCCTCTGAACCAAAATTAATTTTATCATAGAGAGTGTCATTGTCATAACAGTTTGGATAAGAAAATTGAATTAGGGGTGCACTACTCATCTCAATGCTAATAGTAGTCCTTATCACTTGTTACTGTAATAGAGGTAGCCCACAGACTAGGGAGGGTATATGGAAGAGGTTAATAGCACAATCATCTAAATGTACAGTTAGTACTCTGCCAAATTCACTGCATTAGATTTTATTTAGTGTTTCTATACTGCATTCTGCATTACCAAGTGTAAAATAAATTGCACTTTTATAGTACACTGTTTTATGACTTCTATTTATTAGAAATACTTTTACTGTTTTTAGACAAAATATATAGAAATACTCAAAAAATACATGCGGTGTTAGTCTCTCACCTTTGCTATAAAGTACTTAAAATATACTTTGAAAACGTTGGAAGTTTGCTTCATTTGTTCTGTTGCACACACACAATAAAATGGGTTAAAGCGTTAGGTAATTCCACAAATTTTAGCTTGCAATTTCATTGTGTTACTATAGAAATACTACCTGTGATTTTTCAAGAAGCTTTTAAAATTTCATTTCCGTACTAAAACGTCAAGTAGCTATGCTTTATGGACTCTGTCACATGGTCAGTGCATCTGATGGATTAAACAATGCCACCATCAGAACTCACCTTCAGCTAAAGGTACGAGGACATTAAGCTTCAAGAGAAGCTAAAAGCAGCATTCATGGTCATGTTTTGGGCTTTTTGCTTTGATTTCTGACAATCTCTGACATCATGCATCAGCAACCCTTTTCTGTAGGAACTGGACCCGTGCAGGAACATAGAGGCTAAACAAGTTACAACAGATTAAGCCAGCATCACCACAGTAGTGATTCCCCAGCAAACTAAGATCAAACTGTAGGACACATGTTTATGTTCCAGAATATTAACCAACTTTTCATAATTTTAAGAAATTAAGGCAGGCTATTCTGGAATTGCCCACTACAACATTTTGTTTTACACCTTAATACTAATATACTGGTAGAAATCCCGCTGATTCCTGCACTCTCCTTTCCTAGATCTCTTAAAAAAACAATACACATTTCTTCTGAGATACTGTTGGCATGGCCACCTACATATATTCAAGGCTATAATCAAACTGGGGAGGCAGAGAGGAAATCTGCCCCTCCCCCAGGTTTAACAGTGTAACAAACTAATTCTAGCAGCACAGGACTATGGCTATTAAAAAAAACACACATAGAAAGTGAGAATCTAATAAAATGCCTCTTTCTCCAAAAAAAAAAAAAAAAAAAAAAATGAGGTAAAGCTTGTACAGATTTTCATTGTGATTAGTTCATCCTCAGCTACTGCTTGACCCTCCTGCATGCTCTCTGGGTGTTACGTGACAGTAAACGCACAGAATGATTCTAACCTGTCAGTTTAACTTTGGAAGATGTTACTGAAATGTCCTTGTTCATCAATCCATGGCAGTCATTTACCTGGGGACCTAAAGTCTGAGAACTACAGGTCATGTTACTACACATGGGCACTAAGATCCATGCAATACAAAGCATGCAGCCAAAGCTACCAATGTGCATACTGAAAAATAACCTCCTCCCCTGCCTCCAAGAGAAAAAACTCTGACCAAGTGACAGATGACTTACAGGGTGGTTCGTGTTCCATATAGTTTAGGTGCTTTCTTTTTGTTGTATCAGTGTGCAGTTTTCAAGTATTTACAGATAAAGTCCTAAAGATTTTTGAAAGGGAACAGCTAAAAAAAAGAATTCATACGAAGTAGATCCTTGATATGATACTCTGTGGTATAACAAGAACTGTGTAGCTGACCTAGGGTCAGCCAAAACTTTGTGGTGGGTTTTTTTTTTTTTAAAGCATCATGAAAGCAGAACAAACACACACACCAGACAACTACACACTTCAGTTCAAAGCAGGGACTTCAACCTCACTGCCATAAGGCACAGTGCCACAGTGGTCAAGCTATTGGCTGTTGTAAGGTACTTCTCCCCAAAAAATGTTTTCTGTGGAAAACCTAACTTATTCTGATGAGGAAATAGTCTTTAAAAAAAAAAAAAAGAAAAAGGAAAACCACCCTCATTCATACCAAAATAATTTTCCTTACTAAAACCCTTTATTTTCTATCAAATTTTAAATACTCAGCTGGTTGGGGGGAATGAAGGGGTGATGGTATACACATGTTTAAACTAGGTCCTTTGATTTGCAGGAAATTATTTGAATGTTAAAGCAAGGATGGACTCAGGAGGAGCTGGGAGGATCTGGTTTTGTTGGGTTTTTACCCCACAGGCATTGCAGAGACCTGAGGAGAGGCAGAAGACTCAGCTCAGGCGTACACTTCATCTGTTTTCAAATCTGAGGAACTCCAGTACTTACAGTTATGAGGATGCTTAGCACCAGAAAAGAAAGGAGGAAAACCATGCTGTTTTCTACCAAGGAAGCAGAAAATCCTCTTTAAACAGGGGCTAGCATTTGAAGAGTAGCAACTGCATTTTCCTAGGAGGCTAAATACTGCCTGCCTGGCAACACTCCTGACAAAGCAGCAACTCCAACTCACTGAAGAAAAAAAGCAAGCCATAGTGAGATACTGCTAAATGCAAGGTAGGGCAGATAACTAGAGTGAGGTGAGAAGTTTTCCCAGTAGCAGTAGTGGGAAGAGCAGAGAGGTGAAGCTGAACCTGGGAGATAGGGCCCGCTGCTCCTACCCTTGCTAGACACGGCTGCTTCCTCCCCTGGCTCCACACCAGCCCTAGCAGGCAGGGCTGGCCTCACCAGGCACCCCAGCCCCGCTTCAGCCTGGGTGCACCCCACACCTCAGCCCAGCAACGGGGCTGGGGCTGCCCGGCTCAGCCCTGCTGCTGACAAGGCCTGGTCCTGCCCTGGCCAGCCGGGCACCCCCATGGCGCAGCAGGGCACCACAGTGCTGGCACAGGGAACTACCACTTTGTTTTTAAGCTCCTCCTGAACCAATTTGAAGCAGACATGCTACCATCATCCTTACTGTCTCCCAGTACTTCAGGATTTCTCAGGTGAGAGGAGCACCTTTTCTACCTTGATAAAAAAGTCATTTTATCTCAAACTGTTCTTTTAAAAATAAGGGCAGTCGTCTTTTTATATTCCACCTTTACTGTTCTCATCAATTTTTATACTCCCTTGACTTCTTTCTATATTCCTCCCAGCCTTTTCTTAGATCTATACCACTCAATTTTTTCCCTCTTATCTACAATTGCATTTTGTACTTTCTTGTTCATCCACCTTGGCCTTTTTTCCCTGCTCCTTCTACTCATGCTGTATTTATTGCTCTATGCCACACATCACCTGTGGGCTGCTGTTAACTCATCTTTCAACACCTTCCATCTCCTTTCTGTGTTCCTCCTTTATATTATTTTATCCCTTTTTATTTCACCCACCACTGCGCACACCCAGCCAACATTTCTTTCTCCGTTGAGCTTCAGCTCTAATTCTTTATATTCCTTAACAGAAGACCAAACGGACCACAGCTACCATGGAGGTGCCAGCACACCCCTGTCCTGCAAAGCACTGGTGCGACATTTCCACTGTGCTCACTAAGTGCCCAGCCGCACTGTGCCGACTGCGTGGGCAGGCAACCGACCGCAGGAGCGGACTTCTCCCCACCATCACTTGCAACGCAAAGAAGATACACAACATTGGCAAGTAAAAAAAGCACAAGAAAACAGAGAGAAGAGAAAACACATAGTGAATACAAAGAACAAAATGGAAAGGCAAGAAATAGAGGTATCAGGCTCAGCAATATTATCCTACAAGTAGGACGTTTCTACCTTAAAGCAAAACCAAACAAAACCCCTCATATTAAACAAAAATAAACAACACTACCTCAACTCTGTATCAAAAAGCAAAGTAGAAACTTTTTTTGTAGAAATGAATCGTTCTAAAACATTTTGGATTGTCTTTTTTAAAATTTGGTCACAATAACACCAAACATATGTCTACCCAAGCTACTGCAGTACCTCATGCTAATGACAACTCTGGGTCTTTAAACATTCTATGTTACACATTTTGCTCTCTTACTGTACACTACTGGCATTCCCCAAGAGACTTGCCTCTGACCAGGAAGGTGCTCCAGCCTCTCTGGTCACCAGCCTGGGCCACCACCACAGCTGTTACTCACCATGCAAGCAGCACCCCGCTCCTATGCTGACCCAACCATGACATGCAACTCTCCAGCAGCCAAAGCTCAAAACCAATCATATCTGGCTCCCCTTTTAAATGCTGTGCAAACTTATATATACTCTTAAGAGAGTCTTTTACACTAATTCATACATTGCTATTTGGTTACAGAACTTGATTATATACTCATACTAATCAAGCTTCCAATATATGTAGCAGGTCATACACTATTCTCATTATTGTTGAGGCAGGGGGAACAATGAAAAATTGAATATCCCATTAAATCATTTAGATTACAAGTACTCTGTTTTTGCTTCTCTACTTTAATTATTCCAGTCTGCCAATACTGCCAGCACCATTTCACATACCAGATCATGATAATTAGCACAAACTTCTGATCTCTGATGTAGGAATTTTCACCAATTAACAAGTTAACAGTTAATTAGGCTTAAACCAAAAAAAAAAATCTCATCATCATCCGATGCTTGTGCAGCCTGAAATTCTCAATTACGCTGTGATAGTCTAGTTGCAAGGAGCAAGGCAGGTAAGGAGCTATGAAGCAGGGTGGACTAGAAACATCAGCATCTGGGAGGTGCTGTGAAACAACAGGCAGATGCCAACGTTACGACTGATAACAATACAACAGAATTAATTTTCCTTTTCGTTAAAGGAAAGCTCCACACAGGGGTAGCCCTCCCAGCTCTATTCTGTGTTTTGGCATATTTATTAAGCCAACAGCCACCTAAAGAACAAGCAATCTAAGGCAACAGCCATGTAAGAAAATTCTTCGCAACCAGAAATAGAAGTAGGTAGAATTATCTAGCTGAAGATATCACAAAATGACAAGTATCTAGAGTGACATGTTTAAGGTGGTATGTGTTTCTGCAGCAGAAATCGGAGTAAGGCTAAATGAATGCAAGTGACAAACATTATGAAAAGGCTACTTATTAGAAAAATAAGATATTTTTGTTTTTACTTAGGACTTAAATAGTCATATTTGTCAAATATTCAAAATACAAGGTGATTTTTGGTTTGTGAAATCTTGTGAAATTATTATCTTTTTAAAGATGATTACTAGGGTGAGTGGAGAAAAAAGCTCCGCCACCACTTCACACTCAAGTCATAGCAAAGGAGACAAAGCAGCAGGCTTAGTTACCCTAGCTTGGGAAACAGTTCTCTGTTGGGTTTTAACAATCTGAAAAGTAAGGCGGAAAAACACTGAAGCAGTTTTCTCTAACTAATCATTGCTTTGCTTCATGCTGCAGTTCAAACACGTCTTCTTTTCCCCATAAAGACTAGATTTCCTCTAGATTCTTAACAAATGAAGGCTGCCTCTAAGGTGCTCTTTCCTCTTTCAAAAGAGATAATAGGTTTAAATATTTAGCCTGATTTCAGTATCATTTTACAAACTTTAACACAATCAGAATTTCAGTAGTTCACATGCAGGTCCTTAGAGACACTGTACTAACAAACCCCAGCACCACCCGCAAAGGATTCTCAGACTAAATAGGACTGCACTTATCTGAACTTGTTTGTGCTCTTTAAATCCTCTTACTGCATTGCTAGGAAGGGTATGGGCACTCTTACACTTCCAGACAGTTTTGCAAGTGCTGTTTAGCCTCATTGAACAGGTATAAACACACTCAAAAAAAGGTAAAACATTCATATGGTATATTTAATGTGTCTGTTTCTCTCCTTAAATAAAGAGCTAAATATCACATGATTTCCAAGGTACTACAGACATTCAGAGGCTACGTTCCTTTTTTCTAATCTCACCACTACACATAGGTCAGAAAAGGAAGAAAAAAGTCTCTGCATGTTGTTAACCACCTGTGAATGCAGTCTCCCTCCATAACACCTCCTGACACACATGCAAGACAAATGAAGATTTTGGGCCTCTAATGTGAGTATATAGAGCTCAGGGTATAATGAGTTGCTATTACCATATTTTCATCTTCCGGGGGGCAAGAAAGGGTCTGTTTTACCACCAGTATACACAGAAAAGTAGCTTTCTACTATAATGCTTTTGTGCCATTATATTCATCATCATGCAAAGAATATCTTGGTATGGATCTGAAGTGACATGAATCTGTTAAAGTTTCCAAATATAGGAGCTAGTTCTTTAAATTCAAACTGCTGATCAACTCAAATGTTCATCTCTGGAGGTCCCACATGTAGCACACAATGTTATGACAGCAACCATCATGTTCATCCACTCAAAGTGAAAGGCAAGAGAGAATAAACCCCATAATCTTAGCTCTAAATTAACTTTGAACTTCATTTAAAAAAAAAAAAAGGAATGACTACTCCCTTAATTACAGACTGACTTTCTTTTTAATTAACCAGAATAATTGAAGCATGACTTCTTAAAAGCCTCTTGCCTACCATCTCCCACAGTGGAAGCTTTTTGCTATCTGCCAAACAACGTTAAATCTTGAAAAACTGCTGCCTGCCTAATCTGCTGGCTTATACTACTGTATAGTATACACAGTATCTTTCTTGTAAGCCCTCATGACTTCAAAAAGTGTAATTTAAGTTCTGTTTGTTTTTCGACTCTGATTATTCCAAATAAAGTAACTGAACTCTGCAATAGAGAAAATATCTTCTCTTGATCACTCCAAATTCATAGAAGTACTAGAGATAGCCTTTCTTTACATTTTTATACATTTAAAAAAAAAATCAAACATTAACGGTAACATCATTATTTATTAAAAGCTTTTTCCTAAGGAACATTTATTTCAGTCATATACAGCAAGGTTTTGCAACACCGTATGTGTTGCACCGTATGAAATGTAATGGTTCCATCCAGTGGTCATCTCCAGCATTGCACACCTAAGATCAGAAATTAAAACAAATCTTTGCACTGAACTAATTGTAAAAATGACCTAACAGCATGGGAAAGAGTAGAAGCAACTTGCTGAATTCACACAGTAAGTGCTTAATAATATATTAGTAAGATCAGATCGCAATTATAAAATATCTTTCTATTTGTACAATATAATTGAAAAACACATCTACCTCTGTTACTAGCCTTTTGAAATCATAACACAAAATAAAAATTTTAATGTCCTAATTAGTACAAAAAAGAATACTTCCATAGTGTGATATTATAAATAACTCTCAAACACCTGTCTTCTCTTTCCTATTTTTTTAACATGCAGCATCCAGAGGATCCAATATAGAGCTCACTATGCTAAAAAATACAAAAGCACAGACAAAGAGACTCTCTTCTAGGAGCATTCAGCATTGCTTATGTCCCCCAAACATTTCAGCTGAAAGTGTCAACTCCAGATGTATCGGTCACAGATGACTGACAGCAACTTCTGTAGCACAGATACAACTGGGGAAAAAATATATATACTCATTTTCAGTCATCACTCTGACCCACTGTTCCATCAGCATTTGGAAAAAAGCAATATATCAGTGCAGTCTAGTGGGCACCTTAAATGAAAGGGTGAATATTTCCTATATGTACACACATACACAGATAGTGGTCACAGAAAGAACCAATGGATTTTGCCAAATTGCCCACAAATTAGAAATGCAGAGCAGGAGCAGATGACGAGGCGTGGCACCCGTGCCACCTTCTACAGACTCAGGTAGCATGCTGCACATTTTTATGTCATGTCAGCAACTTTTGCCACTGCATTCATAAATATTAGATGCAGTTAACTCTTTCTGGTGTTCTGGATAACCTTCCTCTGACAGTGACAGTTTCTGCTTGCCCTGTTTCAGGTCATTAAGATCAGTCAAATTCACAAGACAGATCATGACCTTGTCAAATCTTGTCATTCAAAAGACAGCTTCAGTTAGGGAAAAAGCAGAATGTGAACTGCTATTTTCATGTTCCCTATGTACTGGCACAGACACAGTGTCTTTGTTATTAAATAGGCATAATGCTTCCCACCCACGACTGCTCTTCTCTATTCCGGCAACCCATATGGTGCCATTCGTCTTTTCCCCCTCTCCTCCCCTTTTCTTGTGCCATTTCGAGTTGCAATCCATAAGATCCAAGCACAGAGTTAATTATGAATAAAGCTTTCTTCACACTCATTTCTCCCTATAAACCTTAAAAGCCACTTCCCTATTCAAAGATCAGCAAGCAAAGTTTCCCCAAAGAATGTAACGGTGCTAGCACTGATGCTCTTATACCAGCAGTTCAACTATCTGAGCAGTGACAGCTTCTGCTCAGCTTGTAAGAAGTTTGCAACTATTTCTTTCAGAAGATAACCATCAAATGAACATCAGAGTCTGCCACTAGCTGCAAACTATGTCCCAGAGGCTAGCTGCCATTCTGTATTTTGCTCTAGGAAGTACAACAGATCAAAGTAGGGAAAAAAACATCAAGGTTGCTTAACAAAGTTCAGTGCAACTTTTTGATTTGAGAAAGATTTGCCAAGTTCAGCCACTGGGAGGAGCATATCAGTGCAGGCTTGTGCAGCAGGGAGATGGAGAGAGCAGGCTGAACTGCTGAAGAAACAAGATAGTACCACAAAAACCATTTAAAAAAATGACTAATTACTATCTTCTCCAGGGTGAGCAGCTTGACTAGGATTTGAAGAAAAACAAAAGCTATCTGTGCCCCCAGGCATCCAAAGCCCTATTAATAACAGGGGGGGGAAATAAAAACAAACTGTCTTGAATTTCAGAACTGAAGAAGGATCACCTCAGGACCTAGATTATCCTGCCAGCAGCGCAACCTTGTAGGAGGAGCCGCTACAACACAAACCTGTTGTCCAGTTCACCCCAGGGCAGTCACAGCTCTGGGATATGGGATCTGGTTTCCCTGCAAATGGGAGGAACCACATTCACTCCCCAAGCGCTCTTTGCATTTCTTATCTCTCCGTGCCACATCCCCAGGCTAGTATCTGGGCATATTACCATCTCACAGCTACACACGACAGAAATTTCGCTACAAAGTGGAGTATTAGGCACAGAGATGTTAAAGCTAAATCTACAAAGGGCACATTCATTAAAATGCTTGGCATTGGCAAGTCTTAGTATTTGAGCACCTCTTAGGCTATACATAGCCCTGAAACGAGACAGTCAAAAAGCAATAGAAATAAAGATTCAGCAACCAGTACCCTGAGCTGGATGTTACCACATATACCTAACAGGAATCTATAGTAAAAGACAACATAAGGAGATGTCAAAACCTGCTTAAGTACCACACCTGTTTCTGCAGCTCTCACCTACAGGAGTGAACCTTTACCATTAACCATGGGCCTTTCTCTGAAATCAAGCACATAAACACTTACTTCAAAAGCTAAAAAAAAAAGTGACATGTTTAAATAAGCCAGGTGAGGAGTAAGAGGGAAGTTAACTAATACTACCAGCACTGGACAAAATACAGTAAAAGTGAACAAAACAGTCCTAGAAAAACAGACTAAGACTCAAGATTTCCTAACAAAAAAGAGCAGCAAGCCACACAGCTTATTTGCTTTACTCAATCTCACAGCCTAATGAATGTTTTTAACTCCTTTTTATGAAGTAGAATAGCTTTGAGGTCTACACATGGAGTACTTGGAGCCTTCTGGGAGCAACATCCTGTGAGAGGTATTATTTTTGGTGCACATAAATTGGCAAAGTGAAGTCTGGGCTCCTGTTGACTGGAGACAATCAATAAGCCTTCTGTCAACCAAGCCTGAAGTTTAACCACTTATATTGTACATAAATGTTGACGTTTTCATTTTAAATGTAACTTCATGTATTTTGATAGATGCATAAAGGGATTATTTCCCAAAAGCCTCCAAATATGACTTGGATTGATGGGTTAGTAATGAATTGGCACTGTGAGGCAAAAAGATAGCTCAGATTTATCAGACTAGGAGCTTCACATAGTGCAGTAAGGTACTATCCTATCAAAAACAGAGCAGGTATTCCAAGATGCTCTTGGAATACAGCGATTGGAGTAGTTAACCTTTCAGTAACAAGCATCAAAAATTCATTTCTCTATTTCCTTAGATTAAAACAAAATCCTCCTGTCAGCATCAGGAGAAGCATTTTTGTAACAAATGCTTCTTTTCTAGTCAGGGCATCTTCTAGACAGTTACTTTATGACACTGAAAGTTAATTTTTGTTCATACTGATATTTGCAAGCATTCCTTAATTTTTTAACTGCTTTGAAGAGAAATTACAAGTTCCACTGATTTTTGTTTTGTTTCATATCAAAATTTGGGTGAACAGCCTACAAATTATTAGAAACTGACAGGATACTGTATTAAAATTCATTGTAATATAAATATCCACACATTCATAATCTACTTAAGGTACAGGGGAGCACTCAATTTTATTCCCTTATAATTGTCCATTTTCTAGATTGCCATCTTTGTAAGGAAGAAAATATACTGCAAAAAACTCTGCAACAGAAGGGAACGCATTGAAGCTTCAAAGACTAGTGCTAATAAACCTAAACAATAGTGGACCGAAGACTATAAGCTTAACCTGAGTTCAGCCTCCTCGCACTGTTTAAGCGGGCAGATAAGTGATGTAGCTCTTTACGATTCCTTCCCTAGAAGATGCTTCCTTTGGTGCACCCATCCAAATCCACCTCAGAGAGAGTGACTGAGGATGAACACCCATTTGCAGGACTCTTGTCCAATTTCTTGCACGCATTTAACAGTATGAGAGAAAGGAAGCAGCAGCAAGTTGCGTCAGGGTAACTGCTGCTTTAAGGCCCAGATTCTGATCCTGGCAGAGGCTGCTTAGGATGCTAAGGGAGTCATGCAAACCACATGTTGAGAAACAATGAGAAAAATCTGATTTTCTCTTTTTCAGGTTCCCCAATTTAATGCCCCATGATATGAATTGACAAACACTAAAATTTGGAAATAAAGGCCCAAAGTTTGATGTTTTGTGCCCAAAAAGAAAGTGACAAAGAGTGCCTGTCTTGACAGCATCTTGGGTATCTCTGATTCAGCAGTCTGAAAATAAAGCAAATGATCTCCATCTCATTCTGCCTTTATTGCTTGCTTGTAAAAGCCAGATAACACTTGCACAACTCAAGGGCGTTATGAAGGTAAATTAATTTTGGGAGAAGCTATTCAGATATTACAGTGATGAGTATCATGAAGTCCCTGAGGAAAAGAATCATTTTGACTTCAGAGTAAGGGTCTGAATAAAATGCAGGAAATAAGGCCTGAGGGCCACACACTGTACAAAAGAGTGAACATCTGTTCATTAAACAAACCTGTCCATCTCACAAACCAAATAAGGCAAGAATACTTTGGAAAAAATAGCATGGGATAACATAATTAAGGACAATTGTATAGCACACAACTGGAGGCAAACTTCTGTTGCAAAAGTCATTAACCATACTTAACTAAATTCTTTTTTCTTTTAATTGCATACAACCTCCTTGTTTGCTTCTTCAGAATTAAAACCAAATCTCACATCTGTTGTGACTACTTCGTCCGTTAATAATGTTTGAAACTTGTGTACAGCAAACAGACCTCTTCCCCTTGAGCTGGGGGAGTACGTGGTAGCAGTTGTTACACTGGGGGTTTGGGGGGATAGAATCGGCCAGAAAGTTTTCACACATTTGCTGACAAGAGTCAAGAACATGTAGTGTCGTTGTGGGTGCTGGAAGGAGACATGTCTTTTGGCAACAGACTTTCCAAACCATTCAACCCCCTCCCACAAACTTTGTCTTCTACTCCATAACTCAAATCTATATTGGTCGTACATTGCTTTTTTCCTCCCCCTTTCCCAAATCTCAATTTTCCAATTCTCTGCTTCTTGTTAAAAACTCAGGATCCGCTTCTAGACTATCTCACCTCAATCCCACTCTTTTGACCTACATCACACCGTTCTTCTACCCTGCATTCCTCAGGCTAGCCACCTAGTCCGTTGTCTTAATCTCCAGCAATACCTATCCTTTTTTCCTAGGCACCAGCTAACTATGGTGCTTCCTCTGAGAATCAATACTCCTAGCCTCAGTCTCCCAAGTGTTCCCATTTATCCAGACCTACCATGAAGTCTCTTAAGACTTATTTCCCCTTTTCCCCAAGTCCTATGACACTGCATTACGTTATCATCCCATCTGGCTGCCATTCTTTATGTATAAGCAGAGTCAGATTCAAACTCATTTCTACACCAGCTTTTCTTCTCCTTCCCTTAGATCTATGTTTCCTCTGCATTCAGCTTGGGATCTCTCAAAGGTTGCTAGGTGTTCACAGCAGCAGACAATAAAGAAAAACCTCTTCTAGCTAAGTACTGAAGTCAACTGTTAACTAATTTTTATCTTCAATATTTAATAAAATATTTAGCTTCATCTTTGAACTGAAAAACAAGGAAGTTTCCCCCTCCTAAACATATTTAGGAATATAAAGTAAACTTAAGACAACAAGCTTTCAAAATGGAAATATGTTCATATTCACAGGACTATATTACCAATACACATAAAACCTGAATGTCACTGATAGCTTTCAATGAGCAAATGCTGAGACTCAGGGAATGGCCTGCTATACAGGAAAGATGAGCACCCATTTACACAGTAGTAACCCTAAAGTGACATTATACTTCATTCCAAATGCAGTTGGAAATATGTCAGAGCAGTAGTATTCACATTACTTCATCACTTCATGATGTTAAACCAGGCCTCAGAAGGAAGATGCTATTAAAGAAAAAATAAAATGCAGTATCTCATCAGGCATGCATGACTTTCACTGAACGTCCGACCTTCTGAAAAGCATTTCAAGGCAGTTAATGTGCACATCCAGCCCCACACATGCAGTGCCCGAACACAGGAACCAGCCTGAAAACACAGGTGCAAGACACCGTGCCAGGACCTCTTGTTAAAGGATAGAAAGGCCAATGCTAAAAGCTGGGGGGGGAAACACGACAACACAGAAATAGGGTTTTGAAGTCAGAAGGCAGTGGGCAGGAAGGTTAAGTTGTCTCTCCTGAAAGGACATTTTTGTTCTGTACACTGGGAGGCAAAGGGAAGCAGAGCCGGGCAGCTGCCTCCCAGGAGGTCCCAGCCCCACACCAGGGCCTCCTGCCTCCCTCCCTCAATTTCTAAGCCCATTTTCTGAGTGAAATTTCTTGTCCCCCCACAAGTGGAAAAGCCTCCAAGTGCCTGCTCCAGGAGACAGCTGTGTGGTCCCCAAGCCCACGCCTGGGGCACAGGGAAAATGCTGCTGCGCATCACTGTCACACAGCTGTGACAGCCAGCAGCTCCCAAACAGGGCCCTGGGAAAAAATCAAAGCTCCTAAAGGAGTTTCAGACTGCTGTACTGTGGGCACTGCGGAGGCAATAGCTAGGCATTACCTTCAGGAAACTCCATCAGCTCTTCTAGAGGAGCTCTGAATTTCAGAGGACTTAATCCATAGTAACATCAGGAATGGCCAAAAGAGATTAATGTTGTTTCAGAGCATCTAAGCATCTTGCAAGCTTACTTTACACCTTTTAAAACAAGATCCAGAATAAGTTGTTTAAAGCATGACTCAGTACAGAAAACCAAGTAAAAGAAAGTAGGTTTTACATTCTGCAACTCACACAATGAAGTCAGCTGTTTCTCTCTTCTGCTTTCACCAACAGTTTAGGTTTTTGACTCAGATGCATTAATCCCATATTTTTTTCAGGATTTCAAGCCAAAAAATTTTCTAAAGTATTGTTTTGTACCTATGCAAATGCAAACCTACAGCTGCAAGTCACCAAGCATTTTGGGTCAGGCATTTCAACAGGAGAGTCTGAAATCCAGGCAGATAACTACAGAAAAGTTCAGAAAGAGCAATTAAGAAGAAATGCTGGGTTTACACCCATATTACACTTGAAGTTAACAGTGGCTCCTATTTACCACAAAATTAGTCCATCTGAAAAAATGCATCCCAAGTTGTATAGCAAGTTTTTACAATAATAAGCTTAATTTTCAAGACTCCAGACTTCGTAGGTTTGGTGAGTTTTCCCCCTCCTCCTTAAGAAGTATTCCTTTTTAAAAAAAATTGGCTGAGAAAGCTATCCTAATTAATATTCAGTTCAGTGATTAAGCACTCTCCCAAGTGACCTATATGTGTAATAGCATCAAGTACCACCTGCTCAAACTGTTGTTTCACAGCGAAATATTAATCCCTTGTACCTTCTGTTACCAAGCTTGGATGCCATCTGAAATTCAAAAGGGAATGATTCATTGTAGATGCTTTGTAAACTCACTGAAATTTATACAAAAAAGTAGCAATTATGTACAAATAATTTGAAATGTAGTACAAAAAGCAGATTACAGAATTTTATCTAATTTCTCCTATTTGAAGTTCGTTTCATATAATGTAATGTATAAATAAACTTTAGTGGAAAATAAATCCTTCAGGTTTTTTCTTTTAAATAAACCTTGTGTATTTTCTACAGACAAGTGCAAAGCTATTTCAAATTGCTTGTGTCTGTTCCTTAAAGAAGGAGTGTTAAGATATTTCATTAAAAAAAAAAAAAATCTATTTCTTCCAAAGTGTTGGCATAGAAAGCTGCACTTCGCTTTATACAAGTTTGAATGTGTCCCTAGCAGAAAATACATGAGTAGCTATAGTATATTTTTTATACGGACCGTGGCTGGAAAAATCCTTATATATTTCTCCCAACATTATACCTAGCATGCAAGCAAAATTGCATACTTAAGACACATTTGTGCTATTGATGGCACACAAGTGGACGGGGAGAAAGAAACAGAATCAGATTATTGGCAGCATAACAAATCCAAAGGTCAACATCTGACTTCACTGACTACAGTTGAGAGTCTATTTCACACAAGTCTTTAAAAAAAAAAAAAACAATTTAAAAATCCTCACATGCTTTCTGTCTTGGGACTACATGTGAGAGACCTCTAGACCTCAGCTTCAGTCTGAGTCGGTAAGTAAAGGATCTTGCAGAACATCTGAAGGCAGGAAACGAAGTTAGAAGTACAAAGGAAATATTGCAAACAAACTAAGCAACTCCTTACGTAGAGAAAACCCTGTAATTTCTTTGAAGGTCTTCTCAGTATATTCCTAAACATTTGTGCAATAACACAGTTTTCCCTTGTCCTGTGTAAGTTGGGGTGAAACTGAGGCAAATGAGCTGTACGTAAGTTATGCATAAACAGAATTTTCAAAGACCACAGCTTCTATACTTGAAGACCAAACAAATTAGTAGCATAAAGCAACAGATTCTACAGTAGGAAAAATTTTTTGCTATTAAATTAAAAAGCAAAATCAAACTTTGAAACAGTCCCATTATTTCTAAGATGACTTTCTTAACATATTGACAGAAGGGGCTTCGGGGCTCAAGAAAACCAAAGTGTATCTAAAGGAGCTTGTCAGTGGGCTCAGTTTTGGGCTTAGTAATGCCAACAGTGTTTGGAAATCTCCAAATGGATTGCCTAACGGAAAAATCTCTAAAAGTCTCAAGACACCTCCTCAAAGGCAAAACAAATTAAGATCTATGGCACAATCATAACAGGTTTCAACAACTTGCTTTAGAGTCCTTGAGTCGAATAGAAGCATGTCCTTGTCTAAAAAGACATACTCAAAAACATAAGTTATGTTTCACAGTCCCCCTCTGTAAAACAGTTCGTACTGCACTTTGTTATCTTCTCGGGGTCATGTGAAACAAACACCTTAGAGATCTGTGACAGATTCTGCTATTCTAGTAATACATGCAATGTAAATACCCAAACATTTTCGTATAAATGCAATATATCAGAGGAAGTATTTTGTTTTCACAGCTTTATCCCTGTTGCGACTAATTTTTGTGAATTAGTGATGAAAGTCAAACACAAATATCTTGAAAAGCAGAACAAAAAAGCAAAGATTTTATGAGTGCCTTCACCAACATGATTATCCTCCCACCATCCAAGCAGAGCATATTGACTTGTGTGTTCATAAAGCTCTCATTTTATGTGACTTTTATAGAAAATGTAGGCTGGTTGTAAAACACATGCAAACAGAACTGTCCAACAGATTTTGAGGCATGTATTCAGATACATTTTTATCATTTTTAATAGAAGCAACTAAACCAAATTAATGAGCTGCGTAGAGACTTTTTAAAAAGACATAAATGGGAATTAGACAGTTCTCAAAGGTTAATTGCAGCTGAATCCTTAACTATTTGGCCTCTTTTGAGCTGTGAATGGTGGCAACTTGTACATTTGCACAAACTAAATATATAAGGAAAGCAAAGGCTCTCACTTGCCAACAGGGACAACATGGTTGATATGATTGATGGGGTGAATTCTCCCAGCTGTCCCCCTCTTTGCTGAGCAAATGGACAAATGGCTCAAAATAGCCCTCACATTTTCACATTTGCTTGCATACCTCAAGCATTCAAGGTGAACCAAAGCAGTTTCAGTTTAAGTGTTATGTATTAAATCATGAGGGTTGAGGGAGGCAATGAGAGGCCTTACTGCCCACAGCCATCCCAGCAGAAGGGCCAGGAGACTCAAATTTGTTCCAAGATCACTAAAGCATTGATTTTAGGAGCATATTTTCTATCATATCAAGATGGACTCATTTTGTAGATTTTTTGCTACTAAATAGTAGCAAAACTAATAGTAGCTGAGTGTACCCTCAGCAAATTTGCTGATGACGCTAAGCCAGGGGGAGTGTCCAACACACCAGAAGGCTGCACCACTGTGTTGGTTTTGCGTGGCAAGGTTTTGGTAGCAGGGGGGGCTACAGGGGTGGCTTCTGTGAGAAGCTGCTAGAAGCTTCCCCTGTGTCTGACAGAGCCAATGCCAGCCGGCTCCAAGACGGACCCGCCGCTGGCCAAGGCCAAGCCAATCAGCGCCTCTGTGATAACATATTTAAGAAAGAGAAAAAAACAGTTAGGGAGAGCTTTTGCAGCCAGAGAGAGGAGTGAGAAGATATAAGAAACTCTGCAGACACCAAGGTCAGTGAAGAAGGAGGGGGAGGAGGTGCTCCAGGCACCGGAGCAGAGATCCCCCTGCAGCCTGTGGTGAAGACCATGGTGAAGCAGGCTGTCCCCCTGCAGCCCATGGAGAGAGGATGAGGGGGTGTAGAGATTCCACCTGCAGCCCATGGAGGACCCCACACTGGAGCAGGTGGAGACACCTGAAGAAGGCTGTGGCCAGTGGGAAGCCCACACTGGAGCAAGCTCCTGGCAGGACCTGTGGCCCCGTGGAGAGAGGAGCCCACACTGGAGCAGGTTTGCTGGCAGGACTTGTGACCCTGTGGGGGACCCCACGCTGGAGCAGTTTGCTCCTGAAGGTCCGCACCCCATGGGAGAGACCCATGCTGAAGCAGTTCATGAAGGACTGTAGCCCATAGGAAGGACTCACGTTGGAGCAGTTCATGAAGGACTGTCTCCCATGAGAGGGACTCCATGCTGGAGCAGGGGAGCAATAAGAGGAGTCCTCCCCCTGAGGATGAAGAAGCAGTAGAAACACCGTGTGATGAACTGACCGTAACCCCCACTCCGTAACTGTGCCACTGAGGGGGCAGGAGGTTGAAGCCGGGAGTGAAGTTGAGCCCAGGAAGATGGGAGGGGTAGGAGGAGGTGTTTTAAGATTTGATTTTATTTCTCATTCCTCTACTCTGTTTTGCTTAGTAATAAATAAAATGAATTCCCTCTCTAAGTTCAGTCTGTTTTGCTCGTGATGATAATTAGAGAATGATCTCTCCCTGTCCTTATCTCAACCCATAAGTTTTTTTTTTTGTTGTACTTTTTTTCCCCTGTCTAATGAAAGAGGGGAGTGATAGAGCAGCTCTGGTGGGCACCTGGCCCTCAGCCAGGGTCAACCACCACAACCACCATTCAGCAAGACCTGGACAGGCTGGAGAGTCGGGCAGAGAGGAACCAAATGAAATTCAGCAAGGGCAAGTGTAGGGTCCTGCACCTGGGGGGGAATAACCCCATGTACCAGTACAGGTTAGGGGCTGACCTGCTGGGAAGCAGCTCTGCAGAGAAGGACCTGGGAGTCCTGGTGGACAACAAGGTCTCCATGAACCGGCAGTGTGCCCTCGTGGCCAAAAAAGCCAATGGCATCCTGGGCTGCAAGAGCATGGCCAGCAGGTCAAGGGAGGTTATCCTCCCCCTCTACTCTGCCCTGGTGAGGCCACACCTGGAGTTCTGTGTCCAGTTCTGGGCTCCCCAGTCCAAGACAGACAGGGAACTACTGGAGAAAATCCAGCAGAGGGCTACAAAGACGATGAGGGGACTGGAACATCTCTCTCATGAGGAAAAGCTGAGAAAGCTGGGTCTGTTTAGCCTTGAGAAGACTGAGAGGGGATCTGATCAACACTTACAAATATCTAAAGGGTGGGTGTCAAGAGGATGGGGCCAGACTCTTCTCAATGGTGCCCAGTGACAAGGGGCAACAGGCACAAACTCAACACAAGAAGTTCCATCTGAATATGAGGAAAAACTTCTTCACCATGAGGGTGACTGAGCACTGGCACAGGCCGCCCAGAGAGGTTGTGGAGTCTCCTTCTCTGGAGATATTCAAAACCCACCTGGATGCCAGCCTGTGCAACCTGCTCTAGCAGGGGGTTGGACTAGATGATCTCCAGAGGTCCCTTCCAACCCTTACCAATCTGTGAATATCCTCCAGATCCATAAATAGTAGGACACATTCTGATTTCTGTATTAATAGCTGGACATGTTTATTTTTACAGTAAATACCACATTATGTGAAGTCTCCAGACAGTACTGGCTTGTGGAAGTGGAGAAAGATCTGATCTGAAGTAGTCTTTAAATAAAATGCTATTGAAATACCTTACCAATTGCTTACCAAAGCAGACTGAAGCTGAAGTCTTATCTCAGAGAAATAAAAGTGTACATTAAATATTTATTCAACAGGTTACAATTAATTTTCTTCCCAAGTGTCCTGGTTTCAGCTGGGATAGAGTTAATTTTCTTACTAGCAGCTGGTATAGTGCTGTGTTTTGGATTTTGGATGAGAAGGGTTGTAACACAATATTTTAGTTGCTGCTAACCAGTCAAGGACTTTTCAGCTTTTCATACTGGCCTGCCAAGAAGAAGGTGGGGGGCATCCAAGAAGCTGGGAGGGGACACAGCCAGGACAGCTGACCCAAACTGGCAAAAGGATATGCCATGTCATGTGATGTCATGCTCAGTATATAACTGGGGGACTTGGCCAGGAGGCAGTACGGCTTAGGAACTAGCTGAGCATTGTTTCCAGGTGGTGAGTAATTGCATTGTGCATCACTTGTATATTTTTATCATTATTATTCTCTTCCTTTTCTGTCCTATTAAACTGTCTGTATCTCAGCCCACGAGTTTTACCTTTTTCTTTTCAATCCTCCCCCCATCCCACTGGGGATTAGGGGTGTGTGGGCAAAGAGCTATGTGGCTTTTAGCTGCCTGCTGGGTTAAACCATGACACCAACATATGCAAACAAAATATGTACCTTGAAATTTCAAGCCTATTTTAATAAAAACTAGAAGTTGCAAACTATGTGTTCAATAGAATAAGATGGAGACACATGGAAAAAATTAAATCAATGCTGGTGCATTTTCTTTTCAGTTTTGTCCAAAAAGCTTGTTACAACTTATCTGGTATTTATTAGCTGTCTGCTAGTTTTCATGGATACTAATTCAGGCAAAAGGCTTTGCTTTCAATGAAGTTTTCAATTCTCTGTGCATTTTAAAGAACCAAAATAGAAATACCTAAGTTTTCAAATAAAATTGGACTCTAAAATGGGTATTTCTGATGACAGTTCTACTCAAATACTTCCAGTAGCTCACCATTTGTCACCCATGTGTATGAAAATCATTGTAGCCAAAGGGATATTACTCTATTCCTGTTCAATACAATTATTTACATATTTGAATTACCTACCTGGAAGGCACAGACCTTAGGGATAACACTAAATATATCAGACATAACTAATGTTACTATTCAGAAATACAATTTTGCTATATTTCAGTTGTAGCAATGACTGTGGTAGAAGTATTTTCCATGATTGAGTTTGTTCTAATACTACTGTCAACCTTGCCCATCCCATAGAGAAAAGCAGAGCAAGACGCTCACTAATGAAGTAGGAAAAAGGCCTTATTTCACCCTCTAACTTTTGTGACATGCTACAAACATTTTAGGAAAATAACTAGTAGCATGAGAACATTACCAGAATGCAACCTGACACTACAGAGCTGTATCAAGCCTAACTTACTTGAATAAAAGCTGAAATTTCTTCAGAAGTGCTCTGCATTAGGAGGGGAAAGAAAAAAAATCTGACAATCACCAGCTGCTGTGAAGACATTAAAAACATGTAGGAGACAAGCTTAGAAGCACTGAAGAATGGTCTTTTCTCTACAGCTAGCAAATGACAGCTTGCTTTCTACCTTAAACTGGAATAGTACTGCAATAGAGCTCTACATCTCCACAAAGACCAATGCACTATAATATTCCTCTTATTCCTAAAGTAGTATCTCAGGTCAAAAACTATGAAGGTCAGATATAAATACTTCACATAATGTTTTCCTGTATGAAAGAGATATCCAATAAGTGGGTTTTAATTCCACAAAATATATAATTTCCCTGTAAAAAGATACAACACCTAAGGATTGCTGATGCTACTATGGGGCATGCGTTTTAGTAGCACTGACTTGGGTTGACCGGAAAGCTATACTTGCTTTATTTCATTTATAAGCCTGTGACTTTGAATTCATTTTATGCTGATAAATCTTAAGTCTTCATATGCTAAATCACATACATTAAATGCAAGGGAAGCCATTGTGACAGCCTATCAAAAGCTTTTCAAACCAAGGTAACCCCATATTTATTTTACAGTAACTGTAAGAGTTAATATTAACTGAGTAGGTCCCAGTGAAGTCAACACCACCCCCCCACCCCCAATTTCATGGGCTTTTTCTTAATTTCCCCTTAATGTTATGGACTGTTTCCATGCCTGACAGAAGCATTAGGATCTTAAAGTGGTTGTCTCTTATTTTTCCCCTTAGCAAACAGGTCTTTAAAATGAAGATGATCCAATCAATTACTCAGTTTTATGCCTATACTCTAAATGAAAAATTATCAAGTTAAAATTAAAAAAAATAAACTTAGACAAAGATTTTAGCATGAAAACATGGCTCGTTAAGTTTATCTCTACTTTTCCACTTTGTTATAGATCATTTGCATAACATTTTTTGTACTTCCCAATCACTTGCACACATGTAATACTTATGACAAAAAAAAAAAAAAAAAAAAAGAGGTAAACCGAAGATGTGTTCTGGTATTGCCTTTTCCAGCCACTAGTTACAGGATACATGAAGAGTCAGCTTCAAGAGAAATATATTTAACTAATAATCTATAATATTACATGCCACTTGCCAGTTATTGGAGCCTTTTCCCTCCCTCCTTAGCAAAGTTTAAAGTGAAACTGGACTTGTAGAGTTTCAGTTTAAAGTTCACATCTAATTCAATATCCAAACACATCAGATAACTTTTCATGCTTACAATCACTTCTTGCTTTTCAAATTACCTAGACTAGTAGTTGGCCATTTAACACTGAATTTTTGCTGCTTTGCCTCTTGCTGCAAAAGGAGCAAGAAACCCCACCCTCATTCAACTTCAGGGGCAACCGGTGCATCATAACATTGAGCACTCTGCTACAGATCATTTCAGTTTTCATCCCTCAGTTAGCAAGTGTCAGGAGGAGAGAGGCACGTTTGAAACAGAAGGACTAATTCAAACTTAAATGTCTTCCCAGCACTTCCACATCTGAGCACGTGCCACCTGTAAATCAACAACTACTGAGCACTGCAGGGACCACACAGCCCTATTCACTGCACAAGTTATGAGCCAGCCTTCTGTTCAAAGGTACCAAGCAGTGGTCCTCATGATTACTAGCAGAACAACTACTTGGTTTGGCTTACTGTCTCCAGAGCAGGTCAAAGCATATGGTATATAAACTTTCTAGCACTGAAGGTGATCTTTGGAGGACATGTTTTTAAATTGGAAAGTATTTCAATCACAACACACACTAAATAGAATGAATTTTATCATTCCAAAAGTAACCCTTGAACATCACTTACAGTCACAAGGACCCATTTTCTACTTTAATCTAAAATTCCGGGTGATGCACATATTAGAAGTGCATTAAAATGCTCTTAGCCTGATTGGATTTTTAAAGGGGATGAAAGGTGAAAAAATGGGTAAATGTGCTAGAGAAGTCTGAAAATTGAAATTCCAATTTCTGAATTATTTATGAAAAGTAGTGTAGCAAACAAGTTGAGTAGCATTTCTTTTTAACTTGCTAAATCAACATTGTCAGCAATTTTCACAATTCAAGCCTACTTTTCCATCAAAGCAACTTCTCACACAGACTTCCCACAGCTCTATTGCCAAAATACCATACGTATCACAAAATGATATCCTTTCATTTGGCATTAGAGTTGGGTACAGTTCCCTGACAGGGATGGAGGTCCCCCACACTACAACCAAGACAAGAACATGCCTCACTGCACAGCTGCAAAAGGAGTCGGTCCCCAAAGGTGTCAGGCCACTGGGGAAGATGGAAACCCTGGAGATCCTTGGGGGTTTACATCAGGTGCAGTAGCTTCTAGCAGAGATTTCAGGGCCTCCAATTGCACTGCTGATGGAAATTATGGACCAGTAACACTAAAAATTATTTCAACCTGTTTCAAAAACCAGATCTTGAGAATTTCTAGTTTCTGAAAACACTGATTTCCTTCTAACCAGGACTAGACACATGACAAGGTAAGTAATATTTCTTATGCATCACCTTTATAGGAAAACATTTTCAAGCAACATACTACCTGAAAATACCATTAGTAGTTTGAAGAAAATGCAGGCTTTGCTTAAAACAACATCCTGTGTAACACTGTGCTTAGTATTTATTAAAGAAAAGGTTTGTTTCAATACTTAAGTTTTTATTCACTGGTTTAGTACTCATTTTGTTTACTCGGTTTAACAATGTTTCAGCTCCAGCTTCTGAGCTTTGGCATACTTCTAAAATAACCTGGCAGCTTTTTATAGCTTTTCAAAATAAAAGATCATCCAGTACCAGCAAAACATAGTCAAACATTTTCATGTATGTTCTACTTCCTCAGCAGCAACACACCTCATCATCATGCTGCTAAAGGGTCTGTCCTCACTCCGCCAGGCTGACCAAACAGCCAGTTTCGCAATGTGGTAGCAAAACCAATGAAAGAAAATCCAAAAATGAAGAACGTCGATAGTTAAAACTGATATGATGTATTTAATTTTGTTTTAAACAAGTGTTTAATTTTGAGTTTGATTGTTTAGCACAGGCAAAAATATCTATATTTAGTCACAATTCATAAAAGGGAAAATAATATGCTGCCTTTGATTTAATGGTCAGGTCCTTAGGATACTTGTCAAGGATATAAGAGCAATCTAAAAAAAAAAAAAAAAAAATCACTTAATTGATGAGATAGGTGCCAGAATAGAGTAGGCAATCTCTCCCTAAAAATACTCCTCTGAATGGGAAAGGACAGTGCCCAAAAAAATATAGAAAAATAAGTGTTCTATAGTAAGTAAAACAATAGTGTGGTGACAGCAGAGAAAGATAGAGCCTAAATTAATTAGGAAATAAGTGATACTCTATCAGAAGTGGAATTCACTAAAATTTGTTAATATTTAGGTAATGAAATTGTGAAACCTGAAATACTGTTGCAGACTACAAAATACTATGGGAATGACAGAAACATGACAGCATAGATGCTCATCATATATACAGTACTAAAAAAATATATATGCACACACTACCCCGTATAGAGAAGACAGAAATAAAGAAAATAGTAGCAAGACAAAAGAGTAGATAAATTACCTGATAAACTGAAAAAGGGAGAGCATAGTTAAAAAGAGGATGTGCTCAGGTCAATATTACTTTGCAAGTGGATTACAAAAATCCCTTTTGGTTTTGTCAGGAGTCAACTGTAGATTTTTTTCAAGGCAAAATTTGATTAGAAAATGTCTATGAAATAGTTTGATAAAGTAATAATGATGAACACCAAAACAACAACTTTGCCAAGTTTAAAAAATATTACTTTTTAAACATTGCGTCAGGCAATTGAGAAATCACTGTAAAAGTTTTGGGTTTTTTTTAAACTAGGAACAGCTATTCTCCAAAGAGTATCATTAGCAATGCTGATAAAGAACTTAGAACTGCATGTAAGAAAACACTACCATTTATAGAACGCATAGCAACCAATTTTTAATCACTCAGAACATAAAGTTTAATCGCTATTCTAATAAGAAATGATCAGAAAAATAGTTGCAGGTACTACTGTGTAAATAAAACCCTTTACAAAGAGCTTATGAAAGAGAATTTCAAGTAAGGCTCTATCTGGGAACAAAAGTTAGCAACACAAGCTATGTTGTCCATTTGGCTCCCAAGACTCCATAAGACCCTTATTTTACAAAAGGCATACAGGGGGATACTTGGATGTCTAGAAGGGCATTTTTTACAGTACTTCAAATAGAAAGGAATTATCTGTGGACACACACCCATAGCAAGAAAGAGAAAAGAAGGAGACCTGAGGGAAATGCTTTAGAATTGAATATGTATTATCAACTACTGTGACAAACTAAGTAAAAGCTGAGTTAAATAAATGGATTTTCAATATCTGTGGCTAGAGGCTTCAGAATTAGAATACCTCAGTAATTAGCTCAGATGAAATTTAATTAGTCATAGAATTACCAATGTCTTCATTAGTAACTGGCCCTTTGGTATGGATTATCACATAAATCTTTTTCCATACGGTATCTAATTGAAAGTAAACAAGCCAAAGCTTGGTGTAAACCCATTCAACATACACAAATTAAGCCAGTATTTATGCTACATCTTATTTTCTCTGAACTCCAATATCCATTTACAGTGCCTAATAAAGAATCAAATGTGACAGTAATGCTTAGCTGGTCTCCTGCCAGAATGCTTGATGGTGAGTTCCTGCCTAACTTAAGTATATAAATTGATATAGCAGATCCTCCAGCTCCAAATCCAATGCAGCTACTTTCCCCTAATCGCAAGCTTCATGTTGTGAATTAAACATCAAGACACATTTTCAAGACATGTATGGGCAAGAGAGAGGTTAGGAAGCTGCAGCGTGGAGACATGGGGGTGGTGCCCGATGCACGGCATCGCATCAACCCCACAGTGCCGGTAGCCCCGTGCTATCCCAGGGAAAACCCATGCACACGCGGACGTCCTGTTGGGAAGAAGGATGCACTGGCAGCTACAGCTGGAGCTAAGCCACTGCCACGCAGCTTTAGTCACCTCAGGGAGAGGCAGCGGCTTCAGACATGCTGCTGTAGTTGAGCAAAAAGTCCTCAATAGCTTTGCACCTCTGTGTTCCCTCAAAATGAGCAAGGAGCCTACACAGCCAGGTAAGTGGGGGGGCACAAGTAACAGCTGGAGATGCCAGCCACAGGGAGCAATGGTGACATCCCAGTCTCGGGTACCACAGAAGGGCAACAAGCAAGCTGCTTCTGCTTAAGGAGATGGTCCTCAGCACCCAAGGCCAGGAGCCGCTGCTTCCAGACTGATTTGGTTTGAAAGGCTGGGGGACAAAAGCTGTGCTTTATTCACAACTTGGGCAAGCTGTTACACCAGGTGCTGCTGCCTTGCTTAGGCAATGGCATTTCTCTAGTCTCTATTCTGCATTTGGAAGATGGTACACAGCTTTTAGTATCTTCCCAGAAACACGAACAAGATCCTTACTAGTACTCCTTGTTATTACCCTAACTTACTGAATAAAAGCAACACATACTTGCACATTATTTCATTAGAAGGGCAAGTAAATTCTCCCCACTGTATTCCTGCACATTGACAGAAGACAACAGATAGGTAAACTAAGAATTTGCATAAAGATTATTTAAATTATTTTTTTCCTATTGCCTAGACCTGTCAATACCATTTATACCATGTGTGCAATGCAATAAAATGAATAGTGTTTTATTATATGTGGGATTTCTCAGCATGATACAAAGAAAAGTTTCTCTGAAGAGAACAGCAGCCAGTCTCCAAACAGTATATGCCACTACTGAATTTCAGTTTATAATTCAAATATTGCTCCTAAGTCCAAGAAAATAGTGTTAAACTTTGTGTTACCATAGCTACAGAACTCCTTTTCCCCTCTATGGGAGGAAAACCCCCAAGCAATTTCTTACACAGCACGTAGGAATGATGATAGCTGCTTGCACAACTCATTGGTTGTGTCCATCTGCTCACACCTACGCATAAATAGGTTAGTAGGTATCATAGTAGATTTAATGAAAAGTCAATATAGCAGTCCAGAACAAAAAAGCCTAGGGTATGTTGGCATCAAGCCAGCGAGGAAGGTTGGAGTTATATCTTATTGATGGAAGGCTTATAAAATCCATATCATGCCCCACTCCCTCCCAAGGCCTTCTCACTGCTGCCTTGAAAGAGGAAAATACTAGACATTAAAGTATCATCAGCTCTGAAAATCATAAAGATGCTGTCAGATGATCTAGGTCAGTGCTTTTCAACTCCAAGGGCAAAGACCCACTGGAGATTAGAAAGAAATGTAGATTAATTCCAAGAGATTAGTGGAAAGGGTTTTAACTTTAGTACATTTTATATGATCTATGTGAACTTTATAATCTAAGCTACACAGGAATTTATGGATGTGAAACTTGTGTACTTCCACAAGAAATCTTCTAGGTGTCGAAAAGGTTTTTTAAAAAAATCACCATCCTTAACATATATGTTTCTACTACAAACTTGACTAACTTCTGTCTGTTTGCTTACAAAGTACTTGCAGCTTCCTTTGATATCAATTTGTGTTTGGGGGGGGGTTGCCTCTTCATCCTTGGAGGAAAGTCATTATTACCTCTCAATAAACTAAGCTAACCTAATCTAATCCAAGTGCTTTAATGGAAATATCTATTTTAACCTATGACAGTTATTACTGTGAAAACAAGAAGAATTAGAACCATTTGTTTTCATGCTTTTATGGTGAGAGGAGACTGCTGTCTTCAGCAAACTTGTAAAGCATCCTCACAGAAATGCTTTCTGGATTTTTCTGTGGAATTTAATTAGAATGCATTACTTCCCAGCACCACCTCAGCAAGAACCACCTCTTCTAACAACTGCGTAGTAACATTTTCACAATATTAACATATTTAGATGATTTGTATCCAGGTTAGCCAGAAAAACCCTACATCCCAAGTTACATACACTTTAAAATATAGACATTCCTGAAGACATATGCTAAATACTGCTAATTTATGTTGATTCTGGAAGTGCTCTACATATCAGGGCTAGAAAATACTGAGGAATGTGCAGAGTTTCTTCTTTTTTGGAGAAAAAATATTTCAAATATATGTAATCTGTCATCAGAAAGTCACAGGCCTTCTAAAGGACCAAAGAATCTATTAGTATTCAACAACAGCAAGATTTACGAGCTGGCTGTGGTAGAAAGCATAAATCACAACACTACTTTCACTCAGAGCTGATGTGAAGAAAGACCATGCACATAACAGAGGGGTCA
Organism: Balearica regulorum gibbericeps; assembly: GCF_011004875.1. Lineage (NCBI taxonomy): Eukaryota > Metazoa > Chordata > Aves > Gruiformes > Gruidae > Balearica > Balearica regulorum. Next base: position 107,779,380 of record NC_046184.1, read on the forward strand.
AAAGTGGTCAAACATTTCTGTTGGATTATATTATCAGACATGCAGCCAGTTTTTAATGCTTGCTTTGTTAATACAAGTGAAGCTGGCCACCTTGAGAGCTCACATAAAGCTAAAGCTTACAGGTGTTCAGTCACACATGGCCTGTGTGCATGACGCCCCTCGTCACATTAACCCTGCCTGTCATTCATTTTCAACTCGAAAACACAAAATCATGAAATTAAAAGGGTTTGGATGAAGGAAAGCAGAATTTCTCATGTACAAAGATAACAAGACAAATCCAGTAGCCAAAATGATAAAGTTATTTTCCATAGAACAAATAGATACATCAACTGCACACCAATGGTAATGACTATTGAAGCTGGATTTAATACTTATGCCACAAAATATAGTGACCCTTAACAAAAAGCCACATGCAATAGAGACAAGACCTTTTGCATACAATTTAAATTTGTTGGTTTGTGGTTGTAGAGCTTTTGTTGACCAAGCTAAACCTCCATCAGATAAGGTGCCACTTCAGCAAAACATTCCTATACTGCATTGCAAAAGTGTTAGCCTTCGTAGATTTGAATAGAGCTTGAGCGACTAACTCTCCTGCTTTGCTGAAGAGGGGCAGGCTGTATCTGCTATGAAGTCAGCACGTTTAAGTACATTGGAAGGTAAAACAAAGGACTCCTAACAACAAGCACTCTACTCCAACACACAGTGTCTATAAGAGAAATATTTGGAGAAGTGAGGGGATAACAATGCTGCCACTGAGTTTCAAGTTAGAGATAATGACAATGTGACCTGCTAGATGAAATTAGCAATTTCACATGAAAGCCTGTCATACTTGTGTTTGTTTTGCTTAACAGGCATGTATAAGCTCACGCTGCGTACAGTGGCACTTCAAGCACAGCATCTGCTTTCTGATTTGTACAAGAGTGAACATATTTGCTAAACTTATTCTCCAGTTGACGGACAGCCCAGTGAAACAATCACCACAGACTGAATTTGCCTGTCACACACATGCATAAATTAATATGCAAAGTTACATCCAGAATTGCAAATGCCCTCCCCCTCATCTTTTTAAGATAGTCTAGAGAGCAATAATAATTCCACATGTCCAAAATATTTGCATAGCACAGGTGTCTGTGCACAGTCCTGGGCAGCCAGCGCTAGCTGAACCCGCGTTGAGTGGGGAGGTTGGGACAGATGACCTTGAGAAGTCCCTTCCAGCCTCAGCCATTGTGAAAACACCTGACTGCTTTCTATATGCAACTAAGCATCTCACACATTTTGCTGCTTCGACTGAGATTAAGGAAAAAATGCAAAATACCTCTCACACAATGCTCTTGAACCTTTAAATTCAGGTGGACAGTGCTACATATAAACATCATGAAACTTGAAGCCTCACTTTTCTTGAAGTTCCCTTGGGAATTTTATGCTAGTCTAAAGCAAAAAGACTAAGCATTTCATACCAGGTGATTTATGACTCTGTTACTATTGAAGACAAATTTCCAATGTGCACTTCAGGAACAGACATCTCATGTAAATGGGATTATTCATTCATTTCAAATTAATAAAATGTTGTAGCAAATCAAACCAGCAGGCAGTAAGGGGAAGTGCTTGGCACATACGCATACATATGTATCTGCAGTATTACAATATACATAATAAAAATTCCCCTGGGCTACTTCTCTATTATAGAGAAAATTCATAGGATTTATTACTGGTGATGATCAATGCCAGAGTTTTTGAAAGGAACACGGACTGCAGATAGAACATAAGGAGGATAGCATGCTTTGGCCTTTAACTGTACAATACAGTATTTCTTAGCAGCAAAATAAAACTTCAATTCTTCTCAATAAGCTTTTCTTTTGAAACTTATATAGTTGAAAGACATACGTCTGAAACTATTTGCCTGAACTTTACTAGACTTTTTGTTCATTGCTAATGTTATTTATTCCCTACCTTTAATGCAGACTCAGAAAATTGAAAACATTCACTTTCACAGTAATAGATTTAAACAGACAAGAAATAATCTGCATTTTCTACTACATATTAGGATAATGGAAACAACATTCTTACCCATGTATTTTTAATGATATGACCCTACAACTATGAAGCATAGTCACAAAGCACTGAAACATCAATTTAACAGATGAGAAAGCTGTGACTTATTTTATCTGATCCAGAAATGAGCTGTCAAAGTTAAATTGTTATGTAATTAATTGTGCATTTGCTGGCAATTTTTAAACTGTGAATGAAAGACTGTAGTGAAATTGCAAATCATTGAACACTTTCATCTAATACATTTGAGATAATCCTTTGAAGACCACTTTCCCTGAACAGAGCCTTAATGAGAAGCTCCTCACTTCACTAAAATGTCACCTAATAACTATAACCAAACAATATAATTTTCTTTTTAAAAAATAAAATCTTTCTTAGATGGCCATCACTGGATGGATTCCATAACTAGTGTTAAGATACAGAAAGATTCAAAGCCTTCAAGAAATAATTCACCTCTAGAGCAAACACTTGAAATAGCCTAAGTGGGAATCAGCGCGAATTTCAATTAACTGATTTACATGCAAGACACTGCATAGGACACTCTGCCTTTATAATACTACATGCCTGCAGTTAAATAGTCTTTGGTCCTTCTCTCAAAGTGGAGCTAGAAGGGCTCCCAATGACCTTTTCACCTTGTTTCACTTCTGATCCCAAGGATGTCACTTCCCAGTTCTCCTCCCTCCCCCTTCTGTATCTTCACAGAAGTCATTAGTTATTGACCATTATTTATGCAGATACATTTTAACAGTTTTCCTCAGATTTTTTTCTTTTGGAAGTTGAGATTTGGTGTTCCAGTTATCTCAAGAGTTGTCTTGACTACTGGTATTTTTGTTGGCTTTTTTCAGTCGAGGATTGCCATTCCACAGCCTTTGCTGGGCTGTATTCCTCCTGGAGGAGCAAGGACCTACACATAGAATGGCGAGCGGCAGAAGGGAGAATTAATATCGGCTTCACAAGCGTCACTCAGTCAGCACAGGAGCTGATAGTGCGAAGATGGGCAAACATTGAACTTGTAGCAAAGTAGCTACTAATGCTGGAACCCAGGCTTGGTATTTTCACTCTAATAAAGCTTTCACAGCATTTGTTTATGCAGAGTTTTGTTTTTAAAGAGGCTAAAATGACTTTGCTGTTGTGTTTGGGGTTTTATTTTTTTTTTTCATGTTGGAAGAAGTAAACTCCAAACAACAGCTGAAAAGTAAAAGAAATCTTGCTTAAGAAGAAGTGTATTTCAGCTATCCAACATATTAAACAAGCTTGTTTGAATTATGAGCTTCTTGCCAGAATATCCTTTTAGATGTTCATTTTAAATTACCAAGACCTGAAAGTTTATTTTAAAAAGTTACCACACCCATAAAGTATATATAAAGGACAAAGACAACTGAATCTCCAAACTTTAATTTAAAATGCAACATAAATAAAACTCCAAGCTGTATTTCAATAAATATACATTAGGACACTTAGTACTTGTACAGGTTCCAGGATTAAGTGTTTTATACTACATGCATTGTATCATTCTCTTTACTGCCAATTTTTATTATTTTTTATGATGCTTACTACCACAGTGACTGCCAAGAACATTTCTGAAACCTCATACATTCTGTTAAAACATCAAGAACACCATATTTTCAAAAATGAAAGATTTAATTTCAATGCTGTCAAGTGAAACTTTTTAACAATTGCATCAAGTTGTGGTTTTATTCATATTTTTTCTAATAAGTAAATTTACCTTTTGTAAAGGAAAACAAAAGTTTGTTTTGCATTTGGTGCTAGGATCATAGGTTCATTTTTCATTCCTGCATGGTGAGGTGGGGGTGGGGGGGAATGTTCTGGTCCACCTAGAGCAGCACCAACAGTTATCTGCATCAAAGCTTGTTTCCAGGAGATGACATCTGAGGTTCTCAATTACATATACATTCATTAAAAAGTTGTCATTATTCAAAACTAAAGCTCCCTGGAAATAAATTCTTGAGGCTTTAACCTGTTGCAGATTGCAACCACAACCTTCTCTATAAAACAAACCAACCAACCACCCCACGCAAGCCACACTTGCTATCAGAAGCATTCTTCCTATACAGCTACTTATAGCCCATAACTAACCTTTTAGTATCCTTCACATTAAAAGAATTCCTAGATCTTAATTGTATTAGACCATTAATTCAAGAGTTTAGCAGTGTTATTGTCTCAGTCTCTCTTAATTTTTCATATAATAAACCTGCTCACCTTTACCTCTTGCATCTTACATTGCTCTTTCATTTGCTTAACTAGGTGAACTGAAGACCAGCCAAATACCTGCACTCTGTGTATGGAACATGGATACAATACCTGAAAAATAAAAGGTCTCATTTCCTACACCAGGTCTAATTTCCTACATACTGCTGCCCGATAGGAAACAATTCGATTCTTGTTGCCCATAAAACCCTTCCACAGAAAGCAGGTTTTTCACTCCTCAGAGATGCAGACTAGCAATCCTGAGGAAAACAGCTACAGACAGCGAAGTCCACAGAAAAGGCAGATACTTTTCCAGTTGTAAAACACAGTCCTGCAAACAAACTCAGGCAAATTTACACTTAGGTAGTTCACAGTTTTCATGAGAATTTGAGCCCTTTTATTACCTCATACCAAAACCATCCTGTTTTTGTCACTTCAGTAATAAGAATGCTTTTGTCCTCAGCTACTTAGCACCTGTTAGTTTCATGAACTGTTACCACCGATTTTCTGCTTCCTCGTTAATAAATTAGCAGTCTGCTCAAGTTATCTCCTCCTGTATTTAATGCTAAAAGTATTCTTACATTCTGTTGTCTGATTTCTGAAAATTACATAGTGGAATCTGATTTTATTTATATTTATTATGTTTAATTGCCTTTTTTTTAAACTTATCTTGAACCTGAAATAGGCATGACATTAAATATTTTCTCATTATTGGCCACAAAGTGGAATGTCTGCATGCTTAATATCTTCACTGACTTCCACAAAAAGTATTAATTCTAAAGAAAAAATACAATATTTGTAGATTGCATGAACTTTGTGCAGTGTCTTTGCCTGCAAGGAGGCTTTATGACAAATGGAAATATAATTGAAAGAAAAGGATGCTTTCTGATCAAATTTAAATTCCACAGCTCATAGGAGTTCAGCTGCATTCTAAGACATTACATGCAATTACCTTTTTTTTTTTAAGTATTGTGGCTAAATTGAAGCAGGCAGCAAACATTTCCCTTTTTAATTAGCCAATACCTGTGGCAGGAATACACACAAGGAGATAATACCTCAAAGAAACACTCTGTTGGTTTTTTCTTCCATCAAGAGTTTCTGCAAAGGGTGTTGCCTAGACAAATGAAAACAACCAGACCTCACTTCAAAAATGTAACATATTATTGGTTAACAGGATTTTTTTTAAAAGGGCTACTTGCCAATTTTAAAGTAGCTAAGATCAACCATTCCATTAAAAATAAAACAAAACAAATCCTCTCTTCAGAATAGAGTTGTCATCCATTAGCAAAGCTGCATAATATAAAAGAGATAAAGGTTAAGTACTAAATCATGTTCAATTGCTTTAAAAAACTACTGGTACTTTGACAGGGTAAAGGTACATGCTGATAGTGTGTTTTCAAATTTGAGAACTTTATGATGAGACATGCAGCAGTCACTTTGTATGAAGACGGAAGCTTCTTTCATTAAAGCTAAGTGTCCCCCCACCCCTTCGGTATAGACTGCTGAACCAGAGATAAGATTTATCTTCGCAGTTCAAGAATTTTCTTTTATACATAAACAAACCGCTTTTCTCTTCCACCTATAAAAGTAACATCAAATTAGCATAGGCAGAACTGAGAACATGAGATTTAGATGTATCATTCACACATGTCTACCTATTCTTTCCAGCACAGTACATCTTTGTCTCAAGAACAAAGGCTTTGGGTTTGTCATTTCTACAAAAACCACCCTAATATCTCCTTTACATGCCCACAATGAAGATACAGAAGACAGGTCTAGCCCCATCATCATTTAGTTCCTTCATCACAACTTAACTCAAACATCTACTAGAACAGCACAGTGAGGAAGCCATAGGAAAGAAGGAACTACTGCGATGTAACACAACATGCCTGGAGAGCCTAACTCCAACTATTCTTACTACATCATCTGAATATGTAACAGGTGGTAGTGCACAAGCAAAGATTACTAAAAGTTGTCATCTGGGTTTAATCTAAATTTGGATCAAAGAGCAGGTCTATGAAAGACTCAATGCAGAATCCCAAGTGAATGCTCACCAGCTCTCTAATAGGATGCATCACAGGAGAACACTACAGATTAGTTTTATTTTGCTGGAATGAGTTTCAGTTTCATTCAAAGGATATGAACCAATTACCTTAAAGCAATTTAATTTATTCTACAATACATTCTGATAATCTTTGGAGAGACATTAAAAATACATATCTATATCATTAGTAACTACTTACCTTAAAGTGAGATATGAATTGTAGGTGATTATTTCCTTTAAAGTTTTACAGTTTATTTAAGTAGAGTTTGGGGTGCAAGCCAGTACTACAGAGTGATTCAGAAATGGCTATGGGAGTTCCTATAGGCAATACCTCTGTCTCCAGTTCTCCTATCCCAAATATTTGCTTTCCAGAAAAGAAATTTCCAGCATAAGTAACACAGAACAGTGTTAGGACTCCCACTTTGTTAAGGCTTTTGTGGGCACCGACTTGCCCCACAAGTTTTCTCTTCTTGTGATAGTCCCATTAATACCAGATTAATCACATGTATTCTCCAAAATGCAATAAATTTCTAATACATATTACATATACATAGAAGACATGTTCTAATATGTTTGCAAGTGCATGTATAATTTAAGGAACAATTGCAACTTCCCCCCTCTACATTGCCAGACAAAAGGAGAAGTTTTATATTTCAGAGCACAAGCATACAGAGACTCAAACTAGGAACAGCAGCAATTCAACTTGACCCAGTGCAGGAAGCCTGCAAGCCTATTCAGTCTTTTTTTGCCCCCTTTTTTTTTTTCCAAAATCTGAAGGTGTTTATGTTGTATTTGCTGCTTCTAATGAGAGGAAGTGAGGCTATCCAGAGATTCCAGAAGAATCACAACAGAGCTTTCTTTCCCCTCGTCTTGCCCACAGTAGGGCATTGCCTTCTCACTGCACTACCAAGAAGAGATGACCAGACCACCACTTCTTCCAGACAGTTGCTGGGCTAAGACTTTACTAAAATCAGTACCTTTGTAGCTGCTGGGAGTTGCATTATATTGCTGATTTATTAGGAAGCATGTAATTTGTCTTTTTTAATCTACAGAATAATTGCTCTTTTAAACTATTGTCATAGTCATGGAAAAAGATCAGATTGGAAGGAACCTCTGAAGGCATACAAATCCAACCTCCTGCTCAAAGCTGGGCCAACTTTAGACCAATCCCAATCAGGGTGCTCAGGGCCTTGTCCTATCAAGTCCTGAATATCTCCAAGGATGATTCCTAAACCTCTCTGGGTAACATGAGTCAGTGCTTCACTAGAGTGAATAATCCTCTCCTTGTCTCTGATTGTGATTTTCCTTGCCGCACCTCACAAGCGTTGCTCTTCCACATCTTTGAGGAAGTCTTGCTCCATCTTCCCACACATCTGTTTTCCAGCTCCCAATGATCTAGGTGGCCCACAGCTGCACTTACCACACTTGGCCAACATATACTTTTATCCTGAGGGGCCCAAAACTCAACACAGCATCCCAGATGCAGCCCCATGAGTGCCCAATATAGGCACACACCTGTTACCCTCAGCCTGCCTGCTATAGCCACACAGAATGTGGTTCATTTTCGTTACCTCCAGGGCATGCTACTGACTCTGCCCACCAAGACATCCATGACCTTATCTGGATAGCGGCATTACATGTACATTATAAACCTTAAAAAGCATTTATAGATTACCTGTGGCTTTGCACACATTTTTTTTTAAAAAGGCTAGCTTGTAAGATTGATCCAAGAGGACCAATTTTCAGATAGTGGAAGTTAACATAAGCAAAAGCCTGCAAGTCATCTCACATCAGACACCCAGAACAGAAATAAAGTTTCTTCCACTGAGCATGCAAAACCATCACACACACTGGTAGGTTACAGCACAGGCTTTGGGGGGCAGCTAGGTGACCCACTGGCTAGCTGAGCTCCCTGTACTCAAGGCTGGTCTGGGCAGCATCTCTCCCCCTGGCCAGCGATGCTACCTGGGTCCTACTCCATGTGTACCATGGAGCTGCTTACCTTCACGTGGGGGCTCATGAGCCAGGTTACACACATGCACTTTGTAGATTTGGCCACACTGGAGGTAAACCATGGCACTGCCGTGCCAATGTATGGCATCAGGATTAGCCGAGGTGTGAACCTGGAACTAGTTCTATAGAAATCTGATTTCTCTGGTGTTTTGGGTTTGTTTTTTTTAAATGAAAAATCACTAGTCATTTATAAATTTAGTGTTATACATCTACATATGTATACACATACCCACTCCATATACATAAATATTTCTTTCCTTACCTTGCCAGACAAGCAAACAGCTGAGCAAGAGGAAGCTACTTGCACACATAGCTGCTTTAGCCCACAGCAACATGCAGCAGGTAGAAACAGATACCAAAGCTTAGTCTTTCAATTTCCAAGTAGTTAGAATTGTCACAATATTTCAGCATCCTATCCATACTCAAACTAGTTACTAAGGATAGGTTTGTGAAGAAATCTCAGGTATCCTCAATCTGCCTTCTTTCCCATCAATAACAAGCCACAGTAATCACAGGGTTTCAGAACTGAGAAGAGACTTGTTAGTCATTGGTTTTGGAGCACATTTGTTTTTCCTCAGCAACACATACACAAAAAAAGCTGGAAGTGAGGTTATTTCAATGCTTGTTTTCAGCTATAAGCATCAACCTTGTGACTCTCAAGTCCAGCAAAAACTCCCTTTTACTGTTTCTGAAGGTATATTGATATACATTCCAAGTTAGTTGTAATGCTGGCTGAGCAAAACCTGCTTTATCATTGGTTAAAGTTACCAAATGCAAAAAGAAAACAAAAATATCCCCTACAACAGTGTTTCAATTCAAAAGTTATGACTATTTTCTCCAAATAGGCCTGCCTTGGGGGGGAAGTTCCTGCAGGTAGGGGGGTCAGGGCTCAGCCAGCAACACCCACAGCTTTCTAACACATTCAGTTTGAGCTCTGAAGCCTCTTGGCTGTAGCACATGGCACAGCCTTTATGCTTGATCATTAAAGCAAGCAACCTGTCGACACTGTGCACTGACAGCTCTGAAAAAAATAGATTTGAAAGGATCATCTTTTGCAGGAAGCACACATCCAAGAACACCAGCACTGCTGCTGCGTTCTTCAGAGAGCAGATACTGTTTTATCCAGCATCTCTCCAGAGCTTCAAAGAGAGCACCTGCTTACTCTATACAGCAATGAAATTACAGATATTATGAAATATTCACTTTTGTAAGTCTGAAAATTATTAGATTCCAGGACTCCTTATTAATATTTGATTTTAAGACAGAAGAAGAATATCAACACTGAGAATATCACAGAAGAGTACTTGTCTGCTCACTGTTCAAGTAACTTAGGACTTCCAACTATGATTTCTCTAAGTCTGCAAGAAAAAAAATCAAGTGTAACTGTTTCAAAACATGCTTCAGAGTACTCATGGTTCAATGTTAAGAGATATAAAATATTTTTCTAAAGTTACTTATGAGTATGAAATATAGGCCAGGATTTTTTTGGAGACAGAGCAGCAAACCTGTAATATTCAGGTAAGTGAGAAAAGCGTAATGGGTGCAAAACTAAAAATTACACATTTGACTAACATGCAAGACCTCAGAATTAAATGAGTTTCTTCCATATTCCAGTCTCTACCTGATACTTAACACTGGGTAGACTGAAGCAACTAATGGTAAGCAACACAAACAGAGCAAGATGCAGCTCCACAGACCTCAAACACAGAGAATAGCTTGGGTTAACATGCAAAAAGAGACAGACAGGAATAGCTGTTGAAAAACAAAAGGATTTTAATTTGAGTTTACTATTCAGATTGGAAATGGAAGTGGAACAACTGTTGGTTTCTTTCTAACTTCCATAGCAACCCACTCACACTGAAGTTATGTGACTCAGAAGCTGTTTTCTTTAAATGCAGCCATATGGCTTTTAAACCCCTTTTGGTTCAATGCCCAGACACAGAAAAACTATGTCTTCATTTTATTGTCCTGATAGACTCTGAACACTCAATCATAATTTTACTCAAGTTCTCCTTTACATTTCCAGGTTTCTGGAAGTCAAGCCCAAAGGGCTTTGCTTTTTACTTTGAAAGAAAACATTATTAGAAATCCACAACAAAATTAGGGATATATCTGGCAACTTAAGAGATTTCATGTTTTCCAAATACCCTGTGTATGTAGTTATACTAAGAAAATTTTTGTTCCTTGCTTTTAATTTACTACTTCATTGTCAGAAAATTAAAAATTCACATTTCTCAAATGAAGGTGTAAGCAGTCAGCAGCAGCTGCAATACGTATGCTCAGAAATCCACACTAAACTTTCATCACAGCAGAGTACAAAGTCTACCAAGACTGACACACAGTCAGCTTTATTACGCTGGGCCTGCTTAAATGTATTTAATATTCACAAGCTGCATAGCAACCTAGCAAATTTAAAATTAAACAAAATAGGATGAAAGAAGTTCACAGCCCTTTTCCAGTAAGAGTTATTACCAGTTTTAAGATGACATTTTACATTCAAAGAGAACATATTTTGTCACACTGTTAAGGTTTCCTTTTTCTAAGTTACACTTTGGTAATTATTAGAAAACAGAAACATATAGAACAACATGACTGAAATATCAGCTCACAGATGAAGACTGCAATCTTCAATACCTCTCAGCCAGAAACTCAAAGTAGGTTTAGAACTATGGAAAGCACATGGCACAAGTGCCCTCACGTTGTCCACTTTGAAAACAAAGTCTTTCAAGCTACTATCTCCATGTTTCCTTCCAATATTCTATTCTTTCCAACAACATTCACCAGTATTTCCTCAAACACAGAAATTTACCATACCTATTACTTTTTGTAGTATTGTGCTAAAATATACATCTTCAAACATATCTGGTTTTTTCAAGTCAAAGACCACAATGTCAAAACAGAAGCTTTAAAAACAGTGAATTCTTTGGAAAACTCACCTTTTCGTACAGTTTATATCACAGAAACACTCTTCTGCATGTCTGGTGATTAGCTGCGAAATGTTCATGACCCTTACCCTACAGAAGTACTCTATGGGCTATGAGGTTGGCTTTTAGTATCCGCAGAGGCAACATTAAGTTCTGCAGAAGTTTCCTGCAGAATTGCAGCACACAGGTTATGTCAAATTTCTACACCTACAACCACACCAAGCAAGAGTAAACACCATTATCATTCCAACAGCCAAGAACTACTACTTCTGCCCCAACTGCAGAGTGGAATGGACCTAGCACAAGGTACATACACTAGGTATGTAGTAGTATGCTCATGCTTGTAGTCATTAACTGGAGTAATATAGAGCAGGTAGCCTGTAGGTGGAAAAAGTACAGTATTTTCCCCACTTGAGAGAGTAAATGAAGGACATGGAAATCACAGCTCTCCTGTAACATGTAATTCTTAAAGTTACCCTGATATACCTCAAAAAGGAATGCCTATCTACTTCCCTTTAATTTCAAGGCCTCAAAATTATCACCTACAGGTTTCCTGCTCCCCTAGTTTGGCATAACATGCAAGTGTCTTTTATACTAAATATATATTTTAAAAAATACAATAGCCTGTTATTACCACTCTTGTTATTAGCCCTTAGATACAGTCTCCAGATCAGAACCAGGCAATAATGCTTCAGTTTTCAAAGTTAAAAACTCACAGACTTATTTTTTGCCTGTCTGCATTCTTGCAGCTGTTATTATGCACCACCACCATTGAGATGGGAACACAACATGGAAAATATTTATAGCACTGCAACAATAGCTTCTCTGAATATTGCATGTTCATTGTAGACATCACAGCTAAATTATGCAAAGTGTCCATGCCCATAATCTCTTAAACAACTACTTCTCCACACCTAGAGAGCCAACAACGGGAGATTTATTTCAAGACGCACTCCAATCACAGAGCACTAGAACACAGATTCAAGCACCTGGAAAATCCCACAAGGCATTGAGACATCATTTTCCAAACAGCATGTGGCTTCTCAACTGAAGTACTTCATTCTTATTTCTTGTCAGCAGTTCACATCAGTTCAGCACTTCATCACGCACTCTCATTTCTCCAACCAATGCTATGCGATGTTGAGCAAATGGAAAACCACAGTAAAAGATCTTCACTTACCTTGTCCTTGTCCACAGATCTGGTGACTCCACAGCATCAGAATTACTGCTAATATCCAGTGTGTCCGTCCAGTTACTGCACCACTTCCTTGTCTTTCAGCCATTGCATTATTGGATGCTATACAAAGAAATATTATTGAATGTTTTGGTTACAACTCAGAAAATATATCTTTGGGTGGAGGAAAACAAACAAAATCTCCACAAATTTCCTCAGCAGACATCTATTGCTCTATTTTAATAAATGCTCACTGGTAAAAATGCTTTTTCATTCAGAACCTCCCTGACTGTTTACTCAGGATTTGCCTCATGGAAGTAAGTTGCTTTGAAAACATTTGAGCTCACCTTTCATGCGGAGGTCCTGAACTTTACAAAAAAACCCCAGGTTCCAATCCTGCCAGGTTTAGGAGTCCTGAACAAGCAGCACTCCTCTGACCCACTTAAATATTTTGCTGTATTGCCTCAGAAGACTTTCTGTACTAAGTCCCTCAATCAGTGTTTAACTTGAATTTTTAAGAGAGTCAGGATTTTGACACCATTGAGTTGCATTTAATTGTGGGTTTTCCTGGACCAACTACATCTTCCAGCAGTTAGTTTCCACATCATTGACATATGCAACAGTTATCTATTTATTATTCCCTCCCACCCCCCTTTTTTAGCACTCTGACTCAGGTCTGCTTCTTCAGAAGATCTGGTTAATCAAATAATGGGTTGTCAGAACTGTACTAATTACACAGGCCTGGCTGGACTCTGGCTAAAAAAATAAGTTGTCATCTCTAGCCTAAAGCACAGGCAAATATCACAGAAATTGGTACATGAACAGTTCAGTAATTTATCCAGTATGTAGAAAATCTTGCAACATATCCTCAAGTAGTTTTTAAAGAGATGGTATTCTAAAAACCTCTTGTGTTTTTCCATTGTAATCTGCTATAAAATTCTTGTGAACAGTGTTGCGGGAATTTAAAAAATTAAGAAAAACAAAAACAGGGAAAATGCTAACAGAATGGAATATTTATATATTGGCTGATTAAGCATACTTTTAATAGTGCTATTGTAGTAAGTTTCATTTAAAAAGTAAACCTCCAAAAGTATTTTACAAACCTACAGATGCAGAAGCCATCCATAACAAAGGTTCAACTGAAATTATACTCAGTAAACCTCAGTCCTTGATTCTCAAATTGGAACAGCTAGCACAAATATGGAAGCTAGCACAAAAAAACTCCCAGCAACGCAAACGCCTTGATTTTTTCCTTCAGAGGTTGTTTCGGGCTCCACTAGAACAGCCATTATTTCAGCAAAACAGCGTCCTCCCCAGCCAGCGTTCAGCAGTTCCTCCCCAACCCCTCTCACGCAGACATATGGAGGGAAGAGAGGAAGGGATGCTACAGGGCTCTGTTTGTTTTGCCTTGCCTTTTTCAGGCTGTTTAACCCTGAGAGGAAAGGAGAAGCAAATGACTGAAAACTGTAGTCCCAAAGCAAAAGCGTAGAACAACAGAATATGAATAAACGTCCTAAAAAAATATATATTTTACCACTGCAAGGTCAAAGAAAGAGTTTCGTAAAAACAGTATCTTGGAAAAGAGATAGTTTGGGGAAAGAATATTCATGAAACAGACTAACAGACACATTTTTGATTCTCAATGTAAGCAAACAGATGGTATTCAATTAGTTATTTACCTACTTTACTACTATTAATTAACATCACTAAGAATTTTTGTTTTCACTGCATCTACAGAAAACTAGACTTCCATAAAAATCTGGCATTTGTATCTACAACCCTGCTAGTTGTAATATAAATATCACAACTAAGAAAGCATTAAGATGCCTTATCTGAACTCCACAAGGAAGCGTCTAACTTGTTATGAATCTTCAAGCAAAAACACCTCCTTTCTAGTGAAAAGAGGAAGGTGACGGCCATCTTACTAGGAGGAAGTCTACAGGTCATCATTCATAGCAGTTGAAACGAGAACAGAAGAAACTAAGATTGTGAATTTTGATTTTGGATCCAAGAGACACTTTCTTCACACTGCAGCAACCATCCACGGGGAAAAAAGACAAAGCAGGAGGCAGAAGGAGGTGCAGGGGATGGGATGAAACTGCACACTTCACAATGACACAGTACTGCAAGGAGAGGCAGGGAACCTAAGCCCGAGAGAAACCATTTCTGGCATATGTCTTGTCTTCTATGAGACAATTTGTAAAGGAAAAGCAGCAAAGAAAAGCCACTGCCACATATGTAACTGAAAGTTCAAACTAGAGCTTCCATTTGTCAAGGAAAATTCAACAGGAGACTGTCATTATAGAAGCAGAAAACCAACTCGGAACCCAACACATAAATCTCCTCTGAATCCTGAGCCTCATTTTCCACACAATAGGTGCAGGGAAACAAATTTATCTCAAGTGAACACAATTCTTAATTAAAGAACAATTGTTTTAAGAGAGGCTACACTGCTGTAAAACAACTTAACTGCCAAGTCTATGACAATCTTTATATCATTTGGGTTTACACCAGTGTTGTTTCAGCCATTTTAACACAGGAATAAAATGACCAAGGACAGAATCAAGCAATAAGTATGCTGAATTAATAGGAACAGCAGGTGCAACAGGTCAGGAGAAGTAGAGGCGAAGAGAAAGTCTTTTTTTCCCCCCTCTCTTTTTCCCTTAGTTATCTTGTGAAGTAACAAAAGGCTACATTAAAAAAAACAAAGAGATTTTAAAAGCATACTTAATTTTTTGTTGTTGCAAGACTTATTGAAAGAAAGCCAGAAGATATACAAACCACATTCTCCAAGGGACTAAAACCTCATTAATCACTCTATCCAACTCTCCAGGGAAAATCTGTTTTTGTTCCCCACCCCCAAAACCTGCTAGAAGAAGAAAAGTATCAGAGGGAGAAAAAAAATCCAGACAAACAGAGATATAAAATCTTACCTCCAGAGCATCGCTCTTGCTACTTCTTCTTCTATATCAAACATCCTCCCTTCACAGATAGAGAAAAAAAACACCACAAGCCCCCCACCCTTTATACAGTGTCCCCAGCCAGGGCTCAGCTGGATTAACGAGCCCCTCAATCCCACCTAATGCAGCTGTGCTCACATGGTTCCTGCACCAGAAACTACAGAGAAAAGATCAATCCACACCACTATTTACTCTTTTTTTTTCTTTCTTTCTTTTTCTTCCTCCTCTAAACTTATGCATAAACCAATACTCTACCTGAAAAACAGCTACAAGAACTACACTTGCCAGCTTCACAGCCAAGAGAAAATGGCAAGGGGACCTTCTCACCATTTGTTGACAATTAGCTGTAACTAATTTAGAGTGAACCAGGCGCAGTCAGTTGGCAGGAAATCAGCTAACACGGATAAATCTGTCATATAAAGGACTGTAACAAAGTTTGAAGTTTGTTTTAGACAAGACTTTTGCTGCAGTAGTGTTGGCATGGGAAGCTAGGAGGCTTTCAGTTGTGTTACCAGAGATTTGTTGCTCTCTCAGTGGCATGATCCATTAAAATCTATAGGCTTTGCAGAATTTCATCTGGGGGTAGCAGTAACTTCCATCTATTTTGCTTTCTTTCTGTTACCGCTTGGACTATTTTCTATGCTTCTGTCTTGTCTGAATCACTGAGTGTATCAACTATGTAGACTTAAGAACCCTTTTTAGTATAATCAATTTATACATTTCTTTACAAAGTTACATTTTTCAAAAAACACTATTTAGTCTATGCAAGCATAGACTTGGTAAATGTTCAATAAATGGCAAGCAAAAATATGCCGGCTTTCTGGTAAATCATGGGAATGTTGCTATTGCCTCATAAAAGTGAAAGTTACTGTTGCAGATGAAGTAGAATTTAGTCGCTTAACTCTATATTTAAAGTACGGTTTTCCTTTCCAGACAGCACCAATGAAATACCTGGTATAGACAGTGGAAAGGGATAAATGGTTTCTCAGGCCATTGTTAATACAGTCACCGTCCCTGTATATACCTTTCACTCGTGCATAAAAAAGATATCTATTTATTTATTAAAAGATACTGAAATACTCATTGCATCTTGTTGCTACCGCTCTGTGGCTAACGCTACAGCCTATAGCTTGTACGGCTATAAATACCTTCTTTGAACAGTCATCTTCAGAAAAATATTATGTCAGATAAAGTGAAGCAAATTGCTACACCATGTAGGATAGTAATTCCTAGCTCAGACCACAGTCCGAAAATTGAAGACTCGCATATATGCTTGACGTTGAAACCTACATTTTGCTGTAGTGGAATTTCTTGCGCTTTAGTCTAGAAGGTAATCCCACTCCTACCTCTTCTTCAAGAACTCTTGTACATTTGAAATTTGTAACTGTGGCTAATAAAAGGAAGACAGTAATAGTAAATATATACCTAAAACAAAAAAAAAAGCTTATGTGGTACTCAGCGTATTGTTGAATGTATCATATTAAACTTCTATTAAATAGATTTGAGATAGATGGAAGAACAAAAAAAAAAAACAAACCCAAAAAAACCCCCACCCCACCATTAAGTATTTTGTCAGGGGAGGTCATTAAAGAGTTGATAGGTCATGTGTTCCATCAGCTGGATCTCTCTGAAATGGCAATCTGATACAAGAGTTGTAGCAGGTATGTGAAATGTTGGAGTTCTATAGCCAGGCAAAACATAAAAGGAAAAAACCCCACAACAAAACTGAAACAAACAAAACACCAAAACCACAAAACAACCTTTAAAGTATTTTGAACGTTATAGTCATGGGGAATCACTGACGCCTAAGGAAATGCCAAGGACAGACTAAACCGTTTGCCAATACAGACTGCAAAGTCTAAACTGGATGCATTTTACTGAATTATAATCTACGTGCCTGAAGCCAGATTCTGATCTTCCTTACATGCACAAAAACCTGTGGTACCAGCAGGCCTGTTTGTATCCACATAACTGAAATCAGAACCTGGTCTGATGCATTTAAAATAATTGAATTTATCACTGATGTCTTACTTTGCCTGTTACAAAGACTGTATTTTTTAACCTCATTTCTGTTAGTGCATTACCAAAGACATTATAAATGCAAGATCCCTCAGAGGGCCATCTGTGGAACCAGATACTATCCGATGAGGACCTCTCTGCAGTATCAGGATTGTTTACGCAGTGTAATGAACAGTAATGATAAGATTTTTCCTATTTAAACTCAGAAGCAATACAAGAGCAGCATAACAATATCCATACCACGCCAGAGGTTTCAGTCCTGCTACCCGTGGGCCAGAGCATGCCTGGTCCTCACTTCTAGCTGGCAGCCATTGCCTTTGTGCGTAGAAGGTGAGAAGTCATGAACTCCCACCTGAGGCCTCCAAGAGCCCAGGTAAAGGAAAACAGAACAGGTAAGCCGATATACCCATCAATTTGGAGACAGCTGTGGCTCAAGTTAGATACCAAGAAGGGTTCATGAGCCACCTACCTTGCAGGCACACCTTTTGCACTGTGTTATGGCATGAGGGAAAGCCACCTTCCTCCTTTTCTGCAAAAGTGGACTTGGAGTATGTGAGATAGCAGGGCATGAAAAAGCTTTCTCCACCTTCCTAACGCTACAACAGATTTATGAAGAGGAGGGAACACTTAGTTTTGAAGGGGCTTGGAAGGCTGGAGCAAATATTCCCACCAACGCTAGGCTCCTAATTTAGGACACAAGTCTTCCTATGCCTCCTCCATAGCCAGTGAAGAGAAAAAGGACCCCTGGGAGGGCACTGGAGAGCACCAAAATCAGACTCCAGCTGGGGTTCACCGCAGAGTAGATCCTGTGTCCTCCACTGGCCACTGGAGGAGGTCAGAGAGCTTGTCTCCCGGTGAAGTACAAAACAGGCTAAGGTGCATAGTCATGCTCATAGGGGTATCTCCACTGGAGAACGTTCCTTCATCCGTTGCTAGAACGTAGCTTCTGGTGATATCAGGACATGTGCCTTTGGATGTCAGGATGATTTCTTCAGTTAAGCACGCCTGCCAGAAACTTATGTGGTGTAATTACAAACTTTCCAAAACATATTTAGTAAGAGTGATTCAGAGCATCAGTTAGCAATTATTGATTATTCAGTAAGGTACTAAATCATTAATTCACTAACTTAGAATCAGGTTTGCTTTCAGAACCTTTCAAAATTTAAGTAACTATTGATTCTTCCATACTCTCTGATTAAAATTTAAAGTGAAAAATGTAAGAGTTGTACTATTTTTAAAATCAAATTGGTTTAATATCAAATTAATGCTCTAAAGAAAACAACACATGTGTAGTGCTAATAAAAATAAAAATTACCTACAGGCATACTGTAACTGTGAATTAATGGTACCTGAAGGAAGGCCAATCTGATTTAACCTAGGTATTTAGCCTTTAGAAAGACAGTTTCTTCAGTTCTTTTGTGTGTGTCGAAACTTATCAATTTCAATTTTATGAAACACTATGGACTTTCATGGAAATTTCTTTAAGACTGAAAAGGGGTTTTGTTTTGGTTTGTTTTTTGTCAAAAATGTAAAAAATTCCTTTGCAACAGGAAGTTTAATCATTGGATGACTTAGCTTATAAGATTTTTCTTACAGTTGTTCAGATGATAGTATCTGATACAGGAATTGGCCCTATCACTACAGAGAGCAGAAGATAGTTCTGGAAACTATAACAAGTGGTTGAAAGCAGTTCTATTTCCACCCACCACTCAAAAATATTGTTTTACTTCACAAATGACCAAATAAAAATCAATGTTTTGTTTGTCTTCTGATGTTGTTGACTTCAGAGTTCGCAGTTTCAATCCTTTCACAAAACAGTAGCAAAATTCAATCTGAGAAACCAAGGGTCTTAGGCAAGGCATTTATCCTTAGACCAATGCTATAGAAAAAAAAATACAAAATATCAAAGATCTCATAAAGAAACAAAAAGAAACCTCTTTTTGTATGTTTTTTCTTGCAAGAAAATGAAATGCAGCATGGTGAAATGTGAACATCTGACTTAGTTCCCTTTATTTTTTTTCCCAAACAAACAGACAACAATAACAAAAAAAATCCTTTCAAACATATGTACATAACAAGTTACACAACACCAACAGGCTTTGGGTAAGTTTGAAATAGCCAACTACACCAAACTTGCAGAAGTCTTGCACGCAATCCTATTCATTTACAATCCTCAATTTCCACATTCAAAACACATCCCTGTGCACAGTCTCCTGCAGGTTATGGTTAGAAGACACCATGTGAACGGGGAAAAATCTGTGGTCTGCAGTGGTCTATGTCACTACATTGGCGTACCAGGGATAGACAGGTGCTGCTCCTGTGCAGACCGGGTTGCAGAACTGGGAAGGACCTGTGGTATCATGGTCGTAGCAGTGAAACACTGCGTCTTTCTAGGGCTGCATCACAGGCAACAGGCAGCTCATAGGTCTTCCAGCAAGACTCTGGTGCCTGGCTTTCCAGAGGGGCAGAAAGCAAGTGTCGCTGTGCTACCAGCACATAAGGTAAGCCTCCTGCTTACGTTATCCTTCCACATACGTGCAACTTCATGCAACTTACCCTAGAGCTAAATATACCAGACTGTTTACAAAAAGAGCAGGTCCTCCTTCCACCATCATCGGCGTCTGATACGGTTTGTATTGCCCAGCACACGAGAGAAGGACTCCAAAGTCACATAGCCCTCCCCGTTCTGCACCAGACTGCATCCAGCCCTGCTCCCCCCCGTCCCCCACCTATCCTTACCTATTACCAGACAACAGCATCAGGTAACACCATTTACCAGCAGGTACTTGAAATGCTGTAAGTTTACACCTGAGCATATCTAGTTTTGCGGCTATACGAACATTTCTCATCAGTGGCAACATGCTCCCCACCACACAAAATCGGATACAGTTTATTCCAAGCGTTGTAAGCTTTGCTGAACCCGGACAGTGCATCACTTTTGTAACAATCCTAAAAGAAGAGGAATGTTATCCATGTTCAGTTGACACTGTGATATTTTAGTCTTTAAGTCTTTCTGGTTCATAAAAGAGAACAAAACCAAGGAGTAAATAAAACTGTGACCAATAAACATAAGTTACCTAATTACAATCATTCATACAATCTGCTTTTGCATTAACAGATCAAAATCAATATAATTGACTTTTGTTCCATAAACCCATTTGTTTTGCTTTTCTTTGCTATCTCATACACTAAGAAGTAAACTTACAATGCATTAAGAAATTTCAGATAACTGGCTCTGTCAATACAACGTGAAGGATGAGGAAAAAGTGAGTAGAAGAGTAATACATTTTTCACAAAGTATTGGATCCCATGAACAAGTTAATGATGTTTGCAAGGGAGAAAATGTGAGGACCAAAAGTTTTCAAGTTGCTGAGTGATAATAATGGTGCCATCTATTGTGCATCCATCACACTGAAGTGCTTGACACGTATTTTGGACTGTTTTCATGCATTTTCTTTATGATGATTAATAGTGGCATTGTACCCTCTGAAATAGCAGCCCATCGCACAGAGAAAGGTGTACTAAATTAAATTCAGATGATAACAACTTTGATCTCAGACATGCACGGAAAGGTTGGAACAAAAGCACTGTGAGAAATACTCACATCTAAGATGAGGATCCACAACAAGGAGCAGAGAAAAAGGAGTAGGGACTGCTTAAACCTAAGTGCCTTTCTGAAACAGCCATTATTCTGATTTCTTTTCCCTACTCTACATTTACATTAGAAAGTGGCGAGGTTTAAGATGTGTTTTCTTTTGTTACACTTTGAAGGAGAAAGGGGGGTACTACACTAGAGAAGATAATTAAATTTCTGTAAAAGGAAAGAATAAAAAGTGATGTGTATCACCTGCCCACCTCTCACGTCCTGGACATGCTACTGTGGTCTGGTTTGTCTCTAACATCAATCAGAAGCATACAGAGGTGGATGTAACATATTTGTTTCCCCCTGGGTCCTTACACATTGGGGTAAAGCATCTCTTCAATTCTTTTGGTGGAGAGAGGAAGCAAAGTTAGCATAGAGACCCTCCACTGGTACCTTTTGGTCTGCTGAGACTGGAAGCGGGGCTTCCAAGACCCTTCAGGTGACCGAAGCAATGGAAAGACGTTTCAGTGCAAGCGTGCTTATGCTGAAACATTTTAGCCCGCAGCCTAGGAGAGCGAAGGCAGTTACTATAGCCCAGCTAACAAGCTCTAACCCTAACTTCTTCTCTTCGGACGTGGAATTTACTAGGGGAAAGCCAAGAATTTTCCAGGTGTGCCCTTTGCTCTGACTCAGTAATAAAAATAAGGAAACAAAACCCCTACTCCCATCACAACAGCGGGCATAATAACTACCTGCATGAGTGTCATAATGTGTATTTAATGACTGGAAACCACTCTGAAATATCTGGATGTGTCATACCCAAATGGGAACGGTCAATCGCCGCTAGAACTTGCTGAGGAACCCGTGCAGCCCCGTGCACCCCCAGGAATGTGGAAGCAGAACCGTGCTGCACTGTTCCCAACATGGGAGCATGGCTGCAGAAATCAATTATTCAGTCTCTTGCAGCAGTCAACAGACTCGCAAGTCTGAATAGGGAGCAGCTAAGGGATGGGAGATGGCAGTCTGATTTGTGGAGCAGCTCAGGTGCATACAAGCAGGACGGTAAAGTCTGAGTAGGTTCATCAAAAACTGACACCTTTCCTAACCGCCAACATATGAATAAATACATCCCAGTTGTGCTATTTGATATGCATAGGATTTCCAAACGTGCCTGAGAGCAAGTTTAGTCCCTCCGGGATTTGCTTTTCCTTTTTTGTTCAGTTACAAATGTACATTATTATATTGTACAGGATTGTTTAGAAAAACTGAATTAACTGGAAATTGATCTACTGAATACTTTCCAGTGAGGCATCACATAGTATATAGTTAAGAGATCTGTTCATGATTTAATAAATTATTACAGTGTTGTTTATGTACTACATTTTTTTTACATTATTACCACTATCAAGGAATACTGGCATAGTGATTCTTGTAAATCCCCCCTGCCTAACGTAAAATAATCTTGATGGACTTGAAAAAAAGATTCCAGGGCAGAATAACTCTGAAGAATGGGAAAAGTGGAGTGAGAGTACCAACAGAGATAGCAACAGTTGGTTAGGTTTTTTCCTGTTACGTTGAGTATGTAACATCCAAGTAGCCATAAACCCCAGGGGAATGAGATAGTTAATGCTCCACCCGTGCCAGTAATCATTCCTTCATACATTCAAAGAGTGCATAATTTACCAAAAAGTGTTTTGAGAGTAGTGTAGCAGGTTTTAATATTTATTAGAATTACACTTACATGTCTTTTAAAGGATCTCTCCAGAGTTTAGCTGTCTGGGCTTCTATAGGATAAAAAGCATGATAGCTAGTAAATTTTAAAATCCTCAAGAAATTCTTTGAATAACTTTCCTACATGTAACAATGTTGTATCTAGTGATTTAAAAGACCTGATCCACCAGGGCTAGAAACATCTAATTTTGAGGGCAGACGCTTGCTGTCTGTGAGCTCAACAGGTCTTTATTCTGACCAAGCTTCCTGAGAACATGTCACCTTAAATCCATCGTTCATCCAATATTTTATATCACTGATTCTAGGCTCTAGCTAGTGTATTTCTGTGACAGAAATTTCTTGTTTACAGGATGACTAGAGAAGGAAATGCTTCTGCAGCCATTAGTTTGGATTTATTACTGTGAGGCATTTGTCTTATGTTTAAAAGAAAAACTAGCATTCTTGGGTTTTGGAAGCTGTCCTAATGAAGAAAATAAAGCTACTTTCCACATCATGGCTTAAAACAGCTAAGAAAAGGAGAAAACCTTACACTGTGAAAATGATCATAGTATTTAACCTTATGTTTTCCCCATAGCCAAGAGCATTCTACCTTCCAGAGGCCCAGCCACGACTCCCAGTCAAACCCCATGAAGTTGTGAGGTGCCAAGTACAGCTGATGAAGAAATTCTGCTGATTGAGAAGCAGGCCAGCAGATAAAAGAAAAATCAATGCCTGAGCATCAGTACAGTGTAATAAAAGCAATATCTCATTTTGACACCTTGACTGAGGTTTTTTTTTGGACAAAGACTACCATTATTTTTCCCCTTTCACCTAAGTTTAACCCCTGTTGTCCTGTATGGGCGACTTCTGCCTCAGCTCCAATTGTAGCAACGTTGCTTGTTTCTCTCTTTCATAAAGGCTCCTACTATTCTGTTTTCTGCAAAGACTTTTCTCTTGCTCATAGTAAACTAAATATGCATTAGCAGGATATCAGACTAATTAAATATTGTGACTGTATTTGGGCTCCAGTGGGGTTTTTTTCCCAAAGGTGCAGACTGCTTTCTCCTTCTCACAAAATATTTCATCGGTAGAGACTTCATAAGTGGTCATTTGTTGTTCCTTATAATTTCTAGCTGACCCTGTAACCGGTTCTCCACCTTCAACATTTAAAGGCAAAGCCCTTGAGCTGAAGGCACTCCTAACTTTTTTCAATGAGCTGAACCATGGATAAAGATTTAATCTGATGCCAATTCCCCACATTCATTAAGATCAGTTATTCCACAGAAAAACCCACATATTCCAAGGGAATTGATGTCAGATAAACCATTTCTCCGCTGCTCAGAAAACTGACAAAGAAAAACACCAGTTCAAAACATTCTTTAAACAGATGACTCGACTTCCAGTGTCGTAGGCATGTCAGGCAATTTCAATGGCTACTTGTGAAAAAGCCCGATGACCTCTCGCAGTTGGGAAACTTAATGTTAGCACAAAGAAGTAGTAGTCAGTGAGGGACAAAGGAAGGTAATAGTGCCCACCTAGTACTTGAACCTGCATTAAAATTTACATCAGAAACATTAATCCTACTGAAGTTTAGTAAAAAATATATTAAGAAATGGCTTTCATCCATAAAGTTATTTCTTTTTCTAATCATTTCTATATGACTGGATATAGGATTGGGTGAGATTTTTTCATATTTATTCTGATGTTTGTTTACCTGCTTAATTTAGGAATTTTGGAATAAAGGAATCCTCAGTATAAACATTTTTGTCCATTGATTTTGAGAGCTCTACTGACATCAGCACAGACTTTTTCATTCGTTCTGAAGTCAGAGGAAAAACATGCAACTGAAATTCATAACTACTTAGAGAAACAGCACACTGTAAGTAATCTGTCAGGAGTTTGAGCAACATGTAGATCAGGTGGCAGTCCTCTGCTTACAGGTAAAGGTTGTTTAAGAGAGGAAAAACACATATTTATGCCCTATTTCTACACATTACCTGAAAAGAAACCTATACATCTGTTGTTTTGAGTTTTCTTCAGTTGCACATGAGTTATTAACATTACCAAGACTGACAACTGAATGTACATTGTAACTGTTAGTTATATTAATATCCTTATGAAAATACTGTGTCTCTATTAATCATTTTAATTTCTCTGACTTTTACATTGTTGATGGAGTCTTGGATGGGCACCTCCTACTTGCATCAGATTGGAACTGCAGCAGAGTATACCTACTTCTCACTGCCCAGTGTGAGACACGAGACAAGTGAATTAATCCTTTTAAAAAAATTGTCTCTGTACTTCTAGCTAACACTTTGTGCAATGACCGAAAGCAACCACCTTTGCATTTGCTATCTCCAGCTATACAAAAATGCCAGAGAAATAGTGAAACATGTAACAGCTGCAAAGTAGTACCTGAAATGTAATATGTAACATGTAACTCCACAATTAATTTCCATTATTAATTTCCATAACTTTAAGAATAAAATAGGGTTGATTTTCCACAAGTATTTTAATTCATAAAGTACATATATTATAGGTTAAATCTGAAATAAGTGACCCAGCATCAACAACTTTAAATAATGAGCCATACCTTTGGCTAGCAGGACAGTTATTTCCCCTGATTTACAGCTGGCACCCTGGCTATTCTTGACTCGGGTTTTTTAACAGTAAAATTAGAGACTGTTTCTGCCATCCTAAAGGCCTACGTAAGGACCCTTCTTGAGTATCAATGTTCCTTCTTGACCATAAATTCTTTATCTATACACATATGTATGCAATGACTGTCTTTCCTCTTATCCAAAGTTATGAAAACTGCAAAAGAAAGGCCTCCTGCTGTCTTGGCTGCAGAGAGCTTAAATTTGTAAGGTTGGGTTTTCTTTGGTGAAGCATGCCTATACTGAAGCGTCGTCAAACTCATTTGCATTAGTATCACTTCTCCCAAAGCTAATTACAACTATTTTTATTGCCTAACTTTTTCTTACTATTAACATCAACAAAATTGAATATATTACACTAGTCCCAGATTAATAAAGGGAAGTCTGCGATTTCCAGTTTACATACTACACTCTAATACCTTTTATGAGCCAAACTGCTTTGTATATTGCAATCCATATTTTGAAATAAAAGACTTTTTGACATTTTTATGCATTAAATTGTAGGTAAAAGAGGATAAACGAGCAAAACTCCTATGCCTTTTCTTCACATCAGCCTTTTATTGATTCCTCCCTCAGCTTTGGCATTAAGATTTTGAGGGAAGCCCAGAACACCCTAACTGGAACCAAAGCGCAGTTTTGTGCCGGGTGTTATCCCCACTGCCTCGAGATGTATTTTGCCCCTGGGCTCCGCATCCCCTCCCTCCCCCAACCCAGACCCCGCTTCCCCGCCTCCTACCACCCCTCGGCCGCTGCTCCAGCCCCGGCAAAACTTCGGGAAGTTACCTGGCGGGAAGCGCCTCCCCGGGGAGCACCGGGCATCGGAGGGGCGATGCGGGGCAGTCAGCCGGGAAGGTACCGAGGGGAGGCGGCCCGGAAGGAGGCGGCTGCTCCGCCGCGCACCCCGGGGGGGCGGGGGGGCGAGACGGGGGCTTGGCGGGGCGCCGCGCCCAGCCCCCGTTTCGCCCCCTGAACCCCCACCGGGTGCGCCCCGGCCCGCCTTGGGGGGCGGGGGGGGAGTAAACCGCAGGATTCTGTCTTTGCTCCCCCACACCCCCCCCTTTTTTTTTCTCTCTGCCCCAGCCCCCCTCGGTTCTTACCTGGGCGGAGGGAGGGGTGCACCGGGATCCCCGAAGCGCCGTCCCGGGAGATGCCGGAGGCGTGCCCTAAGTTTGTCGGGGAAGGGCGGCGGGCAGATCCCGCAGGAATTAAAGCCCCCGGGGGTGCACGGTGGGTAGTTTGCCCAGTCCAGGCGGAGCAAGCTTACTTGATCTGTTAAAGGAAAAAAAAAAAATATAAAAAAATAAGGGGGTGGGAATGGAGAGCGAGAGCAAAGCACTCGTTCCTCCGGGCTTCTGTCGGTGCAGTTATTGCAGCCGAAGGGAGGAGTTAGTTTAATTACAGGCCGCGCTCCCGGGAAATGCGCCCGAGCGGACGCACGCACGGGCGGAGTCGGAAAGTTGCCGCGCTCGGTCGGGCAGCAGCTTCAGCACCGCGGACAGCGGCAGCCGGCCCGGCCCGGCCCGGCCCCCCGAGGGGCGCCCGCAGCCGGGGGCGGGGGAACCCGGGGTGGCCCTCGGCGGGGGGGGCGGAGGGGGACGTCCGGCTAACGTACGTATTCGGCAAAAACACGAGCTCTGGAAGTAAATACTTTGAACGATGGAAAACCTACCATGCTCCCAGGCAAACTATTCCAACAGTAAATTGTTGCCACCCTTTGAAGGTCGAATGTTATCCCTCCTGGGAATCTGCCAAGTGGCTTCCGCCAGCCAGCACCAGCTGAAAATAGGCATCAGGTCGTGATTGCCTGAAGAATCACTAATATCCTACCACTACACATAAATTACATTTTATTGCACGTATTCCAACTGATTAGTGATCTACTACCACTGGCTGGTAAATATTATTAATTCCATTTTGCAGCTGAGAACGTTGGGACAAAGACATTAAGAAATGGTCAAGATTACATAGATGGAGCCAGATTCCTGCATGACTCCAGATCTGAGTGTACCTACCATGTGGGATCATCTTCCTCCTCAGATCATTTCTTTCCCTCCTCCTTGCTCCTTGGGTGTAAGTGCAGTGCATCAATGGCACTTCAAGCAATAGCTTGGCCATCAACTCTGGAAGCTTTTATAGACCCCACTCAAGCACCAAAATATGAGTTGAGATCCTCCAAATTCAGAAATTTTCTATTGTGAATGTAATACCCCAAAACAAAGAAGCATGGATTTGTGAGGAACAGTTGGGAGCGTGAGAACAGAAGTAGACCTTTTATCTGTGCAGAGATGAGTGTTACGCAGGTGGGATAAGAATTCACATTTTAGGGTTTCTCAGGCAGAAGGGAGAAAATTCACCTTTTTTTAAATCTCAGAAAACATTTTGGTTTTGCAGAAATCAAGTACTACTTTTTATCTATCTCCAGAGTTCATGACATATTAAATAAGCATTCCAGGACAACCAACAAGTTTTGGTTCAGCATTGTAGAATAAGCATTGCTACAGGAGGGGAGCTAAGTTATTTTGGAAAAAAAACCACTGATATGTTACAGTGAGAAAGGAAATTTTCAGTACTAATAATTCATATAAAGAGTAAACAAACAGAACCCACTTCTTACTGGTTCTTGGAAACAGACACTGCAAAAAATAGAGGCAGGCTAGGGAAAAGTTCATCAATGATCAAGACAGACAAGAGGTATGTAAGGTAAATCTTCAAAACAATACTGCATGACTCTTCAGTTCATCAACATTTATATAACCTATTTATGTGTGTGCCTTTTCTAGATACGTGTATGACATGAGAATACAAATTACAGCTGTGGAAATGGAAGGGAGTATGGAAGACTGAACAGATGGAAATCCTATGAAAAAAACCCTCAGATTCCTAAATAACTACTAAACTGTGACAGCTCACGTGCTTTCTGCCTAATCTTCAAGGAAAGTGACTATGAGAACCAAAAGTCTGAGCTGATTTTTAAAATTATTTTTTTATTTTATATGCAATTCCTCACAGACTTCCCAAGATTTTTACTGTTCTAAGTATATTCTAAAATGTCTTCTTTTTCTACTGAGCTTCTTTATGTTAGCTAAGAAATTTTATACACACACACACACACACACTTATACACATATGACAAAACCTAATGCCAAGCATTTACAACATTTTGCAAAATGGAGCAAAACCAGAGGAAAGATAGACTTTGGAATCTCAGGATTTGAGATGTAGACAGTAACATAAGCTTAGAAAAAGGTTTTCAGAGTAGCAACACACTTAAAATCACGTCATGCGAGTTTTCCCAACAACAGCCTGAAAGCAGGTGTGCCAATTAGGCTCCTCACAGATTGTGCAGTGAAGACACAGGCCTCTTTAGTGAAAACGTCTTGGAGCATATCCAGTACTGGTACATGACTATGGATACGATTGTGTCAAAATCCAGGCTGCTATGGCTTCAGACTCATAAGTCACCTTGCTATACAGATGGTCTGAGAGATGAAGCATGGAAGAAGAAAGCTAAAATGCTAGTGGCAGAAGTCATGAACTGAATGGGACCGACTGCACGAAGCAATGTATGACATACCCTGCTGCGGCAGAAAAGAGTTTTTTTGCTTCCCTGTGCTAACCACTAATTCCCAGTCAGGAGGCTCGTTTAGGGTCGTGATCGGTTTGGTATGATCATTTTACAGGA
This sequence comes from Balearica regulorum gibbericeps, assembly GCF_011004875.1. Lineage (NCBI taxonomy): Eukaryota > Metazoa > Chordata > Aves > Gruiformes > Gruidae > Balearica > Balearica regulorum. The sequence continues at coordinate 107,808,403 of NC_046184.1, forward strand.
CACCCAAAACCTTCCTTATGGTTAACATTTGGCAGTGCAGGTAGGATTGCTCTAATATGGCATGAGGTCTTGGCCTCTGTGGTCTCCATGCGGTTTCCACAGGAGAAAATTTTTGCTCAGGTAGTAAAAAATCGAAGTTAAACAATGGCCAAGCAGTTATACTCAGAAATTATTAGGGACTGAATAATGATCATCTTAGATCAGGATGCAAATTACTAGATGAACTGCATATTATTTTTAAGACAAGGGATCTTCCTTGGTTTCCTCCGCTTTTGCTGTAGAGCAGACAGGGTCCTCTGATGTTAGACAGTAGACAAGTATGGAACAGCAACAGTAAAAATCTTCCTTCACTGAAGAGCTTGTAGTCCAGTAAGGTAAAAGTCTTGATA